>NC_133251.1:12205000-14732500 GCF_048772165.1 Typha angustifolia
CAACCAATAGGGCTCTTATCCTTAAGCTTGCTTGGAGACTTATAGCTAACCCTTTGGTCCTCTGGGCAAGGATCAAGAAAGAAAGATATTTTAAAAACTCCTCTCTTTGGGAAGTTTCGGTGAGGTCTAGTGGATCCTAGGTGTGGAAAATAATTCATCAAATGAAGGACTCCCTTCGCCAAAATTGTCGTTGGAAAGTGGGCAACACAGAGAACATCAATATCACTAAAGATAACATGCATGATATTAGTCTCCTGCCGAGGATTGTTTATGTCAAGGACCTAATGGTGGGCTCAGAGTGGAATTGACGACTTGTTAATGAGCTACTTCCCTCAGAATGTGTGACTCTAATCTCATAGATACATCTCAACCAAGCCCAAGAAGAACAATAAAATAAGCTAGTCTAGATTACAATGAGATTCAGTGCCTTTTCATGCAAATCTGCGTACAACATCCTGTCTAAGAGCCATTGGATGAGCTCTTCATCTTTAAGCTTCTTCCTTAGATTATGGAAAATCATTTGGAAGAACCCTATGATGGCACCGAGAATCAAAGTCTTTATGTGGCATGTAAGGTTTATACGTCAGATTGAGGATGTTTGTCCCCTATGTTGAGAGATACAACAAGCCACATCCTCTTAGCCTATCCATTTGCAAAAGCCATCTGGTTTGGCGGCAGATTATCCCTCTAGTCTGATTCTGGTCCAAGGAACTTAGATGGTTAGGTGGTTCTCCTCAGTTCGATGCTCACAAAAGAAGACATGATTCTTTGTTTTGCCCTTTTATGGAGCATATGGAATGCCCGTAATGCCCAGCTATATGGCAACATCACAGCCTTGCCTTTTTATGTGGTGAAGGAAGCCTAGACCACTATGGAGAGTTGCTTCTCCACTCAAGCGTGGTTGATAAAAAAACTCGCCGTAGGATGGTTTTGCGGAGGTCTCAGTGAATAAAGCACAAAATGAGCCTGCTTACCCTAACCTAGATGATCTCTTGGTTTGGGTAGAAGCCAATTGGAAAGGGGACTCCCTAGGGGGAGTAGGAATCTTCCTCCACCACGGTGGCCCAAACGAAAGAACATGCCACTCTATCCTTCTTGAATTTTGTGCCAACACCTTGTTTGGAGAATCGATGGCCATTTTGCGTGGGTTAAAGGAAGCTCTAAAGCTTTGTGGAGAGCAACCGGTTTGGATCTTCAGCGACTACCAAATGACAGTGAAGATAGTTAATGGACTAGTGGACAGTGCCGATTGGCAACCCACTCGATTATCTGTGAGATAAAAGCTCTCTTATCCCTCCACCCTCAAATACATGTTGGATTCACTAGCGGAGGGAATAATGGCAAAGCCCATGCACTAGCTCATTTTGCCTTAAGAGAAAAAAAAAAGTGTAAGGTTTGGTCTAGACTAGAGCTAAACCTGTTGTATGCCCCTTAGTCTTAATGAAACAGTCCAAGGACTTTTTACTTGAAAAAAAAACATAAATTTTTTATAAATTTTAAGCCCAAATTTAAGTGAGGTTCATATATTATTAATGATGAAAATAAAGGAGCTTAAAGAATATTATGAAATCATATATTCACTTAGTCAAATATATAAAAGAAAGTGAATAAAAATTGGTTAAAAGTAATTATTATGGCAACGAAAAATAAAAGAAAAGTGAGTTTATTACCATATTGACTATTTATGAAATATTTAGAAGGATATATAAAATATTAAGTTTCACATAGGCTTTGGGCCGTAAGAGATACCCAATTTTGTGGCTAAATAAATATATGTAAATCAACTCATACATACGTGCGGCCTAGCTTGGTTTTATTTGTGTGAATCAATACCCGAATTTATTTTTGCTAGATAGAATTTTGGTTTGGTCTAGCGAGAAGGTGCGCTCTTTCGAGTTAGCGGTAGAATTGCTTTGACTTTCGAGCAGATGTGTTGTTAATGGAAAATAATGCGTCCTTTTGAAGATTATGCCATCAATTAAATTAACACACCTCTTTGTCATGGCTGTTCATTTCCATCAATAGGATAACTGAATCAGTAATTATTTTTATTCAATAAATTTATTTGAGTTTTTCTGCATTTGAGAGAGAGTACTATATTTGTCATAGTTTAATAAGACATTCGAATAACAAAATGGTCTTAAAGAGATAGTGTCAAATACTAGACTCGATTTACATAGAATATTATATTCTATAATCTATAAGTTTATTTAATTAATTTTATTATTATTATTAGATGAAATTTTATAACTATTTGAATTACTGCTAGCACAAAGAAAAAAGTTCAATATCCAAATTCAAATGAGAAAAAAAAAAAACTAAGCTTTAGTTACTCTGGTCGTTCCTATTTATAACGAAGAGATATAAAAAACAAATAGAAAATCTCGCTTCTTCTTCCTTTCCTTTACATCCAAAGGTAAAATAAGCCAAACAAACAAAGAAGAAATGAATCAAATAAACAACTTGTAATAATGTAGACATTCCTTAATTCGAAGAAAGTATATATATAATTATTCTTCACCATAACAACCAAAGATCAACTTTGTGGGTCTAGAAAACGTGATGCTTTTCATCATCAACATGCAAATGATTGAGACGTACACGCCAGCTCCGGGAATATTGTGAATTATATTGCGTGGTCAACTCCAGGAATTAACCTCAAGTTCACATACCTAAATACAATTCATGAGCAAATATATTAAATTTAATTAAATGTGTGAACTCCTTTTCCTAATTGAAAATAAAAATATAAAAATAAACTCACGTTTGATCCAATCGTCAGACGTTGCTTGGAGCGCCGGGAACAACATTTCCAGCATCTTCCACGAGAGTTAACAAAAACAAAAACTCCCTTTCCGTCTCTCTCTTCATGAAAGCAACAAATAAGAGAGAAATATGAAATTGTAACTAAGTAACGACCTTAGATCAATAAAATAAAATAAAATAAAAGGTGTGACATTAATACTTTTCAAACTATTCAATTGTTTTCCGGAATAGCTCTTCTATTATCTCCCATGGTGATTACAATTCATCGTGTGACTCCTAGAGAGATTATGATTTTTTTATAGGATTTTATGGTCATTTTTTAGGAGGTACAATTATATAAAAATGGCACCAATCAACTATAGTAAAATTAGCAGATATCTTCTCCATAACCAACGAGGTTATTGGTTCGATTCCAATTCTAAATAATATTATAGAGATATTGTTTGGTGACTTGACTCGATTCGGTTGATAGCTCGACAGTGCGGTTAGCTTTGAGGAACAACTTGATAGTTTAATGGCTTGGAGCAGGTCTTAGTGGTGTTTGGTTCAAAATAATTGTTCGATAACGCATATAGTTTGAAGCCTAGACTAAGCAGTTAAAAGCTCGGTGGAGTCTAAGTGCCTCTCTATGTAAGGAAGGTTGGCCCATGAACGATAAAAATAAAAAAATTATATAAAGGTGGTAGGGAGTAATTTAGTATATATTTAATTTTGAGGGCATTTGGATAACTTTTGAATGCGAGTAACTCAACCCAAGTCTAAGTCTATGATGTAATTTGGGGAAATACATATTAGATTAGTAAATAGCGAAAGTATAGGGTGTGGAGTGTGAGAAATAAAGAAATTTCTAATATAGAATAGAATAGAATAGAATAGAGTAGAATAGAATGAATCATTTATTATGATAAGTATAGTTTCCTAATTGGCTTTATTTTATTTTTCCTTCTCCCTCCTAAATCGTTGGCTTTTTGCGGATTGGGGGGTCGAACGAAGCTGTGTGGTCTGCAGCGTTCCTTCGCTCTCACGACCCTCCTCGCCCTCTCCCCGCAATTACTTCTTCTCCATTCCCCAGTTCCAAACGCAATCCCTAGAGAAAGCAAAGATCAGCAACGCTTATCCGAATCCTAGCGGAATTCTCCCTCGTTAGATCTCGATCTCGATCTCGATCTCGATTTCGATACCTTCTTCCCGGGATCACGACGAGAGCCAGCGCCCTCTCCTTTGCGCTCGAAGCTTCTTCTTTGTTTTTGTTTTATTTTTTATGAAGAGAAGAGATTGGAGTGACGGTGCGGATAGGGAGGAGAGAGCAGGGAGGAGGAGGAGATGCTATATTTGAAGCAGCCTTGGGGTGATCTAGGGTTCCGATTCCCGGCGTGGTGATTTGGGGGTGAATTTGGATGTTTGAGTGAGCTGGCCCGGGCCGAGGGCTCGGGATCTGGTGAGAATGGCCGTGGAGAATGGAGGGACGGCTCGGATCGATAACCAGCATGATGTGTCGAGCTGCTATCTGCAGAAATTTAAGCTCTACGAAACTCGATCAGTAAGTTTTTAGCCTGAAAGGCTCCATCGTTGGTTATTTTCTAAGCTCACCAGTGATTTTCTGGTCGATTATGTTCAACAACAAAAACCTTTTTGGGCTCCTATTTGTTTTAAATGATACTTTTGCTTGTTTTAACAATATGGAATGAAGACTAGGTTCTTTTCTGACGTTCGTAGATCTATCGACTGGATAATTCGATGTTGCCTAACTTCTTGCCAACTAGTGCTAATCTGTCATTTCTTTTTGTTGAATTTTGTTTCTTGGTGTTTACAATCTTTTGTTATCTGGACCAAATAAGTTGTCAATCAAGGATTTGGGATTTAATTGTTTTATGCTTACTGACTACGTTGTGCTGATAATCTTCTATTAGGTATTGTTGCATGTTTTGTACAATTCATAAGCTGGAATTTGTGATTCCCTGCATCTGAACTGTTACAAGATCTTTTGTTTAAACTTTACTCTTCAGTTCTTTTATTTGCTTTTTTGCATAATGATACAAAAAATGAGTTCTTCATTCTAGTTTAGCGATACTGCGTTCCTCCATTCTTCTTAGACCAAGATAAAAATTAGTTATTAGTTATTACTGGTATACTTACCTATTTTACTTTGCTTGCTAATCTTAAGGAGGTTATTGAAAAAAATATTGGGTGTCCTCATTACTTAATAAAATACCTAAGATGTATTGTTCAATTTTGTAAAGATTCTTATAACAGAAATTTAGATTTTGCATCTTAACTGTCATGATCAAGTAAGTTGTTCCATAGAACTACAGGGTACAAAAGAACTAACTGATCCTACTATCAAAAATGTGTATATCTAATAAGTTTTATGCTTGATTACTCTGCCTTAGTTAAAAGAAATATATGAGTTATAGTTTCGACATTATGTTACAGAAATATTATATTATTGGAAGAGACAAAAGCAAGACATTGTGGAGAGTGTTAAAGATAGATAGGTTGGAGCCATCTGAACTCAACATTCGAGAGGACTCCACCATATACTCGAAAAATGAATGTTTTGATCTGTTGAAGAGAATACATGAAGGAAACAGGTCAACCGGAGGACTGAAGTTTTTAACCAACTGTTACGGCATCATTGGTAACTTAAAGTTCATATCAAATTACATAATGTTGAAACACTGCTGCAATAATTGTTCTATCTTTTAACAATGTTTTGATCAAGCATTTCTTTGTCCCAGGTTTTGTTAAGTTCTTGGGTCCATATTATATGCTGGTTATTACTGAAAGAACGAAAATTGGGGCAATTTGTGGTCATGCAGTATATAAGGTCACAAAGAGTGAAATGATTGCCCTTCCAAATTCCACCGTGCACCGATATCTGGTCGACTCTAAGAATGAGAACAGGTTTCCTGCTTTCTGCATCCAAAAAGACATATAATGTCCATGATAATCCTAATGGAAGCATTTTTTATTTTACAGCTTCATGTTGTTGTTGGTGTTGTAGGGTAAATATCTTACTAGCTAATTCTACCTTTTCAACTCTTAACAGTTGTTTAATTATACATTTTTACTTGCCAGTTGGTATCTGAAAAGTACTATTTGTCAATGTTAACTTTTTGACATTCTTTTCAGTAATTAAGATTTATGTCAATCTGCATATTATTTTTACCTAATTATTTAGTTACTGGGAGCTTAAATGCATGATTGGTTATTGGTCATACACTGAGGCAGGCTTCCTAGAGTTGTAAGATAGCCACAAAACATTACTTGATTTAATGTATCAAAATTTAGACAGTCAGACTCATCAGATATTTTTGTTTCCTCCCAATTTCCTTTGATGACTTCATCACTTTTTATACAGTATTGCTTCATGCTTTATTCTCAGTGAAGTGCCCCTTCTGCGTACACCCTGTTCTCATTCATAATCAATTGTGCAGGTACAAGAAGCTCTTGTCCACAGTGGATCTCACAAAGGACTTCTTTTTCAGCTATTCGTACCACATCATGAGAAGCCTTCAAAATAACTTGTGTGATGTGAAGAATGGGCAGGTGCTATATGAAACTATGTTTGTATGGAATGAGTTCTTAACACGAGGGATTCGCAATCACCTGAAAAATACACTTTGGACGGTTGCATTAGTATATGGGTTCTTTAGACAGGTAATCTAGGGTGAACATTAGGAAGTTTTACGAAGTTTCATAACAGTTCTATATTGCACTATGCAGTTTCATGGAAGTGCATTTCTGCTATCCTTTTGCTCTTAAGTACCGTAATTTTCATTTAAATTTAAATACACAATATAGTATTAACGTAATTTGTTATTTATGAATTCAGGACAAAATTTCAATATCAGGGAAAGTCTTTAAGTTGACACTCATTGCTAGACGCTCAAGGCATTATGCTGGAACCAGGTGCCCATATTATAATGTTTGGTTTTAGTTTTCTTTGTTGCTTGTTTAAGTTGATTTGAAATAAATTCAAAGATCACTCCGAAACTTGTTGAATGGGGAGTGAAATGCAATATACATATATCACGATGCATCGTTAATATTCCTCTGTACATCCATTCTCCCTTTCTGGAACAGGTATCTAAAACGAGGTGTTAATGAGAAGGGTAGAGTAGCAAATGATGTTGAGACTGAGCAAATAGTGTTTGAAGACATTCCCGAAGGAATTCCTTCACAGATAAGTTCTGTTGTACAGAATAGGGGTTCCATTCCTCTTTTCTGGTCCCAGGAGACCTCAAAACTGAATATTAAGCCTGATATTATTTGTAAGTTATCAAATAATGCTATTTGATTTCTACGATAAGACCACCGGATTCCTTTTGAAGTTTTGAACTTGTCTTTTTTTTTTTAGTGCACAAAAAGGACAAAATCTATGAAGCTACTAGGCTCCATTTTGAGAATCTTGTAAATAGATACGGAAATCCAATAATTATTCTCAACCTGATTAAGGTGAGTCATACTATCAATTTTTATTTCACCAACTTTTAAGAAATTTTATGTTGCCAGATGCTATTTATACATCTGCATTATTGGAGGTATTTCATTATAGTGGCACCCTTCTTTAGCCTCTTTGCCTCATCTATGTTTATGTTTTACAGAGACGTGAGAGGAAACCACGAGAATCTATACTCCACACGGAATTTGATAAAGCAATCAAGTTCATAAATAAAGATCTGTCTGAGGAAAATCATTTGAAATTCTTACATTGGGATCTTCATAAGAATTCTCGAAGGTATTCTTCTTTTTTACATTCATGTCTTTCTGAATTTTGACATGATCATTACTCTTTTGTCAGATTGGATACTAAATTTAAAAAGTATGCTATTTCAGCAAAGCAAAGAATGTCCTTACTGTCCTACTGAAAGTGGCATCACATGCCCTGAATCTGACTGGCTTCTTTCATTCTCAAGTGCCCCAAGTTTTTAGGCCAGATGGGTGCCTTGATTGGCATTTAACTTTGTAAGTATTGATTATTTTAGACGCTTGTTTCTCTAGTAAATATTTGTTTAATTTTCTTCTTTACATGCATTAACTTTCCTTTGAGTGAGTTTACTACTAGACAACCAATTTTCTTTTATTTTTTGACAATGTAGACTATTTTGCATTTTTTGGATCACAACCTGAAAAGTGATCTGAGCTCAAATTCCAGATTATAGTTATCATTTGATAGACACCCGTTGACCTCATCTTTATGAACAGAAACTCCTGAACTAGTCTCTCTTATATCAGATCATCTTCAGAGTTCAGACATGATTATACAAGGTTTTGCATAGTTGGAGACTTGGAGTCCATTTTAGACTTACCCTTTCTGCAATTGGTTTATTGTAGTGTCAATTTGACAGCATCTGCATGCTTAGTCACCTATTTTCCAAAAGCCAGTTTCAAGTTTAAATGGAAGGTGGTTTATGGCTGAAAGTATTATAGGAGTATAATAGGAAGATAACTTTGAATAGAGCCTATCTACACCTGAGAGACAGAGACAAATACTAAATAGAGTCTATCTATCTTGGGCTATTGGGCTGGTTATGCTTGGCTCAGTTAAGCTTAGCCAGGCCATTCTCTAGCCCATATTGTGATCCAGTCAACTGAGGAGCACTGAGTTCTCGGGCCCAACTGGATCTATATGGTAGGAAACATAAGTTCCTGAAATATAAGGCATCTCTTATAAATGGTCTTTTCATTTCTCTAATATGTAACTAGTTTAATTTTTGTAGTCTTTGACCAATTTTTTTAATATTTACTTACAAGTCACAACCAACACATTCACTGATTGCTTTAGAAGTTCGCAATGGTCATTTACAAGTATCCATGCTTTTAGCAATTTGACACCCTCTTTTATTGTTGTTATTATCTAGGAATGGGAATGAAGGTCCTTGTTCATGTGATACAATTAGTAACAGCGACAACACTGATGATGCTGATATCTTGGCTGATGGGTCCCAAGAAGATAGCTCAGTAAGCTCTGATACCTCTGGACATGGAATTACAGAGGATAGAGTTGGAAACAGTGAAATATGCTTTGTCAAATCACCGAAGTTCCAAAAAGGCATCCTACGCACAAATTGCATAGATTGCTTAGACCGAACTAATGTTGCACAATATGCCTATGGGTTAGCTGCTCTTGGGCATCAACTTCATGTACTGGGTTTTATAGATATTCCAGAAATTGATCTAGATGACCCTTTGGCTCATCGTTTGATGAGCTTTTATGAGACAATGGGTGATACACTTGCTCAACAGTATGGTGGTTCTGCTGCTCATAACAAGGTATGCTTGAAGGGCATTATTGTCTCTCTGTTCTGTCATGCTATTTGCATTTGTTCTCATTCTCATACATTTCATAAGAAGATGCACATCTAGCTTTACAAGGGGAGGAGTAGGTTACTGCATCTTGTTTGGTTTAATGTTGTAGAAAATTAAAAAATTATCTGGTATATAGAAACTTATGGTTAAAGCACTATGATATGCTAATATAGAAGATTATTAGTCTTTTGGTATGGGAACTGTAGAGGGTTCATAGGAGCTCTTTCAGTATAGCAGATAGTTGAGATTGATGTATTCCTACTATATAAGAAAACAATTGAATGTCTTCTGCTTTTTGCATTTGATGGCACAAAATGAGTTAGAATGCACTCGTAACTACGGGATTCCTATAAAGTATGTCACTTTGAGAAGAGGATCCTTTGATCTGTCCACATTTTCTTCGCCTTCCTCTAGGTGATCTGATTCACTTAGAGAATGTTGACAGTATTTCAGAATCCATAGAATTATCAATGTAGTTTCTTTGAGAGCTTGGTCAAAAGAAATCTTTTGATAAAATTTCTTAAAAAAGCTATGTCATAGAAAGGCAGACCAGCTTGAAAATATGATGATTTCTTATTGAGCTATTTTTCACATTAGAAAATACACTAGGAAGATAATTAGACACAACATAATTCTGCAAGTATATGTTAGTGGTTCTAGGCTTGTGAGCTTGCAATTGTTGTGCCCGAATGTTGATGCTTCCTTATTCCTAATAGATAGGTACTTGTTTCCTTTTGTCTGTGCATTTGCTAAGTTAAATGTGGGAAGAAGCTGGAAAAGATCAAGGCAGGACTAGTATGCATCTCCCATCAACTCTTTTCTTTGTGCATGATTTCTAGAGAGACTGCTAATCCTGATATTTAACGTTGATTGTTGGTTCCTGACCACTTATTAGTAAATATCTGGCAACATTTTAAATAAAGGATCTGTCCTTAATTTTGATTAATATTTGGAGAAATGAAAATATTTCTATCTATTTAAATACGACTAAATTAGACCTTATATTGTTCCCTTTGTGTGATTTTAGATTTTCTAGTTTAGTAAATGGGTGTTGTAAATTATCATATCATAACACCAGTTCATGTGGAATGGTTTGCAGATATTCTCTGAGAGGAGAGGTCACTCGAAGGCAGTAATCCAGTATCAGGAATTCTTCAGAACACTTCAGAGATACTGTAGCAATGCCTACATGGATGCTGATAAACAAGCTGCAATAAACTTGTATGCTCCAGCTACTTTTCTTAAGAATTTGTTTTTGTCTATTGTTTTGTCTAATATTTTATTATTACTTTTAACACTGGTGCTTCAACTGTTTAGAGATTCAGTAGGATCTTCAACTATTTTTCCTTGTTAATATCCTTTGGTCCAATGTTTCAGATTCCTGGGCTATTTCCAACCGCAACAGGGTAAACCTGCACTTTGGGAGTTAGATTCTGATCAGCATTACAACGCAGGGAAGAATGATCATGCTTTTGCAGAAGAAAACTTCAGGTACTTTGCCATTTTCTATGCATGATAAAAAGTTCTTATTTAGTTTTACCTCTACTGTAATAATTCCAAATTTAGAATACTGTTTGTGAGTTTAGAAAGCCTTTAAGGCCGGTACCAAAAGACTGCTACATTTCAGAAAGTGGACAAAGATTTGCAAATTTTTCATGTCTTTGATTGCTTCTCTCAACAGGTAATCATGGAAGCTCTGTAATCATTTCGAGTTGTCGTTGATGCAAAAGCATCTAGCAAGACTGTAAAATCAATTGTCAGTCTGCACGCTGTTTAGAAAAATTAAAATTGTGATCTAAAAGTTCAAGCATGCTTTTGAGCCACCTCACTTATATAAGCTTTGTGAATCATTTACTGTATGTTGGTGGAAAGACGTGTGAAAATTCCTGAGACAGTTTGAGATCTTTCGGTCACTGCTCAGAAAATTGACAGTGATATCTAGAGGTTCCAGGTAGAGGTGATCAGATGGACTGACCTGCCCATGCTCGGCCCAGCCCGGCTTGAGCCTGAGTTGCCAATGGGTGGCACGGGCCAGTCCCTTGCCTGTGCAGGCTGGCCTGGAAGCCCGCCTCTCGGCCTGACCCGAAAACCCAGCCCAAAGCCCGCAATTGTTTTTTTGGTATAACTACTTATTTAATTATAAAACATCTTTCCATTTATTGAACTGGCCAAGTTGCAATTTCGTGCATCCTAACTTGCATATCTTTCTCAAATCTTGACTAAGATCAAAACTTTATCCTTAGTGGTCCTACTATGTACTAACTAGTATTGACCAGTTTGCGGTCTTACTAAGTGATAATAGGGATAGTTGTCCTCTGTGAATTAGAAGTCACCTACTTGGGCCCTATGCACGATGGATGTTTAAGTACTGTGTACAATGCTCGTCACTTTTGGCCTGATGGAGGATGGCTCGTTCTATCATTCAGTATCTTGCCCAACCGCCCCATTAAGCCTAGCCTGAGCCTACTCTCTTATAGGCCAGCGGACGGTAATGGGCTAGACTATTCTAGTTTGGCCGGGTCGATTAGCGAGCAGGTTGGCAAACAAATTGCTCAACCCAGTTGGCTTGGCCCGAATCCGGCCCGGCCTGCCTGATGATCACCTCTAGTTCTAGGTCATGTTTTTATTGCAGCTTAATTGTAGAAGTTTGGTGGATCATTAAAACTGTTTGTTTCTATAGTGAGACTTGTGAGCAGGTCCATTAAGTAATTGTTACTGGCCAAAACTCAGAAAATTCACAATGATATCATGTGTTTTAAATTTTGCCTATAGTGAGCTCGACTGTCACAAGTCTACCTAAAAAAGCTTGACAAATGCAATAATCTCTCTTCTTAGAGGATTATTTCCTTTTTTATCTTCTTTAAATAGAACATTTTACAAGTACTTGTTCTTTGATATATTTTATAGATGTATATGTACTTATATATGTTGGAAGTGATGATTTAATAAGAAATTGAATTTTCTCACTGACCATCCATATTTGGTCTCATAGGTCATTTATTAAAAGGTCTCTATCTGATGGCAACATTCTTCATGAAAGCAATACAACGGCGCCCAGATGTGATGGACTCCTAACCTCAGCACTATCTGATGGAAAGCACCAAATGGGAGATATGAAGGTTCTGTCTGATTCTCCAAAAAGTTCAATTTGCGAAAGTGATGTATCATACTCCAGGTTAGCTATTGAAATTTCTGCAATAAATGTGTTTTTTTAGCCTTTTAACCTTCTGATGTCAGGAGCACATAAGTGAATTTATCAGAAGTAAGATGCCAGTTTTATCAATTTCTGTCTCTTAGATTGTTTTAATTAAAAAAATTACCACTCTAGTGCTTGCATTTTGACAGAAACTATCATGAAACTTTAGTATGCTTTCAAATGTATGGAGTAGCTCTGCTTTGGCTAACTTGCAATTCTGAGTGTTGCATACCCTTTGAATCTTCTATGAAGTGCTATTCATCTACTGCCACCCCATTATTGGGGGTTGTAGTACTGATGTTCCTACTTATGAAGTAGCTTATGTTGCACTATAGCACATCTAGACATATTTGCTTGTTTATTTGTTTACTGGTCGGAAAGTAGATTAAACTTTGTCTCTCATTTGTAGGTACACTCCCACAATGTCTCGTAGGCAGCTTTTTACTGATAGTGGACATAGTTATTTGCATGAAAGTGGAGATTCAAATTTTCTGGACATTGATTGCCTTTCCTCATCTGGAAATTCATGTGAGGAGGAACATTACGGAAGGTGATATTCTAACCACTCTAATCTTCTATCTGTATAGCTCATGTCAACACTTATCTTTTTCCTTCATGTCCATCTTTATCTGCAATCAAGTTTTTCTTACATACTCCAGTGTTATTGACGTATTCCAGGCTTCCAGCCTTCTAGGTTGGCCTTATGAAATCTTGTGCAATACTATTAGTTTAAAGGTTGTCTTTATAACATGGATAATAGCCTTGTGAAGTTTTAGCTTTTTAATTCCTGTAACTCTCATTTTTCCAATCCTGTCTATGGTTTTATTTTCACTTGGTTTGATACCATGAGCTCTGAGTCTTATAATGACAAGCATGCAAGCACAAACAGAAGAACAAAATGTGCTTCTGCATTTAGTAAACATTTGTGGAAAAGAAGAATATGGGGTAGGTGTTCAACAGTACATGTCTTTAGGCTGATAGAAGCTGCTTAATTGTGGATCAAGTCCAGCTATCTTCACATGAATAGATGTAGGTTGTGCAATTAAGTTGGTATTATTTCAATTTTCACATTTCTGACAGGATTTGTTCTCTTAAAATATGCTTGAGAATGAGGGCTTGAGGAAGGTTTTACCTACTGTTTTCTGTGCCTGCAGGTCCACAGTCGTGAGCTCTCCAATTGAGAACCTTTCCACTGAGAATGTCCTCAATGACACAAGTGCTGAGACAACACCTCTTAGTGGGAATAGGCCAAAGGTCAGTAGCCTCTACTTTGTAGTAATTTAATTTCATGTGGTATGAGCTTCCCTGGACAAATTTATGCATCTCTTTTCCTTTTAACTTGACATGGACTGTGAGTGCAAGATCATATGCAAGCCTTAGTGAACACTTGATTATGACACCAACACTTTTATGTACAAAAGTGACTTCAACATTTAAATATCAGTTATATCAGTTTCAACAAAAGAGAACAATGAAAAGTATATCAGTTGTATTTAATAATTTCAAATTAATTTGAATAAGCTAGTTAATCATCATCATGTTAGTTCCAATTTATTAAGTAGTTTTTTGTTACCTTTTACACGCAGCTCTCATACAAGTTTTATGCTGTTTGATACTTGAATGCCAAAGTTGTTGGAAATAAACAAATGGGATACGAGGAAATAGTTCTATTGACACACACATACCCATCACCCATGCGAGCAAGAATGGGCTGTACTTAACCTCAATAATGGGCTTCTTTTGGACATAACTTTTAAGAATCTATCTAATTAATTTTAGCATGAATAAAGAAATCTGTTGCAGTTATAACTTCATGGTTTCTTCACCAGTTCACCTTTGTTCTTTACCTTACTTTAATGATCAAGTTTTGTTTTATGAAAGATTGTGTTAAGGGTGTGATTCTGCTATTACATGGAGACACCAATTCATCTAAAGTTGTCTCTACTCTTAACTTACGGCAGGGGAAACAGAGAGAAATAATGTCGACAGGTTATGCCGGTGTCGAATATGCAGATATTCTCAGTCAGTTCTCTGACACCTTCGTGGATTGGGTTCTCCACGGGGAGACTCTATGTCACTAGTATCATTTTCTGGATTATACTCATTGTTGTCCCATCCCACCCTGGTGGGAGGTGTCGGTTCTGCAAGGATATAAAGCTATCAATTCCAGAAGGATACGGCGATCGATCACATGAAGAACAAAGATGAGCAAAAAGGGTACGACAAGCAGTGTTCTTCTGTAATATATAAGCCATTACCGACGGCTCCGCTAGTTTTCCAGGTCATGTAATATTGTCTCCAGTTGGTTACAATGTGCCCTCATGTCCTGCTAATAGTGAAGAGTAAATAGATATAATTCTTTTTCAGAGTTCTGCTTCATCATTGGAACTACATATTCTTATCATGTAAATATCTATATACACACTTGTCCTCAGTTGAGTTTCACAATTACGGCAGCAATTTTCCGCTTCAGCTATGATTCTTTTCCCTTTCTGGGCAAAAGTTGTGATGTTTGTTCCCCAAATATTTGTAAGACATCAACATACGTGTACTTTGTGTCGAGTCCACTGCGGACATCCTACGATGTTGCGAAACTTGCAACGTCGCTTGCCTTAGAAGATTGTTATAAGGTGAGGCGTATTTCATGCCAACTTGAGTATTCTATGCCAGTTTTTCTGTTCTTTTTCATATATAATTGACACTAAAGACTTCTCAAATATCAAGTACTATGCTTCCTTCAGCTCTATCTAACTACCACGGTTGTAAGTTGGCAATTTATTATCTTATTATGCTTTCTGATTGGTTAACTCCTTATTCTCTACAGGAAAGATGATCTAAGATAAAATTAATTTAAGCTGGATGATATGTTTTACTTGTGAAATCTCTAGTCTTCTTCCAAATCTCTGGCTACGGATATTACTCCTTCTTGGGTGAAGAAGCGAGAGTTGGAACTTGTCTATTGATTTTCTTATGTACTTGTGATTTTATTGCATTTTGTTAGCTAGTTATTTGTATTACAATAAGAAGCTTTTGGCTTCCTTCACTTGTCGTATAAATATATGGTTAACAACAACTTGTTTCAATATTAGTTTACTGATATCTACTTCTCCTCTTCTATCTAATAGATATTTACTAATTATTATTTTATGATTGGAAAGACATCATTTTAACTTACTATCATTTATTTTATTATTAAAAGGACATCATTTTAACTTACTACCATTTATTTTATTGTTGAAAAGACATCATTTTAACTTACAACTATTTCAATCATTCACTTCCTCTCTTTCCCCCTTTCTCTTCTCCACCTTATCCTTTGTTCATCGTTAGTTGCTAAAATATCTCTATTTTTACATCACATCAGTTACACTGCTACACTATAATAACCTAAATCAACATAATCTCTCTCGTATAAATTTAAAAAAAATAAGCATAGCTAAACCAGTAGTATTGAACAGCCGAGTATTCTCGAGGTAATTTAAGTGAAACACCATAACCCCCATTAGATTCACCAAATCTCTCTTCAAATTCCAACCAAAGTTCTCTACCCGTTCATGCATAGAGAAAAGCTTCCACTATTTCCTTAGAAATAGAGTTTAAAAGCCATGATCTAATCATACAAGTCACAGGAATCCACTGATCATAATCACCAGAATCTTCCTCAGGCATCATATTCATACATCTTCCATAGATATATCCAAGCTTCACCTTAAGCTCAGAGAGCTATCTTTATGGATCTACTCCAAGACAAATAGTTGTTACCTGTCAAAGGAGTCGTAACAAGTTGCATACCATGCAAAACTTATTAGATCTCCGTTAAAAGTATTCATTAGTTCCTTATGCACAGTTGTAGTTCCAATTTGCAATGCATACGATGTAAAAGTCCAAATAAAATATGAAGATGGAGGAAATTATCTCTATATATTCCAAAGAAACCCTTTTGTAAAATATGCACGATGAATATTTATATAAGAACCAAACCAATATAGAGCTGCCACATAGCAAAATAATCAGCTTGCGTAATAAGCTAACATCTATACTAAGAGACTAACAAACTGGAAATTAAATATACATAAATATGTACAATAGATACCTAATTTAAAGTATGCTCCAGGCTTTTTGCTGGGGTCTAGAGATCTCATTCCCTAATTTTCTTATTCTTTGATGCCTTTGACCCTCCTAAGGGGATAGGAGGTTCAATTCTATTATCCCTAGTTCACTTCAGAAATAAAAAATAAACACAACACATTACTTTAGAATATAAATATTATTTATCAAAATTATATCTTATAAATCACACTAATAATTACCAATTTATCTTTAATTCGACTATAACTTCTCTTAAACATTTTACTATATTTATCACTTATTTTTTATCTTTTTTTTTTAATATCTTATCATAATTCATTACTTCTCTCTCATCTCTCCTATCTTTTTATCAATAACTTATTACAATTTATCACTCCTTTCTACTCTCTCTCCTCTCTTATGATATTTTTTATTTTACACTAAATAAATAAAATTCTACTTAAATAACATAAATGTTAATAATTTAATATTTCATAAGAATAAGCACATTTTAAAAAGTATTATTATTAAAAATATATTATTTTAATAGTATATACTTAATTATAAATATTATAAAATTCTTAATAATATAATATCTAATTGATATGATATTAATATAATATCCAAACATTACATACATAGAATATATTAGCTTATTTACCATCTATTGCATTAATCTAGTTTAAATTAAAGTGAACGGTATTTTAGTAATTTTTTTCTTCTTTATCTTCACATTGCATCACATCAAATCTAATTATTATATCTTAATCTAAAATACAAGTAAACATATGAATAATTATTTCTAAAATAAATTTTTTTTAGTAATAACAAAACCACATATATCCGCTGTTGCTAGGGGTGAAAACGGGTCGGATTAACTCCGACCCGACTCGCTATCTGACTCGATTCGGATCGGATTCGGATAGAAAATTTCTATCCGATTCGGATACGGATTCGGATACGGGTCAAATATATTTTTCAGATTCGGATATGGATATCAGATATTCGTTTTAGTAATAATACGTTATATATTATTTATAGAGATTAATTTCACTAATTTTATATATTTGACATTAAAAAAAATTTGTTGTAAAACTCTTAATAATTTTGTGTTAATTATATTTAAATAAAATATTATAATTATTTTAAATTCAATCAATATCCGTTTAAGATTCGATCATTTATTCGAAAATTATCCGTATCCGTTTAGTTAGGATATAGTTTTAAATTTTGCTATCCGTCCAATATCCGTATCCTAATCCATATCCGAACTAAAAATACAGATTCAGATATGGGTTAAGCTATATCCGATCCGTTTTCATCCCTGCCTGTTGCTGATCTTGTTCCAATTCCAATAGCTATAGTCTACTAAAAAAATTAGAGTGTTTCTTCCGTACTAGAGTTAATTTTTTATCAATCAGTTTGATAAAGATTTAACGATTAAGATCTTTAAGGGTATAAGAGGAATGAAAGATATTACCGATTAATTATTATTTTTTGACAATTATATTATCTTAATATTTTATCAAGTAAAAGACATATATATCCAACTGAGAATAATGTGTATATATATATATATATATATATATCAAAATAAGGATATTGATGTCTTTTATAATTAACTTGATGAAAATTTAATTACATTTTATCTCTTTGATTATTTTTTATTATTTACATATATCTCTCATTAGTTTAAGATTGATTTAAATTAAATTTTAATAGATAGAGATAGAGAATTATATTTAAATTGAAGTTTATCTCCAAATAATCAAATTTAAATTATTTAATATTAAATAATATCTCCTATAATTAAGGCATAATTATATTTAAGAGAGAAATCTTAACGACTATTTTTCTGTAAAGTTAATTGTTTATCAACTAAAGGTTAAGATCTTCAAGGGTATAACAGAGAAATCGGGAAGTTAGGCACACATAATTAAATCTTCTTAAATAATATTTTCTTTTTTTGTTTAAGTAATGTGGTTTTAGAACCGATACTCTGGATATAAAAACTAGCTATTATAGCCGTTGAATTAAGATTGCGGTATTTGCGAAAAGATTATGGTTCGATTTCCTATGTACTAAGATTGATTAATATATTTATTTTTAAAAATAAATAATTTAACTGTCGAACTTATACGTCGAAAACAACTAACCCTTATCTGACTATTGAACTTCTCTGTAGCTAACTCTGAGTCCGAGGAGATAAGGTTTGGTGGAGCAATTTCTGTTTTGATTAAAGAACTCAAATTAAAAGAGTTGCTAATGATTTAATAAAGCAGTACTTTCGAAGAGAGTACCCAAATGTCAAAGAATGGGCGCGCCAAGTTGGTTGCGTGAAAGTATAATAACCAGCTCAGGAAAATATCTTGTTAGCTACCGCCTACCGCATAATATCATACGGATTCATTGCAACTTGCAATGCAAGGACGTGATTCCCGACATAAAAATATCATAAGCCAGCCAATAATCATGTCCTTTTTTTTTAATGCCTTATCCCCATTCTCCCTTCTTTATTACCACCAGGAAATGGGGGCCAGACTACGATCGAGAGCCACCTTTCGATCCGCAGGTTAATCTGCAAACCTTAAACCACTCATATGTCAGTCTCAGATCTCTGTTTTCTATGAAGAGCACTGTTGCTAGTCTCCCAGGATATTTAGTTGGGTTTCGCTGATTGCACTGATTAATTCCAACATTAATCTTTTTTATAATTTATATGTAACTATTGGATAGACGTTTGATTTAATATAAAGAAAGGCTAACACGCCCTTTTTGTTTTATAACAATTAATTAGAGAATTTTTTTTTTCTTGTGACAACCCTTTTGTCACCTCAGTCTTTTTCACTAATATATGCAATATCTATATATAATATAAAGAACAATATAGGAAATTTTTTTTAGTAATTTTAATAGAAAATTATTTAGTTTTGGATAGAAAAACTAATAATTAGATTGGAACTACAAAGAACTCAAATATAACGATTGGAAGATACTTTAAAATTTGGCCTATATGGAGTGAAATGTGTTTTTGCAGAGTAATAATTTCTTTCTAAAATGTGAAGTATCAATAACTGGAATTAAATTTCGCATCAATTACTTCACTGTTTATCAAGCTTTACATCCTAGATTTTTTAAATGTATTTATCATTAGGGCTGTCAAGCTTGACGAGCCGGTTAGGCTCAGCTCGGTCAGAGCTGAGTCAAGTCCAAGCCGCTGAAACTAGCTCAAAATTAAAATTGACCCTTGAGCTGAAGTCAACTCGCTCAAGCTTGATTCGATAGGCTTGATAAGCATTATGTTCCTGATTTGATGGTCTAGTCTACATACACCACCCTCATGAAAGGGTTCATGAACCCATCACCCTTGTCCACCACCCATAGCGCTCACCCACTTGGCCTCCTCCTCTCCGTTCCTCCTTATCCTCCTCCTCCTCCATCAACCATCTCTTCCAATATTTTTCAGCGACCTCCTCCTCCATCGACAAGCCATCGTCTCCTCCTCTCCGTCGACTTCCTCCTCCGTCAGTTTCCTACTTCTCCTTCGACAAGTTGTCGTCCACGTTGCCACCGTCTCCTCATCTTCTAATCAAACTCAAGCTCTGCTCGGTTTTGGTTAGGCTTAACTCGAGTTGAGTTGAGGTGAGTCCGAGCAAAATTATAAAGCTTGGAAGTAATTTTAAATTGAACTTGAGCTGAAACTGGTTCGCTTAGACTCAGCTCATTCACACCCCTGTTTACCACTTCTCACTCCTCAATTAGTTATTACCACAAAGTCAGAGCTCAAAGTATAGGGTGGAGATGGCCCCACAAAAGCAAATTGTAAAACTCGCCTAAAACCATTATAATATCCTCTATATGTGAGGATTTAGAGCACAAGCTGCCAATTTCAACCGAAAACAAAGTAATCCGGACGTGGGAATCTAAGGTGAACTCTGTTTATGTCATTCTTATGATAAGGAAAGGAGAATCTAGTTTGCAGATCCAATGTATATCTAAACAAAAAGTTTCACATAGCTGGAAACCACCTCAAAACCAATGATGGGATTCCAGCGAAACAGAAGAAGAATTATTATGCCGCAACGACCTCGTCACCTTTTACTTGATGTAAAATTTGTAATATTCCCATAGTAGTAGCAAAGTAACTGCAGTACACCTCAAGCATACAAAGCGAAAGCAGTACAACCACACTATTCATAAGCATCTTTCCATAACAGTAACAGAAGTACAACCGGGAGCGGGAGCAGTCCTGATTAGTTTCAGAGATGGCCATCATGGAACCAACATAAGAAGGACCCAAGTCTAGATTTACACAGAAACTTTCACAATGACATTAAGCATTAACCATAAACCATAAATATATATATCTAAGCATAATACTATCATAGAAGTTCCCCTAGATTCATAACAGCTGATATGTCTGCTTCTTCTTCTTCTTCTTCTTCTTCTTCTCAGCAATATAGCTTTCCTGAAACATAAGAGCATAAGAAATATCTTGTCCAAGAAGTGAAACACAAGAAACTCAAAATAACAAAAAAGATGGGTAAACTATGTATAAACATCAGATGCTTACATATGTCCTTATTTACAGAAACACCAGTTGTTGCAAGCAATGATTCCTCAGTAAACACTGCCTGCCATGGGCAGGTCATCGAAGCTCCAAAGATCCATACCGCTCACCATGTCATGAGTTGCATCATTGCCCAGGAGGCTGTCGATTGATTCGTCCGAGCTCCCCTCAAGATAAGGAAGTTGCAGAAACTTCATGTATGATTCGAATGCATTGAGATCTTCGGAGAGTTTGAATGCAGCGTTCTCCTCTGCAGGAGGCACAGCCTCACCAGAATTGTTCTTCATTTTCTTTGGAAGACTGCCATCTTCCAGGAAAGCAGACACATCAACCTCAGTTATGGTGGCAGTGGGAGCAAGAACTGATGTGATATCTGGAATCTTAGCTTCATCTTCCCAGCCAAATTCTGTACAACCAAAAGAGTTACTCCCCTTGTCTGAGTATAAATTCTTCTCGGAGTTCTCGGTTGGTGCAACAGGTTTTATTGCTGGGAAGAAGGTCAGGCTCTCTAGTTGCTGAACGGGTACCTTCTCTTCAAAGTCAAAAGCCGAATAGAGATCAGCATCTGCATTGTTCTGATAACCGAAGGGCTGATTGATGTTTTGTTTCTCCGCTTGATTCATTTTAGGCCCTTTTGCGGCAATCGGTCCGGCGAGGCGCTTCTGAGCACCTACGGGTGCCTCATCAGGGAAGTTCACCTTGGCTTTCTTGCCACGGATACGGCGTGCTTCAGCGTCATAAGCCCGTGCAGCTTCTTCAGCAGTGTTGTATGTTCCGAGCCAAACACGGACACCCTTCCTAGGATCCCTGATTTCAGCTGCCCATTTGCCCCAAGGACGCTGACGGATCCCCCTATATTGGTTCTTTCTCTTCCGTTTAGATGATGACCTAACAGCAGGTCCATCATACTCAGCAGACTTCAGAGTGGTTAATCCATCTGCAGGAGAAATACAGCATATCTGATGCATCAACAATGAAAATATTTTGAGGAAAAATATATATATATTTTTGACCAAATAAGTATCTACCATCTTCTTGATATGTACTCAGATCACTTCCTAACCAAAATACAACAGATGCAAATTATATGAAAAAGTTCGCGGCCTCAACTCTTCCAAGCTTAAGACCAATGAGTGGTTTATGCATGATTTCTACAAATTTCCAATAGGTACAGATACTGAATATGATGAGAAATAATACTGAATACAAAAAGGCGAATACTAATAAATAGAGCATCATAAGCACATATTTATTTACTAGTTTTTTTTTTTTATAAAGAAAAAAGGTTCTCATAGACTTAGAAGGACTGGAACTAACAAACCTAGAGGGAGACATAATTACATAACACATCCTACAATAGGTAGATGAGATAGTTTCAGGATCTCATCACCCACAACGGCAGAAAGAAGAAGTAGAGAAAAAGAAAAACTCCGAACCACATAATGAAGAAGGGGAGGAACTCGACATATGATCTGACGAATATAACCAACCAATTAACTTAAGTAACAAAAGGGAACTCCAAACTAGATAGAAGGAATAATATTCTCTAGATTCACCCAAAAATGATTCTCCTCCGAAAAACAAAATCTCAAAATCTGAAGGGAAATGGGGAAAGAATTAAACAGAGTTGTCATCTTTTCGGAACCAATTTGAGGACATATGATTCACAGAAGAAAGAAGTTTAGAAAAAGGGGAGAAACCCCCCGAAAAGAAGAATTCTCTAGAGCAAAACCCATCTCAAAGTATCAATATTGAAGCCAAAAACCGCAGGAAAAATTAACTCACAGCATTGAAGCCAAACCAACAAGGAGAAAAGAATCCAGCTTTCTACGTGCACTCAAGAGAAACGCCGAAACGAGCAAAACCCACTTCTGAAAATCAAAATTAAGCGTGGAAAAAAGGTAAAAGCACGATCTTTTCCATTGTAATTACCTCCGGGAAGTGCTCCTCTAGGAGCCAAAGAGAAGGGCTTGACCTCAACGACCTCCTCCTCGGACTCCTCCGCCTCGTCCTCGAACTCGTCGAAGTCGGCCTCGAAGTCGTCGACATCCGCCGACTTCTGCTTCCTTCCCGTCTTGTTCGACGCCTTCTTCAGATTAGGCCACAGGTACTCGGCGGTGAGCCGCCGAGACTTCACCGGTGGGATGAAGCCGGAGATGATTGCTCCTCCACACATCTTTGCTTTCTTAGCTTAAACAACCTCAACTTTTCCTTTCTTTGAGAGCAACACAAGGTAGCTGGAGAAAGAGAAAAAGAAATGGCATATGGAGTAGAATACAGGAGTAGAAGCCAAAGGTTCCTCTTTATAAGAAGAAAGGAGAGGAGATGGGAGAGATGGTTGGGGTCCCATTAATTGAGGTGTTCGTAGGGAGAGAGAATAGGGGGGTTGCATTTGGCAAGTGGCAACTGAGAAAAATACAGAATAAACTTTTTTTTTTATCATGAAGTGAATCACAGAGATTGAAAATATACGAGTAAAAGTTGTTGATACGGTGGAAATTACTATATTACTTATGTTACGTTTTGTGACATTATACTAAATCTTAATATCATTTTAGATGATCTCTCAAATTTAATTAATTTTTAAATCACTTTTTGACAAGTTAAATATAAGTTTATTTTATCGTCCAGAAAACCGGTAATAGAAAACGGTTTATGTATAAACAGGAGCGACCACAGAGTTGTTCATTTATATCGGCGGTTCACGTGATGCCAACACTTAGTCACTAAATGACACTGTGCTGCTTTTGAATAAATATGGGGGGGCGTTAATGATATACGAAACGCCTTCTGCGTGAACTATTCTCGAAGTGGTTAGAAAGCTGACAGTCAACGTAAGAAAAAGTGACATAGAATAATAATAATTTGAAAGATTGCATTTATATATAAATTTAATTACTGAATATATCAACCATTTAAGCAGCCTGATGTAACGTTATATTCAGATAACTACTTTCTTTATTTGTTATTTTCTAAACGGTTAAACTGGCCGTCGACCAAAAAAAAAATGACCTAGAATGATATTAAATTTTGGAGGTCACCTATTGTGATATGTAAATTTGATGAGATACCTAGTTTGGGAAAAAAAAACCCAAAGGATTCTGTGACAAAATGGAATCTTATCAAATGAGGCCTTGTTGGGGGATGCTTTTGTTTTAACTTATGCTAGTGGATGTCTCTAATTGAAGTCATCAGTTGATAGTGCCTTTGATGGTTTGCCTAATGTTAGTTTCCAAAGTATGAAAGTATGGCAACTTGGGCCATATAGAGAATACATTTAAGAGCCCCTTTTGTGGTGAAAAAAGGTTTAGTTTGGTGTTCTTGATAGTCTTTTTAATAATAAGTCATATATTCCACTGAGATCTGAGACAAAGGCTACAGCATACATGATATCAGATATAAAAATTACTAGCCACTGCTTATATGACCAACAAAAGGTAAAAGGGGTATTGGATCTCTCATAGATTCCTCTCACAAATATTAATTGATTGTTGACATTCACATATATAAGTTTTATAATTCATAAATATTGCTAGTAGCTTTTGTGCCTATTGTTTCTTCCTTTTCTTTCTCACCTTTGAATTTTTTAACATAATTGTCACTGAAAAAATTTAAAATATTATAATGATAGATTTGATAAAATATCATGGTTAAATAAAAATAGTTATAGAATATTATAAATATTTAGTTATTAAAGTTAACAAATACATACAACATTTGCTTAGATATATTCCAACTTGGAGATGGGTGCTCCTTTCTTCTTCTCCTTTTTATTCTTTTCAAAATAAAAATAAAAAATCCTCAATTAGAGCCACTAGCATGTATCACAATCCTGAAACCTCTTTTGTGCTAATCACTCTAAGTGGGCTAAATAATTAGATGATACAAAATCTAAATGGGCTCCATCAAACTATGTCATAACATAGTCACATTCTGCACAACTTGCATCATGGTATATATAATTTTTTCAGCATACTTATTACAAACAGAAAGTAAACTTCATCAACACCTCTTAAGTTGACCCACAAGATTAAGCAATGGGTTTGAAGGTAAAGATTAAATTGTCTAAGTAAAAGAAAAGGGGGAGGTGAGAGAGAAGGTTGACGCACGGATTGAGAAAGGAGGATGCATTGCATGTAACCTGGAGTGGGACAAGACAAATGGGCAGAAAAGAAAGTGAGAAAGAGATAGGGAGTACAGGGATAAGAAAGAGGGTTGGGGGACCCTATCCTTGTAGTAGTTATAGAAGACAAATGTGAGACGAATTGATTTGAGTGCCAAGCAAATTAAGCAGTTTGTAGGGATCCATGGAGGTGCAACTACTACGCAAGCGTATATTTCCTTTGAAGGTGACATTTGCTTGTCACACAATGATGCCATAATGAAATTTATAAACCCAATTAGAGGATAGTTTTGTAAATCAAAATTATTAGTATAATAGGTGGAATGGAAGATACCCTAAGGAAGAAAACAAACATAAAGATACTTAGAACTTTTGACGTGGAAAAACTCTTTTATCAACTAAAGGTAGAGAATTATAGAATATTTTTTAGAATTACTATAATTAATCAACGGTTACAAGATGACTTGTAGATAGTCTGTTGATACACGTGAGTTTATAGTGATTTATTTGACTCCTTCCTTTAACTAAAATTAGTAACTCTCGAGGTTAGTAGCTAGTCTATTAATGTGACTCATGAGACAGCAGCCAACATGATCACCTAATTTTTTGGAACTTGACTAAGATGTAAACTTCAAATTTACCTCCACTCTGACAATGATCAATAACTCCTCTTTTGATCTTCTCCAAAAATTAGATTAAACAATTGAGCCAGTGAGACGATTCATTCTCGAAAAATTTGAACCCCAAATCTCTTGGGGAGATAAGTAGGCTTTTGCAAGCCCAAATCCGAACCTATGTAATTTTAAGCCTAAGCTCGACTCATTAGCATATTACAGAGCTCGAGCCCAACCTAATGACCCGAGAAGAAACTAATGAGATCAAATAAATATTTTCAAAAGATAACATACATTTAAATTTTAATATAAAAAACACATATATAATAGTGTGGGTGGGCGGGCGGGTTCGGTCGGCCAGCTAGTCTTTTGACTCGAACTAAGAAAACGGTGGAGCCCCTACCTACTCATGCTGAGGTCCAAATTGAGACCCCAAATTAGTCCTAGTGTAGAAGAAATATTGCAATAATGGATGTGGAAATTCCTGTCTTATTATTAATACAGCAGAGTGTATATCCAAGAACTGGTTATGAAGCAGTAAGCCTATAAACTTACATCAGAAGACAAATGGGCCTTTTATCATGTATTGGATATTAACATATACCTATGGTCCAATGAAATAGTGGTATGGGCTTGGAGTCCAATTAAGAATAGATATGATTGGAGACTAGTAGTATAATTAAGTCCCCAAATGCAAAGCTTCAAAGCCTTATCATTCCATAGCAAGATAAGAAAGGTAGGTAGCTGGTTATTATAGTATAATTAAGAAGGTCACGCTCGTCCTAATCCTCGCTTTCCCGAATTTTTAAACGGTCACCCTCCATCTTATCCGGGTTTAATAAGACCTCGTCTGACTTAAATTTACCGTGTTGCCCTTGCTCTCTTTTTTAATCCCTAAAACCCCACTAGTAGTATATTGGAAATAATAAGTTTAGAGATTTAAATATTACGAACAACGTTACGAGCCCGCAGTAAGCGTCGCCCGAGTTAACGGAAACAGTACCGGGTCAAACGGAGATTTCAGTTACTAATCTACCCACATTAACTCACCACCCCCTGGCCCCCCCCTGCTCTTCTTAAAATTCAGGGGCAATCTCGTCATTAAACCGTAACCGCCTCCTACAGGGTCATTATCGTCATTTCGTCCCACCTTTAAATTCGATGGGCCTTTGCCGTTCGATCTTTTTCCAATTCAAAGCCGCGTGGAAACGGTTGCTATCAGAGAGATGATCCAATAATGACATGCCGCGTGGCAGGAAAGGGTCTTTTCCGAAGGAAGGAAGCGATAGGAGAAAGGGAATGCTAAAAAAGAGAGTTACGTGTGAGACCCATACACGTAAGTCGTTTGTGTATGAACTTTACCAAAAAAGTGAGGTTATAAAAATGAGGCGGTAATCGGAACGCGCAAGTGGTACGACTTTAGTTATGCCGGTAAGTTTACCACCTTGTCAGGGTGGGTTTAATTATCTTTAAACTATAGGCTTAACGGAAGGATTAGTCATTTGGTCTCACAAGTGGTGACCACATACACCCATAGACAAAACGCTAGCAAAGAACGGAAAGCCATACAGGGAATCGCCTATACAAAACAATATGGCATGTATAAGACTCGTTCCCTATCCGTAGAGTCGAGATATAGTAACTGTGTATCAGTCTCCGTCTCCCCAGCAGAGCAAAGCTCAAACAGTTTCTCCTCTATTCTTCTTCTTCTTCTTCCAAGCTTGTTTTCTTGATCTTTTTTTGGTGAGTATACTGAACAAATTATAGATGCTTGTGGATACTGCTCTGCACTTCATTTCTGTATTGTTTTTGTTCTCTTAATGGCACTGTTTCATAGTTTTGCTGCAATTCTTGTGTTATTTCCAGGTAGAATTTTTCGGGGTCTTTTATTTTTTGTATTTATTCTGTTCATTTTAATGTTATGCTGTTTTAATCATATGGGTTTGGGTCGGATTTGATTAAAATTACGTTTTAGTTGATTTGATCGTGCAGAGTAATGTGAAATGGGTGCTCCGTTGCTTTCCTTTTCTAACAATGCCTTTTTCTTTTCGATCTGATAGGTAATCAGTTCTGTGCTTTTTATTATTTAGAGTTAATAGTATGTGATAGAACATCCTGATAGTGTTAAGGATTAGAATATATGGGTTAATCTACGCCTAGTTTGGGTTGGAATTGGGTGTGGGTGTTTCTGTTTTGATGCAAAATATTAGAGAAAGCAGAACATATGCTGTCTCCCAAGTTAAACAAATCTGGCTATTTGGTGAAAGATGAAATTAGAATTTGTTAAATGTACGACAAACGAGAAAACCATTAAAGAAAGAAATCGCAATTATCATGAGTTGAAAGGTCTAGCTCATTCACTTAGACGTGAACTTCAGAAATTTAGGAAACATCTAGCTCATTCACCTTTAACTCATAGTCTACCTGTATGATGTACATTTAGTATATACGTGCAATCTCATCTAGTGGTAAGGTATAATGTTTTCCAAAGGAGTGCTAGTTTGATGCATAATACCAATTTGGCATGCTGAAAGCAAATTGACCAGCTTTTTTAGTTGAAAGCAACTTGATACATAGACCAATTGACGTTGTACTTGATACTTCAGTTGGATAATTACTTAAATTTTGAAGCTTGGTTCCGTTAGAAGCTTTGAATTAGATTCTAAGAATATTCCTGAAGTGTGTTAACGAGTGAGATAGAACAATATAGAGGACTTCCATATTAATTGTATTTGAGGCCAGATAAAAGCAAAATTTGGGTTTTGTAGGTTGGTATATAACAACTACACTACTACATATTTTAAATTTGGTTTTGTTGTTTTTCTTCAAAAATAATAAAATTGATTTTGTTGTGTGCTAGTTTTTGTACATTCCTTTAGGGAAATTGTACTAAGTATTATTGTACTCTTTTCTTCTTGTTGCCCCGTCCTTTCTTTGGTTCATATGTAGAGAATGATAATGCCATAAAATATTAATTGTAAGTTATTGGTAGGAAGAACATCTTTATAATTTGTGTCCACAATCATGTAATATTAAATTATCTAATGGTAATTCTTTGCCATGCTAGATAGGAGATGAGAGAATTGGTTTAGAAGACACGAACTAGTGGTATTCACTACTCCAAAGTCTTGGGTGATCTGGTGATTCATAATTTATCAGAGAGTATATGATTTGTATCACATCTCTCTCTGCCTTGAAACTTGATTGTGGATATAGTGGCTTTTGTGGGACAATGCGGCAATATCTCAGTATTCCATTTTATTCAATTGATAGAGTAATTTCCTTTGCCCTTCTCAAACTGAGGATCTGAAGTAACAACAGGAAGAAATTTCGATGGATGATCTTATTGAATCCTTCATTTCATCACCAACATGGTCGGATGCTAATGCATCTATTTTGTCATCTTGCATCGGCAACACTGCATCTCAAAGTGATTTCTTGCTCACTGATCCAGAGGAAGCTTATGGAGGAAATGAAAAAAATCCTCCTATATACATGAGATCTCCAAGTCATATACTAAGCAGTACATATCCTGAGGATTTTAGATCGGATAAGAAAGATGACACCTCATCATTATTCATCAATGGGGATCTGAAGTATGGCATAAACAAAGGCCTTTTTCCTTGTGAAACTATATGCCAGCATAAGCTTCACAAAGAAACAATGGAACCGCAAGTGCAACAGTTTAGTGAGACTCCTCAAAACAGTCTAACATTGCAAGGTGCAATCGCATGTAATTCGACAGCCCAATCATATGGCCAAATATTGAATGCACCATACACTGCAGTTCTGCCTCATGGTGCATTGGCCATGTCTAGTTCAGCTGAAAGCAATGATAGTCAGCTATCTGGATTTCCACCTATTTCTGATACACCCTCTTTTTCTTCGGCTTCAACTATATGGAATTCATCATATTCAAATGTTTCCTCACTGATGGGAGAACGAAAGTCACAAGTTTTTGGTTTTCCAGGAATAGAAAGTGATGATACATTGAGTGCAATATGCTATGAGAATGGAAACATACAGATAGACAACTCACCTTCCGCTTCTGTACGTGTAAAATTCTATATAAATAGAATGGAATTATGCCATACTCTACCTAGTGTGGTTATCTGACTTCTGATTCCAATGACATTCAGGATTACAATGAGTTTCAGAGACACAATCTGCCTTCTTTCACTGCTGGGCGACAGATAAATTTGACCAGTGATCATATGAGGACTCATCAACAGGTGCAAAATTTGATATCCTTTTCTTTTAGATAAAAAAAGTGTAATAATTACTACTCCTACAAAATGGGAACATAATTTTTTCACAAGACTTGTGCACTGTCAATTTTTGAGTGTTAAATTACCATAGTTTTACCTTTTCCCTTTTGAGAGTGGTCTTTTGTTTTGTAATAGTGGTCATCACAGACAATTGGGCGAAACACTAGCAAGCATCAAATAGACCATTCAGCTGGTACTCAATCTCATTTAGTTCCTGCTAATGGTAATGATAGTGGAGCTGCCAAGCCGCGCACCAGAGCACGGCGTGGTCAGGCAACTGATCCTCATAGTATTGCAGAACGGGTAAGTTTGTGATCATTTATCAATTCTTGGGCTGGTAAGCCTCTTCATGTGTCAGAATAAAAGATTTTCTCTACGGTTTGCCTGATGCAGTTTTTCATGTTTTCTTGCACTAAAAATTCCCAAATGGTTTCCTTTCTGGTTGTTGAGTGATTATGTTACATACTTGAAATTTCCCATGAAATGCAGCTTCGAAGAGAAAAAATTACAGAAAGAATGAAGAATCTTCAGGAACTTGTCCCAAGTTCTAACAAGGTACTTTCCATTCTAACTAATGTGCAGATCATGATAGATATATTTTATTGGCTCCTTCATTATAACTGTTTTCTCTTGCTGGCATAATAATTTGATTAATGCTTAGAACTGTGATTACTCGATTTTTGAAGACCGAGTATCTTGAGAGCACACTATCAGTGATGATCACAGCTGATAAGGCTTTTAATCAATTCTAGAAAGGAAATGGAAGACAGATTCCATCAGTAACAGTGTAGCACAACATTCCACCTATCAAGTTTAGTACATTCTAAAGTTGATGTGCCATTTTCTCTGCAGTGTGGCACAATCTTCCACCTATAAAATTTAGTACATTTTAAAGTTGATGTGCCATTTTATCTGCAATAGACATAATGTGATTTTTGTGAGCGCATTAATTATAGTATAGAATATGTGCACAGGTTGTAAATAACCCTGTAAACAAGTTGGATCTGAAAGGAGATCACGGGCGACACACACCTGATTTAGTAATTGAATCTGATCTTATCTTACCAAGTAGTCCTAAGGATGTTAACCCAAAGGATTGGCACAAATGGTATCATATGCTATAGACCCTCTTTAACCATTGCTGGTCAAAATTGTTAGTTTCACCATAGATGTAAAAGTAAGTGATTTCTTCTATTTACCTTTGGATGATCCATTAGAAGTTAGGTACTTCATCTATTCCATTTTCTATTTAGAGAAGTGACATCAATCATTTGCTAATGATCTTATTGTCAACTTAATATCTGGTTCATTTCCTCGGAAACTATAACTTTTCCATATTCTCTGTTGCTAAAAAGTTAATGTTTTTGTTGAATCTTCTGTTTCTGATGAACAGGCTGACAAAGCATCAATGCTTGACGAAATTATCGACTATGTGAAATTCCTTCGGCTGCAAGTCAAGGTTTTCACATATCCTTCTTTAAACCTTCATAGATAACTTAATTATGCTCAAATGCTGACATTTTTTTGGATTTTTAATTGAAGGTTCTAAGCATGAGCAGGTTAGGTGCAGCTGGAGCTGTTGTTCCCCTTCTTATAGATTCACAAACTGAGGTGCCATCTCATTTTATTTCCTACTTAATTCAAGTTTTCTTCACTAGAAAGGACAAAAAGAGATAAAAGTAAATTTAGTTAAATCAAGAAAAATACAAATTCTATTGACTTAAATTAGTGACAGTGAGAAAGATAAGAACAAGCAACTTGCAGGTGATATACTTCATTAAATATCAGGTTTGGCAATTTTCACATTTTTCTACAAAACTTACCAAAGATAGATATATTAACAATACAATTTATAGTTATCATATGCATATGCAGTGCAATGACCATCCTGGAATGTAACTTTCTGAGGTTTTATCAACGGCTTTAGAATTCTTTGGAAGCACCTTGTTTATGCCAATACTGTTACATTCATGCAGGACTCTCGTAATCAGCTCCTATCATCCGAAGTTGTTCAGGGAGGACCGGGCCTATCTGAGTTGCAGGATAACTTAGTCTTTGAGCAAGAAGTTGTGAAGCTGATGGAATCCAATGTGACAACTGCAATGCAGCACCTTCAGAACAAGGGCCTTTGTCTCATGCCTATTGCCCTTGCTGCTGCAATATCCAATAAAAAGGGCACCTCTTGTGCAGCCATTCGACCAGAAAGAAGGAAACTGGACGCGGAACATTGTGTTAGCACCCAATGGAGCCAGAGTTACATGGAGAAAAATGTTTCAGATGATGGAGCCAATGGCTGCAAAAGCGATGATTCCACAAAGGAAGAGGCTTCAAAGTCTATCAACAATGTGATGGAGTTGAAAACTCAAGGTATAAAGGCAAACTGACTTCATAAACTCTTTTATCTTTCCTACTAAATAGTTTGCTGTTAAGAAGGATGTTTTGATTTGTCAACTCACTTGGTTTACCGATGTATTGTCCTTAGAGCACTGTTTGAACAACTCTTTTGTACTTATTTCATGTATATATGTACTTGGGGATGTAGTTTTTTCAGTAATGTGTAAACATAATTCCTGGCATGAGCCAATCAAAAGGAAATTTGATTGAGATGTGAAATGTGCAAAACTTTCTCAGAAAGATGCTCCATCCAATGAGGTGTTCTCTTTAGTTGAAAAGCAATGAAGTGATCAAAGGAACACTTGAGTGTTAAAATTTTGAGGATAAAATTCAAGTCAATTTAAACTTTTAGATTAAATGGTAAGTTAAAATGGTACCGAAGTAAGAGGTTCTACGGCAAAAAGTTACAAGTCAAGGCTTATTTGATCTCTCTTCTTGTTACAAGAATCAACCCAGAATTGGAGTTGAAATAATTGAGTGAGAAAATTTTCGGAGTTATAATTGGATCTTAATTCTTAGATTCGAATTCATATCCATGCTAATCATATCAAAGCAAATGAACAGAGATCATTTATTTGAACTCGGATGCATGCGGATCTAAATCCGAATCCAAACCCAATCCACGGGTCGGATCTAAAACCGTATCACAGCAAACGAACTATTCGCCGAATTAGCTGACTGCTGTTCTTCACACACACGAAACTTCCATTCTCCATGACCCGTCTTCCTATTTCGTTTCCTCTCCTTCAAGAAAGAAGAGAACCGCTTCATTATATATACACCAAGAGAGCCAAAGAAGAAGAGAAGAACAGAGCGGTCGTCAACTAGGGTTGGGGTTTCGATCTTTGTTCTATTCGAGTCGGCGACAAGCACGAATTTTGGCCCAGCGAGCATGGCGACCGAGGAGGCTTTAATGGAGAATCTGCAATCGTTGCAGAGGAAGCTCGGAAAGAAGCAGTCATTCGAGGAGGCTGTCTCCTCCCTAACGACCCTCCTCCGAGAGAATTACTCGTCTTCCTCCCCATCCATTCGCAAATCGGTATTTTTGTTTCTTTTATGTTGAATTAGGCTCGTTGATCTTGTAGTATCCCAATTTATCATCTTGGCTTCTTTTAATTGCTTAATGTTGTCTATGTTCGTCGTTTATGTCAAATTCTGTCATGAATAATATCGTCAGAAAATACTTTTACCTTTTTTGAAGAATGGTGAGCCTTTAGGGAACAAAATAGATCTATCTTGCAAGCATGGTATAAGGCTTTAAAAGCTACAAAAACAATTGGTTGCACTGTATAGGATGTATAAAATAGTGGATGCGCAATCATAATCTGGAAACAATTGGGCTTCTTGGATAGACATTACTAGCACCTAATTGTTGACGTGAGAGTAACTTGAAGAGATTGAACTACTTATTGCTTAAAGGGGTAAATTTTGGGTACTAGTAGGAATGTCCCCTTCTGACTCCTGTTATATTGAGGGAGGTCTCTTCTTTTTATTCACAAGTGACACGGATGTTTGTTGAATGTAGGTAACCGAAGATGTAACAATAGAAAGTCAAAGATGAGATATTTATGTGCTCTGATTGAATAAATGAAGATGATATTTTTGCCAAATGCTGTGCAGTCATGGCAGGCATATAATATTTGATCTGGCATGTATGCAAGAAAAGTGAAGAAAAATTTGAAAGTGCCTGTGTGGTATTACGGTTCTCTGTTTATAGCATTGATGTGAGCCTATTTTGCAATGCTGTTTTAGTTTCTTCTTTCCTTGCCCTATTAGCAGCAAGTTAATCATACTCCATATCTTCTGATGATATGGCGACCTTAGAAAGCCTAATTGTTATACTTTGGAGTGTGGAGAATTAAGTCTGGAAGGGATTCTTGTAAAATTGTAAGTTGGTAATTGCAAATCAACATGAAAGCTTATTTTAGATGGCAGTGACTACTCTATGCTGATATTGCAATCTATATTCATCTCAAATGGTACCAAAGTGCAGAGTATGTAAACGTATAAAATAAAAGTTCTAAAATAGTGGAATATATTACACACTAGAATGTTCGGATGATGATATAGTGAGCTAGTGATTGATTAGCCTTGTTGGAAGTTGAGATTGGGAAAATGTTGTCTAAGCGAAAAAGAAGCTCCACATAGTCTACCTCTTCATAGTTATAAATTTTCTAGTTGCCTAGTCGAGTTCATTTGCTATAGTAAATATACGGTAGTTTATGTAGGTTTTTCTACGAAAGGTTGGGAGCTTGGATCTTTTTAAGTTACACATGTTTTATCTTTTAGTGAATGACACAAGCATGTTAATTATGAATATTCTTTCATTGTATTTAAGTTTAGATAGGTCAAAACTCTGAAGTGAACTAAAAGAAAGTCCCTTAAATTAGGGTTCAACTGTCCCAGTAATTGAGACTGTGATTTCATGTGCAAGTGGAGATGGCTGCTGCTTCTATTGCTATTGCTAGCAAACTAGGTTATAACCATGGTTCCTAGTTTCAGCCGATCCTAAGTGGGATCGGCCAAAATGGATTGGGATTGACTGTAATCGATCCTTAATCCTAGGCTAAAACTAATCTATTGATTGGTTTTGGTGAGTATAAGCCGGATCGGCCAATCTAGCTCGAGACAGGTATGCGTAAGAGAGAGAGAGGGGGAAAAAGAGGAGAGAGAGAGGGTTTGTGGGTTGTGGTAGTAAGAGGGAGAAGAAAGAAGAGAGAGATATTGAGAAAAAGTAAAAAATAAAAAACTGTTGGAGGAGGAGAGAGGTGATAGTTGGTGAGGGTGAGAGAGGGAGAGGATGAGGTATAGTTCTTTTTTAAGGGAGAGGGTTAGTAAGAAAGGGATTTAGTGGGAGAGAGAGAGGTAGTGAGGGAGAAAGTTTGATAAGAGAGAGGATTAGTGGTAGAGAGAGTTTGATACGGAGAGAATTAGTGGGCGAGAAGGTAAATATTTTTTTTATTTGTGTTGGAGAGGGAGAGAGTGAGTGGTAGAAAGGGGGAGAGATAGATTGAGAAAATAGTTTTTTTTTTTTAACTTTTAGATTTTATATATGAATAATTTATATTTTATCTTATTACTAATATTTTTAAAATATTTAGAATTTTTTTATCTTTTAAAATTTATTTTAAAATACATGTCGATACGAACGGTTGATACTACCGATACAGCCGATACAGTTGGTACATATTATTTTATTAGACGGCTGTTGTTACCTAAATAAAGTGAATTTGCCCTTAAAATCCGTTAATCTTGACATATTTTGTAATCATAGTGCTTGGTTTACTTGTTCCTTTCACACTTTATTGTGAATAGCTTCACTAATTTTTTTTCACTTCCTTGTTGCAGTTTGAGAACTGCATTGTCTCGTTTGTCCTTCAGTAGAATTCTTATTTGTCATTTCCAAGTTCAGATGTTGGCCAGCTTAGCTTATCTGCTACTTATTATTAACATGCTTCCCTAGTTTGCTAATTTCTGACAGATTAATTATCACTAGTTTTATATAGTTTATGCCAGTTTTTTAGTTGATACATATGATTCCTTTTCTTGGCAGATATATTCTACTGTTTGTCGTGTTGCAACTGTTCTTCAGACTAGATATACTGCACCAGGTTTCTGGCTTTCTGGCTTAAGGCTCTTTGAAGAAGCAGAGAATTTCGTAGTTGAATCCTCAGAGAAGGAGCACTTGAAAAAATGTATTTCTAGGGCTCGGGAGCATCTTCATGAAACAGAGAATGAAGTTCCAACAGTGAACAACAGACAAAGAGGTATATCACAAATAATAGCTTGAAATGGTATAAATTTGACAGTTACTGTTTGCCATAGTATGGCTGTTTATGGTGGAACTGTTTCTTGTTAGATGCTTCCATTGTATACTTGATAGTCAAGTCATCAAGATCCTTCTTTTTTGTGAGTAAGCTGATGTTGTGAGTTCATTTGTTGATTCAAATAAGTTAGTGATTTCTGGGTAGTCGGTGGGATTTAGTCAAGCTATATGTTGAAATGGGATGCTGGAACGAATGGGGCAGAAAATATGAATTATATGATACTTTTGTGTATACAAGATTGATGGGTAAGATAAAAAGAAGATAGTGTTATGGGGACTATGTTATTAGACAAGCAACTGGAATATTTGCAACAACTTTTTTGCATAATACCTTTAAAGTTGATGCACATACAACCCTCAAGAAGTTTAGTTACGTATATGCCCCTGTTAATATCTGATGATTGTATATATACACATTGTGTTGCAATTTGCATAGGTAAGAGGCTTTGATGAGAAATACCCCTACTTGCCAATGTGACCTCGCTACTTTTTTGGTGGAGCTTGAGGTTTTTGTTTCTCTGTATGGTATTTCATGAAGAAACTTGCTGAGAATACCAAATTATTAATCCTCTAAAAAGTTATGTTTTTCTTCTGAAGTCTTATTGTTTTTTTATTTTTCATGTTTCAACTGTTGAATGGAGCTATACTAATGGAGGAAATTTTTTTTTAGTGTTAAATATTCTTTGCTTACAGTGTTTATCTTGTTGATTTTTTTAATCCCTCATTTGGCTATCCTATTTTGTTAATTTTGTGTCTTTCTCCAGATTCCAGATTTCTTTTTGAAGGGCATTTGACTATGGAACCTGAGCCACCACCTCCCGCATGGCTTGTGGCTCAGAATCTTCTTACAACTCTAGCTGTTGCACAAGATTGGACCTCTATACCTGAATCTTCTGGAAGCCAGGAGAACAATGATACATCAGAGAATGCTAGGACTGACTTAATCCCTGAGTCCATCCGAGAGTTTATAAACAATATGCAAGATGCCATGGACCTTGATAGTGTTATTGAAGCATCATTGCAGGTACTTTTTATCAATCGCAGGGAGAGTGCACTCCTTTTGCTATGCAACTGCCCTTCGGCTTAATGACAATGTAGTTTGCCTAGCATCTTGATTCTATGTGATTGGTATATGTTAGATTTGGTAGGTCATGGTATGTTGAGAATTTATTAAAAAGGAGTCCCAGAGTTAGACATGTTGAGATTCTATTAGAATAGTAGGCTTTACTTTTTCTTTTCTTTTTTCTTTTTGGTCTAAAAGTAAGGCCCATAAAATTTAGCGAAAGTAATGTTAAAAGAGATCATGTCGGCAGCAAATTTTTTTTTTTCTCACTTGTTATCTCAATATTTTTCCTTTTAATATCAGTGATATCAGCAGCAAAAGTAAGTCATCTTTATGGGCCAGTGAAATTACCCTTCAAATTGGTCATTGGGCCCCTGACAACTCTTTGTAGCCTCTCTCCCTCGAGCAACCAGTCTTATGTTTATATTACTTAATGAAATATCTTTAGGTCAATTATTTAGATAAAGAACAGTTTTAAGTTGTTCCACCATGTAGAATTCTTTTTACAGGAAACTTAGTCGAGGTTCGAGAGGATTAGATAAATTTTGTTTCAATGATAGAGGCAGAGTCAAATTCTGATACTGCTTCATATTTTCAGGAGATAGGTGCTGGGCCACACATGCCACCACCAGCTTCAAAGGAAGTTGTTGCGAATCTTCCTGTTATCAATGTCACTGAGGAGGTCATTGCTAAGTTAGGTAGTGAAACAGAGTGTGCTGTTTGCCGGGAAAACTTGGTTGTAGATGACAAGATGCAGGAGCTGCCTTGCAAGCATCTCTTCCATCCCCCATGTCTTAAGCCATGGCTGGTAATCCCTCCACAACATTTGCTTATATTTGAATTTATTCCTAGAACAGAAGCGGTGCATAAAAATATGAGTTCCAATTACATTCACTTCCTATGTAGTATGTTTGGTCCATCTTTCTAACATTTTAATCTGGCAGGATGAGCACAATTCCTGTCCAACCTGTAGATATGAGCTGATAACAGATGATCATGCCTATGAGAGCTGGAAAGAGCGCGAAAAAGAAGCAGAAGAAGAAAGGAAGGGTGCAAGAAATGCTCTTCGAGGAGGGGAATTTATGTACGTTTGATGTGCAAAGAATATACATAAAAAACTTGGAATAATCTGAGGTAACTTATGACACATGTATATCATCATGATTTCCATATGTTAGGCTCGCTCTGAGATCTTTTGAGTTGTTTCTCACTTGATTTTTCAGTTCATTTATTGTTTACAAAGTGAATGTAGCTTTCTGCATTGAGGATTTGCCCCTAGATTCAATGAGTAAACTTTGACAAAAAGTGGACCTAAACAGAGATAGTTGTGCAGATTCCTCGATTGGCCAAATATGCTCCTGTTACTAATTCTGAAGCCCCCGAATTCATTACCTAGAAGCAAATGTACTTCTTGGAATTGCAGGCTGGTGAATTTTCTTCCAAAACTCCATTTAATGGATATTTTTACCCTTAAATTAATTAAATACGCCTCTAAAAGAAGGGCAAGAGGAAATCAGAGAATCACCAGCGCTGCATGTGTTCCTAATTTTGATCATGTGCTTCGTTTTCTAGTCATGATAGCTTAAATGATGATACGATTATTTTGCTTCTATATGTTTGTAGTCGTTCGAAAATGGAGCTCAAACTTGAGACTCAACTCGATTTGATCTGAAAATAAAAGCATAAGCTTGATCAACTTTTGGCTGGCTTAGGTCATTATCATAACCTAGCGGCGGAGTTTTATCGGACCATAAACCTCTGGTCATGACTCCAATTTCTTTATTGATGCTGTCCAACTCATATGTATCAGAGAGGGCTAGCATTTTTTTTGTCTAGTTTACGATTAGCCTACTTTATAATCTATCAAGTTAAAAGATAGAATCTAGACTTAGGCCAAAGGATCGAACCCTATCTTGACTTTGAGGCCATGGCCTAGCCTATCAGCCGCATCCAGTGGCATTGTTAAGATTAACTGAACTAGTGTATTTTTTATTATTATTGTGGAGTATTTTTAAATATTCTTTATAAAAAGCTTTTTTAATTCATACTAAATCACTGACATTTAATACGATAAAAATAAAAGGGATCTTACCTCATAAACGATTTAGTTATGAGAGGTCGAGTTTACTCAGTTCTTCCTCTTGAGATACCTAACTCATTATTATCAGCATTATCATTGCGGTTGGATTGATCTATCAAAGGGTACTAATGATATAAGCACCATATATTTTATTTTTTGAGAAGGTATACAGCCCCCTTATAATTAGGTCAAACGTTAAAGTGTTTTCCTAAACTTTTATTTGTATTACTTAACCCTCGTAGTTCTAATCTATATATAGAACTATTAGTTTTCTATTAAAACTAACGGTAAAGATAATTTTCTTGTTAAAGTTGTTAACCTTTTGATAATTTTTCTTTATTTTTAATTTTTAAAAAATATTTGCAATGTCAAAATAAAAAAGATTAAGATGAAAGAAGCATAAGATAAAAAGAAAATTCACAAAATAATACTTTTCTAATTAGTTGCCATGAAACAAAAACAATATTTTAGTTATTTTATATTAAATTAACGAATGTCAAACATTAGAACTATAAGACTTTGTTTGGTTTGAGCTCAGAAACTCCTAACTTTGTTAAGTAACTAAACATTTCTTTATTTTTTTTATATCTAACTAAATATATTCTTCAAAAAATTAAAATTAAAAGATGAAACTAACTAATAAAGTTAGGGCTTTAGTATCAAACCAAAGGAGCTCTAAAATATAAAAGAGAAAAAGAAATTAAAAAACAAGGAGGCACTCAAATTTTGACATAACCACGTCAGGGTAAATTATACTTTCCCCTTATTTTATTAAAAGGTCCCAATTAGGAATAAATATTGTATAAATTATGCACATAAAAGGCAATTGCAGGCCCTCCAACTAGTGATAGGATTAGATCGCCTACATTCTCTATTGTAGGAATTTCTATAACTAGCAATTGATTCGCTGCCGAGTAACCGATTGCAGTAAATTCATGCAGATATAGCGCTGCAGATGATACCGATGCCCACTAGTTCATTGGCCAGTACCCACTTGGACTAATCCACAGTTTTAATATTCTATCATATCATGTGAAACTGATAGAAGTGATGGATCCTTTATGAGCACCAAGTTGCTCTACATATCTTTTTATTATTATTATTATTATTATTATTATTATTATTATTATTATTATTATTATTATTATTATTTATTTTTAGTTGCTCTAAATATCTATCACCCCTTGTTCAACTCTCATCGCGTTGCCTTTTTAATTTTGGTATCCCTAATCCCCACTGTTTCCTTCTCTTCTCTCATCTCTTCTCTTCTCTTCTTCTCTGAGATGCTTCCAAGAACCAAGAGCATCTTCCACCTAGGTGAGGAGGGTGATAAGGTTCACAAGGAGGAGGTAGCCATTAGAGGACTAAAAAGCTTGATGAAACCATCAGAAGCCCTAGTAGGGCTTAAGATTCTGATACAACATCAGACGCAGGGATCCAACGTAGTCGTAAAACCATCGATAAGATCGCGTATGGTCGCCGTTCAGGCTTGGCAATTTCCTAGAAGAGCAGTCCCTCAAGAGTCTGGCTTCCTCAAGGCATGTCTCATGTGCAAGAAGGAGCTCAACTCTCAAAAGGATATCTACATGTATAGGTAACTCTTCGATTCACTCTAGAGTACTAACATACTTCATTATGAGATCACAAACATCTTGCAGTAATTGATTCTATATGGCGTTAATGCATGCAGAGGTGATCAAGGATTTTGCAGCGAGGAATGCCGGCGTCGGCAGATCTCTCTAGATGAAAGGCAGGAGCTTGAGGCATCGAAAAGAGAGCTGCGTCATGTATCCTACCATCGCCATGCTAGATCAAAGGCTCGCCAAGTAGATCGGCCTGCGAAAATGGTGATTGCAGCATAAGGAACCTTGTAATGGAGAAGGAAATATAATTACCTAGCTTGTAGACCATATTTTCATGCTCTTCTTTTAGTTTGTTTGGAAAAGGCTTTTTGAATTTTTGTATAAATATGTTATGTAAATCAAACAAAGAAAAAGATCTGACAAAGTTGCTCTTGACTTTTATTTTGTTCCCTTTTAATTTTTTTTTTATCTGAATTTAAAGTATTTGAAAAAAACTTAGTTGCACTTTCAGCTCTGATAACTGTGCAGATAGTTTGTTTCCAAAAGGCCTTATAAACGGCTTTCTTTAATAGAGAAAAATAAAGATCTGCTTTGAGTTTGATTTTGAGTTTGATTTTGATTTTGATTTTGATTTCTCTAAATCGGAAGCATTAAATGTTTATTTTAAAGAAAAAACTCAGTTACGTTTGAACTGTGATCACAGTGTGGGAGAAATTAAATAATACCGTGGATTCTTTAGAATAAAACAAAGTACATGCGATCTGATATATAATTAGAAAGATACAGGATAACTACTGTGATGCAAGTAGTGAGTAGAAAACTGAGAAATGAGCAAAAAAGTATTTGAAAAACTTAAACTTGACTCAGAAATCAGGAGAGTAAATTAAACAAGAATCTCAGGACGAGTTGATAATTTAATACCCCTCGAATTATAATACAGCTTGCACTCCCAATCATTATATGCCCGGGAACATGTTCATGGGTTCGTCTTCTCCTTCTCCCTCCTCGAGCCGTTAAGTAGAGCGTAGATCGTTCGCCTCGCTTTTCGAGACCAACTCCTAGTCCTATTATTCTTCTATCCTTTGGCTTTCTTTTATCTCCATTTTCGTCTCTTTCTCCTCTCTCTAGTTCTTGTAGGAAGTCCTATTCAGCACTCTCTCGCCATGAGCTTCTCTAGTTCGGAAGAGGGTGATCAGACTGTGATTCCAATCATGATTGTTGACACCAATTTGTAGTTATCTGCTTTTGCGATTGCTAATAGAAGCATAAATTTCTTCTTGCACGCATGATTGACTTGCAAAGCTGTCGCTTGGCCTTTCAGACATCGTCACTTAGTTTCAACGTATTGTAGGTTAATCATGGTAAAATGTTCAGCATTAGCCTTGACCCGTCTCTTATTGCTTAGATTAGCATCATTCGCAATACGCATCTCGAGTCTTTTCCTTTTAACTACGCTTGCTAATCTGTGATCATGAAGCCTTTGGCTGCAAGCTTAATTCTGACTTCAATTTTTGGTCAAGCTTGTCCGATCCAAATATGGCTCCCTCCACCCTTGGTCCCCAAAGATTACTAGATTAGGATGAAACCAGCTTGGAATTGGCGGCTCATACCAAGGTCATAGGGAAGATCAGGAAGGGCCTTCTGAAGCTAGTCCTGGAAAAATATTAATGAACCTCCTCATTGACCAACGGATCTGCGAGCTAAGAAAGGTGGTTGAATTAATTGTAGATAGATCCTAATTGCCTATGAAATTAAACTCTTCCTCTAGAAACTCTGTTGGAATAAACTCCCAACTAAGATCAGTGAATGGCAATGGCAGAGGTGGTCGCTCGAAAAGAAGCTCTTCTAGCCTCGCATCAGTTGAGGGGCATGTCATTTCTCGTCAAATGTGATTCCCTTCTGCTGGTTAATGCCTTGAATGACGTCCACAAAGCTTCCTGGTCCATACCCTCCATCCTTTTAAAATAATAAAAACTATCGTTATCTCCTCATTTTCTCTTCTTTGATCTCTCATGTTCATTACGAAGCCGACAAAGGGATCGTATAATATCGGTTATGATTGTATTTGGGACAGGATCTTTTTGACTCTACTTTACAAATTTTAGCCTTAGATATTAATGAAATATTTTATAACGCTCACAGTATATATATATATATATATATATATTTTTTTTTTTTTTTAATTTTATAGATTTTTATAAATCTTATTTTATATTATATTTATTTTATGATTCATATTTTGTTTTTAAGAATTTTATAATTCAACCTTCTTATTTTCCCTAATAATTCTCATTTAATAGCTTGAGTTAATTTAGACATTACTAACAAAAGAATATTTTATTATAATACATAAAATAATTTATAAATACCTAGAGGAAGAAGAGTGGAGGGAAAAAGATGAGGAAAGATGATAGCTGCGGCAACTAGGATGACAGTGGAGGAGATAGGTGGGAAAGATAGTGAAGGGATATAAAAAATAAGAGAAAATAGTGAAAGTACTTGATCGAAATTAATTAATCAAAATAATATCAGTATATTAAATAAAAATTATAGAGTAAAATCAGGGATCGGATTAAAATTCTCAAAGATAGAATGTGAATGAATAAGTAAAATATTGGGTATTGTTCGTAAAAAAATCTTAATTTTTTTAAGAAAATATGCATGTCTGTATCATGATCGTGGATAGAACTTAGAAGCGCTGTAATGTCTATATCATGATTCCCCTTATCATGATGTCAACCTGGAAGGATCTTCTTACCACCATCTCTAACGGATAATACCAATTGAAAATTTTCAGATAACGTAGGCGAAAATTAAGAGGAGTGGGTACAGAGAAATAGAGCAAGGATTTCTCCTCTCCTCCCCTTACTCCTATGGACAGTCCACTCTCACCCTGCAAAGCAAAGCTCTCATCTCTGAATCTCTTCATCAAACACATAAGCCCACCTCAAATTCCCTCCAAATCAATCCAAGCTACCTTTTATTTCGCTCAAAACTGCTCTCCCAACCCTTCAAAACAGCCCCCTCCGAAACCCCACAGGAGCATTGATCGCCAGTTGAACCATCTTTGCCGCAATGGGAAGCTCCAAGAAGCCATCTTTGCTCTGGAGCAGGTGCCTAGAGCAAGAGCCAGGACTTACATTTCCTTGTTGCAATCTTGCATTGACACGGACTCGATTGAGCAAGGGAGGAGGCTCCACTCTTCTATTGCATCAGTGGAAGAGACGAATCCATTCGTCGAGACTAAATTGGTCAGCATGTATGCAAAATGCGGGAGCTTGGAAGATGCCCGCAGAGTCTTTGATGGAATGCGTGAAAGAAACCTCTTCACATGGTCGGCGTTGATCGGTGGCTGCGCTAGGGAACAGAGATGGGAGGAGATTGTTGACCTTTTCTTCCATATGATGCATGAGGGAGTGGTGCCTGATAGATTCTTGCTCACGAAAATACTGCAGTCGTGTGCGAAGACAAGTGATGTGGAGACGGGGAAATTGTTGCATTCTTTTGCAGTCAGGCGGGGTTTTCTAGGCCCATCTGAGGAGAACCATGTTAGCAATTCGATATTGGCGATGTATGCAAAGAGTGGTGAATTGAGCAGTGCGAAGAGATTTTTCCTTAAAATGGGTATCAAGGATGTTGTGTCATGGAATTTGATAATCTGGGCCCATTGCCAATACAATGAGAGGAATGAAGCTCTACGGCTTTTTGATCTGATGAGAGTTGGTGGAGTTGAACCAGGTGTTGTCACATGGAATATATTGATAACGAGCTACAGTAAATTGGGTGATCTGACAGTTGCAATGGAACTCATGAACCAGATGGAGAATTCTGGAATTGCTCCGGATGTCTTCACCTGGACTAGCATGATATCTGGATTTGCTCAAAATAAGAGGGAGAGTGAAGCGCTCAAACTATTTCAAAAGATGCGGCTCTCTGGATTAGAACCAAATGGCGTAACTATTGCAATGGCAATTTCAGCTTGCGCATCTTTAAAATATTTGATTGGAGGAATGGAGCTCCATTCATATGCTGTTAAAATGGGAAACGCAGAGAGTGTCTTGGTGGGTAATTCTTTGATTGACATGTATGCAAAATGTGGGATACTAGAAAATGCTCAGGGGGTCTTTGAGAAAATTGGAGAGAAAGATGTTTTCTCATGGAATTCAATGATTGGAGGTTATACACAAATTGGATATTGTGGTAAAGCCTATGAACTCTTCTCTAAGATGGAGAGCTTAGGCGTCCGGCGAAATGTTGTAACTTGGAATGTGATGATTTCTGGGTACATCAAGAATGGGGATGAGGACCAAGCCATGGAACTCTTTCGGAGGATGGAAGCAGATGGAGTTAAGAGGAATACAGCTTCATGGAATACTCTTATAGCTGGTTCACAGCAGAATGGTCGTGTGAACAAAGCCCTAAGGTTATTCCGGCAGATGCAGTTGGTTTCTATGAGGCCCAACTCTGTTACTATTTTAAGCATTATTCCAGCTTGCGGGAATCTAATAGCAGCATGGAAAGTGAGGGAAATCCATGCTTGCATTCTTCGCAATGGTTTGCAAAATGATGTCTCCATTGCAAATGCTCTCATTGATACTTATGCAAAATCTGGTAATATAATCAGTGCCCAAGCAGTATTTGATGCCCTTCAATCGAGGGATCTCATCTCGTGGAACTCAATTATTGCAGCTTGTGTTCTGCATGGATATTCTTCCCTTGCACAAGAGCTATTTCATCAGATGAAACAAGAATGCATACAACCAGACCATGCGACTTTTGCTAGTATGATCAATGCCTATAGTCTTGATGGAATGGTGGCTGAAGGAAGGGATCTGTTCTCTATTATGATTACAGAGTACCAGCTAATTCCAGCCTTGGAACATTATACCAGAATGGTTGATCTTTACGGTCGGTCTGGTAGACTCAGAGAAGCATTTGATCTCATCGAGAACATGCCAATTACACCGGACTCCACAGTTTGGGATGCATTTTTTACGGCAGCCAGAATCTATGGAAATAGTAGGTTAGCACACCTTGCAGCAGAAAACCTGTTTAAACTTGAGCCAAAAGATCCTATAATTCGCAGGCTACATGTAAATGTAGGTGATATGTCACAGGTGAGAAAGCCTAAGAAAGAGAGAAAGCTTGATGATTCTCATGGTTGCTGTTGGATAGAAGTTAGAAACAAGGTTTATTCTTTCTTAACAGGCGTTAATGTCGACGTAGAAACTGCAGTTTCTGAACTTCAGGTAGTGACAGCTGATCCTAAGTTAATGTTGCCTGTGGCCTGTGATTCTTGGCTTGAATTTGAGGAAGATAAGGAAGAAGTTGCTGGCATCCATAGTGAGAAGTTGGCGATTGCTTTTGGGATTATTAATTCTCCTAGCTTTAGAAGCATGCATCTAATCAAAAGTGTAAGAATATGCTCGCACTGCCACACCTTTGCCAAGTCTGTCTCAAAGCTACATAGACGGGAAATACTGATAAAGGATCCAAAATGCTTGCACCGCTTCAAAGATGGAAAATGTTCTTGTAGAGACTTTTGGTGACTAGAAGACAGTAACTGGGAATTCGATCAACAGGGAAGGTACAAAATCAAAGAGTCAAATAATCTGAAAGACAAATAAATAGATGGATTTGATATTCGGACGTATCCAGACATCTTCTTGTGTAAGTTAATTTTTGTAGACAACAGCATGGCGGAAGCACTACTCATATTTCTCACATTATTCTTGAGATTGTGTATAGTTCCTTGTATATTCGATTGATACAAGATTAGATGAAGTACTCTCAAACATCTGTGTAAATTTCTTGACTCAATGCTATTTATGAGACCTGTGGCCTCAGAATAACATGTGTATATATATATATATTTCTTCTTCCATTTGCTATTTGAATACATCATTAGTTTGTTTATCCCTGGTAAAGGTGTGCCAGTTGGTATAACCTCCCTGGGTGGACCTTGGTGCACGAGGTTGCATGAGGAAGACTTAGAAGCATTCATTCATAGGTTGGTTTAAGCCTTGAGCAGAAGGTAGACAAACTGATTGTTTCATTTCCAGTCATTTCGTTTCTGCGAAAGAAGAATATAAATCGTAAATGTAAAGGCCCCTCTAAGCTGCTTATCTGATGCTACTATCATCTTTGGCAGCCTTGGATCAAGTGGAGACTCACCCATCCTTCCAGTTTAAGTGCAAATAGTTGTTCAAGGGCCTTGAGTTATTCAACTTGATAAGAATAAATAGGCAGTTTATCCCTCTAATCGTGCAATTGATGAGAGAGAACTTTAGGAATACTACTCGACTTATCTTGAAATTGGACAGGTTGGAATAAGTCGTTTCCGTATTCAAATGCATACTATCAATTGCTTGGGTTTTTGTCTCCTCCCACAGTTCGTGAATTGATTGGCAGGCATTGGATCCGTCATGTGGTTCTCTCCTACTATTCCCCTGAATATTAACGAAGGGAAAGGTTCTTGCCTGTACTTTAATTGGTTGTCGTCCTGGAATACTTCCAATATTTTTGCACTTTGTCACAAAGGGTAGATCATGGGGAAATCATAAAACTGCATGCTTATTCTCAAACTTCTTCTGTTCTCCTAAAACTCACGATGCAACTAAGCAGAAGTACGTATGTATGTCAATAAAATACAATATATTTCAGCACGAGAGACTAATGGCATCATCACAAAGAGAAATCTAGGAATCACTTGTGGTACAGTGCACCTAGGCACAATGATTTTGAATGCAAGGATTCAAAGCATTTATTAAAAGCAACATATATGAAGAGACTTCAGAACATGGATGCCAATGGATAGAAAAGAAGAAAGGTACAACATCACCATTTACTGATCTAGAAAGTTTTTGCAAGGACGCATCCAAGAAAATACACATCAATCTTCCAAGGATTCTTGATTCTTTTATTTGTGCAAGCTAAACAGCACCATTTGAGAAAGAAGGATGCTGCTATCCATTTAGAGCCATGTGAGAAAATTGATGTTCTTTTATAAGGGGATAAAAACCTATCGTGGCTGAGGGAGTGAGAATTCCTCTTCTTCTAAGGTCTAGCAGTCTTGTCCAAAGTGCGACCTTTTTTACGATGCACAAGGATACACTTAAAATTGAATTCGCCTCGAAACAAAGGTGTAGCTGCACTTTCATTAATAGAAGCAAGGATGCATTATATATATGAACGGTAGGTACCTGCCTACAAAAGAAGAAAAGATTAGGTCAATTCATTATAAAACAAGTTTCATAAACTAGCATGTCAAATAAGTGAAAGAAACTATTTAAGAAAATTAAAATAAAACCAATAACATTGATGTTACCCTTTACTCCTTGAGGATGACATGGAAAAGAGAAGTATAAATCTACATTGAAGTAAGCAAATCTCTCATCTCTGCCATGGAAGGGATGGTCTCACTTGGGTATATTTTTGCTACCAGTTTAACAAAGCTTCCATACTTGTCTAAAAACTCTTTCTGCAGTAACCAAGATGAGAAACATGAATTAGTTTCTACAATGGCCAACATTCAGAACAATATTTTCAAAAATCTACTTCCTTTAATTGAGATATAGAAAGCATTCTCGCAGCCCCTCCAATTCACTTAAAGCCCACCGAGACTTGGTCACGGAAGAAAGGATAAATGCATCCTGAAGCTATCTAAGAAAGCTCCTCCCAAATACCAATTAACCTCTTATTGCACAATTTTAACAAATTTTTAACTCCTATACATTCGAAGAATTACAGTTGCATATTGCTACATTCAGGTTGTTTAATTCTCTTAACTAGTTTCCTATTAGAAGATGACATAACAAACCTTGCATTTATCCCATAAGGAGGGTAACAACTCTTCTGCAGTTAAATTTTTCTGCAATTTCTTATACATGGCATTGATGGTCTTGTCAAGCTGTCAGAGACAAAAGAAAAGAAATGGTTACAGGTACACTAATGACATAAAAGTGATGTTAATAATACGTAATAGTTCACTGATATACCCCTGATAAGCTAGATTTTAACATCTTCCGGAGGTCCATCTTAGACATTCCAATTTGGAAGGGAATCTGTATGTTCAAGCAGTAGACATCTTCAGCCACGCAGTATGCATGAGTAGAGCTTCACTTCAATTAATGTTCAAGGAACCTAAACTGGATATAAAAATCTCCAAAACTAAAGATCTATTGCTGGAAACAAAGATGATCAAACATCTACATGTCCACAAATGGTATTGCATTATAAATCTAAGTAGCTCAATTAGTTTCTAACTTTCTATCTTATTACTGGCACAGTATCATTATCACTGCTTCACATGATAATTGAGACCTTAATTTGCTCTACTTCTAGTATACTCCCAATTGTGGAAGGAAGTAAAGTAACATACGGAAGGATGAATACTGCCCTGAGAAGATCCCAGGGAGGGTCAATGATCATATTTTAAGGCAAGAGGGGTAGGGTTTGAAGTCTTGAACACAAAATACAAGAATCCGAACATACTAAATTACTAATAGGACGTGAGCCCAATTCAATGATTTACTCACCTCCTCAGGCGTGATTGTGTACATTAACTCCTCAATTCTCCGTGCAAACTGGAATAACTTTTCAAAGTGCTGCAAGAAATAAAACTGTAGATAAGAAAACAAACATATACATAATTATAGGTCATCTAGAAAATTTACACCATTGGACCATTGCTAATAGAACTAAAGCATTTATAAAAAGGATTACTTGCTTTGTTATTCTAGTGCAAAGGCATTCAGTAAAAAAACCATACTAATTACACGTTCTATGATTGTTGTTGAGTGGGTATACATGTTCACTTTTTATGCATAAGTAAGACCCATAGAGACCAACAAAATGTCCCTCATTTCCACATCTTCCACATTCTATATCTTGATCATTTTCCTCTCTATATTATATTTATCTGCATATGTAAGGATCGCTTCATGGTTTCCAGTAACTAAGTTTCACTGGTGGAGATCTCCAATAACTAAGATGTCCCATCATAAGATGTGAATTTTAGATGCTCTACGTCACTATATAGGGTGCAGGCTATCGCCTAAGATGTGCAATCATAAGATCTGATTGAATAATTGGACGGCCTATAATTGGTTTTGGACCATTAAGTCCAATATGAAAAGATTAGTGAACTTTGAAGATTATGTCCAATATGAAAAGATTAGTGAACTGTGCAGTCCAACTAATATAGTAATATGTACATATGTATTCATGGATGCATGTAGCTGTGCCTACCCACTTTTAAGGCTCCCATAAGGTAATTTAATAATCAAGGGGATTTTTACATAATTTCCACTAAAAACTTTCAAAAACTTCATAATTACTACTACATTCTTCAAAATATCATGATTGTCACCGATCATTGTGCATTTGTGCTCCTTCAAAACATAGTTAAAACATAATTAAAACAAAACTTAGATTATAAAAAAGTCCATTTTGCCCTTAAATAAAATTGTATAAAATAGTATAAAAGCTATCCAACATCATTTACCTAATATCATAGTACAAGAAAAATATCATCTTTTATGCAAGACAAAAATCGATGATAAATATTTTACACAACATGAAAAGGGTATTTGAGTCATTTACATGTGTTTTATAACTTAAAAGATAATCTGGTAGATATATTCCTTTAAATCTAACCATAGGCAAATTCTAAAGGAGTTAAACGATTTTAGTAGCAATTATAATATTTCAAAGAATATAATGGCAATTGATATTTTGAAAGTTTTTAGTGAAAATTATGTAAAAAAAAACCCAAAATCAAGTAAATAGAAAAAATTATTTATTAGGATAAGATTTGATGGAGAGATAGAGATAACACAAAAAGTACCTACAATGTAAATGACCATATTGATGTGGCGCAAGCAAGCTTGTTCGTAGGATTCACTAGCTTGATGGTAAAACTTGGCAAGTGTTGACACAACATTGGCTAAATCATAGAGACTGCAACAAAGTAAACAATGTGCACCAATCCAGCTTGCATTAGGCTACTTTTTTTCAGATTAAATATATAATCTCAGTCAAACTGTAAAAAACAATACAACATCAAAAAGACTGCATAAGGATAAAAAGTAAAAAGTCTATAATAACCAACTCACGTCCTAATGTCCTATTTATTTATAAACACCATAGAAGATACTGCATTTAAATTTCTTATCACCTGTTCTGGAAAGCGGCGTAGTTCTCCAGAAGTACAATATCAGCATACTTTGGATCCAACTGTGCAATCCTCTCCAATGTTACAAACATTATGCTGACCTAAATTCAGTGTATCAAACTATTATTACCCCAGAGTAGTAAGAAAATTACTTTAGCCAGAGGTCAGCAAGAAATACATGGTTAGATCTCATCTTAAAATTTTCCGAAATTGAGAGAGCCTGGTTTTCAAGCTGATATTAAGTTTCAACGAGATGTAGTAAACATAGTTTGTCCTTTCTTTCTAAGAAAAAGAAAGGAAAATTTTTGATATGAAGTGTTGAGTGCTAAACTAGTAAACTGTGCAAAGCATACTCACAATCTTTGTATATGCCTGGTCAACCAAATCTCTGGAATGCCCTTGGATATATTGCTCCATACGTGTAGCAAGGGCAGCAAACCTATATAAAGAAAAGGGAACCAGATTTATCTTATAGAAATTCCAAATTAAGGATAACGCATAAATCAGGATTAAAATGAACAAGGAGCATATAGATTATAGAGTCATCAGTGAACTTTACACAACATATAAAAGGAAAATCTAGGTTTAAAGGTTCAGAATTACTGGTCCTCTTTGAGGAGCTCAACATTCCAAGGTTATTATAGTAATTATTGTGAAGAACTCCAGGTCCCTCTCATTTTCTTATTCCTTTGCTCTTCTTAATCGATTATCAACCAACTGAAATTACAGTACTAAGGGCACATGGATGATGGGTATTTAGCGGTAGCCATACTCAAACACTTCACCCACCAAAAGAAAAAAAAAATTAACAGGAAGACATTTGAACACCTTGGAATATATGGTAGAACTCCCATCTGCCGCACATTGCGTTCATATTTTTCAATCTGATAACAAGCATCATCAACAAACTACAATAATAAGAAAAAAGAAAGGTCAGTGAGATGTTTGATATAATTTAATTTCCAAGTGAAGGGACCGTTGCTATATATGACCATACCCTGCTGAAAAGCATTGAGATTCTGGTCTCTAAGTCATCAAGCAACACATGCACAAATCCTGCAACATCAGCTTTCTGACCAGAAAGGTAGCGTTCTGTAACCCCATGCATCGATATGCAACACAAAGAATCAATCTTGCATGCCCAATCCACTACTGAATAGAAGTCCTCCTGAAATAGGAAGCAGTAAAATAAGCAAGTCTAGCCATCTTTTCCCCATAGGAATCTTTATGACAATCTATTATATAACTCTACTTCTTTATAAAGTGGCTTACAAGATGTAATATCATCACAATATGCATATATATAGTATTGCTTTAAGAGAGACCAGATTCATTTGTATTAAAATAGTTTGTGCGGAAGAAACATTTTACGTCTTCCTTTTAAAAGTGGATGAAAACAACTTTTAAGAATGCTTTAAAAAGTTAAAGGGTATCATACTTATATCATTAACAACAGGTTTTGGCATCTCAATAACAAAGCAAATGCTTTGGAATAGCTTAAAATTGAAGTCTATTCACCAAATAACGAAATAAACTATCTCAAATAAGTCAATTTTACACAGTTAAGGACTACATGAGATTTTCTGTCATGAAGAATACCAAAGAGTCCTATAGAGGTTTCAATTAACAAAAAAAGTTCTTGAACCAAAGGAAAAACCCAACAAAGGGTATCCAAACTGAAGTTTTAGATGTGTCTAACAGCTCTCAACCATAAATTTTTTCAGCTAAAATTTTCATCTTTGTTTCTAAAATTCCATAGAAAATCTTCATGAAATGAGTATTCTCCATCCATGATAAATTTACTTTAGCAACAAAATAATCTGAAGAGAAAAGATTAATATAATGGGAATACTTGACGGGCAAGCATAATAAAGTTGCAAACTTTCATAATTACCTCAATGTACAGATGTCATGTCCTGTGAAGATGCTTAATGACATAGATTGACACTAGAAGTATGAAACGCAGGCCATAAATACTCTACCTGGATTCCGTCAAGCAACTCTTGAAGACATTCATTCAAAATTGCTAACTCACTTGTGTTATTACCTAGTTAAAGCAGTTAAAGAGTTCTCCATTAGTTCATGCATGCAATGTATATAAGAAAAGTGAACGCCAGAACACTGATACAATATCTGAGTTTGACATCATTCCAAGACCTTCTGTATTGCTCTGAGTAGATCCAGTTGAGTCATTGCCAATAGGTCCAGTTTTCGCACAGCCAGCAGTGTCAGGTTGAGCAAATGCAGAAATTTCAAAGCACATAAAATGTGCAAAAAAAGAGCTCTACAAAAGAGCATTAAGTTCAGAGATGTAATCTACTCATTTATAGGCTTAGCATAGGATGCAACACACAAATAGATGAAACAACCTCATCTACAAGAAGAGGAATAAAGACAGTGAGCATCTTTGAGTATGCTTCAGAAGCCAAAGAAGTATCTGCATTGTTTGACGTCTGACTTGAACCTGGAGGACCTTCAAGCCAAACAGTAGAAATCCTTGACACTTTTGTAGTAGCACGAAGTTCATTAGCAAACTCACGGGCCTATGGAACAGAAACCAATTATTGTCACCTACTATGATGGAAAAGCACATTCATCTTTTATGCTTCTCTATTATTGTCATCTGATTCAAGAACCAACTTGTTAAGAGAATGGAGAGAATGACCTCTCGACGAAGTAGCAGGTTGAGAGAATGACAGTAAGCTTTCCTCAATGGACCCAGACAATTTCTGTCAAGACTCTGAGAGATGTTGTGATAAGTGAGAATGGAAAAGGCTAAGAACTTAATAGTTATACTCACACCTAAAAATTCTAGATAGAAGTATTAACCTTTATGTGCTGAAGAAGTCGTGCATAGATCCTGCACTTGTACCTTAGATCTGCATGATCAGGTCGCTTTAACTGTCCTCGCTGCATGGATTCAGAGATACAATCTCAACTTTGATTTAAGGCCAAACAAATGATGAAGCAATGGAATTACCTGAGAAAAATAACTCTTGTCGCTTATCATAAAATCAACCAAACTAGGAAAGTAATTCCTTAGAAATTCTGATGCTCGCCGAACAAATGTACACTTCAACAGTACAAATTCTGCCCGTTTTTCCTTAACCTGTACAGATTGAGTTAATAAATTCATCTCAATTACAGGTGCAAAGTAAATGTAACCAAAGGTAAATGCAGCAAGCTGCAACCTTGCTAACAGGAATATTGCAATGAATGGGTCATTTACTGTTTTATTAAGTGATTGTCAAATTGAGAACATAATAACTGATTTATTCTACAGTTGTAGATCAAACTTTTGTGAATGGCGATAGGAGACCTCAAAGTAAAAGGTAAACTTGAATGGAAAAGGACTGAAGGAGTTTACTTCTAGTTCTGATGCACATTTATCCTTGACATAATCCAGACATCAGACCTATGATTATAAGATTTAACCTGCCTATTTAATTTATCTCATATGAAAATAAATATTTAATTTTCATGTCAGTGATGAGAAATTGTTAACTTAAATTAGAAGAAATACATACAGCTCTTAATTTTGCGTAGCATGGATCCAAATTTGGCACTTCAAGATTTCTTATAGCACCAGTTAACCACTCACAAGCTTCAATGTTCTTAAGCATATTTGTTTCATCGAATGAACCTCCAGTGAGACCTGATTCATACTGTCATTCATCACATGGTACCAACAATCCCAGCATTAGCAAAACCGTCTGAACCAAGATGCATTATAAGAAGCAATGACATTTTTGTTTCTGGAGGACAAACCTCTGAAGGGATCTGTAAGCGCTCAAGTAATTTATCGAGTTCTTGAATAAGCACTTTGTTACTAACAGACTGCAACTCCAACTTATTGTTACGAGACTCTATCTGCAACGCAACCAGGAAATACATGCTCCACAATGATATAAAAGAGACTGAAACATTGACAGACATGGAACTAAATATCTTACCAGTTACTTGAAAATTTGCTTGCAACAAAGACAAGAGGCAGAAGGGAAATGTGGTGTGCAGAGAAAAGAACTAGCACTTTAATAGAATTGTGAGGTGGAACTAGAACTATTCACATTGATTCGTGAGAGCTAGGTTCCCTTTTTCCATTGCCTTCTGAAGAATTTGTATGAAATGGTGTAGGTGCCCTATATAGAAAAGATTAAAACCATTGTCCTCTGACTGGTTAAGCTTTTAGAGAAAATTGTGAGACCTTTCTCATCTTCATTTGCACAAGGACGGACTGCATGCATGATTTTCTATGTACAGGTATATAAGAAAGAGAGGAGGTATAGAGTGTAAAGGAAAATGAATAATGGGAAAAGAGGAATAGAGAGACCACATAGCATAAAGTTTTCCTTTACTGTCTAACTCATTCAATGTTTCTTAGTGCACTTGCTAGACATTTCTGATTCTTTTGGATAGTCTGTCAGGGTTCTAGAATAATGTCAGCTTCTCATGAGCACAATATGTTACTATAATAAATTTTGTACTCCCAGAATTTCCTGAAGCACATATGAATATACAATAGTCTTCTTATTTAGTTGCTTTCTCATTTTCTCCATCAAAGACAGGTCAGGATACGAGGTCAGGTTTAATGCTTTCATTATCCCCAAATCCCACTCTATCATAAATATTAAACAGAATCACATGTCAAGTAACATTCTCGGGTAATGTTGTTTTATAGATAAAATTAAATGAGAATTGGATGGATCAACTTATAACAAAGATGTGAGTCATGTGACATTTTCTTAAAGTATTGAGATTATCAAGTAACATACTGATTCAATATCTTCTCTCATATGCCTGAGCTTGACATTAAAGATACCTAGCCATTCATCCATATCTTCCACACATATACTAGCTGCTTCGAGACCTTGCAATACCTGCATGATTTGAAATTTTCAACAATTACAAGTAAGAAACTACCACTGGGTCTTCAGACTTCAGACTGTCGTAATATAAATTTAATAATCTTAGACAGATTTATTAGAAGTCTAGAACACCAAGTATAATTGTCGAATGCACATTAACTATGTGGAAGGAAGTTGGTATGAGCACTTTTGTCTGCCTTGGAGTTAAGTTGGGAGCTGAAGTAACAACTGTGGGAATTTGGTAAGGTTTTACTAATTGCACTTGTGCTAGAAAGTTATAGGCAGTAACTTCTGATAAAAGTACCTTCAGAGACCTGCATATCCACTATATTGCTAAGTAGACTCTCTAGCAGGCTCATTTGGAGACTGGAACATGCTGTCCAGAAATAATTTCCTTTAGATCTTAAATCCTATAGATTACAGTCTTTCTTCTCAGTTTTCAAAAGAAGAAAATCACAAAAGTAAAATAGCATCTGAGAAATGCAAGAGCATAATGATAGCAAAAAAAATTACTCAATATCTTTAGGATAGTAAGGCACTTCATTTCTTAGCCATCATTGCTATGAAGGCTGCACTCTCAAGATGCTAGATTTTCCTAATCCTTCTCAAGAACAGCCATGTAAAACTTGGATGAAGGTAGCCAAAGACATGTCAATCAGAAAATAAATCATCATGGTTTTTCAATAATTGTTAGAAAAAGACTAAAAGGGACCTCCTCTATTATAGGTTCACTTTCCAGAAGGGAATGGACATTTGCTGCTTCCAGAGCAAGAAGTTCCCGCTTCAATCTTTCAGAAAATGCCTCCGCTTCACCGATGCCTATGACGTACCTGCATCAATACAACAAGGTCATCAATCTTAATTTATCAAAAAACTAGGCACATTAAGGCTTCATTGACAACATAAAACAACAGTAATAGAACTATTAATAAGTAGAATTAGAACAACAGTTGATTTGGTTTATCAAGAATAGTAATATCATAATCTGAAATGAGGAAAAGATGATCACGAAAATATAGATTATAGAGTATCGATATTAAATTACTCATATCATAGAAACAGAAAGCACAATACTGCAAGTCCTAATGACCCTCATAATCAAAATCATGAGAAAAGACGGGTAACAATTCGCAATATCCAAGTCCAACATGTCTTGGATAGTATAGTACTTCGTGCTCCCCTCATAGTTTATCTATTTATTCTAAATCTTATTATCACTATACATATTGGTGCTATGCATAAATAGGCATACATACATACTTTATCATGATGTCTCAATCATCTGTATATGAACAAGCATTGCAAATGGTGTGGTATTTGCTTAGATTATCTAAGTGTACTTGTTGTGAACTAGCTCAGAGCTAGTTGGTCTTGTCGAGTCATGAACTCACTTGGTGGGTTAGTCTAATTGAGTTGAGTCTAATCTAGGTTTGTTTAGAGGCAAGTCACTTAAAATGGGTAGTCATTATAAATGAGGTATGGTGAGCACCCCAAAGAGAAATCAAGGAACACTTACCCTAATTTTCCTCTCTCTCTCTCTCTCTCTTAGTCCATCCACAGTTAGCGGCACTCTTACCCAGACCACCATCAGCTGAATCCCTCTTCTTCTACTCGCATTAGCTACCTCCATTGCAGCTTATAACCCACTGCACTCCACCTTCCACTGCAGCTCACCATCAACCACCAAATCACCTCCACCTCCAGTAGCAACCCGCTACCAACTCACCAGCAGCCCACAACACTTCATCTCCTCAATCGAGCCCACCATTTCCCTTCCATCATAGCCTCTACTAGCTCACCACTCCCCATCAGTCGAGCTCACTACTACAGTCCCCACCGTCGTGCACATTTGTAATATCAGAGTCGTCTATCCTCGACCATGACTACCACACGAGCGACGACGAGTAGACGAGCTGCTGCCGAGACGCCGGCAGACAAAGAACCTCCGACCACCACCAACGTCATTGCCTCGGTAGGGGCCGAAGCCTTCTTGAGTGCATCGAGCACACTGCTGGCGGGAGGAGTGCCGCAATAAGAACTTTGTTGTGAACCAGCCCAGAACTGGTTGGTGTGGTAGAGTTATGGTTGGGTTAGTCGGGTTATGAACTCACTTGGTGAGGTGGTTTAGTTGGTTGAGTCTAGTACAACGTTACGTGGAAGGCAAGTCACCTAAAATTGGATAGCCATAAATAAATGAGGTGTGATACGCACCCCAAGTTATGAAGGAAAACTATCCTAACTTTCTTACTCTCTCTCTCTCTCACTCTCCCCAAAAGATCATCTCACAATAGTTGACGACACACCCTTTAGTTGCCGTCTTTCCCCTAGCTCCTCTACTCTCCCTCCTCCCCTCATCTCAGATGCTCCCCTTTACCACCCCATCAAGCTAATACCCTATCCTATCTCCCTCCAAGTCTCCCCCATCACTCTCCAATCAAACCCTGTTCAACCTCAAGCCCCGACCTGCGGTCATCTTCCTCATTTCAACCCTTACCATATCCCACCTCAACTCGGCCTTGTCGAGCGTAGAGCTCACTGTACCAGCTCGTAACAACCTCGACCACCATAGTGGTATCAAAGTCACTCCCTCCTCTGCCATGACCATCACACAAGCAATGGCGAGTAGGAGAGCCGCTGCCAAGGGGCCGGCGGACGGGGAGCTCCTGACCACCTCCATCGCAACTATGACAATGGAGGCCTAGGCCTTCTCAAGTGTGCCGAGCACACCGCAAGCGGGAAGAACTCCACCACCTGAATTGCTCATGTCTCTTCTTCTGCAAAAGCTGCTGGACCTGCGAGAGAAATCTCAGGATGAGATGAAAGGTCTAAGAGCTGATTTAAAAGCCTTGGTGCTCGGCCGAGCCCACCATTTCCCTTCCATCACAGCCTCCACCAGCTCACCACTCTCCATCGACCGAGCTCACTATTCTAGTTCCCACTGCCGTGCACATTAGTACCTTTCTAATCTATAGTACTTTTGCATAGGGCTTCAATCACACCTTGTTCCAAAGATTAAATTACCCCGTCATGCTAGCCAAGTGTGTGATAACATTCCTTACAGCTCAGTCATCAGCTAATTGTGCACATAGATATGGAAAACTGAGAAAAGAGCTAGTACCCAACAGACATAAGGCTTAAACATGTATTGTTCAACAAAGTCTAGATTACCCCATCACACTAGCCACAAGAGAGAGAGTATACGAGAGAAAATTTACAGAACATTCAGAAAGATGCAAAGCTTGAAAAGAACGTCAGATCCATTTTATTAGTTGCAAAAGCAGAGGATTTTCAGCAGACTGAAAGTTAACAAGTATTTCGTAGAGAGAATAAATTTCTGAAAAAGTGCAGTATTTAGCTAACATACGTCCCAAGAAGGGCCTCCATGTCCTCTTCTTCAGCTTGTGAAACAAGGTCTCTTTCAACATTAACTTGTGAATCATTTTCTGCCATAACAGATGTTTCGGGTCCATGTGTGGTGCTCACTTGATTACTTTTTGCAGGAGTATTTTCCTGAAATAGACTTAACATGGATTATGTTGATAGTAAGATACTTATACATAACTAAGATATTTGATGATCAAAGAACCATGAATTTGGAAGATATCTGAATGTTCAGTATTGCTTAGGTATGTACATGAACATTAACACTGTATAGACAAATAGAGAATGAAGTAATTAACAGTTTAACACAAGACAAGCAATCACCACTTTACTACGTCTTATACATGATGGACCATCATCATCAAGACATCAAATATGAGATTGTCTAGGATAAATCAGAATTGAAAAGCTTCATTCAACAACAGCATAACATGACTTAAAGTCTTATCTATCAGCACAGGATAATTCCACAAAAATGACCCAGTATGGAAGGAGTAAAAAGGCCTTTAAGATAATAACAAATTTCACAAGGACTTTTCTAAAGAAACATATCCAGGGCCAATAGGTGATAGGTAAAGCTAAAATTTCAAATCTGACTACCGGTAGGTTACAAGGATGAACCTAAGGGATCATATCTCATATAATTCCTTATAGTAAACTCTCAAATTTCATGAATTGAATGCCCTCCATTACGACATATAATTTATATTCCTCAAGCTTGTTACTTTAGTAAATATAGAGTTCAAACTCAGTAATATACTTACAGACTTCTTAATGCATGAAGTGTGCTTGATTTCCTCTTATTTCATCTCAAGTTCCCTAATAATGACCATAAGTGGCAGACTTAGAAGCAACTGGAACTTGATATAAATATAACAAGAGATTCAATGATCAAACAACAGCATACCACTAGTAATCAAGAATAGCATGTGCAAGAAACCCGCAACATGTCTTATTCTTATTAGGTCGTCATCAGAATATTATTTGTTTATCCTAAGATGCTTGGGCTAAGATAATTTAGTAATTCACTCACCACGAAAAGCATGCAAGATGATAAATCAAGTACATCTTGGCGTTAAAAGGTACTGATCAATTTTGTAAGGTTAAGCCATGCCATCATTTTGTGTTCTAGGCATTATTTCCTATATAAATGTCCCAAGTTTCTCAAGTTAATCTATTAGATAACTCTATTTAAATGTTAGTTCACTATAATCTCCGCACAGCTGTTTCCACATGGAACTTCAACTCTAAATTTTCTGCTAGGACATGAAAAACATATAATAAGAAACTAAGAGGTGCATCTCGAATAAGGATTGCTGAGTGCTGACCCTTTGCAACCGTAACTCATTGTAAGTACTAAATAATAATTGTGGGCAAGTGCAAGAAAGGCCAAAGAAGTCTGTTTAAATGTACCTTTGCCCAAAGAGCCATCTCGACAACATCTATACCAACAACTTTAGGGATACTGCCCAATATCTCCTTACACATGTTTAAAATGCACAAAAGCAGCCGGTTCCTTCAAGGGACGAGAACAAATGAAACCAGCAATTGAACTTTGCTAGAAATTACTAATGTGAATGCATGTTGATGACCTTTCTGTATTCACTATTATCACCTGTCATCTTTATTGCGCATCGTCCATTGAGGAGGGGCTACACTTTGGCTTCTGAGGTTATCAAATCCCTAAATGAAACAAAACAAGATAGAAAACACACGAGGTAATTAAACAAAATCTATATAGAAAAATAAATCAATTCTATTTCTCTTTTAATGATGAACCAGAACTACATGTCCTCACAAAAAGAAAACCAAGAGTTCTATAATGGAAGAGACTAGTATATACCAGCATAAATGTACACCCACTGGGATCATTTTGGATAACCTCCACTTTGGAAAGATGCTTCAGCTTATAAATTTTTGCTGGCTGTACATGCAACAAAAGGCATTGGTACAAAACAGTATCTGTGTCTACATTCTAATTATACTCAAAGATAACAGGTTGAAACAACTTTTCATGAAGATGACGAAATTTTAAGAATGTTAAAACCCACAAGGAAACAATTATGTTTTCCTCCTTTGCATGTGTAGCCGTGGAAGATATCATAATTTCCTATAAGAATTGTACGTGATGAAACTTCACTGGTTGATTGTGTATCAATGTCTAGATACATTAGATAATTTCAATATTTGCTTGATCATATTATTATGATGATAGCACTTAATTACCTCCAGAACTCCTCCACTAGAATATTTCAGAACTCGAAGGAAAGCTTTAGTCCTTGGACCTTTTGATTTGGCTGCATGAATAAAGTTCCGTTACTGTGCGTGCACTTACAGAACTTTCAAAGAAATTTTTCTACATTTCAGAAGCTTCTGAAGTAAACAAATCAATCGAACGGAGAGTACTCTGCATTCTAAGATATCAAGAAACGAGATGCACATTTATTAAACGAGATAAAAATTCTCGTTGAGAAAACGAGACTTCCCAATCTACATATATAGTTCTTTAATGAATCGTCTAAGTAAGAAATGCGTCGTTATGTAAAACGTTGTGAATTCATTCGGTGCGCATCTTGAACTAGAGAAAAGGAGAAACTGTTGTTTCATCAACAAACGACATTGAAAGCCCTTAAGAACAATTCCATGAACGCCCGACAACCAAAGAGGCATCCTTTATACGCTAGATGAGAAAAGCGAGGGGCATGCAGGAGAAGGGAGAAAAAGAAGAGGGAGAGGGATCGTACTGGTGAGGGCGAGGACCCTGGGTTTGGCCATCTGGCGTCCAAGTTTCCCGGCCTTGCCCCAAATGCCGCGGCTCTTGGCGACACGGATGCAGAGCGCCACCTTCTGCTTCCCGCCGCCGCCATCGATGGCCACCTCGCACGCCCGCTTCAGCTCGAGGTCGTCCGCGCTCGATCTCGCCATAACACTGCGCCAAGCGAGCGAGAGAGAAAAAACGGGAGAAGAACAACAAGATGACGGAGATTGGGAGTGGGAGAGATAGGAAAGACTCCTCCGCCATTCTTGCGCTTCACTATCGGAAGAAGAGATGAGATGCAATGGCGGAGCCACGTTCAAAGACTGCAAAATTGTAGGCAGAATGGTAGGAAACTTGTATAATTCTGCAATTACGCCGCTTGACCCCCGCTTAATCTCTCGTTAGCTCTAATGGTAATACTCGAGCCTCGAGGAATAGCAAACGTGGGCTTCTTCGCAAAAATGATACTTCCATCAAATAAAATTAAAAAAAAAACTATAGTGAAATATTTTGAATAATATTCCTATTAATAAAGTTACTGAAATTCCTATTTCAAATTAATTTTCTTAAAAAATTAGAAAACTCGATAAGAAGGTAGGATGCAATCTAATTCATCCCTCTCTAGTTCTATAAATTAATAGATTAATCTCAATTCTTATGTGTAAGTGTTCTCTCTCGTAGTATAAGAGGAAATAAATAATAATAAAAAAATGAGAAAAAAAAGAATGAGGGAAGAAAATGCCACAAAGGCATGTTTTTCCCAATCAAAAATCGGTCTCGCGTCATGCTCAGCCCAATAACCAAAGGCTCGACCTGGTTCCGGGCTGGGCCAAGACTGACCCGTAATCAACACCCTCGTCGACAGCCAACTAACAAACCACAGACCGCCATAGACGAAATGGGAAAGAGAAAGGATACCACGCCCGATGGTCAAAATAATCTTTTAAATAATAAATTGTATTTTAATTGTGGTTACTTATATAATAAGTTCGACCCAACCAACTATTAGATTCGGAATAGCTTCGGATTGGATCAGATACAGATAAAAAAATTCTATTAGATCCAAATCCGGATATGGATACTGAGTCTTTAAGTAAAATGTTCGGATCTGGATCCGAATAAGAATAATCTTTTATGAAAAAATTCGGATCCGGATATGGTATAGCTAATATTATCATATTCGGATCCGATAAGTTTAACAGCTTATATATAAACCCAACCCTGCTGCAACCCGCCCTCCCCATTCTCGGCTCGCCATCAACTTCTTCAACTCCTCCGTCATCACCTCTCCGGCCGCTCCGCCGCCATCACCGCTCCATCGCAGCGTCACCAAAATCCGCCTCCTCCCGTCCTCCCTCCTCGAGCTTGCCGTCACCAAGCTCCGCCTCATCCCGTCCTCCCTCCTCCCTCCTCCCTCCTCGAGCTCCGCTGGCGAAAGCGCTGTAGTTGCCGTCTTCAACTCCTAGTCTCCTACATTTATGCTCGGCAACTCCTCCTCCGACAAAATTCCCAAATCACCACCCTACCGTTGCCGTCTTCAACTCCTCCTCCGTGGCCATCACCTCTCCGGCTCTCCGCCGTGACCAAGCTCTGCGCCATCACCACTCCGTCGCCGTCACAAAACTCCACGGCCATCACCACTCTGTCGCTTCACCAATTTATAGGTAATTTGAGTTAAATTATCTATTTATAGGTAGTTTGATAGATCAGATGTGCATGTCCTCTTCGGCTCTTACAATATCCTTTTCTTATGATCTTCTACAGCTGGTCTAGTGGAGGAATGATTTCTATTTTCTTTTCATCAACTGTGGTCCTTGTTTTAATCTAGTTTCTTCTGAGATGCTAGCTCAGAGTAGATGCTTTAGAAACCTGTTCATCTAAAGTTAGTTAGATGTAGGCGTTTATGCTGGTTAATTAGCATTTAGCAATTGGTGTAATGTCTTCTTTTTACTTCCTTAATTGTCATTCTCTTTTTTTAATGTCAGCAAAAATGTAAAAATAACTACATACCAGAAGCTCTTTCTCACCAAGAAAAAAAAAAGTAGGTCTTTGGGCCTTGTAACTATTAGATTGTTTGAAATCTTTTGCTAATCACACAGAGTATCTTATACTTGTAATTGACATAGCCTATGTCTCACTGATTATTGGATAAGTTTGTACAAGTGTTTCATGTATAATAAGTTTGTGACATTTGCACAAGTGTGATATTTAAAGTTGTTAAACCTGAAGTATTATTCGGTCATGAGATATATCATTTGTCTAAATCTGAGCTTCATTTTCTTCTCAAATAAGGTGTTTCATGTATAATTTGTTTGTCGATTCTTAATGATCTTCGGTTTATTTTAATAAGGTTCATGCATAATTCTAGACTTTATATTTGAATTTGTGTAAATTTAATTTTCTTGAAGTTATGTGAATGAAGTCATTATATGTTGAAGTCAATTGAAGTTTGTGAAGTTAGAAGTAGAATCTGTTTGTATGTTAACACTCAATTGAAGTGATTTATTGTTTCTTGTTGGTATAATTTTGTTAATAATGTTATATTATGTAGAATGTGTTATTTTCTTCTGATTTTTAATGATGTGTACTATACTTTTTGTTGAGATTAACTTTGCTAACTTTATGTATTTGACATGCAAAAAATTATTTTTATGGAACTCTTAGTTTAGTTAGGATATAGCTTTAAATTTTATTATTCATCAAATATTTGTGTTCATATCTGAATCAAAAATATGGATCCGAATGTGGGTTAAGCATTATCTGATCTATTTTCACCCTTACTGAAGGGAGATTCCTTTTTCTGTTTGTTGGATATTCTCAAAGAGTTTCTTGATTGCACTTAATATAAAAGGGTAGTAACTAAGTATCCACAAGTTGTTTCAGGATTAGGATCAAGTAAGCATGTCGTTTTTGGATATTTGGTGAACAGAATTTTTATCTCTGATAAGTAAGCAGCAAATGATCATGAAATATAGGATCTACTTTGTAATTCATCACAATTGATAGTAATATTTAAGTAGTAGGAAATAAGAATAGAGTATGACACATTGCACTAAAGACAATGGACACATTCTTGTGCGGGGATGATCATCATATCACTTCCATTAAAGTTCAAGCTTTGTCTATTCCGATTGAATCTTACTACATAAAAAATAGAAAGACATATAGAGTTGAAGAGAGAGATATAGAAAGGAAATAATAATTTCTTTTAGTGAAACTACTTTCAGTCCCAATTTATCGATGTGTAAATTCTTCTAATCTCTCTCTTCTCTCCCATTGTAAGTATAGCTACATACTTTATATTATATCTTCTTTTACCATTATGAGCACTTTTAAGTAATGCTAACCCATTCTCTCACTTACAAAGCTTGGTGTAATTCACTAAATTATGTTATCATCTTAAAGTAGTACATCATGGAAGTTGTGCCTTTCTTGGTTCTTTGTGTGCTTTTATCTTGCATTATTCTATTAATAGTGTAGATTATAAGGAAACCTTATATCTCTTGATTCCTTTAACAATTTATTAAAATTCTGCACTTAGTGTTCAAAATAATTGAAGTTTAATTCATTGGAAAAAATATTAAATACGGGTGATCTATCAAGCTTCAGGTGAAAAAAATGGTTGCTGCTAGACTGGAACAATTGTTCCCAGCCGATTTTGGTTCCAAACTATGGCTTATCCATTCTGATACGAGGAAGAAGAAGGCCCAGACAGTTGTCAATCCATTAGATGGGGTCTTGCATGAGATTAGCATACTTGAGATAAAAGGGAAGATGTGTTTGGGATCTTTCCGTGACAGGCTATTATTGATCCTGGACGAGTTCTCTAAAGAGTGCTCTCTCTTCAGCCCTACTTCAATGTCAAAAGTTATCCTCCCTCCATTATTGGAGCCATTGGAGTACCTTGGCCAATGCAGCTTCTCCTCGTCTCCTACTCTTTCTAGTTGCATCTTCATGTTCGTCGGCAAGCTTCAAATTTTCTCCTGCACTGCCAGTCCGGTGACAAAGAGTGGGCTAAGCAATTAGTCAACTTCAAGTTTGATGGCAAAATCATCGGCTGCAAGGGAAAGCTAAATAGTCACACTTCTACAAGGCATCTTGTGGTCCTCGCCGCCTGCCATCCATGTCAAAGTAACTGACATAATGCATCCTAAATTTTTGCCGCTCATGGAAATAACCGAAGATAATTTGGTTGAGTCATGTGGGGAAATATTTTTTGTGTATGTCTACCTCTATGGCTACCTGGGCAAGGTCCTCGATGTTGGCATCCATCATTTGGAGCTCACAGAATCAGTTTAGAAGAGGGTGACAAGCCTTGGTGACCAAATCTTCTTTCTGGGTGGAAATTATGGTATGGCATGCTCGGCAGTTGAAATAGGAATGCATCGTGATTGTGTTTACTTTGTGTGGTCATGCTGTGACAGTGAGAGGTTGTATACGATCCACCTACCTGACCAAACAATCAGTTTTCACTTACTGCTCCAGCATGCCACAGAAGACTGGAATTAAATGTACTGGCAAATGCCTGTAAGGTGAGACTTTGTTATTTTAGTTTCAATGTAGACTCTACATTTCTTGTCTTTGTTCTGCTTTTTATAACTTGTTTAGTTCTACAATAACTTACTGTGTATATACTGATACTTGAATCCTATAGTTCCCCAAGCATCAAGTTCCTGGAAGAAATGAGTAGAGAAGCACCTGCATCATCGAGCATCTCTGTCTTGCCTAAGGTCCATTCCTGTCTCTTTCTCTTAAGCCATCTTTGATTCTTATTTTTTGTAATGTTAGGTAGATAACTAGATCTATGTATTTTTGTATACATATCTCTAAATAGAATTTGTTTCATTCTTAAACTCTTTTTCCTCGTGGTTTATCTGTTTGCTAGCAGAAACCCAGAAACTTATTCATTTACGGACATAATCTTGTAAAAAGTTTCAATCTGTTATCACATATAGGATGCATTTTAATGAAGCCATGCCATCAATTGCATCGTGGTACTTCTACACAGTCACTTATTAGAGCTACTATTCAATTATACATGGTTATAGTGCAATGGTTTGGAAAAATCTCTTTAAATCCATCATCAAGTAAGTATCATTCTTGCAGGCTTATCAAATAGAAGAATTGAAGGAAGATATGGATGAGAAGGTTACATCAAGACCATGGTGTGATCTTCCGATAGAATTGGTCGAGTTCTTTGTCTCAAAACTATCTCTTGTGTGTCACCTACGCATTCCAGCTGTATGTAAGAAATGGAGTATAATCACCAATGCAATTCAAGCTGCAAAAGTTTGGCCATGGCTCATGCATTCTCCAACAGCCAATGGTAGTGGTATATGCAAGTTCTTTGATCCTTTGGATGGCAAGGACTATACTCTCGAAATTGAGGCACTCTTGTCAAAGGAGCGGCAGACCTTCCGATTTTCTAAAGATGGTTGGGTGATTATTTTAGAAGGTGACGATTTTCTCTTCATGTTAAACCCATTCATGCAGGAGGTGGTCAATCTTCCGATGCTTGATGATTCATACAACTTCAATGGGATCTCATTTTCGTTACTGCCAACTTCTCAAGATTGCATAGTTTTTGAATTACTGGCCCTTTCAATAATGGAACTTGGATTCATGTATACATCTGGCGCGACAAAGAGGAAGAGTGGAATGATATGTATCATGACAGTGATCATCCATTTTTCGTAGCCTTTAACAATCCTGTGTTCTATGATGGAGAATTCTACTGCTTGGGAAGGACTGGAAATCTTGAGGTGTTCAATCCAGATAATAAGACATGGAGAGTTCTTGATCGGCCAGAACCAATTCATGCAGTTGTACCTGAAGAGGGTGTTGAAGCCTGCTACTTGGTGGAGTCAAAAGGAGAGTTGATCTCTGTGTTTAGAGGAAATACTATGGATCCAATTCGTGTGTTTAAGCTTGACAAATATCAGATGATGTGGACTAAATTAGATGACTTGGGAGATTTCCAGATGTGGTGGATGAATATTTCTTTTTCTTGGCTTGTAAGTTGTAAGATGTTATCGATGGTTCTTTTGACTTTCCAATGTAACCACTTGAGATGTCGTCCCCATCTTATGTGAGAACTTCCAACCAAAAATTTCTTTAGTCGTCCAGTTAAACCTATGGTTTGATTGTATGAGATGGTTTGCAGATTCTGCTATACTTGAAGTTGAAGTTGCATATCCACTGTAACCAGAGATGTAGCATCTCCACTGAGCCCTTTGTGTCATTGTTTTTTATAGTAGACTGCTCTTCTACATGCCTAGCTGCTTATTAATAAAATTTGGTGTTGATGTGAACCACGTTAATCCTCTTGTATAGTTGTTGTGCTTGTGTACAGCCAATCAATCATCTTGGACGAGTGTTACTAGATTTAACTCTTCGTTATTAGATTGCTTTAGTTCTAATCGCTTTATTATTATTTTTTTTTCATTTATATTTTTTGCAACCTAGTAAATCTACACATAGGTAAACAAGTAAAAGTGCACGAATTTCAGATTATTATATCGACGCATATTACTCATGATAAGTTGTTCTAACAATTAAAGTAAGTTCTAACGAGCATAAGGTGGAAAAAAAAAACCTTATCAATCAAAGTGTAAAAACTCACTATCCTCCCCTCGCGATTAAATCAAGCATTATGAATAAACGTCACTATTATAATTCGAATTTGGAGTCATAATCGGCCGTATACCTATTAATATAAGAAACCTAGCAAATAAACCTTTTTAATCCACATTATAAAAGAATTCAGTATGAAATTAAAATACCGGAAGCCTTAATAAATAAAATTTTGAAATCCACACTATAAAAGAACTCAATATAAACTACCAACTCTAAATCAATAATTAATAAAGCTCCATTAGGGAATAAAATAAAACTAAGCTAACAGATAGTGTCGAAATGGAAATAGAAACATCCAATGCAAGTAAAAGTAAAAGTAAAAATTAAATCCCAAGTAAAGTTAGAGTTCCAATGCACCATGCTCTATATCTTTGGGGTGTTTTATAAGCTAATAATTTTAGTTCAATGAGTAATCCACTCGAAAGCCAATATAATTCATAATATTAAAGTATGACTTTCAAAATTCAAATCTAAGCAATTCATAAAAATAGATAAAACTAAGTATCTCATAACCATAATGGCAAGGCATAAGTAACAATAATGTGAAGATAAACTGATAAATATGCTTAAAATTTTATTATCCGAAACTCTTCAATATCAAGTAAGAGAATTTTATATAATTGTCCTTGAAAACTTTCAAATATCATCATTGCCATTATTTCCTAAAAATATCATAATTGTCATTAAAATCTTTTGACTTTTTAAAATTATCATTATGATTAATTTTTAACATAACATTCATAGCATATTATTATTAAAGTTAATAAACACATATAATAACTAAAATACTCCAGTTTTTTTAAGTTTAGAATGTAAAATATTTATCATTAATTTTTGTCTTACATAAAATAAAAGATACTTCATTGTGCTATAATATTAGGTATAATATTTGATTAAGTTTTAAACTATTTTTAATAATTTATATAAGGGCAAAGTAATCTTTTTCATATCTAAGTTGTGTTTTAATTCTGATCACTTAGATTTAACTAACGCAATGTCACTTTTGAAATGACACAGTTATAATATTTTGAGATGTAGTAGCAATTATAGTAGTTTTTTAAAAAAAATTAGTGGCAATTATGTGAAAATATCATTAAATAAAAATCATATTTCTCATTTTGAGTCTGGAGCCTGTGGATCTACATTAATTATAAATTACCTCGAGATGGCGTTGGAATCAATCTAGCATAATCATAGTTGCTTGGGATAAGGAAGGATGACTAATTACCAGACTCAACTTGGATAGAGTTACTAATTTATACAAGTGATCATTACTCAACTACAAAGAATCATATTGCAACAATTAACAAACATATGAAATCATCAGGAAGGCATGCAAACAAAAGAAAGAATAAATTGGCTAGCTGTAGCTCTTGTCTCCCAACTCTGATCGATGGAAAGAATAACCACTCAAATATTGGTCACTGTTCCATTCAATCCTCTCTCACTCTATACATATGAATCAGACCAAGTCCTCTCCAAGCTCTTTTCCTTCCGATACCTTATCTCCAGCGACACCTGCTTCTCCATCCTGAGGTGTTCACGGAATTGCTCTATAAAGAGATCCGCCCTTGTATCGATATCATAGCACGACGCCGTGGACGCATCACTCGACGTCCTTGTCATCGATATCGAGCTACTAGTCCTCGACACCACCGTCGACGACGTCCTCGATGTTGAAAGCGAAGAGCCCACTTCATAGTAATCCTCCGCGCCGTCGCCGGTGCAATCAAGGAGGCTCAGTTGCCTCTTAAAGCTAAGCCGAGGACGCATGGGGGATGATCCTGCTATAGAAGTGATCACCCATCTAGTAGTATCACTCAATGATAGCAAAAACCTCACCTTTTGAACTGCCTCTCTAAGGCGACTCATGACCGCAGAGCTCTCAGATGCCATGAAAGAGAAAATTAAGTCTCAGGAAGGGATAAACAATAGTACTGCAGATGAACTAGATGGTGAGCATTGATAACTTATATAGAAGGAGAGAAGTAAAGAGCTCTAGTTGGTAGCGACGAGAAGCTACACGGTTTTAGGAAGTTGCCAGTCAATTTAAGGACGGAGGCGTGGTAGATGAATTCCATCCAAGATGCTTGCAACTAGTGGAAATATATGTAGACTAAGTCGACTGCTTTCATCTACTATTCTAATCGGAATATCCAATAAGGTTTAGGCTGGACTTCTCCGATTGTTAGTGAACGGTTAATAATATTTTAGTCTTCTTCTAGAAATGATATTTTAGTCACGTATATGTGTGGACTTTATTTATTTTTATTTTTCTTCAAGAGTCTAAAATCTAGACATTAGATAAAACATTAATCTTTCCTTTAAACAAAGATATTTAGCCCCATCAATCTTTAACCAATATACTAAGCTGTCCAAGCTAAACTTTTGCACCAATAAACTACTACTTCAGACTAAATACTATCGAGCCACCGCTCTAAGTGTCACAGAATTGCTCTTCCAAATCAATGCACTGCTATTGAATTGAACTAAGTCGAATCGCTAAGTCGAACCAACCCATTAACAATCAAATAATCCGCAACAATGAATTCGCTTGGTGTTGGAATCAAACCTTGCAAGAGGGCATGATACTTTCCCAACTTCCTAAAGTTGAGTGGAGGATATACTTCGTTTCTCAATGCTGCTGAGAGAGGCATATGTTTTTTAGCAATAATATTATTATTTGAAGGAAGTTACAACTTAGTAGCTCTTTTCAAGATAAGTGAGATCGCTGCTGAGATTAGAACTTGAGATATCTCATGCAACATGGATTCCTTCAACAATTTAAGCATTATCCCATTGTCTTAGCTTAATTTTAACTCATCATTATGTATTTTAAACTTAATTTTTTAACCTCCTATAAAGTAGAGCAATTTATAACCCTTAACTCGAATATGAAAAGACTTAATTACTCCAACAAAAATACAATTTGATTTGAAGATGGTAACTAAGGGTAATTTTGCCACTAAGCAATTTACTTATGGCAGAAAATATCAGTGCCAATAATAAAAATAGAGGTAGTTTTCTCATTTCCACAAAATAAGTTTAAAATTCAAGAGGGTAAATTGAAACTGGACCAAACTACATGGTGTCAAATGTAATTTGCCTAATAATTTAACTATTAAAGAAAGTTGGAATAGGTCTTTAGTAAGTTTCAATCATGTAAGCCATTGTAAGTGCCAACTAGCCTGGTTGGCTGAGAACCAGTCAACCTATATATAATATATATATATACGATTATCATTATGCTTTACCTTTCATTTTCTTTTACAGCTATCATTTAATGGTAGCCCACTATGTCAAAGCTCAGAAATAAAACCAATCCACAGAATCCGCTGTGCATTAAGTCATCTTCATGGGATTCATTTTCCCTCTGGCTTTTGGACCATTTCGAAGATCGTATCGAGTACGTACAACTCTTTCATCGATCCATTTAATGTAGCCAGAGCTTACATACCTTATTATAAATCTGGGGATTATCTCTATCAGTCAGGCGACACCATTAAAAGGACTTAAAAAAGAGTGTCTTTGATCGTCGTATTGGTTATAAAGTGGGAATAAGTCTGTTCCTAGGCTTTTATACGAAGGATAACATGTCTCTTAGAATTACTAATTTTAGTCTACTATTTTGTTTATAAAAGATAATATATATGATAACTAAATAAAATTACATTATCAAACTATTATTGATTATCTTAAAAGTAAATTATATTATGTTAATTATCAAAATTAAACACATTCAATTCAAAATAATTTAAAACCAAAAGTAATACAAATAATATTATCAAAAAATGAACGTGACCAAAAGTAATAAAAATAATAGAATAAGATATAAAAATATTTAGTAATAAAAAATAAAAATGTAAGTTTTTTTTTTCAAGTATACCCTTAAAATATCCCTTATATGCTTGTATTCCTCTCAAAATGTGTGTTATTTCTATATATATAGTCAGTTACTTTTGGAGTTAAGTTTTAATAATTTAACATAAAAAAGATAAAGATAACCTTAACTAAGAAAAATTATAAAAACTTAGAATAAATTGGTTTCATCTTTTTATATTTAAATTATTTAAATTTTAATGGTTAGTTAAGATAAAAAAAATAAAAGTTTCAAAGGGTGCATATATATATATATATATACCTCAAATAAATATAAAATATAAAATACTAATAAGAAGATAAAAAAATAGAATAAAATTTTGAGTAATTAAGATTCTTAGTATGTTATTTATGTATATCTAAATTCTTATATGACTCTACTTAGAATTGTTATGTATTTTGATTTTATAGAGTTTAATTATAAATTCTATCCTATCGTATCTTTTCCTAATACATAAATGTTTATATTGATTTATATTTTTGTAAAGTTTTATAGTTAATATTAAGCCTTATTTTAAGCTTGATTGAATCATAAATCAAGCTTAATTTAATTCAAGCTTGATATGACTTGAAATTTGGGCTTAAAATTACTTATGATTGGCTCGAGTTTGAAATTAGCTCGAATTAAAATAATTTTAATTCAAACTTAAATCACAATGTAGACTTAAAATTATTTTTAATTCAAGCTTGATCAGAAATAGACTCAATTAAGATCGATGTAATTACACCCCTACAAGGTACCTTCCTTATCCAATGACAATGGCCATTTCCTTACTAGCAACAATGACAATTTCCTTAGTGTCCTTTGCTCTCGCCTTATTTTCCCTCCCTCTATCTTCTAGATATGCTTCATTTTCCTCTCAATCTCATCGTCCTCTCTTTCGTTCGTCTCCATTGCCCTGTCATCATCACAGCTCTCACCTTAGTCTCCTCTTCATTTTTTTGTCCCTCATTGTCTGTCGCTGCCATTTGCTATGCTGAAGTCCACAACCGTCTAGGACACCAACCTCTTCGCCATAGGTGCTATAGTGGAATGTTTTCCGCGGTCCATTATGCTGAACCCCCTCCACCTCAATTATGCTTTTTTGTTTTTTTAATTTAATTTCCTTTCTTATTTTATGTGGAGGTCTATATAGCTACATCGCTTCAGAATTCATAAGAGTCACAATAAAATAAAGCTACGATTAATGCTAACCTTTCAATGTTGTATCGATAGTGGAGCTACTTCAACGTATCTTTCCATTTATTTATGAATCAAGTTTGTAATATCTGATTGAGATTAATGGAATTATCAGCCTAAGTGTTTATTAAAAAAAATAAATCAATCAAGAGATCAAAGTCAAATGCTAATTGGATATAGGCGTTCGCTTATATAAATAGGTTTACCAAGTTATCCAATGATTGTGATGGAATCGATCCAAATAGGTTCCCTCATCGAATATAGCTGGCTATTTATCTAACCTATAAAAAGAAATTGATTAGCTGCTTATTGGGCCACAGTTAATGCAGTTGTAAAGTTATTACTCGAGCCTGACGTGGGTCCCAGAGACTGGTTTTCTTCAGCCCACCAATCACAAACGTGTTCGCAGACATACAAAAGCCTACATACCTCAAAAGACTTTTCTTCTCATATTATTCCTTTCAGAAATATTCTAATACTATCGACGCCATCAATGTGACGTGGCAAAATTTTAGCCATCCGATGAGAATTAATTTTTATTTAAAATTTTACCGTATAAATATTAAAGTCGTCATAATTCAAAGGCGATTAGATAAGCACACCAGCATCACAGCAAGAAAGTCTTCGCTCAGTCTCCTCTCTCTCTCTCTCTCTCTCGGTTGCTGAACCCCAAAAATCCTTTTTTAACTTCGACCTCTACTTATCTACTACTGAATAAGAGATAGAGGAGAGAAGCCCGAACACGTAATTCTCCTCTCCAGCCCAACTCCTTATCTCCAAATAAATTTCTCTTCTACCACTATCCTCTGAGGATTTCTGATCGATTTGCGGCTTTGATTTCTGAATTATTCGGTGCGAATCCGTGCGATTTATAGTCCGATCTCCTTCTTATCGGAGGCGGGGATTTTGACCTCGAGCTCGGTCTTGGATGTTGAAGGGTTAGGGTTTTGGAGGGCGAGCAGGCACTTGGAGCGCTCGGGGACGATGACTTGGGAGAAGCGGCGGCTGGATCGCGGGGACGGCGAGGACGCGCATCGCGAGACGAAGCGGCCGAAGGTTCCGGCACTTGCGAGGTATGAGAGGCATCTTGGTTGATGCTAATCTCTTATTGATAAGTTTAATTTTGGTGTTGGTGGAGCGGTGCGGTTCTTGCAGTAGTTGAAACAGTTTGTCGTAGCGAATGGAGCGTTGTCTCTTTATCGTCATGTGTTTCTGTAGGGTTTATTTTGATTTATCTACTTGGCTTGCGGTAGATAGCGGTGGCTGTAATAAAATAGCTTTCAGTATCTAATGCAGTCATTTCCTATCATTATGGTGTCGGATCTGTGCAAAAATCAAATCTGAGAAGGCTAGAGCAGAGTAAGTAGACTTTTCTTTAACAACTGGCCCGATCAACCCTCTAAGAATAGAAGCTGAAGTCTTGGCCAAAGCAAAATTTAGGCTGATTGATATTTGGGCTCATGCAACTGAAAATTCCATTTGTAAGAATATACAAGAAATAAAATACTCAACATAGCAAGTCATCTTACAATCGAATGTGATATTCGAGGAACTTTGACTTCAGATTCATCCTACTGTTGCCACATTACGAAACTGATAGATTGGAGAAGGAAATTACTTTGGGGGTTTTGTAGGTGTATTCACATGTGTGTGCACTCCATCAATACACAATCATGTAGGAGGAGGTAATTGAGTGTAGAATCATGCATGCCTGTGTATTGGAACAGTAGTCTGTTTGATTGTAGGCTGCTAGGAAAGCAAACTTTGCATCTCTTTTAGAATGATTTTAGTTAGTAATTGTTTGGATACATAGTGTAAAGCCCGATTCTAGTTTCAAGGTTTTGTCAGAGCATGGAGGATCTTATTTAATAGAAAAAAAAGCATCCCCTGTTTTTTTCGAAAGCACACTTGCAGAGATCAAACCCACCTCTGCCTGGTCGGATCTTGAAGTTGATCTCCTCCATACTCGTCCCTTGCCTTCAAAGACCTTCACCCCTTAATGACAATGATCCTCATCACCGCTAGTTTTTTCCATTACCTCAGTTGCATACCTGATTCCTTAGAGCTTGTGCAGCCTATAACCCCACCTATGACTAGGTGTGGCCCCGGCCTACTCCTCAGCAAGGATTGTAACTCCAAAGGCCTCCTGCACCACAACCTTGATTTGATTGAGTATGTTGCTAGCTAGAAATTTCTCTGTCGACATGCAGTTCAACAAGTTAAGCAATGCCAACCATTTTTGCCTGTCCATCAACATTGAGATCCACTATCTCCTCACCAATCACACTCTGCTAAATCTTTTCGTTATGAATAGAAATGTAGGCTGCACCTGCATCCATCTCACATCCAAGGACAAATAGAGGAAAAACAATCAAGAAGTCCCCACCAAAGGCATTGAGAACCTAGCTGCATACTATTGGCTCCTCAAAACTATCAATAAGAGGAACGTGGTCTAAGACAAGATCACTGAACAGCATATTGAGTATGATGAGTCTCACTGGAGAAGAACAATACAGATGAAGAGGCAGCAGATAGAAAGCATTTCTTTGGTGCTTATTTGCTCCTAAATGGTTTGACATGTTGACATTAGTAGTATAACACATAAAGCATTAGGCCGGTGATGATTGAGTTTAATATATAAATAAGAAACTGTATGAGATGTCTATAATTGCTAGCTATAGCTGATAGCTTCTCTAGGCTGGTAAGACATAAAGCATTAGACCGGCAATGATTGAGTTTAATAAATAAATAAGAAGCTGTGTGAGATGTCTATAATTGGTAGCTATATAGCTGATAGGTTCTCTAGGATGGTGAAGATAGAATTTTTGTCATCCTTATGCTCTTGTACTTGCTTGTTAGATGTGTATATTCATAATGTTCTAGCTACATCAGCTCCATTTGTGCTGTATTTCTGCCTTTTGAGCTTTACTACTTAACAAATGTGACCATTCTCTTTCTTGTGTATATTTAAGTAAGTCATTTACTTTGCAGTGTCATTGTAGAAGCTCTCAAGGTGGATAGTTTGCAGAAACTCTGTTCATCATTGGAGCCAATTCTTCGTAGAGTTGTAAGTTCAGTTGCTTAAACTCTTGCTCCATTTTATTGTGTTTATGCGACTAATGAACTTATTGGTTGTGGTCTTAAATTCTAGTTTTCATATTATATTTGTGATGTCTTTCTTTTGTAGCTGTGGAATACTTTGTGTTCTAGTTCATCCCACACCACTATATGCATATTTGTTTTAGGTTAGCACTTCCTATATTCTCAATAATATATGCTGAAGATTGGTGACCCATCTGTAGAATGAGAACTTAATTTATTTATCTCGCAGTAATGCCCATTGTTGTAGTGCCATCTATGTATGCTGAAGCTATATTTAACTAAGTAGCTCCCTAGTATGGGTATGCTTTCAAATTGGAACCCATGATAAATCTTGATTCATGAGAAAATAAAAAAAATCTGAAAATATGAAAATGTTGACACTAGGTGTTGGATTCCCAGCATCTTTGAGGACCGATCCAATGCTGCACAATATCAAGCAGCATTGGTGTTTGCCTATCCTTGCAAGCACCTCTTTCATTCTTCGTAATATTTGGACACATGGGCATCATTTACTTACTTTTGTTACTTGGTGAATTGTATGCCCATGCAGATCTCTTTGGTTTGTCAAAATAGAGACAGTTGGACACTTTGGTTCTTTGTGAGACTTTATCTACCTTTCCTGGTATCCGTTCTTTACTGTTAGTCCCTTTTTAGGTTTCATCTTGGTCTCTAGGTTGTGTTGCATTTACTCCCATTTCTACAATAGCAATAAATAGAGTCTGTAGGAGAAAATTTGTATAATGTAAGAGAGCTGTCACTAGTTACTCTTTTATGTATTCCTCTTTTATCATTCACAACCTTCCTTTACAATTTTGATATAATTAACATTTTTACGGTTAATAGTCATACATCCTTGCATCAAAAATATCTTATATCACAAGTTTCCTTTCTATCTAGTATACTGCTTGAATAGTTATTACTTCTTCTATTTACTGTTAGTTGCATCATGATCTCCATCATTATCAATGGTTTGCTTTTATTTTAGTAGCAAAGGAGTGGGAGAGAGCATTGACTTCTCAATGTTTCTTATGTGAGGGATTTCCTCATGTTGATGAATGATGAGTCTGAAATAGACGCAACTTGATGTCTAGTGAGATTCTTCAAAATGAATGTATGCCTTTGTTCATGTTTTCTTGGTCTGAGTTTTTGTCTTGGTTATCTTTTCATTTTTTTCTTCTATATGTGTGTTTTTTCTAGAGCTCTTCTGGTTATCTTTTTGTTTTTTAAACTTGAACATTAGCACTGAATGCTTGCTTGCTGGAATTTTTTTTCCTTGAGTGTTTTTCTCTATTAAGAAAGGAAGTTGCACTTTTAAATGGAGGGAGGGAGGAGTCCTATATGGCTTATGCATAGATCATAAAAGTGCTTCTGTTCTTTGCATGATCAAGATTCAAAATTATAAACTGTCATTGTTTTTACCTTTATGCATATTGGAGGGACAACTGCAGTTTGGTCTGCTTAATTGGCCATTCATTGTTTGCTAATTGTCAACATTTTATTGATCAGTGTTTTGTGTGTTTCTCTTTCTTGCCTGATTATTTTGTTTATCATTATGTGCTTAAATAGGTTAGTGAAGAGGTGGAGCGCGCTTTAGCAAAGTTGGGATCTGCTAGTCTTCAAGGAAGGTGCAAGATCATAATGTTTATGATTCAATGATCAAATGGATCTCTGCATTCTAAATAATGGGATAATGTTGTTGACTTCTTTTTGACTTTCTGTTTTCAAGCTTTAAGTAGTTAGATACTACTAGCTTACTTATCATGTATTAACTTTATCATCTTATGCTACTCATCTCCAATGCTTAAAGGCTGATAGCCATGACTCTAAATTATGAAATGTTCATTGTTGCATGATCAGGTTAATTGCCATAATCCAAAAATAAATGAAACTTCACTTTAAGTTTATGCCTTTATGCTGCATTTGGACCAGGTAAATTGTTAGTTTATCCCCACTTATATGTGTAGTTGTGCAAAATGTGCCACTTTTCAATGGAATAGAAGATGGGAGAGTTGGCATTAGAATGACTTCATTTTAATGAGCAGTGCCATGCCTGTGTAATTTCTTACAATCTTGTTATGAAAGGGTGAGGTGGCGGCATCACAACTGTTGATGGTTCTCTCTTCCTCTTGCTCATCCCAAAGATACTTCCACTGTGCTGCATCCTCCAATCATAGAAGTTCATAAAAAGTGTTAGTAACCATTGCATTATGGATATTGGTAAATTATATTTTCTTTATTTATTTCATTTTGTTATTTAATTGATCTTTGGTAGTGTTGCAATGATTTTATGATGTTTCTTATTGTGTTGAAATGATGTGCCTTTTAGGATATGCAAACATGCACATGCACAAAATAACAGATATTTAATATGTATACACGAAAGACATAGAGATACTTATCTGTTGTTTTATTGTATGGATATTTCTAATATTTAAGTAGAAAACAGGTCTTCTCCTAAACAAATAGAAGGGCGTGATGGAAGAAACCTGCAACTACAATTTAGGACAAGGTTGTCACTTCCACTTTTTACAGGGGGAAAAGTAGAAGGTGAGCAAGGAGCAGCAATTCATGTTGTGCTGCTTGATGCAAACACTGGACGTGTTGTTACATCAGGTCCCGAGTCATCTGCAAAACTGGACGTCCTTGTGCTTGAAGGAGATTTTAACAAAGAAGATGATGATGACTGGACAGCAGAAGAATTTGAAAGCCACATTGTCAGAGAACGTGAAGGAAAGAGACCACTTTTAACTGGGGATCTACAAGTATCTTTAAAAGAAGGTGTTGGGACCCTTGGGGAACTTATATTTACTGATAACTCCAGCTGGATAAGGAGTAGGAAGTTTAGGCTTGGTGTAAAGGTTGCCTCAGACATTTATGAAGGAATCCGTATTAGAGAGGGAAAAACTGAAGCATTTACTGTTAAGGACCACCGAGGGGAATGTAGGTTTACGTACTCATATTCTTGTGCTGACTTCATCTTAAATTTGGTTTTAAAAATGTCAATGTCTTTTATTGTTCTGTAGTATACAAGAAACACTATCCACCAGCCTTAAAGGATGAGGTTTGGAGATTGGAAAAGATTGGCAAGGATGGTGCCTTTCATAAGAAGCTAAACAAGAGTAGAATCTTAACAGTAGAAGATTTTCTTCGATTGCTTGTTCGGGATCCACAGAAATTGAGAAATGTAAGATTCCCTACAATTTTCTTCCAGTAGAATCTTGTAATATCTACTATTTGTTGCTTTCTGAAATATTTTCTGTAATTTCCTAGATCCTTGGAACTGGCATGTCAAATAAAATGTGGGAAAGCCTCGTCGATCATGCCAAGACTTGTGTCTTGAGTGGAAAGCACTATATATACTACTCTGATGATACAAGGAATGTTGGTGCAATATTCAATAATATCTATGAGTTCAGCGGGCTGATTGCTGGTGGGCAGTTTTATTCAGCTGATGCTCTGCCTGACAGCCATAGGGTTAGTATCTTTAGTCTTTATATATATATATCAGATAATGCAAAATCATCTGGTCAATCGCTCATAGTATTACCAATGAGTTGAATCTCTAGATCCTTTGAAGAGCTAAGATGGTTATTGTGCTTTAATGCAAGTATGAACTCGTATATGTCTGCTTAATTTTATGGCTGCAAAGTTCAATTTATTACTGTGGCCAGTAACTATTCTATCTGCTTACACAATGCTTACTGAGAATTTTAAGACTATGGCAAACACTAATATAATACTGCCAGCTTTTGTAACTATTCTTTAATGATCGTTCAACCTAGAAATAGTCAGCGTGTCAGACAGTATGACATATGTTCAGTTGTATTGCTTACCTTATGTACAGGTAACACAAGATAGGTAGTAAATGTATTTCTTGTTATAATAGGTCCAGGATTATTCTTTGTTTTTCCCACTACTATTATGCTGGAATTCATTTGTTTTAAAGATCACAAACCTGCCATACAAATAACTTCATGCTTAATCTTGAAAAGGATATTTATTATATTCAAAAAGCCAATCCAAAATGCCATATTCTACCAGCTTCTTTGTGCTCTACGAAGTGGTTATTAACTCTAGGATCCATTTAAATGCAAAAAAATATGTTGCCGTTCTGATACATTGAAGAGATGGATTACATCATCAGATGCAAATGGCGTAGAACACAATAATGAGTTCTTAAAAAGATTGTAAATATTCTTTAATGTATTGTAGGAGTTTGCTGATGCACTGGTAAAGAAGGCATACGATAACTGGATGCATGTTATAGAATATGATGGCAAGGCTCTTTTGAGCTTCAAGCAGAAGAAAGGGTCAATTGCCACCGGAAAGGAACCTGCATCTACTTCAACAAACTGTCATGCTTTATATGATCAGCAAGCACCACAACAGCACTTGTCAGTTCCAATGCCTGCAGAGCAAACTTCAATAGTGGCTATTAGAGGTAATGAATCCTACTGGCAAAATGCCTGAGTATGTGTTTCTTTATGGGGCTTGACATACAGTGCCTAGATTCTGTACAACATGGTATCATCTAACTCATATGTTTGCAAGTTGCACTTATACTTACATTTCTCATTAGTTATTTAGCTGCGTACATATCTTGTAAATTTGTGAATGCTAATGAACTTTATAGATGTTTACTTTTGCTAAATATGTATATTTGTTCAGGAGATGGAGCTACAGATGAGTACAGTGAGAACCAGTGGGGAAGATACTCCACTAATCTTCAGCATACAACATCGAATGCCCAGATGCAGTTAGAAAGTGCTCCATTTGCCCCAGAAAGCCAATTCCATTCTACAAGAAATAGTAGCATATTAGCATTGGGCCCACCACAACAGTCAAACTTGGAATCTCAGTCGGTGGACCAGTTGCAATCAGATGACATTAATTCCTATAATGGTTGGTCTCATGAACCAGTCAACCGCGGTATTGATGATTACTTGACAGAGGAAGAGATCCGGATGAGAAGCCACGAGATACTAGAGCATGACGAAATGCAGCAGCTACTTCGTGTTTTCAGCATGGGTGGAGCTCCAGCAAATACACCTGAAGATGGGTATGGTTTCTCATCTTACATGCCTTCACCATTCCCAAACTTCAGCTTTGACGAAGACCGTAAACCATCCGGAAAAGCAGTCGTTGGATGGCTTAAGATCAAGGCTGCTATGAGATGGGGCATCTTTATCAGGAAAAAAGCAGCCGAAAAAAGAGCTCAGCTGGTTGAGCTGGACGATTAGGAAATCAGGTCATCAAGGCCGATAGTAGTTTATTGGAATTGTACCGATAGATGGTGATAATTCTTACCAACATCAGCTGGTCTCGCAACCTATATACCATCAAGAATGATGCAGATCTTAGGTTCTTAATATGACTCTTTGTTGTAGGCAGCAACTGTATGTACATGTTCTCGTCTGTAAAGGCAAGTTCTTATTCAGTACTCTGACTGCTGAGTTAATGTTGTGTCCAAACAGAATTTAACAGCCTACTTACCAGTTTCATCAATAGTAGCTTCCGCAATCCTTTTGGATGGATGCCTCACAATTTGGTAAGCGTGCCACAATGGTAACGCTGGATGGTGGGTATGGCATAGTTTCTTTGCTTTTTTTATATCACTACGAGAAAAACCTGAATGGCTTAGTAGCCATGAATAGCTTAGTCTTGTGTTGAATGTGTGTTCCAATTTCCTGGAGGGTAATATGATATTGAAAGCAGACAGGTGCAGATTGGTAATTTTCTAGGTAGCTTTTCGTTCAAAAGGATGGATACGATATCGTTATGACAAACAGTGTTGATCTCCTAATACCTGAAGAGTATATATCGACTATCTAGGAAAACATGAACCACTCCTACAACCTATTCTACACTTGTATATCATCTCATCCATGAATTGGGTGCCAGCCACTTCACTGCATTCTGTGGATCCAACTTGCCTCTTGCAATTTCTACATAGACTTTCTAGCATATTTGCCATAAGGAGTGATTGAACATAGCACCTATACTTTGCCGTTGGATTCATCACTTCGCTGGTAGCTAAGTTGAAGGTTCAAACTGGGTGTATTAAGAGATTAATTATAACGCTTATTATAAAATAAACAAATAGCTTATTTAGTTGACTGTAATTTTTATAACGCTGTATTTGGCAAATACATATTTGATTAATTATATTTTATAATAATATATTTAATAAACTGTATTTAATTAGAAGATAATAGAAGAGAGAAGAAAGAGAGTTAAGATTGAGAATCAAAATAAGAGAAGAGATGGGTTAAGACTGGGATCCACGAAATGACAAGAGAAAGATGGGTCAAATTAGAACTGCTAGATACAAATTTTTTGGCATCCATTTAATTCTAAAACTATATCCGAGTCTAATTATTTTTTTAAATACTACTTTTTAAATTTTATGTCTCAAACTTAATAAAAAATTTTAAATTAAATACTGTATCTATTAATGAACATCTAAAAAAGCTCCCACCCAAACAGTTCCCCACTTTTTCGAGGTGGGTACAACCGTGCGCATATGCATTAATCAACCACCTCTCTTCTAGGGATCATCCATTGAATCCGAAATCGCTCGTATAACATGAGCCGCTTTACCTATTGGCTATCTGGATTAAGTTCTGATGCTTATTATCCTCAAAGATGTAAGCAATATATTGGTTCTCCATTTAGTCCTCGTTTATAAGAAAAATTAAGCCACCAAGCAGTTTCGCGAGAAAATATAAGATCTGCAGTCACCCCATTGACTAATAATCATCCAAAACAAGACATCACATTCTTAGTATTCTTGTTGACTCTTGCACTCTTGCAATTGACATTGGAAGCTTATAAGTTTTAGAACTAAAGCATAAGCTCAGCTTGTTTTACAACCAAACTGCGCTGGCAAACTGAGAAAGTGCGAAGCCCTGTTAGTCCATTCAAATATTCCAACGCCAACTTAACTTACTTATAATCTTGTATAAACAAAAAGCAATGTCCAAACTGTGATCTTAGGAAGAAGAATAGACAGCTAAACAATCCGACCAGCACAAATAATATTAGAGGAAACAAAATCTCTATGGCTTGCTACTCTAGATAGTATGAGCCATACCCTGAAGCAAATATGAAGGGTAGTCTTCCAGATGATAAGGGTAATATGATTTAGAGTTAATAATAAGAAAACAACCCCCATAAAAGAAAAGGAAACACCCAAAGAAATCTCCTTATATTGCACAAGTTACAGAGAAGCAAAACTTGCCATATGTTGCCAAGAGTTCCGTCCGCGAGGTGTACTTATTTAACTCATGAGCTCGCATCAATTTTCTGGGCTTTATTAGAGCGCCTATCTGCGAAATCTGTCTGACGACCACGCTTGCCGTTAAAATGTCTTCCACCCCTGTTATTCTTTCCTCCCCTGTAACATATAATTTACATCAGCTTCATGCATGTCAAATTATTTAAAATCTGGACAACTCAATGAACTACAAATCTGAAAGAGAAAAACATCAGAAAACAGAATGAGGATGAGAAGACTACCTCCCTTTGTAGCCTTTATTTTCTCTAGACCTCTCTTGGTTGCCTCGTAGTAAGTTCCAGTAGTCCTTTTCAGCCTCACCTGAAACCCAATCATTGACAAGTATCACACAAAACAGCAAAAAAAAAAAAAAAAAAAAAACTTATTTTATTAACTCTAAACTAACTTGTGATGTCTTTAGGATAGTAAGAAGATCAGTTGTATAGCTTTTTCTTGTCCTCATAAGAATATTCTTATTCTAATGTCTTGATTAATATTCTTTGCACTATTAAGGTCAATTCCAGTAAATAAGGCACACAATACTAATTTAGGTTGAGGAAAATGAACAAATAGGTTCAGGAAAAACAAGACAATAGCAACTTGAATGATGTATGAAGTATACCAGTCAGGGCTTCTAAGATAGCAATATGATTTTTCACAACAAAGCCTCCTTCATCAGTAAGCACTGCTGTTGCACGAGCTTTTACAGCAGCCTCAGGATCCTCAAACCGGATGTATCCCGATTCTTCCCCCATTTTGTAGTCAACGTACTTCAAATAAGAAAGGAAAAGGAACATGAATAAGATCAAGAAATACGGATAACAGATCACACATATGTCTCACAGCTAGTGAATTAGCAGTGTACAAACTCATATGAAGTGAAGGAGAATCAAAAATAGAAATTATGTACTAAATGCATCACTAGCCTACTTAACATTCTCAGATTAGTGTCCAGAAACTCCAAGTTTGAACAATTTTGACTCTTGAATTTCCCATAATATTGGTCACTTTGCTTAAATAATATCATAATTTAGTACTTACCTCCTTCATTCATGAAGGATATCCTTGTCAATTTAAATGCACTAATCACTATGAGATAGAGGTGGATGATTATGCACCACAAACATTAACAAAAGTCAAAAAAAGCATTATCTCATTAAAATACTTCACTGTCAATAACATAGGTATTCACGTTTCACAACGACATGTGCATATACTCATAAGTTGGTTAACAGTAGTGTAAGCAGAAAGAAAAGAGTATTCTTCTCAGGATTTGACCTCATACTAGTCTGTTTAAGTGAAGTCCTCACCTACTATTATGTAGCTTACTTTAGAGTAACTAAAAGAAGTCCGCTGCTTAGCTCTTAAGACAGCACATTTTTATGCTAGTTAATAAGCATCTATAAGTGAAGTACATGCAAAGATTGCATTGTTCTACATATTTAACAGTACATCAATAAAAGTTGTTTCAGCACAAAATAATGCAACAGAAGGAAGATCAGGGTTGCATGAAGAAACAACCTTAACAGTTCCAAATTTCTGAAGGACCTCTTTTAGATCCTCCCTCCTAACTAGGTTCTTGTCATCAACAGGCAGACTGCTCATGTCACCAGTCTCTCCTGATGAACCTTTTGTAACATTGTTTTCATTTTCTTGTACAGCACCTTCACTAGCTTGCTTGCTATCCTCAGTGGCCTTTTCTCCATTTTCCTCCTCAACATCAACTGATGGTTTCCCCTCCTCATCAACAATTTCAGAAACCCTCTCCTCATTATCTGCATTTGCCCCTTCTTTGGAATTATCAACTTCTACAGCCTTGCAGCCTTCTGCACTATCGTTCACCTTTTCTTCACCACTTTGTTCTGCCATACCATTATCTGACATACTCTTCAGCTTGAAGGCAATAATTAGACCCTTAGGGTAGCTATGACCAGATAGGCCACAAAGAAGCACCAGTCAGTATGAAAAATCTGATTGTAGAATGAGAAGTTGAAATGACCTGCACATTTCAAGATGATCTCCAGATTTTTACCTTTCAGTTGGAGCATTCTTATTAGCACGAACCTTTTCAAATTCCTCTGCTTTTTTCACTCTTTCAGCATCAAATTCCTTCCTGCATTACAGAAATACATAGAATTTCAAAAAGATTTGCACAAAATGATAGATCTGGAAACATGCCGTTATGACACTAAAACTAATGTCATAGGATCAACAAAAATAGTTCACACTGATAGAGCTAAAAGGATGGGTACTTTGGCTTTATTTCTAGTTCTGTTCCTGCAAAGGTCAAGCTTTCTTTCAATACATTTTTTGCATCCTCCTCTTCTGAAAATTCAATTAAAGCAGTGCCACAGAAGTGCCTTTTGTCCGAAATATGGCGAGGCAGTCTTACACTATTAACCTGTAAATTCCAACGAATTATAATGAACAATTAAATAATCAATACGGAAATAAATACCTTAAGAAAATACTATTTCTAAGCACTAAAACAAGGAATCTGAAGAGGCCAATATGATATACTACCAACTAAACCAGGAAAAGGAAAATAGTTCAGGAAGAGTTCACAAAGTTATGAAGATCCTGTTGCATGAAGAGGGTATGAAACGTATTAACCAAATGAAACTTCCACAATTTCAACTCAGAAAGCAAACAAAATGGTCATTACATAGATCATTTGATTATAGTAAAAAACATTGATGAAAATATTCTATGTATAATGTCATTCATGTCAAAAACCTTCGCGCACTGAGCAAAGAAAGATTCCACATCTTCCAGCTTTACATCATAAGGCAATGGGGATGCTGCAACTGTCCTTGAATCCACTTGCTCTAAAACCTCATCTGGCTTCAACAACTCGGTACTTCTACCAATCCTCTTTCCTACATAAATAACAAAGAAGATGCAATAAGAATATAGAATCATAGAATACCCATTAAAGTGAAAAAAAAAAATTTCTGAACAGCACATATAATTAGTTTAGATAGACCTTTGGCCTAACCGCAATATAAATACAATAAAAAAGAGATAAATGTGCATGCCTCTGAGAAGATATTAACATCGAAAGCAACACATACTTGATGAGAATAGTTAAATAATCCAAAAAAATGATAAAACTGAAGAGAAAAACATGCGGATCCTACATCTCTTGCCCTATGTAGTGTTACTTACTAAATAATATATAGACTAATTACTAAATAAGAAACAGGGATCACATTGCAATACAAGCTTAAGAAGTTAAAGCTCAACAAGTAGCAGCTCTTGGATATAATAATTTAAATCAACAGGGAAAAAGAAAAGAACTTGAAGCTTCTATTGTCAAAAGGAGAAGAAAATTAACTCTTGCCATTTGAGAAATTCTATTATAGCAAACAACACTTACTTGAAGAAACCATTAAGAAATAAACATCACAAAGGAGAGAACCCTAATCTTTTGCATTGGATAGTATAAAGGACTGAAATTGTATCTAAATTCACTAAAGGAAAAGATAAAAACAACTCTAGCTGAAGGGGTAAGAGTCCATATTCGTGGCCTTTGGAATCACAATCAATTCGAACTTGTAAATCTACTCAAGCCCACTCCTTCCAATCTGAAAAGTTTAACTCCCAATCCAAACAAGACCGGGGAACAATATATTACAAGAAACATACCGTCTTCCGAGACTCGAAGAGCCGAAGACTGCCGCAAAACCTCGGCCACCGCAAGCATTGTCTCCTCAGGCACCTCATCGGGCTTCACGGCGGCGTCCAATCCAAGATGTGTCTTCATCCGCGAAAAGGAGCATATCAGCGCCAAGCTCACCACTGGAATCAAACATCAAAGAAACCAATAATAGTGACGAAACCTCCCTAAAGTCATCAACTGAAAGTGCGAAAAAAAAGAAACAACTTAGTGAGAAGCATACATCCATCTTCACTCTCCTCCACGGTTTTCTTTAGAAATTTGTCCCGGGGGAGATTGCTGTCGCTGAAATAGAACTCCACCTACCATAAAACGGGAAACAAAAAATATCAGGAAAAGTAGAAAGGAGAAAAAAAAAAAAAAGAGCTTCCTTTACGAACTTAGGGAAAGGGGAAAGGGTTTGCGATTCGATTAACCTGTCGGAGGACGTTCTTTGATTTCGCCTCATCCAATGAAACGGCCGCCATTGTTATTAGGGGATTGGATTGGAGAAGAAAGAGCGGAGAGAGATGGGTGTAGAGGTTTAGGGTTTAAAGGTTCGAACAGAGAAATAGGGCTTCGGCTCGAAGAAACAAATACAACGCTCGCTGCTACCTGTGTCTCTTTTATACTTTTGCGGCACAGAGTAAGTAGGTGTGCCAACATTCGAGTGCCACTTTCTTTCTATTCCTACTTCCAATTTTAATGTTAGATTCCAGCTGGAAATGCTTAGCTTAGTTTAGAGGCTAATTTATTTATTTACTTTTACTTTTACTTTTACCTTTTTCTTTTAATGAGATAGTTATGTTTGTATCCTATAACTATCACATTTTTTTTCACATGCGCCTATAAAATTAAGTTAAATTATAATTTTTTATTATAATTTTATTTGTGTAATTTTACCCCCCATTACATTTTAGACTAAGATATAACCATCACTTTTATTAATATTAACTCTTTAAAACTATAGAAAATCTCACACCGCGATATTAACTGAAAAAGTTAAAAAGGTATTTTAAAATTAAAAGTAAAATAATCTATTAAGGATCTAAAATTAATTACATAACATTTATATATTATTTTTAAATAAATATTTTAACCAAGGGGTTATATTATTATATATGAGGTTGAGAAATATATTTGTAATTATCCCCCTTTTTTTAAAAAAAATTATTCTCTTTGCCGTTCTTTCTTTCGCGACATCACAAAACTACTACAGTGACATAACTAGACTCGTCTACTTCGATCAAAAGCACGCCGAAACAAAACCGAGATCGAGAACACACTGCGCTAAAAAGTTTCCCGTCTGCAATCCGATCCAACTATCTAGGGTTTCTAGATCCGATCGGTAGCATGCTCGCTCGTCTCCATCTCCAGTTCTCCTGAATCCCCACCGTCTCCATCTCATGCTCGCCGTCAGATCGATGGCCGGCTCCGCGACTCCTCGCGGCCGACAGAGCCGGTGGCCTCGCCTCAGGCTAGGATTCGGGATTGCTTGTTTCAAGCCTTCGGTCGCGAGTCAGGGGAAGGAGAAGAAGGTGGAGGTGGAGGCTGCAAGCGGTGGGGAGGACATGTGGAGTTCGGCCGTGGAGCCGGAGACCGATTGCTTTCCGGATCATCTCGTTGTGATGATTAACGGCTTGTCTGGAAGGTATTGATATCAGTTTTAATAATTTTGGATAGAAGTTTGTGGAATTAGTTGTCGATCTTGATTGGTTATGCGTGAATGCAGTCCGGAGGATTGGAAGTTTGCGGCGGAGCAGTTTGTGAAGAGGCTTCCTAATAAAGTATTTGTGCATCGTGAGTTTAAATACTCTTAGCTGCTGTTTCTCCATATTTGTTAGCATTTTTTTATTTGAATTGTTGATAGAAATGCTAATTAATCACAGTACATTTATACATGGGGCATGAATCCTGATTAGCTGTTAACTGAAGAAAAATGTGGAATAAGGAAATAAGGCATTATATGAATTTTTAAGTTCAAGGTGTAGTTTTTAAGTGTATTTTGACTAGGTCTCTTAGCTTACTTTGTTTGCTGTGCTGAAATCTCAAAGAAAAGAGATGAATGAAGGGAGGGGAGTACCGTAAAATTCATATGGCCCTTTGTTGGCTATCCTAAGTTTCAAGCAGTTAGTTATGAAATATGTCTAGAAAAAACTATGCTAGCTGAGATAAGTGTCCTGACATGATAATACCAGAATGCCCAGAATAAGATGCACTATTTGGGAAGTTTTTTACCATCTTCCTTAGTTGCTTTCCTTAGCTATGAGACGCACTATATTGTTGAAAATTGCTAAATATGAAGAACGTAAAACATTAAGGTCATGCTGTTTGTATGCCATCTTATTGGGTTTCTACTAGAAATTAAGATTTTCTCGTTTTTCTTTTATTATTAGGTAACGGTGCAAGTATCAAGTATGTTACGGCATTATCGTTTACTGTTTAATTATTACTAAGGATTTTTGTATGATTTCCTTCAAGCAGGCAGTGAGTGCAATTATTCTAAACTCACTTATGATGGAGTTGATATGATGGGTGAGAGACTAGCTGCAGAGGTAATTTTTTTACTAAGGCATTGCCCTTGGTTTCTCTCTTCCTGTGCTCATAAGCATGGTTTGAAGTTTTGGTCTTTATTTTGGTTCAAAAAAACGAAATGTTTTGGTCAATTTCAGCTCCAGTTTTGTACTTCTGTTGATAATTTGTTGTCTTTATCTTTTTTGTCAACACATCATATAAAATCTATTAGCATTTAAGCAATGAGGTTGACACTGAATTTAAGTACAAGCTGGATTCAAGTCAAATGATTAAAATCCATATTATAATTTAAAATATATATTAAAAAAAATTGTTATAGAGTTGTTTCAGTTGGATGCTAGTTTCAGAGGGCAATTCTGGATCGGATAAGTCCGAAATGTGAAGCATTTCGGCACAATATCTCAGTTTCAGATGAAACTTCAAAGTTCAAACCATGCTCATAAGGCTACTTACTGGTTTACCCCAAGGGTGTTCATGTTGCATTTCACTTCTCTACTCCCAACTTATGTGTCCATGGTATCTCATGAAGTTTATGTTGAAAGTAACTATCATTTCATGATAAGTATATGATTGCACCTAGTAGATTTGTTATAGGTTCGATCAGTTATTGCGCGAAGAAGAGGCATTCAGAAGATCTCATTTGTGGCCCACTCATTGGGTGGGCTGGTAGCCAGATATGCAATAGGAAGGCTTTACGAACCTCAGAACAGAGCGAAATCTTCTTCTAGTGCTGAGGGCTGTTTAGATGAAGGCAATTGTCTGGAAGGTCGAATAGTTGGCTTGGAACCTATGAATTTTATAACATCTGCCTCTCCTCATTTGGGTTCAATGGGGCATAAACAGGTAAGATGGATAAATCATCTACTAATTATGTGCACCTTTACATGCATCTTTCAAGTATTATTTTGGTTTAGCTGGACTTGGATTATTCTTGATGTGTAGTGAAAGATGATTGGTACATAACTACACATGTAGCATAAATCTGAACATTATGTGTTAGTGTGATTTGAGAGTTCTGCAAGCTGCAAAGCTTTATTACCCTTTCATTCTTGTATATCTGTTCAGGGTGCTTCTTTATGAAAGAAGCTTACTATGTGCAAATGCCAAAACTATCATTTTATTGAAACCTTGGATACCCAGGGTGAAAAACCTTTTGACATGAGCATCATCAAGAGTCATTTGTCAGTTGATGTAATTGGAAAGTCAGAAAACTTGTTATTTCGACTTGTTATTGAAGGCATGTGATATATTTCCCTATAGTTTGTTATTCTGTCATTTTAATCTTGTTTCTAAACACTTTTTAGAACTCAATCTGACAACTGCATAAACTAGTTATGTCAACCTTCAAAGATAATAGTGTTGCTTCTCCATTTATATGCTTGGTCTATCTAGAAATGACCACCATAATAAACATGTTTATTCATCTTGAATATGTTGATGAGTTTAATTTCTTTATATATTCTGTTCAAGTAATCATTGACCCATTAAGAGCGGGTTAAATAACTTGAGCATTCTATGATGTTGCACACTATAAAAAGATTAAAGCCACATTTCAATTTTGGCAAGCCTCTATAATTATGTTGTTTCAGAGAGGGTATCACTTAATCTCACGGTAAGGCTTACCTTTTGCATCCAATAGGGTATGGGTTTAAGTCAAGGAAATAATTTCTTTAGAAATGATGGTAAAATTGCATACATCTTCTCTCTTTGAACCCTACGTTGGCGAGAACCTTGTGTAACTGGGCATCATATTTTTCATATCTGTGTCATTCCAAATATTGTATGCCACCGAATACAAGGATTTCTTATGGATACTTCGGAGAGAAAATTCCATCACTCTCTTTTAGTTCCTAATCAACTAATTAATATAGTACAGTTTGATTCTCATATATTAATCAACTAATTAATATAGTTCCTAATCAACTAATTAATATAGGCTTCTGTTCTCACTTGTATGGACAAGAATAAATACTTCACTTGTACACTGTATCACTTTAAATAGTTCAATGGAACATAGTTCTCTATCATGCCCACTTCATAATGGTGCAAAAAGATTAATGAACAAACGAGCTGTTTTGCTATCTGTTAGTTTGTAAATAATGGTCTCATATTCAGATTTTCTGCCTTGTGCCTATATATTCTACCAGCTTCCTTTTCTCTGTGGTATTCCTTTTTTGGAGCGAAGGGCATCACAAACTGCACATTTGATAGTTGGAAGAACTGGAAAGCATCTTTTCCTCACAGATAATGATGATGGGAAACCGCCACTTCTCCTTCAAATGGTTGATGATTCTGATGATATAAAATTCAGGTTTTACTATCCCTGTTATTGCTTTTCTTGTAAAATTTTGACTGCTATGAATCTTGCTCATCACATTGATTTTCTTATGCAGGTCTGCCTTGCGCTCTTTTAAGCGACGTGTTGCGTATGCCAATGTGAATTATGATCGTATCCTGTTTACATTTAATTTCAACAGTTTTTGCTTCATGATATTTCCCTTTTTAAAATTTCGATCATAAAGTATGGAATCTGCTGCATTTAACTTACTAAATAGATATTGTGGGATGGAGAACATCATCAATCCGGCGTCAGCATGAGTTGCCAAAAGTATGTATAAGAAATTACCCTTAATATTTTGGCTCTCAGTTTAGGTTTTTGAAACTCTCGCTTTTATGTGTCTAAAAGAATCTTTCTTGCCTTCATCTATTATTTCAGCGTCGACATCTTGTACATGATGAGAAGTATCCTCATATAGTTTATGTTGATAAGGAAAAAATAGAGAATAATAAAAAAGAACATGCGGTTATCAAAGATTGGCGTCATGACCTGGAAGGTATGGCAATATTTTACTTATTCATTTAATATTTTTCTATTCATGTTAGAGTTAATATGCAGTTGCTTCTAGAGGGGCATAATATGAATTAAACCTTCTGAAAGTATCCTAATCTTTTTTGGCTGGAATTTTTCTTTTGGAGGTGAAATTTGGTCGTTTTTTAAGTGTGTGTGTGTGTGTGTGTGTGTGTGTGTGTGAGAGAGAGAGAGAGAGAGAGAGAGAGAGAGAGAGAAGAAATGAAAAAAAAGATAGAAAAAAAAATGTTAACTATTGATAAGTTAATACATTTTTTTATTTGTTAGCCTTCATAAGTCAGAAATTGTTATTTTCTTGCTTTTTTCAATTTTTTAGAAACTTTTCTGTATTTTTAAATAGTATTTAAAATTTTATATAATTAAAAAATAGTCTAATATGATAGGAGCGTCCGATATACATTGTTTTTCTAGACAAATTTAGATACCAATTTTTTGAACCCTGAGTTTAACATGTTCTCGGGTCAACAGTTGGGTAAGTTGTTTGGTCTACTTCAAACATATGATGGGGTATGCACTGACTTTATGGAAGTATTCAATTGTAACAGCAATGTCTCTGGCAATTTACATCTTAACCCTGATGTAGAATGGAGTTAGATGTTACATAGTACTATATAGACAATGAATACTGTTTCTCCTTTGTTTTGTTGAAAGCTCTAATAGATTATCCTTCACATGCAGAGGAGATGATTAGAGGTCTGACACAAGTATCTTGGGAACGTGTGGATGTAAGCTTCCAAAAGAGTAGGCAAAGATACATTGCACATAATACCATCCAGGTAAAAGCTCTTTTACGATTTTGTTTGCATTCGAGGTGTTTCTTTTTTAACTCATCTAGATCTTGACTCGTAATTTGATTATTTACTATTGTCAGTATTTTCTAAGAAGGTGCAAAATAGCATTATCAAAGGGCAACACTTTAGCCATCTCTGATTAATATAAAACTAAATGTACCAATTTTCAGATGCAGTCATTGCTTTCTATCCAACCATCTAATATCTGCCATGATATTTTGATGTCTGTGAGCATATATGTTTTAGCTAATGATGCACTGTTGATGTCATTTCTTTAAACCTATGCTTGCCTATGTTCATTTCTGAATTTTTCTAATGTTGGTTTAGAGCATCTTAAGCTTTAATCTGTGAGGAAGAACCTTCCAGCTATTATACTCATGCCCCTAAATGCTGTAATTCGCAGATCAGCTTAGTAGTGATGCCTTGGTAAATATGTAGATCTTCCTTGAATACTGTCCCTTCCTTGATATTTTACTTACTCAAGAAAATATTCAGGTGAATACTTACTGGTTGAACTCTGATGGTGCAGACGTAGTCTTCCATATGATAGACAACTTTCTCACCTAGTCCCATGCTAAATTTTACAGGTTTCAGTTCGCTGTATCTTGTATAAAATTTTGCAAGACCTCAGTTTTGCGTGTAAAATTAATGTCTTGTTCATTATTTGTTCTGTGTAGATTACCTTCCGGTAATTTTCTGGAACTTGTGGTGATTTGTTTGCAGACAGTGCTTGTTGATTCATTGTGCAGTAAACTTAAAAGTACTTGCACAGTTTAAATGCAGAAGAAGGTGCTGTTGTATTTACCATATCCTCAGTTGTGTGCTCAGGCTGAGACTATCAGATTGCTGGTCCCTATTTTAGTCTATCCAAATTACACCTAAAATGTGTTATGCCTGAGCAATCAAATGGAGATACTGCTCAGATAATTCCAAACTTCCAGCAGCCAAAAGGTTTCAGGACAAGATGGATTTCTTGGGAAGCCTTACAAAGTGTAACTTCCGATGATAAAATAACTTTATTTTATAGTTTTCCTTTTGTTTATTTCTTTTTTTTTTCTTCTTTGGGCTTATATAAATCTAGTCGCAAAATTCAAAATCTGCTAGTGTGAAACCACGAGTCACAATGTTGAATAGTATGTCATGTTGTTAGACCTTTTAAGTGCAACCAACTCAATTTTACATCAGTCGCCACCATGGACTATATGACCCAAAGTTTTTGACAGACGACCCTACAAATTGAAAAGCTTTAAAACGAGTCTGCGAGGGCACCTTTCAATCTCGCTGCACTCAGCTAGTCTAACAAATGTCTACGGACTTGCTTATCGTTACAGTTGGCACCCAGTTTTTGGTGGACAAAGCCCATCATCCCAATCACGATATCTCATTCAGTAGAATGTTTCTTAGCGACGACCCAACAAGTCGCTGATCCTAGGGCGACTAGTCATTCTTGAAATCAAGGCCTTATCTCAAAACCTTTAAACAGATTCTAAAACGTTGATCCTAATCCTGCTTAAGAAAGTCGCTAAACAAGAGAAATATATTACATTTCTGCATTTTTTTTTTATATACAAAAAGTTCACTGGAAGTCGTTGTCGACTAAAATGCTCTGTGTGGTTAAGCATTACTTGGCCACACAAGAATTTTCCGACACACCTAAACAAAACCTCATGGAATCGTCCAATCTAATGCTAAAGGAAAATTTAATTGGATTTCCATCTCAAGAAGGTGTAGTTAGTTGTTGAGTTAATCCTGACGGTAATATAGTCGCTCTCAAAGAAAAAAATTCTAACGGCAATATTTGCTCTAATCCAGATTAAATTACAAGTCCTACAGCAACCAATAAAGAGCTGGCAAGTACCCGGATGCTAGAGATTCCTAAAATTGGTGCCTAGAGACTATGCTTCCGCCACGTGGATAGATTAAAATTAATACATATGAGGCGTTTCATAAGGGTAACTATCAGTGTGGTGCTGGAGCTGTAGCTAGGAATAAGAGGTGACCTTTTTTGGGCTAAGGCGGAGCCAACCATCAAGAAATTGACAACTTATTGTGAAGTTTGGGCTATATAGATAGCGCTTTTGAAAGCTAAAGACAAATGAGACAGAATTATTATAGAGACTGATGCAGAGATTTTAGTCAAAAAATTTTGTGGGGATGAAATTAGATCATGATGGCTCTGGGGGATACTCTCAACTTTTTGGGAGGTTAAATTTTTACATACTTATAGAGAAAGAAATAGTACAGCCGACTGGCTTGCTAGGCTTAGGAGGAAAACTTCAAGAGGCAAGAGCTGGGATAATCTCAATGACTTGCCTCCGGAGTTGGACTCTATTATTGTTCATGATAATTTGGGTATGGGCAGTGCCCCCATTGGACTTGATAGCTAAGATCTTTTAATCAAAAGAAAAAAATATTCTTTCCATTTAATTTAATATTTCCTAAATTTTTTTTAATATTTTCATATATATATACCCTCAAATAGATAACTTTTAAGCGTTGGTGTGTATACCCTTTAAAATCATTTTTATCTTTTTGTATGAAAACTCTTGGAGTTAACTAATTGCTAAAACTTAAACAATTTAGATATAAAAAATTAAAATATCTTAATTTTAGTTTTCATAAAAAAAATTAGTTAAAGATATTTTTATTTCTTATTAAATTATTGAGACTTGCCTTAACAAATAATCAGATAGCTAACCATGCAAATAACCCACATTTTGAGAGGTAAGGCTGTAGAGGGGCATACCCAATGTATAATAAGATAGTTTTTAAGACATACCCAATATATAATAAGATAGTTTTTAAGACATACCCAATATATAATAAGATAGTTTTTAAGATATATGAAAAAAAAAACCACAAAAACGTGATGCTTATAGTTTAGAAAAGTTCGGTGTCAATTTAGGGCCCCACATGGAGTGTGATCCAGCAAAATCCCGGCACCGCCCCCATGCATGCGTGGCCTACGCCCTTCCACGTCTCCCTAACTGAACTCCACAGTCGATGGAGAGAGAGACTACCATACCCCCGCCAAATATAACTAGCAGATACTGAGAGGGAGATTGAGATAAAAGAGATGGCCAGGGAAAGGGAGGAGTCGAGCACTTACTGGGGCATATCCGCGAGGCCGTGCGACACGTGCCAGAACTCTGCCGCGCTCATCTTCTGCGTCGCCGACTCCGCCTACCTCTGCGGCACGTGCGACGCTCGCGTGCATCACTACGGCCTCCCCGTCCCACACGAGCGCGTGTGGCTGTGCGAGGTGCGCGAGCAGTCCCCTGCCGCCGTCACGTGCGACGCCGACATACACGCTGCCCACTCCCTCGCCGGCCGCCCCGTTGCTCCGTCCCTCGGTCCGCTCTCCTCCGCGTCCAGGCCCTTTTCATCCGCCGCCGGGGCCAGGGATCTCTTCTCCGACGACGAGGAGAACGAGGCGGAGGGGGAGGCAGAGAAGTGGCTCATCACCGATCTGAACCCTAAGGAGTTCGAGTTCAGATCGGGCGAGTTCTTCTTCTCCGACGCCAATCCGAATCCTAAGGAGCTTAGATTGGGCGATTTCTACTTCCCGCACGCCGATCCATACCTCGATCCCGACTACATCAAGACCTCAATCTCCCCCAAACCAAATCCGTTCCTCGATCTTGCCGACTCCAAGCAAAGCGACGCCTCGTACACGGATCAATCTCTCAATCACAGCGTAACTAATCGTTCAAACCCTCACCTCACTGATCGTATTCTCCGATCCATTCGCCATTTGATTGGATCCATAGAGTTTCAGGTGTCGTCGTCGGAGGTGGGGGTGGTCCCGGATCGGACGGCCAGGGTGATGCGGTACAGGGAGAAGAGGAAGAGCCGAAGGTTCGAGAAGACGATACGGTACGCGTCGAGGAAAGCGTACGCGGAGGCGAGGCCGAGGGTAAAGGGGAGGTTCGTGAAGCGTGCGGAGGTGGAGAAGGAGGTCGGGAGGATCTACTCCGACGCTGCGGATGCCGTCGCCGCCCTCGTGGCCGACCCCGACTTCCGCGTTGTGCCCTCCTTCTAGAACTAGCACCACTATCGGTGCTATTTATACTTTCTAAATGGCCAAAGAAGTTAGTACGGCCAATCAACTTCTCTCTGCATGGTCCACCGCCGTACGATCGTTGCGCTCGGATTTTTTTTTCATCACGCTCACTAATATTCGACAATCTTAGATATATATACATATTGATGTGCATCTAACGGCCATCAAAACTAACCACACGGATCGATTCTGTGTTATAAAACTAAGATTAGTTGTGCAACCATGCAGGATTAGTGTAATTAGGGCTGTTAAAATAATTAGTTCGGCAAGATAACACTCGGTTTAGATTTGGAATAGTTATTGTTTATATCTTGTAATCAAGTTAGTTATCATTTTCCTGCCTTAAAATGGTTCAATGATTGAAATGGGTAGTTGAGCATGCTAAAGGGTTAATGTTATTGTTGATTTCTTATGTAATAGTTTAAGCTTTTGATTTATTTGATTATCTAATTGTAATAATATAAAAATATTGTTTTCCGGAGACTTAAGCTTTTATTAGAATAGTTGATAAATTAATATGGTATCAAACCAAATGTCCTGAGTTTGAACCACATGTTTATTTGTCATTTAAAACAGTTATTTTGGTAAAGAAAATATTAATTTTCTTTTATATATCATTTTTATTCATATTTTATAATACTATATATTAGTTTATAGTCAGATATTATACATGTAATTCTACAAAACATTCCTTATTTTGGATCGTGTATAAAGGGGTAAATTAATAATTATCTTTTTTGTATTCTTATGCACATAATTTTGTCACGCTATTCTATGAATAAATTTATCTTGGGACTTACTTTTTGTAAATGGATTTTGTTTGCAAAGAGTGTATAAGGAAGGTTTAGTTCACCGATAAGTAATTGTTATGAATCGATTTGATACGATGCGTAACGATTTCAAATTAGTTTGAAGACGTAACTTTCAAAAGAAATTGCGAATGATCTAGTCGTTGGATTTTACTAAATTTTAGATATGTTGTCGTCATTAAAAAGAGCTTTCCAATAAATCTAAGATCACAAAGTTTGGATAACTAAATCTTAAGATATCGGTCGAACAATGACCAAAGATCATATAAACCTTGTTAGCTGGCGAGATAGGTGCTAAGATAATTATTTCAAAGTGAAGAGAGAGAAATTATTGTAGAAGAAGGAGATTAGGAGTTAGAAGAAGTCGACCAAAGACTTAAACAGTGGAAGAAATGAGATGGAAGAAGACGCAAATAGCTAAAGCAAGAAAGAAGGAGATAAAGGTAACAATATTGTTTCAATTATCAATAAACTTCAATTAGGATTTTCTCCATATATTTATAGAAGCTCATCCTTGGGATCCAAACAACTAAGTTAAAATCCTAACAAACCAACAATTTTCATCGTGCGCAAATACTGTTATCTGTCGATGCAAACGTGTATAAGCGTTCAAACACGCAAATTATGTTTTCTGTTTTTGTAAACACGTGCAGGCATTCGTATGGCCCGTTCGAACACAGTCCTTTGCATTCAAACGCCCCCCCGACAAAAAACTTTTAATTTTTCAAATAAAAAATCAAACTAGATAAATAGACTCATCCCAATGAACCCAATATCGTGAATAGAGCCAATATGATCGAGTGATCGAGTTGTACCAGTAATCTTTATGTACTAATCAATTACTACCTAAATAAACAAAAAATTCTTCATATAACTAAGCCTCACAAAAACTCATTTACCTAAAAGGTCACATCAAGAATTAATATAAGATGTCAATATTTCCAATGATTTAAGTAGTTAGTAGGGCATGATTCAAGATTGCACTAGACCAATACTTTCATATCATAGGGTTTAGAAAGTAACTAAACCTTGACTTCTTGGATAGAACTGATCATTGCTCCTTTCTAATTGTTCTTCATTTAAAATAAATATTTTGCTCTTATAAGCACATTTATTTTCAATATAAAATGTTAAACAATTTAGTATTTTCTTAGCAGGATCCAAAGAGTGTCCACTGGCATGTCTAAAATATATTAAATTTGTGAGGTGAATCATTTCAATAAGTAAATTTGTGAGGCCTAATTTAGCCTAATACTCAAAATTGTAGACGGCAAGAAGGCATTAATAAATTAAGATGGACCCCTCTTTACCACAGGGCACATATGAAACATTCAATAACTTATGCCATTAAAAACAAAAAACAATATATTAGACAACTTAGAGTCTTAGACCAACCCTTTGACACATCAACCTCTTGACATGGGTTAATACAATTCAATGTTTGGCGTGGATATATAGGTATTGAGTTTCTTTGGAGACAAAGTGTATTGATTTCCTCCTGGAAAAATTAGCACTTAATTGTAAAAGTTTATGGGAATTTTTTATGTAATTCTTTTGGGATAAATATACTTTTAACCGAACAATTGCTTATTTTTATATAGACTTTTATCTATTTTTCTTTGTACATTGACCTTTTTAACTATATAAAATCTCGTTCTACTAATTATCCATTTGATATTTTACATTAAAAATATTATGTGACTGTTATAAGATTAATTTTAGACTCTGATTATTTTATATTAAAGAGAAAAAAGTTGTGATCAATTCTAGCAAAGATATGTTAGAGCCTCTACCCACCAACAGTGGCCGCTACACCTTCCAATCCTCCCTCCTTCCTCTCGTGTGTGAGTATCTTCTCTCTTTTCTCCTCTCTTTCCCTTTTGTCTTTCCCCTTCCTCCTCTTCTTTCTTTTCTCTCTTTTTATATTTGCTCATACTCCCCGCCTCTCTTTCCTTTCTTTCTTCTCCTTCCATGAATACCTTCACCGTTGACGTTGCTATTGCATCCTTTGCCGCCATCGTAGTTATCACCGGTGATGGAAGGTTGGGGAATTCTCTCATTTTGATTTCTTTTCCTAGATACTTTAAGGCAAATCATCTAGGGGTGTAAATTAGCCGAGCTTGAGCGAGCCGACTCCAGCTCAAGCTCGGCTCAATACTAATTTCGAACCTAGATTCGGATTTAGGCTCAATTCAGCTCAAATTGAGTCAAGCTTGAGTTGAGTCAAATTGAGCCAAAGTCAGAATCGAACCTATTTTCAAGACAAACTCAAGTTGAGCCAAATTGAGGTCGAGCCAAGCCTAAGCTTAAAACTAAGCTATTTTAAGCCAAAGCTAAACCAATCCTATTATTCAAACTGAGGTAGACAGAGCCGAAGCTGGCAAACCTTAAAATGAGCTAAGAACTATTCAAGCTAAATTAAGCTTAAATAGTTAAATTAAATAAAACTTCATTCAAGCTTAAAATTTAAAATTCAACCCATAAATTATAATAGCAATACACTTCTAATAATAAAAGTAATATCAAATTATCAAGCCGAGCCATAGCGAAGCGGCTCGAAATTTAAAATCAATGAATGTTGGATGACATATCTATATTTTATATTGTTTTTTAGTTTATTCTTGCTTGTATCATCGTGCTATGTGCGGCAAGCCTTTTATTGGCCTTTGTCGATGGTTCTTGCTTCTCTCTACGAGGGATTTGTAGTCTTGTCGTGTATAAATTATATACATTTTATTATAAAATAATTAAAAAGCATTCAATTTTGTTAGCTCTGCTTGTTCTATTTTCTACCATCACTCTTTTTCATTCTATCAATCCATAATAATAGAAAAACAAGCTATTTTAAATGCTTGAATGGTTAGATAACATTCCTGCACCGAGACATTTTATCGCTGATTTACTAATTATTCTAAAAACTTAAAACGATAATTTTAATATTTTATATTCTATCGAGACCTCAATATTATATGCATTGAGGGGGCTGATAACTGCTATTTGGCACCTATTCATTCTCTAAATAACGTATATGTGTAACTCTCAAATTTCCTCTTAATTCCAGGATGTCCTGTTCCAACTTTTGAACAAAATGTTCTTTCTTTACAGCAGTGATTTCCTAATAAAAGGTAAAAGGAATGACCAAGCCTGTTATCTGTACATAGAGATTTTGTTGATTAAATGGATCGGTTGGAAAAAAAAAGGTCCTCCGCCGCAATGTGTTTATCGTGCAAATAAACGCGCAAAGGCAGCCCAATATCCAGCCAGCTGAAAGGGTGAAATATACATCAAGTACATTGCAATTTTGAATAACTAATAAGAATTTTATGCCAATTACATGATCAATTTACCTGGCCCAGAATGCCCTTTCCTGTTGGACCTTCGACAACCAAACCTGCGGTAAGACCGATCATTGCCCATGCACCGTTGATCGCTTCAGCTCGACGACGTCTCTGAATTAGAACACATTACTGACAGCTTAAGAAACAAGTTTATTTCAGATGATATGAAGAAACTAGTCCATTCCATTCTTTCCCAAACAGCAGAATTCATTTCTAAGTGAATTCAATTGAATTCTTTCTAGAATTGATTTCAAACAGTCTTAAGTGCCTTGTTGTGAATGAATGCTCTAGAACCAACCTGATAAACCTAAGGAAGATTATAACTTAGCTTCAAATCTTTGCAAATTGACTACTGGTGGAACACTAGCACCCTGTTTTGAATCACCAAATCAGTATAACGTAATCGAATTGAAATTTTATTTTTCACTCAGTCCACTGTCTGGAAGCATTGAGTGTTGAGATTTCAATTGGTTTTAACGGATTTGGACAGATTTCGGTGTGTGTAATGATGTCCAATATTTGAGATCAGATTTAAATAGAACTTATTTGCCACTTAACTTATCCAAACCTCAGAACTAACTGTTAATCTGTTACATTCTTATTGAAACTCATGTGTATAACACGAAAAATGAACATAATGAAATGAATTCTTACCTCGTTCCAAACAACAAGATTAGAATTGGTTCATTATTTTCCAGACAGTGGAATTTATTTCCAAATAAAATCAATTGAATTCTCTCCAAATGAAATCAATTGAAATCCACTTAGAATTGGTTCTAAATGTGCCCAACACATTATTTCAGTGATAACTACAAAAGCTAGGCAAACTCATATTCTCCAGATATTTTACAACCAAACTGACAATTTGCTCTGCAAGTACATCTAGCAAGCAAGTTATATCATTCAACACAATTACTTTCACACGAAGCTTATTGCATGACTGCACAAAGTTAAAACAAAATTAGTAACTGGATTTCATTGTCATCATTATTATCACTTGACATTCTTGTTGATCAATTCAACCATGATGGTAGCATTAAAAAGATTATTTCCTAGTGTCTCATTTAGCAACGATTGCAATAATAAAAGGTTCGCATACTTTTAGTTTTTCCTTGGCCTGAATTTCTTGCATCTGTTTCGCTGCTAAGCGCTTGGCTTCCACGGGATCAACCATTATACTGTCATCATTTGAACTTCCTTTTCTTTGGCGTACCTAGCCCATTTAAGGTAGCATGTTAGCCTTTACATATGCAGAAACAACATAAAGCACTGAGAAGATATTGGAACTCACTAAGAGAAATATAGAAATAACTATACAACTTATCTACAAGACATAGGTGTTCCTTTTTATCAAAAAGTGGCAAATAACTAGGAGAAAAATGAAATCTTCCTTTGATTTCTAAATTTTGAAGTATGATTTATATAAATCAAGCACAAAAGGCAAAGAGATATCAAAATGGATGAAAACATCCCGAGATAGGTTGGTTTAAAATAAGACATGCTCAATTCCTAGTAGTGCCTCCGCATGAGATGGCCATGAGAGAATATCGAGATAATACTCCAGTATTGGTGCAATAATTCACTGGCTGTATTGACTCGTGCCAACCGTGTTGAGCAGCATGGCAATCCATGTATTGCAGAACCTTCTGTTGGATGTAGAAAAGGGACAGCAAAATTTTCATGCTCAGATCATACACATGCAAATATTCTTTAAGTGGAACTTGCATGTCAATGCAAGCAACAGACTGACTACAGCATGTCAGATTGACTTTCAGACAAGAACTTAAACCTATTTTTGTCAGTAGTGTTTAGTCACTTGGTTTTCAAGTCTTGTCAAATTTTAACAATAAAGGCCCAAACTGTGGGAATGAGAATCTACTCTTAAATCTGATAAATATTTTTGGTGTTTTATTAAATTTAAATGTTTTTTAGTTAAATATTGATGCGTGAGTTGCTTCTTTGAGAGAGGTCTGTTTGAAGGACATACACTTACAGGCAAGAAGGTTGGCTGGGCTGAACATAAGGCACACAAGAAAGGATGCCAAGCATGCCAATGGCACAATAAATGATGTGAGATGGAACTTATATACATAATTAACCAAAATGAGATTGGTCAAATATGGACAAAGGCAGACATCACAGCGAACTAAGAGAAGCCTACTATAATAATACTCTTAGGTAATTACACCTTTGTAATATCTACCAGATTTGAATCAGATCACAATTATGTAAGAACCTTTCTGATATGAGAGAACCCTTTATATATGATTAAAGAACTAGCAAGGAAGACAAAGCAAGCCATAGATTCTACTAAGAAGGACTGGATTACTTTGTACTATGAACAGCAGAAGGCTTACTAAACCTTGAGCATACTTAGCCAACCATTGTTGGCATTACAATGATTTGCATTGGCAAAAACTAAACAAACCTAATAGATGACTTACTACGAGAAGTTTAGGAATAAAGATGAGGGAACACCACATAAAACCAAGTCAACCAACTATTAAGAGGTTGCAAGATCCTTCATTCCAAGTGGAACTTCTAAGAAGCAATATCTTTACTGAATAAAAGATATTTACTAAATGTCAATCATATTCAAACAAAAACTATTGAGCTTACACGAAGAAATCTTGATACATACATTTGCATTAGCAAAAACCAGGAACGATTGCCTTTGGCTTCTCCGAGATACAGTAGATGCCATTTTTCTGTTTTGCAAGCTCCAGCTATCACAAGAGAGATAAATAGATATTTCAGATGACTATTTACTATGGAAAAACATCAATAATAGAGTGACCCTTATAAGTAGATCTAATTCTAATTGCAGAAGTCAGCCAGAATCCAAAAGATGATGCAAAAGCTAGCAGCTAGACGAAACAAAACTTGTTGTCTACCATAAACGTGGTAGGTGAAAGACATGAAGTAGGAAAACTTTGCAAAGCCTTTAATGTGAGTCACACCCCCAAGGATTGTGATCAACAATTTTCAAAGATGGATACATCTTGCATAGCATCTCTTCACATTATAGTTAGATGTAAGTCATCCCGAGGAATTTTCATCTCAATTATTCTGAATGAACTTTTCCCAAAAAATCAATCAAAATCCAAGACATGAAATTATGACTCAGATATTTGCATAAAAGTGTCAACTGGTTCATAGCCAATGATAGATCCTTGCAATAAATTTAGCTAAAATTTACATGGTTTACAGATTATAAAGAAATGACGACAATACCCAAAAAGTTATATATCACAACCTGTAAAAGGCATTAGTTGTAGCACCAGATCCACCTACCATCACCAGCATAAATATTGTAGGATAACATATATACTAGCTTCTCACAACTGTGGCGCTAAAGCAATAAACAGACAAGATACAGATTCTTCTAATGAAGTATTTCTTGCCATCATGTATTCTTGAGACTATTTTAAAGTCATTGTAGCAAGACAGTATCATCCTTACCAGTAGAGACCAACAAATGGGTGCCATATCCTATGAGATTTTATGATATTTTCTGATTAATCAGTCAAATGCTTCTCTTGTAGAACCATACAAAGCAAAGTGCATGAAACCGATAAACTGTTTCTAGTTAATCATGGTAAAGATTAACAAAAGATAACAGTTAAAACTTCAGTTACTATGTTTCCTTTTATTCTTTCTTTTAATTCTGCGAAATTCTGACACCAAATTTCACAGGATATATCGTTCTAATTAACTTAGTAAAACTCAAGTTGCCTAGCTCATGAGAATGTGAAATCTAAATGTTCACTACTTGGTTTCTACTTGCTACTACCACTCAGAAAGCACAAGTATACTTCTATGACTGCTATATGATATTCTGCAAAAGAGAAGAGCCTATCTGACAAAAGGATTTCAGCAATAATGTGGTAACAGATTAGGCAGGTCAAATATTGCATGAATTTTGAAAACAAAACGAGATCAAACACAGGCATACTTGGAGCAGGCACTTCACAAAAGTGAAACGCCTTAAAATGCAAGAGTCTAATCTCGAAAATTTAATCAACCATTGGGAAGATTACACGATCGAACGCAAGGGAGAACCTCTTTCTCGTCAGTTGGGCAGCTCTATACTGACCAATTTCATAGAAATATGTAAAAGAATTCCAAGTATAAGCAAGAATTCAACTCACAGACAGCGTTTTGAAAAGAAAATTCTCATCTTTGTGATCAAATCATATATGGATCTTATACATGATCAAAACTTTGCATTATTGTAGAGATGCTAAGTTTCAACATACCAGATGGGAAAGTAGACAAAAATCCAGAAAAGATGTTACCTGAGGACCGTCGGAGGAGATGAGGAGATGGGTTTCATGTGTAAAGACGAGAAGGAGCTCCCAGGGGCGACATAGAACAAGAGAGAGGCCATCAAATCTCTGTTCTGGCTGTAGTATTCCCATGGATATAGTTGCTGAAACTTTGGGATTTTTATATAATTGCCACTAAATATTATCAAAATAACATAATTACCCCTACATTCTTCAAAATATCCCTAATAAGGAAGAAATTATTGTGTTCTTTCAAACAATAATCGGCTAGTTAAATCGAACTTTTCATCATTAAAACCAAACCTAAATTAAAACAAACTTTTTTTATAGTAATTATGATATTTTAAAGAAACGAACGATAATTATGATATTTTTTAAAGTTTTCAGAGACCAATTATATAGAAATCCTAAAAAAAAACTTAATTTTCTTCTTCTTATTCAAGCATACTTTCTATTATGTGGTCTACGTTTGGTGTATGTAGATACACCTAAATGACAAATGTGTGAAGGATATAAGCTAGCATTTATATGGGTTACCAAACATCTATCCTCATGATGGGGGTGTGAAGTAATGGATATTATACAACAAAAAAGTTGAACAGAAATAAAAAGGAAATTTTACCTTAGATTCTAATAGAACTAGACTCAGAATCTAACAATATAAAGATGCATTTCCACAAGCAGGAAAAAGGTTGACATTGAAAAGATATCAGCCATTCCCTGCCTTATCAAAATTGTGTTACACTGCTCCCAGTGGAAGTGGTTTCAATGATGATAAAACAAGTAACAGAGTGAAATAACCAACAACCAACCTGAGAACAAGAGTGGGGAGTGAAAAAGTAGCAACTCAATATGAAATATAAGATTGAAACCAAAATAGTCATCCATATGCTCCGGAGCAGAACAAACACCTAAATAATAGTTTCGGAAATAAATCTAGTACAGTATTAATAAATATATCCTCAGAAAGCTAATACAGTCCTCAAATAAAATATTACGAAACAAAAGATTGCCAAAAAGTAACTATTAAACTTGTAAAGATCGCAGAACCAAAACTTCAGCAAGACTTTAACTTCTCAGTCTTATTCTTTCTCTAAACTCTGCCGCCTTTGCTGAGGCTTACCATGCGTGCTGTGCTCTCACCCTGCGAGCCTCTCAGAGATGAACCTGTCTGGTAGGGAGTCCTCCCACTGCTTCCATAAGCATCTTGATACCGTGTGCTTGCATAACCACCAGAGTAGCCACCAGCCCCACGTTGGCCCTGACCACTCCGATCCTTAGCAAATCCTCCACCTGCTTGCCCTGAACCACCTGACCTTCCACCATATCCAGTCCGTCCTCCATACCCACCACTCTGCCTTCCTTGTGATGACGTGATGAAGTTCTCCTGCCATCTACCTAAAGAAGAAGAATCCTGATTCTCTCCCCTACGCCTCGTCGGTAGCCCATCCAGTGTTCCACCAGTCCTTGCCTCAAAGGCCCTCTCATTGCTCTCAACAAGAATAGACAGCTTATCTGCCATCTGGAACAGAAGCCCCTGCAGCCTAGTGTTTTCCACGTTGTGGAACACGATGCACCTTGTTGGTTGGTCCCAGCTAGCATGGAGCTCCTCCGAGATCATCATCCTGCTCACTATGCTATGGGCTTGGGCCTCAGATAGGTCAAACATAGCAGTAAGCTGGTGTAAACTCAAGGAGTCATAACATGATGAGTACGCCAAGAGATAGGTCCTCAGAGCCTCTTCCTTAATCTTGGACTCCAGCATCTCGAGGACACTCTCTTTGTTTCGAAGAAGCTTCCAAATCTCTAGTGATTTAATGACTTCAAAAGCTTTCTGGTAGTCACCCTTGCTAAGAGCTCTTGTAGCCGCCATGACATGGTCCCTCACATTCTCAGGTGGACCAATAAAAGTCTGCCGCTCGCTTATCTCAAGAAGCCTGCGGAACGTTTTGCTTACAGGTTTCCGCTTGTCATAGGTATGAGCAGCCATGTTTGGGACCTCAATAAGCATTGCACATATCAAATGAGTAGCTTCCAGGAGCTCAAGGTTTATGTGCATGTGGTAAGGCATCTGCCTTCTCCTCTCAGCTTTCTCCTGGAGACATCACAAAAAGATGAGGTTCTTTTTTTTCTTTACTAAATCACAACCAGACTTGATTAAATCACACGCTTGGAAAAAAAAAGAACAAGATAAAACAACCCAAAATGAAATGCAAATTGTTACCTAGTACTCTAAGTAACAGATTGACACAACAATGATACCAGAGTGTTCTGGCAAACAGCAGAGCCGAATAAAGAGACTAAATAACAAAGGAAGAATGCATGCATCCAGACATATTGGACGACATGCTTCCTCTTTTTTTGTTTCAAACCAACAACATACATATGCCAACAAATTAAAGAACAAATCCAAAAAATATTGAATTCCAATAGGCCTAAAGTGTCAAAGGCTTGGTTGACGGTAAAACAGAAGGAAAAAGGGGGAAACTTGTGAGTGAATGCTTCATCCCATTTCAACTAAAGAGACATACCAACCATCAGCAGTATGTTCACCTGTCTCACCTGGTTGGTAACCTACTCAATGCACAAACATGTAAAGAAAGACATGAAATTCAGCACAAGATCCTATTGCATTATCCTGCATGTTAAGGAAGAATAAGAAACAGAGCATCACATTTTCTGCTGAGATATTTCAACGATGCCACAAATAGCACCTATAAAGTAGATATCTTGGTTTTACACCAAACAGAACATTTAGTTACTAATGCCAAGAAGATATGTATATATATATAGTAATCCCAATAAAGTAAATCCAAAGTCCGTTCTTGGTTAAATAATGAGATGTAGGATAAGGTTTTCATCTAGCTACAGTCAACTAATAGTTTGACATCTGAGTCTAGCCCTTGCACTATTGTCTAGTTCAGCAGAAGTTTGACATAAGAAATCAAAGAATAGCCTCTAATGTTCCTTACCTTGCTCTTTTCACCTTATTTCTATCTCAAACAAGTTGTTTGTGTTTTGACAATGTATAACTACAAAATCTTAGGAGTTATGAATGCCAAATCACGATTGGAGTGCCTCATCCAAATAGTCTTCCAAAAGCTAATATGGGGTATTATTAATATTGATCTTTCCACCCCAGCTAGTGCTGCAGTAGTATCATACTGTTTTGTGCAAGGAAAAGCCTCGGCTCTGTCCTAGCTATATGGCAACTAAAGTTGCAAAAGATGGTCTTCAGCAACTTCTTAATGTGTAATTTCCAATAGATAATCCAAAGAAGATGACAATAATAATTACCTTCCGCTAGTACCATCCAGTTAAATGCGATTAATCTCCATTCCAATCCTTAACAATGCAGATACTATTTCAGAATGAGGCTTTTGCATGGAAATGCAAAAATCTATTTTATTTTCATGTAAACTTTGATAAATCAGCACTGCATATTTGAACTTCATAAAGTTGTGAACTTTTCACATATACCCCTCTCGTGACAAAAATAACCAATTTCATCTCAGTAATTGTATATGAGGTACTTCGCCTTATCATATGCAGATAGCGTGCTTACTAACAATCCTTTCCAAGTTTTTGGGCCAACATAATGATAAGGAGACCAACTTCATTAATGAAAAAAAGAAAATATTTCCACCTAAAACAGACAATTAATCATGGCTAAAGGTCCGTAAGGTTTCCCAAATATCAGCTCTCTACATGACTGTGCTAGTAAAACATACTCTTATAGTCATATTGGTTGGATAGTCCTATATCCTGTTCTTAAATCACTTCTAGCAGGGAAACCATGCAGGAGAAGCAACACCCTTTGTGTATCAAAATAACAAAAATGGGGTGCAGGGGTGATATAAGCAACTTGCAATATATTATTCAGCTTGCTCCATTCTCCATAGCTGGTACTCTTTCTAAATAAACCTTTTGCAAATGAAATCAGTGTGTAGTCATTTGTAGCCTTCTGAACATGTTACACAAATTCTTAATTAAAAGCACTCTCCACAAATTTGGCTACAACAAGAGATTTAATAAGCAACTAATTACCATTAGAAAGTTAAAATATTATTGCCAAATTGATGCATGTGAAGAGAACATAATTGTATCTCTAAGAATATTTAATTGCAAATACCAGCCTGTTAGAAAACAGAAAGCAACAGTCATATTCTAGTTTATTTATATTTAATAATTCACACCTCTCAACCTGGCAAGTAAAATTTGAAAGGTAAGAATTAGGTATGGGCTTCAGTCCAATAGCAGTGAAGAAGAAAAGCAAACATATAATAAATAAAGCAATGTTAGTTACCAGAAGATCTATCCAGATTCATGAGAAAGTATTCTCACTGTTATTACCTCAAAAAAATTCTTACTATGCCTGAACTCAGTTCACAATGTAGAACCCAAAAATCAGTGATAGAAAAACAGTGATATTTCAAGATGGAGTCTTACAATTAGCATAACCAAGGCAACTATATAACAATGCATGATATAAACATATACTGAAATAAAAAAAAAATACAAGAAAACATGTGTTGTTACCTGCTCAGGAGTTTTTTCATGGTAACGATTTTGTTGTACGCCTTGCGCAAGTAATTCTTTTACTCTTCCTGATGAATACAATTCAGACAGGCACCCAAGAGCTTCTGCTATCAAACCAGCCCGGAAGGCACATAAGCCAAGTTGTGCCATGGCCCTATTGAATAGTATCTGTGAATGTATGTCCAAGAGTTGAACTCCATCCTGCAAATGACTCATTAACAGCAAGTCACGAGAAACAGGAAATTCATCAAAGATAGCATGATGGTAGATGTCACAAAGCATTGCCCTGGCCTTAGTCCTCTCATCCCCATACTTGTAAATAAGAGATACCAATGCATCCATCAAGTTTCTGCTACTCTCTGGAAACGTAGACCTCCTGGGCACAAGCTCAGGAATCACAACAAATGGTGCTGGCCCCCTACTTCCATCAGCTGCTTGACTTGCAGCCGCACCCTCCACATCACCTTCAGCCCCATTTGTCCTTTGCTCTGCCAGCTTCCTCATTGCATCATAAACTTCTTGAGGCTTATAATATATTAGTTCAACTCGTCGCAAGGCAACCTTAGAAGCCGCCTTGAAATCTCCGACTCTTTCAAGATAGTCCTGAATGTTCTGAGCAACAACCAAGAACAAAGGCTCATCCCTCAGCCTCTCCCCATACTCCTTAGTGTGTGGATCTGTACACTGCAAACTCTTAAAAAATTCAGAATCCAGACGTTCAAGGAGTGCAACTAGGTTTCCCCGCACCCTAATTGTTCCCTTGTAGTCTGCACCCTTTTGTGTCTCTTGTTCATCAGGTTCACCTGAGTCATCAACTACAATGTTCGGATAATGTGCAAGAATGTCAAGAAGAAGAAGCAAATTGCTTACGCAATTCTTCCACACATAGATTGGCATATGCCCAAGCAAGCTAGGGTTCACATCAAATTGTGCTGCAATAACACACAGTAAAATCACAAACTTTTGGGCAGGTGTCTTTGCTACCCGGGTTAAAAATGTCAGCTGCTCAACTTGCTCGATCCTCCCTGTTCCCTTTCTACCCCTTGCTGCAACAATCTCCTTCATCTTTTTGTCAACAAGATCCCAAGTAATTTCACTTGGGTCCTTCATGAACTGCTTGTCCATAAGCTTATCTTTTCTCCTAATCTGTTTCTCCCAGGCCCCACCACCCTCACCCTGCTCATCACCATCCTCATCTTCATCGTCACGTTCCATATCAGATATTGCAATATTCGATGGGTCTTCTTCGACTTCAGAACCAGACTCATCCTCATCTTCTTCCTCCTCTTCTTCCGCGCCCTCATCATCACTCTGTGGGTTCTCCCTGTAACTTATGATCAGCTCCTCAAACTGCTTGTTATTCTTCTTGAGCTTCTGCTTCATCGAGTTAAGGGCCTTAGCATTGCTGCTGCTCATCTTTTTCTTGGCATCCTTATTAGCCAGCGCCTCCGCCAAGAAGTCCTCAAGTAACACCAGGGCCTTGATATAGAGATTAGGGACCTTCTCTGACTCCGTAACCCGAGCAACCTTCTCGTGCTGCTTGTTGATTTTTTCGAAGCTCTCCAGGAGGCTGACCCAGTCATTAATCTTCATGGCGTTCTTCATCTGTTCGACGGTGGCTCTCATCTCGTCGAACCTCTTGTCACGTGCTGACTTGACCACACGGCGCTGCGAATCTGATTCGTCGCTACCAGATGCATTCCCGGACTCCTTGAGATAGCGGCTCATGGCCGCGGCTCCGGCGGCCTCGCCAGCCGGTGCCCCGGCCTCACTGCCATCGCCGTACTCGGATGCCTCCTCCTCCTCCTCCTCCTCCGTGTCGCTGTCGCCCTGGAATCAAGACAGAACATTCATATGATGAACAAGAGCAGATAAATGCATATAAGCGTTAGCACTAGGTATGGGGGTTAGATTGAACGCACCTGTGTCCAGAAACGAGAAGCCATGGCTCTTTCTCTTTGCTTCTTCTAAGATCTATCTAGATCAAAACAGAGAAGGGACTGATACAATTCAACAAAACAGAAATTAGAGAGGGGAGAAATATTCCATGCGAGGAGAGGAGAAAGAAGGAAGAAGTGGACAAGGAAAGCCAAGGAGAGGAGGAGGTGGAGGAGAATAAGAGCGATACCTTCTAGGAGAATCCCGGCGTCGAGAGAGAGGAAGACCGGTGTCGCCGAGAGAGGAAGGACGCCGTCGCGAGAGAACGAGAGTGCTAGGGCTGCCGTTTTCAGATAGAACGCAAGAGGTAAAGGAATAGATGCCCTAATCTTTCCTCTCTCATTAGTGAGTAACGGGTAAAAGGGTTAAACCTTAACGGGTTGAAAAATTTTAACCTACCCAATATTCCAACCCCACAAAATAACCAATAACCCGAGCCTTCACAAGAGTCGTCACAGAGGCGATGTCGTTGAAGACTTCCACATTGCTGCAGAATTCTTAGAAGAGTATATATATCCATGTGGGCTTAGAGCCAGCCCAAATATATATGGTCTCAAAAGCCTTTCAGTTCTGGCCCAACCCAAAGGACAACTTGACAGGCCGAGGCCGAGTTCAGTTGGACCTACAAATCCTTCATAAAATCCATGGAAAAAATTTTAATATTAATTTTTTACTATTAAATAATATATTACTATTCTCTATCTATCAATAGGAATGTTATAGTATCGACTCCAATCTCAAATAATTATTTTTAAAAAAAGTTACATAAAACAGTAGTCGGGCAAAATCGAAAGAGGTAAAATCTTCTCATTAAGACACATCACATGCGTGCACATGGTGTCTAAAGGGCCCACGAGTACATGCCATACCAAATGAATGCGGTACTACTTATAAGTAGAAGTGGATGGCCTAACTTTGTTCACAGTATCCATAATAATGACAACATGAAAGAGGGATGGATATGGGGGTTGCAAAAATATTTAAAATTACAACCAAATTTTTACCTTTCCTTCTTTCATACTATTTTCCAAATGAAGTTTTTTTATTTCTTTTAATTTGATAGGCTAATATTGTATAATGCATACTAGTTCATCCTTTTTAATAAATCTAAACTATATACATATAGCTTATAAACTAAATACATTAGATTTTAATCTTGATGTCTTTGGATCTATAAAGAAGTGTTACGCGAGTCCCTCACAATTATTATATAGCGCGTGTTTTTTCTTAGTAAAAATTTAATGATGCCTTAGTTAAACTAGTGTCGTAAAGATTCGAATCCGAAAACATTTATATATTATGAGCCTTTTTAAGCAGAATCTCGTTATTGTCTTTATTTCGTATCTACAAAGCTAGTTAGTAATTTCATCCATAAGAACTAAACTAATTAGAATGTGATGGTTAAAGGTTGATTCAGAAATGCGAATAAAAGAGAGATCACAATAAGAAGAAAAAACACATTTGATACACAAATAAGATTCTTCTGAGCAAATTAGAGTTTTCGTAAAAAGAAATGATTATCCCAATACAAAAGTGAAACACCGCACAAATAGTCTCCCAAAGGTGCTAATCACATTTAAAAAGAGACGAAGAAAATAAACCCTAAATCAACAGTCATTCAAATGGCTAGGAGGCCATCTTGATAGCTTTACACCTCCAAATTATCATTTCCAAAACAATGTAAATAAGCTTGCATATTTAACCATGCATGGATGAGATCACTAGTTAAAATTTATTATATTTCCTTTCCATTTTTGACAGAGAAATGTTGCCAAATTATCCTATGCTAAGTACTTGGAAATCACCTTTGAAAAACTAGGAAAGTTTCATATAAATCATAGCCAACCACTAGATTAACCCTTAAGCAGGTCATCTCCTATTAATCCACATTTAATATGTTCCAAATTATTATTTTATGCTCATGCCTAGTTGGCTAGCTAGTCACACTAGAACTCAAGTTAAATTAAATATGTTGGAATTACCTATGACATCCAATGCAAGAATACTCAAGGACCACAAATGTGAGGCATTCAAGTATGTTAGCATTAATTGTACCATGCATACATGGGCATAGGAGCCAAACATACATCACAACTCACATGCTCTTGTGGTTTACTAGGCCACAATATAGATAGGCCAAATGCACACATGGTTACACATGGATATGGGCTCCATTTGTACCAACAAAGAGCTATACATCATTTGAGCTTAGGGGGACCCTAATTAGCATTATTTTTCAGTGACCCTTAACTTAGGGCACTCTCAAATGATCCTTTAAAAATATACATTAGCGATCCGTTACCTAATTGCGGTATGATATATATGATCAACTTAACCTTTTGGATCAACCGTTTATCCGACGGATTTGTCGAAGTAAAAAATAAAGAGGATTGTCAATTTTTATTTTTTTTAGGAGGGGAGGGGGGGCTTGTCTAGGTTTTGGAAATGCATGGTGCTTGTCATGTGGCTCCCAAGATATAAGGTAGGGTTGGCAGCTTCTTCACTCAAGCAAACATTCAATTTGACATTGTAGATATGCTTCTTAATCATTCAAGAGAAAACAAGGGAAAAAAAGAGGAGTTGATTGGGTGATCTATATTAATTAATGCATGGTCCTAGATATGATACCTTATAGAAGTTAGCATTGGTTAGGTGGATGATAATGTAACAGTAAGTCACCTCAAAGTATACTGAACTTATTATTTATCAATCCGAGAATTGATATTTCCAAAGAAAAAGAATAGAGGATTACAATTTTAACTTGTATTTTAGATACCCAATACTATCATAATTCTCATCACCATATTCTTATTTGTGCCTTGAGGGATTATACTTTGATCAGGCCTTGGGTTTGAATTTATTCTTCAACCTCAGTTTATACATATAATATTATAATAGTACTTAAATAAGCTTTTCTTTATATATAATCTTCTTTTCTCTTTGTCGAATCTTTTATATTTATCGCTAGGCCAATAAACCAGTTGACTAGCTTGCTAATATTACTCGTACTATGGGTTACAGATGTACATGGAAAAGGGTTATCCTAACCCTCTTGTATAATTTTAGGTTGTCAATGTTAACGACGCTATTTAATGATCGCGGTGCTTAGCTAATAAAAGTTCTCAGTTTTTATAGGGAAAAAAAAAAAGAATGAGAATTTGCTGGTATCTCTGTATATACAGTATCATGTACAGTTGAAAATCACATATAAAGGTTTAATTCCATAAAAAAAAATCTCACTTGAGAAAGAAAGAAAGAAATAATTTATGTATACTCTTGAGCTTTTACCTAAAAGCTATCAATAGTTTAGATGATTTTTTCAAGATTTATGTTAAAATATGTTTCTTTCTGTTCTTTTTTTATGAAAAAAACTTAGCTTCGAAGAAATATATATTGGAGAAATTATAATTTGCCGCGGACATTACTTTTAATATAAAAAGACTAAAATATCTATTTTTAACTTATATAGAAGGTTGAAAATGTAGAAAAACAATTTTAAGTTTGATACTTCTTTCACCTGAACCCCTCTCATTGTTTAAATTTGAATTTGCAAACTCCCCAAAGAGATATAATAGCATGCAAAAATTAATATCAAAAGTTTGATAGTTTACACACTAAGTAAATTATAAAGAGATATATTTTTTTTAAGATAGAAAGAATAGAGCTGCTAAGCCAGCTATTTATTATCTATGCGTTACCTCCCAATATATTAAAAAGGAGGATACAATTCAACTCATGGGGAAGAGAGAAAAGATCTCCTCCTAAGTTTAAGAAATGACTATGCCTATCAAAATAAACAGCAAGATCGACTACCCAACTATATATAAATATAAGAAGGTTAAGTATCACAAATAAAAGTTTAGGGGATACTTTAGAGTATTTTATTTTCATATATATATATATACATATTTATATATTCTAGGCTAATGATAGTCATCATAGAAGTGGAAAGGAAATGAAACACAATATGTTGGAAGACATGCAAGAGAGAAGCATCTCTCTGCCTTCCATTTACCAGTGCTTATTCTGATCGAGGAGATAAACTAGAAGAAAAGAGAAGAAACCCTTACACACCATAGAAGTCTGAGACACTCCTAAGCACTACCACTTGCCACTCCAGGAGGCAAATATACTCAGCAGTCCTCTGAAGCAATGCCTCTACATCAACACTCCGGCATTCAGGAACAATCTTCTTGAGCTCTCTAAGTTTCCTTATCACCACGACTTGGAAAGGCTTCTTGTTCTTCTTCTTCTTCCTCTTATTCTTCAAAAGGAGCATCCTTCTAATTCTCCTCACTGTCAAAGGCTTTCTCATCTCCAGAGCCCTAAAACTCTATGCAAGATAAGCACTAGAAGAGTTGTTTAGCTAGCCAAAGGATATTATGTATATATATAGAGAGAGAGAGAATATGGTACTAAGGCAAGAGTTCACTTGGGCACCTATGCTGGAGGGGGGGATATGCACTAAGTTTTCATAGAACATGAGTTAATAAGTAACACGCTTTAACCCTCTAAGTGCTTTCATTTGTTGACTTAAGTACCAACAGTGGGTGTTTTGATGGACCGAAGTTAATGGTATCTGTGTCTTTATTTTATCCAAGAAAGTATTATCTAGCTGAATAAAAATTATTATAAGTCATTTTGGCATATGCGTTTTAACGACGAATATAGTAGTAGTTGTTCAATTAAAAGTTCAAGTAACTATAGTGATTGAAAAATACTATTGAATTATGACGAGTAAAATATATTTAATTTACAAACTAGAATCCTCTTGTGAGTGTACATGTAACTCCTTTTCTCGTTTTATCCATGAAGCCAAGAGAGTTAATTACTCATGTACTTGTGTTTCTTTTTCAACTTGAGGATCATTTGGCTTCATTTATAATTTGAAGAAATTAACTGTATTTATTCACATCAAGTGTGATATAAAAGTCCGTTTTTACTTTATTAATACCATAGTATAATCTTTCTAATTAGACTCTTGTGTAGCATCTTAACATCTACTTAAATTAAAAGCACCATTTCTTAATTTTGGCGAGAAGAAAATTGGAATGATCTAAGATTTTTGTTTACCTTGGTTTCTCAAAAATTACATACTTAGGTTGTTGATTAGGATTTGTGAAGTCAAAATAATGTTCAATTTGCCTTCAGAATAGCTAGCTTGGCTTAATTCCTGTCTAGATTATGGGACATTGACCCAATTTTAATATTAATTTATTTATTTACAAAATGTCTCTGGATATATTTTTAGTTTATTTACAAGTTGATACCCAGAAAAGAAGAGAAATGTAAAACAAGTCATACACTTGGCTAAGAAAGAGACAGAGTAACAACACGAACAAATATCAGATACTTAATAATACAATCACTTGTGCTAATAAAAACAAAGAATGAGCGACGAAGCTGAAAACAACCCTCTATTTTATCTAAGATAGGCAATACCACATAGAAGAACAATAAAAGCCAAGTAAAAAAGAATGTTGCTGCTCTGTCAAGCTCACAAAATGCGAAAAGACAAAAAAAAAAATCATATCGTACAATAAAAGATCGCAACAATAATCCACACCTAAGCAATAAAATAGCAACATAAAACACTATGGTGACTCAATCCATGGTGGCGACAGTAACGAGATGATGTGAAAGTGGGCGGATAAATATATAAGAGTTTAGAGTAGGAGCAAATATGCGTCAGGATATAAGATCGAGGGTGACATCAGAAAGGATAGCCAGCAGAAAAATCCTACAATCGGGATTGGTTTCCGACCACTATCAACATAAGATAACAAAGGAGGAGAAAGAAAAGTAGATCAGCGGTGACAAATATAGAGGCGATGAAAAGAAGAATGAGTGGGCAAAGCCAACACTGAGGAGAGAAAGGAGAAAGAAAAAGAGGAAATAACACAGACAGAGCGACAAGAGAAAAGCCCTCGGGGTGAGAAAAACTTGAGAAACCCTAGCAGCTAGTACCGGCGGTTCAAATCAGATCCAATTTTAACATCAACGTGGGTAAAAGTGGGTTTAAATCCTCGGATAGTTTGCTTATCCGATTCTTAGTGGGTCTTATCGGTGCATGTGCACGTCCCTCTCTCTCTCTCTCTCTCTCTCTCGTGAGTAGAATTAAATCCTATGCACGTGCAAACCGGTGGCCCCTCAATCCCCCTCATACACCTTACACCCATATATGAGTGTATATTAGAGGTTTCCGGCTGGAGAGAAAGAGACTCATGAGCTAGCTTGTTTCTTTTTCTAAGATTAATTACATCTTAATCTTTTTTTCTTTTCTTTTTTACAGTTAATTGTTCATCAACTATTAATATATATATATATATATATATATTGGTAAGAAACATTGTGTGACCATCATATGATCAATCTTACGCGTTAGACAAAAACAAGTTAAATTAAATTTACTTTTTATACCAATCAAAATATCTCACAGTCTAAAGATTAATAAAGATATAAAAGCATACAGTGTTCATACTCACATTAATATATTTTTTTATTAAATTAGATAAGCAATCAATCAAGTAAAAATTGACCCATCAGACGATTGAAATAGTGACCCACGCAACTCAGACTAATTTTGCACAGTTACTTAATTATTCTATTATTTGTATTTTAGTTCTAAAATTTTGATAATATTTAGTAAAATACATATATTATGTCTTAAATTGTTTTTTTTTGTACATGTGCCCTTAAAAAATCTCGTATTTACTTGTATACCCCTCTAAAGTTAATATACATACATACATATCCATATATATATATACATGCACTCAAATTACACAATTTTTGCGATACTTTAAGATCTTTATTTTTTATATGAATTCGTAGAGTAAACTACCATTAGAATATGAATAACTAAATATAAAAGGATAAAAATATCCTTATTTTAATTTTTAAGGATAATTTTATCATTTTCTATTAAATAACATAACTTGAAAAAACTAGGAGAATATCTATATAACTAACATAAGTTTTGAGGGTGTACAACAATTATATTGCTTTTATAGATATCTTTTATTATTGAATTATTTAGTACTATATATATTATTTAATTTTTTTTTAAAAATAGTAATTTTATCGGGTGAATCACTAGTTTAACTAATAACTTAGTGACCCAACCTTTGACCACGTCAATATTTGATCCGGTTCTTATAGCTATAGAATTAAGTATCTTTTAAATATAATTTACAACTAAACACTATCTTTATATTTTTTTTTTGTCAAAATTTACGCAAGATAAGTCATGTAATAAATTATATATATTATCTTATCACCACTACTTACAAGTGGAAATTGGGTCGGGTTAGTCGGGTTTGCGTCATGTTGGGTTTGAGTCATGATATTGCAAACACAAACACGAATCATTTATTAAACGAGTTAGAATTCTAAATATGAATATGACTTATTTATTAAATAAGTTAAATGGGGTCATAAAACAAGTTATCACATAGCATAAGTTATTAAAATTCTAGATTATAAATGACTTTTTTTAGTTATAAACATGATTCCTCGGGTTATAAGTATTTTTTCTTGTTATAAATAGGTTAGTCAGATCATAAATAGATTGATCGGGTTATCGTGTCATAATCAAGTTATTGTGTTATAAACGAGTTGGCGAGTCGGATCATAAATGGGTTAAACGGGTTGAGATAATAAACACAAACATAATTCGTTTAATAATTAGGTTAAGCAAGTTGGCCCATTTAGACTTAGACCCGATTTAACTAAATCCAAACTCGTTTAAAAATCAAGTTACCATCCTTGGTTATCTAGTTTGGTTAATTTTTGCCAACTATAAAGTGAGATAAAGTTATGATTTCCATTACGATTAACATACTTATTTACAGTTTAATAAGCAAACACAAATTCTTATATAATTTATTCAAAATAATAAGTATATTTAATGACTAAACAATAAAATATGAGTAAATTTACAGATGTACCTAATTTAACTTTAAAAAAGTGTGCATAAGTTATTATTAAAAATTATTATGCATGAACCATAAGATGCTTTGGTCTTCAACCCAAAGAAAAAAAGAAAAAAGAAAAAGACATGCTAAATTAACACTATTAGCCGCCTGAACATTAATTCAATACTTATATTCTCTAAGAAAAGAAATTATAATACTAAGGCCCCTGAATTATTCCACTCTTTATAGAGTGACAGAGGGTTATGCTATTTACGCAAAAACTGATTTTATAAAATTACTCTATATACTTATGCATATTATTTTGTGCTGTAGAAGAAGCAGGAGAGTTTGATAGAGATTGCAAATTAGTGAGATTGGGACATATTGGATTAGGGAAGTTGAGAGAGATTAAGAGTTTGAGAGGAATGAGAGCAAAAGAAACAATGTTTAATTGGAAGAGGAATCAAAAGCTCTAGGTACAAATTATCGAAAAAGGAGAAGAAGAAGAAGAAGAAAACTTCAAGGGAGTAGTAGCAAGTGAAGGCCTCATGCATTAATTAATGCTAGCTACCCATAACCCAACCCATTCAATTCCAAATAATTACTACAGTAGCTACTAAAACTACCCACCTGGTTGATTGGTACCCAAAGCTAGTAATTACTCCTGCATGCAAACCAACATGCAAATCTCTTCTACTATCTTCTTGTGTTTGAATCCATCAACTCACTATCTGTGTTGTCACTTCCTGGAAGTATGTCTACACATGCATGAGTGTACTGTTGCAGGGATTCTCTGTAAACTGGAATCATTACATCCTACAAAGAAGCTATAGGGCTTAGCTACCTAGCTATCTAGCTACCTAGGCTAGATAACAATCTCAATAATGCTTACACTTACCAAGGAACCCCAGGAAACCCTACAATATATCTTATAAAATCCTAGCTATATTTATATATTAGATTTAAATATTTAGACTAAATTAATTATACTAAAAAAATTATAAAAATATCTATACTTAACGGATTATTACAGTATTAATTCAGATCTAATCTAAAATATAAATTATAAATTATAATTTTATTAAAAGGTAAGATATTATATACAAAATTTTCTTATATATATATATATAATTGTCTATGATCTTTCTCTATTTGTGAAGCTGAGCAAGAGATAGGAGGGGGTTAATTTGTACGTGCATGTGAAGGCATGCACGCAGGCGCATGCCATGAATAGTATTTGTACGGTCCAAGTTCTACGCACGAATCTTGATACGATGGTGTGATGTGGGCTAGTTGATACTGTACCCCATGCAATATTATTTCTTATATATATATTTTTTTTATCGAAAGTAATGCTACATTCATGTCACGTCTAATCGTATGGATATATATCATTCTTCCTTACTTTGATCTTAATAGTCAGAGGTGTTAAGATCGTTTCGTATTTTTTATGTAATTTAATTTATCTATGTGCTAGTTATCCATTAAGAAAATTAATACCATAATACTTTTGAGATATTAAAATAAAAGACAGTAATAAAACCAAGACCTACCATATTTTTGATAAATTTTTTTATTAATTATTTCTCGTTAAAAGCTCTCCGTTTAATGCATTCATGGACATAGTATACATATATAAGTTAATGCATTTTTGTTAGACCTATTTTGGTTGTCCCTTAACATATTAAGTTTTTATTTTTCATTTTTTTTAACTTTGCCCTTTAATTAATAGTGGGAAAGAAAATATGTGCATTTTATATAATCTAACTTCTTTGTCTTATTATATTATCATATTACCATAATATTTTTGAGATATTAAAATAAAATACAGTAATAAATATCAAGGTTTTTTTTATTTTTTTAACTTTGCTCATATTAAATAGTGGGGAAAGAAAATCTATACATTTTAAATCATCTAATATTTGTATTATATATCACTTTTGTCTTGAAAAGATGGAGTAATAAAACAAGAAACAAAAAAATATAATGTACAAAAATATAAGTATTTAATAACTGCTGCAAAACAGAAAATACAAATATTTAATAACTATATATAAAATTTGTATAATTATAAGTGTTTAATAACTGTGAATTTTGTAATAAAAGAATGAAACATAAAATATAATTATTTAATTACTGAGAATTACATAATAAAACTGTAAAATTAACAAAAAATATAAATATTTAATAACTGTGAAATAGGTAAAAATAAACTTTGAAACAGAAAGTATAATTATTCAATTACAATAATATTTATAATAAAACTGTGAAACATAATTAACTTTTTATTTCAAGCTCGTTAATTATGTGCAAAGTACCTATAAGTAACATGCATAAGCATTGAGATTCAAGACTCAACTGGTTGACTCTATCCAAGAATTCCCATTCTAAAGGGGACTAGCACTTGTGACGTTAGGGATACACCTGGACCCTAAACAATGTTTATGAAAGAACATACGAATGAAAAGCATACATGAAAGTCTTTGCTACATCTTAGTGACTCAGTGACATTCTTATCACGACATTACAAAGGGTATTAATTTGATTCTTCCCATAAATATTAGATTAATATTTAGTATTTATTATAGCATTACATATATAGTTTGGATGCACCGTGGCTCAGTTGTATGTTACATTAAATATATACATATATAAAAGAAAATCATGCATTGAGTATTTTGCTTGTTTGCTTGGTAAAAGCAGGAGTGGTTTTCTAGTTGAAGGCGTTCATCATAGCCTATTTATTAGCAACTGCTCCTTTTTCCAAAGAAGTATAAGTCAACATTAATGAGAGGTGACCAATTCATCTACCTCTTCCTCTCACCTTGTTGAGTTGTCCTTCTATAGCTTTAACTCCATTCATCATGTAAAAAGATTGAAGGGCAAGCGTATAATCTGCAAAAATAGGATAAATTCTCTTTTTATTATAGCTTTCTTCAGAACTGGAGTATATAAAAGAAATACACGATATTTTGTTAGGTGTTTGTTTTTCTGAAACAAAGGGGAGAGATTTATTTCCTACCTCACTCGATTTATCTCAGCAACCAATACCTTTTGCTCCCTAAGTTGCGTGAGTTGGGAGAGAGAAGTGATGTGATATATATTGTGATGTGAATGTAACATAAGCTGAGTCTTTGAACAGTCACCATCCATTTTCCTTGCTATTTCTTCTCCTAGTTTGCCATCCTCTGGCCTTGGTTTCTGTATCAATTTACATGTGGAGTTGAGTGATGGGTTCAACTTCTCTTCTGATAGCAGAGAGGAGAACCACACAGGTGCATGCACTGGATTGTCAGCCTACTTCCCTTTTCCACCTCATCACATTAACTCTTCCCGCAGTGCCTTTTTCTTTCTATATAAGAAGCCTCCCCCTCTCCAACACTTAGTACATGCACCAGAGTCTTTCTAATTCCCAAGTACTTTAGCTTAGGGTTTACCATCTACATCTAAAATGTCCAAACCTACCATGCCTTTTGCCTTCCTCTTTGATCATCTATGCTTATGGGATGTCATTCTTGAAAGCAGCTTCGGATGGTTTAAGAGAAGAAGGTTGAAGGGCTACAGTGCATGCTGTGCTATCTGTGAATGGTGCTATCCTTGCTGAGCTTCTACTCTTATTTTTTTTTCTATTTTTTATTTTTTAAATTTTATAGGTCGATGTTGTAAGGTTTTTTTCTTGACCTTGCAAGACTTTTTATCTTACAGTTAATACATATGGCCGCCCTCTACCCCCGTTTAATTTCATAAACCTTATCTTCATTCTTGTTAATTTTTCCACCTTCTATCTCCCCATCTATCCCTCTTGAGCTTGAGTTATTACATTGTATTGTTTGGAAAAATAGTGTAGCAAACCACTTTGGACGAATTTGGAATGATATAATACCTGATTATGTTGTTTGATAGTCTATGTTTATTTTTCTTTTCTGTCAATTTATTTTATGGTGCTTTAGTTTATGATCTCTGCGACCAAAACAATGAAAACCGGGAAAGAAAGAAGATCTACTTTGGTAGATGATTTTGTCTGCTCATCAGCTAAACATATTCTTGCAGCATTTCATCCACTCCAGAAGGAAAGTTTCTTGGGGTTAAGGAGCGCAATCACAGAAGATAATTAACTTTTTGAGTAACGAAGCATTCCAACTAATATATGACATGTAGTTGCAAGGTTCATAACAATCACCCATTTGATAGTTCCTTCTGTTCCTTGCTATCACTGCAGCTATGAGCATTATGCTACAGAGATCATATATAACAGTAGATAGGAGGAGAACTGAGGTCACAAGAAGTGATGTCATAAAGTGATAAAAAGAGAGTTAAAATCTATCCGATTTACTTCCAAGTTCTGCTGCAAAAGTTCTTAGACCTCTCTAAGCACTTTGGTCCAAAGTTAAGTTTGTCTTCTGGGTTTCACTGCTCTTCAGTCTTCACTTAGTGCAACAAGACTATTGCTATGAATAAGTAGTGTTAGTACGTAAGTTGACAAAAGTGACAGCCTTTCGCCTACTGCATCTGCTCATAGGTAAAATAGCTTGTCAACTACTCAACTCTAGTGCTCAAAACAGTACGCTGATTTGAATCGTTTCATTGGCAAAGTACAAAAGATTTGATTGTTGAAACGAAAGATGATTATAGTGTTTTAAGTGCTCTAGTTTCCTTCTTCTCTCTCTACCTTCTTCTTAGTGGTACTGTGATCTGAAAAAGTCTTCTGTTTTAATTGGATTAAGAGATAGAGACATGGCTGGATTTGGGTGACTTTGAAGAGAAAAGTTATGGTCAATTTGTTTCAGCTAGCCGGCAACATAAGAAAAGAGAATTCCAAGAAGGCGTCTAATCTATTTGTAAGTTTGCTCTAGTCAAAGGAATAGTCAAACTAAGTTCCTATACAAATAGGTTTCCATCAAAACTCGTGAGTTGTAAATTATAAATTTGAAGTCAGAAACTCCTCTCGGAAAACAACAAATGATAGATTCTAATCTTTTCCATATTGGTGGCAATAATAATCTAATTCAAACCGCCACATATTCGATCAATACTAATAATAATAAAATTAATTTAAATAAATTTAATTTTTGTAGAATGTAATATTTTTTATAAATTAATTTTGGTGTTGAAAATTATATGTTTAAGACCAATTCGCCATCTACATGTGTGAATTATAAATTCTATTACTTATAAAAATGAGTAGTTATAGATTCTATTACTTATTAAAATGTGTACCCTTGAGGCTCAATGTCCATACACAATTTGGTAGTTTATATTTCTTATAATTTTTTTTAAAATAATTAATGTGGTATTTTAAAACTAATTTTTATTTAATTCTTTTTATAGATTTGAACGAGTGAGTGAAAATTGTTAGTTTTTTTAACATAAAATATTTATGGACAGAAAAAAAATAATTTAGTTTTGTATTTGAAAAGTAAAATAAATATTATTTAATATAAATAAGAATAATAAGTTAAGGAACTCTGGCTTATGGTGCACACTGAAACGTAACTATCCTAAAGGAAAGCAATGCCCTTTGTGTAAAGTTACATACCTCTTTTTCCTCCAAGATACAACCCAGAATCTCGTTGTTGCGTCATCGAATAGCACAGTTTTTAATATTTCTCTATGAAAACTGCACTCCTCTAATTTGATTAAAATAATATATAAGAAAATTCAAAAGAAAAAAGTAGCTAAAACTTGACTTCGAATTTTTGTGTTGTTTCTCGTTAACAAATGGGTATTTATAAATATTTGAGGTCTTTTGAATTTCTTCAAAACTTATAATCCTTAAATAAATTTAGCCTATTAATTATTTTAAAATGATCGTTATGACCTTTACAAAAATTTTAAAATTTTTATAACGTTTGAGTTTTAAATTCCTTTAGTTACCAATTTTAAATTTAATTAAAATTCTAAAATTAACAATAATTATATAGTATAACATTAAAATATTTTAAGCACTTCTATTCCACCATTTATTCATCACTAATAATGTGTGGACCCTATTTTAATTTGGATTCAAAGTTTATATAAATTTTATGTTCAAATACATGGTTATTCTAACACTGTATTCAAAATGATAGACATACAATGGCAAGAAATAGGGTTAATCACACTAACACCCCTTGAACTATACCAGGTTTTGACGTAGACCCCTGATTACAATGTCACCCCTAAATTTTTAGAAAATTTAGTTGTGACCCTTTTATTGTCTATCGTCGAAAAATTGGGTGACTTAGCTTACGTGGTAGTTACTTAACCCCAAAATGACATAGATTCCATCATAAACCATTTAATTAAATTAGGATAAAAAGATATATTATTATAATTAAATTAAATTATTATAAAAAAATAATTATCTTCCTCGATCAATCTTCACCGACTTCTCCCCTTCATCATTACCGACCGCCCATTCACCGTCGCCAACCACCCTTTCACCGTCGCTAGTCGCTGACCTCACCTCCCTGCCGTCGGCTTGCGACAGCTAAGCACCAGCAGGCCAACTTCTTGATTGGCTCCTTGCACATGTGCGCCGACGAGGAGCCGAGCAGCCTCGACAACGGTAGCAAGCAAGGCTGTGCTCTCCGGCCTCGTCCAAGCTTTCCTCGAGCTTGATAGCGTCGTCTTGCGTACTCCTACGAGGTGATCGGGGTGGGTTTGATAGAGGAGACACATTGAGCTTATTTGGTAATTTACTATTTTTTTCTAAATTTAATAAAATTGTTAATTTTTTAGGGATATAGTCGGTTATTATGTATTTTTAGGTTACTAGTTTCACTTTGCTCTAAAATTTAGAATTGACATTGTAATCTAAAAAAATTTAAGAAATCCCTGTGAAAGCTGGGTATACTAAGGGGGCGTGAGAGTAATTAACTCCGAGGAATAAAGACTAGTACAAAAGTAAAGTTAGCAATAAGAGAAAGTTAGCAAAGGAAATATACAATTCCATCAACAAAAGTGAAGAGAGAGCTACATACTGCGTTGGTGCATGTACAACAAAGCAAAGCTTACAAAAATCGAAGGATATATAAAGCTCCTCCTTTGGTCTTTGGTCTTTGGTACCACCATTTTTGAATAAGAATATATAATAAGAAGACAACCCCTTTTTTCTTTCCTCCTCCTTTTTCTTGTGGGATGACGAAGATCCACGTCAAAGCTTACAAAGATGGGGATCTTTAATAAATTCTCCACCATGTTGTACATGAGTTCTTTAATCTCCCTAATGACTATGAAAAGTTGTTTGCTTTGTCATGGCCTTTGAAATCCTAGCAAAGATGAGAAGTTAAGGAACCATTTTCTTTTGTTCTTTGTTTTTGCTGAGAGGTTCTCAAATAACACTCCACATTTATAGTGATTTTATGGTTTACATTCTTTTATTTATTTATTTATAGTTCGATATCAATCTCATATATATATATATATATAACATACCATGTAATCCTAGACTATAGTATACAGTAATAAAAATACACATCTATCCTCACACCACCACTCATGCAATTGTAATCTTATTCATCAACTTTTGTCAAGATTATGTGATCAGAAACTATGGCAAATCAAAAGGACAGTGATGTAAAAGTAAACATAAAAATAAAAATAATTATCAGGCCAATACTTATCTTATCTCATTAAAGCTTTTCTTATCCTTTCCCTCTTCTTTTCCACCTATCCCTCCATTATTTTATTTTTTTCCTTCTTCTTTTATGTGGTATAGACAGTAGAGAGGTAGATTGAGACCAATAGTTCCTGTCTTTCTCCTTGTCTTCCAAATGTTTTGTCAGGCACTAGTCAGCATCATGTGATACTTGAGAACAGCTATCTCTCATCACACACAAGCAAGCAAGCAACCTTTGGAGGATCTGCCACCTTTTATTATTTGGTGACACATGTACTCTCTCTAACCAAGAGGTTTAAAGACCAATATAAGAAGAGGATGTATATTTATAATGTTATATAATATATAATGCCTATTATGATTGATCACAAATCTGTTAATAAAAAATTAGACATACAATTTGATGCCACAAATGGTTTGATACCATGAGATGTCATAATCATATATTTGTAATCAACAGACAGCCTCTGTCATTAGTGATTTTTATATTTACTTTTTCACCCTAACTACAAAGTGGAGTTTAATCAAAGGATTGACTTTAATAAAATGCCTCTCTCTCTCTCTCTTTTTAAATAATATAAGTCAAAATAAAACAATGAAGCTATTTCCTTTTCTTATAAATAAGATTAAAAAATATTTTTAAAAGTAAGTGTTTTTCTTCGTTCATTTTTTAGCAACTAAACGCACGTAAAATTAGAAATTTATTTTCGAGAAGGCTTTTCGAAAATAGTAATGTAATTATATACTTAAATAGTTATGATAATTGAGTCTCCTAAAATATAATTTTTTGACCTCTATTATATTCATTTAATATATTCAACTTGTGTCATTTTTTATTTAAATAATTAAATATAGGGTGATAATTTTTTGCTGCAAAACTATCATAATTGGGTGTCAAAATTATAACATATATATTTTAAATAAGATTATTATATTTTTCCTATTCACAATTATTTGTGAGATTTTAAATTCAATTCATTATCTAATTGAATTGAATTTGATTTGAGTCCGATGTGATCCGAAAATAAATAGATCCCAATTATCATATCCATTTAAAATCTGACTCGAATTTAAAATTCAAATTTAATCAAATTAAATGGATATGAATCTAACTTACACCCTACTTACAGTTCACATGTACCATAAAAATAATGCGTGGATGCCACGTGCCGACAGCTCGCGAGGAGCAAATCAGAATCAGCAAAGCTGTTAACGGTAGCCACGTGTTTGATCCAGGGCCGAACACTTGTTTTAGAGGATGCATCCTTTGTAGCAGGCAATCCACTTGTCCTTTGAAGGTAGTTACTCCCGCCCATACCTTTTGACCAACCCCTTCACACCATCCGTTCTTTTATGGCCACACAATTTGTCGGATCGAGAAAAGATTCGGATCCGCTAAACCCTACTCAGTAGTTAACGGGTCTGAACCCGTTGTGCGTAAATACCGGAAGAACGTACTGGAACCCCGTGAGCCGTGAGCCGTGGATTACTTTTTTGGATGCGAATCTCGACGTCACGGGTCCCCACCCGTTTCCGGAAAGCGCGATTCGTTTCCTTCTAGGGTTAGGACTTAGGATGCGGTTATGAAACTTTCCGAGGGTTTTCGTGGTGAAAGGGTCTCACACGGGCTATAAATAGGAGGCAATGGACGGCTAGTTTCTCTCGAACATAGCATCGAATACCTTGGCCGCTGAAAGAGAATAGAGAGCTCTTAGACTTCTCCTCCCCCCGTTTTTCTCCTCTCTCTTTTTAGGGTTCTTAGATTCGTTGGGTCCTCTCCTCTCCCTCTCGAATAAGCTTGCGGGGGATCGTTCAGAGCTTCGGGTTTCTTTGACGCCATCGGAACAAAGTACTATTCCCGGTGTTGTGTAAGTTTTCTTCTCTTCTTTCTATTGGGGTTGTAGATCTGGTTGGTTTATTCACAACGTATTTTTTCCTTGGCCTTTTACTTTGATGTTTCTCTTAATGATTTTGGTATTTAGGGTTTCTTTCGAATCTTTGATGCTTAATGCATAGAGGAACGTTTTGGATAGATTAAAAGGAAAAACCATGATCTGATATTGTACTGTTTGCTTGGATATATTCCCTAGAGATTGATGAGTTGTTCGTTCCCTTGTTGTTAATTTTGGATGAAGAACACGACTTGCGTTATGAATTCATTTTAGGTGAATACTTGTTGTTCCTGTAATTTATTCGCAACCGTGTAAGTATTTTTTTTTTAAATTTTTTTGTCTCTGTTTCCTTCTTTTGATTTGAATTCTTTTCTTGTTTTTCTTGTCGGGGATTATTGTCTAAGATTTCTGGATTTAGGTTGTATTGAATTAATTATTTTTTTGTTATCTAATCCTTCACGAGGTTGTTTTCAATCTGATGATGTTTAATGGTAGATCTCGGTGAAGAATCAGCGTCCATCATTTATTTGTTGCTATTTTTACATGAGAATTCGAGTAGCTCTTTTGGTAGTTTGATACTTTTTGTTCCCTTTCCCTTTCATTTTCTTTCTGATTTACCTTTACAATTCTTCTCTGCATGTATGTACTTTTCTTTGTTATGTGTCTTTGTATTTTGAAATTTTTTTATATATAGGCACGAAAAGGGTTTTTAATGGCTATAAATCATTATCTGTCAACTGAGATTATCATTTTTTTTGTTCTTATATATCATCTGTTAATCTATATTAGCTATTCAAATTATTTTATGACCAGTCCTCTAATTTTTAGTCTTGAAGTTAATGAAAATGTGATAAGAATTTGACCGAATCCATATAGTTATTATATATGAATTGTTTGTATGTGTATTTACGTTGATTCTGATGACTGTGTGCATCTTTGGAATTTAATAGATGGTTACTATCCTGGACAAAGATAAGTTGTTTGTTCACACTGTTTTGTTCTTCTTTTGATTGCAGGAAGTGTTGATGTTTTAATGGAGTCTAAAGGTGGGAAGAAGAAGTCTAGTAGTAGTAGTTCATTACAGTACGAAGCTCCCCTTGGATACAGCATTGAGGACGTTCGACCTGCCGGAGGAATTAAGAAGTTCCAATCTGCTGCATACTCCAACGTAAGTAGAAGAAAGGCATCAATCTTCCTTCAAATTTATGCATTTGATGTTTTGTATTTGGTTTCTAATCTATTTTGTTGTTTCACTTGTTGCAGTGCGCGAGGAAGCCATCCTGATAGGTCTTTGGATGCCCTCTTCGGTAGAGTAGGATTTCCTATATTTTCGTTTTGCCTTCTGCTTTGAAGAAACTCTCTGGCTAGCTGCTTTCTGATAACCAATCCTCTCTCGATCTCGTCTCTGTCTTCCCTTCTCCTCTCCTTGACCCCTTACACTCTTTCTCGTGCTTGATCCGATGGCCCACTTAGCAGTTGATTCCATGAACCCTCCCCCAGTCTCTGCAATTGGGTTTGAGGGTTACGAGAAGCGCCTAGAGATCACCTTCTCTGAGGCATCTGTCTTCGTGGACCCCCACGGCCGGGGCTTGCGTGCCCTCTCACGGGCCCAAATCGACTCTATTCTGGATCTTGCACGGTGCACCATTGTGTCTCAGCTCTCGAACAAGGATTTTGACTCCTATGTCCTTTCTGAATCAAGCCTCTTTGTGTTCCCATACAAGATTATTCTCAAAACCTGCGGGACTACAAAGCTCCTAAACTCCATTCCAAGAATTCTTGAGCTTGCTGAGGAGCTGTCACTCTCTGTTTTAGCTGCTAAGTACTCCCGTGGAACCTTCATTTTCCCCGGTGCCCAGCCATCTCCCCACCGCAGCTTCTCAGAGGAGGTTTCCTGCCTTAATTGCTTCTTCGGCAGTCTCACATCAGGTGGTAATGCTTATGTGATTGGAGATGCTGCAGAACCCAAGCAGAAGTGGTACATTTATTATGCCACCCAGAAACCCGAGATGCCCATGGTCACTCTTGAGATGTGCATGACTGGTTTGGACAGTAAAAGAGCATCCATCTTCTTCAAGAATTCAGCTGATGGTCACTCTTCTGCCAAGGAGATGACAAAACTATCTGGGATCTCTGATATTATCCCTGAAATGGACATTTGTGATTTCGAATTCGATCCCTGTGGTTATTCAATGAACGGCATCTATGGATCTGCTCTTTCCACAATTCATGTGACTCCAGAGGAAGGTTTCAGCTATGCTAGCTATGAAGCTATGGGTTTCGACTCTGGCTCATTGGATTATGCGGGACTGATCAAGAGGGTTCTGAGATGCTTTGGCCCTTCGGAATTCTCCGTTGCGGTTACCATCTTTGGTGGGCATGGGTTGGCAGGATCATGGGGGAAGAAGGTTGGTATTGATGCATATACCTGCAACAATATGGTGGAGCAGGAGCTGCCTGGTGGTGGTCTACTGATGTATCAGAGTTTTACTGCTGCTACTGAGAGTGCGGTGTCACCTAGGTCCATCCTGTATTACTGGAATGGAGAGGATGTGAAGACTGTGAAAGCTAATAAGTTGGGCATCTGCTGGGAAGGAGAGGAAGAGGTGGCGGAGGAGAAGGAAGAGAGATACGAAATGAGGTTCTGAGAGGGATGTTATGATGTTGAAGTTTGACGGAAGTTTCTGCTGTGTGTGTTTGTTCCTTTTGGTTTATTTAGTGAAGCAGCCAGCCAGGTTAATAGTATCGCCGCTATAGATGATGGTTTGCTATGTTGAATTTGAATAAAAACTCTAGGTGGTTTGCTACGTACGTCTACCACAATGAGTTACGGTTTGTTCTTCTAGTTGAGCAATTATGACTTGTGAAGTTGACATTGAAATAAAATTACCACTTTTATGGTCTATGTGGTTTTAATCATTAGTAATCAATGGCTGTTCATTTGGACAATGATTGATGCATGACATATGATTACGGTTTTTTTTTATTCATAACGTGATTTGACTCTGATAGAGGTTCCTTTCCGTCCTCCATTTGTCCGTTTATGATTCTGTCATGATAAAAGCCATGACCAATTAATTTTATGCTTGCTTGGTGGGGCTGTGCACACCTCTGCAATTGGCAATGGTCATGAATATGCTCTACTCTTACTATTTTAAGCAATTGAATTTTTGTGGCCACTTTGGAGGCCACCACAAATTTGCATTCCTGGAGCTCTATAATAATTGAATTGTGGCTATCTAAGTTTATATTGTATTTTTTCCGTCTGGGTGGTTTTTGTATACGTTAATCTAAATCTTTTGGAATTTGCTAGGGTTTGATTTACAAAATAACATAGATAAAAATCAATACAAAATAATAAAATGATTAAAGAAAATGAGATTGCAGCTCAACGTCATCAAATTCATCACTAACATTCACGCACCATAGACCATGAGAGTTTTGGCGATCTAAACACTGTGTTGTTATAAGTGGAGTTGAGGAGGAAGGATTAGTGGAGTTGAGGAGGAGGGATTAGACAAGGCATTGCAGACAATGGCTGTAAGGGAGAGGTAGGAGACAAAATCTGAGGTGAGAGTGCCGACGTTTGGAGATGGTGAGGGTGTGAGTGACTTAAAGTTAGGCTTATATGTATATATATATATCGGCTGATTGACCCGATTTGTATACTTAAACGGGCAAAAAGAATCAGACTTAGGTTAATAGTATAAGCCCAAACATGATTGATTATTAATTAGGTTAGACGTGTTTATCATTTTTCGATCCAAACCTAATTAGACTAGACTCAAAATTGATTATGAGCCGAATTATCGGGTTAGGTCAATTTTTGCTCCATTCTATCATGTTTTATATATGTAGTTTTTCTTCAATTTTAGAGGTATACTGAGGATAAGTTGTAGGCACTCTTGTCTTGATTAGAAAAAAAGGAAAAAAGGCTATTCTGATGGCACAAATGTGTGACATGGGATCATTTTTAGAGTTTACAAAATTTCAAGTCTTTTATCTTTCTAGAAGATGATTGCAAGGTGGTCACAAGCCTATGATATCATACGTACTTCATTCTTTGTTGCATACGATGGTAGCTAGAGCTACTCAATATACATACTAATTTTCAAAGATGTGGCCAAACAAGCTTGGGTCCTGGCCTTCAATTTGAAAGATTTTCAAGTAATGAGCTCAAGGCATGCCAAACTCCCACCACTTGTTACAAACTCTTTTATGTGTTCTGCCGAAGTATAATCTTTTTCTATCATTACTCGCTTAATCATATGCTCATAAATAATTTACAAAATTATTCTACAAATAGAACGACAATTTACTAATCACATTCTTTTGTACAGTCTTTGTGGCTAAATTAAGGCTTATTCCCATTCTTCTTCAACCCTAAACTGCACCCTTTCCAAGCTAGTTGATCATCTTATAGGAGGAGATCAAAGATTTTTATTTATTTTTTTATTAATGGATCAAGGAAATTGAAAAGCTAAGCAGACAAAAGCATCCCTAGTCTAGTCCCCACAAACAAATATATATATATATATTGGCCGTGAAGAATGATCAAAGTGATCAAAGAAAAGGACAAGAAAGCACGTCGACATTCTTTTTGCAATCCGATAAGAGGTACAAGAAAATAATGCAAACCTTGAAACAAGAAGGTCACCAATAAGTCATAAAGAAATCAAAAACAAAAGGCCAAGAAGAGAACTAATGATTGAGCCTAATTCGCCAATATCGCAGTACTACTCCCACTATCACAAGTGGACATACACACGAAGACACCATGAATCTCTCTCTCTCTCTCTCTCTCTGGTATAGAACTCACCACCACCAAAAGCTGACCACGTCTTCTTCCCCTCCTCCTCTTCCAAAGAGCAATGCATGATCATGATGATGATGGTGATGCCTCTCTTCCTCTCTCCCTCCTCTTGGAACCGAACCTTTCCTCCTCCTCTTCTTCTCCTTAGCTTGGAGCACTTGCTCTTTGATCTTCATGGCTCTCTTCATCTTCTCCTATCCTGAAAGACCAAAAAGAAAGAAAGAAAGAAGTAAAGAGAAGAAGCCCAAGTAATTTAATTTACTTTCTTCTTCTTCTTCTTCTTCTTTCTCTGTTGTTGGCCCCACTAACCGTTCTCTCCCTCTACTGTTTCCTTCTGCTATTAAATTTATTTCTCTGCCGTGCTGTTATAATCCACAGGCGAAATGAAATAGTTTCTAATGAATACTACTAAGATACTATGAACCTAGGTATGTGTAGTGAAAAGACCGGAATGCCCTTTCCCGTCCGAAGTTGGTATGGAGGATTGGAGGTCGAGGAGCAACTCCGGATTTATCGGATCCATTTGAAGGGTGTTGGAGGTTGGGCTGTCGACCAGAGAGGGAGTGGACATCATTTGAGCAATTCCAAGTGTTCACTACCATGGAAAATGAGCTACTAAACTAAAGGGTATCTCTTTATGTACACTCACAGGGTTCCCTATACAAAATGGGCTCCTACTAATTAAGTCCTTAGGGCAAGTGGACTGCCAAGTGGAGGAGGAAAAAGACGTATGCCCAGGTGTGACAACCTGGTTAGACTGCAAAAGGTTAATTCACGTTAACATAAATTAGCTTTTTGATGATTCTTCTTACTTACGGTGCTAATAAATAATAGAGATTTTTATAAATCACATCTAAATAATAGGTTAATTCATGTTACTATAAATATGAAAAGGCTTATCTCCGGGACGGTTGTCTTATCTCCTCTGCTTAATTTTAAAAATGCCTGCGTTTTTTCCTTGTGCTTGAGACTATGCTCTTCAATCGATCGGAAACCGATATTAAGTTATTATATTTGAAATATATATCTCTAGCGATTAGCAATTGCAGGAGTGAAGTTTAGGCTTAGATAGATAGTGTATACTTAGGACAAATCTCATCAACGCATGTATTTTTGTCACTATAGATGGACGTCAACTTGCCACTTTGCCAGTGCTGGCAGACAGTGTTTTGGAACCATTCACCAATTCATTCGTTGTTTGAAAACAATCATTCACTAATTTCAGTTGACATGCAGTATTCTGATTATATTTTTAGTTTTATTCTTATAATTTTTTATTGGTCTTGATATAATGGGATATCATATGAGAGCATTGGGTGGGTTTGGTGTTAGAGGCAGCAGTTATAGCAGGTACCCCGTGACACAACTCCCCCCACAATATCCCACAGTATCCCAACAACATCGGCTGTTGGCTCGGATCGAATAAGTTGTAACAAATAATAGAGATTTTTATAAATCACATCATATATTTTATCTATTTTGTAATTCATACTTTGGTTTTTAGGATTTTATAACCTGACCTCTCCTATTTTCTTATAATTCTTATTTAATATCCTAACCAACTTCGACCAAATTACTAAAATACTTCTATTATTCTCTCTTATTTTCTATATTTTTTCACCATCTTCCTTACCTACCTCCTCTTCCTTCTCTGTTTTTTTTTGAAAGAAAAAAAGAGGATGAAGAAGACATGAGTAATTTAGGTATTTATAAATTCTTTTATATATTATAATGAAATATTTATTTTCTAGTATCGTTTAAGTTAACCTAGGGTGTTAAGTTAGAATTATAGGAGAAAAAGAGTCAGATTACAAAATCCTTAAAGACAGGATGTGAATCACAAAATAGATAAAATATAGGATGTGATTTATAAAATCCCTAAATTATAAATCCGTTCGTTTTTTCAACTAATCGCAGGCAACCTGTGAAGTAAAATGAGAGTAAGCTATTTTTTTATTAGTAGGCTAAGAAGAGAAAAAGTTCACGGAAATAGAGTAGTGCCATTATGGTGAGCAGTGTTTTAGTCCGAGCCAATTCGTGTGGGTTAGTATTCATGTCCATCTGATGCACGCCAATGTCTTAATCTTATGTATCAAATAACTTTAACCATGTTTCAAAAGAAATACTAAGGAATTGTCGAATGTGAGCCAAATTGATCCCAATCGTTTAACGCACTAAATTTTAATTGTCACATATTTGACGGAGTGCCCAGACCAACCCGAACCGAATGCCAACTTTAGTATAGTCTTTTATGACATCCATTTTATTGAACTTTCTTACAAAGAGTTCTAGTCTAAATGGAAATTCTAGTTCATCTATGTCTTAAATCCCATTGATGAAGTATGAGATGACAGGAGCCGACATGAAAAATATTGCGGGTTTAATTCCTCATGAACATTAGGATTGATATTTAGTAGATTTTTCATTAAATTAGTATATATGCACACAATTTGTCCATTGCGGCTCTTTTCTTGTAATGATTGGTCCTATTATTCGAATATATTTGTCGAACCTATAATTTGCGTACCGCTCATGATCCATTAAGAAAAACTTCTTCGAGAGCAAAAACTATACAAATTGAGACCACCAGAGGTGGCAACTAGCAACAATGCTTGCTGAATTCTTTGATTATAAACGACATTCTCTTACAATTTCTTCTCTAGGTACATTTTCTATGGTCTGAACAAACAAAATATCAAAGCTTAGGTTAATACAGCAAATCCAACAGAACCTTAAACACACAAGTTTCCTCACAAACTCTAATTGCATCAACCATTTAAGCTACTGCAAGAACTGAGAATCTCCCCATCGTCACCTGTCTTCACTTCGATGCTCGAAAGCTTCACGAACGACTCAGCCCATCTACTGAAGAAGCTGTCCTGGCTCACAGAGAAATCCTCTACAGTTCCCTTTGTTCTAGAATCATTTGCAAGCACAGAGTCTGATTGGAAGAGGCCCATACCATTAACAAGATTAATGTAGTATTGGTTATCAAACAAAGAAGCGGTCACGGGATCATTGTCGACACTAACTGTAGGACTAGCATCAGCTGGGCATTTCTTGATCAGCTCGGTTGCATAGTTTTTATCCAGGGAGCTATCAATTGGCACGAGACTTCCTTTCGAGTCTTGCTGGAATCGCTCGCTGAACGAACTGCAGTGAGCTGAGCCAATTGTGTGAGCTCCTACAATATCGATGTAAGATATGTTTAGTAGTGAAAGATTCTTTCTGAAATTAGTTTTGACATCATTGGATGTGAAGGAAAAAAACATGTACACACCTAGTTATTACCTGAAAGGATTACTAGATCATCTATGGAAAGCCCCTTGGAGGAGAAGAGCTTAGCCATCTCATCAAGCGAAAAGCTCGTGTCTATCATGTTTGGCCTTACATTTGAAGCTGATGAGATCCGACCATCCTTTCGTCCCAATGGAACCTGAACAAATGGTCCTCCAGCCTGTGATCAAATTGATCATAAAGCATGCATAAGTAATGGAACCTGAACAAATGGTGCTAATGGTGGTGTCATAAAGGTTTTCAATTGCATCGGTTTTGCAAATTGATGAATTTGTCATCAGAAGTTCACATGATGGCTTGTGTGTGTGTGCTTAAGTCTAGAATTTAATTTTTTTTTTAAAAAAACTAAAGCAATACTAATGGATTTGAACATTCATATCAACAAAATACGACCCAACTTACAATCTCTACTGCATCTCTTGCAGCAAGGACTAGAATGTCAGCACAAGACACAGTCCCAGGGCAGAGCACTTCAAGCACCCTCTTTGCCGTCTCCACGACGTGGAACCCACCGAGAGATTTGTTAGCAGGATCGCTCCTCTCCGTCCCATTCCCTTGTATCAACACTGACCCATCACAACCCTGGCACAAAAGAGAGACTAATCATGAACAATTTGGCTGCCTCTTAAGTTGAGAGAAGTAAGCTTGTAGAATTTGACTCAGACCTCAACGATGCAGTCATGGAAGAGCAGGCGAAGGAGTTTGCCTGTGACAGTGGGGTCAGAGGAGGAAGCAGAGCGCACAGTGTTCCTTACCAGCAGCTCAACGGTGGGGCAGGAGAGTGTGTAGAAATCTGGAGAGAGCTGTGAGGAAGAGGAAGGGAGCAGAGATGAGCAGAGGAGGAGTGCAAGGAGAGCGGAGAATGTGAGATGGGCATTGGAGAGAAAGTAACACGGAGGTGTCATTGGCCTCATGTCCATCAAGGAGGTAATAGGAACTCAAGCAATGTCATGTGAGAGATTTGAGACAGGGAGAAGACGAACTATTTTTAAGTGCAATGGTGCTGCAGTGGTTCTTGTGAGCATTTATGGTGGATGGAGGAGGGTGGGAGGAGGGTGTCTTTATGGCTGCATTAGTTGTGTTGCTGTGTTGACAGCTAGGAAGAGGAAAGATTGAGATCTCCACGTAGCCTTGAATTTTTTTTCTCTTTTTAAATCATTCAAAAACCCAAACTTTAGATACAAATCATTTCTTAATATAAAATTAAAAAAACTCTACTAATTTTTAGTTAAAATATAAAAAACTGTTCTTTTAAGCTAACACATACGATGATCCAATTGAACCGTAAAATTAAACTTAACAACCGACTACTAAATAATTTATTCATAATAAATATAATTAGAGTTAAAACTGTACTTATGACCTCTCGGAGTCCCAACTCTAGGAAGTTGGGTGGTAGGTGGTGTCCTGATTTTGTCACCCCATATTCAAATGTCCCATTATAATAAAGGGGAAGATAGGATGCTTGCTCTCTTTTGTAAGTTTGAAGAGTAATTAAGTCTGGGATCCACTGTGGATTTCCAATGTATGGACTTTCTCTGTGTCCTCATCAATGTGGACCATAGTTTTCTTTGTTAAAGCTTAAAAAAGAAGCAGTCCTGCAGTGTTCTGACTCCCGCAAGGTAGAAAAATCTATCTGTAAACTATATAGAGAAGGGCCACAAGGTGAAAGACTACAATGAATCCCTCTTACAGAAGAAGTTTAGCATATTTGTTGCTATAACTAATCAACAGACTGTGATAAACGATTTAAACACTTTACGCATGATTCTAGCAGTAGGTTTTGGAAAACCAAGTATGTTGTGAAGCTTAGATGAGCCACTCTGCAGAAGAAGCTGAGCAGGCCAGAGGGTAAAAGGTCACAATGGAAGTCACCAAGATTAATGGTCCTTATGTGAAAAGTTAGCTAATTGGAAGTTAATGGCCTAAGTTTATTAAAGCTTCGAATGACATACTAAGTATGAAAACTATTTCCATCTGATGCTTTATTTCAATTACGAAGATACAACTGATACACTAAATCAATGAGTAAAAAGAAAAAATGATACAACTGCATTGCCCATATACCAAGGCTCAGAAAGACTCATTTGAAGGAATTGCTATGAACTAATGCGTCGTGGATATCATATGTACAATTGAATGAAAGAGGGACGTCTTTTCTTATGTACGTCAAAGTGTGTAAATGGAAGACAGTCAACTAATCAAATTTGTACCTCTGTTATGCTCTTATGTAGAGTTATTTATTTGATGATGGCATAGCCTTGGAGCTTGCCTTCCTCTGGTATATCTTGAAAGCTTTGGAGCTTGCCTTCCTTCGGTATATCTTGAAAGAGGCCAGTTGAGCTGCTTTTTTCTTGGCCCCTATATATCCTCGGCAATTGGGAGCTCCACAGTAGCACTTAATCATGGGACCAAAAAGCAGTAACCTGAGAGAATCGAGTACATGACTTGTCCTATCGTCCAACTTAATGTATGTGGAACAAGAATTCAGTTAGGAGCTTAACATATTAGTAACTTCAGATGAACTATCATGTTATGAGTTGGAAGAGATATAAGTCAGTTTATATGCAGCAATATATATTAGTAACAATTTTGAAGCAAACAAAAAGTTAAATTTAGAAAGAAATTGATGAGATATTAGTAAGTGGAATAGCAGATAACTGCTCTTCAAGTACCTGTAATCATATGTTAAGGGCTCTCCAACTTCTATGGAACGAGAAGCAAAAATGCCAAGACGTGTCTCGCCATTAACTCGCCTAAGACAACAACAAACAATGGAAGCATGCTGCACGTAAAATTGTCCATTATATATAGAAATTGACATGCTTTAAAGGATTCATATCTTGAATACTTGGATGAATCCAATTGCTGAGTAGGTGCTATTACCATTTCTCTAATTTACAGTTGGGATTACAACCATGGTTGAAGAACCGCGAAGCATTTCCTTTATAGGTTGAATCAATTATGAAGTCTTTATAAAGTTTACACATGTAGATATTCTGATCACCTCTGTGTTTCATGTCCTGAAGCCTTTGTGTGCATGTGGCATCATCAATAACTGAAAACAGAAACGGAAGGAAACAAAAGCAGATGACATGAATAACATTACTTCATAGTTAGGTTCTCTCAAATGGTTGGGGTAACTACATAGTAAGTAACGAGGAAAATGGAGGAAGATTATGGAGCAAAAACTAAAAGGAGAAAAAAAATCCATTCCAGCTGCATATGTATATATAAAATATATGTCCAATTACTAGAAAAGTTGCCATATATGCAGACAAATTGTAAAAAAAAAAGTGAAGAACAAAATATTATACCTTCTCCAATATACTCGATCACAAAATCACCCTTTTCCAGGGCTTCTGACGCAACAGCTCCCCAGCCACAATTTTCTGTCTGCAAAGAATATAACACATACTGTGATTAAAAAGAAATGTCAGAAAAAAAACCTCATAATGCATTGACAGAATATCCCCTTGCAACAAAACGTTGTATTATCCATCACCAGCTCACCACAATGTACATGGCTTCATTCAGGACATCACTTTTAAAAAGCATGACATTTTCACCATTCAAGTATGTTTTCTTCATATGACATGCATAAGAAGTGGGAAAAAGGTCTCTGTCATATGTAAGAAGTATTCACCTTAGAAAATTTAATGAGATGTTCAGGCTGCAGAAGAGAGCTAATCAACTTAGAACAAGAGGATCCTCCTCCTAGTACGATGACTAACTACTCCACAAATTAGCATCTACTAGAAACGCTATTTCCTAAATTTCCTTCCCATGACAAACTTAATAACAACATGACTGCATGAGTAACTAAAAGAACATAGAACATCAAAATGAAAACAACATAATAACCGGATAGACCAATCATGGCCCAGATTAGTTGATCCAGTGTGTAAGTTAATGCTGGCTTCCTATTATGACGATGAGGGCTTAAGATTAACTCTCACCAAGATAACTCAAACCTAGGTCACACGACCAAGAAATAAGGTTATCAAGATGGCCCTTCTCATAATTTAGACCTAAGAGTGTCCCTTGCTGTTATCTCTCTGAAGGAATGAATACCTCAATCCTTAATAATTTTATAGTTCTCTGCAACCAAAAACATCTGCAGAAATGATACTTCTCATAGTACCTATGAACATATAGGCCTCTGCAGTAGTTTTGCAAAGAAAAGGTTCGCCATGATATTCAAGGGTTTCTTTTTATGAGGATATTTAGGGATTTCTTTGCTGATTGGTAGTTCATTTGTCCTCTCTGGCCATCATATGACCTTATGACCTTGGCAAGTTTAAAATGCAATACCAAACCTCCATAAATTTGAAGTTCATGTCCTCAAATACAACAACAGGCAAGATCAGTCCATAAATTAAACATGTTCATCTCTTTTAGTTTGTGAAAATTTCACGTCCAAAAACTCATAATACAGCATTTGTGATATTTTGAAGTGATCACAGAACCCAAGAGGCCTATAGTATTTGACCTAAATTGCTCAACCAATAGAAACACATATCTCACCAGAGAAAGATCTAAGAACTCTTTCCCTGAATATATCATCAAAAGAAGAGCAGTTCTTACAGTTCCAACAAAGTACATGTAAAAAAGCAACAATGAGAGACATTTATAGGAGTTTTCTACTGGATAATAGTGATAGGTACCAAAAAGAACTGATTTATGAATATAAAAGTCAAAACTAGATTACTAAAAGATAGAAAAAGAAGTGGAAAACTTAACTACAAGTTGTGAAATTCCAAGTATATTGTAGCATCGAAACAATGGAGCTGAATAAACGATAGATTGAACCATGTGCTAAACAACAATTATTGAGCTGATGGCATGTGGCATTGTGATCAGCCAGCAGAATGGTAGGTGCAACTGCACTTGCCATACCAACATCAGGCATGATTGAAAAATAGAAGTTGTTTTAGTATCAACGTGAAGTACCTTGACAACCTCGATTTTCTTTTCTTTGCGGAAGGCTTTGTTTGTACACCTATCCAAGCAACGACAGGTTTTGGAACAGCAGACTGAAAGACTCCTAATAAAATGCAATCACATTACTAGCTTCAAAATACTTTAGAACCCCAACAGGAACCAGAATCTAGCAAGCAAAAGGTATACTCAGAAGAAGAAAAATGGACAAAATGGAAATGGTAATGTAATCTAACTACTTAATATTTAATCTAATACATTAGAAAGGGAAAAGAAAAAAGAAAAACAAGGTAGATAGGTAGTCCTTGAGAAATGAGAATCAATTGAAAGGATCGCATATAGAGTACAATCATTAATTCTTAATGAAATAAAACAAATCATAACTAAAATGATACTAAAGAAAATAATACCTGCACTCACAATTGCCCTTACACATGGACTTGGTGCTGCAATCACATCCAACACCGGCATCAACACTATCACGTATCTTCTTGATTAGATAAACATCTTCTTTTATTAAAGATAACTGTGACAGAAATCTAGGCTAACTTCAAAAAGAAAAACATATGATCCCTGACATCTAATAAGTTTTGGAAAAAGAATTTCGGCATGATTCTGAAATCAATAAAGGATACTGCGCCTTATAGGTACATATGGAGTTGGCTCAGTTTGGTTCTCCCTAACATCATTCAGTATGGAGTCAATCTGGAAATCTTCCTCGATGTATGGAAGAGGTAGGCGGTGAAAGCCTTCCTGTATATGGAAAATGCAAGTCTTAAGTGATGTACCGATCACGTGAAAACATAAAAAGACCTCTCTACTAAATCTCTCCAAAATAGCTCGTTCACACTTGAAGATTTTTACTCCAAATACTTGAATTATCATTGGTTGAAAAAAGAGAGTTATCATTGATAAAAATCTTAGATAATCCAAATACTCGCCGCCCTAATCATGAGTTGTAACCTTTTGACTTTTAGTAGAAACAGCACATTCATATACCAATCATGACTTGTAACCCTTGTTGAAATACTAAGCTACCCCATTTGACTAGTCAATTAGATTAATTAATGAATGTAGAATTCAAGAATAATTTAACATTGATACTTTAGTCTTGAGGTGACTCTTGATCTTCTCTATCTCTTGAGTTTCCTACCACTTCTCTTAACAACCCTAAGATATGCAGTGAAGTCTCTATATCACAAGCTTTGCCAAATCTGAGAAGCATCAAAAGCCCATATTTATTGAAATATAGAATGTAAAATAATACAATAACAATAACCAGAAGTGTCACCCGGACCTCTATATCACTCGTTTGATCTGCATGCTGTTATCACATCAAATAGATTAGTTCTTCATCCAATCTGAGCAACAAATATTGATAATAAATGTAAACTTCGAATAAACACACTATAAATCAGGTATAAGAACAAAAGGTGACTAGATTAAAAATAAGTGAGCTGCTACAGTACAATCGAGATGATCAATAAGCAAGATAAAAGTCATGTAGCAACCAAAAGATATACTGATATTTCATTGCATACAAAGAAAACTTATCTATATCCCAGACCAGGTAAACCATCAAATCATCACTTCTTCCAGACTTTAGGGAGAAAAGATCATTAAAGAAAGAAAAGAGTTTAACCTCCTTGTCTAGTAACCAATTTGAAGGATGCCTCCAACAAACTGCTTGCCCTGGCCGATTTGTAAATGTTATTCCATCTGGCCATGGTGTACATTTTGTGTGAGCTGCAATTGTACATCGTACACACCGCCAACAGCCTTTCTTTTTACAATTGTAACAGGTCTGTTTGAAGAAATAGAAAAAGGATTAATATTTCATGCTCAAGTCAGGTATTGCGTTGATATTCTATAATCTGCTTTTCCTGTTTCAGATGAAAATAATTGCAAAAGCATGAGAAAAATACATTCCTACTTTCATTGAGTATGAAAAAATGTTAGAACATATAGTGCCAATTACAAGTAATGTTACATGAGTAGTTATAATTATTTGGAATGTCAAGGTTGAGTGCATTGGTTTCATCTTCAGCCAGAATCATATAGCATTAGTTTCAGGGAAAGTCAAGGTAAACATGAAAAATGCAGAAACTTGGGGGAAAACTTGAAAATAAATAACATACAACATACTGATGTTTTAATTAACTCATATGTGCATTTGTCACAGCAAATAGGAACAGACCAATCTGACAAAGTTTCATGCACTAGAGACCATTTTCTTTAGTTCTGATGGCTTTGCAACTACATCTACCCTTCCTTTAAAAAAAGTTCCTATCCTATGTAAGACATCTCGCAGATATTTCCTAACATATGTTGACTAGTAATGTCCTATGACACATCTTTCACTTCAGTGCTTCACTGACCTTCATACTTTGATGTCACGAATCAAAATTTGTCATCATGATTTATCTCACCTCTGAATGTGTCCTGAAGTACACAGCTAACCTTGTTCATCGGTGAAGCACATATGGATGATGCAGATGAACAACAGGAACAAGCAACTATCAACAAATAAGAGGATATTTGAAGCTAAATTTTGAACAAAAAACTTGGCAGGATGAAAAGCCATCTCAAAATTTAACAGTTTCTGACAAAGATGGTTTCCGTTGTTAGTCTACGCTGATGAGGACTAGTCACTTTGAGAAAACAATTCTCAGAATAAATAAAGAACATCATGCCACCTGTTTTAGATAATAGTAATATAAGGTCTCAAAGTCCATTTAGATCCATCAAATATCAATTAACAGAAATTAAAAACAAACGATAAACTGTAAAAGCATCTTCCTTCAAAAAGTTAAGGGCTTTGGCATAGCACATGCAAAATTAACAGAAAATAAAGACCATCATGCATAAATGTACAAGTCTACAAGCATCTAGAGCACTCTGAATGTGCTCAAATGCTGATATTTCACATACTGAAACTAAAAGCAGGTGAAAACAAATGACATCTACAATCAGTTTAAAAGAACATACATGTTGAGGGCACTTAAAAGGTTTAGCAACAGAAGATCCAACTACTTCCTTAGCACAAGTATGATGAAAGTTTTCTTTACAATGGAGAACTGAGCATTGCATTTCCTCACCAAGGCAGATGCTTTTAGCGCATAACCTACAGTTGAGCTATAATAGATGGCAAAGGAAGTATTAGAAAAAAAAAAATGTAATATAAACAAAATGCCGTTCTAATAACACTATAAACGGGGTCAGATTGAGGCAAGGTCGTATACGATCTGAATATCAGATCTAGACCCGATAAGATCAAAGCAAGAATTGGCAACAGTTACATAATCTTAATTGTGTAGATATGATGTCCAAAGTGAATATGATAGCCAATACCTAACCAAGGGAAAAAGATGTAAAGGAAGAAATCGAAGGGGATTAAAGGCCAGTGCTTACACAACAACCAACCCCAAGAAAGCAAGAAACATAAAAAAGGTAACATAAGCTTACCATCTTAGGATCGGTGGTGAGGAAACGCAAGGTTCATTCATGAATTTGTGAAAGAAGGGGCGTTCACAAGATGCAATAAAAGAACTGATCATAACATTCTAAATCAAGAAACAAGATTGAAGAAAAGATCCAAGAAATGGGGAACGGGAAATGGCAACAAGAACAAAAGAAACCAATCTTTTCACTAAGACCTTTTCAATAGGTAAAAGAGAACCACTTTCCGATCTTCAAACAAAAAGATCAAAGGGGGGGGTGGAGGGATAAAAGACCAACCTTGATACGAAAAAAAAGAACCCCACGGAAGCAAGAAACTTACAATTTTAGGATCGTTGGTGAGGAAAGGCAAGGAGCATTCCTTCTCAGGATCCCCAGACGCTACCTTCTTCTCCACCCAAACCTTGACGTGATCAGCGAGAGATGGGCCTTCCGCTTCCTTCTTGTTCCTTCTTCGACGTCTCTTGGGAGCAGAGCTCGTTGTGGTGGAGGCAGAGAGCGATGATCTGAGGCGGTCGTTCCATGGGGAGCTCATGGTGGGGGAGGAGATGAAAGTTGGGTTCCAGAGAGATTGGTCGGATTCCCCGTGGGCGAGGAGGGGAGAGAAAATGGAAGCGAATTGAAGCGCGACGCGGGCGGGAAGACTAGGAAGAGATGGGAACTTGAGGAAGGGAAGTTTACATATAATATCTTGCTTTTTAATGAAATTAGGATTTACACCCTATACTCTTAGTATTTATAATTTAGCCTTGTAATTTAGTAAATATGCGCATAAAATAATACAATAAGAATATTCTATTAAATAAAATTTATTTCTAAAAAATTAAAATATTCTTTTAAAATAACTAAAATACCCTTAGTATGACTTGATTGAGAATATTTTTATAATATAATTAACTTAACCTAGATGTTTGGTTAAGTTTAACTAATAGATATGGTATTTTTTATTGATATTTGCTAAATTATATGGCTCAATTTATATATAGTTAATATATATGGTGTAAACTATAATTTTTTTTTAAAAAAAATAGGAGGTTATATGCAAATTTCTCTTTTTATTATAAATAACTTCGGGCTTGTTGATTTATTATAGTATGACTCTTTTTAAAGACATATTACTACATAAATTATTATAGAGTTAATTACGTCAACACCTTATACCTGATTTTTATAAAAACTCCTAAATTTTTTAAGTTACAATATCCCGCTTGGTGACATTACATTTATCACATTATTTCTTTTTTAAATAAAATAAATTATATAATTATCTCTAACTAACTTAACCTCCTTCCTCTCTCGAGATCTATGCCTCTCCCGTCCTTCCTCCCTCCTCCCCACCGTCGCTATTTCTCTACCTCTCCTTCCATCTTGTCACAACCGCAACGGGCAGTTTAGTGCTCTCAACGTGGCCAAGCCGGAGAAGCCTTAATGCTCCGATAACAAGTACATGTGGATCGAGGGGCTGCCGTCGCAAAATGGAGCTCTGTTTCATCGATCTCGGCAAAACCTCCTCTCAAAAAAATTGTCAAATGTTTACATCCTGATTGGATTCAGGTATATAAACAGAAATTACTAGATGAAGCCTATCCATTAAAAAGATTGAAAAAAATACCTAAACTGAAAAGCCTGATAACAATTTTGAGCTTGTCACAAGAAACGGAAGTAAAAATTAAAAAGCATACAGACAAGCACCATGCATCATTTATGCTTCAAATTATTCTACTTTTTCCAGTAATAGCCTGCAATAAGATTGTAAAGTTCAAGATAAGACCAAGTGTTGCATTGTATAAATTATTAAGCACCACACTTACTATAAGTCCAACACAATTAATGAAAATCATCACCACTTGGTGCCGCACTCAGAATGATTCACCATCCATGTTTGAGTTTGATTTAAATACAAGAAAAATATTTACACTAGACAGTTGGCCCTACAAGCTTTGTATGCATGCAGGTCTTGGCAGTTGGACAGGCTCAGAACTCCCTATCCGGGAAGAGGATGGGAGCGATGAGGGACCAGATGAACAAAACTGCTGTTGCCCAGCCAGTACCGATCCGAACCCACACCGATGGCCAGCCCACATCAATAAGCTTTCCACTTTCGCCAACCGAAGTTGACCAGCCAGTCAGAAGCATTGCCGAGTACATGCTGGCTAGACAGAAGACGAGATGGAAGAAGGAATACGAGTAGGTAACGGGGCTTGCCACTTCCTGCTCCTCTGCCTTGTTGAAGGGCAACAAGGGCTTGTCCACACCTACAGCAAGTAGAAAAAGGAAAGGGAACTCAGAGACATGTTGTCTATTGCAATAGTTGAGTTCTAAAACCGAAGAGCGAATACTTACTGGCACGTGGTGAGCTTGGTGGTGAGAGCAGAGCTGTCGAAGAACCAGCACGGACAGCAGAGTAGACCACAGAGAGGATGGTAGAGAGCAAGCCCAAGGTTAGACTTCCAGTTGAGATAGCTTTCGAATGATTATGGAGACCATTGCATTCATAATCCCTTGGTTCACTGGAAAGTCCACTGTAACATAGGTAGGTGCAGTAAAGGGAGACTATTGATGCAGGCAACAAGCTGCCGTTCACCTGAAAAAAATACCAACTAAACTTATGCCCATAAATAAGAAAGTAACGGAATCATGGGACCCAACTCCTGCTGCTGATAGCAGGAACTATAAAAAATTCAATACCAATAAAATCAACAGAACAAAGAATGGTCAATTTGAGCTGCACAGCACCCTAAACAGGCAGTAAGCACAAGTAGAGACTGATACATTCAGAAACAAACAACAAGACTATGCTCGTGAGTAAATCAAAGATATTAGGCATCAGTTTCTCAAGAATATTTTCAGCAACTTAGCTATACTACGACAAAAGGTGACACCATTCTTCTCTAATGCCAAGAGGCCCAAGACTAGACATGGTTTTGAGACAAGCATTGCGAAAATATAACCTAGGTGTTGCAACAATGTCCCATAGCAGCATGAATTTCCAAAGTGGACATACTTCTATTGCAAAAAGAATTTATTCAAACTAGCAAAATGCACCGAGCAAAATATCTACATCTCTATTCTACTGATAATAAGCCAATAAATGAGGCAATCATCCACCAATAAACTACAGTTCGGATCAAACTGATAGGTTTAACATTTCAACAACCTTCACCATCACTTAGATATAATATGCTAAATACACCATCATCCAGGAACCAAGGCTTTAATTCAAACATGTGACTGATGATGACTCCAAAGACAAGAAAGTTTCTACCAGTTTTTTCCTAAATAAAATTAGTCTAAATCAGATCATCCTCATTGTAAACAGACAATAACATAAATGATGGCAAGTACATCAACCATTTCAAACATTAAAAGACAACAAGAAGACATACTAGAAGGCAACAAATGGCCATTCTGACAGTAGATCCAGCATTATAAAGTCAATGACTCAATAATCAGGATATTTTATATATTACATCGGTCATAAATAAACATTTGTAGAATAGATATACTCTTTTTAAGAAAGAAAACGCATGCATTGTAAATGATCAGGTAAAAGTTGACAATCATGGCAAGAACATACCTTCGGATGCAAGGCAACAACCGCAAAAACAAATACAAAAATCAATGTTAAGACAATAAAAAATGTATTGAGCCCACAATCATGTCCTGATGGAGAAAACCAGTGAAAGAGCAGTCCTGAGAAGGAGAATGTGCCAATATAGCAGACAAGCGAAACAATGAGCAATGCCATATACCTGTAGTTTAGAGGGAGTAAAGAAAATTAAGGATACTCAGCACCAAAAATTCACAACCAACAAGACAAAATTAAAGAAGGCATCACTAGACAAACCAAAAATTTTCATCCTTTGAGATCCAGCTTTCGTTCCATCCATGCACAAAGTCCAACAAGAGAACAACCTGAACCAGAAGAAAGAATCCCGACCCAAATTTTGATGCCGTCTCTACATAGAAAAGGTTTTAATGTCAATGAAAGAGAATGAAAGGCCTATAGTTCAAATCAACACAACCTTATAGACACATCAAGAATAGTCTGGATATGCACTTAGTTTGTCAGATTTATCTAAGATGGTGATTGGTCAATTACTAGCGAAATTGTAAATTAGGTGCCTACAAATAAACAAAGAATTCATTGCACCAACTACATGAAATAAAAATTCCTCGTTTCCCCATTTGGTTGACAAAGAAAGTAAGTTCTCGGACCTGTTATGTTCACTCACAAGGGCCTTCATCAGTGCACAAACCCTTTCTTTGGAGCCAACGCCACTATATCTGGGTTGGTTCAAGGGAAGTTATCAAGGTTTCTCACCCAACAGCTCTGCCCCAATAAGAGACAAGAGAGTAGGATATGGAATGATAAGGAGTAATGGTAAGCAATACTTTTCAAATTGTCCTAACAAATCTAGATAAGGAGCGCCTGTGAACACTAATCTTCAAATTGTCCTAAACAACTCTATCTTTCTACTATAAATTTAAGACTACCTTTTAAAATTAAGAGAAAATTCATATCATTTTCTTTTACTTTCATCCGGGGTAACCAGTAAACTAATTTATAGCCCTCCTAACAGGAATCCGAATTTATACATAGACAAGGCAGCTTTCAGTACCACAAAAAGAGATACCCTTGGAACCTTACCGTAGAAGCTGACGACACCATTGGGCACGAAGAACATGAGAAACACCAGCACGCACCAACAAAAGATCTTCGCCATCCAACCACCATGGTGCACCCCATCTCTTGGATCCTTTTGATCCTTAATTCCCACCATGATGATCGCCAACACCGCAAAAAACAAGGAATTTCCCAGGCTAACACGAAGCACAGCATCCGTCTCGAACCACTCGCGATCCGGCGTCCGGTGGAAGTGATTAATCCCTGCAAAAAAAAAAAAACCCAAAGAGTGACCTAAAAGAGGCACAAAAAGAGAGACGGGTACGGATTAGGGATAAAGGATTACAGGGGAGTTTCTCCATGAGAGGAGCGGCGACTTCGCGGAGGAGCCATGAAACGGCAAGGGAGAGGGCGAAGAGGCCGCAGTAGGCGATGCGAGCGGAGCGGCGGCCGATTCCGGAGACGGCGGACTGGCACGCGTTGCAGGCGCAGGTGGCGCAGCAGGAGGCGAGGCATGTAGCGGCCCACATCTCGATCTCGACGAAGAGGAATCAAAGTAGGAGGAGATCGATCGGAGAGACGGTGAGTTCCTTTTTGCTCTTATAAGGCGAAGGGCCACGTGTGAAGGAATCGGAATTCGAACGAGGAAAAAGTTTATATAGGTATCCCTTGGATTGCGTTCATGTATCCGATCCGTGTAGGAATCCGACCCTTTTAGTAGATTACGTCCGTAACTATTTACCTCTAAATATATTAAAAAAGAGATATTAATTCAATTAGAAATTGAGTAAGCTACACTTTCGAAAAATGTCCTGATTAAAAAGGAAAAAGAAAATAACGTCTCAACTCTCAAATTCCTAACCCTCCCTTCCAATCTACCTCCTCCTCTTCTTCTTGCTCTTCTCCTCTCCTACGTCCGTCAGGTCCACGTCATCGCCGTCTTCTGCCTCCTTCTCCTTCTTCTGATGAACCCGCTCGCCGCCGGCGACTCCTCTGTGGAAGTTCACCAGCTCCTCGAAGGCGATTGCGGCGCGCCCCAAGTACGCGGCGACCTCGGGGTCGGCGCCTCCGCCGGAGGCGGCGAAGCGGGAAACGATGGCGGAGGCCTTCGAGAGCTTGATCCGCTTCGCCTGCGCCACGGATGCCGTCACCACCCTCATCGTCTTCTTTCCTGCTCCGCCTCTAATGTCCGCCGTTAGGGTTCCTTGAGTCCTTTGGATTCTATTTGGGGTTTTATGTAGCTCATTGGTCTTTCTTCAGTGAGTCAGATTGGTCGGATCGAAACAACTCGGTCTAATGTCGGATTTTACGAGTCGAGCCGGATTGTTTTGCAGTTTGCCACCACCAAAGATCATTAATTACAAATTTGATAAAAAGTTAAAAGGTAATTCTACTTTGTTACAAATCAAAAGAGTTTGTACGATTAATGATGGAGCGATTGCTTATAATGCAAATTATCCGGTGCTTTACTGAAAACTACACTTGGAACCAAATTGCTTGCGATTGAAAAAAAGTGGAAATTTAATGATTTTATAATTAAATTGGTAACGCTTCAAATCTAAAAATGCTTATAACACTAGCCACTTTGATCATCCGAACATAATTGCTTGTGATTTGTTTGTAGAATGTTTGCCTTCAACAAGTCATTTTACTCCACAATAAGTAGTCTGTGAACCAACTTTAAAGATGATTCTTATTCTAATTTCTTTTTTTTTAATTGTATATCTAACTTAATATTTGGTTGGAAATGAGAATAGTGACATAATAGTTATCTTTGATAATATCTATACAGTAAAAGTATAATAAGAAATATAAATTGATTCAAATAAAATATAAATTTTAAATTAAAGCGTTATTATTTTTTTTATAGTTATGCATAACATACCTACTTTATTAAGATGGATGGATAATTAACAGAGGTAGCATCGGTGCATTTCACTATAATAAGATCAATAAGTTAGCGGGATTATGAACATTAGTTATTCCATACACTATAACACCACTTACATATAACAGAGGTCAAAAAAAGATCAGTAAGATCATTACATTTCACTATAATAAGGTCAATAAGTTAGCGGGATTATGAACATTAGTTATTCCATACACTATAACACCACTTACATATAACAGAGGTCAAAAAAAGATCAGTAAGATCATTACATTTCACTATAATAAGGTCAATAAGTTAGCGGGATTATGAACATTAGTTATTCCATACACTATAACACCACTTACATATATTGGACTCAAATTTAAGGTGGAAAAATAAATAATTTTTTTTTATATTTAACAAATAGCAGGTGTAAATAAAGCTAATGTTACGATTGGACTAAGTGCGAGCTTTCATCAGTGAGGAGGAGGATTGTCCAACCATTTGGCGCGGAATCCTGTGCCTTTACAATCAGCACAGCATGTAGAACCCTGGATTGAACACATAAAAGGTTTGCTTAGAACTCTCAGATTGTACCAAATTGAAGGATATCGCAGTTAATTTACGGTCTATGTATCATGTTACCTTCCCTGCACATATCACACATTTAGTATTCCTTGATGGCACTTCACACAGCATGTTGTCACCAAGGATAAAGAAGCCTGTGCCACCACACCAATTGCATTCCACATAGCCTTTTGACTTGCAAGATGAACAAGCAATTGGTCTTGGTTGCTGCATACAGAGAGGATAGTGTTACTATATTAGTAAAAGATTCTTCGGCAATGCATCCTCCGAAGAATGCCTACAACCAAGGAAATTCTACTGCAGTGTGACAATCAATCCATGGGTAAGAAGATGGAGGAAACAACTTCAAACAGATTAAATTGGTCATATTTAACAATGCAGCTTCGCCCAGCCAAGCAATATCATACATGCCTTGGCATGGAACTCAAGTCTTAGAGCAAAATCTGGCCCAGGTCTAACAAAACTGAACTAGGTCTGTGGGCACACTTACAAAGGAACTTCTGTGCAGAGGCGGATTTCTAGAAGTGCTACTAATCTTTGACAAGAAGATCATTACGCAAGAAAATATTGCAAAAGTAGCAACATAAGATGCAATACCAGTTTGAACCAAAGCATGATTTCCTCTGCCACTTATGTCACTGCAAAAGCTAAATACCGTATATCTATCAGAACTCAGAAGTGAGAAACTTCAGGAATTCTATGCCAAACACAAACTTGTCCTCACAATTCACCATATAGTTTTCTTTAGGTTTTCTCTATCACCATAGTCATCTGTCCATTCTAACTTTTTACATGTAAATTTCTCTAAGAAGAGAAGCTAAATGTTCATGCCAAGTTTGAGATGTTTTCCTCTACCATGTCTTGTTTCAATGACACAACCACTCCATCTAAGCATTGTCATCATGACAGCAGTTCTTCAACTAAGCATATCTTGATCCAGATAAATATAAGGAACAGATTTCTAAATAGAGACAAGGAAATATGCAAGTTATCAACCCTTCATAGGCATAAATTAGACATTAAGTAGAGAGTAGTGACTGAAATTAACACCTAACACATAATGATGGTGGCAGACATCAACAATCACAACGTCAAGAAAATTGAAAGAGGATCAAGGAAATGAACAAAGCAGTATTGCTAGATGGGAAATATTTCAATTGGCCCTTTAATCTCCACGAAAAGGCAAGAAGAAAAAGGCTTTTCCAATCTTCTAATCAATTTTAAATAGAAAGAAAGTTTCCCATATTTTTTATCACAACTTAACAGAAAAGCTAGTCACAACAGAGAAGAAAAGTAGGAAAATAAGAGAAGGGTAGGTTTTACAACTACAAGTTTAAGGTGAAGGACTATAACAAATATAATGAAGTATAACAGAAAAACTATGCAGTACAGAAAGGACCACCACTTTATGGAAATCTAGCATTAAATATCAACAAATGTGACCAAGTAACTGCACGTAAATAACACACTATGATCATATACTTTTAGCAATGGTCAGCTTTGCCATGTGGTTCAGTTGGACATAAGTCAAAGGTGCTGATAGGCAATAAGCATGCATTGTTTAAGACATAAACCTCTCCAAGTATCAGTGATACTAGGGCATATATTTCAGCATAATTTGGTATCTGCTTTCTGTCCATTAAATAATTGATTAATCCATTATCATGCACAAAACAAAATAGCTATTAGACATGCTTTTCATAAATTTTGCTAAGAATGCAAATTAGTTTTACTAAATGAATGTTTAACAATAATCAACTCTCATCAAGATACTGAGAGATTTAAACTTGTAGAAAGCCTTTGATTTCTCAGATGAATACATGCGTGTGAATGCAAAGGGAAACAAACACTCATCCCTGACAGCCTCGCGGTTTGACATCTAATCACCAAAATCCTATAAATAATGTACTAATTACTTTTTACAAATTATTGCACTGGAAAATATTGATCAGATAAACATGCAGATTATTTAATACGCCATGTAAATTCTAATCGACAAAATAGGCCAGGAAATAGATATTTGGCCGCAGTAGGTGCAGTTAGAATAAGAACCAACGGGAATCACTCAACTGACTTCCAATGACTCCATCACATGAACCGAACCTAAACGCAGATCGTTGAAATGTTTGGGATCCAATAAAACAGCCAGAACAAATTCACGACATTCATTCCCAAATCTACCTCAAAACCACAAGCATAACAACAAAAATCTCTCCTTTTCGCAATAATCGCCATGTAAAGGGGGAAACTAGGATTTATTAGGCCGATACCTGAGATATGAGCCACGCCAGCTCCGCGCGCTTGGCGAAGCTGGAGGAGCTCTCGGAAGAGTCGACCATGGAAGCTTTGGCGACGAGGGCAGAGCCCTTCCAGAAGCTTCTAGAAGTTGTAACTCCTCCCTTTCCTCTTCCTCTCCCTCCCGCGAGAGGACAAGGAAGAAGAGATTTGGGCGAGAACACGAGACCGCGGCAAGAGGAACAGCATAAGATTGCCATTGTCGTTATCCTCTCTCTCTCTCTCTCTCTCTCCCCCTCTCCCTTCTATCCTCTTTTATACCCTTCTAATCGAGATTTGATCGTTCTCCGACTCCGGATAGAATCGAGTTTCGATCAACTGCGGAAGAGCTTCTGGTGGCTCGCGGATTCGTGGAAAAGAGGGTTGGCGTGTTCCGGTTGGTTCCCTAGAGAAGGCGACGGATCTATGCAGCGGAGTGTGGGAATTTGCTACAATTGTATACACTGTTAGGTTACAAGTCAAAGGCTGCAAAGTACCTGAATGTAGTAAAGCCTTGCAACCGGAACTGCAGACTATCCCCTCCTTTCGAAGAACGCATGGCCCACGGACTACAAATCTTGCAGCCGTTGTATTGAAAATTTGTATTCTACCTGTGCCCAACCCAGCAATTTGCCCACCCGGCCCGGCCCGAAAGCCGGGTTAGTCGGTTCATTTAAATTCTTTCTCAATCTTTCGTTTTCCTCCTCGCCATTATAGCACCAACTTCTTCTCTCCCTCTCCTCATCCAACCTTGCTACATCTACTTCCAACGATTGCCACCGTCGTTGAATTCGGAGGTTATATGAGTTTAGAAGTTAGAAGAGTTGAGGAGGATGAGACGGTCGCCATAGTCAAATTTACTCTACCATAACACCCCTGGTTGTAGTCTTGTAGACTTGTCGTAGCTCTTCTATTGTTGTGTACCCATTTAGAGAAACCAGAGAAGATGAACTCATTTGGAGAAACTGTGGAAGATGAACCTAGTAGAGCCCAACCCACCCGATCCGACATAGCCCGAGCTCACTCTTTCACTGGCTGGTGGGCGATAACGAACTAGACTATTCTAGCCTAACACGAACTAGATCTAATCCAACCCACTCGCAAAAGAGCTGGTGAACACAACTCAACTCAATTAGCCCTGTAGGCCCGGCCTAAATCTTGCTCGATGATCATCTCTATTTTTACAACTATATTTATGCCTAAATTTCTTTACCTCTCTACTTCGAAAAGTCTCAAATAAATTTCCAACTAAAGTGTGATTATTAAATATTCTATCCAACTTAATTGAAAATATCTAAATAATTTTTAAAATTAGTTTTTCCTTTAATTTCTTATCTTTTATGGACAGACATATTCTCGTTATTCCTTACCCTAAAAGAGAAAGAGAATGTCCTCTCAAGGTGGATCTTTCAACTACATCACTCATGAATCAATTACATTAAGTAATAAATAACTTGTTGGTTCCTCTGACAATAATAAAAAATTTTGAGAATGAGTATGGAGAAGGAAGAGAGAGAGCACCATCGTAGTTTTCGTTTTCGGTGAAGGTGCGGTGGTGGTGTAGAGAACACAATGAGTTGAAGTGAAGTGAGTTAGAATATTTTAGTAATTTAAGTAATTTTTAACTAAGTTAGATGATAAAATTAATAGTCTCACTTTAGCCATAGGTATAAGAACTAGTTTGAAACTTTTTTTAATAAAATAAGTTTAGGCATAAGTATAAAGTCTTCAAAATATCATCATTAAATGAACTATTGTGTTAATTAGGTCTATGTAACATCAGAGGAATGGAATATATATAAGGCTTTGGACTATTTGGAAAAGTTTATGTTTATTATATTTTGGAGAGACAAGTGGAAATTTAATGGTGTGGCTGATGTCCAATTAACCTGCCTTGAAATTTTACTAAAAAATACTCAGTGCAAATATACAATCCTAATGGCTATTGGCTTTGGAATTTCGTACTCTCAATTCTGAGAGGTAATTGGGTTGGATTAGTGATGCAGTGAAGCTTCTAAAGGGATGGGTCAAACTTTAATTCGGTGATTAGTGTATGATAACTCTCGAGCTTTTATTAAGAAATTGAATTACCCCTTCGACGAGAGCCATCCATAACTATTTACAGACTAAAAAAAAAATAAAATCAAAATCTGATAAAAAAAAATTCGAACTTTTATTTATAGAAAATTTTGACAGGGATTCATAAAATTTTATTTTAAGTTAAACTAAGTGCATTGGAATAAACAAAATCAAAATATGAATTCTACAAAAAAAAATAATGTTATTCGAGTTCGATCGAGTTACTTAATGAGAGACATTGAGTTTACTAGGTCAAATATATTTATCCTAGTATCAGTTGTTTACTATGTTTTTAAAGAACTTCTATCTTCAGGCTTGTATGGTTAAATACCTGACAAACCACATTTAGATGGTTAAAACATAAGAACAACTTTCATTGAGGTATTTAAATATCTAAGCAATAATATTTAAACGCAATAATTCAAGAGCAAATTTTCTCTAACGCATTTGAACGCTAAGCTAACGGCGTTCGAATGCCTAAACTAAAGAGCAACCTTTGTTGAAACATTTAAATGCTCAACCAATAGTGTTTGGATGCTCCAATTTGAGAGTAGCTTTTATTCAATAGCTTTTGAATACTTGAACCAAATAACAGATTTAGAGTTTCGATAAAGATTTCAAACTCTGGAGTCATGTTGTGTTAGGATTAATTTAAATATTTTTAAATTTTTAGTTAGCATATAATACCGGAAGGGCACCCATATGAAAGAATATTGACATTTTATACTTTCTCCGATCTCTCATCTCTCTCAATCTTTTTTTTTTCCTAACCATGACTGAAGTTCTCAAGCCAACGTCATTCTCTTCCTCAACGAAATTCCTTTTCTAGTAAAAGCTTACATATTCCTCTGGAAATAAAGTTAAAAAATAGATTTAATTTGCGAAAGAAAAATCTCATTACGCGAAAGAAAAATCTCATTACGCGAGGTTGAGACTTATTCTCCATTAGCATATATGATGAAAATGCTAACCTAAGTCCTAACTGGTGCCATGATGCCATGAGTGACCTGATCCAGGCCCAATCCATTTCTGTTCCTATTTCCAGTATTCATCTCTCTCTCTCTGGGTTTAGGGTTTTCTCCTCTCTTGCTCTCTCTCTGTCTCTGTCTCTCTGTCTCTCTCTCTCTCTCTCTCTCTCTCTCTCTCTCTCTCACCATGAGAGCCCTCTTTTCTTCCTCTATATCCCACCCCAGAAGAAATCCTCCCATCTACCTTCTCCTCCATCGCCTATTTCCCAACCACGCCCCTTCTCCATCACATTCTCCTTCCCCGATCCGATTGCTCCATGGGCAATCTTCTACTACCCCGCCCCCGCCCCCACCCCCACCCCCGGTCCGGCCCCCAATCCCGTCCCCATCTCCTCCTTCCGAAATCCTCCAATCCGAGCCCGACCAAACTCCCATCTCGGAGGAAGACGACGAACCCACCAACGAATTCCTCTCCCGCTTCGTCTGGGCCATCCGTGGTAAGCTCTCCGACGCCTTCCCTGGCATTACCCGTGATGTGCTCGATGGAATGCTTCTCGTAGTTTGCCAAAAGGTCGTCTCCAAATTGGATGGTTCCGGCTCGGACGCAGCTTTTATGGACTCGACGGTGGATTTAAGCGAGGATCTGTGGAAGACCATTTGGGAAGTGAGCAATTCGGTCCACGAGGCGATGCGGAGGGATCGGATACGCGCCGAGCTGAGGAAGTACCTCCACTGCGATGAGGTTAAAGAAATGTGTCGCTTTGCCGCAGATGTTGGGATGCGCGGTCCTCTCCTCCGCGAGCTCCGCTTTAAGTGGGCAAGAGAAAAGCTTGATGAGGTCGAGTTCTACCGCAGCCTGGATCAGATGCTGGAGCAGGGGCGGAAGCTGGAGGAAGAAGAGAAGGACGTGAGTTCGGGCTCCTATTTGACGGAAGGGAGTAATGGAGGGCCAAAGGTGACAGCTTTGCCACAGAGGAAGGGGAAGATCAAGTATAAGATATATGGGTTAGATTTGTCCGATCCGAAGTGGGCGGAGGTGGCTGAGAGGGCTGAGCAGGCGGAGAAGCACTTTGTGCCCGAGGAGCCGCAGCCTGTTGAGGGAAAATGCAAGAAGGTTGAGGAGATGATGCTTGGTTTGAATGCGAGGAAGGATGATCCAGTGCCTGTGCTAGCAGAATGGAAGGAGCTCTTAGGGCCGAAGAGAGTTGATTGGCTTGCATTGCTTGATAGGATCAAAGAGCAGAATTTGAATCTGTATTCGAAGGTCAGGTTTGTTAATTGCTGTTTGTTAAATCTGTTTCACTAATTTGTTGTTTTATCTTTGCAAATTACTGGAACACTTGTCTTTTTATGTGGATCCATGGAGATAGTGTCAGTTAACATTTATACCCAGGGATTAGGACAATATTAAACTTATATTGGCTAAAGGCAAAGACCCTTCGTTCAAAGAACAACTTTAACTTGTGAAGTTTCGAGAGTTGCGTTTGAAGGAAATGGCAGATGAAAGCTTAGATATTTCTTATATCATAGAGTGGAACATGAATTACTACCTGCTTCCCAAAACAATGACTAGTACATACTTAATGTATAATTAGCTAACTTAGCATTTTCTCAGTAGGATATGAGTAATCCACTGCAGACATCTGACAGTCTTAGTGAGAGCTAATGCTCCATCAACCACGTTGAACAAGCTAATGCTCCATCAACCACGTTGAACAATCTAAAGTGCCTCTTTATCTTGTCAAACACAACGAGTTACCATGTAGCAAATCTATTTATTTTTGAAGTTTTATTCGGTTTCCTTATCTTTGATAGTCATCTAATTTCAAACAAATCCAACCATCATCTTGTTGTCTCATGAAGGAAGCCTTTCGATTTTTTTCGACTGCTTTGCTTATAAGACAGACATCTGTCACCTGTGGTTTATAACTGTTAAGAAGCATTTCTAATGTTGTGATTCTTTTAGCTAGATGTTTGTAAGTGTGATCCTATGTGTCTCCATAAGCCATCTGTTAGTCAGTTGCATTCTGTGAATACTGAATCCTGCTATGATCAGAAGGGAACAAAGTAAATGCATGGGAAAAAAGATGGCTGAATGGGGCTACTAGTCAGCAAGTGTGATGCAAATGATTTATAGATGTGCAATATGATAGAATATTATGATCTTTTATGTAGCCTGCACCTTGTTGTTCCACAGTATTAGTGTGCAATGGTTCAAACCTTGTGTACCGGGAGAAAATAAACCCCTGACAACTGTACTTATTGTGGTTCTCTGAATAATATCGTTCTTCTCATAATCAGAAAGAATGTGATTTTATACAACACAAGATTTATTTTTATCAATGAGTAAATTTGAGTATCTAGGATGGGGAGCATTTTGAAACTTTTCAGAAGTGAAAAATCTCAACTTCAGGAGAATCTTCAAATACTATGGTAGATTTGAAAATAGAAACGGAGAAAGAAGCAAGTGAGAGCTAATAATTGTTTGCCTAGATAACCTGAAAAGAGAGCAAGTGCTGTCACTAAAGCTCTTTAATGTATAAATTTGCAGCAGTTGTGTGCTAGCTGCCATTAAATTTATGTACTTGTCTAGGATTCATGTCCATGTCCTGCTGTCACTTGTCACTTGTCACGTGTCTGGAAGTTCATTTAGCCTTAAATTTACATCTTAGAGTATTGCCCAGGTACCATGATTCACGCATTCCTCTTATCATTCCCTTTCATATTTGAAATGGTATGGTATGGCATGTGCTTGGTAAATATGCCACAGTAGCAAAATGAATGTCCAATTGTCCATTTTACATTTGGATTTGGTTATCAAGCTACCCCATTTTTCCAGCACTTCAGCAACAATTGTATGACTTTCCAGGATGGAAGTATAAACGCAGTTATTCTTTCTTTTGTCAATCACTTTGGTATTCTCAAAATTCTCCTTTCTTTCAAATATATCATGGTGTTGTCTCAATAGAAAAGCTTGTAGATTCAGGTCACCTTACCTATAGGCCTGTTCAGGGCAAACTTAATTTACTTGTTTCAGATTTTTCTTTTTTTAAATACTGTTAAAATATTTTTTTTCTTTTTATCCTTTACATAAATTGTTGAATACTTCGATCTACTCTAGCTACTTTGATCATTAAAAAGAAATTCTTAATTAACAAAATATCCTATCTCATTAGCTTAGTCATCATGATTTTGCTTCATATAGTACATATATACTTGCCCTTGGTCATGCCAGATTAATTTCACTTGTGATTTTTCTAATGTGCCTACCTAATTTTGCAGATTGCTGAAATCCTGCTAACTGAAGAATCTTTTGAGACTAGCATTCATGATTACTTCAAATTAATAGATTTCCATGCAAAAGCAGATCACATTCAGGATGCAGAGAGGGTTCTTCATAAAATGACTGAAGGGGGTCTTGTGCCCGACATCCTGACATCCATCACTTTACTCCACATGTATAGCAAGGCAGGAAACCTTGATCGTGCAAAGGATGCATTTGAGAGCTTAAGGAAAGAAGGTTTCCAACCAGATTTGAAGATTTATAACTCAATTATCACTGCTTATGTAAAGGCCGGCCTCCCAAAGCAAGGTGAGATGTTGATAAGGGAAATGGAGGTGAGGGACATCAAACCTACCAAGGAAATTTACATGGAGCTACTACAGGCATTTGCTGAGCGTGGCCAGGTTGACGGGGCACAAAGGATCATGAACACAATGCAATTTGCCGGAATACAGCCGACCTTGGAATCATTCACGTTGCTTGTGGAAGCATATGGGCAGGCAGGCGATCCTGATCAGGCCCGTGGCCACTTTGATCACATGCTGAAATCAGGCCACAAGCCAGATGATCGGTGCACTGCTAGCATGATGATGGCATATGTGAAGAGGAACCTGTTAGACAAGGCCTTAGACCTGCTGCTGACTTTGGAGAAGGATGGCTTTCAACCTGGGATTGCAACAAACACCGTCCTGGTGGATTGGTTGGGTAGGCTACAGCTAGTGGAAGAGGCAGAACGACTTCTAAGCAAGATAGCCGAGATGGGAGAAGCACCTTTTGAAATTCATGTCAGCCTCTGTGATATGTACTCCAGGGCACAGCAGGCTGACAAAGCTCGCAAATCGCTGAAGATTTTGGAAGGCAGGAAGAAGTTGCTGAGAGCTGATCAGTTTGAAAGGATAGTAAATGGTCTTCTGGCAGGTGGGCTTGTAGAAGATGCAAAAAGGATGCACAATTTGATGCAAGCACAAGGTTTTTCTCCGTCAGAGCCCATTAGGGTTGCGCTCATGGCAGCGCAGTCAATTCCTCGCCAAAGATCAGTGAGCCGGAGGGGTGGTAAAGCATGATAGTGAGCCTTTCTACTTCAGGTCATAACAAAGTGTCTTCTGAACTCCGATAGTCTCTGTAAGCTTCTGTTCTAGCTTCTACATCAGCTGCCTGCCTGCAGTTAGCATGTTATCAAACGCTCAGATTTCCTGTTAATTATATATCTGAAGATTTTGATATCATTCAGATAAGCAGCAGTCAGAAACCTAATGGGATAAAGAATATTTAGCAATAATTTTTGCATGTTTTCAAGTTCAATGCCTCTTGTACTGTAGAAGCTAGCAATCCTAAACTCAGGATGATTTTCAAGATTGCGCTCTGTTTGCAAGGAAAATATCATTTCAACTTTATCCATCTGTATTGTGGGGAAGACTGGTTATTAATAAGAGTTAGTTCATTAGTCATTAGATATCAATCAATTCCCAGTACAAGAAAAATAGTGCTCCTCTCAACCTGTTTTGTTGATACTTCTGTGACAAATTGAAATGTTATTTTTCTCGTACTATTTGGATTAAAAAAACTTAATCTGTCGAGGCTATAATATGAGAGTTTTTAAGAAAAATAATATGAAGGAATGAAGAATATTACTATTACAGACAAGACAAGATTCTCTTGTACAGGGTAGTGCAGAGGACGGGGCTTCTTTTCCTCTAAAATTACCCACCAAAAAAAAAAAAAAAAAAATGGAAGAACGAAAAATTAACAGTGTTTTGTATTAAAAATGCAGTGTATTTTTAGTTCTTTTTAGGTCAGACCTATTTTGATATATATTTTTTTATAAAATATTAATTAAATTATAAGGTTTAATTAGTAAATAGTAAAAGCGTAAGGTGTAAATATAAATTTAGTTAAAAGGTAGGATGTTATATATAAATTTTATTCGAAAAAAAACAGATAAGATTAAGCTCCATTGCAAACTGCTCTAAATTAGGTACACATATATGGAACTAATTTTGTCTTCAAATTTCGAAGTTAGATGAGACAAATAATTATTGATTCTGACATACCAACCTAACGCTGCAACAGTGTTATCTCTCACTAGCCATTAACTGATAACTCATGATATCCTACTGGTAGTAGTCTTAGTGTGGTACCCACTTTCCATGCCCTATTCGTAAAATTGGATCTTTTTTTAATGTTAGAAATTATATTTATCCCTATTTAAAATAAAATAAAAGAGTAAACTTAATGAATAAATTTTGTTTATATATATATTCCTTATAGATTCATTCAGAATAAGTAATGAGTTAAGTCAAAATACTTCACGCTCACACCAGTCTCTCTCTCTCTCTCTCTCTCTCCTCTGCCATCGTTTTCTCCTCTTCACTTCTTCGCAACATCTAAATTAAAATCCCGTCACCTCCCAAATCCTTCTCTCTATCTCTTCTTCTTCTTCTCGTTAAACGCTAAGCATCTACTAGAGATCGAAACAAACTCCACCATGGACAGAAACCCTAACCCTAACCCTTCCGTCTCCCCGACCACCTACGTCCAAGCCGAGGCTCACACCTTCCGCGACCTCGTCCAGCGCCTCACCGGCGCCGCAGCGGTCGAGTCTCGCCATCCGCCGTTCCCCTCCCCCACCGCCGTCGCCCCCCGCCGCCAAGCCTTCAAGCTCCAGGATCGCCGCGGCCCCACCCTACGCAACCTCGACATCCACCACCGGTCCGCAGGCAAGTCGCCGATCCCTAGTCCTGTCACCCCCTTGGGATCGGAGCCGCTCTTCTCGCCGCCGGCGGCATCGGAGGAGGAGAGGGCGATCGCGGAGAAGGGGTTCTATCTCCACCCGTCTCCCCGGAGTGCCGCCGCGCCGCCGGAGCTACTCCCGCTCTTCCCGCTCTGCTCCCCCAAGCAGAAGCAGCGGGGGGAGTGAGAGAAACTCCGCGAGGGGTATGTCTGGAATGATCCGAGGGCTGCCAAATTTTTGTCCTTTTCGAATGATCTGGGCACGAATCTCAATGTGATGACAAGGAATTTTCTTCTCATGTTTTCTAGAAAATGATTTTAAATTTAGTATGTGCTCTTTTTTTTTTTCTTTTTTTCTTTTTTAAAAAACAACTTATTAATATGCGATTTAGGATAGCTATATCTGGGATTTAGAAGAGATCATAAGAAAAGCTTACAGGGTTTAGATAAATTAAATTAAAAAAAAAGAGATTAAAATATGAACTCTGTCCTATTTAATCCTAAGTAATCTCTGATATAAATAAATAAATAAATAAAATCCACCAAATAAGTTTTCTTTCTTCTCGTACCAATCCAACTCCATTTTCCGGCAAACCTCTTCTCAACACCGTGGGCTGAGCCAGAGACAAACACGATCTTCAGTACTCGAACTCTTATTTTAGTATTGCGGCGGCCCATCTTATCATTTACGTCATCTTTGTTCCTCTTTCCACTCTCAACTACTCCGTGCATGCATGCATGCATGCTAAGAAGGCTTAGCTTGACCATGGGATAGATTTGCTACCCTCTTTGAAATATAAGTATACCATCTCTATTTAAGGTCTCCACTCCATTGAACATATCTATATCCGATTCTTCCATGAGTGCAATTAGTTTCTAAAGTTATACATATATACTTTTTTTCTTTTTCTCTCAATAACTTATATCTCACACAAGTTGATGGATATATAGCGATGCCTTAACTTCTCTTTTGAACTTGTGAGGGAGAAGCTATTTCTAGTTGTGCAACTTGGCTTGCTTTAATCTTCTTCTTTGCTTCATAGAGCATACATAGATAGTCATTTGGGTCATGCAATTTAATGGATATAATAAGGATATTGGTGGACGATGCTAACCTTTCTTTAGACTAAATAGCCGGCCCAGGTACAAAGTGAACATCAACAAAAAAATAAAAATCTAAAAGTGGAAATATGCCGATCACACGATGATGATGATTGTTTATTTCCTTTTTTTTTAAGTCCCAAGTTGTTATATTATAACACTAATATTCCATTCTATGGAAAGAAATTGATAGAAGGCATGATGCAATGAACCTGGCATTCAGAGACAAGAATGTTCATGCATGCACACTCATACACCACGAAGTAGTCACACCAGCATGATGGATAAGAGAATATATACGACCAGTTCAGGATGGTACGTAGTATTTATTTTTCAGTTATAATTCTCATATTCTTGTTATCTGATATCATTGCTAGATAAATATAAACAGCTCAAAGTTTGCTCATCTCATTATAGTGGTGGCTGTATGAAAAGTTTACTCAGTTTTCAAATTGTTGCTTTCATTCTTTTATCATTCAGGAATCAACTATAGGAAACTAATGAGAACTTCCCTTTGACTGATAGGAAGTAAGGTGGGAAAAGGTCATGCTTGTGAATGCCTGGATGCGGACGACTAAAAGCACATCATCATAGTCTCATACCTATCGATACATTTGGAGCCTTCTAATAATTTGGATTATTACCATTCAATGTGGGTCATATTCCATCTTATCTTGACCCATCAAGAGACCCAAACGTGTAATATTTTAACCAACTAATTGGTCATGATTAGGAATAATCTAAGACTGCTCCACAAGTCTTAATTGCGTTCAAAAGTTAAACATATTAACTAGACTCGCACGCCTTTGCCTAATCCTTTTCTCTTACTTTATGATTGAGCCAAAAGGTCCCCATGATTTTGTCATGCTTAATACTATTTTGAGAATCTTAAATATTGAAAGGAGAAGAAGCAGTTGTGTACTCGTTGATCCTATTAATGTTTGGTAGAGAAAGGACAAGGGTGTGCAACAACAAGAAGCAACCTGATTGCTTCAAAGCAAGAACCTGTGAGGAAAGGAGAAAAACAAATAGATCATTCTAGTTAAGCATGTGTCAGGCTAAATTGAGTTCAAAATCTATTTCACGTCTCTTTCTTGTGATCAGGTTTCTAAGATTTATATCTCATATGACTCGTTTTGACATTCTAGTAGATGCAATTATGAGCACCTTACCATTTTAAATAGCTTTCTTATTTGAATTTAAAAAATGGTAAACCAACTAAGCTGTAAGTTAAATTTAGGTTAAATTACATCTCATCCCCCAGAGTTAAGACTTCATATCACTTATTCTCCTGAAGAAAATAAAGCATGACATTAGAACCTCCTAAACTATCATAATTTCTATAGACAAAAGTTAATTTTATAAAATTGCCTTAATTCTTCTTATATATCTGGGTTGTAAGAAAGGACTAAGTTTCATAGCAGATTAGAGTTTCAACAACATTTTTCTTAGGTCTTCTAGAGAGCTTCCTCACTTTCACCTATGTTTTCCTCCCCTCTTCTAATTTGCTATTGAGTATAACGTTTTGTTTTATTTGTAGTGCTGTCTAATGTAAGTCAAGTATGAGGTTTGTGTTAAAGAGTTGTCATTCACATACATACTCTCTCTCTCTCTTCTATACTAAATTGTATTGTTGTAATATTTGAAAGTTATAAAATCCCTCAAAACAAAAGACATAAAGATTAGGAGGAAAAGAGTAATTAAAAGTAATATTTCTAGAGAACTTGATACTGGGAGTGAGAAACATTATGTGAACGAAAAAAAAGAAAAGAGAGAGAAGAATATTAAGAGAAGGGAGAGAGATAATTAACAAAAATAGAGAGTGAGACAATAAAATTATAAATATCTTAGTATAAGATTGGGAAGTAAGGAGAACAATTTCAGCACAAATGAGTGCAACAAATTAGTCGCATGTCAAATTTAGACAGAAAATAAAGCAATAGGTTAACAAATGAGTCATTCCAAAACATTTAAATAATTCTGGGGCCTCGGGCCTTTTTTTTTTCTTTTTCTTTTTTTAGATGATATAAGTGATACTGTATCATAATTTAGGAGGTCTAAATATAATTTAGGTTAGTTGGGACAATTGCTATGTTTGAATTGATGGTCTACTCTTATTGCAAAGCCATCACCTCTCTCTCTCTCTCTCTCTCTCTCTCCCTCTCCCCAAGAATGTCCTCCAGTGAATATTAAGAGGAGTTGGGCCGCAGCCCAGAGGGCCTGGCCCAAACTTGTTCTGAAATCATTGAGCCCTATAACTGATGATTGTATTAAAATCCAATTCAACTCTAAAATATTTAAGCACGTATGTTGTGAATCAATTATCATACATTAATATTCTACTTTAAGTGGAATCAAATCTGACCTGAATCTCTAAAAAAATTAAAAAAAAATCCTTATTTCCTTTTTCCTCTCTCTCTCTCTCTCTCTCTCTCTCTCTTTCAATCAAGTACATAATAAAACCCAAAGGCATCTTATTTTGCAACACATGGAATTAAATCTCATCTAAATGGAAGATGATCAAACTTAGACTAAGAAAGAAGAAATCTCCCACTTGCATACGTTGCAATTCTATGTCCCTTTAATGGATTTCTCTTTTGATCTCAATGCTTGTCGCATTTTGTTGCCATGTCATTGTCATGCAGTCCTACCAAATAAATATCCGGGCATATGCATATGCTAGCTAGTCTGAAACAAGGAAAACTGTTGCCCTTCACGTGCTTCTCGTGCTCTTAGGACTCCATAAAAACTTATTCTTCTTCCACATTTCAAATTATATTCATGCATGTAGAACCAAACCCTAAGGTCGGCAAATAATTATTTATCAATCGATTTGATGAAAATATAATGATTAAGATCCTCCAAGATATAATAGAAATGTAAAAAATTTAAAAGATATTACCGGTTTAATAGGTAATTATTATTTTTAAATATATTACTTTTCACGTTATTTTTTTACAATTATATTATCTTATAAAGACGTATATATCTTTAACCGAGAATAATGTGTATATATTAAAAATTAGGATATTGATGTCTTTTTATAATTAACTTAGATGATAATTTAATTAACTTTTATCTCTTTGATTATTTTTTATTATTTATATGTATATATATATATATATCTCATTAGTTTAAGATTGATTTAAATTTAAATTATTTAGTATTAAATAGCATTTTCTATAATTACGGTATTAGGATATCTATCATAATAATATCTAAGAGATAAATCTTAAAAGAAGAAAAGAAAGTGTAATTAGAAGTAGTTAGACATACGTAATCAAATCTTCTTTGCTAATATACCACCGGTACTAGGTATGAAAGCTCGGGTACTAAATTTTTAAACGGGTATTAAAGTATTTGCTTATTATTATCGATTTTATTAACAAAATTATTAGTTTAAATAAAGCTCAGTAAATAAGCTCAAAGTGAGATAGAACAATTGGAGTTTGATGGTTTACACCTTAACCCTAATCTATCCAAGTAAACAGGGTAGGAACTCATTTCTAAAATAAGGGTTAGATTTGGTGTATGAACAAGTGAAGTTTTAAGTGGCAATTGGTTACATTCAAATTCAATCTCCAATTATTAGGAATCGATTGGAATTTATTAGAAAACAATTGAACACGCATCACTTGATAATTTCAAACAACAGATTTAGATTAAAGAGAAGTTTAAGTTTAATTGTGTTGTATGAATTTGGAGTCTTTTAAAGACAGGGTAGGGTAGGGTAGGGTGGTGTAGAAAGTATGAGAGCATCCATCCATTAGTTTTTGGAGGTGTTTGTATATTTCTAATAGTGTTTAGGCTTCAGAGGAAACCCCCCCAGATCCTATATCTCTTTCAAGCAACAAGAAAGTCTAAAAAGGATTCGATTTACTACTCTGGCTTGGCTTCGTTTCCACCTCAAAATCCTCCAACCGCAACGGCTAAACCCTTCTCTCTCTCTGATGTCTTCCTTGCTTTCGATTCTCTCTCTTAGGCACACGAAGCTTTCAGGAGTAGAATAAAAACCCATGTCCAATTTCTCGACGCTGACGCCAAAACCATGCCTTCCTCTTCGATTACTCACGGACCCATCAACCTCCTCGACCTCCTCTCGCACCTCCGATGCCTCTCCCTCGATTCCGGGCCGCCGCACCCGATTTCCCCAGTTGGGCCTTCTCTAGTCCCGCTCAATTCCACTCACACTAGTGTAATCTGCTCTCCTTCGCGCCCGAGGAGAAGGAGCCAGAGGACTGCCGCCTCCTGTGTGCTCTCCGGGAGCTCTTCGAAGCTATTCAGGCTTGGGAACGAGTTCAATCGGTTTATCCGGCTTCATACTAGCCGAATCCCGATCGGGTTCGGATCGATTGGGATCTCCGGTTTGGAGAATGGGGAGATTCCAGCAAAGGACGACGGCTCTGGGGTCGTGGAGGATGATGGAATGCATATTAATGGCGTTGAGATGGAGACGCCGAAGAAAGTTTTGATCTTGATGAGCGACACGGGCGGGGGTCATCGGGCTTCGGCGGAAGCTTTAAAGGCGGCTTTCAATCAAGAATTCGGCGATGAGTACCAGGTCAAAAATTTTGATTTACTTTTTAGTTGGTGTTTGATTAGTTGGTGTTGATAGAAGTGGATTTATGCAGGTATTTGTTACAGATTTGTGGACAGATCACACGCCCTGGCCATTTAATCAATTGCCAAGGAGTTACAATTTTCTGGTGAAACATGGACCTCTCTGGAAAATGACATACTATGGTAGTGCTCCTAGGTTGGTGCATCAGCCCCATTTCGCAGCGACTTCGACATTTATAGCTCGGTACGTCCATTTTGCCTCTCTTATGAAGTTCCTAACTTTCCTGTTAAATAATTATAGGACCATATTTGATGCCGATGCTATGTAGCTGGGAAATTTTCTGTTAAGATGGTTATAGGAAGAAGCGCTTCAACTAAGAGCTTTGTGCTTGGCCTGATAAGGATACTATAACATGTTAGTAATCAATTCATTTGTTTGTTCTTGTTGGATTATTTACTGGGACAACTTACTAACTATAACATTCAAATCCCAACTACAAAAATGAATTTAATACATTCTAAGTTTATTCACTGAAAAAAACCAGAACATGTAAAAGCTGAAAGAATCAAGCACATAAAAAGAATAATGCAGCTCTTTGTTTTAAGAGAAAGGGTATCTATAACTTCTCCTTAAAGTGTCTAAACAGAGTGACATGCATTCTGCACCTAAAACACTTTTATTTGTCTATTCTTCTACCCATCCGCTTGCAAGAACATGTATGTGCAAGCACTTATACATAGAAGCCTCTTAGAAAATTACTATGTAGTCTGAATGCTTATGAGGACTTCTCAAGCCCCAAAGAACGAAGGCAAGGTACCACATACCACATATGCTTAAGAGACTAGACATAAGCATGCAGTCTATATTTCAGAAAATGTGTTCTTCCTCCTAATTCCTCTATCTCTCTTTCAGTTAACTATCAGAGTATCAGTTAATTTAGATATATTATAAGTCTTTTTTTTTGGTCCTTGTATTCCTATATACCATCATTCTTTGATCTGAAGATGGATCCAAATTAGGATAACCGCCATGCATATGGCCAGTGATGGTGAGAAGATCTTTGATTTGTGCTTGACATAGAGAATGTAGTGTAGTTGGAGAAAACTAGATGGGCATCAACTATTTTTAGAGCATTATATCCTAATTTTGTTGCCAATTTTTCAGGAATTCAGCTTTACAGAGGGCTATGCTTCTTTGAATTTAAGGATGATCGTATAAATTTTAGTTCTTTTTATCAATTGCGTTTTAATCATTACTCTCTTGTGGCATCTTCTGTAAAATAAAATGAGTTCTCCTTAATGATGCATTATGTTTTCCTTATTGGATATGTTTAAGCTATTTTGAATGACTTCTCATTTTCTTATCCTCTATCATTAATCACCAGTTGCTCCTTACTCAATCTTTTTTAGTAGCACCACTTACCTACTGATGTCATTCACTTATGCAAGTACCAAATGAGAGATATAAGCACTTCTCCACATGATAAATCTTTCTTTATGTTTCATACGTAAAATGATGCCATCAGAAATTAACTAGTGCCATGTAACCTGACAAAATATTTCAACAATAAGTCAAGTTAATGTTTGTTACTTGAGTATTTATATGTTTGTTTAAGCCGTTATTATATACTTGAGTATGTATATAAGTTTGTCAAAACTTATTCAGAGGGAGATGAGGAATGTCTTCCAATATAATTATGAAGTGCTTTTTAAGAAATAGCTAATGAGAGTAACACACAACTTTGTCAAGTAGTGATTAGCTCAGTGTGTGCGGAGAGAAGAACAATAGAGAGTGTAGTTACACTATAATAGAAGTTTCGAAAGGTTGCAGTGCAATTTGGTTATGTTGTAGATAACAATAAATAATTGTTTGTTCCCTAATTTGAAACAATATCAATACAATAGTCTTTGATGTTATCTTTTCAATACTTCTATTGTATCTTAGGATTAGTTCAGAGTTGTTTAGACCTTATTAGCACCCCTAAAGGAAACATTATTAGCTCTAACCTTGAAAATTTCTGTTATCTGTACAGAGAGGTTGCAAAAGGACTGATGAAGTACCAGCCAGATATTATCATCAGTGTACATCCTTTGATGCAACATGTTCCCCTCCGAATCCTTAGGGCCAAAGGTCTGCTAAAGAAGATTGTATTTACTACAGTTATCACAGACCTGAGCACTTGCCATCCCACATGGTACCGTACTTTTGTAATTGTCTTATTTTGACAGATGTTAGTAAATATAAATTGGGCTTTCTGTTTTTTGTTCTCCAGATAAATATCTGATGCACATGTTTATACGTCTATTCTTCTTCTTTTCCTTCTTCTTTTCGTTTCCTTTTTTTTTTCTGACAGACATGATTATAAATCTTACCAGCGAATTTTTATCGCTATGTCTTCAGGTTTCATAAGCTAGTAACAAGATGCTATTGTCCATCCACAGAGGTGGCCAAAAGGGCATCAAAAGCTGGATTGCAGCCTTCCCAAATAAAGGTCTATGGCCTTCCTGTGCGTCCTTCTTTTGTTAAACCAGTCCGACCAAAGGTATTGGATTTTTCTTAGCACAATCATTTTTTTGAGTTGAGCTGTCCATCCATCATTTAACCTATTAATTTTTGCTCCTATCATTTTTCCAATAGGATGAATTGAGAAGGGAGTTATGTATGGATGAGGATTTACCAGCTGTCTTACTGATGGGAGGAGGGGAAGGGATGGGTCCCATTGAAGCTACTGCTCGAGCACTTGGAGATTTACTATATGATGAAAGTCTTGGAGAACCTATTGGTCAGATCCTTGTCATATGTGGCCGCAATAAAAAACTAGCCAACAAATTGCAGTCAATCAATTGGAAAATTCCTGTTCAGGTATCCACACTGTCCAAAACTGAAGTAACAAACTTGTTTTTCCACACCATTTTGACAGTAGTTGCATTTTGTTTCTACTTTATAGATGGCAGATAGTTTATAACAGAAATGGCTAAGAGTCCTTATCCAGTGGAAATATAATAGAAAGCATAGATATACTTTCCTATTTCCATAGTTTAGATTATACTTCTTGTAATGATACTTGTCTTCAATTTTCGTTGTATTGGTTGCTGCTTTTGATAATTTTGATAATATCTGAATTTTCGCCAGAGATTTCTGCTATGCTTGACCTCTATTTTAATTAATCAAATTAGGTGAAGGGCTTTGTCTCTAAGATGGAAAACTGCATGGGTGCATGTGACTGCATTATTACAAAGGTATAATTTCTTTCAGATATATATGTGGGATGCTCTTTCATTGAAATTTTAGTTACATGTGTTCAATTCTTATGTGCAGGCAGGACCAGGTACTATTGCAGAAGCCATGATTCGTGGTCTCCCTATCATTCTGAATGACTATATTGCCGGACAGGTACAGATGTACAGTGAATATTCACTGGAAATCCCACTTGTTTTTATGGCATATATATGACACATGAAAACATATTTATAATTCTTTCAAGGTGCTCAGTAGTCAGGTCTTCCATAGGATGCTAAATACAAAGCACACATACTCTTAATTTAAAATAATAAGACGTGAAGATACTTCCCAAAAGCTGCTCCAGATGTTTCTCTCTCTTTTATATACTCACTATTTGGTATTTTATCTACGATACAAAACTTCTATACAAATGATGGATTGGTTAAAATATTGTTGTAGCTGCAGCGGCTTAGGTCTGCATCATGGAAGGGCCTATATTAGGCTGCTATGAACCTAATTAACTACTTTAAAATATCTAGATAATGTTTTCATACTCGTAAGGAGCATCTACTTGATGGAGCAGGTTTAAATAGCCTTTAGTTCATTCAGATACTTGAAAGTTTGCACTTTGGCACTTTGTTTTTAATAGGATAGCTAACCAATAATCTGCTCTAAGCCCTAGACTTTTATATCCTATTGGGCAACCACTGATAGGAATCTTGCCCTACATCATGAGGTTTAGAGATTTGCTGGGTTCTTTTGGGCTGGAGCCAAGCTCCATCCCAGCCAACAGAAAAGGGCATGATAAGGCTCAACCCAGGCCAAAATGAAAGAAGCAATAGTCTCCTAAAAGTTTGTAAAATGCTGGTGGAGATGCCCTGAAACTAGTAATGCTGATTGGGAGTGGATTGTTGGAGGTGCTGAGGTGAACAAACTGATGAAGTATGAAATACTTTACTAACTGAGTTGAAATTGTAGGCCAGATTCATGCAGGTCTTATACTGAAAAAATAGTATTGGTCCTACAATGAGAGCAGCATCTAACACATTACCACACTGATGAGACGTCAGCACATCCACTAATGGTGACATGCATAACTTTTGAAAGAAGTAGCTAGATGTGTCCAAGATCTCAAGGCAAATTCAGGCTGTATAATATCTTTTACTAGCCACTTATTGAACTTAATTCTTATGTTTTGAACGATCTATCTCTTTGGGGTATCACCACTATTCTGACTACTGGTGGTACTTAAAACTTTGACATGCATAACTTTTGAAAGAAGTAGCTAGATGTGTCCAAGATCTCAAGGCAAATTCAAGCTGTAGAATATCTTTTACTAGCCACTTATTGAACTTAATTCTTATGTTTTGAACGATCTATCTCTTTGGGGGTATCACCACTATTCCGACGGACCGCTCAATGAAGTGTCCATGATGCCTATGCCTTGGAGAACAAAATTTTTGTGAAGAAAGGGGTTGTCTTTTTGGTGACTGTGAGAGTAAGTGAAAGCATGAAGACATACATCTAATTTCAGAACTTTCAGGTGTTACTAGCTTTGCTAGTAAGAAAGCAGGAAGAGGTTAGAGATGACGAAATCTAAAGCGAGCAACATTATTTTAGTATGCAAAACCATTCTAATGCACAGAAGAACACTAAATATGAATTCTGAATAAGATGCACAACATAATAGCAAAAATGTTTAAATCTATTAACTGATTTCTTGACGACTTCCAATTACATGCTCTACCTACTCATTCTGTTGTACTGCATTTTAAAAAAAATTTGTTTAATTCTCTAACTGATTTCTCGACAACATCCAAATATGTGCTCTGCCTACTCATTCTGTTGTAGTATGATGACATGTTCTGTGATATACTAATTAAAGGATTTTTGTAACTCACATGCATAGAAAAAAAAAATGGAAGTAGTATCTTGACTTGTAATTTAGTTGTTAAAAAGTTTAATTACTTGTTCCGGTATTGTTAGTTTGAGTCCCCTAAATAGTGGTTTGGAGATCAATTGGGATCCTTGAGTTCCCCATTGTCTTTCAAAGTTTAAAAGATGTAGTGAACTTTCAAATCTAAGTGTAGCATTTTTATTTCTGAAGCTTGCTATGTTCAAGCCAGTATATATGTAAATTAGTTTTAATCTTTTCTTGTGCTTATAAAGTATCTGCTTAATACATGAACTTAGTAGTATCAATTGTTTGCATGACAGGAAGTTGGCAATGTTCCTTTTGTGGTGGAAAATGGATGCGGGAAGTTCTCGAAATCGCCAAAAGAGATTGCGAAAATAGTTTCTAACTGGTTTGGTCCAAAATCGGATGAGCTTAAAATCATGTCGCAGAATGCCTTAAAGCTAGCACGACCTGATGCAGTGTTCAAAATTGTTCAAGATCTTCATGAATTGGTCAGACAACGAAGTCTTGTACCACAATTCTCCTGTGCAACTTAATTCACCATGGAAATTTTGAGCTGATCTTTTATTTCTGATACAGCAAGTATTGTTGTTCCTCGACAATTTATTCGGTAATATTTATTGGTTTTGTGAGGCGCTTCATTCCGACAAAAGAAGATTATCAAAATGCATGAGTGCCATTTTTCTTCTGGCAATGTTTCAGATATAATCCACATCTATTGGCAAATTTTTGTGTGATAGCAAACTCCTTGTTAATATTCGAAGAATTTTATCTGTCTTCATATCTTTCTATGAAGCACATTTTCCTCAATGCACATCTATACTTTCAGTTGGCATCCTTTGATCTTTAAAGACAGCATTGAGATTATCTTTAGTGACGCTCAGAAAACAAGAAGAGAAGAAAGAAAGATACACCCCACTCAAAACTTTTGGCCTCCTTGATCTTTAAGAATAACTATTTTATTATTCTAGAATATAATCTTTTATTTTAGAATAACAACTAATCATCGTAATAGCTCTATTTAAAAATACAAACACTATAATCAAACACTAACTCAATTATTAATCTATTATTAATATCTATCACATTAATTTATTTTATATCAAATTAAAAGTTTTTATTATAATTTTACACACAAAAAAAAATAAAGTACAGCATTTTTTTATATCATATCGAAATTAATTATTTTACTCTTATTTTAAAATACTAGTGAATATAGAAATAATTATCCCTAAAATAAATTATTATTTTAATAATAATAAATAAGAATTACTATTTTTATTTTAATCCTATTTTATTTCTATAATTATATTTTTAAAAGCTGTCTATTCTAGACTTTAAAACTATATTTTGAATAATTACTTCGGATGTCTAATCTAAACTTTAAAACTATATCCTACTGAATTTATAGATTTGAGGTTAGAATTGGTAACTACAACTCTGCTAAAGTTGGTAGGTTGTACCCCAAAATTTTTTAATTAATGCCGCATCTATAAAATATGCAGGCCCATCAATTCCCAACCTCATCCTTCCTTCTCTCACCTACTCATCTCTCTCTCTCTCTCTCTCTCTCTCTCTCTCTCTCTAATGGAGCTCACGGCGCAGCAGCTGGGTGCCTTCGATGGCACGGACCCGAGCAAGCCCATCTACGTGTCGATCCGCGGCACGATTTACGACGTCTCCTCCGGCAAGGGGTTCTACGGCCCCGGCGGCTCCTACGCCGTCTTCGCCGGCCGCGAGGCGAGCCGCGCGCTGGGCAAGATGAGCAAGAGCGAGGAAGACGTCAACGGCAACCTCGACGGCCTCTCCGAAAAGGAGATGGGCGTACTCGAGGACTGGGAGAAGAAATTCCAAGCCAAGTACCCCGTTGTCGGCCGCCTCGCCTCCTAAATCCGTCGACCATGTACTAAAGATGGGATCTTTATGCCGATCCGATTGGGGAGTGATTCATATGTGGGTATCTTTGGATCCATCTGTAAGTGATGCAAATAAGAGTGTGAATTTAGTAAAGTATCCATCACTGTACTGATCTATCTATGGGTTAAAGATGTTAAATTAGTGATCTGCGGTCTTGTTGGTATCCTGATTTATGTTTGATTGCGTATAAATTAGTGATCTTAGTGGATTAATGTTGTTGTGAATTGCCCTGTAATGCGACGAATCCTCTCTTAAAGACGAGATTTTTATGCCGATCTATGTGCTAAAGGTGGACACTTTATTTATGACTTAAAATATTTTAATTAGTGATCAGTTGTTATCTTGATATCTGAATTGATGCTTATCAGTAAATTATGCTTTAATTGGTGATATGGAGTGAGTGGAGTGCTTTGATGTGTTAGATTATACCTTTCTTTAAACATAGATGTTTAAGGAGAGAGGTTTTCCTTTTCTGATGAATTGAGTACTGCTTTCTTCTGCTCATATTGGGAGTTTGAAATGTTTGTATCGTAATAGATTAAGTAGTGCATTGTTTGCTCATTTGGTGGAAGATGTTAACTAATAATGTAGAAATTGCTCTATCTAGTGAAAGAGATTTAAGTAGTTTGCCTGTGCTAAAGAAAAGTTCTTATCTTGGATGTGTTTGCCTGTGCTAAAGAAATGCATGACTTATAGCCAGAAGGAAAATATATCTATATATTCATTCTAAGATAAGGCATGAATTATCTAACTTAAATTTCTATAAATACTATGGGAGGGAATGCTTCATATAGATATTCTTAATATTTGGCAATGGTATACCATCATCATTTTAACTTAGTCTCGTTCAACTTATTGTATGCAATGTAAACTGCAAGGATAATTTCTGCAGGTAGGCTTTATTTTTTTTTGTGACAAAGGTTGGCTTGATATTGATATATGCGGTTAGTGAAAAAGACTACAATGGAACTATGGAGTCATAAATGCTCTTGGGAGTTTTATTTTCAATTATTCATTAATGATAACGATGTTTTGGCTGATTCTTGATTTTTCAATATGCTTCCCAAAGTTTATCCCATGATTTGATAACCAAATATTGTTTTATTTTTGTTCTATCTTGAAGCTTGTCCTTTTGGTGAATGAATAGCTTTCTGGGCAAAACATGATTTGTTGTATGGAAAAGATTAAATTCAATCGTTGTACACTTGTTTTTCTGCCTGAGTTTGTCCATTGTGGTGGCACCAGATCATTTTGCTTTCAATTGTAGCAAGGCAAATCTTACTTGTGCCTTGTTCTAAACTTCTAGTTGAAAATATTTAATTAATTTTGAAAGATTTATTTCACTTAGAATGATAAGATACAATTAAAATAGAAAATAAACAATAATTTTAACGTGGAATTTTTTTTTATTCAACTACGAATCTCTTGATGATGTTAACTGCACCGCTTTCCGTGCTTGGTACTCAATCTTAATAACCCTTAAGGTTGTAGGCTTGAAATTCTAATAAAATAAAATATTAATCTCCCCAGCTTCCTCTTTGAATGATCTCCTACAAGATTTTTTGGCCTATAAGAGTTCTCCCTTTTTCTTCAACACTTATCCTTTTATCCTAATTTGGACAGAAAAGGTGAACATTTTTTCACATGTTCTAACAGGTTCGAACAAATACATTGAAAGCTATTTTGAATGATTTATAAAGCTTTCAGGCAAATCTTATTCGAAGTTTGTTCGAACAACTTCGTAAAATCGAAATTTATTCGAACAACTTCGAACAATTTCAAACAAATTACTAAGCGTTATTTTGTTGAAGCTCTTGAAAAAGTCTTGTTCGAATAAACTTTGAATAAAGTACTTAGTATTATTTTTTTTGGAGCTCTTGAAAAAAATCTTATTCAAATAACTTCGAACAAACTACTTAGCATACTTTTTTCGAAGCTCTCAGTGAAGTTTCGTTTGAATTTGCTTGAACAACCTTCAAACGAACTTCAATTTTTATTGCGCAATTTTATTTATCTTCCAAACTCCATATGACATTATGCCACAGTTTAAACAATAAAGACTAAAAAAGAACACTACGACTAATTTTGTTTAGTCACCAATTTGTCAATTATAAAACCTAACACTAGCCTTTTGAATAGATTCACATTCTTGTGGAAGGATAACATGAGTTCTTTCTTGATGTACTCATCTGCTGAATGGTGTGTGAACTGTTTCCATGTTACATCTTAAGTAGGTATCATTTGTTGGAGCTTCTGTTCTTGTTCTGTAGAAGTTGGGTGACATCATAAGTAAACAATTGTAGTAAATATGATGGGACTGTTGAAACATTCAATTCTCAATAATCAGTTCTAGTTATAAGTTACAGGGTTTTGCCAAGAAACTCTACACCATGCAGAATATTGAGGGAATGAAGGAGAGTGAAATCTAATAATGTTTGGTGTAAAGAGAGATGCCATTGTGAGATTGTCTTTGGTATTTTTCTTCTTTCTTTTCTGATTAAGTTATCTGTTTGATTGATATGCTAAAGAAAAGTGACAAGATGAACAGCAATGCTTTACACAATGCAAGAAACAGAGGAAGGTTCAATTCCCTTCCATGTATACTGAACTACATATTTTCTTATACATGGAGTATCTAAAAAGAATTATAGAATAAAAGGTCACACACTAGATCTACATATGGGAGGAGACAACTATCTCCATTTGATGCTATGGAATGAAACATACAATTGCATGGGCATTCAGACATCATATTCCTGCACTTGAATGACTTGTAACAGTATATAGATTCATCAAGAATCTGCTGGTGGTTCTTCAACCTCATCCACTTCTTGGCTCTCCTCCATCATGTTCATCAGCATGGAGATCTGATCTTGAAGCATGGCATTCTCCCTCTCCACCTCGGCCCGCCTGCTCCGCTCCTGAAGCAATTGAACCTGGAGATGCTCCAGGCACCGCGAATCCTCCTCCAACTGCTCGTTGAGCCCGTTGATCTCGCGGTCCTGTTCCATTGACATCAACCAGGTTAAAAGGTTCTTTCTACAACATCATCAGCGGCGGCGGCGAAAAAGAACATATGAAACCGGACCTTTCTATTCATCTCCTGGATTGCAATCCTACGCATGCTCTCCACGACGTCCACATTGACAAGCTTGCGCTTCTTACCGACTAGCCATCCCTTAGGGTACGACGTGGTGTCGAAGTCCGGCGGAGGGAGTAAGATCTCTGCAGGGTTGCGTCCGCCTTTCAAGCCACCCATGGTTGGTTCCAATGGTTCGAAGAGCGCCTTCCGGCGATCAGATAAAGTGTTGGCTTTCGGGTCCAGCATTGGATGGTCATCGGCACTCACCACCTGGTTGTTTTCTCTATTCACTGAGTCCTCTGGCTGGCTATCTGAGCTCTCTTCCTTGAGTGCATTTTCCAAGCACCGGCCATTGGCTAAGATGAATTGATCACAATAGGGATAAAGAGATCATATCAAAAAGAAAATTCCCCTTTCCCCCCTACTTAGATCTATAGTATAGTCCATGCCCGATTCTTTCTCACACGCAATAAGTAAGCAGGAATTAATAGCTATCGTATCACTACAATGATCCAGGTTTAATGCCTTCAAGCTGCGGTATGGGGAATCTTTTATATGAAAATAGAAAAGAAAAAGACTAAGAATTAAGTCGCATCAAATAGTTGGATGATATCTCTCAATGTGTGGTTGGAAGCAGCTGTATGATACCAAAATAAAACAAAATGGTTGGAATTGACTTCATATATATTATATTCGTTGCATTATATAGAGCCCAGCTCGAGCTCTAAACAAGCCGACCTCAAAAATTTGGGCTCAAGCTGAACTTGGCTCGCTCGCGAGCTCGGCTCTAATCAATTCCGAGCCGCTCGGCTCGTTTACACCCGTAAATTTAGCGCTAATATGAAACGAGAAAAGCATGGCATCCAAAGCGTATATACCCGTAAAGTGCCGGTGAAGCCACGCGAACTTGAAAAATATAGGCAAATAAACTGGCATCTGTCGGTCAGCGGCAGCATTGCATTCTCCACACCGCTCGGATCCCAACTACTCTCTTTTCCCCAACCACCCCTCGAAGCCCAATATTATCCAACCAAAATTAAATCGAGAAAAATAAAATAAAAAACGGTCGATTTCCTCTCTTGTTTTTTTCATTCGTTCTTTCCGAACTCTCCTCGATCCTAATTGGAGTGTGGTAGATTTGAGAAGAGAACTACCGATTACCTGATCTCTTGCGAGAATTCCAAAAGATCCTGGGAGGAGAAGCTGGGGAGAACCCATCCATCCCAAAGCTCTTATTCCCTCCTCTTTGCCAAGAACGCAAGAAGGTTCCTCCAAACCCTTGTCGTCTTCTCCCCGCTGCCGATCCACAAAGAAAGAGAATCACAAAAGGAAGGTGATAAAGAGATCCGGTGAAGAGTTATTTACGACCTCGGTTGTTGTTGAGCTCTTCTTGCTTGCCCTTCGTCGCTTAAGCTTATCAGAGGAGAGAAGACATGCGGAAGAAACCTCTCTCCGTCTCTCTCGGCGCGCGTAAATGTTTCTGTCGCCCTTTGGAGGCTACTTGTGTCACTTATTATTATGCTTCTTCGCTATCGCGATGGCACCGATGACAAAGGGACGGTCACGGTCGTCTGGACGTTGCTTTTTTTGTTTCTAAGCTAACACGAATATTACGGTTTACACCTTACGATTTTACTATTTTACTATTTAGTTCGTATTCTAAATATCTGGTGGAACTTGGAAGACGAGTCTGCCCACCAACTGTCTGTAGGAAGGCCCCACTGAAATATTAGTATTTAGTTCATTAGTAGAAGATTTAATGGGTCTATTAATGATAGGTATAATGATGCAATCTAGGTCATATCGGATTAGGAGACATTGGGCTCAATGAATTGAGTCTAGTTGTCTTATTTACTTATTTGGTTTAATTAGAGCCTTAATATATTATAAATTTTTTTAATTAGTTAAATCTGTATAATATTTTATAGACGTTAGAATAATATCAAACTAACCGGATAAAATTGCCAACATTTAGATCTATAACTTTGGTTGTCACTAATTCTCTAGATTCGGAATCTATTTGACGAAACAAATGACTAATTTGAGAAAGATAAGGAAAACTAATTTAACTAAGTCATAATTATGTCTAAGTCGTGTTTATCTTTAATATAAGCTAATAAGTCAAATCTTAATGAAAGTCGATAAAAGTCAGCCACGTGGAGTGCAGCCCTAATTTATTATTATAGAATAAATATTAAGTTAAGTTAAATTTATTTACCTTACATTACTTATCGTCCTTATCTTTAACCGTAGTCGTTAGATTATCGTTATCTTTTTAGGAGAGGATCATAGCCGTAGAATCTCTAATACTTTTAAACCTAGTCACCACCTTCCTCCAACAGTCACTCTATCTTACGGTTGTCTATCATCACCCTTGGCCGTCCGTTACCTTCCAACGATCGTCGTAATATCAAATATATACCGTTCTGTTCTGTCCTATTTTAACTTATCCTATTTAGGTGAGACTAGAGTCATTAGAATCCTAACTCGTGTGGCAACTATCACCTAAATTTTTATAATTTTTTTACGATCAGAATTCATAACATATAACTACACTATAATTTTTTCTCCAAAAGCGCAACTAGATCCGCTGGTAAGGCATCTAGAGTGGTATAATTCGCTTCCTGAGTCTATTCAATATGATTAGATCTCCACGTGAAAGAGTTACTTCAAACTAATTTGTTTTTTATATCTCAAAGTTTGGGCTTATGGTTGACCTCTATATCTATAATTAATACCCAAGTTCAAGGGGCTTATTTTGCTGAGAGGGTTCTTGGCTTAATTAATATTTTAACCCTCCTCAACTATTAAAAAAAAATAATACAAACACCCCTGCATTATTTAATTATATTACTAAGCCCTTGGCGTTAGATGTTCCGTTAGAAAAAAAATGTTAACAATTTTTTTTAAAAAAAAATTAATTAATTAATTTGATGGACGAAAAAATTTCTTTTTTTTTTTCCAATTGTATTAAAAGTGGATTTTGAAAGAATTTAAAAAAAAATTGATTTAGAGTTAATGAAAGGATAGGAAAGAAAGAAAATGGTATCTTTTTGTCCATTATTAAGTTAGTCAAGTTTTTAAGATTATTTAGATAGGGCTAGAAATTGTTATAATTTAATTTATATTTAAAAAAATTAAGACTAAGTAATGAGACTAACTAATTATAAGCCAGACAAATAGATTAGTTCTCTCTAATATATAAATTAATTAGGATAATTCTACTATAAAATGGGCGAATGAGTAAATTATGAGTATATGAAATTCACTAAATATCAAATCTAAAGTTCCGGAGATAATCAAATTTATACCGTTGTGCTTAAGTTTTGGCCAAAGTGAAATCAAGGAGTTCAGGGATAATAATAAAATTAATATGTTTTCCATGAGCAAACAACAATAAAATTATGAACAAATAAGAGTTATTTGGTTGTATGAATACAAGATATTACCGAACACAGGATGAATGGATCACATGATTGGATCACAACATCATCAGATGCAGTCCCCATGCCGGATAATTTAATAGGAAGTATGTCAGAGAAAAATGAATGCAAAAAGTCTCGTGGCAAACTTTTTCCTCGCCATACGCCCAAGTAGGTGACTCTGAAGCCACTGGATTGGAGAGGGAGAGAGCAAAAGAGAGAGGGAGAGAGGATGGAGAAGAGCGGTTTCCGATCTCTGTCCATATCTCTCATCCTCGCCTACCTCCTCTCGTCCCCTACGTTCACGATCGACGCCGCTTCTCCCTTCGAGCTACAAGCGAAGGACAGGGTGAGGACTTTACCTGGGCAGGCCTTTAACGTCAGCTTTGCCCATTACTCCGGCTACGTGACTGTTAACGAGGAGTCTGGGAGAGCTCTCTTCTACTGGTTCTTTGAGGCCGTCGAGGACCCAGCTTCCAAGCCCCTTGTTCTTTGGCTCAACGGAGGTCTGCTGCCATTTGTCGCTTTCTTGTGTTTGTCGTCGTATTTGGTGTGGTTCTGTTGGAAATCGAGATGGGTTGAGCTCAAGATTTGTAATTTTTGATTGAAAGTTGGATTTTTAAGAATGAATACTTTCTATTTCTGACCTTATTAGTAGCAAGTTGGTAATTTTTTGATTAGGGAGCTGCTTGAAATGTTTTGGCGTACCTAGTGTTTGTTTTATTGCTTCAACAAAAGTTTCCGATTAATAGTTCTGACTAAATAGAATGGTTCTTTAAGAAAAATTTCCATTTCCAATCTTGGAGAGCTTCTATGATTCTTATTGATGGGAGTTGGTTTTGTAGGGCCTGGGTGTTCTTCTATTGCTTTTGGAGTGGCGGAGGAAGTGGGGCCTTTTCATATCAATGCTGACGGAAAGGGTGTATATCTGAATCCTTATTCATGGAATCAAGGTAAAACCAATGGATCTGGCATTATTTTATCTCCTTTCTGTATACTTTTATGGATAATATAAAGAAGAATGTCATCATGTTTAGGGAATCGATTGCCGCCTATGCATCTGCAAAACGTTTATTATACTCTTCATCTTTCAGACATGTCTTTCTCATCTAGATAAGCAGAAATTATGAAATAGTTAAAGTTTAGCTCCCTTTTCTTTTTAACTTTATGCTGCTGTTCTGTAGTATTTGATGACTTGATCTAGAATCTTCATTCAGTGTGTTTAGTTGTTTACAGACATTGTATGCTATTGAAAGTTTTTCAAACTGCAGGCCCCAAGTACCTTTTGGGAACTTGAGATGATAGACAATTAATCACTTTTGAGTCCCATAAATTTTGCAGTTGCAAATATGTTATTTCTTGACTCTCCTATTGGCGTTGGTTACTCATACTCAAACACTTCCGAAGATTTGTCAAGCAATGGAGACAAAAGGACTGGTAAAACTTACTTTTTTTGTTCCATCCTTTCAATCGTATGATTTTATCTGCACAATGAAGTTGGTCAATATTTTATGTATTATCATTTCAAGTTTTGATAATGTTGTTTTGTGTTGAAGCTTCCGATTCATTGGTATTCCTGCAAAAGTGGTTTGATCGGTTTCCACAGTATAAGGGACGGGAATTTTATTTGACTGGAGAGAGTTACGCAGGTTAGAAATTTATTAAATAAGATGCTTCATCTTTGCTTTCTTTAAATAATATCTGTGAGAGATTAGAGTTACTTTTTCCTAAAGCTAATTGTCATCTATTGTACTTGCTTTTTAGGGCATTATGTTCCCCAATTGGCTCAAGCTATCGTGAGGTATAATATGCGTAGCGGAGAAAATTCAATCAATCTAATAGGATATATGGTATAGCTTTAAAATGTTGATTGATTCCAAGATTTTTAAATATGGGCCTTTCTGTCTAACTAATTAGCGATGTGTTCTGCAGGTGGGAAATGCTCTTACTGATGATTTCCACGACCACTATGGTATTTTTGAATTTATGTGGGCAAGTGGCTTGATCTCGGATCAGACATACAAGCTGCTGAATGTCTTCTGCGACTTTCAATCATTTGTGCATACCTCTTCTGAATGTGAAAAGATTCTTGATATTGCTAGCGGTGAACTCGGGAATATTGATCCCTACAGCATTTTCACACCATCCTGCACTGCTGCTGTTGTCTCCTCAAAGAATAGATTGCTAAAAAGATTGCGTGTGAGCTTTTACTTCTCCAAGCTCTGTACTTCAAGTGTTTTTTGGTTTTTAATAAGGATAACATTTTGCATTTCGGAAAATGCTTATTAGCCCATACTTCAGTAAATACATGTAAAAACACTAGAAAAAATCAAGAACAAAGGAAAATCGATTTTGTTTGTCTTGTTATGAAGCTTAATTGATTCCATTTGTGTATTAACAAGTCTTTATATATTTTCAGTCAGTTGGAAGAATTGGTGAGAATTATGATCCATGCACTGAGAAGCACTCGACTGTTTATTTTAACTTGCCTGAGGTTCAAAAGGCACTTCATGTTAATCCAAAAGTTGCACCAACTAAGTGGGAAACCTGCAGGTAACAGCTTGTGAACTGCTATCTAATAGTGTCTGATATACTTATTATAATTTCTTCTTATAAATTTCATCTCTAGATTATTCTATAGAGTATTAATTACTTCAACCAATTAGTTTTCAAGCTTTGATGATCTTTTGCTCCACTCTGGTTTTGTAAAATATAAATGGATAATCTTTTGCATTATCCTGCAAGAAGAATCAATTTACAGTGTTATTTCTTTTTGCCCATGATATGAGGTGTTCTATATCATAGAGGGAGTGTGAATCATCTAGTTTGATGTTCATCTTTCTCTCTTCTTATTTGGTCACTTTGTATGTTATTTTATGCTTGAAGAGATATACCATCTTGAATCTTTTCTTTTATTGAGTATCTTATTTGATGTCACAGATGAAACATCTGCAGTTCATTTACTCGGTGAAATTTACTTCACTAACTTTATGGTAGCAAACTAGCATTACTAAGCATGCATTTGGACTTTGTTTAGAATATCTGCATTTGAGATAAGAAAGGACATGGATGCACCATGTATATTCAATTATTTTTGAAAGCAATAATTTCATCTAATTACCTAATCACAATAAGGAGGTTTACCATTCTGATGTGTTGCATCATACTTTATTGGCAGTGATACAGTTAATGAAAATTGGAAGGACTCCGCAACATCTGTGCTGCATATATACCGTGAACTTATACCCTCTGGACTTCGCATATGGATGTTCAGGTGATTCAAGCATTACTTTCACTAGAATCCTATGTAACATTTTGCTTAAACACTGTTGTAGTTCCATAAGTGTAAACTTCATAACTAGCAACTTTATTCTTTCTCCTTGATTTCTTTGATCTAAATTAAACATTCACATATCAACATTTTTCTTGCATCTAGATTGCTGAATGCATGTGATTCATATATTTTGCAAATGTTTTTGGTATTTTGGACAGAAACTCTGTTTCTGGGAGTCTTAATTTCTCTGAAATGGAAAAGAAAGTGAAACAGATGTAAATAACCTATTCATCCTGACCATCTCCCTGTTATTGTGTGCTGAACTAGATTAAGGCATATCATATTTACATAAATGTCTGGCCAATCTTTTGTGAGCATGCAAATTCAATCTGTTGTCTGCAAGACTGATGGAAGTGGCCAATGGTATTTTGCCACTAAGAAATTTTCTTTTTGTCTTTCTAATGCAAATATCACTTTAACTTGTTCAGTGGAGACACGGATGCTGTGATTCCAGTGACATCCACACGATATAATATTGATTCTCTCAAGCTTCCTACTATAGCTCCTTGGCATGCGTGGTATGACGATGGTCAGGTAAGTTAGCCGGCTCTCTGCATTTTTCTTTCTTGAGTCAAAAGATCAGCTGCAACTGTATTCTTCAGTGGGAATAGCACTATTCCTGACTTATTAAATAACAAAAACATATTAGCAGTGGTCTTCAAGATATTATATCTTAGCTTTTTAGCATATTGCGTAACAGATCAATGATTTATGTTCGGCTTGGCACTTTCCATGCCAGGTGATCTAGTTGGCACCAAAACCCAACCTATTAAATATCAGTGCTGGGAATTCCACATACACACACTGAGGAGGTCACATCATTATGAGAAAACAACACCGATATCACTAACACCAAGAACAATTACTGTAATAAGCAACAACAGCATTAAGAAGAGAGATAGCACATGACATTTAACACCACTGTCACCAATATAGCAACATCGTCAACAGCATTTAAAAGAAGAGAAAGGTAAGAAAAAACTTTAGCAGACAACATTACCACCCACCAGTTACCACCAGCACCTAACAACAACAATTACATCAGTAAGAAAATAAAGATAGTACATCACTTATAAGACAACAACAGAATACCACCATCACCAAGCCATGTGTAAGATAATAATGTTTCTTTGAACTAATTTGTGTTACTAAAAATTCTAGTGGAATTCAACATATTATTTAATGTTATAGTCAATTATATGTCATGGTTGTAGTGTTATACTTGTATTAGGTCAAGTACTTCAATCATCTAATGTCACTAATTTAATGTTTTCATGTCAGTGATATGTAAATATGGATTACACAGCTTTACACTTTGCTATGGACATGCTGGTTTTAATCAAAAGCAATTCCATAAATGGAAAGTACATCCAATTATGCTATGAATGCCTCATAGTTGCAACGTGAAACTAAATATTGAAACTAATAATAGAATCATAATTTTCTATGAATACCTGTATAGTAATACAATCGTTTAAAGATAAATGCCTCGTTTGTTTGGTGCCATAATGCATTTAAGGACAACTTTATATGCACCTTTTATATGCAAATGAGTTACATGTTTAAAACTATGTGTATTCTAGTGTTTGGTTTGACACAAAGTAACAATTACTTTGGATAAAGAAATGAGGTTGGTTATTTTCTATGTCAATTACCATATTGCCGCTATGAGATGTATTACTTTTAATATATTTGATATAACTTAAAAAGTGTTAATATGTTAGTTTTTGATATTTTTGTGTCTAAAAATGTTAAAAAGGTTATATTGGTAAAGGGAATATTAATTTTTTACAATATATTATTTTTGTTCATATTTTTTTAGTTCATAGTAACATATTATACTTAATTATTTTATAAGGAGATATTCATTATTTTGGATAGTGTAGAGGGTAAAATTGATAATTACTTCTCTTATCCTTATGCATATAACTGTCTCACATCCCTCCACCTGTGATAGGATTTCATATTATCACATGAATAAACTGTGTATAAGTGAATGTTCATTTACAACACATGTATAATAAATGCCTAATTCACAAATAAATACTCTTTGTGCACCAATAAAATACTGCCATAATGTATAGTGACATTGTAGCATATAGATACAAGTCGATATTCACATTTAATGGGTCCTCGGCAGATCTTATTAAAATATAAGTACACAATTTTTTTTCGAAGGCAGGGAAGTGATAGCGGACTCAAACCTTCTGATGAAAGATAATATAGGCTGCCTAGATAAAATGATTTCATAATCCAATTCTTGCCAATATGCTATTTTGAGTTTTTTTTTTCTGCTTGCACACTTTTGGAGAAGGAAAACTTTTTAATCGACAAAATTTATTAAGCACTTGAAATTCATATGGTACCTCTAATAAAAAAGAACACAATTCTAATATTGCAATCTGTTATACATATTTATGTATTTTTTTTTTAAAAAACTTTTCTGTTGTTAAAACAGGTTGCTGGATGGAGTCAAGTTTATGAGGGGCTCACATTTGTGACCATAAGGGGAGCTGGTCATGAAGTTCCATTGCATCGACCTAAGCAGGCTCTCGTTCTCTTCAAATCATTCTTGTCAGGTCACCCAATGGCTGGATTATCCCAGTTAGATGATTCCTAAGTCATTCTTGAACAGAGAGACATGCTGTTTAGCTAAAGGCAACCAAGTAATAATTCATGGCATCCAATCAGGCCTGTATACTGGACGCCATTTTAGAAGAGACTTTTGTGTGTTTGTTTGTCCCCAAGAATGGTGCTTTGTCCAAATGCAAAAGTAAAGCATTGTCATCAATGTACAATTATGTGGCATTATTTAGTATATGCAGTGATGAGCTCTCAACTTGCCTGTATTGTTAATTTAGATGCTTCCATGCTTTTTTTCTTCTTTTTTATGCGAAGCCCCGTTATAAGGAAGTGAAAGTATTCGAGGGAAGAAGAGAGGAGCGAGAGGGGGGAGGCGAAGTTTACTGATCATAGATGAGTGCAAAATGGGGAGTCAAAAGAAATTTGAGAAAAAGAGGGAAAGGTGGACCTCCCCATCTTCCAAATGGCAGCCAAGGAAGAACATAAACAGTTGTTTGTCCGAGCCTCTCACCTGAAAATATTGCAATTCTTTTCCTTCCATAGTATCTACTAAAGTAGATCAAAGAGGTGATCGTTGGCTTTCAGATTGGAGAAAGACACACTGGATAATCAAGTGCTGCAGAGATCCTGAAATGTCTCCATAGAGAGGGCAGAGGAAAGGGAATGCATCTGAGTAGCCCCTTCCTAGCTAAGAGATCCCTGAGTGAACTCAGCAAGCCAAAGAAAGATCTCCACTAAGAGCTTCCATGTCCTTGAGACTGAGAGCCATAGACTATGCTTAACTTGAAAAACAAATCCATGTTCAGCTTTCTGGTGCAGATGATCGGGCCACAGATAGTATCTATTGATGGTAGAGCAACAAATCGACAGTTTCTGTTGCCAAATTTTGAAATGAAATGGATATAGCAGGTATATGTCTATATTCCTTTCTTTTTTGGATCTAATCTCAGTATTTGTTGGATTTCATGATACACTATTGAAGAGAAGTTGTTTTGGTTGTTCTTAAATTGTCAAAGAAAAGAGTTTAGAAAAAAGGTATTTAAGAGGATCACCGTATTCCTCTTGATCTCATCTTCTCTTCTCTCTTAAAATGTAGTTAAAAAAACTCTCTTAAAGTCCAAAAGTTATGTAACAATATAAATCTTCTATCTTTATAGATCTAAGCCATTTCAGGTTGATCTATATGTAACTTTTGCCACTTGAATGTATAATTGTACAAGTTCACCTCCTGTTGTTGATGGCTTCTTCTCATTTTCTAGAAAATATTCTGATATTTTTCTTCCAAAGTACTGTTGTTGCAAGGAAAAACATTTTTCAATGCACAACACTATTCAAACTATTTTCCAAATTAATATAATTTTTATCAAAATCGCCGTCTAAAATAGTGATTCTTAGGTGATTGATAAAAACCATTCCTTTCACGAAAATTGTTATATTTATATACACTCTCGTAGAAAGTGAATTAGAAATTACTCTCTCGAAAATCAAATAAATTATTCTGAAAATTTACTTGCCAATATACCAATATGCTGTAAAACCATTGTTTTCAATGTAAAATGCTTTACCGAAAAATAATTATAAATTCTTAGATACAAATTTGTAATTAAATTTTAAAGGAATTATCGTCTTTATTTTTTAGCTAAACTATTATCTCTAGGTCCTTGCTATATTTTTATAATGTATAGTTTTACGACTAAAATGAATAACTTTGAACAAAGTTGAGATACTCTAAATGTTTCTTTTAATAATATGTTTATCTATATCTTTGTTGAATTAAACTCTGGATTCTCATATGAGATTCAATTAAACTGTTTGTATGACATTCTACTTCACCACTTACTCTAGGAATTCTAGGCAAAGTCATGGTTTGGGTCAATCCCTTACCAAACAAATGTTTTTTATCTTTGTCTTTTAGGTCAAAACTGTTGCACATGGTTTGGACAGAGCAAGGACTGCCACTAACCTACACTAGAGCAAATCCTTGCAGTCTTAAGCAGCAGAGGATCCACTTCCTTAATGGTTAGGAAATTTTGGCTTCCCAGCAGGCCAGCACTATGAACATAGTGGGGTTCAACCTTTGGCTCAACTTTATTCAATGGTTCAACGGTGCATTAGTTTGGAGCAATAGCTCGGTGGTACGACGGTTTAAAGTGCCTCAGTACACTAATAATTAAGAGCTAGCTTAGATTAGAAGGCTATGTTGGCTAAAAAAAAATTTAATAGATCTAAATGTCTTTGTATTAAAAAAGGATTGACTTTTTATTCGGTCAATATCTATATTTCGGGTTCTTGAATGATAAAAAGGAAAAAAGAAAAGCACGGTAGGGTACAGTATAGCTTCCCTTCGCTGCTAACATACTCAAAAAAGGGAAAAAAAATTTGACGTGCGCCGTGCTTGCAATGCATTATAGTGCTAACATAATAGACTCTCAAACAACTGCCACTAAGCCTTGTGGAACAAATATAACACCAGGATATGATCACATGAGTTGCAGCTTGTATGATCTGATTGAATATTGTCGTGTACTTTTAGCAGATTGTGTGTAAAATGTAGCTCGGCTCTGTCTTTGCAATAATAATTCTAGCTGTCCTTACTAAAAGTTTGAGATCTAGATACAAATGGACAGAAAGAAGGAAGCATCTTTAATCTCCAGGTGGAAGTAATTTGATATCTCAGATAAGGGCCCAGCTAAGGATTTTGGAGTAAAGTTTGTAGTATTATGTCTTAAAGTTGATTTACTTGTAAAAAGGAGAAGTAATCTCACAGTAATCATACCAAAACTTTGTAATGCCAAACCATGTAGTATGGAAATTTTAGGTGATGTTTGTATGTGGATTTACTCACTAGTTGGAGCTTCTTGAGGTTACCTCTCTAAACCAGAGAGATGAATGATATTAATGTTTGACTCAAAAGAATTTCTAATCTATTGGCAACTACATTGAACTAAGCAGTTCCTCAATGCTTTGAACACAGTAAACTAGTAACAGAATTTGTTGAGTTTGTACATGATCTTAGATTGCATCTTCTCTAATTGTAATCCCAAATTCCGTCTTCATCCCACTAAAAATAAAAGAAATATATATATTTGCTAAGAGATAGGGAAGGGTTGCTCAGATGGTGACGAGACTACATAAAGGGAACAATTTGCTGTTGATGTTTACAGTAATGGAAGAAGAGCCTACCTACATTACAAAGATTTTCCTTTATTTCCATGCTGTTTGTCATATGTTCATTATCAATCAAGAGTCCAAGAATGAGAAAAGATAGTGGACATCTACAGCACTAGCACTAACATTCAACTTCCAGCTCAGGCGCAATCCCACACCAACTTCACAGAAACATTTTTACATTGCACCATCCCAGTTGACTTCATGATGATATTTCTTACATCAAATCATTCACTCAAGATATTTCCTCCTGCTTCTTGAGTAGTCAATTCTTACCAAGATTCTATGAAGTCTCACACAGCTTTATCACATGAGTTTTGGCAGAAGAATCCATAACTCACAGTAACACAATACTTTCAACATGGTTTCTCCTACCATTGTCTTCAACCAACTTGTTATCCTCCTCCTCCTCCTCCTCCTCCTTTCTACTGCACAGTCCTCTCCTCTGAGCAGCAGCATCAGTTCAGATCAAGCAGCACTCCTGGCATTCAGAGAAGGAATAGTTGCTGACCCCCAGAATGCTCTCAGTAACTGGAACGAGACAACCGACGTGTGCCAGTGGAACGGCATTTTCTGTGGCAAGAATCCTGAAAGAGTGGTCAAAATCATCCTCAAGAGCAGATCTTTGCAAGGAACAATTTCACCATCTTTGTCAAATCTTTCTTTCCTTGAGTTGCTTGAACTCTCTGACAATTCTCTGCGAGGGTCTATCCCTGTCGAAATTGGAGCTTTGCCTAGACTTGAGCTACTAGGAATGAAAGGAAACAACATCCAGCATGAAATCCCTGAGAGTTTTGGCATGCTTACGCGACTTCGTTACGTTGATCTTAGCAACAACCAACTCAGTGGTAGGCTACCTAGCTCTCTCTTCTACAATTGCTCTGACTTAAGCTACATAGACCTGTCTAACAATTGGTTGAGTAGTTTGATTCCTCCACTGCTAGGAAACCATCTTCCTGTCTTACAGAACCTTCTCCTGTACTCAAATCAGCTAACAGGCAGCATTCCAAGATCTCTTTCCAATTGCACACGGATGGAAGAGATTGATCTCGAAGACAATTTTCTTGTAGGTATTTTGCCATCAGAAACTCTGAAGCATATGACATCTTTGAAGATACTGCATCTTTCGAACAACAATCTCTCAAGTGATGAACAGAACACGAATCTCAATGTTTTCTTTGATGCCCTTCTGAATTTAACTCATCTGGAGGAGCTTGAGCTTGCTGGAAATTATCTTGGAGGTAGATTGCCTTCAACAGTGGGCCTTCTTGGAGTTAATCTTTCAGAGATACATCTCCAGAATAACCTCCTACATGGAGCAATACCATCCAGCTTCAGCAACCTTTCCAAACTGATGTCATTATGCCTGTCAAACAATTATTTTGATGGGTCTATGCCCTTGGAATTAATCCTCCTGCCAAATTTACAAAGACTCTGGATAGCTAACAATTTGTTGCATGGCGAAATACCATCTCCTCCTGGTGTTCTAAATAACTTGGGACTAATAGACCTATCAAGAAACAAGCTTTCTGGTTCCATTCCACCCACTCTGGCTAATCTCACTCAGCTGAGGATGCTCATACTTGATGGAAACTCACTCTCAGGGTCTATACCTTCAACACTAGGGAATACGAAATTAGAGCTCCTTGACTTATCTCACAACATGCTTACTGGGGTAATTCCATCTGAGGTTGCAAGCTTGAGCTCAATGGCAATATATTTGAATCTGTCAGACAATTTATTGGATGGACAGATTCCTATGGAGCTAAGCAAGATGGAGATGGTTCGAGCTATCGATCTTTCGTCAAACAATCTCAATGGGGCTATTCCCAACAATCTGGGAAGCTGCGACGTAGTTGAGCTGGTGAATCTATCTCACAACCATCTTCAAGGTTCAATTCCTGAGTCCTTGGGCAGCCTACTAAGCCTCCAGTCATTAGACCTCTCATATAATTATCTCTCTGGTGAAATTCCAGTCACACTGCAAAAAAGCAACAGCCTCAGACTATTTGATCTCTCATTTAACAACTTCAGCGGCCCACTACCTCAAGGCGGTCTGTTCGATTCTCTAACGGTCGAATTCATCAAAGGAAATCACTTTTGTGGGACACTGTCAGGACTTCCTACTTGCAATCCTAAGAAAAGAAGCATTATACATTCTTCCAAGTACTTGATATTGCTTGTAGGCGTAACCTCTGTCTCAGCTTTTCTTCTAACAATCATATGTGTAGTCGGCTATAGGAGTGTCCGAACGGGGGTGATTCAAAGAAAAGATGAGAACTTGAATGAATTTTCTATAGAGTTCTCATCAAGTTTTCCAAGAATAACATACAGAGAACTTGCAGAAGCAACTGGCGGATTTGAGCCCCGCAGCCTGATAGGATCTGGTAGCTTTGGACATGTCTATAGAGGAATCCTTGGTGATGGCAGTGTAGTTGCAGTAAAAGTTTTGCAGCTGCAGAGCAGCAACTCTACCAGAAGCTTCAACAGAGAGTGCCAGGTTCTGAAGAGGATAAGACACAGGAATTTAATGAGGATCATAACAGCTTGCAGTCTTCCAGACTTCAAGGCTTTGGTGCTACCATTCATGGGCAACGGGAGCCTGGACAGCCATCTGCATACGGAAGACAATTGTTTAGAATCCTCGCAGTTGAGCTTAATTGAAAGAGTTAACATCTGCAGCGATGTCGCAGAAGGGTTGGCCTACTTGCATCATCATTCTCCAGTGCAGGTCATCCATTGTGATCTGAAACCAAGCAACATTCTACTCAATGACGACATGACAGCTCTCGTGTCGGATTTCGGGATCTCCAGACTTGTCATGACAATTGAAGAAGGAAACATGGCAGGGGAAATGGCGACAAACTCAACGGCCAACATGCTATGCGGTTCAATTGGATATGTTGCTCCAGGTACCATTTTTTTATTTTATTTTATTTTTACTCCCAGTTACAGCATATGGATAGTTAATGGAGAGAACTTGCATTTGCTAAGTTTAAAATGAAGAGAATAACATCAGACTAAGTCAAACAAGTTGCATTTTGAGTTGACATGCATATTCGAATAGAAAGTAACATAAAAGGTTAATTTGATTTAAACACAAATATGATGATGATCTTCTTGTTGGTCCATTGAATGCTAATATATGCTTCATTTACCAATTATTATATCATTTGAATGCACAATCTCATCGAAACTTTGTGTGTTGCAACAACTCATCTAGAGTATGGATATGGTGGAAAAGCATCAACAAAGGGTGATGTCTACAGCTTTGGCATTGTTGTGCTTGAAATGGTCACTGGCAAAAGACCCACAGATGACATGTTCAAAGATGGCCTAAGATTGCAGAGGTGGGTCAAGCTCCAGTACCAGCAGCAATGGGAGAAAGCCGTTGACCCATCTCTAATGCATCACTATTGGGATCAAAACCTGGAGATCAAAAACATGTGGGAAGTTGCCATTGATGAGCTTCTTGAGCTGGGACTTGTGTGCACCCAAGAGGATCCTTCTTCTAGGCCCACCATGCTTGATGCTGCTGATGATTTGGATAGGATTAAACGTTATCTCGGAGGTGAGACAGCTACAACCTTTACTTCTTCGCGTGGAGAAAAAGAAGAAATGAACGTGTGTATAGAATAAGAAGTGATAGCACTTGAATGCCTTGAAAGGGAAGTATAAGATGTTATAATGTAGTTTGTTCATATGAGGCAATCCGGATGAATAGGCAATACAGTGTGGAAGGCACATTATCCAAATGACAACTAGAGTAAAGCTTCTGATGAAGTGTTCATGATTCAGATGAGTTCAAAACATGGCATTTATTTAACAAAGTTGGTACTTGAACATTGTAAGTAGTATAACATGTAACTTTAAAAATGTATGAGCATCTAATGGTTTGCTTTCTTTCTTGACGTGGTGCCACATCTGAAGTTGGCTGTGAGAAGGGAACATGATGTTGCTTGCATGCTACAGGTTTGACTGTATCAAATTGAAAAGGACAGCACTGCCTGTGGATCAATTAAATCAAGTTAAACAATTTTCGAGAACAATTTTACCAGAATAAAGACACTGCTTATGTAGTGAAACCAATACCACCCCAAGTAGAAAGTGAGGAATTCTTAGTATGTCTATTTTAGGACTTGAGAATGCTAGTTTTAGGTACTATGTTTCACCTTCATACATTATTTTAGTTAAAAGATTCTTTTGAGACAAGGCAGAAATATGAATTAGCGTCCATAGACATGCAAATTTCCAATTGTTGAGACGAAATACTAAAGTTAAAAGATATCCAAGATATACCTCCATAACAGACACTAATCGGGCATCGTCCTGTTGAGAGTACTTCTGGTGGTTAAATGTTCTCATATTTGACTCTATCACATTGAGCTGATTGTAAATATCTTTTAACAATTTCACTTGTTCGTTTCCCCTCCGAGAATCCTCTACTTTCATGATCTTGTCCGTCTCGAGCTGCTGTAACCGTCTTTTGATTTGTTCGAGGTCTGTCTGAGACGTTGAACATTCAATTGTAGGATCCATGATGCTATTGTTATGCGTGCAAACCCCTTCATCTGAACTGGAGAATTTGCTCCACTGGTATCTGTTCATGAATGCATTGTTTAACCAGTGATCATCTGTGAATATATATTCTGCAGCTTCAAGTGATGTTAGGTCAGACTCTGCAATCATGCTCTTGGTTTCCTGATTGGATTCTTCCAGATTACCAGGAACTTCAAATATGTCATGAGTAAGAGTAGAGTGCGCTTTGGTTCTATTTAAATCATCAACACAATTTGATACATGTCCTGGATCTTCATATTTAGAAGGTGAATCTGTACCCTTTGTCTTTAATTCCATGCATCTGCCGTATGATATCTCATTACTCATTGCTGAGTGCCATGAACAAGCTGACAACGCTTCTCCTGAACTTACGGGATGAAGAGTAGCATTCCTCTGAACAAACTCACTGCACTTAATGTTCTCTCCATCAGAATTTCCATCTTCAATAGAGGATTCCTCAATTAAGTCTATCAATTCTCTTTCTTTGTACTTTTTCATATGACGGTTATTGTATTCACCAAGTTTACGCCACACAAATTGTGCAACAGGGCTGTTTTCATCTATGTTATCCATCTCACAATATAATTTATCCATCCTCAGAATAGGCAATGAGACATTCCTTCTAACAAGACCATGAAGGTTACTCTTGTCCGTTGAAGCATCACTTCCGCATGAGGATACATTATTAGATATTCTCTCTTTGCCAATGTCGAGAATTTTAGCATTAATACCTGACAACTTGTGTTTATATTCCTGCAACTGAAACCTGAGGAAAGAAATCTCCAGCTCTTTCTGCTCCATTAATTCTTCCAAGATTGCCAATGTCTCCTCATCATGATGCATCTTTTCCTCTGCCAATCTCTTGTACTGGCTCGCTTCCATCTTCTCCGCCGCCTTCTCTCGCTGAAGTCTCAAGATCATCGATAAAGCTTCAGTAGCTGCACTTGCTGAAGCTTCTCTTTCCTCCTCTAGCTCCATGCATAACTTCTTCATTATTATATATTGATCGAAAAGGGCTTCCTTTAACCGAGTTACCTCGCGTGCCGCCATCTCTTCAGATTAAAGAATCACCTAAGTTAGTGCTCCCTCCAAGAATTATACGATACTTTCCCTCCAGCTGTGTCGCAATCCAACACTTTACCTCAGTCTCAGATGTGCTTGAGATGGCTCATTTAGTTCCCAATTACAGGGAGCTTCTTCTCAAGCAGCTAATGTCTGTTGATAAATATGAAGATAATCTCTACATTTACGTATCCTATTTCTATTATACAAGCTTAACAAATTGAATAAAAGAACCCAAGAACTTGAAGCCCATGAAGCCATAATTTGAAGCAGAAGAAAAGTTCCTACCAAAAGCAAATGCAATTGCAAACCCGATCAAAACCTATGCACTCAAACAGAAAAGAAAGGAAACATCAAAATAGACTCTGTAAAATGGTATCAGACAAGCCCATATAGATTGAGGTAAAAAATAAATGGCTTCAAGCAATCAGAAAGCAGTCACTCAGGATGCAAGAAAATTGATGCGAAACCAACTTACTTTACTTAAATCAAAATGTTTATGATCAACGATAGATGCGGACACTTGACCCATCTGATAAAATATGTATCACTTTTTCTCTTGTTTTCCCTCTAAGAGTGGGGGAGAAATTAGAGAGAAAATAGGAGAACCAAATGAAATAAGAGTACCTAAAGAGGAAGAGCATTTACAAAGGCATCCAATGGCCCTCCAATCCCAACCAATATTCGATCGTTTTGGAGAGGAACTTTGGATTTCCCTTGCAAGGACGTCCGATATCTACGACTAGTGTCAGGTTTTAAATGACTGTTACCCCAATGGCCACATAACGCCTAATAAACGGTGGAGGAGAGGGAAGCCACCACGTTTCCTGCGAGCTGAGTTACTGTGGGTAGGAACCGGACCAGATTGGCTGCAAGCCCGGCTGTAGGAATTTGCTCTACCCTGGTGTATTTGAATCGATCATTATCGAGCTTCGTTCTATATTTGATATTTATAATGTATAACTATAATTTGTATACACGATTAATAAGAAAGGAAAGGATAGTAGTGAATTTGAATTATGTGGGAGGCCAAAGAAGAAAAAGTGAAGTCCTATTCTTTGTCTCAACACCTGCCCTAGGAAATAGTGCTTAACCCACGGATATTGAAGGAGAGCAAAATTTAAAACCATATACTAACTAAACAGATAATTTTCGGATAGAGAATCGGATCCTAAACGGATATTAATTGAATTTAAAAGAATTATAATATTTTATTAGATATAATTAACACAAAAATATTAAGAGCTTTATAACAAATAAACTTTTTGTATGTCAAATATGTAAAATTAGATAAATTAATCTCTATAAATAATATATAATATATTATTAGTAATAATATTAATATTTACTATTTAAATAAGTAAACTAAAAACCGTAAATCATTCAAAAAAATATGTGGGGAAACGAATATCCGTATCCGAATTTGAAAAATATATCCGATCCATATCCGAATCCGTATCCAAATTTTTTTCTTTAAATTCTATCCGTATCGGAATCCATATCCGAATTTGATAGAAATTTTATATCCGAATCGGGTCGGATAGCAGGTCGGATCGGAGTTAATCCGACCTGTTTTCACCCCTACCTGCTAGGGTTTGTTATTTCCCTCTTTCATGAGCGGTCCTCCTCACGCCATCATCACTGACCACCTCTCTCTCTCTCTCTTCCCTTTCTTGGTGGGCTATCGGTGATGTTTATCGATGTTCCTACTAATAGTTCTTGTTATAACTTCCCTTTAGAGAGCTCCATAGAATTGTGCATACCTAAGTTCACAGTGGTCGCCATTGAGACACTGAACGATAGGCCTTTTGCACCTGTATCATTGTCCAGGTTGTTAATATCTTTTACATCCTTTGGGCTTAATATACTGTATTTCTTTGTTGCGCAATTGATGTTCACTAAATTATGTTTACCAATTTTATGTGATCATCCGGATGATATTAATGAAGTTTCTCACCTACAAAATCTCTCCTCAATAAAAGTATTGGAGAACAAAAACAAGAAGACATCGGAAAACATGATTAGCATGAGGATCATTGGAAAGAGGAGCTAAGGAGAAAAATGTTCATATGTACTCAGTAAATGATTAATAGTACAGCAATGAGTAAATCATCATTGGGTACATCAGAGAGATCTACGGATAAATACAACATTCACATTATTGGAAGATCATTGCAGTTGTTAGACTAAAGCAAGGATTCAATTTATTCAGTTACTTAAATGCATGAATCTTAATCTATTCTTCCAAGTTAACTACATTGATGAAATTCTCTCATAATCTTAAATATTCAATGACTGATATGAGGTTTTTCTTGCCCTGGACTATACTGATTTAAACATCTCCTGGAAAGTTACAGATGAATTTTAATGAGTGATTTAAATGACATTTTTTTTGGGTTTGTTTAGGGACAGTGCCAGATAAATTCAAATTAGTTCGTTTCTTTATACTATAAACAAAAAAATTAAAGAAAATAAAAAGGAAAAAAAAATACAGTCACAAAAACCCAATAGAAATGCTGACCAAACTAAATCCATGGATCTTCTACTAAAAATCAATAGGTTTATCACTGAAATTATACATAAACACAGGTAATTCATGGAAAGCCCCGAAGATCGAGATCGGTTCAGACTTCAGAACTAGAGAAAAGATTCATGAAACGAATCAAATGGAATTAGATCGATCGGTTTAAATAAATATACTTCCATAGTACCAATTTGGAATTTTAATAAGCGAATTTACAAAGAACTTCATTCACGCAAACCGAACTCAAAACATATCTATATCCCTGTGGATAATTGAAGCAATTGTAGACCAAATAATACATCAAAGAAGTTCCTAGACAAAGGCTGACCCAAAAAAGAAAAATCCATCTATGTGATGGCAGAACTTTCAGAGATGCATCCACGGTCGTCACTGGAATTTGGAAAAGAGTAGTATATGCTCTATTTACATCTACTGGGAAAATGTATGATGTTAGGCAGCCAGCAACTTTTTGATATCCTTCTGCAATAGAGAAATAAAACATGAATTATGAGTGGAATACCTAGAGTTATCAGACTTGTCGTATAACAATCATAGACAAATTCAACAGCAAGCTAAAGTATAGAACTATTATAAAACTGAAGCCAGAATGGCAACAATGCAATAATTGCTGGTTAACAAAAAAGTGAATCAACATCTGCAAGATGGAACATCATTCAGAAGTAGTACTTAGTGTCTCTTTCTGCAAATTGAGCAAAGAACCTAATCACCTATTATTGATCATATAATGCACATTTCCATGCAAGCATTATCATCAAGACTCACGAATGGCCATGCTGAGGAAGTATGGTATGAGACAATAATCCAGCCAAGGTAATAGATTTTCTCCACACAGACACGCACAAAAAAAGTAAAACAAAAAGTAAGGTCCGCTCCAGGTAGTCTGTGTCAGACATAGTTCCAAGTTTCACTTTAGACAAAAGTTCAATAGCATGAAAAAGAATATATCTCAGACAGTTCCAAGTTTCCCTACTAAGATATGATTTGATATAGAAATACAACCGACATTTGTGGCTGCTCATGTGTTTCTATCCTATCAAATAGATAAAATCTAAGAATATATGTGAAGTTGGGTTTATGAGTATGGTTTTAGGTCAAGGCTTCACCTATAATTTGTGAAATGAACAAGTACCAATATTTCCTAGTGCAGTCCCTGTATGTGGACAAGCAGATTTTCTGAAGAAAAGGTATATTTTGGTAACCTAATATTCCTCAGTAGAAAATTGTTTTATAGAACAAAGTCAAATGCAGTCAAAAATACCCTCATCTAACTAAATATGTAAACACTGAAATAATAATCTTACATCTGCGCTTTTCCTGATTATGAGCTTAAATTGGAAAAAAAAAATTAGAAACCATATCTTTATTTTCTTTTTTCTTTAGTCTAACTTTTCCATTTATTTTTTATGGTTTAGTGTTTAGGGTTTGGAAATGACTTAATAAAGCAACGGCAAAAGTCAGAAAATGATGATATGCTAGCATAAATTATGATTCTAAGGTATATGAATATGTGAAAATCCAAACAGAACATAAAGTATTTGTGTGTCAGCATAAGTAAGAGAGCCAACAATAACATACTAGGAATGTAGAAGAATATGCTAAAATATTTGGTTCTTATCACCAGAAAAAGAAAAGGTAAGCCCAGACAGTGTTAAAGAGAGTGTCACTATGGAGTCCTATTCCAAAAGTTGCTTAAACACCTTCCATATTTGATAAAGAAAGCTTCACCGGAAGCACAGCCTTACGAGTATTGTAGAATGATTTAATAAAATTTGTAAGCAACGGTAACTAGCAGAAGGTACTAACAACAATATATATTCCAGCCACAGGAAGCAACTTGTGAACAAAAATAAATTCTCTGGTCATGGCACACATTAAGATATTGCAGAAAAGATAATAACGAATAAGAGTACAGTCATTCCACTTACCTCGATCTGGAAAGGAGAAGTTGTTGGTGGGTACCTCTCCACAACTTTACCATTTTTGTCTAGCAAGAATTTTTCAAAGTTCCACTTGATCAGATCACCCAAAAACCCTCCAACACTTGACTTAAGAAACTTATAAACAGGAGCTGTACTTGGTCCATTAACATCGACCTGTCAATGGTGGAGTTGTTAGGAAGTTCTACCAACCACACATATGTGTAGCACTATCTGGTTGACATATTTCAGATAATATACCTTGTCAAAAATAGGAAATTCTGCTTTGAACCTTGTACAAGCAAACTGCTTTATCTCTGGATTTGAACCAGGCTCTTGTCCTCCAAATTGATTGCAAGGAAAAGCCAGAATCTCAAATCCTATATTTTAGATGTAGTAACCAATTAGTGGACAAGACACACCAGAAAGAATTAACAAATATTTTGCATTACACAAGCAACCAGAATATCCCACTTTGTTTATACTTGCTTTTGTCATAGACTCCGACTGTGAACACCCTTTAATCAAGTTACACGACAAGTTCTTCTATGATTAATAAGGTTGTCCCAACTTCGAACCTCTGCAAATCCTGAAGTCATCCTCTACGTTTCACATGCTCATATGCCTTTTGAGATTTCAATTATTGCAATTTTAGATCTGTTATTAGGCAAGAAGGTGAAGAAAATATATGATGTAATAAGAAAACTATATGTTTTTTAGTCTTTAAAAGTGAAATTTGCATGTCAGATCAGTTACTACTTATTTTTAACAAATTCCAGCCAAAAGAACAGGCCGACAAGATTTTAGTACGTGAATAGTAAAAGTTGCAATCATCATTGCATCCAAATAGGAATTCAACCTTATCTGTCATCCCATGATAATGGGCTGACCCAGGGATGAAAAAGATTAAAAAAAAAAACCCACCATTTTTGTACTGCTTCCTCACAGGGAACTTCAAGCAGTACTATTAATATTCTTGAACAACTACCACCTAACTAGACAGTCACTAAGCATTCTAGCATTATTGACAGCTAACAAAAGATATTTGAGAACCAAGCAAGCTCCTATATGAAAAAGAAGTATCTCACTTCGTTAAGATGCTCATTAGTGCCTAGTAATCCCAGCAATGTAAGAAAGATGCTAAATTGTCCTATTATTTTTCACAAAATAGAGTTGGCGAGTGCCTGAGATTTAGAGATACAAAAATTGCACAAGTTCATGCATTATACATTCATCTATATATTGAATCATCATGTATTCATGTCTAACAAGGCTTCTAAAACTAAAGGTACGACAACTTCTATAATTTTGTCTTACAAAGTTAAATCAAGAAACCTAGTTAATATTTTATATTCCTGAAGGATCAGAATATAACAAACACAGTGATATTCACACTCTTGAAGGAGAATGCCAGGTTATAAGTTTGCCTTCCGAGGATGAAAGTCTTAAGCATAACTATTCTATCATCAGTTTCTTCGTTTTATATGATAAAAGGATATGGCACTACAAGAATGTAAACAACCAGCAACTTTTGGAAACCTAAAATTGCTATAGTGATCCAAATCCTCTGAAACAAGACACCATGATGCAAGCAGGTGAAGAAAATTCAGAATTGAATACAGGAAGAAAAAGGAGACGCAAAGTCAAATATCCAACTTTACAGGGATGTAATTTACCTTGAGTCTTGTATTTCTCATATATATGCGAGAGTTCAGTATAATTTGATGATGTTAACCCACTGGCAGGAACAACCAAATGCTTAATTTAGAAATAGGACACCAAGAATTCTCGAGAAAACCATAGAGATACAAGAAGCAGTAGAGAGTATAAAGTAGTTCATGTGTATTGCAATAGAGAAATTACCATCTTGAAGCAACATTTACAATCAACAGAACTTTCCCCTTGAACTTGCTAAGAGAAAAATCCTTCCCATCAATATCCTGCATCAAGTTTCTTCTACGGTTAGAATAAACAAGGTTTATTCTGAAAACCTCGCTAGAATTACCCATGTGGAAAACAACTCCGACTACTTCAAATAAGACATGTATCCACCAAAAACTAAACTCGCTTAACCAAATCAAAAAAATTCAAAAACCTAGAGAAGGCATCAAAATCGTACCTTTACGGTGAAATCATAGATACTCTTCTCCGTGGCCGCAGTAGCATAGGCTACACCGGGGGTTCTCAACTGTTTCGACCCAAAGCTGGGACTTTTCGGGAACCGGGTGGCCAAACCGTGATTCCAGAAGGGAGATTTCGAAGACCCAGACGAAAATTTGGCCGAGAGGCTCACGAACGCCATGGGCGAAAAGCTGGGTCTACCGCCATGGGAGAAGCAATAGAGAGATGGTTTGGTGGCCGAGAAGAGAGAGAAAGAGGCCGTAGCCATAGCTAGATAGAAGTGTTTCTGGAGATGAGAAGAGTAGCAAAGAGGAGATTAGGGAAAGGGAGTTGGGATTGGGGGGATTTTGATTTTGGTGGGGTTCGGGATTTTTAGATTGGAGCGGTGGAAGGAGAAGCGATGTGTTCGGAGGAGATGGCGGGCAGTGGATCCACGTGGGTTTTGGATGGACGCAGGACACGTCCAACCAACGGATATCTAGTCGATGGTGGCTGTTTAAGCTTAGCTGCAGAATGATTGTATGCAGATATAGTTGTAGAAATTGCTTACATTTGAGTATTTGCCAGCATTTGGCTGGAACTTGGAAGAAGTTATTTCTCGGCCAATAGAAGAGAAAGGCACAGGTGGATTGTTTTGCTTGGAAACCTTAAATCCAGGATTTAAATTGATTTGAAATTCTATTTTAGAATTTTATTCAAATCCCATCATTTAAGTTTAGATTTGTAAATTAACTTTCCAATACTTTTAAAACTAACTTTTAGTTTCTTTTATTGACGTCTAAAGGCAAAATATTTTCCTTTTAAAACGATATTTATTTCTAAATAAAATCAACTGGTTCCAAACATCGATAAAGTTTAGAAAAGTTCGAATCTTTGATTGACATCTTGAATATACGCTATCTCCTTTCTTATTTCTTTTTTTTTTTTCCTATGTTTCCCATTATTTTAAAGAGTCATATAAGCTATCATAGAGTTTATTGCATCGATTCTAATTTTAAATAATTATTATAGAGAAAATTATTTGATGTTCGGTAATCATTTGGCTCAATGACTTAGGTTAATAGTTTGACCGTGCGGTTGACTTAGAGGAGTAGCTCAGCAATGCAATGGTTTAAAGTAATATCTTAGTAGTATTTAGATCGGCACAATTGTTCGACGATACATACGACTTAATATATTAGCTAAAATTTGATAAAATCTTAGTGTATTTCTATACAATGAGGATTGACTTTTTGTGTAGCTCATATCTAACATTCAGGCTCTTAAATGATAAAAAATAAAAAGTCAAATCAGCTTGCAAATTAACTTACCATAAGAATTTTTTTCCCTTTGCTCTAGAGCCTTTAGTTATACATTAGGTATCAGGGACAGCAAATTCTTGGCCTAACGAGAATGCTAAGGAATATTTAGTTTAATATTAGTATATGAAATAATAATTATGTTTAATGTGAAATAAAATTATTTTAAAGTATTAAAGAATAATAAGTTTATATTAGAAATTAATGATATCTTATATTAAATGATAAAAATTTGCTTAATTGGATGTAAAACAGCAGCAGTAAGAAAATAATCATGCATTACAGAGTAATGTAGAATTATAAGCCTAAATTATCGAGAAATAACTTTGCACTTTATGTAGCATAACCATGCACTATAAAAAAAATAAGGAGGCACTGCAGAATAATACAAAATTATAAATCTATCAAAAAAAATAATCTCACAATGTATTATAAAAAAATAATAATCATGCATTACAAAATAATCCAGAATTATAAATCTGCACTATAAAAACTAATTTTTTACTTTATGTAAAATAAATATGCATTGCAAAATAATATAAAGTTTAAGCCATTTTCAAGCCATTTTCTCAGCACATGACGTATAAAAGATTTCCAACTTTATGAAGCCTCTTTTGAAAACCATACCTCCTCTAGAAATCCAAGAGAAACGCAAAAACAGAAAACAAAATCAAAATCTAAGAGTGGTGAACTAACATTAGTGGCACACTAGCTAACTTAATAGCATTCATGTTAATATTTGTACTTCTCAAGATTCAAGTAAACCGAGTAGCCGAGCCGATGAGCAAAATAAATTGCAACAACAGTGATCGCTCATCTGACCTTGCAGAAACATACAGTTCATAGACTACTGTTTCTCACATCTCCAGAAATTGTAAGACTAGTTTGCTCACCTCATGGGGAAAAAGAGGGGAATACATGGAAACAACTAGCATCAAAAAATAAATAGCAGCAACTAGGAGTAAAAGATAGGAAGGCTGTGCTCAGGAGAGTATATTCTTGCAAGAGCTGATCTCAGCTGCCTGCATGCCTAATATAGCTCGACCAGATGGATGTTCTTCAATGCTTCTAATCACAGCATCAAAAAATGTTGATTGGAACTTGACATCCTCCATTCTCTTTAAAACATCTTCCACTACTTTGAAGCTCAAGCCAGCGGTCAAAATCAATTTTCCAACAACTTCACCAAAATAATATGGTGCCTTTGGCAAGTCAATACCAATGTCATCCAGCTTTGAACCATAAAGCAAGCATCCAGTTCCCAAGTCTCTTGGCTTGAGAATGTTCTTCATAAACAGAAACTGCAAAAGCCTCACAAGAGGATCAATGCAACTTGAGCCTTTGTCAAGGGCAAGATTGATTGCTTCACTAACAACTTCAGGGTAGTAATCAGGGCTCTTCAACTCCTCAACACATTGCAATGCTTCGTCAAGTATACGGACATGAAAATACTCCTCTAAAAGAGCAACAGTTTTCTTATATAGTTCATCAGGGCTCATTTTTGGAGCAGATGATGCCTTCTCAGTTATCTCAGTGACTGGGGGTGTAATTGATGCACCACCAGTTGGTTTCAGTTGCGCAAAATTTTGAGCTGGTGAGTCAACTGTACCTGAAAGAACACTAGGACGAGCTGCCATCCCGCTAACACCACTCTGCAACAGTGCGCTGGTCTTTCCACTTACTGATCCTCTGCTACCTTGAGGAAGTAGCTTGGAATTAGTAGGTGATACCTTACCAACCATAGAACTCTGGTTGCGAAATGTGTCACCTCTTGACATGGATTTCGAACGCGGAACTTCCCAGTTATCAGCATCCAACCCTGGCATTCCAGGCATTTTTCTTGTCCCTGGCATTCCTGGCATCATACCTCCAGCTCCAGGCCGATTCATAGAAAAAGGTCCAGGAGAGAGGGGCCCCACAGCACTTGCACTGCGTCCATTCCTCATGCTTGCAGTTGCACCTGGTCTCAATCCAAGATTCTTTTCTGCTTCTGTGTGAATTTCAGTGATAGTCTTGGCCTTGATCTGCATTTCCAGAAGGCAAGAAGCTCAGGAAAAATAGATACACCAGACACTCTCAGATGAACTTCCAACTTATGATCAGCTACAAGAATATTGGACACACATAATGCAGTTAAAATGAAAGGAACCTTTAATTTCTAAGTACAGTTCAACATTTTACATATGATATGATCCTTTAAAACAAAGTTCTACACCAATAAATTCAGCATTGTCTGTTACTGTAATATACCTTTCCTCCCTTCCATTGTTTCACAACCAAACCAGACCAAATTCAAACAGGCCTTTCGGATGAAAACCCCAAGACAACCACCAGAGAAATAATGAAAAATATATACCTCTTCACGTCGAGGGACCCAGTCGTTGGCACGCAGGTCAAGGACACCACGGACCATGAACCTCAAGCGTGGTGCCAACTGGGGGTTTATTGTCAGCTCCTTCAGCCGGTTAAAGTAGGCATCATTGAATCGACGAGACTTGGTGCTTCCATCCAACTGCTTACCAATAGTACTGAAAAACTGACAGATTGCCTCAACATTTTCCTCAGCAGGACAAGTCTTGCCATCATGTCCCAGTAGCTCCTGTTAGTAGCAGCTATATCAGGAATTTATTGATAATAGCTCCTTGAAAATCAGAAGTTCATAAGGATTTAATACTATGTGATATATCAACCTGAACAATGTGATGAACTAACTTCTCCGGTACCATCTTTTGCTTTAGTAATTCCCCAATTAGGCGAATATTTCCAAGCGTTCGTAGTTTCACTAGTCTCTCTTTATCCCTCCGTTCAATTTCTTGGTCTGGACCAGTCAACTTTCGAACCTCAGCCCTCAGATTGTCGGCACCTTCAAATGCCTCCTGACAATTATTTAAGAGTATACGCTTGAACGTTATCTCTTTTCCACCAGGTTCTTCAGCAGGGAATGGTTTGAGTCCTTCATTTAGATCATAACACAGTTGAGCATACATGGGACAAAATGTAGGCTCAAAAACTGCTTTCTCGAATATGAGAGTGATGACCCCCTGTAACAACAGTATGTTCAAAGTAGATGATCTACAAATGGGCTACACAAAGGTTGCACTATTAATACAGATGAACAAAGAAAACATTTAAACCTTCAAGATATCAGGTGTAATGATTCCTGCATCAATCAGTTGACCCTTGAGAACATCAAATTTCTCTGGTGTCAATTTGTTTAATATACTGTGCAATAAAATTCTTGTCAGCATGTTAAATTAGAAACTTGACTCTTTAATAGTGATAAATTACAAAAAGAGTATGGGATGAACTAAAAATGGTGATAATTAAGGAGGGAAAATTTGCTGAGACATTGATGCAACAAGGGACAACAAGAAAGGTTTCAAAACTGAAGAACAAATATTTGAACATTTCGATATGAGAGAAACTTGAATATGCATTAATATACATTAACATGAATTCAATGAGATACATACTTGGTGGACAAAAGAACAACAGAAAAGTACTTTTCTTAAAAATCTAAGAGCTATATAGTTCATTTCACAATTTCCTAAGAGACTTTTCCAGAATCCAATCCAGATTTATTACCCTTTTACTGTTTTCAGCACCCTTTCTTTCTCAGAAAGATTGCCTCTTTGGACAGACCATGGAATTTCAGCCTTAATTAGAGCAGGAGTACTTCCCACCTAATAAATTGTAAGAACATCAAGTATCAGAATATATGATAACAACAATAAAATTAAGAAAGAGAAGCATGCATCATCTGACATGTAAAACAACCAAATGAACACACCAATTAGATAAATAAAGAATTGAGGCTACATGAGAACTTTGAGTCCATGCACTTAAATAAGAACTGCATTCAAGATTTCAATGATACATATTTCCTTTTGAGTAAAGCATATTAATGTCAATAATTGTCCAAAAATATTTGCATCAGTATTTAGGTAAAAGTTGCTTACATTGCAATTATATTTTATAGGAAAAGCAAATCTAAAAGAGTATGAATTATTATAATTCATCAGTCTAGGGAAAGTATGTCCTCAGAATTCATCAATCATTACAATTGATTAATCTTATGAGCATGTCACTTAGTTTGATAGTAAGGTTTCTCCCTTCCAACCAAAAGGTTGATATGGATTTATCTGATTTAGAGGGAAGAACTTGCAGGCTCAAGTCACACAAATGACCTCGCCAATAATGAGGTATGGTTGCATACCTCTTCCTTCCTCAGACTGCATTGTATAGGGACCTCATTCACTGGAACGGTCTTTTTCTAATCAAACACATATCAAGTGAAAAGAAAATACAAAGTGCCTACCCCAAACAATCTAACAATTTACTTTTTATTTGAAAGGTAATCTGGGAGTCAAATTTCCAATAAACTGAATGATCTCATCAGCAGAATAATGCAAACTAATAACACTATATTTGATTAATCCTTTATTTGCAATTATTCTTATGACAAAGATCTTAAAACTGAACAGTTATTCTATGACAATGAGTTACTGCAAGAAAACCCACAATCTGAGATACTAGAGAGTAACTTACAAGTCAAGGTAATAAGCAAGAATGAAGTTTCTTAAATGCCTAATACTGATCACTGTAGATTACTTTTCAGGTCAAGCTAAGATAACAGGGTATGTTGAACAATTACATGTTATTGGAACAAACTATTGTGGTCTGCATAGATGGGAGCTCAATCCTGTGGTATTGCTCAAGTTTCTCCATAATATTTGCCGAGTGAATATCAAAACCATATGAAAAGGATGGAGCATTATCATAGACAGGCTCCATTTCACTCACAATATCACCAAACTAAGCATTGTGAAGAAATCATTTGAGTCTGTGTTTCCATATAGTTATAAAAGTTTAGGCTGTTTAGCCACCATCATGTTAGTAACAATTTACTAATCTGAATTGGATTTCTTGATGAAGTTGTATCATATTTTCTACCAATATTTTGTCACTTGCAAAATATTATAATATGGTCCACAAATTAATGTAATGTCAGTTTGTATCTTGATCTAACTAACAGCTTTGTCTTTCCCAAGATTTATCAGCATCTTCACATCCAATACTATTCATAAGCCAGATCTACTGTCCCTGATTCATACAAATGATTTTGCATAAAAAACAAATGGGAAAAAAGATAGGACGCGCATTTGACTAAAATAGATGCTCAAAGAGTAAATCTTTAGAGTTACATGATTCAAACTGGAGCAATAATTTCCTAATATACCAACTGTTCCCATGAGAAAGTTTTAGCAATCTAATTTTCGAATTCAATTCTCAAACATCACTCCAATTTTCTTGGCTTTCAGACTACCACCCATTTAGTCAGATTTCCTTCATTTATCATACATCAAGAAGAGGAGACGATTTATATGTTCAAAAGCTATAATGCAAAAAACTGAAGTACAATATAACTAATGACAAGACAGGAAGCAGTAGAATCCACAGACTCACTCTAGCGAGTTATAGGCTACCTATCCATTTCAAATTGGAGAATAAGATAAATGTATATTCTTAGAAGAACATTGATACTAGTTCAATTACCACCTGGCCTGCAGAAACTTGAACTCTTGAAGAAAATTGGGAGCTCAACTGGTCTTGCTGCCTTGGATTGGATCCATATGATTCTTTAGAATCCCAAGATTTCTCTTCTCCAACTGATGACTGTCCTGATCGGCCACGCCAATCACGATTGTCTGGTTCGGAATAACGAGCATGTGATTGATTTTGCAGCTAAGAATGTGAGAAGAGAATTATCAGGGGGAGATAATATTTCAGAATACAACAAATGAAGAGGCACAATTATCGTAGACAATTATCTCAAAAATATAAATATGGCAATAAATATACTATTCAAAAAAGTCCATTATATAATAGCAGTAATCGTATATAGCCACATGATAATAATGGAAGTAAAACTGCAACCAATAATACTATCCAATAATTTGCAAACATTTATATTGACTTGAGAAACCAAAATCTTAGCAAAAAGCATTAAAAATGATGCACACAATTCTTTAGGTAAGAATAAGAATTCACATTTGAATCAGTGCGACCCCATGCTTGATCTTCACCATGAAGTTCCGCCTCAAACTCTTGCTTGAGTTTCAAAATAGTTTCAGCTATATCAACAACCTGTCATGAAGAAAGAACAATCAAGCCATCAAAATCTAAAAGATAATATGAAATTAAGAATAAATAATTCTTAAAAAGCGTATCATCATCTGCATACAATACACACAATAAGCATAGATGTTATTTCTGCAAATATTACTATTAGTAAGAATAATTTTGTAAGAGCCTTTATTTGCTTCCTGAGTAGGTGGGAGCCTCGTGCATTAGGATGCCCTTTGCTAGTAACCTTTTATGTGCAATCCAAGATGTTCTTGTAGACTAGATAAGTTGCCTAGCTTGATGGGTCATGGTCTGGCCAATTTAAATTCCCTAGAAACGAAGTCCCCATTCTACCCTTAGACCTCTTCATAAAACTAAAGGAAAAGGTGATAACAAGCAGTCTTTGTCTACAGAGGATAAAAAACAAACATGTTGGCAACTTAAGAAAATAAAAAATTGAGCACAACGAAATGATATTACACATGCTCCAAAATTTCATATTATAATTGACTATGGTGACATCAAACACACATAAGAGTACTATATACAAATAATGATGGTTATTGATCATCCTATTCCATAAGTTCTCTCAAACAACTATGCTTCCCCTCAGGCTTCTATTCGCTACAATTTAGATATATTTCCAAGTATCCTAACAAACTACGAGGTAGGCAGGAGAAGCAACATAGGAAAACTTTCTATTAGAGAAATAGAATAAAACATCTACGATACCTCACGGAACTGTAATAGCTGATCCCTTGTATAACGGATTGGCTCACGAGCCTCAAAGCGTGAATCTCCAATCTACAGACAAAATCATCAAAGCAGTCATAGAGTGAGCTATGAGATAATATGCCAAGAGAAAGATAAAACTGAAAAACTACAAGATAGATTGAATACTCACACATGAGTAAGTATTCTACTGATACTGACCATCAAATAAGAATCCTAAAAGAGATCTCTAAGGAGAGAATAGAATAAATAGAATAAAACATCATTAAAAAATAAATAAAATTAAGAGTACTGGATAAGGCCCGGGCAACAATAATAATGGTACAAAAACCTCAATTCACATTGGTTATAGCTTTAGTGACTAACAGATAGTAGTTGTATTGGCCATACATTTAAATAAGTATTTGGTAAACTAATTACAAAAACCTCAATTCACATTGGTTATAGCTTTAGTGACTAACAGGCAGTAGTTGTATTGGCCATACATTTAAATAAGTATTTGGTAAACTAATTACAAAAATTCTAACCATAATTAATGCATGAAGGTAATTAATGTGGCCTCGATAACAGAAACAATATGGATGGGAAAGTAGGAAACTTGAAAAAAAAAATTATTTATTGGCCCTGGCAACAATAATAATTTATGCCGTTATCTTTACCAACTTAGTATGATAACAAAATTCATATTTAGCAATTTGATTTTCAAATGAAAAACTGGATACCTTCTCCATGAACATTAGCCATCTAGAGGGCCACTAATCATTTGTTTGAAACAAATTTTACCTGTTCTTTCAGCTAATAGCATACAAGATAACATCAATAATCTACTTGATAACTAACTCTAAACACTCAAAAGTTTTAATGGCTGAATAAATCATGATTTGATTACAGATCCTCATAGAATGATGAACATATATTAGAAGAATACAATCAAGCAAAGATTAAAAGGATTTTTATATATCCCTCTCTGCTTAATACTAACTTCTAATGAGTGATCAAACTCCATTTTTACGACTCCTAAAACAGGAGTAAAGGTGAGAAAATGCCTAAAAGAAGGCCAACGAAGCAAAATTTATCATCTAAGTCGAATCGTGGCCCATCAAGATCCCAACTTTCACCAAAACACACACTTCTTGACACCAAAAACGCCAGATCCTCAATCAGCCAAGACCACAACCAGATAAAATCCCTAATTCTAACAATATCAAACGGAATACCTTGGCGGCTGCACCGCCATGGTGGCGAAGGAACGGGAGCTCGGCCGGCGACCCAGCGGCGGAGTCGAAGCGCGGGGCGAGGAGTCTACCGCCTCGATTGCCTCCACCTCCAGGCCTCAAGCTAATCACCATCTGATCCGACTGCATAACGCGACCAAACCTGTCTGTAGCAGTGACGGATTGACGCCGACCGTCCGATCTAGAGAGAGAGAGAGAGAGGAGGAGGAGGCTTCGGCGGAGCCCTCTCTCAAGAAAGGGAAAGGGCGAAGAGAGGGAAAGGCGAGGGCACGGGAGAAGGGCTTTTCTATGGAATAGGATTGGGATTTGAGAATTCGTGAAGGGTATTACAGGTATTTTAAATGTTTGAGATTATATAGCAGGGGAATTACGTCAGTTAGTTGCCTAGGTGTAACCCACACGATAGATCCTCTCAGCTATTTTAATCGAGTAAATTGACCAAATTGGGCATGCCAATTTGGACAACTATTGCGTATCGTCGTCACTGATGAAGTGAGACAGCTACAATCCTGACGTTATCTATAGTCTATACTCTATAGAGATGGAATTTCGTCAAATAAATTAACACTCGGCTCAGCTCAATTGACCACCCCCCAACTGCTCTAAATTAACTCTGTCTTAGAAGAAGTAAAGAACAAAATGTGGTTTAAAAGGGAGGCCTATCTATAAGCACTTGTGTGACTAAGGGGATATTTAGTTGTTAGAAATCGAAATAATACAATACTTATTTTTAAAAGGTTCTTTATTTTTTATGTAAGTTTGTAAAAAAAAAAAAAATAGAGAGAGAAATAATATTTACAAAGTAAAATTTATTATAAACCGGTCAATTCTTTCAAAATAACAAAAAAACACCCTCCTGTGATTTAATAAGTTTGAGAAATCTTTAAAATAGAGCATAAATATAATAATCATTTTACTTCTGTTTGCACAGCTAGTATCGTCCCTCTATTTTAGTAGGAAAAGTTTAGAGTCAATAAAAAATTACAGGTTGGGTGGTATGGATTTGTCGGGCTATATAAGGACCTCTATGACATATATCATACCTTGGCGCACTGCTGAATCAACCGCCACACGTTAATATAGGTAATTGTATGATCGATCAAATTCATAAGAATAGACTTATTATCACTTACGCAATTCCTAATCTGCCATGTGACTGATTTTTACAAGAGTTTTTGAATCCGACTCCACCTCCACTTTTGAGCTAAAATCCACCATTCTCTGAACAAGTCTCATGGCCAATGCCTCCGACCCTGCCCATAGTTGGTCGCTCTGAGGGAGCAGGGACTGGTATATCGCCTTAACCGAAGGCGTCCCCCTTGGGTGCAGCCACCAGATCCATCTGTCCTCACTGGTGGCGGCACCCATGGGGAAATTTGCGATCTCGTAGGCCAGCTCCATTCCTGCCTCGTTGACCAATCTCCCCGGAGTCCATTGTTCTTCACAGGTGAGGTTTGCCACACTCAGGTTTTCTTCCATTAGCCTAGGTGCCAGGACCCTTGGCTGTCTGGACCACGGGACCTCATGCAACCATGGATCGAAAGCGGCGCGAGTGCCTTTGCCGTTCCCTATCATCACTCGGCAGCCCATTCTTAACTGAGAAGCTGTTTTGGTGAGAGCTCGCCACATCCAGGATTGGTGCTGGGTCTTCGTACTCTCCCACGGGTGCAGCCGCCCGTATTTGGCCTGCATTATAAGAATCCAAGGCGCCTGCTCCCTGTTTAGCATTTTGAACACCAGCTTACCCAGGTGGGCGGTTCTGGCTTCTCGAAGTCGCCGGACTCCGAGCCCGCCCTGGCGCTTGGCCTGCGTCACCTGCGCCCAGTTCATCAGGTGGAGGCTGTGGCCGTCCTGGTTTTTCCACAGGAATTGACGGGCTTTTTTTTCTATCTCCTCCAGTACCCCATCCGGCACCCATGTGCTGCCTAGCCAGTAAGACGGAATCACTAGCAGCGCCGCCTTGATCAGGGTTAGCTTGCCAGCCTGGGAGAGGAGCGTCCCTTTCCAGCCCGCGAGCCTCTTTCCAATCCTCTCCACCAGCTCCAGATGCTCTTTCACCTTCACACACCTCCCCGAGATGAGCACTCCGAGGTATTTGAACGGCATGCCGGCCACCTTCAGCCCGAGCTGGACACTGAGCTGGCTGCCTTCTGCAGCTCCGATCCTGTTGGACAGATACAGCTCCGACTTGTTGTAGTTCACCCTCTGGTTTGTGATGATCTCATACTGTCTCAGGCTCTCGAGGATGCTGTTAGCGTTCTCCGGCGAGGCTTCCAGCATGAGCAGCAGATCATCTACATAGAGCAGGTGCGTCAGCTGCACTTCTCTGACCCGGAAACCTCGCAGAAAGCCTCGCGCCGCCTACTCGTTGATGAGACCCGAAAGCACTTGCGTGACGATGATGAAGAGGTAGGGGGAAATCGGATCGCCTTGTCTCAGGCCACTCCTGGGGGTGATCCAGGTGGTCGGGCACCCGTTTATCAGCAAGGCAAACCTGGGGGACGCTATGCACGCCTGCACCCAGTTGCACCACCGAGAAGGGAAACCCATCCGCCGGAGCGCGCCCACCACTGCCGGCCAGCTGACCCGATCATACGCCTTCTCCATGTCCATTTTGATCATCATAATGGGTTGTCCGCTCTTATCCGTGAGCATGGAGTGTGCCACCTCCTGGGCAGCCAACGTGTTGTCTTCTAAGCTTCGGCCGGCCACAAACGCCGCCTGCTCCGGGCCGATAATTTTGGCCAGCACCACCTTGAGTCTATTAACCATGACCTTCGCGATAACCTTGTAAATGACATTACAGAGTGCGATCGGTCGATAGTCCGCCACCTTTAGGGGATGCTCCTTCTTCGGGATCAAGGTTATGAAGGTATCACCCCCATGCTTTTGGCATGGCCTCGCTGCTGAAGAAGTGGCCGACGGCCCGGCATAGGTCTTCACCCATGGTGTTCCAGTACTTGATGTATACTTCCGCTTGCATTCCGTCCGGGCCAGGGGCCTTCCCTCTCGGCAGGCTCCACGCCGCTTCCTTAATTTCCTCAGCCGTCACCGGCCTCTCTAGATCTGACACTTCCTCTGACGAAATGGAAGGGAGTGCTGGCCATTCCATCCTTCGGGGGTCTGCCTCTTCCGCTTCTCCCCAGAGTCGTTGGTAGAAGGATTTGAAACAGTGGATCACTTCAGCCTGCTCCTGAACCCAGCACCCATCGTCGCCCTGGATGCCTGCAATCATGTTGCGACGGCGTCGCAAGGTAGCCGAGATATGGAAGAATTTCGTGTTTCTATCACCTTCCTCCGTCCACCTTAATCGGGATCTTTGCAGCCATTTGATGTTGAGTTGCCGGTTAAGGGCGATCTTGCAGTTGTAAAAGCTCCTCAGGCTCTGCTGGCCCGCCTCCAGCAGCATGCCGTTGGCATCTAGCTCCTCGAGGTCAGCCAGCTTCTGGTTTGTGTCCTTTAGCCGTCTCTCCACGCTCCCCACTGCCGCGCGATTCCAGTTGCTCAGGCTTCTCCTCAACTCACTCAGTCTGTGAGAGAAAGCTTGCATTGGGTTACCGTCGGCTCGCCGCTTCCAGGAGTCTTGGATGATGTGCTGGCACTCCTCATACTCCATCCAGAGGAGCTCGAACCGGAATGGTCGCTTGCTCCTCATAGTTCCTGCCGGCACCGTGAGGAGCAGCGGCGCATGATCCGAAGCACCCCGGTCTAGGTGTTGGACTTTGCACTCTGGATGATCACTGACCCATTCAGTGTTGGCCAGGGCTCTGTCGAGCCGGATCCAGATGCGTCGCGAGCCTTGTTGGTTCTTACACCAGGTGTATGGAATACCCTCGAAGCCAAGGTCGCACAGCCCCGTCTCGTCCACGAACCGCGCAAAGGCCTTCCCTTTAGGCCCGAGGGCGACCACCCCGCTGCTTCTCTTCTCCTGTACAGACAGGAACGCATTAAAGTCTCCCATGATCGCCCACGGCATGTTGATGGACGCTATGTTCTTCAGCTCCTCCCAGAGTTCCTGCTGCCCTTCCAGAATGGTGCTAGCATACGCGGTGGTCCAGATCCAGGTTTGTCCGGTCGTAAGGGTGATCGTGAGGTGGGCAGCATACCTTGATACATCTGCCACATCAACCCACCCTATCTCCTTGTTCCAGATGACCAGGATGCCTCCTGCTCGGCCTTGCGCCGGAATGGCAAACCACGTCCAGCCTCTGCCAATCTTTTTGGCCACCTGCTCGGCTTCGATCCAGCTTGTGTGTGTTTCGAGCAACACCAGCATATCCAGATTATGATCCCGAATCATAACTCTGCATCGGTCGAGTGCCTCTTTCTTGCGGGCACCTCTGCAATTCCACACTAAGGTTTTTAACATTGGTAAACCTTGAAGTATGGTTTGCCGGCCGACGGTCAATGAATCCGGCCCCTCTTGGAGGTGGGCCTGACCGCTCCACCACCGTCTGTGTTCTCGTTTGCCAGCGACAGCTCTATCTCCATACCTCCTTGGGCTTCATTTCCTTGGTTTGCCACCAGCGCCACCTGTAAGTGCCGCTCCTCTACTTCCATATCCTTCTCCTCTCGGTCCGCTAGCAGAAGGCATCGCTTGACTCTGGCCGCTGTTTCCTCGTGTTTTCCCGGCGGGCTTGTTTGTTGCACGGAGGGAGGGGCGAAGGCGGCAGAGGCAAGTCCATCTTGGACGAGCTGAGGTGGGTAGTCGCTGGAGTTCCAGCTCGCTCCTCCAGGCCGTTTGGAGGTTTTGACGTAGGCCGACCGTTGCACCCGTCGGTCTCCCGAGCCAAGCCGTACCGTAATCCCTTGGACAACAGCCGTTCTTCCAATCTCTTCACCGGCACGTGTCTGGGTTCCCTCTCTGCCGTCCAGTTCCATCCCTTCTGGCATTAATTGTTCCTCCACGGTGTCAACTGCGGGTTCGTCCTCCCGTACTGAGTTCAGTTTCGCTCCAATAGCGTGCTTCCTTCGGCCGGGCCCCGCATCTCGCTCTTTAAATGCGTCTCCTTCGGACGTGATTGGCCTAGCGTACGACGGGTTCTGATTAGCTCTTTCCCTTCCTAGCTTGGGCTCCAGCGTCTTCTTCTTCTTCTCTACGTACTCAGCATTTGCATGCAGCTCCTGAGGTCGACCTTTCCATCGCTCGGTTCCTGCACCTTCCTCCGCCTTCCGACTGGTACTGGCCTGTTGATGGTCTGCACCATACTTGCCTGCACTTCTTTCCTTTCCATGGCTCATGTAGCTCTGAGCGAATAGGTTCTTTCCTCTAGGCTTGCTTTCCCCGTCCTTTTTGCCCAGGGAAACCTGCTCTCTCCCCTCCTTCTCCGGGGTGCCGTTTGCGTAACTAGGTCTCATTCCTTTCTGATTAGCCTGCCATCTTGGCTTCCTGTGCACGGTGCACCATGGCCCATAATAAATGCTGTCTTCTTCCTTTGCGTCCTTTCCCTTGTTAAGGTGTGTGCCTTGCTGTTCACCGCCTCCCTCTCCGGCATTCATCGTCGGCGCCTGCACACCTTGGTCTTTGTCTGTGTAACCACACTCTTCCTCCTTGTGCCCTATCCTCCCGCATTTAAAGCATATTTTTGGAATGCTTTTGTACTGCACACTTTGGTCCACTCTTTCTTCCTTTTGCCCGAGCCAGACCGCTGTTTTCAGAGGTTTGCTGAGGTCTACCTCAATGCACACCCGGGCAAATCTGCTTCTGGAGTGATCTAGGGTGGTTTCGTCTACCCGTAGAGGTCGGCCGAAGAAGGCAGCCACCGGGATGAGAGCCTCCAGTTCCCAGTATTCCTGTGGCAGGTTGTGGAGCTGGATCCAAACCGGCGCCGTAGTGAACGCCTCCGGGGATGGTCGGAAGTTATTGCGCCATGGAATCAGGTTGAGGACTTGGCCTTAGACTGTCCATGGACCGTTGATCAGGACGTGGTCAAGATCCACCTCCTTTTCGAACCTGAATATGTAGTAACCCTCCGCCATATCTGAGACTGAGAATCCTTCTATCCCCTCCCATAGCTTGGCTAACCTGGATTTCAGCCAAGCCATCTATATCCCCTTGCCCAGGAATCTGCCAAATAGGGTTAGCTTCCACCTATTCCGGCATTGCTCCAGCACCTCTGGGTCGATCACCACGCTGTCTTCCAGCTGGTTGCGTATTTTGGCCAATATCTCCGCCGGAATAGTGCCCGGTTTCACTGTTGTCTTCCTGCTCCCCGCCGCTACGGAGGCCCAGGATGGCTTGCCCTCCCTTGGAGTTCTTTTGCCTGCAGCTGGCTGCGTTGTTTCCTCCGGCTCCGACACCTTTGACGATGTTGCTCTTCTGTGGTGAACATCTTCTCCTCCAGTAGTCGCCATCCTTTCAGGTTCAGACCGACATGGACTGCCGTTACAAGATCTATCATATGTATACGGCATCAGTGGAGTGTGGATCCCCTGCATTCCAGGTTATAGGAATTTCCTACGGCCCTATGCATTATCTAGACTTGAGCCATAGCTCATCTGGCTTCAGTGCACCCGTTAATTGCAAAAAAAACCCTTTGACTCCCTCAACTAGATGTTATTTTCACTTTCACCCCTTTTTTTGCCCTTTATTAGTTCACCCACCCCCGTAATTATTCAAAATCATCAAACCATTTACAGTATGACTAATATGCCCCTAAAAATCTTCTTACACAATAAATTCATTCATGACCTAATGGCCTTGTATTGCATGCAACAAATAGAATAATTTCCATTATATATATATATATATATAGATGATATAATGTTAGGTTCAATCGTGTTACTTTGGAAAATTATATTTGCACAAGTAGCTAGAAATAAATTGGCACACGGAGCTTTAAGAAACTACTATGGAAGATGGTAATTATTCTTAAATATGATGATTAGCAATCAGAACAACGATATAACCCTTTTCTTCGAAGAAACATTAATAATGCAAAAGAAAGTGTTAGTTATAAATTTCTCAAAATTAAACAATTTAGTATTAAGGTAAATCCAAATCCTGTTCAAAGATTTCGGGTCATCATCACTCATGTAATCATGTTGGGTTTGAATCATTCGATGGAAATTAAATTGCCAGCAGCTGAGCTTTACCCATCGCCAACAACCAACCCATCTTAGAATAACTCGGACCGGCAAATTACCTCAACCGGACCGGATCCTGAACCGGCGGTGTGTTTTTTTTGGGTAGATAGATAGAAGTCCGGAATTCCTGAACCTTCCGATAAAGCTCCTTGCAGTCTCGGGTACTCTCTCTCTCTCTCTCTCTCTCTCTCTCTCTCTCTGATGGCTTCAATCTTGAGAACTGCGTCTCTCCTCCTTCCTCCGCCGGCCTCGAGCATCACATCGCCGGAGCCTACTAGGAATCTCCCGTGCTTCGCCTTCAAGCGAAGGCCCTCAAGTCCGTTGCAGCTGAAAAAGTTGTCTCCTTTCCCCAGGAGCATCAAAAGATTCCCAACATTTCTACCCTTCGCTGCGTACGGGGAGGCAACGGAGGCCGAGAAAGTCGCGAAGACCGCCGCTCAGGTACCGTTTTGGTGAAAACCCATTAGAGTACTTGTTGGATTTTGCTGTGGTGCACCGGTTTTGGTGGAATTTATTTTGTTGCTATTTCTTATATGGGCCTTTTGATTTTGTGGAAATAAGTGAAATGTTTTGGTTTATTTGGTGGTATGATTTTGGATTTAATATTAATTGTCTTAGTATTGAATTTGATTGCTATAGTTATTGATTAGATTGGATAAGGTTTTTATTGATGTCGTATCATTTGCTGTCTTTTACATTTGGAGGACACCGACATTATGGAGGACAACCCTTGGTAGATAGTGGTATTAAAATTGCATTTGAGAGAAGAGGAGTTCAATTTCGGCGGTGATAATTGCAATGTATAGTCTAGGTTGTAGTTAACCTTCTCGCCGAAAATTACCCATGTGATAAAAAATTGGATGATTAAATATGGGCGTTTGTTGTTTCTAGGATCAATTATTTGTTCAAGGCTTGAATGCAATGCAGTTAATAGACATATTCAATATGTGCAATCATGCAAGTAAGCACAAAGAACTGTAGTCTCGATTCTGTTTATTCACAAATGAATACCAGAAGCCACACCCTTCTCCAATCCGTTGGTTCAAAATGAATACCATATCAAACGCATCATCGAATGAAATAAATGAATAATCAAGTGAGTGAAAGAATCTCAATTCAAACTGAACATTTTGAGCTTTTTTGCCACAAACTTACAGAGGACTATGTCTAAGCCACATGGTTAGCTCGAACGATTTAAAGAAATTCTTTGACTTTCATCTTAATATGTGGAACCCTAATATAGGAAATGCTAATCATTCTGGAATAAATAGAATCAAACTTTCACCTATTAAACTCTGAAGGAGTGAATTTTGCCACAATACAGTAATTAGTCATAACGATTTATGGTCACAATAAGTTTTATTCATAATCATATGGTTTAAATTTTATTACACCAACATTATTGGAAAATCTATCATACCACATAACTAGCACACAAGACACCTGTCATTCTAAGGTGTTTAAACTCATTGTTTTACAGATTCGGTCTCGTACCAATCAATCTCATTTTTCTTTGATTTTAGAAAATAAGCAAGTTCGACCATGGAACAGACGGTTGATGAGTCCTAATCTGAGACTTTGAGCCATATATTTTTATAGATGGAATAGTGATTGAGACTTCTACTATTGATCCTTAGAGTAGGTTTAGCTGTCAGCTTTTTCGCCGACAACTTTGTGTAGGACTCTTAATAACGACTTTCATATAAGCATGGAAGTCTTAATTTTAACAAAGTTCTGGGGGTATTTTTCCATCACATTGTATTCTTGAAAACTTTAATTTGTCGTACATCTTATTTTTCACCTTAGCAGGTATACCAACAGAAGAAGCTTGAGGAAATAGAAATTTCTTATACATTCATGAACCTATATTTGTAAAGAATTGAGGGATATAGAGGAATTCAGGGTAGAAGCACGGCAATCCTCATATTGATAAGCTTACTGAAAATTCTGAGAAAGCAACTGTGCTTACTGAATGCGTCATGACTTATCTAAGCAAAGTCTTGTGGGACAACTGAAACAAATCTTAAGGTTAGGTAGCAAGGAAAAAAAAAAAAGAATGCAAGATATGGTGGGAGTCTTGTGCTTTGGGATGCCTTACTAGTTTTAGGCAGATATGGACAACCTGACAATTGGACATGTGATGGAAGAGCTGCAGAGGGTCACAACTCACAACTTACATTTTTTGGTATTCAGAAGTTGTACTTTTTGGAAGTTCATTCTGCCTTTAATAAGTGCCTATTGCAAGTCAACCTCTTTCTGCTTCTTCTGAAGTTGTAGAAATTTGTCCCTGTTTCAATTCCTTTGTCACAAGTGATTAATGGTAATTATAACTTGATATTCAGTTCATGGAAGAAGAAATAATAGAGATCTTGCTTTTCTGTCCACAAAATCCTGGCATTTGTGTACTGCCATTTTTTTTGCATGTTGCTTTATCTTTGCTTTTTGTATCCCTACTATTGTTTTGCAATCTGTTCTTTTTGTTTTGTTTCTGTTGTTTGTACCTTTATTTTTATACAGATATATATCCATTTTCAGAATCACATTTACATATTATTAAGCAAACATGAAAGATGTTATCATCCTTCTAGAAGATTCCTTGGCCAAAAGGACTCTATACTATTATCTTGCAATTGAAGTATAAATATTTGTTTCATTCTCTAACTTAAGTGCTATCCTGTAATTAAACTATGAAGCTCATTTCCTATTCATTTTCAGTCCATTGTGATACTTTGTAGATGGTCTTTAGTGAATGCACTAGTATTGTTCCTTGATGCATACTAGTTTCTATACTTTGATGGTCTATTTTTGCCATTTTCTTGCTTTATTATTTACTGTGTCATTACTTGTATGTCTGTCATATTCATACTGAAATTTTTGTACTATAGGAGGATTCAGATGAGGAAGTCCCTATAGAAAGTAATGCTGGTGATGATGGTACTGTTGGTACAGAAGAAAAGGTTACTTCAGCTTTAATGATGTTGCTGCAATCATACAAAGAAGCTTTGGTTAATAATGATGAAGCCAGAGTTGCTGATATAGAGGCCTTTCTGCTGTCTATGGAGGATGAGAAGAACTCTCTTGAAAAGAAAATTTCTACTTTGACAGAAGAATTGACAATTGAACGTGACCGAGTTCTGAGGATCAGTGCTGACTTTGATAACTTCAGAAAAAGGACGGAGAGAGAAAGGCTTTCTTTGATGACCAATGTGCAAGGAGAGGTTATAGAGAGCCTATTGCCTGTTCTTGACAACTTTGAAAGAGCTAAAACTCAAATAAAAGTGGAGACAGAAGGAGAAGAGAAAGTAAACAACAGTTACCAAAGCATATATAAGCAGTTCATTGAGATTCTGAACTCCTTGGGTGTTGAAGGTTTGGAAACTGTTGGCAATGCTTTTGATCCTCTGGTAAGTTGTTTGATAGTGCAAAAACAAAATTTGTTGCTGGTTAAGTACTTTAATTTAGATGTTTCATATTTTTCATAGATGGTAGACCTCAAGGGACCATGTTTCATGCACACTATCCTGTCTTAACTTCCATGCACAATTACATCTAATTGGGATTAAAGCTAAACTAATATACTTATATGTATATTTGAGTACTTTCTGAGACCTGCAATCCAGCTGCTATTATACCCTTACTGAGATTGTCACATACATTTCTGATACGTTTTGCTACAATTAGTTATGCAAAGCAACTGCTTCAGAAAGAGCATAGTCATCCAGTTTAAGCTCATGCACTGTAGGAACAATCAAATTGGGTTCTCCTAGAGTTAGAAGATGGTTACTGGGACAAATGACATTGATATTATTTAAAAACAGAAACTCCGTATAGATTTAATTCCTTTTGTATATAAATGACCAAAATGTTTGTATGGGAGAATTGTTTTCTCTTTAGTTTCCTTTGTGAAGAAAGGTCCTTAGAATCATTATTCATCACTGGTGCATGTCAATAGCATTACTCACAAGCTTTCATTTCTCTCTTGAAAATTAAGCTTCATGAGGCAATAATGCGCGAAGACTCGGTAGAATTCGAAGAAGGCATTATCACTCAAGAATTTCGTAAAGGTTTCAGACTTGGGGAGCGGTTATTACGACCTTCAATGGTAAAGGTATCTGCAGGACCAGGCCCTGCAAAGATTGAAGATGAAGACATAGCAGCAGATGAAGACAGCGGACTTCACAAAAAGAGAGATGAAGACAGCGGAGAAACGAGTGAGGAAAGCAGTGATGAAAGTGGAGATTCTGAGTAAATTCATTTCTTTATATGTTTCATGAGTCAATTTTGTTAGAGATCCAGAAATTCCGAAGCTTTTTCGGAATTTTGCCACAAATTTGTAGCTTAGCAGATATTCAACATTGCGGCGATTATCCTTGGAAGTAATCACACACATACACATGATATACTCCAAGATTAGTTTTGTTGCTGAATTTATGTAGATCTGATATTCCTCGTATTATTTTTAATTGCATAAATACTTTCCCAATGAGCTTATTTCTCTTGCACACTAAGGTGACCTTTTATCTGTAAACCTTATTCAATCTGTTAAGTATAGTGCAAAGCCATTGCACTTTTTCTTAACATGATTTCTCAGCATTATTATCTCCAACTATGTTCGACAATATCCTTCTTGCATGAGGATAAATTGCTGAACTGGTTTGAAATTGGCCACAAGTTTCAAAAAAGAGGGAGAATGCACAATTAATTTACTTTTCAATTGCTGACCCCATAGTTTCTATGGGAAGAATTTGCTCCAATGAATTAATTATACATCTTGATACTAATCAGACAGCTTTGAGCGACATCAATCCCCTAATCAATTCCAAACCAAAGTGCCCTCTCCATCCATCAACAGCTCCTAAGACTTGGGAAGTTGCTTCCCTGCTAGGAATGACTGGAAGAGCCTCAATGCTCTCCTAGGCTGAAACAGTGGCACCTCATGCCCTGCTCCTCTCACTGAGGCAAATGTTAGCCCTTCATACACCTCTGACCATCCTCCAACCTACACAAATTTATACCTTCAAATATTAAAAAGGAAGCAATTAACCACCACCAAGCTTTGTGAGCATATACAATCAATACCTGTCTGCCTGCATACCATGGATACCATGGAATCTTAACATTGAGACGAAGGCGACCGATCGAAAACCTGGTCGCAGTGACCGGAACCACCGAGTCTGTATCTCCGCTGCAATCCGAATCACCGTGTCAAATTATTAGATTCCGATATTTTAATTATAAAAGAGTATCTTAATGCACGAGACTCCTATATATATATATATATATATATATATATATATATATATATAGTACCTAAACACCCATATCCTTAGGCCAGCCCTAATCAACTCCTTGTACGTGGGCAGCATGGAGAATTGAGAATCTTGCCACTCCTTGATTAGTGTATCGCTGCAATTAGAAATCAATCAAATGATGACCACCGTACACGTGGGGTCTTGTTGCTACATGACTTAGCCTCGAGAACTGACCTGCATGCAGTCCACTTGTAGGGGATCCCTGTCGTATTTGCATGCATAGCTTTCTGTACGTCCGGCCGGTTGTAGTACTTCTCGGCATAGTTCTCGATGCACGGGTCGTAGCCGTACGACCGGCGGCGGATTAGGGTGTTCTTAAGCCTCAATGGCCGGGCGGCGGCCGCGGCGGTGGAGTTGGAGGCCGCGCAGGAAGGGGTATAGATGCTGTACTGATCGATGTCGCCGAACTCGTGGTTCATGACATAGTCGACGGCGTGATCACACCGGCGGGAGGTCTTGGCGGCGGCGAAGTTGCACGAGGCGAGGATGGACCGGTAGCTCCGGTCGGATATCATGGCGTGAGTCCACCAGTAGGACACCGTGCCGATGTTGTCGTAGTAGTTGTCGGTGACGGCGTTGCCGACCTGCGCCGGCCGGAAAAGTGGCATGCATGAGACTAACTAGCACACAATAAGGGGTGCAATCTAGCCTAATTTCAATTGTAAACGAGGCGAGCTCTTGATTATGTTGACAATCCCACAGTATTTTAAACTAATCCGATATAGTATTTATGCATTATATAAATGTGATATAGCTAATAGGGGCTAATTGAATATGATTCGGTTAAATATGTCCAAAGATTGGATTCATATTGGTTTAATTTTGTCATTCAGACTCAAATCGGATTCACATTAAATTGGCCAATGGACCGGATTTGAATTCTTCATGAATAACCAACATAATATGAAGTAAAAAAAATTATTAAAAAAACGAATCACTTCTTTCTGAACTCAACTATAATAATTTAATAGCTAAATATTGGAGCACAATTTTTTTATTATCTCACTAAAAATGATACAAGCTAAACGTATTAAACAAATATAACAGTAATTTGAAGGTTATTTTTCGTGAGACTCTAAATTATTAATATTATATAGTAATTAGAGTAATCTAAGACTTTTATTTATATAATTTAAGTATCGGACTACATAACTATTATCTACGAATTGTTTTAGCAAAAAAATATATATATATATATTTATGGGAACTTCAATATATGGATGTTTGTTATTGAATTTACCTATATCAAACCAGACCCATTTATTAGATGAATCAAAAAATTAAAATTAATATTCGAGTTAGTCAGATTTAGAACCAATTTGATATCGAAAAATTAATTTAGATCCGGTTACAATCCTAATAGGAGACAAAAGGAACGACAGTAAAAGGATTAAAAATTTTAAAGGTTATATTTCCTAGAAATACTCACAAGAACTCCCTTGAGGTTGATGAAAGGTTTTGATGAAGCTTTATTGTACTCAACTATTTTCTTTGCCAACTGAGGTACATAGTGCCCTAACATGCAAGAAATTAACAAGCAATATCAACCATAACGAGTAAAAATGCTAACATTAATTACTTGAAGTATTTATATAAAATGAGACTTCTCATGGTGCATTATACTCACCAGCATAGCTCTCCCCAGAAATATAGAAATCTCGGTATTTATATTGCGGGAATCTTGAGAACCAACCAATTAGGAAAACTATAGCATCCTGAGCTGCATCATTACATATATAAACATAAACGCATATAATTATTTTGAATATTTATAAATAATTTATAACCTACCGGTACGGCCGTCGCCGGAAGTCTTGAGATCGGAGCTAGTATTTGTGTAGGAGAAGCCGACGCCCGCCGGCGATTCGAGAAATAAAATGTTTGCTTCTGGAAAATTAGTATAGTTATGTATCACAAATTTCATAAGGAAATTTGGGTAGAATGTATATATTTGCATTAGATGATAATTATGAATAATATTTACTTGATGCAAATAATTACCTTTGTTCCATGAGTATTTATTGTGATACAAGGACGAACCATTTCGGGTGATCCGAAATGGTCCGATTTCTTCTGATGCTCCATAAGCTACCGAAGAGCAACCTGGACCTGCCAAATAGAAAAACTGGTGAAAAAAAAGTCAAAACTAATTTAAGCATGAGAATTCAGGTTAAACTAGTCAACGCCATCAAGGTAAGTTAGATTGGATTGACCTATTAAGGGGTTACTCATCATGATATCATTAGATGAGCTTAGTTTAATTATTGGAAGTTTTTAACCTTTTGCCTTATAATCATTGTAAACCTGAAGAGTACGAGATACCAATATTTAGTTCAGCTTCTTAGTGGGAGAAGTATATTTCTCACCTATACTTATATGAATTTATGATTTATACACTTAGAATGGAGGTCCTAAAATTCCGGATCTCAGACTTATTAAAATTAATGGTCGAGAGAGGAAAAGCTACATGACTTTTCCCTCTCTCCGGTCCCCTACCTCTCTCTCTCTCTATATATCTCTTTGTCTCTCTCTACACACACACACACACACACAGCCTAGTCAAACTCAAAGTAGAGTGAGAAAGAAGATTGAAGAAGATGAAGGGCAAGAGCAGTGAAGCAAAAGCACAGTACCACTGATTCCTTTCTCCCAGCCTTTTGGGTCAGTCTAAAAGCCAAAGAAAGGTCACAGGCTCTGGGTTTATGCTGCAAAAGAATTTGGTGGACTTGTGTGTTGTTGTTGTTTTTATGCATCTTTTCCACCTCAATGTGATCATAATGGCACAGGAAGAAACAAAGGGAATAAAGCTAGATCTAGTGGTGGTGATATATATTCAAGGAGTGCAGGCTTAATTTGGATCTCTTTGGGTATCAGATAAGACAAATATAAGATTTGCCTAAGTATACACTCACATGAGTCTACTATCATAGAAAGAAAAGATTTCGCATCTAATTGAATTGTATCAACCATAGTAATTGGAGTAATGTATCAATGAATAGTAATGTAAGGCATCCACTTTATTGGCCCAACTATTAAGGACAGGGTCATAAAAAGTGGTGTCTTCAGTTAATGTGGTAGTTATTGTGAACCCAAACAGTAAACACTAGGGTCTCCTCAATTGCTCATCATTTTGGAATAATGTGATTTCCCCAAATATCTTAATATTTGCATGTCCATTTAGGAAAGAGAAAGAAGGAAAAAAAAATACATAGACTGGAGAGGAAGAAGATGTATGAGGTCATAAGGAACTGATCTATGAGGTAAAGTTGCATCTCAAACTTAATTAATTACCTTTGTAATGAGCAAAGTAAAAAAGAACCGATGTTGGAAATTGATGACAACTTAGGAGAAGGAAAGCGAGTAAGGCTGTGGTTGTTCTAACCTCCATTGAGCCAAAGAAGTAGGGGTTTCTTAGCTGCATCGACTTTGGCCTCAGTGAGCCAGTAGAAGAGAGCCCTGCCGTGCTCCTTGTTCACTGTCACATACCCGGAGAACTGCTCGAAGGACACCGGAGGTTGTCCGGGGAGCGCCGAGATCCGATCGAGAGCTTGGTCGACGGGGAAAAAGCCGGCAGAAATTTTGGTGAAAAGCAGTAGTAGAAGGTAGATGGAAGCAAATGAAGCAGTACTACTCCTTTGGCTTCCCATTGCAAGGTAAGTGAGGTTTCTAGTTAATATGGGATTCCAGAGTCTTGGCAGGTATGATGACCCGACATTACTTGTAGACAATGAGATGCATTAATAAAGCTAGAGTTGCATGTATGTAGGTGAATATAGGCTGGTTTAAGTGAAGGTTGGGTGTTACCTACATATCGATGCATTAATGTGTCCTTCATTTATGGGGCTGGATTGGAACCTTTTAAATGACGAGTTCACAACGCAATTAATGCGACTGCCTCTCTCTCTCTCTCTCTCTCTCTCTCTCTCTCTCTAAGATATATGATGGAGTTCTGGAGACCCAGAAGTTAAGGGGAAATTTGTCTTGACCAGTCCACTAAGATGAAAAGAAGAAAGTAAAGATGGAAGAGGATTCTCTGCAGTTCTAGTGTGCAGGAATTCAGTACAGTTGGTTATTGTGATTGACTGCCTATGGTTGGGATAGCAAAGGATCGGCTCTTCATTACGTGACTAGTTTTTTTGGAAGTCACTCTTTGGTCATCAAAGCCTAGCAGCTTTACTAAAGTTGATAATAACTTCCTAGGATTAGAGAGGTCAAACAACAGTAACCAAGTAATTATAATAAAAAAATTATTTCGTGGTTTAACTATTCGACAGTACAATAGCTTACAAGAACAGTTAAATAGTGCAACGGTTTAGAATAATATAAGGAAGAAGATAAATGATATATTTTGGATGGGGTCGCTTAGCTTGGATTAGTGGTTAGGGTTTTTTTTTCCGTGATTAGGGTGGTTGGGAGCGAGGAGCTTTGTGAGGAAGAGGATGAATGATATATTTTAACTAAGTTTTTAAAGTATATAAGGATAAAATATATTTACTATATATATATATCTGTCTCTTAAATATAGAGATTTTTGAGGAATATTGATGCAAATCTATAGCTTTTTTCTTAAAAAAATTCTATGGTACAAAATGCGTGCATGCCTACAAGCACTTAACAAATATTCTACAATGGTTTTTGTTTCTTTTTGTAAACAGTTTCATAGATATGGCATAAGTAAAAGAAAGAAGACAAGGTCGCAGAAGTAATTGCAAATTGTAAGGTTATCATTGCTCGTGATGTTATGTTAGGTCATTACATCAAACACGTAGCGGGCCCCCCCTCTCCTTCAAACTTCAAAGTTTCCACCTCTTGGCAGTAACAGTGTTCGACCACTTGGCCTTACAAAATATTACTTTTATTCCATGGCAGTTCTTGCCTTTGGATCCTAGCAACAGATAGATAACTACTATGCCATACAAGTGGATCGAGTGCAGTAAATCATGCATATATAAGCATCTCTTCTATTTCTTATCTACTAAAATGAAAGAGAGTCTTATTTAAATGGTAGTGATCGAACCTCTCCATTAACCTTTTAAGATGGTAGTGATAGAAAGAAACCAACAGTCTCTCCCTTTAAAGATGCCATTTTTCTAGGCTTCCTCCATTACTCTACTGGATCTGTCATTTCTTTAGGCTTTTGCTTTTTATTAACAGCTCAATTATTTAACTAATTAATAGGATAGATTTCATTTTTACCTCCTTATGCTTTGACTCAGTTCCAAGTTAATTATACCTACAACTTCCTTGATCTAAATTTAGAGTGGCAATGCATTGTCGGACCTCTGAGCAGGCTAGGTTTTGCTCATGTTTAGTTTAAAATTAAATTTATCAAACTCAAACACAAACTAATCTTAAAAAAAATGACTTGAAATACTAGTTCATATAACTCGCTTAATATATAATCTAAATATTGAAATTTATTAAGTACTTAAAATTATATTATTAGATTATTTTTTCCTCAAAACTATTGGTGTATAAATTACCGAATTATTTCTACCGTCATTAAATTTGGCTATATATTTGTTAATAGTTGACTAGTCGTTGCTACTACGGTCAAGCTATTTGATTCTAACAAATATATAATTAGAGAGATAAAATTATATGGGTATCCATATTTTATTTAGGATAAGGATTCGGATACGAATAATAAACATAATTATTATATTTGCTAAGTACAATTACAAATACGCATCAGATGTCAAATATATATATATATATATATATATATATATACTCATTTTAAGATAATTACTAAAATTTATAGATAATCATTAAAAATATGCAAAAAGTAGATTAGAGATTCATATAAGAATATATTAAAAAATATTTTATGTCGCTATTTCTATAATACTTTATACTAAATGATATGCAAATATTGATTTAAATATTATTTTTGAACTCATATTTATTTTATAACTCCTACATTTATCATAGGTCCGACTTGACAAGAAGCTCGTGGGCTAAATAGAATGGGCCGGTCCTCTCGATTACAAGACCGGATTGGGCCATAATCCTGAGCAAGACGTAGGATTTAATTAGACCATTTTGGCTCAGTTAAGCTTGGGAGGAGGAGGTGAGCATGAGTAGAATAATGGCGGCGGCGCTGGTGAGCGTAGGAGTACTCCTCCCCTTCCCCTTCTACTATTGCCTGTGGAACTTCCCGCAGAAATGGGTTGATCTATGCGGGAAAGGGGTCGACCCATGCCATCGAATGGCTCAGATCTCTCACGCCATCAAGGCCGTCCAGTTCGTCTCTCTCCTCTCCGTCGCACGCTTCTCGTGGCCGCCGTGGTACTCCTTCCTCCTCTTCTCTGTGGGTCAGTACCTTAATTTCAAGTGAGTTCTCTTTTTCCCTCTGTTCCTTTGAGCTTTTTTTTTTCTTCTTAATTACTTCATTGTTTTGGGAAATTATCAAGGTTTTGTTTTAATGGGTAACTAGTAGATTGTAATGGAAGAAAGATTGTATCTTGGGGATGTTCCTACTTCTTATTGTAGATCTTAGTATGTGTTCGCATATGGGTACCTTATCTTTGATACGTGTGAGTCTTGGTTTTATGGTATCCAATTGTGAAGACCATAGTAGCATCCTGTACGTTAGACAATGCGATTCCTATGTCATAAATGGTTTCATATGTTTGTCCATTCCGGTATTTGGTTATGCATGTGTTGGAAGGTGGAATTTGTTAAGGTTGGAAAACAATTGGTTCTTTGCTACTCGTGTTATGTTAGAATATTACAGACAGTTATATGTATTGGTATAGTGTGGCCACCGCAAGGATCGTACCGTGGAGTAATATTTTACATGAACTCTTGCTTTTGGCTCCAGTCTCAAGTTAAATTTAGGCTCGATTAGCTTTCATCTCAGCAATTTTTAATGGGAAACTATAGCAAAGGACAAAGGAGCAGTAGACGCATAACATAAGTAGTATAGCAATCCTGTTCTCCAGAATGGAAACACTTCTGTATGCGTTATTTAACACTTTCAGTTTCTGCTCTTTTAACTTGAATTAGAGATCTTCACGTAATAGGCTGTCCTATGATATTTATGCTGGAACAATAGTGGCACTTCTTGTCCATTTTTAATTTTGCAACTCCAGCATGTGAGGCTCTTGTATAATATACTCTACATAAATTTACTTGATGCCCACTTGAGAATTGATTCTATAGTTGTGTAAGGGCCCCCTCCCCCTTCTTATGTTGTAAGCTTCTTCATTTTTTTCCTTCTAGTTGTTAAGATTCAAGGTAGCCTTTCATTCATGTAACAACTGTGTTGCTCTGCCCATCTTTAGAGCGACGTCAAGGAAACATTTAGAAGTTCTCATCAGCCAATTCTAATGCAGCCTCAAGTTACACTTGTTTCAAAAAGTGAAGAAATTTGCTAGTATCCAAGATTTAGTTCTCTATAACAGCTTCATCAATGTGCTTGCATGCATATCATTTGAAGATATTAGTTCTACTCCTCGCTTCTCCAAAAATTGCTGGTATATTTTTTATTTTAAACCTTGTCGATTGCCTGCATGGAGATTGTAAAGTAGTACAGGAATATTTAACCTTCCCTTGCAGTATATATTGCTGTGCCCATGTTAGTATCATAGGCTTGTGAAACAGTCCAAGTCACACCACCACAGTCCGGTAGGTGGCAAAGGGGGTCTGACTCCTCTAATCTATTGAGAAAAATGCAAATGATAGATGTGTCAAGAAAGGTATGCTTTTTAGGAGTTAACATTGTTTGTCTTGAACTGATACGAGCTCTTTTCGCATCATAGTACTCAAGGAGATGCTTATGTTGAAGTATGATAGTTTGTTTCATGTGGAGTTTGTCTACTTTTAAAACCGCCATGTAGTTCCTAGTTACCAGGGGGCATAAATTATGCTATATTTGGGAATTACCTGATATTTTACCCATGCAAATCGCTACTATGAAATTCTTATATTGCCTCGAGCAAAGCCAAGGGAAAATCGTGGACTTTGAAAATGTAGTTAGGGTGTAATCTATGCATCAATATGTACTCACCTTCTGATGGTTCCTCCAACAAAACCCACTCAAATTGGTGGAAAGATTATTAACTATTTCTGCAATGCTGAAATTTTCTTCTGTACTAGGGTATACCAGTTGCTTGGTGAGTCTGGAACGTACTACGGCGTTCGCTTTGGAAAGAACGTGCCATGGGTGACGGAATTTCCTTTTGGCTACATCAAGGATCCACAGTACGTTGGAAGCGTCATGAGTCTTTTGGCAGTTCTATGTTGGGTTCCATTTCAGTATGTGCTTCTCTGGGTACTTGGTTATATTTTTATGATATGGGTGGAATCCAAGGAAGATCCTGCAACTCGGGCTAAATTTCTCACATGATTAGTTACTTGAGATGATCTTAGTGTTAGATATTTCTTCTCCATTTTGGAGTAACCCTTTAGAGATGATGACCGCTGAACTTTAATTCAGTTTGACATCATCCATTTTTCTTAGACCCATAAACATAGTCTTTCGGTTAGCATGCAACTATTTTGTGTCTGATTCAACCTTTCCTGAGCTCCTGGGATATTTTCCATCTTGTTCCATAGAAAGTTTCTTTCGAATGGATCAATCTGTGACATCTTTCCTTCAGATGTTTTGTCTCAAATCTGTGGAAGAAGCATGGAACACCAAGGCACAGCTGAGACATGCAAAGCTAAAACTATACAAACGTCTTTCTTTATCTGAAAAGGATATTATTTAGCAGTAATGGAGAATTGATGTACTTCCGAAATGTCACTCGTCAAGAATCGACTTCAAACACCACTGGTCCATTATTCAGAACATTTCTGATGTCAAAAGGAAGAACATAGAACAAGCGTTTGCTTCCAAAACACAAAACAGTTCAACATAGATTTGTCAGTAAATCTAATAAAAGTTCAACAGAAACTAAAAACCCGAATACTGGATCATCAACTTCCAGTAAGTGTTCTCAGGACAGTGATTTGATATGAAGTAAACATCTCTTCTTCGATTTTGAGCTAGGCAAGAGGTAGGACTACTGGGTTTCCCATACTCCCACTCATCTCTCTTCTCCATGCCAGGAAGACAAGAAGCTTTCAGGAAGAAGTTCCAATGACCTTCACTTCCCAAGTTTCTCCCATGGACTGTCATAGTTTGATATCACCACTTATTGCAACAAATGGTAACTCACACATAAGCTGTTAATTTCCTCGCCAATTTGCTGCAGGGAATCAAGCACGAAATAGAAAGCAGCTAGAAGATAATAGGCAGGTGCTACTTAAAATAAAATAATTTTCTTTACATGGAAAAGTGGGATTCCGACTACCAACTTGCTAAGAAAATGTGATGCCCCATCATGACATGTGCATGTATCCCTAATCTTCTGCACCACTTTCAACAGTAGTTAGCACATACTAAAGTTGTTGCTCCATTAAGGCTTTGGAGGTATCAAGTGCCCACCAAATAGTGGCCTCTCTTTTACCTCTTCCAAATCTTTGACCTAATCTAAAGGCATCATATATTTACTTCAATTTCTTTTAGTGTATATATATATGCATATAGTTTGTTTATTTGATGTTATTTTGCAGAATTGAAATCATTTAATAATCATTCAATAACCTACAGCTTAGATAGGACTCTTTTTCCACCTACACCAACCAAAACTCATATAAACGCTTCACTAGTTTAACAATATCAGCAATATGCAGCAGTCTTAAAAAATTATGTACATAATCTTCAATCTGTATATTACCTATGTAATCTGCACTTTACTGTATATAGAACACATTAACAATGATACATACATAATCCACAACCACTGTTCGATAATAGTGGGCCTGTTTAGATATAAAGAAAAAGAAGTGTGTTTATACTAATAAAAAGTATTGTCTTCTTTGAAGAAAAATATTGTTACTTTTTCAGAAAGCTAACATTACAGGCAAGGCAAACATTTCTCTTCCATCCAAAAACTAGAAATTAAATGCAGGCTGTTAGAACTTTTCTGAATTGGGGAGAAAGTAAGGCAAAGGTAAATTGGTTCAAAAAGAAGGTGATTGTGTGATTCTGCTGGGGAAAACGAATATTTGGTATGCGTAAAGAGAACCACTTTTTATTTAAACATAGTTTAAGAGGTTGTCTTATGATGAAACAGCAAGATAATAAATACTCTACATAGTTCATTCTTTTCACCTGCGTCTTCTTTTTCACTCTTTGTTTGATTCCTTCACAGCATTTGTTTTCTAAAGTTTGAAGAGGGCATGCTCTCCTTGGTACTTCCAATCCTATCCAACACGTTGGCATTTCTAGAAAATGGAAAAGACTAACATAGTGATGGATGGAGGAGCACTTTGTAAATAAACTTGTACAGCTAACTCATTTTGAGTATAGAAATGGAACCGTTAGCAACATCAAACAAGTGCACTAATTTTTTGGCATACATGATTTCTTTTGACAGTTTAGTTCACACAAACAATGACCATATACTACAACTATACAACCTTACATGTGACTGTTTGCTAGTTTGCTTTGTAATTTTGTTTAAATCTAAACCTCTTGCACGATTCATCAAATCAGTATTGTAATACAATTATTCATCAAATCAGTATTGTAATACAATTATTCATCAAATCAGTATCGTAATACAATTTTGGTTGGAGAAGAATGCTCATCTCACTTGATACTTACATTTGTAAATGATTATTCTAACTAACTAACATTCAAGTTATTTTTCATAGAAATCTATACTCACCTGCTATTCCACTGTCTCATTCATACTAATGTGTTCTATTTTGTAGAGTTAAGTTAATCTAAGACTCTATAAGCATGTAAACAGGAATGCAGTATACTTGGTAGTTCATTTAAATTCAAGTCGAGGTTCTCTATGTTCAAAATTAAATGTAATAGAAAAAAAAAACATTTAGCAAGACAGTAAGAATAACATATTAACAAAAAAATAAAGCAAGAAAGGTTCTCAACATTCTGGGCAGACAATTTCCCAAGATTGAGTGTTCTAAAAAGCAGTTTTCTTGTTTGTGCTCGAAAAGCCTTACTGGCAGGCTGTTTAGGCTTACTTAAAAGAAAGTCATGCAAAGTGAATAATTTTTCATGGTTTAGATTTCCAGAAAATTGGTATAATGCAGTAGAGTCTGGCTTAAATAACAGATGAATAAATCTGGAAGCAAATATGAAAAGGTAAAGATTAGTAATATCAGTCATATAACTACATAAACAAAGTAACATGTTTTGCAACCATTCATACCACAATGAGGACAAATTTACATTATTATAGCTTCATATGTGTTGTCAACTCATACCAAAAAGCATAATTATTCTAAATCTAATTATATATATCGGAGTGACAGGTGATATCCAATGTAATCTAATTTCCTATACGCTTGTGAGATCCAGGGGATCAAGTGCCATCTGATGATTGATACATCAGTATTCCAATCTTGCAATGTCCATCCTCATCATGCTTGTCAACCAAGGAGAGGGAAGTAATACCGGAGGACTGTTTGGGAGAAGAAATGGCTACAATGATGCCAAGTGTTTAGCAGCAGTCTGACGACCTTTAAATTGAACAAGACGAATGAGAGTTTTAACAATTTACAAGCAAACAGTTGCATATGAAGTCTATATTAAATACTTGTGTAGCCTCAGATATGACCTAATTGATATTAATCTTGCGCTACAGGCTCCATATTTGTAACGAGTTTATCAGAAATTTGTTCAGCTATTTATGATACCCTAGAGCTAAAATGTGCAACCGGGTATGAATGTTTTGGTTAAATACCAGCTTATTTGAACCTCAAAGGTTTCCCAAACATACAAATCCGTGTCAAACATAGATATACATCTTCTGACTAAATTTCCATTGGGTATTATAGGGCCCAATTGTGGATTAAAATATACTGCATTCAATCTGCATATAACAAAGTATGGAGCTGATAGCTTCTTGCTGAAGAACGCTTTTGGATAACCTTGTAATGACCAAAATGGTGAATCTAATTGCATATACAACGCCATACTAAGTGAAGATAGAAAGCATCAATTTACTGATGCAGAAAGCTATGATCTACCACTACTTTGGCTATAACCAATTAGCATATATATAAGACCAAACAATGCAAGACGTCTTTATGTTGCCCAGATATTTTGCATCGTGAACTGATTCACAACAATGCAAAATCAAATCCTATTCATGTCGAGGTGAAGGACCAACTGGAACCAAAATCTCAGGGATCTTTCCATCAAACAAAACACAAGTTTAAGCAAGGAAAATCTAGGATAACTCTAAGGAATAATTGGATCAAAATAACCATATTTTGCAACTCAAAATAATTAATAATTCAAGGGTAAGAGAGATCTCGATAAATATACTATAATATCTATTTCTTTCCTTCTCCCACTTTGGATAATCAAATTTAAAAATTACCCAAGAGAAGTCGACAAGGGAAGTTTTATCAGAAGGTTAAAAACTTTAGCAGGTCAGAAAGGAATACACACAAAATAAATTTTAAAAAATCACACTCACATAATCGAGAAAAGAAGCCAGTCGAACGGTAGACAGAAGTACTAACAAATGATTGGAGGCCAGAGCTACAAATTACCAACCTGAGACGAAGTTGAGAAATCTTTGGTCCTACTTTGTCTCTCCTAAATCTGATGAGATCGTGATGAGATCTTGTGTCCTAGGGCACAGAGATCAGATCTACTATGCTAGAAGTAGCTCGGTTCGACGCTCCAACCCAAAATAATATGCAAATCCAAAGGTTGGAGAAAGAATAAAAGCCACATGAATAACCTGCACATAGAAAGAAACAGTAAAGCACCGAAGACCGCACGCGTCTAAATCTGATAGGATTCGACTTGGGTGCGAGTTCCGAGAAGGAGAGCTGACAGAGAGAGCAGTGAGCACACAACTGCGAGAGCATCGATCGATGCAGATCACCACTGTGTGCTCACTCTCTTCTGTCACCACCCCGCGTACCAAATCGATCCACCAGAGAAGGAAAGATGGAAGTGAAATCCAACATCTCATCGTTGTGTACGCTTCCAACTTCAACGAAGACTTAGGTTTGGAGAGAAGAGAAGGCCGTCAAGATCTGAACATTCTCTCCTTCCTCTTCCTTTTATAGGAGTATTCTCCCCCTTGTTAGGGTAGACAACAAAGGTATATGAGGATTTATGAAGCAGATAGGCGTTAAAAGTATAAAATATGTGATACATAAAATAAAAAATAAAGAATAAAACAAACTCGAGGCTGGTTCAAGCTCAACAACATATTGGACTACATCATGCTTTGACTAGAATAACCACATTTACCTTTCTCCTACCCCAAGATTAATTTCCAGCAGAGTTTAAATAAGCCAAGTATAGGGTATTATGTTTACTCTTTTTTCAAGTTGTAATTAATGGCAACAAAATATGAAATCTTCTTCGAAGATTAAATAAAAAAGTTGACTACTAATAGCTTATGCCTGATAAGAATCAAGATTATCTTGGCAAATATTTTGACTCTTTAGGTCGTCCTATAATCTAAGGCAAGAAACCTAGTGCAACAGCTCAGTAAGACATAAAATGTTCTTAGAATAATAAGAATATACTCAACATTCAACAATTAATGGAGCATTTCTTAGCATAAAAAACTACCATTAATTGCCAAGGCATAATAAAGTTGATCGTAGTGATGCTTTCCATCCAATGGCAGATGAATATTTATGTCTGAACCATGAAGTCCACAGACCATTATTTAAGCATCCGACCGTACGCAGATGGCGTAGAGATTAACACGACAGAACCGTGCGATCGGTGCTATGATGGGACTGCGTGGAGTTATTCCACAAGTACGTCGATAGATCAACTTGTATCCAAGTGAGCGTAGACATGCTTCCAAATAACTACCGAGATTTCTTAAAATGGTAAACCACTATGAAGGCGTGCTGAGTTGTTTGGTTGCTTTTGATATCCTCGAAGTCCTCCCATCTATTGGTTCCTTTGGATTCCATACCCAAGTGGGTGATTGGAGACCATATTGTTTAAGATCATGTCTTAGGGTGGGAAGCACGACATATTAAGAAAGACTAACACGTTCGACGTCTTTAAAAGTTAAACCAGAATATTTATACAGAAGACCACTAAAATAAGCGTTCAAAAAACCGAGATATGGATAGCAGAAGATGAGAAGGGATAGTTCCTGTTGCTTATGTAAAATTACTAACTACATGGAATAAAGATCCATGTAATTTGATTATTTCCTATGTTTAATGAGCTTTCGTATGCTAATGAAATTAATTATCGCTTTATTTGCCATTTTATCAGATAAATAAATAGATAGCCGTAGAATACAGGCATGAATATATAAACATACAAAATTAAACATCTACTGAAATCGACATCGCATTTTCCTTATAATAAATCAGAAATGAACCACAAAAGATAAATGACTTCTAGAAATAGTTTAACTCACGTATTAAAAACTCATTAAAAATAACACGTAGACCTTGCACGGTAGTGGAATGTTTCAGCTTGCTATCGACCTGATTCTTAAAAACGGGATCTTGATGTCCTGTCAAACAATAGTCTGATTTTTGCATCTTAAAAATTCAGCAACAAAATTTGATTGCAGTGGAACAAGGTAATATTAGAGACAGTTTACAAGGGCACTACATCAAATAAAACTGAGGACTATCATACAAGTGATTATATCCAAAAACTAGTAGAGATGCACTATTTAACAACACATTGCATTATTCAGTAACTGGTCTGGAGTACCACAATAAATCTCATGTTATAGTAATATTACAACCACAAAGGATTTTAACTTATTAACAGATGGGTGTTATCATATCCTAATTTTGGATGTATGTTAGCCCCATTAGTTTATCATTCTTCATTGAAATATCAAAAGCAACTAAAATAGAGGCCTTGTAACAGTTCTATCATGGTTGAGAGAATTGATATAGATGATTGACATCATAAGATAGAAGAGGAAACAACTGTCTTCAGTGATAATTTAGCAGCACCAGGTACTAAGGATAGAAAAAAGAGCTAGCCATCTAAGACATGTTAAGGTGTTACTACGATATTAAAGATGTATCAGCTAACATCTAAATATAGTTGAATAGCAGAAAGGATTAACGTGACACACCACAGCTCTTATTGCGTTGGATAAATAGAAATTTGCTTTTTTCAACATAACTTTTTTTACATGAACCTACTTCTTACTACTGCATATTAAGACATAAATTTTATAATGGGGCACACCATTCTAATTGCCTTATTATATACCAAAAGCTGATTAGTTCCCAGTACGCCAACAAACTTGAAATGTTCTCATTATAGCTATAACAAGTAAAAAGAAAAGAAAAGGAGCCTAATATCTTAAGCACATTAAACATATGAAATCATAAAAGCAACATATTTCTTTCAGAACTTGAACGTTAAAAAGTAAATGATATCTAATAAGGTATATGTCAGAACCTAAAACGCTTCAGTTGAGCTTAGATAACAAAATTTCTTCCCGTTTCTCTTAATTTATCATCTCTAGTCGTTTTTTATGTTTTGTTAGATATATATAGGCTAATCAGGATTGATGTAATAGTATGCGACGGAATGCATCTCGATCTTCCACCCAAATATTCGAAGACTCAAATCTGTAAAAGGATACATGAAAATTCTTCTTGCTAGGCATCCACCTCAAGAGTAAAATTGGACCTGTTAACTAGAAAAGGGAAAAAGAAAAAATGCTATGTAACTTTAAACTCTAAATAAATACAAGGCTATGATCAATTTATGCCAAGCATAGTACTATTTCAAAACATTAAAGGACGAATGGAAATTTAAAAGATAGCAAAATGCATTTTTGTGCATCACCCTACATTAACAAGTAAGCTCGCTGATATAGAATCAAAATTATAGGAGCATCAAATTTATACTGTAACAACTAAATAATAATTGTAGGAAGAAAAAATATAAAGCAAAACAAATGTTGTTTTACTGAAAAGTTCTCTAGTATGTAGCTGAAATGTTCTCTAGTACTGAAAAGTGATCCAATAATAAGTATATCATATCATATCATATCCTTCATGAAAGGGAAGAAAAGTCGGAAATGAATTTAGTAATGCTTACCTAGCAGACCTCCATAATGACATATACTGCTTGAAATTCAAAGAATTTGATAAAAGGAACTACCAACGAGTGGGCAAAAATACCAAACATAAAAACTTCTCAAGATGATTCATTGTAGAACTGTCCATGCTAGTTTAACAAAAAGGTATTTTTATGTCCAAATCTTATCGAATAAACAAGATGAAGTTTACAATGCAATCATTTATCTTTCACTTTCTTATCTTCCTCAATATTTCTCTCAATTGGACGGCGAATCAAGAATCACAATGTCATGATTAAATTTTCTAAATTATTTCACCATCTGAAAGGATGCTTCACAGATTGTGAATCCACCTAAACTAATACAAACTTGAACTTCTTAAATAGACTATGTGTCTATGAGGTTGCAAAACGTGCAAATTACAATTACTCATTGCAACCTAAAAGAGGATATACACAGTTTCATTTTTTACTCTACTAGGGTTTATTTCCCTAGTTTCTCCCCAGCACCGTAGCCGCCTTCTCCCTCTCCCCTCCCCCACCCAATAAGACCAGGTTGAGGGAAGGGGCTTGGCCCCCATCGTGGTGGACTCCCTTCCCTCCTCACCTCGTCCTCTCTCTCGCCTGCCTGTTTGCCATGGGTGAGTGCCCTCGAGTCTGCTCGTCGACACGACGAGGTGTGGGAGAGAGGGGTTGGGAGTGTGGCTGAGTCGTTTCTTGCCTCCCACAAATTGGCTCTAACGACCGTGACTACCGTGGCTTGAGATTGGTTGCTGGAGAAAATTAGGTTTTTCGCGTTTCGTGGCGGCTCTTCTTCCCTTGTTGGTTTTCCAATGGTGGCTTAGAACCTTGCCTTTCGTTTCCCCATCATTTGTCGATGTTTAGACTTCATTGGTAGTTTGTTTTTCGGACACGGCTTTGTGTGTCATATGATCTGCCATTACCTTCCTCCTCATTTGAAGGGTAACTGTGTTTACTATACTGTGATATGGTGGTGAATGCAGGATTATGCGTGTCCACAGCAACGAAGGTCACGATGGGAATACAAGTCATTAGACCCTTTTGCTCCTATATTCCTATCAAAGTTGGTTTATTTGTAGATCACTTGTGCTTATCAATCTTAATACTATGTTTTACTTGTTATAACTTGTGTTTTACCCAAATTGTAGGTGCTTGTTCAAAGGGTCACCGCTGTATATTCCACCTCCCTGTTTTTTGTTGGGCATTATTCCTATCACTTTTGAGTTGTTAGGGTTTGATACCTTTCCTTTATTATATTGTATGTTACAGACAAGTGAGGGCTTCTCTTATCCCCCACATATATCATACTTTGTAACTCTTGAATATTGTTAATGTTGCCTATGTGCTCAAAGAAATTGCAACCTAAGAGATCAAATACCAAGAGGTATAACAAAAAGAATAGAAAAGAGGCATGATTATGTCTGTTCAAAATGATTCAGTGGAATTAAAAGAATAGTCAATAATATGGTAGATCACTTCTGTTATAAGAAAATGAAGAACCTCAGAATGAAAAACATGATATTTAGCATTAAACGCAACATCCATAAAATGATGGATATTCAAAACCCCTATAGATTAATAGTAGTAGTATAGCCTATACAATCCTGATTGATGTCAGTATTGGCCTCCCATGAAGCAATTTACCTCAGTGAAATCATTCCTCTTCAATTGCCTTTTATAGGGTCTCCATTGGTTATGTCCCGTGAATGCTAAAATTAAATTATGTTCAGTATCAGTATTTCTCATTATATCTTTTCTGGTAAGATCACTATGAAATTAGATCCTCAAAGAGACTATAGGATAACATATTAAGATCATACAATTTAGTAATTATGAACTCCAAATAGTTGGTCTCGATGTTCTTGTTATTGCAATAAATGTTGATCATAATTCATGTAACATGAAATAATGAATAGACAATCTTCCAACGACATATTAATAAATAATTGTCATATCAGTCATCTTTGTGAGAATAAGTTGGAGATATCAGAATATGTCAAACTCAAAACTGTTGTCAACTCACCAATAGGGCCACTTGAGAAATCTACTTTAACTGCAATTATGTCTGAAACACTATGAACCATCCTCCCTTGAATACTTCTGAATAAATATATGGTTACATGATCAGATTCAAGATTCTTCAGATTAGTGTTCTTAGATTCTTGACACTAGAATATTGTTTCGTCCTTGCACAGCTATGACAATTGAGACGACCCATAAAATGGCATCACCTTAGGAAGGTAATGTCATACACCAAATTTTCCTATATTTGAGCCAAAGGAAGAAAATTTCTAGTTGATGTGCTCACTCCACCTTCCCTTAGCAAACCATGGATTAGCATGAACTGTCTTCAAGTACACCTTTTCTATTATGTAATTCTACTCTCAGTTAATTCAACAAATAGAAATAGATGTGGATAATTGCTAGCTACTTTAAAATTTTGTTAATTTAAAACTACAATTGCCAACGATAATGGTGTAAATGTAACTGTAAGAGGAAAAACGGGAAAGAAAAATAGATATGAATGTTTTAGGGTCCTGATTATTGGTCTAACAGAAGGACTTAGTTCCTCTCAAGGAAAGAGGAATATGAGAATGAGTTGCTTCACTGCAGTCGATTAGGAAGCAACAAAGAAGTATCATATGTAAAGGCCGATTTTGGAATAAAAAGAAACATAGTATTTGGAAGCTATCACATCTTAGCATTGATAATTTGGTTTACTTAAAAGATTTTAGTTTAAGTATAGATATACAGTTGCAAATTATTTTACGGTTCGTATCCAGGTTTGTGATTACATTTGGAGTTACTTAAGCTCTTATAATACAAAACTTAACATTCAGCTAAGCTCTATAAAAGTACCAAAGTATGGAGCTTTAAACTACTTCTATTAATCAAGAGTACCGAAGCAAGTAAAGATAAAACCCCATTTGTTCTCACGTGAAGAATATTTAGCTTATGTATAGGGGGTTCCATCTATATCTTCGTTTCAAAGTCATTATTATGTTCTCATAGGGGACTCCTAGGTCTTTTCAGTCCTCTTGTCGATATCTTAGACGGTCATCTCATCGATATGGATTTGTTCTCCACATATGTTTAGTCATTTTAATTACAGATTAAGTTTACTTCTCTTACATCTTATAAGCGTGCTTTCTACCAACTGAAACTATAATTTTCTTCAGTTTGAACTTCAACTTCTCTGTAACACTTCTTATTGCAAGTTTCTTTATCCATGTGACACAATTCCTCCGTACATCTTTCCCCTTCCTATAACAACTCTTCTTCTACTTACTTTATCCTGACATTTACTGTAGTTTCATAACGCAAATCTCTCTCCTTTTCAGACATGCTATAAATTATGTGGATAATTTGATAACAAGATCAGTAAATTATCTGTGCTTCAAGCACAACATGACTCAAACAGGTGTGTAGCAACACATCGATGCAAATCATCCATATTGATGCACATGAAGTTAACAAGAAAAGAGAAAGCAATCAGATTTTCTATCATCACAATACATAGACAATACCAAGATCTTGTCAGAAGGAACCAGTTTGACTATGTCAGGAGATACCAGTTTTGCAATGGAACAGTAGTCCACAGTTCAAATCTTGTCGAGCAAGTGGGTTTTTGGATTTGTACTTATTTAGGTAAATAGCAATGAAAGACTGAAAGTGTCTTCATCTGTAAAAACCTAAAAGTGGAAACGACAAGATTGAACAGCAAGAGAGGAATTACTAACCTTTGTTAACCAAATGTGGAAAACTCTCTTTCTACTCTCAACAGCTGCCTTACTTCCTCCTCCTGTGCCTGATAGAGAGTTAAAAAGTCTCATGGAGAAAACAAAGGATTAGAAAACCATCCTGAGGAGTGTCTTGTCTCACATGAGATCATAGCTCTTTCAACGGAGTGTCTCACATGAGATCATAGATCATAGATCTTTCAACTCTCACTCTCACTCTCTAAATCTTTCCTTCATGTTAGACGAGAAAAAAGATCTCCGGGAAACAGATCAAGTTCAAGATCTCACAGATCCAGGCAGATTATGAAAAATAAAAAATAAAAGATTACTGAAGCATATAAGGGAAACAAGAGGAGGAGGAGAAGAAGAAGAGACAAAGAGAGGACCAGTCAAACAGTGATTTCCGCACCCCAAGAAGCCGCTATCTCAAAAGCCACGCTTCCTCTCCTAACCTCCCTACAAACAAACTTTTGATGCTCGTACCCCCAAAAAAGAAAAGAAAATCTGGATGGTCGTTGAGAGTGACAAATGTATCAGAAGACTGCACGCGTCGAAAACTTCGAATGAAATTAAAAAAAAAAAAAAAAACTAAAGATAGAAGATGATGATGAAGGGGCAAATTGCAAAATTTGCGGCGGTACAGAAGCGAGTTCCGAGGAGGAGGGCTGACAGGTAGAGTAGTGAGCACGCAACAGCGACTGCATCCAACGATGGAGATCGCCGCCGTGTGCTCACTCTCTTCTGTCAGCACGCGTACCACCACCACCACCACCACCAAAACAAAGAAGAAGAAGAGATAGAGGAAGGGAAGAAGAAGAAGAAGAAGAAGAAGAGAGAGATAGAGAAGAAGAACTACTCAGATCTGATGCTTTACCCTTATCCTTGGCATTCTATTTATAGAAGAACACCATAGTAACAACAACAACAAAAAAGAGTAAAACACCACCCCAATTAGGGTTTCCACAGCCGACACGGGAAGCAATCGAGGCCCCAACTGCGATTTGATCGTTCTTGACACGTGTTGCCCTCCTGGTAACCAGCCCACAGAGTCGAACGCCGGGCTGACTCTATCTTTCCTGAGGCAAGTATTCGGCATGGCAGCCAGTTAAGAGTTGCCAACTATCTGACTGTGCCAAATCCGTACGTTCGAGGCTGCAGGAGATCAGAAACTCCATCAGAGAGGCGTGGGAGCATCTGAGCCGTCCGTAACTTTTCTTTCTTAATAAATTCACAATCATGGCAACTTCGTCATCGACTGTTTGTGGGCATAGCATTTGTCTCTTATTCCTTGTTACATCACAACAAAATAAATAAAATGGAAAAATAATAATAATAATAAGGTAAACAAAGAGGCGAAGTGATAGTAGATTAGATCTGAATGCTGTCGATTTATGATTGGCCACATTTTTTATATTCCTACCAGAACGCTTGCATAGAGGAAGCCTTTATGCGGGCGGTGAAGTAGCGCGCGGGTTAACATCGGCGGTAGATACAAGGGTGTCCGCATAGAAGCGTTCTACGCGGGAGTCCGTACTCTAATGACGTCGTCGCATTGGACGGTGAGATGCGCGCTCTGATGCGAGTGGATCGAGGACCGAGACGGTACAGGTGCTCCCGCGCATCTATCCCAGCCGTACAATTGGAAGATTCGCCAGTATTATGATAAGATCACGGCCAAACTTCTCGGATTCCCAAACTTCCCAAAATGGCAAAGGTGGTAGTACAGGATGCCCACGGTGCTGCCTTGACACCGCAGAGAAGATGAACCGTCTTAGGCTTCAATCCAAGAGATTTTGGGGTCCAATCGTTTGCATCCAACAACGGTAGCAATAGTTGGAGCTTTTGACCAAATAACACCAATTATATATATATATATATATATATATTTTATTGAAATAAATTATTACTAAGTTTATTATTAAATAGGGTATAATTTATTATAGCTCTAATAAAAATACTAATCAGGTGAGCGTTAGACATTTTTTTATCTTAACCGTTACAAGACTAAGTTAAAGAGAATTATATATATAAAACACTGATCAATTCGGTATTTTTATGTATATAAAGAAATTTTGAGTTCCAATCGTTTGCATCCAAGAAGGCTAGCAATTTTTCGAGTTTTTGACTAAATTAAACCTATTATATATATATATATATATGTTTTATCGAAATAGATTGTTACTCAAATTTATTATCAAACAAGGCTTAATTCATTGTAACGGTAACAAAAATGCTAATCAGGTCAACATTTTTATCGTTAGATATTTTTTTGCCTTAACTAATAAAAGATTAAGTTACAGAGATGTACATACATAAACGCTGATAAGTTAGCATTTTTATTATGCCTATAGTGAATTAAATTCTATTTAGTAGTAAGTTTAAGAGATAGTCTATTTTGATGAAAAAAAAAATTAGAATAGGACTAATTTGGTCAAAAACTCGCAATTTTTCACCCCAAATGGATTTGAAGGTGTTACATAAATTTAAATTCAATATAACCAGATTCATAATTTGTTTCATATTTGAGTTTAATATAAATTGGCTCACGATCCATCTAACTCAATTATTAAATGGGGGTAATGTTCAATAAAACTTATTCATAATCAAAATAACTTATATAAATATGAGTAAATTGTATTACCAATATCGTGTTTATGGTCCATATAATTATTTAATAAATAAGTTGTGTCCATCTTCACATTTTCTTGACCGGATACATCTGACAGTTCTTATCATACTTGTTTAAATCCTACTGCCACTTGCATTATCTTTCCGGAGTGATTGAGGTATTCAAATATGTTCATCAATATATTGACACATATTTAACGAGTTTCCAAACTAATGTGACAGATTGATCCACACTGAAATCACACTAAATGAATTCGGAATCTGCGGAATTTTTATAAAAAAGAATGGCTAGAATAATAGAGACTATTTCAACCTTATATTGGGAAAGCTTTGTCCCATATGATCTGTCCTTATCACACGGGTTTCAATCAGTCAAAGAAAACTGTGTACTGGTGATACATGACGTTTCCTCGTTAAGTACAAGGCAATAAATGGTCTTTGGAGTATATTAGCATTATCCTAAATTAATATTTCCTATATGACTACATGGCACGGGGTAATAGACTAATAGTGTAAGACATACAGGAGAAGATAAACAGATTGGTAATGCGTATAATTAGGGGAAGCCCATGAAGTTATTCGTGTTGGTAGTGGATGTGTGCATATGAAGCTAGTGGTGGGGTTAGTCCAGTTGTTTGGGATCATCATTAGTTTATAAGATCATGTCTTAGGGTGGGAAGCACGAAATTATTTTAAAAAGCATTAACATGTTAAGATTCTTTTCAGGAAATGGGTCGTCGATTAGTGAGCTCAGCCTGATGTTATTGAAGCACAGTAACATGTCTAGATTCCTTGAGAAACTGTCACATCGATTAATAAACTCAAGCTGTGTTGAAGGTTCACAATGTAGCAACTTGTAAACTTAAGTGGGAGAGACCTTTTATATTGTTAGTGTAATTTTATATCACGATAAATTTATAGATACAATAATTAGAAATATGTTGTGTAATTTATTATTAATGTAAGATCAAGATAAATAATTTGTACAAGAGTGTATGTATGAAGGGAGACGAAGAACGAACTCAAAATTAGTCAAAAAAAATTAATGTTTTTTAGCACTACATGATGGGTGCACATCCCGGCATAAAAGAATATGTATTCTATAATTTTAGTATAATTGGATGCACACCCAAAAAGTCAAGTACGCACTCGAGCTCTATTTAGACTTGAATTTTTCTATAATAAATAGTACGAACCATAGACGTTCCTAATATTTATAAAAGAGGACCAACATCTATGAAAACACAAATAATTCATCCTAAAATCTCTTACTTGAAGTTTTCAATTTTCTATCAATTGTAAGAAACTATTTGAGTATAAGTGTTTGTCAAACAATGAGTAGACAAAGTAGAATCAAAGGTTAGAGGGAGGATCAACTCAATTATTAATAGAAGGGAATCAAGGGAGATCAAATTATACACTTGGAGAGCTCTAGGTTTCCATCATTGACTATATTTTTTTATTAAAAAATGGAAGAGTTACTCCATATGTCAGAGTGCTGAAGAGATCAACCTGTAGATTGGTACATGGGGAAACAAATCAAAAGTTTTCTACCTCGTGGAGTAATTAATCAAGGAGGAGTTCAAGCTAGAGAGATGTACTTTTATCAATAGTAGTCGGTGTGTAAGAATGGTTTTTCTCATTAAAAAAAGTATATTATTCATGTTTTTCATGTTTACCTTTTCTATTTGCTCTCAAGTTTACTTTTTCTCCTCTTACTTGTATCACATATTCATATTAGTTTGGTTGTTCATAGTATGAGTACTATTCGATTTTCCTAGTACCCCAAGTAGGATTCATTTTCCTAAATTGAGTAGGATTCAAGTTTGATGGTTTGATTGACTTTAACTTTGAATATCGATCTAAACCAACTCAAACTATGAATCATATCTCTACTGAAATTTTCATTGGTCCTATAAATTGAAGAAGAAGAAAAAATTGAGTCTCAGTGACTAATTGGAGAGCTTGAAAATGGAGAAGGATGAGATGAAAGATCAGCTAGCTAAGTAGATTAATGAAGCCAATACAAGATACTTGGCCTATACGTAGGAAATATTCACTGCTATAGGTCAAATATTTACTGGTATACCTCTATAGCGGCAAAATTACCATTAACGACGATTAAGATCTGCCAATATAAAATATAGAGTGGCAAAAAAGAATTTATCGGCATAGATATTTTCCGCGAAAAAAGATGATTAGCACAATTAAGTCAACCACAATTTACACTCAAAACATATTGAATTGATTAAAATTTGTCTCTTACATGCTAAAATGATAAACAAAGTAATTGTATTATATGTACATAAAAAAGTTTAACAAAAGATTATGGCATGAAAGTTAATTATAAAATTGAAGGTGCAGCCTCTTGCTCATTAGGCCCATCAATGTGGGTTAAAAGCTATTGGGATATGTTGATCTCCCTGTGAATAATGTCATCTGCAAAATTGATTGAATCGAGACTGTGTTAACTTTTCTTGATATATTTCTATCTTCTAGCCAAGTAAACTCAATTATAGACCATATAATACTGAAAGTGTCACAAGTAAATAAAAGTAATAGTGATGTTATCATCAACGAGTGATGTTCTGAATAAATCATGCAATAACTATGAAGAAAGAGCAACTTAGTAGTAAAAGCGTAAGATGGGTCAATGATCAACTTCTCTTGAAACAATTATAAGATAAGGAAGATGCAACACCAAAGAAATTAATAAGAAGGCCTCCACAGTCCACATATAATAGGGATCAAAATTATTTCCTAAGGATCAAAACTGTCATACTCGGATACTTTGAGAAATGTCGATAGGACATGCTACTCTATTAAAAAATCATATTAGCTTTGGTATATATTTAGACGATAAAACTGGTGTTAAACCTTGCAAAAGATTACGAAATATGATGGTTCAAAAGAACGTTTATAGTGTTTGTGATTTTGATGGCATGATCATGTGTAGCCATATTCAAATTTGTTTCGAACTTTTGCAGCGTTATGATGAATTATTTATTTATCTGTAATCCGAATATTTGTGATATTTGATAATTGTTTAGATAACATTGTGTTCATTTTTTTTTAGAATGACTAGTTGCCAAATTAATTGTATTTGGATTGAATTAAAAATTATTAGAAATATATAGTTTTTATGATTTTGCTAGCATTGTGCTTACTATAATAATATGCGAAAAATAAATTATGAATAAATAATCGTAAAATATAAAAATATTTTATGTTAAAAAAAATTTCAAACCGAGAAATAAGTCATGGATTCAAACTCGAATTGAAACCAAGCATTGAAACTTGTTGTAGTTATCAAAGAAGCTTACAAATCACTCGGCGATTCCCACAGCTTAATATATACCAATACTGCTCGCTAAACCTTGTGACACACTGTTTGTGAGATAGGTTTCATAACCATGGTGACCCTCAAAGTTAATTATTTCGTCTTAGTGACCCTCGAAGTTAATTATTTCATCTCAGTGCCCCTCGAGACGTAGTTTTTTAAGATCCATTGTAGATGCGTAGAATTGAAAATGATTTAGCACTATTCATTTGAGAAGTGATCTCTAATGGCCTCCAAAAGATGATCTCAATATGATTGTAGATCGCCTTTTAAAATATGATTTCCAAATTATGGTTACATTAAATCTATTTTCATATACCTTAAATACCTTTTAGAAATAAAGGTACTTATCTCTTAAAAGATAACTATAAATATTTTTTAGAAAAAAGATAAATATAAAAGTAGCATATATTACCGAGATTCTTTATCAAATATCTCATAACTTATGCAAATGCTCATACATAAAATCTAAACACATTACATTAATATTAATTATATTTTAAAATATAATTTATTAATTAAATAAGTATAAATAAAATCTAACAATTGTCACGACCTGTTTTAAAATTTTAAAGAATTATAATGAATCATATATCTTTAATCCAAATATGTAATATTCAAAAACTGTTTAAATAAATTATGTTCTTTTTTTTTTCCTTTTCTTTTTGTTTTTTGAGATAGCCTCTCTTGAACTTTGTACCTCGTTGTCATTTTATTATCCTTGAGGGAAATAATTTGGTTTTGGCTTATTATCCTAGAGACTTATACATGTCATATGTTTGAGTCATATTATCGTAATATTATTATGGATCATGTTTGGATGCTATGTATATTGCTGGGCCGAAGGCCCACCCATGTTGTATCCTGCAACCGTTTTTCAAAAAGATAACGAATAAAATGAAGAGAAGATTGAGAAAAACCTCCGTAACCTTTATTCATATCCTAAACAAGATATCTCCTATCTGTGGCTTCTACAATTCTAAAAAATGGACACCGTATGCGAATTTCCGACGTTGATTGTTGATCAAACGACGGCGGAGGCGGCTGACCAAACTGCATCGATCGCAGGCTGTGTCTCCTCGCCGCAAACCTTCCGAAATTCTACGCTTTCTCCGTCGTGCTTTTTGCTCCTCTCCGCCGCCCGCGCTGCCAACGCTTCTAGCCTCGATGTTTCTTTGTCACTCCTCCCTCCTCCGTTTCCGAACAGAGGCGAGAGGTCCAGCCCCTCCGACATCGATATTATGTGGAAGGCGTTGATCAGCTCTGTCTTGTCCTCCTCCTCATCTTTCTTACTCATCTTTCTATCTTTCTCCACTTCTAGCGTGCTCTTTGTGACCGCGAGTGATTTCTTGAACCACGACATCTCGACGAGCTTCTCGACGGTGATCCTGGTGCCGGGATTGGGGTCGAGGAGCTTGGTGATTACTCGCCGCGCGCCGGAGGAAAACCACGGCGGACATTCGAATTCGCCGCGCTGGATCTTCTTATACATGGCGGGGAGGTTGTCGCCACGGAACGGGAGGAACCCGGCGAGGAGGACGAAGAGTATGACCCCGCACGACCAGAGGTCGGCCTTTGCACCGTCGTAGCCCTTCATCGCCACGATCTCCGGCTCTAGCATCTCCGGCGCCACGTAGGCCGGGGTCCCGCACGAGGTGCGGAGGAGTGCGCCCCCGTCCGGCCTCACGGGCTCCGCGAGTGCGCTGAGGCCGAAGTCGGCGAGTTTGAGATCTCCATCGTCATCGATAAGGAGGTTCTCAGGTTTCAAGTCCCGGTGGTAGACGCCGCAGCTGTGACAGAAAGCGACGGCGGAGATGAGTTGGCGGAAGTAGCGGCGCGCCGAGTCTTCGGTGAGGTGGCCGCGGCTGCCAAGCTTGGAGAGGAGGTCGCCGCCGCCGACGAGGTCCATGACGAGGTAGATCTTGGACTTGGTGGCCATGACCTCGTGGAGGTGCACGACGTTTGGGTGGGCGGCGACCCTCTTCATGGCGGTGATCTCCCTCGTCATATTATCCGCCATGCCGAGGCGGATCACCATCTCCTTGGAGACGACCTTCATGGCGACGTCGTCGTTGGTTCGGAGGTCGCGGGCGACGTAAACCTTTGCGAAGTTACCGCAGCCGAGGAGGCGGCCGAGCTGGTAGCGTCCATGGATGACGACGCCCTTCTCCTTCAGCGCCATGCTAATTAGGGTGTTTTTGCTAGCCGTCCTCGACGTGCTTGCGGTGGCTGCTCCTGTCGCAGCCTTGGTTCTTGCGCTTCCCGGCGAGATCAGAGGTGGTTCTCTTCATCGTGCTGCATTCCCTGAGATGATATGAGATGAGATGAAGAGGCACAAGAGAAGAGGAGAGGAGAGGAGAGGAGAGGACTCGTAATTTTGAGTTGGGTTTAGGGTTTGCCTTTTCCTTTGGGGTTCTATATATAGGTGGGGGGCTTGGACAGTTGTAACGTTTATCGGAATCAGTTCGGCCGCTAAGATCCGACGGTGGGGAATAAGTTCTGCGAGAAGCGGTGTCGGCGCTGATCCTGGTTCCTACGTTTAATCGGAATCGGTTTGGCCAATGAGATCCGACGGCGGAGAATAAGTTCTGCGGGACGCGTTATGTGCGGTGATTCGTTGGACTAGCGACAGCTGTTGCTCGCTCCCTGATCGCCTCTAGACTCACCGGATCTACTTCCGAGTCCAGAATAGCCGACTAGCTGAAGGAATTAGCTGGAAATTCCCCAATAAAACTTAATATGCCAAGTGAAACTCATATCCGAGCCTGAGCCAGTTCAAATTTCAATATATATATATATATATATATATATATATATATATATAATCTAATTTAACGAATTAAAATATGCTTTCCTAGTCCAATCCCATAGAGAAATAATTTGAGCTCATTGTGCTCGGTACTGGGAAAAGCCCAATTTAAAGTTGGGCGAGAGATGGTAAAGCCCAACTTAAATTAGGCCCAATACGGTCATGGACTGGGCCTTGATTTTGGACCCAATTGAATCGTACAGTAAAATTAGGGCAAATATGTAGAACTTTTGGATAAATAGAAATGAGTTGGTACAGTGGTGGTGTTGGAAGAAATTAAGGGGACCAAAAGAAGTCGTTGTTTTAAGTCAAGTCAAGCAAATTAGGTTTAGGTCTTAACACAAACCTTTTCAAGCATCGGCACGTCGATGTACTAAATTAAGCAGGCATGGCAACCGTCCTCATCACGTGCACGGGCAGTGACGTCATTGATCTGAGTCACAATGGTGCATATATCTAGAGCTTATCTAATTAGTTGTCACCCCGTTAATATTGCGTCACGTTTATGCTCATTTTAATTATGATTATATGTTCATTCCTAACTAATCCACAAGTTAGTTTATGTAATAAATATAATGTATATATATATATATATATATGGTTTTTAACACTAATAAGTAGTGCATGGTATTTGTTAAATGTTATCCGGTACCATGTGTGAACTCTTCTAACCTCAGCAATGACTTGCTTTACCAATATCTTTAACAAAAATTTAATTATTTCCTATTGAGAGAAACGTCATTAGGAAATTTACTTTAAAAGGAGGGTTTCCTTCCGTGTAGAACTTTCTAAAATCCTTTATTTACGTATATACTCTTTAAAAACTGATATATACTTGAATATCCCTCAAAACACTTGGTTTTATTTATCTATTCATACCGTGTTTTCATTTTTCTTTGATATATCTTTTGGAAGGACTCATGCGAGGTGGCAACGATTATGATTAACTCTTAGATGGCATTTTATTGCAGTAAGGGATATTTATTCATAAATTAACTTTTTTAAAATATATTTTATAACTAAATATCTTACATATATATATATATATATATTAGTCAAATCTTATATATGACAACTCATATTATAAGTTATATACTAAATTTTATCATAAGTGGTAGAATGTCGTAAAGTTCTGCATATTTTTTAAGCAAGATTTTTATTACAGTTAACATATATGTTTATTCGTAGTTTAGTACCTAAATATAAATTATTATATAAATATATTTAAAATACTCATCACATTTTACAACCAAATAATAAAATATAAATAAAGTTATAGATATATCTAATTTATATTTAAGAGTGTATAAAATTATCTCTAGATTATCCTATGAACGAAGCAAACATCTTTTTATATGGTTATTGCTTGAACCTAGACAGAAATATCTTTACAATTATTTGTATATATTAATTTATATTTATGTCACTTTATCAATCAAATTACTTAGAATTTAAGCCTTATTTGGTTGGTGATCAAAATTAATCAAAGATATGTTTATAAACGTTTTTATATGCAAATTAAGTACTTGCTTTAAGTTTATGGATATTTTAGTGTCTGGTTTTTTACAAAATAATAATTACCTTACCTAAGGAAATTATTTTCTATGTCAATTACCATATGTATTACCATATTACCATATTGAATACAAATTAATTTATTCAATATGACATCATGCTATTAGTAAAACATATTATATGACATCTTTTACCTCAGGTAAAAAATACATAGGAAATGTACCTCAGGTAAGGAAATCATGCAAATAAATTTTTTAAAAGGAATATACATGTAAAGAAGAATGAAAATAAATAAAAAGAAAACTAAAGATGAGATACAGGTGGTTAATTTCTATATATTTAGTGTCAAAACTATGGCCCAAGTTGTCGTCTTGAAATTTGATACATTGAAAAATACTAATCGACAACAACATTCACAAGACCTACCATTACTCAAGCTCTTAATAATATTCAACATTAACATCAATGATGGGCTCTCTATTGTTTTCGACGTACGTGATATACGTATAATGATATCTTGGCAGTTTTAGGAAGCTTCGTCGGACTTTCTCGCTTCATAATAAACGGAGGAAGACCGAACGAAGTCACGTCTCAAGTCAAGTCAAGCCAAACGTATCATTATTGGATGGATGATACGATCGACGTGGACGCACCAATTTTTGTAGTAGATTTTCTCAGCCGTGGCAAGATCGAGGGAAGGACGTCACGCATTACGACGCCACAACATGACGCAAGAGGACGGGCGGGCAGGCGGGTGTTTGTTGGACATAAATTTAAATACATTAATAATAAGACTTTGAGGAAAATAATATATAGACTTTGACCCTAGTCAAGACCTATAAACCTAACGTTAATTAGGTTACATTTATTGAGAATATATACCTTATTATTTAGATTCCTAATCTTGTGTTTAGTGTTTGTTTAATATTTGATCGTGCGCTAAAAACCGTGCTAATTACTTTACGCATATGCTTAGTCAGCAAAGACACATGGTTTTCACCTGGCCAAGTGACTTCTTGTGGAATAAATTGTATCTGAAAGGCACTTTGAGTTTTTAGTCAATTAGGAAAAGAGAGTTTAATAAGACCGATCAACAACACTTTGATCGTGTTCCTGAACACTTAAAATGAGCTTATATTTGCTTTGAAACATTTGTACATTGTAACTTCCTGCTAGGCTCCTAATTCTCCTTGGATTTTTCCACGTACGGAATTGATTGGTTGGGGAACAAAGTCTCTTGGATCTAGCCTGTCCCATAACCTATTGTCCTAAGAATCGACAGCGTATAGTGTGTACATATGTCGTTAGGCACTAGTGAAATAATTGGAGACTCTGATGGTTATTATATGAGAATAGTCTTTGGATGCTCCACAATTCTTGGGTCTGAGATTTGTTTGGCGAACGGTAGGGATCTCCCTGGACCACGACAAAATCTCATTGCATTCATACTTCTACTGCTTCTTAATTTAATTAATGTTTGTAACTTACTTTAATCAAAATTGAGGGCGTGGAGAAATTTGTTAGGTCACTCAGGTTATTTGATTAAGTCCCCATTTATTTCAAGCATAAGTTTTTTCTCATTCCAAATACAACTCCTAATTCCAAAATAATAACTAAAGATAACGAACTTATACAAATATTATTCTTCAAAATTACATCTTATACAATACACTAACTCAATTATTAATTTACCCTTGATATATATCACATCAACATACTCTATAAAAATCAAAGATATTCATAATAATTTTATAAAAAATAAAATATATTTTTTCTATCTTTTTCTTTACTTTATATCACACCGAAAATAATTATTACACTCTTATTTCAGTGAACTCAAGAATATTTATTTGTTAAATAAAGAACTCAGTTTAAGAATAATAAAAAGAAATATCTGTTCTAGAATTGACCTTATGGGCAAATTCAAGAGTTGAGCAAGTTTGCTATAGAAATATTTGTGAATTTCAACTAATGGTTTGTAAGTATTCTTGTCAACTGTTACTTATGTTATATTACTATTAATGCTTGATTTGACATCTAAAGAGGATTCTGTTATTTACCTTTGGTTGATAGTAATTGTTAATATTAAAAGGGTGTATTTGAAAACAATTTCATGATTATATTTTTTTTTATTGATCTATTCAAGAGATAATCATCAAAAAAAATTAAACTTAATGAATATATCCAAGTTTGAAATAGAAAGAGGTTGTAATAAAATAAATCACGTGCCCTCCCTCACCTTTCTTCCCCCTCCACACTTGCCTGGCGAGGGAGGGTAGGTCTAAGGCCCCCTACGCTTGGCCAACCCCTCAAGTAATGGGCCACCGCCCCTCTCTCTCACCCTTCTCCAAGTTACCCCTTCACTATCCAACCCCACCTAGTTGTTGTTTGCCATGGCCAGAGCTAATGAACTCGGCCATCATCGGTGAGTCCTCCCTCGCACCCTCATATCTACTTCTATCCTTTTGAGTATAGAGAAGTGACACTTCGGGCATGTGTGGTCATAGGCCTTGTGTGTGCATGACTAGTCGGCGGCAGCAGGTGGTTGGTCGATTTTGGCGATAAGTGAGCTGGGCGAAGGGGAAGGCTCCTTCTTGAGCTTGTTTCCCTGCTCTAGCGAGGCCCTGAGGAGGGTACCCAGTTCGCATTAGTGAGGCCCTCGAGTACCTCACCATAGCCTATGGTGGGCCGCCACAACCCTCCCTCCTCATTCCCCTTCCTTGGTCGATGCCTCTCGATGCCTCGTCGTGGCGAATGGCCACTCCTTGGCATTGGTGCCACCTTGGTCGCACTCGTCCCCTTCCTCGGGCTATCAAGTGTCGAAAAGTGATCATGGGGAGTCATTGGGGTCAAGAGGCCTTTTGTGGCATCCCCCTTGACACAACCCGTCGTATGTGGCGATCCGGTGTCTTCTGGCCGGCAAAACATCCCTCTCGTAGGGAAATAGCCCCTCCCTACCTCGGTCTAAGCCCCAACCTAATTAGGTTGGGGATTACCCACACTTAGGCTGGGTTTAGCTAAGCCAGGTGCCCCGGGTTGGGCTGGGCAAACGCTCGCCCTAGTATAAGTCAAGACTAGTGTAAATTGCTTATCACCAAGGAATTTTAGCAAATTCAGACATGTGGTTTATCAACCCTTGTTATCACTTGATGTGATGTGTTATGATTTAAATAATCATTTATGACATGATAATCTATTTGCCATAGTAACACATGTTTGTTTGTCAAGCTACCTAATATAACTACTATTATTTTGATTGTTATGCATATTCATTAGCATACTTAGGTATGATAACTTGTCTACTATTTTATTTTTGCTAGTCATCTTTTATTTCTATGTCTCAAACAATACCGAACAACTCCCTAGTTAGGGATAAGGGCGAGCACATTTATATTATGATAAATAAGTGCTCATACTTGAGGTTTTGGTCTACGGATCTCAAACAATTAGATAGTTGTTTAATTGGGCGATGGGCGACTTACTATCAATTAATGAAAGTCAACTTTTTAAAGTATCCAAAAAATGTAGGATGATATACGCCAAGCGGCATCCAATGACGTAGGGTAATGGCATCCTTGAGTGACGGTTCATGATTTGTTGCACGATGGTGCGAAGGAGCTAGGGGCTCAGAGACTTCTCTCTATGATATTGACTCATGTGGTTGTCTCACAACTGGTTCCTTAGTCTTTGGTAATGGATAACTTTTATGATTGTTAACTATGGGTGATGATGGTTAAGGGGTGCACCACGCGTAAGTAGTAGATAGGGTTAGCGAGAGTCATGTCGGACTATGCTAACTAAATACATAACATGCATATTTTATTTTACGTTCATGATGATCAGTTGCATAATTATGCATGCATTCTCCATACTAGGTATATTATTATTTATGATACTTGATTAGTGATAGTGTTGCTAAGCGTTAAGTTGATATATGATGTAGATTAATTGAACCTTAATGGGATACTTGGTGATTTTATTTTCCCTGTATCTTTTAGTAGGAAACTCATTAATTTGATTATATTTATTACATTGTGTTCAGATTGAGTTATTTACGAATCGTCTAAAGATCTCATAAATAGAAAATTTCTCTTTTTATCAATTAGGTTCTGTGCCCTCTTTGTCTATATTTATTCTCGTATGCTCGTGATCAGAAAAGTTTACATTTACCTTCGGATAATTGTGCAGATAATTTATCTCCGACAGGGTAGTTGCACTCTTCAGAAAAAATAAGAACGTTGACTTCGGCGTCAGTGGAAGTGACTAAATAAAAATAATATTGGACAAACTTATCTGCTTTATCATTCCATGTATTTATTTGGTATTCTTTTCTCTTATCCTGCAAGTAGATTAGGACTCAGTTCGTTGATTTGAATATCAGCACACGGATCGACAGTGCATGTGAGATATTCTACTAGTTCTCTAGCCCCAGTTTTTTCTTCCCATAGACTAAGTTAATTTCTTCTCCCAGGAGTAGATTATGAGTCGGTTATTCAATCTGAACGTGAAACTCCTGTACAAGTTCTATGGGCTAATCTCTTTAACCTTTTTTTTTTTTTTTTTTCTCATTGACTCAAACTGCTTCATTGACTGGGAAAAGACTCAAGGGTATTGCATGTTTAGTGGTAAATCTCAATAGGCACATCACCTCATTGGACCATATAAGTACCAAAACTGATATAGTTAGTCTTTGTTCCTCTTGCAGTGGTTGGACAAGTGGCATGAGGACATGACACTTGTGATGCTGGTCCTCAACTAGCTGATTCAGTCTCTTTTGGCTGTACATTGTAAAGCAAACCCAGTGTCAAAAGACTTCTCACCGGCTAGCTAGCTTTATTTATATGACTTCTACCAAGCCAGAACTTCTTAATGGATATTATTACTAACAAAGAAAAGTCTAAAGCGTAAAGAAGTGCAAAGGTAATTAAGACATGATAAATAGATTACCATTTTGTTGAAAGAGTAGTACTTGCAGGCAAGAATTGCTTGCATATGAAGTTATGAAAAATGAAAGGAACATATAATAGGAGGTGAATATTCTAAAAAGAAACATAGAGAGAGTTCTGCAATAAGAGAAGGGATAAGATCAAATATATGCTCAGATATATATTTCATGGACAAATCCTCATGCTTAAAATTTATGATTTCTGACACTCATGCTGAAAATTTTGCCAAGAAAAAAGGAATTAATCTTTAGTCATTTTTTTCTCCTTCAATAATAAATGATAAGTAGAGTTATCAAATGTTTCTCAAAGCCTTCCAAATATAATTTGCATCTTATATGTGTTATAACTGAAATTTCTTCTGAAGCCATAGTTGTTATCTATGGAAGTTCATTAAAGGCGACTTTCGTGATCATCGTAGGCTTACACTATCTTTATCTTCCTTTCCTGTCAACTAGGAATTTTCACAAAAAAGGGTATGATGCCCATAGAAACTCCATTGTTTAGACTAATTCTAATCACCCCAATTAATGCGAAATATGCAAGTAATAACGTAAATAAATAAATAAATAAATAAATATATATATATATATATATATATATATAATATGTACAAACAATTAAATTTATTGGCAGACTAATGTCTACCTCTTTTATAAACATTTTCCTATCTAATTCAATTATGGTATTGTTTTTTTACTTTTATTTCATATTCTGAATTTAAATTGACAAACTATTTAAGAACAAGGGCAGAATTTTAAGTAGACACTCAAGGTATAATTTTATCTCATGAAATTGCTAATGCTTACATCGTAGGTCAAAAGAGTTCCTTGTGATTGTTAAACATGTGGCGTACAAGGATTTCCCCTTCATCGCATGCATATTTGCTAAGAAATCGATTCTTTCCTTATTCTCTTTTGGAGGATGACTGAGTCTCGTTGAAGATACGAAAGTTCGATTCAATAGCATAAGTTGGCCGGGGATAATTCACACTATAATCTATAATTTTTTTAGAAAAGGTAGTGACAAATTGAACCTATTTATATATTAGCTAGCTAGGCTAAGGAAATACGAAGAAAAAATAAAGCATAGAAGCATAGGTTTCATCAACCTCAATAGAATCTCTTAATTAGTTCATGGGTATGTGAGCACATATAATTACTTTTGCAACGGAAAACATCATTATTCACTTAAGCTAGCTTTGTGTTCATCATATCATTTTAAAATATTAGGACTTATTGTGATGTGCTTCAAAGATCCATCCCTTGGACGCAACAAGATCAACATAAGAAAGAGACACAAATGTTAAGCTACTGCATGGAGATTTCTATCCGTAATAACTTTCTTCCATCCTTTGGTCAGTGCAGACTTATTTGAAGAGTTCACTGGATCAATAAAATAAAAGTTCCCATCTATTGCAGCAAATTTATATATATATTTTCTATAACAAATGATGTGTAGGAAGATAAACCAACAGATAATTTTTAATCCAAACCGATCGACTATTTTACTTGTGCAACACTGAAGCTTCTTCACCAACCCTAACATTGAAATATGTTGTAAAGTTTTCCGACAACTAGGCGAATACTGAGTCATATTAGTTAATTGTAGAGCATCTTTATGGTAATAAATATAAAGACTACTCCTAGTCTTTGTTTTTATTATTATTAATTAGTTAACTAGTTGTCTATATCTTTAAAAAAAAAAGACTAATACCCATTGGTTCATTTTTTTTTTGGTTTGTTAGGATTCATCAAGCAGCCACTAGTTTCAAACGAATCTGAGTCAGAATGGGAGAATTATATTTAAATTCAAACCAACAACTTCACTAACATAGAATAGTAATGGAACCATTTCAATTTAATTCAGAATCCACTGTGTAGTTGCCATTTCAGGATGGTGGGAGGAAAGCAATTTTCCCATGTCATTTACATATGTTGGTATTGTTGTAGAAAAGCTCCTCCTTTTAGGTGTTTTTAGATTGTTTTGTTTCAATGTGGGAAGGGATATAAACAAATAAACAAGGGGTTTTTTAGTCAGAAAATAAAAACAAAAGCTTGAAGTAGAAGTCAGGAAAGAAAGGCCAAACAAGTTTAAATGACTCTTGGGAGAGATGTAGACATAGCATAAAATAGTCAAGACTGTGATGCATCCACAAATTTTAAGAATATAGTTAATTTTAGAATATATTTTTTTTATTTATTATTCTTAAAATAAGGATTTTCTTTTAAAAATAAATTATTTTTATATTTATTTATATTTTAGAATAAGTATATTAATAATTATATTTGATACGATATAAAATAGAATAAAAAATAGCTCTTTAACTTGATATAAAGTAGATTGATCGGATAGATATTAAGTATAAGTTAGCAATTTAGTATGGAATATAAAAAATATATATAATTTTGATGCATAGCAACTATTATGATATTTAGTTATTATTCTAAAATAAATAAAAAATTCGAAATGAAAGAGAATAAAGGGCTTCAGGACCATCTAATTCCCTCCCAAAAAAACAAAAACAAAAACAAAAATTGACACCCTCTAAAAGAATCGTACGAGATTTTAATGACCTCATCAGCATTGGCGTCAATCATGCCTCATTTGATTACGTGATACACTTTGACATCATCATCATCTACTGTTTCTCCACAGGTTCGTCCCAAGTCATTTGACAATCCCAAGTTTGCTTTCTATATAAGGACTGGTACCCCGTTCCTCTAGAACAATTGATTCATCTTCTTTTAAAATCCAAATAAGCATTTGTTGTAGCTTAGCTTCTTGGATTGATCATGGACTTCGCTGACCTTAGCCTCGGCCTCAGCTTCGGAATTCTCCCCTTGTCCGACCAAGCTCCGGTGAGTACACGCATGCATGCATGTTTTGGTCGGTATGTTTTGTCGAATTCGGAATTAATGGTTAGTAAGTTGATCCCCATGAATTGAGCAGGGAGAGGTACCAAATAATCCTATACAAGTTGAAGGGAATGCAGTCGTTAGAGAAGAGATTCTTTTTTTTTTATACGAAGCTTTGTGTCGTATTAATTTCTAATGTCATAATAGTGCGTTTGTTATAGGTCGGATCGTTGGAAGCTAAACTGTATCAGATGAAGGAGGAGAAGAAGAGGCTGATCGAGAAGCTCAAGGACATGGACGACGACTACAGCGCTCTCAAGAATCAAATCTTGAATCTGAGCGTGTCTTCCGATCGGAGAGGAACAGCTTCGCCGCCGGCGAAGAGGAAGATCGGATGGAACGAAGCAGCCTGTGATCCAATCGACGGCATCAACAACAATCGTACCGATCCCATGTCGACCGAGGATTCATGCAAAAGGGTGAGGGAAGAACAGAAGCCCAAGATCACAAGAGTTTACAAACGAATCGGTCCATCCGATTCGAGCCTGGTGAGCTCCATAGAGACCCCCCACAAAATCAATAACATGATAATAATAAAGAAATTTCGCAACTTGGTTCTCATATATTGTTGTGTAATCCTTAGGTGGTCAAAGATGGATACCAATGGAGGAAGTATGGGCAAAAGGTCACAAGAGACAACCCATCTCCTAGAGCCTACTATAGATGCTCCTATGCTCCTTCATGTCCAGTAAAGAAGAAGGTATTAAGAAGAAAATCGCATAGATATGTATATAGTTTCACACCAATATGAAGTAACAAAGGTAATAATATTCTATGATCATGTTCATTTCTACCTACTAGGTGCAAAAAAGTGCAGATGATAGAACAATCCTGATAGCAACGTATGAAGGCGAGCACAACCACAGCAATCCTTCGCAAGGCGAGGCGGCGAACGGGGCGAGCCAAAACGGATCGCTTCCATGCTCGATCTCGATCGATTCTTCGGGCCCGATGATTACTCTTGATCTCACCAAGCAAGGATCGCAGCAACAAAGCAATGGAGATGCGTGCAAGGAGATTGATTCGCCTGAGTTTCAAAGACTTATGGTAGAGCAAATGGCATCTTATCTGACGAAAGATCCCAACTTCACCACTGCACTTGCCACTGCGATCTCTGGGAGAATTCAACTTCCATCGACTAGCTATCGAGATTGTTAAAAAGTAGGATGGATGGGGATTATTTCCCTCTTCTTCTTTTTTTTTCTTTTATTAATTAGTGAAGTCAGAAAGATGGAGTACTGCTGTTTGAGATCAATCGATGAGTAATTGTGCAAATGAATATGTCAGAACATGGAAATTAATGATCAAATTTGATGCTTCTCCTCATGCCCACAACCTATTTGATAGTTTTCCTCTGATACTTGTTCTTTGGAAAACACCGGGAAAGCAGAAAACCGAGAGTTTTTTTAAAAAAATTTCAGGTAGGATTTCATTATACGCCCCTGTGGATTGTTGATGGATTAAGAGGACATCAGATATACTTAGTAGTATTATAGATTTATCAATCGATTTATACTTGGTTTAGCAATGGAATCCACGTTCTTGGTTCAATCACGATATTTGCATTTTTGGTGGGTGGAAAAAAGAACACAGATTTTTGAGAGCTCAGCCTTTCAATTCTCTCAATATAGCCGAGCTTGGCACAAACTAAGATGATGGATTCACACTTAAGACAGTCTAATGGCTCATTTACATAACATAATAGAAGATATAGATTAGATTGCGTAATGAGTTCAAAACGAGTTATGAATTTATAATCAGAAATTATGTTAGATAACTAGTTGATTCAAAAGCTTAAGTAATTAGATAATAAATAGGAAACTCATATTGAGTTAGAGAATACAAAGACGTTATAATTTGGTAGAAATGAATAATTCGACAGGCCCACTAAGATTAGACCATTTCCTGGCGAGGGTTGGCTCCAACCTTTGTTTGTTCCCTACCAATGATGTTTGTCGGCAGGCCGAGCGAATGGGGCCTTTAGATTAATTTATTTATTTGTAACTTTAATTAAGAAGGAAGAAAAGAAGAGAAATAAAGTCGTAAAGATAAAAAGAACGAAAAAAAACCCTGGGTAAAGAAAAAGTAAATAATATAAGATACATAACTATTTAAGCAATCAATTCAGGTCATGCCAGGTAATTAAAGGATTAGGCTATATGTATACATAGTTCATTGGTGAGTCTACTTTAAACCAACCTGGGCCAAAATCGAGCTCGAACTAAGCTTAGCCCGATTTTAGGATAGACATGGGCTAGGATTGGGTGCGGCAAAGATCTTGAACATAGCCAGCCCATTTTGCTTTACTGAGTACTGATGTTTATGACGACTTTAACGTATCATTAGTGCTGTGACATGCCATTTGATACCCAAAAATGAGGTTGATCTGGTGCTGAAATATTTGAATCAGATTCTAGTAGGGCTCTTTTTAAGTTGGTGTACAATTGGCCTCCCTAAACTCCGAGTAAGTGGAGCCTCCTTCATAACTGTATCTTGTCACAAAATAGACAATATCTCTTTGGTGTACATTAATAACAATGAATGACCCAGCTCCTCCTCATGAACTTTGAAGCTAAGAAACAACAATTCCCATCACAATAACTCACTTCTGTTCCTTGAGGACCAAGTGACATAATGATCACAAGATTTGTCACCCAGTTCTTTGGGTTTATTCTACAGAGGATAGCCAGTGCCTGTTGCATAATTGTGACTATAATGGGTCCTTTCTAAGATTCAAAAAAGAAATATCTGGGGGGCCCCTGTTATAGGATGTGTTTGCTGTCATCCTCCTGAGGTCCAAAATCCTATGCTTCTGGTTTAAGTTAGCTAAGTAAATGCCAAAGTTATATGGAGTTGAAAGCTCTGGGAGGTTTAAGGTTAACCATCACATTGTCTATTGGTGGGCTTAATGCGTCTTAGGATCGGTGCTGCTCTGTTGTCACTGCCTTGAATCCCAAGTTAAGTGCACCAACCGTAAAAGCAAACGCTCAGCAACCAATCCTTTTTATCAAGAGTTGCAACTGCTCATGTGAAGCATCATTGCCTTAGAAGAGTCTTTACTGCAAGGGATTGGTTGGAAAGATCGAACTAGAAGAAGGGGCAATGATTATTGTGGAATTGGTCATCTTTTTTTTAGTAGAAAACTAGTAGCAGAGCATACGATAGCTCTGTTTTGGCTTGGAAGTTAACCATTGGATTGAAGGATTCTGAGAATTGAACGCACAAGAAGGACTGTTGCAGTTAAGCAATCACACTGTATCATTCCTAGACGAAAAAAACATTTACTTACATTCCAAATGTCTGAGAGCAAACTTGCTAGGTACTCTCATAATAGATCTCCCAATTCCTTCATTGGGACAATAATACATTCCTCTACTCTGTTTCTTCTTCTTCTTCTTAGAACTTGTAAGATAAAGGAAATAAAAGAAAGGGATTCAAATTCAAGACTACACAATCGGAGAAGGTGGTGTCTCCCACACATCAACTATATTCTCCTCGTTGTGCAGCACGAACAACCGATCGCCACCGATCGAGAAATCACATATCGAACCACCGTAGCTCCTTCTCAGCGTCGACGTTAGGGCGAAGTCGGGACCGCAGAACACTGAGATGCTGTCGTTCATCGATGAGAAGAGCTGGCCGTCGTGCACCGCGAGCTTGGGATAACAGCTCTCCTCATTAGGCACCTTCCTGTTCATAAGCTTACTCCTTGAACTCCATCTCACCCCCCCTGCGTTGCTCCTCAGATCAATGAATCCCAAGTCATCATACTGGTTAACTACACAAATCGACTGGTTATCCTCCATTGCTATCGCATGTAAGACTCTCTTATCGTCGAGAGACGCTGCCGTGCCGGCATCTGACCAAGACCAGACCACACTCTTCTCCCTGAAATCCAACAGGCCAATGAAACAGTTGTCAGTTCTCGGAAACAAAGTGGCCACCATCAAACAGTTGCAGCCGTCCAGCCATTGGAGTTTGTCAGCATCGCCAAAGGAGCAACCAGGCTGCTCGTAGAAGAAATCTACTTGATTTCCACTGTTCTCATCCCAGACTCCGATACCATACTCGTTAAATCTCCCCTTGCAACTGGCAAAAATCTTGCAATCCGAGCTAAAACTGAGAGCGCCGGCAGTAAAGCTCTTGACTTTCTTATCGTGGACGACGCGGAAGCGATGGCGGAGCTCTCCGGTAGAGGCGGAGAAGACTCCCATGCCACCGTCACATTTTCCGAGGCGCTCCCGCGCAGTGAGCACGATGCTGTCGGAGTCGATGTAGCCGATGTCGTTGACTTGTTGATAGTCGAGGGTGATGGGCCGGTGCTCTTCGAGCATCCAGTCGTAGACGTGGACGAGCCCGCCGTGGGCCACAGAGTAGCCGCCGTCGGGGCCGGCGCGGACGGCGGTGCCATCGCCGGGGGCGCGGCCGGAGACCGACGTGGCAAGCCGGAGGCGATTGCCGTCGAAGGGACCCCACCTGGCAGCGCGCACGTGGTCGAGGAGGCCGTAGAAGAGGGCCTCGCGGAAGAGGAGGCGCTCCGGCACGTGAGGGGGCACGTGGAGTTCGCCAGTGCGGAGGAGATCGAGGAGGACGGCGAAGCACGCCGGGTTCCGGTCGAGGAAGTACTCGTGCGAACGGTGCTGACTTGGATTCCAGGTCTCGTCGAGCAGGGCGCCGAGCATTGACTCGCGGCCGGCGTTGGCGATGGTGGTAGCCGTCGTCTCGAACACCTCGCCGCCCACGTTGAATCGAATCCGGTCACCGCTTCGATCCATGGAATGGATCGCAAAATTCTCACATACCCAGATAACAATCCGATCCAAAGAACAAGAATTGAAGAAGAAAAAAAAAAATCGTAAAAAAAATTAGAAGGAAGGCGAGAGCAGGGGATTCGAATCGAGATAGAAATGAGAGGAAAGGCGAGATTTTGAGACGCGAGCAATCTAACGCAGGCGATTCTGGAGCTGGGTTTTGAATTTCAAGGAATTCGATGGAGAGGAATGGGACGAATTAAGGAGCACGACGACTCACCGTTAATATCTTTCTCCGCCCCCCTCTCCTCCTCGACGTTTTAAAAGGAAACCTTCCTATTTATTTAACCGGGTGGTTAAGATTAAAAAAAATGTCATCTAGAAGGGGAGACGGCCTCCTTTGGATTACCCCCAAATCTTTTTTTGTCTTTTGATCTAATCCTCTTCTCCTTCCTCCTTTTCGTCTATGTTGGGATTATAGTAAGAAATGGGTGGAGCTCTAGACAAAGATCAGTTTTGTTTAGTTGGAAAGTGATCCAATTCCAAACTGAAAGGTGACTCTCAACTCAATTAACCACATCATTGAAGAGTTTGAGAGTCGATAATTAATCTGCAGACCCAATTGCAGGAATCTCCTACATCTAGTATACTTGGCAAACTCTGATTGGGTGTCAGAGACTTCAAGCTGTAAAGAATGCAGATGATCTGATCTATGCTTTCATAATTCATTGCATCCAGTGCTCTCTTGGCTGGATAGCTTTCGGCTTTCTTTTTTTTTTAATTCAAAATCTTCCACTCTGTCCTCCCAATTTTGATGTGATCAGAATAGTATTTGCCAAAGTGAGAGGGGTTTGTGAGTTGGATTAAAAGAATTTCTGTGTCAATCCCTAACTAGAAACTTTTAGGAAATTTTAAAACAAAGAAGCTTAAAATTAAAGAGTGATCAAATACATCTAAGCATTTTTTTTTTTCTAATCCTATGTATTATTCTTTTTTTTTCTCTTGTTAAAATAGAAGCATAAGAACCAAAAATTAGAAAACAAAAGTGAGGCCAATTGCCAAGGGTTCTGACAGTAGCATTGTGATTGCCTGCATAGACTTTAAAATTGGGGACCAATTGAAAAGTCCATGAAAAGAATTTTTAAAAAAAAAACATCAAAAGATTGGTCTAATTGCTGCCTTTGTATATGGTCATATTGAGGAAGATCTAATTACGTAAGTGGTGGTATCGGTTATAAATTATAAGACATTCTACCCATATAGTTAGCTTTTCTAGAGTCTATTATAATTTAGTAAAAGATCTCAAGCAGTACTTAGAGTTGAATTGGAATTACAACAAGCAGTTGTTGACTAATGTTATGACCACATGACCTTTTAGTAAGAGACCCATGCAAAGTCAAAGTGTAGAAGATGGAGGCATAAGTTGCATTCACGTTGACTGTTTCATAAGCACGTCGTACAAATTTGAATTCAAATCTGAATCTAGAAAAATATAACAGAAAAAATAACCAAAAATGAAAAAAATAGTAATGGTCTGAATCTATTATTCTAGCCTGGCATGCTTGATGATAGCTATTTGTTTCACTCATTGAGCTTGATTCAATATAATTATTATTACGATTTTGGTATTTTTCTAAGTTAGAAAACTTGTTTTAAACTATGTCCATATTTCTTTTGGATACCAGGCTTGTAATCTACAAGCTAGCATCATACTAATTGTAACGTTCCAGTTGAAATAAACAAAGATTACGTCCCAATTCGTGAAAGCAGCAACAGTCTCTCTCCAAGATTTCCTTCTTTATCCATTGGAAGGAATTCTTGACGTCTAAGTTTGAAGCAATCAAGTCTGCCACTTATTTTTCTATGCTGAGATGAATTAGTACGGTGGAGTCCATTAGTGCCCATTTCCTAGTTAGTAGTTGCAGGTGCGTTTGCGTTAGCAGTGTGTGTGTGTGTGTGTGTGTGTGGCTAGCATCAACACTAGTTGCTATGGATATGGATTGTGAACCAAGATAACAACTTGAATTCTCCTTTTGAGTTTAATAATTGAGATAATTAAGCATTGGTAATGCTATTACCTCACCTTCCATTCTTCCTAGCAATAAATTATAGTTACTTTTTTTTTTCCTTTAGAGAAAGCTAGTAGACAAATTAATTCATTAACTTTCAAGAGTTACATTAATACAACTTAATACACAATGAAAAGGAAGAATAGAACAATAACTCTCTAACACAAGCCCCACATTTAGTTTATAGAAGCTAGTCCAACAATTTAAAATAGAGCATCAAGCTTGGGATACAATATATAATTAAAATGAAGAACAGCTCCAAAAATTCTATCAATCCAGTAATCCAAGGCATGACTATAAAAATTCTAAAAAATAAGAGGATCGAAAATCAACTACAAAAGACAACAAGTTAAAGAAAAATAGACATGCAACACCCTGGATAGTTACATATAATTATGGAGTGCCTACTAATTAGCTAGCAATAGTGGTTAGTCCCACTCCCCTGACATCCTTACCTTTTTCTTTTATTATTATAAGTTAAATTCCTCCTAAGTAAGTTAGATGATAGATATAATGCATGCTATTAACTTTTGAACGTTAAATTATTTTAAATTGGACCCGGCCATCAGGCGGATTGGGACGAAGGCTTGCACGGTCGTGTACGCCACTCTAACTTTTAAATTAATAATAATATAAGGAAAAGACGCCATTAAAAGAGGGTAGAGGAACAAGTGTTCCGAGAGATGACGTTTGTTTGGCTTTTGACGAAACAAGAGGTAGAAGATCCTCTGCAATCGGGAGTGCACCAATTCACTGCAACTAGGTGCGTGGCTGCGATTGGCTTGCATAGGGTTTGTGGTTTGGGTGTACCAAAACCTTGTGTTAGATACGTACCTAATTCCATTAGAGGATAATTAGATCTTTTATATCCCTTGTTATTTCTATATAAGTGATAGACCCTTTATACATCTCATAATTGAGTGGTTAACTGCTACAAATTCGATATAAAATTAATTGAGAGCACAACAACCTTTTTTTAACTTAGAAATTCCTCTTGGTGATATATCTATGTACTGATGATGAAGAAGAAGAAGAAGAAGAAGAAAGTCACACTGCTCATAAGTTATTAAAGCCATTTCGTAGCTGTTATTAATTTAATTTAGGTATATTGAAATTAACGATTAAATAAATACAGGGGTAGAAAAGAATAAAAACTCATATAGTAGGTTGTTAATAATAGTAACATAGGGTGTTTTTCGAAATTAGGTAATAAATCTAAGGTTGGGGTATTCTCAGAGTTGTAAGCTAAAATGTGGGCTTGTAGCCCAAACAAAATATACTAAATTTGGCCCAAAGCTCTATATTCTCAGGGAACGTAGATGAGCACGTGCTGCCTAACTTCCAGAACCATCAATCGTCTTCAGGTCCATCGTAACGGTTAACGAATCTCGAGATAATTAGACGGGCGTGATCCGCTCAATTACAGAGTTAATTACACCACTTAACACTCTAATTATCAGTATTTTTCAAAATTATTATTTAATAAAAAAAAAGGGTGATAATTTAAGTGACAGTATCTCTAAATTATAATATCGTGGAACAGATTAGATTAGGCTACGGAAAGGAATAAATAAAAGCGATCACTGAGGCACTCATAAATAACGCTAAGACGCGAACTGCTCCTCTTCGTCTTCCTCCCTACTCCATTCCTCTTGTCACAAACAAGAGCCGCTATTTCCAAACCCTAAACCTAACCCTAGGCGAGATGTTACCGAATAGCAGGGAAATGCAAGCGATGGCCGCGACTCTGAACGGGATCTCGCCGGACGGAGATCTGTTCGACCAGCTTCTCTCCGGCCTGAGCCCCGCATCGGAGGAGATCAACTACCTGCCGTACGACGAGTCGTCGCTGCTCGCCTCCCGCCTCCGCAGGAACCGCATGGCAGGCCAGAGCTCGCCGGCCGGGAAGCCGCTGATGCTCCAGCTCGGCGGTCTCGATCGCAGCCAGCAGTTCCTCCTCCCTGAGGTGGGTGTGTCACCCACCGCCGCCGGCGATTCGGGCCTCCTCCCTCTCCCGATCGCCCTCGCGTCTCAAGACGATGTCGACGCCGCCTTCGAGTCCCTAGATCCAACCGTACGATTCTTTAATCTCCAGTACTTTTTTTTCCTTCTATTTCTCAAAAAACAGAAACAAAAACTAATTTTCAAATTTCAAATATTCTCCTCTCAGGCAGGCGAAGGACTCTACAATGGATTCGGCGAATCATTCCATCAAGCGGCCGCGCAGCACCATTTCCACCAACCGCAGGTTCGACACAAAACCCCCTAGAATTTCGCAAGATTTTGAATTCAAATTCTAGCCTTTTCCGGTACTAAATTGGAAATCGAAAGTACAAATGCAGCAGCAGCAGCAGGGCGTAGTAGGGCATTCTCCGGCGCAGGAACGCCCGCGCGTGAGGGCGAGGAGAGGCCAAGCCACCGATCCCCACAGCATCGCCGAGCGGGTAACGGCTAAAAAATAGATCCAAGAACGTCTCTTTTAAAAAATAATAAAAATAATAATAATACTTAAATACTAAGCTATTTAATTCGTTTCTCGAAAGACTTAAAAACACATTTTTAATTAAGGTGCAATTAATGCAACAGAAACCTAGGTGGAGCAATAAATGGTTCAATTGGGGGCAGTTATCAATTAACGTTTTTTTTTCTTCTTCTTCTTCTTCTTCTTCTTCTTCTTCTCCTCGTCTCCTTGTGTTCGTACAGCTTCGGAGGGAACGAATCGCAGAGCGCATGAGATCGCTCCAAGAGTTGGTACCCAATGCCAATAAGGTTCCCACTCCTTTTCTCATTCGCAATTATTTATTCACTGCAAACTTTATTTTTTTAATTTTTACTTTTAGATTAAAAGAATCTGAGTGCTGGGATGCAATAGTGAGTTTTAATAGAGAATTTAGAATATGTGAGAAGGGTATTTTTGTCATTCGAGGTGGCATATGGGGATTAAAGATCTAATTGAGTTTAGTTGATAATGATGATTATGGTATTGAAGTAGTTGGGTTTGGATATAATGGGCAGACGGACAAGGCGTCGATGTTGGATGAGATCATCGACTACGTGAAGTTCCTCCAGCTCCAAGTCAAGGCAAAAGATCCTCTCACCCTCCCAAATATGATATCATATTATGATGCTCGTCATTAAGATCCTCTAATTCTCTGTGCTTTAATTAGGTTCTGAGCACGAGCCGGTTGGGCGGAGGAGGAGCAGCGGCTGTTTCCCCTCTCAAGGCTGATATGTCTTCCGAGGTAGCTTCTCTTCTCTTTCTCTTCTTCTGTTCTTCTACCCAGTTGATTTGGTCAGCAGTAGTCTTTGATTGTTAGAGTATAAGAGATAAATTGAATTACAAAAACTGAACTTCTCAACTTCTCGAAATCATCTAACTTTCTACCAAACATTTCTAGTTTCAATTAAACAACAACAAGATGAGATATTGACAGTGGGGATGGTAGTTCGCTCCACTCAAATCTTGGTAAAATTGTCTTTTGATGTATGTAGCGGCTATTCCAGCAGGTTTTGTAACTAGCTGTAACTATTTCTTAACTGGCAACTTCTCTAAAAACGTTTGACGTCCACTCGGAGTCAACCATATTTATATACAATCTCTTGTTGGGGCCTGAAAAGATAATGCGATAACTCTCCATAATAAAGAAGCAAAGTTACTAGGAAAATAATTTCTCGAATTTATGAGAAGGTTATTATTTAAAAGACTTATTTATAATAATAACCTGAGTATCCTATCTTGTAACAAAATACAAATAGCAACTGAGTGAAAGGGAACGAAATGCTACCCCTCTTTTTACATTATGCGCATTTTCTTTTGCGTTCCGCAACCAAATCGAGCCTCGTTTTATGTGGTGATTGAATCCAGAGGGAGGGCGGGAAGAGTCACAACAGTTTGACCGCAACGGAGCAGCAGGTGGTGAAGCTGATGGAGGATGACATGGGTTCGGCGATGCAGTACCTCCAAGGGAAGGGCCTCTGCCTCATGCCCATCTCCCTCGCCTCCGCCATCTCCACCGCCACGTGCCACACACGCCCCTCCGCCTCCATGGTGGCTGTGCAGCCGTCCGGCGCGGCAAACGGCGACGTGTTACGGCCTACGGACGCCAACTCGGCCTCTAAACCCTGACTGACAGCATGAAGAGGAAAGAATGAAACGATGAGAGAAGACGATGGGCAGGGTTGGACGTGGACTCGGAGTTCAATCCACGTATCTGCTTGAGGCAACAACTGCTTGCTCTATCTAAGGTTAGGGTTTTTTTTTTTTTTTGTTTCCTTTCCTAAAGATAGTTCTTGTATTCTTAGCCTACCCTACCCTTTCCTTGTATCAGCTCTGTTCTCTCTTATTTTTCTTTCTGTTTATTGATCTATCGTTTTTCTTCTTAGCCTTCTTCTCCTTGGCAAAGCTTTTCTGGGTCTAGTTTTAAATTTATATTTGTCTTTCCTGGTTGGATGAAGGTACCGAGTTGCCATATTCTATTCCACCGTTTAGAAGTAAGTACATCGGTTGACCTTATTGCGTTTAAAGTTTTCATTTGGAATTTTATGGGTTAGCTAGATAGACAGACAAGAATTTCGAAAAACGAAGAAAAAAATCAACAAAAAAGTTTTGGGAAAGAATAATCATGCTCCAGTTTTGAATAGGAATCAATCTACCCGATACCGTTGCCTGTGACTGATTGAGACGGCGTCCTCTTATTGCCATCAACGCAAGATTACAAACCCACAAAAAGAATATGGAACAAAAAGAGTTTGCTGTCAGCTGCAAGCAAAAATAGCATCCAGCTTAATTATAGTGTATAACCAAAAGGTCGCCAATCATTCTACGCTCACTCCGAAGAAGCGAGATAAAAGAGCCATCACAACTAACTACTAAAAATTGTAACTATCAGACCAGGAATATGACACAGCACATACATACATATAGAGAGAGAGAGAGAGAGAGAGAGAGAGAGAGAGAGAGAGAGAGAGAGAGAGAGAGAGAGAGAGATTATCTCCTACTCTTTTCCGAAGGCATATGAGCGACAAAAATTCACATACTCAAAATGGCCTCAACATTAGCTGCCTGGCTAAATCACCATCTAAATGAACATTAACTTATGGTAAGCATCAATGTTGACAACTAAAGCTTTTGCATCCTGTACCCATCCCACAAGAAAAGTAATGCTAGGTGCAACCTACTTCTACCCACAGCATTTCCTTCTATCAGCTGCATCATCTTTACTGAGACAATCATGTAGGCAGATGGTGAGAACAATGAGAAACAGGAAATTTTGCTTAAAACCTAAATTAAGTGAAAGCAGATGCATTTACCCAAGGAAAGATATCATCCTGACCAATCACCTCTGGCTCTTCCTCTTGCGCTTCTTTGCAGCAGATGCCTCACTTTCCCGTAATTTCCTTTCCAAAGCCAAATCATCAGTCTTGGGTCCTTCGCCAGTTTTAGCAGTGTTGATGTCTTTTGATTTCTGGCGAATACCGGGAGTATGTTCAGTGGACAAGCTTTTAGTTGTGTCCTTTCTATTCTTCTCACTACTAGATACTTCATCCTTTGATTTGCTGGTATGATTAAGGGTGTGATTTCTGGATTTTCTACCAGCTTTGGCGACACCATCACTTGAGTTGGCATCATTCTTTGAACCGTCATCCTTGGATATAGGTCCATCTGTGTCTGTATCACCCTTAGACTGACTACTGGCATCCATTTTAAGCTTACCGCCAGTATTAGCAGTCCCTTCTTTTTCCAATTTTAGCTTACCCTTATCCACAGCTTTCTCCATTGATTTGCTTGTGCTTTTAGAACTGTCATCTTCAGTTGACATAACAATTTTGGAACCTCCACCTTTTGGCCTGCCTCTGCACTTTGGAAGATCCTGCCCTCGAACACTATTTGACTCTTCGCCACTATAAAAGGTCAAAAAAAGACAGTGAAATTAAATACTACTTTTTGATCAATTATAATATGTTTAATGTATATCTGCTTCCATTTACCTTTTTGGTGTTTCCACCTTCGCTAATTTTTGTGGGCGACCTACACATGCTTTAGGTTTTCCACTTAGCAGCCTGGTCAAGTGGCAACAAGAGAACATATGGAAAAATCAAATAAACCTTTAAGGAGATGATAGAAAATGCATATGTAATTCACATGATTTTTCAATTTCCATAGTGCTTTTGACTATATGAAGACAAAACACAGAAAGTTGCAAGTTTTTATCTTTCTTTCTTTTGGAAATACATCTCACACTGGAAAGCATACTAGCAAATTTTAATTTGCACATGCAAATTTATCAGTGTCGCCTAATTTAAAATTTGAAACTACTCAACAAGATGAAAGATGCTTTTTAAACCATTAACAAACCAAAAAACGGATGTTACAATAAGAACAAAAAAGATCAAGGTTTCACCTAGATGGAGTTTTCCAGGAATCAAGCCAACCTTAGAAATTCTGCATGCAAGTATGCAACATTGGGAGGAAACAGAAAACACTTACATTTCTGGTGTGACAACGGGAGTTGGAAGATCTTTTGCTTGCCCCTGCTAGAGAAGCAAATGAATTTCAGAAAACAAAAGTACACTACAATAATTACAACACAAAATGAAGATATATACCTACCCCATCTGATTCAGTGTCACCTCCAACAAACTCCCACCTTTCTTTGCTGAGCAGCAGTACCTCTACATCACCATCATTATAAAGAATCTGGGCATTACAAAAATCGCAATACAATGAGAAAATAATCCACAGATCCAAAAGACAGACAACAAAGAAATTTCACCAGAGTAATAATTGTAGCTACCTTATGCTTTTTAGAAGCAGGATTAAATGATGAGACCATGCCATTATAGAACCTGCAAATTAAAATACTGCTTGAATGATGAATGGTGATGCAATTGAAGCTAATACAGATGATAATACTAAATTTATACTGTGTGTTTCAACTGTAAATTTTGAATAACCAAGCAGCAGCATGAAATGTTTGAAAAACATCCTTAGGTCCAGCGCTGCTATCTATTGTTAGTGAAAAATGATACAAAGAGCCTACTTCAGCATGCCCTAGCAAGAATAACAAGCCGTTCAAATACAATATGAAAGAACAAGTAGAATAGATGGAGTCAATATGGACCAAGTTAATCTACATGATAATATCATACTAGATGATAGAGAAAAATCTCCTCCAGAGTCAAATTCTAAGACCTTCGCCAATAAGCCTACCGAAGCTGATCAGCTATAGCTGGCCAGTAAGAAAAACACTACTTTGTTGGGATATAAGAACCACTCAGAGAATAACATCTAATCCCTTTTATAAAACAAGGAATATGGAATAACATCTGATTGCCTGCTCTTACACCAGTCACAGCTAACATAGCATAAATTTGTTAGTGATCAACAGGCATTTCATATTTAAACTATCCCCTGATTCTGAAAATGTAGCAGGAATTTACTCAGACTGCTGAGAATAGAAAGTTATAAAGAAGAATAGGTACCTTAAGAATATTCTGCCACATAACTTTTTAAGACCATGCCTATTGACTCAATTTGCAATAAAATGCATCTGTTTATTGAGATCTACATGCCAATTGATAATTTAGCACATACAAGGAACACAGATCCAGATGAATCAGATCTTAGAAGAAAGATTATATTTAAAAAGTACATCTCGTTGGGAGTATGTAAAGGTTGGAGAAGAATATAGGAAAAAAAAGAGGAACGAGGAGGGAAAAAAAGAAGGAAGGGAAAATAGAAAGAAAACTTATACAATTCATCATAAGATGATACCTAGTATGACTGTGATTCCTACTTTGACTTTTCCGCACAAGATTGGATAAACAGCCAACTAAAAAACACCATATCGATGGAAAAGTATTTGCCTAAAGTTTTAGAAACTTCTGGTCATATTCATGATGTTTGTTCATCTATCCAATGAATTCAGAGCAAACAATGCAGAGTCAAGAACTCCATCTCTTAAAAAATATTCCGTATCTATATTCTAATTAGTAAAATGTCACCTTCCATTATTCTCGTATTGACTATAGACCAACTTCTGTCCTGAACACCTATATTCTACATTAGAACAATAAGGCATCAAGAATTTAATTATAATCCATGAGACCATGTGAAAACATCCATGCTGACGTCGACATACCTTTTATCATCTGGCCACCATACTTTAATCTTGGAACCAACAAGGCTCTCATCAAGATCAATACTTTCCTTTGAAGCAGAAACCTGTGATAAGCAATGGAATATATAATCAGAATTAAGATGTCCAAAGTATTTAAAAAACAAGAAACAAAGCAATTGAATATGGGACCAGTATGTATTATAAATATAAAGACCAAGGAAGTAAACTGATCAATCAAGAACAGTATCATAATAGCTTCCACAACCAATCAATCAAGAACAGAACTAACCTCCACTAAACAGCAGAAATATACTGATGCTTAAGTAAATTAAAAAAATCAATTACTGCTAGTTACAGAAATTTGAATAGAAAAACTACTTTGATAAGTTCTCCATTTTCCTAACAGGCAGGTTGGTCCAAGTGGAAAGTTAATGGCACAGTTTAAGGATTATGATCTAGGGTCCTGATAAGTGCAACTCTTTGGCATGCATAGAAGATCAGATCATGTAAATAAAAGACTTTACTAGATCCAAAAGACAAAAAAGAGAAAATAAATCATATATCTGGTATCCTGGCCAAACCTTGAATGTAACCAACTTATGCAATAAACTGAATCATTCAAAATTATTAAAGGGCAAACCAGAAGGTCCTTGAGGGTCAAGAGTCACTGCAAGTCTGCAACAGTGCTTTTTAAGTTCACATCCTACGTACTTCCTTTGTAAGATAATTATTATGATCAGAAAAGTAGTAGGAACCTAAAGATTTCCTTCCCTTACTAGTCTTATCATGGTTGTTACTTTGTTTGATGACCAGATATCAAAGCCAAGAAACAAGAAGGATTTTCTAGAGTTATATCTTCAGACTCACATTTCTAGGTGCTTCCCTTTTGTTGGAGAAGCACTAAAGAGAAGATTACCTGAAGATTTCTTGGTGTTACAAAGCTATCAAATTGCTACTTAGTTTGAGGGTAATATGTGGAAGGCATCGATGTCACTGGATTTAAGATAGTGTGGACACTACTATTTGACATGTTTACTCTAAACTCTTTGGCTAAACAAGAGTCTTAACTAGTCTTATAGGACTATTTTCATCATTTTTGCTTATTAGACTATTCTTGTCTTTTGCTTATTATGACATTATGGTTAGTTTGGTATTTTGCTTATATAAAGTCTTATAGTCCTCTCTTTTGAATCAATGAACATTTTTTTAAGTTTTGATATACTGAGTGTTCTTTTGGTGGATTCCAACAATAGTGGATTCCAACACCCTGGTTGATGGATTCTTCAGATTTACTTACTTTTGTTACATTTCTTCTCAAATCTGCAATTAAGGAGTTTATCCTGCATCAATTCAAGATGGATTTAAGGCCGCCTATGTTGTCAAAAAGTAAGCTCAAAAGATGTAGTAAAATTTATTAAATAAAATTATATAAGGAATCCCACATATAAAAGATTGAACCATAAAAAATGACTAGTGTATCACCATCTTCATAAGGTTTACCGATCAAACCTCATCATTTATTAAATTAGGAGCTTAATAGCATTTCTAGACAAGGTGATGAGGTAACTTTACAGCACATTTAACAAGACCATGTTGAGCATTAATCAAAATGGCAAAGTGTCTTTCAAACAAGCACACAAACAACAGTAGTGCACATGTAATAGTCATATGACACAATTTAATGGACCCTCATGGAAACAAGTGCTCAAGTTACGATAAAGTGTAATGGAAACAACAAATTCTACTGTTTATTATTTTTATTTTTTTTAAAAAGACTAATCCTAGAGAAGTTAACAGAATGTAATTTTTGCTTCAATGTGCACTAGTCCACCACAATCTTGCAAATGAAAATAACCTCCACAGAACATGATATTCTATTAACTGCTGTTTTCACAAGGTCTTCAGTAAGTGGAATCAGGGACTTAACCCAGCAGTTAAAGGGCATGTGCTACAAATAATCCTTACAAGTTGTAAGGTAGAAACTTCTTTAAAAGACAGGCATCTTGGCTGCTCAGTTGCAGTCCTAATCAGAACTACCTAGGTGCCACTCATGACAATCTACTAAATCGAGGCATCACCTTAGCATTTTATTTTACCCTTCATTGTGTGGGATAATTTATATTTTAAATTAGTAGCAGATATTGCTAGATTGATGAATATATTAGCTTATTATGCTCTTAGTGCTAATTTAATTATTTTTTAAGAGTTCATTATTGATTTATGTTTATATTATTTTCTAATTTTGTTCCTTTATTTACTTTTGAACCACCTTGACTTCTAGATGTCCGCTTAGGTGAAAGGTGCTATGCGGTCTCTTACTCAATGTTAAATTTTTGCAAAATCTGACATCAACTAAGATAAATTCACTCTATTGTGCATATTAAACTTCCACAATGAAAGAAAATGAAAGATGACATGTTGCATTCTTCTACTACATTGTTAAATAAAATAATATCAAGACTTAAGAGTTATTATCATTGCAACAGAAAGCAAGTATGTTGCCTGTCACACTGTAAAAACAAAGTATATAAATACCTTGTTCCCATCCCCACGCTTCCGCTTAGATCCACCATTCTCTCCTGATTTGCCTTCAATTTTACCTAGGGCCTTACTACAAGCCATCGGAGAAATCATTTTCTGCAGTAAAATACAAATCAATCACTTAATGAAATACGAGAAATTAATCATCTAAAAAATTAATAGGAAAACAGAAACCTAGATTTATTTCATTTTTCAACTAAACTATGAATAACTTGAAATATCTAAGCTTAAAAGCTGCATCTTACTCTGCAACCTAGATTTGAGTAGTGTCCATCTCAAAAGCCGAAGTTCTAGTTAAAAAACATGATGATAGGACAATGAGAAAAGAAAAGCGATATTTTATGATGTTTTGAGAATTGAGTATAAGTTACTCATTGCATGAAATTGCCCATTCATTGACATCTAAATTAGAAAACATATACAGAAACTCATGTGTGGTATATTGGACTCCAAAGCATATTGTACAATCCACTGGCATATCCTTTTCAAAGAAGTGGATGTTTATAGTAAACACTTGCTATCCACTTGGCTACATGCAAAAATAACCCACCAATATGTGAAGGCAGGGGTTAAAGAGACACTCCAGCATTTGGTTAATATATTCTCTAAGAATAGAAAGTTCACAGTTCATTAATTGGATAGCCTTGTCGTTATAGCATATTTTTCTCATTATGTGATATAAAAAAAGGTAAGAGTTACTAATAGTATATGATCACCTTCAAACTGGGTTCTCCAGTTTTATTTTCTTCAGAGTTCGCTTTTCCTTTCTGCTTAAAATTGGACTTTTGTTTTTGTGATGATTCTCCCTCACTAACATTTCTTGTAGATCCAGTTTTAGCTGCAAGTCCTCGAGATTTTAGCTCGGAATTGCCTGTAACAATATCCGGTGTTTCATGGACACTAGCACTATTTGGTTGACCATTTCTAGCTAAGCCTGTCAAGGACTTTCCTTCTGAATCACTGATACCCTGCAACTCCTTAGAATCTAAACTTTCAGAAGGTAATACATGATCTTGAATTCCATTATTTCCGACAACTCTTTTCAGCTCAGAATGAGGCAACACCTCATTTGTTGCCATATCTCCACGGCCTCTCTTAGCAGATACTTTTGACCCATGATGCCGACCTCCTTTTGGTCGAGCTGAGTCAAGCAAACTCTCAACCTGTCGTGTTCCACTGTCAGCCGTTAAAGGGGGTTGAAGTTCATTTCTTTTGGTGCAGTCCAATGATAAAGACGATTCTACATCTTTAGCAGATGGACCAAGAAATTGTGCACTATCAGCTTCTCTTTTAGGGCCTTTTTTCCTGCCAGGTACTATGGTCGTCTCTTCATCACTATTAACCCTATAACAATCAGTGGCTTCTATTAACTGACTAGAACAATTAGTTTTGCGACCTCTTATTTTCTTGCCATTGAGATCTGAATCTAGCTTTACAGCAGCTGGCTCCAAGTTATCAGGCTCCTCTGCATTTCCTAAAACAGTACTTTCAGACTGGCCACCTTGACAAGAACTTTTACATTTCTGTTTAGTAGTAGTTGTTTTGGCCAAAAATTCACCACTGCCTAATGGAGTAGTACCATTACTCATCATCACTCCTGATGACTTGCTTTTAACAGTACTGATCTCTTCCGAGCAACCAACTTCTTGCTGCAACTTTGCAGATCCCTGAAATTGAAAATATGAAATTTTGTATTATATTCATAGTTAACTGTAAATGCTAACAATGCAATTCCATGTATAGGACAGCCTGCCTGAGGTAATTCATCAGAAACAGTCCTTTCTGATAGTTTGCTGTCATCTGCCTGAGACACAAAAGTACAACTCAGAAAAGTAATATGCTGGCTAATAGCAAGACGCTCAATGGGCAGCTTATTGCATTATAAACATTATATCAGCCCATATCAAGTACCATTACATGGTATCAACAAGCCTAGTTATTATAACCATCCGAAGAGAAATGGCATACAATAAGGCAACAAAAAAGAGAAGTAAAACTTCAAAGAGAGAGCGAAATAAAATCATGCTAATGCTAACATTCAGGGTTTCTACGACATAATGACAAGCGAGAAGTGCCATAAATAGTAATACTCCAACTTGATCACTGATAGATAGGGTAGTCACAGGAACTGTTCATAAATTAAATGAGAAGAAGCTAATCAGCTATAGATGTAAAAGTCAAGAAATTTCAAGAGGAATCACTGCAGGCAATGTAGCTCTAAGAAAGCATCAGCAAACAGCTAGTTAATAGATCTCCAATTATGCCTACATTTACAATAAAGAAAAGAGAATAAACATATTGTTCTTCATTTGAAATGCAAGACCAATGCCATTAGTGTCCTTTTATTACCTGATATATTTTCATAGCCATATAAGCTCAAAATTCCAGTAGACATTGAAGGTGTTGATAGACAGATATAATGGATTAGAAAGAAATTAAGTTCTGATCACATAGCAGCTTGTCAGGAAGCATCCTTTTGTGACTACATGAAAATGTTCACCAAGAGTTAACATCATGTAGGTTGTTATAACTTATAAGTTCTCAAGATAATGATGAAGAGATGAGTTGACATGCTCCCGAACTCTAACAGATGCACTCCATGATCACTTTGGGACGGAAAAAAGTGAACTGTATCTATTAAAATAGTTCTAGTTTTGACAACTAAAAAGAAAAAAAAAACTTGTGTATAAGTATGATATATTAGAGGATCCAAGTACACGAGGCCACGAGGCTCCAACCATGGTGGTCTGAGGAGAGCAATACCTGTGCAGCCTCCTCCATTGCTGGAGAGACACCAATTTACATTGGCATGATAAATTGTTGGAGGAAATTAGTAGGCGCATGAATAAAATTGCAGGAAACCTGATAATTTTCTAATCAAATTTTTTTTAAAAAAAAAAAAGAATATACGAATAGCCATAAACGGACATATACATGGGCATATAGTATCTAATATTCTCAATGCAGATTATAACATACTAATCAAAGAAATATACACTGGTTAAGAGGGTTGAAAGAATTAATATATATGCAATGCATTTAATCATACAACATATGCTTCTTAACATTTTAGATCACTAGAATGAGCTTATTACTGAAATTCTCAGCTCTTATGTTAAGGATCCCACAGTTGCACATAAACCATCAGATAGGTTAAGATTCCATCACAATCAGATATAAGGTTTTTCTAAATTTACAAATCCTGGACAAGCAATTTAGCTCAGGAATGCACAAGATCACTGAAATTCCTAGTAATGCAGTCTAACAGCTAAAAGAAGAAAACGGTACTGCATCATTCACCTCTGCGATCAAGTTAGATATTTTTCAAAAGAGTGACTATCTATGATATAACATATCTATATCCTCTAAAAATATAAATGACCGAATTGACCACTTAAAAATAATATTGCATATTGATCAACCAGGAGATATTGTCGCACCATGTCATCCGCAGAAGCATCTTCATCATTGTGCTCCAAAGCGTCAGAATTCTCATGGCAAAGAGAGTAAACAATCTTGCTGTACTTGCTTAAAGGAACGTCTTGGAGTCTCTCCATCAAGGTTGGTTTTAATTTCACAGCACAGTTACAGATTACTTTCTCCGCAAGTCTAAGTGAACTCAGCTGAAAAAAGAAAGATTTAAGAAAATAAAGAGATTGCATATGTGCATGCAGCTCAAGGGAAGATGACAGCAGTACAAGGATGAGATTTACTTTGTTGCCCTTTTCCACACTATCTAAAAGGCATGAAACAAGATTTGGTGAAATATCTTCACTCTCCTCTATCACAAGTGTCATTATGGTCTCCATTGAAGAGAAGACATTTTCTGGATGATTTAAGCTACAAATAAAACAAACAGCTTTCAGTATAATTTACTAACCAACTAAAGCCAATAAGAAAGGAGGAACAGTATAAATTTATCAAAAATTCAAGAAGCAAGCAACCAAAATTCACACAATTGAAGAACACAATTTTTAGCAATGAAGTCACAAGTTACAATCATCTTGTAAAGCAGCACATAAGGAAACAAGAAAGAGATGCTAAACATCCTTTATAAGCTCTAGCTGACTGACCAGGACAGTTGTTTAACACTCAGAAATAGTCAGTTGTGTTATCAAAATATGCTATATTTTAAAAGCCATGCAACTTTTAGTCAATACAAGTCCCCTATAACACATTCTAATTCTTGTATTTCAAAAATAGAAAATACTGATAACAGAGAAGAAATCAAGAAATGGAATTTCTTCATATAGCCTAAAGAAAAGGAACCATTCTCTTATGAGTAACACAATAAAATTTGCTGCTGCCATACAATTGTAGCAATTAATAGGAAGATGTATATAAACTCATTATTGGATACAATAATTTCCCTTTCAGAATACTGATAAAGACATGTTAGTACTGACACAAACAACCATAATGAGGTTCTCATTAAAAGCTATCTTATAGCAATCTAAAGATATATAATATATTCTCCTCATTTGAAAAGGGGCCTATACAAAAAAACTTATAATTATATTTTAGCAGCTATAAACTTATAAAGATTGAAAGAAGACATGTGGGTCCATCAACTTCCGTTGATAACATGAGTATCAAGTTAACAGCATTAACTACAGTTCTCTCAAAAAACAGCATTAATTGCAGAAACATGCCGACCCTGATTGATAAATTTATTAGAATGTCATATCTCACTGAGATACATGTCGACAAGAATGTTTAAATACAAACATATGTGCTTCAAGTTCTATATAAGGGAGCTATACCACCTGGCCCCCTTGACAACCATAGGAACAAACAAAATAATGCATGATATGGTGAAGCATTTAAAGGATTCCTTACCTTATAGTCTTCAGGAAATGGCGAAACATGTCTAGAATAAGATCGTCACATTCAAGATCCAGCATCACTACGCATGAGCGAACCTTTGCAACAGTTTCAAGAATTGAAACCCTCTTCCCATACGAAGTACTGGACATATCATCTAACTTTTCAAAGGATTCCACAATTCTCAGAAATAGCTCCTAAAATTTTGATCAGAAAGCCATAGTTACAAGCTTAAACAAGCTCAAACACCACCACATTTCCACGGTCATAGTACAGACAAATATGTCTTAATAGCAGGTAACTGCAATGATAAGAAAAAAGAACTGAACCTTCATCGAATCATCATCATATGGAGCATCTGGTGCAGTTATTCTCGTGACTTCACTAATACATGATGCCAAAGCAACTTTTACATCTGTATCAGAATATCCTAGAAGCTCTTTAGCAACTAGTGCATTCATTGTAGGTTGTAGTGCATTTAACATTGACTGGGATGGTGATTGTTCCACTCTTGACAAGAAGCTTTCAACTTTCTGGATGCAGAAAGGAAACAATGTTACCCTAAGAAGGATGCCACAGGTATAAACAACATATATTCACTTAACGATGGTCACTAAGAAAAAAGGAAACTAGAATCAACAGCAAGGAGTAATGCATTAAGTCATTAACACAATGAACAAAATTATTTACTTGCTCTGTTGAAAAAATGTACGACCCAGTCAATAACCAGCGAAACCAAATTATTAGAAATTAAAGCTATTGAAAGGAGCTCTGAAAATCACATACGACACATTGCTATCCATTTTATTATCTTTCCTTTTCGTGAAAATTGCCTATTATGGCTCTTCGCACATTAATAAGCTCTTAAGAATGCTAGAAACATAACTACTTCTACACACCTGATTGTTTACACAAGATACAGAGAATCTTACAATCAACATGCATGCAACGGCCTTATAAAGAGCTCGACAAAGAGAAGTTTCTCCCACTGTCATTTCTTTCACAGAAATATTAAGGCTTAAAATGGATGACTAGGTGAATCATCTCAAAGTTCGGTCTTCAACACTCAATTTTCTAGTTTCATGATGCCATGGCCAAGCCAAATACTGAGCACCTTCAGATCATCATTAGGAATATATCCACAAAGCATGCAACAATATCTTAAGATAACTTCCAATGACTCAATGTATGAGAAGCGCATATCATACCATTCCACACCGTCTGTATCAAAAACATCAACATGATACCGCATACATTGAACTGAAGCATAATTTTGCAGACCACGGAAAGAAGCAAACGGGAAACCGCAGAATGCAACGACGCACATCCTACTAAGAAAAAAAAATCCCAAGAAATGGTCTCTAAACCAGAGACCCCGAAATAAGAATCATCGAGAGAAGAGAAACAAAGAGGTCTCACATCGAGAAGTGGGAGGAGTTCATCAACCGCAGTGGGCGGAGAGCCAAGCCGGCTTCCAACCTCCCGGAGCCGGTCCTCCAGCTCCTTCTCCGGGATCGCCATTGCACCAAACTCCGAGATCTCCTGCTCGATCGCGACTCAAACCCTAGATAAACCCTAGAAAGCCGGATCAGAACTCATATATAGGGACCAAAGAACGCGATCGAACAACTGGAGCTAGAAATGATAGGAAGGGCAGGGGGGTTTACACGGTCGATCGACGATAATTACCTGCTCGTTTATTGTCTATACTTTGATTCCTTCCCTTATTTCGCTTCGTTGAGCAATGAATACGAAGGTTTTCTCTGCCGAGAGATGAGCACAGGATGGGATATATACAACGGGGTTTATGGAAGGCTATTACAACAAAAGTTCGTTCTTTTTTTGGCTAGAAAGAAAACCAACTGCCGTTACGTATTTCTAAGTAGAATCTTGTCTTGATATGCTCACTATTTTACTGTATACTGTATACCGCTATGGTGTTCATCACTAAGATTTTTCTAGGTATGTCTAAATCCTAATTCACTTTTTTATATTTTACCTCATAATTTAGAAGTAAAATATTTTTAGCCATCAACAATATTTTGAGTACCCTCATCCTCAATATATACATGGAGAGTGAGAGCTCAAGACTAATACTTTAGATAATATTTATTCTCTTAGGATTCTTAATAGAAGTGTTGTTTATTATTTATCGTTTGTTGTTTGCCGTTTGTCGTTTGCCGTTTGTAATATTATTCTAAATATAACTAATCATTATAGATATCATATGATTATTAATAGAAGCGTTGTGTTTGTCGTTTGTCGTCTGCAGTGTTTTCTTAAATGCAACTGATTATTACGAAGTCTAATGAGTGATAACAATATAAGAAAATAACACATGAGAATATATAAATATAATAAAATTTAAAAAATAATACATTGAGAGATATAGTTATTTATTAACCTGAATGGTTGGTTAGAAATATATATTCAAACTGTGGTATTTAAACAAAACATAAAGAATAACTCAAATAACGAATGCCATTTATTCCCCCGAGGACTCTTAAATAATCCTAGTTATTTGTCGTCTATAACTTTATTTTAAATTCAGTCAATTAGTAGGATGTCCGATGTAACATAGATAACAATATAATATATGAAGAGATAGTGAATATAAATTAAGAGTGAAGTTATGACTATAAATTAAATTGAATAGTAAATCACAAATATATACTTATCAGCGATATCTAGAAAAATACTATAAATAATCGAAAACATTTTTTTATCTTAAAATGTACAATTATATGTTGACATATATGTTAGCATATACGTTGACTTTATATTATATTATAAAAGGTAAGAGAATATAAGCATACATTTAAAAATATATTTTTTAAAATTAATTATACTTAGAAATAATCAAATAAGATGATCAATGTTTCCCAAGATAATTAAAATCTCAATAAAGATGATGTATTTTATAAAGTGTTTCTCCTTCTCAATAATAGCTTGAACAATATCTATACCTCCTTCATTGAGATGGATTCCACAAGGCTCTCAGAGACAACCTAATTTCTTTCTCTACCAAAAATCTTATTATTTTTTCTAATCTTCCTTGATTAAAATGAAGCCCTAGCCCTGTTCTTCATGCATCTCTTTTTTTTTTTTTTTCTTTTCACTTATAAGTAATGGATAGGTTCTATCCTCACAATAGGTGAAAATTTTGACTCACTGAAACTCTATTTACTATAAGAGTTGACTAAAAAAATCTAATATATATATTAAAAAGATTTGATCTTTTTATAGTCTATAATTAGTCTTCAATACGAACAATTTGCAGAATTATTGTAAGTGGATTAAAAAAAAAGTTGTTGAGTTAGTCTACAAAGCTATAGATCTTATATCCAATTAATTAGTCATACGAAGGATTAGCCAGCCCATTGTTCATCACAAATACAATTGAGGCTCGTCTAAACAAGGGTGAGTTCCATAAGAACTATAATGTAAAACAAATATAGGATTTAGGTCTACATGGAGCTCTTATAACTCTCTCTTATGAATGTTGGAGTTGGTACAATCTACTATGTTGTATAGTTATAATCCATTTTTATTATCCAATATATATTAGAAATGGCTGACTTTTTATTTATCCTATATTCAGCCTATATCAGATATAGGGGCTTATTATCTATAAAAAAAAATAAAAACTTCTATATTAAAGAATTTAGTGAATAATAATTTATAATTAGCAAAAATAGAAGAAGAAAAATTATAATCTCTAATACATAGAGAAAAGCTAAGTTTTTTTTATCACCTAAAGCTTTCTCTTACTAAAAGAGATTGCATCTTAAATTAAATATTAGAAGTGGTCTGTTTTACTTTAGCTGTGAGTATAACACTAGTAAAATCATCATTTTATTTTTAGATAGAAATGTTAATAAGTTTAGCATTTATATATATATACAGGCTGAAATTTTTATGTTAATATATTCAACCTCTTATGTTTTTTTAGTTATTACACATAAAAAATTAATTAAAGAAATGCTGAGATTAGTGTAACCATTTTGATATTTATTTTGGTATATTAAATTTGGAAGAGCCGTTTGGTCAAAAACTCGGTTTTACCTTAGCCGTCGATGAAGAGATCAGCAGCTATCTGTGTGGTCTTCCTAGCCGTCAGATATCTTTGGGCGATACGAACGAGAGCGAGGTCATGTCTTCTTGTCTCCATCATCTCCTCTCCCTATTGTTCTCCTCTCTCTCTCTCTCTCTCTCCTCTGCGGCCCGCGAGCCCCGAACCCCGATTGTGGGAATTTCCTATGTCTCCTCTTTGCTATTCGCGAGCTATCTAATAATGGCAGGTCAGCTCTACCCGCAGGCAACGTACCTAGCTGTACCAATCGTTAAGTAGGTGCTCGTTCGTGGTGGTAGAGATGGAGGAGATGATCGATGGCTGGGTTTACCTGAGCCATCTATGCTACGAGCAGGCAAGAAAGCGTGAGAAGATGCGAATGACGGTTGGTAACCCTAATCTTCTCGCGTTCTTTGCAACTATGGGTGGAAACGGGTCGGATAATAGCTGTCTGATCTGGTTCCCGCATCCGGTCTTGGCCGGATCGGGAAACAAATTTGTGGCAGGGCAACTCTTGGATGGCCTGGTTGTTGACAGGCAACCGGAGTTTGCAGCCATTGCTGGGTGATGGTGATGGTGATGGTGGTGGTGGTGGCAATGTTCTTTGACATTATACATTCGGATTTATATACATATATACATACACACACACATATATATATGGAGAGAGAGAGAGAGAGAGGGAGAGTTTGATCGAGCTGACCTCTGATCAAGCTTGGCATTTATTTTGTGCCTTGGAAGGGTTTATTTGACTAATTCCGAGCTGAGCTCGAACTGCTTGATTATTTTGACAGCCCTAATTCGATGTAGAAAGGCTATGATGGTCGCCAAACGAGCATGGACTAGCATTGCTACTCAAAAATTGGAATGAAACTATCAATCGACGGTGGGGGCAATCTTTGGAAGGCATGCGGATCCGTAGGCAACCATTTTGCAACCATTAGCTATGATTCCGGCCCAAATGGGCCTTGAGTTGGCGGATCTGAGCCTCTCTACTTTTTATCTTTTTCTTTAGCATCCTGTTCCCTAAACCCTAAATCCTAGAAATAGAATTCGACGAAATTGGATTTCTATCTAATGTGCAACCTGGATCTAGTACACTATGCTTGGAACCAATTCTGGATGGATTTCATTTGGTTTCATCTGGATAGAATGCAGTTGATTTCTCAACAAGGTGTTAAGTTGTAAGATTTCAGTTGATTTCAGTCACTCTCATTGAAACTTATCTGTTATTCCTATGTTTCTGTTGTTCAAAGCAAAAGGTTATATTTGCTGCAACACACCCTCATTCATCATCCTCTGGATCTATGGAACTAAAAATCTCTCTTCTTCCATCAGCAGTAGTGCAGTACTTATTGATTTTGTCAAGATTTTGTCAAGCCTTTCAGAATCATCTACTTGATGACAGCCACAGTTCCCTGTCATCAGCTGTGTGTCAATAGCTTTCCCCTTCTACCTTCTGTCAAACTTCATCCCTCTTCATTGGTACACTAGTTCATAATCCTATCTCTTCTGAAATGGATGAACCTCAGTAGGTAGGGGTGTAATCGAGCCGAGCTATCTGGTTCCTGCATCCGGTTTTGGCTGGATTGGGAAACAAATTTGTGGCAGGGCAACTCTTGGACGGCCTGTTTGTTAACAGGCAACCGGAGTTTGCAGACTTTGTTGGGTGAGGGTGATGTGGTAGCAATTTTCTTTGGCATTATAATTTGGATTTATATATCCTCAATGTTCTTAAGCCATTATTCCTTCAGTTGGTGGGTGAGGTGTGCAATCGAAAAATACAACCCATAGGGATCCAAGATTTAAATATACATTCTACTTCTACCCACCAACAAAAAAAAAACAAAGAAGCTAGAAAAAGGCCCCATGAAAGAGACGATTGAGAGGATTGATGCGATAGAATCTGACCAAAATTTGTTTAATCTTGTACTGTCTCTCCTGACAGATTTGAGACTTGAGAGCAGCTTTTACTCTGATGGTAGATCACCGCAAATCCTCTCCCATCTCTCTCTCTCTCTCTCTCTCTCTCTCTCTCTCTCTCTCAAATCTCATTAAAAAACCTACTCTTACGTTCACTCTCTTTATTTCTCCAAAATGACAGGAAGAAGAATTACCTCTGCATTTTCCATGCATGCACACATCTCCTCGAGCTGATGACCTCATGGATATCATGTCACAAATGGGTCCTCTTCGAACCACTAGATTAGAAACAGAGAGAAAGAGAGGGAGGAGAGAGATGTAGAGAGAGAGAGCTCTCTTTAAAGGAAGAGCTCACTAGGAAATAATAATCCATAGCTAGTCTACTACCTCCACTCTTACCCTAATACCTCTTTGATTCGCAAGCCAGAGCGAGCTGGCTTTGGCTTCGGCTTGGTCAAATTGAGCCTCAAAATAAGCTCAGGCTCAGTTCAGCTTGAGTTGCACCTGAGCTGAGCCTGAGCTGCTTGTTTATTTTGACACCCCTGGCTGAGCTCAAGCTGCATGATTATATTGATAGTCCTAATTTGATGTAGAAAGGCTGTGATGATTGCCAAACGAGAGTGCACTAGCATTGCTACTCTAAAATCTGATAGTGGGGGCAACCTTTGGAAGGCCTGCTGATCTGTAGGCAACCATTTTGCAACCATTTGCCATGATTTCCGGTCCAAAATCCAAATGGGCCTTGAGTTGGTGGATCTGAGCCTCTTTTTCTTATGTCTTTCTTTAGTATCCTGTTTGGAAACCCTAAATCCTAGAAATAGAATTCAATGAAATTGGAATTCAAGTTTCCTCACATCTGCAACCTGAAGCTCTTACACTGTTTGGTACCAATTCTGGATGGATTTCATTTGATTTCATCTGGATAGAATTCAATTATTTTCCTAATAGGGTGTTAAGTAGTAAGATTTCAATTGATTTCAGTCAATCTCATTGAAACTTTATTTGTTATCTCTGTATTTCTGTTTCTGTTGTTCAAAGCAAGTTATACTTGATGCACTACACGCTCATTCAACATCCTCTGGATCTATACGGAACTATAAGGAGTTTCAACCAAACTAGCTCCTTTTTAATTTTATTTACCCAAATAGACCACTCTCCAGAATTAATATTAAAACCCTATAGCACTAACTAAAATGCTGCATTTTTGAGTGTTTTACTTTTAAATGGAAACACAAAAAGAAAAAATCTGATAAAATGCTAAACCATTCAATGTTTTATGTTTTAGAAGACACTAAATAGTTGACCGTATTATAAAAAAATGAAAATATTTTAAAGTAAAATTTGAAGGAGCTATAGTCTTTTTTGTGCGATCCCGATGGCAGTCGATTGTGGAGAATTTCAACTCAGATTCTTTATATTTTTATCTATATTGTTTTCATTTGAGGTCTAATTAAACTTCAGTCAAAATCATATGTTCAAAATAAATTATTGGTTAGAAAGTTATGACTTGCAAAACTAAGTAGTTCAGTATTTTTATAAGATGTTGAGATAATAAGACACTTAATTGTTCAACGTTTTATGTGTATCTTTTTTCCCTACCAAACCACTGAAATTTTCAGCATGTTTCTCTTTCAATTAAAATGCTGTTAAGATTAGTGTTTTCATATGATTAAGCATTTTACTCAAGATTATAGTAAAATAGATACTATTTAGTGTTAAGTTTGGGTATAGTCTATTTGGATAAATAAAATTTAACAGAAGGCTAGTTTGGTCAAGAAGTTCAACTAAAATTATCTCTTCTTCCATCACCAGGAGTGCAGTATTTATTGATTTTGTCAAGGTTTGTTGTTTGTTTTGCCTTTCAAAATCGTCTAATTGATGGCAACCTCAGCTCCCTATCATCAGCTCTGTATGTCAATTGCTTTCCCTTTCTAACTTTTGTGACTGTCAAACCCCATACCTTTATTTAACTGGTTGATAATCCCATCTCTTCTGCAATGGCATATCCTTCGTAGGTAGGGGTAATTGATCAAACTTGACTTGTTTCAAATACGACCTGAGCCTGGCCGAGCCTTATCAAGCTGACCATGAGCCAACTCGATTATTTTGACAGCCCTATCTAGCCATGACTGCAGGAATTTCCTAAACTATTGATTAGCAATTGGGGGCAGCTCAAGATGGTCTGTTGTACACAGGCAACTGAGTTGCAGCCATTGTTAGGTAATACTGATGGTGATGGTGGTAATAAGAAAGAATCTCATTGGATGTACAAATGCTTGGTAGTAGAGCTGCAATGGGGATGTCGAGTATCAAATGGAGATCGTCTTGTCAAGTTCTTGGATCTATTGAATGGATCAGTTGTGACTTGCATTTGCAAGATCCATTTATAAATTGATATCTGGTTCACACACACACACATACATAGAGATTGATTGAGCAGTTCTCTTATCAATCTTGGCTTGAATTAATTTTGGTCCTGATAAGCTTAATTGGCCTAATATATGCCTGAGGATTGCTCGATTATTTTATAACTCTAGCAACAAGAAACACTTATCGACTTAGAAAGGCTGTGATGTTTGCCACATGAGGATGCACAAGCATTGCTTGTCTTAAATCTCACTCCAAATGGCAAGGCAATCTTTGGAAGGTCTGCTTCTCTGCAGACTGCAGGCAACCATTTTGCAGCCATTTGCTATTATTCAGGTCCAAATGGGCCACATAAGTGACTTATCATAGAAGTGGCAGATCTGAGCCTCAGTTTGTATGGTTTTGCTACTATTTGATTCATATCCGATCCGTTTTCACCCCTAACTGGAGGGCAATCTAGTGATCTAGGAAAGCCTGCTGATCTGCAGGCAACCAGTTTTGTCCCTACCCCTAGATGTAATTTTGATGTCCTCTCATTTGGCAACAAATAAGGGTTTAATTGGCTGAGCTTGGTTTATAAGGTTGGCTTCAAAACAAATGCGAGGGTAAGATCAATGATCAAGGTTAGCTCATTTAATGTCAATTTGAGCTCAATTTCAAGCCTGAAAAGGGTGATGACGCTTGGCACATTTGAATTCAACCTGAGCTTAATTGAGTCTAATACTGAGCCAAGCTTGAGTGGCTTGATTATTTTGATAGCCCTAGCAAGGAGATGTATCGTCTACGTAGAAAGGCTGTGATGATTGCCATAGATGGGGACTAAGCAATTTCAGTCTAACATCTGAACAAACTCTGGATTCGCACAGCGGGGCATTATTTGGAAGGCCTTCTGATCTGCAGGCAACCATTTTGCAGCTGTTTGCATTGGTTCAGGTTCTTGTGGGCCTCGTGTTGCCTTCTCATAAAAGTGGCAGATCTGAGCCTCTTGCTACATTTTTCCTTAATGCTTTCTTTTTTATACTTTTTGGAACTGTATCTGTGAATTTGTATTTATGTTGGTTAAACCAAAGTTTTACTTACCGCAGGAAACCTTTATTGTTCACTTTCACTTGGAGCTTTCTATGCACTAAACACCATGGAATTATTTTCATCCATTAACAGTGTTTATTAGTTCTTTTATCGGATTTCTTATTTATTTCTCGAATGTTTTCAGAATTTTGACTCATGTTGTATTCTTTGTTTTCTGAGATGTTTGGAGGTTAAATAGGCTGAAGTGCTTATTATGAGATTCTTTGATTTGGTTTTAGTGGTTAGCACAGTTCATTGTTCAGCGTGTTCAGAACCAGGTTTTTCTATAAATTAGGTTGGCAATATTGTAGTAATGTAGTCTTTTGCGTGTATATTATGTTCTGACAGTCTGTATTGCTTGCTAATTTCTGCATCTATTCTTTTGCACTCAATTTTATCTTTAGATTTTGGAGAAAAAATGAAATTGATATGCACAATTATTGCTTAATGAACCTTATTTTATTTTTAATTATTTGTAACTTTTCTTGGGTAACTTGCTGTGTGATGTTATTTTGTATATGTTGATAGTGTCTTCAAGAAAACTGTGGACATACAGTTCCAATAGTTATAGGTATTCGTAACAGTTCCAATAGTTATGCCATATTGCAATTTGCAAAATCATGGCATGACTTCAGGTCAATCTGGGTAAAATGGCACAAACTAGAAGTAAACTTGATGCTAAAGTGAACAAACGTGTTGGATGACAAAGGAAGTTCCGCACTTCAATTTCAATAGATATCTGAAGTTGACAGCTGAAATGGAATTTGTTTTGCATGTAACCAAATATCGAACAACTACAGCTGAAGGATGGAGCATGCTGATTTTCTGGTATAGTTAAATTTCTATATGACTTCTGCTCTATTATCTGGTCCAGTTAAATTTCATCTTGATATTCTTTCTCCTTTTGTTGGTCATGTAACATCTTCAGTAATTTAGAAGTGCTTGTAGAATACTATCGAGTCAATGCCCTTTTTTTGGTCTACCCATTAGTGGAATGATTTTGTTATAAATAGATGTTTCAATTATATCATATGTTAGCTGACAAAGATGCTGCCCATCTACTTTGTTTACATCTATGTATCATGTTAGGACTACTCTTCTGCCTCAGTGATGAAAGCTCCTTGCCGCCTTTCAGGCATTTGAGATCTGGACCTCCCTTTGCAGTGTTAAAGTGCATTGCCATAGCTGTTTGTGAGCAGCTTATATTAGCTTGAAATTTTGCTCGACATGGCTGACCACCTTAAAGCAATTGGATTGCTAGGTTGAAATTTTATGTCCTTTTTAGGGTCTTTCTTTTGAATATTTTAGATTCATAATGCTGCTAGTTTCTCAGCACACTGTCGAATACTTCGAGAAATGTTCAGTGAATTATCCGTCCTTGGGACATGGAGACACTAATCTTTCTCGACTCTTGAATGCATTCTCATTTTGTACAGAGTTTGTAGTGATTGATGATTTGATTTACAGTGGTTAATTGAGCTTCTGTACGATCTACTTACTAGTAAGTCACTTTTGCTGAAAAAAGAGTTGCCTGTTGTGGAGTAATGATTTTTATTTATGCAAATTCCTCTGCTTTTGCTTATGGCTATATACATGTTGAGATTGCAAAGTCTTAATTAGGGACTTCACGTGCTAATTGGTTATTTAAGTGTTTTTAGGGATTCAAAAAGTGTTGGAAATGTGAGTAGACTTAATTTATAAGTTAATGGTAATGTGAGTAAAAGTAAAGGGATTATTTGATCTCCTTCATATATATACAGAATGAACACCTACTCCAATCCTCAGCCCAAACCAAGCACATAAAATAGTATTATAAACAAATGCTAAATATAATCCCAATATTTCTTAGAAACTCACAAACTCAATCACTGAATGCTGGCCTTAAGCATTCATAATATTTAAGAGAGATTTTAGAGATGAAACTGAGTTGTCTTTGGGAAAATAAAGTTATCCCGGAAGGAACAGAGCAATCACAGTCGGGGTCACCGGGTTCGTTGGGATTTAATGTGACCTAAGAGACTATGTATATATAAAGACGAAAGTCGTTTAATTGTAGGCAGGAGTCAGACAATTTCATCAACTTCCTTCAAAGGGTTGCCATCTTATCCTTATATTTCAATCAAAGCATGAGTTACAAACACAAAAAAGAAATGGTTTCATGGTTTAGAGATATAATTAACATCCTCCACAATTGATGATGAACATTGACCTCCGATGTGTTGGTTTTTTCGGCTAGTGAACTCGTAGGAAAATTCTTAACATATGCACACAAAAATAAGGTGTTCGGATGATCTTTTTAAAGGGAAAAAAGATTCCATAGGGTACCTCTTTTTTTGAGGAAAATAAAATTGAGGTCAGACCTCTTTTATCTTCTCTCATTCTCTCCCTTACTTTATCTCTCACACTCGCTTCCCCTATATATCTCCCCTGCCTCTTCTACTCTTATTACTCTCTTTCCACTCCCCACCACCAGTCCACCAATAGCTCCTCTTTTCTTTTGAGAAATGATTGATTCTGCTCGTGTAAAAGCTTTTTTTTTTTTACTCTCGAAATTGACTATATTCTTAACACCCTTCCTTTTAGATTTGAAATATTTTAATAGGCTTAAGTGAATTTGAATTAAATAGGTAGGGACTATACTTACCCTGTATCAACTTGATCTACAGCTTTATCACAATGTAACAAAAGATTCACGTCTTCGATACTTGCAAGCCCAATCCACGATTGCAATAGATATTGAATATTCAATCCATCGTTCAACATCAGTCGGTAGCATTGATCTCGCCCAATAAGATGCTGACCCCTACGATCACCTTTCACCGTAGTCAAAGAATAGATAGAGACACTTAGGAATAAAATAGAGCACGAATAGGTATATCATTGATCACAAATTTAATAAGAATTATTCTCCTCGATTGGGAGAGGATGGCATTCTACCTGGCACACTTGCCCTTAACCTTTGAAAAGATGTTGTCCAAGAATCAAATGATATTATCAAAGTGTCAAAAACCTGGGCTTAACCTGCCCTAAATAAGGATAGGACCTCTGAGACACATTTAACGCCCCATCTAAGGTCTGCTCTAGAACTGGACTGGCCCACTTTGGGAACAAAGAATTCTTTAGTTGCACTTTTCTCATTCCCAAGTGTTGAAATTCCTATGGAATTGTTTCTATCTTGAACCCTAATAAGCCGTAGAGATTTTCGATTTTAAGACATCAAGACAGGCACCAAAGTTTTCATTCCTACTGGTTGAAAATCCTATCTAACATTTTCCGCAACTTACCCAAACATCCACGCTATGATACGCGGCGCTCAACAGTCCTCGATCCCCCTTTTCCCCACCACTACCTTATCTACTCCTCTCCCTTTACCGCCATCCATCCTAAGGACCAAGACCTAAACCCCCAATTCGTTCCGACGCTCAGCTCCTAACCCGTAGCCATGGCCAAGGACAAGGAAATGACCGTCGTGAAAGGCCTCGACGTGGATCGCTACATGGGCCGGTGGTACGAGATCGCGTCTTTCCCCTCCACCTTCCAGCCACGCAACGGCGTCAACACGCGCGCCACCTACGCGCTCAAACCGGACGGCACGATAAGCGTGCTGAATGAGACGTGGAGCGACGGGAAGCGCGGGTACATCGAGGGCTCGGCGTACAAAGCCGATCCCGCCAGCGACGAGGCCAAGCTCAAGGTCAAGTTCTACGTCCCGCCGTTCTTGCCCATCTTTCCCGTGGTCGGTGACTACTGGGTGCTCTACATCGATGAGGACTACCACTATGCGCTTATTGGGCAGCCTTCAAGAAAGTATCTTTGGGTACGTGACAATTAAAGAATTGCTTTTATTTTTATTTTTATTTTTTGATTTAAGTTTGTAAGGCGTATTAATGATGCACGGGGCATGTTTGAGGAATTAACTGTGTGGAATTGATAGGTACTCTATAGAATTGGATGTGGTTTCATTAAATTAGAGGGTAGGACATTGAAAAAAAGGGAATCCGTCACTGGCCTAGGCATTCTCATGTTGGTTATAGAGATCTTTACAAGGTTTTTTTTAATGAGTTAGCATCCAGATTTGCCTGTAGTGGTCCCCGTATAGGTTGAGACGGTACTTTGTCTATGAACCAAATCTTTTATTATCTGGAATAATAGGTATTCTTCCTAGTTAGTACTATACAAATTCGAAGAACTAGAAATCTTGATAAAGATTTTGGTTATGACTTGAACTGTTAGTCGAGTTTTCTTATTGGATGTTTTAAGAAACAGAAATTAAAAAGAAAATCTGTCCGAGTAACTAGGAAAGTAGAGATTAGATGTCATGGGTGAGTGGAGGTTTTTTTTTTTAAAAAAAAATATTATAATCCTTAATGGAAAGCTTGTACTCTTTTAAAATATAAAATATAAAAATTATCATATAAAAATTATCATTCTCTAATAGCTTAAGCGTTACTGGAACAACAATAAATAATAAGTATCAAACCTAGAGGACATACAAAATCTAAATAAATTATAAGCATATATTAGAAAAGAGCCTCAAATTAATATACCAACTTTTATATCTTTGTGCAAATAGAATGAATTAACCACAATCAAAAGTAAGCAAACAAGTCACAATCAAAAGTAAGCAAACAAGTCACAATCAAAGACAGTCAATTTACATGGAAAACCTTCCAATGTGAGGGAAAAACAACAAGACATAAGTCCACCATCAATAATAATGGGCTTATAGAATTTTTCTCTAAGCAAAACTTCAAGAATCACCTACTTGGGTCATAACAAAAAGAAACAACTAATAAGAGAATTAATGCTTGATAAGAGAATGAGAACAATTTCACCAAAGATAATGGATTTGACAAGGTTCTTTTCCCTCGAGAATGATTTGACCATGACCTTCACCTCCTTCCTTGAAATGGATTCCATATGCTCTCCAAGAAAACCCATATCCTTTTCTTTCAAAAACTCTTTCTTCATTTTTCTGATTAGAATAAAATCCTAGCGCTTTTTTTCTTTTATTTAATTTTTACTTAAGTGGGTGGGTCCCACTCATGTGAGGTGGCATGCCCAACCCAACAATTGTCGAACTAGAGCTTCATGGCGACCATCATGGATTTTGAAGCAGAGTAGCAAGATCGACTTTGCAAAAAAACTAATAGGAGATAAATAATGAAAGATAATGGCTTGACACTTTACAGCTACCAAATCCATCTCCAACTTCTAACCTCCGGAGTGGAGGGGGGAAGCTCATCATTCCCTTCCTAAGGCACAAGCTCCTTGCAAGCGGAATAGCCACAAAAATCCCAACACCACTGTAAAACCTCGCAGCACTCGAATCAGCCAAGTCTATTACCACAGACAAATAAGGGATAGCACAGGGGCAGAAGCACCGATTCCACCATGGCTTTGAGCCTCACCGTGAGGAGTGCCATATCGTCAACGCACCCTCTCACCAGAGAGAGGTAGCTTGAGAAGGAGAGCACTCCATACTGTCGCACCTCACCAAATGGTCAAGCGAGAAGCGTCGTAGGGGGAGGGGAGAGAAGCCTAAGGCTATGTCGGAACAGTCGCCAACACTGAAAAAGAAAGAAAAGGGGGAAGAAGAGAAGAGAAGAAACACCCATTTATGGGGGAGACAACCCTAAAATGAAAAGAAAGGAAAAACCAACTTTGAGACTGCTTAGCTGGCACGGTGCAAGAGAGAGGGAAAAGGGGATGAAAAAAAAAACCCTCAATAAGCACCGTCTTGTCATGAGAATGAGAGAAGAGGGCAAAGATTCTCCATTGAGGAAATGGATGTAGAACTTTAAATGGTGCACTATTGCATGAAAAAGGATTAACAATTTCAGAAATACGTAAGACAACCGAAGCTTTGTGACTTGATATTGAAATTCCGGGTTGCTATAAGTAATCATAAAGATAGATGCAAAAAAATCTTTTTGGCAAACCATATTATATGTCTCCACGTACATCATCTCTTGTTTAAAAACTGAAATTTGAAAATTATGGTGATGCAAAGGGTGGTCAGTGGTTGTTGTTCTTATTGTCTCTAGATTCAGGAAGTTCAAGGCATTATATATCTGTTTTTTTATTATCTGTCAAAAGTAAATATAAACCCTGAAGGTTGCGTGCATGATATATTTGGCAGATACACTAACTCAAATTCATCATGCTCTAGGCTATTGTTACATAAGTACTCTCTCTAGGCTCTTGTTACATAAGTACTTTCTTCCTGCAACACTGACCAAGAATTACATAATAGTACCATCTCATGCAATACTGGCTAAGAGAAATGTATTATGCTAGTTTGTTAATAAATTATGTTTTATATGCTTGGGATATATATAACAAAATTAAGATTGTAGATATATTTATTTTCAGAATTCACCGTCCATATTGATGGATGTACTGAGAATTGAATAACCCTCATGGGATAAACATTCTTCGGGAATTTCACTGCTCTGCATGGTTTATAATTAAAAACTCTTGGTAATCGTTTATTTGGCAAAATTTGAAGAATATTAAATCCCCTCTGGCACAATAATCTCATCCTTTTGTTCTTATTATGGATGAGACTTCTAACTTTGTTAATGTGTTATGATTCTTTGGTTGCATCCATAGATACTATGCAGGCAAACCCACATGGATGAAGAGGTGTACAGCAAGTTGTTGGAGAAAGCAAAAGAAGAAGGTTATGATGTGACAAAGCTCCACAGGACACCGCAGGCTGACCCTCCACCGGAGAGCGACGCCGGCCCCAAAGACACCAAGGGGATTTGGTGGTTCAAATCCCTCTTCGGCAAATAAATATGTTTGGTATCTTTTTGGACAAATGGATGATAATGTTGCAGTCGGGCTTTCCTCTGTAGTGTTGATACAACAAGCAAGTTTAATTGTAGGTTTTGGGTTTTGTGTGCTTCTATGTTTGTTTGCAGATTTGTAAATTTGTTCATCTCATGTACTCCGCCCACCCCCGTGGGGAATTTTAGCATATCTACCTTTATTATTGTGAAATCCTCCTATTTTATGTATCATTCATACATTTTGCAAAATGAACACCTATCTATAGGTCTGTTATTATGCGAGGATTCTATATTTCTGAAAAAATTAGATCTGTTTATGTCTGTTAAGACTATTTTATAACGCATGATGATATTTCATTAAGATCTAAAACGAACGAGCTTAATACACATAATTCTAGAGAGCTAATTGCAATAGAGAGGTCGAGGGCTGGGAGGAGCATCGAAAGATATTCAGAAGATAAAGTAAACAGTTTTTGTGAAACTCGTAGAAAAAGGAGGCAGTCAATTTGAGGTGTCAATGCCTAGTGCACTCAAGAGGTCAAAGGTCTAATTTTAGAAATAAGTTCTCGGACTCTAAACTCCGGATTGAACTGTATATAAGTAACGCAGGTGATCGTATGCGAAAACCTTCTATTACCTACCAAACGAAGAAGAGGATATTTAGTGGAGTGACTTCACACACACCCAGTCACCAGCCTCCACCGTCGGTATGCGCAGAAACGACGGATTTTTGGAGTTATCTCGCCCTCACGGGGCGTGGCTGAAGCTGTAGTAGTTACTTTAGAAAGATAAAAAAAAGCAATGAGACCCAGTTGCAAATAACTTTTACTCGCGCTCCTACGAGGAGTTCTCCAAAAATAAATAGATCACTCGTGTTTAAATTCTCGGGCCCACCATCGGTCATCTTAACCAATCGTTTTGCAAAATTCCAGCGGCACTCCACTTTCCTGTTTCAACTCTTGCTAACGACCGTGAACAACACCAGAGCTCACACGCAGTGCCAAGGCGGGTGCGATCAGATCCATCTCGAACAGAGATGTCGCGGCGATCGGGTGCGTGCGTGAGATGCTGCTTGGTTGTCTTGGCGGTGACCTCGGCGCTGTGCGTCTCGGGCCCAGCTCTTTACTGGAGGTACAAGAAGGGTTTCGCGGGGACGGGGAGGAGCCGCTCCGCCACATGCGCCCCTTGCATATGCGACTGCCCTCCTCCCCTCTCCCTCCACAACATCGCCCCTGGTCATCTCTCCCTCTCTTGCTTTTGCTCTTCTTTTTCTTTGGTATCGGCTGATATTTCTAGATGAAATCGTGATATTTGTGGGTTAGGGAGTTGGTTTAGGAAAACCATTTCGTTTGATTTCTTAACTTGATCTGCGCCGTAGGGTTGGTTACTTGGTTTTCGGATGAGGGAGGGAGTTGTTAGACATTTGCGGGAGGATATGGAGCTATTCGTTTATCGTTATAGAAGGTAGGAATGGACAACTAATTACAAGGGTAAAACTATTTTGCCTGGCTTCAAATGGATGTGGGAGTTAGCATAGTAATGATTTGGGTAGAGCTTATAGTATAAAAACGGCTTATTACTTCTATTAAAAAATTGTCTTCTTTTATGATAGGTTGTCTCTACTAGAATCTCAAATGTTTCACCTAACTCCTTTTAGTATGAACTCAAGAGACTATCTTGTTTTAGATTTAACTCTCATAAATACAATTCATGCATTTGTTTAAGGCACGGAAAAGGAGCAAATGCTGATGGTTGACTATGTGGGCCACCTTCATGTGAACAACAACCATTTTAGCGGCTTTTTAGGGAAAAAAATTGGAATCATATTTTGAAGATGGGCGTGCATCTAGATTCCTAGTTAGTCTGGTGTAATCCCCAATAATTGCTTGAAATCCTTTGTATGTATGGAGATCTGGTTCTGACAGAATTGATCTCTTTTATTGCGTCCACTGAAAATGCAGGTTGTTGTTCACATCCAGAGAAAAGGAGGCTTTTCTGTACCTCTAGTAATGCTGCAAAAATGTGTATCTAGGAGGAAATTCTCATAGTAAAGTGCAGATTAGTTTCTTAGGAAATTTGGACACTCCATATTCTCTTGTTGTACTCATGTTGGATACTTAGATACCATATTAGATATGATACTAGTCAGATACTTTTGGATCCATATCGGATACTTCATTAAAGTATCCAATTTTTTAAAAATAAGATTAATGTTGTGGATACTTCTGGGTAGATACTTTTTGGACACTTTCAAGATTTCTATCAATATAAGTCAAATTGAAGGAACTTATTATCTTTCATTTCTTACTAGATTTAGAAGGTTTCTCACTGCGATTTTTCTTCTTTGTTTAATGATCATGAAATCATGTTACAATGGTCAATTTCTTTTGGTGGATATATTGAATTCGCTTGTTTATCTTATAACTCAATTAGTAATATATTATGTAATATACCAAACCTTTATTATGGATGGTAGTTCTTTTATTGGATAAATTGGAGGTCTTCTCATATAAGTGTGCAACAATTATATATAATTTCTCAATTAAGAAAATGCAAGTACATAAGTTCACTAATATATATGTGTAGACATAATTATATACATATACAAGCTATGTATTCTAAGCGCGTCATATGCTTATTTTTCAAGATTTACTGTATTAGCATATCGTATCCTGTATCTATGTCCATGCTTCAAATGGGAGCTCACTGGCTCAAAACTCTGTTAGGTTAGGTCAGCCATTTGATTGCTGCTTTACCAAGCTAATCACAATACGAGGTTCTTATAAGAGCTGCAGATTCAGATGAACACAGAGAATTGGAAGAGTATACTTGAGATATCTTATTTTTGGCATTTCATGAATGGCGTTTAGTAAAGCTAACAATCATGTGTATTGTAGATCTTGAGTCCAGTAATCGTGTGTGATGCAGTTAATGGACTTGCTGTGGCTTCTAGTTAGTTTATTCTTTAATGATTTTCAACTCAAGTAAGTTAACAATGGGAATTTGTTCCTCTTTTGTTCTTTTAATCCACTTTCCAGTTGTATGTTTAGTAGGGTTGTCACCTACAAGAGGGTTTTGGAGAAGATCTATGATGATCATGTCTAAGTAGGGTTATGGCCTTGTTGTGTTCTTACCCATCCTCAAGCTTAGGGTTTGTGGTGTGTTAGGGATATTTAATGTCTGAAGCTGAAGGCACTGGGCAATTAAGTAGTTTATAGTGACTGAGGAATACAAGCTTCATATCTATCATTTTTTCTATTTTGTAACCTATATTCTACTTCTAAACTTGGCATATATTGCATAAAACATGTTCTCAGCTAGCTCTCTGGATAACAAACTTCTATAGCTAAAATTCTTCTTGTACAACTGCTGATTTATTTGCTCTTTTTGGGGTAGTCAATACGACAATGACAATGGATATCTTCAATTCTGTAGCTAATGATGCTTCCATTGCATTTTAATGATTACTAACAATTTTGCATTATCTTCTTTTGTAGGATTGATCAACCTCTCAATTATAGGTTTGCATCCTTCCTTCTAGTGGTTTTGTCGTTGAGTATTTATGTTTCTGTATCTGTGTTTACCATGTAATGTTTCTGATTTTGCTGATGCATTTGACAGTTGAGCTTCTCTATGCTACAAATGCATGTCACATCAATTAATAAAACAGAGTAGCATAGTTAAAAGAAAGGTTATATGGTTTCATATATTTTATCCTTCCAATTTTCTGCCTTTTAGTTCTGTATAATCTTCCGCGAGTTAAGTAGAAACTGCATCTACAGTTTGTTGGAAACTTCCTCTCAAAGGAACAAAAGACAATTTTTTTTCCAACCAAGTTATTTTAGCTATATGTGGGACGGTTAATACGTTGTTTCTTGTAATCTAGTGATGTTCTCTTCTTAAACTATTAACATTTCATTTCTAGTGTATATGTGGCAAAAATCAGTAGTCATTTGTAAGCGAAGGATGGAGGACGCAACTTCATGACAGGTTGTAACATGTGGAAAAAACCAGTAACAGGTTCTAATAATTGGTTCTTTTAGCTGCATGAAATTTTGAAACAGTAAAACTGGGATAATAAAGTTTTCTTGCTTTTCTTTGGGACCTGTTGAATAACCTCTGATATTTAAACAGTGCTTCAAAATGCATTATGCAGATCAATAGAACCGATCCCATAAGTGTAACATTTTCGACTTTGAATAGGCAAGATCGGTACTACCTAGACTGCATGATATATGAATATGAAATCTCTATTCAAATAGCTTCCCTATCCACTTATCAACTACCATTGGGGCTTTACTTTCTTCCCATAACATTGGGTCTTTGCTGTGATAATTTAACTGATGTCTGTTGTCAAAGAGAGCTCTATGAAGCATAGACACCTTGTAACAAGCACCTTGGTGAGCTTATGAAGCAGGACATCTGATAGCAAGCACCTTAGTACTTTTGGAAGTTCGATTCTTGTGAAGCATGGACACATTTAGGTCAAAGAATATCTCTGATACATTGAACACAACCTATCTTGAAAATCAAAGCAATAGTAGTTACCTACTTACCTCAATGTATTTATGCATGTTTTTGCACTTATAATAGTTTGCACCTTTTATTTCAAAAATAATGTTTATAGTGATGTAGCTGTGTAATCAAGTTTATTCGTTGCCAAAAAAGTAAACATTCACAAGAAAAGCATTTCAAGATTAATTATTTAAATGCTAACTGATATGCAAGAAGAATGCATACTAGCGCCATGCCACTAACCATAAGATATTCTTATCTGAGATGCCGAAGAAATGCAATTGCGGAAGTAGCAGTAAATGTGCATGCAGAATGGAAATTAATTAAAATATTGGAAGAGTAGAGGCTTACTGATATATTGTCATTGGTCCTCCGACAAATATTGTCCTTTTGTAGTCCTTATAAAACCTTTGATGATGTTTAGGCTGTAATTTTGAAAGGACAAATTTGTTTTATTAATTTGTATTTACGCTGTGTCATGAATCGTTAGGTTTGTTTGCTTCGTGAATGTGGCAATAAGCATGATCTTTCATGGCAGATTGTGGCAAACATGATCTTGAGCTCAACAAAGAGATGGAGAAGCAGTTTGTGGATCTTCTTTCAGAGGAACTGAAGCTACAAGAGGTTATTGCCGAGGAGCACACCCACCACATTAATACCACCCTCTTGGGAGCCAAAAGATTAGCTTCACAGTACCAAAAAGAGGCTGAGAAGTGCAATGCTGCGACCGAGACCTGCGAGGAGGCTAGGGAGCGAGCTGAGGCAGCCTTGATCAAGGAGAAAAAGATAACTGCACTCTGGGAACGAAGGGCTCGCCAGTTTGGCTGGCGAGGTTCATGAGCCTTATTTATTTTACTTTTTAGCTCTACCTAATGCTCCTGACTACCATTTAGAAATGCTGTCATGGCAATCTGATCCATTTGTAATGTCTGTCGAATTTTTCCAAAGATTTCTGAAAAGAGAAAGTTAGTTTGATTCTCTTGAAAACTATGTATAGCCTAACTGAAGCTGAAGTACCTTACTTCCTACGATGTAAAAGGTGTTAATAGGCTTATTTGCTGCATAATACATCGGCTATATGTGGGGACTTGGGTTGAATGAATGAACTGTTACTAGGTTACACCTAAAATGAGTACATAAATGTTTGGTCACGCAATCTGTAACTTTACTGATACTTCTCTCAAAAATCCGTCTTGTTTCCACCACAAGCTAGAATTGTATTGACAGAAAAACATTTTAAAATTTAGCATTGATGTTGAATTTGCTGGATTTTATATGAAAAATGCCAAAAGTTGCTGGATTTTTATATGATTTCTGTAACTGGACAAAATCCATCTACTTGATGATGAATTTGCCTAGTTTTAATTTGCTCAATGCATATGGTCTTTAATTTATCAAATGCTCTTCAAAAGCTAAGACTTAACTGGATTCCCTTTAAATGAGATTCAAACAAAGATTGTGCACTAAATACCCTTGTTTTCCTTTCTGAGGTAATAACTAATAAATCATTAGACCTCAAGGAAATCAAACTTTCTATCGTTGACTAAATAACTATTAAAGTGTTTTATTAATTATAAAAGGGAATAAAAAGGAGAGAGGATGAGGCTCCTTATTTTATTCGACCGGTCCACCAAGAAGCTCGCAATCCCAACCCGGCCCTACCACTCGTGTGCATCCGCAACGGCTAACGAGACAGTGGTCCACGCGCCGGCTTCGGTTACATCTCGACCGGATAACTGCCACCTGTCCCAATGTATACCGTCTCGATCGGTCTCTACCGCACGATTTGCCCGAATCGCCTCGTCACCCCCAACCTCTCTGGCTCTCTCGTTTTATTTCTCCTTCCTTCGCTCCTCTCTTTTCCTCGTCTCTCTCTTCTCAGTATTCTCCTTCCTCGCCCCTCTGCCTTCTCGTCGCTTTCCTTCGCGAAGGGTCTCATCAAATCCTATATTTCGAATCCTATCAATGTAATCTGTCTCTTCTCTTCTCTCACCATTTGCCTGACGATTTCTTTGATCGATTTGTGCAGGCGAGCGAGCTCGGCAGCGGGGATAGCTGTATATAGGGTTTCGATCTTTATTCTTGCTTCTTGTGGATTTGTCCGATTTATGAGGGATTAGGAAAGAGGAGTGAGAGAGATCAGGAGACTGACAGGAGGAAATGACGGAGTCGTCATCAAACTCAACGTTGTCGGGAATGCCGGCGCCATCGGGACCGCAGGGGCTGACGAGGAGGTCATCGAGGAGCGCGGCGATGGCGACATTCTCGATGGAGGTGTTCGACAACGAGGTCGTGCCGTCTTCACTCAGTAGCATCGCACCGATCCTTCGCGTTGCCGCCGAGATCGAGCCTGAGCGCCCTCGCGTCGCATATCTCTGTGAGTCCTCGTCGCTTCTTTCTCAACTCATGGCTCTATTTGTTCAAGAGCGAGATCATAGTGGTCTCCTTTTTCTTTGTTGTTTCCATTTTTTTCTCGTATTGATAGAGAGCTGATATTTTGTTTGCAAATTTCTGAATCTGGGGAAAAAAAAGGTCGATTCTATGCGTTCGAGAAGGCGCATCGGCTGGATCCGAGCTCGAGCGGACGTGGAGTTCGGCAGTTTAAGACAGCTCTCCTGCAACGCCTGGAGCGGGTAAGAATTTCCTATTATTTACTTAAAATATAGTGGTGACAGGCAAAAGTTCCTTCTTATTCGGTACTATGACACGACGACGATTATATTAGATATCCTTCTGGTTAGAGAAGAGCTAATGGCGTCCTTCTCCATGATTGCGGCGTGAATTTTTTTATTCCTTTCTCAATTGAGATTATTAAAGTATTAAAAAGAATAAGAAAATCTGGGGTTGGAGAAGACGCTGTCAGCTTCTTAATTCCCTGTCAAGATTTAAAAATTAAAAAAAAATCCTGACAGCTAGGAGTACGGCTAATGGCCCAGGTATTCCAGGAAAGTTGTTCAGGTGATTAGGGCATTTCGGTCTTTTAGGCAAGAAATAAACGGCTTTGTTTTATTTAGCTACAAAAGGGAGGAATGTCACCCCTTGGCGATAGCGGCATCCTCACTTTGTAATTAGTTATGAGATATGGGTAGCTTAGGGAAGTCGCGAACACTGCGCGTGGATTATCGTCTGCTCCAGCTGTGGAGTATTAATGGAAGGTTAGTCATTTGAAACCCTAGCCGTGGGATTTTATCTAAAGTTTATTCTTGAAAATAAGATAAGGTTAATACTTGAATCTTAGGCCCAAAGATATGTTTTCCTTTGGAGAATCCAGTCCTTCCAGATCAGTGTTACAGAATGCGGCGGAAATACACGCGCTAGGTAGGTGCATATGCGGATGTACATGTCGTCCAGGTTATGCATATTTATCGAATGCATTAAATTTAGAGTTAATTACATTTATGTACCTTTCAGCAGAAAAAAAGACTGGATAGATGTAACTCTTAAATTACGTAGGTGCTGATTAAACCCTTCTGTCAACGTTCACCGTTCCCTAAATTTGAATAACTAAATAAATAGAAAAGACCTGCCCTCTCTTATACTCTCCTTTCGTCACTCCTCCTTTCAGCCAGTCCCTTTTTTCTTTCTTCTATCTTACTTCATTTCTTCTTGGAGAAAAGAATTTGTGAATGAGATATGGGGCGATATAAGAAGTGGGTTTTGAAAGAATGGAAGAAGGTTTCAGGGCTAGAGATTTGGAGAAATTGCCATAGAAGCCACTAATGGAGAAGATAAAAAGGAGATGCGCGTGGGGGACAAGGTGATTGATATGAGCATTTATCATGAATCCCAGTTAAGAACGGAGCCGCACAGAGACAAGAGGGGCCATTGACCCCCTAAAATTTTAAATTTAACTTAGTACTCCTAAGTAATCATGCGATAATCCTCCCCAAAAAGTTAGGTTGCCCCTCCTATAGAGAATTTACGCTTTATTCTAAACTATAAAACGATTAGTTTGTACTCTTTAAATTCCAAAACCTAATGGAGATTAGATAGTTGCATTGTGTAACAAGTATTTGAAAAGTTGAGTTTCTAAAAAGAATAAAATATATAGTTATAATGTTATACACAAACCTTTATATTATATTAAATATATTAATAATTATTTAATAAATATAAATTTAAAATCAATATTTATTTTGACCCTATATGAACATCTTGGCTCTGCCACTGGCCAAGATTGAGGTGGAAGAGGAGAAGAATGGGGGAGGGGAAAGAAGGGAGAGAAAGAAAAAAAAATATTTTAGATATATTTGCTTTAACTGACTAAGTCAAACCTTCTTCCATTGTCAAATCATTTTTAAGTAATATAGAATTATAATTTTGTTATTCTTTCAAGGGCAGGTTTTAGGATTCTAGTAGTGATTTAAGAATTGCATATGTCCACATATTTTTTTTTTCTTTGGAGGTTAAAAGTGATACCGAGTTACAATTGACTAATTGGGAGAGTTAAAATGTAATGAAATCTTGCATTTCTTAAATAAAAAGAACCATGAAGAAAAAGGACAGGTAAAAAGACTATCTGAGGAACTATTTAAGTTTTATACAACACAAAATCATCTTGAAGTTCCAGGAGCTAATGAAACAAGTAAACTAGAAGGTACAACAATGCAACTTTATCAATGTCTATATTTCATATATCTCGCTCTTATGAGTTATGCCACAGATGGGTAATTATTTACCTAGTATTCCCCTCGTCATTATGTTCTGAAAAAAACGCACCTAGTGATTCATAGCGCAGCAGTTGAAAATAAAGGATGAGGGGTCGACAGGGTATCACTGTGGCATGGACCATATATTAGAAAATTGTTCTCGATTATGATTTTTAGAATAATATTTGGTAAGCTCTGGGCAACATGCACATAATGTTCATTGGATGAGCTTGGACTTCTGTAGTAATTATAGCCTTCAGTGTGTTCATAATCTTAAGAGCATAGGTTGGTAGCTCCAGCGAGTGCTCTACGACTATGATACACTCGCTAAATTTTTTACAAATCCCATGAATGCGAGATAGGAATAAACAGGATAGGAGAAGAGATATGACTCAGATTCATGTTGCAGGATAATACACCAAGTCTTGCTAAAAGGGTAAAGAAGAGTGATGCAAGAGAAATCGAGAGCTTTTATCAGCAGTACTATGAACACTATGTCCGAGCTCTGGACAAAGGCGAGCAAGCTGATAGGTTAGCGCACTATTTTTTAAGTTTTGATCTGCTAATGTTCCTTGATTTTGCTTCTGGAGATTAATGATGTTCAATTTATTGACAGAGCGCAACTTGGGAAAGCTTACCAGACTGCTGGAGTTCTTTTTGAAGTACTCTGTGCAGTCAACAAGACAGAAAAAGTGGAAGAAGTTGCTCCTGAGGTTAGTTAGCAATTATAATACAAAATGCCTATTGAACATGCTTTCTAGTTTCTACAAAAAGAAAGATCTTGTTCCCTTAATATCCCTTTTTCTTTTGTTACTTTCTTGTTTAATTTTCACTATATTTTTAAGCCATCGTCATGCAAATTGTTATTATTTGTTCTTTTCACCTTTAACATTTTCACTATATTAACAATGCTTTGCCATGCAAATTGTTAATTATTTCCTAGTGTATATAGTTATTGTCCTATTTATTTTGTGGTTAACTGAGCAGATTATTGCTGCTGCCAAAGATGTACAAGAAAAGAAGGAAATTTATGTCCCTTATAACATTCTTCCCTTGGATGCTGCTGGTGCTTCACAATCTATAATGCAACTTGAGGAGGTATCACATATCATGCTAACATTTCCTCTTACAAGCATCAGTAATTGGCTAGTTGTTATTGGTGCTATTATTGGGTGTGCTAGATTTTAGCCATGTGTTAATTAACTGGGTAATCTCGTCATATCTGATGCCCTACAGGCAACACATGTTGTTTTATCGTTGTATTCTTGACAGGTTAAAGCAGCTGTGGCTGCCCTGCGGAACACGCGAGGTTTGAACTGGCCATCTTCTCTCGAGCAGCAAAGACAAAAAACAGGAGACCTGGATCTGCTTGATTGGTTGAGGGCAATGTTTGGGTTTCAGGTTTGCTGACTATACATAGGAGACGTTTATACGTTATATTTTCATTTTATCTTATGAATAATTAAAGTTTCCTTTATTTTCTAACTACGTAACATTTGTTTCCAGAGGGACAGTGTCAGGAACCAACGAGAGCATTTGATCCTACTGCTTGCTAACGTTCATATAAGGCTGACACCCAAACCTGAACCTCTTAATAAGGCATGTGCATTGCTTCACTCTTCATTGCAATTATACATGCACTCGGCTTCTATTGTTTGATGCCAAGTAAGATAGCCATGATGTCTGCATGTGCTTGTCTAAGACATTTCACAAACTGTAAATTCTTCCTACCTGGTCTCCCCTTCTGCTGACCCGACAAACTACAAAAAGAACAAGGAAAAGATTTTGCTAACCAGTCGCATATAAGATGACTGAAACAGAAGAACTTGTGAATTATGTCAAATTATCATAACTAATATGGGCCATAATAAAACCTGGTGGGATAAATAGTTATGGTTAATTTCCAGCTGCATAAATACCTGTTGCTCCAAAACCAAGATATTTCATTCCTCAAATTTCTTTTGTTTTTTGATCCTACAGATCTAGTTTACATGAAATGGACGACCTGAAAGACTGATTAGTTCTCTTTCATGGATCACTTCTGGTTGAATTGGATTGCATGCCTCTTGCTCTAGCACAACTTATTTCTTGCCTAATGTTTCTTCTGATGATCAATGGTAGCAGTTCAGAACATTCACAATCTAGGCCTAGTTATGTACTCACAAAACTTTGCACAATGGAATTGTGAAGTTGACATTTTGATGCATCTACAAAAAATTTAAATTATGTTCTTTAATCATATATTTTGATAAGAATATTGATTTTGCATGCTTTGCACTCAATCCCTGTTAATTTAGCTGATCATTTTTTCTGACACAGCTGGATGAGCGAGCTATAGATGCAGTCATGAATAAGCTATTCAAGAACTACAAAACATGGTGTAAGTTCTTGGGACGCAAACACAGTTTACGGTATGATGTACTGCAGCGCTGTTTTTGTTCAATCTTCAGTTATGCTCTTCCTCATGTACCTTCATGCTCATAAGCTACTCGACTTCAGACTCCCTCAAGGTGCACAAGCACAAGAAGTGCAACAGAGAAAGATACTCTATATGGGTTTATTTCTTCTTATCTGGGGTGAAGCAGCCAATGTTCGCTTTATGCCGGAATGCCTTTGCTACATCTTCCATAATGTAATTAATCTTTCATAGTTCTTTGTCCTTCATTTGTTTCTATAAAATTTTAGTGCATAAGTTAAAATGTAATGTGTTTAGATGGCATATGAGCTACACGGTCTATTGGCTGGTAATGTCAGTATTGTGACCGGTGAAAATATCAGACCTTCATATGGTGGGGATGATGAAGCTTTTTTGAAGAAAGTTATAACACCAATTTATCGTGTAATTGAGAAGGTATGTCTCTAACCAGAAGATCAAATAGATGACTAATAACTAATTACAATGATAAGCAAGTGATCGTGCTGATTTGCCAGGAAGCCAGTAAAAGCAAAAATGGAAAAGCACCGCATTCAGCATGGTGTAATTATGATGATCTAAATGAATACTTCTGGTTTGTGCAGAGTTCTCTTCCTCCAAATATTTTGATAAATTAGGTTGTTGTTTCTTTTAATTTGATATTCAATTAGTGAATTAGACTGTGTGCTATACTCAGGTCATCTGGTTGTTTTAATTTGGGATGGCCTATGCGTGACGATGGTGATTTTTTCAAATCAATAGGTGAAAGGAGGCCCACAGTTCTGGTATGGCATCAAACTTGTAGTTATCAATATCCTCACATAACAGTCTCCAAAATTAAATCTGTAACTGCGTGATTGATCTGCAGGCTGGACATTCATTTAAAAAAGTTTCTAATAAAAGAACAGGGAAGTCACATTTTGTTGAGACTAGAACATTTTGGCACATATTTCGAAGTTTTGACCGTTTGTGGACATTCTATATATTGGTGTTACAGGTACTAATATGTGGATATCCTAGCTGGACCATTTTCAGCTATAGTGAATCATTTCGATATACATACCTAACATTAGAATTTTACAGGCAATGGTTGTTATTGCCTGGAGTGGCTATCCACTGACGGAAATCTTTCGAAAGGATATCTTATACTCTGTTTCTAGCATTTTTGTAACAGCATCATTTCTTCGCTTCCTCCAGAGTATGAATTCTTTCGCGACTACATATTATCCTGTGACAGACTTAAATTTTCTTTATTGTTCTTTGAAGCATGTAATTAATAATGATACATATGGTATTATTCAATCTTGTGATGATGAAATGCTTTGGGAAAGAAAAGTATAGGTCAACTATCTGCCTGAATTTGCACCTTTACATGTCAGATGGTCGTAAAGGCCATGTAATACACATTTAATGGAACAATTATCCTGTATATTTTTAAATTTTCAACTTCTCAATTCGCTTCACATTTATTTTACATGAGGTGCTATTTTTTTTTTCTTTAGTGTGTTTTTGCTATTATAAGTGGGATCCATAGTGTGCATCTCAACACTGGGATGCTGTCTTACTACTGAACAATAGAAACATTCAGTCAAAACAAACAGTAGAGAGCTTATTTTATCAGAACAGTTTTCATAGTTTACATTGAAAAATGTGTGCAAGTAGCATTCATGAGTAATTTTGAGCTGCACTTATAAATAGGAGTAATGCCATGCGGTATTGATAGCAAGAGATTGTATCTCCCTTTGCTATTCTGTGCATTTTTAGAACAATTTTCAGCCTTCTTAACGAATCGAACTGTAATGGTAAGCTTTCCAGCCACTACTATAATCAATGATATCAGATTACTGTATGAGCCATAGCAGGCTGACGAACAGCTGTTCTGAGATTCAGACATCGATAGCATTTGTTTTCATTATCTTGATGCTTCCCTCTATTTGTTAGTTGACTTGTATTATTTATTCTATACCTAACAGGTATTCTGGACCTTGTTCTGAACTTCCCTGGCTTTCATAGATGGAAATTTAGTGATGTTCTGAGAAATATTCTCAAGATATTAGTTAGTGCTGCATGGGCTGTTATCCTTCCTCTCTTCTACATTCATTCTACAGGAAACGTCAATTTACCGGTGAAAGATCTGATAAATTGGCTTCCTCAAGTGAAAGGAGTACCTCCTCTATATCTTATGGCTGTTGCAGTGTACTTGCTCCCAAATTTGCTAACAGGGTTCCTGTTTATATTTCCAATGCTTCTAAGGTGGATAGAAAACTCAGACTGGCATATCATTCGATTTCTTTTATGGTGGTCTCAGGTACAAAAATACAAAATCAACACTCTTTGTGTACTTCCTTTTCTGTTGCTGAATTTATTTTTTCCTGGAGAGAAGTTTTACTATTTGTGGAGTAAGCAACAACAAATTGATTAAATTAGAGTGATCTGTTATCACAAGCAAATTTCACAAATTTAATCTGCATGCCATTTGGTCTTTTTACTGCTTGAGTATGGGCATTTTATTGATAAGATAGATTAAACATATAGACATCTTAGCATAACATTGTTCTCCAACTTATGAAAGCAGAACTACCATTATTATTTTGTAATTGTGCCTAGTTCTGTATATAACATCTAAATTTTTTCGAAGGGCCTAGATGTACAACTCACTGAAGTATAACTTGATTTCCTGTCTTAACATTTTGAGAATAGAAAAAAATGAGAATCACTTATCTAATTTAAATGCTTTTGAACTGAAAAACTACATTAAAAGATCTCTCCCTCTGTCCCCTCCCTCCCCTTCGGTACTTGTGCTCATATTTTCTTCCTGTCATCCACATTTATCCTTGGGGTACCTCCATAATCAGCTATTATCTCTCCAGTATTTTAATGTGCTAGAATATAAAAGATAAAAACTACAAATTTCTAATAGCTTCAGCTTTTAGAGCAGTTGACTAGTGGTATCAAAATAGAGATTTGGAGTGCGAGACTTTACCAAGTCTCTATATTTTAAAATATAAACCCTAATCCTTTTAAATGAAAACCACTCTTTGGTTCTCTCAAAATGTCTCAAACCCATAAGTGAGGTTGAGTTTTGAGCATAAAAAATAAAACATACCATAGTGGATAGCTTTTACTGATGGTCATCTAGCTACTGAGGATATGATCCATTGTTTCACGATTCTCTAGAGTATTTGTAACGCCCAAACAATATTTTGTCCCGGAAGGTTAGAGTAGCCCTATCAATGTGGTGAAGGAGAGCAATTTGAAGCTGAAGAAATATTGTGAGCTGCATGATGAGTACGTAGCCTTGAATGTGTCGGGGAGAGGTATTATATTGAGATTGCCGTTTAGAAAAGGAGTTATTTAGGGGGCATGGCTACTTTTATTCATCATGTTGCTACCAACTCTAATAGATTTATGATTTTATAGTAGTTAGTGAGCTAATATAATGCAAATGTTCAGTGGGGTGTATTGTCATATCTTAAGATGGGACTATTCCATGTAATAATAGCTTACTGCAGAATCATGTAGAATCTATTTGTTCTTTAAATGATATCATCTACTAACTGCATAAACTAACTAATTATTTGCAGCCACGAATTTATGTTGGAAGGGGTATGCATGAAAGTCAGTTTGCCCTTTTCAAGTAAGATTATTTTATCACCATTTTGTTATGTATTGGTTCCTTTTTGTACAGGAAAATCACCACTAATGTTCTCCATTCCTTTTTTTTAGGTATACACTATTTTGGGTTTTGCTGTTGTGTTCGAAATTTGCTTTCAGCTTCTTTGTCCAGGTAATTGTTTCTTTTGAGTCCAACCTTGAGGATAAAACATAATGTAAAACCCATAATGAAAGCAAGAAAATTTTTCTTACTTTATTGTTTTCTTGCAGATCAAACCTATGATCAAACCAACCAAGGATGTAATGAATGTTCATAATATTCATTATGCCTGGCATGAATTCTTTCCTAATGGTATTAATTCCTCTGATTTCCTGCATGAGTTTAACCTGATATGTTTGCTTTATAAATGGATTTTTTGAACTTTGCAGCCCCAGACAACATTGGTGCTGTTGTGTCCATCTGGGCCCCTGTGGTCTTGGTTAGTGCGGCTAATAAACTTTCTCCCTGCTTCTTTTGAAGGACAATTTGTGATCTTTTCTACTTTTCTTCTAGTAGTAGTCAATGTGTTTGACCTAAAAAGTCTACCGTATGTAAGAAGTCTTCTTCTTTGCAGGTTTATTTTATGGATACACAGATATGGTATGCAATCTTCTCTACATTATATGGTGGTGTATCTGGAGCATTTGGGCGACTAGGAGAGGTAAAGAAAACTAAGAATATAGGTGTCTTGCATTATTTGCTTTCCCGTCAAGTCAAGTATTTACTTCATCTTGAAGAAGTTTATGAATTTTCTTTCATTGTGACAACAGAAATATAGAGACAGATAATTTTTTGATTCATACCATGTCGTTTAACATATTTATCATCCTCCTAGCTGCTTCTTTTCTCTATACATTAGTATGAACTATTGGATGTTAATTTGGCTGCAGTTTCATTCTTTAGGAAGATACCTCGTTATGCCTTTCTATTTCCAATCAAGGACAATAATGATTTTTCTTTTCAATGTTAGATGTAGTTGTCTGATGTTTACATGACAACTCTTCTTGTTTGTGCAAGATGTTCTAGGACAGATTTCCATATTATCAATTCAGAATAATGCTCTTCCCTACCTTCACACTTGGTTTAACTATCAAGGTGACTCAAATCTCCTTCCCTTTGACAAACATTTTGAACTGAAACTCCTAAGCAGAGTAATTCTTCTCAGTAAATCAAACACAAAAAGAGACACCCTTGTCAGACATGATAAGGAACACAAGAGATGAATAACACAAATCAGAGAGTAATGAAACAAGAAAATATTAATCTCAAAGCCAGAAAAACAATGCCACCACAAAACAAAAGAGAACCCCAAGATGAAGGATTTTGCAGAAGCAATTGAAGAGATAAAAAAAGCTCTGATACCATGTTATAAAAAAAAAGGTAGGTTTGCATGCCAGGCTTAATATCGTTGACCAGATAACCTCTATTAAATAAGAGGTGCCCTAGAACTATGCAAGGTAAGCATAGAGCTATACAAGGAAAGTAGATCCATCAACATAAAGCTGTACAAGGAAAGTATATCCATCAACAAAAAGCTATACAAGGAATGTAGATCAATCAGCATAAATATATACAATGAAAGTGGATCGATCTGTATATCTACATTTTTAGGAGAATATATTTGGCACCCATTTATTTCCTACTATAGAACAACAATACTCTGGCAGATGGTTCTATATTTTATATTCTAACACATACATTTTCATTACTATTCCACTGGATTAAGTGCCAGATAGTCACAGACACCACATCAGCTTTGCTGATTGTCCACTCTCTAGAATAAACTATTCTTACTTTAGAAAAATCCATGGTTGTTTAATATCATTAATGGTGGTGGAATCTTAAATTTTATTTCTGAGCTCTTAAATTTACTTTGACAGATACGGACATTGGGCATGCTGAGATCACGATTTCACTCTCTTCCTGGAGCCTTTAACACATATCTGGTGCCATCTGAGAAGACTAAGAAGAAGAGGTTTTCTCTCTCAAAGCGCTTTGCAGAGGTTGCCAATCAAGTTAATATGCTTTGTGAACAATATATAATCACTTGAAGTTTGGAGACTAACATGAATGCAATTTAGGTTTCTCCAAATAAAAGAACTGAAGCTGCAAAATTTGCTCAATTATGGAATGAAGTTATATGTAGTTTCAGAGAAGAGGACCTGATAAGTGATAGGAATGGCCTTTAACTTCTTAATATATTTTACTTTTCTTTTCCTTCCTTTTAGTTGGTATAATGCAAGTATCAAACTGATCTTCTTCTCTTTTGTAATCCAGGGAGATGGATCTCTTGCTAGTTCCTTACTCTTCAGATCCCAGCCTGAAGTTAATACAATGGCCACCATTCTTGCTTGCTAGCAAGGTCTTTATCACACTCTTCTGTCTCTTGTTTTTGTGAGTATGGATATTTCCATTTCAATCTCATGGCTGGTTTTGCAGATACCTATTGCCTTGGATATGGCAGCCGAATTTAGGTCAAAGGATTCTGATCTTTGGAAACGTATCTGTGCGGATGAGTATATGAAATGCGCTGTGCTAGAATGCTACGAGTCTTTTAAACTTGTTCTTAGTCTTCTGGTTGTTGGCGAGAATGAGAAAAGGTATGTTTGAACTTTCAATTCTAATCCTGTCATTTAATTATAAGAAAAGCCACTGAATTGTAGTTTTTCTGTCATTCACATGTAAGATATGCTTTTCTTTTTATTCTATGTCTAACTACTATAGTTCAGAGAGCTTAGCTGCATATTGATTTTAAGATTTACTTCTTTCACTGCAAAACGTTTAGCTAGAAAGAACATAGTAGATATTGTACGGAAAAAGACATCTGATGTGATCAATGACACTACTGTTGTACTTCGTGTTGCATAGTCAATGCATGTGCATTTATAGAAAATAAGAGAAGCCTAACTAGTTGTGTTCAGTAATTTTGTTAACCCTTTTGCACTTCTTTATGAGTTATAGAATAATTATTACAATAGACCTTCCAATTATGAATTTGGGTTTGTGACCATCCTATCCTATATTATTAGATCTCATTTCTTCAGGTGAGGTGTAGTCATAATTTTGTCATAAGAGATTGATGATGTAGCTTTAGAATGCCAAATTCCCTGTTAGATTTCACTTCCTGCATCAATTACTTAAGAGCTACCTGTTGCTTGCTGCATCAACCCGACTGGAGTTTAAGTTATAGGAAAAAGAACCTCATTGTCTTCTGTTTAAACTTAGGGACCAGTGGGATTATTTGGCATGGAGCATCTATCTCACTGAAGACTGGCTGCTAGCTGGAGCATTAAATGATAGTGTTAACTAGTATATTGATTTAACAAATTTAGTTCAAGTTAGTATTGTTACTTAAACTTCTACTTTAATTATGTAACTGTAATCTCATCAAAGTCTCATTTACTTCTGTTTCACCATCTGAAATATGATATGACCAACTTTTTTTAGCAAGGAAAACTTTTATCTTATTTTCTTTCACAACTTGACATAATTTCTTATCTTTGGGGCAGGATTATTGGCATTATCATTAAAGAAATTGAAGCCAACATTGCAAGGAACACTTTTCTTGCCAATTTTAGAATGAGTGCATTGCCTGTCCTGTGTAAGAAGTTTGTTGAGCTTGTGGCTATCTTGGTAAAGTCAACTATAAAGAAGACTTATTTAGTTCCTAAGACCCTTTTACCATTGATTACTGACATATCCATATTTGAGTAAACATGATATAATGAGGATCATTAAAACTATTATCTTGTCTTACAGAAAGAAGGTAATGCCTCAAAGCGTGACACTGTGGTACTCTTGCTGCAAGACATGTTGGAGGTGGTTACTCGAGATATGATGATTAACGAGATCCGGTATGTTTTTTATAACCATGGCTAATTGAAAGTATCAAAACTTTTCTGAGAAATTAACTTTTTAACATGCTCATTTTGAATAAAAAATAATAATCTCAGAGAACTCGTTGAGCTTGGCCATGGTAATAAGGATTCTGTTCCTCGAAGACAACTATTTGCTGGTACTGGTTCAAAGCCTGCCATATTGTTTCCTCCTCTAATCACAGCACAATGGGAGGAACAGGTTCCTAGCATCTAAAACAATAATTACTTTTTGTAATTAAGAGATTATACTTTGGTAATGATGAAAGTACACTTACATTTTTCCCTATGCAGATTAAACGCTTGTACCTCCTATTGACCGTAAAAGAATCTGCCATGGATGTACCTACAAATCTTGAAGCTCGGCGAAGGATAGCATTTTTCTCAAATTCTTTATTCATGGACATGCCACGTGCACCTCGAGTTCGCAAAATGTTATCATTCAGGTTAGCAATTCTAGTTCCATGAGTCCCAGTGTTTCTTTCAAGAGAATGAACTTGTATTATTTTCTGTGATGTGGACTATGGAAGATATATGCTAGATTCTTTTTTTCTCCAGGGAAATCAATGCAAAGAATAGCAAGTTGCACCTGCTGCCTAGTTTGGTTATATTGATTAGCATGACAAATCGATACCGCATAAGAAAATATACAATCCTTAATGTGCAAATGTGACAATTATATTGTATTGCATTCTATATAGTTCTAAGCTTCTAGTCAAATGGTTTTCTGTCTATACATGTATGGATGCAGGTGCAACAGAACACAAAATCTCACAGATAAATTTGTCAAACTAATTGTTTTCAACAACAACAACAACAAAGCCTTCAGTGCCAAGCATTGGAGTTTGCAAGATAAAATTTGCACATTGAATTGTCATCTTTGATATGATTTCTCTACATGTGAAAATGGTGAGAGTTGAGAAAGATGAAGCATGCATCACACTCCTCCCATCCCTCTTTTCTAATTTAGAAAAGGTTGGTTCTTTCCTTATTTCCTTAGTAATCTAAAAGAAGTTGACTGAAATGCTAAAGACATAGGTACTATTATCAGAGATGGAGTCCTGAGGAAAGTAGAAACCTACGCGTAGATTATGTGCACTACATATTCTTGTATTTATTCAATGATGTTTATAGGAATCTTCTAAAATTTATACTTTTCTAACAATTTCTGTTGTGAATGACTGAAATCTGGCAATTGACTTTGTGCTACTGATATCCAAAGCTTGTTGAGAAATTGGGTCAAATCCTTGTACAGTTTTGTACATGCACTGTTATTAGGCCGACAATTGGTTAAGTAAATGAAACCCTTCTATGTCACCCATCATTTATATTTTGTGAAATTTGGAAACCTGTCCAGCTTAATTTTACTTTTACCACTACAATTGGAATATTTTTTGGTCGTGCAGTAATTTAAAACTCTAAAGATATTTTTTTCTTCTTCATATATTATGTTGCATACCATTACGGACTTAACGCAAGAAAGTTTTAGCATATTTTTCATTTCAGCCTATAGTAATCTCTATCCTATGTCCACTGGCATACATTATTGGAATCTGACAGTTCTTCATAATTGTGATATGCACCATGAGATACTGTGATGCAGATCTATTTTGTTAATATTTCATCATTCATTTGTTAAAGTTTTATTATCTTACTTACTGCCTCATAATATTTGTGAGCTTGGCAGTGTCATGACCCCATACTACAGTGAAGAGACTGTATTTTCTAGAAATGATCTTGACTTGGAGAATGAAGACGGTGTATCAATCATATTTTACCTACAAAAGATCTTTCCAGGTTCTGAGCTTCATCCTTTTCTTTTATCTGGATGTATTAGAAATATAAGATTTGTGATATAAATCCGTTACTCTTAAGTTAATTTTGTTGGTTTTTTATCAATCAATGATAATAGATGAGTGGAACAACTTCATGGAGAGAATTAATTGCAAAAGAGAAAGTGAAGTTTGGGGAAATGAGGAGAATATTTTACAACTTCGTCATTGGGCCTCTCTTAGGGGGCAGACACTCTGTAGAACAGGTAACTATCTTAAATTGTTTGTTGTTATGGTCACTAGATTAGCTGCTTCTTACAATTCCTCATTTGGGCAGTTAGAGGAATGATGTACTACAGAAGAGCTCTGAAGCTTCAGGCTTTTCTTGACATGGCTTCAGAAAGTGGTATGCTCCTTTAATTGTCCTCATAAAGCAATTCTTTTTCCTCATTTTTCCTTTTTACTGATGATTGGTCTTCATTTTCCTACTGGCCTACAGAAATATTAGAAGGATATAAGGCAGTAACTGATCCAGTGGAGGAAGAAAAGAAGAGCCAAAGATCTCTATCTGCTCAACTTGAGGCCATTGCGGACATGAAATTCACATATGTTGCCACCTGCCAAATTTATGGCAATCAAAAACAGTCTGGAGATCGTCGTGCCACGGACATTTTGAATTTGATGGTCAAGTAAGACTTTTATTTGAGTTTAGTCTTGAAATTCTTGCTTGTGATTATAGTTTCATACTTTCATTCTTCAAGACAGTGCTCCATTTGAATTTAATAGTTAGGTCTTCTATTCCATTAAGTTAGACCTTGAACTCGTATTCGTAATTACACTTTCTTTCATATGATGCTTGATGGGTGTTGTGGATGGTCATTCTCTTAATAGAATTAGCACGTACACAACTACATTTTTGTGTTTTGTCAATTTACTTAATGAATCTGATTGTTTAGTTATAGATTTGCACACTCTCATTTCAGTGGTCCTGGATAGATCACCATCAAAACTAAAATTTAAGAAGTCTCCTTGAAGGATTTAGAAATAGTCATTGCAATGAGTTAGCATAAGTGATGCCCCGACCTGCAAAGTACTTGAGCTAGTCTGATATGTATTATAAATTTATAACTGAATCTGGCTTGGCCAATCAGACTGATAAGTATTGCCTTATCTGCTCCACTATAAGTTAAAGCAGATACTACCTAAAACGAAAAGAGGAGAATTTGGTAAAGAAAATACCAGCTAGGAAAAATTACTCTACTAGAATGAGATATCGTGTTTGGTAGTAATCTAACTCAATGATGATCGTGCTGGCAGCGTACTAGCACGTGGCATGAGGGATGCCGCATGGCACCCCTCCTGGCAATGATCTGCTCACTGTCACCGCCGACCTTGTCGTCGCTCACATGCCCGAGGTTGTTGATGAAGGTGTCAATTGCTCCGACGTGAATGCCCTAGCTCCAACTCAAGGAGGAAGAAGGCTCGAGTGGGTTGGGTCAGGCTAGTTTCGAATAAAAAACTTAAGTTGTAGATGACCATTGGCGCCTTCATTGGTGACCTAGGGCATGCGAGCTACGAGCGACGACAAGATTGGTAGCAACGGGGAGCGGTGAGAACTCCTTTTCTTTTCTCTCATTCTCTTGTGGTACGTACCATGCCTGTGGCTCGGCCATCTTTGATTTAATTGGCAATGGTATCTTTTTACCAAACCTGAATCAAGATTAACTAGAGAAAAACTATCAAAATCATAATTTGTGGACTGTGTGCAACTAATTTCTGAAACTGTTAAGTGAAAGATTTTTGGTAGAAACCAAGGCAGAAATATTGATATTGAATGCTATAAAATACAAAGTAATTGTGAGAATGATTGCATATTTAGAACTGTTAGCAAACGCCAGTCCATGAAAGTACAGCAAAATAAATAAATTCAACAAGAAATGCCCAAAATCAAACAATCACCTAGGTTTGTTTTGTGGAACTTTTGCCCAATCCAGAAACTTTTAGAAACACCAATGACATCTGGCAAAATTCTTGAAATCAGGTTAAGTTACTCTCTTTATCTCTGCTCAAGCAGAAGTACCTCCAATTTTCCATGATCTTGAAGCAAAGATTATACAACATAGGCACTTTCTAATCTGTTAATATATAACTATCTGGTGTGATAGAGTCTATTCATTTTAAATATGTGAAAAGTGCCAAAAGAAAAATAATTATACTTGATTATCAGTTACCTTGACAAATATTCAGCAGCTATAGGAGAAAGGTTGTGGCAGTGTGTTAAATGAGTTTTTAGACAAGACATGAATATAAAATCCTATGTAAAAACTAAAACCAAGTTAACCACATCGGGCAGCAGCATAAGTACAGCTGTACAGTGACTACAGTCCATTGGCTTTTTGCTCCAAAAGAAATATGGTACTTTATTACTTCAGTGCTTCTCTTTGTCACATATGTTCCAAATACAACATAAAATGCTCTAATAAGTTTGAATGAAACTGTAGCATTTTTCTCCTTATATCTAAATATAGCTTAAGATTACCTCGATATGTAAACATTGAAACTTCCTAAGGAGCTATGTAAACACTTGGATATTAGATGTACTGTTACATGCAACATTAACTTGTATTTGAAATGAAACATCTTTAATCAAACAATTGTTGTACTGTGAATTCTAGTTTCTACAGCAAGTATATTTATTTTCTGCCATAAAAATTCAGCTATCCTTCCCTCCGGGTAGCGTATATTGATGAAGTTGAAGAAAGAGATGGTGACAAGGTGCAGAAGGTGTATTATTCTGTTCTTGTGAGAGCTGTCGATAATCGTGATCAGGTAACCATATATCAGAATTAGATTCTCTCTCTTGAGAATTAAACTCAAAGATAGTGATGTCTGATATTTCATATGGAAGGAAATCTACCGCATAAAGTTGCCAGGAGCAGCAAAGGTAGGTGAAGGAAAACCTGAAAATCAGAACCATGCAATAATCTTCACTAGGGGCGAGGCACTTCAAACCATTGATATGAATCAGGTAGAAGAAATAAGTTTTGCAGTTACTGCAGGTTACTCTTGTAGTCTTACAGCTTGTTCTGATAGAAAGATGAATTCTTCAGGACAATTATCTGGAAGAGGCTCTAAAAATGCGTAACCTCTTGGAAGAATTTAATGAAGATCACGGAGTGCGACAGCCTACCATTCTTGGTGTGCGTGAGCACATATTTACGGGAAGGTAGTATTGCTTTTCATCGAATGAATCCACTTTTTAACTAGCAATTAGCACAAAGGTAGACATCTGATGTCGCTACTATTTTCATTCCAGTGTATCATCGTTGGCTTGGTTTATGTCAAACCAGGAAACCAGCTTTGTGACTATCGGACAGAGGGTCCTTGCAAACCCCTTAAAGTAAGTTTATCTAGTTTATCTAATTTGTGATCCAGTAATTTAATACTGCACTGCAGGCACTACGATTCCTGCAAGATATATTAAGTGCATTGTTCTAAGTGCTATATATACACTTTCAATTGGATCCATCTCCCTAAGTCAATATAACTGCTGCAGCTTAACTAAAACTTCAATTCACCAAAACAATCATATACTCAAGAAAAATACAAGTTGTAGCATTTTGATAGCTGAGAAAAAGTAGTTCTCTTTCATTTGTAATAAATGAACAGCCCCATTGATCTGTTCTATTTTTGATTCAGTGAAGCAACATAAATATTTAAAACTTTTAAGAAGAAAAGGAAGGAAAATAAAGGGAACTTTTCTTGGTTGTCTAAGCCTTTAATACTGCTTAAAAAATTCTAGTAGCTGGGATTACTGTTACTTTGTCCTGATTTCCTCGTCCTCTTTTCTCATACTTTTCATCAAAATCACTACTTAAAAGAGGCTGATTATTCTTTCCTGAATGCAGTTTCCTTCGGTTGCCAATAAGTTCCACAAGGAAATATAGTCAACCACTTTTATGCCTAATGTATTGCATGTTATTTGTAACTTCACTATCTAAAAGTTTCTGCTGATAGAGAACGATGGTTTTATACTTTTATAGTCTAACACTCATCCCACTTCTGGGCCTGAAGAGGCTCAAGAAGTAGATTTTAATTAAATGGGTGAAGGTTTCATTTATTTTAAATGACAGATAGGCCTAGCAGGATCCAAACTCAGGTTTATCCTAAGTTTTGACAATCTACTGATTTGTTTAAGTTTTATAAGCTTCCACTGCATTAAGGAACAGTTCATTGAGACAATACTAATTATTACTTTTATTTGAACAGGATACGGTTTCACTATGGCCATCCAGATGTGTTTGACAGGATCTTCCACATAACTAGAGGCGGCATTAGCAAGGCTTCCCAGGGAATCAATTTAAGCGAGGATATATTTGCTGGTAAATTTTCTATATTTTGTAAAGATTTATTACATTTGACATATAAGCTGGTCATAATACTGTTTTCAGGTTTCAATTCAACATTAAGACGTGGAAATGTTACCCACCATGAGTACATCCAGGTCGGAAAGGGTCGTGACGTCGGGCTTAACCAAATTTCACTTTTTGAAGCAAAAGTGGCCTGTGGCAATGGGGAGCAAATACTCAGCAGAGATATCTATCGGTTGGGTCATCGCTTCGATTTCTTCCGCATGCTGTCATTTTACTTTACGACTGTTGGCTTTTATGTCAGCTCAATGGTAATGCCCATTTCCTTGCTTTAACTTGATCTCCAAAAATAAAGTAATAGGACACCCTATGTTGATACTTTTTCACATTATAATTATACTGAACATCTAACAAGCCAGTGTAGACATGATCATCGGGCGGGCCAACCGGGCTTAAACATTTGTTCACGGCCCGACCCACCAATAACTCGGGCCGGGCCGGGCTAGAATAGTCTAGCCCGTTACCGCCCATCGACCCGTGAGAGATCGGGCTAGTCGGTCGGGCCGGGCCGGCCCAACCCACCAATCACTCGGCCCAACCCATATTTTAGCTATTTTTAGAATTTTTTTAACTATTAGCTCATTTTAAAAAAAATATTTATATTCCTCCATCTAAAAAAAATTAAAATAAATTAAAATTTTTAAAGGCGTGCTTAAAATAATGCGAAACGGTATAATACAAAAAAATTTACTGTAGCAGCGGTAAATTACTGTAGCAGAACGCAAGGTACTGTAGCAATGGCCAGGCTACTGTAGCATAACGGGCGGGCTTTCGGGCCGGGTCGGGTGGGCAAAGGGCTGGCCCGTGCCGCCCATGGGTAGTTCGGGCTCGGGCCGGGCCGGGCCTAAACCGGGTCCGGGCCGGGCACGAGCGGGTTGAGCCATTTGATCATGTCTAAGCCAGTGTTACACTAGAATTGAAGAATCAGAGGAATATTGTATCTGATTCACTAATTCATGGAGCATTTATTATGCTTGCCATAATTGTTGCTGATGAGTTACTAATACCTTCATGCTTCTGCCTCATTTCTTGATCTCTGAGTTTCTTTATTGATCTATGCAGATGGTTGTTCTTATAGTATACATCTTCTTGTACGGAAGACTTTACTTGTCATTAGGTGGATTGGAGAGTGCAATTATGAAGCAAGCAAGAATGAGAGGCAATGTTGCCCTTCAGGCAGCCATGGCATCTCAATCTATAGTCCAGTTGGGTCTATTAATGGCGTTACCAATGTTTATGGAAATTGGACTAGAAAGAGGATTCAGAACAGCTTTGGGTGACTTCATCATTATGCAGCTTCAGCTGTGCTCAGTGTTCTTTACATTCTCTCTAGGAACAAAGTCGCATTACTTTGGGCGGACGGTCTTGCACGGTGGGGCGAAATACAGAGCCACAGGCCGTGGTTTTGTAGTCCGACATGTAAAGTTTGCAGAGAATTATAGAATGTATTCAAGGAGCCACTTTGTCAAAGGGTTGGAGTTGATGGTTCTTCTGATAGTTTATCAGATATATAGCTCTGTGGCAACCGACTCTATTGCTTATTTGCTTCTTACGTCATCGATGTGGTTCCTAGTTGTTACGTGGTTATTTGCACCATTTCTTTTCAATCCGTCCGGTTTTGAATGGCAGAAGATCGTTGACGACTGGGACGACTGGACGAAGTGGATAAATAGTCGGGGTGGAATAGGTGTGCCTGCAAACAAAAGTTGGGAATCTTGGTGGGACGAGGAGCAGGAACACTTGCAGTCGACAGGATTCTTGGGGCACTTTTGGGAGATCGTTCTCTCTTTCCGATTCTTCATCTTCCAATACGGAATAGTATATCACCTTAGTATTGCCAATGGGAACAAAAGCATCATGGTATGTCTTCTTCTTTCTTCTCAATTTCTAACCATTCTGTAAGTACCGATTAAAAAAATTCTCTTGACAAGTTTTATGTTGACCACCAAGTAATGATAGGAAACCTTTATCTGCTGCATGCAAATTTATTTCCTTTGTTGGGCAAATGATACTCCATTCAAGTCAATAACATGTTCCTTCTTTGAGGGTTCTCACGCTCAACTTGTAATTAGGCCATGGGGCAGTTGGATTAGGTTGATATCATGATAATACAAATAAACCACACTAAGTATGCACGTTTACTTGTGCTCAGGTGTATGGCCTATCTTGGTTGGTTATTGTTGCAGTGATCCTAGTTTTGAAGGTCAGTTATTATTGAATAATTTTTTTCACAAAAAAAAAGATCTACCTCTTCTCTCCCTGTCCAATATTTTCCCTTCCCTACTTTGCTTAATGGGAGTTTCTTCTGTAGGTGGTGTCCATGGGAAGGAAGAGGTTCAGCGCTGACTTCCAACTCATGTTCCGGCTTCTCAAGTTATTCTTGTTCATCGGTTCCGTAGGGACTTTGGTCGTCCTCTTCACCCTTCTTAATCTAACAGTAGGCGACATCTTCGCCAGCTTACTTGCTTTCATTCCAACGGGATGGGCACTGCTGCAGGTAACACCTTCAGTCATATCATAGGCAGCTTCACGAGCTTCATTTTAGGTTGTCATTATTGGTATCTCTTGGAGCAGATATCGCAGGCGTGCAAGCCAGTAGTAAGGACATTGGGACTCTGGGGCTCTGTTAAGGCACTGGCAAGGGGCTACGAGTACATCATGGGCCTCGTCATCTTCGCGCCAGTCACGATGTTGGCGTGGTTCCCCTTCGTCTCTGAGTTCCAGACCAGGCTGCTGTTTAACCAGGCGTTCAGCCGAGGCTTGCAGATCTCTCGTATCCTGGCTGGTGGGAAGAAGCAGAGCTGAGATTCCGAGAGCATGGGGGAGTAGAAACACTCTTGGAGCGAAGGCAGAATTCGACGACACCTCTAGAGAGAGAGAGGAAAAGATGTGTCTCCAAGTGCCGAGAAAAGTAGATCAACGGCATTTTCCTTTTTGCTGATATATCTTGAGAGATGCAGCATCCATGTAATGTACCGTCCAACCATTGATTGCGTCATATCTTTTGATTGTGTGTACGTAGCCATCTGTAGAAACGCCTAGACATCAAAGGGGATTTTTAATTAATATCAGGTAAATAAACACCAATTATTTTCCTTATTGTGCGATCTGTTAGTAGGGGTGGCAAAAATTGACCCGACCCGATAACCCGACACGACAACCCGACTGTTAATTGGGTTTGGGTTTAGTCTAATCGGGTTCGGGTCATAAACGGGTCAACCCACCTAACCCGATTATTAATCGGGTCGTGTTCGGGTTTATACCACTGACCCGCTTGACCCGTTTAACCTGTTTAAGTAAACGGGTCGGGTCGGGTCGGGTCGACCCGCAAACCCGCCATATATATATATATATAAATTTTTAACCCTAACCCTAATACTCAACACCAGTTGAGTGAGTCCCCAAATCGGCCAAATCCCGATCCCGCAGCCATCGCACCTCGGCCTTTACCCATGCCCGCAACCATCGCCCCTTGGTCCTTACCCATGCCCGTAACCGTCGCCCCTTGGCCCTTACCCATGCCCGTAACCGTCGCCCCTTGGCCCTTACCCATGCTCGCAGTCGTCGCCCCTTGGCCCTTACCCATGCTCGCAGCCGTCTCCTCGTCGTCTTCTTCCATTAGATCGGCTTAATGGTGCACCGACCGAGAGGGCAATGATGGCCGCGGCGGTGGTGGAGAGTGGAGACAACGGTAAGCTCTTGCTTCCATTAGATTAGCTTAATGGTCTTCTTCCATTAGATCCCTTCTTCTTCGAAATCTCATCATCTCTTCCCCTCCTCCCTCTCACCTCCACCGCCGCCAATGGCAAGCTCTCGTCGCCACCGCAGCCTTCTCTCCTCATCTCCGACGGGCCTCCCACTCTCTTGCAGCCTTGCCTCTCCTCAGACTTCCGACGGAAATCCTAAGGCTCGATCTTCTCTGATCCTCCCTCTCGAGGCCTCGCCTCCACCGCCACCCTTCTCTCCTTAGATCTCCGACGGATCGCCATCCTTCTTGCACGCCTGCCTGCCTGCCCCATCGTCGTCGCTGTCGGTCGATCGATCTACCACGCCATCGCCGTCAGTCTCCAATCTCTATCATTGAGGAGTTGGATTTGTTACCGACTTATAGTTGTAATTAAGGATTTGTGTTAGGATTTGTGGGTTAATGGCTTGTATAACTGAGAGTTTATTGTATAAAAGATTCTATTTGTGTTAGCCCAGTCAATTGTATAATAAATTCTGTTTAAATCCAGGGTTAATGGCTTAATACTTATAATTATTATTTTTATGTTGTATAAATTTTGAGTTGAAAAGATATTATTGTATAATGTATTATTTATATAGTGTAAATTAGTAAATATTAATTTTTATATGGGGTTAAATAGTAAATCATTAAATATTATTGTATTATTCGGGTCGTGTTAATACGACCCATTTTTTAAACGGGTTACACGGGTTGTGCTGTTTTAACCCGACCCATTTAATAAACGGGTTACACGGGTTGTCGTCGTGTTACCCGTTTAATAAACGGGTCGTGTTCGTGTTTACTAAATACAACCCGTTTAATAATCGGGTCGTGTTCGTGTTAGGGAGATGTTGACCCGACCCGAATCTGACCCGACCCGAACCCGCTTAACCCGACCCGATTGCCACCCCTATCTGTTAGAATGACAAGTTGTTAGTGCAATCTGAGAGCTATAAGTGGTCAAATGTTGGGGTATACAAAGTAGAGGTTTTACATGTGAACATTTGGTGATAAAAAAATAGTGAGGACAAGTGCTGGGGGTTGTAAAGAAGTCTTAAACAGGGTTTTGAGATTTCAAGAAAGGCGTAGATTTACTGGTCCTTGAGAATAATTGAATCTCTCCAAAGTCAAACTCAATTGAATTCAAACGCCAAGACAATGGCCTATAGGTAGGGGTGAAAACGGATTGGATACAGACTTGATAGTATTCAACCCATATCCACATTCATATTTTTAGTTTGGATACGGATTCAGGTATAATTTTCGGATAGAGGATCAAATCTTAAAAGAATGTTGATTAAATTTTAAATGAATTATAATCTTTTATTTATATATAATTAACATAAAAATATTAAGAGTTTAAAAAAAATATACTTTTTGTATGTCAAATACATATAAAATTAGAGAAATTAATGTCTACAAATAATATATAACCAATAATTAGTAACAATATCAATATTCACTATTTAAATAAGTAAACTAAAAATTGTAAATTATTCAAAAAATTATGTGGGTAAACAAATATCCGATATTTGTATTCGAATTTGAAATTATATCCGACTTGTATCTGTATCCGTATTCGAATTTTTTTCAAAAATTTTATCCATATCTGAATCAGATAAAAAATTTTATTTGAATCCAATCAGATAGCGGGTCGAGTTGGAATTAATCCGATCCATTTTCACCCCTACCTAGAGGGGCTGAACGGCTGCCGACTAGAGGATATCTAATGGGGCTGGTTGAAGGGGAATGTGTTGGCTCTCGTTTGGAATCAATGTACCCTTCGACGGTAGTGATAGAGAAGGTGGCAACGCTAGTCAGAACTAAGATCATCGGTGATAAGGATGGTTGTGAAGGTAGAGGCAAAAGAGAAGGAAGGGAAGATGGAGGAAAAGTTGTATGCCTCGAAGGAGAAGGGGAGAAAGATAAAACATTGGATTGGCTAAAACGGAAAGAAGAAGAGAGAAAGTGGGAGAAGATAAAAGAAGATAAAAGTTGAGAAAATCACTATAAGAAGGAGAAGTACTTCTCCCCTTCCCTAGCCACATAAGCTAGGAAAGGAGAGGAAAACACCGCAAACGAGGAGAATAAATTCTCTAGAAGAGAGAGAAGAAGATGCAGTCGAAACCCTAGCAGAGTTAGGGTCGACTGAAAGTGTGACATTAGGTAGGCCTCAAGTGATTTAAGCCGAGCCAAGCTTGAGGCATGCTAGACTGAACCCATGCCGAGCCCAAGCTTAAATCGAACCTATTTTTAAGCCAATCTCAAGTAGAGCTAATCCAAGCCAAACTAAGCCCGAGCCAAACCTAATTATAAAACTATGCTATTTTCAAACCAAGTCGAACGAGGCCTATTCTTTAAGTCGACTTGGATTGAGCCTAAGCTGCAAAGCCGTAAAAGAACCTGTTGAGTTGAGTGAGCCTTATATATAATATACATTAATATATAAATATATAATATTAATAAATAATTTTTTGAGCCTTATATATAATATACATTAATATATAAATATATAATATTAATAAATAATTTTTTGAGCTGAGACTGAATGAGCCGGTTCCAACCCAACTTGAAATTCATTCAAATCCACAAATTTTTCTAGGCTCGACTCAAGCCAAGCTGTGCCCGAGCTTCAACCTGTTTATCTTGACACCCCCAACGGATGAGGGAGACTCCTGAGCATTTTTTGGGCCAAGTTAAGCTCGGTTAGGGGGCATCTCTAAGCTCGGTTAGGGGGCATCTCTAAGCTCGGTTAAAGTCCAACTCAACCTGAAATATTTATTTTAATCTAAACCTAAGCCTGTCCTATGTACTTGTAGAGTTGTAGCTCGACCCATGTCCCACAAACTCAACCTGAAATATTGATTATGTTGTGTTAGATCATTAGAGTTGTAAACTTGTAATCAAGCTTAAACTCAACCGATTTATAGACCGGGTCTCATAATTTAAATCCGAGCAGGTCCAGTGCAATAAAATTCCTTGACCTCGCCTGCTAAAAATGAGTGGGTACTGGGTGGGTCACACATGGTCATGCCTAGACGTGAAAAACAGGTCGTGCAATTGGGGTTAAGCTATCCATGCTCAGGTGTAACTATCCTCTTAGGGTTTAATTTAGAATATTTCACAATTGAATATATGATCATTTGCATAAAACTCTTTTAATTGTTAAAATAGCAAAATAGATCATGGTGCATAGTCATATACATCTTTTATGTAAATTATACATATTTCATTATAAAAATATGTTTATTTAGTGTAAAAAATAAAAGCATTCAAGAATTCAATCTTAATATTACTAAAACGCAAATAGCCCTTGAATATGTGCTATACTATCCAACCAACACTGCATTTCCAATCTCCACTCTTTTTTGTTCTACCTGTCGTTTGCCCCCCTCTTCCTCTCTTTTTCAAATAAGAATTCAGAGGTCAAAGAGAAGAAACCAGAAAAATATTGCACAACAGTTGTAAAATAGAAACTATGATAGCATGAATGGCTGGAAGAGATGTCAGAGGAAGAACCTGTGATTCCAAAAGCACACCAGTTATGACCATTATATATGATGAAAATGTAATTATCCAAATAACATCAAAATAGTTCATAATTACAGATAAATTCTCTGTAAAAGGTGAAGTTATTCCTTACTTCGACAACCAGTAAATAAAAATAAGAAATGTACAAACAGATGCCACCAGAGAAAGAATGATTGTATCCATTGATTTCTTCCGTCTAATTGCTGACAGAATATGATTTACCTGCACAGTTATACCGAACAGTTATAGATGATGACAGTGTGGAAAAATGGCTAACTGGGTCAAAGAAACCAAACTGTACATACCGTCGGAAGTCTGCTGCTAACATTGCTTATCTTTGTGTTGATGCCACCAAATGTTGAGCGCTGAAGAACAAGTGTCCCTAGAGTAGCTTGGGCTTGGGATATCACCGAATCCATCTGCAATACCATCGCAGGGATGATTAGCGCATAGATTTAAACATGCTAAAAAATAGACTTGCACCACAATTGCAGAACATCATTCTTGGAGCAACACCATGGCTCCAGATATTCATAGATCCATACAAAGGCAGAGAAAAGAGGTGACTTCTTTCTGATCTATTGGAAATGTAACAGCGGAAGAAAGGATGTCCAAAGAAGAGTCAGAACCCATGGAATTTACTTTACTCATTAGAGTGAAGAAGTCTGACATAGGCACTGAAATTCTAGTTGTAATTTCGAAAAACAAGGATGGCGGCATGCTTAATGCAATTCAAGTAACATGAAATATAAGTGAACAAATGGAAGAATTTATTAATCCTCTGCCCAGGCAATAATTTCATGACATACTGTGCAATGAGACCCATCTTCAGGAGTGGCTACAGTGGCAGAGGCCAACAAGTCATAAGAGAATGGAAGGAAGATAAAGTTCATCTAGAAGTTTACCCTTTGAAGAACTTTAACTAGTTAGACACCAGGTTCAACCAGATATAGATGCCATAACTCTTACAGAGCTAGGGAAAATTGTCAAACCATATTAGAACAGTGATAACAGAAAAGCAGCACTACTATTCTAGAAGCACATTAAGGGGGAAAAGAAATATTTTGAATAACATTAGTGATTTCCCCTGAAAAAGTAGCCCTTCCTAGTAATAAAGTTGCCAAGTGACTGTTAAAAGTCCTGTGTTGCCAAACCATCTTGCAGTACTGTGTCAAACTTAATTATAGGTTTTAAATAGATTTGAGCTTTGACCAACCTCCATTCCATAACTACTAGAAACATTTCGTTCCCTTCCTGCTAAACCAATGATCCATAACCAATGCCTGATTGTTTATCTCAACTTAATCACCATTGGAAATAATTAAGCAAAATTTTCTCTTTGCGTAAGCATGCCTGATTGTTTATCCCAAGTTAATCACCGTTGGAAGTAGTTAAGCAAGAATGTTCTCTTTGCGTAAGGCGTGCCTGAATGTTTATCCCAAGTTTATCACCATTGGAAGTAATTAAGAAAGAATGCTCCCTTTGCATAAGGCATGCCAAGTATGGGAGTGCATAGCAGTCTTCAAACATAAATGGAGAAGCTGCCTTTGTTACTTATTGCCAAATAAAAATCTGACGTTTATGGCATTCAGTATTCAGGGAAAATCATACAAGAAACAGCCAACAGATTAACCCTTTTCAAATAGTAACAACTCAGGTAACAAAATGTGGACTCACAAAATTTGGAGCACTCATCGTTGATGCAAAAGATCAAATACTCTATTCTTACAGTAAAAGCTGATGTAAGTTAAATGTAAATATAAATGTAGATGGTAAGTAAGTCAAAATCAAAAGATGGTACACTACATAAGAACTATAACTGCAAATGTAGATGAAATGTAAGTTAAAACCAAGCAAATAGTAGCTTTAGCTTCTTTCACACCAATAAAAATGTGTGCCCAATGCACAAAGAAATGTTAAGCAGTAAGTGAAACAGGTGCATCTTTAATATGAAAACCAACATTAGAAACCTCTGCTAAATTGCTGATAGAGAAAGAAGATGACACCTGTCCTGAGTTTCTGCTGATTGTTGCTTGTTCTTTAAGGAGAAGAAGATCAGCTGAAGCACCGCCTTCTTCCAGGTCCAAATTTGCCCTGTCAAATTCCCTGAAGTCAAGAAGCAGGGAGGCATGTTCCTGCTTAGCTCTAAGGCTTGCTCTCAAACGATAAAATTCCTGCAGTTAAATGATGTCGAAACAAGGTACTTAACACTGATCTATTTATAGTTTGGCATTGATACAGATCCACTCCAACTCAAGCCTTGCAGTTTCTTAAATTAAGGTCTAAAGATTAAATATTTGTTACCTGTGATAGATGCATATTCTACACCAACTCCCATTATAAATAATTACTCAAGGCTTATCGTAGTGTTCCAACTAATTAGGGTAAGAGGTAAACATACCTGAGTAAGGTCTTGCAAAATCTCTTTATGACGAGTCAAAGTATGAGAAAGAACTTCTGCCCCTCCTGAAGATACCCATGTTTGCATCTGTGAGTTTACTTGCTGAAGCTGCTTTAATAGTCTCTCTATACCAGATTCAAGATCATTCTCTGAACCATCTGGTTTTGTTGAAACCAATCTACGATATGTATTAATCTGGTCATCTATCTGAGCTTCAAGTTTCCTTGCCTACAAGGAAATAATATATCCTAAATTTAGCAAGAAAAGGAGAAAAATAATATGATAATACAGCAAACCCAAGGTAATGTTTTGCTTTTCACCAAGGGACTACAAGCAACCAGATATTACTCGGTGATTGTGAAATGATAATTCTTTACAAGAACATACTACACAACTTAAGTAGTCTTTTTATGATTTAATATCATATTAATATAAAATTTTAAAACTATTAGCACTTTCGAACTATTTACAAATCTAGGTTTTCTCTCTCCTTGTCTTTTGCCACCTCATTCATTTTCATCACGTCATCTTCCCCACCTCTCTTTTCTTCCCTCTCGCTCATCCAATCAAAATCAACCCTTCTCTCAACCTCATCCAATTCTCTTCCTCTTCTCCTTTCCCTACTCCAAAACCATACCTACCTCTCTTGCGTCGTTGTTACCCCTACGGTGACAATGGTCAACATGCAATTAGAGAGAGGAGAGATATCTAAGTGTGACTTTGGAGGAGAAGGGGGGAGAGAAGATGAGATGAAAAGGTGAATGGGGTGGAGGTGAGGGTGGGGGTGGGAGTGGGAGAAGATGTGGTTGGGGAGGAAGATAAGAGATTATTTGGATTGGATGGAGCAGAGAAAGGGAAGGGAAGAGAGGGAGAAGTGAGGAATATAATGATATGGCAAATATAGATGAAATAGCAAATGATAAGGAGAGAGAAACTTTGATATGTAAATAGTCAAATACTAAGTGTAACTTCAGAAACTCTCGTGTACTTTGAACTTAAGCATTGAGCTCCCCTGTGGTTTGGACCAAAGTATAATCATTATTTTTTTCATTATATTTAACATACCAATAAGTAACAAACTTCTCCTTCCAAACAGAAAATATTGTTCACCATGACTTAATACGTAGGAGCAAATTTTCATTTTACCTTCCCATTAATGGCAAACTAACAGTTGTATTTTAGTCCAAACCACGAAGAACTTTAGTGCTCAAGTTGAAACTTGAAAGTATATGGGAGTTTCATATAATTAGGCCACACCACAAAGAGGTAAAGTGCAATTTCTCACCTGCTAAAGGGAAGAGAACTGATTGCCGTCTATGATACAGGTATGAATTAGCTACTCAAAAAAGGAAAGTAATTCTTTATAAGCACAGACTTATAAAGATGCAGGTAAAGCATCAGTGTGAAATATGAAAAAATGTGTCACAAAGTAGATATGAAGAATTATCACAAATATGTAGATGTGGCCCAAGGAAATGGATGTTGCCCAAATGAAAACCAATATGAGAGCTCAATACTTTTGGGCGATCATGAAGTAAGCCATAAAGGATTCCAAACATGGAAATACAAAATGGATTGCTTCTATTGTCCATAACTCAATTAGGGATGATGCCTCCTTTTTGTCCATCCCCATTTTCATTTGATATTGCCAACATAGGAAAAAATTAAGTTAGTGAAAAGAGCCCTTCCCTTGGCTATTCATCGGCACAAGAAAATATCAAACAAAATTAACCAACTGGCTAGCAGAAAACTTCAATAGGCTATCATACCATGGCAACATCATTGTGACACTCTAAAGTATTATATGCATCCAAGTGCAGAATGACTGAAACTCATCAATACCTATTTTACTAATTAGTAAAAAAAAGAGCTTACTTCATATCATACCATTAGCCATAAATCATAGAAATCCAGCACTATTTTAGTCTGTAGGATAGTCCTAGATCTTCTCTTACCATAAATAGCTTTGTTAGAAGTTACAATTGGCATAACATGATCCAGATTTAGGTACAGCTCGCCTTTATCATCTTAGCGTAGCAAATTATTACCATAGAAACACTGCAATATGTCTTGAATAATAAGGGTTATGTTACATATTAGACTACCTAGATCAACAGATGTTATACATGTTACATTCAAAAATCAAAAGTTTAAATAAAGATGCCCTCTCTCTCTCTCTCTCTGTGTGTGAAAAACTGCATTTGGACTTTGGAACCAATTTTGTGAAATTTACGCTTTATAAGTTCTAAAATTTATGAACTTTTATCTAATTCTTCTAAAAGTTATCTAATAAATTCCTACAAACCCTGAGCCGATAAAATAATCGAGATTGCTGAAGCCAAAGCTCCAAAACCTCAATCAAAGCTGTAAAATAGATTCCTACCAAACTTTTATTCATATTACCACTATGATTTTTCTGTTCCGTCCTTTACAAGCAACATATACAAGAACATATAGTGATCAGAAATCTGATTGAGCTTCCAATGAAGTATGAATACAATTAACTGAATCTTTCCCCAATTGTGCAATCGATTTTATGAATGTAACCCTAAATCTTTCCTACACGAAGAGCTCAATTCCGACCTCGAATTTCAACTCTTTGACCGAATTTTAGGACAGACCAGCCTCCCGATTGCCAAATCTGCGGCCAAATGGAGGGAAATCTCTACGTCTGGATCGAAAGAAGAAGCAAGAAAGGGACTAATTCGAATACCTGTTTGCGAAGTGCGTCCCATGAGGACGCCTCCATTCGTATTTGCTGGGAGATCTAGAGATCCGATTAGGAGAGAGAAAGAGAGAAGATGGAGAGGAGGGTCAGATTCAGAGTTGTCGGCAAATGGAAGATAGAGGCTACCACCCTTCCCTTGTTGGGCTGGGTCAATAAATCGGTCGCCCAATCTTTCGATTCGATTCGATTCGTATTACCATCCAGTTAATGAGCCGATCTCTTTTTCGTTGGTAAACTAGTGTATTTGCCACGTGTTCTAGGTTTAGTCGATTAGATGACTAAAGCAATGGTTAGTGCGTAGAATAATACCCCCCTAATATCCACTATTCACTTCTTTCTCCTAATAGTTTTTAATACTCGATCCCATCATTTTAATAACATACTTAAATGAATTGTTCATGATCATTATTATAGTGCAGGTAGGAGCGTACATTTATGATTTTAAGTGTTTTGTTAATACAATTATTTAAGAAAAAAATTAAATGAATTGCTCTTATGAGCGTCCACTAGTAAAATAATAAATTTAATTTGTTTTTTTTTTTACTTGACAAGATCTGAGGGTTGCACAACACTCAATTTGCGATTAGCAAAACCAGGGCAACCTGCATACGTGTCGCAATCGGAACTTCTATCTAAGCAACAAAGCAAAAGACAAAAAAAAAAAACATTTATATTTATTGCAAGTAAGCTGGCGATTATTTATATATGAAAAATAGAAGAAGTAGATAGATACGCTAACAATTAAAAAAGAGAATAGTTAAATAGCCGAATAAGATGAACACCGTTAAACTAGTGATGATGTGATGGGTATAATGCTGCAATTGATTCTCCATCCAATGTGTTAGGTGAATTCCATTGTTATCCTGAGTTTCTTATAATACTGCTGCTTACGACCTGATTAATCTAACTCTTTTAAATCAGCATTGTAAAATTGTAACTTGACAAATTAATTGCCTATAAATGTTTGATTAAAAAAAGAAAGGAATAGCACGTTGTGTTGTCTATAATTAGCTAGTTGACTCAGAATATTTATATATATAATTATTCGGGCATATTAATTAGTTATATATATAGATTTTTTTGTACACAGAAAAATTTAGTCATCAATAAAAATAAAAAGTAAAAATTTCAGAAACTTTTTTGAGCAAACATGGTCCATAAGAACAGCAGCTCAGCGCTAGCTGCGCCCCCAACCGTAGGAACCGGTCCCCCGATCCCTCCAATTCCATCCGTTCCCTCATAACCGCGCTCTGTTCTGTCGTTGGGCCCCAAACTTGGTCCCACCTCCAAGATAAAAGGAAGGGGGCTCTTGGGCCTACTTCTTCTGTTCTTCTATCGATCTATTGTCCGCAATTGCCTCCCCTCTCCCTTCTAAGGCGTGAGAGAGAGAGGCAGCCACAAGGAGAGCTTGGGAGAAAGGATAGGAAAACAAGGTCTTCTTTATCTGGAGCTCTCTTCCTCTCTCCAATGGCGTCCCTCTCCTTGGAAGAAATCAAGAATGAGACCGTTGATCTCGTTAGTGTTATCGCCTTCCCTATACCAAATCTTAATCTATCTTCTTCTTTGTGATATTGGGTTAAAGAAAAAGAGAGAGAAATACATGTAACTTTTTGTAAACTTTTTTAGGAGAAAATTCCTGTGGAGGAAGTGTTTGAGCAGCTAAAATGCACCAAGGAGGGGCTCACGACGGCCGAGGGCGAGCAACGCCTCAGTATCTTCGGGCCCAACAAGCTCGAGGAGAAGAAGGTGATAGATTTAGCTATTACTAACCCTAACAATTTATATATCTTGGCAGAGTGATAACTTCTTGAATTATTTTACTTGTTACAGGAAAGTAAGTTCCTTAAGTTCTTGGGATTCATGTGGAACCCGCTCTCATGGGTAATGGAAATCGCCGCCATCATGGCCATCGTTCTCGCCAATGGAGGGGTAACTTTATTTTATTATTATTTTTTTGAGGTCACGTAAAAGTTTTGCATGCATGCATCTGGCTAACAATGATACATATCATGCACGTTGATAATATAAGGGTAAGCCTCCAGATTGGCAAGACTTTGTTGGCATCGTCGTGCTCCTCATCATCAACTCCACCATTAGCTTCATCGAGGAGAACAACGCTGGCAATGCCGCCGCTGCCCTCATGGCTGGCCTTGCCCCCAAGACCAAGGTAATATCACAACCATCGATCTGCCTATGTAGATGCAGTTTTGTTAGAGATGGATTAGTTTACGATAATGGGCAAAAAAGAAGTGGCCAAATCACAAATTGTGAAATAGTTTAAAATCCGGGTGTTAAAAACAAAAGCACTAAAATATTGGGTATTATATGAGCATTTCACTAAATATAAGAGAACGACTAATTTCATAATTGGTGAGTTAACGTCGACCCGTTAGTTTCTTGCCTTGATCAATCTTAGCCTAATATTTATTTTGAAATCTAATTTGAATGGGATGGAATGGTGATCTATAGGTCCTGAGAGACGGGAAGTGGTCGGAACAGGAGGCGGCCATCCTCGTCCCCGGTGACATCATCAGTATCAAGCTCGGCGACATCATCCCGGCCGACGCCCGTCTCCTGGAGGGCGACCCCCTCAAGATCGACCAGTCGGCCCTCACGGGTGAGTCCCTCCCAGTGACCAAGAACCCCGGTGCCGAGGTCTTCTCGGGCTCCACGTGCAAGCAGGGAGAGATTGAGGCCATCGTCATTGCCACCGGAGTCCACACTTTCTTCGGCAAGGCCGCCCACCTCGTTGACAGCACCAACAACGTCGGCCACTTCCAGAAGGTGCTCACCTCCATCGGAAACTTCTGTATCTGCTCGATCGCGGCCGGCATGCTCGTTGAGATCGTGGTCATGTACCCGATCCAGCACCGCCGGTACCGTGATGGCATCGACAACCTCCTCGTGCTGCTTATCGGAGGGATACCGATCGCGATGCCGACCGTTCTATCGGTCACGATGGCGATTGGATCGCACCGACTGTCGGAGCAGGGGGCAATCACAAAGAGGATGACGGCAATCGAGGAGATGGCCGGAATGGATGTGTTGTGCAGTGACAAGACCGGCACGCTGACGTTGAACAAGCTCACCGTCGACAAGAACTTGATTGAGGTGATAAATTTATCACCATGCATGCACGTCATGCATGCATACGTAGGCTTTAAATGCATTAATGGTAGTTTTTCAGGTGTTTGTGAAGGACATGGACAAGGACACTGTGATGCTCTACGCAGCGAGGGCTTCCAGGGTCGAGAACCAGGACGCAATTGATGCTTGCATAGTTGGAATGTTGGCAGATCCTAAGGAGGTAATCCATAACCTTTTTTTTTCTTTACTTTAGCTTTCGACAGATCCAAATTTAAGTTTTCACATTTTACAAAAGATTCCTACCTTTTCGAGTTCCCTAGAAAGATTAGACTTGCATGATCCTTTTTTTTTTCTCGTTGTTTAGATCGTACGAAAAAATACCTCAAAAAAAATATATCATCTGAACTGATTTATGTCCAATCTCAATAGTGATGTATTGATCTCTATTATTTTCGCAGGCACGGGCGGGGATCCAAGAGGTTCACTTTCTTCCCTTCAACCCAGTAGACAAGCGAACCGCAATCACCTACATCGACTCCAATGGCAAGTGGCACAGGGCTAGCAAGGGTGCCCCAGAGCAGGTACACTAGATGTTATATATACAAATCTAAAACAAAGCCACTTCCACGAATATCTATCATCTACAAACATCATATATATGCCACATGTTGATCAGATCATCGACCTCTGCAACCTAACAGAGGATGTGAGCAAGAAAGTCCACGGAATTATCGACAAGTTCGCGGAGCGCGGCCTCCGGTCCCTTTGCGTTGCGATGCAGGAGGTGCCTGAGGCTACCAAGGAGGGTGCCGGTGGTCCGTGGCAGTTCATGGGCCTCCTTCCTCTCTTCGACCCACCGAGGCACGACAGCGCTGAGACCATCCGCCGCGCGCTCAACCTCGGCGTCAACGTCAAGATGATCACCGGAGACCAACTCGCCATCGGCAAGGAGACCGGCCGTAGGCTCGGCATGGGCACCAACATGTATCCCTCCTCCACCCTATTGGGCGATAAAAGCTCCGACGTTGAGGGCGGTCTTCTCATTGACGAGCTCATCGAGAAGGCCGACGGCTTCGCTGGAGTCTTCCCTGGTACCGAACCCTCATATGCTTGCTTATATATGCTTCAATTATTAAGCGTGTCTAGGTTTACATGTTTCCGTAGGTCACCTGTTTAGGAAGGTTAGTCAAAATATGTCATTGTCTTGCCTTCAATATATCATCAGTCTTGACAAACGAGGGTAAGACTACGTACAAGTAGGAGTATATAAAACATCGTTCTTTAGAAAATGATATTTATGGAGCAAGAAATGCTATTGATAAAGCAACTCTTTTATGATGACACAAATATCTCCAGCATCTACTTTGTCGCATCTGGAGGAGTCTAATAAGATGAAATATGAGCATAGTAGTTATTTACTCATAGTCGGTCTCTCTGTTAATATCACTCCCCATTTTCCTACTATATATATATATATATATATATATATGATCTAAAATTGCTTACACATTTAAAATTTTTGATGGGAAAATTGATATAAGAGCACAAGTATGAGATTGTGAAGAGGCTGCAAGAGAAGAAGCACATCTGCGGCATGACCGGGGACGGCGTGAACGATGCGCCGGCCCTGAAGAAGGCGGACATTGGCATAGCGGTGGCGGATGCGACCGACGCCGCCCGCAGCGCATCGGACATCGTGCTGACGGAGCCCGGGCTAAGCGTCATCGTCAGCGCCGTGCTGACGAGCCGCGCCATCTTCCAGCGCATGAAGAACTACACCATCTACGCCGTCTCCATCACCATCCGTATCGTGCTCGGCTTCCTGCTCATCGCCCTCATCTGGCGCTTCGACTTCGCGCCGTTCATGGTCCTCATCATCGCCATCCTCAACGACGGCACCATCATGACCATCTCCAAGGACCGGGTCAAGCCCTCGCCGGTGCCCGACTCGTGGAAGCTGCGGGAGATCTTCGCCACCGGAGTGGTGCTCGGGACGTACATGGCGGTCATGACTGTCGTCTTCTTCTACATTGCCCATGAGACCGACTTTTTCCAGGTATATAGCAACACTCTTTAGAAGGTCTTTAATGTTGCCGATGACTAAAATTTCTTACATGGTAGGAGTAAGATTACAAATATAATATTAATCATCTTTCCTACACTCTTAATCATCAATGATACTCTAATGCCTCTTCAGGTGTCCCTATTATATTATTTACCGAGTAATGCTTTGGATAAGTTAACACAATTTTCTTTTCTGCTATGTCATGTATTCAAAATATGAAATAATTAATTATCGCCTAACTACTATCTCACCTTCTAGCTAGCTACTTCATAATTTTCTTTCTGACACTTAGAAAATCTTAGTCATTAACTCAACTACGATCGATGATTAGTTAATTATAAATGAACTCTCTTATCAACGTAGGAAACATTTGGGGTGAGATCAATTAGGGAAAACAAGAATGAGCTCACGGCAGCTCTCTACCTCCAAGTGAGCATCATCAGTCAGGCGCTCATCTTTGTCACCCGGTCCAGGAGCTGGTCCTTCGTCGAACGCCCCGGTCTCTTGCTCGTCGGCGCCTTCATTGCGGCCCAGCTGGTAGACTGTGATTCTTTCTCTCCATTCTCAATTAGCTCTTGGAAACGGAAACTCTACTAATCATTTCTTCTTACTACGTTGCATTGTAGGTGGCCACGCTCATCGCCGTGTACGCGTCGTGGGACTTCGCTAGGATCACCGGCATCGGGTGGGGATGGGCCGGAGTAATATGGCTCTACACCATCATCACATACTTCCCTCTCGACATCCTAAAGTTCATCATTCGTTACGCTTTAAGTGGCAAGGCCTGGGACAACCTTCTTCAGAACAAGGTATGTAGTTATCCACCGAGCTAAAGTGAAAATGATCGATACGGACTATTAGGTTAATAAATAATGGCCGCGAGTTGCTGAATTGATATGCAGACGGCCTTCACCTCGAAGAAGGACTACGGGAAGGGAGAGCGAGAGGCACAATGGGCGGCGGCACAGAGAACTCTCCATGGCCTTCAGACCGCAGACAACTCCGGCCTCCACAACGAGAGCAGCTACAGGGAGCTGTCGGAGATTGCGGAGCAGGCGAAGAGGCGTGCCGAGGTTGCCAGGTGCCAAAACAAGCACACAGTCTTGAATTGATTCTCGTTTTCAAGCCAATAGTTAAGACTGCTCGTGGACCGGGCCATGCCTTAGCCCGAGCCAGACTCGGAGGGCCTTCGGGCCAAAGTATGGGCTCGAGGTCCAGCTAAGGGTCCTTGGACCGAGCTTTGCCGGCATTCAGTCTGGTTAGGATTCATTCACCTAACTGAAACTGCAATTTGATAAATCTTCTCTTGTAGGCTTAGGGAGCTGCACACACTCAAGGGGCACGTCGAGTCCGTCGTCCAGCTCAAGGGGCTTGACATCGACACCATACAGCAGCACTACACAGTCTAATGCAATGAAGGCAGGCAGTGTGAGATTTTAATTGGAGGATGTGGAAGAAGGGAATGCTTTTTTTGGTCTCTTCGATCCTTTTCTCTCAGGAGGGGATAGCTTGTGGGCATTAGTTTCTAAGAAACAGGGAGAAGGAGGGGTTAAATATATATTAGATGGGAAAATTATATGTGCAAGTGGAAATTGATCAAAGTGTGATATTGTATTGTATTTGCGTTGATGACTTGCTCATATATTTTCTCTCTTTTTTTCCCCTGTTCCTTTAATTTCTTCTTGTATTCAAACTTGTTCTTTTGTTGCATTAGAAAAGGATTTTCTCATCAATTTCTATATGCTCAGTACTCCAAGAATATAGGTAAGAAAAGATCATTATTGGTAAACGAGACATCCAAGTTTAAGCTTCAAACTCTCGTCCGAGCAACAGAAGCATCTGAAGCCTAAAGCAGTACTTCTTCCTCCATCGGAAATAATCCTCCGATCCCGCTAATCTCCCGCCGATCACACGATAGCGCTTTCGAAGGCGAGACGGAAGGAGGAGAAGAGAAGTTAGAATTTTCCAATGACCGTAGTCTAATCCCCCTCCACGAGCGACGAACTGGGTAAGCGATGCTCTTATTGCAGGAAGTGACCGTGGAGCAACCGCGAGAGCCGTGCAAGGCACACCTGCAATTGCGATGCTACGGCCGCCTCTCGATCTTCAGGTTCGAGGCGGTGATGCATCCGTCGAAGACGCACCGGAGAAGTCGTCCCTCGGCTCCGGTGGCCATCGTCCTCGTATCACGATGCACCAGCCGCCTCTCTTTGATCGATCCTTCGGTTCGACGTCCGTCCCGCCATTTCCGAGCAAGTCTAGAACTAGGATTTATACAATGAAGCGATGCAAATGAGGACAAGGTGCATGGACATCCCCAAATCCTAAGGCTTTGTCTTGGGGGTCTCCGCACTTAGCCAAGAAGTTAACAAGAAGTTAACGAGCTAAGCTTGGGCAACGTTGATGACGAATTGAAATAACATTAATGTTTTCACGGCTAGGGACACATATAAAGCTAAAATTTTCATAAATAATTTAAATAAAAAATAAGAAATCTAAAACATTAACGGCCACAATAAATTTTAAAATATTCATGCAACCCACTAATAATAATACCCATACATAAGGCTACAACCCGTATAATTCAATCTACATAAAGAAAATAAATATTAAATTAAATTTAACATATTTTTGCCGGCTTCTTTGCGAATTTAAAATCATCTACTAATCTTAAAATATTCTACTAAAAGATAGTAAATCTAATTGCTAACAAATAGACATATTTACAATCTTAAAATAATATAATAAAAATTATATATATATAATTTTTAAAATAATACATTTATACAGGATACTTACCATATTAATACTTATTAGTAATTATAACTCATGTGTATCAATAAGAGAAAATATATTAAGCATTACATTGTTTGCTCTCCAAAAGTCTAAAAGTAATATATTATTGCACGCTCTTACACGGAGTCATCAAATCAATTAACAAGTTGGTCGCCATAGTCCTATCTACAAACCTCTGTCAGAAAAAAAAACGAAAATCGATCAAAGCAGATGACACAGTTGAAATAATATTTATTCATAGACTAGGTATGGACACTTATTCATTAAATGGATCATATGCGACGGTACATAGTACATAACTTTTGCAATTAATATGACTCACTCTCATGTAGCCACAGTGCCACACACCTTGATATATAAATACATTTCTTTAGTTGGAGTAGTAAATATACTCGTGATGGATTCCATTAATTTAAGGAACTCAAGCAAGGATGCGTTGGAGGAACAACAAGGCAATGATGTCTTTGAGCTCATTACAATTCGTGTATGCATCAACGTATTTGTACATGGCTTCCATCATCCGACTAAAATTGACTGGTCGTTCAAGAATTGGCATAGGAACCGCTGTTGGCTTGAGGAATGCTTGATTTGTAGTCTTCCATGCGTCTTCCACCAAAGCTTGGAGTTTCTTCATTGCTGTCTCCACTGTTGAGTTGTATTCCTTCATATAGCTGTCTATTGAGGTCACAAAATGTCCTCTCTTACGTTCAAGCTGCAAAAATTCACAAATTTGTTCGTAGTAGTCTTTAGCAATTAATACTAAGAATCTAAGGATGACATGTATAGGTTATCTAAGAGCTAATATGCATGATTAATTTTGTGTTTACTTATCCTTATGATCTATTTTCTCTATATATATCCGCGCTTTACTTTATTTTCGACTTTGGTTTGCAATATTCAAATTAAAGTATAATGATTGCATGCCTTATTCACATTCCTTTTTAAAATGTTATCGGAGGTCACGCGGATAAGAATTGAGAATTTTAGAGCTAACTCAAAATGCAAAAGAGTAAATACCTCAGCTGAGACGACATCATCCAAGCATCGAGAAATCATAGTCGAAGCTTTCACAATATCAGGAAATGTAGCAACCCACTCGAACACCTCCTTTGTTGCTACATCGCCCATCCCGACAAAAGAAGCACAAGCCATCATTCGATGGCATGTGGTAATCAGTGAAACGTTTAAATGCTCTTCAAAGGTCGGGACAAAGTCAATGGCATACCATTCAACTTCTTGGAGATAACATTTTGTTACTTTCTTTAACTGCAAAGAAGCAAAATATATGTAGTACTAGTGCATTAATTCTTTCGGATGTACAAGGTAATTAAGAACCATAAGTGTACGTATTAAGATGATTTACGATCCCAAAATTTTAAGGTAAGGTAAGAAGGATAGCTATAGTATACTTCTTCTATCAGGTAAGAAACACGATATTTCTCCTCGGGTGCTAGTTCATCCTCAAATTCTTTGTAGGTGTTGACAAGTTTGAGAAAGTAATGCTTCAAATACTCAGGTAGCTGCTCAGCTGCCTCTGTATCCCACCTATACACAGTTACCATTTTTTAGCGGAATCATGTACTATAAATATATTAATCATTCATTTTCAGATGAGGAAAAGAAAGAATATTTGTACGTAATTGTGAAGCATATATAGCTTGAGAAGTTCTTGGAGTCATTCACATAATTGACTTGGAAAATTATTAGACTTTAGCTTATAAATAGAACATAATTTTTCTCCAGATAATAGCTCCTGAAGGTGGAATTGATAAAGACATCAGTAAGTACTTCTATATGATGAATGCATATGTATTTTATACATGTTCATATATTGTCTCAACTAACTAATTAGTAGGTAAATATAACAATAGCATCAATTGAATGATGAGGAGTCGCATGCAGTCAATTAAGATAATTAATATAGACCTCTGTATGGCATCAGTAAGCTGTCGACACTCCTCCAAAGTTGCATAGACGTCGTAAGTATCATCCATGATAGATAGGAGGCCAATCACTTTCGTAGTCATCAAACGAGAGCGAGAATAGTGGGGCTCAAAAAGTACTCCTACGATCCAAAAATAACACTCCACTATGCGATCCCGAGCGTATCCTAACTTTAGAAGATCTGATTCCTTCCACCATCTGCAATTTGAATTACAATATTAGATGAAACTTATACCAATTTCATAGAGAGGAATAGGATGCAATATATAGCATTCAGATAGTATTCAAGTTGGCATTACGCAGTCCTACTGCGACAAAATATCAGGAACACAGCCGTACTGCTTTAGTGTAATTTATTGGACATACTACTGAGAGAAGTTGAGCGACTTACAGAGTTATAATCTTCAACTCCTCACAATGAATAGATTGTACCAGATTGAAATCCAGCTTTGCAAGCTCTAGGACTGAGTTGTTACATGCATCCTCCGCTTCGTATTCGGAAATGTAACGTCTTGCCTCTAGCCTCTTCATCGTCCTATACAACGGCGTTTCAAGAAAGCGTGACACTTGCGGCGCTAGAGGATGCTCCAAACTTTTCTGCATAGATTTCAGATGGTTCTTAGTGAACAAAATGGCCTCCTCGAGTATGTCCTCTCCATGAATGCCAAGGTAAGCTGCGTTATATAAGCTCAATAAGCCCCTCGGATCATCAGCTAAGGTAGCTTTGAAACTGCCGTTGCCGTCTTTGAACTTGCTAAATTCATCTGCAAAATCACTTATGTTTCTCCATAACTTGCTTTATATTAACAAGAAGTCTGACTAATTAAACTAATTCAAAAGGAAATGCGAATTTGTTGCTGCTCGTCATAATTCAAGGCTAAAGTAAAATGTAAAGTTAATGTACATATATATAATAAAGTAAACTGTAAATTTAAGGTATATATATATATAGAGAGAGAGAGAGAGAGAGAGAGAGAGAGAGATAGAGAGAGAGTTACCAGCAGGGACACGATAGCCTTGTTGTCTAAGCAACCTAAACCGAAGAGAAACAGCATCGAGCTCGGAGCTTTCGAATTTGGCATCATAGGCATGGCTTAATGCCTCGTCAATCTCCTTTTCAAAGTGATAAGCTATGCCGAGATGTTGGATCGCATCAATCAAACGAAACTTTTCAACCAAATCAGTAGCAGATACTAGTTTTCCCCTTACTTCTTCCTTCAGTTCTTCAATCCTTTGCCTTATCCATGAATCCGACTTCTGTAACATGAAAGCAATTTATTTCAAATTAAGGCGATCAGGCAATCTTCGGCCTTTTAATTAGCAGTTGAGTTACAAAGAGACGTCAGAAAGAAAGTTTAATTTAATTTATGCATGCGTGCGTGCCTGTGGAGCAATCTCCTGCCTTTTGATTAGCAGTTGGTTTACAAAGAGATGCAGAAAGGAAGTTTAATTTAATTTATACATGCGTGCATGCCTGTTGAGAAAGAGAGGTTGGCTTGTAAGTTGCAAAAAAGTCACCCCAAATCGTGGGATGATAGCCTGCAGACTTGCGACCAACTTTTGCAGGATAAATGGCCAGAGGAGTACTCTCCATCTTTCAAAATGATCTTCAGATGTTGCTCTCTATTAACAAATGAAACAACTTCTTGGAGAAATGCTCTGGAGAGCCTTGTGCCCTCCTGCACATATTTATAAGGTTGATAAATAACTAGTGATCAGATTTTCTCTGATGAGACTACAGTGAAATGGTTCAAAGTTTAAATTTTAGCGGCCCTGATCAAATTAGAACATTATTAAATTTTCATGATTAGATTTTTGCCGGTAAGATTATACTCACATGATTAAAAGAGCTTACGTGTAAATACTTTTGAGTTTGAATTTCAGCAACACTGCCCGATTTAATTAGGAAATTATGAAATTTTAACTTCTGTAAATATTCCATTAATCAGTTTTCAATTATTTCGGTCCCACGATAGCGCAGTTTTGTCATAAAACTTAATGTCAGTTTGAAATATGGAAAAGATGCACGAAATGACCCAGATGATGTCGAAATTGTCGATAAACTTAATGTCAGTTTGAAATATGGAAAAGATGCACGAAATGACCCAGATGATGTCGAAATTGTCGATAAACTTAATGTCAGTTTGAAATATGGAAAAGATGCACGAAATGACCCAGATGATGTCGAAATTGTCGATAAACTTAATGTCAGTTTGAAATATGGAAAAGATGCACGAAATGACCCAGATGATGTCGAAATTGTCGATTCATTAGCTACTTGACGGTCTTGTCCATTTGTGGTTCGTGATAAGTCTTAACTCGAGATAAAGTTGTTGTGTTCTCGCGCACGAGTAAAATGAACCTAATGAAGTCGTGAGCAACTAACTAACTTTGAAAAAGACGTGCTCGCCCAATTGCATGTATAATTTTAATCTCAAATAATTATTGTGAAAAAAAAATTGCTAGTTTGGTGGCTTGGCTCAGTTGATTAATGACTCAACGATGCAGTAACTTGAAAAATAACTCGACAGCGCGACAGTTTGGAACAATATCTCAGCAATATTTAATTCAGAGTAATAATTCAGCGACGTACATGATTTAAATTCTAGACTGTACAATTTAGTAAATTGGCTAAAATTTGGTGAAATCTAAGATTGTGTTTACTTGTAAAATAAGAATAGAGTAGGCATAATTATTTTAATTTTTAATACTTGGAGAAGAGAGCTAATACTAGTTTAAGTTATTGTAATATTTAATTCAATACTAGTATAATGAGTAATAATTACATTTAATAAGACATAAAATTAATATTAAAGTGTTGAAAGATAATATAATTTTATTGAGAATTGGTGATGTTCTGAACTAAATGGCGAAAATACCTTTAGATTTATGTCAAACTAGTAGTAGTAAATAGTATTTTATTCTACTGTGGACTTAATAAATTTCATAAAATCGTATTATATTGTATTTAACGTATACTTCTCGCATTTCCTTTTTTCCTCACATTGTTAGTAGGAAACAATATTTTTAAATTTCCTTGCATTTATTGTGACAAACTTTCCCACACTAACACTAATTCCCTACATGATATGTATTTATGTACATATTATACTTTACCTCACCCCTCTCGATAAAAAAGAAATTACAATTACGTATTGAACAACCCTACTTCTCCGCACTCATAATTTCTCAGCATCACCCCTAACACCACACGACGAGTTCTAGACATCAGCTGCGTTAACGATAGATAAAATAATCATAGTCAAGAATCTTAAATATATGCAAATCACAAAGAAAACAAACCACTCGATAAGATTTACGTAGTTCGACAATATACCTATATCTACGAGCAATGCAAATCTTTAATCCCCTTAATATAATAAATATTTTTCTTTAAAAAGTTTTTTAATTAGATTGCCCTAAACCCATCTAAATGTTATTTATAAGACTGACTTAATTTTAGAGTGTGTTCGAATGCACTTTTGCAAGTTCCCATGGATGTAAAAGTTTCTTAGACACCATTGGAATGCATTTCAAATTGCTCGTAGAATTGAGAAAAAAAATAATTACACCATGGAAAACACTAATTGAAATGCCGGGCGATGTCGGCAGGAGTAAAGTAATAGGTTACTTTGTATATTATTCTGTGTCACTCTTGACTGTTGCTCTAGTCTTTTATCTCTTTAGAAGAATCTAATCGATGTCAATTACACAGATGAAATTATGTCACCACCAACCACTTAATCATAAGGGCTTCGTACGTAGAGCTTACTCAGCATGACATAACGCTCCGGTCCATTTTTTTGGGCCGGAGTAAGCTCCAGTACGGGACTCTGTAGTCTATTGGTAGGTGATTAAGTGTTAATAAGAAATAGATTCTAGGTGCTGTGGTGCACAAGTAATAAAGTTGATGGAATATCTCTCCAGTAATTAATCAGGACGTACGCAGAATGAACTCTAAACTCAAAAATTGGGATGGGTGTTAATCAAAAATAGGTAAGATGCTGTGGTGCACAGTGCACGACTAAAATGCTGACGTTTTACTATGTTAGCTATAGTAGAGCAGGTCGGGCCTGAGCCTAACTCTGCTCTCATTAATTGTTGATTTCTTGTGTCGGTGAGTTGAGCCAGCTAACTTAACTTACTACACAGGGTGGACTATTTTATAGTTGAATGCTTAAATTTTTATTTTTGTGTTGAATAAGATTTGAGTTAAAAATAGACTATTTTATTTGTCTAATGGGTCATCTATATAGTGTAAATTAAAAATAGATTATTTTATTTGTGTTGTGCTAAATATGTTATTATGTTTTATTATTGGTGTCATTTTATCGTATCGTAATTTATGTCATATTAATGAGTTGTTTTAACACGGCACGGCATTTAAACAAGTTACACGAATTGTATCGTGTCATCTGTTGTCTGTGTTTATTAAATGTAACTCATTTAATAATCGGATCGTACTCGTGTCAGGATGAATATGATACTTAACACGATTCGTTACGTTTCGTCCTCTAGAAGTTTCGGCATTAAAAAGTTTTGTTGAAAATATAATCTATTATAGACAGATTGCCTAACCGCTTGGACTTTTACATCACATAGTTATCTACCAAATGGTTTCTTAGATCAGAGCTAAACCAAAATTAGTGCTCAACTTATGTCTAAATGAGGTCTCATTAGCTTAGCTTGCAATCCTGATTGAGGTCTTAGCACAACCTAGATCCCAAAATCCCACTATTTTCCACCAAGTTTTCACTTAGCATTTTTCCCAATCTATACCTTTTTTAAATATCTTATTTACTTATATATCTCTCTATTATCGCTATCTGTCTTATATGTATCTCTCAAAATACTTATATAACTTTTGCCCATATGCCTTTTCAAACTCTTATATATATATTTTATTTATCTATTTCGAATAACCTTCAAAGTTAATCTACAATTGAAAGTCAATATATTTAACAATAAAAATACAGATGTATCTTGATGAAAAGGTAAAAGTATCTATTCAAAGGTTCATATTTTGATTTGTAACCGAAAGAGTATTAATACAAGAATCATGAATTTTGAATGATATACATGTAAATACTTGGTATAGACAACTAAGGGAATCTCGAAGGAAATAGAGGCGCAAGAAATCCCAAAAATAAAATGTTATTTTGACGTCACCATTGTAAATTTTAAAATATTGTAATTGCTTCTAAATTCATTAGAATATTAGAATCACGGTTAAAAATATTTTGACTTTCAAAATACCATCAGAGTAATATTCCTAAAAACTATGGCTATTAAAATTAATGAACATACATATATAAGTAGTGACTAAAATAGTTTCTAGAAATTTAGAGTGTAAACTAATTATTAATAATTATTTCTTATAAATTTTTTTTTATCTCATAATATCATATAATATTAGATAGTTTTGAATGATTTTAAATAATTTATATAAGGATAATGCTATCATTTTAAGAATAATCCAAAAATTTTACAAAGATTTATTCGTTGACAATTATGATATATTGAAAAATGTAGCAGCAATTATCATATTATTAGAATTTTCAGTGGCAATTACGTGAAAACCTCAAAAATAAATAGTGATGTTAATCAATTCTTTTTTATGTGGTAAAAATTCCAAATTATTCCACTTGTCTTGCCCACTATGATAATCAATTCTTTTTTATGTGTGATGTTAGAAAGGGTGGGTAGCACAGTTTCCAGGTGCAATATAAGTACTAAGTATCCATTAAGGTAGTGCTTAGTGGAATTAGGAAGCAACTATAGAAGTTTATGTAGTATTTAAAAGGACCATAAACAGATAACTTTAGCCATGGTGTTTAGCGAAACTCATTTTCTACTTATCAATCTCAACCTAGATAGTAGAAAACCTGGACAGTATCTCAATTTGTTTTCATGATTAATTTGAAGTTATCTGCTTTTAGTTGGATTTTGTTGCTATTCTATTAAGGATACTGCATTTTGTGCTATATATGATCGTTTCTCTTTGTCGTTACTTGTTACTTAAATTTTACAAGTTAGTTGTTTTATACAATGTTTATAATGAAAAATCTAGAACAAATCTTAATATAAACTATATGATCTCTTACGTGAAGACTTAATAGTAAATAATGAATGATAAACATAAGCGATACAAATATACGATATTTATGTAGAAAAAGTCTAAACTATAGTAAAAATCACATACCATTTTCACTAGGATCAAATCAACTACTAATAAGAAATAAGTACAAGAACTGATTACAAATTACCTGTTGAATCCCGCAGGTATATCTGAAGATTTTTTGTTTGCTAGATCTTACGATGAATTGCTTCGCATGGTTGATTGTACTAATCACTTTGACTCTTGAGATCTTTTTGTTGGTTATCATGGTTGACAGAAGTAAAGTATGAAATTATGTAGTTTCTAATCTATAAATTATATCTCATCTTATGCCATGTATCTTTTGTCGATCATTTCCATGGGAGAACTTTTCCTTAATATTGGTTATGGCATCACTTAAAAACTTTGATAAAATGATCCAATCAGAACAGGTTTTGATCTTCTTCCATCAAAAGAGTAAAAGAGCTTTTCACCACAAAGTTACCTCGACATCTAAGTGAAAGCTTCAAATAAATTGAAATATTTTGAGGTAACGCCAATCCTCTAGAAGATGGTAGCAAAGTTTAGAACAAAGCTAAATCAGATAACAGAGGGACTTGCTACATAAAATTAATAAGGCCAGAGGAAGTCCTCTTGATGTGGAAGTTGCAGTTAAGGGTGACAAACTAATTTTTATATTTTGATTGTTGTGGGCTTCAATAATTAGAAATCTAGAAAGCCTAAGCTTTATGCTTCTATTAGTCTCCCTATTTGCTATTTACGGATGCCAGTTGGGACATCATTGACTCGGTATAATCTCTACTGGCTTCATTGATGAACACAACAAGTGTTTATATCATAAATTTGTTCAGATATTATTATTTGTTGCTTTTGTAGTTAGTATCTTCCCTAGATTCTTTATGTTTATCTTTGCTGTTAAACGTTTTATAAAGTTGTTGATCTTTCTTCCATCAGCTTGGGGTGTTTGAAATGTCAGAGTCTGGCCTACAAGCTGTTTCAAATCTTAGTGACATATTCTTGAGTGAAAATAACAGTGATTCTGAGATATTAGCTGGACTTGCAGTTGCTGTGGTTGTGGATGGGTCTCGGACTTTTCTTATTGAAGTTCATGTAATTGTTGCTTGGATTTTTGGAAAATGTAATCTAGTGCACTTAGTTTTCATTTTGAATTATTTTCTTGTCAAATTGCTCTGGATACAACAATTCATAAATGATTAGCATTATGTGTTAGAAGCCACATTATAAAATTTCTAGGTGAAGTTCAGTACTTATTACCTTTTAGTTGCCGTGAGTAATCTATATTGTAAATTTAGACTTATTATAAAATTTAGTAGTATTGGAGAAGCTAATAAAATATATTATACATTTGGACTTAATTACTAATGCAAGTGAAGTTGTAAAATCCAGTGAATGCTCAAATACATAAATCTAAATCTGGTGAATACTTAACGATTAACGCATGTGAAGTTTTTCTCTCTATCTTATATTTTAGTTATTTACATTTGTTTTTGTTCTTTTTGACAGGGTCATGATTTTTGGATAATAAAATAGAGGGCTTAATAATACTGTTTACTTATTTCAAACTATTTATAATTTATAATGGACTTTAAATTTTAAATTTTAAATTTTGTTCTAATTGTCATGAGATTGTTACATTTGAGAGTTAGGAACTAAAACTTGTTGTATAGATTTGTTCTAAATTTTATTCCATACGATTTATTATATAGATTTGGGCTTAAGAGTTAGAGTTTTGTTCTGAACTCTAAACTTTGTTGTATGGACTTTTGTTACGATAAATTATTAGAATTGTAATTTTGATGTTATATGAGTTGAGTTGAAACTTTGTTATAAACTTTAAACTTTGGACTTTTGTTATGATAAATTATTAGAACTATAATTTTGATGTTGTATGAGTTAAGGTGGAACTTGTTCTAATAATCTAAACTCTAAACTTTGTTAGTTTGTTGTATGAAATTTTGCTAGGATGAATTATTAAAATTATAATTTTGATGTTAGTATGAATTGAGTCAAAAATATGCTATTTTATTTTTATGATAAATTAATAAATATTAAATTTATATAGGATTTATTAAATGGGTTGGACGTGTCGCGTTAACCCGACCCGTTTATTAAATCGATTAGGCGTGTCTAGGGGGAGCAATCGGGTCGTGTTAAGTGGATTCGGGTCGTGTCAGATTCGAATCAGGTTAGATTCACCTTAATACAAACATGACCCGATTATTAAACGAGTTATGTTTCATAGACACGAACACGACCCATCTATTAACCAAGTAACACAACATGACCCGCATAACCTGTTTATTAAACGAGTTGTGTTAACACGACCTGTTAACACAACAAGATAACTCGTTTATTAAATGGGTCATGTTAACACAACCATTTAATATAACAAGATAACCCATTTGTTAAACATGTCATGTTAACACTACCAGTTATCATGATACGATAACTCGTTTAATACTACACATTAACCAGTTTAACACAACACTAATAAATTTTACTGTATATAAAAATTAATATTTATAAATTTACCAAATATAGATAGTCTATTATATAAACAAAATAATCACTTTTTAACTCAAAACTTATACTAACACAAAAATAGCAATTCTAAGCATTCAACCATAAATTCAATTCAAACTAAATTCATACACCAATTCAACCACCATCAACCAACATTAAGTAAATAAGTCTAAATATTAATTTTAGTTTTAAGTTTCAACTTTCAAATCTAATAATCCTGTGGCAATCACAATAAATCTAACATAATTTTAAATTCACAATTCAATCACCAACATCTAACATCCGATATTAAGTTGATAATATATTACAAATTGTAAATAATTTGAAATAAATAATAACATTGAGCCCTCTGTTTTATTATCCAAGATCATGGCCCTGCCAAAAAAAATAAAATAAAAGAGAGTATAAATAACTAAGAAGATTAAATTATAATGGTACTAGCAAATTGAGATAATTAAGGTATTTCCTGTTAATGCTCCCATCGAAGTGCAGAGCCTTCAAATGTCTTCTAAGACCTGAAATAGAAGAGGCCAAACTAAAAATTCAATAATCCATAAATCTGACAAATAACTTATCAAATTAATTCACCAAAAACAAGTCAGTGGAAGCCTTTTCCCTTTCCCAGGACACAAAGTTGAGGAAGACAAGTGGCGAAGCTAAGAAATACAGAGACCTAAAGAAATCCAACAATTAAACTCCAATATAGGCAATAATAGGATCGACGAGTTCACATATAGCCCTCATAATTATCCTCTGAACTTCTCAATATGAAAATTCTACTTAGATCACTTGTACTTTTAAGTTCTAACATGCCATGTATATGTATGAAAGATGTTACTGGCTTATATAGTTATATCTGAAACTTCTATGGGTAAGAAGCATATATTTAATGGTAGTTTTATACCTTCATCCTTGTTTGCCTTTCTCCTCATTTGAGTCTTACGGGGTTCTACTCATTTTATACTATCCATTCTATGGCATACTAAGGCTCATGTTTCTATTGCAATAGGCCATAATCATGTAATTTTATTGTCTTTCATTGGGACCATGTACTGAAATTGTATATTCCAGCTTGTACAGTACAGAACTTGAGGGAAGAATTAATGTAATGCCATCTTCAGTACTCCTTTTATTCCTGTAGTAGCTTCTTAAATTTTAGACTCAAGGATAAACAACCAACTAACTCCATAATAAGGAAATTCTAATGCCAATTAAAATCTATGACAAGTATTCAGTTTGATGAGTCTATTTTCATAGGACAGCTGATTATTTGGAGAAAAACATGACCAACAAACAAGAAACATATCCCACCTTCCATATATCTAGAAGACCATCAAAGCAAAATAAACAAAGGCAAACCATGAAGAGCAAGGGGCATAAGTGCATTAGAGGGTGAGACTAACCATAGAGGTGGTTGAAGAAGAGATTGGATGCACCGGTAGAGTGGACAACTTCAAGAAGAGTGGAGATAGTGCTGCTATTGCTACTGCTTCCACCACCACCACCACCACCAGGAGGAGGAGGAGGAGGAGGCATATCTTTAATTCTCTCACTTTAACTTCTTTTTTCCAATCAGATGGGGAAAGGTTAAAGATCAGGTCATGGAATTTTGCATAAAGTTAAAGAGGAAGGGGGCGAGATGTAGCAACTAGCGATTGGGTGACTTATTTCTTGGAGTTTCTTCCCCTTTGCCTTTTCTTGGTGGGGGACAGACAGTAGGACTCTACATTGCAGTAGCTGCGGGAACGGACGACGATGTCGAAGACGTCGCCGAGGAGCGGGGGAGGGAGAGGTTGATGTCGTCGTCGCTCTAGGCGCGGTTGAAGTGGTACCCCAAAGATGAGGACGGAGGCATCGCACCAATCAGAGAGCAGTCGTGGAAGAAGAGGTGGAGGGCGCCGGCGCCGGTGGTGGGGCTGGGGATCTTCTTCGTAGTGACTGCGTCGGACACGATTTGCTCGGTGGAGGCGATTGTGGGAGAAGGAGTTGGCTTTCTAAGAAAGGCGGGCTGGCGGGTTGACTTGACCCGATCTGATCCGTATAGTCAAGCGATTATTACTCGGGTTAGACGAGTTGACCCGTTTACTATCCGAACCTAATTATATCAAACCCAAACCCGATTAAGAGCCGGGTAATCGAGTCGGGTCAAGTTTTGCCACTCCTAGGCGCATCGTGTTAACGTGTCATGTTAATCCGACCTGTTCATTAAATCGTATTACCCGTTTAATAATCGGGTCGTGTTAATGTTTACCAAATTCAACCTGTTTATTAATCAGGTCGTGTTTGGGTCAGGATGAAGTTGACCCAAATCCGACCAGACTCGCTTAACCCGACCCAAACCAGCCCAACCGGACCCTCTTTCCCTATGAAGTATACTTAAATAAAGAAAGACATAAAAAGAACACCCGTCACTATCGCATTATTGTAGGACCCCACATATGTCTCCCTTTTATTGTTATATGTAGGGGTGAAAACGGATCGGATACGGAATGGATAGTGCTCAACCTATATCCGGATCCATATTTTTAGTCGGATACGGATTCGGATACGGATATTGGACGGATAGTAAAATTTAAAACCATATCCTAACTAAACGGATACCGATAATTTTCGGATAAAGAATCGGATCTTAAATGGATATTAATTGAATTTAAAATAATTATAATATTTTATTTAGATATAATTAACACAAAATTATTTAGAGTTTTACAACAAATAATTTTTTTGTATGTCAAATATATAAAATTAGAGAAATTAATCTCTATAAATAATATATAAAGTATTATTAGTAACAATATTAATATTTACTATTTAAATAAGCAAACTAAAAACTGTAAATCATTTAAAAAAATATACGGGTAAACGGATATCTGATATCCGTATCCGAATCGGAAAAATATATCCGACCCGTATCCGAAGTTTTTTCAAAAATTCTATCCGTATCCGAATCGGATAGAAATTTTTTATCTGAATCCGATCCAAGTCGGGTCGGGTCGGAGTTAATCCGACCCGTTTTCAGCCCTAGTTATATGACATGCCGATTAATATTTTCGCAATCTTGATAAATTAAGAGCTAAAATTTTTAGAAATAATTTAAACAAAAATAAGAAATCTAAAACACCATCGACCTCAATGAACCTCAAAATGTCCATACAATCAACTAATAATAAAACCCATAAATGGGGCTATAGCTCATATAATTCAATTTACATAAAGAAAAAGAAAATTAAATTTGTTAGGCTTTTAGGTATGACAATTGTGTACAAAATATTCTAAGTGTTTTTATACATGTACATGAGCATTTATACGAATTTTAAACGTATTTGAATTAAAGAATTTCAAGATTAAAAGAGAAAAATTTCTGCATTCGCATTACGTTCGAACGTGGCGTTTGAACGCTCTCAGGAGTTCGCATATATAGATAACGCGTTCAGGCTGTTCGAACGCGTGCACAGGCGTTCCCATATACAGAGAACGTATTCAGACCATTCGAATGCGTGCACAGGCGTTCGCATATACAGAAAATGCGTTCAAGCCATTCGAACGCGTGTACATGCATTCGCAAATACATAGAACATTTTTTTGTCATTCGAATGCAGTCAAGGGCCGTTTGAATGCACCCTACATACGTTCACAACACGTTCACACATATAGAGGAGTGTATTTACACGTTAGAACTCAACTAGTGAAAATCAAGTCATCGCGTTCAAATGCACTTGGGCCCGTTCAAATGCACCTGAGAACAAGTCAACCTGTTCAGATGCACTTGGACCGTATTCAAACGCATCTGCATAATATGCAAATTCTGGACTTATTGATATGACCTGGATTTGGCTCTATCTTGGTTCAATATATAAGCATTGTGGTGCCCTAACTCTAAGTGGGTTGGTGAATGCAATTGAAAGAGAGTTCTTGAGGCTATATCGTTTCTTCTATCAATAAGGTCTATCATTTTTATATTGCATCAAACTTTCGTCTGAAGAGTCATCTAGACGAACGATCAATTTTGAGGGCTACTGAGATTGGAGATCAATTGGGAAGCGGTGAATCGTGGGTTCTAGCGAGAGAGACTGAGAGAAACAAAGTCGTGGGAATCGACGGGTTGTTTGGTGAGTTAGTCTTGTAACTGCTACAATCTTAGTGATTGATTTTGATCCGAGTTTGAATCTATGGTTTTTTTCCTATTTAGATTTTTCCACGTAAAAGTTTTGGTTTTTTCCTATTTAGGGTTTAGATTCCTACGTGTATCTAAGTTTTTTCAGAATTAAATTTAAAAAAACTAAAATTTATATGAATACTTAGGTATACTCTTATACCAATTGAAAAACATAAGAAATGTCGTAGAAGATGAAATCTATCATACTCCATCAATAATAATAATATGAGTAAAATGACGTATGAAAAATATGATTGAAAACACAAAATTTTTACGTAGAAAAACTCTAAACCGAATAAAAAACAACGGATCCATATTCGGATCAAAATTAATCACTAAACTTATAGCAGTTAACAAGAAGCTTACATATCACCTCGAAGTTGATCATTCTGTCTCAGTAACCTCAAAACGTAGTGTTTCTAGATCAAATATAGATGTGTTAAGATGGAAATGATTTAGCATGTTTCGTCTAAGGCAAAAAAGTGTTCTCCAATCTAATACTTGACGGCCATCCTCTTAGGGTTATATTAAAATCATTTATATACTTCTTAAGGATAAGATAAATATCTCATAAATAAAATAAATATCATCATAGATAAGATAAATATCTCTTCAAAGATTCTAAGCGGATTCTCTTAAAAATAAGATAAATATCTCTTAGAGATAAAGCAAATCTAAGTCAAATCATGTCTCACATTACTCTAGAAATTGCAAATTACATGGGTGCATTTGAAAGCGGCCCTATTTTATTTAAACACACTGATTTGAAGTGTGAACATACTGTGAACAACCAAATATAAACCTCTATCTCCGCTATATGTGTGAACATCTGCAGGATATGTTCGAATAGCCAAAATAAGCTCTCTCTATATGTGAATGCGATACGAATGGCTATAGAGTGCGTTTGAACGGGCTTAGAGTACTTTCAAACACCTTGTTCAAACGGCAGACTAAATAGTTAAATGCAAAGTACTTGTTCCAGTGCCTTTAAGTAAAATTTTATACTTCTTCAACCATCATGACACCGTTTAGACATTTCAATAATGACTTTAAAATCATTTCGAATACTTTAATTTTAAAATTAATCTTTTACTTTAATATTCTTCATCAAATATCCCATTCCTTATGCATATACTCATACATAAAATCTAACATATTACATGAATATAAATTATGTTTTATAATATAATTTGTTAATTACATAAATACAACTAAAACTAACAAAATCTAATATATGTTTACCAGCTTCATTACAAACTTGAAGTTATCTACTATTTTAAAATATTCCACCAAAATATGGTGAATCTAATGACTAACAAATATGCACATTTATAATCTAAAAATAATATATATATATATCTATATATAATTTTAAAATAATATATTTATATAATATAAATATCATATTAATAATTATAGCTCATATGTATTAATAAGAGAAAACATATTAAGCATCACACAGCTTGCTCTCTAAAAATCTAAACGTAATATATTATTGTAATTAATATGACTCACTCTCATTTAGCCACACACCTTGATATATAATAAATTTCTTCAATTGGAGTATAAATAGTAGTCGTGATGGACTCCATTAATTTAAGGAACTCAAGCAGGGATGCGTCGGAGGAACAACAAGGCAATGATGTCTTTGAGCTTAGTAGAATTCGTGTATGCATCAACGTACTTGTATATGGCTTCTATCATCCGGCTAAAATTGGCTGGTCGTTCAAGAATTGGCATAGGAACTGTTGTTGGCTTGAGGAATGCTTGATTTGTAGTCTTCCATGCGTCTTCCACCAAAGTTTGGAGTTTCTTCGTTGCTACCTCCACTGTTGAGTTGTATTCCTTCATATAGCTGTCCATTGAAGTCACAAAATGTCCTCTCTTACGTTCAAGCTGCAAAAATTCATAAATTTGTTCATAGTGGTCTTTAGTAATTAATACTGAGAATATAGGATGACATGTATAGGTTTTCTAAGAGCTAGCATGCATGATTAATTTTGTGTTTAGTTATCCTTATGATCCATTTTCTCTATATATATATCCGCGCTTTACTTTATTTTTGGCTTTTGTTTGCAATATTCAAATTAAAGTATAATGATTGTATGCCTTATTCACATTCCTTTTTAAAATGTTATCGGAGGTCACGCGGATAAGAATTGAGAATTTTAGAGCTAACTCAAAATGCAAAAGAGTAAATACCTCAGCTGAGACGACATCATCCAAGCATCGAGAAATCATAGTCGAAGCTTTCACAATATCAGGAAATGTAGCAACCCACTCGAACACCTCCTTTGTTGCTACATCGCCCATCCCGAGAAAAGAAGCACAAGCCAGCATTCGATAGCATGTGGTAACCAGTGAAACGTTTAAATGCTCTTCAAAGGTTGGGACAAAGTCAATGGCATACCATTCAACTTCTTGGAGATAACATTTTGCTACTTTCTTTAACTGCAAAGAAGCAAAATATATGTAGTACTAGTGTATTAATTCTTCAGGATGTACAAGGTAATTAAGAACCATAAGTGTACGTATTAAGATGATTTACGATCCCAAAATTTTAAGGTAAGGTAAGAAGGATAGCTATAGTATACTTCTTCTATCAGGTAAGATACACGATATTTCTCCTCGGGTGCTAGTTCATCCTCAAATTCTTTGTAGGTGTTGACAAGTTTGAGAAAGTAATGCTTCAAATACTCAGGTAGCTGCTCAGCAGCCTCTGTATCCCACCTATACACAGTTACCACTTTTTAGCAGAATCATGTACTATAAATATATTAATCATTCATTTTCAGATGAGGAAAAGAAAGAATATTTGTACGTAATTGTGAAGCATATATAGCTTGAGAAGTTCTTGGAGTCATTCACATAATTGACTTGGAAAATTATTAGACTTTAGCTTATAAATAGAACATAATTTTTCTCCAGATAATAGCTCCTGAAGGTGGAATTGATAAAGACGATCAGTACGTACTTCTATATGATGAATGCATATGTATTTTATACATGTTCATATATTGTCTCAACTAACTAATTAGTAGGTAAATATAACAATAGCATCAATTGAATGATGAGGAGTCGCATGCAGTCAATTAAGATTATTAATATAGACCTCTGTATGGCATCAGTAAGCTGTCGACAGTCCTCCAAAGTTGCATAGACGTCGTAAGTATCATCCAGGATAGATAGGAGGCCAATCACTTTCGTAGTCATCAAACGAGAGCGAGAATAGTGGGGCTCAAAAAGTACTCCTACGATCCAAAAATAACACTCCACTATGCGATCCCGAGCGTATCCTAACTTTAGAAGATCTGATTCCTTCCACCATCTGCAATTTGAATTACAATGTTAGATGAAACTTATACCAATTTCATAGAGAGGAATAGGATGCAATATATAGCATTCAGATAGTATTCAAGTTGGCATTACGCAGTCCTACTGCGACAAAATATCAGGAACACAGCCGTACTGCTTTAGTGTAATTTATTGGACATACTACTGAGAGAAGTTGAGCGACTTACAGAGTTATAATCTTCAACTCCTCACAATGAATAGATTGTACCAGATTGAAATCCAGCTTTGCAAGCTCTAGGACTGAGTTGTTACATGCATCCTCCGCTTCGTATTCGGAAATGTAACGTCTTGCCTCTAGCCTCTTCATCGTCCTAAACAACGGCGTTTCAAGAAAGCGTGACACTTGCGGCGCTAGAGGATGCTCCAAACTTTTCTGCATAGATTTCAGATGGTTCTTAGTGAACAAAATGGCCTCCTCGAGTATGTCCTCTCCATGAATGCCAAGGTAAGCTGCGTTATATAAGCTCAATAAGCCCCTCGGATCATCAGCTAAGGTTGCTTTGAAACTGCCGTTGCCGTCTTTGAACTTGCTAAATTCATCTGCAAAATCACTTATGTTTCTCCATAACTTGCTTTATATTAACAAGAAGTCTGACTAATTAAACTAATTCAAAAGGAAATGCGAATTTGTTGCTGCTCGTCATAATTCAAGGCTAAAGTAAAATGTAAAGTTAATGTACATATATATAATAAAGTAAACTGTAAATTTAAGGTATATATATATATATATAGAGAGAGAGAGAGAGAGAGAGAGAGAGAGAGAGAGAGAGAGAGAGAGAGATATAGAGAGAGAGTTACCAGCAGGGACACGATAGCCTTGTTGTCTGAGCAACCTAAACCGAAGAGAAACAGCATCGAGCTCGGAGCTTTCGAATTTGGCATCATAGGCATGGCTTAATGCCTCGTCAATCTCCTTTTCAAAGTGATAAGCTATGCCGAGATGTTGGATCGCATCAATCAAACGAAGCTTTTCAACCAAATCAGTAGCAGATACTAGTTCTCCCCTTACTTCTTCCTTCAGTTCTTCAATCCTTTGCCTTATCCATGAATCCGACTTCTGTAACATGAAAGCAATTTATTTCAAATTAAGGCGATCAGGCAATCTTCGGCCTTTTAATTAGCAGTTGAGATACAAAGAGATGTCAGAAAGGAAGTTTAATTTAATTTATGCATGCGTGCGTGCCTGTGGAGCAATCTCCTGCCTTTTGATTAGCAGTTGGTTTACAAAGAGATGCAGAAAGGAAGTTTAATTTAATTTATACATGCGTGCATGCCTGTTGAGAAAGAGAGGTTGGCTTGTAAGTTGCAAAAAAGTCACCCCAAAGCGTGGGATGATAGCCTGCAGACTTGCGACCAACTTTTGCAGGATAAATGGCCAGAGGAGTACTCTCCATCTTTCAAAATGATCTTCAGATGTTGCTCTCTATTAACAAATGAAACAACTTCTTGGAGAAATGCTCTGGAGAGCCTTGTGCCCTCCTGCACATATTTATAAGGTTGATAAATAACTAGTGATCAGATTTTCTCTGATGAGACTACAGTGAAATGGTTCAAAGTTTAAATTTTAGCGGCCCTGATCAAATTAGAACATTATTAAATTTTCATGATTAGATTTTTGCCGGTAAGATTATACTCACATGATTAAAAGAGCTTATGTGTAAGTACTTTTGAGTTTGAATTTCAGCAACACTGCCCGATTTAATTAGGAAATTATGAAATTTCAACTTCTGTAAATATTCCATTAATCAGTTTTCAATTATTTCGGTCCCACAATAGCGCAGTTTTGTCATAAAAAATAATGTCAGTTTGAAATATGGAAAACATGCACGAAATGACCCAGATGATGTCGAAATTGTCGATTCATTAGCTACTTGACGGTCTTGTCCATTTGTGGTTCGTGATAAGTCTTAACCCGAGATAAAGTTGTTGTGTTCTCGCGCACGAGTAAAATGAACCTAATGAAGCCGTGAGCAACTAACTAACTTTGAAAAAGACGTGCTCGCCCAATTGCATGTATAATTTTAATCTCAAATAATTATTGTGAAAACAAAATTGCTAGTTTGGTGGCTTGGCTCAGTGATGCAGTAACTTGAAAAATAACTCGACAGCGCGACAGTTTGGAACAATATCTCAGCAGTATTTAATTCAGAGTAATAATTCAGCGACGTACATGATTTAAATTCTAGACTGTACAATTTAGTAAATTGGCTAAAATTTGGTGAAATCTAAGATTGTGTTTACTTGTAAAATAAGAGTAGAGTAGGCATAATTATTTTAATTTTTAATACTTGGAGAAGAGAGCTAATACTAGTTTAAGTTATTGTAATATTTAATTCAATACTAGTATAATGAGTAATAATTACATTTAATAAGACATAAAATTAATATTAAAGTGTTGAAAAATAATATAATTTTATTGAGAATTGGTGATGTTCTGAACTAAATGGCGAAAATACCTTTAGATTTATGTCAAACTAGTAGTAGTAAATAGTATTTTATTCTACTGCGGACTTAATAAATTTCATAAAATCGCATTATATTGTATATAACGTATACTTCTCGTATTTCCTTTTTTCCTCACATTGTTAGTAGGAAACAATATTTTTAAATTTCCTTGCATTTATTGTGACAAACTTTCCCACACTAACACTAATTCCCTACATGAGATGTATTTATGTACATATTATACTTTACCTCACCCCTCTCGATAAAAAAGAAATTACAATTACGTATTGAACAACCCTACTTCTCCGCACTCATAATTTCTCAGCATCACCCCTAACACCACACGACGAGTTCTAGACATCAGCTGCGTTAACGATAGATAAGATAATTACAGTCAAGAATCTTAAATATATGCAAATCACAAAGAAAACAAACCACTCGATAAGATTTACGTAGTTCGACAATATACCTATGTCTACGAGCAATGCAAATCTTTAATCCCCTTAATATAATAAATATTTTTCTTTAAAAAGTTTTTTAATTAGATTGCCCTAAACCCATCTAAATGTTATTTATAAGACTGACTTAAATTTAGAGTGTGTTCGAATGCACTTTTGCAAGTTCCCACGGATGTAAAAGTTTCTTAGACACCATTGGAATGCATTTCAAATTGCTCGTAGAATTGAGAAAAAAAATAATTACACCATGGAAAACACTAATTGAAATGCCGGGCGATGTCGGCAGGAGTAAAGTAATAAGTTACTTTGTATATTATTCTGTGTCACTCTTCACTGTTGCTCTAGTCTTTTATCTCTTTAGAAGAATCTAATCGATGTCAATTACACACATGAAATTATGTCACCACCAACCACTTAATCATAAGGGCTTCGTACGTAGAGCTTACTCAGCATGACATAACGCTCCGGTCCATTTTTTTGGGCCGGAGTAAGCTCCAGTACGGGACTCTGTAGTCTATTGGTAGGTGATTAAGTGTTAATAAGAAATAGATTCTAGGTGCTGTGGTGCACAAGTAATAAAGTTGATGGAATATCTCTCCAATAATTAATCAGGACGTACGCAGAATGAACTCTAAACTCAAAAATTGGGATGGGTGTTAATCAAAAATAGGTAAGATGCTGTGGTGCACAGTGCACGACTAAAATGCTGACGTTTTACTATGTTAGCTATAGTAGAGCAGGTCGGGCATGAGCCTAACTCTGCTCTCATTAATTGTTGATTTCTTGTGTCGGTGAGTTGAGCCAGCTAACTTAACTTACTACACAGGGTGGACTATTTTATAGTTGAATGCTTAAATTTTTATTTTTGTGTTGAATAAGATTTGAGTTAAAAATAGACTATTTTATTTGTCTAATGGGTCATCTATATAGTGTAAATTAAAAATAGATTATTTTATTTGTGTTGTGCTAAATATGTTATTATGTTTTATTATTGGTGTCATTTTATCGTATCGTAATTTATGTCATATTAATGAGTTGTTTTAACACGGCACGGCATTTAAACAAGTTACACGAATTGTATCGTGTCATCTGTTGTCTGTGTTTATTAAATGTAACTCATTTAATAATCGGATCGTACTCGTGTCAGGATGAATATGATACTTAACACGATTCGTTACGTTTCGTCCTCTAGAAGTTTCGGCATTAAAAAGTTTTGTTGAAAATATAATCTATTATAGACAGATTGCCTAACCGCTTGGACTTTTACATCACATAGTTATCTACCAAATGGTTTCTTAGATCAGAGCTAAACCAAAATTAGTGCTCAACTTATGTCTAAATGAGGTCTCATTAGCTTAGCTTGCAATCCTGATTGAGGTCTTAGCACAACCTAGATCCCAAAATCCCACTATTTTCCACCAAGTTTTCACTTAGCATTTTTCCCAATCTATACCTTTTTTAAATATCTTATTTACTTATATATCTCTCTATTATCGCTATCTGTCTTATATGTATCTCTCAAAATACTTATATAACTTTTGCCCATATGCCTTTTCAAACTCTTATATATATATTTTATTTATCTATTTCGAATAACCTTCAAAGTTAATCTACAATTGAAAGTCAATATATTTAACAATAAAAATACAGATGTATCTTGATGAAAAGGTAAAAGTATCTATTCAAAGGTTCATATTTTGATTTGTAACCGAAAGAGTATTAATACAAGAATCATGAATTTTGAATGATATACATGTAAATACTTGGTATAGACAACTAAGGGAATCTCGAAGGAAATAGAGGCGCAAGAAATCCCAAAAATAAAATGTTATTTTGACGTCACCATTGTAAATTTTAAAATATTGTAATTGCTTCTAAATTCATTAGAATATTAGAATCACGGTTAAAAATATTTTGACTTTCAAAATACCATCAGAGTAATATTCCTAAAAACTATGGCTATTAAAATTAATGAACATACATATATAAGTAGTGACTAAAATAGTTTCTAGAAATTTAGAGTGTAAACTAATTATTAATAATTATTTCTTATAAATTTTTTTTTATCTCATAATATCATATAATATTAGATAGTTTTGAATGATTTTAAATAATTTATATAAGGATAATGCTATCATTTTAAGAATAATCCAAAAATTTTACAAAGATTTATTCGTTGACAATTATGATATATTGAAAAATGTAGCAGCAATTATCATATTATTAGAATTTTCAGTGGCAATTACGTGAAAACCTCAAAAATAAATAGTGATGTTAATCAATTCTTTTTTATGTGGTAAAAATTCCAAATTATTCCACTTGTCTTGCCCACTATGATAATCAATTCTTTTTTATGTGTGATGTTAGAAAGGGTGGGTAGCACAGTTTCCAGGTGCAATATAAGTACTAAGTATCCATTAAGGTAGTGCTTAGTGGAATTAGGAAGCAACTATAGAAGTTTATGTAGTATTTAAAAGGACCATAAACAGATAACTTTAGCCATGGTGTTTAGCGAAACTCATTTTCTACTTATCAATCTCAACCTAGATAGTAGAAAACCTGGACAGTATCTCAATTTGTTTTCATGATTAATTTGAAGTTATCTGCTTTTAGTTGGATTTTGTTGCTATTCTATTAAGGATACTGCATTTTGTGCTATATATGATCGTTTCTCTTTGTCGTTACTTGTTACTTAAATTTTACAAGTTAGTTGTTTTATACAATGTTTATAATGAAAAATCTAGAACAAATCTTAATATAAACTATATGATCTCTTACGTGAAGACTTAATAGTAAATAATGAATGATAAACATAAGCGATACAAATATACGATATTTATGTAGAAAAAGTCTAAACTATAGTAAAAATCACATACCATTTTCACTAGGATCAAATCAACTACTAATAAGAAATAAGTACAAGAACTGATTACAAATTACCTGTTGAATCCCGCAGGTATATCTGAAGATTTTTTGTTTGCTAGATCTTACGATGAATTGCTTCGCATGGTTGATTGTACTAATCACTTTGACTCTTGAGATCTTTTTGTTGGTTATCATGGTTGACAGAAGTAAAGTATGAAATTATGTAGTTTCTAATCTATAAATTATATCTCATCTTATGCCATGTATCTTTTGTCGATCATTTCCATGGGAGAACTTTTCCTTAATATTGGTTATGGCATCACTTAAAAACTTTGATAAAATGATCCAATCAGAACAGGTTTTGATCTTCTTCCATCAAAAGAGTAAAAGAGCTTTTCACCACAAAGTTACCTCGACATCTAAGTGAAAGCTTCAAATAAATTGAAATATTTTGAGGTAACGCCAATCCTCTAGAAGATGGTAGCAAAGTTTAGAACAAAGCTAAATCAGATAACAGAGGGACTTGCTACATAAAATTAATAAGGCCAGAGGAAGTCCTCTTGATGTGGAAGTTGCAGTTAAGGGTGACAAACTAATTTTTATATTTTGATTGTTGTGGGCTTCAATAATTAGAAATCTAGAAAGCCTAAGCTTTATGCTTCTATTAGTCTCCCTATTTGCTATTTACGGATGCCAGTTGGGACATCATTGACTCGGTATAATCTCTACTGGCTTCATTGATGAACACAACAAGTGTTTATATCATAAATTTGTTCAGATATTATTATTTGTTGCTTTTGTAGTTAGTATCTTCCCTAGATTCTTTATGTTTATCTTTGCTGTTAAACGTTTTATAAAGTTGTTGATCTTTCTTCCATCAGCTTGGGGTGTTTGAAATGTCAGAGTCTGGCCTACAAGCTGTTTCAAATCTTAGTGACATATTCTTGAGTGAAAATAACAGTGATTCTGAGATATTAGCTGGACTTGCAGTTGCTGTGGTTGTGGATGGGTCTCGGACTTTTCTTATTGAAGTTCATGTAATTGTTGCTTGGATTTTTGGAAAATGTAATCTAGTGCACTTAGTTTTCATTTTGAATTATTTTCTTGTCAAATTGCTCTGGATACAACAATTCATAAATGATTAGCATTATGTGTTAGAAGCCACATTATAAAATTTCTAGGTGAAGTTCAGTACTTATTACCTTTTAGTTGCCGTGAGTAATCTATATTGTAAATTTAGACTTATTATAAAATTTAGTAGTATTGGAGAAGCTAATAAAATATATTATACATTTGGACTTAATTACTAATGCAAGTGAAGTTGTAAAATCCAGTGAATGCTCAAATACATAAATCTAAATCTGGTGAATACTTAACGATTAACGCATGTGAAGTTTTTCTCTCTATCTTATATTTTAGTTATTTACATTTGTTTTTGTTCTTTTTGACAGGGTCATGATTTTTGGATAATAAAATAGAGGGCTTAATAATACTGTTTACTTATTTCAAACTATTTATAATTTATAATGGACTTTAAATTTTAAATTTTAAATTTTGTTCTAATTGTCATGAGATTGTTACATTTGAGAGTTAGGAACTAAAACTTGTTGTATAGATTTGTTCTAAATTTTATTCCATACGATTTATTATATAGATTTGGGCTTAAGAGTTAGAGTTTTGTTCTGAACTCTAAACTTTGTTGTATGGACTTTTGTTACGATAAATTATTAGAATTGTAATTTTGATGTTATATGAGTTGAGTTGAAACTTTGTTATAAACTTTAAACTTTGGACTTTTGTTATGATAAATTATTAGAACTATAATTTTGATGTTGTATGAGTTAAGGTGGAACTTGTTCTAATAATCTAAACTCTAAACTTTGTTAGTTTGTTGTATGAAATTTTGCTAGGATGAATTATTAAAATTATAATTTTGATGTTAGTATGAATTGAGTCAAAAATATGCTATTTTATTTTTATGATAAATTAATAAATATTAAATTTATATAGGATTTATTAAATGGGTTGGACGTGTCGCGTTAACCCGACCCGTTTATTAAATCGATTAGGCGTGTCTAGGGGGAGCAATCGGGTCGTGTTAAGTGGATTCGGGTCGTGTCAGATTCGAATCAGGTTAGATTCACCTTAATACAAACATGACCCGATTATTAAACGAGTTATGTTTCATAGACACGAACACGACCCATCTATTAACCAAGTAACACAACATGACCCGCATAACCTGTTTATTAAACGAGTTGTGTTAACACGACCTGTTAACACAACAAGATAACTCGTTTATTAAATGGGTCATGTTAACACAACCATTTAATATAACAAGATAACCCATTTGTTAAACATGTCATGTTAACACTACCAGTTATCATGATACGATAACTCGTTTAATACTACACATTAACCAGTTTAACACAACACTAATAAATTTTACTGTATATAAAAATTAATATTTATAAATTTACCAAATATAGATAGTCTATTATATAAACAAAATAATCACTTTTTAACTCAAAACTTATACTAACACAAAAATAGCAATTCTAAGCATTCAACCATAAATTCAATTCAAACTAAATTCATACACCAATTCAACCACCATCAACCAACATTAAGTAAATAAGTCTAAATATTAATTTTAGTTTTAAGTTTCAACTTTCAAATCTAATAATCCTGTGGCAATCACAATAAATCTAACATAATTTTAAATTCACAATTCAATCACCAACATCTAACATCCGATATTAAGTTGATAATATATTACAAATTGTAAATAATTTGAAATAAATAATAACATTGAGCCCTCTGTTTTATTATCCAAGATCATGGCCCTGCCAAAAAAAATAAAATAAAAGAGAGTATAAATAACTAAGAAGATTAAATTATAATGGTACTAGCAAATTGAGATAATTAAGGTATTTCCTGTTAATGCTCCCATCGAAGTGCAGAGCCTTCAAATGTCTTCTAAGACCTGAAATAGAAGAGGCCAAACTAAAAATTCAATAATCCATAAATCTGACAAATAACTTATCAAATTAATTCACCAAAAACAAGTCAGTGGAAGCCTTTTCCCTTTCCCAGGACACAAAGTTGAGGAAGACAAGTGGCGAAGCTAAGAAATACAGAGACCTAAAGAAATCCAACAATTAAACTCCAATATAGGCAATAATAGGATCGACGAGTTCACATATAGCCCTCATAATTATCCTCTGAACTTCTCAATATGAAAATTCTACTTAGATCACTTGTACTTTTAAGTTCTAACATGCCATGTATATGTATGAAAGATGTTACTGGCTTATATAGTTATATCTGAAACTTCTATGGGTAAGAAGCATATATTTAATGGTAGTTTTATACCTTCATCCTTGTTTGCCTTTCTCCTCATTTGAGTCTTACGGGGTTCTACTCATTTTATACTATCCATTCTATGGCATACTAAGGCTCATGTTTCTATTGCAATAGGCCATAATCATGTAATTTTATTGTCTTTCATTGGGACCATGTACTGAAATTGTATATTCCAGCTTGTACAGTACAGAACTTGAGGGAAGAATTAATGTAATGCCATCTTCAGTACTCCTTTTATTCCTGTAGTAGCTTCTTAAATTTTAGACTCAAGGATAAACAACCAACTAACTCCATAATAAGGAAATTCTAATGCCAATTAAAATCTATGACAAGTATTCAGTTTGATGAGTCTATTTTCATAGGACAGCTGATTATTTGGAGAAAAACATGACCAACAAACAAGAAACATATCCCACCTTCCATATATCTAGAAGACCATCAAAGCAAAATAAACAAAGGCAAACCATGAAGAGCAAGGGGCATAAGTGCATTAGAGGGTGAGACTAACCATAGAGGTGGTTGAAGAAGAGATTGGATGCACCGGTAGAGTGGACAACTTCAAGAAGAGTGGAGATAGTGCTGCTATTGCTACTGCTTCCACCACCACCACCACCACCAGGAGGAGGAGGAGGAGGAGGCATATCTTTAATTCTCTCACTTTAACTTCTTTTTTCCAATCAGATGGGGAAAGGTTAAAGATCAGGTCATGGAATTTTGCATAAAGTTAAAGAGGAAGGGGGCGAGATGTAGCAACTAGCGATTGGGTGACTTATTTCTTGGAGTTTCTTCCCCTTTGCCTTTTCTTGGTGGGGGACAGACAGTAGGACTCTACATTGCAGTAGCTGCGGGAACGGACGACGATGTCGAAGACGTCGCCGAGGAGCGGGGGAGGGAGAGGTTGATGTCGTCGTCGCTCTAGGCGCGGTTGAAGTGGTACCCCAAAGATGAGGACGGAGGCATCGCACCAATCAGAGAGCAGTCGTGGAAGAAGAGGTGGAGGGCGCCGGCGCCGGTGGTGGGGCTGGGGATCTTCTTCGTAGTGACTGCGTCGGACACGATTTGCTCGGTGGAGGCGATTGTGGGAGAAGGAGTTGGCTTTCTAAGAAAGGCGGGCTGGCGGGTTGACTTGACCCGATCTGATCCGTATAGTCAAGCGATTATTACTCGGGTTAGACGAGTTGACCCGTTTACTACCCGAACCTAATTATATCAAACCCAAACCCGATTAAGAGCCGGGTAATCGAGTCGGGTCAAGTTTTGCCACTCCTAGGCGCATCGTGTTAACGTGTCATGTTAATCCGACCTGTTCATTAAATCGTATTACCCGTTTAATAATCGGGTCGTGTTAATGTTTACCAAATTCAACCTGTTTATTAATCAGGTCGTGTTTGGGTCAGGATGAAGTTGACCCAAATCCGACCAGACTCGCTTAACCCGACCCAAACCAGCCCAACCGGACCCTCTTTCCCTATGAAGTATACTTAAATAAAGAAAGACATAAAAAGAACACCCGTCACTATCGCATTATTGTAGGACCCCACATATGTCTCCCTTTTATTGTTATATGTAGGGGTGAAAACGGATCGGATACGGAATGGATAGTGCTCAACCTATATCCGGATCCATATTTTTAGTCGGATACGGATTCGGATACGGATATTGGACGGATAGTAAAATTTAAAACCATATCCTAACTAAACGGATACCGATAATTTTCGGATAAAGAATCGGATCTTAAATGGATATTAATTGAATTTAAAATAATTATAATATTTTATTTAGATATAATTAACACAAAATTATTTAGAGTTTTACAACAAATAATTTTTTTGTATGTCAAATATATAAAATTAGAGAAATTAATCTCTATAAATAATATATAAAGTATTATTAGTAACAATATTAATATTTACTATTTAAATAAGCAAACTAAAAACTGTAAATCATTTAAAAAAATATACGGGTAAACGGATATCTGATATCCGTATCCGAATCGGAAAAATATATCCGACCCGTATCCGAAGTTTTTTCAAAAATTCTATCCGTATCCGAATCGGATAGAAATTTTTTATCTGAATCCGATCCAAGTCGGGTCGGGTCGGAGTTAATCCGACCCGTTTTCAGCCCTAGTTATATGACATGCCGATTAATATTTTCGCAATCTTGATAAATTAAGAGCTAAAATTTTTAGAAATAATTTAAACAAAAATAAGAAATCTAAAACACCATCGACCTCAATGAACCTCAAAATGTCCATACAATCAACTAATAATAAAACCCATAAATGGGGCTATAGCTCATATAATTCAATTTACATAAAGAAAAAGAAAATTAAATTTGTTAGGCTTTTAGGTATGACAATTGTGTACAAAATATTCTAAGTGTTTTTATACATGTACATGAGCATTTATACGAATTTTAAACGTATTTGAATTAAAGAATTTCAAGATTAAAAGAGAAAAATTTCTGCATTCGCATTACGTTCGAACGTGGCGTTTGAACGCTCTCAGGAGTTCGCATATATAGATAACGCGTTCAGGCTGTTCGAACGCGTGCACAGGCGTTCCCATATACAGAGAACGTATTCAGACCATTCGAATGCGTGCACAGGCGTTCGCATATACAGAAAATGCGTTCAAGCCATTCGAACGCGTGTACATGCATTCGCAAATACATAGAACATTTTTTTGTCATTCGAATGCAGTCAAGGGCCGTTTGAATGCACCCTACATACGTTCACAACACGTTCACACATATAGAGGAGTGTATTTACACGTTAGAACTCAACTAGTGAAAATCAAGTCATCGCGTTCAAATGCACTTGGGCCCGTTCAAATGCACCTGAGAACAAGTCAACCTGTTCAGATGCACTTGGACCGTATTCAAACGCATCTGCATAATATGCAAATTCTGGACTTATTGATATGACCTGGATTTGGCTCTATCTTGGTTCAATATATAAGCATTGTGGTGCCCTAACTCTAAGTGGGTTGGTGAATGCAATTGAAAGAGAGTTCTTGAGGCTATATCGTTTCTTCTATCAATAAGGTCTATCATTTTTATATTGCATCAAACTTTCGTCTGAAGAGTCATCTAGACGAACGATCAATTTTGAGGGCTACTGAGATTGGAGATCAATTGGGAAGCGGTGAATCGTGGGTTCTAGCGAGAGAGACTGAGAGAAACAAAGTCGTGGGAATCGACGGGTTGTTTGGTGAGTTAGTCTTGTAACTGCTACAATCTTAGTGATTGATTTTGATCCGAGTTTGAATCTATGGTTTTTTTCCTATTTAGATTTTTCCACGTAAAAGTTTTGGTTTTTTCCTATTTAGGGTTTAGATTCCTACGTGTATCTAAGTTTTTTCAGAATTAAATTTAAAAAAACTAAAATTTATATGAATACTTAGGTATACTCTTATACCAATTGAAAAACATAAGAAATGTCGTAGAAGATGAAATCTATCATACTCCATCAATAATAATAATATGAGTAAAATGACGTATGAAAAATATGATTGAAAACACAAAATTTTTACGTAGAAAAACTCTAAACCGAATAAAAAACAACGGATCCATATTCGGATCAAAATTAATCACTAAACTTATAGCAGTTAACAAGAAGCTTACATATCACCTCGAAGTTGATCATTCTGTCTCAGTAACCTCAAAACGTAGTGTTTCTAGATCAAATATAGATGTGTTAAGATGGAAATGATTTAGCATGTTTCGTCTAAGGCAAAAAAGTGTTCTCCAATCTAATACTTGACGGCCATCCTCTTAGGGTTATATTAAAATCATTTATATACTTCTTAAGGATAAGATAAATATCTCATAAATAAAATAAATATCATCATAGATAAGATAAATATCTCTTCAAAGATTCTAAGCGGATTCTCTTAAAAATAAGATAAATATCTCTTAGAGATAAAGCAAATCTAAGTCAAATCATGTCTCACATTACTCTAGAAATTGCAAATTACATGGGTGCATTTGAAAGCGGCCCTATTTTATTTAAACACACTGATTTGAAGTGTGAACATACTGTGAACAACCAAATATAAACCTCTATCTCCGCTATATGTGTGAACATCTGCAGGATATGTTCGAATAGCCAAAATAAGCTCTCTCTATATGTGAATGCGATACGAATGGCTATAGAGTGCGTTTGAACGGGCTTAGAGTACTTTCAAACACCTTGTTCAAACGGCAGACTAAATAGTTAAATGCAAAGTACTTGTTCCAGTGCCTTTAAGTAAAATTTTATACTTCTTCAACCATCATGACACCGTTTAGACATTTCAATAATGACTTTAAAATCATTTCGAATACTTTAATTTTAAAATTAATCTTTTACTTTAATATTCTTCATCAAATATCCCATTCCTTATGCATATACTCATACATAAAATCTAACATATTACATGAATATAAATTATGTTTTATAATATAATTTGTTAATTACATAAATACAACTAAAACTAACAAAATCTAATATATGTTTACCAGCTTCATTACAAACTTGAAGTTATCTACTATTTTAAAATATTCCACCAAAATATGGTGAATCTAATGACTAACAAATATGCACATTTATAATCTAAAAATAATATATATATATATCTATATATAATTTTAAAATAATATATTTATATAATATAAATATCATATTAATAATTATAGCTCATATGTATTAATAAGAGAAAACATATTAAGCATCACACAGCTTGCTCTCTAAAAATCTAAACGTAATATATTATTGTAATTAATATGACTCACTCTCATTTAGCCACACACCTTGATATATAATAAATTTCTTCAATTGGAGTATAAATAGTAGTCGTGATGGACTCCATTAATTTAAGGAACTCAAGCAGGGATGCGTCGGAGGAACAACAAGGCAATGATGTCTTTGAGCTTAGTAGAATTCGTGTATGCATCAACGTACTTGTATATGGCTTCTATCATCCGGCTAAAATTGGCTGGTCGTTCAAGAATTGGCATAGGAACTGTTGTTGGCTTGAGGAATGCTTGATTTGTAGTCTTCCATGCGTCTTCCACCAAAGTTTGGAGTTTCTTCGTTGCTACCTCCACTGTTGAGTTGTATTCCTTCATATAGCTGTCCATTGAAGTCACAAAATGTCCTCTCTTACGTTCAAGCTGCAAAAATTCATAAATTTGTTCATAGTGGTCTTTAGTAATTAATACTGAGAATATAGGATGACATGTATAGGTTTTCTAAGAGCTAGCATGCATGATTAATTTTGTGTTTAGTTATCCTTATGATCCATTTTCTCTATATATATATCCGCGCTTTACTTTATTTTTGGCTTTTGTTTGCAATATTCAAATTAAAGTATAATGATTGTATGCCTTATTCACATTCCTTTTTAAAATGTTATCGGAGGTCACGCGGATAAGAATTGAGAATTTTAGAGCTAACTCAAAATGCAAAAGAGTAAATACCTCAGCTGAGACGACATCATCCAAGCATCGAGAAATCATAGTCGAAGCTTTCACAATATCAGGAAATGTAGCAACCCACTCGAACACCTCCTTTGTTGCTACATCGCCCATCCCGAGAAAAGAAGCACAAGCCAGCATTCGATAGCATGTGGTAACCAGTGAAACGTTTAAATGCTCTTCAAAGGTTGGGACAAAGTCAATGGCATACCATTCAACTTCTTGGAGATAACATTTTGCTACTTTCTTTAACTGCAAAGAAGCAAAATATATGTAGTACTAGTGTATTAATTCTTCAGGATGTACAAGGTAATTAAGAACCATAAGTGTACGTATTAAGATGATTTACGATCCCAAAATTTTAAGGTAAGGTAAGAAGGATAGCTATAGTATACTTCTTCTATCAGGTAAGATACACGATATTTCTCCTCGGGTGCTAGTTCATCCTCAAATTCTTTGTAGGTGTTGACAAGTTTGAGAAAGTAATGCTTCAAATACTCAGGTAGCTGCTCAGCAGCCTCTGTATCCCACCTATACACAGTTACCACTTTTTAGCAGAATCATGTACTATAAATATATTAATCATTCATTTTCAGATGAGGAAAAGAAAGAATATTTGTACGTAATTGTGAAGCATATATAGCTTGAGAAGTTCTTGGAGTCATTCACATAATTGACTTGGAAAATTATTAGACTTTAGCTTATAAATAGAACATAATTTTTCTCCAGATAATAGCTCCTGAAGGTGGAATTGATAAAGACGATCAGTACGTACTTCTATATGATGAATGCATATGTATTTTATACATGTTCATATATTGTCTCAACTAACTAATTAGTAGGTAAATATAACAATAGCATCAATTGAATGATGAGGAGTCGCATGCAGTCAATTAAGATTATTAATATAGACCTCTGTATGGCATCAGTAAGCTGTCGACAGTCCTCCAAAGTTGCATAGACGTCGTAAGTATCATCCAGGATAGATAGGAGGCCAATCACTTTCGTAGTCATCAAACGAGAGCGAGAATAGTGGGGCTCAAAAAGTACTCCTACGATCCAAAAATAACACTCCACTATGCGATCCCGAGCGTATCCTAACTTTAGAAGATCTGATTCCTTCCACCATCTGCAATTTGAATTACAATGTTAGATGAAACTTATACCAATTTCATAGAGAGGAATAGGATGCAATATATAGCATTCAGATAGTATTCAAGTTGGCATTACGCAGTCCTACTGCGACAAAATATCAGGAACACAGCCGTACTGCTTTAGTGTAATTTATTGGACATACTACTGAGAGAAGTTGAGCGACTTACAGAGTTATAATCTTCAACTCCTCACAATGAATAGATTGTACCAGATTGAAATCCAGCTTTGCAAGCTCTAGGACTGAGTTGTTACATGCATCCTCCGCTTCGTATTCGGAAATGTAACGTCTTGCCTCTAGCCTCTTCATCGTCCTAAACAACGGCGTTTCAAGAAAGCGTGACACTTGCGGCGCTAGAGGATGCTCCAAACTTTTCTGCATAGATTTCAGATGGTTCTTAGTGAACAAAATGGCCTCCTCGAGTATGTCCTCTCCATGAATGCCAAGGTAAGCTGCGTTATATAAGCTCAATAAGCCCCTCGGATCATCAGCTAAGGTTGCTTTGAAACTGCCGTTGCCGTCTTTGAACTTGCTAAATTCATCTGCAAAATCACTTATGTTTCTCCATAACTTGCTTTATATTAACAAGAAGTCTGACTAATTAAACTAATTCAAAAGGAAATGCGAATTTGTTGCTGCTCGTCATAATTCAAGGCTAAAGTAAAATGTAAAGTTAATGTACATATATATAATAAAGTAAACTGTAAATTTAAGGTATATATATATATATATATAGAGAGAGAGAGAGAGAGAGAGAGAGAGAGAGAGAGAGAGAGAGAGAGATATAGAGAGAGAGTTACCAGCAGGGACACGATAGCCTTGTTGTCTGAGCAACCTAAACCGAAGAGAAACAGCATCGAGCTCGGAGCTTTCGAATTTGGCATCATAGGCATGGCTTAATGCCTCGTCAATCTCCTTTTCAAAGTGATAAGCTATGCCGAGATGTTGGATCGCATCAATCAAACGAAGCTTTTCAACCAAATCAGTAGCAGATACTAGTTCTCCCCTTACTTCTTCCTTCAGTTCTTCAATCCTTTGCCTTATCCATGAATCCGACTTCTGTAACATGAAAGCAATTTATTTCAAATTAAGGCGATCAGGCAATCTTCGGCCTTTTAATTAGCAGTTGAGATACAAAGAGATGTCAGAAAGGAAGTTTAATTTAATTTATGCATGCGTGCGTGCCTGTGGAGCAATCTCCTGCCTTTTGATTAGCAGTTGGTTTACAAAGAGATGCAGAAAGGAAGTTTAATTTAATTTATACATGCGTGCATGCCTGTTGAGAAAGAGAGGTTGGCTTGTAAGTTGCAAAAAAGTCACCCCAAAGCGTGGGATGATAGCCTGCAGACTTGCGACCAACTTTTGCAGGATAAATGGCCAGAGGAGTACTCTCCATCTTTCAAAATGATCTTCAGATGTTGCTCTCTATTAACAAATGAAACAACTTCTTGGAGAAATGCTCTGGAGAGCCTTGTGCCCTCCTGCACATATTTATAAGGTTGATAAATAACTAGTGATCAGATTTTCTCTGATGAGACTACAGTGAAATGGTTCAAAGTTTAAATTTTAGCGGCCCTGATCAAATTAGAACATTATTAAATTTTCATGATTAGATTTTTGCCGGTAAGATTATACTCACATGATTAAAAGAGCTTATGTGTAAGTACTTTTGAGTTTGAATTTCAGCAACACTGCCCGATTTAATTAGGAAATTATGAAATTTCAACTTCTGTAAATATTCCATTAATCAGTTTTCAATTATTTCGGTCCCACAATAGCGCAGTTTTGTCATAAAAAATAATGTCAGTTTGAAATATGGAAAACATGCACGAAATGACCCAGATGATGTCGAAATTGTCGATTCATTAGCTACTTGACGGTCTTGTCCATTTGTGGTTCGTGATAAGTCTTAACCCGAGATAAAGTTGTTGTGTTCTCGCGCACGAGTAAAATGAACCTAATGAAGCCGTGAGCAACTAACTAACTTTGAAAAAGACGTGCTCGCCCAATTGCATGTATAATTTTAATCTCAAATAATTATTGTGAAAACAAAATTGCTAGTTTGGTGGCTTGGCTCAGTGATGCAGTAACTTGAAAAATAACTCGACAGCGCGACAGTTTGGAACAATATCTCAGCAGTATTTAATTCAGAGTAATAATTCAGCGACGTACATGATTTAAATTCTAGACTGTACAATTTAGTAAATTGGCTAAAATTTGGTGAAATCTAAGATTGTGTTTACTTGTAAAATAAGAGTAGAGTAGGCATAATTATTTTAATTTTTAATACTTGGAGAAGAGAGCTAATACTAGTTTAAGTTATTGTAATATTTAATTCAATACTAGTATAATGAGTAATAATTACATTTAATAAGACATAAAATTAATATTAAAGTGTTGAAAAATAATATAATTTTATTGAGAATTGGTGATGTTCTGAACTAAATGGCGAAAATACCTTTAGATTTATGTCAAACTAGTAGTAGTAAATAGTATTTTATTCTACTGCGGACTTAATAAATTTCATAAAATCGCATTATATTGTATATAACGTATACTTCTCGTATTTCCTTTTTTCCTCACATTGTTAGTAGGAAACAATATTTTTAAATTTCCTTGCATTTATTGTGACAAACTTTCCCACACTAACACTAATTCCCTACATGAGATGTATTTATGTACATATTATACTTTACCTCACCCCTCTCGATAAAAAAGAAATTACAATTACGTATTGAACAACCCTACTTCTCCGCACTCATAATTTCTCAGCATCACCCCTAACACCACACGACGAGTTCTAGACATCAGCTGCGTTAACGATAGATAAGATAATTACAGTCAAGAATCTTAAATATATGCAAATCACAAAGAAAACAAACCACTCGATAAGATTTACGTAGTTCGACAATATACCTATGTCTACGAGCAATGCAAATCTTTAATCCCCTTAATATAATAAATATTTTTCTTTAAAAAGTTTTTTAATTAGATTGCCCTAAACCCATCTAAATGTTATTTATAAGACTGACTTAAATTTAGAGTGTGTTCGAATGCACTTTTGCAAGTTCCCACGGATGTAAAAGTTTCTTAGACACCATTGGAATGCATTTCAAATTGCTCGTAGAATTGAGAAAAAAAATAATTACACCATGGAAAACACTAATTGAAATGCCGGGCGATGTCGGCAGGAGTAAAGTAATAAGTTACTTTGTATATTATTCTGTGTCACTCTTCACTGTTGCTCTAGTCTTTTATCTCTTTAGAAGAATCTAATCGATGTCAATTACACACATGAAATTATGTCACCACCAACCACTTAATCATAAGGGCTTCGTACGTAGAGCTTACTCAGCATGACATAACGCTCCGGTCCATTTTTTTGGGCCGGAGTAAGCTCCAGTACGGGACTCTGTAGTCTATTGGTAGGTGATTAAGTGTTAATAAGAAATAGATTCTAGGTGCTGTGGTGCACAAGTAATAAAGTTGATGGAATATCTCTCCAATAATTAATCAGGACGTACGCAGAATGAACTCTAAACTCAAAAATTGGGATGGGTGTTAATCAAAAATAGGTAAGATGCTGTGGTGCACCGTCCACGACTAAAATGCTGACGTTTTACTATGTTAGCTATAGTAGAGCAGGTCGGGCATGAGCCTAACTCTGCTCTCATTAATTGTTGATTTCTTGTGTCGGTGAGTTGAGCCAGCTAACTTAACTTACTACACAGGGTGGACTATTTTATAGTTGAATGCTTAAATTTTTATTTTTGTGTTGAATAAGATTTGAGTTAAAAATAGACTATTTTATTTGTCTAATGGGTCATCTATATAGTGTAAATTAAAAATAGATTATTTTATTTGTGTTGTGCTAAATATGTTATTATGTTTTATTATTGGTGTCATTTTATCGTATCGTAATTTATGTCATATTAATGAGTTGTTTTAACACGGCACGGCATTTAAACAAGTTACACGAATTGTATCGTGTCATCTGTTGTCTGTGTTTATTAAATGTAACTCATTTAATAATCGGATCGTACTCGTGTCAGGATGAATATGATACTTAACACGATTCGTTACGTTTCGTCCTCTAGAAGTTTCGGCATTAAAAAGTTTTGTTGAAAATATAATCTATTATAGACAGATTGCCTAACCGCTTGGACTTTTACATCACATAGTTATCTACCAAATGGTTTCTTAGATCAGAGCTAAACCAAAATTAGTGCTCAACTTATGTCTAAATGAGGTCTCATTAGCTTAGCTTGCAATCCTGATTGAGGTCTTAGCACAACCTAGATCCCAAAATCCCACTATTTTCCACCAAGTTTTCACTTAGCATTTTTCCCAATCTATACCTTTTTTAAATATCTTATTTACTTATATATCTCTCTATTATCGCTATCTGTCTTATATGTATCTCTCAAAATACTTATATAACTTTTGCCCATATGCCTTTTCAAACTCTTATATATATATTTTATTTATCTATTTCGAATAACCTTCAAAGTTAATCTACAATTGAAAGTCAATATATTTAACAATAAAAATACAGATGTATCTTGATGAAAAGGTAAAAGTATCTATTCAAAGGTTCATATTTTGATTTGTAACCGAAAGAGTATTAATACAAGAATCATGAATTTTGAATGATATACATGTAAATACTTGGTATAGACAACTAAGGGAATCTCGAAGGAAATAGAGGCGCAAGAAATCCCAAAAATAAAATGTTATTTTGACGTCACCATTGTAAATTTTAAAATATTGTAATTGCTTCTAAATTCATTAGAATATTAGAATCACGGTTAAAAATATTTTGACTTTCAAAATACCATCAGAGTAATATTCCTAAAAACTATGGCTATTAAAATTAATGAACATACATATATAAGTAGTGACTAAAATAGTTTCTAGAAATTTAAAGTGTAAACTAATTATTAATAATTATTTCTTATAAAAAATATTTTTTTATCTCATAATATCATATAATATTAGATATTTTTGAATGATTTTAAATAATTTATATAAGGATAATGCTATCATTTTAAGAATAATCCAAAAATTTTACAAAGATTTATTCGTTGACAATTATGATATATTGAAAAATGTAGCAGCAATTATCATATTATTAGAATTTTCAGTGGCAATTACGTGAAAACCTCAAAAATAAATAGTGATGTTAATCAATTCTTTTTTATGTGGTAAAAATTCCAAATTATTCCACTTGTCTTGCCCACTATGATAATCAATTCTTTTTTATGTGTGATGTTAGAAAGGGTGGGTAGCACAGTTTCCAGGTGCAATATAAGTACTAAGTATCCATTAAGGTAGTGCTTAGTGGAATTAGGAAGCAACTATAGAAGTTTATGTAGTATTTAAAAGGACCATAAACAGATAACTTTAGCCATGGTGTTTAGCTAAACTCATTTTCTACTTATCAATCTCAACCTAGATAGTAGAAAACTTGGACAGTATCTCAATTTGTTTTCATGATTAATTTGAAGTTATCTGCTTTTAGTTGGATTTTGTTGCTATTCTATTAAGGATACTGCATTTTGTGCTATATATGATCATTTCTCTTTGTCGTTACTTGTTACTTAAATTTTACAAGTTAGTTGTTTTATACAATGTTTATAATGTAAACTATATGATCTCTTACGTGAAGACTTAATTGTAAATAATGAACGATAAACAATAAGCAATACAAAGATATGATATTTATGTAGAAAAAGTCAAACTAAGTAAAAATTATAGACCATTTTCACTAGGATCAAATTAACTACTAACAAGAAACAAATACAAGAACTGTTTATAAATTACCTACTGAATCCCGCAGTTATATCTAAAGATTTCTTGTTTGCTAGATCTCATGATGAATTGCTTCGCGTGGTTGATTGTACCGATCACTTTGACCCTTGGGATCTTTTTGTTGGTTATCATGGTTGACAGAAGTAAAGTATGAACTTATATAGTTCCTAAACTATAAATTATATATCATCTTATGCCCTGTATCTTTTGTCGATCATTTCAATAGGAGAACTTTTCCTTAATATTGGTTATGACATCACTTAAAAACTTTGATAAAATGATCCCAAACAGAATAGGTTTTGATCTTCTTCCATCAAAGAGTAAAAGAGCTTTTCACCACAAAGTTACCTTGACATCTAAGTGAAAGCTTCAAATAAACTGAAATAATTGGAGGTAACGCCAATCCTCTAGAAGATGGTAGCAAAGTTTAGAACAAAGCAAAATCAGATAACAGAGGGACTTGCTACATAAAATTAATAAGGCCAGTTGGCAAACTTCTCAACCTCTTTTGTTGTTTAGGCTCATGCAACCTTGCAGTTGAACGAATCAACGATTGAGATGGGCCCAGATAACCTGAGAAGAAGTCAAGGTCTAGAGTTGAGATCGAAACAATTGATTAACCTACAAGATGATGTAGGTGCAAACCTCCATGTCGCACAGGGACTTGCTCATCATATATGGAGACGGAACCTCCGACTGAACAACCTTGAGTGTGTCAGATTCAATAGAGGCCACAGTGGTGGTCTAGATGATAGTGCGAGGGAGAGCATACCCCATAAAGATGCCATTGATATGCTATAGAAGATGTTGCCATAGAGGACTATCTCAATGGACGAGGCCCATGTGATCTAATCCCGCTCAATGACAAGTAGAAACTCGATTAATGATACGCTCTCACAACTGAATGGAACATAAGATGCCATTAGAAGGGACGACAATCTATCAAACACCTTGAGAGTGATTCAAGATTTTCCCCTTTAGTCCACTCAAGCCTTCGAACAACTGATGAGCAGAACTTTTGAACAGTGCAGCAAAAAAAGAGAGTTGTGAATACAGTGAAATTTCGTCAAACATATGGTGGGTAGTTGCTGGCGGGCACAGTGCTGTTGCTGTCAGAATTAAAGAGATGAGACTGTGGTGACATGATCAAGAACAACAACCTGCAAAGGACTACTACACTGCTGCTGCTGAATGAAAAGAGAGTGGAGACCGGTGGCTATGCTGCTACTGCTAAAAACAGTGGCAGCTGCGACTGCTGTTGCAGAAGCTATGGATTTGCTATGGATTTGCTGTGGCAGTTGCTGCTGCACTTGTAGGGAACTAGAGCCGAGGAAGAGGAAGACAACAGGATGACCAAGCTCAAGGAGGCTGAAACACACACAGCTGTTGCAACTACTGCGTTTGCAACAGAGGTGGAGGTGGAGGCTAGGGCTGTCAGGCTTGACGAGCAGCTCGGGCTCGGCTCGGGTGAAGCTCGAGTTCGGCTCAGATCGAGCCGAGCCGAACTCGAGCCATTATAATAGGCTCGAAATTAATATCGAGCCGAGCCTGAGCTGGAGCCGGCTCGCTCAGGCTCGGCTCGATAGGCTCGATAGCCTGAGTCCCTATGACTAAGGACACGTGGCATAAGGAAATATTGCCACGTGTCCCTCACTAACTCATTCTCACCCGTAACTACCCCAACATTCATCATCCTCACCTACCCCACCCTCATTAATTACTTCACCTTTCCCATCACATCACCTTCCCCATCATCAATTCCCCCACCCTCACCTTCACTCTCACCCTCATCCACCCGATCACCTTCACTCTTCCCTCCCCGTCGATCTCCATCGGCAACGACGGCAAGCCACCACCATGGCGCCACACCTTCCTCTCCGTCGGCCTCCTCCTCCTCCTCCTCCTCCGTCGTCGGCCTCCTCCATCCGTCTCCGACTCCTTCGGCAAGCCGCTGTCCATGTCGCCATCGCCCACGTCGCCACCGCCCACATTGCAACCGCCCACGTCGCCACCGCTTCTCTAATCGAGCTCGAGCTTTGCTCGGGCTCGGTTAGGCTCAGCTCGAGCTCGGCTCGGGTTGAGCTGAGCCGAGCCTGAGCAACATTGTGAGGCTCGAAACTAATTTCGAGCCGAGCCTGAGCCTGAGCCTGAGCCGGATCGCTCAGGCTCGGCTCATTTACACCCCTAGTGGAGGCTGCGGCTATTGCAGCAGTGGCTGCTGTAGTGGCAGCAAGCTCGAGGAGTGAGGGGGCAGCTCTCGAGCTTGACGATGGTGGAAAAAAAGATCAAAGAGGGAGATGGAGAGAGAGACTATTGAAGAATGAGAGATCCAACTTAAAATGTCCCTAGAGATCGAAAAATTCTGATACCATGAAACGATAATAGGTTTACTTTATATAAAGTCACCATGAAATAAGATAAATAAATAAAATATAAATCTAATAACTCTAATAAGTATTAGAGCAGATAAAGATAAATTTCTGACAAGAAAGAAAAATCAGAGAAATATATCAAAGTTTGTGATGGAAAGAGAGAAAGAAGAAGAGAAAGGAGCAAGATAAGGCAATCAAATCTGACTCTGAACCAACTCCTTAATTTTTCCATATCTAAGTTTAAGTCTTGGAAAATATTGGCAACTACTAATAGATTGACTAATTAACTGACTTTGTTGTGAATCTAGTTACGACTGTTTGAATCAAAGATAAATAGATAATAGACTGAATAATGCCCAAAGTTATACCAAGTTACCAACTGAATTTAACTCTAGAAAAAGGAAAAGAACACCATCTAAAAGATTACTTTTGATGTTATAGGCTTATAGGTACAATTTTATGTAACATAGATTTCCTTCTTTTAGTTCAACTAATAATATCTAGTGTGTTCTCTTTCTAATCTGAGTATACCACAGGTAAGGGGTATGGACAAGGGGCTAGCCCTCTCCTTATTACTCGGGACATCTGGTCCATCCAACCACAAACTACTAGGGCACTTGTCTGTCTCATACATGGGCCACATGGTCTATTACTAAAAATATTGTTTCATGCACATAAGGGAAATTAAGACTGAGAATGTCTCATAACTCCATGAGATCCCTAACCAATTGTATTGTGTATGGACCGGTACTATTGGAAAACTAATAATAAGACTATAATATTAGCACTTGAGAAATGGTAATACCTAATTTGAGGCATCATTATATGCTTTTGTGCAATATCTCTGACATTAAACTCACTTTTTTAGACAACTAGCAGATCTTTGATATATTTGATTTACATGACTCTGTTTAAATACCTTAACATAGCTGATGATATGCAGGCTCATGGTTACAAGCATAAAAACAAGTCGTTGGAGGATATTGTGCATTCAACTAGGAAGAAGAATGCAGAGCTAATAGGCTTTGATGAAGATCCCATTGTAATACAGAATGATAACTCCATTCATATTGAGAAGCTACAGATCCAGGAAAAAGAAGAGAATAACTCCTCTCTCCAATGGACCAATGCAGCTTGTTTGTCTTCCAACTGTAAAGCCTCTGTTTCTTCAACAGCAAGATCAGCATCGGAAGCAACGACCAACATGAACTAGTCATACAGCAATATGATCTTTCTAATGGGGTAGCAACGGATAGCAAACTAAATGGGATCACTAGTTTGTTAATTCTTACTCCTGATGATCTTATGGATAAAATAGTGAGAGTTTATGTTGAAAAGAATGGCAATTCATAAACATAGCAGTTGATAATGTTAGTTTTACTAAATAGGTTCTGTGGATCACAAAATGGCAAGGTCGCGCCTATTTGAATTCTGTGCTGCCAATTATTGGAGTCCTCCTTTTTTTGAATGTTGTAAAGATGAAGGACCAAGCCACCTAAGAATGTAAGCTTTATACTTGCTGATGTTCCATAAAAAGCTAATTCTCAAGACTCGGATTATTGTAGTTTGAGTTACAACTCCAGTCAGAAAGGAGCTAATATATTGAAAGAAAGTAATGCTGGACGCTATTTAATAATATACGTGTTGTCAGTATCAATGCTTAATAGAAACTGTGATAAACAATCCTCTGTCTGTCTGCTATGCCTTGATGTTAAGAGTGATGGTAGTGGTAATAACCCTGATAAATGCTAACAATCCATAAGTTATCGTGCCATTGGCACAAATAGATTGTAAGTAAGCATATCCTAGTTAAATTGCATACTATCTGTACCAATTAGGTTCTGTCAGAACATTTGCAATTTCTGATGTCTTATGTAGATCTAGGGGTTCTTCACCAAATTCACTATTCACCTCAGCGAAATTTATTTTTCATCCATCTGATATATAGTACTGTTTGTCTTTTATATATGCAGGTTCACTTACAAAGTTATTGTGCACATCAAAGGAGTTACATCAACTTGTTTGGAGTGCTACAGTGAACCTAAGCTGCAAAACAAAGCTGCACAAGAACATGCTGCAGAAGGGGCCTTGTGGTATCTCAAACAACTAGGTTACCCTACCTAAACCCTAAGATCCATTTACCACCACACTATAATTTTCTCCCCTACTTTAGGAGTAACTTTGATTGGCCTTTTACCATGAATAGCACATCTATCAGTTTGGTTGTATATAACGGCTAACCTAGTTAGGCTGGACTAGACCTTTTCTGGCAGCCTCATTTATCTTCCTCATGGGACGTAAATTTAGGTTCACAAAGTCTAGTCAACTAGCCCAATATGCATAGAAAAAAATTGTACATAACAAACCTCATGTGTAGAGTGAGGTATTTTGTTTTTGTGTATGTCTGTTCTTCTTATTTTCTCTCCTTAGACAGTGGGGAAGATCCCCACCTATTTCTCATGTATGGCTGAGGAAAACATCTAGTTGGAGACAATCTTAAGCTCCTCTACTTTCTTCTCGAAAGATTGCCTTTCTCAATAATGAAACTATTTCAGCAAACAATTTGGTCATGTTAGGATAAATGTACAGTGAAATGTACTAATTAGGTTGTGTTCACTTGTGGAATAAGGGTAAGTAGGCATAACTATTCTATTTAATAATATTAGGAGAAAGAGCTAATACTAGTATAAGCTATTCTAATGGTTAGTTCAATACTAGTATAAATAGTAATAATTACAATTGATGTGGCATAAAGTTAATACGAAAGTAATGGAAATTAGTGATGTTTTAAACCAAATAATGAAAATAGCATTGAGCCATTGGGAAATAATATTTTCAAAACTTCCCCGCATTATACGGGTACGCGAGGTTATATCCTCGCACTGTGTAGGTACTGGGGTTATAACTACATACTAGGGTGTGTAGGGTAATACCTCACACTGTGCGGGTATATAGGGCTACCTATGGAGAGGAGAGAGAGAGATGAGGTAGCAACTATAGCTAATATAATTAGTAATTATGTGTTGTGATCTCAAAGGGTAAAATGGTAATCTTGAGTTATTAATAAATAGTTTTTAGAAAGTTGTATGGAATAAGATGAGAAAAAATATTGAATTAGTATATTAGAATAAGGTAAAATGTCTAGTTACTACATCATGGTCCTATTCCACAAGCGAACGAGGCTAAAAGATTAGCAAATGGCTTAAAGCATCTCCAATCGATGCAGCCCAGTGCATTCCAACGTAGTGGGCTCCACATTTATTAAAATAATAATATAATATATATATTTATATTATCTATTTTAAATTACTTAATAGGTCCTCTTAGTGTTATTATTTTGTAATAAAAATTTATGGTTGAAAAACTCTCATCGAGATCTTTAAAATAAGACTAATATTCAATAGTTTTAGAAATAATTTTAAATTACTAATTTTTTAATTAAACGCATCGAAATTATATTATACGAAATAAACATCGAAATAAGAATTATATGTCATTAACTAAAAAATATTAAAATTACATTACACAAAATAAGTAGAAATTAACATTTAATAGTAAAAATAATAGATATCTAATGTAATTTTTATTTGATGTATTTCATGTTTGATGTATTTTAATATTTAATATTTACATTGGAAAATAATTTTAAGTTATTATATTTTAGAACACATTGATTTTAAATAATAATAAAATAGTTATTTTATAAATAATAAAATATTAGACTTATTTTTTGTCAATAATAAAAAAATTAAAATTAAAATAATTAAAAAATAATTTAATATTAGACTCATTTTAAAGGTCTTGATGAGAACTTTTCAATGATACTATTTTTATTAAAAATTAATTATCTACTAAATTTAATCAATTAAATTAGTTAATAAAGAATATTGATAAAATGAATATTGGCAAATTTGAAAATTTTAAAAACTTTAAAAAAATACAGCCTTGGTGGCGCTCAAAGTTTCAAATTTGGAACCCGGTTGGAGTTACTCTTAACGACTATCACCCAAATTTCCCTATTTTTGCCTTGGATCTAGCTCCGTAACTATCCTAACCTCGTTCTTCCTGAGAAAATTTTCCGTGAATATTAAATTTTGTTTGATCTTTGTCATGTCTTCCAAAAAGTATGTTGCAAATTTTGTTTGGTTGGTGTTCTTGCCTCTTCTCAAAAGCTAATTGTTTAGGCATCAAAGATCAGGCATGATTCATAATTTTGCCATACTGGATTGAAATTTTTTTCCTGAGTTTACACCGAAGTGAAAGAAGTTCTGGGATTTGTCCCAAATGGACAACAAATTTCATCTGTTGAAAATTTGAAAAATTTATCAAAATTATCTTATTTTATTATCACTCACACCCACCTTATCTATATATATATATTTTGTAAGAAAAATATGGTTGTACCCAACTACATTAAGAAGATTAGAATGTACAAAGGAGAAAAGAGGGCGAAATGAAGAGTTACAATTGACAGAGAGCATAGAAGGCTTCAAAGTAAAAGGGTGTTTCTCAAGAAGTTGATAAATAGTTGTATAAGGATTAAGGATTTCATAAACTCGCTTCAAAGAAAATGTGGTTGATAATTTCTGATTTCTCGTTGCATCATAGCACATAGAAAATATGGTTGATATCTTTTATTTGATCTTTGTATTTTTTGCTTCTAATGTTCCAAATTTATTATGCTATTAGTTTTCTTAGAAAAACTTTCAAAATACCTCTTCCTATAATTATCAGTTAGATTTCTTTTGTATTAAAAAATTAACATCACTTAATCAAGCTTCGACTCTTTAGAGATCATTTTAATTTTATTTTGGAGAGAAAAAGAGTAAAGTTGAGAATAAAATAGTTATTCGATGTCTTTTATTAAAATCATCATGGAATTAGAGATTTCGTTAAAGAATAATTATACTTAGATTCTCTTAACTATTCGGTCATATTAATTTTTTTTTGTGATATATTAACCTCCGTTTTTAACTATGGAAGAAAACCTTAGAAATACCTTTATTTAATTAACAATTAGCTTTTTTATTAAAAAAATAATATGTGAGTGCTACGTGATCAATTTTGGCTATTTTAGAGATGATTTTACTCTTATTTAGAAAAAAGAAGCAACGGTAAAATAGCTATTTAATGCTTTCATTATATCGAGTACGTAAAAAATGAGCAGTAGTTAAGGGGTTTTATTATAATTATCTCAAAAATAAAACACCCAGTCGAACGTTAGACAATTTTCCTCTTTTCCTAATTTTTCCAAACGGCTCTCCTCCGTAATTTTGAATTTCCCGTCCATTTGAGTCGAGTCTATCGCCTATAAATAAGTCCTCCCCTCTCTTCCTCTTCCTTAATTCATCTCTCTCTCCTCTCCTTTCATTTTCGTCTCTTCCTCAATTCATATTCCTCGCTCTCCGTCTCCGTGAGATCATCGTAAACCCTAGAATTCCAAGCAATTCTGATCTGTTCTGCGCTCTTTTTGAGATAGAGGACGGTGATTCGAGCGGAGGTGGTGGTGGTGGAGGAGGAGGAGGAGGAGGTAAATCTCTTCCGCCTCTACATCTCAGAGATACGAATGATTCTGGTATTCCTCACCCTCTCTCTTTCTCTTAGTCTTAGTCTCAGTTGGTCTTTAGGTTTGAAATTGAAAATTATTCAACGTTTTCTCGTTATTTATCGTTTCTCCCTCTCTTGTGATTCGGGTCATGATGGATTTTCAACATTTTTAGAAATAATTCTTGATCATTTAATTGGATCTTGGGGATTCGTTCATTCCTCCTTGGATTTAGTTTCTGTTTTCGATTTAAATTTGGAATTTATTGTGTTCATTGTCCATTCTAATTTGTTTTTTTAGTCTGGCTCTCTATCTTGATATTTCCCCAATTCTTATTTCATTTCCATCTCACCTGCAAAGTCTGCACTCCAAGATTCTTCATCGAGGAGGATACCCTAATTCCTGAAGCCTATCTCTGAGAGTCTTGCTATCATCGGTTATATTAGGGCCAAGATTGCTTTCCTCTCGTTTTATAATTCATATTTTCGTGAATTGGATTTTAACAGTTTTGCATCATTCTTTTTTATCTCCTCCTTAATTTGACCTTAAAGTTAGTCAGATAATTGCCCCGAAATTCCTGTAACGTACAACTGCTATATCTGATGGTCTATATAAGGAATACTTTGTAGTACCATGCTCTAATTAAGGCAAACTAAGTATTTGATAATTCCCTGTGCTGCGTTCATTACCATTTGTTATAGTTTTAAGAAAATTAAAGCTCTAGTCCATAATGACTCCCTGCTTTCTAAATATCTCAGGTAAAAGAACTAAAAATCAGAACTTGTAAGTTATCGGCATGATTGGATTGGGCTTTCACTTTCAATTTGGATTTGTCTTGTTCTACCATCTTTTATTTTTCTCAGTAACAAAAATATTGTGATGAAGGTTTTCACTTTTTAGTGACGATCAAAAGAAGTCAGGCGTTATATGTTCTTTACCGAATCAGATGCGGAAGAGATGAAGGAAACATTCCGTCATTTCTGTACTAAATTACTCTAATGTTTTTTCTGTCTTTATAGTAGCACTTGTGTTGATCTGATCGTCCCTCTCTAGGCACGTTTTGTTGTGATGTATGATGAAATCTACCTGAGGATATTAAAACCTTATGAAGTTTTCCTCTGCAATGGGAAGGTACATTTCTTGCAATATTGCCTTTTTTTGTTTCTATTGTATTATCATTCATCTGAACTAGTGGACAACCAACATCTTCTATGTTGGAAGCAAGGTTGATATTTAATAAATGATGATAGTTATCATGTTTCTTAGAAGGTGGCAAGATAGCAATATGCTCTTTGTTTCTCCCGTGTCTAAATATATCTTGTGTCTTAAAAATCATTAAAAGAGATCATATTTCAGGCACAGAGACTTGTTCCTTCTAGCTAGTTTACTCTTCTATTTATGTTTTACAATTTTAAATTTGTTTATTGATTATTTTGGCTTATGTGAACTACTGTGAGGATTGTTTACTAGTTGCGAGTAAGGATTACTTACCTAATTGTGAGCTTAAAAGTTAAAACTGCAAGTATTATTTAGGGGTTCAAAATAGGAACTCCTATGAATGTAACAAATTACTTTAGATGTATATATTTCTTTGATCTCTTTAGTTCAAAATAGTAACTCCTATTAAGGAGTATGTATGGATAAGTTATTAGTTTGAGTCCAATGAGGTGCAGATTGATTTACGTTGTCAGATAGTGAGGAACATAATATTCAGGATATGTTAGGATGTTTATAGGTGTATGTTGATTTCGAAACTTGCATTTTTGAATAGTGTAGTCTATTTCAACATCTTTATCCATGCTATTATTATGAAATATTTTTAGTATCTTTGTCTTTCATGATTACAACCATAGCATTGCATACAAATGTACGTATGTAGCATATGTAGTTACACGATTATTCGTGTATTAATTCTTGATATGAAAATGTTAAAAATGAGTGATATATCTCCCTAATTTCTCCTTCTAGAGTAAAACCTTCTTTTCTAAGATATATTAATACTAGCATACAAATGTATATACCACATATGCAGTGACAGTAAAGGTACATATCAAAATGTTATACTTTATTATTTCAATTTCAACAAGCTTTATAGTAAACACTTTTTAAATCTTTTGGTTGGTGAAAAATGTGAACCTTAATTTCATTTTGATGGAATGGTATGGTCCCATGAGCTAATAAATTAAAGGGTGACAAAACATTTGCCGTCTTCTTAAGAAAGAGAATGGATATTATCTGCTAATGGGGCACCACAGTCTGATAACAAGGAATAATTTATGTAATTTTATTCACAAATAATTTCTATAATTTTATTCACTGTCTTTGAACCAACTGCATATAAACTGGGATGCATATAAGCTGGGATAGTTATTGGAATTATCTATTGCCTTTATTTCACCAACTTATAGTCTTAGACTCATCTTGTTCTACCATCTTTTATTTTTTTATCAGCAATAAAAAGGTATGCAGTATTCTAATGTACAAGTAGTTGTTACAAATGTAAGCAATTAGGTACATATTTTCTTCTATAACTCATAACTGATGCATTTTGTTAGTGACAATCGGAAAAATTGTCACATATCAGCAGTCATTCACTGAATCAGATGTGGAAGGACTGCAGGGGTTCCAAGTTCGCTTCTGTACTAGGTTATTTCATAGTTTTTTGGTCTTCCAATCACACTAGTTGATCTGTTTGTCCCTACTAGGCACATATTACTGTGGCTGAGAATCTACCTGAAGATTATTTTTACCAAAGCCTTAAGAAGATTTTATCTGCAATGGGCAGGTAGATTTCCTTCCAATATCTCCTTTTGTTTGCTGTTAATATAATTTTTATAGGAAATTAAGAACTAGCAGCTTAAAATGATGTCATTTTGCAGTGTAAAGACCATGAGGTCCTGTTATCATCAGAACCCCCAAATGCACTGCTCTATTAACTTATAGATCTGCAAATCTGAGCATATCCAGACAAGGTAGGCTTTGTAAAGGATGGATATCATGTTAAAAGGTGTGAAGATCATAACATGCTCTTTGTTTCTTATATATGTGAAAAACCTCTAGACATACGTATGCATCTAACCTTTAGGCAATGATATTGTTCGTTCGCTTAAGTAAAAGTCGGAAGAAATATTAAAAACGAAAGTAGAGATGAACGCCAAGATTTTAACGAGGAAAAACTCAAAACGGGAAAAAAAAAACCACGGATCCAAACTCGGACCAAAACCAATCACTATAATAGTAGCAGTTACAAGACTGACTCACAAACAATCCGTCGATCCAAACGACTTTGTTCCTCTCAGTCTTCATCGCTAGAACCTACGATTCACTGCTTCTTGTGATTGAAGTCCAATCTCAGTAGCCCTCGAGATTGATCTTTCGTCTAGATAGCCCTTAAGACGAAAGATTAAATTCTTGTAGAACCTTGTTCATTGAATAACCGATGTAGCCTCAAGAAGTCTTCTTCAATAATGCTTCTTCCACACCCCAAGAGATAGGGTTTCATAATCCTTATATATGATCTTCAAAATAGAGCCAAATCCAAGTCTTATCCGTACTCACCAAAGTACAAGATAGAGTCAAATCCAAATCTTATCCGTACTCACGAAAGTATAAGATAGAGCCAGATCCAAGTCTTATCCGTACTCACGAAAGTCCAAGATTTTCAAACTTCGTTGGTGCATTCGAACGCGGTCCGGATGCGTTCGAACGACATGACTTGATCTCATCTCCATAGATAAATATAATTTCTAGCGTCTGTCTTACGGACAGGCAACATTATTTTTCAAACGTGGTCTCATTTTAGACTTTAAAAATATCAATCTAGAATAGAAAATATTTTTATTAACTTTGAAAATAAAACCATTAAAAAAATATAATTTCATTTAATTTTACTTTAATCTAAAAGTACTTATTTATTAAGTTTATTTTATATCTATAATTACTTTAATTTATCTATATAATAACTAATTGTTAAGAAAATAAACAGCAAACCACAATGATCGAATAAAAAATATTCATATAATAGAGTATCACTGATAATACAATAAGTTTGCAATTCTTCAAACCAGAGATTTTCTAGACTTGTGTAAAGCTCATATACATGTAAAAAATACACTTAGAATATTTTGTACACAATTGCCAAATATTAAAAACTTAACAATATGCCTTTAAGTCATCAAAACTCAAAAGAGTTTAGATTTTAGGAACAGAGACTTTCCCTTTCTAGCTAGTTAACTCTTACACTTCATTTTAGTTTTTAAAGCTGTTTTTTTTAAAATAGCTTAGCCCATTAAAACTATTATGAAGATTTGGGTAATAGCTTTGACTGTGATGCATATATGGAGCTACTATTTTTGCTTTTTGTGAATAAGGATTACTTTCCTAATTGTGAGCTTAAAGCTGCAGTTATTACGTTGTTCCTTAGCACTTTTAGGGCAAAATTAAGTTCTTTCGTCACTTTTAGGTGCAAAAATAGGAATTCCTAGGAGTGTAACAAACTACTTTCTATATGTGTATTAAGGAATAATCTATATTAATGGAACCTATTGTAATGCAAATTGATTATGTTATTCAGAAATTGCATCTTTCATATATTATCTCAATGTATCATATGTAGAATTTTTAAAGTGAATCTATTTTCTCATCTTTCTCTATTATCAGTTAGTAGTATATGTTACTGCTCTAGGAAATGATTTCATTGAGTATAAACTTGTAAATAATATATTAGATACTTTATTAGTATATCCATATGTTTTTCGTGAAATATAGGATCGCAAACACATGTTTGTCCCATTTGAATTGATACAATTATTAAAATTATAGTTCATGATATGAGACTATTGGAATATTCGCAAAGATTGATATATCTTTATATTTTTTTCCATTCTAGATAATGATCTCTCATTTATAAGATATATCAATGCTTAATATAAATGTATATATATATATATATATATACACACACACCGCATTTTTTAAAAGTGGATTTTACATACATACATACATATATATAATATGCAAATGATACATAATAATATACCATATATGATAATTTAACTTCACTTTAGTGATGTAATAAACAATTCAAGCATATTTTCTGGCTGTTGTTAGTGAAATAAGTGAAACTTAATATCCTGTTGGTGGAATGCTGTGGTTTTCTTCTCTAATGAACAAATATATTATTGCATTCAATAGTGCCTGAATATAGGATTATCTAAATAAGAAAAGAAACAATATATCTTTTATTATAGCTCTACAATCTGGCGTGAAAAAGTCACTTAACAGACCTACTTCATGTAAGTTGTGGGTAGTGTGCATTCATTTTTCAAGTGAGCCTACTTCATGTGAGCCTACTTCATGTAAGTTGGGGGTAGTGTGCATTCATTTTTCAAGTTTACAAACCTTGTATAATGATGAAAGGAGATTGATGGTAGGAGCATTAGCTAATAACTACTGATTGGATAGAGTAATGTTTTACTTGTTATCCAAGCCTTTTCTGCCATAATTAGGTTTTTAATATAGATTTGTATCATCTTAACAGAATTTATTCCTACAAGATATCTTGCTTTCCATTTTGAAGAACTTATTTGTTTTTTTACTATTTAATTCCTATTTATGATGCTATTTCCAAAACGAGTTAATTTATGAAAGGGTTTAATAGTGACAATAACTCAATAGCTTGAGAGAGATGGGAAATTATAAGATTCTATATTAATTTTTTGTACTGAGAAGCATAAGTCTACATTTCCACTAATGATAGCTATATGCGTATTCACTAATGGTAGCTAAACATAAGTTCTACACTTTTACTGATGATCTTTTTACAAGCAATTATTTGAGTAAACCACTAAACCAAAGAAATATTGCAATATTTCCTGACTCAACAAACATTTGGTTAATTAAGATAGAACACAGAAATATTGCCCATCTGTTTTCAATGCAGGATAGCGCTTTCTTCACAGATTCATATATCCCCTTGATCTAGAAAAAATATTGGGTATTCTTTCGGTTCTACATCATAGCTTGTTAGTGGGATTTGTTATTTCATGTGGTATATTTTGATTAACATTGAGTTATGATCAAAATAGAAGCATTTGTGCTTAGCTTGATTCTCAAGATATTGTTATGATGAATAATATGACCTAAAACTGTTTAGATGTACATCCATTGGCTTGGTGGATTAACCATTAATGCTTCTCTGAATTGATGAGATCTAAAGATTTTGTGCTTCTCTGGTTCTTTCTTTATAGAAATAAAGACTGATTTGGGTGAATTCTCATTCGAGACCTCTGTATGTGTTATGTACCCTTTCTCTCTCTCTCTTTTCCGTCATATTTCCTTTGATTTGCATCAACACTTCTTTCTGCCATCTTAAGAGGATCCTGATTTTTGTTGCATAGATCTTGATCATATTTTGCTAAAGCTTTGAATACTTTTTACCTTGATTTTGCCGTAATTACTTTATGATCTCACTATTTGCTAACTCTAGTTTATGTTGATCACTTATAATATCTAGATGATCCGACTTCTTGGTTCAAAATAATCTACATTGCCATGTTATCTATATCCTGGCTATTCATCAAATGGTTCAGATTTTTAACAGTAGCATAAGTAAGTTCAGTTGATGTTGATACCTAATACCTTGTATGTTGATTTATTGAATTCTAATTTTGCATCTAAAAATCAGATATGCATCCTTATGTGCTGCTATTTTTCCTATCATATTGGTCGTAAGTTATTTTAACTTACAGTTTTGTTTGCTAAGGGTTTGTTGTTTTAAAATTCTATCTAGCACATATTTTGATTCCAAATTCATTTCATCAGATTTTCTTTATCAATGTTTTTGTAAGTTTAAGTTTCTTGCTTCCTAACAATAATTTTTATCTTATTTCTAGCCTAATCTAAGCAATAGTCATATAAAAGAACCACCCATCAAATCCTTTTTTTACTAGATGATGATCCTATTATGTGTATCATCAATCAAATATCTAGAGTAAAAGATCTTCATCTGACTATCTGAGTCTTAAATTGGACCTAATCTACTATTTGTCGTTACATTTGAAATTTATATTGAACCTTGACCACATTTTTTCAATTATAGTATAGTAATGTGGGATTAATTACTCTTTACCTCTCTTCATCTCTATGATCAAAATTTGTATTCTCTATCATGTAGAGTCTCTAGACTATTTGTGTTTCTTAGACAACTCTTTAAAAAGGTTCCCTTAAAACGCATGAGCCTATATTTAGCTTAAGATATCAATATATTATATTATTCCTGTGTGAGTCATTGCATGCATGCACATGTTCTTGCATGTAGAAATTTGTAGTTCCATTCACCTATGCATGAGTTTATTCTCAATAGATACTTGTATCTCATAGCTAGTTTGTGTGTGCACGCACGTACAATGTTGACTCCTTGTGCACAAGCTTGTAAATGCACGTGGCACATGTATGCATCTATTAGTACGTTACTGTATGCATGGATGGCCATGCCGGTGGTGTCTTGGCATGTGGTACGAGGGGTGTCGCACGGCACCCCTCCTAATAGCTTTGCTGCTTGCCATTGACCTCGTCATCGAGCTATCCATCGTCGTCGTCATAACTGGAGCTTGCATCGGGTGCCCTAGCTCGAGGGAGGAGGAAGAAACATCTTGAGTGATAGAGAGAGAGGGGGGGTTATCAGTTAAAAACTTAAGTTGTGGATCCAGATCTCTCCTCCCTCGAGCTAGGGCACCCGACATGAGCTTGGGTGATGGCAAAGGTAAGCGGCGATCAGCAACGGCGAAGGTGATCGGCAACTGCAAAAGCAAAGGTGAGTATCCCTTACCTTTTTCTCTCCTTCTCTTACGGCACATGTCGTGCTAGCCGGTGGTCGGCAAGGTCTCCGTGCCTATGGCACGGCCATCGTTGACTGTATGTCTGTATGTGTCATGTGTTTGTAATATATGTTATTCATGTGTCTGCGACTCTATATGTAATGAGCATGTGCATGCATCTATTAGTATACTAATGTATGTCTGTATGTGCCATTCATATGTCTACAATATGTCATTCATGTGTCTGTGACTCTGCATGCAATGCTAAGCAATGAGTGAAAGCAAGATTGAGAGTGCATGTTTGCCGACATACATCACACACAACTATATATTCATTCTTGTGCAAGATCATACTTGCATATATGTGAATACTCTGGTAATTATGTGCACGAGCTCATGCTTGAGTGTGCAAGTTCCTTTGCATGACAGATTATTTTTGAGTACACAACTTTATTCATTTGTATGCCACATAGAGAGTATGTGTATATTTCTATTGCATAAGTTCTTTTGTACATGTGCAAGCATATTCATGGACCTATTGTTTTTGTGTGTTTAGCATGTGTGCAAAATGTATGTGTACTCATTCTTGTGCAAGATCATACTTGCATATATGTGAATACTCTGGTAATTATGTGCACGAGCTCATGCTTGAGTGTGCAAGTTCCTTTGCATGACAGATTATTTTTGAGTACACAACTTTATTCATTTGTATGCCACATAGAGAGTATGTGTATATTTCTATTGCATAAGTTCTTTTGTACATGTGCAAGCATATTCATGGACCTATTGTTTTTGTGTGTTTAGCATGTGTGCAAAATGTTTTTTGTGTGGTTGTATGCATGCATAAGCCAAATAATGTCAATATTGTGCTTATGGATCTTATTTTTTATGTTAAATACTGATAATGGTGTTAGTAATAGTGGTTGTTGGTAATGTTAGTTTTCTGATTCAGATGTTCATGGTATCTGTGGTTGTGGCGATGATAGTTATTTATGTTGTTGTTCCTATTGTTTTGGTGTTTGTGGTGATATTTGTTGATATTATTATTTATATTTTGTCGATAATATTGATTATCCTTGCTCTGCTTGTTGATTCTGTTGCCATTATTTGTGTTGTTGCTTTAATGATGGTGATGCTTAGGTGGTAGTGGTTGTAAATGATTTTTTACTTTTCTAACTGTTATGGTTTTGTATGCATGTTTCATGATGGTATTGGTGGTTGTTGATTTTGTTGTAATTGTTTTCTCGTTGCTACAATGTCCTGAGTGTTTGTTGTGATTGATGATGATAATATTGTCATTGTTTCTATTGATTGGTGGTAGTGATGATGATAATATTGCTATTGCATGAGTTCTTTTGTATATGTGCAAGCATATTCATGAACCTATTGTTTTTGTGTGTTTAGCATGTGTGCAAAATATTTTTTGTCTTGTTGTATCCATGCACGAGCCAAATAATATTAATATTGTGCTTGTGGATCTTATTTTTTATGTTAAATGTTGATAATGGTTGTTGGTAATGTTAGTTTTCTGATTCTGATGTTCATTGTAGTTGTGGTTGTGGCGATGATAGTTGTTTATGTGCTTGTTCCTATTGTTTTGGTGTTTGTGGTGAAATTTGTTGATATTATTGTTTATATTTTGTCGATAATGGTGATGCTTAGGTGCTGCTAATGTGGTAGTGGTTGTAAATGATTCTTTACTTTTCTCACTGTTATGGTCTTGTATGTATGTTTCCTGATGGTACTGGTGGTTGTTGATTTTGTTGTAAATTGTTTTCTCGTTGCTACAATGTCCTGAGTGTTTGTTGTGGTGATTATTGTGGTTGATGATGATAATATTGCTATTGTTTCTATTGATTGGTGGTAGTGATGATGATAATATTGCTATTGCATGAGTTCTTTTGTACATGTGCAAGCATATTCATGAACCTATTGTTTTTGTGTGTTTAGCATGTGTGCAAAAGTTTTTTTGTCCTGTTGTATGTATGCACGAGCCAAATAATGTTAATATTGTGCTTGGGGATCTTTTTTTTTATGTTAAATGCTGATAATGGTTATTGGTAATGTTAGTTTTCTGATTCTGATGTTCATTGTAGTTGTGGTTGTGGCGATGATAGTTGTTTATGTTGTTGTTCCTATTGTTTTGGTGTTTGTGGTGAAATTTGTTGATATTATTATTTATATTTTGTCGATTATAGTGATTATCTTTGCTCTACTTGTCCATTGTTCTTATTGTTGATCTAATGATGGTGATGCTTAGGTGGTAGTGATTATTGTAAATAATTTTTACTTTTCTCACTGTTATGGTCTTGTATGAATGTTTCCTGATAGTACTGGTGGTTGTTGATTTTGTTGTAACTGTTTTCTCATTGCTACAATGTTCTGAGTGTTTGCTGTAGTGATTGTTGTGGTTGATGATGATAATATTGCTAGTGTTTCTATTGATTGGTGATAGTGGTGAATTGTTGAGGACTTTAGTTAGTTGATTTGTAGCCTTCCTGGTTTTGCTAATGTTATTGCGGATATTGTGATCTGTACTATTGAGTGATTATTGTTGGTGATGTTTTTAATGTGGCTGTTGATATTGTTTTACTATTTTAGAGTTGGCGGTGGTGATAAATGTCATTGATGGTATATTTGATATCATGGTTACTTATTTATTTATTTCATTTTTATAGTGATGCTAATGACAGTGGGCGTTGGTGACAGCAATGGTTTTATTATTTATAGTTGTTCTCTTATATGCTATTATCATTGTTGTACATGATGCTCATTTAATGGTTGTTTGTAGTAAAGATGATAATAGTGGAACCGGTAGTAGAGCTTTTAATGACAGAGATGGTAGAAGTGATGGATGTTTGGTATTGTTTGTAGCATTACTGCTAAAGATTTATTGTGTGTAAAGTATTGAATATGGATGTGGGGACAGGTAAGGGTGTCCAATAATTCAACGTTTATCAACATCAGAAACTTGACTTTATCTAGTCGAGTAAAACAGTTCTATATTAAATGTATTAAGTTCATATCAGCAGCAGGAGATGGCCATATTAAATGTAGATGTAAAGTAAGAGGTTCTTATCAGCAATTGAGAGGTAACAGTTAAACTAGTAATAGTAGTTTTATCATTCTTTTTTTATATAATAATGCAAAATATATTAGATGATTTCACTAAGTATGACTCCAGGTAGTGCAATCTCCACTAACAGCAGGGGTGACCACCAAACAAAGATATCAAGTAAGAGTTGTAAACAACGGTGAATGATCAGGTAATCTTTAGACCTGTAGTGGTTTATAATTTGAACCACTGTGCTATTTCAAGGGATGATTTGTCGGACAAGACTAATTGAGAGGTAAGTATTGGTTTTATCATTCTTTTTTTTATAATAAGATAATATATTTGATGATTTTATCAGGTATTACTCCTAGAGAGCACAATCTCCGTCAGCAGTAGGAGTGATTGCCAAGTAAGGATGTCAAAATAGTCATGTAAATAACAGTGAAATATCTTTACCAATCAAAGCTAATGTCCAAGGTAATCTTTAAACTTGTTGTAGTGGTTTTCAATTCTAATGTTTAGTTTGCTTTATAATATAATGTAGCAAATGAATTTAATAAGCAAATGAATGTAGCAAATGAATTTAATAGGCAAATGAATATAGCAAGGGCAACCTCACCAGGTAAGTGCACACTTGCATAGTTGCATATATATACTCACACACGTATGTATAAATTATTACATGCACATATGCACAAGCTCAATAAACGTAGATAAACTTCACATTAGAAATGCTGATTGCTATGGTTGGCATGTTGTGTTGGTGATGGGTGACAATATTTTGGTCTCTTTGGTGTTGGTGTTGGTGTTGGTGTTGGTGTTGGTTTTGGTGTTGGTGTTGGTGTTGGTGTTCGTGTTGGTGTTGGTATATTAATGATAAGTAGTTTGCTGTGTTAATGGTGGTGGTGGAAGTGGTGTATAGATCATTACCAAAGATCATTCTCACATGAGGCTTGACCTATGGTGGTGATGATGTTGTGGTTGTGGTGGTGTGGTTTTTGTAGCGGTAGTTATATTTATTATTATCTTGTTGTCATGCTAGTACTAGATTTGTCATTTAATTGTTGTGCATGGTGATGATGATGGTTATTATTGTGGCAATGGTAGTGACATTACAGTATTAGTATTGATGGGGGTTTTGGTGTGTTTGATGATAACTATGGTGTTTTGCTAGTGGTGTTGGATTACGTTGCAGCAGTTACTTTGTTGGTGGTTATAGTATTTTTCATTGTTGGCATTTTGTACATGTTATGATGTTTATTTGTTTGTCGTTGTTAATGTTTTTATGTTTATATTGATGATGATTGCTGTTTTGTTGTGGTTGCTTATTATAGTTTTGTTATGTTATTCTCTTTTTGTGTGTGTTGACTTATGTGCCTGCTAATGTAAGAATTTTGTTTTTTTTTTGTTGAGGAGGGTTTGATGGGGTGATGGTATTGTGTGTTTGATGATTATGTTTTTTTGCTGCTATTGTAATTGTGTAATTCTTCTTTCATTGTAATTTTTTTGTTACTGATATGTCATTGTGATTGTTGTTGCCAAAATGATGTTGGTGTTTCAGGTGTTGATTGCTTTTGTATTGATTTTTTTTCTTTGAGTAAATTATTGTGGTGTGATTTTTGTGACCATCGTGTTGATGATTTTAGTTTCTTTTTTATTCTGCTACTATTATTGTGGATACTTTGTTTTACATAGTTGAGTGATTGTTGTTTTTGATATTAATATCAATATTATTGTATGTAAATGCTGGTAATAACTGGCATCATTGGTGTTTTTAAACATACTTATGTTAATTTATTTCAAAATGACAGTGATGATAGTTGTGTTTGGTGATCTTTCTAGTTATTTTCTTTTATGCTATTATCATTATTGCAGATGTTGATAACTTGATGTACATGTGATGGTTGTGATACTAGAGTTGTATGATTGCTTTTGTATTGATTATTTTTGAGTAAATTATTGTGGTGTGATTTTTGTGACCATCGTGTTAATGATTTTAGTTTCTTTTTTATTCTGCTACTATTATTGTGGATATTTTATTTTATACAGTTGAGTGATTGTTGTTGTTGATATTAATATCAATATTATTGTATCATTACTGCTGGTAATAACTGGCATCATTGGTGTTTTTAAACATAATTATGTTACTTTATTTCAAAGTGACAGTGATGATAGCTGTGTTTGGTGATCTTTCTAGTTATTCTCTTTTATGCTATTATCATTGTTGCGGATGTTTGATATACATGTGATGGTTGTGATACTGGAGTTGTATGTGATTGTGGTGGTATTAATAGTTGGAAATCGATGTAGAAGTATCAGTAGATGTTGGGTGTTTTGACTGTGTTTGTTGTTTCTAGTGTACTTTTGCTGTTTGTTTGATTCTAACTTATTGCTAATGATTTGTTATGCAAAGTATTGGAGATGGTGTTGGTGGTAGTTCTTACTTCTTACTGCTATGTTGTAAGATTAAAAAATTACAACTAAAATTTTACCAATCACACCCTACAATTTTTCTATTTTCTGATTAACAATCCCTCTTTCAGTATTTTATAATATAACCTCTTGTATTTTGATATAATTTTTATATAATATCCTGACATTATTTTGATTAATGATATTAATTTTATTATATGATTTATATCATTCTATTAATTAAATTACTAAAAGATCCTTAAAAATTTTATTTCATACTACCTAAATCAAAATCATCGTTCCTAAAACTAAACTGTACTAAATCTAATTATCTTTCCTAAAACTAAATCATATTCTATTAAATCTAAATTCTCTTCTTCAAAACTAAATCTTGTGTAAATTATATTTCTTAAAACTAGACTCTCTGAATTATCTTTTCAAATTTAAAATCATCTTTCTCTAACTAAACCCTCTTCCTTAAGGATTAATCTATATATTTTATAAATTACTAAGTATACTTTAAGGTTATAGATAGGTTAAATAATAGAAAGATTGGGCTTTTAAAATTAAATGAATAAGTATTTTATATTAAATACATACATTTTTATAATGAGTATTTACACAGAGATTTGAGTAAGAAAAAAAAATTAGAGAAAATATATGGTGTGATTTGAAAATTTTTTTTTTTTTTTTTTTTGCATGTGTCCTCACAAGTTTTTTATTTACTTATATACCCTTCTAATTTTATATTTCGTACGCATACCATTTAAAATCGATGATTTTTATCTTTTTATTGTAAGTTAAAATCTTATCAATTTAAATAGGTGAAAAGCCAAATGCTGTTAATCGGAAGAAAAGATTTAAATAAAACGAAGCATATTTTTTTGTCTTTTTATTGTTGAAAAAACATTAATTCTTAGATAAGCTCTAATATTAATTGAAATTTTTTAAATAATAAATGGATAAATTTTTTTTTTTACCCTAAACTATTACTCATCTTTATAATGACCTTTGAATTCTGTTTTTTGGTACATAATAACTCTCTGAACTATTAGAAAATAGTGTTATTATTTTCGAAGGCTAACACTAGTTTAAACTCTTATAGCATATTCCATCCAAAGTCGGGAGGTGATTTCTCCAATAGCCTTAAAAAATGATCAAAAGAGATGATAGATGGCTTATTAGAGTTAAGAGTTAGGTTAAAAACTCCCTTAAATATCTTTTTCAAAAAAGGTCTAAATATGTTCGCATGCCCGTGTTTGAACAACACTTCAAACTCTTATTGACTGTGTATTTAAAGAACACCAAAATTTGTGTTTGAATTTAAAAAAACTTGTTTTTCATTTCAATATTCTTTATTTTTCATTTTGATTTTCTTCGGCAATCTTTCCAACACTTATGTATATGCTTATATAAAATTTTTAGATATATACATTTAAAATATTTTGAATGTTAATTACATAAAATCCTTACAATCTCTTCTTTTAGCAATCTGTGACAAAATACCTTTTTTTTTAAAATATAACGTCTAAACTCACTTGCTATAAATTCCTATTAGAGTGTATCACAAAGTGTTATGAGATTAGCAAATAATAAAATAATCATGTAAGCACTCAAATACATATATACCAAGTGAAAAGCAGGTGTAATATGAAAAAAAAAATTATGCATGTCAAGCAATCATGCATAGCTTGCTATTCATGTCAAAAAAAAAAATCATAATCCAATCACATTATTTTTCAACCAATAAATTCTAAAAAAAAAAGCATAGAACATTCTAAATCTCATTTTGCAAACAAAAGTACCTACTCAAATTCAAAGAATTTCATCGTGCAATAGTTTTAAATCACTTAGAAATCAAAATTTATCATTTCACTTTACAAAAGAAACAAGGCATACTAATAAAAAATCAAGAAGGATTAGATACATAACTAGGCGGTTTGATCACACAAACTAGTAAATAGAAGTTTTAATTGTAGCGTCTTAATAATTTACTCTAGTAAAGCACTAAAATATTAGATAATTCTAATTTATCAAGAAGACACTAAATTGAAGTCAAATCAAACTTAGGTCACATTTTCTTTTTTCAATTCAAAAGTATTTTATTTTTTATTTTTTATTTTTCTCTTTATCTTTTATGTCAATAATTATTTTGGTGTAATGATAGCTTTCACAAAAGTTAGGTAGTCATTTCCTTGTAATGTACTATATTGAAAAACATATGGCTCATGAATGATATACGGATGTGTGGTGTCAAACTAATGGTAATAAAAGCGAAATTAAGTCAAAATGTTAAATAGTGAAGATAAATCTAATAAGGAAGATATCCAGAGAATTATACAAATTAACACAACGATTAATCATAATAACTATAATGGATATGCATAGAATGTGATAAAAAAAAATTTAAGACTAATTAAAACACTTAAAAGATAATATATCATTTTTTTTAACAAACAGGCTACCGCCTCTGTTTTTGTTGAAACTTAATTAGTATTATAATCGTTCACTTAGTCCCAATAAAAAAAAAAGTGAATACAATCTAAAATAACAGTTGACCCTAAAGGCCTTACAAACATCAAAGCTATAATAATCCAAATAACCATTCTTCTACCGAAAACATCCATACTAACTTCAAACTAATAGTATATAGGTATCGACTTGCTACCCAATCAACACTAATATTAGTTACACAAGCAATAGCAGGCAATTTAACGTCAATTACATAGCATTTTTTCAAAATATTTGAAGAGAGCAGCAAAAATAAAACTCTATAGCATTATCTTCAATCTTCCTCCAACTCTACCACCTTGGTCAGTAAGTTAGCATTCGTCAATCAACGAGCTTGTTTCGCCGCCTTCTCTTCTTAAATCCCCTCCTACCCACAAAGCTCAAATCATTGCACTTAACTAGATATACCACAATTTTTTTTTCTCTCTCCACAGTAGAAAAACAAGAAGGTCACTTATGTTAGAAAGCTTCACATGATGTGATATAGTTATTAAAAATTCTATTATTTCTTTCTAACCACAGAGTCTAAATCATTGCACTCAACTAGATATACTACCGTTTTTTTTTTCTCTCTCCTCAGTTTTAAATTGGTCATTTGGAACTAATCTTTCACATGTTTCACCTTACTTGGAATTCTCGGTACTTCATAATCTGTTGCAGCAATTTACCACCAAATTTACAACTCAAAAAGAGATGATCCATTGACTCATCTTCTTTATAAAAAAAAAAACATAGGTAGAATTGTCGATCCAACCTTTCTTGAGCAAATTATCATTAGTCAATACTCTGTTATTGCATACTAATCACAAAAAGCTCTAACTTTTAAAGGTATCTTTAGCTTCCAGATTATTGGCAAGCTTTTAAAAATAGCACCTCCATTATTAAGGAATATAGAGGTTTAAAAGTGAAAATATCATTACTTTTCTATCTCTATCTGACTCGGTCATTACACATATCTCTCCATTCACCTCTTTTAGGCCAAACCTCAGACAGTTTCATCTTCATTCTAGATTATATTAAACAACTAAGGATATCTTACCGCAAGAGAATAATCTCCAATCCTTTCCAGAATTTCAACTTTTTTTTTTTTTTTTGCCATTGTGAATTTTTGGCACGCCAGATTATTGGCAAGCTTTTAAAAATAGCACCTCCATTATTAAGGAATATAGAGGTTTAAAAGTGAAAATATCATTACTTTTCTATCTCTATCTGACTCGGTCATTACACATATCTCTCCATTCACCTCTTTTAGGCCAAACCTCAGACAGTTTCATCTTCATTCTAGATTATATTAAACAACTAAGGATATCTTACCGCAAGAGAATAATCTCCAATCCTTTCCAGAATTTCAACTTTTTTTTTTTTTTTTGCCATTGTGAATTTTTGGCACGCCAGATTATTGGCAAGCTTTTAAAAATAGCACCTCCATTATTAAGGAATATAGAGGTTTAAAAGTGAAAATATCATTACTTTTCTATCTCTATCTGACTCGGTCATTACACATATCTCTCCATTCACCTCTTTTAGGCCAAACCTCAGACAGTTTCATCTTCATTCTAGATTATATTAAACAACTAAGGATATCTTACCGCAAGAGAATAATCTCCAATCCTTTCCAGAATTTCAACTTTTTTTTTTTTTTTGCCATTGTGAATTTTTGGCACGCCAGTTTTAAACATAGCTCTTGAAATACTCCGCTCTAAAAAGTAGAGATCCTACTGGAATTAACTAGCTTGAATGAATTAATCTTGACTTTCTTATAATATCTCTGCATAATTATCAAGGCCCATAGCTGATGTTATGAATTTTAAAGCTTTCACCACCACTTAGCTAGTAGAGATTTATTTAAATCATGAAGATAAACAATCCCTATTCCTCCAAATTTCTTTTTCCTACACACTTTGTCCCAACTAACCAAAAGCATATCCTTTTTTATTATCCACTACCCGTCCTTCTTAACTTATCAATTCATTTTTACACTCATATCGGCATGTTAAAGAAAGAGAGAGTATAATGGAATAGCACTTAGAATAGAATTTATCGGCATGGTAATACGAACCCCCAAGGACAATAGTTTGTCTTTCCATCCGGCTAATCTTTTTTCCACCACCGACATCCACTCCGTCCTAAGCTTGCCATCATGTAAAGGGAGCCCTAGATATTTAATTTGCAAATCTTCCATCTGACAATTCATCGTAGTAGCAAACTTTCTTCCTTTCTTCTTATTATTCCCTAAATATATTAGAGAATTTTTTCCAAAGTTAATTTTTAAACCCAACATAGCCTCGAACTCATAAAGAAGGAACTTGAACATAATAATCACATCTATTTATTTGCTCGCGGGAACAACAGGGTATTATTAGCATATTGCAAGATAATATATCAAATGTTAATATAAGTTACTCCAAATAACGATAATTTTATGTCACAAGAGTTACTCTAATTCAATAAGTGCATCACATTTTAAATTTTTTCTGAAAAATGAAGCAAACTATGATTGAGAGTAAATGAAAATGAGAAAGGTGATGAGACCAAAACCAATTAAATCCTGAAAACAACAAGGATCAACACCAATCCTATAAAGAGATTTTAAATAAAAATCCAACTAACATATAGGTAGGGCATAATAAGCGGCCTCTAGTTGAAATATCTAATTAAGGGATCATTTGATTATATCACCCCGAATGGATGCTAAACTATTTTTTTTTTTAAATCCAAATTTGTCTAATTTTTACCTTACAAAGAAAAAGAATGATTAAATTTTTATAAAATGTATAATATCGTATGTCCAACTACGCCACAATGATGATAAACATGTATGTATTTAGATGACAATAGGAAGGTGCTTAGATGAGTGTATCCGGCCAGATTTAAATATCAACGACACCGATTTAATTGGGATGTTATTAAGTATCCATTGTTTCTCCCAAAAAAAGAAGAAGAAGAAGACATGTACATAAATAGATCTTTTTATTTCAGTATATTTTCTAAGACGAGAATATGCATATTCCTTATGAGCATGCTGTGTAGGAATGACATTCGGGCCGGGTTCGAGCCGGACTAGAATATTCTAATCCTTTACCGCCCACTAGCCTATTACATATTATACTTGTGTTGGGTATAATGGCTCTAACATAATGCATTAAATATAAAAATTATTTAATTTTATTGGGCCGAGTTTAATGGGCTTATATGAAGATCTCATGATGCAGCATTTTTGTGATTAGTTTTTTAATCTCAATGACCCTTAAGGTTAATCTTTCTGTCATAGTGAACAACCAAATATATGTGTGAACATCTACAGGATGTGTTCAAATAGCCAAAATAAGCTCTCTATATATGTGAACGTAGTGCGAATGGCTACAGGGTGCGTTTGAACGGGCCTAGAGTACTTTCAAACACTTTGTTCAAACGGCAGACTAAATAGTTAAATGCAAAGTGCTTGTTCCGGTGCCTTTAAGTAAAATTTCATACTTCTTCAACCATCATAACACCGTTTAGGCATTTCAATAATGACTCTAAAATTATTTTGAATACTTTAATTTTAAAATTAATCTTTTACTTTAATATTCTTCATCAAATATCACATTCCTTATACATATACTCATACATAAAATCTAGGCATATTACATGAATATAAATTATATTTTAAAATATAATTTGTTAATTACATAAGTAGAACTAAACCTAACAAAATCTAATATATTTTTACCAGCTTCTTTACAAACTTGAAGTTATCTACTATTTTAAAATATTCCACCAAAAAATATGGTGAATCTAATGACTAACAAATATACACATTTATAATCTAAAATAATATATAAAAGATAATATACATATATATATAATTTTTAAAATAATGTATTTATATAATATAAATATCATATTAATAATTATAGCTCATATGTAACAATAAGAGAAAACATATTAAGCATCATACCGCTTGCTCTCTAAATGTCTAAAAGTAATATATTATTGTAATTAATATGACTCACTCTCATGTAGCTACAGTGCCACACACCTTGATATATAATAAATTTCTTCAGTTGGAGTAGTAAATAGTAGTCGTGATGGACTCCATTAATTTAAGGAACTCAAGCAGGGATGCGTTGGAGGAACAACAAGGCAATGATGTCCTTGAGCTCAATAGAATTCGTGTATGAATCAACGTACTTGTACATGGCTTCTACCATCCGGCTATAATTGGCAGGTCGTTTAAGAATTGGCATAGGAACTGCTGTTGGCTTGAGGAATGCTTGATTTGTAGTCTTCCATGCGTCTTCCATCGAAGTTTGGAGCTTCTTCGTTGCTACCTCCATTGTTGAGTTGTATTCCTTCATATAGTTGTCCATTGAGGTCACAAAATGTCCTCTCTTACGTTCAAGCTGCAAAAATTTATAAATTTGTTCGTAGTAGTCTTTAGCAATTAATACTAAGAATCTAAGGATGATATGTATAGGTTATCTAAGAGCTAGTATGCATGATTAATTTTGTGTTTACTATCCTTATGATCTATATTCTCTATATATATCCGCGCTTTATTTTATTTTCCACTGTTGTTTGCAATATTTAAATTAAAGTATAATGATTGCATTCCTTATTCACATTCTTTTTTAAAATGTTATCGGAGGTCACGCGGATAAGAATTGAGAATTATAGAGCCAACTCAAAATGTAAAAGAGTAAATACCTCGGCTGAGACGACATCATCCAAGAATCGAGAAATCATACTTGAAGCTTTCACAATATCAGGAAATGTAGCAACCCACTCGAACGCCTCCTTTGTTGCTACATCGCCCATCCCGACAAAAGAAGCACAAGCCAGCATTCGATAGCATGTGGTAACCATGAAACGTTTAAATGCTCTTCAAAGGTTGGGACAAAGTCAATGGCATACCCTTCAACTTCTTGGAGATAACATTTTGCTAATTTCTTTAACTGCAACGAGCAAAATATATGTAATACTAATTCTTCAGGATGTACAAGGTAATTAAGAACCATAAGTGTACGTATTAAGATGATCTACGATCCCAAAATTTTAAGGTAAGGTAAGAAGGATAGCTATAGTATACTTCTTCTATCAGGTAAGAAACATGATATTTCTCCTCGGGTGCTAGTTCATCCTCAAATTCTTTGTTTGTGTTGACAAGTTTGAGAAAGTAATGCTTCAAATACTCAGGTAGCTGCTCAGCAGCCTCTGTATCCCACCTGTACACAGTTACCACTTTTTACGTGTTATAAAATGTGGAATCATGTACTATAAATCTATTCATTATTCATTTTAAGAATATGAGTAAAATAGATTTAATAAAAATTGATGAAAATAGAAAAAAAATTTAAAAAAATTATCTCTACACACATGACCGACATGAGGCCGTGCCAATCGGTACAACTCGACACGGGAGTGTGCCATTGGCACACCTCCCGTGCAAGTGTCATGTCTCTACCGGCATGGCAAGTGTCGATCGGCATGGGACGTGCTGACCGGCACGGTTATCCATGGCATACATGAAATATATCCAGTATAACAAGTTAGTTTTTTTTCTTTGTTTTTGTCCTAAAATTTCTTATACATCTACTGCTAATTAGATTTGTGTTGAATGTTCTTATTGGTTTGGTGAACTTGTTTTTTATTTTTGGGTATTTCTTTAGGAGCTTCTGTTGAAATCAAACGGACAACAGAGTTGGTGGATATAAGTTTTTAGGTATTTACATATAACAATCAGCATAGTAATAGAGTTGCTAGAATAAAAAATGGTCAAGTTTTTCTTATTGAAAATAGAAGAAAATCATGCAGCCTAATATAAATACTAGTTTATGATGCCATTTTTAAGTGCATGCTTTCAATTTTAGTATCCATAGATCTAGAAATAACCAGAGAGTCTTGTGTATAGTTGTTTTGCGGTGACAAAGTTTTGAAATGAGATATGTAAATAAATAGTGCATGAGCGTTGAGATTATATAAATGGTGTTTGCATGTAATTTGTTTGTTTATACTGACTAGTTAAATGCACATAAAAAGTATATTACATACTGTGTGTCGTTTAAACTGGACTTTCCCTATAGAGATATACATCCAAACCACCGTGCATCACATCTTACAATATGCCTCATTTTAGAGTGACAAAGAAATGAACTTAGAAGTTGGAACATGATCAGGTGTCTTAGAATCTTAATGAAAGATAATATATATATATATATATATATATATATATATATATAATATTCAAAATAATGTATTTGTACAGCATAAACGTCATATTAATAACTGTAGCTTATATGTATTAATGACATAAAACATATTAAACATCACATCAATTGCTCTCCTAAACACATTAAATCATTTGGCAACTCGGGCTCGCCGAGTCCGATCTACAAACTCTATCAAAAACAAACCAAAATCGATCAAAGCAAATGACACAATTGGAATAACTTCTATTCATAGGCTAGTTACATACTGATATCCATCAAATCATATGCCACGGTACACAGTACATAACTTTTGCAATTAATATGATTCACTCTCATGTAGCCACACACCTTGATATATAATAAATTTCTTCGGTTGGAGTAGTAAATAGTAGTCATAATGGACTCCATTAATTTAAAGAACTCAAGCAGGAATGCGTTGGAGGAACAACAAGGTAATGATGTCTTTGAGCTCAGTAGAATTCGTGTATGAATCAACATACTTGTATATGACTTCTATCTATCATCCGGCTGTAATTGGCAAGTCGTTCAAGAATTGGCATGGGAACTGCTGTTGGCTTGAGGAATGCTTGATTTGTAGTCTTCCATGAGTCTTCCACCAAAGTTTGAAGCTTCTTCGTTGTTACCTCCTCTGTTGTGTTGTATTCCTTCATGTAGCTATCCATCAAGGTCACAAAATGTCCTCTCTTACGTTCAAACTGTGAAAATTCACAAATTTATACGTTTATAATAAGAACTAAAGATGACATATATAGGTTATCTAAGAGTTAGTACGCATGATTAATTTTGTGTTTACTTAGCGTTACGATCCATATTCTCTCTCTCTCTCTCTCTCTCTCTATATATATATATATATATATATATATCCACGCTTTATTTTTATTTTTATTTTTATTTTTTGCAAAAATCATATTAAAGTATAATGATTGCATTCCTTAGTGACAATTTTTTTTTAAAAAAAATAATCAAAGGTCTCAGTTTTGATAAGATAATGCAGAGGGTCATGCGGATAAGAATTGAGAATTATTGAGCAAACTCAAAATGTGAAAGAGTAATTAATTACCTCGGCTGAGACGATATCATCCAAGAATCGACCGATCATACTCGAAGCTTTCACAATATCAGGAAATGTAGCAACCCACTCAAACACCTCCTTTGTTGCTACACCGTCCATCCAGACAAAAGAAGCACAAGCCAGAATTCGATGGCCTGAGGTAACCAGTGAAACGTTTAAATGCTCTTCAAAGGTTGGGACAAAGTCAATGGCATACCATTCAACTTCTTGGAGATAACATTTTGCTAACTTCTTTAACTGCAACAAGCAAAATATATGTAGTACTAGTGCATTAATTCTTCAGGATGTACAAGATAATTAAGAACCATAAGTGTACGTATTAAGATGATCTGCGATCCCAAAATTTTAAGGTAAGGTAAGAAGGATAGCTATAGTATATTTCTTCTATCAGGTAAGAAACACGATATTTCTCCTCGGGTGCTAGTTCATCCTCAAATTCTTTGTAGGTGTTGACAAGTTTGAGAAAGTAATGCTTCAAATACTCAGGTAGTTGCTCAGCAGCCTCTGTATCCCACCTATACACAGTTACCACTTTTTAGCAGAATCATGTACTATAAATATATTAATCATTCATTTTCAGATGAGGAAAAGAAAGAATATTTGTACGTAATTGTGAAGCATATATAGCTTAAGAAGTTCTTTCTCTTTACTTTGGGAGTCATTCACATAATTGATTTGGAAAATTATTTGACTTTAGCTTGCAAATAGAACATAATTTTTCTCCAGATAATAGCTCCTGAAGGTGGATTGATAAAGACGATCAGTACGTAGTTCTATATGATGACTGCATATTTATATCACTCATGTTCATATATTGTCTCAATTAACTAATTAGTAGTTAAATATAACAATAGCATCAATTGAATGATGAGGAGTCGTATGCAGTCAATTGAGATAATTAATATAGACCTCTGTATCGCATCAGTAAGCTGTCGACACTCCTCCAAAGTTGCATAGACGTCGTAAGTATCATCCAGGATAGATAGGAGGCCAATCACTTTCGTAGTCATCAAACGAGAGCGAGAATAGTGGGGCTCAAAAGGTACTCCTACGATCCAAAAATAACACTCCACTATGCGATCCCGAGCGTATCCTAACTTTAGAAGATCTGATTCCTTCCACCATCTGCAATTTGAATTACAATATTAGATGAAACTTATACCAATTTCATAGAGAGGAATAGGATGCAATATATAGCATTCAGATAGTATTCAAGTTGGCATTACGCAGTCCTACTGCGGCAAAATAGCAGGAACACAGCCGTACTGCTTTAGTGTAATTTATCGGTCATACTACTGAGAGAAGTTGAGCGAGCAACTTACAGAGTTATAATCTTCAACTCCTCACATTGAATAGACTGCACCAGATTGAAATCCAACTTTGCAAGCTCTAGGACCGAGTTGTTACATGCATCCTCCGCTTCGTATTCGGAAATGTAACGTCTTGCCTCTAGTCTCTTCATCCTCCTAAACAACGGCGTTTCAAGAAAGCGTGACACTTGCGGCGCTAGAGGATGCTCCAAACTTTTCTGCATAGATTTCAGATGGTTCTTAGTGAACAAAATGGCCTCCTCGAGTATGTCCTCTCCGTGAATGCCAAGGTAAGCTGCATTATATAGGCTCAATAAGCCCCTCGGATCATCAGCTAAGGTTGCTTTGAAACTGCTGTTGCCGTCTTTGAACTTGCTAAATTCATCTGCAAAATCACTTATGTTTCTCCATAACTTGCTTTATATTAACAAGAAGTCTGACTAATTAAACTAATTCAAAAGGAAATGCGAATTTGTTGCTGCTCGTCATAATTCAAGGCTAAAGTAAAATGTAAAGTTAATGTATATATATATAATAAAGTAAACTGTAAATTTAAGGTATATATATATATATAGAGAGAGAGAGAGAGAGAGAGAGAGAGAGAGAGAGAGAGAGAGAGTTACCAGCAGGGACACGATAGCCTTGTTGTCTGAGCAACCTAAACCGGAGAGAAACAGCATCGAGCTCGGAGCTTTCGAATTTGGCATCATAGGCATGGCTTAATACCTCGTCAATCTCCTTTTCAAAGTGATAAGCTATGCCGAGATGTTGGATCGCATCAATCAAACGAAACTTTTCAACCAAATCAGTAGCAGATACTAGTTTTCCCCTTACTTCTTCCTTCAGTTCTTCAATCCTTTGCCTTATCCATGAATCCGACTTCTGTAACATGAAAGCAATTTATTTCAAATTAAGGCGATCAGGCAATCTTAGGCCTTTTAATTAGCAGTTGAGTTACAAAGAGATGTCAGAAAGGAAGTTTAATTTAATTTATGCATGCGTGCGTGCCTGTGGAGCAATCTCCTGCCTTTTGATTAGCAGTTGGTTTACAAAGAAATGCAGAAAGGAAGTTTAATTTAATTTATACATGCGTGCATGCCTGTTGAGAAAGAGAGGTTGGCTTGTAAGTTGCAAAAAAGTCACCCCAAAGCGTGGGATGATAGCCTGCAGACTTGCGACCAACTTTTGCAGGATAAATGGCCAGAGGAGTACTCTCCATCTTTCAAAATGATCTTCAGATGTTGCTCTCTATTAACAAATGAAACAACTTATTGAGAAATACTCTGGAAAGCCTTGTGCCCTCCTGCACATATTTATAATGTTGATAAATAATTAGTGATCAGATTTTCTCTGATGAGACTACAGTGAAATGGTTCAAAGTTTAAATTTTAGCGGCCCTGATCAAATTAGAACATTATTAAATTTTCATGATTAGATTTTTGCCGGTAAGATTATACTCAAATGATTAAAAGAGCTTATGTGTAAGTACTTTTGAGTTTGAATTTCAACAAATTTTAACTTCTGTAAATACTCCATTAATCAATTTTCAATTATTTCGGTCCCACGATATCGTAGTTTTGTTATAAAAAATAATGTCGGTTTGAAATATGGAAAACATGCACAAATGACCCAGATGATGTCGAATTGTCGATTCATTAGCTACTAGGGTGGCAGGATTATGAAAAATTAAGAAATGGTCTTGTCCATTTGTGGTATGTAGGTTGTTGTGTTTTTGCGCACAAGTAAAATGAACCTAATGAAGGCGTGAGCAACAAACTTACTTCGAAAAAGTTGTCCTCGCCCACTATCATAGAGATTAAAATGTATACGTGGAGATTGCATGCATAATTTTAATCTCAAATAATTATTGTAAAAACAAAATGCTATTTTGGTGGCTCGGCTCGGTTGATTAATGACTCGATCAAACAGTAACTTAAAAAATAACTCGACAGCGTGACAACTTGGAGCGATATCTCAGCAGTATTTAATTCGGAGTAATAATTCAGCAACATACACGATTTAAATTTTAGACCGTACAATTTAATAAATTGGCTAAAATTCGGTAAAATCTAAGATTGTGTTTACTTGTAAATTAAGAGTAGAGTAGGCATAATTATTTTAATTTTTAATATTAGAAGATGATAGCTAATACTAGTATAGGTTATTCTAATATTTAGTTCAATACTAGTATAATGAGTAATAATTATATTTAATGAGATATAAAGTTGATATTAAAGTGTTGAAGAATAATAAAATTGTATTGAGAATTGGTGATGTTTTGAACTAAATGATGAAAATATCTTGGAATGTATGTTAAATTAGTAAGTAAATAGAATTTTTATTCTATTGCGAACTTAATGAATTTCGTAAAATCGTATTATACTGTATTTAACGCATACTTCCCCGCATTTCTCTTTTTCCTTGCATTGTCCGTAGGAAACAATATTTCTAAATTTTCTCGCATTTATTGTGACAAACTTCCCCACACTAACACTAATTCTCTGCATGATATATGTTTTTGTACACATTATATTTTACCTCACCTTACTCAGTAGAAAAGAAATTACAACTACGCATTGAACAACCCTACTTCTCAGCACTCACAATTTTTCCGTATCGTCCCCAACCCCACATGGCAAGCTCTAGACATCAACTGCACCAACGATAGATAAGACAATTACAGTCAAAAATCTCAAACATATGCAAATCATAAAGAAAAAAAATATTAGACGAGATTTATGTAGTTTGACGATGTGCCTATATCCACAGGTAATGTAAATTTTCAATCCCCTTAATATAATAAGTATTTTCTCTCTTAAAAGTCTCTTGCTTAGGTTACTCTAAATCTATTTTAATGATATCTATAAGACTGACATACGAAAGTAAAACTTCGTCCAATATTAGAAAGGCTATTAGAGTGCGTTGGAACGCCATCTTGTGAGTCAATGCTTCTGAGACACCATTGGAATGCACTTCAAACTGCCTGTAGAATTGGAAAACATGCACTTACTGAAATGCCGGGCGATGTCGACAGGAGTACAGTAATAAGTTACTTTGTATATTATTCTCCGTCACTCTTCACTGCTGCTCTAGTATTTTATCTGTTTAGAAGAGTCTAATCGATGTCAATTACACAGATGAAATTATGTCACCACCAACCACTTGGTCATAAGGGCTTCGTACGTAGAGCTTACTCAGCATGACATAACGCTCCTGTCCATTTTTGGGGCCGGAGTAAGCTTCAGTAGGGACGCTGTAGTCTGTTGGTAGGTGATAAGTGTTAATCAAAAATAGATAGGGTGCTGTGGTGCACAAGTAATAAAGTTGTCGGATATCTCTCCAATAATTAACGAGGACGCGGAATCAAATCTATACTCAAAACGTTATGATGAACAAAAATTGGGATGGGTGTTAATCAAAAATTGGTAAGATGTTGTGGTGCACGACTTAAATGAATGCTTGAGCAACTCTAATAATTAGGGAGGACGTAGAATTAACTCTTACCCCAAATGAATGTTAAGAATGAAAAATTATTCTATGGTTTAGTATTTAGCTTGAGAATTTGGTTTGACTCAACTTGGTTGATGTCATTACTCTCAGCAATGCTACATATATAGCTTAAATTTTAGACTATACGACTTATTACTATTGCTGCTAAAATTAGGTACAGCTTAAACTATTAGTGTAGCCCATATCTAATCTTGGGAATCTTAACGTCAAAACATAATGAGGTGAAGTTAAAAACATATTATCCTTGGGATCTGTGCAGGTTGGGATCTATGCAGGCTTGTGCACACTGTAGAGTGTAGATTAGAAGTTAAAAATTATGGATACATGGTTCAAAGTCTAGTGTATTTGTAAGGCGTGGACCGTAGAGTTTTTTCGTATGATATTTATATGAATTGTCTGAAAAAAAAAAGATGTCAAATAAAAAATAAAAGAGTTTCAGATTTAAAGTAGAAAATCCGATTAGAAGAGACGGCAATCTATCAAATACCTTGAAAGCGATTCAAGATTTTTCCACTTTAGTCCACTCAAGCCTTCGAACAGCTGATGAGCGGAACTTTTGAACAGTGTAGTAGAAAAAGAGAGTTGTGAATATAGTGAAATTTCGTCAAACATATGGTGGGTAGTTGCTCGCGGGCACAGTGCTGCTGCTGTCAGAATTGAAGAGATGAGACCATGGTGGCATGATCAAGAGCAACAACCTGCGAAGGACTGCTACACTGCTGCTGCTGAACAAAAAGAGGGTGGAGACCGGTGGCTGTGCTGTTGCTGTTGAAAATAGTGGCAGCTGCGGCTGCCATTGTTGCTGTTATTGCAGAAGCTGCGGCTTTGCTATGGCAGTTGCTACTGCACTTGTAGGGAACTAGCGCCGAGGAAGAGGAAGACGACGGGATAACCAAGCTCAAGGAGGCCGAAACGCACACAGTTGTTGCAACTACTGTGTTTGCAGCGGAGGTGGAGGTGGAGGCTGCGGCTGCTGCAGCAGTGGCTGCTGTAGTGGCAGCAAGCTCGAGGAGTGAGGGGGCAGCTCTCGAGCTTGACGATGGTGGAAAAAAAGATCAAAGAGGGAGATGGAGAGAGCAAAAGACTATTGAAGAATGAGAGATCCAACTTAAAATGCCCTTAGAGATCGGAAAACTCTTATACCATGAAATGATAATAGGTTTACTTTATACAAAGTCACCATGAAATAAGATAAATAAATAAAATATAAATCTAATAACTCTAATAAGTATTAGAGCAGAGAAAGATAAATTTCTGACAAGAAAGAAAAATCAGAGAAATATATCAAAGTTTGTGATGGAAAGAGAGATAGAAGAAGAGAAAGGAGAAAGATAAGGCAATCAAATCTGACTTTGAACCAACTCCTTAATTTTTCCATATCTAAGTTAAAGTCTTGTAAAATGTTGGCAACTACTAATAGATTGACTAATTAACTGACTTTGTTGTGAATCTAGTTACGACTGTTTGAATCAAAGATAAATAGATAATAGACTGAATAATGCCCAAAGTTATACCAAGTTACCAACTGAATTTAACTCTAGAAAAAGGAAAAGAACACCATGTAAAAGATTACTTTTGATGTTATAGGCTTATAGGTACAATTTTATGTAACATAGATTTCCTTCTTTTAGTTCAACTAATAATATCTAGTGTGTTCTCTTTCTAATCTGAGTATACCACAGGTAAGGGGTATGGACAAGGGGCTAGCCCTCTCCTTATTACTGGGGACATCTGGTCCATCCAACCACAAACTACTAGGGCACTTGTCTGTCTCATACATGGGCCACATGGTCTATTACTAAAAATATTGTTTCATGCACATAAGGGAAATTAAGACTGAGAATGTCTCATAACTCCATGAGATCCCTAACCAATTGTATTGTGTATGGACCGGTACTATTGGAAAACTAATAATAAGACTATAATATTAGCACTTGAGAAATGGTAATACCTAATTTGAGGCATCATTATATGCTTTTGTGCAATATCCCTGACATTAAACTCACTTTTTTAGACAACTAGCAGATCTTTGATATATTTGATTTACATGACTCTGTTTAAATACCTTAACATAGCTGATGATATGCAGGCTCATGGTTACAAGCATAAAAACAAGTCGTTGGAGGATATTGTGCATTCAACTAGGAAGAAGAATGCAGAGCTAATAGGCTTTGATGAAAATCCCATTGTAATACAGAATGATAACTCCATTCATATTGAGAAGCTACAGATCCAGGAAAAAGAAGAGAATAACTCCTCTCTCCAATGGACCAATGCAGCTTGTTTGTCTTCCAACTGTAAAGCCTCTGTTTCTTCAAGAATAGGTGGGGGTTGTAAGGTTGACAACAGCAAGATCAGCATCGGAAGCAACGACCAACATGAACTAGTCATACAGCAATATGATCTTTCTAATGGGGTGGCAACGGATAGCAAACTAAATGGGATCACTAGTATGTTAATTCTTACTCCTGATGATCTTATGAATAAAATAGTGAGAGTTTATGTTGAAAAGAATGGCAATTCATAAACATAGCAGTTGATAATGTTACTTTTACTGAATAGGTTCTGTGGATCACAAAATGGCAAGGTCGCCTATTTGAATTCTGTGCTGCCAATTATTGTCCTCCTCCTTTTTCTGAATGTTGTAAAGATGAAGGACCAAGCCATCTAAGAATGTAAGCTTTATACTTGCTGATGTTCCATAAAAAGCTAATTCTCAAGACTCGGATTATTGTAGTTTGAGTTACAACTCCAGTCAGAAAGGAGCTAGTATATTGAAAGAAAGTAATGCTGGACGCTATTTAATAATATACGTGTTGTCAGTATCAAAGCTTAATAGAAACTGTGATAAACAATCCTCTCTGTCTGTCTGCTATGCCTTGATGTTAGAGTGATGGTAGTGGTAATAACCCTGATAAATGCTAACAATCCATAAGTTATCGTGCCATTGGCACAAATAGATTGTAAGTAAGCATATCCTAGTTAAATTGCATACTATCTGTACCAATTAGGTTCTGTCAGAACATTTGCAATTTCTGATGTCTTATGTAGATCTAGGGGTTTCTTCACCAAATTCACTATTCACCTCAGCGAAATTTATTTCTCATCCATCTGATATATTACTGTTTGTCTTTTATATATGCAGGTTCACTTACAAGGTTATTGTGCACATCAAAGGAGTTACATCAACTTGTTTGGAGTGCTACAGTGAACCTAAGCTGCAAAACAAAGCTGCACAAGAACATGCTGCAGAAGGGGCCTTGGTGGTATCTCAAACAACTAGGTTACCCTACCTAAACCCTAAGATCCATTTACCACCACACTATAATTTTCTCCCCTACTTTAGGAGTAACTTTGATTGGCCTTTTACCATGAATAGCACATCTATCAGTTTGGTTGTATATAACGGCTAACCTAGTTAGGCTGGACTAGACCTTTTCTGGCAGCCTCATTTATCTTCCTCATGGGACGTAACTTTAGGTTCACAAAGTCTAGTCAACTAGCCCAATATGCATAGAAAAAAATTGTACATAACAAACCTCATGTGTAGAGTGAGATATTTTGTTTTTGTGTATGTCTGTTCTTCTTATTTTCTCTCCTTAGACAGTGGGGAAGATCCCCACCTATTTCTCATGTAGATCTAGTTGGAGACAATCTTAAGCTCCTCTACTTTCTTCTCTTCTCGAAAGATTGCCTTTCTCAATAATGAAACTATTTCAGTAAACAATTTTGTTATGTTAGGATAAATGTACAGTGAAATGTACTAATTAGGTTGTGTTCTCTTGTGGAATAAGGGTAAGTAGACATAACTATTCTAATTTTTAATATTAGAAGAAGAGAGCTAATATTAGTATAAGCTATTTTAATGTTTAATTCAATATTAATATAAAAAGTAATAATTACATTTGATGTGGCATAAAGTTAATATGAAAGTATTGGAAATTAATGATGTTTTAAACCAAATAATGAAAATACCATTAAGCCATCGGGAAATAATATTTTCAAAACTTCCCCGCATTATACAGGTACACGAGGTTATATCCTCGCACTGTGTAGGTACTGGGGTTATAACCACCCTAATACCTCACACTGTGCGAGTATATAGGGCTACCTATGGAGAGGAGAGAGAGAGATGAGATAGCAACTGTATCTGATATAATTAGTAATTATGTGTTGTGATCTCAAGGGGTAAAATAGTAGTCTTGAGTTATTAATAAATAGTTTTTCGAAAATTGTATGGTATAAGATGAGAAAAAATATTGAATTAGTATACTAAAATAAGGTAAAATGTCTAGTTATTACATCATGGTCCTATTCCACAAGCGAACGAGGCTTAAAGATTATCAAATGGCTTAGAGCATCTCCAACCGATGCAACCCGTTGCACTCCAACGCAGTGAGCTCCATATTTATTAAAATTATATATATATATATATATATATATATATATATATTATCTATTTTAAATTACTAAATATGTCCTCTTAGTGTTTTTATTTTTTAATAAAAATTTATGGTTGAAAAACTCTTATCGAGATCTTTAAAATAAGACTAATATCCAATAGTTTTAGAAGTAATTTTAAATTACTAATTTTTTAATTAAACACATCAAAATTATAATACATGAAATAAACATCGAAATAAGAATTATATGTCATTAACTAAAAATATTAAAATTACATTACACAAAATAAGTAGAAATTAACATTTAATAGTAAAAATAATAGATATTTAATGTAATTTTTATTTGATGTATTTCATGTTTGATGTATTTCATATAAGATGTATTTTGATATTTAATATTTACATTGGAAAATAATTTTAAGTTATTATATTTTAGAACACATTGATTTTAAATAATAAAATAGTTATTTTATAAATAATAAATTTAAAAATAATTTAATATTAGACTCATTTTAAAGGTGTTGATGAGAACTTTCTAATGCTACTATTTTTGTTAAAAATTAATTATGTACTCAATTTAATCAATTAAATTAGTTAATAAAGAATATTGATAAAATGAATAGTATTGAATGCAATTTTGGCAAATTTGAAAATTTAAAAAACTTTAAAAAAATACAGCCTTGGTGGCGCTCAAAGTTTCAAATTTGGAACCTGGTTGAAGTTACTTTTAACGACTATCACCCAAATTTCCCTATTTTTGCCTTGGATCTAGCTCCGTAACTATCCTAACCTCGTTCTTCCTGAGAAAATTTTCCGTGAATATTAAATTTTGTTTGATCTTTGTCATGTCTTCCAAAAAGTATGTTGCAAATTTTGTTTGGTTGGTGTTCTTGCCTCTTCTCAAAAGCTAATTGTTTAGGTATCAAAGATCAGGCATGATTCATACTTTTGCCATACTGGATTGAAATTTTTTCCTGAGTTTACACCGAAGTGAAAGAAGTTCTGGGATTTGTCCCAAATGGACAACAAATTTCATCTGTTGAAAATTTGAAAAATTTATCAAAATTATCTTATTTTATTATCACTCACACCCACCTTATCTAGATATATATATATATATATATTTTGTAAGAAAAATATGGTTGTACCCAACTACATTAAGAAGATTAGAATGTACAAAGGAGAAAAGAGGGCGAACGAAGAGTTACAATTGACAAAGAGCATAGAAGGCTTCAAAGTAAAAGGGTGTTCCCAAATCTCAACAAAATTAAATATTTTGTTGTTTCTCAAGAAGTTAGATAAATAGTTGTATAAGGATTAAGGATTTCATAAACTCGCTTCAAAGAAAATGTGGTTGCATCATAGCACATAGAAAATATGGTTGATATCTTTTATTTGATCCTTGTATTTTTACTTCTAATGTTCCAAATTTATTATGCTATTAGTTTTCTTAGAAAAACTTTCAAAATACCTCTTCCTATAATTATCAGTTAGATTTCTTTTGTATTAAAAAATTAACATAAGAGTGTCACTTAATCAAGCTTCGACTCTTTAGAGATCATTTTATTTTTATTTTGGAGAGAAAAAAAGTAAAGTTGAGAATAAAATAGTCATTCGATGTCTTTTATTAAAATCATCATGGAATTAGAGATTTCGTTAAAGAATAATTATATTTAGATTCTCATAACTATTCGGTCATATTAATTGTTTTTTTGTGATATATTAACCTCCTTTTTTAACTATGGAAGAAAACCTTAGAAATACATTTATTTAATTAACAATTAGCTTTTTTATTAAAAAAATAATATGTGAGTGCTACATGATCAATTTTGGCTATTTTAGAGACGATTTTACTCTTATTTAGAAAAAAGAAGCAACGGTAAAATAGCTATTTAATGCTTTCATTATATCGAGTATGTAAAAAATGAGCAGTATTTGAGGGGTTTTATTATAATTATCTCAAAAATAAAACACCCAGTCGAACGTTAGACAATTTTCCACTTTTCCTAATTTTTCCAAACGGCTCTCCTCCGTAATTTTGAATTTCCCGTCCATTTGAGTCGAGTCTAGCGCCTATAAATAAGTCCTCCGTTCTCTTCCTTAATTCATCTCTCTCTCCTCTCCTTTCTTTTTCGTCTCTTCCTCAATTCAAATTCCTCGCTCTCCGTCTCCGTGAGATCATCGTAAACCCTAGAATTCCAAGCAATTCTGATCTGTTCTGCGCTCTGAGGAGGAGGGGGTAAATCTCTTCCGCCTGTACATCTCAGAGATACGAACGATTCTGGTATTCCTCACCCTCTCTCTTTCTCTTAGTCTTAGTCTCAGTTGGTCTTTAGGTTTGAAATTGAAATTTATTCTACGTTTTCTCGTTATTTATCGTTTCTCCCTCTCTTGTGATTTGGGTCATGATGGATTTTCAACATTTTTAGAAATAATTCTTGATCATTTAATTGGATCTTGGGGATTCGTTCATTCCTCCTTGGATTTAGTTTCTGTTTTCGATTTAAATTTGGAATTTATTGTGTTCATTGTCCATTCTAATTTGTTTTTTTAGTCTGGCTCTCTATCTTGATATTTCCCCAATTCTTATTTCATTTCCATCTCACCTGCAAAGTCTGCACTCCAAGATTCTCCATCGAGGAGGATACCCTAATTCCTGAAGCCTTTCTGTGAGAGTCTTGCTATCATCGGTTATATTAGGGCCAAGATTGCTTTCCTCATGCTTTATAATTCATATTTTCTTGATTTGGATTTTAACAGTTTTGTATCATGCTTTTTTATCTCCTCCTTAATTTGACCTTAAAGTTAGTCAGATAATTGCCCCGAAATTTCTGTAACGTACAACTGCTATATCTGATGGTCTATATAAGGAATACTTTGTAGTACCATGCTCTAATTAAGGCAAACTAAGTATTTGATAATTCCCTGTGCTGCGTTCATTACCATTTGCTATAGTTTTAAGAAAATTAAAGCTCTAGTCCATAATGACTCCCTGCTTTCTGAATATCTCAGGTAAAAGAACTAAAAATCAGAACTTGTAAGTTATCGGCATGATTGGATTGGGCTTTCACTTTCAATTTGGATTTGTCTTGTTATACCATCTTTTATTTTTCTTAGTAACGAAAATATTGTGATGAAGGTTTTCACTTTTCAGTGACGATCAAAAGAAGTCAGGCTTTAGATGTTCTTTACTGAATCAGATGCGGAAGAGATGAAGGAAACATTCCGTCATTTCTGTACTAAATTACTCTAATGTTTTTTCTGTCTTTATAGTAGCACTTGTGTTGATCTGATCGTCCCTCTCTAGGCACGTTTTGTTGTGATGTATGATGAAATCTACCTGAGGATATTAAAACCTTATGAAGTTTTCCTCTGCAATGGGAAGGTACATTTCTTGCAATATTGCCTTTTTTTTGTTTCTATTGTATTATCATTCATCTGAACTAGTGGACAACCAACATCTTCTATGTTGGAAGCAAGGTTGATATTTAATAAATGATGATAGTTATCATGTTTCTTAGAAGGTGGCAAGATAGCAATATGCTCTTTGTTTCTCCCCTGTCTAAATATATCTTATGTCTTAAAAGTCATTAAAAGAGATCATTTTTCAGGCACAGAGACTTGTTCCTTCTAGCTAGTTTACTCTTCTATTTATGTTTTACAATTTTAAATTTGTTTATTGATTATTTTGGCTTATGTGAACTACTGTGAGGATTGTTTACTAGTTGCGAGTAAGGATTACTTACCTAATTGTGAGTTTAAAAGTTGAAACTGCAAGTATTATTTAGGGGTTCAAAATAGGAACTCCTATGAATGTAACAAATTACTTTAGATGTATATATTTCTTTGATCTCTTTAGTTCAAAATAGGAACTCCTATTAAGGAGTATGTATGGATAAGTTATTAGTTTGAGTCCAATGAGGTGTAGATTGATTTACGTTGTCAGATAGTGAGGAACATAATATTCAGGATATGTTAGGATGTTTATAGGTGTATGTTGATTTCGATACTTGCATTTTTGAATAGTGTAGTCTATTTCAACATCTTTATCCATGCTATTATTATGAAATATTTTTAGTATCTTTGTCTTTCATGATTACAACCATAGCATTGCATACAAATGTACGTATGTAGCATATGTAGTTACACGATTATTCGTGTATTAATTTTTGATATGAAAATGTTAAAAATGAGTGATATATCTCCCTATTTTCTCCTTCGAGGGTAAAACCTTCTTTTCTAAGATATGTTAATACTAGCATACAAATGTATATACCACATATGCAGTGACAGTAAAGGTACATATCAAAATGTTATAAATTATTATTTCAATTTCAACAAGTTTTATAGTAAACACTTTTTAAACCTTTTGGTTGGTGAAAAATGTGAACCTTAATTTCATTTTGGTGGAATGGTATGGTCCCACTCTAATGAGCTAATAAATTAAAGGGTGACAAAACATTAGCCGTCTTCTTAAGAAAGAGAATGGATATTATCTGCTAATGGGGCACCACAGTCTGATAACAAGGAATAATTTATGTAATTTTATTCACAAATAATTTCTATAATTTTATTCACTGTCTTTGAACCAACTGCATATAAGCTGGGATAGTTATTGGAATTATCTATTGCCTTTATTTCACCAACTTATAGTCTTAGACTCATCTTGTTCTACCATCTTTTATTTTTTTTTATCAGCAATAAAAAGGTATGCAGTATTCTAATGTACAAGTAGATGTTACAAATGTAAGCAACTAAGTACATATTTTCTTCTATAACTCATAACTGATGCATTTTGTTAGTGACAATCGGAAAAATTGTCACATATCAGCAGTCATTCACTGAATCAGATGTGGAAGGACTGCAGGTTCCAAGTTCGCTTCTGTACTAGGTTATTTCATAGTCTTTTGGTCTTCCAATCACACTAGTTGATCTGTTTGTCCCTACTAGGCACATATTACTGTGGCTGAGAATCTACCTGAAGATTATTTTTACCAAAGCCTTAAGAAGATTTTATCTGCAATGGGCAGGTAGATTTCCTTCCAATATCTCCTTTTGTTTGCTGTTAATATAATTTTTATAGGAAATTAAGAACTAGCAGCTTAAAATGATGTCATTTTGCAGTGTAAAGACCATGAGGTCCTGTTATCATCAGAACCCCCAAATGCACTGCTCCATTAACTTATAGATCTGCAAATCTGAGCATATCCAGACAAGGTAGGCTTTTGATGCAAATCTAGAATGGTATGCAATGTTTTGGAGAACAATTGACCCAAACAAGTAACTAAAGTAAAATATAGTAAGCAATAACTGATAAGAAGTTAATTGATTAAAAGGATTACTACTAGATGGAAAGAGAGAAAACCACTCAGATAAGACAGTAACTTCCTCAACTCTCAAATAGGTACGTTGATAGTAGGAAAGCCTAAAATATGGTGTAAGAAAAGACTTCAAAGTTTAGATTTACCAATAAATGGAATAGTAGTGCTTTTACTTTGAAAACCAAGTCCTTTTCTTCACGTCCGGGCACCCAAAGACTCTCTTTCACTACTGGAATCTTTTGGACAGCAACAATAACCAACGAAAAAATAGAGATTGAAGAAGAGAGGTTTAGAGAGGAAGTAGAAGAGATTAGAGAAGGATCTTAAGATAGAGTAGGAGAAAAGGAGAAAAAGAAAGAGAGAGAGAGAAGAAGAAGAAGACCATAGGGGAGAAAGTGAGAGATCTCAAATAAATCTTATTCCAACTTGTCCTTGTTTCTCATGCAATAACCCTTAAATAGGTTAACAACTTTAATTCTAACTGATTCTAATAGAAACTTATCTCCTAATAGGACTCTAATTGATCATCTTACCTAAATTGATTGATCCAATTTAGGTAATAAATCAATGTGGACATCCCCCACATATAAGCTTACCATAACTATCAATTGAGATTCTAATAGGAATTTATTTTCTAATAGGATCCTAATTGATTAAACCTTACCTAAATTGACTAACCCAATTTAGGTAATAACTCAATACGGACATCCCCCGCATATAGGCTATCATATCTATCAATTGACTAATTCAATTAATTATTTGAATTAAAAATCAACAATTAGACCAAAATTGGACTCGAGTAATTCTATTTTGGTCAAATTGAAGATGATGCCCACATCAATTCCCTATGGGTGGGAAAAATCTCGACTCCGACGAGATAGCCTCCATATATTTCTGGTATAGATCTTCGTAATTCATCTTCTTCGATCCAGCTAGCGTCAGAAATGGAGCGATCTCGCCATCGAACCAGATATCATCGATGTGTACCCCGTCGTGTTTTGGTCTCACGCACATCAAGTATATCATCAATCTGGTCAGTATCTGTTGATTGCTCAAAATGTAGTGAACTAACATCTGTTGGTTGCATTGGGCCTCCATGATATGTGAACAAATCAGCAACATTGAAGATCGGCGAAGTAGACATCTCAGGTGGAAGTTCTAACAAATAAGCATTACTTCCCAACTTCTGCAAAATACGAAAAGGGCCAAACTTTCTCCTGCTTAGCTTGTTGTGCATCCCAACTGGAAATCTTTCTTTTCTAAGGTACACCATCACAAAGTCACCTACGGCAAAATCTTTCTCCCTGCGGTGTTGGTTTGCTGCTTCCTTATATTTGTTTGTAGATAGTAGATACCTGCAGCTTTTCAAGAATCTCTTGGTGCACTTGGTGAATTCTTTGAACATAGGTTTCAGCATCAGCACTATTTCTTCCATTATATGGTATTGGGGTTCTATCAAGGTAGTGGGAAATAGGATGGCCATATATACTCTCAAATGGTGATTTTCCAGTGGATCTATTAATGGAACTATTGTAAGCAAATTCAGCTTGAGAAAGAACAAGATCCCATTGAGAGGGTTTCTCTCCAGCTAAACACCTTAATAGGTTACCCAATGATCGATTAACTACTTCAGTTTGACCATCTGTTTGAGGATGATATGCACTACTATATTGTAATTTAGTGCCCAGTTTAGACCATAAAGTTCAAAAATGACTCAAAAATTTTGTATCTCTATCTGAAGTAAATGATTTTGGAAAACCATGTAGACGAACTACTTCTTTGAAAAACAAATTTGCTATATGAGATGCATCAGATGATTTTTGACATGCAATGAAATGTGCTATTTTAGTGAATCTGTCAACAACTACAAGGACTGAATCAACTTTACGTGCAGTGCAAGGTAACCCTATTATGAAATCCATGGTAATATCTTCCCAAGGCATAGTAGGAATAGGTAAAGGGGTGTATAATCCAGTGTTCTGTGTATGACCCTTAAAAGATTGACATATACGACAGTTTTTCACATACCTCTCAACATCACTACGCATCTTAGGCCAGAAATATCGCTCTTGTGCTAAAGAAAGGGTTTTATGCAAGGTTCCCAGTTTCGGCCGAAACGGGTGGGAACGGGTCGAATGGGACCCGGATCCGACCCGGGGGACATCAATAATTGATGTCCCTGCCTCTCTCCCTTTTCTCTCTCTCTTTCTCTCTTTTCCTCTCTTTCCTCTCTTTCTCTCTTTTCTTTCTTTCTCTCTTTCTCACGGATCTCTTACTCTCTTTCTCACCGGTGACTGAATAGTGAGTAGATCTCCATCTCTCCGGTGATCTCGACCTCCGGCGACGTTATCCGACGACCTCGATCTCCGGCGACCTTTGGTAAGTTTTTTTTTCAGTTTTTTTTTTTCCATTGTGCTGCACCTGCTGCAGGCAGCAGCACCTGCAGCAAGCATGCTGCTGCTGCTGCTGTGAGCTGCAGCAGAGACTTCTAGAGACTATATTTTATTTTAATTTTTATTTATGTTTTTTTAGTTGCAGAGCTAAAATATCAATGGCTCTAAAAGAGAAGTCATATGATACCGACATTGGGTGGCAACATTGCAGCACTATTGGGCAAGATAAAAGACGCGTTAAATGCAACTGGTGTGGAAAGGAAATGAGTGGTGGTGTCAGCCGTTTGAAAGAACATTTAGCTGGAAGACAAGGAAATGTAGCAGCTTGCACTCAAGTGTCTTTGGAAGTTAGAAAGCAGATGTTGGCTCATTTAATTGGCAAAAAAAAGGATAAACAATCTGCACAACAAAGAGAGTCAATGATTCGTGAAGAATTGATGCATAATCCCGTACACATTGATGATGATAGCAGTGAGAAAAGTGAGGAGGATGAGGAGGACAGACAGATGAGGAGGGCAATAAAAGAGAGCAGAAATATGCATAGAGAAGAGGAAGAGATGAGAAGAAGCACTGGTGGTAATTTTCAGAGATCTAGATCAGTTAATATACGAAGAGAGAGAGAATATGGGGGCAGTAGTTCTACCCATAGGACTCCTGGTATTACAGCAGAGTCTGAAAATATTGGACCAATGGATACATATCTTCAAAAAAAAACGGGGTCGTACATAGACTTCAATCAAGACAGCTCTCAAAGGAATTAAAAATGCAAAGAAACACATTGGTAAAGCTATCTCTAAATTTTTCTTCTACAACCATATTCCTTTCAATGTAGCTGATAGCCCTTACTATCACACTATGGTGGATGCTATACAATCAGTAGGGCCTGATGTTCCCCCTCCTAGTTCAAATGGCTACTAAATATCTTGACTCAGAGGTAGATGAACTTCATACTTATATTGAGACATTTAAACGGTATTGGGATGAATTTGGTTGTACACTGATGTGTGATGGGTGGAGTACACAAAACAGAAGAAATATAATTAATTTCTTAGTGTACTCTGGCATGGGGATAATATTTTGAAGTCTGTGGATGCTACTGCTCATTTCAAAAATGCAGATTATATTTGTCAGTTGATGGATGAGGTGGTACAAGAAATTGGTGAAAAAATAGTAGTCCAAGTGGTTACTGATAATGGGGCAAATTATAAAGCTGCTGGAAATTTACTGATGATTAAAAGACCTCATTTATATTGGACGCTATGTGCTGCACATTGTATTGATCTGATGTTAGAGGATATTGCAAAAGAGCCTGAAATTGACATGATCATATGTGAAGGTCTCTGTTAACAAATTTTATATATAACTATGGTTGGGTTCTTAATTTACTCAGGCAGATGACTGGTGGTAGGAAGATCATCAGACCCAGCGTCACTAAATTTGCCACTCACTTTTTAGCCTTGGAGAGTATCATGCGCTACAAGGATGATATTATGCGGATGTTTACATCACAGGAGTGGTCTATGAAAATTAAGAATATGAAACCTAAAAATAAATCTTTAGGTGAAACTTTGAAAAATATGGCTCTTGGAAATACATTTTGGGATAATATTACAATTGCCACCGCAGTATTTGAGCCTCTTGTCAAAGTATTAAGAATTGTAGATAGTGATGACAAGTCTGAGATGGGTTTCTTATATGAGGCAATGGACATAGCTAAAGAATAAATAAAAAAAATATGGGCCAAAGTTATAGGAAGTGCTGGAAGATGATTAATTCTAGATGGAACAAACAACTACATAGAGATATACACGCTGCTGGTAAGCATGCTTTTAAGTTTTAAGTTTTAATTTACTTTTATTTATGAATATTTAAAAATTTGAATGCTTACAATTTACAAATTTTAAATTTCTACAGGGTATTTTCTTAATCCAAGATTTCAATTCTCTAAAAATGTCAATAATGATAGTGAAGTCTTGTTGGGGGTTAGAAAAGTAATCAGCAAGCTTGAGCCCGATATTCATAAACAAATCCTGTGCGATAAAGAAGTGAGTTATGATTCAATTAAATAATTTTATTATTATTTGTTTCAAGTTTTAACTTTCAATATAATCAATAAGCTAATAATATATTTCTGATTTCAGATGGAGAGATATAGATTGAGAGCTGGGCAATTCAGTACTGCTAAAGTTGCTGCAGCTATATCTCATAACACTCCAGCTGAATGGTGGTCTATTTATGGATGGGAGGAGGCACCAAATTTGACGCAAATAGCAAAGAAGATTTTAAGTCAAACTGTGTCTTCATCACAGTGTGAAAGAAATTGGATTACTTTTTCCTTAATCCACACAAAAACACGCAACCGATTGACAATGGAAAGATTGGAGAAGTTAGTTTTTTGTCATTATAATATGAGATTGAGGGAGAGAAATTTAAGAAGAAAGGCAGAAAATGAACAACTGATTGATTTAAATCATGTTTTTGATGAAGAAGACCCCTTGATTCCATGGATCAGAGAAATGGAGGACAGGTTATTAGATGACAGAGATAACCCATGGTTAGATGAAATATTAGGAGAGACCACGACGAGGGCAGAGACTGGTACGAGTCATAGTCCTGATGATACATATGGTGGTAAGATTGTTCCATCTAAATTTGTTGAGGAAAGTCAAGGAGGCATAAGGAGTGAAGACAGAGAAACTGAGGATATATATACATATCAGCGACGTCGTCATGAGATGTATTTTGGTTCCTATGATTATGGTACATCGAGTATTTATTGTTTGGAGCCATTATAAGATCCATATGCTAGTTATTATCCTCAGTATCCTCAGTGTTTTCAAGCACAAGATTCAAATGCTGGTTATTATCCTCCTCAAACGCAAGTCACACAACAAGATCCAAATGCTGGTTATTATCCTCCTCAAACGCAAGTCACACAATAAGATCCATACAATATGACTAGTATGATGGAATCACTTTTTGGAGCATCAGGTCCCAGACATCAATATTTACAAACTTATGGTGATTATGATGATGAAGACTATAGAAATTTACGAGAACCAGCTCGGTATTCAACAAAGTTTTAAATTTTGAGTAAGTTAATATATTTTTTTAAGTTTTTAGACTTCATATGTGAGTAATTTTTGTTTTCTTATTTTTTGTCATTTTTCTAAATTTTTCTACATTTTTAAATAATATTTAGAATTTTATATAATAAAAAAATAGTCCGATCCGATACGAACGGCCGATACGTATCGTTTTTCTGAACGGCCGATACCGATCCCGATCCCAATACTGGGAACCTTGGTTTTATGCTGACCAAAATGTCCACCTAGCCCACCACTATGCAAATCATGAATTAAATTTTCTCTTAGAGAACCAACAGGAATACATAGTTGTGTCCCACGAAATAAATATCCCTCATGCAGTAGAAAATCTGATGTTGAATCAATACCATTTTCTTGGCATGACTGTAGGATAGGTCCAAAGTATGGATCATCACTATACTGACCTTTAATTGATTCAATGCCTACAACTTGTATTGACATAGTAACCAGTAAATTTGATCTCCTACTCAAGGCATCAGCTACTCGATTGCTCACTCCGGCTTTATGTCTCAGATGAAAAGTATATTCTTGTAAAAATGATGACCACTTAGCATGTCGCTTACTAAGATTTTTTTGTGAATTTAAGTAGCGTAATGCTTCATGGTCTGAATTTAGAATAAATTCTCTTTGAATCAGATAATGCTCCAATGTTTCAATGCCTGAACAATTGCATAAAACTCTAGGTCATATGTAGAGTAACGAGAACGTGTATCATTTAGTTTTTCACTGAAGTATGCAACAGGACGTCCCTCTTGACTAAGGACTGCACCAATACCTATGTGAGAAGCATCACAATCAACCTCAAATACTCTATCAAAATTAGGAAGAGCTATCACTGGAGCACTAATCATCTTATTCTTCACAAGTTCAAAACTTTCCTCGGCTATTGGATTCCATTGAAACTTTCCTGCCTTAAGACAATTAGTAATTGGAGCTATTATAGAACTGAAATTGCGAATGAATCGTCGATAGAATGAAGCTAGCCCATGAAAACTTCGTATGTCGCTAATCGTCCTAGGTGTTGGCCAACTCTTTATGGCTTCTACTTTATCAGGATCAACTTTTATTCCTTCAGTTGACACAATATAGCCAAGGAAGATCAAACTATCAGTTAGGAAGGTACATTTCTTAAGGTTGATATATAATTGATGTTCACGTAATGTTTCAAGCACTTTCCTAAGATGGTTTTAATGTGTTTCAGGACAAATGCTATATATAAGAATGTCATCAAAATACACCAACGAATTTACCAATGAATGGACGAAGAACATGGTTCATGGTACGCATAAATGTGCTTGGAGCATTTGACAATCCAAAGGGCATGACAAGCCATTCATATAATCCTTCTTTAGTCTTAAAAGCAGTTTTCCATTCGTCTCCAGGACGTACTCGTATTTGATGATACCCACTCCTAAGGTCTATTTTAGAGAAGACTTTTGCACCACTCAACATGTCCAACATATCATCAAGCCTAGGGATCGGAAACCTATATTTAATCGTAATTTTGTTGATGGCACGACTATCAACACACATTCTCCAAGAGCCATCTTTCTTTGGTGTCAAAAGTGCAGGTACAGCAACTGGACTCAAACTTTCCTTAATGTACCCTTTCTTTAAAAGATCACTAACTTGCCTATACAACTCTTCATGTTCAAAAGGACTCATTCGGTAGTGAGGTAAGTGAGGGAGACTAGCTCCAGGAATTAAGTCTATGCGATGTTGAATTTCACATAATGGGGGTAGGCCATTAGGAAGTTCATCAGGTGTGAGATCTGAAAATTCAGAGAGTAGTGGTTGGATTTTAAGAGGGATGTTAGATGTTTCTTTGATCTCTTTACTCATCAAAGCATACACTACGGGTGATTCAATCATGTCATGCTGGAATTTATTCTTTTCAAGAATCATCATGGTTTTATTATCATGGCTTTTTGTCTCTTGTTTCCTAGGATATGGTGCATTCCTTTGTGGATGTAAAGTTACTTGTACATTATCCTTAATAAAAGTGTATGTATTTTTCTCCCCGTTATGCATTATCTTTCTATCATATTGCCAAGGTCGACCTAACAAGACATGACATACATCCATAGGTACTACGTCACACCAAACTTCAACCTTATATGATTTGCCAATTGAAAATTTAATTAGGCATCTAGTTGTAACAGGAACTTCACCCCCACCTTTAAACCAGGCAATCTTATAAGGTTTATGCAATTTATCAGTTTTTAGATTAAGCTTATCGACCATTTCTTGAGCAACAAAATTTTCTGTACTTCCGCTGTCTATGATGACTGAACATAATTTTTCATTCGATGTGCAAGTAGTGCGAAAGAGACTTCGCCTGAGCCACACATCCTCATGTGGAGCCCTTGGCGTTAGCATTACACGATGCATGACAAGTAATTGGCCTTCAGTATCACCAATTGCTTCATCTTTAGAGATGTTATCTTCTAATTCATTCTCATATTCATTTTGACCTTCATCATTAGTTAACTCATCTTCTTGTTCAATCAAATTAGATTGGTGTGTGAACTTTCTTAGAGGACAATCAGATGAACGATGACCAAGTTGCCTACATTTGAAACAAGTTAAAGGTGTAGGTCCTAATATACCTCTACTCTTAGCAAATACATTAGAATTGGATTGAGGAAGGATTGTTTGTGTTAATTTTGGTGGTTCCTTCCCGACAACTTGCATCATAGTGGTGCCTTTATCTGAATCAATTCTACGAAACCCTTGTCTTCTAAGTTCAGCTTCAGCCTTTGTGGCTTTGCTATAGGCTATGTCAAGGCGCAAGGTATCACACATGGTTAATTCATCTTGGATTTGAGGTCGCAACCCATTAGTGTAACGGGCAACCTTTTGCTCTTCACTTTCTTGTAGTTCATTTCGTGCAAGTAAAGAATAAAATTCTTCAGTGTATTCTTATACAGTTTTGGATCCTTGTCGCAAATTTTGAAGTTTTTGGAAAAGTGTTTGTGTATAATCAATAGGTAAAAACTTCCCCTTAAACTTTTCTTTCATATGGGTCTAGGAATTGATTTTATCTTTTCCTTTTCTGATTCGATCATTTTGGATTTGTTTCCACCAAATTAACGCATGACCTTTCAATTTGAGACTAACGAATTTTACTTTTTTGTCTTCTGGGAGTTCTTTCCATTCAAAAAATTGGTCTATATGGTCGATCCAATCCAAAAATTCATCAGGTAATAATCGCCCTTCAAATTCGCTAACATCAATCTTAATTCCTTGATCCCACCTATCAACAGACCTATGTCTCATATGATGTGCATAATAATTTCTATCATCATCACTCCCTATATCTTGGACAGAAGTGTTGCCTTGTCTAGATGTTTTAGGAATATTCTCTGGTTGTGGATTGACTTGGATGTTACCTAAGTGTTGTAAAATTTGATTCATTCCTTGTTGTAGTTGTAGAACTTGATGTTGTAATTGTGTGACATCTTCTCTAATATCAGTTGTGTTAAAATTTGCATTTGACATGATTCCAAAATAAGCTAGACAAATAAAGAAACTCTTTTTTTTTTTTTAAAAATGCTGAACTATATCTATATGCAAGCAAACCCAAGAAAAAGAAAACTTGCTCTGATACCAATTGATGCAAATCTAGAATGGTATGCAATGTTTTGGAGAACAATCAACCCAAACAAGTAACTAAAGTAAAATATAGTAAGCAATAACTGATAAGAAGTTAATTGATTAAAAGGATTACTACTAGATGGAAAGAGAGAAAACCACTCAGATAAGGCAGTAACTTCCTCAACTCTCAAATAGGTACGTTGATAGTAGGAAAGCCTAAAATATGGTGTAAGAAAAGACTTCAGAGTTTAGATTTACCAATAAATGGAATAGTAGTGCTTTTACTTTGAAAACCAAGTCCTTTTCTTCACGTCCAGGCACCCAAAGACTCTCTTTCACTACTGGAATCTTTTGGACAGCAGCAATAACCAACGAAAAAATAGAGATTGAAGAAGAAGAGAGGTTTAGAGAGGAAGTAGAAGAGATTAGAGAAGGATCTTAAGATAGAGTAGGAGAAAGGGAGAGAAAGAAAGAGAGAGAGAGAAGAAGAAGACTACAGAGGAGAAAGTGAGAGATCTCAAATAAATCTTATTCCAACTTGTCCTTGTTTCTCATGCAATAACCCTTAAATAGGTTAACAACTTTAATTCTAACTGATTCTAATAGAAACTTATTTCCTAATAGGACTCTAATTGATCATCTTACCTAAATTGATTGATCCAATTTAGGTAATAAATCAATGTGGACATCCCCCACATATAAGCTTACCATAACTATCAATTGAGATTCTAATAGGAATTTATTTCCTAATAGGATCCTAATTGATTAAACCTTACCTAAATTGACTAACCCAATTTAGGTAATAACTCAATACGGACATCCCCCGCATATAGGCTACCATATCTGTCAATTGACTAATTCAATTAATTATTTGAATTAAAAATCAACAATTAGACCAAAATTGGACTCGAGTAATTCTATTTTGGTCAAATTGAAGATGATGCCCACATCAGCTTCGTAAAGGATGGATATCATGTTAAAAGGTGCGAAGATCATAACATGCTCTTTGTTTCTTATATATATACCTTTAAGTCATCAAAACTCAAAAGAGTTTAGATTTTAGGAACAGAGACTTTCTCTTTCTAGCTAGTTAACTCTTACACTTCATTTTAGTTTTTAAAGCTGTTTTTTTAAAAATAGCTTAGCCCATTAAAACTATTATGAAGATTTGGGTAATAGCTTTGACTGTGATGCATATATGGAGCTACTATTTTTGCTATTTGTGAATAAGGATTACTTTCCTAATTGTGAGCTTAAAGCTGCAGTTATTACGTTGTTCCTTAGCACTTTTAGGGCAAAATTAAGTTCTTTCGTCACTTTTTGGTGCAAAAATAGGAATTCCTAGGAGTCTAACAAACTACTTTCTGTATGTGTATTAAGGAATAATCTATATTAATGGAACCCATTGTAATGCAAATTGATTATGTTAGTCAGAAATTGCATCTTTCATATATTATCTCAATGTATCATATGTAGAATTTTTAAAGTGAATCTATTTCCTCATCTTTATCTATTATCAGTTAGTAGTATATGTTACTGCTCTAGGAAATGATTTCATTGAGTATAAACTTGTAAATAATATATTAGATACTTTATTAGTATATCAATATGTTTTTGTTTTTTGTGAAATATAGGATCACAAACACATGTTTGTCCCATTTGAATTGATACAATTATTAAAATTATAGTTCATGATATGAGACTATTGGAATATTCGCAAAGATTGATATATCTTTATATTTTTTTTCCATTCTAGATAATGATCTCTCATTTATAAGATATATCAATGCTTAATATAAATGTATATATATATATATATATATCACACCGCATTTTTTAAAAGTGGATTTTACATACATACATACATATATATAATATGCAAATGATACATAATAATATACCATATATGATAATTTAACTTGACTTTAATGATGTAATAAACAATTCAAGCATATTTACTGGCTGTTGTTAGTGAAATAAGTGAAACTCAATATCCTGTTGGTGGAATGCTGTGGTTTTCTTCTCTAATGAACAAATGTATTATTGCATTCAATAGTGCCTGAATATAGGATTATCTACATAAGAAAATAAACAATATATCTTTTATTGTAGCTCTACAATCTGGCGTGAAAAAGTCACTTTTCTATTTTGACTCATTGTGAGCCTACTTCATGTTGGGGGTAGTGTGCATTCATTTTTCAAGTTTACAAACCTTGTATAATGATGAAAGGAGATTGATGGTAGGAGCATTAGCTAATAACTACTGATTGGATAGAGTAATGTTTTACTTGTTATCCAAGCCTTTTCTGCCATAATTAGGTTTTTAATATAGATTTGTATCATCTTAACAGAATTTATTCCTACAAGATATCTTGCTTTCCATTTTGAAGAACTTATTTGTTTTTTCACTATTTAATTCCTATTTATGATGCTATTTCCAAAACGAGTTAATTTATGAAAGGGTTTAATAGTGACAATAACTCGATAGCTTGAGAGAGACGGGGAATTATAAGATTCTATATTAATTTTTTGTACTGAGAAGCATAAGTCTACATTTCCACTAATGATAGATATATGCGTATTCACTAATGGTAGCTAAACATAAGTTCTACACTTTTACTGATGATCTTTTTACAAGCAATTATTTGAGTAAACCACTAAACCAAAGAAATATTGCAATATTTCCTGACTCAACAAACATTTGGTTAATTAAGATAGAACACAGAAATATTGCCCATCTGTTTTCAATGCAGGATAGCACTTTCTTCACAGATTCATATATCCCCTTGATCTAGAAAAAATATAGGGCATTCTTTCAGTTCTACATCATAGCTTGTTAGTGGGATTTGTTATTTCCTGTGGTATATTTTGATTAACATTGAGTTATGATCAAATTAAAATTGAAATTCAATTTTCCTAAATTCGATCTTGGATCTACCCGATTTTTTATGAGGTTCAATACACTTTTTTGTCCTTTCCTTCCTATCCTAAAGAATTGAAAAGAGGAGGCTAAATTTGAGTCACGTCATGTGGAATTTTATTTCTGGTTCTTTCTTCTCAGAAATAAAGACTGATTTGGGTGAGTTCTCGTTCGAGACCTCTGTATGTGTTACGTACATCCATTGGCTTGGTGGATAAACTATTTATGCTTCTCTGTTTCTTTCTTCGCAGAAACAAAGACTGATTAGGTGAATTCTAGTTCGAGACCTCTGTATGTTACCCTTTCTCTCTCTCTCTTTTCCGTCATATTTCCTTTGATTTGCATCAACACTTCTTTCTGCCATCTTAAGAGGATCTTGATTTTTGTTGCATAGATCATGGCCATATTTTGATAAAGCTTTGAATACTTTTTACCTTGATTTTGCCGTAATTACTTTATGATCTCACTATTTGCTAACTCTAGTTTATGTTGATCACTTATAATATCTAGATGATCCGACTTCTTGGTTCAAAATAATCTACATTGCTATGTTATCTATATCCTGGCTATTCATCAAATGGTTCAGATTTTTAACAGTAGCATAAGTAAGTTCAGTTGATGTTGATACCTAATACCTTGTATGTTGATTTATTGAATTCTAATTTTGCATCTAAAAATCAGATATGCATCCTTATGTGCTGCTATTTTTCCTATCATATTGGTCGTAAGTTATTTTAACTTACAGTTTTGTTTGCTAAGGGTTTGTTGTTTTAAAATTCTATCTAGCACATATTTTGATTCCAAATTCATTTCATCAGATTTTCTTTATCAATGTTTTTGTAAGTTTAAGTTTCTTGCTTCTGAACAATAATTTTTATCTTATTTCTAGCCTAATCTAAGCAATAGTCATAAAAAAGAGCCACCCATCAAATCCTATTTTTACTAGATGATCCTATTATGTGTATCATCAATCAAATATCTAGAGTAAAAGATCTTCATCTGACTATCTGAGTCTTAAATTGGACCTAATCTACTATTTGTCGTTACATTTGAAATTTATATTGAACCTTATCATTTGGAATTTTGGACCCCATTTTTTCAATTATAGTATAGTAATGTGGGACTAATTACTCTTTACCTCTCTTCATCTCTATGATCAAAATTTGTATTCTCTATCATGTAGAGTCTCTAGACTATTCGTGTTTCTTAGACAACTCTTTGGAAAGGTTCCCTTAAAACGCATGAGCATATATTCAACTTAAGATATCAATAAATTATATTATTCTTGTGTGAGTCATTGCATGCATGCATATGTTCTTGCATGTAGAAATTTGTAGTTCCATTCACCTATGCATGAGTTTATTCTCAATAGATACTTGTATCTCATAGCTAGTTTGTGTGTGCACGTATAATGTTGACTCTTTGTGCACAAGCTTGTAAATGCACGTGGCACATGCATGCATCTATTAGTACGTTACTGTATGCATGGATGGCCATGCCGGCGGTGGTACGAGGGGTGTCGCACGGCACCCCTCCTAATAGCTTCGCTGCTTGCCATTGACCTCGTCATCGAGCTATCCATCGTCGTCGTCATAACTCGAGCTTGCATCGGGTGCCCTAGCTCGAGGGAGGAGGAAGAAACATCGAGAGTGATAGAGAGAGAGAGAGGGGGTTATCAGTTAAAAACTTAAGTTGTGGATCCAGATCTCTCCTCCCTCGAGCTAGGGCACCCGACATGAGCTTGGGCGACGGCAAAGGTAAGCGACAATCAGCAACGGCGAAGGTGATCGGCAACTGCAAAAGCAAAGGTGAGTATCCCTTACCTTTTTCTCTCCTCTTATGGCACGTGTCGTGCTAGCCAGTGGTCGGCAAGGTCTCCGTGCCTGTGGCACGGCCACCGTTGACTGTATGTCTGTATGTGTCATGTGTCTGCAATATATGTTATTCATGTGTCTGCGACTCTATATGCAATGAGCATGTGCATGCATCTATTAGTATACTAATGTATGTCTGTATGTGCCATTCATATGTCATTCATGTGTCTGTGACTCTGCATGCAATACTAAGCAATGAGTGAAAGCAAGATTGAGAGTGCATGTTTGCCGACATACATCACACACAACTATATATTCATTCTTGTGCAAGATCATACTTGCATATATGTGAATACTCTAGTAATTATGTGCACAAGCTCATGCTTGAGTGTGCAAGTTCCTTTGCATGACAGTTTATTTTTGAGTACACAACTTTTTTCATTTGTATGCCACATAGAGAGCATGTGTATATTTCTATGGCATAAGTTTTCTGTACATGTGCAAGCATATTCATGGACCTATTGTTTTTGTGTGTTTAGTATGTGTGCAAAATGTTTTTTGTGTGGTTGTATGCATGCATAAGCCAAATAATGTCAATATTGTGCTTATGGATCTTATTTTTTATGTTAAATGCTGATAATGGTGTTAGTAATAGTGGTTGTTATTTATGTTGTTATTCCTATTGTTTTGGTGTTTGTGCTGATATTTGTTGATATTATTGTTTATATTTTGTCAATAATATTGATTATCCTTGCTCTGCTTGTTGATTCTATTGCCATTATTTGTGTTGTTGCTTTAATGATGGTGATGCTTAGGTGGTAGTGGTTGTAAATAATTTTTTTACTTTTCTCACTGTTATGGTCTTGTATGCATGTTTCCTGATGGTATTGGTGGTTGTTGATTTTGTTGTAATTGTTTTCTCGTTGCTACAATGTCCTGAGTGTTTGTTGTGGTGATTATTGTGGTTGATGATGATAATATTGCTATTGTTCTATTAATTGGTGGTAGTGATAATGATAATATTGCTATTGCATGAGTTCTTTTGTACATTTGCAAGCATATTCATAAACCTATTGTTTTTGTGTGTTTAGCATGTGTGCAAAATGTTTTTTGTCTTGTTGTATACATGCACGAGCCAAATAATGTTAATATTGTGCTTGTGGATCTTATTTTTTATGTTAAATGCTGATAATGATTGTTGGTAATGTTAGTTTTCTGATTCTGATGTTCATGGTAGTTGTGGTTGTGGCAATGATAGTTGTTTATGTTGTTATTCCTATTGTTTTGGTGTTTGTGGTGAAATTTGTTGATATTATTGTTTATATTTTGTCGATAATGGTGATGCTTAGGTGATGCTTATGTGGTAATGGTTGTAAATGATTCTTTACTTTTCTCACTATTATAATCTTGTATGTATGTTTCCTGATGGTACTGGTGGTTGTTGATTTTGTTGTAATTGTTTTCTCGTTGCTACAATGTCCTGAGTGTTTGTTGTGGTGATTATTATGGTTGATGATGATAATATTGTTATTGTTTCTATTGATTGGTGGTAGTGATGATGATAATATTGTTATTGCATGAGTTTTTTTGTATATGTGCAAACATATTCATGATCTATTGTTTTTGTGTGTTTAGCATGTGTGCAAAATGTTTTTTGTCTTATTGTATGCTTACACGAGCTAAATAATGTTAATATTATGCTTGTGGATCTTATTTTTTATGTTAAATACTGATAATGGTTGTTGGTAATGTTAGTTTTCTGTTTCTGATGTTCATGGTAGTTGTGGTTGTGGCGATGATAGTTGTTTATGTTGTTGTTCCTATTGTTTTGGTGTTTGTGGTGAAATTTGTTGATATTATTGTTTATATTTTGTCGATAATGGTGATGCTTAGGTGATGCTTATGTCGTAATGGTTGTAAATGATTCTTTACTTTTCTCACTGTTATGGTCTTGTATGTATGTTTCCTGATGGTATTGGTGATTGTTGATTTTGTTGTAATTGTTTTCTCGTTGCTACAATGTCCTAAGTGTTTGTTGTGGTGATTATTGTGGTTGATGATGATAATATTGCTATTGTTTCTATTGATCGGTGATAGTGATGATGATAATATTGTTATTGCATGAGTTCTTTTGTACATGTGCAAGCATATTCATGAACCTATTGTTTTTGTGTGTTTAGTATGTGTGCAAAATATTTTTTGTCTTGTTGTATGCATGCATGAGCTAAATAATGTTCATATTGTGCTTGTGGATCTTATTTTTTATGTTAAATGCTGATAATGGTTGTTGGTAATGTTAGTTTTCTGATTCTGATGTTCATGGTAGTTGTGATTGTGGCGATGATAGTTGTTTATGTTGTTATTCCTATTGTTTTGGTGTTTGTGGTGAAATTTATTGATATTATTATTTATATTTTGTCGATAATAGTGATTATCCTTGCTCTACTTGTCCATTGTTCTTATTGTTGATCTAATGATGGTGATGCTTAGGTGGTAGTGGTTATTGTAAATAATTTTTACTTTTCTCACTGTTATGGTCTTGTATGAATGTTTCCTGATGGTACTGGTGGTTGTTGATTTTGTTGTAATTGTTTTCTCATTGCTACAATGTTCTGAGTGTTTGCTGTGGTGATTGTTGTGATTGATGATGATAATATTGCTATTGTTTCTATTGATTGGTGATAGTGGTGAATTGTTGAGGATTTTAGTTAGTTGATTTGTAGCATTCCTGGTTTTGCTAATGTTATTGAGTGATTATTTTGATCTGTACTATTGAGTGATTATTGTTGGTAATGTCTTTAATGTGGCTGTTGATATTGTTTTATTATTTTAGAGTTGGTGGTGGTGATAAATGTCATTGATGGTATATTTGATATCATGGTTACTTATTTATTTATTTTATTTTTATAGTGATGCTAATGACAGTGGGCGTTGGTGACAACAATGGTTTTATTATTTATAGTTGTTCTCTTATTTGTTATACATGTTGATGCTCATTTAATGGTTGTTTGTAGTAAAGATGATAAACCGGTAGTAGAGCTTTTGATGGTAGAGGTGATGGATGTTTGGTATTGTTTGTAGCATTGTTGCTAAAGATTTATTGTGTGTAAAGTATTGAATATGGATGTGGGGACAGGTAAGGGTGTCAAATAATTCAACGCTTATCAACATCAGAAACTTGACTTTATCTAGTCGAGTAAAACAGTTCTATACTAAATGTATTAAGTTCATATCAGCAGCAGAAGATGGCCATATTAAATGTAGATGTAAAGTAAGAGGTTCTTATCAGCAATTAAGAGGTAACACTTAAACTGGTAATAGTAGTTTTATCATTCTTTTTTATATAATAATGCAAAATATATTAGATGATTTCACCAAGTATGACTCCAGGTAGTGCAATCTCCACTAACAGTAGGTGTGACCACCAAGCAAAAATATCAAGTAAGAGTTGTAAACAACGGTGATAGACCAGGTAATCTTTAGACCTGTAGTGGTTTATAATTTTAACCACTGGGCAATAGCAAGAGATGATTTGCCGGACAAGACTAATTGAGAGGTAAGTATTGGTTTTATCATTATCTTTTTTTATAATAAGATAATATATTTGATGATTTTATCAGGTATTACTCCCAGAGAGCACAATCTCCGTCAGCAGCAGGAGTGACTGCCAAGTAAGGATGTCAAAATAGTCATGTAAACAACAATAAAATAGCTTTACCAATCAAAGCTAATGTCCAAGGTAATCTTTAAACTTGTTGTAGTGGTTTTTAATTTTGATGTTTAGTTTGCTTTATAAATATGTTAGAATATAGCAAATGAATTTAATAGGCAAATGAATATAAAAAGGACAAACTCATCAGGTAAACCTAAACTCTTGGTTCGTGCACGCACTATTGAATAAGTGCACACTTGCATAGTTACATATATATACGCACACACGTATGTATAAATTATTACATGCACATATGCACAAGCTCAATAAACATAGATAAATTTCACATTAGAAATGCTGATTGCTATGGTTGGCATGTTGTGTTGGTGATGGGTGACAATATTTTGGTCTCTTTGGTGTTGGTGTTGGTGTAGGTATATTAATGATAAGTGGTTTGCTGTGTTAATGGTGGTGGTGAAAGTGGTGTAGAGATCATTATCAAAGATCATTCTCACATGAGGCTTGATCTATGGTGGTGATGTTGTGGTTGTGGTGGTGTGGTTTTTGTAGCGGTAGTTATATTTATTATTATCTTGTTGTCATGCTAGTACTAGATTTGTCATTTAATTGTTGTGCATGGTGATGATGATGGTTATTATTGTGGCAATGGTAGTGACATTGCAGTATAGTATTGATGGAGGTTTTGGTGTGTTTGATGATAACTATGGTGTTTTGCTAGTGGCGTTAGTCTATGTTGCAGCAGTTACTTTGTTGGTGGTTATAGTATTTTTCATTGTTGGCATTTTGTACATGTTATGCTGTTTATTTGTTTGTCGTTGTTAATGATTGCTGTTTTGTTGTGGTTGCTGATTATAGTTTTGTTGTGTTATTCTCTTTTTGTGTGTGTTGACTTATGTGCCTGCTAATGTATGAATTTTTTTTTTATTTTGTTGAGGAGGGTTTGATGGGGTGATGGTATTGTGTGTTTGATGATTATGTTTTTTTGCTGCTATTGTAATTATGTAATTCTTTCATTGTAATTTTTTTGTTACTAATATGTTATTATGATTGTTGTTGCCAAAATGATGTTGGTGTTTCTGGTGTTGATTGCTTTTGTATTGATTTTTTTTTCTTTGAGTAAATTATTGTGGTGTGATTCTTGTGACCATCGTGTTGATGATTTTAGTTTCTTTTTTATTCTGCTACTATTATTGTGGATACTTTGTTTTACATAGTTGAGTGATTGTTGTTTTTGATATTAATATCAATATTATTGTATGTAAATGCTGGTAATAACTGGCATCATTGGTGTTTTTAAACATACTTATGTTAATTTATTTCAAAATGACAGTGATGATAGTTGTGTTTGGTGATCTTTCTAGTTATTTTCTTTTATGCTATTATCATTATTGCAGATGTTGATAACTTGATGTACATGTGATGGTTGTGATACTAGAGTTGTATGATTGCTTTTGTATTGATTATTTTTGAGTAAATTATTGTGGTGTGATTTTTGTGACCATCGTGTTAATGATTTTAGTTTCTTTTTTATTCTGCTACTATTATTGTGGATATTTTATTTTATACAGTTGAGTGATTGTTGTTGTTGATATTAATATCAATATTATTGTATCATTACTGCTGGTAATAACTGGCATCATTGGTGTTTTTAAACATAATTATGTTACTTTATTTCAAAGTGACAGTGATGATAGCTGTGTTTGGTGATCTTTCTAGTTATTCTCTTTTATGCTATTATCATTGTTGCGGATGTTTGATATACATGTGATGGTTGTGATACTGGAGTTGTATGTGATTGTGGTGGTATTAATAGTTGGAAATCGATGTAGAAGTATCAGTAGATGTTGGGTGTTTTGACTGTGTTTGTTGTTTCTAGTGTACTTTTGCTGTTTGTTTGATTCTAACTTATTGCTAATGATTTGTTATGCAAAGTATTGGAGATGGTGTTGGTGGTAGTTCTTACTTCTTACTGCTATGTTGTAAGATTAAAAAATTACAACTAAAATTTTACCAATCACACCCTACAATTTTTCTATTTTCTGATTAACAATCCCTCTTTCAGTATTTTATAATATAACCTCTTGTATTTTGATATAATTTTTATATAATATCCTGACATTATTTTGATTAATGATATTAATTTTATTATATGATTTATATCATTCTATTAATTAAATTACTAAAAGATCCTTAAAAATTTTATTTCATACTACCTAAATCAAAATCATCGTTCCTAAAACTAAACTGTACTAAATCTAATTATCTTTCCTAAAACTAAATCATATTCTATTAAATCTAAATTCTCTTCTTCAAAACTAAATCTTGTGTAAATTATATTTCTTAAAACTAGACTCTCTGAATTATCTTTTCAAATTTAAAATCATCTTTCTCTAACTAAACCCTCTTCCTTAAGGATTAATCTATATATTTTATAAATTACTAAGTATACTTTAAGGTTATAGATAGGTTAAATAATAGAAAGATTGGGCTTTTAAAATTAAATGAATAAGTATTTTATATTAAATACATACATTTTTATAATGAGTATTTACACAGAGATTTGAGTAAGAAAAAAAATTAGAGAAAATATATGGTGTGATTTGAAAATTTTTTTTTTTTTTTTTTTTGCATGTGTCCTCACAAGTTTTTTATTTACTTATATACCCTTCTAATTTTATATTTCGTACGCATACCATTTAAAATCGATGATTTTTATCTTTTTATTGTAAGTTAAAATCTTATCAATTTAAATAGGTGAAAAGCCAAATGCTGTTAATCGGAAGAAAAGATTTAAATAAAACGAAGCATATTTTTTTGTCTTTTTATTGTTGAAAAAACATTAATTCTTAGATAAGCTCTAATATTAATTGAAATTTTTTAAATAATAAATGGATAAATTTTTTTTTTTACCCTAAACTATTACTCATCTTTATAATGACCTTTGAATTCTGTTTTTTGGTACATAATAACTCTCTGAACTATTAGAAAATAGTGTTATTATTTTCGAAGGCTAACACTAGTTTAAACTCTTATAGCATATTCCATCCAAAGTCGGGAGGTGATTTCTCCAATAGCCTTAAAAAATGATCAAAAGAGATGATAGATGGCTTATTAGAGTTAAGAGTTAGGTTAAAAACTCCCTTAAATATCTTTTTCAAAAAAGGTCTAAATATGTTCGCATGCCCGTGTTTGAACAACACTTCAAACTCTTATTGACTGTGTATTTAAAGAACACCAAAATTTGTGTTTGAATTTAAAAAAACTTGTTTTTCATTTCAATATTCTTTATTTTTCATTTTGATTTTCTTCGGCAATCTTTCCAACACTTATGTATATGCTTATATAAAATTTTTAGATATATACATTTAAAATATTTTGAATGTTAATTACATAAAATCCTTACAATCTCTTCTTTTAGCAATCTGTGACAAAATACCTTTTTTTTTAAAATATAACGTCTAAACTCACTTGCTATAAATTCCTATTAGAGTGTATCACAAAGTGTTATGAGATTAGCAAATAATAAAATAATCATGTAAGCACTCAAATACATATATACCAAGTGAAAAGCAGGTGTAATATGAAAAAAAAAATTATGCATGTCAAGCAATCATGCATAGCTTGCTATTCATGTCAAAAAAAAAAATCATAATCCAATCACATTATTTTTCAACCAATAAATTCTAAAAAAAAAGCATAGAACATTCTAAATCTCATTTTGCAAACAAAAGTACCTACTCAAATTCAAAGAATTTCATCGTGCAATAGTTTTAAATCACTTAGAAATCAAAATTTATCATTTCACTTTACAAAAGAAACAAGGCATACTAATAAAAAATCAAGAAGGATTAGATACATAACTAGGCGGTTTGATCACACAAACTAGTAAATAGAAGTTTTAATTGTAGCGTCTTAATAATTTACTCTAGTAAAGCACTAAAATATTAGATAATTCTAATTTATCAAGAAGACACTAAATTGAAGTCAAATCAAACTTAGGTCACATTTTCTTTTTTCAATTCAAAAGTATTTTATTTTTTATTTTTTATTTTTCTCTTTATCTTTTATGTCAATAATTATTTTGGTGTAATGATAGCTTTCACAAAAGTTAGGTAGTCATTTCCTTGTAATGTACTATATTGAAAAACATATGGCTCATGAATGATATACGGATGTGTGGTGTCAAACTAATGGTAATAAAAGCGAAATTAAGTCAAAATGTTAAATAGTGAAGATAAATCTAATAAGGAAGATATCCAGAGAATTATACAAATTAACACAACGATTAATCATAATAACTATAATGGATATGCATAGAATGTGATAAAAAAAAATTTAAGACTAATTAAAACACTTAAAAGATAATATATCATTTTTTTTAACAAACAGGCTACCGCCTCTGTTTTTGTTGAAACTTAATTAGTATTATAATCGTTCACTTAGTCCCAATAAAAAAAAAAGTGAATACAATCTAAAATAACAGTTGACCCTAAAGGCCTTACAAACATCAAAGCTATAATAATCCAAATAACCATTCTTCTACCGAAAACATCCATACTAACTTCAAACTAATAGTATATAGGTATCGACTTGCTACCCAATCAACACTAATATTAGTTACACAAGCAATAGCAGGCAATTTAACGTCAATTACATAGCATTTTTTTAAAATATTTGAAGAGAGCAGCAAAAATAAAACTCTATAGCATTATCTTCAATCTTCCTCCAACTCTACCACCTTGGTCAGTAAGTTAGCATTCGTCAATCAACGAGCTTGTTTCGCCGCCTTCTCTTCTTAAATCCCCTCCTACCCACAAAGCTCAAATCATTGCACTTAACTAGATATACCACAATTTTTTTTTCTCTCTCCACAGTAGAAAAACAAGAAGGTCACTTATGTTAGAAAGCTTCACATGATGTGATATAGTTATTAAAAATTCTATTATTTCTTTCTAACCACAGAGTCTAAATCATTGCACTCAACTAGATATACTACCGTTTTTTTTTTTCTCTCTCCTCAGTTTTAAATTGGTCATTTGGAACTAATCTTTCACATGTTTCACCTTACTTGGAATTCTCGGTACTTCATAATCTGTTGCAGCAATTTACCACCAAATTTACAACTCAAAAAGAGATGATCCATTGACTCATCTTCTTTATAAAAAAAAAACATAGGTAGAATTGTCGATCCAACCTTTCTTGAGCAAATTATCATTAGTCAATACTCTGTTATTGCATACTAATCACAAAAAGCTCTAACTTTTAAAGGTATCTTTAGCTTCCAGATTATTGGCAAGCTTTTAAAAATAGCACCTCCATTATTAAGGAATATAGAGGTTTAAAAGTGAAAATATCATTACTTTTCTATCTCTATCTGACTCGGTCATTACACATATCTCTCCATTCACCTCTTTTAGGCCAAACCTCAGACAGTTTCATCTTCATTCTAGATTATATTAAACAACTAAGGATATCTTACCGCAAGAGAATAATCTCCAATCCTTTCCAGAATTTCAACTTTTTTTTTTTTTTTTGCCATTGTGAATTTTTGGCACGCCAGATTATTGGCAAGCTTTTAAAAATAGCACCTCCATTATTAAGGAATATAGAGGTTTAAAAGTGAAAATATCATTACTTTTCTATCTCTATCTGACTCGGTCATTACACATATCTCTCCATTCACCTCTTTTAGGCCAAACCTCAGACAGTTTCATCTTCATTCTAGATTATATTAAACAACTAAGGATATCTTACCGCAAGAGAATAATCTCCAATCCTTTCCAGAATTTCAACTTTTTTTTTTTTTTTGCCATTGTGAATTTTTGGCACGCCAGTTTTAAACATAGCTCTTGAAATACTCCCCTCTAAAAAGTAGAGATCCTACTGGAATTAACTAGCTTGAATGAATTAATCTTGACTTTCTTATAATATCTCTGCATAATTATCAAGGCCCATAGCTGATGTTATGAATTTTAAAGCTTTCACCACCACTTAGCTAGTAGAGATTTATTTAAATCATGAAGATAAACAATCCCTATTCCTCCAAATTTCTTTTTCCTACACACTTTGTCCCAACTAACCAAAAGCATATCCTTTTTTATTATCCACTACCCGTCCTTCTTAACTTATCAATTCATTTTTACACTCATATCGGCATGTTAAAGAAAGAGAGAGTATAATGGAATAGCACTTAGAATAGAATTTATCGGCATGGTAATACGAACCCCCAAGGACAATAGTTTGTCTTTCCATCCGGCTAATCTTTTTTCCACCACCGACATCCACTCCGTCCTAAGCTTGCCATCATGTAAAGGGAGCCCTAGATATTTAATTTGCAAATCTTCCATCTGACAATTCATCGTAGTAGCAAACTTTCTTCCTTTCTTCTTATTATTCCCTAAATATATTAGAGAATTTTTTCCAAAGTTAATTTTTAAACCCAACATAGCCTCGAACTCATAAAGAAGGAACTTGAACATAATAATCACATCTATTTATTTGCTCGCGGGAACAACAGGGTATTATTAGCATATTGCAAGATAATATATCAAATGTTAATATAAGTTACTCCAAATAACGATAATTTTATGTCACAAGAGTTACTCTAATTCAATAAGTGCATCACATTTTAAATTTTTTCTGAAAAATGAAGCAAACTATGATTGAGAGTAAATGAAAATGAGAAAGGTGATGAGACCAAAACCAATTAAATCCTGAAAACAACAAGGATCAACACCAATCCTATAAAGAGATTTTAAATAAAAATCCAACTAACATATAGGTAGGGCATAATAAGCGGCCTCTAGTTGAAATATCTAATTAAGGGATCATTTGATTATATCACCCCGAATGGATGCTAAACTATTTTTTTTTTTAAATCCAAATTTGTCTAATTTTTACCTTACAAAGAAAAAGAATGATTAAATTTTTATAAAATTTATAATATCGTATGTCCAACTACGCCACAATGATGATAAACATGTATGTATTTAGATGACAATAGGAAGGTGCTTAGATGAGTGTATCCGGCCAGATTTAAATATCAACGACACCGATTTAATTGGGATGTTATTAAGTATCCATTGTTTCTCCCAAAAAAAGAAGAAGAAGAAGACATGTACATAAATAGATCTTTTTATTTCAGTATATTTTCTAAGACGAGAATATGCATATTCCTTATGAGCATGCTGTGTAGGAATGACATTCGGGCCGGGTTCGAGCCGGACTAGAATATTCTAATCCTTTACCGCCCACTAGCCTATTACATATTATACTTGTGTTGGGTATAATGGCTCTAACATAATGCATTAAATATAAAAATTATTTAATTTTATTGGGCCGAGTTTAATGGGCTTATATGAAGATCTCATGATGCAGCATTTTTGTGATTAGTTTTTTAATCTCAATGACCCTTAAGGTTAATCTTTCTGTCATAGTGAACAACCAAATATATGTGTGAACATCTACAGGATGTGTTCAAATAGCCAAAATAAGCTCTCTATATATGTGAACGTAGTGCGAATGGCTACAGGGTGCGTTTGAACGGGCCTAGAGTACTTTCAAACACTTTGTTCAAACGGCAGACTAAATAGTTAAATGCAAAGTGCTTGTTCCGGTGCCTTTAAGTAAAATTTCATACTTCTTCAACCATCATAACACCGTTTAGGCATTTCAATAATGACTCTAAAATTATTTTGAATACTTTAATTTTAAAATTAATCTTTTACTTTAATATTCTTCATCAAATATCACATTCCTTATACATATACTCATACATAAAATCTAGGCATATTACATGAATATAAATTATATTTTAAAATATAATTTGTTAATTACATAAGTAGAACTAAACCTAACAAAATCTAATATATTTTTACCAGCTTCTTTACAAACTTGAAGTTATCTACTATTTTAAAATATTCCACCAAAAAATATGGTGAATCTAATGACTAACAAATATACACATTTATAATCTAAAATAATATATAAAAAAGATAATATACATATATATATAATTTTTAAAATAATGTATTTATATAATATAAATATCATATTAATAATTATAGCTCATATGTAACAATAAGAGAAAACATATTAAGCATCATACCGCTTGCTCTCTAAATGTCTAAAAGTAATATATTATTGTAATTAATATGACTCACTCTCATGTAGCTACAGTGCCACACACCTTGATATATAATAAATTTCTTCAGTTGGAGTAGTAAATAGTAGTCGTGATGGACTCCATTAATTTAAGGAACTCAAGCAGGGATGCGTTGGAGGAACAACAAGGCAATGATGTCCTTGAGCTCAATAGAATTCGTGTATGAATCAACGTACTTGTACATGGCTTCTACCATCCGGCTATAATTGGCAGGTCGTTTAAGAATTGGCATAGGAACTGCTGTTGGCTTGAGGAATGCTTGATTTGTAGTCTTCCATGCGTCTTCCATCGAAGTTTGGAGCTTCTTCGTTGCTACCTCCATTGTTGAGTTGTATTCCTTCATATAGTTGTCCATTGAGGTCACAAAATGTCCTCTCTTACGTTCAAGCTGCAAAAATTTATAAATTTGTTCGTAGTAGTCTTTAGCAATTAATACTAAGAATCTAAGGATGATATGTATAGGTTATCTAAGAGCTAGTATGCATGATTAATTTTGTGTTTACTATCCTTATGATCTATATTCTCTATATATATCCGCGCTTTATTTTATTTTCCACTGTTGTTTGCAATATTTAAATTAAAGTATAATGATTGCATTCCTTATTCACATTCTTTTTTAAAATGTTATCGGAGGTCACGCGGATAAGAATTGAGAATTATAGAGCCAACTCAAAATGTAAAAGAGTAAATACCTCGGCTGAGACGACATCATCCAAGAATCGAGAAATCATACTTGAAGCTTTCACAATATCAGGAAATGTAGCAACCCACTCGAACGCCTCCTTTGTTGCTACATCGCCCATCCCGACAAAAGAAGCACAAGCCAGCATTCGATAGCATGTGGTAACCATGAAACGTTTAAATGCTCTTCAAAGGTTGGGACAAAGTCAATGGCATACCCTTCAACTTCTTGGAGATAACATTTTGCTAATTTCTTTAACTGCAACGAGCAAAATATATGTAATACTAATTCTTCAGGATGTACAAGGTAATTAAGAACCATAAGTGTACGTATTAAGATGATCTACGATCCCAAAATTTTAAGGTAAGGTAAGAAGGATAGCTATAGTATACTTCTTCTATCAGGTAAGAAACATGATATTTCTCCTCGGGTGCTAGTTCATCCTCAAATTCTTTGTTTGTGTTGACAAGTTTGAGAAAGTAATGCTTCAAATACTCAGGTAGCTGCTCAGCAGCCTCTGTATCCCACCTGTACACAGTTACCACTTTTTACGTGTTATAAAATGTGGAATCATGTACTATAAATCTATTCATTATTCATTTTAAGAATATGAGTAAAATAGATTTAATAAAAATTGATGAAAATAGAAAAAAAATTTAAAAAAATTATCTCTACACACATGACCGACATGAGGCCGTGCCAATCGGTACAACTCGACACGGGAGTGTGCCATTGGCACACCTCCCGTGCAAGTGTCATGTCTCTACCGGCATGGCAAGTGTCGATCGGCATGGGACGTGCTGACCGGCACGGTTATCCATGGCATACATGAAATATATCCAGTATAACAAGTTAGTTTTTTTTCTTTGTTTTTGTCCTAAAATTTCTTATACATCTACTGCTAATTAGATTTGTGTTGAATGTTCTTATTGGTTTGGTGAACTTGTTTTTTATTTTTGGGTATTTCTTTAGGAGCTTCTGTTGAAATCAAACGGACAACAGAGTTGGTGGATATAAGTTTTTAGGTATTTACATATAACAATCAGCATAGTAATAGAGTTGCTAGAATAAAAAATGGTCAAGTTTTTCTTATTGAAAATAGAAGAAAATCATGCAGCCTAATATAAATACTAGTTTATGATGCCATTTTTAAGTGCATGCTTTCAATTTTAGTATCCATAGATCTAGAAATAACCAGAGAGTCTTGTGTATAGTTGTTTTGCGGTGACAAAGTTTTGAAATGAGATATGTAAATAAATAGTGCATGAGCGTTGAGATTATATAAATGGTGTTTGCATGTAATTTGTTTGTTTATACTGACTAGTTAAATGCACATAAAAAGTATATTACATACTGTGTGTCGTTTAAACTGGACTTTCCCTATAGAGATATACATCCAAACCACCGTGCATCACATCTTACAATATGCCTCATTTTAGAGTGACAAAGAAATGAACTTAGAAGTTGGAACATGATCAGGTGTCTTAGAATCTTAATGAAAGATAATATATATATATATATATATATATATATATATATATATATAATATTCAAAATAATGTATTTGTACAGCATAAACGTCATATTAATAACTGTAGCTTATATGTATTAATGACATAAAACATATTAAACATCACATCAATTGCTCTCCTAAACACATTAAATCATTTGGCAACTCGGGCTCGCCGAGTCCGATCTACAAACTCTATCAAAAACAAACCAAAATCGATCAAAGCAAATGACACAATTGGAATAACTTCTATTCATAGGCTAGTTACATACTGATATCCATCAAATCATATGCCACGGTACACAGTACATAACTTTTGCAATTAATATGATTCACTCTCATGTAGCCACACACCTTGATATATAATAAATTTCTTCGGTTGGAGTAGTAAATAGTAGTCATAATGGACTCCATTAATTTAAAGAACTCAAGCAGGAATGCGTTGAAGGAACAACAAGGTAATGATGTCTTTGAGCTCAGTAGAATTCGTGTATGAATCAACATACTTGTATATGACTTCTATCTATCATCCGGCTGTAATTGGCAAGTCGTTCAAGAATTGGCATGGGAACTGCTGTTGGCTTGAGGAATGCTTGATTTGTAGTCTTCCATGAGTCTTCCACCAAAGTTTGAAGCTTCTTCGTTGCTACCTCCTCTGTTGTGTTGTATTCCTTCATGTAGCTATCCATCAAGGTCACAAAATGTCCTCTCTTACGTTCAAACTGTGAAAATTCACAAATTTATACGTTTATAATAAGAACTAAAGATGACATATATAGGTTATCTAAGAGTTAGTACGCATGATTAATTTTGTGTTTACTTAGCGTTACGATCCATATTCTCTCTCTCTCTCTCTCTCTCTCTCTCTCTATATATATATATATATATCCACGCTTTATTTTTATTTTTATTTTTATTTTTTGCAAAAATCATATTAAAGTATAATGATTGCATTCCTTAGTGACAATTTTTTTTTAAAAAAAATAATCAAAGGTCTCAGTTTTGATAAGATAATGCAGAGGGTCATGCGGATAAGAATTGAGAATTATTGAGCAAACTCAAAATGTGAAAGAGTAATTAATTACCTCGGCTGAGACGATATCATCCAAGAATCGACCGATCATACTCGAAGCTTTCACAATATCAGGAAATGTAGCAACCCACTCAAACACCTCCTTTGTTGCTACACCGTCCATCCGGACAAAAGAAGCACAAGCCAGAATTCGATGGCCTGAGGTAACCAGTGAAACGTTTAAATGCTCTTCAAAGGTTGGGACAAAGTCAATGGCATACCATTCAACTTCTTGGAGATAACATTTTGCTAACTTCTTTAACTGCAACAAGCAAAATATATGTAGTACTAGTGCATTAATTCTTCAGGATGTACAAGATAATTAAGAACCATAAGTGTACGTATTAAGATGATCTGCGATCCCAAAATTTTAAGGTAAGGTAAGAAGGATAGCTATAGTATATTTCTTCTATCAGGTAAGAAACACGATATTTCTCCTCGGGTGCTAGTTCATCCTCAAATTCTTTGTAGGTGTTGACAAGTTTGAGAAAGTAATGCTTCAAATACTCAGGTAGTTGCTCAGCAGCCTCTGTATCCCACCTATACACAGTTACCACTTTTTAGCAGAATCATGTACTATAAATATATTAATCATTCATTTTCAGATGAGGAAAAGAAAGAATATTTGTACGTAATTGTGAAGCATATATAGCTTAAGAAGTTCTTTCTCTTTACTTTGGGAGTCATTCACATAATTGATTTGGAAAATTATTTGACTTTAGCTTGCAAATAGAACATAATTTTTCTCCAGATAATAGCTCCTGAAGGTGGATTGATAAAGACGATCAGTACGTAGTTCTATATGATGACTGCATATTTATATCACTCATGTTCATATATTGTCTCAATTAACTAATTAGTAGTTAAATATAACAATAGCATCAATTGAATGATGAGGAGTCGTATGCAGTCAATTGAGATAATTAATATAGACCTCTGTATCGCATCAGTAAGCTGTCGACACTCCTCCAAAGTTGCATAGACGTCGTAAGTATCATCCAGGATAGATAGGAGGCCAATCACTTTCGTAGTCATCAAACGAGAGCGAGAATAGTGGGGCTCAAAAAGTACTCCTACGATCCAAAAATAACACTCCACTATGCGATCCCGAGCGTATCCTAACTTTAGAAGATCTGATTCCTTCCACCATCTGCAATTTGAATTACAATATTAGATGAAACTTATACCAATTTCATAGAGAGGAATAGGATGCAATATATAGCATTCAGATAGTATTCAAGTTGGCATTACGCAGTCCTACTGCGGCAAAATAGCAGGAACACAGCCGTACTGCTTTAGTGTAATTTATCGGTCATACTACTGAGAGAAGTTGAGCGAGCAACTTACAGAGTTATAATCTTCAACTCCTCACATTGAATAGACTGCACCAGATTGAAATCCAACTTTGCAAGCTCTAGGACCGAGTTGTTACATGCATCCTCCGCTTCGTATTCGGAAATGTAACGTCTTGCCTCTAGTCTCTTCATCCTCCTAAACAACGGCGTTTCAAGAAAGCGTGACACTTGCGGCGCTAGAGGATGCTCCAAACTTTTCTGCATAGATTTCAGATGGTTCTTAGTGAACAAAATGGCCTCCTCGAGTATGTCCTCTCCGTGAATGCCAAGGTAAGCTGCATTATATAGGCTCAATAAGCCCCTCGGATCATCAGCTAAGGTTGCTTTGAAACTGCTGTTGCCGTCTTTGAACTTGCTAAATTCATCTGCAAAATCACTTATGTTTCTCCATAACTTGCTTTATATTAACAAGAAGTCTGACTAATTAAACTAATTCAAAAGGAAATGCGAATTTGTTGCTGCTCGTCATAATTCAAGGCTAAAGTAAAATGTAAAGTTAATGTATATATATATAATAAAGTAAACTGTAAATTTAAGGTATATATATATATATATAGAGAGAGAGAGAGAGAGAGAGAGAGAGAGAGAGAGAGTTACCAGCAGGGACACGATAGCCTTGTTGTCTGAGCAACCTAAACCGGAGAGAAACAGCATCGAGCTCGGAGCTTTCGAATTTGGCATCATAGGCATGGCTTAATACCTCGTCAATCTCCTTTTCAAAGTGATAAGCTATGCCGAGATGTTGGATCGCATCAATCAAACGAAACTTTTCAACCAAATCAGTAGCAGATACTAGTTTTCCCCTTACTTCTTCCTTCAGTTCTTCAATCCTTTGCCTTATCCATGAATCCGACTTCTGTAACATGAAAGCAATTTATTTCAAATTAAGGCGATCAGGCAATCTTAGGCCTTTTAATTAGCAGTTGAGTTACAAAGAGATGTCAGAAAGGAAGTTTAATTTAATTTATGCATGCGTGCGTGCCTGTGGAGCAATCTCCTGCCTTTTGATTAGCAGTTGGTTTACAAAGAAATGCAGAAAGGAAGTTTAATTTAATTTATACATGCGTGCATGCCTGTTGAGAAAGAGAGGTTGGCTTGTAAGTTGCAAAAAAGTCACCCCAAAGCGTGGGATGATAGCCTGCAGACTTGCGACCAACTTTTGCAGGATAAATGGCCAGAGGAGTACTCTCCATCTTTCAAAATGATCTTCAGATGTTGCTCTCTATTAACAAATGAAACAACTTATTGAGAAATACTCTGGAAAGCCTTGTGCCCTCCTGCACATATTTATAATGTTGATAAATAATTAGTGATCAGATTTTCTCTGATGAGACTACAGTGAAATGGTTCAAAGTTTAAATTTTAGCGGCCCTGATCAAATTAGAACATTATTAAATTTTCATGATTAGATTTTTGCCGGTAAGATTATACTCAAATGATTAAAAGAGCTTATGTGTAAGTACTTTTGAGTTTGAATTTCAACAAATTTTAACTTCTGTAAATACTCCATTAATCAATTTTCAATTATTTCGGTCCCACGATATCGTAGTTTTGTTATAAAAAATAATGTCGGTTTGAAATATGGAAAACATGCACAAATGACCCAGATGATGTCGAATTGTCGATTCATTAGCTACTAGGGTGGCAGGATTATGAAAAATTAAGAAATGGTCTTGTCCATTTGTGGTATGTAGGTTGTTGTGTTTTTGCGCACAAGTAAAATGAACCTAATGAAGGCGTGAGCAACAAACTTACTTCGAAAAAGTTGTCCTCGCCCACTATCATAGAGATTAAAATGTATACGTGGAGATTGCATGCATAATTTTAATCTCAAATAATTATTGTAAAAACAAAATGCTATTTTGGTGGCTCGGCTCGGTTGATTAATGACTCGATCAAACAGTAACTTAAAAAATAACTCGACAGCGTGACAACTTGGAGCGATATCTCAGCAGTATTTAATTCGGAGTAATAATTCAGCAACATACACGATTTAAATTTTAGACCGTACAATTTAATAAATTGGCTAAAATTCGGTAAAATCTAAGATTGTGTTTACTTGTAAATTAAGAGTAGAGTAGGCATAATTATTTTAATTTTTAATATTAGAAGATGATAGCTAATACTAGTATAGGTTATTCTAATATTTAGTTCAATACTAGTATAATGAGTAATAATTATATTTAATGAGATATAAAGTTGATATTAAAGTGTTGAAGAATAATAAAATTGTATTGAGAATTGGTGATGTTTTGAACTAAATGATGAAAATATCTTGGAATGTATGTTAAATTAGTAAGTAAATAGAATTTTTATTCTATTGCGAACTTAATGAATTTCGTAAAATCGTATTATACTGTATTTAACGCATACTTCCCCGCATTTCTCTTTTTCCTTGCATTGTCCGTAGGAAACAATATTTCTAAATTTTCTCGCATTTATTGTGACAAACTTCCCCACACTAACACTAATTCTCTGCATGATATATGTTTTTGTACACATTATATTTTACCTCACCTTACTCAGTAGAAAAGAAATTACAACTACGCATTGAACAACCCTACTTCTCAGCACTCACAATTTTTCCGTATCGTCCCCAACCCCACATGGCAAGCTCTAGACATCAACTGCACCAACGATAGATATGACAATTACAGTCAAAAATCTCAAACATATGCAAATCATAAAGAAAAAAAATATTAGACGAGATTTATGTAGTTTGACGATGTGCCTATATCCACAGGTAATGTAAATTTTCAATCCCCTTAATATAATAAGTATTTTCTCTCTTAAAAGTCTCTTGCTTAGGTTACTCTAAATCTATTTTAATGATATCTATAAGACTGACATACGAAAGTAAAACTTCGTCCAATATTAGAAAGGCTATTAGAGTGCGTTGGAACGCCATCTTGTGAGTCAATGCTTCTGAGACACCATTGGAATGCACTTCAAACTGCCTGTAGAATTGGAAAACATGCACTTACTGAAATGCCGGGCGATGTCGACAGGAGTACAGTAATAAGTTACTTTGTATATTATTCTCCGTCACTCTTCACTGCTGCTCTAGTATTTTATCTGTTTAGAAGAGTCTAATCGATGTCAATTACACAGATGAAATTATGTCACCACCAACCACTTGGTCATAAGGGCTTCGTACGTAGAGCTTACTCAGCATGACATAACGCTCCTGTCCATTTTTGGGGCCGGAGTAAGCTTCAGTAGGGACGCTGTAGTCTGTTGGTAGGTGATAAGTGTTAATCAAAAATAGATAGGGTGCTGTGGTGCACAAGTAATAAAGTTGTCGGATATCTCTCCAATAATTAACGAGGACGCGGAATCAAATCTATACTCAAAACGTTATGATGAACAAAAATTGGGATGGGTGTTAATCAAAAATTGGTAAGATGTTGTGGTGCACGACTTAAATGAATGCTTGAGCAACTCTAATAATTAGGGAGGACGTAGAATTAACTCTTACCCCAAATGAATGTTAAGAATGAAAAATTATTCTATGGTTTAGTATTTAGCTTGAGAATTTGGTTTGACTCAACTTGGTTGATGTCATTACTCTCAGCAATGCTACATATATAGCTTAAATTTTAGACTATACGACTTATTACTATTGCTGCTAAAATTAGGTACAGCTTAAACTATTAGTGTAGCCCATATCTAATCTTGGGAATCTTAACGTCAAAACATAATGAGGTGAAGTTAAAAACATATTATCCTTGGGATCTGTGCAGGTTGGGATCTATGCAGGCTTGTGCACACTGTAGAGTGTAGATTAGAAGTTAAAAATTATGGATACATGGTTCAAAGTCTAGTGTATTTGTAAGGCGTGGACCGTAGAGTTTTTTCGTATGATATTTATATGAATTGTCTGAAAAAAAAAAGATGTCAAATAAAAAATAAAAGAGTTTCAGATTTAAAGTAGAAAATCCGATTAGAAGAGACGGCAATCTATCAAATACCTTGAAAGCGATTCAAGATTTTTCCACTTTAGTCCACTCAAGCCTTCGAACAGCTGATGAGCGGAACTTTTGAACAGTGTAGTAGAAAAAGAGAGTTGTGAATATAGTGAAATTTCGTCAAACATATGGTGGGTAGTTGCTCGCGGGCACAGTGCTGCTGCTGTCAGAATTGAAGAGATGAGACCATGGTGGCATGATCAAGAGCAACAACCTGCGAAGGACTGCTACACTGCTGCTGCTGAACAAAAAGAGGGTGGAGACCGGTGGCTGTGCTGTTGCTGTTGAAAATAGTGGCAGCTGCGGCTGCCATTGTTGCTGTTATTGCAGAAGCTGCGGCTTTGCTATGGCAGTTGCTACTGCACTTGTAGGGAACTAGCGCCGAGGAAGAGGAAGACGACGGGATAACCAAGCTCAAGGAGGCCGAAACGCACACAGTTGTTGCAACTACTGTGTTTGCAGCGGAGGTGGAGGTGGAGGCTGCGGCTGCTGCAGCAGTGGCTGCTGTAGTGGCAGCAAGCTCGAGGAGTGAGGGGGCAGCTCTCGAGCTTGACGATGGTGGAAAAAAAGATCAAAGAGGGAGATGGAGAGAGCAAAAGACTATTGAAGAATGAGAGATCCAACTTAAAATGCCCTTAGAGATCGGAAAACTCTTATACCATGAAATGATAATAGGTTTACTTTATACAAAGTCACCATGAAATAAGATAAATAAATAAAATATAAATCTAATAACTCTAATAAGTATTAGAGCAGAGAAAGATAAATTTCTGACAAGAAAGAAAAATCAGAGAAATATATCAAAGTTTGTGATGGAAAGAGAGATAGAAGAAGAGAAAGGAGAAAGATAAGGCAATCAAATCTGACTTTGAACCAACTCCTTAATTTTTCCATATCTAAGTTAAAGTCTTGTAAAATGTTGGCAACTACTAATAGATTGACTAATTAACTGACTTTGTTGTGAATCTAGTTACGACTGTTTGAATCAAAGATAAATAGATAATAGACTGAATAATGCCCAAAGTTATACCAAGTTACCAACTGAATTTAACTCTAGAAAAAGGAAAAGAACACCATGTAAAAGATTACTTTTGATGTTATAGGCTTATAGGTACAATTTTATGTAACATAGATTTCCTTCTTTTAGTTCAACTAATAATATCTAGTGTGTTCTCTTTCTAATCTGAGTATACCACAGGTAAGGGGTATGGACAAGGGGCTAGCCCTCTCCTTATTACTGGGGACATCTGGTCCATCCAACCACAAACTACTAGGGCACTTGTCTGTCTCATACATGGGCCACATGGTCTATTACTAAAAATATTGTTTCATGCACATAAGGGAAATTAAGACTGAGAATGTCTCATAACTCCATGAGATCCCTAACCAATTGTATTGTGTATGGACCGGTACTATTGGAAAACTAATAATAAGACTATAATATTAGCACTTGAGAAATGGTAATACCTAATTTGAGGCATCATTATATGCTTTTGTGCAATATCCCTGACATTAAACTCACTTTTTTAGACAACTAGCAGATCTTTGATATATTTGATTTACATGACTCTGTTTAAATACCTTAACATAGCTGATGATATGCAGGCTCATGGTTACAAGCATAAAAACAAGTCGTTGGAGGATATTGTGCATTCAACTAGGAAGAAGAATGCAGAGCTAATAGGCTTTGATGAAAATCCCATTGTAATACAGAATGATAACTCCATTCATATTGAGAAGCTACAGATCCAGGAAAAAGAAGAGAATAACTCCTCTCTCCAATGGACCAATGCAGCTTGTTTGTCTTCCAACTGTAAAGCCTCTGTTTCTTCAAGAATAGGTGGGGGTTGTAAGGTTGACAACAGCAAGATCAGCATCGGAAGCAACGACCAACATGAACTAGTCATACAGCAATATGATCTTTCTAATGGGGTGGCAACGGATAGCAAACTAAATGGGATCACTAGTATGTTAATTCTTACTCCTGATGATCTTATGAATAAAATAGTGAGAGTTTATGTTGAAAAGAATGGCAATTCATAAACATAGCAGTTGATAATGTTACTTTTACTGAATAGGTTCTGTGGATCACAAAATGGCAAGGTCGCCTATTTGAATTCTGTGCTGCCAATTATTGTCCTCCTCCTTTTTCTGAATGTTGTAAAGATGAAGGACCAAGCCATCTAAGAATGTAAGCTTTATACTTGCTGATGTTCCATAAAAAGCTAATTCTCAAGACTCGGATTATTGTAGTTTGAGTTACAACTCCAGTCAGAAAGGAGCTAGTATATTGAAAGAAAGTAATGCTGGACGCTATTTAATAATATACGTGTTGTCAGTATCAAAGCTTAATAGAAACTGTGATAAACAATCCTCTCTGTCTGTCTGCTATGCCTTGATGTTAGAGTGATGGTAGTGGTAATAACCCTGATAAATGCTAACAATCCATAAGTTATCGTGCCATTGGCACAAATAGATTGTAAGTAAGCATATCCTAGTTAAATTGCATACTATCTGTACCAATTAGGTTCTGTCAGAACATTTGCAATTTCTGATGTCTTATGTAGATCTAGGGGTTTCTTCACCAAATTCACTATTCACCTCAGCGAAATTTATTTCTCATCCATCTGATATATTACTGTTTGTCTTTTATATATGCAGGTTCACTTACAAGGTTATTGTGCACATCAAAGGAGTTACATCAACTTGTTTGGAGTGCTACAGTGAACCTAAGCTGCAAAACAAAGCTGCACAAGAACATGCTGCAGAAGGGGCCTTGGTGGTATCTCAAACAACTAGGTTACCCTACCTAAACCCTAAGATCCATTTACCACCACACTATAATTTTCTCCCCTACTTTAGGAGTAACTTTGATTGGCCTTTTACCATGAATAGCACATCTATCAGTTTGGTTGTATATAACGGCTAACCTAGTTAGGCTGGACTAGACCTTTTCTGGCAGCCTCATTTATCTTCCTCATGGGACGTAACTTTAGGTTCACAAAGTCTAGTCAACTAGCCCAATATGCATAGAAAAAAATTGTACATAACAAACCTCATGTGTAGAGTGAGATATTTTGTTTTTGTGTATGTCTGTTCTTCTTATTTTCTCTCCTTAGACAGTGGGGAAGATCCCCACCTATTTCTCATGTAGATCTAGTTGGAGACAATCTTAAGCTCCTCTACTTTCTTCTCTTCTCGAAAGATTGCCTTTCTCAATAATGAAACTATTTCAGTAAACAATTTTGTTATGTTAGGATAAATGTACAGTGAAATGTACTAATTAGGTTGTGTTCTCTTGTGGAATAAGGGTAAGTAGACATAACTATTCTAATTTTTAATATTAGAAGAAGAGAGCTAATATTAGTATAAGCTATTTTAATGTTTAATTCAATATTAATATAAAAAGTAATAATTACATTTGATGTGGCATAAAGTTAATATGAAAGTATTGGAAATTAATGATGTTTTAAACCAAATAATGAAAATACCATTAAGCCATCGGGAAATAATATTTTCAAAACTTCCCCGCATTATACAGGTACACGAGGTTATATCCTCGCACTGTGTAGGTACTGGGGTTATAACCACCCTAATACCTCACACTGTGCGAGTATATAGGGCTACCTATGGAGAGGAGAGAGAGAGATGAGATAGCAACTGTATCTGATATAATTAGTAATTATGTGTTGTGATCTCAAGGGGTAAAATAGTAGTCTTGAGTTATTAATAAATAGTTTTTCGAAAATTGTATGGTATAAGATGAGAAAAAATATTGAATTAGTATACTAAAATAAGGTAAAATGTCTAGTTATTACATCATGGTCCTATTCCACAAGCGAACGAGGCTTAAAGATTATCAAATGGCTTAGAGCATCTCCAACCGATGCAACCCGTTGCACTCCAACGCAGTGAGCTCCATATTTATTAAAATTATATATATATATATATATATATTATCTATTTTAAATTACTAAATATGTCCTCTTAGTGTTTTTATTTTTTAATAAAAATTTATGGTTGAAAAACTCTTATCGAGATCTTTAAAATAAGACTAATATCCAATAGTTTTAGAAGTAATTTTAAATTACTAATTTTTTAATTAAACACATCAAAATTATAATACATGAAATAAACATCGAAATAAGAATTATATGTCATTAACTAAAAATATTAAAATTACATTACACAAAATAAGTAGAAATTAACATTTAATAGTAAAAATAATAGATATTTAATGTAATTTTTATTTGATGTATTTCATGTTTGATGTATTTCATATAAGATGTATTTTGATATTTAATATTTACATTGGAAAATAATTTTAAGTTATTATATTTTAGAACACATTGATTTTAAATAATAAAATAGTTATTTTATAAATAATAAATTTAAAAATAATTTAATATTAGACTCATTTTAAAGGTGTTGATGAGAACTTTCTAATGCTACTATTTTTGTTAAAAATTAATTATGTACTCAATTTAATCAATTAAATTAGTTAATAAAGAATATTGATAAAATGAATAGTATTGAATGCAATTTTGGCAAATTTGAAAATTTAAAAAACTTTAAAAAAATACAGCCTTGGTGGCGCTCAAAGTTTCAAATTTGGAACCTGGTTGAAGTTACTTTTAACGACTATCACCCAAATTTCCCTATTTTTGCCTTGGATCTAGCTCCGTAACTATCCTAACCTCGTTCTTCCTGAGAAAATTTTCCGTGAATATTAAATTTTGTTTGATCTTTGTCATGTCTTCCAAAAAGTATGTTGCAAATTTTGTTTGGTTGGTGTTCTTGCCTCTTCTCAAAAGCTAATTGTTTAGGTATCAAAGATCAGGCATGATTCATACTTTTGCCATACTGGATTGAAATTTTTTCCTGAGTTTACACCGAAGTGAAAGAAGTTCTGGGATTTGTCCCAAATGGACAACAAATTTCATCTGTTGAAAATTTGAAAAATTTATCAAAATTATCTTATTTTATTATCACTCACACCCACCTTATCTAGATATATATATATATATATTTTGTAAGAAAAATATGGTTGTACCCAACTACATTAAGAAGATTAGAATGTACAAAGGAGAAAAGAGGGCGAACGAAGAGTTACAATTGACAAAGAGCATAGAAGGCTTCAAAGTAAAAGGGTGTTCCCAAATCTCAACAAAATTAAATATTTTGTTGTTTCTCAAGAAGTTAGATAAATAGTTGTATAAGGATTAAGGATTTCATAAACTCGCTTCAAAGAAAATGTGGTTGCATCATAGCACATAGAAAATATGGTTGATATCTTTTATTTGATCCTTGTATTTTTACTTCTAATGTTCCAAATTTATTATGCTATTAGTTTTCTTAGAAAAACTTTCAAAATACCTCTTCCTATAATTATCAGTTAGATTTCTTTTGTATTAAAAAATTAACATAAGAGTGTCACTTAATCAAGCTTCGACTCTTTAGAGATCATTTTATTTTTATTTTGGAGAGAAAAAAAGTAAAGTTGAGAATAAAATAGTCATTCGATGTCTTTTATTAAAATCATCATGGAATTAGAGATTTCGTTAAAGAATAATTATATTTAGATTCTCATAACTATTCGGTCATATTAATTGTTTTTTTGTGATATATTAACCTCCTTTTTTAACTATGGAAGAAAACCTTAGAAATACATTTATTTAATTAACAATTAGCTTTTTTATTAAAAAAATAATATGTGAGTGCTACATGATCAATTTTGGCTATTTTAGAGACGATTTTACTCTTATTTAGAAAAAAGAAGCAACGGTAAAATAGCTATTTAATGCTTTCATTATATCGAGTATGTAAAAAATGAGCAGTATTTGAGGGGTTTTATTATAATTATCTCAAAAATAAAACACCCAGTCGAACGTTAGACAATTTTCCACTTTTCCTAATTTTTCCAAACGGCTCTCCTCCGTAATTTTGAATTTCCCGTCCATTTGAGTCGAGTCTAGCGCCTATAAATAAGTCCTCCGTTCTCTTCCTTAATTCATCTCTCTCTCCTCTCCTTTCTTTTTCGTCTCTTCCTCAATTCAAATTCCTCGCTCTCCGTCTCCGTGAGATCATCGTAAACCCTAGAATTCCAAGCAATTCTGATCTGTTCTGCGCTCTGAGGAGGAGGGGGTAAATCTCTTCCGCCTGTACATCTCAGAGATACGAACGATTCTGGTATTCCTCACCCTCTCTCTTTCTCTTAGTCTTAGTCTCAGTTGGTCTTTAGGTTTGAAATTGAAATTTATTCTACGTTTTCTCGTTATTTATCGTTTCTCCCTCTCTTGTGATTTGGGTCATGATGGATTTTCAACATTTTTAGAAATAATTCTTGATCATTATCTTGGGGATTCGTTCATTCCTCCTTGGATTTAGTTTCTGTTTTCGATTTAAATTTGGAATTTATTGTGTTCATTGTCCATTCTAATTTGTTTTTTTAGTCTGGCTCTCTATCTTGATATTTCCCCAATTCTTATTTCATTTCCATCTCACCTGCAAAGTCTGCACTCCAAGATTCTCCATCGAGGAGGATACCCTAATTCCTGAAGCCTTTCTGTGAGAGTCTTGCTATCATCGGTTATATTAGGGCCAAGATTGCTTTCCTCATGCTTTATAATTCATATTTTCTTGATTTGGATTTTAACAGTTTTGTATCATGCTTTTTTATCTCCTCCTTAATTTGACCTTAAAGTTAGTCAGATAATTGCCCCGAAATTTCTGTAACGTACAACTGCTATATCTGATGGTCTATATAAGGAATACTTTGTAGTACCATGCTCTAATTAAGGCAAACTAAGTATTTGATAATTCCCTGTGCTGCGTTCATTACCATTTGCTATAGTTTTAAGAAAATTAAAGCTCTAGTCCATAATGACTCCCTGCTTTCTGAATATCTCAGGTAAAAGAACTAAAAATCAGAACTTGTAAGTTATCGGCATGATTGGATTGGGCTTTCACTTTCAATTTGGATTTGTCTTGTTATACCATCTTTTATTTTTCTTAGTAACGAAAATATTGTGATGAAGGTTTTCACTTTTCAGTGACGATCAAAAGAAGTCAGGCTTTAGATGTTCTTTACTGAATCAGATGCGGAAGAGATGAAGGAAACATTCCGTCATTTCTGTACTAAATTACTCTAATGTTTTTTCTGTCTTTATAGTAGCACTTGTGTTGATCTGATCGTCCCTCTCTAGGCACGTTTTGTTGTGATGTATGATGAAATCTACCTGAGGATATTAAAACCTTATGAAGTTTTCCTCTGCAATGGGAAGGTACATTTCTTGCAATATTGCCTTTTTTTTGTTTCTATTGTATTATCATTCATCTGAACTAGTGGACAACCAACATCTTCTATGTTGGAAGCAAGGTTGATATTTAATAAATGATGATAGTTATCATGTTTCTTAGAAGGTGGCAAGATAGCAATATGCTCTTTGTTTCTCCCCTGTCTAAATATATCTTATGTCTTAAAAGTCATTAAAAGAGATCATTTTTCAGGCACAGAGACTTGTTCCTTCTAGCTAGTTTACTCTTCTATTTATGTTTTACAATTTTAAATTTGTTTATTGATTATTTTGGCTTATGTGAACTACTGTGAGGATTGTTTACTAGTTGCGAGTAAGGATTACTTACCTAATTGTGAGTTTAAAAGTTGAAACTGCAAGTATTATTTAGGGGTTCAAAATAGGAACTCCTATGAATGTAACAAATTACTTTAGATGTATATATTTCTTTGATCTCTTTAGTTCAAAATAGGAACTCCTATTAAGGAGTATGTATGGATAAGTTATTAGTTTGAGTCCAATGAGGTGTAGATTGATTTACGTTGTCAGATAGTGAGGAACATAATATTCAGGATATGTTAGGATGTTTATAGGTGTATGTTGATTTCGATACTTGCATTTTTGAATAGTGTAGTCTATTTCAACATCTTTATCCATGCTATTATTATGAAATATTTTTAGTATCTTTGTCTTTCATGATTACAACCATAGCATTGCATACAAATGTACGTATGTAGCATATGTAGTTACACGATTATTCGTGTATTAATTTTTGATATGAAAATGTTAAAAATGAGTGATATATCTCCCTATTTTCTCCTTCGAGGGTAAAACCTTCTTTTCTAAGATATGTTAATACTAGCATACAAATGTATATACCACATATGCAGTGACAGTAAAGGTACATATCAAAATGTTATAAATTATTATTTCAATTTCAACAAGTTTTATAGTAAACACTTTTTAAACCTTTTGGTTGGTGAAAAATGTGAACCTTAATTTCATTTTGGTGGAATGGTATGGTCCCACTCTAATGAGCTAATAAATTAAAGGGTGACAAAACATTAGCCGTCTTCTTAAGAAAGAGAATGGATATTATCTGCTAATGGGGCACCACAGTCTGATAACAAGGAATAATTTATGTAATTTTATTCACAAATAATTTCTATAATTTTATTCACTGTCTTTGAACCAACTGCATATAAGCTGGGATAGTTATTGGAATTATCTATTGCCTTTATTTCACCAACTTATAGTCTTAGACTCATCTTGTTCTACCATCTTTTATTTTTTTTTATCAGCAATAAAAAGGTATGCAGTATTCTAATGTACAAGTAGATGTTACAAATGTAAGCAACTAAGTACATATTTTCTTCTATAACTCATAACTGATGCATTTTGTTAGTGACAATCGGAAAAATTGTCACATATCAGCAGTCATTCACTGAATCAGATGTGGAAGGACTGCAGGTTCCAAGTTCGCTTCTGTACTAGGTTATTTCATAGTCTTTTGGTCTTCCAATCACACTAGTTGATCTGTTTGTCCCTACTAGGCACATATTACTGTGGCTGAGAATCTACCTGAAGATTATTTTTACCAAAGCCTTAAGAAGATTTTATCTGCAATGGGCAGGTAGATTTCCTTCCAATATCTCCTTTTGTTTGCTGTTAATATAATTTTTATAGGAAATTAAGAACTAGCAGCTTAAAATGATGTCATTTTGCAGTGTAAAGACCATGAGGTCCTGTTATCATCAGAACCCCCAAATGCACTGCTCCATTAACTTATAGATCTGCAAATCTGAGCATATCCAGACAAGGTAGGCTTTTGATGCAAATCTAGAATGGTATGCAATGTTTTGGAGAACAATTGACCCAAACAAGTAACTAAAGTAAAATATAGTAAGCAATAACTGATAAGAAGTTAATTGATTAAAAGGATTACTACTAGATGGAAGGAGAGAAAACCACTCAGATAAGACAGTAACTTCCTCAACTCTCAAATAGGTACGTTGATAGTAGGAAAGCCTAAAATATGGTGTAAGAAAAGACTTCAAAGTTTAGATTTACCAATAAATGGAATAGTAGTGCTTTTACTTTGAAAACCAAGTCCTTTTCTTCACGTCCGGGCACCCAAAGACTCTCTTTCACTACTGGAATCTTTTGGACAGCAACAATAACCAACGAAAAAATAGAGATTGAAGAAGAGAGGTTTAGAGAGGAAGTAGAAGAGATTAGAGAAGGATCTTAAGATAGAGTAGGAGAAAAGGAGAAAAAGAAAGAGAGAGAGAGAAGAAGAAGAAGACCACAGGGGAGAAAGTGAGAGATCTCAAATAAATCTTATTCCAACTTGTCCTTGTTTCTCATGCAATAACCCTTAAATAGGTTAACAACTTTAATTCTAACTGATTCTAATAGAAACTTATCTCCTAATAGGACTCTAATTGATCATCTTACCTAAATTGATTGATCCAATTTAGGTAATAAATCAATGTGGACATCCCCCACATATAAGCTTACCATAACTATCAATTGAGATTCTAATAGGAATTTATTTTCTAATAGGATCCTAATTGATTAAACCTTACCTAAATTGACTAACCCAATTTAGGTAATAACTCAATACGGACATCCCCCGCATATAGGCTATCATATCTATCAATTGACTAATTCAATTAATTATTTGAATTAAAAATCAACAATTAGACCAAAATTGGACTCGAGTAATTCTATTTTGGTCAAATTGAAGATGATGCCCACATCAATTCCCTATGGGTGGGAAAAATCTCGACTCCGACGAGATAGCCTCCATATATTTCTGGTATAGATCTTCGTAATTCATCTTCTTCGATCCAGCTAGTGTCAGAAATGGAGCGATCTCGCCATCGAACCAGATATCATCGATGTGTACCCCGTCGTGTTTTGGTCTCACGCACATCAAGTATATCATCAATCTGGTCAGTATCTGTTGATTGCTCAAAATGTAGTGAACTAACATCTGTTGGTTGCATTGGGCCTCCATGATATGTGAACAAATCAGCAACATTGAAGATCGGCGAAGTAGACATCTCAGGTGGAAGTTCTAACAAATAAGCATTACTTCCCAACTTCTGCAAAATACGAAAAGGGCCAAACTTTCTCCTGCTTAGCTTGTTGTGCATCCCAACTGGAAATCTTTCTTTTCTAAGGTACACCATCACAAAGTCACCTACGGCAAAATCTTTCTCCCTGCGGTGTTGGTTTGCTGCTTCCTTATATTTGTTTGTAGATAGTAGATACCTGCAGCTTTTCAAGAATCTCTTGGTGCACTTGGTGAATTCTTTGAACATAGGTTTCAGCATCAGCACTATTTCTTCCATTATATGGTATTGGGGTTCTATCAAGGTAGTGGGAAATAGGATGGCCATATATACTCTCAAATGGTGATTTTCCAGTGGATCTATTAATGGAACTATTGTAAGCAAATTCAGCTTGAGAAAGAACAAGATCCCATTGAGAGGGTTTCTCTCCAGCTAAACACCTTAATAGGTTACCCAATGATCGATTAACTACTTCAGTTTGACCATCTGTTTGAGGATGATATGCACTACTATATTGTAATTTAGTGCCCAGTTTAGACCATAAAGTTCAAAAATGACTCAAAAATTTTGTATCTCTATCTGAAGTAAATGATTTTGGAAAACCATGTAGACGAACTACTTCTTTGAAAAACAAATTTGCTATATGAGATGCATCAGATGATTTTTGACATGCAATGAAATGTGCTATTTTAGTGAATCTGTCAACAACTACAAGGACTGAATCAACTTTACGTGCAGTGCAAGGTAACCCTAGTATGAAATCCATGGTAATATCTTCCCAAGGCATAGTAGGAATAGGTAAAGGGGTGTATAATCCAGTGTTCTGTGTATGACCCTTAAAAGATTGACATATACGACAGTTTTTCACATACCTCTCAACATCACTACGCATCTTAGGCCAGAAATATCGCTCTTGTGCTAAAGAAAGGGTTTTATGCAAGGTTCCCAGTTTCGGCCGAAACGGGTGGGAACGGGTCGAATGGGACCCGGATCCGACCCGGGGGACATCAATAATTGATGTCCCTGCCTCTCTCCCTTTTCTCTCTCTCTTTCTCTCTTTTCCTCTCTTTCCTCTCTTTCTCTCTTTTCTTTCTTTCTCTCTTTCTCACGGATCTCTTACTCTCTTTCTCACCGGTGACTGAATAGTGAGTAGATCTCCATCTCTCCGGTGATCTCGACCTCCGGCGACGTTATCCGACGACCTCGATCTCCGGCGACCTTTGGTAAGTTTTTTTTTCAGTTTTTTTTTTTCCATTGTGCTGCACCTGCTGCAGGCAGCAGCACCTGCAGCAAGCATGCTGCTGCTGCTGCTGTGAGCTGCAGCAGAGACTTCTAGAGACTATATTTTATTTTAATTTTTATTTATGTTTTTTTAGTTGCAGAGCTAAAATATCAATGGCTCTAAAAGAGAAGTCATATGATACCGACATTGGGTGGCAACATTGCAGCACTATTGGGCAAGATAAAAGACGCGTTAAATGCAACTGGTGTGGAAAGGAAATGAGTGGTGGTGTCAGCCGTTTGAAAGAACATTTAGCTGGAAGACAAGGAAATGTAGCAGCTTGCACTCAAGTGTCTTTGGAAGTTAGAAAGCAGATGTTGGCTCATTTAATTGGCAAAAAAAAGGATAAACAATCTGCACAACAAAGAGAGTCAATGATTCGTGAAGAATTGATGCATAATCCCGTACACATTGATGATGATAGCAGTGAGAAAAGTGAGGAGGATGAGGAGGACAGACAGATGAGGAGGGCAATAAAAGAGAGCAGAAATATGCATAGAGAAGAGGAAGAGATGAGAAGAAGCACTGGTGGTAATTTTCAGAGATCTAGATCAGTTAATATACGAAGAGAGAGAGAATATGGGGGCAGTAGTTCTACCCATAGGACTCCTGGTATTACAGCAGAGTCTGAAAATATTGGACCAATGGATACATATCTTCAAAAAAAAACGGGGTCGTACATAGACTTCAATCAAGACAGCTCTCAAAGGAATTAAAAATGCAAAGAAACACATTGGTAAAGCTATCTCTAAATTTTTCTTCTACAACCATATTCCTTTCAATGTAGCTGATAGCCCTTACTATCACACTATGGTGGATGCTATACAATCAGTAGGGCCTGATGTTCCCCCTCCTAGTTCAAATGGCTACTAAATATCTTGACTCAGAGGTAGATGAACTTCATACTTATATTGAGACATTTAAACGGTATTGGGATGAATTTGGTTGTACACTGATGTGTGATGGGTGGAGTACACAAAACAGAAGAAATATAATTAATTTCTTAGTGTACTCTGGCATGGGGATAATATTTTGAAGTCTGTGGATGCTACTGCTCATTTCAAAAATGCAGATTATATTTGTCAGTTGATGGATGAGGTGGTACAAGAAATTGGTGAAAAAATAGTAGTCCAAGTGGTTACTGATAATGGGGCAAATTATAAAGCTGCTGGAAATTTACTGATGATTAAAAGACCTCATTTATATTGGACGCTATGTGCTGCACATTGTATTGATCTGATGTTAGAGGATATTGCAAAAGAGCCTGAAATTGACATGATCATATGTGAAGGTCTCTGTTAACAAATTTTATATATAACTATGGTTGGGTTCTTAATTTACTCAGGCAGATGACTGGTGGTAGGAAGATCATCAGACCCAGCGTCACTAAATTTGCCACTCACTAGCCTTGGAGAGTATCATGCGCTACAAGGATGATATTATGCGGATGTTTACATCACAGGAGTGGTCTATGAAAATTAAGAATATGAAACCTAAAAATAAATCTTTAGGTGAAACTTTGAAAAATATGGCTCTTGGAAATACATTTTGGGATAATATTACAATTGCCACCGCAGTATTTGAGCCTCTTGTCAAAGTATTAAGAATTGTAGATAGTGATGACAAGTCTGAGATGGGTTTCTTATATGAGGCAATGGACATAGCTAAAGAATAAATAAAAAAAATATGGGCCAAAGTTATAGGAAGTGCTGGAAGATGATTAATTCTAGATGGAACAAACAACTACATAGAGATATACACGCTGCTGGTAAGCATGCTTTTAAGTTTTAAGTTTTAATTTACTTTTATTTATGAATATTTAAAAATTTGAATGCTTACAATTTACAAATTTTAAATTTCTACAGGGTATTTTCTTAATCCAAGATTTCAATTCTCTAAAAATGTCAATAATGATAGTGAAGTCTTGTTGGGGGTTAGAAAAGTAATCAGCAAGCTTGAGCCCGATATTCATAAACAAATCCTGTGCGATAAAGAAGTGAGTTATGATTCAATTAAATAATTTTATTATTATTTGTTTCAAGTTTTAACTTTCAATATAATCAATAAGCTAATAATATATTTCTGATTTCAGATGGAGAGATATAGATTGAGAGCTGGGCAATTCAGTACTGCTAAAGTTGCTGCAGCTATATCTCATAACACTCCAGCTGAATGGTGGTCTATTTATGGATGGGAGGAGGCACCAAATTTGACGCAAATAGCAAAGAAGATTTTAAGTCAAACTGTGTCTTCATCACAGTGTGAAAGAAATTGGATTACTTTTTCCTTAATCCACACAAAAACACGCAACCGATTGACAATGGAAAGATTGGAGAAGTTAGTTTTTTGTCATTATAATATGAGATTGAGGGAGAGAAATTTAAGAAGAAAGGCAGAAAATGAACAACTGATTGATTTAAATCATGTTTTTGATGAAGAAGACCCCTTGATTCCATGGATCAGAGAAATGGAGGACAGGTTATTAGATGACAGAGATAACCCATGGTTAGATGAAATATTAGGAGAGACCACGACGAGGGCAGAGACTGGTACGAGTCATAGTCCTGATGATACATATGGTGGTAAGATTGTTCCATCTAAATTTGTTGAGGAAAGTCAAGGAGGCATAAGGAGTGAAGACAGAGAAACTGAGGATATATATACATATCAGCGACGTCGTCATGAGATGTATTTTGGTTCCTATGATTATGGTACATCGAGTATTTATTGTTTGGAGCCATTATAAGATCCATATGCTAGTTATTATCCTCAGTATCCTCAGTGTTTTCAAGCACAAGATTCAAATGCTGGTTATTATCCTCCTCAAACGCAAGTCACACAACAAGATCCAAATGCTGGTTATTATCCTCCTCAAACGCAAGTCACACAATAAGATCCATACAATATGACTAGTATGATGGAATCACTTTTTGGAGCATCAGGTCCCAGACATCAATATTTACAAACTTATGGTGATTATGATGATGAAGACTATAGAAATTTACGAGAACCAGCTCGGTATTCAACAAAGTTTTAAATTTTGAGTAAGTTAATATATTTTTTTAAGTTTTTAGACTTCATATGTGAGTAATTTTTGTTTTCTTATTTTTTGTCATTTTTCTAAATTTTTCTACATTTTTAAATAATATTTAGAATTTTATATAATAAAAAAATAGTCCGATCCGATACGAACGGCCGATACGTATCGTTTTTCTGAACGGCCGATACCGATCCCGATCCCAATACTGGGAACCTTGGTTTTATGCTGACCAAAATGTCCACCTAGCCCACCACTATGCAAATCATGAATTAAATTTTCTCTTAGAGAACCAACAGGAATACATAGTTGTGTCCCACGAAATAAATATCCCTCATGCAGTAGAAAATCTGATGTTGAATCAATACCATTTTCTTGGCATGACTGTAGGATAGGTCCAAAGTATGGATCATCACTATACTGACCTTTAATTGATTCAATGCCTACAACTTGTATTGACATAGTAACCAGTAAATTTGATCTCCTACTCAAGGCATCAGCTACTCGATTGCTCACTCCGGCTTTATGTCTCAGATGAAAAGTATATTCTTGTAAAAATGATGACCACTTAGCATGTCGCTTACTAAGATTTTTTTGTGAATTTAAGTAGCGTAATGCTTCATGGTCTGAATTTAGAATAAATTCTCTTTGAATCAGATAATGCTCCAATGTTTCAATGCCTGAACAATTGCATAAAACTCTAGGTCATATGTAGAGTAACGAGAACGTGTATCATTTAGTTTTTCACTGAAGTATGCAACAGGACGTCCCTCTTGACTAAGGACTGCACCAATACCTATGTGAGAAGCATCACAATCAACCTCAAATACTCTATCAAAATTAGGAAGAGCTATCACTGGAGCACTAATCATCTTATTCTTCACAAGTTCAAAACTTTCCTCGGCTATTGGATTCCATTGAAACTTTCCTGCCTTAAGACAATTAGTAATTGGAGCTATTATAGAACTGAAATTGCGAATGAATCGTCGATAGAATGAAGCTAGCCCATGAAAACTTCGTATGTCGCTAATCGTCCTAGGTGTTGGCCAACTCTTTATGGCTTCTACTTTATCAGGATCAACTTTTATTCCTTCAGTTGACACAATATAGCCAAGGAAGATCAAACTATCAGTTAGGAAGGTACATTTCTTAAGGTTGATATATAATTGATGTTCACGTAATGTTTCAAGCACTTTCCTAAGATGGTTTTAATGTGTTTCAGGACAAATGCTATATATAAGAATGTCATCAAAATACACCAACGAATTTACCAATGAATGGACGAAGAACATGGTTCATGGTACGCATAAATGTGCTTGGAGCATTTGACAATCCAAAGGGCATGACAAGCCATTCATATAATCCTTCTTTAGTCTTAAAAGCAGTTTTCCATTCGTCTCCAGGACGTACTCGTATTTGATGATACCCACTCCTAAGGTCTATTTTAGAGAAGACTTTTGCACCACTCAACATGTCCAACATATCATCAAGCCTAGGGATCGGAAACCTATATTTAATCGTAATTTTGTTGATGGCACGACTATCAACACACATTCTCCAAGAGCCATCTTTCTTTGGTGTCAAAAGTGCAGGTACAGCAACTGGACTCAAACTTTCCTTAATGTACCCTTTCTTTAAAAGATCACTAACTTGCCTATACAACTCTTCATGTTCAAAAGGACTCATTCGGTAGTGAGGTAAGTGAGGGAGACTAGCTCCAGGAATTAAGTCTATGCGATGTTGAATTTCACATAATGGGGGTAGGCCATTAGGAAGTTCATCAGGTGTGAGATCTGAAAATTCAGAGAGTAGTGGTTGGATTTTAAGAGGGATGTTAGATGTTTCTTTGATCTCTTTACTCATCAAAGCATACACTACGGGTGATTCAATCATGTCATGCTGGAATTTATTCTTTTCAAGAATCATCATGGTTTTATTATCATGGCTTTTTGTCTCTTGTTTCCTAGGATATGGTGCATTCCTTTGTGGATGTAAAGTTACTTGTACATTATCCTTAATAAAAGTGTATGTATTTTTCTCCCCGTTATGCATTATCTTTCTATCATATTGCCAAGGTCGACCTAACAAGACATGACATACATCCATAGGTACTACGTCACACCAAACTTCAACCTTATATGATTTGCCAATTGAAAATTTAATTAGGCATCTAGTTGTAACAGGAACTTCACCCCCACCTTTAAACCAGGCAATCTTATAAGGTTTATGCAATTTATCAGTTTTTAGATTAAGCTTATCGACCATTTCTTGAGCAACAAAATTTTCTGTACTTCCGCTGTCTATGATGACTGAACATAATTTTTCATTCGATGTGCAAGTAGTGCGAAAGAGACTTCGCCTGAGCCACACATCCTCATGTGGAGCCCTTGGCGTTAGCATTACACGATGCATGACAAGTAATTGGCCTTCAGTATCACCAATTGCTTCATCTTTAGAGATGTTATCTTCTAATTCATTCTCATATTCATTTTGACCTTCATCATTAGTTAACTCATCTTCTTGTTCAATCAAATTAGATTGGTGTGTGAACTTTCTTAGAGGACAATCAGATGAACGATGACCAAGTTGCCTACATTTGAAACAAGTTAAAGGTGTAGGTCCTAATATACCTCTACTCTTAGCAAATACATTAGAATTGGATTGAGGAAGGATTGTTTGTGTTAATTTTGGTGGTTCCTTCCCGACAACTTGCATCATAGTGGTGCCTTTATCTGAATCAATTCTACGAAACCCTTGTCTTCTAAGTTCAGCTTCAGCCTTTGTGGCTTTGCTATAGGCTATGTCAAGGCGCAAGGTATCACACATGGTTAATTCATCTTGGATTTGAGGTCGCAACCCATTAGTGTAACGGGCAACCTTTTGCTCTTCACTTTCTTGTAGTTCATTTCGTGCAAGTAAAGAATAAAATTCTTCAGTGTATTCTTATACAGTTTTGGATCCTTGTCGCAAATTTTGAAGTTTTTGGAAAAGTGTTTGTGTATAATCAATAGGTAAAAACTTCCCCTTAAACTTTTCTTTCATATGGGTCTAGGAATTGATTTTATCTTTTCCTTTTCTGATTCGATCATTTTGGATTTGTTTCCACCAAATTAACGCATGACCTTTCAATTTGAGACTAACGAATTTTACTTTTTTGTCTTCTGGGAGTTCTTTCCATTCAAAAAATTGGTCTATATGGTCGATCCAATCCAAAAATTCATCAGGTAATAATCGCCCTTCAAATTCGCTAACATCAATCTTAATTCCTTGATCCCACCTATCAACAGACCTATGTCTCATATGATGTGCATAATAATTTCTATCATCATCACTCCCTATATCTTGGACAGAAGTGTTGCCTTGTCTAGATGTTTTAGGAATATTCTCTGGTTGTGGATTGACTTGGATGTTACCTAAGTGTTGTAAAATTTGATTCATTCCTTGTTGTAGTTGTAGAACTTGATGTTGTAATTGTGTGACATCTTCTCTAATATCAGTTGTGTTAAAATTTGCATTTGACATGATTCCAAAATAAGCTAGACAAATAAAGAAACTCTTTTTTTTTTTTAAAAAATGCTGAACTATATCTATATGCAAGCAAACCCAAGAAAAAGAAAACTTGCTCTGATACCAATTGATGCAAATCTAGAATGGTATGCAATGTTTTGGAGAACAATCAACCCAAACAAGTAACTAAAGTAAAATATAGTAAGCAATAACTGATAAGAAGTTAATTGATTAAAAGGATTACTACTAGATGGAAAGAGAGAAAACCACTCAGATAAGGCAGTAACTTCCTCAACTCTCAAATAGGTACGTTGATAGTAGGAAAGCCTAAAATATGGTGTAAGAAAAGACTTCAGAGTTTAGATTTACCAATAAATGGAATAGTAGTGCTTTTACTTTGAAAACCAAGTCCTTTTCTTCACGTCCAGGCACCCAAAGACTCTCTTTCACTACTGGAATCTTTTGGACAGCAGCAATAACCAACGAAAAAATAGAGATTGAAGAAGAAGAGAGGTTTAGAGAGGAAGTAGAAGAGATTAGAGAAGGATCTTAAGATAGAGTAGGAGAAAGGGAGAGAAAGAAAGAGAGAGAGAGAAGAAGAAGACTACAGAGGAGAAAGTGAGAGATCTCAAATAAATCTTATTCCAACTTGTCCTTGTTTCTCATGCAATAACCCTTAAATAGGTTAACAACTTTAATTCTAACTGATTCTAATAGAAACTTATTTCCTAATAGGACTCTAATTGATCATCTTACCTAAATTGATTGATCCAATTTAGGTAATAAATCAATGTGGACATCCCCCACATATAAGCTTACCATAACTATCAATTGAGATTCTAATAGGAATTTATTTCCTAATAGGATCCTAATTGATTAAACCTTACCTAAATTGACTAACCCAATTTAGGTAATAACTCAATACGGACATCCCCCGCATATAGGCTACCATATCTGTCAATTGACTAATTCAATTAATTATTTGAATTAAAAATCAACAATTAGACCAAAATTGGACTCGAGTAATTCTATTTTGGTCAAATTGAAGATGATGCCCACATCAGCTTCGTAAAGGATGGATATCATGTTAAAAGGTGCGAAGATCATAACATGCTCTTTGTTTCTTATATATATACCTTTAAGTCATCAAAACTCAAAAGAGTTTAGATTTTAGGAACAGAGACTTTCTCTTTCTAGCTAGTTAACTCTTACACTTCATTTTAGTTTTTAAAGCTGTTTTTTTAAAAATAGCTTAGCCCATTAAAACTATTATGAAGATTTGGGTAATAGCTTTGACTGTGATGCATATATGGAGCTACTATTTTTGCTATTTGTGAATAAGGATTACTTTCCTAATTGTGAGCTTAAAGCTGCAGTTATTACGTTGTTCCTTAGCACTTTTAGGGCAAAATTAAGTTCTTTCGTCACTTTTTGGTGCAAAAATAGGAATTCCTAGGAGTCTAACAAACTACTTTCTGTATGTGTATTAAGGAATAATCTATATTAATGGAACCCATTGTAATGCAAATTGATTATGTTAGTCAGAAATTGCATCTTTCATATATTATCTCAATGTATCATATGTAGAATTTTTAAAGTGAATCTATTTCCTCATCTTTATCTATTATCAGTTAGTAGTATATGTTACTGCTCTAGGAAATGATTTCATTGAGTATAAACTTGTAAATAATATATTAGATACTTTATTAGTATATCAATATGTTTTTGTTTTTTGTGAAATATAGGATCACAAACACATGTTTGTCCCATTTGAATTGATACAATTATTAAAATTATAGTTCATGATATGAGACTATTGGAATATTCGCAAAGATTGATATATCTTTATATTTTTTTTCCATTCTAGATAATGATCTCTCATTTATAAGATATATCAATGCTTAATATAAATGTATATATATATATATATATATCACACCGCATTTTTTAAAAGTGGATTTTACATACATACATACATATATATAATATGCAAATGATACATAATAATATACCATATATGATAATTTAACTTGACTTTAATGATGTAATAAACAATTCAAGCATATTTACTGGCTGTTGTTAGTGAAATAAGTGAAACTCAATATCCTGTTGGTGGAATGCTGTGGTTTTCTTCTCTAATGAACAAATGTATTATTGCATTCAATAGTGCCTGAATATAGGATTATCTACATAAGAAAATAAACAATATATCTTTTATTGTAGCTCTACAATCTGGCGTGAAAAAGTCACTTTTCTATTTTGACTCATTGTGAGCCTACTTCATGTTGGGGGTAGTGTGCATTCATTTTTCAAGTTTACAAACCTTGTATAATGATGAAAGGAGATTGATGGTAGGAGCATTAGCTAATAACTACTGATTGGATAGAGTAATGTTTTACTTGTTATCCAAGCCTTTTCTGCCATAATTAGGTTTTTAATATAGATTTGTATCATCTTAACAGAATTTATTCCTACAAGATATCTTGCTTTCCATTTTGAAGAACTTATTTGTTTTTTCACTATTTAATTCCTATTTATGATGCTATTTCCAAAACGAGTTAATTTATGAAAGGGTTTAATAGTGACAATAACTCGATAGCTTGAGAGAGACGGGGAATTATAAGATTCTATATTAATTTTTTGTACTGAGAAGCATAAGTCTACATTTCCACTAATGATAGATATATGCGTATTCACTAATGGTAGCTAAACATAAGTTCTACACTTTTACTGATGATCTTTTTACAAGCAATTATTTGAGTAAACCACTAAACCAAAGAAATATTGCAATATTTCCTGACTCAACAAACATTTGGTTAATTAAGATAGAACACAGAAATATTGCCCATCTGTTTTCAATGCAGGATAGCACTTTCTTCACAGATTCATATATCCCCTTGATCTAGAAAAAATATAGGGCATTCTTTCAGTTCTACATCATAGCTTGTTAGTGGGATTTGTTATTTCCTGTGGTATATTTTGATTAACATTGAGTTATGATCAAATTAAAATTGAAATTCAATTTTCCTAAATTCGATCTTGGATCTACCCGATTTTTTATGAGGTTCAATACACTTTTTTGTCCTTTCCTTCCTATCCTAAAGAATTGAAAAGAGGAGGCTAAATTTGAGTCACGTCATGTGGAATTTTATTTCTGGTTCTTTCTTCTCAGAAATAAAGACTGATTTGGGTGAGTTCTCGTTCGAGACCTCTGTATGTGTTACGTACATCCATTGGCTTGGTGGATAAACTATTTATGCTTCTCTGTTTCTTTCTTCGCAGAAACAAAGACTGATTAGGTGAATTCTAGTTCGAGACCTCTGTATGTTACCCTTTCTCTCTCTCTCTCTTTTCCGTCATATTTCCTTTGATTTGCATCAACACTTCTTTCTGCCATCTTAAGAGGATCTTGATTTTTGTTGCATAGATCATGGCCATATTTTGATAAAGCTTTGAATACTTTTTACCTTGATTTTGCCGTAATTACTTTATGATCTCACTATTTGCTAACTCTAGTTTATGTTGATCACTTATAATATCTAGATGATCCGACTTCTTGGTTCAAAATAATCTACATTGCTATGTTATCTATATCCTGGCTATTCATCAAATGGTTCAGATTTTTAACAGTAGCATAAGTAAGTTCAGTTGATGTTGATACCTAATACCTTGTATGTTGATTTATTGAATTCTAATTTTGCATCTAAAAATCAGATATGCATCCTTATGTGCTGCTATTTTTCCTATCATATTGGTCGTAAGTTATTTTAACTTACAGTTTTGTTTGCTAAGGGTTTGTTGTTTTAAAATTCTATCTAGCACATATTTTGATTCCAAATTCATTTCATCAGATTTTCTTTATCAATGTTTTTGTAAGTTTAAGTTTCTTGCTTCTGAACAATAATTTTTATCTTATTTCTAGCCTAATCTAAGCAATAGTCATAAAAAAGAGCCACCCATCAAATCCTATTTTTACTAGATGATCCTATTATGTGTATCATCAATCAAATATCTAGAGTAAAAGATCTTCATCTGACTATCTGAGTCTTAAATTGGACCTAATCTACTATTTGTCGTTACATTTGAAATTTATATTGAACCTTATCATTTGGAATTTTGGACCCCATTTTTTCAATTATAGTATAGTAATGTGGGACTAATTACTCTTTACCTCTCTTCATCTCTATGATCAAAATTTGTATTCTCTATCATGTAGAGTCTCTAGACTATTCGTGTTTCTTAGACAACTCTTTGGAAAGGTTCCCTTAAAACGCATGAGCATATATTCAACTTAAGATATCAATAAATTATATTATTCTTGTGTGAGTCATTGCATGCATGCATATGTTCTTGCATGTAGAAATTTGTAGTTCCATTCACCTATGCATGAGTTTATTCTCAATAGATACTTGTATCTCATAGCTAGTTTGTGTGTGCACGTATAATGTTGACTCTTTGTGCACAAGCTTGTAAATGCACGTGGCACATGCATGCATCTATTAGTACGTTACTGTATGCATGGATGGCCATGCCGGCGCTGGTACGAGGGGTGTCGCACGGCACCCCTCCTAATAGCTTCGCTGCTTGCCATTGACCTCGTCATCGAGCTATCCATCGTCGTCGTCATAACTCGAGCTTGCATCGGGTGCCCTAGCTCGAGGGAGGAGGAAGAAACATCGAGAGTGATAGAGAGAGAGAGAGGGGGTTATCAGTTAAAAACTTAAGTTGTGGATCCAGATCTCTCCTCCCTCGAGCTAGGGCACCCGACATGAGCTTGGGCGACGGCAAAGGTAAGCGACAATCAGCAACGGCGAAGGTGATCGGCAACTGCAAAAGCAAAGGTGAGTATCCCTTACCTTTTTCTCTCCTCTTATGGCACGTGTCGTGCTAGCCAGTGGTCGGCAAGGTCTCCGTGCCTGTGGCACGGCCACCGTTGACTGTATGTCTGTATGTGTCATGTGTCTGCAATATATGTTATTCATGTGTCTGCGACTCTATATGCAATGAGCATGTGCATGCATCTATTAGTATACTAATGTATGTCTGTATGTGCCATTCATATGTCATTCATGTGTCTGTGACTCTGCATGCAATACTAAGCAATGAGTGAAAGCAAGATTGAGAGTGCATGTTTGCCGACATACATCACACACAACTATATATTCATTCTTGTGCAAGATCATACTTGCATATATGTGAATACTCTAGTAATTATGTGCACAAGCTCATGCTTGAGTGTGCAAGTTCCTTTGCATGACAGTTTATTTTTGAGTACACAACTTTTTTCATTTGTATGCCACATAGAGAGCATGTGTATATTTCTATGGCATAAGTTTTCTGTACATGTGCAAGCATATTCATGGACCTATTGTTTTTGTGTGTTTAGTATGTGTGCAAAATGTTTTTTGTGTGGTTGTATGCATGCATAAGCCAAATAATGTCAATATTGTGCTTATGGATCTTATTTTTTATGTTAAATGCTGATAATGGTGTTAGTAATAGTGGTTGTTATTTATGTTGTTATTCCTATTGTTTTGGTGTTTGTGCTGATATTTGTTGATATTATTGTTTATATTTTGTCAATAATATTGATTATCCTTGCTCTGCTTGTTGATTCTATTGCCATTATTTGTGTTGTTGCTTTAATGATGGTGATGCTTAGGTGGTAGTGGTTGTAAATAATTTTTTTACTTTTCTCACTGTTATGGTCTTGTATGCATGTTTCCTGATGGTATTGGTGGTTGTTGATTTTGTTGTAATTGTTTTCTCGTTGCTACAATGTCCTGAGTGTTTGTTGTGGTGATTATTGTGGTTGATGATGATAATATTGCTATTGTTCTATTAATTGGTGGTAGTGATAATGATAATATTGCTATTGCATGAGTTCTTTTGTACATTTGCAAGCATATTCATAAACCTATTGTTTTTGTGTGTTTAGCATGTGTGCAAAATGTTTTTTGTCTTGTTGTATACATGCACGAGCCAAATAATGTTAATATTGTGCTTGTGGATCTTATTTTTTATGTTAAATGCTGATAATGATTGTTGGTAATGTTAGTTTTCTGATTCTGATGTTCATGGTAGTTGTGGTTGTGGCAATGATAGTTGTTTATGTTGTTATTCCTATTGTTTTGGTGTTTGTGGTGAAATTTGTTGATATTATTGTTTATATTTTGTCGATAATGGTGATGCTTAGGTGATGCTTATGTGGTAATGGTTGTAAATGATTCTTTACTTTTCTCACTATTATAATCTTGTATGTATGTTTCCTGATGGTACTGGTGGTTGTTGATTTTGTTGTAATTGTTTTCTCGTTGCTACAATGTCCTGAGTGTTTGTTGTGGTGATTATTATGGTTGATGATGATAATATTGTTATTGTTTCTATTGATTGGTGGTAGTGATGATGATAATATTGTTATTGCATGAGTTTTTTTGTATATGTGCAAACATATTCATGATCTATTGTTTTTGTGTGTTTAGCATGTGTGCAAAATGTTTTTTGTCTTATTGTATGCTTACACGAGCTAAATAATGTTAATATTATGCTTGTGGATCTTATTTTTTATGTTAAATACTGATAATGGTTGTTGGTAATGTTAGTTTTCTGTTTCTGATGTTCATGGTAGTTGTGGTTGTGGCGATGATAGTTGTTTATGTTGTTGTTCCTATTGTTTTGGTGTTTGTGGTGAAATTTGTTGATATTATTGTTTATATTTTGTCGATAATGGTGATGCTTAGGTGATGCTTATGTCGTAATGGTTGTAAATGATTCTTTACTTTTCTCACTGTTATGGTCTTGTATGTATGTTTCCTGATGGTATTGGTGATTGTTGATTTTGTTGTAATTGTTTTCTCGTTGCTACAATGTCCTAAGTGTTTGTTGTGGTGATTATTGTGGTTGATGATGATAATATTGCTATTGTTTCTATTGATCGGTGATAGTGATGATGATAATATTGTTATTGCATGAGTTCTTTTGTACATGTGCAAGCATATTCATGAACCTATTGTTTTTGTGTGTTTAGTATGTGTGCAAAATATTTTTTGTCTTGTTGTATGCATGCATGAGCTAAATAATGTTCATATTGTGCTTGTGGATCTTATTTTTTATGTTAAATGCTGATAATGGTTGTTGGTAATGTTAGTTTTCTGATTCTGATGTTCATGGTAGTTGTGATTGTGGCGATGATAGTTGTTTATGTTGTTATTCCTATTGTTTTGGTGTTTGTGGTGAAATTTATTGATATTATTATTTATATTTTGTCGATAATAGTGATTATCCTTGCTCTACTTGTCCATTGTTCTTATTGTTGATCTAATGATGGTGATGCTTAGGTGGTAGTGGTTATTGTAAATAATTTTTACTTTTCTCACTGTTATGGTCTTGTATGAATGTTTCCTGATGGTACTGGTGGTTGTTGATTTTGTTGTAATTGTTTTCTCATTGCTACAATGTTCTGAGTGTTTGCTGTGGTGATTGTTGTGATTGATGATGATAATATTGCTATTGTTTCTATTGATTGGTGATAGTGGTGAATTGTTGAGGATTTTAGTTAGTTGATTTGTAGCATTCCTGGTTTTGCTAATGTTATTGAGTGATTATTTTGATCTGTACTATTGAGTGATTATTGTTGGTAATGTCTTTAATGTGGCTGTTGATATTGTTTTATTATTTTAGAGTTGGTGGTGGTGATAAATGTCATTGATGGTATATTTGATATCATGGTTACTTATTTATTTATTTTATTTTTATAGTGATGCTAATGACAGTGGGCGTTGGTGACAACAATGGTTTTATTATTTATAGTTGTTCTCTTATTTGTTATACATGTTGATGCTCATTTAATGGTTGTTTGTAGTAAAGATGATAAACCGGTAGTAGAGCTTTTGATGGTAGAGGTGATGGATGTTTGGTATTGTTTGTAGCATTGTTGCTAAAGATTTATTGTGTGTAAAGTATTGAATATGGATGTGGGGACAGGTAAGGGTGTCAAATAATTCAACGCTTATCAACATCAGAAACTTGACTTTATCTAGTCGAGTAAAACAGTTCTATACTAAATGTATTAAGTTCATATCAGCAGCAGAAGATGGCCATATTAAATGTAGATGTAAAGTAAGAGGTTCTTATCAGCAATTAAGAGGTAACACTTAAACTGGTAATAGTAGTTTTATCATTCTTTTTTATATAATAATGCAAAATATATTAGATGATTTCACCAAGTATGACTCCAGGTAGTGCAATCTCCACTAACAGTAGGTGTGACCACCAAGCAAAAATATCAAGTAAGAGTTGTAAACAACGGTGATAGACCAGGTAATCTTTAGACCTGTAGTGGTTTATAATTTTAACCACTGGGCAATAGCAAGAGATGATTTGCCGGACAAGACTAATTGAGAGGTAAGTATTGGTTTTATCATTATCTTTTTTTATAATAAGATAATATATTTGATGATTTTATCAGGTATTACTCCCAGAGAGCACAATCTCCGTCAGCAGCAGGAGTGACTGCCAAGTAAGGATGTCAAAATAGTCATGTAAACAACAATAAAATAGCTTTACCAATCAAAGCTAATGTCCAAGGTAATCTTTAAACTTGTTGTAGTGGTTTTTAATTTTGATGTTTAGTTTGCTTTATAAATATGTTAGAATATAGCAAATGAATTTAATAGGCAAATGAATATAAAAAGGACAAACTCATCAGGTAAACCTAAACTCTTGGTTCGTGCACGCACTATTGAATAAGTGCACACTTGCATAGTTACATATATATACGCACACACGTATGTATAAATTATTACATGCACATATGCACAAGCTCAATAAACATAGATAAATTTCACATTAGAAATGCTGATTGCTATGGTTGGCATGTTGTGTTGGTGATGGGTGACAATATTTTGGTCTCTTTGGTGTTGGTGTTGGTGTAGGTATATTAATGATAAGTGGTTTGCTGTGTTAATGGTGGTGGTGAAAGTGGTGTAGAGATCATTATCAAAGATCATTCTCACATGAGGCTTGATCTATGGTGGTGATGTTGTGGTTGTGGTGGTGTGGTTTTTGTAGCGGTAGTTATATTTATTATTATCTTGTTGTCATGCTAGTACTAGATTTGTCATTTAATTGTTGTGCATGGTGATGATGATGGTTATTATTGTGGCAATGGTAGTGACATTGCAGTATAGTATTGATGGAGGTTTTGGTGTGTTTGATGATAACTATGGTGTTTTGCTAGTGGCGTTAGTCTATGTTGCAGCAGTTACTTTGTTGGTGGTTATAGTATTTTTCATTGTTGGCATTTTGTACATGTTATGCTGTTTATTTGTTTGTCGTTGTTAATGATTGCTGTTTTGTTGTGGTTGCTGATTATAGTTTTGTTGTGTTATTCTCTTTTTGTGTGTGTTGACTTATGTGCCTGCTAATGTATGAATTTTTTTTTTATTTTGTTGAGGAGGGTTTGATGGGGTGATGGTATTGTGTGTTTGATGATTATGTTTTTTTGCTGCTATTGTAATTATGTAATTCTTTCATTGTAATTTTTTTGTTACTAATATGTTATTATGATTGTTGTTGCCAAAATGATGTTGGTGTTTCTGGTGTTGATTGCTTTTGTATTGATTTTTTTTTCTTTGAGTAAATTATTGTGGTGTGATTCTTGTGACCATCGTGTTGATGATTTTAGTTTCTTTTTTATTCTGCTACTATTATTGTTGATACTTTGTTTTACATAGTTGAGTGATTGTTGTTATTGATATTAATATCAATATTATTGTATGTAAATGCTGGTAATAATTGGCATCATTGGTGTTTTTAAACATACTTATGTTACTTTATTTCAAAGTGACAGTGATGATAGCTGTGTTTGGTGATTTTTCTAGTTATTTTCTTTTATGTTATTATCATTGTTGTAGATGTTGATAACTTGATGTACATGTGATGGTTGTGATACTAGAGTTGTATGATTGCTTTTGTATTGATTTTTTTCTTTGAGTAAATTATTGTGGTGTGATTCTTGTGACTATCGTGTTGATGATTTTAGTTTCTTTTTTATTCTGCTAGTATTATTGTGGATACTTTGTTTTATACAGTTGAGTGATTGTTGTTGTTGATATTAATATCAATATTATTGTATCATTACTGCTGGTAATAACTGGCATTAATGGTGTTTTTAAACATCCTTATGTTCCTTTATTTCAAAGTGACAGTGATGATAGCTGTGTTTGGTGATCTTTCTAGTTATTCTCTTTTATGCTATTATCATTGTTGCGGATGTTTGATATACATGTGATGGTTGTGATACTGGAGTTGTATGTGATTGTGGTGGTATTAATAGTTGAAAATCGATGTAGAAGTATCAGTAGATGTTGGGTGTTTGACTGTGTTTGTTGTTTCTAGTGTACTTTGCTGTTTGTTTGATTCTAACTTATTGCTAATGATTTGTTATGCAAAGTATTGGAGATTGGTAGTGGTGGTAGTTCTTACTTCTTACTGCTATGTTTTAAGATTAAAAAATTACAACTAAAATTTTACCAATCACACCCTATAATTTTTCTATTTTCTGATTAACAATCTCTTTTAAGTATTTTGTAATACAACCTCTTGTATTTTTGATATAATTTTTATATAACACCGGGACATTATTTTGATTAACGATATTAATTTTATTATATGATTTATATCATTCTATTAATTAAATTACTAAAAGATCCTTAAAAATTTTATTTCATACTACCTAAATCAAAATCATCCTTCCTAAAACTAAACTGTACTAAATCTAATTATCTTTCCTAAAACTAAATCATATTCTATTAAATCTAAATTCTCTTCTTCAAAACTAAATCTTGTGTAAATTATATTTCTTAAAACTAGACTCTTTGAATTATCTTTTCAAATTTAAAATCATCTTTCTCAAACTAAACCCTCTTCCTTAAGGATTAATCTATATATTTTATAAATTACTAAGTATACTTTAAGGTTATGGATAGGTGAAATTAACTCAGGATTTTAGATAAAATTTTAAAAAGGAAAAATGAGGAGCTATTTGCAGAAACAAAAAGCTATTAGGTGTAAATAATAGAAAGTTGGGCTTTTAAAATTAAATGAATAAGTATTTTATATGAAATACACACATTTTTATAATGAGTATTTATACTAAGATTTGCGTAAGGAAAAAAAAATGGAGAAAATATATGGTGTGATTTGAATTTTTTTTTTTTCTTTTGCATGTGTCCTCACAAGTTCTTTATTTACATAACCCTTCTAATTTTATATTTCGTATGCATACCATTTAAAATCGATGATTTTTATCTTTTGTGTTTGTAAGTTAAAATCTTATCAATTTAAATAGGTGAAAAGATAAATGCTGTTAATCGGAAGAAAAGATTTAAATAAAACGAAGCATATTTTGTCTTTTTATTGTTGAAAAAACATTAATTCTTAGATAAGCTCTAATATTAATTGAAATTTTTTAAATATAATAAATGGATAAATTTTTTTTTTACCCTGAACACTCATCTTTATAATGACCTTTGAACTCTGTTTTTTTTAACATAATAACTCTCTGAACTATTAGAAAATAGTATTATTATTTTCGAAGGCTAACACTATTTTAAACTCTTATGGCACATTCCATCCAAAGCCGGGAGGTGATATCTCCAATAGCCTTAAAAAATGATTCAAAGAGATGATAGGTGGCTTATTAGAGTCAGGTTAAAAACTCCCTTAAATATCTTTTTCAAATAAGGTTAGGTATGTTTGCATGGTATGTTTGAACAACACTTTAAACTCTTATCGAGTGTGTATTTAAAGAACACCAAAATTTGTGTTTGAAGGAAAACTTGTTTTTCATTTTAATATTCTTTATTTTTTACTTTGATTTTCTTCGGCAATCTTTCCAAAACTTATGTATATGCTTATATAAATTTTTTAGATATATACATTTAAAATATTTTGAATGTTAATTACGTAAAATCCTTACAATCTCTTCTTTTAGCAATCTGTGACAAAATACCTTTTTTTTTTAAATATTACGTCTAAACTCACTTGTTATAAATTCCTACTAGAGTGTATCACAAAGTGTTACGAGATTATCAAATAATCAAATAATCATGTAAGCACTTAAATACATATACAAAGTGAAAAGCAGGTGTAATATGAAAAAAAAATAAAAAAAATTTATGCATGCCAAGCATTCATGCATAGCTTGCTATTCATGTCTAAAAAAAAAAATCATAATCTAATCCACATTATTTTTCAACCAATAAATTCAAAAAAAAAAAAAGCATAGAACATTCTAAATCTCATTTTGCAAACAAAAGTACCTACCCAAATTCAAAGAATTTCATCGTGCAATAGTTTTAAATCGCTTACAAATCAAAATTTATCATTTCACTTTACAAAAGAAACAAGAAGGCATACTAATAAAAAGTCAAGAAGGATTAGATACATAACTAGGCGGTTTGATCACACAAACTAGTAAATAGAAGATTTAATTACAGCGTCTTAATAATTTACTCTAGTAAAGCACTAAGATATGAGATGATTCTAATTTATTAAGAAGACACTAAATTGAAGTCAAATCAAACTTATGTCACATTTTCCTTTTTCAATTCAAAATTATTTTATTTTTTATTTTTTATTTTTTATTTTTCTCTTTATTTTTTATGTCAATAATTATTTTGGTGTAAAGATAGCTTTCACAAAAGTTAGGTAGTGATTTCCTTGTTATGTACCATATTGAAAAACATATGGCTCATGAATGATATAGGGGTGTGTGGTGTCAAACTAATGGTAATAAAAGCAAAATTAAGTCAAAATGTTAAATAGTGAAGATAAATCTAATAAGAAAGATTTCTAGAGAATTATACAAATTAACACAAAGATTGAATCATAATAACTATAATGGATATGCATAGAATGTAATAAAAGAATATTTAAGACTAAATAAAACACTTAAAAGATAATATATCAATTTTTTTTTAACAAACAGGCTACCGCCTCTATTTTCATTGAAACTTAATTAGTATTATAATCGTTCACTTAGTCCCAATAAAACAAAAAGTGAATACAACCTATAACAACAGTTGACCCTAAAGGCCTTACAAACATCAGAGCTATAATAATCCAAATAACCATTCTTCTACCGAAAACATCCATACTAACTTCAAACTAATACTATATAGGTATCAACTTGCTACCCAATCAACACTAATATTAGTTACACAAGCAATAGCAGGCAATTTAACATCAATTACATAGTATATTTTCAAAATATTTGAAGAGAGCAGCAAAAATAAAACTCCATGGAGCATTATCTTCAATCTTCCTCCAACTCTACCACCTTGTTCAGAAAGTAAGCATTCGTCAAATTACGAACTTGTTTCCCCGCCTTCTCTTCTTGAATCCCCTCCTACCCACAAAGCTCAAATCATTGCACTTAACTAGATATACCACCATTTTTTTTCTCGCTCCCCAGGAAAGAAACAAGAAGGTCACTTATGTTGGAAAGTTTCACAGGATGTGACATAGTTAGAGTCCAAATCATTGCACTCAACTAGATATGCTACCATTTTTTTTCTCTCTCCTCAGTTTTAAATTGGTCATTTGGAACTAATCTTTCATATGTCCTCAGTTTTTTCTTTCTACCCACCTTACTTGGAATTCCCAGTACTTCATAATCTGTTGCAGCAACTTACCACCAAATTTACAACTCAAAAGGAGATGATCAATTGACTCATCTTCTTTATAAAAAAAACACAGGTAGAATTGTCGGGCCAACCTTTCTTGAGCAAATTATCATTAGTCAATACTCTGTTATTGCATACCGATCATAAAAACCTCTAACTTTCAAAGGTATCTTTAGCTTCGAGATTATTGGCAAGCTTTTAAAAATAGCTCCTCCATTATTAAGGAATCTATATAGAGGTTTAAAAGTGAAAATATCATTACTTTTCTATCTTTATTTCACTCGGTCATTACACGTATTTCTCCATTCATCTCTTTTAGGCCAAACCTCAGACACAGTTTCCTCTTCATTCCGGACTATATTAAACAACTAAGGATATCTTACCACAAGAGAATAATCTCCAATCCTTTCCAGAATTTCACCTCTTTTTTTGTGCCATTGTAAATTTTTGGCATGCCAGTTTTAAATATAGCTCCTGAAATACTCCCTTCTAAAAAGGAGAGATCCTACTGGAATTGACCAACTTGAATGAATTAACCTTGACTTTCTTGTAATATCTCTGCATAATTATCGAGGCCCATAGCTGATGTTCTGAATTTTAAAGCTTTCACTGCCACTTAACCAGTAGAGATTTATTTAAATAATGAAGATTAACAATCCCTATTCCTCCAAATTCCTTTTTCCTGCACACTTTGTCCCAACTAACCAAAAGCATATCCTTTTTTATTATCCACTACCCGTCCTTCTTAACTTATCAATTCGTTTTTACACTAAGATCGGCATGTTAAAGAAAGAAAGAAAGTATAATAGAATAGCACTTAGAATAGAATTTATGAGGGTAATATGAACCCCAAAGGACAATAGCTTGTCTTTCCATCCAGCTAATCTTTTTTCCACCACCGGCATCCACTCCGTCCTAAGCTTGCCATCATGTAAAGGGAGCCCTAGATATTTAATTTGCAAATCTTCCATCTGCCAATTCATCGTAGTAGCAAACTTTCTTCCTTTCTTCTTATTATTCCCTAAATATATTAGAGAACTCTTCCCAAAGTTAATTTTTAAACCTGACATAGCCTCAAACTCGTAAAGCAGGAACTTGAACATAATCACATCTATTTTATTTGCTCGCGGGATAATAGGGTATCATTAGCGTATTGCAAGATAATATATCAAATGTTAATATAAGTTACTCCACGGAACGATAATTTTATGTCACAAGAGTTACCCTAATTCAATAAAGTGCATCACATTTTAAATTTTTTTCTGAAAAATGAAGGAAACTATAATTGAGAGTAAATGAAAATGAGAAAAGTGATGAAACCAAAACCAATTAAATCCTGAAAACAACAACGATCAACACCAATCCTATAAAAAGATTTTAAATAAAAATCCAACTAACATATACGTAGGTTATAATTAGCCTCTAGTTGAAATATCTAATTAAGGGATCATTTGATTATATCACCCCGAGTGGATGCTAAAATATCTTTTTTTTTAATCCAAAATTATCTAATTTTTACCTTACAAAGAAAAGAATGATTAAATTTTTATAAAATTTACAATATTGTATGTCCAACTACACCACAGTGATGGTAAACATGTATGTATTTAGATAACAATGGGAAGGTGCTTAGATGAGTGTATCCGGCCAGATTTAAATATCAACGGCATCGATTTAATATTAAGTGATACATTGTTTCTCCCCAAAAAAAGGAAGAAGAAGACATGTAGACCTGATCATTGCGCCCAGCCCGCCCGTGCCCTGCCCGGTTTGGACCAGGCTAAGCCCGACCCGGGCTCAAACTACCAACGGGGCGGCACGAGCCAACCCTTTGCCCGTCCGGCCCAGTCCAAAAGTCGGCCCGCTCGCCCGCCCGTTCGGCCCACTGCTATAGTAAAAAATAATGGGAAATTTTGTACACTGTACCGTTTTATAATTTTTTTAGCCCATCTTTCCCATCACAATTCAGCCTCGTAGAAGTATTGTTTAAATTTTTTAGCCCACCTCCTATCACATATCAGCCCATGTATTATTTAAGTTTTTTTAATATATTTTTTTTTAAATAGAGAAAAACAGAAATATTTTTTAAAAAAATATGTAACGGTAAAAAATATGTAACGGTAAAAAATATTCTAAAAATAGCTAAAAAAATTCTGAAAATTAGCAAAATAGGACCTCTATTTTTTTTTTACCATTTTACCCTTTTAACAGAAATAAACAACTAATTAATAGGGGTATTTTGGTGATTTTAACTTTTATCATGCTTATAAATAGATGATAAATTTTCTAAATTCATCACACATTCTTAAATTCTCTAATCTCTCAAGTTCTTTCCAAATTAAAGGTTTCAAGATTTTTAGTTTTCAAATTAGCAAATTCTCTCTAATATGGATTCCTTTGATGATCATATAGAATCTCAATTGGAGGGCCTCAATCTGATCTGGAAACTCCAGCTTTGGCTTCATCATCAGACAGTTATAAGAGATTAAAGTCCAAAGTTTGAAAGTATTTCAAAATGATTGAAATGAAAGATGGCCAAGTTAATATTATAGATTGTAGAGCTAACTAAGAATGTCTTTAATGTAATCATGATTTTTCTACATTAACTAAGAATGACACTACTCACCTAATGAGGCATATTAAAGACAAGCATAAAAAATGTTAACTTGATATTGGTCAAATATTGCTTAATCACGATGCTTTCGAAAATATTTTTAATTTTCAATGGAATTATGAAAATGCTCATAAAGAAATAAATAGTTAAATATATTATTCGTAGAAATAAACCTTTTGCTATAGGTGATGATCCGGAAATTGAAGGTTGTTTATAAAGAGGTTTTAATCTGGCTTTTAAAAGAATTTCTCGTCACACAATTAGAAGAGATGTTTTAATATTTTGCCGAAGAAAAAAAAATTAATTTTAGATTTTGAAAAATTAAAATCTAGAATTTCTTTTACTAGTGATATTTGGACTTCATGCCAACGTTGGTCTTTTATGTGTATAACCGCACATTTTATTGATGATAATTGAAAAATACAAAAACGAATAATTTCTTTTTGAAAGCTTGATGAGAGTCTTTCTCGTACTATTATTCAATAGTTAACAAGTTATAATATCCAAAATAAGGTTTTTTCTCTCACTCTTGATAATGTATCTAATAATGATTCCACAATTTCTAATATTCGATGTTTTCTTCTTTTACTTTGTAATGGTGAATTATTACATAATAGATGCATGTGTCATATTATAAATTTAATTGTACAAAGTGGTCTAAAAATAATTGCTGAGAGAGAAATTATACATCATATTATTTTTAATGATAAAAAAGCTAGAAAATTTATAAATATATGTAAAAGGTGTGGATTAAAAGCTAAAAAACTTCAATTGGATGTACAATATAGATGGAACTCTACTTATGAAATGTTAAAATTAGTATTTGAATATCAAAAAGCTATAATTTTTTATGTTTCTTTAGATATTAATAACGAACTAGAATGTCCTACTGATTTAGAATGGGAAAATGTAGAAAAAAATAAAAGATTTTTTAAAAACATTTTTTGATGATACTAATATATTATCAAGCTCTTATTCTCCTACAATTACAATTGCTGGTATGCAACTTGTTAATATTGTTCAACTTTTTATTGCTTTTAAAAATGATCAAACTTTACATAATATTTTACAAAAAATGGAAACTAAAAATGATAAATATTTTGAACATTTTTCTTTACTTATTGGTTTTGACATTTTATTAGAACCTCAATTTAAAGAGACCAGCCTTTTCGATATTTTTAATGGTTTATATGAAGATAAATAAGATGACTATGTTTCTCGTGTGGTAACTATTAAAAGTTATTTTGAAAGGCTTTTTAATTATTATTTTATTATATATGGTTCTTCTTCCTCAACGTCTTCATCTTCTGTTATTCCTCCTGAAAGTGATAGTACTAAGAAGTCATTGCTCGCCCGACTTAAAATGAGGAGAACTTCATCAACGTCGGGGGAAATCATTGAGCTTCATGCATATTATAATCATTTTGTAAGTAAGGATGAAATAGATACTTTAGTATGGTGAAAGACAAATGAGACGAGATTTTTAATTGTTGCTGCCATCGCCCATGATATATTGACAATTCTTATATCTACTGTACCTTCAAAATTTACTTTCAGTACAAGTGGGTGATTGATTGATCAACGTAGATTATGTTTAAGAAAAAAAAATTGAAGCGCTGATGTGCCTATAAAATTGGTATGCTGTCAAATCGAGATCGCAAATGGACAATCATTTTGCAATAGAAGATATAGAATTTAAGTTTTTAAATCTCAATGACTAATGTAATTTTATTTTACTTTTTACAATTAATGGATGAATTATGCAAATGATAGATAGGTGGGTAGAGGCCAACCTAGTTGGGATGTGCTCATTCTATAGTGATGCAAAAAAAAAAATCTTCCTAATTTGGGTGTAACTATTTGTTTAATTATAAAAATATTTTTATTTATTGATTTGTTTAACTATTTATTTTTTTACATTTGCTCATTTATTTTTATTTATTTTAATTCTAATTTTTCACTTACTTTATTTACAACGCGTTCTCTGTATATGCGAACGCCTATTTTTCGCGTTCAAACGACCTGAATGCATTCTCTGTATGTGTGAACTCTTGAGAACGTGTTCGAACGCGGTGTGAACGCAGTACTGTGTAAATTTGGGTGAATAATAATATGGAGTATTTAATATAAAACTCTTAAAAAATCCTGCCAAGTGGCTGACAGCCTGAGGTGAAAAAAAATTGTCCAAATGGGTAATGGCCAATTGACAACAGCTGGCCACTACCCGAAATGGCACAACTCCATAAGATGACATCATGACAAGACCACATATCCACATTCCACAAGACCACAACTCCCTGTCTCTCCATTTGCCTATTTGCCCAAGGCCCCAAGCTACGGAGGGGGCGAGTCCGGTGAGATCTCGCAGCCGAAAGCTACGGTATCCTACCTACCTTAGTACCTTGGACCCTTGTGTTTGTCACAGTCAAATCCATTCTTGTCGTCGGCGAACCACCGCCGCTCGGCGCGCTCATCCACAATGAAGAACTCCTTGATCTTGGCCTCAAGCGGCGCCATCCCGGTGGTCGATTTCAAATCGGCTTGTTTGTCCCTTAGAGCACTTGTCGGCGTCATCTCTTCCAATCGATATACCACAATGGCGGCTCTTCCAGTGGCACCTCGCTGGAGGCATTGCTCGAGCAGCGTGAGATCCGCCCGAGATCTACGGTGGAGCGTCGTCGACCGTCGGAATTCTACTCCGTTCTCGGCATCCGCGGCTTCATCGGGACATTACGGCTCCGGAGTTGGAGGTAGGAGATTTGGAGCTCTACCGCTGCCCCCGTCTTTCGGCCGCGAGATCTTGCCCCCTCTTCTGCGGCGTCGCCGCCAAAGCCAGGGTCCTGGCTCTTGTCCAATATCTCACGGGTCGAGGTCACTAAAAATCTTAATTGGCAGAGCCCGGCCCCGCCAGCCCGATATCTCACGGGCCGACGGGTGGTAATGGGCTAGACTATTCTAGCCTGGCCCGAACCCGGCCCGACTCAAGTGATTGGTGGGTCGGGCCGTGGACAAATGCTTAAGCCAGTTAGCCCAAAAAGCTCGGCCTGAAATTGTCCCGGCCCGCCCGATGATCACGTCTAAAGACATGTACATAAATAGATCTTTTTATTTCAGTATATTTTCTAAGACGAGAATATGCATATTCCTTATGAGCATGTTGTGTAGGAAGATCTCATGATGCAGCATTTTCATGATTAGTTTTTTAATCTCGACGACCCTTAAGGTTAATCTTTTTGTCATAGTGAACGACCAAATATAAACCTCTGTCTCCGCTATATGTGTGAACATCTATAGGATGCGTTCGAATAGCCAAAATAAGCTCTCTATATATGTGATTGCAGTGCGAATGGCTACATGGTGCGTTTAAACGGGCCTAGAGTACTTTCAAAACACCTTGTTCAAATGGCAGACTAAATAGTTAAATGCAAAGTGCTTGTTCCGGTGCCTTTAAGTAAAATTTCATACTTCTTCAACCATCATGACACCGTTTAGACATTTCTATAATGACTCTATAATCATTTTGAATAACATAATTTTAAAATTAATCTTTCATTTTAATATTCTTCATCAAATATCGCATTCCTTATGCATATACTCATATATAAAATCCAGACATATTACATGAATATAAATTATATTTTAAAAATAATTTATTAATTACATAAGTACAACTAAACCTAACAAAATCTAATATATTTTTACTAGTTTCTTTACAAACTTGAAGTTATCTACTATTTTAAAATATTCCACCAAAAAATATGGTGAATCTAATGACTAACAAATATACACATTTATAATCTAAAATAATATATAAAAGATAATATACAAATATATATAATTTTTAAAATGATGTATTTATATAATATAAATATCATATTAATAATTATAGCTCATGTATCAATAAGAGAAAACATATTAAGCATCAAACCGCTTGCTCTCTAAAAGTCTAAAAGTAATATATTATTGTAATTAATATGACTCACTCTCATGTAGCCATAGTGCCACACACCTTGATATATAATAAATTTCTTCAGTTGGAGTAGTAATTAGTAAATAGTAGTCGTGATGGACTCCACTAATTTAAGGAACTCAAGCAGAGATGCGTTGGAGGAATAACAAGGCAATGATGTCTTTGAGCTCAGTAGAATTCGTGTATGAATCAACGTACTTATATATGGCTTCTACCATCCGGCTATAATTGGTAGGTTGTTTAAGAATTGGCATAGGAACTGCTGTTGGCTTGAGGAATGCTTAATTTGTAGTCTTCCATGCGTCTTCCACCAAAGTTTAGAGCTTCTTTATTGCTACCTCTACTGTTGAGTTGTATTCCTTCATATAGCTGTCCATTGAGGTCACAAAATGTCCTCTCTTACGTTCAAGCTGCAAAAATTCACAAATTTGTTCGTAGTAGTCTTTAGTAATTAATGCTGAGAATCTAAGGATGACATATATAGATTATCTAAGAGCTAGCATGCATGATTAATTTTGTGTTTACTATCCTTATGATCTATATTCTCTATATATATCCACGCTTTACTTTATTTTCGACTTTGGTTTGCAATATTTAAATTAAAGTATAATGATTGCATTTCTTATTCACATTCTTTTTTAAAATGTTATCGGAGGTCACGCAGATAAGAATTGAGAATTATAGACTCGACTGAGACGACATCATCCAAGAATCGAGAAATCATACTCGAAGCTTTCACAATATCAGGAAATGTAGCAACCCACTCGAACGCCTCCTTTGTTGCTACATCGCCCATCCCGACAAAAGAAGCACAAGCCAGCATTCGATAGCTTGTGGTAACCAGTGAAACCTTTAAATGCTCTTCAAAGGTTGGGACAAAGTCAATGGCATACCATTCAACTTCTTGGAGATAACATTTTGCTAATTTCTTTAACTGCAACGAGCAAAATATATGTAATACTAGTGCATTAATTCTTCAGGATGTACGTATTAAGATGATCTACAATCCCAAAATTTTAAGGTAAGGTAAGAAGGATAGCTATAGTATACTTCTTCTATCAGGTAAGAAACATGATATTTCTCCTCGGGTGCTAGTTTCTTTGTAGGTGTTGACAAGTTTGAGAAAGTAATGCTTCAAATACTCAGGTAGCTGCTCAGCAGCCTCTGAATCCCACCTGTACACAGTTACCACTTTTTACGAGTTATAAAATGCGGAATCATGTACTATAAATCTATTCATTATTCATTTTAAGAACATGAGTAAAATAGATTTAATAAAAATTGATGAAAATAAAAAAAATTATCTCTACACACATGACCGGCATGAGGCCGTGCCAATCAGTATGGTTCGACATGGGGGTGTGTCACTGGCACACCCGGTGCCAAGTGTCATGCCTCTACTGGCATGACAAGTGTCGATCGGCATAGGGCGTGCCGACCGGCACGGCCATCCATGGCATACAAAACATATCCATTATAACTAGTTAGTTCTTTTCTTTGTTTTTGTCCTAAAATTTCTTATACATCTACTGCTAATTAGATTTGTGTTGAATGTTCTTATTGGTTTGGTGGACTTGTTTTTTATTTTTGGGTATTTCTTTAGGAGCTTCTTTTGAAATCAAATGGACAACAGAGTTGGCGGATATAAGTTTTTAGGTATTTACATATAACAATCAGCATAGTAATAGAGTTGGTAGAATAAAAAATGGTCAGGTTTTTCTTATTAAAAATAGAAGAAAATCATGCAGCATAATATAAATACTAGTTTATGATGCTATTTTTAATTGCATGCTTTCAATTTTATATACATAGATCTAGAAATAACTAGGGAGTCTTGTGTATAGTTGTTTTGTGGTGACAAAGTTTTGAAATGAGATATGTAAATAAATGGTGCATGAGCGTTGAGATTATATAAATGGTGTTTGCATGTAATTTGTTTGTTTATACTGACTAGTTAAATGCACATAAAAAGTATATTACTGGACCTTCACTTGCATTTCTTGTTACATGTTAACTCCTGGGACAATTCTTCCAAATGGTAAAGAACAATCACTGTAGAGATATGACATCCAAACCACCATGCATCACATCTTACAATATGCCTCATTTTAGAGTGACAAAGAAATGAACTTAGAAGTTGGAATATTATATATATAAAATATTCAAAATAATGTATTTGTACAACATACACGTCATATTAATAAACTGTAGTTTATATGTATTAATGACATAAAACATATTAAACATCAGATCACTTGCTCTCCTAAACACATTAAATCATTTAGCAACTCGGGCTCGCCGAGTCCGGTCTACAAACCTATCAAAAACAAACCAAAATTGATCAAAGCGGATGACACAATTGGAATAACTTTTATTCATAGGCTAGTTGACTCACTCTCATGTAGCCAGCCACACACCTTGATATATAACAAATTTCTTCAATTGGAGTAGTAAATAGTAGTCGTGATGGACTCCATTAATTTAAAGAACTCATGCAGGGATGCGTTGGAGGAACAACAAGGAAATGATGTCTTTGAGATAAGTAGAATTTGTGTATGAATCAACATACTTGTACACAACTTCTGTCATCCGGCTATAATTGGCAGGTCGTTGAAGAATTGGCATGGGAATTGCTGTTGGCTTGAGGAATGCTTGATTTGTAGTCTTCCATGAGTCTTCCACCAAAGTTTGGAGCTTCTTCGTTGCTACCTCCTCTGTTGTGTTGTATTCCTTCATGTAGCTATCCATCGAGATCACAAAATGTCCTCTCTTATGTTCAAGCTGCAAAAATTTATAAATTTGTACGTTAATAATGAGAACTAAGGATGACATATATAGGTTATCAAAGAGTTAGTATGCATGATTAATTTTGTGTTTACTTAGCATTACGATCCATACTCTCTCTCTCTCTCTCTCTCTCTCTCTCTCTCTATATATATATATATATATATATATATCCACGCTTTATTTTTATTTTATTTTGTTACAAAATTCATATTAAAATATAATGATTGCATTCCTTAGTCACAATTTAAAAAAAAAAGGAATAATCAGAGGTCTCAGTTTTGATAAGATAATGCAGATAAGGGGTCATGCGGATAAGAATTGAGAATTATTGAGCTAACTCAAAATGTGAAAGAGTAATTAATTACCTCAGCTGAGACGACATCATTCGAAAATCGACTAATCATACTCGAAGCTTTCACAATATCAGGAAATATAGCAACCCACTCGAACACCTCCTTTGTTGCTACATCGCCCATCCCGACAAAAGAAGCACAAGCCAGCATTCGATGGCATGAGGTAACCAGTGAAACGTTTAAATGCTCTTCAAAGGTTGGGACAAAGTCGATGGCATACCATTCAACTTCTTGGAGATAACATTTTGCTAACTTCTTTAACTGCAACAAGCAAAATATATGTAGTATTAGTGCATTAATTCTTCAGGATGTGCAAGTTAATTAAGAATCATAAGTGTACGTATTAAGATGATCTACGATCCCAAAATTTTAAGGTAAGGTAAGAAGGATAGCTATAGTATACTTCTTCTATCAGGTAAGAAACACGATATTTCTCCTCGGGTGCTAATTCATCCTCAAATTCTTTGAAGGTGTTGACAAATTTGAGAAAGTAATACTTCAAATACTCAGGTAGCTGCTCAACAGCCTCTGTATCCCACTTGTACAAAGTTACCATTTTTAGCGGAATTATGTACTATAAATATATTAATCATTCATTTTCAGATGAGGAAAAGAAAGAATATTTGTACGTAATTGTGAAGCATATATAGCTTAAGAAGTTCTCTCTTTACTTTGGGAGTCATTCACATAATTGACTTGGAAAATTATTTGACTTTAGCTTGTAAATAGAACATAATTTTTCTCCAGATAATAGCTCCTGAAGGTGGAATTGATAAAGACGATCAGTACGTACTTCTATATGATGACTGCATATGTATTTTATACATGTTCATATATTGTCTCAACTAACTAATTAGTAGGTAAATATAACAATAGCATCAATTGAATGATGAGGAGTCGCATGCAGTCAATTAAGATAATTAATATAGACCTCTGTATCGCATCAGTAAGCTGTCGACACTCCTCCAAAGTTGCATAGACGTCGTAAGTATCATCCAGGATAGATAGGAGGCCCAACACTTTCGTAGTCATCAAACGAGAGCGAGAATAGTGGGGCTCAAAACGTACTCCTACGATCCAAAAATACAACTCCACTATGCGATCGCGAGCGTATCCTAACTTTAGAAGATCTGATTCCTTCCACCATCTGCAATTTGAATTACAATGTTAGATGAAACTTATACCAATTTCATAGAGAGGAATAGGATGCAATATATAGCATTCAGATAGTATTCAAGTTGGCATTACGCAGTCCTACTGCGACAAAATATCAGGAACACAGCCGTACTGCTTTAGTGTAATTTATTGGTCATACTACTGAGAGAAGTTGAGCGACTTACAGAGTTATAATCTTCAACTCCTCACAATGAATAGACTGTACCAGATTGAAATCCAGCTTTGCAAGCTCTAGGACCGAGTTGTTACATGCATCCTCCGCTTCGTATTCGGAAATGTAACGTCTTGCCTCTAGTCTCTTCATCCTCCTAAACAACAGCGTTTCAAGAAAGCGTGACACTTGCGGCGCTAGAGGATGCTCCAAACTTTTCTGCATAGATTTCAGATGGTTCTTAGTGAACAAAATGGCCTCCTCGAGTATGTCCTCTCCATGAATGCCAAGGTAAGCTGCATTATATAGGCTCAATAAGCCCCTCGGATCATCAGCTAAGGTTGCTTTGAAACTGCCGTTGCCGTCTTTGAACTTGCTAAATTCATCTGCAAAGTCACTTATGTTTCTCCATAACTTGCTTTATATTAACAAGAAGTCTGACTAATTAAACTAATTCAAAAGGAAATGCGAATTTGTTGCTGCTCGTCATAATACAAGGCTAAAGTAAAATGTAAAGCTAAGGTATATATATATATATATATACATAGAGAGAGAGAGAGAGAGAGAGAGATACCAGCAGGGACACGATAGCCTTGTTGTCTGCGCAACCTAAACCGAAGAGAAACAGCATCGAGCTCGGAGCTTTCGAATTTGGCATCATAGGCATGGCTTAATGCCTCGTCAATCTCCTTTTCAAAGTGATAAGCTATGCCGAGATGTTGGATCGCATCAATCAAACGAAGCTTTTCAACCAAATCAGTAGCAGATACTAGTTTTCCCCTTACTTCTTCCTTCAGTTCTTCAATCCTTTGCCTTATCCATGAATCCGACTTCTACAACATGAAAGCAATTTATTTCAAATTAAGGCGATCAGGCAATCTTCGGCCTTTTAATTAGCAGTTGAGTTACAAAGAGATGTCAGAAAGGAAGTTTAATTTAATTTAGGCATGCGTGCGTGACTGTGGAGCAATCTCCGGCCTTTTAATTAGCAGTTGGCTTACAAAGAGATGCAGAAAGGAAGTTTAATTTAATTTGTACATGCGTGCATGCCTGTTGAGAAAGAGAGGTTGGCTTGTAAGTAGCAAAAAAGTCACCCCAAAGTGTGGGATGAAAGCCTGCAGACTTGCGACCAACTTTTCCAGGATAAATGGCCAGAGGAGTACTCTCCATCTTTCAAAATGATCTTCAGATGTTGCTCTCTATTAACAAATGAAACAACTTCTTGGAGAAATACTCTGGAAAGCCTTGTGCCCTCCTGCACATATTTATAAGGTTGATAATAACTAGTGATCAGATTTTCTCTGATGAGATTACAGTGAGATGGTCCAAAGTTTAAATTTTAGCGGCACTGATTTAATTAGAGCATTGTTAAATTTTCATGATTAGATTTTTGCCAATAAGATTATAGTCAAATGATTAAAAGAGCTTATGTATAAATACTTTTGAGTTTGAATTTCACCAACACCGCCGGATTTAATTAGGAAATTATGAAATTGTAACTTCCGTAAATATTCTATCGATCAGTTTTCAATTATTTCGGTCCGACGATACCGCAATTTTGTCATAAAACTTAATGTCGGTTTGAAATATGAAAAACATGCACAAAATGACCCAGATGATGTCGAATTGTCGATTCATTAGCTACTAGACGGTCTTGTCCATTTGTGGTACGTGATAAGTTGTAACCCAGATACATGTTGTTGTGTTCTCGCGCACGAGTAAAATGAACTTAATGAAGACGTGAGCAACTAACTAATTTTGAAAAAGTCATCCTCGCCCAATTGCATGGATAATTTTAATCTCAAATAATTATTATAAAAAATTAGTTACCGGCAAAAATCTAATCATGAAAATCTAACAATGCTCTAATTAAATCAGTGCCGGATCTAATTAGGAAATTATGAAATTTAAACTTTCGTAAAAATTCTATTGACCAGTTTTGAATTATTTCGGTCCCACAATACCGCAATTTTGTCATGTCAGTTTGAAATATGGAATACATGGACGAATTGACCTGTAATGATGTCGATGCATGTCAGGAATATGGAGAATTAAGAAATGCTCGAGCTGAGATAAGTGATAAGTCTTCATCAAAATTATGTAAGCTAACGATAATTGTGAAATAGAAATAGATTTATTTTACAATAAGTCCTTTTATTCTGGTGTACTATTTTAATATTTTTTCTCATTTTATTCCATACAACTTTTTAACTATTTACTAATAACTCAAGATTATAATTTGATCCTTTAAGATGACAAACACGCTAGTCACATCAGCTACAGTTACTATTTTTTCTTTCTCTCTCATCTCCACAGTTAGCCCCATATACAGTTAGCCCCATACACACTGTGGGGTTACCAATGTCCTCATGCAATCTGGCGTGCTTCTCTAAGAGCATCTGCTCTAAATATGGAGCCAAAAATGGAGCAAGAGCCCGGTGCACTCCAACGCACCGAGCTCCATATATATTAAAATAATAATATAATATATATTATTATATTAGCTATTTTAAATTACTTAATAGGTCATCTTAGCGTTATTATTTTTTAATAAAAAATATATGGTTAGAAAACTATCATCAAGATCTTTAAAATAAGACTAATAATCAATAGTTTCAGTAGTAATTTTAAATTACTAATTTTTTAATTAAACGCATCGAAATTACATTATACGAAATAAACATCGAAATAAGCATTACATGTCATTAACTAAAAATATCAAAATTATATTACATAAAATATGCAAAAATTAACCAAACATAATAAAAGCAATAGATGTTTAATATTCTGGTAAGTCATCTCCGTAGCCACCGATTCCGGTTCCGTAGCCACCGGTTTCAGTTCCGGTTCCGTAGCCACCTTCTATTTCTTGACTGTATCCACCTTTTTGCGATGAACCTTCGACTTGAAAATGAACATTGCTTCTTCTACAAATTTTCTGTCTTTTTCTTTGAAATAAAGCACGTTCATCCGGATCTTTAATTTTATTTAAATCAATTGACAAGATCTCTCTATATTAGATTTAAAATTTAAATTTAAATTAACTCAAAAATAATTTAATATCAGACTCATTTTTATAAATAATAAAAAATTTAAATTTAAATTAACTCAAAAATAATTTAATATTAGACCTTTTTAAAGGTCTCGATGAGACCTTTCCAATGATATTATTTTTGTTAAAAACTGATTAGTAAAACTAATTATATACTCAGTTTAACTAACTAAATTATTTAATATATGATATAAATGGAATTAAAATTATTGAATATAATAATTATTGGGCAATTTTGGTATTTTGAAAGGTTGAAATGACAAATGGAGCTCGACTCCATTTTCAATTTGGAGCTCAACCGGGCTCCAAATTTAGAATTTCGAGCCCGGTTGGAGTTGCTCTAAGTCTTCCATCAATCCACCGCTAGCCACGACATCTCTACCATCGCCAAGACTACCTGCAATGAGATCATCGGCTCCCCCTCCTCTGCCATCTACAAGAAGCTCATGTTCGACCTTCGTCGCTTACTCAACCTTACTCCTGACTTCTACAACATGCTCATCCTCAGCCTTTGATCCGATCTCGCCTCCCCCGACCCGAGGTCTCCGTCACGGCCCTCTACTTCATCCCCTCCCACCTCCTCCCTCACATCTCTAACTCCCATGCCACCCTCACCGTCATATTGACCTCCTCTTCCCCATCTCTTCGCCTCACCGTCATCCTCGCCCGCAATGATCTTGTCCTCCTCTATCATGCATCCCCGCTCCTTCTCGACCACGTCTCCCTATGGTGGGGCAACATCTCCCTCCTCGCCTTTGATCGCTCTGACGTTGTTGCCGAGTCCGCATGCGGTAGCATCAATGAACACCAAGTGCAAGGTTATAACCTCGCATAGTGCAGGGTAATACCCCGCACTATAACCCTATTTAATGCGGGAAAGTTCGCAGTAGAAAGGCCCCATACTATTTACTATTTAATATATCAAGAGTATTTTTGTCATTGGGTTTAAAATATCACCAATTCCCAAAACAATTTCATTATGTTAATATCAACTTTATATCACATCAAATATAATTATTATACCTTATTAGTATTGAACTAAAAATTATAATAACTTGTACTAATATTAGCTATCATCTTTTGGTATTAAAAATTAGAATACTTATATATATTCTACCCTAATTCTACAAGTGAACAACTAACTAACTTTATGTTGTGGTGCAAAAGTAAAATGAAGTTGTAAGCAACTAACTAACTTTGATAAAGTTGTCCTCACCCACTATCAAAGAGATTGTATGTCCAACTGTCATCTCAAATAATTTTTGTAAGAAATTGCTTGGTAGTTTGGTGCTTAGCTCAGCTTCATTAATGACTTGACAGTGTCGTAGCTTGAAAATTAATTCAACAGTGCGACAGCTTGGAGCGATATCTTAGCGGTTTTAATTCGGAGTAATATTCAGCGACGTACATGACTTAATTTCTAGATCATACAACTTGGTATATTTGGCTAAAATTCGGTAAAACCTAAGATTGTGTTCACTTGGGAAATAAAAGTAGAATAGACATGACTATTCTAATGCTTTGTCTAATATTAGTATAATTAGTAATAATTATATTTAATGTGACATAAAATTGATATTAAAATATAATAAAATAATAAAATTGTATTAGGAATAGGTGATGTTTTATACTAAACGATGAAAATATCTTTGAATGTATATTAGCTCAACTTCGGCTCAAAATTAATTTTGAGCATAGTTTTTTTGTTTAGCCTCGACTCGCTCAAATTGAGTCGAGCCTGCCTAAGTCCGAGCCTGAAAGGAGGATGCGGTAGCTTACTGAAGGAGGAGGAAGCTAGATGAGGAGGCAGAAAGAGAAGAGAAGGAGGATGAGAAGGACGAGGAGGGAAGTAGTTGTTTTTAATGAATATTCCTTCAATTGGTGAGGTGTGCATCAAATAAGAGAACGAACGGTGATTTAAGTATTAAATATACATTCTACTTGTACCCTCAAGCATAAAAGAAAAACAAACAAAAAATTTTATCATAAACAAAAAAATAAAAAATCATTGATAGAATATGCCCTTAGTCTACTACTACTTTTATCTTTCACCTCTTTGATTTGTCAAATCCCAAATTAAACCACGCAACTACCAATATTAAGCCAAGCATCTTCTTCCTTGGTCTCATCGCCAACTTCCAATTATCGTTAGGAGACGTAGTCTGTGACCATCAATGGCAACGAAGAGAGCTACGGGCTCTCCCTCGTCAGAGGTCCTAATGAAGAGATTTGTAGTCTCTCTTTCTCCAACTCCGCCTCCACCATCATGGCATATGTCGACATCCATGGCGTCTCCGTTATAGCCTACCTCTTCGACGATCCCATCGATCAGTCTGTTGCATGCACGCCCCCCATCAACTGAAATGGTTGTGGGCCAACTACGTCACGACCAGCAAGGAGGAGAACGACAACGCATAGTGGCACATGTGCTTTGTGGGGGTGGGGTTGGAGGTGAATGGGATACTGACGTAGACTTGTAGAGTGGGAGATGTGAGACAGGTTTATGTCTTTTATTTTACGTAGATGGGGGATATTTTTTATCTTTAAATGAGTGTAAACAAGCCTACCGAGTTCTCGAGCCTTAATTTTGAGCTCAGGTTCAGCTCAGCTTGAGTTGAACCGAGTCAATTCGAGCTTTAGTCGAGCTGCCCTCGAGCAGCTCATTTAATGTTGACATCCCTAGTAGTAGTAAATAGTATTTTATTCTACTGTGAACTTAATGAATTTTATAAAACCGCATTATACTGTATTTAACGCCTACTTCCCTACATTTCTATTTTACCTCGTATTGTTCGCGAGAAACAATATTTCTAAATCTTCTCGCATTTATTGTGATAAACTTCCCCGCACTAACACTAATTCTCCGCATGACATGTGTTTGTGTACACATTATATTTTACCTCACCCCTTTCAGTTAAAAAAAAAATTACAACTACGCATTGAACAACCCTACTTCTCTGCATTTGTAATTTTCTCGCATCGTTTTTAAACCCCACACGGTGAGCTTTAAACGTCAGTTACCGTAACGATAGATAAGACAATCACAGTCAAAAATCTCAAATATATACAAACTACAAAGAAGAGAAAGTATGAGACAAGATTTATATAATTTAGCAATGTGCTTACATCCCAGGGGGATGTGAATCTTCAATCTCCTTAATAAGATTGAGGAAGTACCTATTAATTATGTCACCACCCAATTACAAAGATGAAATTATGTCACCACCCACTTAATAATAAGGGCTCCAGTAGGGACTCTGTAGTCTGTAGATAGGTGATAAGTGTTAATCAGAAATAGACTCAAAGGTGCTGTGGTGCCCAAGTAATAAGGTTGTCGGATATCTCTCCAATAATTAAGAAGGACGCATAATCAAATCTATAACTCAAATCATCATTATGAACAAAAACTGGGATGGTTGCTATCCAGAAATAGGTAAGATGCTGTGGTGCACAACTAAAATGAAGGCGTGACCAACTCTAATAATTAAGGAGAACATAGAGTTAACTCTAACCCTAAATAAATATTAAGAATAAAAAATTATTTAATGGTTTAGTATGTAGCTTGAGAATTTGATTTGGCTCAACTTAGTTGATGACTCTATGCAATGACTTAAGATAATATTTTAATTATATTTAATTCAGAGTAATAATTAAATAACACATATAACTTTAAATTGCAGAATATACGACTTATTACCTTTGCTGCTAAAGTTTGGTACAGCTTAAGCTATTAGTCTAGTCCATTTTTAATCCTGGGGATCTTAATGATCAAAACATAATGAGGTGAAGTTAAAAACATATTATCCTTGGGATATCTGCAGGGCCTATAAGCAAATAAGGGATTTCCAAAGGATATAGCGCTAGAAAATCCAAAAATAAAGGTTTATTATTTATGTTGCCATCGTAATTTTTAATATTTATTATAATATTATAATCACCTTAAAAATATTTTAACTCTTTCAAAGGCCATCTTGGTTAGTTTTTAAGAAAAATATCTACGTAAAATAATTATCAATAATTATTTCTTATAAAAAATAAAAAAGTTTTATAATATGATATAACATTAGATAGTTTTGAATAATTTTAAATCATTTATACAAGGATACTATATGATTTTTAAAAATTTATATTGGCATTTAGAAAGACTTCAGTGATTTCGGTGATAATTATGATATATTGAAGAATGTAACCGAAATTATCATTATTTAAAACCTTAATTACATAAAAACCTCAAAAATAAATAGTCTCCATTTTGGGCTTCTGATCTTAGACCGGCCCAGCCCAATATAATAATATCTTGGGCCACTTAGACACCTCAAAACTCGAGCGAGAGAGAGAGAGAGAGAGAGAGAGAGAGATGGGTTGCAGTGGGAGCTTCTACTACTACCTCCTCATCTCCATCTCCGTAGCTCTCATCACCTACAATGCCATCGTCGCCTCCAAAACCACTCTCAAATCTGAATTCCCTACCGCTCGAACCAACTCCTTCTTCCACTCTCAGTCGCTCTCCTTAGATCCCGTGGTCAAGATGCCGCTCGACCGGGCGAAGCCCTTGGCAGGGCGGCGGCGGTTGTTCCACACGGCGGTGACCGCATCCGACTCGGTGTACAACACGTGGCAGTGCCGGGTGATGTACTACTGGTTCAAGAAGGCCAGGGACGGGCCTGGGTCCGAGATGGGCGGCTTCACCAGGATCTTGCACTCCGGTCGGGCTGATGAGTTCATGGAGGAGATCCCAACCTTCGTCGCTGACCCACTTCCCGATGGGTCGGATCAGGTACATGGGATCATTCCTTTTCTCTCCAATTGATCTTCTTTTGTGGATTTGAATGTCTAGATTTCTAAACTGTGGGGATATCAAAGAAGTTGGAATCGTTGTGATTATTTTTCTTATTTCTGAGGTTTGGATACAAATTAAGAAGGATATTGTGATCTTGGTGGTTCTGAAGGAAATGATAGTGTTTCACTTTGCACATCTGAAGCAAACTATTTCACCCTCTTCACCGCTGAAAATTGAGATCTAAACCAAATAATTGAACATTGATTTTGCTAATATCTAATGAACGCGGTGGTGCCTGAGTTATTAATTATTGGTGTAATTATAAAGTAAAATGTATTCATAAGTATTCTCAGGTATGCATTGAGAGTGCTATTTAGATCTTGCTAAATTGTGTTATTATAAGGTGACATACTCTAGAATCTAGATGCTGCTCTCCACTGACTGAATGTGATCTTACTATCTCAGGGATACATTGTTCTTAATAGGCCGTGGGCATTTGTTCAGTGGCTTAGGAAGGCAGATATACAAGAAGAGTAAGAAATGGAGATCTAGTAAGCTCTCATCTTTATTACAGTAATTTGACCTTGTTTGACTTATGGTTGTACTGCTACTTATGTGCAGATATATCTTGATGGCTGAGCCTGATCATATAATTGTCAAACCTATACCAAACTTGTCTAAAGATGGTCTTGCAGCTGCCTTTCCTTTCTTCTACATTGAGCCTAAAAAGTATGAGCATGTTTTACGAAAATTCTTTCCTGAAGAAAAGGGGCCAATCACCGATATTGACCCTATAGGAAATTCTCCTGTCATCATAGAGAAGGTATTTTTCTTATGTGTCTTGCTTACTGAGATAAGGTATATTCAGGATTAAATAATGAATCTTGCGAATTGGTTTAGGAGTCTCTTATGAAGATAGCACCTACATGGATGAATGTCTCTTTGGCAATGAAGAAGGATCCTGAAGCAGATAAAGCATTTGGCTGGGTACTTGAGATGTAATTTTCCATAAAATCTATGGGGCTTTGGGTCATCTAGACTTGATTTGACTTTTGAATAACTATTAACAATTTGTGTTATGAACTGCAGGTATGCCTATGCTGTTGGGTCTGCTCTACATGGCGTGGGCAACATCTTGCATAAAGATTTCATGATTCAGGTGCTGCACCACATGCTCAATATTCTCTTTTTGCCACTTATTGAAGATCTAAATCAGGAAGAACTATTTTAATTTTTTTTCCTAAAGCCTCCTTGGGACTTGGAAGTTGGAGAGAAATTCATTATTCATTACACTTATGGATGCGACTATGATTTGAAGGTACAGTATTAAGACTCAATCCTTAATCTATTCAGGTTTTTGTTTACTTATGAATAGAGATATCTACAAAGTCTGTCTTATTATTTTATTTTACTTTCATGTCAATGTTTTCTCTTTCAACATTTTATAGGGCAAGCTAACTTATGGGAAAATTGGGGAATGGAGGTTCGATAAAAGATCATACGAGCGGAAATCACCTCCAAGAAATCTGACATTACCTCCTGATGGAGTCCCTCAGAGTGTGGTACGATTTCATAATGCTGTGGCGCTATTAGTTAAATCTTCATTCTAACAGTACTACTACTGCATAAATTGTTAGAAATTAATAGGCCAAAGATACTTTCTGTTGTTTTAATGTGTTGTTACCTTGAATAAATCAAATACTGTGTCTATAGATTTGAATTCTCTACAATGGCATACATAAAGAGCTTTCGTTTCAATGAGCCATTATTGATGTGAGTATGGTTGCCTACGATTCTATTGAATATGTAGTTGGTAGTCAAGGACATGGAATGAGTAAAGTGATGACAATGGCACATCATATCCAACATAATGACGTGTTACTAGAACCAAATTTATGCCATTAGACAAACTATTGGAGAATCATTTATGTTGATGTGATCTAAAGAAGGTAGACACAGTGAAAGAGTTGAGAACTTGATATTGACTGCCGGGTGGTACAACACTGAAAGCTAGTGAGCCAAAAGGGAAGAGCTGACTTTATTTTCGTACCTTATGTCATATTCCTTCTAACTATCAAAGAAGAGTAATCATAATCCACTTTATTATCATTACTGCTGAGGAAAGCACTAATATCAACATTTTGTTTACAAATGGAACACTGCCAAAGTGGAGTTACAGTGTTCTCTCCTTTACATAAGGGGGAACTAGTTATTGCCATGGAGTTGACATAGTAATCATTTTAAAAATTCCATATAATTCCGCTTGTATTGCACACTATGATAATCAATTCTTTTTTATGTGTATGCTGTACACCAAAATCATAGGAAGGGTAAGTAGCACAGTTTCCAGGTTCAAGATAAGTGTTGAGAAATACAAGTATCCATCCAGCTAGTGCTTACTGGAACCAGGAAGCCACTACAGCAGTGTATGTATGTAGTTAAAAGGACCATAAACAGATAACTTTAAGCCTAGTGCTTAGCTAAACTCATTTTCTACTTATCCATCTCAAGCTAGATAGTAGAAAACCTGGACAGTATCTCAATTTGGTTTTCTTGATTAATTTAAAACTTTCTGCTTTTAGTTAGATTGTGATGCTATTCTGTCAAAGGTACTACATTTTGTACTGTATAATGATCATTAATCTTTGTTGTTACTTGTTACTTAAATTTACAAGATAATTGTTTTAGACAATATCTAAAGAGTTATTTTTTCTCTAAGAAGATTCTAAGAGCATCCATCATGTCTATTGGAATGATTTTGTTGTTGTCTGTTCAAATCTGATTGAACCTTGAGTACTGTGTTTCGGTGGCTCAGATTGATAGCACCAACACTAACAATCTCTTTTCCCTTTTTCTCTGACAATCTCTAACTTTGACAATTGTAATACTCTTCAGGTGACTCTTGTGAAAATGGTCAACGAAGCAACAGCTAACATTCCCAATTGGGATGCTTGACGAGATGCTTCAGATATAAATGGAATATCCTAATCCTAGTAGTCACGAGTTTTGTAATGCAGGATACACATGAGAAATGTAAACTTCAAGAAACCGATTAGCTAGGGAAGCAATACAGAAAGGTGATACTAAAATACCGTGTGAAAGGTATTCATATAAAATTTCAGCTATCCACTGTCGGAGCTTTTCTCTTGTCTGAGTGTAAATTTACTTACGTTTGAAAATCAAAACTAACCAACGGACTGATAATATGAGCTTTGAAAGGATGACAGAAACTGTAATTCACTTTGTTATATAACTTGTTCTCTGGATAGAAAATGTTGTAACTAGTCTCTTCTGGCTTCAGTTTAGCGTTTCTGAGTCTTGGTTGGAATAACGGAATGGAAACTTACGGTTCTTTTGGGATTATAATAATGGTTGTTTCCTACTTCAGAAAAAATAGTAACCTTTGTTGTGTTAACTTGTGGAATAAAACTAGAATAGATATTATTATTCTAATTTTTACTATCACAAGAAGAGAACTAATACTAGTATAAGTTATTCTAATATTTAGTTCAATATTAAAATAATGAGTAATATGTGATGTAAAATTAATATTAAAGTATTGAAGAACAATGAGAAAATTAGTGATGTTTTATACAGGATGACAAAACATACCCTTGTTTGGATGTAAGGTAGTAGTAATACATATTTATCTACAATTATAATATTTTTTATTATAACTGTGGACTTAAAATACTTTATATATTCATATTATATGGAAATAATCCTGTATTACGAGATAATGTGAGATTATAAGTTCATATTGTGGGAAAATAATCTTACACTTTTTTGTAAAATAACTGACTTATAAGGAAATTAAGAAGCACTACGGGGTTATAAGTCTACAATATAGAAAAATAAGCCCATACTCTATATAAAATAACTATGCATACAAGGAAATAAGAAGACATTATAGGGTAATGCGAAGTTATAAGTCTACATCGTGGAGAAATAACTCATTTATATAAAATAATGGTGCACTATGAGAAAATATTCATACAGTGCGAAAAAAAATATATTGATTATAAACCCGCATTATGAGAAAATAATATTCACTCTATATAAAACAATGATGTACTATGAGGTAAGATGAGATTTAAGCTCACACCATGGAGAAATAAACCCCCACTCTATATAAATAACCATACATTGCAAGAAAATAACTATATATTGAGAGAATAAGATAAGAGAGTGATGAATTGTTATACAGGCTTAGGTAATATAGTAAGTTTTATAGTTAAATACATTTTACCCCTTGTAATTATGCCCAAAATCACTTTATCCCTGTGTATTTCTAAAAGCCTCAAACCAATTCCTATATTTATGACTAAACTGAGACTGTTAATTTTTCTATTAAATTTAACTGAGTATCATAGCTATTTTAATAATTTTACTACGTTATATCAAAATTTGTATCTCTTCTCTAACAAACACAATACGAGCATTTTGATCATTTTGACGTTATTCGATTAAATTTAATAGAAAAAACTAACCAATTGACTTTAGTCATAAATATGGGACTAGACAACTAGTTTGAGATTTTTGTAAAGTGCAAAGAATTAATTTAGGCATAAGTATATAAATGTAAGATATAGTAACCCTAAGTTTTGTTGAACCTAACATACATGTAAAACAATTCACGTCAATAGGCATTAGCAAAATTCCCTTTGGTTTTACTTTTGTTATTAGGGAATTCGTCACAATGCCTATCATTTTCAGTAGTTCTCTTCCAACATCTAGACATGCTCAAAATAATAAACTTAGAAACACCAGTTTTCAATTAAAAGATAAAAGGATTTCAGCAGTCGAGTTTACCTTTATCAAGCCACTGACTGAGAGAATGACACTGCTAAGATTTGTTGCTTGGCCTACCCAATAATGCATTGGCTATCTATTTTAAAATAATTAACTAACAGAACGTATCATCTATACCAAGGTAATCAGATACACACCGATTAAAGTAGGCTGTGCTCAAACCATAAGCACTACAATAGGCATCAGGAGACTGTAAATAAGACAAGTTCCAACAAAATCTATATCCAATATTCAAAAATCATAAAACAGCCTCTAGTTAGAGATTACTCGCATGTCAAAATTGACAATTCCTTAAATCAAACTGCTTGCAGTACAAAATACTGGTTCCCGTTTTAAACGGTTCGTAAAATAGTTTGGTCCACAAAATTAACATAATCCAAATAAAAGAAAACCTAACAAGCTGCATAAGCACCATCACTTTCTCCCAGGCTTCAACCTTGAACTGTCAAACTCTCTTCCCAACAGAGATGTCAGACTACCTCAAAGGCTCAAACTGCTGCAAAAGTCTTCTTCCCTCCACCAGTTGATCCAGCAGGAATAACTTTCAACACATTGAACCTTACAGTCTTGGAGAGTGGCCTAGTGTAGAAACATATATCAAATAAGCAAACCATAAGTAAAATGTACATAGTGGAAGTCACAAAATACAAACTATTGGCTACTCAAACTACAATAATTAAAGGTAAGTTCTCTCAAGAAAAAATGGTGGCTGCATCTAATGTTGCAATTGAGAAAGTAAATTATTTTGAAGTCCTTTTTTCTTGAGATTTCCTATTTTGAATTCTATTGGCTACTGAAACTACTATAATTAAATGTATATCTTCTCACAAACTATTTAGAACTCCTTTTCGAAATAGGAAGTCTGCATCTAGATCATTCTGAGACTCCATTTTACTTTCTCAGACATCAGATCTGGACCCAGATCATAATCACTCCTTTTTAACAGTCAAAACCTTATTCGAAGTCAGATGCTAATGTGATTGATCCTATATACACTGCTAATAATAATCTAGACATGCAAATTTTTACACTACGTGACATAAACCTGCAAGTACGCAACTGTCAGATTATTATCTCGTTATTTTGTATAAAATAGAAGAAAGCTCATAGATGAATTTAATTAAATTCTTAAAAGCAGAAGAAAAGTATATATATATATATATATATATATATATATAGCCTTCAAAGATTCATGTTCAACTGACAGAGGAAAAAACAAATGAAAAAGTTTACAAAAGATACTTCGGAAAAATAAAAAGGAAAATAAAGAATGTACATGTCCATAGTATGAGGATTTAGATTTTATGCATGTGCATATGCATGCTTCTAGATCCATCAGATTTTCATTTGTAATTTGAATCTGAATGGTCCAAATAATTTTAAATGATGGTTGTGACTTTCTAGATCCATATCCATCTTAATCAATTTAACTCGATAACAGCAAACTCACATCAGGAGAATTGAGAATAAGCTAACCTGCATTGGCCGATAATGACATGATCTCCTTCCTTCACACGGAAGCAGGGTGATATGTGCGCAGGTATATTGGAGTGTCTCTTTTCATACCTATGTAGATGACCTGAAAAAATCATTATCTCCAACCTTGCAAACAACAGGATAGAACCGCAGACAGAAAGATTAACTTGCCTTTGGTACTTCTTGACATAGTGAAGATAATTTCGGCGTACAATAATGGTTCTGTTCATCTTAGCACTATGACAAGTGCCTGCTAAGATGCGACCTCGAATCGACACATTGCCAGTAAATGGACATTTTTTATCAATGTAGGTCCCTGAAAGAGAAAAAGGACCAAATAACACATTTCCAGTGAATGAGGTGCTAAGATATATATATATATATATATTACATTGGCAGTCATTTTGAAAGGTGAAAACAATAAGATGAAACATTAAGAAGAAATAAGGTCTTCAAAACTCTCCAATAATTCACACATCAAATAATCAACAATAACAGTAGTGACGAATACTCGAAACTTGAAAGAATAAAAAAAAGGAATCGTCCATGCCCAGTGAGTCTATTTGTTTAGCTATACTAAAAATCATAAAAGGAGTTCAAGCTAATAAACATAGAACAAGCCTGATGTACATAATTATTTCCCAACACCAAAACAATTCATCCTGACTTTGTCAAATAGACCACTATATCAAAAGTAGCCAGAAGTTGCATGAAAGCAATCTGCATAATGAATAGAAGAACAGAACCTAAAGGCTCAGCTAGTAGAGAGCAAAAACAACTGAGTCGCTAGTTATTGAAATGAAGCAGCACAAGAAGAATTAGTGCTAGAGCTCAAACCTTCAATTGCTTCTCTAGGAGTTTTAAATCCAAGTCCAATGCTCTTCCAAAATCTGTTCCCACCCTTGCCAGGTCTCTTTCCTTTCCCAGACTTCTTTGAGCTGCATCACTCTCATGATATCAACTACCTCTAAGAATAGGATGAACAAGGGTAATGAAAGTTGTATCCTTACCAGAGAAATACCTTAGGTTGCTTCAGAAATGCCTTCTCTGTCTACACACCACCCAAAGAACAGAGGCAGAAGTCAGATTAAGATAAATCAATGAAAAAGAAAAACTTTTTTCTACTATCTGCAATGAGCCTCAACCATCCGAGACCACAGAGACCTAAGATATCTCAAACTTTTTCCTACTCTTTGCAATGAGCATCAACCATCTAAGACCACAGAGACCTAAAATCTCTATATCACTTACAAAACAAAGAAAATTAAAAATATAAAACCCAATCAAGTTGGTAATTTAAATCTCCTTGTCACGATCCACCAACTCAATCTTGTAAGGTAAAAAAAGTACATATTTTTCCACTATCATTCAGGCAAAGGAAGAAATGAGAAGAACGGGGCCCTCGTACAACAACAAGAATCAAAATCCTCTTTCAATAACTTTAGAGCATTCAATAGTGCCAAGATGCTATAATACAATGCCGCACGACGATCATAACACCAAACTAATCGGATGATATCAAATGAACCCCAAATTATTATATAAACCCACAAATAATGAACCCCAAATTATTATATAAACCCACAAATAATGACAGCCCAATACCTCAAACCTGCAATCCAACCCACCAAAACTAAACAATCACGGATTCCAAGCTGCATTCCATTACCTTTCTCTCGACAACTCGACATCCCAAGTAAATCGCAGTATGAGCTTTAAATACCCCCAAAACGCAAAGGAAATCAAATAATACCGAACGAAGCACACAGAAGGGACAACAGAAAGAGTAGAAGAGTATAATGCTTACTTGCTCCGCCATGACTGGAGGAGGAGGAGGAGGAGGAGGAGGAGGAGGAAGCCTCGGAAGCAAAACGGCGAATCACCGCAAGAGAGAGGACCCGAGTCGCACTAACTAAAACCCTAGTCTTTCCCTTTGTACATATATAATATTACGGGCCCCTAGCCCCTAGGAATTGTATCGGATCTGAACCTGGATCCGACCCAATTCGCGAATTGCAAGTTTTGACTGTAGGACCGACCCGTTAAGACTAGAATCCGTTAACCCACTTCTTTTGTGCAAGTAATACTTAACAAAGGCAGTTATACAAGATACAACCAACCAACCAACCAACCAACCAACCAAGAAAAATCTACATATGTAATTATCTCTTCAAATACGTGCATCTCTAAATATGATGAGGATTTCGAATAGAATGTAAAAGAATATTTGAGAGCAGAGTTTATTTTTATGTATTATAAATTCACCAAAATGATGAACTGTGTGCAGCAGTTTTTTTTTTTTTTTTTAAGAAAATTTATCATAAAAACAATATATTTTGCCTTTATAAATAGGGATAATTCCACGTATACTTATGAATTGTTGTCCATTTTTATAAATTCTTTAAAATGCCCCTTCTCTCTGTGTTACACATTAGATTTTTCTGTTCAACATCGCTCGATTAATATTAGATACTATAAGTATCATTTTACTCTTATTTTAGGAGGAAAAAAAGAAAAAAAAATTGGGAGTAGAATTATTGTTTGATATTTTCTATTAACATTGTTATGAAAGTGAGAGATTTTTCATAATTTAAGATCGTGAATATGTATTAAAAATAAATAAAAAGATGCAGGTAAAAATAGGCAATAGTTCAGAGGGTTTTAATTTAATTATTCTTCATTAATATTCGCACTCTACCAAATATAGATATTGTCATCCTACTTAGCTTAAAATGCCTCGAAAGAACGGTGTCGATCATTTTCTTAATAAACAATTACTATGTAGATGAGTTTAAAAAAAAAATATATATATATGCAAATTATTTTAATGTCTTTGAATAAGTTATTTTAGATTAAAATAAAAATAAATGAATAACTGAAATTTAAAATTAGATGAGGGGGTGTTGTAAGTACCTTAATGCTTTTTTAATTTTAAAAGCAATAGAATATTCTCTATTACATTTAATGTTTTTAGGATAAAATTAACATAGTATTTTGGAGAAATTTAAAAGCAAAATATAATGGTCTAATGATAAATATTTATATGGTAAAATATGAATAATAATAATAATAATAATAATAATAATAATAATAATAATAATAATAATAAAAGCAAAATTTTCTTTTTGTTTGTTTTTATTTGTGTATAGTAGTTCTAAGTAACATATTCTAGATGCCAAGTTAGGCATCTTCAAGAAAACAACTAGTATAAGTCTCTTGCTTTAGCTGATCAAAAGCTCTTTGCCAATGTTATTTTCTGGTTTTAATATGCTCGCCGTCCACGTGAGCTTTGACAATATATTAGACATAATTCCTTAGATGATATTTCTTATACGTAACATTTTTTAATCTAATACAATGAATCGAGCTCATTCATTGGTGATGCAGACTGCTCTACTTAATTTTGGGCCCACATCATCATGGCTCATGGCAATTAGTTTTTTGGTCCACCCTGATAGTAGTTTGGGTAATTAGGGACGTTTGGAACCAATTCTATATGGTCAATTGATTTTATTTAGATAACATTTAATTAGTTTTATTTGATAATAAACTTTGATGTTTGGAATATAATGAAAATGGTAAAAATCTATATATTCTTCTTCTTCCAAACAAAAGTAGGGATTCATTTTTATTATTTTTTTTTAATTTTACCTATAGGCCTCAATTTGAATATAATCGAATAACGGTTAGTGTTGAGGTTTAAAGATTGTAATATAAGCGAAAAATGAATTTTATCCAAGTCCTATCTTGAATCATCATATCTCATTACATATGCTTAAATCAATCCATATCTATTAAATTAATTGCACTCTCATCACTTAATAACTCAAAATATAGAGGAGAACCTAGTTCTACTAGGGTTTCGACCGCCCCTTCCTCTTCACATCTAGAGAAGCTTTTTTCTCATCATTGTCGGCATTCCCCCTAGTCTCTTAGCTCAAGTAGCTAGAAGAAAAGAGAGCCTCTCTCTTGTACTCCATCATCATCTATTCTCATCCCCTCTCCCTAGCATTGCCTTTTGCCCCCACAACCACCCATGTGCCGGTGACATTCAACAAGTGGCTACTGCTGCTCCGCCACTTCTGCTATCTCCTACCTTTGTACAATTGTATCCACCTCCTCACCCTCCCTCATCCCATTGCTCATTTCATCTGCTCTAATATTCCTCCTCCTCTCTAATATTCCTCCTCCACTATTACAAAGTTGTCATCAACTCCCTATTCCCCTGCCTCACTATTATTACTGCCATTTTACTGGTATTTATTTATTTATCCGTGCTTTAACAGATTGATATAGGATGCTGTTATGCTTGTTTTAATACTCGTCTAGGTTCACATGAGTCGCGACCGTTGAAAACTCCTATTCCAATGTAGGGGCATGATTATAGTTATTTTATATTCTTCACTTTTTAGTTTTGATATAATATGTTGAGTGTTAGGTTGTTAATATTATTCAAGTTGTAGGACTTATTCTTCTTCTTTTTATGTATCAAACTTATAATCAACTGATAGTAATTAGTTAGTTATAATCTTTTAGTTTTATAGGTTTTTCCTGAAATGAAAAAGATTCAAAAATATTGTAAAACAATTAGATGTTGTCTATTTAGGAATTTCAAAAGGGTGTTAGCTTTCCCTCCATGGGATCCACTTTCATGTGGCCAATGAAGCTTAATTAGATCAAAATTTGTTAAATACAAAGGGTACAATATTTAGGTTCAGGAAAATCTAAAGGACATCTTTTGATAATATTAGGTAAAAATGAGTATTATGATCAACTTTCCAACACCCCCTAATCGGAACTCACATGATCTGACTAAATCTTTTTTCTGACGTTATCCCAAGGAGACAAACTAATTTTCTCGTCCATCTTTTTCACTTGACCTCATCTTATTTTAATTTTTTAATTAATGTATAAGACCGTACGTTACAACTTGTTTTATAGTATTTAATAATTTGATGTTGCCATGATCAGATCCAGTGAATCAAACACTAAGGTCCTATCAGAACCCATCAGTATTCCAACTTCTTATAATATTTAATATTTTAATGTTTCCTTGGAACAGGTCCAGTGAATCAAACTCCAAGATCCAGCCATAGCCCAGCTAGCCTCGAGGTCATCGACACGTGTCGGCATTCTTTTTCCTACTTCGTAATTCCAAGGTCCACAATTCACGGCACAAAATGTGGATTCCTTTCCCACAAATTTTTGCCGCCTTAATTATTAATTAGATATCTGATTGTTTATTGATATTTTATTTCTTAATTTATAATTTAGGAAGTCGCCGAAGTTCACTGCGACCACCAACGCCAGCTCAATCCCTGTAACTGCAACGCAAGCAATATAAAGATAATAATATCAACCAAATAAAAACAAAGAAATAAGTAATACATATAGTAAACAACACGGAACGTATTACCTTCAACACGTACACGTAACCCGTCACGGATACGGCGACGGCGACGGCGGTGTTAACGCGCCGGCCAACGGAACCCAAAGTCAGGGAGAAGGAGATATAACGGCGCTAGGGGTAATGCACCTTGCACGGAGATGAAACACCTAGCAAGCAAGTGTTGAAATTAAATGGATCGTTAAACGCATCCAATCCAAGTTAATGAGTTAGTTATAATTGATTAATGAGCAAGTTAATGAGTTAATTAATTTTTAGTTCTCTGCATTCCAGTTCTTCTGTGCGTCTCGGAAGAACTCTTTCAACAGCAATCAACGGCTGCCACAAAAAATTATACACAAACGGACGGCTCTGATACCGCCTCAGCCGTCGTCTTCTTTGGAAAAAAACAAGAAGAGGAAAAAGAAATCCCGCTACGCTTTTTTTTTTCTTCTACGAACCTGCATCGAGATCTGTGTGGATCGGGACAGAATCACAGATCGTCGGCCTTGGACATGGTCGAGAGCCGGCTTGGCCGCGACTGGAAGGAGCCGCGCCGCCGCTGCTGGTGCGACGAGGGGCGGATGAGAGCGGCGAGGGCGCGCTTGACGAGATCGCCCTCGACGGTGCCGATCCGGACGAGGGAGTTCGTCATCGCTGATCGCCGCGCGTTGAGGCGATACGACGGCGCGGGGGCGGCTTGGCTCTGAGTACCCTTGTGAAGGCTGCAGCGGAAGGATCCGGGGTGCGTCGTAGGGGAGCACATGCAGGTCCTCCGGTTGCCGGCACCGGCGGAGATAGGACGGCGAGCGGGAACGCGATCGGCGAGGGAAATGGAGCGGCTCGGCGAGGTAGGGCGGTGCTGGGAGAGGGATAAGCGAACAGAGCTTGGCGAGGAGGCGATGAAATTGACACGCGTGGGAGAGGTAGATCGATGCAACAACGCCGGGGAGCGGGACGAGAAGCTCGATGAAGACGAGGCGAAGGCAGTTGAGGAGGCGGAGCCGGCGCCGCCGCCGAAGCGACCGGACGGCGTGACCGAGCGTTGGAAGGCGTTTCTGATCGGGAGCACTGGACCACTAGATCTCCTCGAAGAACTCGACATTAGATGTAATCCAAATAGAGTGAGAGGAAGGAGAGGAAGGAGAGGAAGGAGAGAGAAGAGGCGCTTGACTCGCTAATTTGGCAAACCTACCTAAACTCCGGGGTGGTATTTATAAAAAAGGATTTGGTAAGGAGGAAGTAAAGTTAGGTTAACTCAACCGCGGTTAGGCAGTGGGGGTTGAGGAAGGAAACTAATCGGTAGGCGGGAAACGAAGTGGGGCCCACCGTGAACGTTTCTTCTAGTTGGCGCCTAAATATTCGCATCTCTGTTTGGGAGAGGATGACATTGTCGGGGGCAGGTCTATTTAGGTGTCGATGTTTTCGAGAAGGAACCTTGTGACTATTCTGCCCTTGGAATCCAGATGGTACGACTTCGGAGGGAGATTAAGAAAATAAGACTCGTTCGGAAGGAAATTTCGTCGGGATGTGGTTATTACTGCTACAATAACTATTCCGCGTAGCATTTGCCGAGAGAGGACACCGGTTTTAACCCGATTTTTTCTTTTTTTCTTTTTCGTTAAGCGAAATAAATTACTCGATTGAATGCAGCGCCAAATGCATGAATTGTGGGTACTTTGGAAGTATTCGGTGGGAAGGAGAAGATTTGCGCGCTTCACGCGTTCTCTTCTTGGCGTGGGAAGGATGATAAGACTGACTTCAAACCGTAAGCTTGGAACTTTCTGGTTGGCGCACTAGGTTTCGTGCATTAAAATTTAAAATACAATTCCCACTACGAACTTCAGGATGTCAGCCCCGCACCAGAAATTCCAGCTGTCCTATGAGCAAGATGTGATTTTTATACTGCTATAGTTATCTCTTAATTTCCTATTTTATCCCATCTGTTGACGCCTAAATTCTATTCATCTCTTCTAGTTTCAGTTTCAATTATTTCACTTTATCCCATTCTAATTATTTTTATTATATTTGATCATATATCAAATTCAAAATAAGAGACAAAATTGTAGTCTAATATATCTAACATAATATCAAACATATATCTGTTCATATCTTTATTATGTTAGAAAGCTTATTCAGTTATATATAAATTTATCTCTTATAAATATCTTTAAATTTGATTATTTAATTAAATATTTTTAAAACTTATATTTTTAGTCCTACTGACATAATAATAAAAATACAATAAATGGTGTTAAAGTCCTAATATATAATACATAAGTATTTTTAAAAATATATATAATATCTAATTGTATATCAATCTTGAGTCGGCTCATCGAGCTCAACTCTATAGGATCAAAATAAACAATATAATATAAATATACTATAGTTTGTGTTTATAATTTTTAATATTTAATATATAAGAACAATACAAATTCTATTTTATTTATATTCCTATAATATTTACATTCTAATTTGTGAATTATATTTTATTTTAATTCAAGTTTGCTTCAGGCTTAGTTAGAATTAAATTGATTCATACTTGAAATTGTATATTTATCAGTTTGAGTATGAGCTCAAAATTAGCTTAAATTGAGCTCAAGCTTCTAATTAATTTGAATTAAAATATTTTTTTAATTCAAGCAATATTAAGAATTGCTCCGCTTGAGGCTCGAATTACACCCCCACAGTCACTTGAGTATAAATCTCTCTCAAAGACATATAAAAATAAGTAATATTAAAATGAACTACTTGATTTGTTCACATCTAGTCAACCAATCTCCATAAATTAATTGGGTTGATTTGGTCTTCAACCGGCAACTAACTAAAAAATCAACAGGTTGAACAAGTCTGCATAGATTTCTAATTAGTGAAGAAAAATAAAGAAGAAGTCGTAGCTGATATTTAATTCGGTCCTTAGATAAGTCATTATTAAAAGAGACATTTCCATTAATTACCCCATAAACATCCAAAATATTATAATTATCACGAAATTGTTTTTAAGTTTACAGTGTTAAATATATATATCAACAATTTTGTCTCACATAAAGTATTTCATTGTGTTATGGTATTAGAAAAAATATTTGATAGTCTTGAAACTAGTTTTTACTAATGTATTTTTTTCACCTTAGTTATATTTTAATGATTTAATTAACTGAATAATATTTTCAAAATATAAAGATAATTATATCATACCCTTATTAAAAGAATCGCCTATCCACTTTGATATTAAAAAGCATCAATTATCTTTTATATTTTCCATGTGCTGAGCCTGTACAACTCATCAAAGATAAGGAATATTCGTGAAATATCCCTTCTAAAATATCAGGCACTACGGACCATCACGTAGTCTGACTACTTTTTTATAATATTATTTATTAAATTTAGTGCACAAAATAAAATAGTAAATTTTATATTTAATAAAAAAAAAATCAAACAAGCAACTCTATAGTACCTCTAATTATGCTTGAAAAATAGATATAGGAGAGTTAGAGGTTAGAATGGATGTGATATCATATGAACCATTGGTTGCGTGTATACAATCGAGCATATCGGTATCACTAAATCGATACATACTAATTCTAATTAATTTAAAATTTTAAATTATTAAATAAAACAAATTTATAAATAAGCTTATATATTATTTAAAATTATAAGGTTAAATCATACTCTATATTTTACTTATTTTGTGATTCACACTTTATTTATGACAATTTTATAATCTAATTTTTTATTTTTCTCTATAATTCTCGATCCTGACGTTATTTTGATTAATTAATATCGATTAACTTACTAAAATATCATCATCACTATTTTTTCACTTTTCTACTCGGCATAAGTAGTTTATATATTTATAAATTATTTTATATACTATAATATAATATATTTTTTTATTGGTACCGTTTATATTAATAAAAGATGTTAAATAAGAATTATAATAAAAAAGTAAAGATGAAGTTAAAAAATATTAAAGATAGATATCATTAGAGGTTTTTGACTCTAACAAAACATTTTCTAACCGACATGACTAATCAATAGAATCTTTTAATTTCTTATTAGAACATACAACCTAACAATTAGAAAGAAGTCGTCCAAAGTACTTAAAATAAAATTTCGCTGTCATGAAATTATTGAGCAGCAGCAATACGTGTACTGCGGGAGGTGGACTTGGTAGCTATTTTTGGTAGTTGACTTGGAGAGATTTAATTGGTTTAGTTCACTAGAAATTTTCTTGGGCCCCATCTAGCGTCTTAGCATTACTTAGTCTAACCCCATGCAGGTGGGCAACATTACTTTCTGGAATGTTTCTCAAAAAGAAAAGGGAGCAGACTTTCTCGAATAGCTTTTGGAGTGTTGACGAAGGCAAAAGATTGAACACCGTCAGTAGGTAGTTTCTGCGCCGAGAAGAAAGTTATGCCTTTTACCTTCTAATTCTAAATAATATTATGAAAAAATTATTTAATAGTTTGTTGACTTGACTTGATTCAATTGATAGCTCGACAGTATAGTTAATTCGGAGGAGCAGTTTTTGGCGACATTACAACGCATATGACTTGAAGTCTAGACTAGACAGCTAAAAACTTGATGAGACCTAAATTCCTCTGTGTAACTTTTAAACTTATGAATGATTAAAAAACAGAGCAAAGATTGAATTCTCTTCCATCAGAATTTTCAAACAACAATCTCTATTTTAATGATTTTAAAATTCACATTATGTCTTTGACTCTCTTTTTTGAACTATCAATTTTAAATAGCATGCATTTTGGGCTAAAACCCTAAGTGGTTTCACACTTTGAAAGCTTATCTTATTTTTATTTTTAATTTAATATTATTTAATACTTACATATTTACATGAAACTCAAATTTGAACTTACTAAATTTATAGAAAATACTTCAATCCATATAAAATGATCTAAATACATAGGAAATACTCTAATTCCATAGAAAATTCTTAAATATTCTGGATGCAGAGAGATATGAGCTTGAGTACACTATCTATGAAGTTCTTTCTTTCAAAATAATAATAGTAATAATAAAGCAGATTGTTATGATCTATAATGAAGTATTAGTAATGAATAAATTATAGAGAATTATATAAAGTTTTTTACATCTAAAATAATACTAATCAAAATTAATACGAATAAAGATACAACCAAATTACTAAATATATTTAGTTTTTGTTATATATTCTTTTTAGCAATGGATTATCTTTTAAAATAAAATTTTATTAGTAGGTATAATAGCTCCTCTAATTCGTGAAAATGATGATGACATGAACAAAATGATGTTAAGAGAAAGATTAAGACGATGATGAAGAAGAATTTGTTCCGCGAAAAATATACCTGTCTTTTTTTTTTAAATAAGTATATATATATTCTTTTGAAAATGACATTAAGTAGAAAGTATTATTTCTTTTCTCTCATCTAAACTAACACTTTAGTCTAAAAACAGTTGGATGGGGGTGTTTCTGCAATACAATACACAAATGAGGTGAATGGGCAAGGTGAAAGCCCACTTTAGTTTTCTCCCCACAAAAAACTATAACTATTTTGACTAATAATTTTTAATATAGTAGTACTGTCAAAATAATCGACCAACTTGAGTTTGATTTGGGCTTGACATAAACTAGGCTTGATTTAGGCTCGATTCGAATATAATCAAGTCCAATCGGAGTTGCTAATTTAGGCTCAAAATTAATTTCAAACTGAGCATGAGTATAAGTTGGAAACTAAGCCATATTTCTTTTGCTATGTTATTTTAATCTATCTCTTTTGGGTTCCTTCTTCTTAAGGCTTGAATTAAGGTTTACCGATTAAAATTTGATTTAGGCTTGAATTGAATTATACATCAATCAGTTCGTTCAAAGCTTGAGCTCAAATCATATTCGAATTGGGTTTGGTTAAGCTTGAACACCATATTGAGTTTCAAAATTAATTTACTTTGGTTCGATCAAGCTTTTCTTGTTTACACTCCTATTGTACTATAGTTTATTTAATTTTATATAATAGTACCCACCCGGCACTTTCTAACCTAATCTCACACTAATTAAATTTACTAAAATACTCTTGAGATAAGAGCTTTGAATTTTGTTACTTTATAAGTTAGAAGAATGGGAATATAAATAACCTAAAGACGAAGAAGAATTAATCACAAAATCACTAAAAAAATAGTGTGCCATTAGAAAATTTTTGCTGATAAAAGAATAAAGGATTTTATTTTTATTTTTATTTCTAAAAGATATAATTATTTGATAAATGAGAGAGTATTGTTCTTAGCTAGCCATCCATGTTATAAGCCAATTTTGGGCCACTAAGATACAAACTTTTCACATTAATTTGGAGCTCTAAATACTTAATATGCATGTGGCCTTGGAATTTACTACTATACTTTTTTTTTAGGAAAAGTCTGTATACAAATAGTTCATTAACATCCAAAAGCTACAAAGGAAAGGCTTGATACACAAAGAGTATAGAAGATAGAGCGACAACTCTTTAACATAAGCCACACACTTAGCCCATAATAAATAGCACTATAAATTAATCTAAATAATTAAGCCTGAGGGCACAACACAATAATAAGATGAAGAACAACCTAAAAGGTACTTAGGAGCAAAGAGCTCGAGTTTGATATTAGGACCTTACTAACCGCAAGTTTCTTCAATACAACAGCCCAAGACATAGTCCTAAAAATACTCAAAGATAGAAGAATCGAAGATCACCCACCTGGAATGCAAATTAAAGAAACCTACTACACCCTAATACTGCTATAGAGCAAAACAAAATCAAACATTCAAGGACTGCCAAAAAGCACAACATCTATGACCTAACAAAACCAGCTGGCAAGCATAGACAACAAATTGTGAATAGGTCATAGGCCCTCGCTCTGCTATTGGGACCTCACCACCTGACCTAGTTGTTGAGAGCACCACTAAGAAAGGGAGGGTCCGTGGTGATAAAGCTGCCATGACAGCAGATCGGGCGGAGAATCGACGACAAGGTCATGACCAAGCTAGGGTGGCGACAAGTGTGAAGAGTGGCGGTGGAGAGCGACAGCGATGAAGGGGTTTTGGTCAGAACCTAACTCAACGAGGGAGGTAGCAAGGGCTTAGAACATATTAGGCTTGGATTCGGCGGAAGGGCGATGGCCAAGCTTAGGTCCAATAAGAAGAGGAGAAGGAAAGCAGTGGCGAGTGGGTTTTTGGTGATGAAGAATGCCGAAGAAGAGTAATGGCAGCAGTTGTGGTGAGTAGCGGCTTCAGTATTATAGTGAGAGGGAAAGAGCTCGAGGAAGAGAGGGGAAGAGAGAGGGGAGAAGAGAGGAGAAGAAGGGAGAAAAGAAAAGGGAAATAGGGCGAAGGGAGAAGAAGTGAGGGAAAAGGAGAGAAGTGGGTCCCCCTTAGCCCGTCAGCTAAGGGAAGGGAGTGAGGAAAGCCTCCCTAACGGTTAGCGAGGGAGAAGTTCTCCTTTGATAGAGAGAGGAGATCCTGCGCCAAACCCTAGCAGAGCTAGGGCTAGCGCAACAGAGAAGTAATTTACTACTACAATGAGTTTTGACATTTGTGATATTTGAGGTAATGCTTGTGAAGAATATCATATTGCAAAAATATTATTGCATAATAGCATATATATACCGCTGTAGTTTAAATTAACTGTGGTGTTTTCAAGCTTAGATGCTCAAATAGTCATCCACATACACTTTTTACTTGGCAAACATTTGGAAGACATGGAGGTCAAACTTCTTCTATACTCTTATCTCTCCTCAATCTTTTTCTTGCCTCTCTTTGCTTCGCCATTATCCTTAAAAAAATAAAAATAAAAAGTAAACTCTCTCGTCCTTTTTTAATTGTTTAAAAAGGATAACACTTTGCACATCCTAAAGCCAGACGACCAAATAATGTTATAACTAGGCGTGTTATCAATAATAAAAAAAGATTAATGATGATAAAATCTACACTGGTTAATCTTTCTATTGGGTCTGAAAAAACTTCAACCAAGATGGACCAACCTACAAAACCAAGAGCCTAACCCATCCACATCTCCTCCAGATCAGCCAGAGATGACTTTCAATCCTTGCCATTAAAACTGTCGTCAAAACTGAACGTAAACAGTGGTCCTAATCAGTGAGAATAAACGAAGAATATTTTAACAAAAAATAATTCCTATCCTTTTGAACTTTTATTTTGTACCACTAAATTATTCTAAGTTTTTTTTGGTGAATATATATTTATTTAACAAAAGCAAAGTCATAAGTTATTTTAATTTAAATTTAAAGTCTGAAGTATAATTTTTGTGGAAGATAAAAAATGAATTTAACCCTTATTAATATTTTAAGATTTTTGCACATCAACTTTAATTTGGGTCGGATCACACGTCCCCTCCACACGCTATTCAATTCAAGTAGCTAACTGGTGAAGTGATCGATAAACAAAACCAAGAGATCTGCTTGGAATTTTTATTTTTTAACCCTGAAATTTGTTAATAATTTATCTATCAAACGGAAATTTTGTCCTTTCCCTTACCTTGCTACCAACCAAATTAAGAGCGAGAAAAATAAAAAAGTAAAGAGCGAAAAGGAGAGATAAGAGTTTAGAGAGGGAGGGAGAGAGTAGAATCATAGGGAGAGAGAGAGATGTTAACGGAGAAGGCTGGAAGCCGGCCACCATGGGTTGGTCTCGCGGCGGCAGTTTGGGTGCAGGTGGCGGCGGGATGCGCCTACAACTTCCCGCTATACTCCCACTCCCTGAAGTCGGTGCTGGGTTACACCCAGCAGCAACTCACCATGCTCGGAGTCGCCAACGACATCGGCGAGAACTTTGGGATGGTCCCTGGCGTCCTCTGCAACCGCTTCCCTCCTTGGCTCGTCCTCTTGATCGGTGCGGCCTCCTGCTTCGTCGGATTCGGCGTCGTCTGGCTCGCCGTCAGCCAGACTGTTATCGGTTTGCCGTATTGGGTGGTAACAAATCTGATCCTTTCCAGAATTTGCTTCCTTAATTGCTTTATCTGGTAATTTGATGAGTACCCATTTCGAAATTTTTGGTTTTGCGTGGTGGGTTTTTGTGGTTTGGCCTCAGAGAGGGATCTGATGTGGAAATTGGGATATTTCTAGTAAAGTTGTGGTAACTAAGGATCCGGTCACAAAGTTGTGCTAAAAATTGGTACTTTGTTCACTAAAAGTGGAATGCAGTCTTTGATCTCACTTGCTCTTTGAGGTTCGTAGATCGAGAATAGCTCTCATTCTGTTATGGGAACGAGCAAACCATGCTTCAGCTAGAGAGTGATGCAATAGGACTAGTTTGATTGCTTGCATTTTGTCAAATGCAAGCAGATCGTAGGATTGTTATTAGGACTTTGTGGATGTATATAAGAGGGGTTGTCATCAATGCCAATTCTTCTAAGCCCAAATCCATAAGGCCAATATCATCAACAAAATCACTAGTTTAAGCCACTAGTTTAAGCAGATTGACAGAAAGCAGTAGTGTTCTAGCTTGATTAGGTCACTTACAGTATAATCTCATAGGTTAGGTGTTTGATGATGATTGATGAAGTTATCTCAGGATCTATTCTAGTGATGATTAACTGAATTCAGGGAGCCATTTTTTGAATCAAGAAGTGCATTTATATTTGGAGTCATCATTGAGATAAAGCAATGATCAATGATTAGACTCTTCTCTGTATGTGTACTAATTTACTCACATGAAATGTGTTGATGAACTTGAAGTCACTCACGATCATACTGTGGGCTCTTAAATTTCATTGATTTGCTTTGTGCTGCTGCTCCAGCTTGCTACTTTTTAGTGATATCGTCCTCCAAGTCAAGGCTGATGTCTCAAGGTCAAATATTTGGGATTTATAGGAAACTATGGAAGGGATTCCTGGTGATGTGGAACTCCTTTGGATAAGATGCAATTTCCATCTATATTTGGTTGAAAATTGATGTTTCTCAGTCTTGCCCAAGGTGTTTTCTTAAACAAGCAACTGGTATGGACTCATCAAAATTAAATATGCCCTTGAAGTACGTCCTATACTATTCACAAGAAAAATGATTACATTGTCACTGGAACCTTCTCATAGGAGTAAAACTTAATTCAGAATTAAGAAGGCTCCATGAAAGAAATGATAGATTTTAAAATGTGCTATCAACCTAATATCATGTAGGAAATAGTGTTAAATGTTTGAAAAAGCCTATTTTAGGGGGAAAAAAAGGGGGCTTGGCATGACATTTAAGTATAATATGCCAATAAAGTTGTATACCTTGCCAATGCAGTTTTGGCCTCAGGAAAAATGATCTAGTACAAAGAGGAAGGTGAAACTTATTGATTTAGATAATCGAGACTTGTATTCATCTTCGGGGCATGAATTATTAAATTGCAAACTCTTTCACTCAAACTTCATGTATGTTTGTTGCCACGAACTGCACTTCAATAAAATAGTTTCATTTTGGAAGAAAATACTCGTCCTACTTTTAATAATTACATAGATAAGTAACAACTGACGGTACTAGAGAAAACTAATCTATGCTGTTATTTGGAATATTTGCTATGATTTTATAGCTTTTGTGGTATTGGCATTTTACATCTTACAGAGCTATTTAAAAGTACTGACAAGTTTCATACTCCCAAAATTGATGACAATTGGAGATTTATTCAAGTTAAGGGAACTACTTATCTTTTCTGGGTTTATCACATCATTTATAATTCTTAGCCAGAAAGGTCAAAAATTGAATTAGGATGCAATTCCGAAATGTAATTCAGTTTGTTCTTGTCTTTTTTGGTCATGTCATGCTGTCTAAAGTGGTTTCCCACATCATATCCTCACCTCCTCTGGACCACCTAAGGATCGCAGCTAATAACTATCCTCACTGACTCTTCGTACGCCCCGTTTAATTACATCCACATACCACTCTAATAGCTTATATATAAATCCTTCCTGACGTTTCTAAATTTCAGCTATCATGAATTTTTGTAACTATTATAGTTCTTCTAATGTTATGGCAGTTATGGATTGCATTATGTATTGCTACAAACAGCAGTGCATGGTTGGGAACAGGTGTTCTGGTGACCAACATGAGGAATTTCCCTCTTAGCAGAGGTACTGTTGCTGGCATTCTCAAGGGATATATGGGGCTTAGTGCTGCGGTATACACTGCATTATATACTGGAGTGCTTCACAATTCTTCAACGAAGCTTCTGCTGTTTCTTACATTGGGGCTTCCTGCTATATTGCTTGCAATGATGTACTTTGTTAGGCCTTGCACCCCATCTTTGGAGGATGACTCGTCAGAACATGGCCATTTTGTATTCACGCAAATCTCCGGTGTGCTTCTAGGTCTATATCTTCTCACTATTACAGTATTGGATGATGTTCTGTCACTAAATGATGCTGTTATGTATACTTTGTTTGGTGTAATGGTACTCCTACTCCTCGCACCTCTTGCAATACCTCTTAGGATGACATTGTTTCCAAGCAGTAAGCGAAGAACTAGTGCCGCTGGCCCATCCAGTTCATCAGATCATACAAATGAAGGGGATCTAGACAAGTCAGAACCATTGATAGCTGCCTCTTCTTCAACAACGAACGTCGAGAGCTTTCTCGAGCCTGATGATGCTTCGGATGTGGATATGCTTTTGGCCGAGGGAGAGGGAGCAGTGAAAAAGAAAAGAAGGCCCAAGAGAGGAGAGGATTTTAGATTCCGCGAAGCTGTTGTTAAAGCTGATTTCTGGCTTTTGTTCATGGTATATTTTCTTGGGGTCGGATCAGGTGTCACTGTTCTCAACAATCTAGCACAAATTGGAATTGCAGTGGGTGTTGATGACACAACAATCTTATTGTGCCTCTTCAGCTTTTGCAATTTTATTGGTCGTCTTGGAGGTGGTGCTGTTTCTGAGCATTTTGTGAGGTACTTTTGAGTTTTTTTGTCTTTACCTTCTTGTGCAATGGAAGCATGTCCATGAACGGTTCTGTCGAAAATTTGAAATTAGTCAAAGTAGAAATAAGGTCATAAATGTTTCTCTTGCAGGTCAAGAATGCTTCCCCGTCCAATATGGATGACGTGCACACAAATCATCATGGTGATAGCATATCTTCTCTTTGCTTCAGCTCTGAATGGAACTCTTTATGCTTCAACTGCATTACTTGGAATATGCTACGGTGTCCAGTTCTCCGTCATGGTGCCAACTGCTTCTGAGCTCTTTGGATTGAAGCACTTCGGACTGATCTACAATTTCATGTTGCTGGGAAATCCACTTGGAGCCCTCTTGTTCTCTGGTATTCTCGCGGGCTATGTTTACGACGCAGAGGCAGCGAAGCAACATCCTGGTTTTATGGACAACTCTACCACTTCCTGCTTGGGGCCGAGTTGCTTCAGGCTTACCTTTTTAGTTCTAGCTGGTGTATGCAGCTTGGGTACTTTGCTGAGCATAATTTTGACTGTGAGGATAAGGCCAGTATATCAAATGCTTTATGCTGGTGGATCATTCAGGCTGCCTCGAAGTTCACTACATTGAAGGTGAACAATCAATGGCTATCAGGTGTATCCATTTTTGTTACGTGTTCAAGCTCGTTATATGTTTCCTATCTACTCCATGGTGATTGAGATCATCGTACGTATGCTCAAGAAAATAATTGTTTTGGGTATCTTGGGTAAGGTTGGATTCAGCAATGAGAAGTTTCTTCGAACAATATAGAAGATTACTCAATTAATGAACAATAAGATCCTTGTATTCGTCACATACTTGTGGTTTCTGACCTTCTGCAAGCTGGAATGATATGTTGAAGTTTTAGCCATTATTACTAAGCCAATGCAATTTGTAATATGCATTTGATGGTCAGGTCACTCATAAGAATATTGTGCTCAAATTCCTAGCTGCATCTTTGACCATAATTATGCTTGGAGTTATCAACGTATTAATGAGTAAAGCTGCTGAAATCATGAGTCAGAATCCTAGAATGAAATGTTCTTCTTGTTCTTGTATACATAGTTGATATTTTTTATGCTTGCGGATGCATATTTTGCTTTGAGAACCTCAACTAGCCTTGATTACATTATGAGTTTAAAAAAGAAGCAATTTGTTCAGTGGCAATACTAAATCGGAACCCTGTCAAATTGCATACAGACATCAGTAATTCAATGTGGATTTCCTTGTGGCTCTACATTTGTTCGTCGAAAATTATTCATTGAATAGCCTAGTCCAATTTGATTATGTATTTTTCGAACAAATACATCAGTTGACTCTATCTTCCAGATTACCAATATTTCCACTGGACATATATAAGATCATGAGCACAGGGTTTGAAAGAACAAAATTTACAGAGTGATCAAGTCATTTCCGCTCGAACATTAGAAACAGAGCCACCCTTCACACCTTAATCCTACAGGTGCAAGTGAAAAAAGAAGAAGAAGAGAAACAAATTGTATAATGGAAAAAGTCTTATGCTTCAACGGATAACAATTTCTCAGAAAATAGCCCTCAAGTGAAGAGCTTAGTAAGGAGAGAAGGATTCACTACTAACTTGGACAGAAGAAGCGTCACCTTTGTTGTAGAACAAGGCAGTAGAGAAAGAAAGAGTAACATATGGGAATATAAGAAGTTATCATCATAATGTAAGTATATTATCGCATAAAAAGTGTTATCTAAAAGGTGATCATCCACTTTACAACATTTACAACCACCTTAAATTTCTTACTAATTTACCTGAGTGATGACCTTGTCAAGTCTTACTTTGGATCAACTATAATTTGGCGAAGGCAAAGGATGATTCGAGTAAGCTTGCACCAACACAATCGCCATGACATTTACAACATTAAAATTTAGACGAATTCCAAGCGAAGGTCTTCTACTTAAGAGCCTAAGGAGTAGCATCATAGGAATCAAACAAGCCATATGAGTAGTAATGAACACATAGCATGTAAAAAGGATATGAAACATTTTAGGATTGGTAAAGAAAATTAGCATTCCAAATGATGCAAAGCGTGCACATTGCATGCAATGGACAAAAATTGCAGAGCAACACAGTGGCACATTTCTCACCTTTGACTCACCATGCGCAAATGCGAAGCAATCACTTCCCTAATCATCTTCCCTTCCTCATCTCCATCCCCCTCGAAATCCAGAAACTCCTGCTCCTTGACACTTCCGTCGCCCTCCTCCGGCATTGGCTCGCCGCGCTCTAGGAGGTAATTGTGAAGCAGGCAGCTCGCGACGATGACGTACGGCAACGCCTCATCGCATTCGCCATTCCATCTCGTTCCGAGCAGCCGCCAGCGCGCGCGAACTCTTGCAAAAGCGTTCTCCGACACCTCCATCAGCCGAGCGTGGGCATCGTTAAAAATAGAATTTTTGGAACAATCCTCGCTTGCTTCTTCCTTTTTGAATGGTGTGAGAAGCCAGGGAAGAAGAGGGCAGCACGATCCTCCCAAGACATAGCGGCCATTTCCGAGAACCGAATGGGCATTGGAAAGCTTTGATTTTGATAGGATCTCGGCCGGCGTCATCTCCCCGTGCCAACCGACGGAGACGTCGAGGAACCTCCCCTCGGGGTCCACCAGCCCCTGAGCGATGACGGATCCTTCCTTTACCGGGAAGCTCGCGAACCCGATAACGCCGCAGCAGTTGAAGAGGTGCAAGGAATTGAACCGATCGAGGACTCGGGCAGAGCTGAGCTCGAGGAGCTCGCCGAGGCAGTCGGCGATGGCTTTCACGACCTCGTAGAAGGCGCGGCAGGCGACGGCGGGAAGCGGGAGGCCGAAGCGACGGGCGACGGCGCGAAACGGGGCGGCGTGCGCGAGGCGGAACAGGGCGGCGCCGAGCTTGTGGTCGGGGGGAAGAGCGAGGGAAGTGGAAGCGGAAAGGGAAGGGGAGAGAGCTTGCAGGAGATGATAGAAGGAGGACCTGGACATGCGAAACGAGTCGAGCCATAAGGAGGAGGAGGATGAATGAGAAGGGGACGAGAGAAAGCGGAGGAACCAGGAAGAGGGGAGGGCAGGGGAGGGGAAAGGGGGCTCGAGGGAGATAGTGGTTAGGGTTAGGGTTTGAAGGGGGAGGGGGAGGAGGGAGAGGAGGCGGGAGAGGGAGAGGGAGGAGGAGAGGATAAAGGAGTCGAGGGCTAAGGTCTGCGAGGGGAGGAGGAGGAGGTCGTGTGAGGAGAGGAAGCGGAGGGAGAGGGAGATGGATGAGGCGAGGAGTGAGAGGAGAGGGTTGAGGTCGGAGATGGTGAAGAGGGAAGCGGTGGACGAAGAGGAGGAGGGTTTGGGTTTCTCGTTCCAGTGAGGAGGAGGAGGAGGGAAAGAGGAGGGTTTGGGAGGACGACGTTTTCCGGCGCCGACCATTTGTTCGTTGCTGCTTTTGTGCTTTGCGCGAAAAATTGGGTATGAGGGAGTGTGGAAGTGAAGTGTGAAGTGATGATGGTGACAGGAATTTTGTCGATTCCTTTTTGGTTTCATTACTTATTAGTTTTCTCATCATATTGTCAAATCTGCAAGCTCGCATGTTATTTATAAAAAGGTCAACCTTCTGTGAACTTATTAATAAGAATAAGGCATGGTACCGAATTTTGGGATGGCCGATTGTGTGCAGCTCCAACTGCTGCAGCACGTTGACTCGGATAGTTGCAGACCCAATTTTTATTTATTTTTAAATATAGAAGAGTATAATATAATATATTTTTATTATAGTACTATGGATTCTGGATTCTGGATTCTATCCAAAATCTGTGTTTAATGGAGCTTGTATCCATAAGTTTAGGGCCATCATAGCAAGCCACCTATGGTCCATATGGAAATAGAGATACAAGCTTCTCTTTGCCTAATAACAACGAGCACCTTAAAATTGTGACTCACAAAGGCATAACATTGGCCAGGAAATTTTGTGATGCCAAATGGTGATATGATCATTTGGTCTTCCATTGTGTTCTGGTGGAGGTGCAAAGAGGTTGATTGGAGGAGGGAGTCGAGGATGCTGGTGGAATGTATATTATTGGAATTAGATGCTAAAGAGCTACTTCATCTTATCAATGGTGTTGCTGAAATTCCTGTAGATATGACGACTGTGATTTGGTCCATCGGAGGAACACCGAGGTTTGGTTTGAGAAAAATTCTACGTCCCCGAGGAGGTTGGATCCGGTGATGGTCAAACCGTCCGAGTCGGACGGGTGCGCCAGAACATCTAGTGATCCAGGGGTGCCAATGTGTCGATCGCGCTCGTTATTTTATTTTACTTTTTAGGATAATTACACTAGAACCTCATAATTATTGCTTATTTTTATATGCACCTCCTCATTTTTTTCTTTTAATTTCAATGACCTTCTAAACTATGAAAAACTATGGTGGTGTTGACATATAATATCATATTATCAATTATCCTTAATTTTGCCTCTTTTTTTTCTTCTTAAATAGAATTAAAGTAGTCTTTGGAAGACATAAAATTTGTCGTGTCATAGATTTATTATTTAATAGAAAAAATAATAATCTTATGCAACAGTTCAGAAATGTCTTAGATGTAATTATCTCTCTCATTTTATACCCCCAGGTTTGGGAGAAAGAAGTTCCAACTACCATCCTAAACTTTGGTCAATTAAGATGGAAGTCTGAACCATTAGCTCCAGCCAAATTCAAAGCACTTGATCTATGTCGTGAATGCAACCTCAATTTTACATCTCCAGCTCTGTCATGTTGATTGATGAACTTTCCAGTTTGGCTCGGCTTCAGGATTGCCTCCAAGCATATCCTCAAAAATGCATTTCAACGTATGCATATCCTCAAAATTAATCCGCAATCTTTTCTCAAACAAGGAAAAGTAAAACCTCATACATGTACAAATTTCCAAACTAATCTCTTAAATCATTTCTGATTAGCACAATGCAACAGTTTACAAATTGTAATGCATTATACAATTTCCAAGAAATGTCTGGACATTAATACTTTCATTGCCCTTAACAGATAAAAACAAATATTTACAAGAAGTCCATATGTTCAACTAGAAGATTGCAGATCAAGCAGATTGCTGAGGAAGCATATTTACATTTTTATTTCCTCGGCATTAGTTACAAGAAGAGAAAGGAAGACTTCCAAACACACTGGACACCAGATATATGCACACTTACAAATGAGTCTCCATTGCTTGACCAATCTTGAGCATATGCATCTATTTACATAAGATTGCTGCACTGGTTGATTATTTACAAAGGACCTTGATGTTTGAATTACTCGGGTCGCACACTGACCAGATTAGGAAGAGCAGCCAATTGAAGCTTCTTTATCTCAGTTGCAGTCACTTTGCAGGACTCCAAAGAGAGCGACCTCAGATTCTTCAGTGGTTTCAGATGCTGAAGACCGGCATTGGTTACCCGAGAATTTGAGACGTTTAGAGAAACCAATGCAGTAAGTCCTATAGTAGATTGATGTCAGAATATTATCCCAGAAATACCACAAACACTCACAAAATATACAGCGTTCAATTATGAAAGTAATTAGTGAAATACCAGAAATCAACTCCAGAGTTCTGTCTGTGAGATTCCCATTTTGGGACAGATTTAAGAGAGTCAAAGATGTGAGGTCCTTGATGTTCTTCACACCAGCATCAGTTATTGACCCACCACATACCTCAAGAGACTTGAGGTTCTTGAAATCTGACAAGCCAAGCATGTTATCTAGTGAATAAGGACAAATTCCCATTTCAAGAATAAGATTTCCACTAAACAGGTTAACAAGCTCATATTGCAGAATTATCTAGCAAAGGAAAACATCAGAAGATAAAACATAGGGCAGGTTTTCTAAGTAATGGCCCTAGCCCTCATATGCTGGGAAATCAATAACCCAGAACTGTTCCTGCCATAAACATGGCAGCAATTCAGAGAACTGAAACCAAGTTTATAGGAGTAAAACCTTGAGTACTTGTGCTTATTCAACAAGACGAATGATCCAGAAATAAATTTCATTGCATAAAGAATCTTTCAACATTTCTTTGCATAACTAATGGGCAGTAAAGCTTATGTTGCATGACAAGCTAATAATAACTAAACAAACAGTAAAAGGGGATATTTTTTGGAATATTACTAATTAAATACAAGACTACTTACGCCGGAAGAAGTTTGTTCCAAAGTCCGTGATACGAGCTCCAAAAAGATCCAGATGAGTTAATCCACTAAGACCTGCATCCATCAGACATCACAGCATCAACACTAGAAATTCTTCTACAGTGGATGGTAGAAATCTGCAATATATGCAAATTCTATATAACAAAAATCCAGCCTTTAATACCAGCTATTACAGATTGGAATAATATGGATCCTTATCCTGAACCACCTGTTTCAAGTCTTTCGACCAATGTTCTGTCTGAGAACTATCATGTCTATTTTTACTACTCCCAAGTTATTTTTTCAGGTAAATATCAAAATTGCCCCTGTATTTATGCCTAAAATCAAACTATTTCTGAACTTTTATTTATATCACTTTGTCCCCCCCTCCCCCCACCCAATGATTTAGACTAATGTAAAACTGTTACAACTTTTTCATCCAAATCTAACAGAGAAAATATAAATTATGATAATACCCCTATGATAGTAATAATCTTATTATTCGAGTAGATATAAATCTTCTGCCCATATATTTATGATTGAAAATTTTCATTTCATAAAAGTATAATTAAAGAGAGGTACATTGGGATAGGTATATAGTAACCAAGATTTGAGACCTGTAATCTTAAGATAAGTAGATAGAGAAGGTTGAAAATACATTTTATTTTAAATTTAAAGAATAGGATATAGTGAGTAAATTTAATGGAAGGAGGACAAATTTGACAAATTTGACATTCTAATATTCATTATGGAAGGAAAATTCCCACTAATAGTTTTTTTAAGTTTTTCTGTACTTTATTTGTTACATTTGAATAGAAAAGTTAATAGTTTCACATTAGACTAGACTCTAGACCATAGAGGGTAAGCAATACAAATGAAAGTTTAGGGTAATTCAATTTTAGGCAAAACCATCTCGTCACAATTTGTAATTTACTCTTTATCTTTTAAATCTTACCTCCCTCTAGAGGCCCCCTTATACAGAAATCATTCCATGCTAGTGTTACAATGGTCTACGGTCTAAATTTGACACGACAACTTATCTGATACAAGTTTAGTTGATTGGTATATCCGGCTCACCCTCCATGGTTTTCTATTCGACTCTTTGCCAATAACCCCAGTCATCCATCTAAATATTTGTTATAAAACTTTCGGTGAACAATTTAAAGGGTTACTGTTACAAGATTAAGGTTGCAAGGGGCAAAAATTCCAGATTTACCAGAAAGCAATTTCACACAAAGAAATCATAATGCTGATGCAATCCTACAAGGAAAGTTTATGCACGTATTATCACAAATTTAGGCACCCAATTAATCAAATTAAAGCTAGGTCAGTAAATATTGTTCATAAATCCAACTAATGCAAAAAATTTATACTGCAAAAGCCCATGCACAGAAGTGCTTTAAAAAAAGGTCTCCAAGATAATTCAAAATGGGGGCCATAACAATGGCAGGATAATTACCACATGCCAACAAGCAAAATATACGAACCTTATTGTTATGGAAGTGGATTTTCACATTTATATTTCACTTAGTGAAAAAAAATCTGCCTTACCTGTAAGAGCTGATAGTCCAGCATCTGTGATTTGGCGAGCATCCAGATTAAGTGATCTCAGGGATGTCAATCCAGAAAGCTTCCTCAAACCATTGTCAGTGACCAAAGTAAAGGAGAGATTAATATTCTGCAAGTTGCACAAGCCTACAAAATTCCCAATATTGGTCAACTTTCAAGTTAATACAGTAAGCTTTTCATTTTAAGAACACAAAACTGAAGCACCTTAATTTCTCGAAAGCATGATGCAAAACCTGACAATCTTAGCTAATTAGGATTACAGATTTATATCTAACAGCTGGGGAAAAATGAGTTACTATTAGAAAGAAAAGTATAAGGTTAGCAAAATCATTGGTACCGAGAAACATGTACAATATGTGAAGTATTTTATCAAATTAATGATCATATGCCACAAGATAACAACACAGCAAACCATAAGATGCTACATGCTCAGAATTCATCCAACAAATACCTCCACTAAAGTATCGTTCACATCTAAAGAAGCAAGCAGAGAGAGAAGAAGAGAGACAAGGAAGATGAGCTTCTAACAAAGTCAACATCGAACTATTAAGCTAGCTCAACAGAAGCTAATCATGCAAATATATGGGACAGGTACCTTAAAAAAAAAGCTTTGTTATCATTATCAAAGAATAATTAGAAAAAATGGTCAACAAGAATTCATTGCCTTAGCTTCTCTTTTCATCTTTCCAGCAGTAACAACCATTTAAGACATGCACATGTTGGTGGATCTACAACCCAACTTGGTGGCTAAAATGTATGAATATATTAAGCACTAAAACGAGGGTAAGTAGCCTCCATAATTACATGTCAACAACTGCAGTGCACATGCTAAATTTCTAGAGACGAGCAATCTGCACAAAGTTACCCAAGAACTGGCTTCCCATATCGACATAATGCATCCAAATTGGAGAGATCAAGAACATAGGAATTTAACCAGATCAAAGATTGATCATCACAAGGTCTGCTATCTGCTTAATACTAGAAGACTCCAAGTCTCCAATAATCATATCTGTGAACATTTTACAAGAATGTCTTGTCGGAGTAACCCATTACTTATGGGTGGAATGGCCACAACACAAGCAATCTTCGTAGGGAGAATTGTAGCAATAGGAGGACAGATAGGAAGGTCTGAAAAGAATCGTGGCAATAAGATTTCAAAGGTTTGAACAATATAATTAATACTAATAAAATTAATACAAACTTAACGGTAAGGCTAAGGGAGGTCATGATGCTTCATTGAGTAATGGGTATAACAAGAAATTCCTCTCAGAATTTAGAACAGATGAACAAGTCAAGGGTCTACCAAAATATTAGGAAAGGAAGAATATGCCAATAGAATGCTAAATAAACTCTTTTGTACAAGCTAGAATTTACCTCATATAGAGGTCAAGCCATATTCATGCTCCATTAAGTAACACAAGAATTACGCTAAAATGCCACATGAAATGTACTTAAACAACTTATGCAAAAGAATGCTAGAACTATTCTGCAATCTATTCTTCTACACAAAAGAAAACTCTATGCGCAAAGCAGAGATCACATTTTAGGAAATATTTAGTTTCACAAGATTTGGTAATTATATCATTATTCATAAGCTGCAAAACAAACCAGAGAGATGGCGGAGCCCATTGCTTCCAACTTCAGTATCTGATAGCTCCAAGCTTTTCAAGTGCAGAAGATCTAAAATGAACATGCAAAATAAAGTATAAGGATCTTACAAGTAACATATTTCCAATATATCTTCTTTAATTACCTTCATGTACATAACAGTGAACCTGTCATACAATGGTATAAACTGGTAGAAACTGAGTCAATAATAATAAGATGAAAATGCAGTTTTGCATGTTACTCCAGAGCAATACCATTAATCTTTGGCAAATCAATTATTCAAAAAGAGATGCTTCTCAGTAGAAGCAGGAGAGAGAGAGAGAGAGAGAGAGAGAGAGAGAGAGAGAGAGAGAATAAGGTAAGAAGCAGGAGGTAAAGTCGTAAAAAGAGGAGTTACAGGTTCTTTTGTCCTGTTAAACTAAACCAAGGAATTGAATTATTTGACATAAAACCAATCATTTCTATGTCATTATCAACTCTGTAAATCCTTTCCTATGAAAAACACCAAGCTTGATGTAAACAAGGGCTACTTAATTGAAACATGACCAAAAAAGTAGAACAAAAGCTCACCTTTCAAGTTTAATAATCCATCATCACCGATCTTACAAGAATCCAAGTTTAAGCTCTCCAAATTGATCAGTTCTACAAGGAAGAGAAAGATCACACAAAGTTTAGTATCTAAAGGAAATAAAAAAAATCAGAAAGCTCACTAGTACTGGAGACTTAAACATAATGGTGAATATCCTAACCACATTTCACATCCGAAAACAGAATATATTGAAAAGGTATGGCAATGATAAATGTAACATCACAAGAAAGTACAATTGCTTACAAAATATGAAACCAAGCATGTATTACTATTATCCTATCCAGTGGACTGGACTGACTACAAAGCTATTAGCATATTCCCATAAGCAGATGAGAAAAGCTAGCAAAGGAATTAGAAGCAATGTAAAGGAGTCAGAATCTAGGAGCACAAATTCCTGGGAGTAATGTTTAAACCTCAGTTGAGTGTCAATCTATCACCACAAGCGCATTCAGGTTGAAAAATGTAAATCTCAAAGCAAACCTATCAATCAAGAACATTGATATGGAAGATGCAAGCACTCAACTTTCTAACGATGGGGGTTCTCTTTCAGACACTCAAGGTGTCAAATGAGAACAAGTTCGACCCTCTGATCATCTTACATTATACCCTAGATAATGCCCTAGCTATTAGGGAAAGCAAGCAAAGTACTTATCTTCCTCATAATTCTACTTATATCTGCCAAACACAACAATATTAAGATGTGAATAACAATAATTGCTCAACGACATTTGCCTGTACAATGCCGGAGAGGAATTTACTCATGAACTTTTTCCAAATAATAAATTTCCCATATGCTGGCATACGTACAGTCTATTAATATAACACTTATAAGTTTCTCACCTTTTGGCACAAATTTTAAATAGATAAATAACTACTGAAAATAGATTCACCTTTTAGATGCACTAAGCATGCATCAGTGATGTTGTTGAATCCCAAGTTCAAGACTTTTAACTTCACAAGCCCTGCAACACCAACATGTGAGCCAGACAAATGAACATGGAATACAACAAATTAGCTGACAGAAATTTGAAAACCCAATGTTAAAAAGATAATGGATGCTTGATTTACTGTAGTGAGAGGTGGGAACCTATGCAACTAAGATAACACTGCTTAAGATAGGTAAATATAACCCTAGACAGGCAACAAACATGAAAAGTATGTCAATTAAACATTTGGTCTCTAAGATGCCCAAACATGCCAAAGAATAGTCTCTTATTTGTCTTCCATGGTGTATGGTTGAAATTACCAAGGCATTCATCATTTCATCTGAAATAAGACCTCTAATTCCTCAATGTCCAGTCAATCAATGCTTACCTGCAAAATTCTCACAGCCATCATCATATAGGCCGCATCGGTTGAGATTCAAAAATACCAGTGAAGAAAAACCTGTAAAATAGAAGTGTTACATTCAGATGTTTTTGTTTATAAGAACTAAACGAGAACATTTCTAAGTTCTACCATGCTGCAAATAGCTCTCCATTTACCAACACATAAATCCTTATCAGAACATTTTGCAGAAATAAGTGCAAATTTTGCTAAGAGACATCATTTTAAGATATGCCCCAACTCTCGACACTTGAGAATACAAGAAATAAATTATCCAATAATTAAGATGTAAAAGCCATGCGAGTTTTTTCAGCCTACCATAAAATAAGGATCATCAAAAGAGATGGCTAGACTTTGAAGCATGGATACACAAGGACCAAAATGCCAGAAGGTATGAAATCATGATAGAGATCTATAGCCGAAACAGAGATACCTCCTTTCCAGCAAGGAAACAATTTAACCTCTTATAGTATACAATATAATAGGCAACAAAATGATAGTTCTCTAAAATTGCTTCAGGGCCTTTTATCCCCTAGATATGACAGATAAAGTGTCAAAATGTTTAATTAAAATTTACTTTCACTTTTCTTGCACTGTTTCCTTCCTCGATGACATTTCACTTCTCCCCAACTTTTATCTCCTATGTTTAATTTCTGGAGAATTTCATCTCTAATGCTGGTTTCTCAATATTGTATTTATCCCCTTTATGAGAACTGTTTACAAATCGATCCTTGCATTTTTGAATTTAAGCTGCAAAGAACACCCTACTTAATCTAACCTGACAGGGTCTGACAAAAAGTCAAAAATGTGTCTGCAATCACATATTGCAATTTCAATTGATTTCACTATTTCCCCAAAAATACCATTACTCTCCATCTTCAAGAGACTCCTTTTCTTTCCACTTGATTACCTATCCATTCATCACAAAAACAATGAACCTATTGCCATTTCTCAGAAACATTGCTACGAAACCCAGTGTCGCTGTCACTTGTTGACTCACATAGAACATGCCACCAGCAGGCCAGACCAAATTGCTCCCTTTGGCCATATATTCTTTATTCCAGTTATTGAACAGTAAGAACTAATTCAAGTAATCATGGAGAGCATATCACATCATGAGCCATCTCACAAACTTTTATACATTACGCAACTTTATCTCCTATTCTCCTTGTCATCATGTCTCCTTTAGATTCTAAAAAGTACACTTGTAAGTTCTATGTCCCACAAATGCCAGAACTTCCTGTTTCCAACCTGTGAAAATTGATTACAGAGAAGCCTGTTGATAAGTTGTTATAGGAGAATTAGCATTCCCTAAGGACTTCTCACTGAGGTTGTGCAATAAAAATTGCAAATTTCTCACAACAGAATAGAAACAAAGTATATCCAAAACAATAGAATAACACAATGACCCTCTAGAAAATGATAAGGTTCAGGATAAGCTCAAAGGTGCAAGACCTGCACTAGCATCTGAACATGCGTAAGGACTCTCCACTAATAGCCCAATCCATTAGAACACATCAAGTGGCATATAATTTTTATGCAATTTTCTCAAAATAAGGGTTTACAAAAACAGCATATACAGAACAATGCTATTTTATTCAGTAAAAACCGATAAAGTTTATCAGCAGAAGAAATGGGACAACTGGACAAGACCTGAGATATCCTCTAAACAAGCAGCAGTCACTGGGCAACCCTCCAAATTCAAGTGAGCTAGTTTTGATAGGCCTGCACAGCAGCACAGCAGCAGCTATGAGAAATAAATCAAATTGGAAATGGAAGTCTACCAGATATAAAGTTATGAACAAAGCAAAAACTGTAGAAAGAATGTAGCTCAAAACAACAGAAATCAGTGCTTATCTAGAAAGCATAAAATATTTTGTTGAAGCATACCTTTCAAATGAGAAACACCTGTGTCTGTCACTCTACAACATGACATTTCCAATTCTTTCAAGTTTGTCAGACCTGAATCAAGGGTATGCATGTCATTACGCAATCAAAGGAAAAGAACGTGCTGAGGAGCTAAATGATGTGTGTCATCAAACTCAAATTCAAGTTTGCATATAAAGATGCTCCACAAAAGTAAACCATATGTTCACTTTAGTTTCAAACCTAGCAAAAAGGACTCAAAGCCTTCATGCAAGCAAGCAAAGTAGAAGGAAGACGAGGAAGTGGAGCTGTCATAGAAGTGGTAGCTTCCCCCGACAATGTACAATACAAAAGTCATGACCATGAAAAAAAAAAGCCCCTAGATTAACTAGTTCACTGAAATGTTCCCACTACCATCTAGTATTTCACTATTTTGTAAGCGCTTAATTCATATAAATGAAACAAGTTCCCTGATTTCCTCTCCTATTTTTTGAAACACTAGGCCCGTTCACTTTAAGAATAACTTTTTCCTTATTATAGAATACAATCTCTTATTTCAGAATAACAACTAAACATTATAATGATATTATTTTATAATACAGATACTATTTATTAAAATTATATCTTATATCACAAATTAATTCAATTACTAATTTACCATTGATATCTAATCCCATCAATCTACTTTATATCAAATCAAATGTTATCTATCGTAATTTTATAAAAGATAAAAGATCTTTTTTTATCTTTTCATTCACTTTATATCACATCAAAGGTAATAATTACATTCTTATTCTAAAAATACAAATAAACTCAATCATAATTATTCCTAGAATAAAGGGTTCATTTTGATAATAACAAATATGAATACCTATTTTAGAATTGCCTTTATTCCTAAAGCCCTCGTTTGCTTTGGGTTTAGGGAAGGTCTCTAAACTGGTTTAGGGACCCCTAAACCAGTTTAGTAACCAAACACTAAAATAACTTCATTTTCTTTAATCAAATTCAGTCCTCAATAAATAATTAAATAATAATATATAAATTTTATTATTTTTTTAATTTGATTCTAATTTTACTCTTGACATGACTAACATCTATCAATTTAATATCTTATCAATCTTATCTCTTCTCTTTTTTCTCCTCTCTGTCTCATCTCTTTTGCAAACTACTCAAATATTATACTATGTTCTCATGTAATGAAAACCTTAGAAATAAAATAAAAATTACAAGGAAATAGTATAAATAATTGAGCAAATAAAATATAATTATTTTTAAAATATTTTTACTAAAAATATCGTTTAATGTAGATTTAATAAAAAATTATTTAAAATAAAAGTAACTTGTCGATTGTTAAAAAGGGTATAAAACATTGTTTTACGAGATTAAAAATAAATCTACGGAGTTAAGATTAACTAAATTAGTTGATTTATGGGCTTAGAAGACAGCAAAGGCGAGTTAGCTGGCTTATAAAAGAAGCCAGCAAACGTTGTTTTGCAGGCTTAAAAATAAAATTACAGGCGTACGGAATAAAATTGCTATTATAAATTAACCGTACATATCCAATGGTTGTGTAATAAATATCACATGAGGTTTATTTTAAAAAAATTAAAAAAAATCATGATGAGTCACTATTCTGACATTTGCAGGCTTATATGTTATATATTTGCGGGCTTAGTCAGATAATTTGCTGACTTAGAATGTGAAGTCTGCAAATACGAATAATAAAATCATATATCGAGATTTATCAAATCATGTCTAATTTCATCATCACTATCCTTTCTGTTCTCCTCTCTCCTCTTTCTCAGCAAAGAAAATGAAGAGAGAACAATTTTGTTTGTGGGTTTAATAGTCAAGCAATGCGTTCCGTTTGCGAACTTAATTGCAAGACATGTTCAGTTTGCAAACTGAATTTGCAGGCTTAATCGCTCCTAGTGTGTTCAATTTGCGGACTTGATTTGCGGGCTTATATAAAAGATGCAAGACAGCAAATATATCTTTCATATTCATTTAAGCTAGCAAATTGCAATTATAGACGCCATATAAGTCTACAAATAATTTTAAAATATATCTCCCATATTCATTTAAGCCTGCAAATTACACTTAAGCTTACAAATATATCTCCCATATTCATTTAAGCCTGCAAATATATCTCCTATATTCATTTAAGTCTACAAATTACACTTAAGCCTGCAAATAATTTAAAAATCACATTTAAGCTCACAAATAACTATTATAGACACCACATATTATTCATAAATTATAATAATGACCACCATCATTACATAAGAAGGGTAATTTTGTCCATTAAATTTACATCACATCCATTTCCCTCCAAAACTAATATTTTTTTATTTTTTTACATCACATCACAAATAATAAATACACTCTTAAACTAGTTCAGAACCAAACATCATATTACCTTAAACTAGTTCAGAACCAAACATCATATTACCTTAAACTAGTTTAAGATACCCAAATCAAGACTAAGAAATTAAACTAACTAATCGAATTTAAGGCTTAGTCTTAAACCAAACGGGGCCAAAGTGAACGAGGCCTACCAAATTTGGAAGCTAAAATTGTTCCTCATATGTCAAGAGTTCTAATCTTTCGGCTATTATTAACAGTTTGTCATTTGCTTCTTTTTCCTAAAGCAAGCACATACAACTAAGTCAACCTTTTGATTACTTATAAGACAGGAGAAGCAAGAATACTAGGTAGTATCTCCCCCAGCTAGATGAACATAAATGTGAAAGATCACCATTTAAGAATTTATTAACATTTGATAGCTTCAAAAGAATTACTAGAACATGAGAAGTATTGCTACAAAGATAAGCAGCTTTCTTCTCCAATATGCATAGTTTTCAACAACAAAATGCAATGCCTTTGAAGTTGGTACTTGGTAGATGGCCAATTAGACAAACTTTCTAATCAAAGAGATCTATTCGGTTCAAGAATATTATTAAACAGAGGTGAATTTATAGCCTTAAGTCATGAGAAAGATTTTCATAATCAGTGAGTTGGTGAGTTCACCTTGCGCCATCCAATTAAATCAGAAGTTTTATGAAGATGCATCTTCATTTATATTTGCCACTTATAAGGTAGAATGAAAACATCTTGGTCATAAGTGGCATCCAGCCACGTATGGAAACGGACATTGTTGAATAGACCCTAGGAACAACTAAAAGGATTTTTTATAAAAAAGAACAGGTGTTGCATGATTCCTCATTCCTGTATCCTTGAGAATGTTAACCTAAAAGGCTAAAACCACACGGATGATATAATACTGCATACTCGGTAGATATATCAATTCAAACTTCCACCCATTATCCCCATTTTCCACAGATGCATGGATAGATACAAGAGATGTATGAAAGAAGATTACAATAAGGATGTGCAGGAATAGTGGGTTAATCTCGATCACAAACATGTAGTTCGAAAAATAGGATAAAGCTTGTGATAACACAAACAAAAGAAAGATAGCATGATCCCCATCAACATGTGTTAGCAATTTGCAAGAAGAGTATAAGGCTACTTTGACATGGATACAAACAGCTTGGTCATAGAACAGGATGAAAAATCTAATGAGGATTCAGTAAATTGCAATGTGATATCAACAGAAATAAGAGGCCTCTACACATTGAATTTTGTCACTATAACTGTTAACTTGTTGGCAGATATTCCATATAGAATTTTGCATGTATTGAGGAAGAAAAGTTGAACTTGACATCCTAGAATCTACCACTTGAGTACCAACTAAACCTAAACAAAACCATGAGATTAACCCGCAATAAAGATTCTTTCAGACTTATACTCTTAGATCTATAATGTTTGCAAACTCCACAAGATAGTAGCAGGTGGTTCACACATACTTGCAATAAGTTTAATATATTAGGAACAAATTCCAACAAAAATCAACTTAAAAGACTTCTAGATATACAAAGAAATATAAGTAAATTAAGAATATAGAGAGAGGGAGAAAAACAGATGAGAGAGCCACCTGACAAAGGCTTCATATCTTCATCTGTTATACAATTACAATATCTGACATTAAGAGACTCAAGTTTTGTCAAACCTGAAAAGAGAACAATACTGTTGAAACATATTGACTTGAATCAAAATACCAGCACTCCAAATTAAAAAACTAATAGGAAGCATATAACATTGAATTATCATTTAGCAACTAAGAGATGGGGACAGATGCACATGCATTTCTAAACATATTGTTTGAGAGGAAGACCGATAAAATCTTTGAATTCCCATTCAAGGAAGTGAGTATAGATGCTTGAGATTATCTTGCTTGTCACCTTCTACCACATTAGAGATAAAGTACTGAAGGAAGCCTGAGGATGTGTACATCTATACTCTGGTAAGGTAATTTTGCTGTTCTTCTAAAGTCATACTACTAAATGGATGTCATGATGAACCTTGTAAACATTTATATCTGAGCAAAGCCAGTGACTTGTAGTGCTAACACTAAACATAGTTTAAACTCGAAAGTCGGAATAATGGAGTTTGCAAGAACTTTTCTACAGCATAATAACCATAACCTTAGAGAAGAGATTGATTATTGAGGTCGAGAATGGCAGTAAAGTACCAAAGTATGTCTTCTTAAACAAAAAGTATGCCATAGGAGTGAAGACTAATCAAGACAACTTTGAGCTTTTGTATAGCTTTCAAGTAAATTAGAAGTGCATAGGAATCTATAAATGTATCAACAGCTACAAATGAGCTTACAGACGAAAGAGGACCGATCACTGTATTTGTGATTTTTTGCTGGAAAGCAATCTAATATAATAAATGTATTTCTGCAAAATGTAAAGAGAAACAAGTGAAGAATCATCAGGTGAATGATTATGATCAAACCATCCTTTTTACGCAAATCAGTCTTCCATGAAAGCCTAGAGAAAATTGTGTCATATACTATTGCCCAATAAGACTCGAACATATGGTTAACTTCCATAGGATAATAACAATATAGTAAATATCCATCATCATGTATAGAAGAGTTGTACTTCATAGGGTAGGAAAAGACCTTTTAGATGAACTAAACCTCCATGAATCTTTAAGCATCTCTCCAGATCCAAATTAACCAAATTAAGTAAGTTGGCAAAAGTTTTCATTCCTTCAGCAGTTATAGCATTGCTTTTCTTCAAGCCCAAAGACGTCAAGTTTGAAAGACCTACAAAGATGGAAAACCCAGGGTTAAAGAAACGAAGAAACAGAAAAATGAACAATCATGGTTTGGTAATGAACCAAAACCAGAATGGAGATACAGAAGTCAAATAACAAGCAGGCCTAAGAGAGATCATCTAACTAATTCACCCCTATACAAAAGAACAAAGAGAAAAACTAATTATATTACTACAAAACAGAATTTACAAGAGAACAAGAAAAGCCTAAAAGATGGTTTTGTGCTGGGACCTGAATAACTTGTTTAGCAGTTTTAATACATAACACATTTAACATGTTTAACTCTTAACTCATTTAACATGTAGGATCTAATTAACCCATGTAATCATTTAACCCGTGTAACCTCTTCAAAAGCTACGTAGTAAATGATGAAGTACATTCTCTCAAGACTAACAACAAAAAACCTTCTCAACTATACACTTCCAACTGAAACTGTCAATGCTATATAAGCCGTTAATCATACAAGGAGGTTATTGGAATACATAAGTACATTCTCTCAAGTCAGCCACTGCAGAATAAGTCTCCACAGTTCCATATAGATAGCAGAGAAAAAATGAAAAGATACAAGGTTCTCCAGTGATTAACTTAGAAAGAAAAAGGCAGCAATCTGTGAGCTACCGGCATCTATATTCTATCAAGGAATAGAAAGTTGGGATGAAAGTGGTAAAAGAAAAGGAACCTTCATGTGAAACATAACAGCGAGATATAAAGTCAGATAAATGAATACTGCTTACCAGACAAGTTTTCCAGGCCATGGTCTGAAATCTGGTCACAATAATCAAATGTCAAGTTCTGTACATTGGAGCAATTTTTTAAGAGGATCAAGCCACAATCGGTTACATCAGAACCAGAAACATCAAGGGATAGCAAGGATTGCCCTTGAGAAGAAACTACAGCCATCCAACTGTCCTTTACTCCAGGGTACTCTCCCAAATGAATATCCTGATTCCATGAAAGGCATTATAGAGCCAATAATGACATACCAACAAGTCATTGAATAAAGCAGAGTGAGATACCAATAAGTCATTAATTAAGTTCGCTAGCGATGAATTATTACTACCTATGTACAAGAAATAATAAACTACCAAACCTTGTTCCATCACAATGGTTTGGCTAGAGTGCGAAGTTGCAAAAATTTATGATCAAGAGTTCACAACTAATTCTTTCTACTTATTAGCATATCATTGTGCATATAGCTCTCAAATGTTATATCGCAGTTGCCAGGAAATCCCATAACTTAGTCAAGAATTCATCAAACATTACCTGCAGGGCACAATCACGAAAGGCTTCAAGAGTGACATCATTGAGGGAGAGAGATCGCGCCAATTCATTAAATATCTGCTGACTTATATCTCTCGGGAGAATGGAAAAGCTACTATACTTATTGATATCCTGTTATCACCGTAACACAGAAGAAAAATGTTAAGGGGACCCAGAAGTGCAAAACAATAGCTCAAACTAAAATACCAACTCAGGTCAAGTACCTCCCGAACTTTGGCGACACAAAGTTCCAACAGGGATGGGCAATTCCCCTGCCCCTGACGATGACTGTCGGAGCCACACCGCGGCAGCGTGAACAAAAGCCATTTAGAACTGCCGGTTTTAGTGTATCTTCCGGAGGACCTCAACGGATCACCCTCGTCGACCAGGTGGTCCCTCTTCCGGGAACAAGCTCCCCCCATGGAAATCAAGTATCTTGCACTCACTTCTATGACAACCCAACAATTCCACTCTCTTCTACCAAACTATCCTCCATTTCCAGCATAACCAAAACTCCAAAAACCCTTCGCTATCTTCCTCTCCATTCTACATGCAAACAATCTAAGTCAAAACAGGCTTCTCATCTCCAATAACCAGAACTTCTATAATGAATCATTTATTTCGCATAGATATAGAAATCCAAACACCCAATCGGCTTAGATTAACATTAGCAAAAAAGTGCAGACGAATTCGACAATTCAAGAGAACTGATCATCCCATAGACGATTGAACAAGAAGAATCCAAAGCCCTATCACTATCAATTATCTACGATCACTTCAACCAACCCCATAAGGTCATAAAAATATATCACAACCAAAATAAAATAAAAATAAATCGTATTATTAAACGATCGGAACTCAAATTCTTCCCTAAAAATCAAAACAGACAAGGAAAGGGAGATAAAGAATCAAAACCTTTGTTAGGGTTTAGAAGAGAAGAGGAGAGAAGAGAGAGAGTAGGAGAATCAGGAAGGGCGGAGAGAGAGGCAACCGAAGCGGCAACAGACGAAGGAAGAAAAAGAAATAAAAGGAAGATAGGTGGAGTGCGGGCAGGAAGCTGGTGACTCTCCGAAGCGACGGATGGGCGACACGTGTTTGTCCTTCCTACGCCGTTACCCCGTTTCGGGGTGGTGCGGATAAGGAAGGAAAGGAGTCGGACCCACAGCGGCGGCGAACCACATCGCTCCACCACTCCAGATTCTTGCACCAGTGTGGACCCCGATGTTTCAGCCAATCGGGAGAAGAAGGATGGTGTTTGTTGACCGTGACGCACAGAGGATCCTCGCTAAAGAGCAGCATTCTTTTCTCCGAGCGGTAGAAGGTATCTGGGAAACTGATCGCTACCGTCCCGGGTGCAGGAAATGCTAAATTTTGTTACTTGGCAACTACTGATCGGCTTCAAATATGTTCAGTGCGTAGTGAATTCCTGCATTGTGAATTATAGACGATCAGTTCCCGGTATCTCGGTTCGACTCTCGCGCACGCTAAGGGCCGTTCGTGCTCCTTGCGAAACTTGGGGGAATGGAGAGGTGGGACCGACACGTCATTAAAATGAATTTAATGCAATTATTTTCGGTAATCTTTATACTCTACCCATTTAATATCTTGGTGGAGTTGCCGTGACTGCGAACTTCGATAAGTTAAAGCAAGTAGCCAATAGGGAAGATGATTAGGCGGCCTTGCTCTGGTGAGTAGATGCGTAGGACTAGTTTTTTGTGTTGTTGTCTAAGGTACAACTTATCGATATACGAGGAGGAACGATTCGCTTCCTTGACTACATTACACGTGGGCCCGTTCGAAGCACTCATTTGTGGACCCCACGACAAGGACAAATACTGGACCAATTCAGTGCACGATTTGAAGACGTTTGCAGGTTCGGAATTCCGAATTCTTTTTATGGGGAGAAGATTGTCTGCAGATCTAGTTGCAGGAACTTGCTGTAATAGGGTACTTGGCATTTCTCACTGATGTTAAAAGAACAGCCGGCTAGTTTAAAGGAGTAAATTCCTGCAGCCAGGGATGATGCAGACAATCTTCTGACATTTAATTGCCTGTGGGCGACACTTATCGGCCACGAGGGTACAGTACTGCTTAGCTCGTGACACTGGGGAGTTGATCGTCTGATAGCTCGAATGCAGGAATCTCCTGCAGTCCAGAGATCGTGTATTTCAGTATTTGGGCCTATTTTTGACCAAACTAGCTCAGTTCCAAAATTAATTTATCAAAATAAACCACTCTCAAAGTTATTACCAAAAGGGTTACAGCCCTAAATCAAATGCTTATCAATTTAATATTTTACATCTTTGGTAAAATGTTGAAACATTCAGTATTTTCACTCTAGACGAAATGCTAAAAGTTGAGTGTTTATTCATAAGAACTTGTTTTTCAGATTTTCTAACACTCCGTAGACTTATTTTCTAGCACATCAAAATGGGGGAGTTAGAGTTACAATGTAAGCAGAACTTAACAATGTCTTAAGTAAAATGCTAAACTGATGAACGTTTTACTTAAGTGAAACGCTAAACTTATTAACCTCTTACATGACTTAAACCCCGAGCCCTCTTCTTCTTCATTCTTCTTCCTTATTTTATTTCTTTTAATAAACCAAACCCTAGTGTGGCAATACGAGACTGAAACCCTTCGACAAAAGTATCTTTCTCCTCCTCCTCTTCCTTCTCCTCCTCCTTCGAAAACCCTAATTAGCAGAGGTATCACCAACACCCGAAAAGTGTTGTGTATCACATATGTTAATTTTTTATAATTTTGATTGATGTTGGTAATATTTCTAGTTTATTTTAATAGGAATATGTTCATTTCAACCTAAGAGCTGTCATTCAGTTTATGTATAAGAACTTCATAGGAAATTAGATAAGAATTGTTAATGCCATGTACTAGAACTTTATAGAAAATTCTAAAGATTTCAAGGTTGTATAGCCCACGGTCATTCATTTGTCATTTGACTAGCAACCACAACTAGTTCAGCCCTAGCTCAACCTTAGCAAGCTCAATCTCAGTCAGGTGATGCGCTTGGTACTAGGTGGCAGTGCAAGCAAAGTTACAACCAAAATTTGGCACCACATATATTGTGTTTTTATCGAGATCAGTTAGACTAGCAACGCAATAATCAGGTAATATTTGCAAATATATAAAATTACTTCTAGCATGATATATTTAACTTATCTTACTAATGTGCAAATTATATGGGAGCCTTATACAAAAGAACTATTAGCAATATGTATAGCAAATAGCGATATATGAAGGATAAGGGCACAACTTATTTATTTTGATATTGTCAAGTGATATCTTTCAAATCTAGTCATGCATCAATTTTGTTGGATTCGGTAAATTTCTACTCTATGTAATATTGAAGACAAATTTCATGTTATCGATAAGCGTAGTAAGAGTATTTATGATTGACAAGCACACTATGTAGAGTATATTAATGTATGAGAGCAATGTTGAGCCAGCATAATGGATTCATCTGCGGTGGTTGTAATGATGAGTATGGTGTTCTATACTAATGTTTTAAAAGGCGGCCGTGATAGCAAGTGATCACCTCAACACCTAATGTCAAGGCAGAAGGTAAGCAGCAAAGTAGGTGACAAAGCAATCTAGCATTTTTTATATTAAAAATTATATATGTATATTTATATTTTTTTAATACTAATATAATATATATATATAACAAATTAGTTAGCTCAATAATCATTATTCATCAACCAATTATCACTAAGGAGTAAGGAATTAGGATAGTGAATTAGTAAAACTATGAAAGAATTAAAGAAAATTAAAGAAGCAAAGAAGCAAAGCATGCTTCCTTGCTTCTTTAGTTTATTAATCAAAACCTTTTATTGCTATAGTAATTAAATGTTAATTACTGTAGCAGGGAAAGAACTAGAAAGCGAAGAAAGCTGACGGCCAAAGGAAGCAAGAGAAGGAAGAAAAAGAAGACCACCGTTGAGAGTGAAAGAAAAAGAAAAGAGGGGTACCTAGCTCACTCGCTAATGCCCGCTAGTTATGCTTGTTTGTCGGTGTCGATTTATTACCGCCACTTGAAGAGATCGAGAGAGGGAGACGAGATACTATTGAGGGAGGTCGAGGGAGGGAGGTGATCGAAAGTTAGGGCTCATATTGAGAGTGAGGAGAGTGAAAATGATTGGGTTAATTTATTTCAAATGGTTAATAGGCTAACAAATACTGAAGATCTGACTTGATGTCCAAAATAAATAAAAAACCCAAGAATCTTTATAGTGTTTTGCGTTTGAGTTTCAAAACTTGCTGGCGTGCCAAAACACTTAACTTGAAAGCATTCTATGAAAACACTCAAAATTTTGATGTTTTACTACTCTTAAATTTAACTGGCTACTTAAGTAATGATCAAGTATAATAGACAAAGCGAAACGCTGAAGAGTTTGACATTTCATCTTTTCGTAAATATGTTTTTCTTGTCAGCTTTTTCCTTAAAAAGGTGAAAAGCCGATATCTTTAGCACTTTAAGTAGCAACGTAGTACCCCAAATCTTTGAAAAAGATCAGAAGGGAAAAGTGTCCAATGGGGGGAAATTAGGTAGTGGTAGACACCCCAATAGACAAAACTCTCGTGAGAGCCTAGAGAATGAGCGCTTGCGAAGGGGTTGGGTTACAGCCTCCTTCCCCAGCTGGGGGAGAGGATGTTCTACTGCGAAGAGCCACGGCGTCGAAATCAGCAAAAGACCGAGTGGAGCCGCAAACGCGATCCTGGGCATCGGTAGCTGCAGGACTAGGCAGCTTTCGGGACGGCAAAGGACGTATACCTGAGGAGGTTCTGGCCAAGCTTAAAAAACAGACCAACGACTATGTCATCATCGACCCGGAGGTGTTAGAGCAGTGTCGGGGAAAATGGCGGAGGACCTTATTCGGGAGGTTCTTAGGCAGAGGCATATCCCTGGACAGGCTAAAAGGAACCCTTGCCATGCTATGGAGGGGGATCGATGGGTTCTCCGTTTCAGACATGGAAGAGGGTTACTATGTCTTCAGGTTCGATAATGAGGAGGACATGAGGTACGCCCTGAGCAATGGGCCTTGGATGATCACAGGAAGAGTGCTCAACTTAATCCCGTGGCGAAACAACTTCCGGCCGACCGCTGAGGCGTTTATGTCTACGCCAATCTAGCTCCAACTGCCCAACCTCCCAAAGGAATACTGGGAGCTGGAAGCCCTCATCCCGGTGGCTGCGTATTTCGGAAAGCCTTTAAGGGTCGATGAAACCACCCTAGACCACACCCGTAGTCGCTTCGCCCGAGTCTGCGTCGAGATAGATCTGGCTAAACCGCTCAAAACGGTGGTATGGCTAGGCCCGAAGGAGGATAAACTGGAGCAGGTAGCGATCTATGAGGGTGTCCCGGCATTATGCTACCGGTGCGGTAGGATCGGGCACATGGAGGAAGCATGTCCTAACCCCAGACAAGAGGGCTCGAGATGTCCCAAGAGTCCAGAAGAGGAAGATAAACATGAGAAGACAGCCGACGAGGCTCGGGCTATGGAAGAAGACCCCGAGGAAGGGCCCATCTATGGGCCGTGGGTCAAGGTCCAACGTAAACCAAGGAGGAAGGTACACCCCTCTCCGGTGACACCTAACAGTGCTATAGGGCAGGCCAAAGCGCCGGACTGGAAAGCGCGGAGGCCGCTCCGGCAAGACGGCGGACCCAAGCCGTCGACCGAAGTGGGCGGAGGCAACGGTGGCCAATGCCAAACCCACCACCTGAAGGAGGCGAGGTACACCACCACCAACGGAGGCAAATCCCATGTATGGCCTGGAGGGGTGGAGTACCAACGACGTACCCCGACAGAACCGCGGGACCCACAGCAACAACGTGCCAGGTTTCCTACCAATAACAAAGCGAGAACCAAAGCAGGGGGTACGAAAGACATGAGGGAACAGGTCATGGCGAGTGGAAGCGGGCCGACCCAACCCCAGGTGGACACGCCAGCAGCTGACAAGACAGGCGGCCATGCAAACTTCGTAACGAGGAAAGTGGAGAGCCAACCACAACCCGACACGCCAGGGGAGGTTTTAATGCAGCATGAGGGAGAGGCACAGGGCGCAGCAAGCTTCTGCACTGAGGAAGGACCCTCGACCTCGACAGGCATCGCAAACATCAACGGGCTCGCCATCAAACTCGGGTCCGGAAGTGATGGAACGCCCCGCTCGGCGTATGTGCGAACGGTCAAGAATAAGGGTGCAAAAGGCAAGTCCAGCAACCTATACCCAGCTGAAATCTTCCAGGGAGGGCTGGCAGCAACGGGTACCAGGCTAGCTGTCGCATGCAACACTCAACAGGCGGAGAGCCATGCAGGAGTAGTCCGGGCTGTCAGGCGAGCTTTAATGGCAGCCCAGGGAGGAGAGCCGACTCAGCACATGGAAACAGATGAGGCGAACTTATAGCTGGTTGCCGTCTGCCCACGCAATCCTCAGCGGCGGGGCACCAAGGACATGGAGGTAGAAGGAAACAGTGAAGCTAACGCGGAAGACGTGGACCAGCTACCCTCCTCCAAACGGGGGAGGGCGAACTGAGCACGTACTGCTCCTAACCCCCGAAGTTATCCAATGAATAAGGCCCTAATCTAGAATTGCAGAGGAGCAATGAGGAAGGAAGTCCTTGACAGGTGTAGAGATCTGAACAGAGAACACCAACCAGAGATTATGGTGCTGCTTGAGTCTCATGTGGATTGGGATAAGGCGGCTATAGTAGCAAAAGCTCTCGGACGCTGCTGGTCCTGGTTTGCAGTACCGGCGGTGGGAGTATCTGGAGGACTTATCCTGCTTTGGAAGGCCAAGCTAGGACGAGTAGATGTAGTGGCATTGTCTCGCTATGCAGCTCACTTCATAATCACCCCGACGTCCGGAGAAACTTGGAGGCTAACGGCGGTCTATGCCAGCAATCACCTAGTGGAGCAGCGGAGCCTGTGGGAGGAGCTGATGCAGCTCTCTGGCATCGGCAGCCCTTGGGTGGTGGCAGGTGATTTCAATGCCTACCTCCGTGCGAACGAGAAAAAAAGTTTCGGCATGGTGGAGCTGGGACCTAAGGCGAAGGCTTTTGCGACCTTCGTCGACTCGGCAGGGCTGTGTGATCTTGGTTTCTCTGGACTACCTTTCACTTGGTGCAATAACCAAGTAGGCAGCCGACGTATCTGGGTCCGGTTGGACCGGGTGCTGGCTAACTCCAGGTGGATCAGACTGCACCCGTTAAGCCAGGTCAAGCACCTAGATCGCTCTGCCTCGGACCACGCGCCTCTCTTACTATCCCTCCCCTCGGAGCAACCTCAACAGGCTCGGCCCTTCCGGTACGAGCTCTACTGGCTTGATTACGAAGCCAGTGTGACCATCGCCTCGGAGGTCTGGAGGAGCAGTAGGAGAGGGGACCCAATGCAGCTCTTCTCCCATAATTTGGATTTGTTGCGGAAAGCCATGAGGAGGTGGAACAAGGATAAGGTGGGAGATATTGAAGCCAGCCTGAAGGAAGCCAAACAAGAGCTGGAGGAGCTTGAGAAGATTGATGCGGAGACGGGACTGGGCGAGCCCGGGCAGTGCCACCTACGATGTCTCTACAACCTCAAGTCAGCTCTTAGCAGGCAAATAAACATCAAATGGTTGCAAAGAGCGCGACTGAAGTGGGTGCAAAACGGCGACAGGAACACAAAATTTTTCCACCTCACAACGACCATCTGCCAGCACCGCAACCGCATCTCCGGCATTTTCAGTGAGGAAGGGAAGTGGGTCAGTAGCGAGGCGGAGGTGGCGGAAGCCTTCAGAACCACATACAATCAGTTATGGGGGGAAAACAATGAGCAGACGGACACCAGCCGGCCTTGGCCTCAGGTCGAGAGGATCTCGGAAGAGGAGGCTGAACTCCTAGTAAGACCCATCTCTAGGGAAGAAATCAAAGGTGCACTGTGGAGTCTGCCTAGGGGGAAGGCTCCGGGACCTGATGGCATTCTGGCAGAAGTGTATGTCAAGCTGTGGGAGGAGATCGGGGAGGGCCTTTGCGACGCCGTCAATCATTTCTTCTCCCAAGCCAGCATGCCGCCGCAATGGGGCAGGACTTTCATCACGCTCGTCCCGAAGACAGCAAACCCTACCAGAGTGAAGGATTTTCGGCCAATATCGTTGTGTAATGTCAGCTACAAGATCATCGCGAAACTACTGGTTGACAGGATGAAGAGCCTCCTCCCCAAGCTGGTGGGGCCGGAACAGGCGGCTTTCGTGGCGGGAAAAAATATAGCCGACAACACCCTGGCAGCGCAAGAAGTGGCGCATTCGATGACCACCAACAGGACCTCGACGCCGATCATGATGCTCAAGCTTGATATGGAGAAGGCGTATGACAGGGTTAACTGGGAGGCGGTAATGGAGAAGCTCCAAAGAATGGGGTTCCCGTCCCGGTGGTGTGCGTGGATAGAGGCCTGTATCTCCTCCCCGGCTTTTGCCTTTCTGATCAACGGAACCCCGACCCAGTGGCTCCAACCATTTAAAGGACTCCGCCAAGGAGACCCCCTCTCCCCGTATCTGTTCATCTTGGTATCTCAGAACCTAACCGGCCTGATTAACGAGAGAGCGGATCGCGGTCAGCTGACAGGCTACCGGGAAGGAGAGGCCCATCTCACTCACCTGCTGTATGCCGACGACCTCCTCATCACGGTACAAGCGACTGAGTCGAATGCGCTAAGTATCCAAGAGTGCCTCTCGGAATATACCAAGCTAACCAACCAAAAGGTTAACCTAGAGAAGTCCCAGCTTCTCCTCCCCCGATGGATTGATAAGGAGAGGGAGACGCTGCTCTGCAACTGCCTGGGAATCCAACCAGCGACCATGCCGTTCACCTACCTGGGGGTGCTCATCTCGGACCGCCGGGTAAGAGTCCGAGAACATCAGCCTCTGGTGGACCGCGTGGGGAGGCGACTTGCCGGGTGGAAACGTGGGGTTCTCTCCACTGCAGGAAAACTCACCCTGATAAACGCCACGATCATGGCTATCCCGACGTACTGGTTGGGATGCATGTGGCTGCCAGATACTATCCTACAGGCGATAGAAAAGAAAGCCCGGTCATTCCTATGGGAGAGCGGGGCAGGACGAGGGCTCCACCTCCAGAACTGGAACACGGTGATGAGCTCGAAGGCTAAAGGGGGCTTGGCGATAAGAAAGCTGAAGGAGGCAAGGGTGGCGCTCCTCGGGAAACTAGTATTCAAAGTCTTGAACCGGCAGGAAAGCCCATGGGTGAAGCTACTGAGAGCGAAGTACGGTGAACTTAACCCCTGGAGCCCTAGTGTTCCAGCTAGGGCTTCATGGGTGTGGCGGGCTTTGGTTAACACGGCGGTCATGATTCGAGGCGGATGTCGCAAGCTGATAGGCAACGGAAGAACAACCAAGGCGGCTACTGAACCTTGGTTATCATTGGTACCGTGGAACCGACAGCCACGGCAAATGCACCCGAGGTTGATGAACGAAGAACTGCTCGTCAGCGAGCTCATCGCTGAGGCTAGGGGTCAGGCGGACCGACTGGTGGGGGCAGCCGGAGTAGACCTGGCTTTCCAGATTGGCACCACGGAGCTGACGGAGGAGATCGGACCGGATAAGTGGATCTAGTGGCCGGAGCGAGCTGGAGAACCCAAGGCCAAATCCATCTACGCCTTCATCAATCCAAGGGGACAAGACAGTTGGGAGGGATGGACTGAACTTTGGCGACTGCGGGTGGCCCCGAGGGTGCGTCTGTTTGCTTGGAAGCTACTATGGGGGAGGCTGCCAACGCGGGAGCGCCTCTACGCGATGCGCGTCGGACCGGACGAGAACTGCGCCATGTGCGGGATACATTGAGAAACCATAGTACACTTGTTCTTCACGTGCAGGGTTGCGAAAGAAGTCTGGCGAACGCTGGCAACAAGCCAAGGATGGGGTGACGAGTGGCCATCCACGCTGATAGTAGACTGGATCACCACGTCATGGTTCGCGGATCTGAAGGAAAATGAGGAATGCAAGGCAAAAATAGCGTCCACGTTGTGGTTGCTATGGAAGCTGCGAAATGCTAGGGTTTTTGGCGGCGCCGAGATGCACGTTGACATGCTAGTCCGGAGAGCTGTCCAACTTGCTAAGGACTATGCAAAGGAAGCGCGGCCAAGGTCCACTCTTGTGAGGCCGCAGGTGGCAAGGTGGACACACCCAGCGGAAGGGTGGATCAAGGTCAATGTGGACGGTGCGTTCTCCGGGAAGATTCGTCTCGGAGGGGCGGGAGCTGTAATAAGGGCTGCAGACGGTACCCTGGTCGCAGCAGCGTGGGAACCATCTGTGGGTGAGTCGCCGCTACGAACCGAGGGGCACGCCCTCCGGTTGGGACTATGACTTGCGGCCGGCTACACCAAGGTGGAAGTTGAATCCGACTCATTGGAGTTAGTTAGGATCATGCAGAATAGAGTCAGCTGCCCTTGGGAAATTAGGGGCTTAGTTGCTGAGTGCAGCGCATTACTCAGCTCTTTTGTAAGTTGTCGCCTGAGTCATGTAAGGCGAGAAGGGAATAAAGTGGCCGACTGGGCGGCCAAATGTGGTAAGCGGGGTCTGGGGGCCGCTCGGCTGGGGCCGACGGATTCTATCCCCGTGGAATTATGTAACCTCGTTTTGGAGGAGGCCATGATCCCGCAGGAGGATAGGTCAGTCTAATATAGCCAGCTTTTCAACAAAAAAAAAAAATTGATCAGAAGGGTGGTCTATTTTGGTAAATTAATTTTGGAATACAGCTAGTTGGATCGAAAACTATATTCTGGCGGTGAATCAACAATCACTTAATACAGTATATACTTAGGTTCTGTCTCACCCTCAGTCCTCCTCATGTGAGTGACCCAATTAAAATACAAAGACCGTCGTGCGTGCAACTAGTGCAGCAGCAACAGAACGAAACCCTCCTCCTTGAGCGGCTCCTCCACCAGGGAGGGAAAGAAAAAGAAGAAAAGAAATTAGAAATTAGAACAGAGGGGGTTGTTCGTTAGTGATAGTAAGTATCAAGGCAACAACCATTTGCCTCATAAACTCCACATTCCCTTCCCTTTGAGGTGAGGAAGGGTTTATCTTGGGTTTAGTTTTGTTTTAAGCTTTCTCCTCCATACGAAGTTCCAAAATCCCCCCAAATGCTCTCCTCTTTCCTCTCCCCTCCTCTCCCCTCTCTCCTCCCATGCCCTCGCCGCCGCTTCCTCTCCTCGACCACCGCCGCCGCCGGCAAGATCGTGGCCATCGATGCTGCCCAGGCCTTCGACTACGAGTCCCGCGCCTCCTCCCTCCGCGACCGCCAATCCAAGCTCAAGATCGCCATCGTCGGCTTCGGTAACTTCGGTCAGTTCCTCGCCCGCACCATGTCCTCCCAGGGCCACACCCTCCTCGCCCACTCACGCTCCGACCACTCCTCCACTGCCTCCTCCCTCGGCGTCTCCTTCTTCGCTGACCCCCACGACCTCTGCGAGTCCCACCCCGACGTCGTCGTCCTCGCCACCTCCATCCTCTCCGCAGAGCCCGTCCTCCGCTCCCTCCCCCTCCACCGACTCCGCCGCTCCACCCTCTTCGCTGATGTCCTCTCTGTCAAGGAGTTCCCTAAGAACCTCCTCCTCAACAACCTCCCCCCCGACTTCGACATCGTCTGCACCCACCCCATGTTCGGCCCCGAGTCCGCCAAGCACGGCTGGGCCGGCCTTCCCTTCGTCTTCGACAAGGTCCGCGTCGGCGCATCCGACGACCGGATCTCCCGCTGCCAGAAGTTCCTTGACATCTTCGAGCGCGAGGGATGCCGGATGGTCGAGATGACGTGCGCCGAGCACGACGAGCATGCCGCCGAGATCCAGTTCTTGACCCATACCGTCGGCCGCCTGCTTGCTAAGCTCGACCTCAGGTCGACGCCGATCAATACAAAAGGGTACGAGACGCTGCTCAAGCTGGTGGAGAACACTTGTAGCGATAGCTTCGACCTCTATAATGGGCTCTTCATGTATAATAAGAATTCGACGGAGCTGCTCGAGCGGCTTGACGGCGCGTTCGACTCGCTCAAGAAGGAGCTTTTCGGTCAGTTGCACGACATTTTGAGGAAGCAGCTGTTTGAGAGCCCAAGGAAGTCGCCCGGTAATTAGGCCGTCTGGTATGTCAATTATTTTTTTTTATGCAGTTCGTTACTTCGATTCTTCTTGAGGGTGATTTGTAGTATCTGTAGGAAGAGGAGATATTTATGTATCGCATAGGTGCATATTAGATTACCCAATAATGAAACTGGGTCTGAAGAGTGGGCAGTATGTGCTCCTGTGACATCAAGTAATTTCTGATTTAAATCATTTCATCTTGTTCGGGTTAGATATTGGAAGGTACTGAGATTGGAATTTTGGTGGCATAGCTGTGCTGTAGTGGCATTATTTTGATAAAATGATCTTCTTAATAATATTTTCAAGGAGATCTGAAGATCTTCTTTATCATGTCCTATGAATTGTCTGTTCTGTGTCAGTTCTGAAAGGCTATGGCCCTGTTAATTTGGAAAATATAAGTTGGTTTTTAAACACCTCCTGTTGATGTCTTTAAACTGAGGTAGGAATGATATAGGATAAGGTAGATACATCAGAGGAATATGGTCCAGTATAAACTAAAACTGCAACCGCTGATTAAAGAGCCGACTTAGGTTTGTATTTCCTTTGACAGCTGCAATTTATCTTCTGATGGCGGCCACAATGTTGTCCAAGATGAGAAGTTTGGAAAGTGTCAAACCGAAAGCACTGTGGTATAAAACATAAGTCAATTTCAATGTATCAGAAGACATAGGTTAGTATACACAGTTTGGAAAAAAGCATTTGGCAGTTGACACTAAGAGGTGGGAGTTGGCTTTAGTGATGTCAGGATCACCTCCCTTGAAATCTAAGTTTATTGTTAAAATATGCTTTGTTAATGCTAAGATGCAAAGGGCTGATCATAATCTTGAAATATACAGGGATGGCAAGCTTCTAGAGCTTGTTAATAGCTTATAAGGATTTGCCAATAAACCAAGCAAAGTATTCTTCAACTGGGTTGAGAGCTTCTCCTCAAGTTCTCAGTTTTTATATACTTTGTGGAAACAAAGCAGTGCCTTTATGATTTAAATTAGGATAATGCGAGATTGAGGATTACTATATTGTGAAAAATGGTGTAGAATTGAAGCCCAAGGTTGTGGTTAAGTTGGGTGGTCTATCAATGTTAACTCATGTCTTGCCATATGTAATGTCCAAATTGTCAAAGTGGACTATAGTAATTGAAGAAAAGGTGGAGAGGATTAAGTTGCAAAGGAAAGTGAAGGAAAATTTAAGGTAAAGGATAGAACTAGACTTCATTTTATCTGCTTTTGTTGATAGTAGGCAGTAGACTATGGAGTAAAGCAGAAGAGATGCAAAATGATTGCAGGCATGAATGTAAAATAAAATGTAGGGATAAAGAATTATCCTGAGGGATGTAATAGACAGGGCTCTTAAGTATTGGTAACGCATGAGCTGCTGAAAGAATGATATGTGTTTTGACTGTTTTGACTTCATGTTATTTTGTTAGTTGTCTAAAATTTTAAAGTATGATATGAAATTCAGGTAAAATCCTGAAAATTCAGAAAAATGGAAAGAAATATTTCTAAGCCAGAAGACAACAAAAGAAAAACAAGGACTTGCTGGAAAAACCACAATAGAAAAAGTACACTTCTTTCATGCAATTGCTTTACTCTGTTCATCATCCTTTTCTTGTTCTCTCTGGTACCGCATTGCTCTCTTTTTGGAGTTGTTAAGTCCGTCTGTTAAGTGAAATTTTAACTCTTTAAGTATAATTTTCATTGATATGCTAGTATGCTACTTTTATTTATTATCTGGAAATAGCTTCACTTCTGTCCACTTTTTGCAAAGGATTGCTTGGTAGTTGGTTTCCATTATTCGATCAGGCAAAACCATGGGGTTGACTGCAACTAAGCTTTGGCGATTCAAAGTACCATATAACATAAACATATTGATTGTGTAAAGATTTGAGTTTGGTCCTCCAGTGAGCAACTGTGAGAATAGAATTTCTGCAATGATACAACGGTAAGTTATTCAGATGATCCCCTGTTTCAATTTCTTTCAGTGAGGTGTGCATTGGACAGCCTTGTTTATTCAATAAAACTTTGTTGGCCTTCAAATTTTCATGCTCAAGTCCTCATGTTGGACGGCCTTCTCTTGTCATTCATGATGCTCAAGAAAATGCTATGATAAAGACCTTCTGAGTCATCACCATAATACAGCATAAATAGATTTATCGCAATGTAAACCACCAGCAGCCCATCACTACTCCAGACCGGAATGCTATGATGATAAAAGCTTTTCCGACACCCTTCCTTGCCTCCAGAGTTATTCTGGCATTTGCAAATGTTGCAATTTTCATCCCAGAAAACCATAAACCAAGGAGGTCCAAGAAGGACACAATGCTAAAGGTGGCATTGGCAAGAGCAGGTTTGCAATACTTGTCCTTGCTGTAGGTGCACGGCTGGCTCTTTGTGCCAAAGCCCTCCACAGAACCAAAGAAGAGGAAGATCAGGACAGTAAACACGACCACGAAAATTCCAATATACTGCTACTCCTGGAGAAGGAATGAAGTAGCTCATGTTCACAAAGACGTAAATATCACCAGTAGCATATTAAACACCGTCAACCTAAAACGAGCAGATAGACTAAACTAATTGCTCCATGGCCCAACGAAGAAGCTCTGTGCCTCTGTGCAATCAAAATTTAGACAATTTGATCATGCTACTACATCCTCACCCACCTTTTTTTTTACCTCTTCTAGCTTTCTCGTAACTACTAAAGTTTGAAGAGCATGGGTCATGAACTACAGGAAACTCGACTGTCAGATGTAACACAAGTATTAAAAATGCGTTAAGAAGCAGGCATGAATGCCTCTAAAATTACACATTCACACAAGTTGGATGCAAAAGAAAGGAAACAATGAAACGCGACAAGTATAATATCCTGAAATTGTCGAAGTCGCTGAAACAAAACACTACGAAAGGTAATCTCACTACTTCTTCTTTAACAAATTACCCTGATAAGTAATAATAATGCTGCAGTATTAACACTAAAATTCTACCTTTCCCCACTTAAACCTCACCTTCCGGGATGGCATTTTGGATTTCCGCGCACTTGAGGACCCTCTTCCTCCTCCTCCTCGATGAGATAATCGGTGTACCCTTTCTTGCCTCTACTGCTCACCGGCGCCGCGGCCTTCTCCGACGAAAGCTTCACCCTGACTACCAGAAGCACCTCCGCCATTGCCAGACCTCGCCGGCAGTCGCGAGGGTTCTAAGGGTTAACGCGCTTCGATACGTCGACGGTGCTCGTCCGTAAACGGTTTAAATAGAGAGAAGACGAGAAACGACAAAGACTAGATGTGGTCAAAGAGAGGACAAAGGAGTAAAAAATGTATTAATAAATTTGTTGAGGGGGTTAAATGGATAAATCCTCTCAACCTTATAATTTGTTAAAAGCTTTGTGACGAAGGTGCGTTGTGATTGATTGCACGGGAAGATGATGGATGGCACGTTTCAATATCTGGTTGGTTAAAGAGGAGAGGAGTAGGTTAAGCGCAGTGATCCGAGGATTTTAACGGAACAGAGGATTAAAATGAGGTAATAAATAATAACTAGAGCCACTACCAACCGTTTCCTCTGACTTAAAAAAAAGTTTAAGAGATGTTATTATAAAAAAAATTTGTTTTGATTTTACTTAATGGCTCAATTTGATTGATAGTTAAGTGGTGCATTGGCTTAGAAGAGCAGATGCTACGATAGTTTGAAATAGATCTCGATGATATCTAGTTTAGAGTTCAGAGTTCAACGATGGATATTACTTAAAGTTTACACTAGTTAGCTTATTAAATAGGCTAAAATTTGGTGAGCCTAAGTATCATTGAGGCTTGGTTTTTCGGAGCCCATATATAGCTTTAAAATAATGATGTAATAAACGGATAGAGTTTGGATAGGGTATTTTAAGATGGACGACTTGATTTGATTGATAGTTACACGGTGTATTGGCTTAAAAGAGTAGATGCGATAGTTTAGAGTAGATCTCGATAGTATTTAGTTTAGAGTTTAGAGTTCAACGATGAATATTACTTCACGTTTAAACTAGTCTACTTATTAAATGTGCTATATTTTGGTGAGATTAAGTACCGAGGTTGGGCTTTCCGAGCCCATATATAGCTTTAAAAAAATAATGTAGTAAATGGACAGAGTTTGGATAAGACTAAGCAGACGGTGGGTGTTTCTGAGAAATTCTTTTGCAGGAGTGGGACGGACGGCTGCGATGGGATCTTGGGATCATGAAGTCAGAGAAAAAGCTGACGTGGGAGACGAGAGGAGGTGATGCGTTTGTCGTCGTCACCCAGATTGCTAAATTATTTTGCATTTCCAGTTTTCAGTTTTTAATTTCTCTATTTTTTTTTTAATTTATCCACACCATTAGGTTAAATGAGTCAAATAATAGCAGAAAATAAAATTTGCACTCCTATGATTAAAAAATAATTCAAATCGTCTCCCTAACCTATATATAAATACCTGATAATTGTTAAATTTAACATTAAAAAAATTAAATTAAAATTTTCTGTTAGACAACAGCTATTTAGGAAAATATATATATATATATATATTTTTATATCAACTTTATTCACTTTATGTGTAGACATTAGAAATATTTAAAAATAAATAAATATATTGAGCAAAAATGATAAAATTTTAACGGAAAAGAAAAATACTTTATGATGAGAGAGAGAGAGAGAGGAAGAGAGGTTCTTATAATACTAAAGATATGGTTCTCTCCTTGGTGACATATATACTCGTCACATTTCTCACATCGAGAGACTAGACTAAGAGAATTTCTCTTCTCTCTTTTCTCTTTTCTTGTTGTAAAGGGAGGGAATCTAAACGTCCTACGCTTGTGCAAGCCTTTACCCTTATTTTCCTTTGGAGAAAATATACTACCTTTTAGCACGACTTAGTTGTTTTGCCGTAGATTGCCAATTAATTCTATTAGCATTATTTGCTCAAATAATGTTAGTACTCCAAGTGTATGATATTATTAGATAATTAACCAGTAATTATATTTATACGTTATGCCTTGAGACTTGCAAGACAAATACTGGACTAAAGTTTGTCCTCCGTTACAGTTAACCAAGGACTTTGCTCAAGTTCAAAGAAGGAACCACTGATAGAGGGCAAGGACATAGACTTCTTTAAATTCTTGTGAGAAATCACTGTCACAATGTATCCTTTTAGTTTAAGGATGCCACTTCTTGTGGTTGGATCGTTGGTAAGAGCATTGTGATGGTAGCAAGGAAAAGATCTCATATAATCTGCCTTTAATACTTATCACTCTAAGGAAAAATTCATTAAATGTCAACCCCTATGTCATTGTCTGATAGGACTAAAACTCATCTTATGTTCCGCATTGACTAGTAGAGCTTAGTATCTGACTCTAAGCCTAGATTAAAAAGCACTATGGAAACCTAAAAAGTAGCAGACAGGCATAGAAGCATGAAAGAAATGCATTGTTAAGTCATAGTAGAACAATGATTAATAATGTAAAGGCTACCCGAAGTAACAAAGGAGTTTTGCAACCTCACTGGAACTGAATTGAAACTATAAGAATGAGATTGAGAAACAAGAATATAAAAATCAAATTATATGGAATGGAGGGGAATCCTTTAGGAACCTAAATGCTGATTCTAACAATCAAAGCTCACAAGACAAATGCATCAGTACAGACGAAATTTCATCAAGCATCGGACCATTGTCACGCCATTCTCAAAATCATCCGGTTGCAATTTATACCTACCACAAAGTGAAGCATTCTGCTTTCATGCACCACAAAAGAAAGGGCATGAAAGAACACAATGACAACATACAGAAGGGAAGAGAGAAAGATATAATGAGAATAGATGATAGAGAAAATTTACCATTTAATGGAACTGTACCTCAACGGAAATATTTTAAATTGTTCAAAGGAACACATCAAAAATTTGGTTCCCCTTCATCCTCACTGCTTCTCGTGATTTATAAACTATATTAATTAATTGGTTAGATAGCATCACCCAAATCAAACTAATGCAACACAGATTGGCTTTACCGGTACAAAACTGCCAATGTTTGTCCTTGAATAAGAAGGCGATGTGAACCAGGATGTGGACATGAAGAAGCTTTGATTCACTTTGTCATTGGTGCATCTTACTGCCATAATCTGATGCACTAGCTTTAAGCAATCAATCTTTCACTTGCTTTATAATAAATCATTTTCTGTACATAGAACAGCATGTATGCTTGCGACATCCTCACAGTATTCTCATCAACATGTGTTATCCAAGCATCATCACATTTATACCAGTGATTGTTAAGCCTGATATAAGTTATGTAATGGCCAGCATCCAATCTGCCACTATGAGTAATCACTGCAAATACTTCAAATTCTGATGATAGCTCAGTAGCTGCATCTGAATCATCACCATCAAAGGAAAATATACGATTACCGAATCTGCTTCTCAAGATAGAGGATGACAGGTAAGGTGCCATGTCAAGAGAAAATGGAAATTGCAAAAAGCGGTTGACCTTCTTTGACATTTTCTTGATTGATGAATGCTCAAATCTTTTAATGTGAAAGCAGGTAACTAACGGAAGCCTCCTAATGGACATCTGTTTCAGGGACTCTTGCCTTTCTTTACAGCGTTGGCAGAAGAATTTTTGTTCAGAATCCAATCTCTCAGGCCTCGTGAAGCGCTCCAAACATCTCATGAGTGTAGATACTCCACAACTTAGGCTCGGCAAGTCCTTCTCCCCATTGCGTAAATGTAACTTTGATGTAGTACCATTGATAGAATTTTGGCCAGAATCCAGGTCTAACGAGATGTCCACACATGGATCATATGTGGTGGATGTGAAACCACAAATTGTGCAAGTAACATCAGATCTCAAGATACCAGAAAATACCTTATGGGCAATGCAACAGCCTCCATGGCCTATTACCAGCATAAGCGCAAGAAGTTAGAAAAGAGAACATTCATAGGGGACTAATATTCTATTTATATAAAGAATTGCCTTAGACAATAAACATCAAAAGTTAAAACCATATTAGAAGTTATACAGAGTTCAAGACATTCAATTATGTACAAAATGGAAGACAAGAAATTACAAATCTATCGTTTCAGTGTATATATGAGGAAATAATTGTGTTACAAGGTATTCTCTAACCATACCACAATATATCACCAAGGAGCTTCCAACAAATAAAAGGTCATTCACCTGCTTAATGAAAAACAAGTGCAGGAATACGAAATAATTTAACTCAAATCAGATAAAGCTGACAAATGACCTCAGATCATCTGTCTAATAGTTTATCTGATGGAAAAATCATAATAAGATTTTATCATCTTCCAGAAATAATCTGTAGATCCTAGCAAACTGCAAAAAAGGGATCATAAGACAAGTTGGTGAGTTACCAACAGAAAAAGAAAACATCATCCACAAGATAGAAAAATGTAGCAACCTTAGAGCATATTGAGATGTGTGTGTGTATATATACATACATGCATACTTATGTATGGTGACTAGGCATGATTTATCAGAAAAATCCTTTCAGAAAAATTTGAACTTGTATATATATCCATGGTTTGGCCGAGAGCAGGTCCAAAAGCAATGCTGAAACTCACTCATTCAACGCTAAAACTAATCAGACTGTGTTGGTTTCAACCCTAGTTTCGAGCCACTAGGATGAAACCAATTCTTTTTGGTTGAAAAGTTTCCTTCTTCTTAGGGGTAAAAAATGAAACCGACTGAAACTGGAAGTTTGAAACTTCTATAATACAAAGACTCTGTTAACGATGCAGGTTAATTTTTCTGATAACAGTAGAAAATCCAAAAGTTAATAGGATCAGTCGGTAAGCTCAGTCACAAAGTATTCTCTGCTGGGCAGTTAAAATACACAAAGGATCTGCAAGCTAAACGAAATGGATTAGAAAGAGCAGACTACCTGCATTCTGTGATCTTTGTCGGTCTTCCACAATGTTTTCATGGATTCGATCAAGAATGGAGATGAAGAATTCGTGTGCATCCTGTTGCTCGTAGCTTGCAAGGTTTGTTGCATGCTGCCACCAACTGTAGAGCTATCCCGTTATCAGAAGCAGAGATCATATAAAGGTACATGATCATGTAACAAGAAACAAAACATACATAGTCCAATATAATTCATAAGACAACAAGGAATCCGGGATTATGCATTCTTCTCCAATTAAATGCAAAAATGTCAACTTGGAAATCACTGTAATGCAAATTTGCAGATCAATTCATAACATCAAACTGGAAATCGGTGATATGCAAATTAGTTGGTCTTTCCTCGCAGTATTAAAACTCATAATTGCATGTCAGAAAAGAAGAGTCATTGGAACAAAACTAGATAGGAACCAGAGATGTTTTCCCTAATGTACTAAGAGATCCGTAACATTACAGATTGGCTGACGACTCCATCAAACCTCTTGTGCATATAACAAGTTGTAGTTATTGAGGAATTCTACTTTCATTTGATGCAAGCACAATTCGTTAACTCCAAGACCATTGGTCACAATCATGAATTGTAACAAGATCCTACTAATGGAAGGCATGAGTTTGAAAATTGCTGATGTCAAATCAAGACATTAAAATTCTTGGGCTTTGATAGTTCCATCTACAGAGAAAAATGTAAGAAGAAACCCAAAGGCATCACCAAAACAAACCATGAAGATAGTTCCATATTCTGTAAATAATAATAAAACCTTGAATTTGACCAGTTTAGACATGGAATCCAACTGACAATAGCATTAATCTCAAATAAGTAAACAAAAGCCTAGTTATTTTTTCCCCATAAACAGAGGTTGAATTCTCTTACAAGCCAGCACTTAAAAAATGATAACTTCCCATAGAAGCAATAGAAACAAATTAAAGTTCGTTTAAGTCACTCAGTAGTACAGTAATTATTAACCTACCAAAAGATTAACGAAAGAGCTAAACTGACCTATAGAGGAACTTGGCAGGGCTATACGGAGAGCGGTCGCCGGAGAAGACAGCCGAGTACATGGCATCAAGGTCGCAAGCCAAGCAAATCCCTGCATTGTCACCACCCCCACCCCCATCAACAATCTTCTTCTTCTTCGTTCTCTGCTTACAAACCAATCGATTATGCCGATCGCTCAAGAAGTAGTTCCGCAATGGAGGCGCGTGGAGCAGCGCCTGCAGCACCGAGTTCATAAAACAAGTATTCCCCAAATTATTCAATCCCCTAAGCCCACATGGCGGCGATTCGATTGTGATCGGGCTGGATCCGTGACACACGGCAGCTTTCTCCGCTGGATCAGGCGACCAGGGGCGGAACTCGACCCGGCGGCGGCGCCTCTTTGCTCGCGGAGGAGCGGAGGAAGAGAAGGAGTGGGAGAGGAGGACGGCGGCGTCGAATTCGGCGTCATAGATCTGGTCGTGGCAGGCGCAGCAGAAGAGCTCGGCGCGGTGGACGTCGACGGCGATCTCGTGCCCGGAGGCAGCGTGTGAAGGAGCGTGGGTGGCACAGGACACAGCGGCGCAGGATAAGCAGGCATAGAGGCGAGAGGAGGAGGAAGAGGAGGAGCAAGGAGAGCAGATGGGGATCTCTAAGGGGTCACGTAGGATCTCCGCGCGGCCGAGAGGGAGGGGGCGGAGGCAGCGGCGGAGGTGGCGGAAGGATGCGGCGGAGCGATAGGCAGCGAGGTGGGAGCACGGCGGAGGAGCGGTGGATGCCGCGGAGGAGGAGGAGGTGGAGGTAGAGGTGGAAGAAGACATGGAGGCTCGTCGGGGATTTCGAGGCGGAGGTGGTGGGAGGAGGAGGAGGAGAAAGGAGGAGGAGGAAGGGTAAAAGAATGAATTAGATCCGGACCGGAGAGAAGAGGTTGAACCGGACCGGACTTAACCCGAGGTTCGATCGCTTTGATCGTTGTTGTGTCCCGATCGAGCCGAGAAGACTCGCTTTATTAATTAGTCTTTCTCTTTTTACAGATCACCATCAATATTGTCGGTTATCGTGAATAAGGCCAACTCATATTTAATTAGGTTAGATTTATTTTCCTAATTCGAATTATAACTCGGTATGAGAGTATCCCATATTCTCATGCGTCATTAATTTCTTCTTTTTGGTTCTTTTATTTTTTTGCAAATAAGCACCTCAAAAATACTTTACACTCATTATCAAAATTATCCTTCCTTCTTCATATTTGCGAATTGACCCCTTTTTTGCAATAAGATAAGGTACAGAGGCGATAAAACCACTTTTGCAAATCGACTACTCACTCCTTCAGCCAAATAAAAGCCCAGATAGGCAAATATAAATGCACAATGAACAAAACATGTATCTTTCGGGATATTTACACAAAATAAACCCCTCTAATTTTAAAATAGTATAAATAAACCCTTATGCACATCTCTTATATTATTATATAAATTATATATTTTTTATTATACAAAAAATATGCATCTAGTTTGAAAAATTAATATATCTTGAAACAAGAATAATCTAAGAAAATTATCTACATCATCAAGCATTTAAGACAAGTACCAGAAATCAAATAAAAATTGAGGGAAAAGAATTAATGAATCCTTTTATCTGAGGTCCTTTACAAAAACAACAAGAAAAGAAAAGAAAAGAAAGACGAACCAACTTATGTTCCTCCCGAACTTCACAAAATATTAGCGAAAGAGATAAGATCGTTGCATTAACGACCACTTCGACTTCCTAATTCAAGACCAAAAATTGACTGTGTACAAAGAATTCCAATATCATTGGATTTGATTCAAACTGCTACAAACCCAAAAAGCGCGAAACTCGATCTGAAAGGTTAGCTATGACAAACCCTGCAAATACCTGTAACAAGATAAAATATAGACCATGGAAAAGCATTAGCATATGATCTATTGAGAATATGAAAAGCTAAAAGAACTGCAAACAGACCAGGAGTACAAGGGGTGCTACTGTATAGATCTTTCCATGTCACTTGTTAGTAAACTACATCGGGAAATGGAAATTATAAATCTAACTGAACATGCAAGAACCAAATTAGATACCCATTTGAAAAGAATATGATTCACCACAGGAATCTGAAGAAGCAGTAGTTATCTAGTCAGCTACGTGGCTATCCTTTTTATGATCAAAGTTATTTAGTAATTCAAAATCAAGCCAGCATTAATTTGCAGTAAGCTGAACCTGCAAGAAGGAATAGGAAATGAACCTGAAATAGATCTTGCATCAAGAAAGTTGGGCACAAAAACTAATGGACTAGGAACCTAATTAGACACCCATTAGGACGGCACTAGATTCTCTCTATTATACTACCTGATTCATCACTTCATCACATGCAAATTCATTAGGTGCAGCTAATTAAATTTGAAACAGCCGCATTTTCTTGGATAAACATGAAATCAAACTTCCAGTCAGATGCTGCATACTGTTGGACAGTGAAATTCTCCAATATGGATTCGACAAAAAATAGTTGCCTCAGAAAATATTTCACTAATGATGGAATGAAAGGTATCCTTTTATCCTTTTATATACATTTAACTCTTAGGCTTCACAGCTACATTTGTTCAAGACTGCTGAATTGATGATATCAGCTAGTAGCCGGAAGTGCTAACCTCAAGAACTACATGCAGCCAACTGCAAGAAAAAAAGCAGACTATTTCCAGTATAAAGGGGATTTAGACAAGCTTGGAGGTCTTAATGATAAAGTTTATCTTGGAGATTTCAATCCTGAAGTATAGCTTCATGCATTATTTGCAAAGCATTGTTCCATCTCATATCAACATCTTGTGATTGATGCATAACAAATGAACCCTACATGAAGCTGACAAACAAGTAATAAAATGTATAACATAATAGAATCACCTGAGTTGAACCAAGAATGTATACTGCTGAATAGTGACGACCATGAATGACCATATCAGCAACCATGGCAAGAGGTATCGTAAGGGACATGCCTAAGGTGGCGACCAATGGAGTAGTCCAAACAACACAAAGAGCCCTGTGAGTCATACAACATCTTAATTAGATGAAATATTTGCATGAAACTGTAGATATTTGAATCTGTTTCATGCATACCAGAAGTAATCTGAGAGTACACTGCCAATAAAGCCATTAGCTAGCACTACTTCATCCATTTTAGCAGAGTGCGGTATTGTGAATTTGGGCTCGATCCCTAATGCAGTCAAGGGCCACACTGAAAGAAAGGGAGAAGTAAATCATATAGAGAGTTCATAAAACTAAGATTATGAAACATCTTGGCCCATTTATACTAGCATGTTTCCGAGTGGATCATATTATGCAATTGACTGGTGCTAAATGATATCTTTGAAATGGCTACACTATACTTGTATAAATAACTGGCTGAAGATTATCAAAGAAAACAGAGGTTTTCAGTCTTTTGGAGTTACTGTAAGGGGATACAATTTGTGTCTGTAAATGTTGCATCTTTGTACCTATTTGCTGGAAGAAAATAGGACAAATATGATCAGAGGGAGAGAAAATGGTCTGGGTAGCACTATATCTAACTAAAAGGGCAAGTTTCTGATGATATATTTTGTGCAGAGAGAACTTCATTTATTAGGAAAGTAGATCAGGATATCAAAGTGGGGGGCAAGGTGGATATACATATATCCCCTAAACTATCATGTGCTGTGGGAGCAAAATGTCAGTTTGTTGCATGTATGTATCTAGAGAATAAGTCACAATTCTCTGTGTCCAAATATTTTATTGCTTAACTATATCTCATTACCTAGAGGATCAATGCTTAGTATTGCTTCACTATATCTCATTGCCTAGACAACATGAAACTCATTCACAGAAGACCTTCAGACCTTTAAGAAGTGCATATATTCAGAACGAAAAATAATTTTGATAAATGAATTTCTGATTTACTTTGTATCTGTAAAACTGCAAAAGAACGAAAGTAGCACTGATTCTAGACCAATCAATTCTATATATGTGACAGAGTAGCACAGCATGTAAAGCTGCGATAAGAACAGCATTTCCTTCTAGAATCCATTCATGCCGTCCATGACATAGACATCAATCTCCAACTCGGAATACTAATATTCCTTATGCTATTTGATAGTATAATTAACAGCTGAGCACAGAAGAAGAATATAAAGTTTTAGAGCCTTACCAAGCCACCAGAGAGCTACAAGAGTGAAAAGTCCAACATATCCAAAAAGCTTTTGAACATCAACCCTTTCTCCTTCCTCTCCTGCTAATTTTTTGAGAAGCACTGCAATGAAATCAAAAGAAGTAATTAATGCTAAACAATCTACACAATGCGCTGACCTTATCTAAAGTAAGAAAAAAATGAATGCAACAGTAAAGGTGACGACCAACCAGTAAAAAGACCATATGACATCGCAGATAGAACACCAAAGAGATCGCCAACAAGAGTCCGCTTTCCATTCCTGCAGAATATATAATTGTTGCAGTCTTGCTGAAGTTTAAATTTCACAATTGCAAAAAGTAAAGCCGGTAGAGTACTTAGATATGATCAATGGAAAAAGAAGAAATATAAGTTCCACAAGAGAGCGTAAAATTGAACAGCTTCATTGTTGAATCATAAGCAACCATATCGATTAAAGAATTATTCCAAAGTTAGCAGAATAACAAAATATATATGCGACAAGCTTACCCAGAAGAGCTTAGCTCTGACTCATCTGATGCCCAAGTCTTGCCCATAGTTGTCATAGCAACACCAGCCATACTGACCAAAACTGCAATGATTTTTGCTGCATTTATGGAGTCCTGACCCAGAAGTACTCCGATAAAGAGAGTAAAGAGTCCTGAAGTTGAAGATAGTACAGTGGTACTTGCAACACTAGTTCTTGCAAGTGCTGCATTTGATAGATACTGCATCCATCCATCACAAGAGATAAGTAAGAAGTCATATCTTGTTCGACAACTAGAAGTTGCATAATTGAGATATTCATCAATGAATATTCTAACTTCATCATGCTTAAAACATCACCAAGAAAACAAAGACATAAAAACAGTCTATAAGGATCCTTTGACACATAAAGCTTACAATTACATATTTCAAAAAATCTAGCTGCAATAGGAATATTAAGCTTCAAATGTATAGGAACTTAACACAAAAGTATGAATAACAACTGATGAGAAAAGTTGGTCTAGAAATGCTAAAAAGTAATTACAACTGAAAAATGTGTAGAATGGACAGTATCTTTCAACAGCACTCTGACCTATGTATCCAGATGAGAAATACCAATTCACATAGGATAAACAAAATAACTTCTCTCAACTAAGAAAAAATCTATGCTAGGTATATAGATATGTGACATTAGAACCAAACCTCTGTGACAAACCATATGGGGGCAAGATAGAGCGCACATTTTGCAATTTCCCAAGTGGAAAGTGCCAGATTTTCTTTCAGTAGATTAGGAACATCCTCTTCTCGTGCAGAAAGGTCTGCTTCACTGTCTTTTTTAGTTAGAGGGGTCAGTGATTCCAATTCCAACATTTTCTGCACCTCGCTGTGCTTTAAAGGAGAGTCAATTCCAGAAGAAGTTTTGTTGATCAGTTTTGAAATGCCACGACTTCTAGAATTCCTTCTGAATAATACACACAACCAATCCTTTAGAAATGCTAAAGGCAGATAAACAACCATAAGTGAGGCTCCCAAATATGTCACTGCAAAGGGCTGTTTGTAGTCTGTGAATATACCCTGTACAATAGTTGTAAAGTTAGAGATTATTTGATAAATAACCGCAAATCTGCCAATATAGGAAAGAAATGAGCTCATGAAATTTTAATAATCTATTGAGCCAGTACAATTAAACATGGGCATGATTATGATGTTGAATATGTAAAAAGGTCTCTTATGATCAGTCAAAAGAAAAGAACCATGTACTACTTGGTGATCAATCGATACAGGCTGCCAACTATATTGATGGGTTTAGGAAGAGAGAGATACTTAGAGCTCTCTAACATATGAATCTTGTGCTTATCTCATTCCATAAATCAAGCCATGCTCAATATGGTTTGGTATTTATTTATCTAAGGTATAACTGTTCACTCATTACCCAATATTCATATGTAGTTTGGCTAGTGTTTAATGTAACAAATGTTGCACAAGCAAAGCAAATTATGATCTTAATTACGGGGGGCTAACTCATAAAACCTAACTATTCTTGAATTTAGAGGGAAAGAGTATCCTTTCTTTCCTTTTTTTTTTTTTCTCTTTGGTTCTTTTCTTTGTATTGTCAATGAAATAATACAAGGTCCAAACCTAGAATGAGTTTGGAGAGAAGAGAGGAAGGGAGGAGAGGATTTTGGTCAAAGGTATATTTGCTTGATTTTTGAAAAAGGGGGCCATATCCCTATTTATACAAAGTCACCATGTATCTAGATAAATAAATAATATATAAATCTAATGACTCTAATAGTTAATTATCTTTTTCTTCTTCAGATTTGCTCCTTCTTATCCTGTTGCCTTTATTAGAATCATCAACCTCTTGGCTTGACTTCTTTTTTCTTCTCAGACAGTTCTCTGTTTACGCTTTGCCTCTCCTCCTGTTTTGTCTTCCTCTTCCTGTTCTTCAGTGACACCATCTCCTTCTAATCTATTTGGTACTTCATATTTAATGCTTCAGGTGCAGTTTAAGGCTTCAAGCAGGACAAAGTCTTTGTAATGAAATAAGTGTAAAGAATTGATGAATATACTCTTTATCCAATATTTGAGTTCTTCCCCAGCTCTCTCTCTTATTTGTCAAATCAAGTATACCACAAAATCCAAATAAGGTTAAGTTACTAAGAAAACAGGTGATATTTAGCTAACATTTTCAGCTATCTATGCCATTATCATATACCCATTTCCAATGTATCACATGTAAAGTATAGCCAATATATATACCAAAAGTTATATGGTTTCGCATATACTATAGCAATATATTTATTTACTACCACTTTTCTATCGTGCCCTATACTCATTTTATACAATTATAATTTCATTATGCTAATACTGGGTCCATTCATATTGGCATGCAGCTTGGTGTTTTCAATTCATAATCAATCAAAACTGTCATATCTAATTCCTCCAAGATTCTAACTTGAAAACAATGCCATCAAAGAGTAACAGCATTAGTGCATGAAAAAACTTTGTACTGTTGCATTAGCATTTCAAGTTCCTTGAATTCTTAACTAACTCAAAGTTTTGAATTTTAGTTTAACAGATCATCTATTTCATAGTTTGGTTCCACGAATAAGCACTAACAAGGCAACTTAGTTAACCAAATTCCTTATAGTCTTCAAAGATAAACAAATAGGCAATACATTCAAAATAAGTATGACAGATATTATTCTTTCCTCGTTGCAACTTCTGGTGACAGATGACACTCACAACTACCAATTTCATCCTTCCAAAAGCTTCACAGTCATGAGTCACTTTCAACTCCCTTTACATTATTTCCCTATTTCCACTTATTGGCACCATTCCACACATCAAGAAAGCACCCTCAAAAGAATTGACAGAAATTTAACCTAAGATTGGTGACCTGACGACAGAGATCTTCAATTTCATGCTCATACAGGCAAGAAGCAAATCTTGAGAGTTCCTCAAACAAGGCAAGAATCCCATAAAACGATTGCTTCAGCTATAGCAAGACAAATTCATCTCTCACTAGATTCACCCCCTCTCCTGAATCTAAACAAATTACCATGGCAACTCTAAATTAATCGATGAGATGTATCAAAGTTCTAAGCTTTAAACATCAGGCTGTCACCCTCGGCACGATACAGCAAAAAAATTACAACCAAAATATCAAGATTTCAAGAAGGAAAAGAAAATAAAGAAAAACAACGCACCTGCGTGACCTCGGCGGAGGTGACCCAGATCACCACAACCGCCCCAATGAGGAGCAAGCCGACCTTATACCTCCAACTCATCTCCTCCACCGATCCAAGAAGACCCGAACCAAGAAACCCCACGAAAAATCTCCCCTCCCACAGAAGACGCCCCAGAACCCAAGATCACCGAGATCGCGCCGCGACCCACCGCCGACTCCTCCCGTCCCCTCGCCGAGATCCCATTTCTCTTCTCTCCAGAGAGAGGAGAAGGGTAGATGGGGAAAAAAAAAAAGGGTCACCTTTGAATCCTTTGATCAGAGGAATTCGGTAAAGAAAACGAAGAAATTTTACCGAGCAAGCAATCGGTTCGCTCGGGGTTTTCAAGAAATTGGACGTTTTCGGTAGCAGCTAATCAAAGCTCGCATCTTTTTTAATGCTGGGGGGAATTGGAATTGTCAATGCTAATTGATGCTAAGTTTTGCTGGAGAGCGATGGCATTGTTCTCCTATCAATGCCAACCTTTACGACTAGGATGTGGGAATGATGACAATGGATATGATATTAGATTGTTTCGTTGGGCCAACTTGGCTTGTTTGGAAATGGATTTGTTAATGATTTAATCCTCTTGGAGAGCTCCTCCTAATCAAGGAGTGGTGGAAGGTCAAACATCACCTAGTCTAAGTTAATGGAAATTTACTAACAAAAAAAGAAACACTTGAAAGAGTGTTTTATATTATGTGATGTTAGTCTCACTTAACTGATAGTTACCATATAAATAATGAGTAATATTTGACTATGTATGCATAGTTATCATAATAGCCTTTTAAGTAAGTTGACCTCATTCCATTTACTTTTTGAGCATCGTTGCCTCCTCTGTTAAAGGATTTTACTGTTTAGTTTTAAAAGTAATAGAATATTTCCTATATCATTAGTTATTATCGATTTAAAATTAATCCAGGGCGGTTTTCAGCAATGAAAATAAAAAATATAAAGATGAAATAATAATTAACTATATGATCATATAGAATGTTAATAAAAAGTATGGTGTAAACTTTAATATATATATATATATATATATATAAGTGAAGGAAAATAAATTTATTTTGTTTAAAAGTAGGTTTGTTAATTAAACTCCATGAATATGGCTCACAATAATGTTAGAGTCGGTACAACAGTGCTAACAAGGGTTGGTTTTAGGTGTGGGTCAATTTAATATAGGTCGATTCTATTCTATGTATGTCAACATATTAATTATATATATATATATATATATTTGATAACTCTAATTGCGCTCTCTATATTCTCATTTTAATGTGATTGGAGCCGTATTGTTACACATCAACGTTCTAATAACAATAGAAACAGCGTGTTAGATTAGGTGTCCAATTTGGCTAGTTTGTGAATCAATTTGTTGATATTTTAATTCCATTGGAGTTCTTATTCTAGTGATTAAGAATTGGGGGAAATTAGAAACTAAACAACTATAATTTTTTATAGGAGATGGAAAGGTATTCATTATGGAGAAAGTGCAACTTCATCTATAAAATTGAAGGAGAAACAGAAGGTTTTTAAGTCATCTACTATTAGGTCGGCTTTGGTAATCAAGGCAAGCCCCACATTGATAGAGAGGGTGTTTGGAAAACTAAGCATCCATTAATTCAAAGGGAAGGCAATGAAGGTGAGATTTTGGGTACTTTTTAAGACCTACTCATAAATTAATCTCTCTTCCTATCTATCTATGCTCAAAATGCATGTCCATTGATGCATCATCCATCTCACAAGTTAAACTGCTCATCTTCTATCATTCATTATAGGATCTAATATATATAATATAATAGGAAGAAAAAAAAGAGAGAGAGAGATTTATGAGAAATATCCCACCAAATGGTTATATGTCATTTTATTATCTTTGATGTTAGTTCTTGAGTTGAAGAGAGATAATTAAACCCTATAAATTATTAGTTATTTTTTTTAATTTTATTTTAACATATTGACTCTTTCGTTTATAAAAAATAATTCTAAATGCATCTTCGGTAACACGTCAGTATGTATCAATATATATATAAATGAGTATAAATTCAAAAGATCTTAGTGCAATTATTCCTTAAAAACAAACCTCAAATATTTACTTAAGTTAATCTACTTTGCTCTCATTATTTTAAAAAACATTAAAATAGGCTCTATTGGGTAGGTTAAATTAACTCAAGGAATTTCTGACATATTAAAAGTAAAATAAAATAAAGAGGCAGAATGAAAGGTATTAAAGAAACGGATAATTTCCCCAAATACACCTCTAAACTATTATTATTATTTTTGAAGGTTCATATAATTATTTTTTTATCTTAGTTTAAGGGGATATACATGAATACTCTTCTTAATTCAAGGGGATATATATAAGTAATGAAAAAGAATTATAATTCAGAGATCTAAGTAAAATTATTTCTTTATATTTTTAATAGTCAAAGTGCTTAGAGAATCCAAAGACGATAAGACTCCATGAGACCAAGCCATTGAATGTGCCTCGGGATCCAAAAAAGCTATGATATCCGAGAAGAACGAAAGCTGGAGACTTTGGAAGAAGGATTCACTTTTTTGGATCCCGAGAGGCTAAGGAGATCAAAATAAAGTATTTGATGCATTAAAGTGATGGTAAGCTGGTCAAGCAATTTGCATGCAGAGATGGAACCCTAGAGATATAAAAATATGATATTAAAGCTAAGTTGCATCGTAATTATACATTATTAGCTCATCAGTAAAATATCTAAAAAAGAGCTCATTTTTCCTCTAATTAAAATTCGCATATAATACCATACTTTTTTAATAAAATTATGTTTTACGCTCTATATTTTTACTATTTATCAATCGTGTCCTATAATTTGACGAATATGTGCAGAAAATATATTGGGTTAGATTTGAACTAATATCGTGAGAATATCTAATTAAGTAAAAATATTTTATTCATAAAATAACTAAAATATCCTTAGTGTGACTTGGTTGATGGTATTTTTATAATTCTTTTAGTACAGTATAAAATCACATTAGTTTTTCTCCTTCCTATTTTTCAGCATGTATCTTATTACTTATTATTTATCTACGGAGGAGGAGAAGATATATTTAAAGACATGATATATATTATTAATTTATTATCTAATATCTTAAACTTTGGGTTAACGGAATATCTAATAACACTGAGTCTTAATAGAACAAGGAGAAAAAATAATCAATCTTAAACAGTTTTCATATATACCTCTATGAATAAACTAGGGATATGCCACAATAATTTAACAGGATAAAATAGTGGTCTTAATCATCTATGCTATGATAGAAATGAACATTGCTAGAATCATAGTCACAATGGAACTTAGTCTCCACATTAAATATATGCATATAGACTAATTCTAATCATAACACACTTAATGTAATTGTCCTTACAAGAAATTCTACCATATCTGCATGGGGATTATATACCTGGACCACTTGAGCTAGAAGTTGACACCAATTTCTCTAGTATTTCATGAGTGCCAATAAATGTTTCCTAAAATTCGAAATTAATTTTCAAACTTTTATTTGGTATGGGATCTTTTAATATATTAGAGTTGTATACTTTTTATTATTTCAGAGAAGTGAAAACTTAATAGCGTCTTAGTTAAACCGGCAACGTTGGAATTTAAATAACGGTACACTTATTTAATATAAAACTCCTTTTAACTATTTGAATACTATGTCACTAGTATTTAAGAGTTGTACGCTTGTTTACACTTCAAGAAAAAGAATGACAGTGCATCTCAGCTCAAGTAATGTGTGAGTTCAAAGCAAAGTAGCAATCTGGACAATGACTTCCTTAGACTTTGCTCACAATAGAAGGTTGCTGAGTACTTGCTTACCATATAAATCTTACAAATTTATAAGTACAAAAAAGAAGAAGATGAACCTTTAAAAATTATATTTTCTTATTATATAACCAGAAGAATACTTGCTCAATGCATGCTGCTGCTCAGATTATCCAATATCATAGTGAAAAAGGCCAACAAAGTTAGAACTATGTACTCTATGTTTCATGCACTACAGGACTAGTGGTTGGTGAGGTAGTGATCAAGGAAAAGAATAACATCTATCTCCAGAGCAACTACTCCAAAGCTATAGATGTCTGACTCTTTACAAGAGCCTTTCCTGTTGCATTTTATTATAGGTACCACATCTGAAGTCATATATATTAGATACTCATAAGCTACGATTTCAACCATTGCAAAGGAATCAAAGTGTTGGCATTTTTTGTGTCACCTGAACTCAGATATTCTACATACCATAATCTAGGATTTTGTACCTCTCTCTCCACCTGAGGAGCCTCTCCTTGCTGTAGAGGTGCTCATCCAGGCTTCCATTGGCCATGAACTCAGAGACCAGCAAGAGATACCTCTTCTTGAGTTACCTTCCCAATGTTTTTAATTCCAAATCTCGGGTAATTAAATCCCCAGTAGCGTGTTGTGATGTAGAATTTTTCAAGAATTTATTAAAACTATGGGTTAATAATTATCATTGTTTTTCATATATATTCTTCCAAGTTTGTAGTTTACTTATTTATCTTTATCCATATTACCTTTATTAAATCCTTTTAGGTCGGATTTGAGTAGAACCTATTTCCCTCTTAATTAATCTATCAAAACTCAAAATTAACCTCTCTTTCGTTGCATCCTCTTATTTGTGCGTCATTATTTCAAATTGCCTTCTTTAAATAAAAAACTGTATAAACTAAATTAATGCTCCAATTTTATAGTATGCTTCAAAAGCCTATATGAGTAAGACCGTGATATCATTAGTCTGAGTTGGCCCAATTGATCCATACTAATATCTGGAAGCTTGCTACTTGAGCTGGCATCTCTACCTTGTTCCTTAGCATCGAGGCCATTGACTACTGAGTTAATAAATCCCAATCAACGTAAATGTTACGTAGTCCAACCTCCTAATTAGTGTCTATCTATTTCTGTCGCTAATTTGGTTTTAAACCCAATTCTATAAAGCCAACCTTCTCGCCTAAGCAACTAACTCATCGAAATAGGTGCCACCCATGAGTCGTTCGTCTAAGTGTCTAACCTTTTTGATCGTAATCTAAGCTCAAAACAAAACTAACCCCAGAAAGTTTTCCTAAAAGAGAAAAGAAAATATTTAGTCAGCTTAGTTTACTCTTTTTTAGTACTGAGATCCAGTAGTTTGTTGTATCTGGAGATATAGTTTCCGAGTCTATCTCAAATAAGTGAACACGTGGCAGTTTGCAGGTGAACTAGCAGACAGAGATCCACGTTCAAAGTTCGAGCTCTTCATAAGAAGAAGGAAGAAGAAGAAGAAGAAGAAGAAGAAGAAGAAGAAGAAGAAGAAGAAGAAGAAGAAGAAGAAGAAGAAGAAGAAGAAGAAGAAGAAGAAGAAGGAAGAAGAAGGAAGAAGAAGATGGAAGGCATCAGTCGGTTTCCCTCCATTACGCCTCTTCTCCTCCTATTCATCCTCCTCATCCCCTTCCTTCTCTTTGATCAGAGAAGCATCCATCAATTCCAAAGCTTCTTTGAAGACTTAGCCAATAATAACACTACCGAGTCTACCTCTACTTCTGTTCCTCTACAAGACCATCAAGAGCCAAAGCTGATCCCAAATAAAAGAGTAAGTAGAATAACTAAGGATTGGCATTTCTACGACGAATTAGCTTCCATACTATTGAGTTAATTACGTGATTTACTTTTGGATAGGCAAAGACTGGTTCTATCGAAGTAGGTCTCGCCAAGGCTCGATCCAACATCCGAAGAGCGATCGCCTTGCGCAACTACTCCTCCGGCAAGGAGGAGGATTTCATCCCCAGGGGCATCGTCTACCGCAACGCCTACGCATTTCATCAGTCAGTTAAAATTAGTTCTTTCTTTTTATATCACTCTTAAAGAGTACTTAAGTTGATAAAGAACGGTAATTTTATTTTTTAATTTTACTCAGGAGTTATATTGAGATGGAGAAGAGGTTCAAGATTTGGGTGTATAAGGAAGGAGAGCCGCCGATAGTCCACGGGGGGCCGGGCGGGAACATCTACGCCATCGAAGGGCACTTCATCAGCGAGATAGAAGACGAGAGTAACACCTTCATCGCTCGCCGGCCGGAAGAAGCTCACGCCTTCTTCCTCCCTTTCAGCGTAGTTAACATCGTGGAATACGTCTACAAGCCTAACGTAAAAGACTACTGGGGGCCGTTGAAGCGCTTGATCGCCGACTACGTCGACGTCGTCGCCGAGAAGTACCCCTTCTGGAACAGAAGCAGTGGAGCTGATCACTTCATGGTTTCTTGCCATGATTGGGTAGGCGTGCTAGGATTATATTAGATTTCAAACGGAGAATATTTCTATGCTTGTTAAATTAAACTTTTTAACTCGTGGTTAAAAATCTTAGGCTCCACATCTATCAAAAGGGAAGGCCGAGCTCTACAAGAACTCAATCCGAGTAATCTGCAACGCAAACACTTCCGAAGGATTCAAGCTCAGAAAGGACGTCACCCTCCCCGAGGTGCACCTCCCGGACGGACGGCTCTCGCAGCCGGTCCGGCACAACCCCACCGCGCAACGCACCATCCTCGCCTTCTTCGCCGGCGGCTCGCACGGCTACATACGACAGATACTCCTCCGCCAGTGGAAAGGAAAGGATCAAGAAGTGGTCGTCCACGAGTACCTGCCAAAAGGCCAAGACTACAGCGAGTACATGAGCCTGGCCAAGTTCTGCCTCTGCCCCAGCGGGTACGAGGTCGCGAGTCCGAGGATCGTCGAATCGATATTCATGGGGTGCGTCCCCGTGATCATATCCGTGAACTATCCACTGCCGTTCGGAGACGTGTTGGATTGGAGTAAGTTCTCCGTGCAGATTCCGGTGGAGAGGATACCGGAGATCAAGAGTATACTCAAAGGGATACCGGAGACGAGGTATAGGACGTTGCAGAAGAGAGTGATGCAGGTGCAAAGGCATTTCGTGCTCAATAGACCGGCCAAGAGATTTGACGTGATTCATATGATAATGCACTCCATTTGGCTGAGGAGATTAAATCTTAGGTTGCCCTATTGACCTAACTAGTAGAGATTAAATCTTAGCTAGGTTGCCATTAGCTAATGATGTGAATGTGAATCAGGTAAAAATAAATTAAGCTACCCTAAATTAATTATGGAACTAGATCTCTATCAATCCGTTGTTGTGTATAGTTTCCTATGTATTTAGAAGTAAATGCTAAAGAGTAAAGTGGTTGGTAATTTGATATTATGTTAGCTAACTCAGTACATAGATGTTCTTGTTGGGAGCCGACTAACGAAAACAAGAAGAAGAAAAAAAAAACACCACAAATTAAAAACAAAACTTTCTTATTTTCAACCTAAACTCAAGAACACCATTCCATTATTTCTGGTAACATTCATCATCCTGAATATGATACTAATATTCCATCCCTAATGTGAATATTGAACAAAAATAGAAACTATATACATATGCACTACTTTAATACTCTTGTGAGTTCACAAAGGTAGGGCTTTAATTTGTTTTACTAATTTTGGGGCTCTATTTGTTGATAACAGAAAGAGATGGAGGCAAAGCATAGGGTGGGTGTTATCTGTAATTTCCTCCAACTTTAAAAAAAAACAAATAAATTATTACAAATAGTATTAGAAAGAGCGCAGGCTTGATGGCATATTTCCAAGTCAGCCGTCTCTCACCGTTGGCAAACTCGTAGATTTCCCTAAACTCCGTGGCCAGGCATTAACTCGAATCTATAGCCTTCGACCTTTTTAATTAGTTTATTAAAAATGCTTTCCTTCTCTCCCAGTCGCTCCCTCGCTTGTACATATCAAACAGCACAAATACTCTCTCTCTCTCTCTCTCTCTCTCTCTCTCTCTCTCTCCTCGAATATGTGTGTGAAACTTGCAGAAAGAACCAAATGAATACTTTAATTTAGTATAAAATACACATATACTCATATCCTTCGTCTCCTATGCTTCATTACTCCATCACAAGATGGACTGCGGCTCCTTTGAGTCATCTCACCGTTCCCTTCCCTACCTCCTCCTCGCCGCCACCTCGCTCTTCCTCCTCATCGTCTACTGCAGCGTCGCCTCGCCGCCGTTTTCCGCATCCGCAGCCTCCTCCTCCGGCCTAGTCGCCGTCCGAAAACAATCGTCCTCCAGCGTCCTCGCCGGAGTCCAGGTAGCGTCGTCTTCGTTAATTTGATTCTATCGACTCGAGAGCACAAGTGTGCAGAGTATATACATTGGATTCTAATTCCTGTGTGGATATAATACTGATCCAGAACGAAGAACAGGAGGTGGGTAAGAAGAAGAGAAGAAGAAGAGCAGAAGAAGAGCTCGCGAGGGCACGTGTCGCAATCAGAAGGGCGGCGGCGGCGGCGGCGGCAGCCGGTTCCCACCGGGGGAACGGATCGGACCATGATCCGTTTCACGGAGAAGACGTGCCCCTAGCTGCTAACGTCTACCGGAATCCCGCCGCCTTCTTCCAGTACGTACGCCTCCTACCTCATAACGCACCCAATTAATTAATTTAGTAATATTTGTTTTTCTTCGTGTAAAAAAGAAAGAAAAGTAAATAAATATTAAGGAGCTCAAAATGGCTCCTCCGAATTCGTCCGACGGGGATGAATGAGAGGATTACACGTGTGATGATTAAAAGGGTACGGTGTGGATGGACTGTTACTTTGCACGCGCATAGGCTTCCAGCATACTCTTAGCCCGGCCCAGTAGGCAATCATGGCCCTTTATGTGGTTCGAACCCTATAAATTTCACTATTTACAAAATAACTTGAATATAAGGGGTGAAATGTAAACTTTTCTACTGTCACGTTGGTGTCTTAAATCGGAGCCAAATTGGTAGTTAGATGCACTAATAATTGGATTAGGTCATGAGTTAGGTCGAATAAAATTAGTAAGAGCAGCTGGGGCAGCTTATTAGTGATAGCAACTAGTTAATTAACTCATTTCTGTGGCACTTTTATGTGAAAAATCATAGGGTATACAACCATAATTTAGAATTTAGTATAAACAAGTGAAGCTATTCTCCATGTCATTATTTGTACAATTCGTGCTGCCTTAAGTGCTACTCAAAGTTATCTTCTATGCAGTAAGAAGTCAGAGATAAAGAGCTCAACTATTATTGCAAGTTTTAATGTCCTTCCACTACATGGTTAAATTTAAATGAGAAACAAGAAAGGCAGACCACCGTAGGTCCTACTAACTCATGATTATAATCTCACTGTGGTATATTTGTTAGCAAACCTATACATCTGGAAGAGAGAGAGATAATTCTTTTATCTAAGTTGTAATTAGATTCATAATTTAATAGAAGGAAACTAATATGGGAGAGAGAGCTAGGGACTTATTTGATGAGCATTATATATAACGTCTAAGAAGCATTATGGAGCCGTTTGGCTTCATGTACTTTTAAAAAGTGTATCTAGACATATAAAGTGCAATATAAAGATCAATGTTTTTGTTTATGAATCTTATGAAATATCTTTTTGTAAGGACTAAGCTGGATTCATATGCTGTATTTTAGCATCACTTTAACCTTTAAAGGTTGGAATAAGAAGAAAGAAAGATATACAACTTTTTGTTTATATTAGTTCTCATTTAATTTAATCAGAAACAATGACAATTAAGCTCATCTTTGGTGTTAGTTAGTTGAGTTTTCGACAAAAATAGTCTTGTTTTAATTTATTTTTACCGGAATAAACTAATCTTCAAACTTATTACTAAATGTGGTCTAATTTACTATATCTCTAAAAAACGCTAAGTTAATCAGCGTTTTATCTTTAAATAAAAATGCTAGTCGGTTCAACGTTTTGTCTTGTTCTAATACGTTGAACTGATCAACTTTTTCTATATATAAATTTCTTTAACTTAAACTTCTGGCAGTTAAGAAAAAAAATTATTTTGTGACAAAAACTCTGAAACCGATTAGCGTTTTTGAAAATATTGAATAGTTTAGAGTTTGTTAGGGCTACAGTAAATTAAATCATATTTAGTAATAAATTTAATAGATAGTCTCGAAAAGAAAGATAAAAAAAGAGGTGTAGTTTGGCTAAAAACTCGTAATTAGTCAACCAAACTCAATGCGTATATCCTGCATGCATGCAGGAGCTACGTGGAGATGGAGAAGCGGTTCAAGGTCTACGTGTACGAGGAAGGCGAGCCGCCATTGGTCCACGGTGGCCCGTGCAAGAACATCTACACGACGGAGGGCCGGTTCATCGAGGAGCTCGAGCTGATGCGGCCGGGCAGAGGTGGGGTCCGCACGTGGGACCCGGACAGGGCCCACGCCTTCTTCTTGCCGTTTAGCGTGACGGAGATGGTGCACTTCATATATAAGCCCCTGAGCTACGATAAGCAGCCGTTGAAGCTATTCGTCGCCGACTACGTGAACGTCGTGGCTTCCAAGCACCCGTTTTGGAACCGCAGTGGTGGGGCTGACCATTTCATGCTCTCTTGCCACGACTGGGTAAGTCAACTATATACACTTTGTTACTTTTAATTCACCTGTGAGGTAATTAAGATAATTATACTCTGTTAATTTATTTATTATCTTACAAAAAATTCTTAAACTAAGCCAACTTTATATATAAAAAAAAAACTTGGGTCACAATAGGTCAACTTCAATCACACCACCCTCCAAGTTCGGGATTTGAATTCTCAAGCTCTTAGTTTGGGGTAGGATCTCAATATATTGTACTAGTACTCCAGCCTATTTGCTTTAAAAGATTAACCTGATAATGAACAATGATTTAAATCCTCTAATTTATGGTTTAAATTGTGTACCTTAATTACTATTTGCAAATCACTCAACATATATTTTTCTCTTAAAAGTTATCAATTATATACATCTGACAACTTAAGTTATTAGATTAGGAGGGGCATGGATTAAGACTGCATCAACGTTTACGTGTAGCATTGATGCATGAGAGTTTATAGATATATATAATATATACAGATACAACTCCCCTGTTGGTTAATAAATGTAAATCTAATTAACTATTGCTCTAATGGCAGGGCCCCGATGCCTCAGGAGGCCACCCCGCCCTCTACGCCACCTCCATCCGCGCCCTCTGTAACGCCAACACCTCGGAGGGCTTCCGCCCGTCGAAGGACGTCAGCATCCCGGAGATCAACCTCCTCACTGGCGACATCCCCCTCCAGCTCCTCTCCCCTCCCTTCGCCATCCCGGGCCTCTCCGCCCGCCCCTTCCTCGCTTTCTTCGCTGGCGGCCTCCACGGCCCCGTCCGTCGTCTCCTACTTCGCCACTTCAAGGGCCGGGACCCGGCTCACTTCCCGGTCTTCGAGTACCTCCCCCCCGGCCTCGACTACTACTCCTTCATGCTCCGTTCCCGCTTCTGCCTCTGCCCGAGCGGCTACGAGGTGGCGAGCCCGCGCGTCGTGGAGGCCATATACGCGGAGTGCGTGCCGGTGATCATATCGGAAGGGTACGCGCTACCGTTCGGGGACGTGCTGAGGTGGGAGGCGTTCTCGGTGGCCGTGGAGGTGGCGGAGGTGGCACGGCTGAGGGAGGTGTTGGAGGGGATAGGGGAGGAGGAGGTGAGGAGGTTGAGGGAGGGGGTGAGGGCGGTTAAGCGCCATTTTGTTTTCAATCAGCCAGCCGAGAGGTTCGACGTGTTTCATATGATACTGCACTCGGTTTGGCTCCGAAGGCTCAATGTTAAAATCTAGTTGATACTCATAGTTTCTTTTCTCTTCTTGCGTGGACTTTTTGTTACGATTCTCTTACTCTTTATTTATTTGAATATATGACAGAAAAGAAGAAGATTATTTCCTTCCAAAACCCATAATCTAAGTAATTTTCTCTTAAAGCTTTCTTTCATAAGATTTGCACTCTCCATAAATATAGAATAAGAAGGATTAATTTGAAAATAAAATTACTTTTATTTTTATTTTGTATATAATTAATAAGATTTTTCGTTTAAAGGAAAAAAGAAAATGACGAATCAAAATTACGGAAATAGCCCCAATCATTTCCCATCCTCGTGTTCGACTTAGCATCCATAACGGGCCTCGTTCCAACGGTCCAAATTAAGACCCGGCCCATTTTAACCCCAGAAGGCTTTAAAATGGTACGGCCTTGTAACTCCAGCATTGTAACATTATTAGGTTGGAACTGAGGTAGGTCCCACCGACACCTAAGCCCTAAGACCTCTAACTAATAAAGCTCCCCTACCTCACAATCTAAATCAATTCAAGTTTGATACTTTTAAATTAGTATATGAAAAAATATATATCTTTCTATTCGTTGAATGTGTGCTAAAATTAACAATTCTTATTGATGATATGGTCATCCTAATTCTACAAATAAACAAAAGGCTAATTTTTCCTTCTCCCCACCTTATGTTTATCTACCTTTGAAGCCCAAAACGTTGGTCCTGGTGGGCCTGGGCCTACTGTACCAGTAATGCATGCTTCGCTAGCTGGGTTGGACCATTTGTGTTGTTATAGGTTGGTACTAATCTAACTTGGGCCCATTTTATTTTCTTTTTCTTTTTCTTCTTTCTAAATAACCACCTATATTTCACCCTATTGATATAATAAATATATTTTTATCGATATTATCATAGAAGTATTAAAAATTTATCTAGTGATTTTTTTTCCTATAATTACAATTCAACCCCTACATTTTAGACGGGAGAGATGCAATGGAAAAGAGCAGGACGAACAAGACGATGATCTTATCGAGCCAACGAGCTCATTCGACACACACACCTAACTCGCACCCAAAGAGGGAAAAGAAAAGAAAAAAAGGGAATAAAATAAATAAATAAATAAATAAATAAAGAGAATAGGGAAGGATGCTAGGAGCAGGAGAGAAACGAGAGAGGAGTGTGGGTGATGAGAAACTTGGTCCGTATCATCAAAGTCGTGCAACCTCCCCACCCCCTCTCTTCCCCCAAATAACCTCACCCCACAACACACACACAGACACCGTCCTCCTCTCCGCCCCCCCCCCCCCCTCTCTCTCTCTCTCTCTCCCTCCCCATTCGCAATCTAGATGAACTCCCAATCCCGACCACATTGGCACCGTCATTAGAGATTGGGTAACACGCACCATCTTCCTATACCCCTCCCCCCAATCCGATGAAGCCCAATCATCCCCCCTCCGACCCTTCTCCTTCTTCTTCTTCCTCGTCCGACCCCGACGGAGGTGGGGCCGTCGTCATAGAGCGCCGCGGGGACCACTCCGCCGTTTGCCGGTGGTCCGTACCAGGCTTCCCCCGCATCCGATCCCACGCGCTGTACAGCCGATACTTCGACGTCGGCGGCTTCGACTGCCGCCTCATCGTCTACCCTAAAGGCGACTCCCAGGCCCTCCCTGGATACCTCTCCGTGTACCTCCAGATCGTCGACCCCAAGAGCGGCTCCTCCTCGTCGTCGTCCTCCCGCTGGGACCGCTTCGCGAGCTACCGCCTCGCCGTATCCAACCACCTCGACGACTCCAAGTCCGTCGCTCGCGAGTCCTGGCATCGCTTCTCCTCCAAGAAGAAGTCCCACGGATGGTGCGACTTCATCCCCTTCGCCTCCGTCCTCGACCCCCGCTCTGGGTTTTTGGCCTCGCCGCACGACTCCCTCCTCGTCGCCGCCGACATCCTCCTCCTCCACGAGTCCGTCTCCTTCTCCCGCGACGGCGGCGGCGGGGGGGAGCCCGACGTCCTCGGGGGAAAGTTCACCTGGAAGGTGCATAATTTCGGTCTTTTCCGGGAGATGATTCGGAACCAGAAGATCATGAGCCCGGTGTTCCCGGCAGGCGATTGCAGTTTAAGGATCAGCGTGTACCAGAGCGCCGTAGCTGGGGTGGAGTACCTTTCTATGTGTCTCGAGAGCAAGGACACCGAGAAGGCCGCGCCGGAGCGCAGCTGCTGGTGCCTGTTCCGGATGTCTGTGCTCAGCCAGCGGCCTGGGGGCAGCCATGTGCACAGGGACTCGTATGGGAGGTTCGCCGCCGAGAATAAGGGTGGGGATAATACTAGCCTAGGATGGAACGATTACATGCGGATGGCCGACTTCACGGCGGTAGATTCAGGGTTCCTCATGGATGATACCGCTGTTTTCAGTGCGTCATTCCATGTGATCAAGGAGTCGAACACCTTTAGCAAGAATCATCCTGGGAGTGGCAGCGTGGGGAGGGCAGGCGCCCGGAAGTCCGATGGGCACTTTGGTAAATTCACATGGCGGATCGAGAACTTCACAAGGCTCAAGGACCTTCTCAAGAAGAGGAAGATTACGGGGCTCTGCATTAAGAGCCGCAGGTTCCAGATTGGGAACAGGGACTGCCGCCTCATTGTTTATCCAAGGGGTAAGAACAAATGCGCAATCATCTGTTTTAGATCAATTGGAACTACTGTCTAGTGATTTACTCCATTTCTTTGTTACATTTCTATTAATTCTTATCAAACTGTGTTCTGAATTTTAGGATACTTGGGCATTGGTATAGAAACTCGATTTACTATATGACGTTATGACATATTTGTACTAGTACACTTCCATGAATTTATAGTTTAGTACATGTTCTTGGCTTTAATTTTCATATGCTTACACCAATTCATTGTTGGTCACATTACTTGGAATATACTTTCTTATCAACTTGAACATGGTGTTCAGGTATTCTTGGAGTTGGATAGGTTGTGAATGTACGAGTAATGCATTTATGTTGCATTGGAGTTTATTCAGTATTTTGATGATGTTTATTTTTTTAATCAATCCTATTTATCTTGTACTTTTGATGGTAAACAGGTCAGTCTCAGCCACCATGCCACCTCTCCGTGTTCTTGGAAGTTACGGACTCCCGAAACACAACAAGTGATTGGAGCTGTTTCGTGAGTCACCGGTTGTCAGTTATCAATCAGAAAGTGGAAGAGAAATCAGTTACCAAGGAATCTCAGAATCGCTATTCTAAGGCTGCAAAGGACTGGGGCTGGCGTGAGTTTGTGACCCTGACTAGTCTCTTCGACCAGGATGCTGGATTTCTTGTTCAGGACACTGTTGTGTTCTCTGCAGAGGTTCTTATATTGAAGGAGACTTCAATAATGCAAGAAATTAGTGACCCAGAGTCTGAAGGGTGCAGTGTGAGCCCGAGTTCTCACATTGATACCATTTGGAAGAGAGGGTCTTTTACTTGGAAGGTGGAGAATTTCTTATCTTTCAAGGAGATTATGGAGACCAGAAAAATCTTCAGCAAATTCTTTCAAGCTGGTGGTTGTGAGCTGCGAATAGGTAAATGGTGGTCTCTTTGGTTTGCCAACTTTAGTTAAATTTTTATGGCCCTGCTTTAACAAGCTCTTTATGTTTATATTCTTGGAATGCAGGTGTGTATGAGTCATTTGATACAATTTGTATATACTTGGAGAGTGATCAGTCATCCGGGAGTGACCCAGAAAAGAACTTCTGGGTTCGTTATAAAATGGCTATAGTTAATCAGAAGAATCCTGCAAAAACTGTTTGGAAAGAGTCCTCTATCTGTACAAAAACATGGAACAATTCGGTTCTCCAGTTTATGAAAGTCTCAGACATGTTGGAGTCAGACGCAGGCTTTCTTGTTCGTGACACAGTTGTTTTTATTTGTGAAATCATGGATTGCTGTCCCTGGTTTGAATTCTCTGATCTGGAGGTGAGGCAATGCAAGAAAATTTTCTAAATTATGCAGCAAGTTGAACTTGATAATGATTTTGATTAAAGAATTTAATTGCTGATGCAATCTTAACCATTGCTGTAAGTAGATCTGGTATTAAGGCCTGGTGGCACAAAATAAGCATATACCAGAATATGGTGCTTCAATCCTTTGTCAATTTTAAGTTTTAACATTTAACTGAACCATCAGACACAAAATAAGGTGCTGATAATTTTTCTTTTCTTTTTGGCTGTCTCAAGCCACCTAAATCATGTTTGTGTTGATGAATATTGATTTAGAGATTATTGTGGTTTGCAAGCAAAGTGCTGCAACTTTGCTTTCCAGATTATCATAGACCAGAATATGATGAATCCCTTCCGTCAACTGCTCTATCTGGTTCTTTTAGTTCTTTTTCTGTTGTTCTAGTTATAATGTTATAATGTCAAGGTTTACTATTACATATTTCCTACCATTCTACTTTGTGCAGTTATACTGTTATAGTCAACAAGCTTGCACAATGAGATTATTGTGTAGTTATTTAATTAACACAAGCACCACTTTGTAGTAAGTCTATCATTATTAAGATTGTTCTCTAATATCTAATCATTTCACACATTTCAATATCTATTTTGGTAAAATTTCTTTTAGTGATAATAAAAGCAGTCCTCTTCTAGATTTTTATTCCTCTTAATTGAGGGTCTCACTAGTCTGTTTTCTTATTGTTTTTTTAACCAGTTAATGATGTCCAACTCTTATACCTTCTACATCAGTTTATAGATGACCTAAGATTTGTTATCATATGTATATTGCTTACTAGCTGTTTGGTCTGCCCTAAATTCAATTTGCCTACAATTGTCCAATATTGCTGGGACTAAAGTCTTTGTTGTTTTTATTATCATTGTAGGTACGCTATTTACCTCTTGTTTAGTCTACCCTAATATTGTCTTTGCATAGGCCTTCCAAAAAAATGATACGTATCTGTCGCTTAGATCAGATATGATTTTTTAATTACGTAAAAATTTAAATATTATTTAAAAATACAGAAAATTTTAATAAAAAAGAAATGCAGGAAAACTTCTAAAAATTTAGAAAAAGATTTTATCAAAAATAAGAAAATAAAGAAGGAAAAATTATGGTGCATTAAAAATTGAAAAGAATAAGAGATTAAAAAGAGAGTGATTGAAAGAAAATCAAACAAAAGAAAAAAAAACCATGGTATAGTGAAGAAGAAGAAGAAGAAGAAGAAGAAAAGGAAGAAGTGGAAGAAATGAAAAAAAACTAAGAGAGATAAAGAAATAAATTAAAAAAATTATATATTGAAGTTCGTTAGAGTTCGCTAAAGCTACATCTCTCTGTAAGAGAAATAATAGTTATATGGTAAGGAGAGAAAAAAAGAGAGAATGAGTGTGTGTGAGAGAGAGAGGGAGGGGGGGGGTGGAGAGTTTGGATCGGGCTTGGATTGAGATCGGCCTATCCGACAAACCATGCTTGTAACTTATTGGCTTGTCTGAAAATGACTTCTGCAGGCATAACTTAAAGAGATGGATATATTAGATGAAAAACCCAGGTTTCAATAGATTTGTCATTACATGCACTTAATAAGTTACTTTATGGTGCATATTTGAGATAGCTTTTCTGTTTGAGATTGGACTTCCACCTATGATAGTTGTCCAAATGAGGGCTTTCATTTACAAGAAAATGATTTATTACTTCTTATTCTATCTTTGACATCCCATTTTGGTGGCTTTATGTTCTTAATATTAATATTCTACTTTGCTTTATAATTCATATATAATATCCAGTTCTTTCTCTGATATATGTACTCTACTTTACTTGAACCTCTTATTTAGGAATCATGCCAATTCACTCATTCGATATTGTTAATCTTAATTGGTTAGTTTAATCCTTATGAGATTGGATATTGGTTGGGCAACTCATTCTCTGCAACTTATAGCGATCCAGAATCTATTATGTTATTTCAATTTGTGGTACTTTATGGAGCACACTGTGAAAATAGCCCATAAAAAGTTTTACAAGGATCATTTAGTTTTTCGAAAAAGCAAAGGACTATGACACAAGGAATGTGTTCATAGCTCAAGGGGAATCATAAGTTTGGTCTTCTATGCTCTTAAGAGAACAACTGAAGTCGACTGGAGTTACTTGTTTTTCCTTGTGATATTCGATTGACCATTTAGTCCAAAATTTAAGGTATTCTATCAAATTTTAGGCCATCCAATTCATCCACACCATTTTGTGTGTAAGGAATCTCAGCATGTACATGTCACCTTTCTCAGCATGACATTACTCAATTCTCACTGTCTGAAGTGAAAATCTTGGTTTATCTCTCCTATCTATCTATTTGGTAAATTTGTTCATATTTGTTTTCAACTGATAGTTTCTCACATTCCTGACCTTATTAAATGTGTTCCTGTTTAGTTAGACTTTGCAAATTGCAATAGCATTGGAAATTTGAGTAAAATACTTTTTCTCCCTCTTTCATTGAAGGAAGAGAAATAACCCCTTGATAGCGTACTTCTTGCTTTCACTGGCTCACAACGAGGAAGAACATGTTCCAGAAGTTGAAATCTGAGAAAATGAATTTTGAGTATGTGATATTGGAACATGAAATGGAGGTTCAATTCCCTTGGCAATTTGGCTCGCATTTCTTCTTCTATCCTCTTCCTTTCTTTTTCTGTCATTTTGCCTTCTTTATATATGAGGGAACCAAAATTCTCATGCTGCTCTTTTTCTGTCTGCTTGAAAACTTTAGGGCAAGATAATTATTTTAATTTGGTAGGGGAACCAAGTTATTGGATAAGTCATTACGTCGTGCAAGAATATAATACTTGGAATTGCATACTGTATTATAGTGTGTTTTTTTTGGGGGGGATTGTTTGTATGATCACAAAAGTTGAATGTTTAATCGGTTATTTCAAATTCTTATATTGGAAGAATACTTGGAATTTTCTTCTTACTTGTAAAGCAGTTGCAGAGAGAGATATTCAATCTGCACCGATTTGCCTATTTTATATTTTTATTGGATTTATCTGCAGCAAAACTGACAATCTAAGAAAACATGTTGAGGATGTCTTTGAAAATATTAATCCTACCTCCAGGCACTGTTGGGTGCACAAAAGCTAAAAAGGTTATTTCATTTTCTGCATTTTTTTATGATCTTGCTGAACCTTTCAGAAAAGAGCTTCCTAATGCATTGCTTATTGTTTTTACAGACTTACTGTGGGATGGTTTGACCTTCTCTTGCTGTTGGTTTTGCATTCTGTGATGCTAATGTTATCTATAGATGTTCTCTTCTCGTCCTTTTGCTTTGAATTCTATCTACCATAATGCAATGTGCATGGTTACTTTGGCTTGTTCAACTTGATTATTGTGGTTTTATGCTTCCTAACTACTGCTAGTTCTCCGCCAAACTGACATTGGTTGTTCCATTTGGCAGGTGCTTGCTTCGGAGGATGATCAGGATGCGCTGTCAACAGACCCAGATGAACTTATTGAGTCTGACGATAGTGAAGGTATTAGTGGAGATGAGGAAGACATGTTCCGAAACATCTTGTCGAGAGCTGGCTTTCATCTTACATATGAAGAGAATCATTCTCAGCCCCAGGTTACTCTAACTGATGCTAGTGCAATTGCTGGATTTTTGACTAGTCTGCGAGTTTATCTCGATCATCCTGCTAAAGTTAAACGTATGCTTCTTCCAACCAAGCTATCTGGGAACTCAGGCAGCAAGAAAGATGTAACAAGGGGTGATTCAAACTCAGCAAGTCTGATAAGTTTGTTGATGGGTGTTAAAGTCTTGGAACAAGCTATTATTGATTTACTTCTAGATATAATGGTGGAATGCTGCCAACCTTCAGAAGGAAGACCAAGATATGATTCTTCTGAAGCAAGCTCAAAACCTTCTCCTGGTTCAAATGGAGCTAGCACTCCACCAGAGCCCATTGGCGAAAGTGAAGTTGCAGAGTGCACACGGAGTCATGTGTATGAGAGGTTGGAAACTGGAGTAGATGAAATTACTCATAGTCATGCAGTACAAAGTTCGGAGCCGAGCACAAATGACAAGACCAACATAGAACAATCTACTTTTCCTCCAGAGACCTCTGCTAGTGATCTCCAAGCCGAGGATAGTTTTGGTCGAGTTCCCAAGGTAAAATGAGTGCTTTTAATTGTCATAATGCTATAATTGGATTATTTTTTAGTATAAGCTGATTGAACACAAAAAATTTCAGACAAAATGGCCCGAACAGTCAGAGGAACTTTTAGGGTTAATTATAAATTCTTTGAGGGCACTGGACAGTGCTGTGCCACAAGGATGCCCTGAACCAAGAAGACGGCCTCAATCAGTGCAGAAGATTGCTCTTGTGTTAGATAAAGCTCCAAAAATTCTTCAGCCCGAGTTGATTGCCCTTGTGCCTAAATTGGTTGATCATTCAGAACATCCACTTGCTGCTTGTGCACTTCTAGATCACCTTCAAAAGCCAGAAGCTGAACCTTCATTGCGGTTACCGGTATTATATAGTTTTAGAAACATGCATTCCTGTGAACTATGTATGTTCATTAGATTGAAAATATTTTAGTTACATGTTGCATGGACAAAGCTGTAACATCCACTGTATTAACTTGATTTCAATGTGCATTTCTGTGTCACTGCATGGTAATTTCATCTCAATATGGATATTTCTCTATTCCAGGTTTTTGGTGCTCTAAGTCAATTAGAATTTGGAAGTGAAGTTTGGGAACGTGTTTTGGTTCAAGCTTTTGAGTTATTGACAGATTCCAATGATGAGCCCCTTGTAGCAGCCATCAGTTTTGTCTTTAAAGCTGCATCTCAATGCCAGCATCTTCCACAAGCTGTATGTTTGCATTCTTTAGTAGATTTCAGAGTTTCTTTTCAACAATTTTCAACAGACTTTAATATTCGAATTATTTTTCTGATAACTTTGCTCCTCTTCTGCAGGCCAGAGCTGTCCGCTCAAGGCTAAAAAGTCTGGGTACTGAAGTCCCACACTGTGTGCTTGATGTTTTATCTAAAACTGTACATGCTTGGGCTGACGTGGCTGAAGCTATATTAAGAGATATTGACTCTGATTGTGAGTTTGATGGAAATTGCATGCCTTCACCTTGTGGTACTTTCTCTTGCGGAGTAAATGGGTTTTCAGCTGAAGGGATGTATGCTGGCGAAGAGCAGGTTGTTCATGGATGCCATCATCTATCTGATGTTTACATATTGATAGAGATGTTGTCCATGCCTGGGTTGTTTGTCGAAGTTTCACAGGTTTTTGAGAGAGCTTTACTGCGGGGCGCTATTAGGCTCCAATCAGTTGCCATGGTATTGGAAAGACGCCATTCTCAAAGGTTAAGCGGAAAATCTAGGTCTGTTGTGGATGATTCACAGAACAAACAAGTTCTGGTAGATGGACAATTTCAACCATTGCCCATTCAGGAAGATGACTTCACATCAGTTCTTTCTCTTGGTGAGGTATTATCCCTCTCTAGGGATACCAGAGTGCAGGACTTTGTGAGGATGCTATATGCTATCATGTTTAAAATTTATGTCGAGGACCATTACAGATACAGGATACTGAAGGGGCTTGTTGAACGGGCAACAAATACTTCAGAGAGTTGTCGAGTAGTTGATATAGATATGGATGTTTTGGTATTCCTTGTTAGAGAAGAAGAAGGAATTGCTAGACCAGTCCTGAACATGATGCGGGAGGTTGCTGAAGTTGCTCAGGTTGACCGTGCAAATCTATGGCACCAAATATGTGCTATTGAGGATGAAAATATGCGTTTTCGGGAGGAAAAAGAGGAAGAGATATCCAACCTTACCCGTGAAAAAGCTGCTTTATCACAAAGACTAAGTGAATCGGAGGCGTCCACCAGCCATCTTAAGGTACTGAATTTTTTATATTAAGATGCTGGCTAAATAATGAATCAACAGATATAAAATTTTATTTGTGCCTCTAAGTTCATACCTTTCCCATTTGGCAGTCTGAATTGAAGTCTGAAACTGACCGTTTTGGTCGGGAAAAGAGAGAACTCTCTGATCAGATACTTGAGGTTGAGAATCAGATGGAATGGTTAAGATCAGAAAAGGATGAGCAAATTGCAAAGATCTCTGCCGACAAGAAGGTTCTTCAGGACCGTCTTCATGAAGCAGAGGCACAACTTTCACAGTTGAAATCACGGAAAAGGGACGAACTAAAGGTAATGTATGCTTAACTACATATGAATACATGAAATAGAAGATGACCTTGTTTGTGAGAGTACATATAAAGGATAACCATTGTAGAATATGTGCAGGAAGGTGTATCCCTTATTGTGCCAGTATGACTTAACTCTTTTTATCCAAATTGTCATAGGTTTGCACCATGGAATTAGTAATTCTAGTAGTGGTGTGGTTGCAGATATCTTTGCCCCTCCTTAACCCTGGATTGGTTAGAGCTTCATGCAGTGCCACTGCATGGCCTTCTGTGCAATGCAATATCTCTTGGTTCTTTCTCTTTGCATGAGATGAATACAACTATACAAGATTGCTTGTAGTCTGTTTGAAATTCTACTGAATCACACAAACTTATAAATCGTAGCAATGCATTGCTGAGCATGGAAAATTGTATTGCCTTCGGCTTATCTAGGTTGCATGTTCTTTCCTTATTTGCTGGTTAGCTCTTTATGGTTGTTTCCATTGTCTTGCATATTTTTCTTGCTGCTAATTTGCATCTTTTGCTAATATCCCTAATTTGTTAAGACTACAAATGGATGCTGGATAAATGGTGTAGTGATTCTGTTAGTTGATGCAGAGAGTGGTGAAGGAGAAGAATGCACTGGCTGAGAGGCTTAAGAATGCTGAAGCTGCACGAAAAAGATTTGACGAGGAACTGAAACGCTATGCCACAGAGACAGTGACTCGGGAGGAAGTAAGGCAATCGCTTGAAGATGAAGTACGGAGGCTCACACAGACAGTTGGACAAACCGAAGGAGAAAAACGAGAGAAGGAAGAACAAGTTGCTCGCTGTGAAGCATATATTGATGGAATGGAAGCAAAGTTACAAGCTTGCCAGGTTTTATTTTTACTTCCTTTAAGTTTAGGTTATACGAGGATATTCAATTTAGTTATATTTACCCTACAAATAACTGCTGCATGGTTGAATTTTCTTATGGAACTCTTTGATCATGGACTTCTTTGGAGAATCATTTATTTGGTTAGCGATGTTTTGCAGCTTCATCTTGTTTCTCAAAAAAAAGTAGAATTGTTTTTTTTAACATACCGCTATTATGATCATTTTGTTTACTTTTAGATAATTTCATTGAAATTCTGTGTACTGCTATTCATTTATGTACTAATATAGTCCTGCTGTAGAAGTCAAGAGTGAAGTTTATTTTGGTTTCTTTTATGAACTTACTGAAAGTCCTGTTTTCCGTTATGTAGCTCCATTATTTGTAGGTACCTGTATTTCTATCTAGAGCGTACCATAAAATAAAATGGGTAAACCCTAGTACAGCTAGATCCCATGCATGCGAGAGTTGTGTACTCTTTTAAGTCTTAACATGGTGTTGCTTGTACTTAATCTGGTTGCTGCTTGTTTTACTTTATGTAGCACCATCATAGTTTGGCCCTGTATTTCTTAGACCTTATTCTGTGAAAATATCAAAAAGTTTTGGACAAACTATAAATATTTAAGAGATTGACGAAGGAGTTCCAAAAATAGAAGACTACAAAAAAAAATGAGACCTAGAAATACAGTAGGTACTGGTAGTGTCCATATTGAGATTTGCTTGCTTTTAGTAGATATGAGAGTAATTTGGTCAAGTTGTTTATTTACTAAATTATTGGGTTTACAAGAATAATCAATGAACAGTGAAAAGAGCACTTTGGTAGCAAAATATAAAAATAAAATATCTGTGTAGGGCATGAAATCTCGTGCATATATGCACCTCCTACACGGCTCAACACTTACCAAATACCATGCTAGTGCTTGCTGACAACGATTCAAGAAGTATCTTGATGCTCTTCATGTCAATCCCTGCCTACACGCGTATCGATCTCTTGCTGATTCGAGAAATATTATTCGGCACGAGGATGGGTTGTGCCATGCTTGTCTTGTCAATCAACACGTATCATCTTGATGGCACAAGAATCCTTGATAGAAAGTTGTCTTCATATTTATCATACTTATATATATGTCATGCAGCCCATGCAGCCAAAATTGCAAACAAATGTTAGAGAGCGTATGATCGCATGTATGCTAAATGAATTCAACAATATAGAGAATAGAAGCAGTCATAAAGTCTTCTACTGAAAATGTAAGTAAGATTAAATTCAATTTAGCTTAAATTAACAAACAAGCGACTCTGAAGTTTTTAACTAAAAATATATGCCAAAGAGAACATTGGATCGACTACTAGACTTAGATCAATCAAGAGAGGACTAAAAGATAGGTCTAGGCTTCAAGAACTCATAAATGGCTGCAGAATTTAGGATCACAATAAGGTATAAACAGTAGCAGAATTTTGTTGGATCTCACCTGATGTGAAGGGTAGATTTGGCCTTAATCCTTGCATTTGTCTTCAACCCGGACATCAATAGTTCTTGTGCTATTGAGGGAAATTTCTCAAGACAGTAGTAAATATATGAAAATGGAGTAGAATGTAAAAGAAGATTGATAATGAACCTATAAGGATTATGAGAGGTTTGTAGAGAGGAGATAAAAGATGGAAACTCACAAGGACTGTGAGAGAGTAGTGTAGGACAAGGTTCCCAGTTTTGGTCTAATTCAAATCGGATTGACCGAAACAACCAATACATTGACTGAATTTGGTGGGGTATCAGCCGATTCGGTCCATATCAGACCATTTCAGCTAGATTTGTTGATACCCCAGGATCTTGAATGCAATGAGGATTTGTTGCTCCTCCGTGGCTAGGTTGCAGAAGACGAAGCGGATGACGACGTAGCCGGTGTGGTTGGGCTTGTGCATTTAGGTGATGTGGACAAGGTTGTGGCATGCGTAATTCTCAGAAAGGGTGAGAATACTGATGAGGAGCAAGATGTTGGGCTTGACAAAGATTGGATTGATAAAGATGAGAGTTGAAGTGAGAGAGAGAGAGAGAGAGAGAGAGAGAGAGAGAGAGAGAGAGAGAGAGAGAGAGAGAGAGAGAGAGAGAGAGAGAGAGAGTGGGAGAAAATGAGATCTTTTATTTGTGAGAGAGAGAGTGAGTAGAAGAGAAATTGAAAAGTAGTATTTTTTTAGTTTTTAGACTTCATATATAAGTAATTTATAAGTTATATTAATTTAGTCTCGGAAATGCCACTGGACTTAGTTTGATTTAGTTCAAAAGTATGTCAGCCGTCACTTCTATTTTAGGAGCACTCCTGATAAAAGAGAAAAAAGGAAGGAAAAAAAAAAGAAATTAGATTTTCTTTCTGCTTGGAAGGTTATTGAAGTTTCTTAATCGGAAGGACAGTAAGATTTGAAAACAAAGGGGGACAAAAGAGGCAACCTTTCTTCCTCAATTATTATGTTTTTGAATGTCAATTGCCTCCGACAGATGCCTAATATATTACTCATCCTTGCAATTTATTATTTTGACTATCATTCCGTTATCTAGAATCATGAGATTCTGCATATTTGTGGAAGCGTTTAGACATCTACTGGATGCATCTACATATTGGGTTACAATCTTCGTCAATCTAACCTTTTTGTGGTTACCGTTGTTTAACATCCAGTTTTGTTTTGCCCTTTTGTAATTCAGTAATTTTCTTCTGATACTCTGTTGTGTTGCAGCAATATATCCACACTCTTGAAGCTTCGCTCCAAGAAGAAATGTCCCGTCATGCCCCCCTTTATGGTGTAGGCGTGGAAGCTTTGTCAATGAAAGAGCTCGAGACACTCACACGCATTCATGAGGACGGACTTAGACAAATCCATGCGATTCAGCAAAGAAAAGGTAGCAGCAATTCCCTTGTGAGCGGGCACTCCCTCCCACAGGTCCATGGCCTATTCCCAGCAGCTCCTCCAGTGGCAGTTGGTCTGCCGTCCTCGATAATTCCCAATGGTGTAGGAATTCAAGGCAATGGGCATATGAACGGAGCGGTTGGTCCTCCATGGTTTAACCCAACCTAGAACAGAAACAAAGGTTTCTCTCCCCTCATAATCAACAATCTTATTTGCCTGGCCTTATTTTACCAGCTGCCAAGTAATCCCATATGATAGCTTTTCTCGCCCTGGTCGTTTGTGTTGCCTCGTCATTTGAATTGGTAGGACTGTCGGATTGTTGCCCGATACGAGAAAGTGTTGTCATATAAATAAGAGAGAGATATATACTCCGAGAGGATAATTTTGTAATGATTAAACATGTTCGAAATCCGATGGAGCTAGCAGTTGCAAATGAAAGCTTTGGAAATAGTATGTCATTTTGAAACAATGTAGAACTCTCTGGCTTTTGTAGCAGGTCAGGTCAGTACTCCTTACTTCCTGAATTAAAAAAATTACCTTTTCTTCCTTGGAAGAAAGAGGAGTTAGTTTATCTCTAATTACAATTGTTCTCAATTGGAAACCTCATATTGGCAATTGCCTGCGTGTAAGGTATTTTGCAATAATGAACCTAAGAGGAATATAGATCCTAATGTCTCGATTGATCTATTTGGCTAATATTCTATCTGGAAGTAATTTTTAGTTTTAAGTCTTAGCAGAGTCTTTGACTATTTTTAAGTTTGCCTCTAATATTTTCTACATATCTAATTTATTTTAAAATTTAAATATAAGATTCTGCGTATCTATATACGCTCAATTAGTGGTCAGCTAGTTATATAAAAAATTTAAATCCTCTAGAAAATTGTTTAGGAAGTCAACTAGTTATATAAAAAATTTAAATCCTTTAAAAGACTTGTTTATAAAAGGGTGAAGTATCAGAGAGAATTTGCATTTTCGACTCCCTTCTTTTCATCAAATTGTAATGTCGCAAATTAAGAAAAAGGAAGTTCTATATATCGTTGAAAAGAAGAAAAAAGAAAAGGTCAAAAATAATTTTAAAAGGGAAATGAAAAACTAACGACCGTCACCACCGTCCTTGCTGTCTCCCTGTGCCGTCCACCCCTACAACCAAGCCAGCCCATGACGCCTTCCTCCTTTTCTTTCCCTCATCCCTTCTCCATCTCTTTCCTCCTCCTCCTTCTTCTTCTCCTAGAGAAAAAGAGAGAGAGAAAAAAAAAATTAAGAGAGAGAGGAATCGAGATGACGATCCTGTACTCCTTGGTGGCTCGTGGATCGGTGGTATTGGCCGAATTCGGGACGACCCAAACGAACGCCGCCACCATCGCGCGCCAGATCTTGGAGAAGATCCCGGGGACCAACGACAGCCACGTGTCCTACTCCCAGGACCGCTACGTCTTCCACGTCAAGCGCACCGACGGGATCACCGTCCTCTGTATGGCCGACGACACCGCCGGACGTGAGCCCCTTCACTTGCCTCTATTTCCCTATTCTTCGATTTGAGTTTGGATGCTTGGTTTGTGGAAATGGGTTTTGAAATCTGAAAGATTTCCATGCTGCAATTGCGTAGATTTGGATGTAGCAGGAGGGAAACGAAGTCGGACTAGTACGTCGATTTCGATTAATGTGATGTAGTTTAGTTGAACATTTAGGAAAGGGCATATTACTGATAAGATTTGCTGAGATTAGACTGTTATGATGGTTGACTTGTGTAAACTGGCTCAATTTGGGAGCAGTACCAGGATAATCTAGGAAAAAGAGACATTATTCAGGATGATTTGAACATGTCCGATAGATGTCTTATCGTGTGTGAGTAAAGAGAAGTGATTCAATTCAGTTGAAAAGTGCTAGACCAAATAGTAACTCTTCTTATTGTCAAAGATAACCTAAGATAGAGCTAAATGGAGTAAAATAAATAAATTCATATACCAGACCCTAAGTAATGAATCAACAAGGATTACTTGCTTTTGCCATGTAAAACGAGTTGACAACTTAATATTTTACAACATCATAGTATTTATTCTCTATCTTTGCTTGATTATCCTTTATTGTTCTTTTTTTCCTGGTTTTACATGTATAAATGAGAATTAACTTAGCAGATAGAGACTTACATTTTGCAATAAAGTTCTATTGTCTCTCTTCAGAATTGTCCTTGTATCTGCAAGTTACATTTCATATGACATATTACCAGCTTCATTGAATTGCTTGTATAGGAAGAATTCCATTTGCATTTCTTGAAGATATTCATGGAAGATTTGTCAAAACATATGGTCGTGCATGTCATACGGCTCTTGCTTATGCAATGAACGAAGAATTCTCAAGGGTCTTGAGTAAACAGATGGAGTATTATTCCAGTGACCCCAATGCAGATAGGATAAATCGCCTCAAAGGTGAAATGAGTCAGGTATATTTGAAAATGCTATTGTCTTCAATTGTTGTATATGTTGACTTTCACATCCATGTTCATGAGAATTGGAAGTATTACTCCTACCTTTTCCCTATATATCTTGTACTCTTGGTGCTTTACAACCTTTACTTCTCTGATTCAAGCAGAGAAATATGTTTTTGAATAAGAAAAGCTTAAGTATTCTCTTTCAAATCTGGAGATTCTGTTGATGGTTCAGAAGCTAGGTTTGAGTTTCCAGAAGTTCCTATAGAAGATAAAAACTTAATTTTGCCACACAAGGATAATGTAAAGAATGGAAGTATCTGAGTGAAGAAGGAATTGTTAAAAGCTAGACAAGGAGTGACACATCTTTCTGCCCATGGGCTTGATTAAGTCATTAAACCCACATTGATAATGTAATTTTTTGCAATTTAGTCATCGGAAATCTGATATATATTTACCTTGCAAAACTTTAGTACTGTATCGAATATAAAATCACTTTGTTGCTTGTCTTGGTCTTTATGAGCACAAACCGGAGATGACTTCTTAATGTGCTGGCTCGATCTGCTTTATGTTTCCCATGAAGAGAATGAAAAATGTTGTGCCAAGAATGAACTAAGTATATCATTGAAATTTCCCTGTACGACCTGCACTAACCTATAGGAAGTTCCAAGCTGAGGGGTTATATATACATGATTACTAGATGTACTACAAATTTCTACATCTTTGACCAATATGAATAATGGAATATTCCTTATATCCACTTAGTCAAGTATCTTATATAATAATATAATACTTTTGTTTGCATTCTTTGGAAATATGAGCAATTGAGCATCATACATGGGAATATTTTATCTTCAAATAGTTGGACAACTTGATTTAAAATTCCTGATATAATTTTCTATTCATTTATAGGTACGCAATGTCATGATTGAAAATATTGACAAAGTCCTTGAAAGAGGAGATCGATTGGAATTGTTGGTTGATAAAACTGCACATATGCAAGGAAATACAATTCGTTTCAGAAAACAGGCCCGCCGTTTTAGGAACACGGTGTGGTGGCGGAATGTAAAGCTCGCGTATGTATTTTTCTTAATAAGTGATAATTAACAGTTTTTATGCACTTAATAATTGCATGTTCTCCTTTTGTTTTTTCTGTTTTACTCTCTTCTAAAGGTGTATTTAATTATTTTATTTTTTTCTAATCCTTTTTTGGGGCATGTTGCTTATCCTAATGGAGAGTCGATCCTTCTTTAAAATGCCTAGTTGCAGTAAGTACCAAAATGGCTTCATAATAGCAAATAAGCCATCCTTGCACACCTGAAATTCTTTTTGCTTTAATGGAAAAGAAATATACATATATATAGGTGATTTTTAGGGTCCACTTTGGACTGGTTTTCTGGGAGATTGGAGGGGTCAGTTCTTGCAGTGCCTTCGTTTTCTTCATTACAATTCAAATGAGGAAAAGGAAAACATAGTGTAGCTGAGGATAATGACCTACCTTTTTCAAAAGTTGGGAACTGAGGATCATTATCCTCTTCACGTTCTGTCATGTTTTCCTCTTTTGGCAAAGATGGAAAAGGGAGATATAGTGATCTTCCTCCATCAGATCTATAGAATGGTTTTGTAGTATTCAGATGAGCTTTAATTTTGTTATATTATTGATACCTTGACCATAAAAGTTAGTTTCGCCTCCTTTTCTTGTTTTGTTCTTTCTGGAGATTGTATCTCTTGACCTATAGTCTTATGTGTATATGTCAATGATTGTTTCTTTTTAACTACTTTACCTTAACTAGCACTAGTTGTCTTATGTTTGTTGCATCAGCTGCTGTTCATCCTTTTGTTTCGGCATCATTTCATATGGATAATATGCTTATTTTGCAGGGTTGTGTTGATTCTCCTCCTCTTGATTATAATTTATGTGGTGCTCGCATTTGTCTGCCATGGCATCACACTCCCAAGTTGTATCAGGTAAAGTGTGTGCTGTTATCCTCCTGTGGTTGTTTGATACTTCTGTCCTGGGACAAGTTTGGTAGCTTATTTGTTTTGGCTTTGTATGGGAAAATAACCGTGCCCGTTATATTATTTGTTATGCCTGCCTAATGGGGACTTGTGATTCGTATGTAATGAATCTTACATATACCATCTTATGTCTTTGTTATAACATTGTTTTGGAAAAAAAAGAGGATCTGTGGTATTGAGAGAGAAAAAAAAGGTCCTTGCCAATAAGCAGCAAAGATGACAGAAGCCTCTCTAATGGTTATTGTATTTGTTATCTTGAATGTTAACTTGGACCAGAGAAAAGGAAGAAGAAAGGAGACATGCTCATCTTCACTTGCAGTGGCACACAGCATATTTGGCTGTAGTGTAATCCAGTAATCAGCCCTGTGATTCTGTCAATCCTTTTCTTATTGTGCAATGAAAATAATCAGTGTTATGTAATCCCAAGCTAGGAGGTATATCAAGTGTTGGTCATCTTGTATCCAGCACAATAAATATGATTCACTAACATGAGTAGGTTTACTAGATAGTAGTCATGTTTATGGGCTAGAGATTCATTAAGATTGTCAAAATATGAAAATGGAACAAAGATCAGCAGGTTGAAGCAGGAAACACTATGCTGAGCATGATACAATTAGCTACATATAGCAATGTAATAAATATTATCAAAGAGACTTGATTGGGCTCTCTTTTTTTGTAAGAGAAATTTGTATATAATATCTTGTCTTCTAACAAAATTATACTTTACATCCTATATTATTATTATTTACAAATTTGAGTTCTATAGCTTAGCGAATATGTGCAGAAATTATTAGTTAAATTTAATTAAACCTTTAGATTAGTTAACTATATTAAAAAATTATAAAAAATTCTTAATTAAATCGTACTAATGTATTTTAATTATTTTAGAAGTTAAATATCTTTATTTAACTTAATATTCTCATTATATGCATAAAGGTTTTAAAAAAAAAATTAAATGAAGAGCTTAAACAAGCGCACCTGCTTATGAAAGAGTAGGGTGTTACATATAAATTTAAAAAATAAATTAAGAAAGTGCACTTGGTTAAACTAAACATGATAATTCTGTCGCCAAGTAATTGAAACAATATATTATAGTAAGCATGTATGGAAAATAACCTGATAATTATAAAATAAAATAAAACTAACCTGATAATTAAATATCCATATTTACAATCTCTTTCTAAATATGCAGTAATTCTCATTTGTGACCCTTTGCTCATGGGACGGATCCGGGTCGGATCCATTTTCAAGTGATAAAGGATTTTATCCGGTACCCGACATATTGCCAACCCTAAAGTCTAGATTCCCGGCTCCATCTAAAATAAAGCGTATTCCCATCCTTCACCTCCTTTTTATCTTGATCTCTGTCCTCGAATCTTCGTGTCGTCCTCCCTTCAGCGATCATGTCGTCCAAGCAAGGTGAGTCCTCACGTTCTCCTCTCTCTCTCGATCTCTCGATCTCTCTTGATCTCTGGATTTAGGATTCTCTCTGATCTGGTTATAGGTGGGAAGGCGAAGCCTTTGAAGCAGCCCAAGGTCGACAAGAAGGAATACGACGAGGTACTCAAAATTCGATCTTCTATGTTCCGATCCTTTCACGTATTCATTGGATCGGAGTTAGTTGGGCCTTCTGACTGTGTTTGATTTTGTGTTTATGATTGGATGTCTTGTTATTGGTCCGGACGAATTTTCTTTTGTTCCGTTGAATTGTTTTAGACTGGTTAGAGGAGGAAGGATATTTGGATTTCGAGCTTTATTTGTGCTTCAGCATTTCTTTTTTTTCATGATTTTATCTTATATTCTGGACTCCCTTGAGGTTTTTATCTAACCTAGGGCTTGAATTCGTTCTCTTTGGTGTAAAACCGTAGAAGCTATGGTGTTGATCAATATCTGAGAAAGAAAGCACCATCTTTTATTCTTTCTTTTTTAATTGGGGATTTTTTTATGATTGACAATATACCTAAGGATTAAAAGAGAGAAGATGAAATTGAAGTTTCAATGTAAATCCAACGGGAATCTGTGGAGTATATAATTTAGCATACGGGAATTTGGTCAACTATTGAATTGATTGTCAAAATAATATCTGTTGGCGAACCAAAACACCAGTAACAGACTGGTTACAAGACTTATTGAGGATAAATTTTAGCTTGAAATTAAATCAAACCTCATTTTCTATCTTTAGCTTGCTGAGCATATTGAATAGTTCTTTAAATTATTTTAATGTTATATTTGATGCTAGGAATCTCAGAAATCAAACTTTGCATATTTTTCGTAACTAGATATCATTAATCTTTTTATGTATGATAGTTTTATGCTGTGGCAGTTCCCAAAATATTAAGCTGTTTAGGCTATTATGGTGGTTTATGTTTGTAGATTTCATCTTTGAGTTTTGAACTCTAATGATTTGGTTATGTGTTTGGCTCATAAATATTAAGCTGATTGATTGGCAATTTCTTTCAAGAGAGATTTTTGAAGGGCTATTCAGTTGTGGTATTGGACTTCGTTTTTCGTATGGATATATCTTGCATTTGGAATATATCCTTTGCATAATTGAAACTGTGATAAACATGATAGGTCTTTGAAGCCATTTGGTTTATATGTTTCAAAGGCGGCCTCTTGCCTGAAATTGTCGAGGCTGGGATATCCATTACAAGATTTCACAAATATGCCTGAAATCGGCTAAGCTGGGTTATCCATTACAAGATTGCACAAATATACCTGATTATACATGCGCATTAATACTAATATGGTTTTGCTCTGATATTCCAGTTTTATATTGGTACAAACTGAAATTGCTCAGATTTGATTTTGTTCTGAAGTTTCTAATGAAGATCATCCATGTTTTTAGAGCCTGTTGGGCAAGTCTGGGATACGAATCTAGAGTATTTCAATTCTAAAGAATTTAGATGGTTGTCCAATTCATACTCTAGAAATTACTTATGGAGTAATTACTTTTATTAAATGTTTGAATATAATAGAATTAAGTAAGGCTCTATTCATTGGATTAAGAGGGATCTTAGCTGCCGGTGTTTTTTGGGAGTTCACAGGTAGGTGGGTTGTGGGTTAGAGATGATAAGTGATCTTGGAAGAAGAGAGAGCAGGGATGGCAATCACTTTTAAACTAAAATGTAAAAACTTACATTGCTAAGAGTAGGTTATTTTTTACCCCAAGATTACAAGACTTCTGGCGTGAATGTAAAGTATTTTGTTACTCTGTTTTTGTATTCAAACTGCATTTAGAATTTCTAGCGTTTTGGACCTAGTACCCAGTAACTTAGTGTTGCCAAACACCCTCTTACTGTATATTTAGCTGATGAATGCTTGATGTGAAAAGTTTAGAAATAATGGTTATATTATTTATTTACTTTTAAGTTGGAGTGCCAATTTATTTTTGTTGTTTAGCAATATATGTTATATATGTCGTAATGCTAACATCTTTCTTCTGTATGTAGACTGATCTGGCAAATATTCAGAAAAAGAAGGAAGAGGAAAAGGTGAATACAGTGACTCAGTTGAATATTTTGTAACATTGTCTCTTTCCCTTCTATTTCATTAACTGTAGGGACTTCTTTTGTTTACTAGCTTCCCTTAATTTATTTGTTTGCAAGCAGGCACTAAAGGAACTGAAGGCTAAGGCATCCCAGAAGGGAGCTTTTGGAGGTTCAGGTCTTAAGAAAAGTGGGAAGAAATAAAAATCCATGTAACCCTCTTATGATAACAGGACCAATTCTGGGCACATCTAGTCTGTTGTATTCTATAATAACCATCAAGCAACTCTTCTGAGATTGTTTGCTCTATATGTTACAAAGGTGATTTCTACTTGTGTGGTGAAGCAGATCATAATGAATACTATTAGTTCTTGATTTCAAATAGTTAACAAATGAAGCTGGCTGTCAGTTGGAAAATGGATGATGTTAGTAGTAGCATGGAAATTTTACGAGTTCCTTGATAAAATTTATATTCATATAAAGAGAAGTTCTTAGAAATTCCTGACCATTGGTTGTAATTAGAGGTTTAAGAAGCTAATTTCAAGGTTGGGAGGTTTCTAAGTTTTCTTAAATTATTTCCCATCTTAGCGGGTTAAAGTGAATCTTAAGTTGCATACCGTGGTTACAAAACAAATAATCCCGATGCCATTAAAGCTAAAGGAGTACTTAGTTGTTAAGAAAACAAGAGAGGAGAGTTTACTCTTAGATGTAGAAAATAAAATTAAAATAAAAGGAATAATTATCTTTCTTAAGAAAAGAAGTCATTTTACTGAAATCTGATCATTTTATTGAACTCTATTAATCATACTACCTATGGAGGAGAATTAAACTCACACCCTTCATTATGGGTTAATAAGATCCAACCCCAAACCGAGTTACAGTGATAGATTATTAAGACTTGATTTTTAAATAAATTTGGATTTGCTTATTAAGTGCATTGGCTAGAATTTGAAACTAATCAATTCAAGCTTAATTCTTTGGCGTAGGTTCAAAATTAACTTCAAACCAAACTTGAACAGAGCTTAGCTCTATCAAGCTCGGCTGGATTACACCCCCTGAACCAGTCGTATCTACGATTGCTCATACAATTCCATTCACAATAATAGAATTCACCGTATTAACATAGATTTATCCTTATCCACATACACAAACTTATAATACTAATTTGACTGGCAGTCACTTAATAGTTTGCAGGAATAAAGATATGCAGCATTATACCCTATATTTGTTATCATTCATATTTACATCCACATAGAAAACAAATAATCTTGTAAACAATTGAGTCCTTTTTATTGGGCTATCAAGCAAGTAGAACATCCATCTTATGCAACTAACATCCCAATATTTAGATAATGGGAAATGGATTTTATCTGCAGAGCAGGGCTGATTGCAACTAAGGTGATGAAGCAATCGACAGGCACCCTCATCCCCCCGACATTGATGGATTCGAGTTTGTGACATTTATTTACAAGCATGAGAAGACCACTCTCAGTCACATGGCGGCAGCTCCAGAGAATGATGGTCTGTAAAAGCAATCAAACCAATCTAAGCATTTTGGAAGATAATAGGATATTAGAAGTTCATTCCCAGAGTAATTACAACAGTTTGTTGTGGTTTTGATCACTATAACAGAAGCTAGTCCAAGAGAGAATATTTAGATTATCGACTTGGAATATAGGAAACATGGAAAAGGAGTATAATACCTTACGTTACCGACTTGCGCTAACAGGAATCAAGTAAATTTAAATTGTTTAACCAATTCAGAGTTACATGACAAGATGCAATTGGTGGATCCACCATCATATCTAGCTATGGGTCCTTTTGAAGTGCTTACTATTTACCACCAAATTGCACACTGTGTCACTCAAAACTTTTACAAAATGGAATTTCTTCCCTTGACTATTGCGCATCATGGCATATTGCATACAGACATACATACTCATATGCACATACTTTTGTAACTTATTATTTAATTAATCTAGATGATCAAGTTAAACCTTTCAGGAATTGGGTGTCACTAGGAAAATGAATGTCTGAACAAAGGACTTAGTTTTATCAAAATGTACAATGGAGCTTACCTTCAAATGTGGACAGCTATTTGCAATTGCATATAGAGATTCATCTGTAATAAATGTGCCACCAATGTTTAAGTGTTGTAAGGAATAAGCTCTAGAAACCTGCAGAATTAAAGAGGGATAAATGAGCAAGATGTATGGAAATAAAAGAGCAATTTGCAAAGAAAGACAGTTCCATTTTGCCACTCTTTTGCAGAACGATTTCGTAGCTTTCTTGGACCGAGATAAAAATCAGCAATGACTAACATACATTCATAAAATTCACTGCAACATGCAGCATTACATATTTAAGTTGCATTTATCCCTTAGAAGTAACAGAAGTTTCTTGTAAAGAAACGTAATATGACCTGTTCCAGTCAAGAGACGGATTCCAGATTGTAAAGGGGTCTGATTCTTCTACAATATCCTATAATAATACCAATAGGATTGACAAAGAAAGGTATCACAAGTAAGATGTCGTCTGATTCTTCATATTCATGTAGTAAAGTAAATATCTAGCTAACCTTTATAAACAGGTCACATGATTGGCACTTCTATTAGTCACCACGCTAAAAACACCACGTGTATTAGAATGACAATCAGTGAAGCTAAAAACAACAAATAAAAGAAAAACAGTAGCCACATTAAATCAAATGACTAAAGACATTGCGTTCCTTTTAAAAGTACAGAAGATTGCTGTTTTGTGCAAGTGGTGCCTATCGATGTACATCTATCAGCTATTATGCTAAATCATCTCATGCAAAACAAAACGACATGTTGCGGAAGTAGTAAAATATATGCATACTGTCAGTTTGATGCTCAAAATAGCAAATATGTTGGGGCAACAAAAGCATACATTTATTAGTCGCATAACATACATCTGGAAAGCTAATAAATCTTATACTATCCAACAAAAGTTCCTTACCAGATGAATAACACCTTTGTCAGTTATTCCAGCCATACCCCACAAAGATATAGATGTCAGATTTCCGATACATTTTGCTAGCGAGATCTTATACAGTCCTTCATCAGTTATTTGACAACCCCAACAGCTTCGAGAACTATGAAGAGAATACTATAAATTAGAAGATCCAAATATGCAGATATTTAATTGCTAAATAGGCAGAGCAGGAGTCACATATGACATGCTCTGACCCATTATAGTCGACAATAGCTTGATGTAAGCATATAAAAAGGATAAGTGTGTCAGTGAATTTCCTACAAGTTTATCGTCCAAGCACCTCCCAATAATATATGGTCAGCTTAAGCACAACTAAAAGATGAGAAGAATCTCGAAAGAAAGTACATTTTCTTTTGCAGTGGCTGCCCAGTTGATGCCTGTCCTCTAATAGTGCGGCAATACTTTCAAGAAGCGATAACTAGCATTCCTAATCAAAGTATCCTCCAAGGCATCATCAAAAGATTTAAACTGGAATTGCATCACAGAAGTTCTACGTTTCTCAAAGTAGGAATTTCAAATCCATACTACCTCGAATAAAAGCAGAACTGAAAGATACATGGACCAAGAGTGCCTCAAAGAGATATCATATAAGATTCAGAACTGTTATGTTTAGAGTTTCATTCACATCCTCTACATCTATTAGCTATAGGAACACTAAATCCAAGATCAAATTATTCCTTCCTGTGCACTTGTGCAGTTATTTGTACATTTCTGTGGAATGAACGAGCAAAGACCCTACCAAAATAAGAGCGACAACGACTGAGAACCAAACTTTTCATTCATCGTGCCTTGAACAATTAAATGCAAGTGCAAACCCTTTTTTTTTTTTTTTTTTTTTTTGCACTTTCGAGTTTGATTGCACCTAACCACAAACATCTCACAGAGAACTAACACTCAAAACTTCAATTGGCCATCAAAAAAAGTTGGATTTTAACCAATTGGCTCAAAAGCTCGAGCTTTAAGGTAAAGCACCAGCAAGGCACATCATAGCTTAACAAAATCAGAGCAACCGACGAACAAGAAACAAGCTTTTCACCATAGTACGAAAGAGTAATACTTACATATTGAGCTCCCTGAGATTAAAAGCCGCATGAACAATCCGAGCGGCGGACGCATCGTCCATCCGCTGCCCGGCGAAGCTGAGCACCTCCTTACTGGCCAGGGACTGGTCCACCCCTCGCCGCCACTTCCGGCAAACCCCACTCGCCCTTCCACCAAAACACCAGAACCAATTAGGCGACCAAAAATATCTACAATTGGAGAACAAATATTCGGGATTCAAACGGAACCATACTGAGCTAAATCCTTGAAAGAGGAGAGGAGGGAGAAGGTATAGGAGAGGAGGTCAACCGGGAGTTTCTCTATCTCGGGCTCCAGTTCCATCACCGTCGCCTTCTCGGCTTCTCCCACCTCCTCTTTCCCCATTTGATGTGGAATTAATGGGGGAAGAGTAGAGGAGTTCGGTGCGTCCAGAAGAAGAAGAAGAAGAAGAAGAAGGGGGAATTATGATACGAGAATAGAGCAAGGGAAACGGAAATATGTGGCTTTGAGTCACCAGAGGTGTCCCGATTGATCTCTTTATATAGTTAGAGCTTATCTGGGGTAACTACTTGGTAAGCGTAGTGACGGAGTTACAATATGTGGTCATCTTGCCGTCATTGTATAAACATTACACATGACAACCCGAACACGACAAATGCGCGATCCGGTGGGGGGAAAAGTACGCTGCCTGTGAAATCAAACGTGTAAAAAAAGTATACAATTTAAGAGAAATAAAGGGGCCGAAACGGAAATAAGCCAAAAAAAAAGAAGAAGTAAATTTTACATATCACTGCCTATAGTTTACCAATTTTATTATTTAGATTTTGTAACTTGACCATTATTTTTTCCTTACAAATTCTTATTTAATATCATATTATTTTAACTAATTAATGTTAACCAAATTACTAAAATAATTCTACAATTTCCTCTCACTTTATATATCTCTCAATCATTTTCCTCGAATATCTCCTCTATCTATCGTCGTCTTCTTCTCTCTCTCCTCTTTTTGTTGTTGTGTTTTCTTCTTCTTTGAAAAGAGAAAATACGATGAAAAAGACAAGGATAATTTAGGTACTTAGATTTATAACATTATTAGTGATTATCGAAAACATACATTATGCAATACCATTACACAAATACAATATCTTCTAGCCATAAGTTGTCTATGACCGAAATACCTCATCTAAAATATCTGATATCTTTATATACCCCGTTGGAAGGAAGAATGAAGAAGCTGACTTGGAAAACATTTATATGTACAATAATATTCTATTAAACACCATGTTGTCACACATTCTTATCTAAAATTCTTTTTATATGGTTCACGTACATATTATAATTAAAATACATGTTATAATTATATAAATAAAAAAGAAAATAAAAATAACTATAGAATCCCCAGGCCATAATTAGCATATAATTATAGTATAAAAATAGATAGAGTCTATTGATCTCCACACATCAAAGATAGGATACAAATGAGAAGTATATTTTTTTAGATTTAATAAGATGCTAATCCACTTGTATAGACACTTAAAGACCTATACTATCATAATCGTTGTTATCTATTTTCGAGAACATACTTAAGTAATGTACATCGAACACTAAATTATAAAACTGTCTACGACTAGAATACCTTACCTAAATTAATGATATAAAAAAAAAACACTTTTCTACGTTACATAAAGTATTCTAATTACTGACGATATTATAAGATGACTTTTGGTTGAAGAAAAATGGACTTTTATTCATGATTATCATGTAATATTATAAACCATTCATTTCTAGCGTTTGTTTGTTTGACTAATTAGCCATTTTAAATAATTCATAGCCATCACCACCATGACCAGATAATAATTATATATATAATTATAATATCCATAATTACTTTATAAATATTCTACGAATAGAATAGACGTCGTATAATCTAAATTAATTAGCATACAGAAAAATTATTAAAGATTAATAAGTCTGCCACATCGTTCTTTTTGTAAACTGTTTGTAAAAGCTACATTTTTCGGCCTATAAATTCAAGAATAATACGTGTCAAAGCAAACTTCTCAGCTCACGATCTGACCAAAACATAAACAACGCTTCTTTCCCGTCGGTCAATACCTTACTTTCTTGATTAAACTTTTCATTACGCAATGTTAGCTGTGATTCGAGTATTTATTTATAATCATATAATATATATTTCTATAATTTAAATGATAGTCAAGTGGCATGGCACGGTATAAAAAGAAGGATATTTTATAAATCACACCCTATATTTTATTTATTTTATAATTTTATATTTTATTTTATAAAAACTAATTTTTTATTTTTTATTTATAATTTTTATTTAATATTCTGATATTATTTTGATTAATTCATATGATCAAATTAGTAAAATGTTATTATTATTATTTTTCTTTCTTTTTTATATATTATAATAACGGAGGGTGTTAAATAAAAATTATTAGGGAATAGTAGAGTTCGATTATGAAAGTTTATTGGGCGTAATTTGTGAACTTCCCTAAATAAAAAAAAAAGGAAAAAAGAGGACACGTGCAGCTCCGAGCATACTGTGGGTCCATCGGACGGTCGACATATCCCGTCTGATCTGAGATCGAACGGCCCAGACGCTTCTGGAAGCAAGCTAGGGTTTCTGCCTCGGTGGCGAAGCAAACAATATAACATCGACGAGGTCGTCGCCGATAGGATTCGCGGTGCAGTCCCCCCCTGCCCTCCCAAATCCTTTCCTCTCTTCTATCTTTTATCCCCATTACTCCCAAAAACCCCAAAAAAAAAATCAGAAAAAAGAGAAAAAAAATCCACAGAAAAAAAACCTAGAAGTTCTCGATCTCTATCTATCTAGGGTTTATCGGAGGAGGAGAAGGGAAGAAAAAAGACAAAAAAAGGAAGAGGAGAAAGGTAGGGATGGCGCAGGTGCAGATGGCGGCGGCGAATAGCGGCGGTGGTGTTGGAGTAGGAGGTGGTGGTGTTGGTGTTGGGGGTCAGTTCTCGACGACGTCGCTGTACGTGGGGGACTTGGAGATCGGAGTGCACGAGGCGCAGCTGTTCGAGCTGTTCAGTGAGATCGGCCAGGTGGTCTCGGTCCGGGTTTGCCGCGACGTCAGTTCGCGACGGTCCCTCGGATACGGCTACGTCAACTACAGCAACCCCGTCGATGGTGAGTTTTGTGGGTTTTTTATCGAATGCAGGTCGATAGAAAGTGATTTTTTTTCTTCTTAGATTGCATCTGGCTCTTCGATTACGCATGTTTCTTGTCTGTCCCAATGGTATTTTGATATTATTAGAGTTTGCCCTTAGTATGAGTAACTGCGTGATCTTGGAATATGTGATGTTGGTTAGTGAGTAATGGGCAAAAGTTTGGGAGATACATTTGTTCTACAATGCGATAAATGCTACATGCGTGGCGTCGTACTTCAAATTGCTATCTGGTTTCTGGTTTTGGGTGCACCAGGAAAATTTTCCGACTTAGTTTTAGAGACTGAGCCAGTGTGTCAGATAAGCTCTTTGGCTTGCTTCCTGCTCGAGGTTGGTATTTTGTTTAACAAGCTGAGAGCAAACTGTCTTTGGATTTCTTGAGTTTGACTCAATTTCACTCCTTAAGCTAGATACATCTGGTGCCTGAACTTAGATTCTTTAGAATGGCAAAATACTAGGCTGATGTATAATTGCAACAAGAGATTGATTGTTTTAAACAATCACAGCTGCATAGCTGACATTACTATTTATTTAGACGACGCTAAATCTTTGTCTTCCTATTTTGTTGTGATTTGATAGCTGCAAGGGCGATGGATGTACTGAACTTTACTCCCATCAATAATAAGCCTATCCGTATAATGTATTCAAACCGTGATCCAAGCATCCGTAGGAGTGGGGCTGCAAATATATTTATTAAGGTACTTACATTCTGAATTATTTTTCTTCCTTTTGTCTTTGCTCATTTTATTTTCCTCTTTCCTCATTATGAACTGTTTTGAGTGACTCAACTGGTTACACTTATTGTGTTTATGCTATTTTTTTTATTTCAGAACCTGGACAAGACAATTGATAACAAGGGATTATACGACACATTTTCTGTATTTGGTAATATTCTTTCTTGCAAGGTAGCCACAGATCAATCTGGCCAGTCAAAAGGCTATGGCTTTGTTCAATTTGAGCAGGAAGAGGCAGCACAAAATGCAATAAATAAGTTAAATGGCATGCTAATGAATGATAAGCCTGTTTTTGTTGGACCTTTTCTTCGCAAGCAGGAAAGGGAAAATGCTTTTGATAAGACCAGATTTAATAATGCCTTTGTCAAAAATCTATCTGATTCCACCACAAGAGAAGATTTAATAAAGATCTTTGGTGAGTATGGGAGTATCACTAGTGCTGTAGTAATGATGGAGGCTGATGGTAAATCCAAATGCTTTGGGTTTGTCAATTTTGAGAACTCAGAGGATGCTGCTCGTGCAGTTCAGGAACTTAATGGAAAGAAATTTAATGATAAGGAGTGGTATGTTGGAAGAGCTCAGAAGAAGTCAGAAAGAGAGATGGAATTGAAAGGAAGATTTGATCAAAATATGAAGGACGCAATGGACAAATCTCAAGGACTTAACTTATACTTGAAGAATTTGGATGATAACATTGGAGATGAAAAGCTGAAGGAAATATTTTCAGACTTTGGTAAAATTACCTCATGCAAGGTATTGTGCAATTCTCTGTGAAAATATTATATTCATTTCTTCATAAATGTTCAATCTTGCTGGATAAGATTCGATTCTGCAACTTATAGGTTATGCGGGATCAAAATGGAATTAGTAAAGGATCCGGATTTGTTGCTTTCTCAACTCCTGAAGAAGCTTCCCGAGCTGTAAGTTAAATGATCTACAATGTATTGTGTTGAAAGAGGTTATCAATTGACACTTATATCATTGTTTCTTCTTTCTCTATAGCTTATGGAGATGAACGGCAAAATGATATCTGGAAAACCACTCTATGTGGCACTTGCTCAGCGTAAAGAGGAGAGAAGAGCTAGATTGCAGGTGCTTTTCTTAAACCAATTAAGTTTTAATTTAATGTGCACATTTATAAATTCTAGCCACTCTGAAATTGGCTGGAACTAACTGTTAATGAGTGCCTGTATAACATATTTTGACTTACTTACTAGAAGCTTTAATTTTTTGTGTTTACTAAATGCTCACATGCTGCTTCTATGGACATGTACTTAGCGGCAACTTGTTCATGCTTCTTTATTTACATTTTATCTTGAATTGGATAGATTATTTTTCTCTATACACTTGCCAATTCTAAAGTTTCCATTAAAATCTCCATATTCTGTTGGCAGTGTAGCTAAGAAATGGTATAATAGAATGTATATCTTGTTACATGTGTTGATATTCATTGTAAAATAAAATTCTCGTCAATCCAAAAGTTTGGACAAAGTGGTAAAATGAAAAATAAGAGAGAATGCGAATAATATGTTTTGACTATATTATAAATAGAGCCCTCTATTTGCTAAAATATATCAAACCATGCCCGACCATTTGATTAATAGATATAATTTAACTCGACTATCAAATAAACTGAATTATATGATTAATTTGGATAAAAGGATTGTTCCTAACTCTCCAAGTCCCTGTATGATTAATTTGGATGGAAGATTCATAGAACATGATAAGTAATTTTTGTATGTTGAAAGAAGCGTTTCTAGTTGTAATACAAATTACAAACTTTCTAATGCCATTTCTTCTTTTAAATCATAATTTTTCTTATGAATATTTTCAAGTTTATAATTTGTACTTCTTTGGTTTGTATATTGTGTTTCTTGATTGATTTATCCTTTATAAAAACACAACAAACTGTTTTCTATATGTACTGCTGGTTGTCTTGCTTCTTTGAGTTCCACTTGCTGACCTTCCATTTTTTTGATCTCCAGGCACAGTTTTCGCAAATGCGACCTGTACCAATGGCACCTACTGTTGCCCCTCGTGTTCCCATGTATCCTCCTGGGACTCCAGGTCTTGGACAGCAACTATTTTATGGTCAAGCTCCACCAACTCTTATTCCTCAGGTAAGTGATGCTTTATATGAATGATCTTTATTAATGAACTATCTATCATTTTGTATGTGTTATTAGGATTGAGCATAACTTGAAAGCCTTTTTGTATCTACGAATTCATATCAGTAGCTCAATATCAGGGTAGGGAACTTAAGTTCTCATAAACTTATAGTGTTCCTTTTCCAGCTCTAGGTTATTTGTTTAGAAGTCACATTTTCTTGAATTTAGCAGTGCTAGGTAGAAACTTCACATCGGCCCAACGAATTTTTTTGTATCTACGAATTCATATCAGTAGCTCAATATCAGGGTAGGGAACTTAAGTTCTCATAAACTTATAGTGTTCCTTTTCCAGCTCTAGGTTATTTGTTTAGAAGTCACATTTTCTTGAATTTAGCAGTGCTAGGTAGAAACTTCACATCGGCCCAACAGTCTTCAGGTGTTCAGCATGACAAACTCCAAAAATGTAGGTGTGGGGCAATTCTAATGTTAATATGTAATGAAAGATAGTGTATACATCTGTGCTGAAGAATGTACATATAAAATATGACATTTTGTAGAATTGATTGACATACGGTGAACGTCTTTAATATTTATAAAGTTACTATAATATGACAGGCCTGACTACTTTCCTAGTATTTGCCAATTTTCCCTAGGAAGACAGTTGAATTTCCAATCTATTTACAAGATTTAATTCTCTGAGTACGCTTTAATGAGAGTATTTCAATTTAAGTTCTCAACATAATCATTCCCTAGTGATAAGAGAGTTGCCTATGTCAAAGTGTTTTTCCTAGTTTTAGACTCCTTCCATTTTGAGAGAACTTTGTGCCCATTGGTACTTTGTGCCTGAATTTCAACTGTTGAGGTAGATATTCATAATTCATAATTCATAATTCTAATGTTGTGTGTATACTTTATGTTAATTTTTTTCCTGATTTTGGGTATGACCTCAAATTGGTTGTAGGTTTTGGAAATTTGCCAATTCTCCTGAGACTCTTCTTAAATCTGAACTGTGCTTTAGCTAAACATGTAGCTGGGGAAAAGGCTAAAAGATGGTGATTAGTACTTCCATTCTCCTTTCTATAGACCTTTTGGAACTCTCCTCCCCTGTCTCTTCTTTCTTCTGATAGAATTCTTGTTTTGATTTTTTTTTTCCACTTTATAAAGAAACGAAGTTTCACAATTGTTCAAGAAGCACAGTAGTTGTACCATATGTATGTCAAGACTGCATGGTGATATTACCTAGCTCTCCATAGTAGTATAAGTTTTGGCTGGTTTGATTTTGTATGGAAGAGCAATCTTGGCAATTTCATCCAACTTCTATATTTCTGTTTCAAGCCCAACAACCAATTGATCAGATGTTGGATGTGCTAAATTTGACCTTATTTCTGCATATCATTGAGTAGCAGGATAGACCTCGATGAGATTACTTTTATTGTTCTTTTACCTAGGTGTTTTCGATGTACTCCCAATGATAATGACAAAATAAAAAGATTATGTATGCCTGTTGCAGAAGACTATTGCTTCACTTTGTTGTCATGTTTGGTTAGATCTCAGCACTTCAGACGCATCTTATCAACATCATCCATCTGATTCAGTTGCTTAGAAATGTTGTCTTCAATTTGCCAGACTTGATCTTCTGGATAATTTGCTTCATATATTGGAAGTTATTATTGTTTAGACATGGTCCACGTCATTAGTTATAAACGTTTTAAGTGATAGTCAGTTGAATACACTGTTGAAAAGTCCACACCTTTTCCCTTCCAGCCTGGATTTGGTTTCCAGCAGCAGCTTGTTCCTGGAATGAGGCCTGGCGGTGCTCCAATGTCAAATTTCTTTCTACCATTTGTTCAACAAGGTCATCAAAGCCAACGGCCAGGGGGTCGACGGGCTGGAGCTGGTCCTGTTCAGCAAACACAGCAACCTATGCCAGCAATTCAACAACAGGTGTGCTTATCAGCTCTTTTAATCGTTTTATGCCGGTAATCCTAATTTGGTCACTGTCATGACCATACTTTGATAGGTACTAGTCTTATTTCATATAACTATGATGCTCTTTCAGTGGAAAGAGCATGTTGGTTTAAGTGTGCTTTGTCAATTGACATATCACATCAGGTCGGAGCATGTTTTGCCGCGCATTGAACCATTGTGCTTTTGCCTTTTTTTAGAACAAACAGAATTTTATTTGTAATTTTAACACATCACTTCACTCTGATTTGAAGGCTCTAGTGGTACTTGTTTCCTAAGATGTTATATAGAAGATATATGGATGCTCTCATAGTTTATCATGAGACGCCTTACAGTTATGTTGGATCCTGACTTTGCGAGTAATTTTAGAGGCTTACAATTTTTGTTCTATTATGGGCATATTGCAGATGCTTCCAAGGGGACGTGTCTACCGCTACCCACCTGGACGAAACATGCTTGATGTTCCAATGCCTGGTGTTGCTGGAGGGATGTATTCTCCATATGACATGGGAGGTTTGCCAATGCGAGATGCTGGCATGTCACAACCTATTCCAATTGGGACTTTGGCTTCAGCCCTTGCAAATGCTTCTCCTGACCAGCAAAGAACGGTCTGTTCCCTTCCCAGAAAAACAGCTTATTGTTTTAATTGATGCGCACAGCATTTGTGTTCCCTTTCCAAGCCCAATTTGGCATATGCCTTGTGCACTATGATGCCCTTTTTAAAATACAACATTCATCTGCTGTCGTACTCGTGCAGTGTCTTCTATACAATGTGTTGCAATTTGTGCATTCCAAGCACCATTCCTTCACTCGATACGTCATGCAAGCACAAATTTATCGTGCTTGATCTCATTGTCAGATGACAGTAGTAGTAGGATATAATACACAGTAACTTGCTGGTCTGATAACTAGTTTATAAGTTATATGATATATGATTAAGTGCTGATACGTTTCTTATTTTTCTTCTAGATGCTTGGTGAAAGTCTCTATCCACAAGTTGAGCAACTGGAGCGTGATCATGCAGCCAAAGTCACGGGAATGCTCCTGGAGATGGACCAGACTGAGGTGCTTCATTTGCTGGAGTCGCCTGAAGCGCTGAAAGCCAAAGTTGCAGAGGCCATGGAAGTTCTCAAGACTGTTGCTCAGCAGCAGCCAAATGCACCCAACGATCAGCTGGCTGCACTATCTTTGAATGATGGCCTAATTTCCTGAGTCCTTTTTCCCCTTTGGGTGATCAGGAATTTTATTCCCTATGGATGATTTTGCCTTAGTTTTGGATTAGGAGTTGCTACGTGTGCTAGGTTTTGCCTTAGTTTTTTGCACTACGACTCGCACGGTTTGATAGGTTTTGAGGTCAATTTAGTCTATACTATTTAGGCTTTGTGAACTAATTTATGTGACTTGAGATCATTTCTATTCACGACAATATTGTTTGGTCTCCACGTATTTAACTGCTATTTATTTTTATGCCGGGAAGTGGTGATGGATACTCGGGTGTTTTTTTTGGGATGCTGCAAGTAGGAAGTGTTCCATCTGTTTCCCCTTTTTTCTCCTGCACTGTTGTTGTCTATGCGGCTGTATCACAGGCTTGGACCTCTTCTCTCCCCTCTCCCACGATGCTGGAGCGGTGATCTGAGGTTAGTGTGCCTTAAAAACTTCTTTCCTGCTTGTTATGTTATTTGTTATGGATAAGTCTGCTATTTGACATGCTTATTTTGATCATCGAAATCATGACATAGTAAAGAATCATAGTAGATAATCAAGGGGTCAAAGTGTCAAACTTCACAATTTTTTTTTTTCACTCTTTGCATACGGCCATTTTTATTTTTCATGGAATGAATAGAACTCTTGAGGTAGGTTAACTCTGTCTTGGCTTGGGTTTTTTTTTGTTAATAGGAGGATTGACTTTGTTGTCTAGCCATTATTTGATATGTTTTCAGGCTCAAGTATTTTTGGCACTTTTGTGCAAGGGAGGATTAGTTATTTGTTCAGCTCATGTTTAGCTCGTGAATGAATGTTAAAGGATCCTTTGAATGGATGGTGTTATTATGGCTTAACAATTTCTTGCTTACCTTTTGTGTGGTTTTATCTTTTATTTTAAGATAATGTTTGATTTGTGCATAATCATTAAACGATGACAAGAGATTTATACACATTACAGTGGAAAAGGAATGGCATATGAACTTTGTTACGGAATAGTCACACTTGGCCCTCTTACTCATTTTTATATAGGCCCCTTAGTTATGTGGCATATCAACTTTTTAACTATGCAAAACTTTTGAAATGCTCATAAATTTAATCCTCCTTATAGCAAAAAAAAAAAAAAATGATGCATTGACTTATTAGATATATGCTAAGATCCATTTGGATATAAAATAAATTTGTTGCTACGTTTGTTCATACTATTCATAGATTTTAGAATGATAATTGCTGATATGGATATTCTGATCCAGAATTATCTACTAATCATGGTCATAATGAAAAGAAATTATTATTTCATTATATAAGGACATCATTAATTCATTTTATTCTTTATAGCAAGATATTATATGCACTGATTAATTATCAAATATGCTTACATTTTATTTGCAAATAGAATTAAATAGTTACTCTTTTTATACAATGCTGATATGGAAATTGACAATTTATCATTATAATTTAAGATAACAGCATTCTGCAAGTAAAATTTATCGCATTTAGGTCTATAAATTCTTTGACTCTATCATGCGTAGCAGAAAAAACTTCAATAGGTGTAGAGAAGATTTCATATATTATTGACTGCTGAGCAAGAAGTTAAGTACAGGTAAGTGTTTCTCTAGTTTTCTACATCACTGGCAAATCCTTTTTTCTTCTTTCTTTATGTTCTCTCATTTTTCGGATTGCGCATGCCTCTATATTTTTTAGGCCCGTTTGATTTCATTTGTTTTTAGATGCAGCATTTATAGTTAAATAAGAAATTAATATAAACATAAATTTTATAATTTTCTTTATCTTGGCCATCCTTATAGGATTCATAATCAAAAATTTAATTTTTATAGTACATTTTGTTTGGTTAGATATAAGTTTTTCTTTAAAAAAAAATCTAAATATATGAAGCGAAACAATTGCTTTGTATACGTGGATTATAAATTTGTTATTGTGTTAGTGATACTAATACATATGTACTTAGTTATATTGTGTTAGTAGGCGAGTACGATAACTCAGAAGCTAATTCTATAGAGACACGAGGAAAAAGATATATTCAAGGCCGATTCTTTTGTCTCGACGGAGAATAAGATGATAGGGTTATAATTTGATCATTGCCATGTATGCAAGTAAATCTGTTGAATTTTCTCCAATATATATGTAGTAGATTTGCAAGCCCATGTTAACCCTAAGAGAGGTATGGCATTAAAAATTTATGGTTGTTTCTTCACTCTAAAGTCTAAACCCTAGTTATTGGTTAGAGAATTGACTAATAAGCATTCTCTTCTCTTCCTTCTGTTATAGTCGCTTTATATTCAAAGAGCAAGGGAGAAGAGTACGAGCATTACAGCAACTTCTTTAGCATTGGTGAAGTTTTCGATTATTTTGTTGGAAAATGAGAAAAAAAAAATAACGGAGAGAATCTAATTAAGAATCTAACATAGATATCGGCAGTATTTTAGAGACTAATAATGAGAAGCCTTAATGAAGACTCTCCTCTCTTCTTTTCTTTTTCATTCTTCAACAAAATAAACAAAAAAACGTCTATCATTGCTAAAGACGTTACGTTATACTCATCATACCCAGCTAATATCTCTTGCTCTTTAAAAATGTGAAGTGACGCTAAAGAAAGTAGAAGAGTATTTATTAATTCTCATAGTATAATAATCGTCATTATTTGGCGTCTCTGTATCATTAGCTTATGAGTTGTTGTCCTCGCCGACTAGCATAATCTTGACAAGTATATCCAAATCTTCATCACTAATGTATATATATATATATATATTCAAATTTGAATTTGGAGAGAAAATAAGATGAAAGAAAAGAAAAGAAAGGAAAGGAAATGCATGATTGAAGTAAAAACAGGAAGGTAAATAAATGATCACACGAAGAATTGCATGACGGTCTCGTCCATGTACGAGCTGAAGAAGCGTGATTGGGGATTCCAAGGCAACTCCTCCCCGATGAGACGGACGGCGCGCTCCAACCTCGTCCGGCCCGTGCGATCGGCGGCCGCGATCTGGCGGAAGCGGAAGAGGAAGAGGGCGGAGGCTCTGGAGATGGCGGCGCAGAGATTTGGGAGGTGCCTTAGCGATGGAAGGTAGAGGTTGAAGGGCCACAGCAATGGCGAGAGCTGGAAGAGCGGCATCATCATCATCATGTTCATGGGTATCTTCGCCATCACTATGATATGGAGCACCATCTCTCTCTCTCTCTCTCTCTCTCTCTCTCTCTCTCTCTCTCTCTCTCTCTCTCTCTCTCTATTTGCCCCTCTTTTTTATTATTATTTGGTTCAAGAAAGAGGAGGATAAGATCGATACTAACATTAAAATCGTTTCGTATGATTTACTGCACTGGTTGTAGGAAAATCGACGGTGGTGATGTCCAGGTGGCAGAAGCTTGTTGGATGGTAAAGGAAACCGATTAATGGATGGTTGTAGTATATCCAGTAGCCTATCAATGCAGCGATGTTGTTGTCCCAAGCCACGTCCCTATCATGTAGCGACACGTGGGCACCAGGTTGGCATTTACAATTGAACTCTAGTGGAACTAGATATTCTTTTTTTTTTTAATATATATATATATATATATATAATTTCTTATTTGTTGTTATTGTGGGCAAGAGTAGAGTAGTCGATGATACATTAATAAAATTCCAAGGCCTCGTTGACTTTTTGTTTTGAGATCGGGAGTCCCGAACTGGATAGTAACCTAGTAATATGTTAATCAAATAAAATATATAAATACTCTTTTAAATTGAATCTAATTGTATCTTAATTATCAATCTTCTCTCCCTCTCCTCTCTTTTTAAGAAAATAATTATTTTTATTAGAAAAAAAAAAGAGATTTCTTTTTCACTTTGGCTTATAAAAAATAACACTGGGAAAAATATTCATACACACATAAAAAAATTTAAAAATTATTATTTAATATAATGTATTGATATGTTTAATATAAATTTAAAATGACCAACTAATGATTCTATTATAGAAATTTAATAATAAAATTTTAGTAGCATTTCCATGACACAATTTTTCCTAAAGAGTAAATACTTTTTAACTTTCTTATGGCCAATCAGAGCATATAGTTCTTTTTCTTTGAAGAAAAGTCTGCAGAGTATTATTCACTGTGAAAAAACTTATAAGAACAGAAGTACACAATAATATCCGAAGGTGATCAATCTATTACTCTTTTTATTACAGAGATATTCCCTAAATATCGGGAAAGAGATTCTTCCACCTAAAAACCAAAGCAGAAATGGCCCACTGGACATGTGTTCAATAGCCCACACATGGTGGAGAGCTATTGCAACGGATAAGTAGAGTTTTTGACCAAACTAGTCCGCTTCCAAAACTTTTTTAACGGAATAGATTACTCTTGAATTTATTTATCAAATGAGGTCTAATTTAGACTAGTTATAACAAAAACGAAGAGTTGATCGGCGTTTTTTTCTTAGGTAAAAACGATAAGGCTGATCAGTTTAGTATTTTTATCTCGTCTTAAAACGCTGATCTGTTCAGTATTTTATGTATATAAATCATTTTAACTTAGTCTTTTAGTAATTTAGGGAAAAAATTATCTGGTGATAAAAACGCTGAGCTGATTAGTATTTTTAAAAACAGTGATCAGTTCAACGTTTTTATTAGGGCTACAGTGAATTAGATCCTATTTGATAAATAAATTTAAGAATAGTCTATTTTGAGAAAAAAATAAAAAAAATAAAACTATTTTAGTCAAGAACTCCCAATAAGTACCGCTCTTGTTTTCTATTTTCTAATTTTTATGAGCCTAAAATTTAAAATTGCGCTAAATAAAAAGTCAACCCTCTTCAAAACGCAGTAAAGAAAAGCCGGAGGCTAAAGATCCAACTTAACTTGGACGGAATAATACATCCCAAACATATCTCTACCTACAATAATTTGGAAATTAGGGTATTCCTCGGCTATCCCAACAAAAATTATAATTTATAATATTTACTACAATTAGTTCACTAGCTTAATTAGCTTCACGGTAAGTGTGACTTAACTCAAAATTTGTAAACAAGGAAATCAGGTGCTTGCAGTCTTCAATAATTCTTTAATTTTAAGTCTCCGATAGCTCAACTTTTAATCAATTAGCTGAATTAGGAGTTGAAAATAAGTTTCGATTGTAATTCCTTGAAGCCCCAAGTGCCTCCATCGCATTAAAACACAAGCATTAGGAATTTTGAAAATCTCAAGATCGCCATCAATATTAATGAATTCCATTCTCAGGATTATTGGAGGTAATATTTTTATTAAGAGAGCCTTGGTAATACTCATGTTCAAGGATGCTAGCCCTTCCATTTGTATCAGATTTGGAGAAGCATGCCAACGATGACTCTGGAATAGTTTTTCCCTCTTGCTTCCTCTTCCAAAGCTTTTGCCATGCAGAAAGGATCTGGGAAAAGTGTAGATAAGAACCCTTAACTCCACCACTAGCTATCCCCTTCCTACATTGAAGATAAAATCGTCGTCGGAGAAGTTAGGAGGGCGACTAAGGGAAAGAAAGGCGAAGTCTGAGAGAGCTAGCGAACCAATTAAACTGACAGCCATGAAGAAGATGGTCGACAGTCTCCAGCTCCATGCTGCAACGTGGGCAAACTTCATCTGAAAGAGAGTGGCCGGAGATCACGCTTGGACGTGTCGATTGGACAAATAAGTTCATAGTGGCTAGATTCGTATCTTTCGTTAACAATAATAATAATAATAATAATAATAATAATAATAATAATAATACAATTGGATGGAGGGAGAGTAAACTTAAATTTGAGTTCCAACGACAACAACCACGTACAACTAGCAAGTCTGATACATACTACACTACTACGTACGTGCAGAGAAGCACGTAAACATCACACACATCGCCACAAATAACATGAGGAGTTGGAAGAGAAACTTGTTCGTCCAAACTAAAGTAAACCATCCCTTTTCACGGCGCCGGAGGCTGATTTAACGCCGAGTAGGACTTATAACCCGAGGCCCGGCTCCGGTCCCTTCCTCCATCCACCACCACCGGCGCTTCCACCTCCGGAGACATCGAATTAATTTCACTGCCCACGTGGTTCACACTGCACGGTATGTAAGTGTTCAACGGGCAATACATCGGCTTGCTCGCGAAGAACCTCGCGCAGTCCACCGGCGACCTCTGGTTCGGGAATCCGGGTATGCAATTCTTACTCACGTCCAATACTCCCTCCTTTATCAACACCCCGCAGCTATAACCCACCGATGTGAAGTAGTTGCTCGACAGCGACAGGTTCATCAGGCTGCCGCCTTTCTCTCCCAGTCTGCAGAGCACGTCCGGCACCTCGCCGTATAGGAAATTCTGGGCGAAGTTTAATTGTTCCATGCTTTTTAAGCACCCGAAGGAGAGCGGTATCGGACCGGTGAGCACGTTCGTCCCGGCGTCGAACACGGTGGCTTTTTTTAGCAGTCCGATCTCGAAGGGGAGGCAGCCGGCGAGGCGGTTGCCGAGGAAAAGGACTTCGAGGAGCGTATTGGACGTTTTACCGATGGATTTGGGGATCGGGCCGGTGAACATGTTGTTGGCGAAGGTGAGGTAGTTAGCGGGGGTGTTGCCGAGCTCGTTGGGGATGTTGCCGAAGAAGTTGTTGTTGTTGAGGAAGAGCGCCTCGGCTTTGATGCTGAAGACTCCGGGGGGGATGGTGCCGCCGTACTTGTTGAACCGAAGGTCGACGAAGGCGAGGTTGGTCAAGGGCAGGACGTTGTTGGGGAAATTGCCGGCGAGCTTGTTGTTGCTGACGTCGAGCTCGTAGAAATATTGGAGGCTGACGAGGCCGGGGACGGTGCCGGAGAAGCTGTTGGAGTTGGCGTGGAAGAGCGCGAGGTCGGGCAGCTGGTCGACGAAGCCGGAGACAGTGGGGGCGGCGAGGTGGAAACCGTTGAAATCGACGGAGGCGACGGTAGGGGTGTTCTTGAGGTTAGGCGGCGTGTCGCAGAAGAAGCCGAGGTACTTGTCCTTCCTGCAGATGTCGAAGCCCGTCCAGGTGCTGGTCACGTTGTTGGGGTCGCTGGTAATCGTGTTCTTGAAACGCTGGATCACAAAGTAGGCGCGGTAGAGTCGCATGTTCGGGAAGTCCGACGGCCGCGGTACCCGCGACGGGCTGTTCCCGCCCCCGCCACCGGCCCCACCGCCGGCCCCTCCTAAGGTGGTGCCGGTACCGGTACCGATACCACTATCGGATGCATTAGTGCTGTTATCGTCGATGCTCGACGCGAGAAGGGGGAGGAGGAGGAGGAGGGAGAAGAGGGCCACGCATTGTATTAGGAAACGCATTGTATTACCCTCAGGGGCTGAGTAGTAGTAACAATACTACTGAAGGTGTGGAATAAATAGCAACAAAAGGTTCGAGGCAAACGAAGAGAGAAGAAAAGGTATTGGTGGTTGAGGTAGGGGGGACCACTTTCTAATTCTTTTCTCCTTGTCCTTGCATACAAATGCTTTGAGACGACGAACCAGTAGAGATTTGACAAGAAGAAAGCCCTCTATACATAATTGCTGCTCTTTAACTTTTGTGCTCTTCTTTTATATAAAAAGATAGGGGATTAGATCCCAATTACACCTTTTCTTTTGAAAAAGATTGGGAATTACATTCTAATTAGCCTTTTTCTTTTCAAAAAGACGGGTTTAGGCCCCAATTATACCCTCTTTTTCTTCTTTTCACTCTTATTGCCTCGTCAGTTTCATGCTTTCAGGAAGCACTAAGCTCACCATGAGAGAATATCTACTAAAAGAAATCTCCTCGTGTTGTTGAACAGTTTGGGGACTTGACTGAAGGAAACTTGATGATATAGAGAGAGATGGGACTGGAAGTTGAAAGGATGGTTTGATCAAAATATGACACAATGGACAAATTTCAGAGACACTACTTGTACTTGATGAATTTGGATGATATGAAATGGTGACTTTTGGTAGAAAAAACCTCATGATGCAAGGTATTGTGACAATTGTATAGGCAATAGATGAGTTAGAAAGCATGATCTAAGAGAGATATTTAGAAGAGCTCCACACAAGTCATAATTAAAATAAAATATCAAACCCTAATAATTCAAAGATAGATAAGAAATATAACGTCAGATTTGAAAGACAGAAATGATCAACAAATAAACTCAGACATGCACGACCGTATATTCACTATCTTATTAGTGGTAATAGATTGTCAAAAATTTTAACATGCTTTAAAATGTATTTTGTTGAAAGAGATTATCAATTGGCACTATTATATTATTGTTTCTTCTTTTCTTTCTCTATAACTTACGGAGATGAGCGATAAAATGTTATATCCATATGCACTTAGTGGCAAGTTCTTTGTGCTTTTTTATTTACATTTTATGTTGAATTGGATAAGGTTTTTTCTTCTCTCTAAATATATGGAAATCATAATAAATGTTTCACAATTTATTGTGATTGCTTTGAGGAGGAATTTCTTTTGGTTCACTATGCCTTTGTGGCTATAAAGAATTGTCTATATAACTCCCAAGTCAATGCATGATTTGGGATGGAGGATTAGTAGACCATGACAAGTATTTTTCATTTTGTTGAAAGTAAGTGTTCATATTTTTAATACACTCTCATACGTTGCAGCCCAAGTTGTAGGGGGAGAAACCTTAATAGGATCTTTGATTGTCCTAAGATCTAAAGTTAAAAGTCATTATAATAAAACAGACTTTTCTCAGCGTTTATTTACCTATATATATACTACGAATGAATACCATTATAATATATCTCCAAGCGAGGACTTTATATTTAATAGAAAATATATGATTAGAAAATTATCATCGATATCTTTACAATAAGACTAATATTCAATATCTTCAAAAATAATTTTAAGTTACTATCTTTTTAATTAAAAATATTAAAATTATATTACACACAATAAAAATAAAACAATTTAAATAATTAATATTAGACTTATTTTAAAGATCTCGATAAGAGCATTCTAATGGTACTATTTCTGTTAAAAAAATAATTAGCAAAACTAATTATAAATAGTTAACTTCTAATTGGCATTTATATATATATATAAACAATTTTTAAAAAAATGCCAGTATAAAATGAAAAATATAGTGGCATTTTGGAAAAATGTTGCGAGAAATTTGAGAGGTCCAGATTCAGATATCGAACATTGAATATAACTAACTTATTAGCTAATAATTAGCAGTAAACCGTCTACCCTACCCGACCCGACCCGTTAACACTCTCATTCCCTCTTTTTCGTCGGTCGCCTCCACCCCCACGGCCCCACCCCCTAAACCCCGCCCATCTCCATCTCTCTCGCTCACTATCTCCGACAACTCTCCATCTCCCTCCTCATATTTTTGACCTCTCCCTCTAGTGTTCCAAATCTCTCCTCCAAACGAAACCTAACCCTAGCCTTTGCATGACGCAGTCGCCTATTTCGATCGCGGCGGAAACCGTAGCCTATTTCCAAAATCTTGCCTCGTTCCGGTACACTTAGTCATCCGTGTCTTTGTATTCCTGCTATTTTGCTCAGGGATTATGCTTTCAGATTATGGAGTATTGCATTAAGATCCGATGTTGGTTGAGCACTATCCGGTTCTATCCAATCTATTCTAACCTTAGTAATATGACATGCATTCTTTGCAATAGATAGCTAGTCACTTGTTTTTCTCAACAAACAAAAATAATGCAGCTCCTAATAGCTTGTATAGCTAGATATATTGTTTTGGCAGAATCAAACATATTTAAATTAAATATTTGTTTAGTATCTGTTTGGAGTTGCTTATATTCCTTATGCATGTAAAATTTGTTGCTTGAGAAACTTTTACCCCTTATGTTATTGTGTAAATAGTTTGCCACATTACACTTTAATTGACATGTTGCTTTAGTTTGCAGTGCAGAATTGGCATTAATGGAGGAAATGCATTACAATGATAGCCACTCAACATGAATTTTAATGAAAGCAATGTGGGTTGCATTCTCTATTGTTGTATACTGTGATGCAGAATCTGTGTAATTATAGATAGCTGCAAGCTAGATTCGAAGCATGCTGTTATATTTTCCATTGAAGTAAAAGAAATATGATGGTTGAACTCACGACAATAGAAGAAGAGTGTTATGTGAGTATCATTTTAGTATCAATTCAACATTCTGAAATACTTCATACCCAGATTTTCCTAGGCAAATATAACTGTAGGAATGCGGCTCAATTACTTGCTATGACCAATTTTGATGAAACTTTTATGACTAGTACATAACGCAGTTTAAGAACAATAGGAGCTACTTCAAGTTAATGACATGCATGACTCTAGACAGTAAGGTTTAAGACTTCATGATTATGTGTGATAGTATTTTACTTTCAGAGTTTCAGTTATCTCTCAAGAACTGGTCTGAGAGAACGAAGAACAAAAGAGTTTGATGTGAAGATTCACAGAATAGGCTCTTTGAGAATGTTGAATTGAAATTTGAATAATCTAGATATGGTGCACACACATATAGCACTGCACTCTGCTTGAGCAAACTTTTTAATTATTTAAACATAGCTTTCACGATGTCAGATCTACTGTGTTCAACGAGAAAGCTTTGACTGTGAGGAGGCATGCTAGAAAAGTATAAAGACACTATGTATTAGGTGTCAAATAAGCTTAAAAGAACTGCATGTTCATATATATTTATTCTACAAGTTCAGAAAAAAAATTGAACGTTCTTTTGGATTAAAGATGTCCTAATGAATTAAGTCCCAACATAGTTTGTTGCTTCTGTGACCAGAGGGTTCTTCCACTTATCAATACATTGTTTTAATGCTATGGTTAGACATGTGAAAAGCTTGCCACTATGGAAGGGCACAAGGTCATAAGTTGTTACAGAACTAGAATAAGCAACTAGCTATGTAAACTGAGGAAACTGTTCAATATAAGCATTGTTCCTAACTTTCTTATATTCCCTCTGATGTGCAATTTGATAGGATTTACATAACTCAAGGTCCAAGTTCTTAAAAGATGTGGATTTAATCTAGTACATACCATTTTTTTTACTTTTTTATAAGAAAAGATTTACTTTCTTACCTATCTTTTAGTTATATAATTAATTTTGCTTGTAAATTTACAGCTGAATATATATCATATTTTTTTTCTATAGATTAAACACGCCGACACTGATAAATGAAATTGAGTAATGTCGGGGATCTTAAGTATTTTTTTTTTTTTGGTTATATATTGAATATATATGTCTTCTTGTGAAGACAATTTTATTATATTTCTATTTACAGTAAAAACTTCAACAATTAGATGTTGACTAGTTTACATGATACATATTATATATTGGGCATATATATATCTTCTCGTGAGTTTTGTTATATTTTTATTTGAAGTTGTGGAAATTAAAATAACAAATTGGCTAGTTATTTTGCCATTATTCTGGCTATGTTGTTAGTCCAGTAAGTTATTCGAATTGTCAATGTATTTCTATATGCTTGCATGTTGTCGGCATATAAATCTTCTATGGAATATAAACATGTCGGGAAAAGTTCTTATGCTTTCGGTCAGCATATGTCGTCGTGTCTATATGTCGGAATATTATCTTTGTGGTATATAAATATGTTGCTCAAAGCTCTTCGTCAGTTAGTATATTTTTCCGAACATATATAAGTACTGGCCAAACAAGTTCTTACACGCCAACTAATATATTCCGTCTGGTAATTCAACTGCCGGGGAAGCATTACAATCGATGTGTATGAGCTCTAGTAGATATATCTTTTGGCATATACCAAAAGATTATTTGAACACCAGCGTAAGTTTTTCCTGGCCTTTAGACATTTTGTGGTGGCATATAAAAATGCTAGCAAAACCTAGTTTCATAATCCCCATAATACTGGGTGGGGTTTTAGCAGTAAAGAGCCCTCCTTGTCGTGAGATAGGGTTGGGGAGTCTTAGTTCAAAGGTTTATCCAAAACTTTAAGACTATTAAATTAAGGTCTAAATATATATATAAACCATTTCATATTGTGGAACTAAACACTTATACGTGAACTTTGCGCTAGTCACTAAGAATGCATGGAGATTGATCAATGACCTGGGGCCTTCTCTCGCTTTGCCTCTTCTCTCAAGTCCTAGTATTCCCCTACCTGCTTGTTCTAGCCTGCAAGGATATAACTAATAGAGCATCTCGAGTGTGGTCTTCAATATATACTTCAAGCAAAACATATTCTTCTCAGGAAAAGCCCAATGGATTGGAAGGTGACATCCCTCTCCCCAAGTATATATATTTGTCACCACCATTTGGAACACCCACCTTGTCTAGTTGCCCACGGCCTGAAGAGAGTTGTCTGTTAAATTTTGCTCCAATATTCTTCTCACTAAGTGGGCATAGATAGATAGCTCTCCTCCTCTGGCCCAGCCAATAGCAAAGTATGAGAGAACATTAAGGGTGTCAAGCATCCCGAGGGTGACAAACTTTTCATCCGGAGGGAGACTTTGTCTCCCATTTGCTGTTATTGTGAGCAAGAGTAGTTCGATCGGTTGTAAGTAGAAAACTCAAGAGAAAGTAACATCTCAGCTTGTATGGTTATTATCGAATGAATCTCGACAACCGTGCCCAAAGTATACAGCTTTGGAGTTGTATATCAATGGCCAAGTGGGTAATATTGATTCCTTTGGACGTCCAAATTGGACAAATACGTCCGTAGTGGCTAAGATTTCTTTAATTGAAGTTTGTCCCTGTCTACGTGTCTTTTGGAACACAATCAAGCTTTTTTTTTTATTATAAATAAAAAATCTAACAAAAACATTCAATCTTTTGCTTTTATTATACGGTTAATTTTGTTAATACTGAGTTATTATATAAATGAGTTAAGATATCTATAGATATAAAATGACAACGGTATGTTTGAATAAGTTTGTTTTTAGATTAAGATAAGAATAAATTAAGAATTATTATTTGAAAGTCAAATGAGGAGTATTTTATATATTTAAAACTTTTCTTTCAAAAGTAATAATAGAAGAATATCTATTCGGTTAATTATGGTAGAATTAATCGAGGATGTTTTTGATGTATTTAAAATAATAATGTAGATAAATACTTATATGGTATAGGATGTAAACAAAGAAAAATGCAGGTATTTTAGATAAATTACCCTAAGCTTTTATTTCTCTAAAACAAATACTACCATTATTCCAACGAACAATCAGATACAAGTCTTGCCCAGACGACAACACTCAACAGTAGACAGAGAAAGGAACATATTAAATATAGAAAGGAACATATTAAATATAGAAAAGAAGATCTAGTTGCACAAACCGGAAGAGATACTTAATCATCCCAACTAAAAGTTAAATAACCATCCCCATTTCACGGCGCCGGAGGCTGGTCCAAGGCCGAGTAGGACTTGTAACCCGAGGCCCGGCTCCGGTCCCTTCCTCCATCCACCACCACCGGCGCTTCTACCTCCGTTGACATCGAATCAATTCCACTGCCCTCGTAGTGCTCACTGCATGGTATGTAAGTGTTCAACGGGCAGTACATCCGCTTGCTCGCGAAGAACCTCTCGCACTCCTCCGGCGACCTCTGGTTCGGGCACCCGGGTAAGCAATTCTTCCTCACGTCCAACACTCCTCTCTTTATCAACCCCCAGCAGCTATAACCCACCGACGTGAAGTAGTTGCTCGACAGCGACAAGTTCATCAGGCTGCCGCCTTTCTCCCCAAGTTTGCAGAGCACGTCCGGCACCTCGCCGTAGAGCAAATTCTGGGCGAAGTTTAATTGTTCCATGCTTTTTAAGCACCCGTAGGAGAGCGGTATCGGCCCGGTGAGCAGGTTCGTCCCGGCGTCGAACACGGTGGCTTTTTTAAGCAGCCCGATCTCGAAGGGGAGGCAGCCGGAGAGTCGGTTGTTGAGGAAGAGGACTTCGAGGAGCGTATTACATGTTTTTCCGATGGAATTGGGGATCGGGCCGGTGAACATGTTGTTGGCGAAGGTGAGGTAGTTCGCCGGGGTGTTGCCGAGCTCGTAGGGGATGTTGCCGGAGAAGAAGTTGTTGTTGAGGAAGAGTGCTTCGGTTTTGATGTTGAAGACTCTTGGGGGGATGGTTCCTACGAATTTGTTGAAGCGAAGGTCGAGGAAGGCGAGGTTGGTCAATGGCAGGACGTTGTTGGGGAAGCAGCCGGAGAGGTTGTTGTTGCTGACGTCAAGCTCGTAGAAATATTTGAGGCCGGTGAGGTCGGGGACGGTGCTTGAGAATTTGTTGGAGTTGGCGTGGAAAAGGGCGAGGTCGGGCAGCTGGTCGATGAAGCCGGAGACATTGGGGGCGCGGATATGGTAGCCGTTGAAGTCGACGGAGGCGATGGTACGGATGCTTCTTTGGCTGGGCAGGCGGTCGCAGTAGAAGCCGACGTAGCTTTTCTTGCTGCAGATGTCGGAGCCCACCCAGGTGTTGGCCACGCAATCGGGGTCGCTGGTGATCGTGTTCTTGAAACGCTGGATCACGAAGTAGGCTTTGTAGAGGCGTATGTTCTCAAAGTCCGACGGCTGTGGGACCTGCCCGGGCGGAGTTGGGCACGGGCACGGGGTCCCGGGCGTGCCCGACGGCGGGCTGTTCCCGCCCCCGCCTATCCCGATACCGATACCGATACCAATGCTGATATCAGATGCTCTGGTGCTGTTCTCGTCGATGGCGGAGGTGAGGATAGGGAGGAGTAGGTAGAAGAGGGCCAGCAGCCATTGCATTGGAAAACGGTCTGCCATGGAAGAAGACGATCGATCGAGGTGATCTTTCTCTTTTGACATTCTCTTCCAGAAAGATCTCGATGTTAGGGGCCGGGCGGGCTGGTGGACTACTAGCTATACTATTGAAGGGGGGAGTGGAATCCATAAATAGAACTACAACTGCTGGGGCCCAGGGGCAAGAGAAAGAGAAAGAGAGAAGGAAAGAGGCCGGTGGTTGAGGTGGACCCCTGTCTCGTCGTTCTTTTGTTTTCTCCGTTGTGTTCCATTCTAAGAGACGACGAACTCGTCGGAGGGGGGGAGGGGAATGGGGGATGTGATCGATCGATCCAGAATACGATCAACTTTGCTATTTACTAAACGAGATATTAGCCATCTTAGTTCCAAGATGATTATACTATCTAACGTTAACGTTAGCTCTAGAGCTCCGAGGAATAATTTAAATTAATGTGCGTGATTCTCAAGTGGTGCTGCTGGTCTCTAATCAAGCTCAATCCTAGTTTGTTTTACAAATTTATGACATCCATCCAATTAACACAACAGCTAGTCTAGTCTGATCGTGACACGTGACGATCTTAGCAGCCTCGTTTTTCCTTACGATTCGTGCAATTATTGCCCCCAAATAAGCGTACGTAAAGTTTGTCACCTCCCCTAACTTTGCCATGCCTCCGAGGCAACTTTGGTTGAAAAGTCGACTCTCCATGCGATTAATTAGCTGCCATTGCTTTTATTTCACCCCACCTCTTGGTTAATTAACCCTAAACTAAAGTGCAAATATCTCTTCCTCTTCTTCTTCTTCCTTTTAATTTATTAAATATAAAAAAATAAATACTTTAATACTTTTTTAAAAATTATAATCTTAATCTAACGACTATAATAATCAGTTTTCATATCCTTCTAATCTTTCTATTATATTCTATTCTTGAAGATTTTAACCGTTAGATCTTTATCAGACGGTACGTAAAAAGTGCTCTATAAAATTTTAAATAATAAAAAGATAAAATAGACGTATCTATCTAGTAAAATAATGAGAAAACTCCAAACCTAATAAAAATCGGCCGACAGTTTTATCACGTTCGTGTCCAAGGAAGGAAGGATTCACGGGCGAGCTTAAGAACACTTTTCCAACTAAGTTAGTTGACGTGCATGGAGAAATGACAAAAGATCTCTGTGCCATGCAATGAATGGATGGATGATGACAAAGGAGGAAGAATTATGAAGTCGAGTGGAGAGTCACGCCAATCCTCTAGGCTATCTCTTGAGCAAGGTCAGTGATGGGAGATATTATATGTGTATTAATTATATCTACACTTGTACGAAGAGGACCACTGGAGATTAATTAATTAATTAATTAATTTGCATGTTGTATACTTATAAAGTCTCATAGTTATTTGTCGTACGTGTATATCTATCTATATACAGAAGCTATATATATTCGTATGGGTATCTTGAGAATTAATAAATTGCAAACCATGATGGAACGAATAATATAATATTTTGCATGATAAAGCTAATATTATTGAGAAAATTTTATTAGATTAAGACTTTGAAATATTTATAATACTTCCTAGAAGATTAACATTAATTACCGCACGCTATTAATATAATAAAATATAGAAAAAATAAAAGCATAAATAAGCAATCTCAAACACAAATTAATTTAATATGAAAAAAATACCAAACTAAGTGAAAAAAATTCACCTAACGGATATCTACAAATCAATATATAATAACTGTGCTCTCTAGACTCAATAATGCACCGTTTTACATTTCGGTTTTCTACACTATTGATATTCGAGGTTGATTCTTCAACCTCAATGACTTCGTTATCGAAACGTAATTTTTCAGATCTAATATAAATATAATGTATAAAAACTTGATTCGGCATATTCTATCTAAAGCCATCGTAGATTTATGAATATATTCCCAAAAGAAATAAAAATGCTACCCGTTATTAATTGGGTTAATTAACCCTTATATATCTCTTTCAAATATGACTTAACTTAGAATCTTAAATTTTGATCCCATTTGAATTTGTGTTCGAGCATCACTGTTAACATCTACCATTCTCAAAAATATAATCTCTGTATTTGAGAATATTCTTAATCATATTTGAATACCTTACTAAAAACTTATGTTTTGATTTAATTTCCTTCGTCAATATTCAAAGATTCTACACATTGTCGACCAAGTTGCTAACTAATGATGGACTCATGAAACAAATAGTGGAATTGGAATCTGGCCCAAGTAAGCATATGGGTGCATGAGGATGGAAAATAGTTTTTCCCAAGTGGATCAGTCATGAAGACTTTCCCATTGACTCATGGAAGAGGGTCCACTTTGCAAATGCTCTCATATTAATGTGCTTTTATTGTAAACTTCTCATCAATTGTGGCCTTCTCCTGTTAAACTTTGACTTGGCCCATTTAGACTTTATAATTTTAAATTTAAAAAAGTAAAAGAATTCAGATATAAATATTCTAATTTTACATGTGATGGTAGAATATATAATTCAACATAATCCACGCTAGATCAGATCTATGATCAATAGTGCCCAACGACCTTAAAAAAGAACTCCGAGTTGCAAGTATACATTCATTTCATCTTCTTTGATCTCCTTCTTCTCCTCCTCCATGTCGATCCAAGGCCATCTTCTCGAGGTCACAGGCAAGCATCCATTACCAACTCTTGTAATCAACTCTAATTTTCTCGTTGGCTGTCTAATAACAAAAACTAGCTTCCACCATCTCGATCTTCGTCAGTCGTTGGGTGCTCTAAACTGAGAGACACCGAGTGGATATCACGGCAGGATCCCTTCGTCTCCCTCGACTACGCCACTACCAAGTTCCGCACTCGCACTTGCACTGGCGAGTATATATACTTAATTGCATCTCCTACTTGATTCTTGAACTCTTACAATTTGAATACATGGTGTGTTGATTGTTCTTGGTAATTATAGATGGAGGCAAGAACCCCTCCTTCCAGGAGAAGACCGTCGTCCCGCTCGTCGAAGGACTCCGCGAGATCGCCGTCTCCGTCTGGAATAGCAACACCATCGTCCACGACAACTTCATCGGCGGCGGCAGGTAACAGAACCAGCGATCGATGTATCTTATAATGCAACTGAGAGTTATACTCATTCTTGATCAGGATTCAACTACAAAAGGTTCTCGGCCAAGGCTACGATGACTCCTCCTGGCCCCTGCAAACAAAATCCGGCAAGTAAGAGATCATAAATTGAGATTAATATTTTCAATTATTTTAATTTAATTTTTTGGTATCAAATAGGTATGCTGGGGAAGTGAAGCTCATCATGTACTACTCAAACGCAGCCAAACAAGTAGCTAACTCTCTTCTTCCGTTATATACATGGGTTAATTGGATAATTTACAAACATTAACGTTGTCTCGTTTTTTATTTCCGAAGAAACCGGCGAAGACTGCGGCGCCGATGAGCTACGCTGCTCCGGCCGCGCCTGCATACAGTCCGGCAGCGTACTATGCTCCTCAGCCTTACTACAATGGCCCTTCGAAGTCGATAGCAGCTCCCCCAGATCCAACTTATCCGGCAAGTTATCCACCTGCAGGATATCCTACTGTCGAGCATGTAGCATATCCTCCTCCAATGCTACAGCAAACATATCCGGCCCCGTCGTACCAACCAACCCAAACTTATCCACCTGTTACTTATCCGACCCAGGTTTATCCTCCTGCACCACCACCTTATTCACAACCCTGCTATCCACCAGGTAATTATAAATAAATAAAACTACGTACGTACTTATCCTGTTCTTGTCTGGTAGAGCGATGGATAGATGGATAATGAGACTTTTGGATGTACATGCAGCAGCGGCGCCTTATCCAGGAATTTATCCACCACCCCCATATTGAAGAAATGATATCGGTCGGAAGAATTCACCGTCGGACAAAGCCCCTTTTGGATTTCAATGTTCCTTTTTAAAAAGCTCTGCTTGTATTACTCAGCTAAACTGATTTATTAAGTAAACATCTTTTTATTTTTTATATCTAATCAAATTTATTCTTTAAAAAATTAAGACTAAAAAATCGACTTCGATACTTAGCCTTAAAGCAAACAAGGTTAGAAGTCGTGTACTTTAAACAGTTTTAGATTAGTCTTTAGACCGCGTCCAAATAACTAAAATACATCATGTTTATAAGGCAAAATAGAAGTGGTTTTTTTTTATCTAATTTTTATTTAATTCATCTTCATACTCTTTCGAGATGTGATTTAACCACTAAACTTCATAAAATAAATTAAATTTAATAATATTTATCGTATAGTTGATACAATCTAAAAACATATGAGTGGAAAAGTAAGATAAGAAAATGTGTAAGTATTTTTTGAAGATAAACAAATATTTATATAAAAATATTTTTTTATTTATAAAAAATTAGAAATAGAGGGAATTTAGCTTACCATTCAGTTTTAGACGTTATTTGAGTGTGTCGATTAACTTGAACGAAAAAACTAACTGTCTCACTTTAATTGTAAGTATATTGAAATACATGAAGGTAATGTGATTCTGAGCATAAGTACAGAGATAAACTATTTTTAAAATCTTGACTTTTTCTATAAGCCTAGTGGGTCTCCATAAAAATATATGACCCATTTTGACCTAGTGATTAACTCAATTATCAGTCTTTTACTAAGGAAATTATGTAGCATGTTATTAGCTATGAGAAAATTAATTGGATCGATAAAGTAGATCCAACTCCGTCGTACTACTAGTAATTGAATCTATGTTGATATGAAGTTGTACTTTGCCTAGATCACTGTTCTTTTGGGGCTATTGTGGCCCAATTGATGATTGTGGTAACTTACATGGCCGTCGGCCATAGAAGAGGTGGTCCCCTCGATGTCGATCGTCATGGTCGACCAACTCCTGGCTTTGCGCACTCACCTCAACTTATCTTTTTAACTTTATACTATCTTTTTAACTTTAAAATCGTCTCATATATTAAAATATCACGCTTATTTTTCCGATCGAGCTAATTTAATTTATATTCAGATACGGGTACGGGCAAACAGGTCCCGTACCCGTATCCGAGTATGTATTTAGATACGTAGCCGGAGCATTGGGAATAAAAATAAATTAATTTTAATTACTGGATATGGCCGGATAAAGCTCGACATACGACGAGATGCATTTTTAAGTTTATTGGTTCTATATTGGATCGGTTAAATGGTTAAATCCGTTTAATTCTTTAACCCGTTAAGCCTGTATAAGTGATTGGTGGAAGATAAAAGTGGGGATGATCGATCGATCGATTCGATTCTTTAACCCACCGTGCCCTAGCTTCCTTCCTCCCTAGACGACGGCCGTCCCTCGACACCGACGATTACTTCCTCCATCGATGCCGGCAGCTTCTTAGGAGGTATCAATCCTTCCACCCCCTCGATATTTCTTCTTTATCCTCTCCAACACCAGACCAACACCTGTATCAATCCCAAGCTGGCGGGCTTCTTAGAAGCAATTTTCTTTTATGTTTTCTTTCACTGAGTTGATCGATTCATATGCTTTGGATTTTTTTTTGCTCTGTTTTGTTTTCTCCTGTAATGCCCAAGACTACATAAATATTGTCCTCTCTGTTTTGTTTTCTTCTGTTCATAGTATGATATTGTTAGATTTTAGATAGTAGAGATATGTGAGTGCTTACTAAAATAAAAACAATGTTTTGATGTCATATTACTTTATATAAATAAAAAATGCTTTTGTAAATCTGTAGCAATGACTATTCTAGTCTCATTTTGTCCTTGTCATCATTTGGTGGCATCATGAACTTATCTGGTGTATGCATTATCTAAAGATGTAACTTGGTTTTTCCTATGAACTTTTAGAGCAATCAACAATATTCTTAATTTCTTTCTTAGCATCTTTCAATCCACCGTATATAAATCTCATTGATGACTTTCTTTCACCATCAACAATTCGAAGCAACTTCATCAAGGGAGTGAAAATTTGAACCGCTAATGGCACTTGCTTCCAAAATTGATTATTAAGAATAACAGAGCAAGCTCTCTTTCATCAAGTTATGTAAATTGATTATTAAGAATAACCGCTAATGGCACTTGACTTACTGCTTACTTGCTCCAAGTAAAAAGTTAATTACTGATTTACTGTACAGATTACAGAATCAGTAAGACAGTAACTACCAACTAAATGACAATTAGTAATTAGTAATTAAAATTTAAAAACAGCAATACATTGGTAATTTGTAATTAGTTAATAAATAAATAGTTAAATCACTAAACAAATGTTTCATTTCTAATCAACAGCCATTTACTTAATTAGCATTAAGCAATTCACTGTCAAATTCAGTAATCTTAATTCAAGATTATAATGCAAAACTGTGGGAATTTTTTTTAATGCCAAACGAGAGTGGGGGACTGAGAAATGGAGCCATAGGTGGAAGAAATTGGGACTGGGGGAGAGAGAGTTTTACTATATATATATATAATGGTTATCAGTTAGTCAATCGGATTCGATCCATTAAACTGAATCCGATCCGTTTCCAACCCGATAGTACTTAATAAGCTGGGCTGAACCGCCCAGCTTGCGATGGCACCCAGGTGGCCCCTCTAGACTGCAATGAGCTGCCTAGACAGCCTAACCAGCCCTTGAGGTAGGCCGCCTTTTCCCAACGCCTGACCGGATGGTGGGGCGGTCGGTGTGCCACCCGCCATGGCGGTCATCTAGGTCACCTTTTAAAAACACTGGTTGTATTCCCATATCCTGTATTCATATCTGTGCTTTATAAGTTTGAGGTATATTCAGAGAAGCGATGGAGAGATATTTGCCATTAGAATTAAATTGTAGCATTTAAGTAATTTAATCTGCATGCGTTGCTCTAATGGTCATTGCAATGTTTTGTTCTTTTTCCCCCAGGATATTTGGTTCTTGGAAGTGCTGGTTTTCATGGGTTTATCTAATTTAAGGTGAGTTTTTCTCGTTTGCTTTTAATCATCTTTGGATGTTTGAAATAGACTAATTTGCTGATGTCAACCTTGATCTTTGTCTATATTTTGATATTTGCATATTTTTATCCCTAAAAATGTATCATTTATGCTCATACTGTGTTCACAGCATATTTGTTGTATTTCTGGTGACTAATCTTTACCTTTAAACTTTTACTGATATGTTCGCAATAAGTCCTATATTGTGTATATCATCTTGCATGCAGAATTGCAGATAGAATCCTGTCATTGAGAACCATAGAGCATGTAATAGATCATTCTATGCTACATATCTTGATAATACTTTCTATGTTTCTGTTTTTCCAATCATGCACCTGACTCCTGACAATTTGTGTTCCTGGTCGAATTTTTTTTATCAATAGTATGGCAGTAGCAAACAATAGAAGATCAATCTTCTATCTTTCTTATAAGTTAAATTGATCTATTACTCCTTTTAATTTGTCCTTTCTTATTACTTCACCTTTTACTTCCATGTAGGAAAAATGAAAAATGGCTAGATTTATTTCTAGTTCTCATTCACCAAAAAGTAAGCTCTAAGGTCCACATAAACATCAATCTACATGGCCCCTGATCTTTATATCTGTGTCTCATCAATTTCATCATAACATCATAACCTGCAGAGAGAAGCAAGAAGTCTTGCCCTTAGATTGTACTATTTGGAACAAACTGTTTCTGTTGCCTATTGAACATTTATAATTATTATAACATTTTAATTTAGTTTATTAGTCCCTACATCTTTTGGAGGTATTATTCTTTTTTGCAAGTACTGATTAGGCATATGCGAGGTTCCTTAATTTATAATTTATCCATTTTCAGGCCTGGAAATGAAACAAAAGAACCCAAAAGCTTTATGACCCAACATGAAAGAAAAGTTAAGCTGTCCAAGGGTAAGTTTGCCTATCATTTGCGTCAGCATTATATTTCCTGTTTTCTACCATATAAAAGTGTTGCTATCTGTATTTCTTGCGTATTGTTTGTTAAATATGGAGTATGATTAATGGCTTGAAGCAAATATAAGAAGTTATGAAGATCTTAAGTTGGAAAATGCATTACTATGACATTCTGGTAATAAGATAATATATTCTAACATGAAAAATACTAGGAAAATTGTATTCCTTTTGTGCTTTAATCTTATGGCCAGTTATATTTTGAGTAGAGCTGACTAGCTCCTTGAGAGTTGAGACCTTGTTGAAGTTTCATCTCCAGGTCCATGTATTTTTTCTCCCTCTATCTAGTTTTGAGAAGATTTTTGACACTTGATAAGTATATTTAATTTTCTTTTCTAGAGCATGGTTGCTGACAGAAGATTTGGAAGGTTGCTTCTTGGAATGGTTCTCTCCTCTACTTGATAGGTCCATCATTAGGCAATAGGATCTCTCCTTTTTGTCCAACATCAATTGTTGTTGCAGTCAAGGTCCCTTGAGACTATCGGGCCACCGCTTCATAAAATTCCAAAATTAATCATATTGTCACAACAATATTTCATTAGGTAATTGTATTGAGTCACTCTACTGCGATGCTGCAAAAGAATGTGATGCTTCATCCTGACTTCTTAGAATCAATATAGAGTATGGAAGAATTTCATTTCCTCATTTGTCAATCACCAACTATTATATCACAGCACTACCAGTTAGCAATAGCTTTTGTAGCATAATCTTACCATCTCATCAAACACATGAAACAATAGGCTGAATGTATATGATAAGTTCAGGAGGCATTTAGGAGATAGATAGCTTAAGATGATATGGTTATCAACAATGCATAAACTTTAAGACTATAATGTCAACATCTAGGGCATAGGAGAAGAAAAGAAGCAAATATAACAGGATATAACCGCACCTTCTAACAGAAATAAAGAGAAAAGAAATATGTTGAAATTGTCTATTATGAGGAAGTGTTCGATGCTGATTTTCTTTAGCCATTTATTTCGGATGTTAGCCAGCAATGACTGATTGACCCATATTCTTGTTTCTTTCAGAAGTTAAAGCTGCTACAGTAGCATTAAATGCTAAAAAGGCAATCAACAAGGTGCTGATACTCTTTTCCTTCTCATTTGTTTTACTTTTCTTTTTTGCAATTAATAGTCAATTTTTTTTTGTGCATGAAAGTTTGTAGTGTTTCACCCATAATAGCAATAATAACAATAGTTTAGTTTCATTTATTTGTGATTGGTCTGGCCCAGTTTGTGATAATTTTTTTTTCACTGACAATTGTACAAGTAATTCATTTTGCATTAGTGCTTCCATGTAAAAAATGACTTTGTTGCCTTCATTTTGTGGGGTTTGGGTTTAGTACATATATTTTGGATGGATTGTTATCCATTTATGTCTTGTTGGTAGAAAGATATGTACTGCTAGAGTAATGATGCAACTTTTGTCATTTGGAATTCAGATCACTTTTCACAGCTAATTTTTTGTACAATGCATTTCTTGATCACAATCTGCCTAAGTGTGCTGGTGAGTGATTGTTTGGCATTATTAACTGTATTTGCCACATGTGGACAAGCTGCTTGTCATTTAAAGCATCAGATGATTCAGATCTTTAACTCTTATGAATAAATACATATTAAGTTCATAGAAGAATAGTAGGGCAAATTGGGATTAATCAAATGTAATTGTCAATAAGTGGGTTATTGCAGCCACATATTATGGGGAGATTATTTTGAATCCTACATTGCCAACATGAGTTATAATGGATTGTTAAGGAAAACCTCCTTGAATTACCCTCTTGAAGCAAACTACTGTTGAATTATAAATTCTTAATTTCTATTTTTGCTGTATTTATTGTCCTTGGCTTATAGTAATTGATATCTTTTCATCAGAAAAAGGTACTACGGAGCCGGCAGAGGAAGCTGAAGCGATATGATCTGTCATCCCTCTCCAAGTTTCTTCCAGAATTGGATGCCCCAAAGCAGTGCTCTACTACTGAAATCTTAAAGATAAACTGCAAGTCTAGGCAAAAGCTAGTGTAATTGTTCTTAAACCCTGCCTCTTCAGTTACTTATTTTATTTTTTCTTTCATTCATCTTCAGCTGTTGATGTTGGCTCTGGCTTATAGGATGAGGGAGGGTGCACGTTTGCAGGCCTTGCTGAATAATCCTTCCATTGTGATCGATCCCATCTCCGCCATTCATCAACATCTACTGAGAACTCAGTCTCCACCTGATAACCAACAATCCAAGAAAAATAGGAAAAAGGGCAAAAGAGGGAAGAAGGCATCCAGCATTCAATCAATGGATATCTGATCTCTTGCCCAACGAAGAATGCATCACAAATTTTGTGCAGCGAAATATAAAGGGCAAGGCAAAATCTGCCTGCCATTGCAGCTAGCTGTATGCCAGTGGTTAGTTTTTATTTAAGTTTGGTTGTTCTCTCTTTAGTTAGTTTGGTCACATGATCTTTTTCCATGATGTCTCCTTTTCCTTTTGTTTCTTTCCCCTGGTATTTTCATATTGTTCTGTACAACAATGTAGATGCAAGTGATACTACATTTTTACAAAAGCAGAAGAAAGAGCATTAGGTTGTGATGTCTGGTCTTATTACATGCTACATATATATATTTGTTCTATGTTCGTCAACGTGTATGATAATAATGTGGGAGAGACCACCTCTTTTGCAAAGCCTTGCAGACACAAATATAACAACAAAAGAGAAAAAATATATATATATAAAGAGAGTAAATATACGGATATAAGGACTAGGATATAAACCTAAGAACGACTTATCCCCTCTCGTATCTAATACTTCCACCAATATTTTAGGCGGAGTTGGTACGTTTTAATTAAAGTATGTTACACTTAACAGGCTTGGCAAGCCTTAAAGTTTAGAGCATGTCTTCGGCGAAGCAGAGCTCATGAATGATTAATAAAGAAAAGAAAAGAAAAAATAAGTTAGTTACACCCAACCCAACGATTTTAATATTAATTATGATCTTAAAAGAACCAAATAAATAAACGACGACTACCAACCAAATAAATAAACGACGACTACCGATCGTCAAGCAGATGGAGACGGAAATGGAGATCTCAAATGGAGGAGATCACAAATCAATCGAGCCTCCGATGACTACGACCGAGAAGCAAATCTTTATCCTCTCCGGTCAGAGTAACATGGCCGGGCGCGGCGGCGTCCGGCCTGACCACCACCACCACAACCACCGCTACTGGGACGGCGTCGTCCCCACGGAGTGCGACCCTAACCCCGCCATCCTCCGCCTCTCCGCCGGCAACCACTGGGAGCTCGCTCGCGACCCCCTCCATGCCGACATCGACACCTCCAAGACTTGCGGCGTTGGCCCCGGCATGCCCTTCGCCAACGCCCTCCTCCCCCACCTCCTCTCCCCCTCCTCTTCCTCGTCCTCCCCAGCTCTCATCGGCCTCGTCCCCTGCGCCGTCGGCGGTACCGCCATCAAAGAATGGGAGCGTGGGTCTTTTCTCTACAATCAGATGCTGCGAAGAGCGAGAGAGAGCTGTAGCAATGGCAGTGGGGAACTGAAGGCGGTGTTGTGGTATCAAGGAGAAAGCGATACAACCTCCGCTCACGTCGCGGAGGCGTATGGATCCAATATGGAAAAGTTAATCCACGATGTGCGATCGGATCTTGGTTCCCCCCAATTGCCTTTCATCCAGGTAAGTTATTAACTTTTTACTCTGATCTGATAAGTATCTGTTCGAATGCTTGAGGACTAATTCAAAAAAACAAAAAATGTTGTAGTTTTCATATGGATTAGCAATACAAAACCATCTATTGCACTTTGATATCGGACAATTGAAACATGGATACCAAGATTAGTCAAGCCAGTCTTGTTCAATCGCAACATTTTAGGTTTCTACTGGCAGATTGTTCACATAAATGGGTAGGTTTAGATTGCTTTGGCTCATCAAGAAGGCATCTACTTAAAACTACTAATCTAGCTGGTCGTTTTAGCTAACTGTTTGCAAGAATTTAAGTTGTTGATTCCTGGGCAACGTTTACATATGGAATTTGGAGATGATTCCCATTTAGTCCACAAAGTGTGAGTATCTGCTTTAGAATATGATTTCCAGAAATAACTATTGGATTTTTATGATGGTTAAGTTCATTGCTTGGACTATAGAAGCTCGACATTTTTCATAATTGTTACTTCGCCAGTTCCTACTCCGCCCACTTCTCAAACTCATGGAATGTATTATAGGAATAGTTGCACTAAACCCCCTCGGCCTCAACTATAGTCAGTTATCACTCTCTAAACTTTCATATTACAAAATGCTCCTGTAACTATGGATTAAAACAATATACATTAAGGTAGGCATCATTAAACTTTAGTCTATAGAACTTGAAAAAAAAAAACAATATTCCCTCACAATAGCAAGCATTCATTCCTTCTCACCAATTATTTAATCATTACCATCTCTTACCCCTTTCTGCAGTAATTGCCCTAAACCTCTCCTTCCGATCGATCTTATCTTGCATATTACTTCTCTTTCATAGGCATACTAAATTATGGAGTTTGGGATAGAGGGGCAGTGGAAGAATTGACATGAATAGCGAGTTTGAGAGATAAGGAAACAAGGAGGTGGGAGAGGGCCTTAAATTGTGGTTTTGTACAGAGAGGATGGAAACTAAAGAAGGGAAAAGGATGGCAGTGAGGGTAGTTCCAAGATACGTAATGTTCCAAGGTGTGGCTTCTTCCATGAAAGAGCATTTTGATACATTCCCAAGGTGAGTCGGGTCAGTGCGACGTCAATAAATTCAGTCAAAAGGTTTGAATCAGACTAACAGGTAGGCAAAGTATATATTGATATGTGTTTATAGTTGAATAATTGTCAGACCAATTTTTTTTCAGAGAACACCTACACTTGAATGTCATGGTCGTGTCAAGCAAGGGTTTTCTGAAACAATTATTTTAGTTCTGGTTATTCAGTTGGCATATAGCGATGCATTCAATTTTATTTTCTGTTGCTTTTCTGTTAAATACCTCATGTCTAGTCATACAATTTGGAATGTTTTACCTTGTAGTCAGCTTTTGTTCTCTTGACATATCTTCCATATTGTGATGCTTATTTTTGAATCAAGAAACATTAAACATTCTCATAGCTTATATATCTCTTTGGAATGCTGAATCATTGTCATTCATATTCTTGTTTTTATTCCTGACTAGCAATCTATTCGATCTTATCAAGCGCCTTGTGATTGTGCAGGTTGCTCTTGCCTCAGGGGATAAGCCACATATAGAAACAGTGAGAAAGGCTCAATTAGGGATTGACTTACCAAATGTTGTCTGCGTGGATGCTATGGGATTATCACTAAATGCAGATCACTTGCACCTTACAACTGAATCGCAAGTGAAGCTTGGCGACATGCTTGCACAAGCATATATCGATCACTTTTTGACATGATAGACAAGATACAATGATTCGAGAAGAATTTTGCGTGATTGTTTTTCTCATTCTTGTACTTTAAATGCAAAGTTTGTGCTGCCTATGCAATAAAGTTCTATACCTGTGCTTGAAGCTTGATATATATATTTGTTGAAAAGAAGTGCTTATGGAATAATGGAACACTTATCTGAAGGCTCAACTCCTGTAATTCTCTCTGTAGGTTAAATTCCACAGCCCTTCCGGAGAGCATTGCTACCATCAAGGAAGGAAGGTGTCTCTCCTCTCTCCCGTCTCCTCTAATGTAGAAGAATTAAAATAGATATTCCTTCATATCACCACAAGGTTTGATATGTTTGAGCTCCTTTGGTTGCCTTATGGTTAAGGTTATTAGTATATGTATTAACTGATGGTGTTTTTGATGTCCTTCGTGGCAGACAGAACTGTTAATACATAGTAAGTTAAAGACTTTTATTTAAGCTCTTTCATGTGGTTATCTCTTTGCTAATAGTATAAGATGCAATATAGAGAGCTTGAAGTATTTTTCTCAAATAAAATTCCCTAATAAATAAAAAAATCAGACTATAATATTATAATGCCAAAGGTAAGTAAACATTTATACTCTCTCTTATAATCTTTGTTAATCCTCTCCATCTTCTCTTTCACCCAATTTTTCTCCTCTCTTATTATTAATCTCTCTCAACTTCTCTCCTCCTTCCTGTACTTACACAAGCCTAATACTGATAGTAAGTTTTACGGTGACCAAACTTTATACCTTGTCCAATTATACGTGGGCAGAAATTAATTTTGTGAAATTAAATTATTTACTAATGGTGTAATATTTTTTAAGGCTATGATAGATCAAACGTCTTAGTTTCATATTATATCTAAGTCATAGTTTAAAAGTGGAATATTATTCACTTTTCACCCATTGAACTAATATTCTTTTTTATAATAACTCTAACTTATTTTAGTACATAATAACTTTTTAAATTACTTTTTCCATTAAGAAGTCGTTATTTACCTTAAAAAAAAATAGAGATCATTATAGAAAAAGGTAATATATATATATATATATATATATTTATATATATATAACGGTGTCCAGTGGCACTCTATCGGCCACAAGCATTCGACCACTAACTTCAAACCATCCTTCGTCGCACTTCCCTCACCGTAGCAAAATGGCGTTGGCCTCCTCTTCTTCCCTCCCCGCCATTTCCCAATCCCAGAGAGCCCTCCCTCTCGTAGCAACAAAGAGGACCCCCTTCCATATCCCATCACCAAGGAATCCAGAGCTGAGACGCGTGACCTTAACTCCCCCTTCCGAGGTAGCCACGAAGTGGAGGACCCGGATCTCCTTCTTCCCCTCCTTCATCAAGAAGAGAGGAAAGAGCAGGGAGCAGCTCAAGGAGGAGCTCCTAGATGCCATCGCGCCCCTCGACCGCGGGGCCGAGGCCTCGCCCGAAGACCAAGAAAGAGTCGATCAGGTCTTTGTTCCCCTCCACCATCTAATTACCTTATTCTTCTTCTTCTTCTTCTTCTATTTTTTCCTTTAAATAGTGGTAATATTAGGCTGAAATTATTAATGGACTCGAGCCCACTTATTGGATGTTTCATACTTGATGTTATGGTAATCGATTTCAGCTTTAACTTGGTTTGAGAATCATGTGCTTTAGCGAGTAAAATTCTTTGCTGTCTGTAGATTGTTCTTTTTTAGCATCATTGCACAGAGAAGTGGCTTTCACGCTAGAAAATTCGCATTTTTAATGCAGGTTAGAAGCCTTCTTATAAGGTATATCAGGGCAGCCATACTTTATTCAAATTCTCTCATACTATTTTGTAGTATACTATTAGCTTAGTAATATTTCTTTCATCTCTATTTGTGCTTTAATTTTTAATTCATCAGATTGCACGTGAACTAGAAGAAGTTAATTCAATTAAGGAGCCGCTCAAATCCAATTTGCTTAATGGAAAGTGGGAGCTTCTATATACAACTTCAAGATCAATTCTGCAACCTCAGGTTCTATATCACTTCTTTTCTTGAGGGACTATGTGCGGGTTTTGTGTTACATATACCACATACGAATATAAATTATAACGAATCATTTGTTTGATCTGCTTTAGTTTTCTTTCTGTTCTCCTTTAGGCTGTTTGATCATAATGATCGTTATAAAATTCCAGTTCCTCTATTAACCTCTGTTTGATCATAGTGCAATTAATGACTATGTTAAAACACAATACATCTATTACTTTGTTGCTTTGTCATATAACTAGCAAGTTAATGACCTATCTGCTGTAAGAAAGAACTAATATAAAAGAAATCATTTTCAAGATATCTGAACCAGCATTGTAAGAATTTGCTGAGATAGACAGGTAGCTTATTTTTGCGAGTAGTGGATCCTGCCCTAAATCATCTGTTTGTTTTTATAAGCTAACAATGGTTTTAGAATCTTCTAAACTCAAAGCAGAGACACCCACAATGCTTAATTGCCATTTTACAACTTTCCAAATACTGCCTATAATGAAAGGACCTAATCGGCAATGACATAAGATGCACATATTTATTTCACTTGAATTTAGGAGAACTTTACTTATAGGTTGTAGTAGATTATTACATGAGTAAGTTTGACTAGATGTTTGTAGTGAATTTTATGGCAAACGTTTGTAGTTTGATTATATAACCACACGAGTAAGTTTAACCCTTCCATTGGTTTTATTTTTGTTCTTTGATCTTACACATACTATGATAATTGACATTATCTTAACTATGGCAGAGGCCTAAATTCTTACGTCCCAATGGAAAGATATACCAGGCCATCAATGCTGATACGTTACGAGCGCAAAATATGGAGACCTGGCCTTACTTTAACCAAGTAATTCTCAGTGCAACTAGAACCTTTATGTTGCTTTAGTTTTCCCTATTGTGGTTATGGTATCTCATTTTTTAAGAATTAAAAAGAGGTCTTTTACTATATTTTTTGCTTTAATTATCTAAGTACAAAGTAATAGCCTGGACAATCTGTGGATCAATTAATTGGGATAACCTACTGGCAACAAATTCCTCAGTAAGAGAGCATGTGATCCTTAGTGTTTAAATTGTTCTAAATGTGACAAATAAATGTGAATGTCTTTTCTCCAGTATCTTCAAGTTCTTGTAGAAATACTTCTGTGTCACATAACTTCAGAGAAATATTGTTGAATTATTAGGCTATGACCATTAAAGATAGGTATATGTAGCATAAAGCAAAATTCTTTCGGTCCTGAGTTCCTAACAGAAATAGATGTACAAGGACATTTTGTTACTGCAGATGCACTCTCATTTTTCTTATTACCTTAACTTGAATTTCTTAGTTATGTAGGATGCTCTTCTGAAGCTTGCTATTCAACTTTTTAGATCACTTTTGCAGGTAACAGCCAACTTAGAACCTCTCAGTGCTAGGAGAGTGGCAGTTGGATTTGATACTTTCAAGATACTTGGTTTGGTATGGCATGTAGTTTTTTTTTTCAGTGATAATCTATTTTATAAGTCCAATTTCCATATGTCGGTAGTAATGATGAAATTACCTAAAGCACATAAAATAGTATTTGGTGGTTACACTTCTACTTCCATTGATACTACATGCACATATCTTTGTATGGGTATGCATTCAAGAGGAAGACATGTTAATATAGATAAGTGATACTTTCTCCTCCTGTAGCTTCTCCATATAGTATCTGACCCTGGAGTTAATGAAGTGTTGTTAACATTGCGCTCTAAAATCTCTTATCTGAAACATGGGATCTGCAAGACTGAAGAAAGATTTCTCGGAAGTGTTGAAAGATCTTATGATCAGCTGAAAACATGATGTCGGCTCTCTGGAGACTGGTCCAGATTTGCTAAGCAAGCAATCGGAGCAACAAAAAGCTAAATTCTGTAAGGCCTAATCAGCAGGCTTACACCCAATATCTCTGGTGTAGTTTGGAATGCAGCTTGAAATCATGTAATCATGACCAATACTCAAATAATTCCTCTAGAAAAGTGGTAGTCATGGATTTATGCAGACCCCAAAAGAAATTGACTCATTTTTCTGTTCTATTCCCTTCCCTGGTCAATACACTCTATCCAAGTCCCATGCTCATTGTCAAATTAGACGCATGAAACCATGAAGAATTCCAGAGGTAAGTGTGTTATTATATATAAGTGATGCAAAAAAGTGAAAAACCTAATATAGTCTACCATAGAGAGAATATATCAAGTATTCACAAGCTGAGCTCAAATTGAAACTGTGCCACGTAGTAAGCTTTATGGAGTCACCTTCTCATTGATTTATTTCAGTCATCAGGGATATGAGTATCAGTAAAGATGGTTGTGTCATTGTAATTTTTAACCTGTAGAACTTTACACATATTGGTTGCTTATTGGAGCTTAAGTGTGCCCCTTGAAACATTCTTGTTGCTAAATCTTTCCTGTTGGATATTGGAGAAGATGTTTCTTCCTCATATTCTCAACTCGTACGAGCATCTCCAATTGGTCTTATCAAGCCATTATTTATCACCATAAATTTGATCCCATGCAAATTGTATATTTAGTATGCAAGCAGTCAAATGCAGTAAAAAAACTCATCTGATGCATTCCTATATTCCTTTTGTTTTAGAAATCTAAAATTTTCTGCTTTTCTAAACTCTTGTTCATTTTTTCTCTGTTGTATTTGCCAATAGATTCCTATAAAAGCACCTGAAAGAGCTCGCGGCGAACTAGAAATCACTTATCTGGATGAAGAGATACGGTAAGCTTATATATCCTCCATTCATTCTCGTATCATTCTCTCATGTAAGATGATGTGGTATCTTAGACAAAATTGACTTCCCTTAATTAGTGGCACATGCTAGTTTTTTCACCCTTTGATAGTTCATTATAACTCATAAGTGAGATGATCTTGATATTTTTCCACTTGTCATTAGATCACTGATGTGAAAAATCCATTTCTGGTTGACAGGGTTTCCAGGGGTGACAAAGGAAATTTGTTTATATTGAAGATGATCGATCCATCATACAGGGTGCCGCTGCAATAGTACAAAGTTTTTGAGAAAATAATAGTAAAAGCTAAAAGTTCAATGCGTGTAACAATTTCATTCTCTGGGGTTTAGTCTTGTATATCTCTGGAAAATTGCCTTGTAATCTGGAGGTACTGCATGTAAATAACATCGACACTCTATTTTTTTTTTCATAAGTAATTCTATTACTTAATATATAAAAAAAACCCCAAAGAAATTGAATAATTTCCCACTGTGCTTTTAATTTGCATTTATCCTTAAATCTCTTTGTAAATTGCATTGTGATGCTCATGGTTGACGTGCAGAAAATGGTTATACTTGATGGACGATAGATTACAGATTACCAAAGTTTACTTATGACATGCTTCTAATTCAGTTCTAATGAGAGTTTCTAATGATTTGCTGCTAGATTTGTTTCACAAATTTCTAAATATCAATCTTTGATTTACTCTTATTCATACTGCTAGAGGTATGATCAACTATATATAATTATGCATATAATTTATATACTAAGTATATTATATAAATAATTTTCTTAATTATATGCTGAATAATAGCATGATATCAATTTTGTGTTAATTATTTATACCTGGCTATGACCCAACCCATTTATAATCTTAAGCAGCTTCAATTTAGCCATTTACTCGAAAACGATAATTGAATATTTTACTTCTTTTTTTTACCTCTAGCGTTGAGATTCGTGCTCTCGAGCCCCTGCGACTTTTCGATATTGTTCATCTTACCGTTGCACGAGCGGCAATCTGCGGCATTTCAAATTGCTTTCGACTATCCCCAGCCCTCCTCACCTCTTCCACACCACCACCTCCTCACCGATGCCGCCCACGAATCAAACCCTAGAAGACGAGAGCAGTAAACCCTAAACCTACGCCTCTGCAGAGATGCCGTTTCGATCCGCCGCCGATGGATCGGAGGGCTAACCTTCCGCCTCCCCCGTCGACCACCAATCGCAGCTGTCCGATCCCGTCCGCCGCCGACTTCAATCACACAACTACCACCTCTTCTTCCTCCTCCTCCTTCTCCTCTTCATCTCTCTCGCCGCCCGGTTTGCTCCGCCATGTTCATGCCGCATTCAAGCGCCACAGATCTATCGGTAAGACCGGGCCATCATATTCTTTGATTCCTCTTCGATTTGGTGGAACATAGCCGTTTCTTGCCATTTATTTGGTTAAATATCGTTGCTTTATGTTGCTTTTTTCTGGAATTGGAAGGTCTGAGGTGAAAAGGAGATTAGGGTTTTGGTGTTTCTTAGTATTGAGATCTGTTACAGGTACAATGCAGTCTTACTTCCCACGAGCGAGCCGGGTTTTGGTTTCTCAGAAAGAGCAGTCGTCGAAGAGCACTGGCTCTATCTCTTCAATCACCGGTAAGATGGTAAACCAGTCCGAAGCAGTAAAATTGCCAGATGTGGGATGTGATCAGAAGAAAGATGGTGCAGATGAGTCGTCTATTACTCCTCCTTCGATTTCTGGGACTATAACTGCCGCCCGTGACCAAAACATGGGCTTGCAGAAGGGGGACTACGAAATGATCGTAGACAGAGAGAAGTCGTCTTTGGAAGTTCTGTCATCTCGGTTGGGATCCCCTCATGTCTTGACTAGTAATGATCTTAAGAAGGGCCAAGCTTATTCAGTTGGCGATGCGCACCTGACTTTTCAGAGTAAGCAGCACAGCTTTTCTAGATTATATGATTATTTAAGTGATACCTTTGTCTTTCTTAGGTTCTCATTATGCAGGTGATAATGCACGGTTGACCATTGATAGTATAAAAGACGACATGTCATCTTATCTGCATTCTCTTGCATTGACAGAAGGGGAGGGTCATTTGGCAAATCGGGCAGCAAATGATCAGGAACAAAAGCAGCAGGATCCTGGGAGCATGGAAGTCTTTGGTTCCAGGATAAAGTTAGAAGGGGCTAATTTATTTGAGAGTAGGGGAGAACAGTTCCATAATCAGCAACATTTGGAGCCAATGACTCGGTGTTCCGTTGTGAGCTCATCAGGGGTGACTACTTTGTCAGTCCATTCAGGTCCAACTTGTCAAAGCACACGGGCTCCTCAAGGTGGGCAGACTGCATTTCCAACTCAGATGTCATCATGCACTATAGATTCCGCTTCAGCTATTCCAGATCATGCCTCTCGAAAAGGACGAGATAGTGCCATTATAGATGGTGATTGGCATCAGGAACACCAACAGGCTCCTAATTTGAATGAAGGAATCAAGGAGAGAGCAGTTTCTGACAATGCCAGCTACCTAACATCTCAAATACCATCCACAAATAACAATTCAAGCTTGGATCAGGGTCTCCCTCAATCTAACAGAGCAGATAAGGCTCCCCGTAAGAAGAAATATGATCCTGATGTGTTCTTCAAAGTGAATGGGAAACTCTATCAAAAGCTCGGTAAAATAGGAAGTGGAGGCAGTAGTGAAGTTCATAAAGTTATATCCTCAGAATGCATGATATATGCGCTGAAAAAGATTAAACTTAAAGGCCGTGATTATCCAACAGCCTATGGTTTTTGTCAAGAAATTGAGTATTTGAACAAGTTGAAGGGAAAGGGGAATATTATTCAGCTTGTTGATTACGAGGTACAAGCTTTAAAAACAATCAATCTATTACTATACCTAATGCTTGCATTCAAACACTACTTAGCTAATCCACCTTCTTCTTCTTTACAATGATACCGTTTGTTATGATTATAGATTATGGACTAAATTCAGATTATTTGATGGATTGAGTCTATTATATTATGGATGTTATTTTCTTTTAGTAGTTCTTCACATGGTTGGCTTGGTGATAATTTAATATTCTTGAAAAAGTTGTAGGCCTTTGTTGTTAACCATGCTGAAAATGATGCCCATATATGTTTGTATTCAAACTGTTGAATAAATTGCATTGATAATCTAATAAGAAATTCTCATAATAGGAGGAGAAGAAAGAGGTAACCAAGTACAATATGAAAACATGACGCCATAGAATTGCTCAACTCTCTCATTATTCTACTTATACATTACCGATTACTCCAGGAGCACAATCTGACTTGAGACTGATGATCATGTTGACTTGTAAACAAGTTGATTAATATAATTTTGTTTCCTGCAAAAGATTATTTAATGACCAAATTCCTCAGTAAGCAATTGCAATTAGATATACTTGGGTTTTCTACTTTTCTTGTACAACAGACATGGATAAGATTTGATGAATTGTTTCATATGATTATGAGTCTTATGATGGGATCACGGGATTGTTAAAGCATAAAATGAAAACCTTGTGACTGACTAGTTGGATTGCTTTTTAATGTAACCATTGAGATTTATTTGACTAGAATGAACCCAGTTGACAAATTTACGCAAATGGTAACCTCTGGATTCATATTTTTTGATCCAATCAAGCAAATTCCTTGATTAATATTTATTAGTAAAGATATGCTGAAAGGACTAGCTCTTTTACTAGGAAGTTGGGTACTTTTCCTTATTATCTTTTGACATTATCCAAGTAAAAATATTTCATTGTTGTAATTTGATATTGCTGTAAGTTAACGATATAAATAAAAGAGTTTCTAAGGGGCATCTATATGTTGCTAACTCCTCATTGCATCTACTGGAGGAATCTATGTAAAGCTGTTTAATGTGACCTATATGCTTCTAGACTTGTAGTATCTTCGAATTAATATTGCCAAATATAATAAAAGGTACTGAGTCATTATTTGATATCTTGTTTTATCTCGATCTTTTTGTGTCATTGATTCATTGGAATATCCATGAATACAAAATGCAAAAGACTTGTATACTAAGCTGTCATTCTCTTTGCACTCATTGCTATTTGCATTTGCAGATATTTTTTTAATGGAATGCTATATTGACCTAAAATCTGTTGACATCACTTGCCAGGTAACAGATAAAAGTTTGCTTCAAGAAGGATCCCCAATGATAAAGGATGGAAGAATTAAAGATGATCATTACATTTACATGGTACTTGAATATGGAGAAATTGATCTAGCTCACATGCTTGCACATAAATGGAAGGAGATGAGTAATATAAGTTTGGAAATAAATGAGAACTGGTTACGATTTTACTGGCAGGTAATCATATCTTTAATAAAGTCCACCATTTTCTGCTTTTCACAGTCAAGTGACGATTCCTCTGGTCTAGTTGACAGCATATTCCTAGACCTGAAAATGGTACTTGAATGGTCTGTCTTTATATGTCCACATTGTATGTTCCATATTAGCTTCAGAAAGCAGATCCTCCAGCTGTACTCTTTAAGAAATGCTAATTATTTGCAAAATGAAACAATACCATCATGGACAAACAAAGAAGATAAATTTACTTTATTGGTGAAAAATGATTGCAAGCTTTTATGAGTTTGAATTTCTCAGTTGTTAGATTTCTTACTCTTATGCTTGTTATCATACATAATTGAAATTATATCTTTATAAGGTCAGAAACTAGATCTATAAACTTAGGGAGTATTTGGTTGTTAGAAAGTGAGGAACGAAAGTACTGCTCTTTTAGAATTTCTCTACTTCTAATGTTCGATTGCAAAAATAAATTTAAAAAATGACTTATTAACTTATAAAAAATAGCTTCATTTTATCTTTTTGACTTCCATTTTTGAAAGAAGAGTCATTTCATTTAAATCTATTTTCTAGTAACTAAATGCACCCTTACTATTAGTAAATTGTAATCTTAAAGTGTTCTTTCAAATTTAATATATTATTATGCATCCGTCATGTTGCTTTCATGAATTGAAGTTAATTCATGTTAATTGCATATAATTTTCTTGATTTCAAGTAAGCCATTGAACTTTATTAGTGCCTTAGTTTGACTAGGTTTAGAATTGTGTCTGATCATGTCAATATTTAGTTGTCTGAGATTCCTTTTCCACAAAATCCATTCAATATTGGGTTAAGATGAGAAGACCAGACTATTTGTTCTATGGAGGTTTGGTTGCGCCTCAGGTAGACGTCTGCCGATTAAGGATGGATACATTGTTGCATTCAATTGGGCTTTGACCAATAACTAGATCATTTCGATCATGAAAAGCGAGATTCTTCAATTAGAACCTCTGCTCATGAGGAGTGACCATGAAATTGATCCAGAAACTTAATGAGGGGCAAAAGCTTAAAAGATACTATATAACCAACTGATACGAGTACAATATCTGGAAGGTGGTTTCTTTTGGATTTAACTTTAATTAGTTTATCTACATTTTTACTAATTTCTGTTCTAGACTGTCTTAACTTAGGAAGGAGGCTAGTTGATATTAGTTTTCATAGCTGCACGATTCTCAGTAATCACTATTGTCTTAACTTTGTCCACCTAGAAAGAATTTCTCTTCGCATATCTGAAATTTTGAAGCAACATGTGGTTTGAGTTCCCTTTCCTTCACAAGGCAGTTTAGCATCAACAGGATCACTATTCATTCAAAACAAAAGGAACCATCTTGGGACCTCGTGCCCGCAAAGTTGAGTTGTTTTGTTAGATCTTATGCTAATACTTTAGCATGCAAGGTTGGTTATTGGATCTTATTATCTTAATCTCACGTTATTTTACATGTACAATTTCTAAAGTCCAAACAATTTAATTTGGCTGTAAGCTTTTCCTCCTTGTACCAAGTGATCATGGTATGAGCATAGTAAAACAATAGGTGTAAAGTTCCATTGATCTCCTATCTTCACTTTCCTTACTCTTAATGTCTATTTCTACTGCAGCAAATGCTTGAAGCTGTTAACACCATACATGAGGAGCGTATTGTGCATTCTGATTTGAAGCCTGCCAACTTTTTGCTGGTCAGGGGCTCGTTAAAACTTATTGACTTTGGTATTGCAAAAGCTATATTGAGTGATACAACAAACATCCAGCGTGATGCGCAGGTGATCACGGGTCATCTTTTCCGTAGATGTTGCCTTTATTTGAAATTAGTAGTTGAATCAAATAATGTTATGGGGATGGAGGCTTTTCATAGGCAGAGAGTGATTTTTTCCATGATTGACTGCAGGTGGGAACACTAAACTACATGTCCCCCGAGGCATTTATGTGCAATGAACATGACGCGAATGGGAACACTATTAAGTGTGGACGCCCATCAGATATCTGGTCTCTTGGCTGTATTCTTTACCAGATGGTGTATGGTAAGACACCATTTTCGGAGTACAAGACCTTTTGGGCCAAGTTTAAGGTTGTAACAGATAGAAACCATGAAATAGTTTATCAACCAGTCTCCAATCCGTGGCTCATCGATCTGATGCAAAGATGTCTTGCATGGGATCGCAATGAAAGGTGGAGGATTCCTCAGCTACTTCAACACCCATTTCTTGTTCCTCGGGTGCCACGAGAACTGGCACTCGTCGACGACGGCCATCCCCGTAAATTGCTCCTGGATAGGATTGGAATTCATTGGAATCATCCTGAAGTGTCTAGGTTGTGTTCTCAGCTTCATGAAGTCATAGACAAGCTTGAGAAGGCACAAAATGTTGGAAGTAGTAAAATGGAGCAAAATGTTTTTGAATCTGTATATCATGTAATAGACAAATGATATCTAGACATCAAGGAATACTATCAATGGACATGGTTCACCGTGGATAGGAAGCTAGAGACAGGAGCTTCCTGTCGTAACATACCTACTACCTTAAAATGCAATGGTTGCTTGCTGGGCCTGCCATTTCCTATGTATGATAAGTGTTACCAGGTAACATATCCTGCTTGTTTTGCCAATATGATTGATGCTGTACCTTCTTCATCATCTGCAAATTTTACCTCTAAATTACTGTCATAGATAGGTTATGCTCCTAGAGGAATCTGATACTAATTTTCTAGCCATTTCACCACTCCACTGCAAACCGTCAATGCTGGTACCAAGTCCAAGTGAAGCTAGAACGAATCAGCTGTCATGCTGAAAGAGATTGATCACCCTAATTGTCCAGCCCAATAAGCCAACTAGGCTACTAGGATTAAAGGTATAAATCGAGGTATACTTATTATTATTTATTTCTAAATGCATTCTGCTTGCCTAATTTATCTCAAGTATTACTGTGTCTAACAAAAGAATTATCTTACTCATAATTATCGAATGGGACACTATTTTCAAATACTATTTTTTAGATGCGCTCGACTTGTAATGTAACATGGCTATAAATCTAAAATTTTCTGTGTTATTATCAGGTTCTAAAGCGTTAACGTTGTCCAATCAGATCAATGGCATTGCATTCATTTTCACTTTTTTTTTATAAAGATCATGTGCTAGAGCTACAATCTATAGGCTAAATCTATAGTCATTAGAGGCGAAAACGAATCGAATATAGATCTGATAGGGCTTGACCCACGTTTAGATTTATATGATTCATAATTTAGTCTGTATAAATAGATATAGATCGAATAATTTTCGAATATAGAATTAAATCTTAAACGAATAAAGATTAAATTTTAAATAAATTATGACATTTCTTTAGGACACAATTTACACAATATTAAAAAGTTTTTTTTTTTAAATCTTCCAAGTCAAATACATAAAGTTAGCAAAATTAATCTTTACAAATAATACAGAAACTCATCATTAGTAATAACGTAATCTGAATAAGCAAACTAAAACTATAATTATTTAAGAAATATGTAATAAAAATATATTTGATATTAGTATCCATATTTAAAAAATTATACCCGATTTGTATTCGTATTCATATCCGAGTTTTATGTAAAAAAAAAATCCATATCTGATCAATATCTAAAGTTTTTCTAAAAATCCTACCAACTTTTTAATCTATATCTCGATTTTGTTTGCAAAAATTCTACCCATATAAAATCTCGACATGCAAGTTCTCTCAGGTATTTCACCGGCTATATCTGAGTTAAGTAAAAAAAAATTTATCCTAATCAGATTGAATAGCGGGTCGGACTAATTTTCACCCTTAATAGTCACCCAATAAATATTCTATCAAAATATTAACCTTGGTTTCAATGGCACAGCATGGTTTACTTTTCAATTTTCTATTGTCTCAAGGAGGCTAATCAGTATGCCCTTTGGCTAGTCAACTTAGGTTAAATCCCAAGAATCTTCTTCAGTTTGGGCCTTCTCTATGCCTTCTGCTCTTTATTAGAAATTGTGTACAGGGATATTTTAGGTATCTACCCAAATAACTGAAGTGTCTATGGACTAATTATCCAAACAAAAAAAGGAAATCAGATAACTTGGAAGTATTTTAGGTATCTAATACATTGCCTTTTTAACAAATATTAGTAGTTTAGTACAGAGGATACCAGAGCGGAATTTACCATTTTACCCACGCGTGAGTGAAGGCAACACAACAGTACGACACTACTTCCCGTTTCCAAAATCTAATGTCGACCCCACCACCTCACCTCCCCGCATTCCAACCTCGTACAGCTCCGGCCGCCTGTTTCTCCTTCCGCCGCGTGTCCTTCGTCGACCATGGGGAGTTTTCCCTTGACCTTGTCCAAACCATCCACCCGGCTCCCGACACGTGCCAGTTTCGGCACCCGACCGGAGCGGACCCGGACCGATGAGAAAGTACCGGAGGAACTATTTCCGCACGAGCCGGCAACTGGGTCCGACCCGTATAAACCGGATCCGCATCCGCTCAACGACGCGCAAACCGACACGGCCATGCGTTAGTGGGGTCAGCATCGACGTTACATGGACGGAGCCAATGATTTCCACTCACACCCGGTTCCTCGAAGTAACCCACTCGATGACCACCGTCTGATTAGATACTCGAGCAGATCTGACGCTAGAGAACCCGCGCCACGTTTCCCATCTGGGTGGGGTCCGCCTTCTGGTTACTCTGTAGTTTTCTTAAAGACCGCCCATCTTGACCGCAAAGTAAATGGTAGGTTCAGACCGCGTGGTGGTATAAATATTTCGGAAAATTTGCATTTTGCAACCTGCCTTTTCCTCTATTCTTAGTTTACATCTTGCAAACCATAATATTTACGTAAAGAATACTATAATTAATTAAACTTAACTAAAATCTTAAGTTAATTGATTGCACTTAAACAATCTTACACAGTTGAAAATAACTTAATTAAATACCCTACCAATCTAAAATACCAAACCTAACCTGAACATTAATTCTTTTAAGTTACTCAGAGACGATGCCTTTAATCTTACCCAAACATTTTTGCACATATTTCGTACAAAGGAGATGTTAAATGATTTGAAAATATTGAAAATGATGAAAAGGTAGGGTGTTAAATACAAATTTCTTTATTAAATTTCTTTTTCTTTGGAGTTAATGGGATGATGAGATCACAACGTGGGAGTGGTTTAGGCGTAACGAACAACACTACTTATTTTTGATTAATTTAAGACCGTTGTTACGGATACCAACAGAAAGATAGAAGGAAAAGAAAGCACCTTTGATAGCTACATGTAGGTTAAATTGCAGTTCTATCGGTTGAAAAAACACAAGGTTAATTGTTGTTCAATGTGGCTTAATTTGCATTTCTACCCCTAATTTTAGGAAGAGTTTACTTTATGAATAAGATTAATTTTAGATTAGTTATATCTCTTTATTATTATTCTTAAAATAAGATATTTATTTTAGAAATAATTATTCTTACGTTCACTTGTATTCTAGAGTGAGTGCAATAATTACCTTTGATATAATATAAAGCGTAGGAAGATATGAAAAAATATATATATTATTTTTTATAAGATTATCATGAATATCTTTTAATTTGATATGAAATAAGTTGATGTGATAGATATCGATGACAAATTAATATTTATGTTAGTGTGTGGTATAGATGTAATTTTGATGAATAGTATTTGTATTATAGAACGAGGTTATTGTGATGTTTAGCTGTTATTCTAAAATAATGAGTTATATTTTAAAATAAGAAAAAAATTATTCCTTAAGTGAACAAGTATTTAATATTTTATATATACTAAATTTATAAAAATAAAAGGGCTAAATGGCCAAAGCAACAAGCTTTGGTTTTATAAGGAATAGTGGACTGCTTAGTAATTGGTAGATATTTTATATAGAAAAGTATTTCATAATGTAATTTTTTTTGTAAAAATTAGTAGCACAATTTCTATCTTTGTGGCAAGAAAAATATAGACGGTTTGATAAAGATTGAGGGAGAATGTTCTAATGTTTGAAGTTGTTCAATTCTAAACTTGTTTGAACAACTCTAGTAATATTCTAGATTGAATTTGGGATAGAAAGAGAAGATTAGATACTCGAATGAATTTTAAAAATTTAAAATTGTTTGAACATCCTTAATCAAATTTCTTACGATAAGAAATGGAGTTTATATATTTGAATTCTTTGAAATGAATTTCGAATATTTAAACTATTGTTCAAATATGTCCGAATGAATTTCTCAAGACAAGAATTAGAGTTTAGATATTCGAATTCGTTCAAACATTATTTGTGCACTCGAGGCTACTTCAAGCATCTTCAAAAGAATTTATCTATTAAGCTCTGTATTAAATTCAAATATCACACAAAAGAGCATGTGGTCAAATCCGATTTATGGCTTAAAGTCCTATTTTTAAAGGTTTATATAAAGAAAGTCCAGAGAGAAATATGACACAATTTCATAGGCTAAAAAGACTTTTGGACAATATTGAAAAGAAGAGAGGAGTGCGGAAGTATGTGGTCTTAATCAAATCCTAATAAGTCCTTATGGATTGAGCGTCACATCTTGTTAGAGTTTTACCGGATTGAAAATTATAATTGATGGTGTTTTTTCTTTTTGATTATTGAAAATGCTAAAAACTATATATGAGCTAGACAAAAGACAACCCTTCCTTAATACAGAGACCTTTAAATCTCATCAAATTTTAGCTAATATACTTAAGTCACATAGTCTATGCTTTAAGTTGTGTGTATTGCTGAATTATTGTGCTGAACTAAACGTGTTTAAGCTATCGCTCCAAGTGGCCATGCTATTGAGCTACTCTTTTAAACCATCGTACTGCCTAGCTATCAAATGAGTCATTGAGTCAAAGCCGCCACAAGCCATTAGAATGCTAAATAATTTTCTCTATAAAAATTATTTAGAGTTGGAGTTGATTCTACGACCACCTTAATTATATGGGAGATACCTACAAACTTTACAATAGTTGATTAGTCATTTGATAATGTCTCAAAGATAATAAAAATGGGCACCAAGGTGAAAAATGACATACTAAGGGCGAGTCAAATAAAACTCTACTAAAATGGTCGTAGGTAACAACACTCGGTTTATAAGTATTTCTAATTATTATTTTTATAGTACTTAGTTTAATCCCACAGAGGAGATCCCATATTATTTTTTAAACCTTTATTTTATAAAGAGCTTTTTCATGTTAATTTATTGTGCTTATATGGTTGTCATCATCTAATCCTTGCTTGGCATTCTAATTGTGGTACATCTTCTAATAAGTAATTATGAATGTTCAACATGATTTCTGAAAAGGAAAATGCTTAGAGTCCATTATAAGCATTCTTTCATATACTATGAATTTATAGGATGCCTATAAAGTAGTGGTATAATTAACTCAATAATTTAACTACTAACTACTTTTCATGCTTATTAATATTTAGCACCTTCATATCTACTGCACTTCTATATCTGCCATGTAGAATATCTTCCACCTCTAGCTTAAAATCAACTAGTGCTCTACATTCAACTATTTTTATTTGACAATAAATTAATTACAAGAAGCACATGAAGCATGCCTACTTGACCATTAATTATCCAAACCATCAACTTAGGTGTATATACTACATATTATAAGGCTCTAAGTAAAAGAATCCAAAATATAATATATAGCAATAAACTACAATCACTTGCTACAAATTAGCGATGGCTAATCAGCTTTAGAGAATGGCATCGTTAAATGGATAATATTTTGAACTATATATATATATAACCTTATTGCGGGTGTGACATGCACGTAGCATATTCCGTCCCGGAAATCGTGCAGGCACGTCACCGGCCGCGTCGAACGCTCCGCCACCACAACTCGAGGGAGGGCCTTTGCAGCGGATCCCAAGCCCCAATCCCAACTAAGAGGATTATTATTTTTAAATATTTTTTGAGATGACACCCGACGTGATATTTATTTATTTATTTATTTATGTATTATCCGTAGTAGTGGATGTTTGGGCAAAATTTAATCTATTTAATATTTCGAATCCTCATTTATGTGTGACATTTTCTTTACACCTATTAATACGTACCATATTCTTATTCATAGAGAGCAGGACTTGATCTGCAAATATTAAGAATGTAGGGGTCTTAAATGTAAAATTGTCCCAGGATCAAGAGAGACGCCTTAGAAACCCACGCGGCCTCCCCGACAGACCTCCTGCCACGTGTGACCAGCCTTTGACCAAACATCCAGCTGGCACTCGCAGCGCCGGGGACAAATGGCCACTGTGGGGGCGGCGTTCGGGCGCGGTCCGGTTATCTCCCCGCAACCGCATGCGATCCTTCTCCATCACTTCACCACCCACCTCCTCCTCTCTGTGGGTCCCTCCCCCCCCCCCCCCCCCAAGCAAGAGATTACCACGAACAACCACCCCCCATCCCAAAAGGGAATCAAACGCAACCCCGACGCGATGACGTGGCAAACGAAACCTTTCCAGAAATAGCACGTCTACTGCTGAGCGGAAGAAGGCATCGGAATGGAATAATATGAGATCCGAGTCCCATCTTGTTAGGCTTTTGATTGGATTCGTGACGTGGCGGGATTCCTCCCCTCCCTGCGTACTGGGTTGGGATTTGGGCCGTCGTTGCCATCGTAGTGGATTAGCTAACAAGATAACAAAAATTATGGGTCCTATTTTGCATAAATTTGCTAGACGGCAGAAGAAAATTATACGCACATATGACCAACGCAAATTTAGTAGGACCCTTTTAGCCCTGCTCTTTTGACTCTATCCGGTCGTTTCTGGATGAAGAACAACAATCTTTTTTACTCTCTTTCTCTTTCTTTTTTTCTTTAATTTTTATTTTTAGCTGGCGTTTTAATTAAGAAAAAGTACGTGAATATTGCAAGGACCGGTACCAAACTCTCTCCTGCACTGTGAGCCTGCCCCCATATAAATATACAAGCGAGAAGTACACTTTACACCCTACGATTTCATGAATTTATGATTCACATTCATTTCGTAGTATTTATATTTGTCAGAATCAATCCCTGAAAGTATTCTGGCCTCATGTACCATTTTATGGGAGTTGTGAGGGGCTTGAAATGTAAATATTGGAAAAAATTAAAAAAAAATTAAAAGGTGTGAAGTAATTTTAAGAAATTGTTTTCCTAAAAGTCAATTGCAAAATAGATTATTTCCCAGGGGTTAAAAGGTAAAAGAAAAAGGACCCGGCTAATACATCCGTGGGGGGTGGTTTATTTTGAAAAACGAAGTAAACAACCGCACCCTTTTTATCTCATTTGTTTAAGCGCGTCCGCTTCCTTCTTAATACTCGCCTCAAAGCGGCGGCGGTCGTTGTTGTTAATGGAGCCGCGACTCCTATTCCGAGGCTATATCAAAACCGCCGCCGATATCGTCGGTCACGTCGACTGATCCTTCTCTTTCTCGCCCGAACTCGGTGCCGATATCACGTGCGTCGCGATCTCGGCTCCGACTCTCCCGCCTCGATCCGTTTCCGTTTCCCGATTCCCGTTTCTCCTGTCCTCCCCTCTTCTTCCTCCCATCTCCCTCCCTCCCTTCCTGATGCATCCCTTTTGCTGCGCCTCCCCCGTCCCCGTCTCCCCGGCCGCCGCCGCCGCCGCCGCTGCAGCCGCCACGGGAATCCTCTCTCCGATGCCTCCGCCGCCGCCTCCTCCTCCTCCGCCGCCGCATCCAGTCCGATCCAACTCCACTTCCTCCGCCGCCGCCGCCGGCAACCAGAACAACGGCCGCCTCCGCGAGTTATCGGTGTCTCTTCGGCCTTCCTTCCACGAGGGGCTCCTCCACAGCGACGTCAAGCTCAACGAGATCGTAGGCAACGGCATCTCCGGGATCCTCAACAAATGGGTTAACTACGGCAAGGGTTGGCGCCCGAGGTGGTTCGTCCTACAGGATGGAGTCCTCTCCTATTACAAGATCCACGGCCCTGATCGCATCGAGGTCACCGTCGAGACTGAAAAGGGATCCAAGGTCATCGGCGAGGAGTCCGCCCGCCGCATATCCCGCTCTAAGAACGGTCACGCCCATTTCCCCCCTCGCAAACCCATCGGCGAGGTCCACCTCAAGGTACATAGATCTCGATTTTCTGGAATTGATTGATTTGATCGCGAAATGTTATTCCTTTCTTGCATTTGTTCTTTCTTCTCTAGGTTTCGTCGATTAGGGAGAGTAGATCGGACGACAAGAGGTTTTCGATCTTTACCGGGACGAAAAGATTGCATCTGAGGGCGGAGACGAGGGATGACCGGGGCAAATGGATGGAGGCACTGCAGGCGGTGAAGGAGATGTATCCGAGGATGTCGAATAGTGAGTTGATGGCGCCGGTGGACAGCGTGGTGGTGTCGACCGAGCGGCTGAGGCAGCGACTGCAGGAAGATGGGGTCAGCGAGGCAGCGATCCTAGACAGCGAGCAGATCATGCGGAGTGAGTTCGCTGCGCTGCAGAACCAACTCATGTTCCTCAAACAGAAACATGCACTCCTTCTTGACACCCTCCGCCAGTTAGAGGTATACAATTGATCTGATTAAATTCTACGAACTTGATTTAGTTTGGTCGTTGATGTGATAACAGTATGTTCATGCTTTAATCTTCCAACCTCTAGGGTTGGGTAAGATGTTACAATTTTGGTATACAATAAATTACTTTAACTCTGGATTTCAGAATCTATATTCTTATAGCAATTCATTTAAGCATCTATCTTGACTTATAGGAGGGAAATGGGGCTATTACTCTTTTGCTTCAAAGCATTCTTTGGATGATTATCTTTTGCTTCAGATATCTCTTGAAGTAACCATAATATGTAATGGAGTAAACTATTCAATATTGTTCTTAGATAAAAAATTTCTTTAGATTATGTACATGAGATTGTAGGAAATGCTGTCAATGGCCAAAAAAGGCCTTTGGGTCTCGTTTGCTCTGGGAATAAAGCTCAATCTAGACTAGCTATTCTTATTTTCACTTCTAACCTAAAATAAAAGGGTAATAATTACCGTTGATGTGATGTAAAGTGAATGTATACAAGGAAAAAATATGTTATCTTTCATAAAAATTATAAATATACTCTTTAATTCGATATAAAGTAGAATGAGATGGACTACTGAAGAACCATACTCTATGTATGCAATGCATACATCCATAAATGCATTATCCTTCTATATGTATGCAATTCCTTATAGGGTGTCGCTAGGTGTCCAATGCTTGAGAGGTAGCCATGCAATGCCTGAGAGGAGCCATGCAATACTCGAGAGGTCACTGCGAGGTATAAAATGCTTGAGAGGTCATCATAGATGTGCAATGCTTGAGAGGTCGCCACAAGGTGTGCAATGCTTGGGAGAGCGCCACAAGGTGTGCAATGCTTGAGAGGTCGCCGCGAGGTGTGCAATCAAAGGAGGAGCCAAACTTCACTTTTAGAGTAGGCCAGATAATATATCCAATCTATAATATTAAATTATTGGTTTTAGTTGAAAAAATATTATTCAAATTTAGGCTTCGTTTGGTTGTGCATAAGATTTTTTGAAGGATGAATTTATGCACACTTTTTAAATGTAAATTAGGTATATTTATAACTTTACTTTTATTTTGGTGTTTGGTTGTAAAATATAATAATTACCTTAAATAAGTTTATGAAAATTTTTATGTTTAATTATTAAACTGTGAATAAGTATGTTAACTATAATAGAAATCTTACACAGAAACATATATAATTTTATCGTATTCCTCTATCTGTGATAAGATTTTGTTTATAACATATCATGAGACTTGTTTTATGCAAGCTTTGACTAAAATATACATTGTCATTTGGTTGCAAAATATATTTAAGGAAGACCTAATTCACAAATAAATACTCCTTATGCACGAACTAAACGCCATTTTAAAATTTAGGGCATGGCCCCCATCTATGTGTGCAATTCTTGAGAGGTAGCTATGGAATGCTTAAGAGGTCGTCGTAAGTGTGCAATATTTGAGAAATTGACACTAAGTGTGCAATGCTTGAAAACTAGCCACTCGATGCTTGAGAAGTCGCCAATTCATGTGCAATGATTTATCATAACCATGCTATATATTTTATCTACGACCATTAAAACTTTAAACCCCTTTCTCTTGTATGTGGCTCCATCTATGTGTGCAATACCTGAGAGATAGCTATGGAATGCTTAAGAGGTCATCGTAAGTGTGCAATATTTGAGAAATTGACGCTAAGTGTGCAATGCTTGAAAACTAGCCACTCGATGCTTGAGAAGTCGCCAATTCGTGTGCAATGATTTATCATAACCATGCTATATATTTTATCTATGACCATTAAAACTTTAAACCCAATTTTTGCATGTTATTCCTGTTATTTCTAAAAGATGGTTAAGAAATATCATCGTCTGTTGTGACCATTGGAATTACTATTTTGTCCTATAAACTTGATGTTTCACATGCTATATTCGTTTTATCTAAAACATGGTTGAGAAATATTAACAATAATTTTGACGTTTAAAATTACTATTCTGCCCTTTAAACTTGCTTTTCAATATTACACACGTTTTCTTTAAAATATGGTTAAGAAATATTAACACCCATTTTACCAGCTAAAGTTACTATATTGCCCTTTAAACCTCATTTTCACATGTTATACCCATCTTCTTTAAAACATGGTTAGCAAATATTAAAACCATGTTTTTTTTAAACATGAAAAAACTAGAGTAAAAAATGAGAGGTGGGTGGTAGCAAAGAGAAAATTGATCAAGAACTTTTGGTTTGTTGAATGAGATCGGTGGGAGGAGAGAGAAGTTTTAAAATAACTTTAGTCAAATCAAGGGTAAAATAGTAATTGAGTTTATGTATGATATAAGATTTAACTTTGATGAATAGTATTTGTAATCTAAAATAAAACTAATCTGATAATTACTCGACATTCTAGATTGAAGTGTCTAGAATAGGAAAAAATATATTCTTGAAGTGAATGAGGGTTTGATGAGTTAAGACAAGTGACTTACATTTTCATGTGCTATATCAAAATGTATACACTAGTTATTCTTAGATCAGAGCAAATTTTCTCATGCTCCGTGAGAGACCTACATTCTGTACTGGTACTGATATATCTTATTGTCAACTGATGCTTTTAAATTATCTTCTACTTTGGAATGCTTCTCTTGAATTTGACATTCTCTGCTGATGAATGTTGTACTTCATTGCCTTGATGTGTAGACAGAAAAGGTCGATTTGGAGAATACCCTCGTTGACGAAAGCCAAAGAGAATCAAAAGAGTATGGATTTGCTTCTAGAACAAGGCATGAGAAATATAGTGGTATGATAAATGGTAGAATGGTTTGTCACATCCATCTACTCTAATTCTCGTCTGATACTGCTCTTCGTGATGGTTCTATGTGCTCAGCTTTCTCCTTGAGTAGCTAAAACTTTTAACAATTATTATTTTGATCTTCGTCTTCAGCTTTTAAACTTGCTTTATTCTTACTGTTTAGTATCTTGCATTGACCTAAAACACCATAACCTTTCAGCAGTTGACCTGTTGATAACCATTGAATCTTGTTAAGAGAATATCTTCCTAAGTTATTTTACACTTTTGATCCACATATTTGCCCCCACAGTTCGACTTTGGTTGGTTGTAGAAGTGCCCTCATGTTTTTTTACAAAATTTAGGTGCATATTCTAGGCATCATATTAATTATTTGGTAGCTTGTTTTTTTGTTTTACTGTTTGACATTTCATATATCTTTGCAACTCAGTTTCACTTATCCGAAGTATATGGTCAGTGAATTGCACCACCAGTTCGTTTTGTGTATTCGACTGAAGTTTTACTCTTCTTTTTTAGTTGTAAAGTGCTATGCAGAAGACTCTTGACCGTTAATTGGGTTTTAGAGTCAACCCAGGAAGTAAGTCTTACTCTGAAGATTGACTTATTATTGTTCTCTATAGTTGTTTCAGTTCTCAAGCTTTGAATTTTGAACAGATTCTTAAGTTGTCAATATACGGTTGAACTATTCTAGCATTTCGTTTCTCTTGAATGTCGGGATTTACTTGCTTTCTTTGCAGCACTTCTTTTTAGTTTCAACTGTTAATATCCTTTGAAGCCAACACTTATTTAGCTTTACCTTTTTCCCTACCTTTGCTTAAATTGCTAACTATATCTATTTTACATTGTCAATTTGTGCATCAATGCTTTTCAGAAGGAAGTGCTAGTGAATCATCAGATGATAATGAAATGCAAGATGCTGCTGAAGAGGAGACTGATGAGGAAGACAATACATATTTTGACACGAGAGATTTTCTCTCCTCAAGTTCTTTCAAAAGCAGTGGATCTGACTTTCATAGATCTGAAATTGATTCTGGTGATGAGGAACAATATCCTGTTGATGGAATTGATTCCTCTATGATGTCTGTGGGTACTAGCTATCCATATGTAAGGAGACGCAAAAAGTTGCCAGATCCAGTCGAGAAAGAGAAGGGAGTAAGTCTTTGGTCAATGATTAAGGACAATATAGGAAAAGATCTCACTAAAGTTTGTCTCCCCGTCTACTTCAATGAACCTATCTCATCTTTACAAAAATGCTTTGAAGATCTTGAATATTCCTACCTTATAGACCGCGCATATGAATGGGGAAGAAGAGTAAGTTCTTGAAAAATATGTTTAATTTTAAATTTATCGTTAAATTTCAATTAGTGATCACCATAGTATATTTAGATCTCCTTCTTTTTAACATTACTACTACTATTTATGCTTCCTTTCATCTTTTGTAAATATTATGCTGGCATCTTGAAAGCTGCTTCATTCCTCAATCTCACTGGAGGTTTTACGTTAGTTAATAGCTTGTCAAATATCCAACCATGAATATTTCATAGAAATATTTAAATTTATTATATGACACTGATTGGCTTATGGATTCAGATTCAAGTGGTGAGCTTATTGAAAAGTCACTAGATGACTTTTACAAGTTAATTTGCTGCACAATGGGTTTGTGCCCATAGGACATTAATATGGCACATATTATTGGCATGATGCGAGCTGACATATTCAGCATTGTTGGCAGGCCTTCAGTATTCATACTCACATGTGTGCCAAGGATGGCCATGCCTGTTGGAAATAGTATATTCCATGTCAGTCCATGGAGGCATGGAATCATAAGCCATGCCACTAGGAACGAAGCAGCCTTTTCGACCAGTTAGAGGCATTCCACAATTGTCAATAGCCTTGTAGAGGTTTGGCAGCCATCGAAGTATGGAACACCTCCTAAAGGTGATCCACCATGGACTATTCGTCTCTATCGGTCACTCCTCTTTCTATCCGGAAAAGAAGAGAAGGGAGAGAAAGAAATAGAAAATTAACTCTACCTTTGAGTATCTAAACTTTTAATATTTAGTTTCTAAACATATGTGCTTGAGAAATCTTTAATGTTTGATGTTTTGAACCTCGATCTATCTTATTTGCAGCTGTCTAGTTAAGTTGATGTTAAGGATTGATGGAATCTGAAGTTCCTTGTTTTTTTTTTTTCGGAACAAAAGCACAACAAGCTCAATTTCATTACAAAATCAAAATGACCAATCAATCCAGGAGATTACTATCATTCTGGTAGCCTACTACCACAACACACAACCACACAATATTATCTACAAAACACCTGCAACCATCACAACCCTCATCAACCAGCACTAGCAAGTGGGCAACTAATAAAAACAACTAACATACACACACAGCAGTGCATTTTATATAAGTACAATGATGGAATCTGAGGTACATATATTGTATAGTGTTATTCCAGTATCTTGGTTAAGCATTAGAGGCTGCAATATCAAATTATTGGTCAATATTGTAAATGATCTTTAGCATATGCAACCTATTTTTCTTATATTACAGCATGCAAAGTAATTGTAATGATTGATAACACATGCTATTTCCTATCTTCATTAATATGATGTTATTGGCCAGAAATATTTCTGTCTGAAGTTTGAAATATGTGTTGTATTATTGGTGAATGAGAGACACCAGCATAAGAATGTTTAGGGACCAAATCTGCTGGGGTCATACATTTGGTCCTATATACTCTCGGTGGTATTATGTAGATCTTAAACTGGTCTGTGTAACTTTGGCATACATTCTTTCTTTTTTTCCTCTCCTTTTATTGAATATAGGGGCTGTTCATCTCCTCTTCCCTCTATTGCATGACTACTCCTGGCCCTCTACTTATGTTTTTTCACCCCTTCCTATCATATGGGTTATGGTCCATCTCATCCTTTTTTTATCACTCTCATTTGCCCTAGTTTTACTCGGTTGTCTTATATTTATCATTATATGTTGCATGGCCTATTGTGTTCAATAAAGTAATCGACCCAAAAACTGAAGTCAAAATGTTGCATCCTTTGTATAATAAGTAAATTCTTTTTCAAAATTAATTCGTTTTACAATTATTTGTTAGATATGTATAGTCTATGAGTATCTATGAAGAAATGCATTGTTCTTATCATGGATCCCAAAATCGGATAAGCCGATCGGATCCCAATTAGACCAGTTTCGGCCGGTATCGGCTAGTTTCGGTCGTATCGACTGGAAATAACAATGTCGGCTGAAATTAATTTTTTTAAAGATTCATATCAAATCTAAAATACATCTAACCTAGGAGACATTATTATTTGATGTCATCAACTACTTTATTTTTTATTTTTTAGTTTTTAGTTTTTATCTCTCACATACACTCTCCTTTCACTCTCACACTTCACCGAGTTCATTTGGCGGCCGTTTCGATGAACCCTTTTGGCTAGTCTACACTTTAGTGAACTCAGATGAATTTTTTTTTTTTTAAAAAAAAATTTCTTCTTTCTCATCCACTTTTTAACTCTTCTTTTCTTATTGCTATAGAACAATAGCGAAGAGATATATCTCTCTTTATGTCTTTGACTAGTCTACACTTTGGTGAACTCAGATGAGTTTTTTTTACTTCTTTCTTACCTACTTTTTAACTTCTCTTTTCTTACGCTTATAGAACAATAGTGATAAGATATCTCTCTCTTCGTGTTGTCTGCAGTAATAGTTTGAGTATAAAAATATGTTTATTTCAAGTAGAATTTCATTATAGTTTTGAGTGTGTTTTTTCTTTAGTTTTTAAAGTTCTTATGTGATTAATTTTTATTTCTTATTTTTTTATTACTTTTAATAAATTTTTAGAAATGTTTCTGCACTTTAAATAATATTTAGAATTTTATGCAATTAAAAATAGCCTGATCTGATACGAGCGGCCAATACGATAGATATAACCGATACGTATTGTTTTTTTTAACGGCTGATTCCGATCCCAAAACCGAGTTTCAAAACCTTGGTTCTTATAAGTTGCCTGTTGTGCATTAATTTCTCTACAGCGAAATTTCTTTTCCATCAATACGTAGTGCAGGCATGAACTAACACCTGTTATAATTTGGTGGCCCCTTTTAGGGAAATAGTCTTATGAGGATTCTCTGTGTTGCTGCATTTGCTGTTTCTGGATATGCATCAACTGAAGGCAGAAGCTGCAAGCCTTTTAATCCACTTCTAGGGGAGACATATGAAGCAGATTATCCAGACAAAGGCCTTCGTTTTTTCTCGGAGAAGGTTTGTTTAATACATGAATTGGCATGATATATGCCATTCTATTATGGAAATTAGCCTGTCTTGTGCAAACTTATTCTTACTTTTATAATCTCAAGTCTTGCTTCAAACAATTTGTAAAGCTTATTTAGTTGGTTGCCATGACTTGGAGAATACCATATTCTTTTTTTAGTTTTAAAATAGATGAATTCATGTCTTTTACTGTTTCAGTTTGTACAATCATATTTTTTAGCAATGGTTTGTTGAAAAGCTGAGCGTGTAGTATCCAACTTATTAATGGCATACCAGTAGTCAATGTTTAGTAAAGAGAGATTTAGGAACTAATACATTTTTATTATGTTTTCACCTTTTCACTCAGTTTCCCTCTTTCTGATACTTGACATATGAACGTAGTAGTTATACCTTGTTATAGGATCATGATAGCTTTATGTGATAATGAAGTTTAATGCATAAATACCTAAAAGGGTGTAATTTTGTTGCTTTTCATGTATAGTTCAACAGGGACAGATTGATGAGGACTTAGGTATCACGGTTGAAATGGAGAAATAACTTATTCCTATGTGGTTGATGTGTAGCCATAAAATATTGCAGGAAAATTCTATTGTAAGAACACTCTTGTTTTACAGACTAGAACTGGATATGTGTTGGTAGAAAAATAGAAGGCTTTTCTATCAGTCGCAAGTTGGAAGTAGGACCTAGAAAACAAAAGTTGCATGTGACTCAATTGAGATGGCATGGACATGTCTAATGGAGGTTCAATAGAGTTTATTGTATTTAAATGGTGATCTAATTCAAGTAGGTGTTTTGAGAGCATAGAGGAGAAAAAGGCTTGAAGTTGTAGTTAAAACAGTCATGATGTCACTTGTGATTCGTTTCATTATGCACTTGTGATTTTTTGTGTGACTCACAAGTTAAGAGTAGGACCTAGAAAACAAAGATTGTATGTAATTCATAAATTCAATTGTGATGGTCTGTACATGTCCCACTGTCGCTCTCCTTATGTTTGTTTTTTTAAGTCTATAAATTTGACAAAACTCAGTCATTTAGCCTCCATCTATGGTGTCTAACTGTCCGTTAAATATTCCTTTTACAGAAGTCAAGGATGTTACATGACTTCATGGTATCCTAGTTTATGGTTCCGCCTATGCATGCTAGAGCAAAGATCAGTATTACTTCCCTGTATGCTATTTGCTGTTCTGCTCTAATGCGTATATAATGCATATTATTTTTGCAAAATTTGAATATCGGTGGAAAGGGTACTATGCAAAATAAAAAGTTGCAAGAAAATAATTAAGATGTAAGAGTTTGTTTTCTCTACACAGGTCAGCCATCACCCCATGATTGTCGCATGCCATTGTGTGGGTAATGGGTGGAAGTTCTGGGGAGACAGTAATTTAAAGAGCAAGTTTTGGGGCCGTTCGATTCAGCTTGACCCTGTTGGTGTTCTGACACTCGAGTTTGATGATGGTGAAGTTTTCCAGTGGAGCAAGGTATTTGACCTGGCTTACATCCTTACCGTGATTTTTGATGTTTTCAAAGTTTATACTTGAGGCGTGCTATTTCAGGTGACAACGTCCATTTACAACCTTATATTGGGTAAACTTTATTGTGATCATTATGGTACTATGCGCATACAAGGTAATCGTGAGTACTCATGCAAGCTGAAGTTCAAGGAGCAGTCAATCATTGATCGGAACCCCCATCAGGTATTGACTTTGTTTTCTTTCCTATCCTCATTTATCTTAGCTAGGCCTGGTAATCATCTATTCTCTTTCTCCCATATTTTCTCCAATCATTTTTAATTGTTTTCCAGTCATGTTGCATTAATTAAAGATATTGCAGATCATGTACTTCTCATGTCTACTATTGTATCATTTATTCCTCCTACCCAAATAATAATGTATCCAATTATTATGGTTCATATACTACAATGGACAAAGACTTTAGTTTTTCTTTTCTGAACTTGAAACAGTTGTTTTGAATGAACCTAGTTATGACGAGAGAATTTTCTTGTCGAGAGAAGGTTGTAGAAGTTTGCTCCACTCTATATTGGAGCCTTGATAGGAATGGATATAGCATGAGTTCATTCTGTTGCATTTCTCAATAAGTGATTTTTCAGTGATATGTAACATTCTAGGTTTCTAACTACGTTATGGTAAAAGTGTTAGTTAAGTTAGTTACCTTACAAAACCTTCATTCTTTTTGATGATTTAGCAATATGCACAAAGACTTTTAAGTGTGCTATTTTTCTTTCCTCTGATTATGTTTGTAAATGACTTCACATAAATATATACTTTTAGTTTTTAATCATAGGTGTGTATTATTGATGAAGTTGCCTCCATTTCTACATGTCTCAGACTCTCAGTTATAAGTGATATGTGCAGGTGCAAGGCATAGTTCAAGATCGGAATGGTAAAACAGTTGCAACACTTTTTGGAAAATGGGATGAAAGCATGCATTATGTGAATGGAGATTGCATGGGAAAAGGCAAAGGGTCTGAACCTTTTTCTGAGGCCTGTTTGCTGTGGAAGCGTAGTAAACCATCTAGGAACCCCACTAGATACAATCTCACAAGTTTTGCAATTGCATTAAATGAACTCATCCCTGGATTGAAGGTGAGAACTACTGAATTTTGTGCCAGATCTCTTTTCTTTCTTCAGGATTTCAGTTAGTGTCAAATGCTCTGTATTGATGATTCTATTGTTGATATTGTGAAATTGATAAGCAGGAAAAGTTGCCACCTACAGATTCAAGACTAAGACCTGATCAGAGGTGCTTGGAGAATGGTGAATATGAAAGAGCAAATGCAGAGAAGTTGAGACTAGAACAGAGACAGCGGCAGGTTACTTCTTAATATTTGTTAAATTCTTTGAAAGTTTTCTCCTAGTGATCTTGACTAACATCGGTACATGGACTGATTCTACCAATGGTAACATGGATGGTTTGCATATATTACACCTCTCTTCTTTGGTTTTACCCATCCTAAAAATTGTGATCTTCCAGCTCTAGTAAGGATTTCAGAAAGACAGGCATTAATCACACAATTACTGCAGTTATATAGTTACAGTCCACTTATCAGTAGGAAACATCATATGCTTACTTTTATATAGATAATCCTTGCTAAGTCAGGTGTCTGATTTTTCTTCCTCATGCTGTTGCCAAATTTATGTTTCTGCTATTTCACTCATTTTATTTAGTGATCATAGAGATATCTTGGTTGCTTTCGGCCTCCTCTAATTTGTCCAGTAACTCCATCTGCAGGCAAGGAAGATGCAGGAAAGGGGCTGGAAGCCTCAATGGTTTGCAAAAGATAAAGGAAGCGATACATACCGTTATATAGGTGGTTACTGGGAAGCTAGGGAAAAGAACAAGTGGGATGGCTGTCCTGATATCTTTGGACAAATTCCTAGTGATCAAATGACAACTGACTAGATTTAGTAGATGTCAGTCTTCTATCTTTTTTTTCCTTCTTTTTTTACCCTTTCTCCTTATTTTTCGTTTCCTTTCATCTTTTTCTTTAGGATCCTCTGATTATAGTTCTTGTGCTCGCCATTCTCGAGCACTCAAATCGCTGTGTGGCTTGTTATCGAAGGAGGTAGTATTTTTACAATTGTTTTCTTACAGAAAAGAATGCTGCTCTCTTCCCTTAAGCAGATTGTTCATAGAGATGTCCCAAAAAGTAAAGAGTTGACGAAAGGAAAAGTTGAAATATTTATCATGGAAGAGTTGGTTCTTTTTTGTATTCTTTTTTTTTATTTCTTTCTTTGAACATGGTTACAATGCTTGCATAAACTTATCAATGGTAATTCAGTTGCTTCTCTCCCAAGGCATATATCTGCTGAGAAAGATCATTTGGTTCATCAAGCTTGATTGAATCATGGGGTTAGATTTAGAGATCTGGAGATGTCAACAAATGGAAACTGTTTGTTCCATAGAGTGATTGATTATTTCAGGGAAAAGTGCAGAGCCAATTATATTAGAGCAACAAATGTACAAGAGAGCCAAAGCTTACAAATGTTTGAGAATTGCTCCAAAGAAATAGCACTCTTGATAGGGGAAGAGCAGGTGTGATAGCTTTGAAAGGTAAGATGATGTTGTTTCGTTCCAAGCAAATATCTCTAGCCCAAAGTATCTCCAGCAATCCGAATAGCCTAAGCCACAACAAACCTTTGAGGGAAGTGGAGTTTTCCAGATCATTGAGGCTAGAAACTCTCTGTCCTAAAAAATGAAGCAAGTTGTAGAATGATTTAACTAAGAAGATGCCATTCTTTAAGAACCGCCAAAAGATCTGACTGGCGAGACCCTCCGTGGCCGCTGGGTGTGCCCATCGATAGATATCCATCCTATCTATCGGATCAGAAACTTTTCCAAGCTCTAGAACTAAGAGAAAAGGAGGCCCTGCAAGAGAAAACTATCCTGGATCTTGAGAACTCTTAAACCCTTCTCCTCTAGGGAGGCACTCATCTTTCATAGCAGAAATTTTAAGATAAGGTCCCACCACAAGGAAGTATCGTTGTCCCAAAGTAGCTTTCACTGCCACTTCTCCAAAGCGTCGAGTTTAAGCACTGTGAGGCCACCTTGATCTTTTGATTTACAAGCCCGCCCCCAGTTCACAAGGCAGTTGAAGCCCATTGTCTCATGTCTTCTTCGCCGTAGGAAGACTCTTATAATGTTGTCCAGTCTTTTTCTATTTTTTTTTTTTTAAATCATTCATGAGCTTGAATGCTAATTATGGACTGCACAAAATACCAATCCTCCATAGATATAAAAGCACTTAGATCTCACAAAGTTTTAGCTAATATAATAAGTTGTCTAGTTTATATTTCAAATCATATACATTGCCAAATAATTACTTCGAATTAAACACCGTCAAGACCTGCTTCAAATCGTTACGTTGCCGAACTGCTCTTCGAAGCCAACCACACTATCAAGCCATCGATTGAGTCGAACCATTGAGTTAAGCTACTAAACCATCAAACAACTTTCTCCACAATAATTATTTGGGGTCGGAGTTGAATTCATAATCTTCAAAAATAACTATCTAACTCTACTATAGTGTTATTTCTAATGTTGTCAAGAGGGTGCAAAGGGCGGCCAGAAAACATAAAAGAAATAGGAAGTCAAGGCTGATAGAGCTAGCCCACCTCCAATAGATAGGGTCAGCTCCCCAACCTTTGTTCTTTTATCAAACTTGTCTTCTCCGATCTTTGAGAGACAGACCCAAGATCTAAAGGAAAGTGCATAGCTAAGGAGAAAGGCCCAATAGGCCTATCTTGGCCCAATGATGACTTTGGCCCAACCGTCTAAAGAGATGTTCGAAGAGTAAAGCATGCTAAAATTATGAGCAGGTCATCCCTATTCCCTGACAGTGATCTTAATATCTCTGAAGAGATAAGGCTGAAAAACCCACTTGATTTCCTCTTCTTCAAAGGGCCCATCAAGCCTTGTCACTTACTAGTCCAGTTCTGTTCTGGGCCCATTTCACCTTACAATTTTTTTTAAGAAAACTAAAATGATTTAAGGTTGTCATGTTGGCAGCTTACCTCTTGATCATTGATTAAGATCAAAGAGATAAAAATTCTTACTCTGACGTCAGTTTGAAAACCTGTGAAAAAAACTCATTAGTGTTTGCAATCAACCTTCAAGCAGCCAAGTTTTCCTCATCCTCTCTGTTGCCAAACAACTTCTTTAGGGAAAATTTTGCAGTGATAGGGAATGGAATATGATTTGGGGCAATTGTTGTAAAGGCCCAATAACATTTTGGGCCGGGCCAGATTTTAGTAGAAATAACTGAAGAAGATTGTCAAAAAAATATATCAATTTCTTTTTCACATATTTAACTATTGCGGAAATTTTCTATGGTGCAAAATCCAAAACCCAATCCTTTGAGATCTAACATGAAAGGATTGATTGATGTTATGAGACACAAAAATTAAAAATTAAAAAAATAAATAAAATAGAAGAGAGAGAGAGAGAGAGAGAGAGAGATGAGTAGCTAAGGTGGTCATAATTGTCCTTAGACTCCTCCTCTTCGTCCTCCTTATCCCAACTCTTTGCCACTCAAATCAATCAATTCGACTTCCATCCATCAGCCATGGCGGCGGCAAGCAGCAGTGGAGAAAGCACTAATAACAACATTCGCTGGCTCTTAAATCCTCCCCCAAATCCCAACACGTGTATGCGTGTGTCACCTAAAGTTATCATTATATCCCACAACCTATAATGATGCATTACACTACATTACATTACATATTTACATGCGGTGTTTGGTCCTACTTCCACCTCTCCTCTGACCCCTCTCATCTTCTGTCTCCCGACTGGACCAACCTCTTAGTTTTTTCCTTTTATTTATGTTAGAGGGAGAATAATTCAGCTGCCTTCTTATTTGTTTTCGGATTGATGAGTTGGGTTTCAATAATAACATCTCTAATTAGATACAACCACTTAGCCAAAAAAAGAAGAAGAAGAGGGGATTAATGTTAGTTATTGAGTATTAATTTTCCAACTGAGAGATTTGGTAAATGGTACAACCAACCAAGTGGAAAGTGGGGGCGTAGGAGTCATCGGAGGGACGGTTGTTGTCGGTGGTTTGGTGGCATCTGATGGGCAAAGAGGTAATTAACTCTGAGAGAGAGAGAGAGAGAGAGAAGGTGGTGGCATTTAATGGATGTCGACGTATTGAGATGTATGTGTTCATGTGCTCTCCCTCGCTGCATTCACTTCAAGAATTTCTTCATGCCAAACATGACTATGGTCACAAGCATGGCATCTGGGAAATAAATTGGATTTAGATATGGGATTCAAAATGGAAAAGAAGAAGAAGAAGAAGAAGAAGATGAAGAAGAAGATGATGATGATGATGATGATGTTGATGATAACGTCACACAATTCATCTTTGGTCCATAAATGAACTGCATATCCTTTAAGGGACTTTTAAATGTTCATATCCTTCATGAGAAAGGGCTTTTGTACAATAACTACATATCCATCATTCAAAGTTTTTGTAAGAGTTCACTCACTCACTCACTCACTCACTCACAGGACAGGTAGCAACTTAATGATAATATGATTATCATTAACTTACTGTGACTTGTATAAACTTAATATTGCCTATATGTAAGAGGATAGGGACAACTGTGTCTCTAGGAGGGGACTAGACCATCGGTCTATTGGCTAATAAAATAAGAATAATATAAAAAGAATTTTGTTGTTGTTTGTAATAGATTAACCTTTCTTTGCTCTATAGGTGAAAGCTAGGATGATGGTGGGTTTTCCTACTTCCCTAGCTCTACTACTCAAAGCAAGGCCTGCGGTTTTGCATGCATGGAAGAGACCTGCAAGTGAGGACATATGGCAAGAAGAAGAAAAGGATCGAAGCACATGAACAGCAACTCATGCAGCAGCAGCAGCAGCAGCAGAAGCAGCTGCTCACAAATATAGTCCTGTAACCCCCACCAGACAAAGGCCGAGGGCGTCTTTGAGCCTACCACTGAACCATACAAATAGAGAGGTGGCTGTAGCTGTCTATAGTTCCTTTGTCAAGAGGTTTAATAAGGGAATTGGAGTCTACCCCGAAGTGAGAAAAACCAAGTCACAGGGCTAAAGAAATAGAGCAGTGTTCAAGAGTTTAAAGCCTTCGCCTGCGCATACACATTAATTTGGTTGCCGCATTTGTTCAAACACCTGCAAGAACCGCAATTCTAGGTTGTTTCTAACCGGTTCAAATATAGAAGGCACAGAGAGAGACAGTCGACTGGTTGGTTTTCTTATTAGTGATTAATTCTTGGCCGCATTTAATCCTTCAAATATCATCTTAAGCAATAATAAATCATTCTGATCCATGTCCAATATAAGGGAAGGTCGTTAATCCATAATGATATGATTTTTCTTGATCAAACGATGGTGGAAATGTAAAATGGCAGGTAATATTTTATGTTTAATATAAGGGGGAAAAAATGAAATGGGAAAAAAGAGAAGAAGAGAGAACATCTTACAAGAGAGAATAAAGGTGGACTAATATAATAAGCGAGAGAGAATCTTTCTCTGGATGCACTAGATATAGAAAGATACACTTGTACAGCAGTTATAGATATTGGTGGCTTCTTCTATGTTAAAAACCATCTCTCTCTCTCTCTCTCTCTCTCTCTCTCAACCTCGTTCTCTGAAAACAAAAGATTTTCCATCTCTTCTTCTTGTACTCGATTCTGATCGTAGAACAGATATAGAGAGACTTAGAGGGGCGATGTTTTAATTCAGTTAATATATTAAGAGGTAGAAGGAAAGTAGAAAGATAAACAAATAGTACGAAAAGCTTAAGAGCCTGACATGGAGTTTGACCTCATAAGAGGGGGTGAGAGAAAGAGAAAGAGAAAGAGAAAGAGTGGTGGGGATGTTGGGAGGCACGGCTTCCAATGAGCATCGCACACCACCACCCTCTAAACCTTCTCTCTTTACTTTTTCTTTTTAACCAAAAGAGAAGGGGGATAAGAAAAGAATTAGCAGCTAATTAATTGGGTCAAAGTGAGAGGGAGAAAAAAAGAAGAGTAAAGGAGGCAAAGGAGAAGACCGGAAGAGAGCAACGGATCGGATCAGCATCGGCATCTCGGCTGTTATGGCTTTTCCCTCCTTTTGATGCTCTTCCTTCCTTTACTTTTCCCCACTTCCAATACTCCAATGCACAAGCCAAGGGGGAGGGAGAGGAGGGGAGAGAGGAACCTGTAGGGTCTCACTGCAAAAGCTTAAGCTCAGGACAAGTAAATACTGGAAAAGGAGAAAGCAACAGCACAGGAGAAAGAGAGCAAAGTGATGGTCCACACCCAAGAGGGGTAATTTAAATATAATTCACCCATTCTCCCATGCCTTTTGAATCAAAGTCTATCTCTGTACATGCCTTATTACATAACACCAACAGCTTTGAATATCCCTTCTTTGCTGATAACAAAAACTCTATTCCCTTCCTATCTTAAGTTAAGAGAAAAAAAAAAACAAAAAAAAGAAAAAGGGAAATGGTAAGAAACAAAGGAAATAAAAGAAAACAGAACCTTAAAAAAAAAAAAAAAGAAACAATTCTCCCTCACCAAATCAACATGTACAAATATTTTCCATGGCTGAGCTCCAAAATTCAGCCTCATCCACCAATGGTAGCAACTTCTGATTTGCCTCCTGTTGATCATTCTACACCCCCACCAAAGAGGTCTTGCAGCTGAGCTCTTGCTGAGAAAGCTGAGTAGGATAAAGCTCAGCCAACTGTCACCGGGCAGTCGCAGCTATCTGTTTCTTGTGCACACTCTTCTCAATTCCAAATTAATCTGCTTCCACAAAGATTCTGCTAATGAAATCTTGGAACCTTCTGGAGTAGAGCTTCGGGTCCACTGCGGAGATTGAATTGGGGTCAGCCTGCAAAGACTTGTAGGCGTGCTCCAGCTTCTTACTGATATCGTAGTCCTGAAGGATGTCAATTATCCCAAAGTAGAGGATCACATCATAGACTCCTCCAGTTTGGTTAGGTGATGAGAACCCTCTTCCGTTTAATGGATCAAAATCGCTCCTCCTTGATGCATACTCTGCCCTAGCTGGCATGTTTGCCCCCAATCGAATCAATGGTTTCCTGATTAAAATGCAGAGTTAAATAATGTTAAGACATTTATCAGACACCTTTGTAGATTGATAATGTTAGTTTGTATTAAAATATAAACAGCAATAATTATAGTGATATAATTAAGATGTCATATTCTCCTTTGTTTACACACAGCAAACAGCTAGGACCCCAGTGATGGTCGCCCATATTATGTTAGCCAAGAAGAGGGCAATGTAGCTGCATCATGATAACTACGATTTTTAATACAAATTGAAATGTGGGACCAATTGAGAAGAGAAGGCTGCTTCAAATTAGAGATACCTTTGTGGATCAATGACTTTTTTATGAGAATTGTCGGAGTAACAGCAAATTAGCAGAGATTTCAGATCTTAAAGCTATCATGGACATAACAGATTGTCTAATCAAAGTGCAGTGTCTGAATGAATGGAGTAAGCATATGGAAAGTCTTTTTATTCTAGAGCAGAAATGAAGCCAAATTGTGAGATTCTAGTGAAAAACTGTCTAAGAACTGAAAATTTTGTCATCCACATATCAATGTCATCATGCAGGGTTAGAATCTAACCGTAACAAGTCAAGATTGAAAAAAAGCAATTTATTACTTTCTCATGTGTCATGCCACAAAAGATCAGATCCACAAGCAACCGTTCACTAGAATGACATAGAAACAGACATACCTGCCATTAATGATCGGATCAATATCATGATTTGAAAAGTAAAACTCAGAGAATCCACATCCACCTTGAAATGATCCCCTCATGCCAGAAATTTCTGATCAAGAAATGTTGCTATGATTAGATCAAAATGGATTATCTTGTTGACTTGGTATACAGATAAACCCAGACAATAACAGTTTTCGACTTACTTGGAGAAGCACTAAAAGGAGACAGAGTCATCTTAGATGCAGAAATATTGTCACAAAAATGGACGCCCACCAAGAGACTGTAATCCATAATCCTCTCTGTTTCCAAGAATTCGCAATCCCTCTTAATTTGTCTGAAAGCAAATGGATATTTATTAATTACAACACAGAACTAGTGCATTTTATTTGACTTGTTTCAGAACTTAGAAGGTAAACTTACTCAAGAAGCTCTCTGTACCAACATCTTTGCAGACGAAATACAAAGTTGAGGTCCAGATCCTTAAGAGTGGTGGTCTCATCAATCTCCCCTTCAACCTTGTCAGTTGTTCGACCATGGGAGGAGCCTTTCAGATCAAAACGCCGATGGATTCGGTACTCTGAGCAAAACATGTTGCCCATTACGATGAACCGGACCTGGTTTTAGCAATAGAAAGCATCAGAAGACCAAAGGACTATGTAAATATCTATCACCTAAGATAGTACCATCAAAAATAACTAAATAGCAAGTAAACAAGGTCTGCTAAAAATTACATACCTTCTGCCCACCAATTGGTTTCACACAGTGAACACCATAGAACTTTGTCACTAGGGAGTTTGCATATTGACAGATATGCTGGTAGTAACTAGGCAACATTCTAATGAGTACCTGCACACAAAATATAAAAAGCAAATGAAGACAAACAAACAAACATATTCATGTATTTTGCACAGACAAATGCAGTTCCATAGAACTATGAATGACCATATTTAAGTTTGATCTGTAAGGTCTGTTTGCTAGTGTAAAAGGCAGGAAATCCCCCTAGTGTCTTAAACAAAAGCAACTCAAGGAATCAAATAGAGCCAATTACTAGATTTGAAACACACAGCACCCTTTCATTGGCAGAACAGATGCAGAAGGAGGCACTACGAAATAACCAAATCAAACAAGGAAAAGCTCAATATAGGAGGGCAATACCATAAAATCAGTCCATCAAAATTCATAACCAAAATTAACTATCCATCAGCTTCATGAAATTTTAATTAGAGTCATCTTGGTCAAATAACAAAAGGTCTGAAGAACAGATAAAGTCATTTAGTCAATGAATGAAAGCCAGCAAGAACTACAAAGACAGCAGCATGTGGATGATGAGAGGATATAAGTACTAAAAGAAATCAGTCAATTTACCTTTACTTCAGATTTCTTTACTGTCTTAATCATGAAACGGTCATCCTGGGTGAGATAGAAGAAACTTCCACTCTTTCCAGGTGATGATAACTCCCTCAAAGCATCATTTCCACAGATAGCCAGCATGTAATCCGCCGGATCCACTGAAAACAACTTCCTAAGATGCCTGAAAGCGAAGCCTCAAATCTGATTACTTTCACATTCAAATCGAACACTCTTGATTCAGCACCAATCAGATCGATCAATTTAATACCTGAACACCATCGGGCAGTAGTCCTTCCACCGGAACTCCACCGACTGATGCGGCGGAGTTAGCTTCGATCCCTCCGGTGGAAACCTCGTCCAGAACTTCTCCCTTGGGTCGAAGTCCGCCGGCACGAGCTCTCTCATCGGCATCGGAACCGGCTTTCCCACAGAGTACCTGAAACCAATACCAAACTATAACAAATGCACAACTGGAATTTTTTTCCCCAAAACAAGAATGCCTTGTTTTATAAAATTACCGGATACCCAATTGAAGGTTGAGCATAAGATCGTAGTTCTTGTGGCCCTTAAATATCGTTTGCCCCGGTTTCTTTGCCTCTGATGGCGGCGCGAACCAGCAGGGACTCCGCGGCCGCTGGGCCGTGCTGCTACGCTGGTAAAGCATCGACGCCTCGAGGGTATCGATGATATCACAAGTGATGTCCCCGGCCTCGCCATCCGACTCCCAGATGCAAATCCTTGGTAGATTCTTCTCGGCAGCGCTCCCCCTCGCCGCGTCCACCGATGACCGCTTCCTCGAATTGATCCATGTGAACACGGCGCCGCCTTTGGGGATTCCGTTCTCCCAGAGCCCCTCGTAACGGTTTCCGTTCGCCCAAATTAGGGTTCCACGACCGGAGATGACGCCGCCGCGCCACTCGCCGATGTACTGGTTGCCGTTGCGCCAGACGTACCGGCCCCGTCCTTCCTGCACGTTCCGGCGCCACGTTCCCTCGTAGTAGTCGCCATTGGCGTAGCGCTTGGCGCCGAATCCGTGCTTCCGGTCGGCGACCCACGCACCGCGGTACATACCGCCGTCGGGGCCGGTGAACGTGCCGAAACCCTCCATCCGACCGGATCGGAACTCGCCCTCGTAAGTCGCGCCAGACGGCCACGAGAACTTGCCCTTGCCCGCCGCCTTCCCGCGCCGCCACTCACCCTCGTACATGCACCCATCCGACCACACGTACTTCCCCGTCCCATGCGGGGCGCCGCATAGGAACCCTCCGCGGTAGACGTCCCCGTTCGCGAGGGACTTCTCCACCTCGCCCTCTTCTTCACCGGAGACGGCGATCGCCGGAGCTACTCTCCGATGGCCCCTTGCAGGAGCCGGGGAGGCCTCCCCGTCTGCGGGCCTGTCTTCGGCATCGTTGGCGAAGGCCAGGCGGCGCATTGCGATGAGGAGAATGCCCTAATCTCTCCGGAATGGGAATGGAGACGTCATTTAACTTTTAGGTCACAGATCTGGAATACAAACAGAGATCAGAGGTATAGATCAAGAGAAGGGTGTGAGTTGCTTTGAGCTGAGAAGCTTGCAGAGGAATGAGAGAGAGAGAGAGAGAGAGAGAGAGAGAGAAAGAAAGGGAGATAAAATTTATGGAGTAAGCTTCAGCAATGCTTGGTTTGATTTGGAATGACTAGATTGCCCTTGTTATTAAAGTAAACTCCATAGTGTGTCCTTGTTTAGGGATTTTGCTACATACATATCATGCTCTTCTGAGTTTGATGATACTTTGCATAGTTGCATATCCAATTTTCACGTCACTAACTCTCCGTATATTTATTTTATTACTTAGTATGTTTTTTAACTTTCAGGATCAGTAATTTATATGAAAATTTTAAATATAAATTGGACTTAATCAACAATTTTAAACACTTCCTCAATTAATCTAATTTTATATTTAAGTTTTGAAATGCACTCATTTCTTTTCCATCATTACCTCCGAATTACTTTTTGCAACTATATTTTTAAATCTATTAAAACTATTCTCTACTTTTGAAACATTTCGGACGTTTAAAATATAAGACAAGTAAAATGAACCAAAAAAAAAGAGGCATTTTTGATATAATTTTTTCTCATATTAAAATTAATTTATAGAGGAAAGTTGCACGTAGATTACTAGTACAAGGGACAAAAATTTAGAAACGCACTCTAAATTTTAGCGTAATCACGGGTATTAATTATATTTTATCTTTATATAATAAATAAATAATTTCTGAAGGGGTAGAATGCAACAAAACCGTCCTTGTTTATTCCAACCGTTTCCACCGGTGGGATCACCAAAACGGGACGGAGGAAAAGGAGGGTACGATTCCGAAAATACCCTTGACGCGTGTGGGCCCCACACTAAGCCAGTGGTGCTTTTGGTAATTTGGGCGATCATTACGTGGAAAGAAGGAAGCTTTAATCGGCGGCTCCATAACGGTGTTATAATACAAAACGAAGATTAGATTAGAAGACAGTATTACCGTTAATAAGTTTTGTTGGATTTGGTGGGAGGATACTGACTAGTATTATGGGGCTGGTGCCGGGTATTTAGGTTGGCATGATGATTAGTGGGTGCTTCGTGCATTTAAATATATATTTATATATACTTTCTTTAGTTGCTATTGATTTAAAATTGTTTGCTTAATATTAACTAACAGATAATAATATGCCATAACTTCTATAGAGAGTAGCCACGTACCCATGCTCATGATCTTTGATATATATATATATATATATATATATATATGTAGGCATATTCTGAAGTATTTTTGAGTGTTCACATAACACTGAGTCTTTGCTTTACAATGGGGAGAAGTCCGGATATTTTAGGCAATATATTTTGCACTTTGATGTCATCACCTCTCATGACTTGAGCATAATCTTATTTGGTCTGCGGCTAAGCATCAAACTCAATTGATTAATCGTATTTTTTAGTTTTAATTTTTTTAAGTATATTTAATTATATATAAAAGTGATAAAAATATGTTTTGTTAATGAACTAATTTAGTGTTCCTTAAATGAGTTCAAAATCTTATTTATAGTTATTTTATTTTCTTCTTTTTTTGTATAGATCAAGAGTCCTTAGACTATCGTAACAAACAGACTCAAATTATATGCATATAGATATTTAGTAAAAAATTACTAAATACTAATTCTAATGTTCATTGATAAATTGAGTCGTGAACTCTATCAAAGGTAGGGTTGTCAATATAAACGAGCGGCTCAATCTCGACTCAGCTCTAACTAAGTCGAGCCGAGCCTGAGTCGGGTTAGAATGCTCGAAAATGATTTCAAGCGAAGCTTGAGTTGGAGCCGACTTGCTTAACTCGATTTGATAGGCTCGATATAAAATGGATTTTTAATTCTCAAATCAAAACCATAGTTCCCAACTTTTCATCTCAACTCAGCAACTCTCTCAAGTCGTTTAAACCCTCGAATCCCTATCTCCTTAAATGAGCTCTCCCTCAATTGCCTTGTCCTTTTCCATCATGGCCTGCCTCCTCCTTCGGCAAGCCAGCTCCTCCTCCTCCTCCTTATCCTCAAGCTATCGCCCCATACTCATCTTCCTTCTCAAGCTACTACCTTGTCCTCCTCAAGCCGCCACCTCATTGTTGTCCTCCTCCTTTATCAAGTTGCCGCTTTGTCATTCTCCTCCATCAGCTTGGGCTTGATAATAGGCTCAATTCAGGCTTGAGCTCGGCTCAAGTTGAGTTAAGTCGAGCTTGAGTAAAATTATAAAGTTCGAAAGTAATTTCAGGCCAAGCCTGAGCCGAAGCCTGCTTAGCTTGTTTATACTCCTAATCAAAGGTTACAGCCTTATAGCGGTGATGTTATCTATTATTATTTACTTTAAGCAATTATGAAGCTACTATTTAAAAACATAGTTGCTTTGTACATTATGTTCTCATTTTCTTTAGGAATAAAGCTAATTCTAAATAAATGCTTCTCTTTGTTATTTTCAAATGAGATATTTATTTCATAAGAATTATTCTTATGTCAATTATATTTTAAAATAAAAGTATAATAATTACTTTTAATGTGATATAAAGTGAAAGAAAATATGAACTAAATATATTTTATTTTTTTTATAAAATTATCATGAACACTCTTTGATTTGATATAAATAAATTGATGAGATAGCTATCAAGAGTAAATTAGTAATTATGTTAGTATATAGTATATGATATAATTTTAATGAATAATATTTATATTTTAGAATAGAGTTATTATAATATTTAGCTGTTATTTTAAAATAAGGAGTTGTAATCCAGAGTAAGAAAAAAAAGTTAATCTTGAAGTGATTCGGGCATAATGACTCTAAAAAATAATAAAAATAGGAATTTTTACATAATTGCTGGTGAAAACGTATAAAGTAGCATAATTATCACTGCATTATCTAAAATATCATAATTAATAAAAAATATTGTACTATTTCAAACAATCTATTAGTTAAATCGAATTAACTACAATTAAAATTAGTATTAAATTAAAAAAAGACCAGTTTACCTTAGTATAAATTGTTTAAAATAATTAAAAAAAACTACCTAATATTTGAATTCAATATTATCGTACAAAGAAAAATATCTTTTTTAATCCAAGATTAAAAATTATTGATAAATATTTTACACTCTAACTTTAAAAAAGAACAATACTATATTTATTTACATACATCTGTTAAATTTTAACAACAATCTGATAAGAATTTGTTCAAAATCCTGTCTGCAGGGTTTACACGATCATGATCTTCCTTAGTGGGCCTCCCTCTTTGGCTGGTCGGTTTACATGTTCTGCTAGGAAGTACGCTAACTACTGGCTACTTAACAATGCAATGACCTTACTTTCAGAATTGAGGGGTTGTTTTTCTGAATAAATTTCTCTCATTCAATAAACTGATATGACTTTTATGTTCGAAGATCTATGATTATGTTAGGGGGATTCGGATTGGGGTCCGAACTGGATAGTGAGTTGGATAGTTCGGATCCAATCACACCCCAGCCGCCAAATTATCCGCCGTCAAATCTGTGAGCCTCCGTCTTCTTTTCCCCAAATGTTTTGATGCCTTGTTACAACGCAAGAATTTGGTTTCATCTTCAGATTTATTCACACATTTTGGCTCTGCAGCATAATTAGTTGAGCTCGTGAGTATATAACATTCTTTGAGCCATCGAATAATTAGGAGATTTAGAACAACCCGTGAATGCATATTCTATAAGGCTATAGGCTGATACATGACAATGCTTGATTTCATGTTAATTTATTTCCAAATTTACTGGTCAATGGTTGAGGGTTCTATAATTCTATGTGTTCCTTTTTATATTCGATGTTCTTTTCCTCTCAAAGTAATTGTTTTCGTTTTTTTTTCTTTTTGGTTGCTGCTAGGGTTTATCAGAAGCTCCCTTCAGTTTGCCCTTGGGATTTCCTGCTTTATGTATTCTACTGTTTGACATATGCTAGCTCTGAATGCTTATTGGGGATGAATGCTGCAACGTTGCTTCTTCTTTAGCATACTACTTGCCTCTGTTTTTCCTATTGGTTGATGTTTAAGTGGTGCAGAAGAAGATATTGTCATGACTGTTTTGGTCTTTTGAAAGAAGTATGAAGAAGATAGATTGCAACTCATATGTCTTATATTTTGTTTCCAGGCAAATTCGCTCGATGCCAACATATGAAAAAGAGGGATTTTGTCAATTCTTTTGGAGTTTTCGCATCTTCAATTTGTTCTTTAACTGACCCCATTTTTTTCCTAGTAAAAGTTAGGAGATAATCATGATGATGCAAGAGGATAATTAGTCATGATGTCAAAATGGCTTGTTTGATAACAATGTAAGCATATCATTGTTCTATTAAGCACAACTATGAATCAATAACTCATGGAAAATAAGATCTTTTCTTCCTATTGTCCCAAATTGTTGGCCTTAGCAAAACCAAACAATAGAAGGACTTAACAGAAAAGCTTCATAGCTAGTTGACAAGTAGACATCGATTAGTAGTCCTAAAGCAGTATTTGCCACTTGTACATAAATGAAATTGCTTACGAATGTTTTGTGCAACATTTTGTAACGGTCTTTACTGCTGTCATGTTGTAAAACATTTTCAGTGGCTGTCCCTTGTAATTTTCTAGTATTTCCATGCTCTTTTACTGTACGATGATGTACAGCATATTAATTTAGTTTTAATTTTAATCATTTCATATTTTGATTCTATTGGTTCTATTGTCTTAGTCTTCGTCTGTGTGTGTGTGTGTGTGTCACTCACTTCTTCTGTTTGTTGGTAAAAGCTATTGCTAGATTTTATTCTCAGTTCATTAATCCTACTATGGCAAAGCCTTGCTAATGGAGAGGGAGATGCTTCTCCCATGTGTTTAAAGAACTTATTAAATCTCAGGTTTGGTTCAAGCGACACTTTAGAAATTAATGTAACACTAGGTATCATGTCCAAAAATTTCAATAATTTTGATGACTTCGAAAGTAGAGAGTTCATAAATTGATCATACTTATTTTCGCAAGTCATATTTCCTTTACCTCCAGAAGTTCTGATCTATGGTGAAAAGCATTTTATTTCCTGAACTTTATATGATGACAAACATATGATGTGAGCTGCTGATTCAGTCTCATCGGGTTAGATTGCGGAAATATGCAACCTTGTACTTCTGTGCATTCTTAACTTCCCTGTAAGATCCATATGGAGAAATGAAGGTATAAAATTCTTACTGCAGTCATGTTAGACCTTTTGTCTCGTTAAATAGTCATACAATTTGCTCTGTCAGCATTCTGCTAGATGGGTGAGAGAGAGTGAAAAGATAGTCATATAATGCTCTGTTGTCTCTATAATTATTAGAAGAATAGAGTTAGCCTCTGCAAAGCATGTAGGAGTTATACATCATTCTAATAGAGGTTCCATTCTGACATATTTTAGCTTCCATAGCTAGCATTATCTGTTTACCTTTATGCTTGTTATTATTGATTCTGAGGACCATTTGAATAATCTGCTACACACTGTTCTAATATGACCATAGTTCAAACAGTTTCTTAGGATAACAACAATAAGAAAGAAACAATAACTGTGAACAGTAGATTTTTGAAGTTGGATTTCTATTCCACTCTATATAGATTATTGAATTCTCCTAGCCTAGTCCCTGTTCTGAATCAATTCTCCTAGCCTAGTCCCTGTTCTGAATCATTCTTAGTTCCACATTTTGCTTATTCCTTTTTTTTTTTCCAGTTTACTAGCTTGTCTGTAGATTATACTGATGCATTCAGTATTATGTACAACGAATAGTGTTTGAAACAATGTAATATAATTTCACATGTTGTCCCTTATTATCTGTTTGTTTTGTAGCAAGATAGCGTACCAACCCAATGGGGATCAACCTATATTACCTTAATCCAGAAGAAGGTATGATTCTAAGTGCTAATGATCTCTGGCCTATTTCTTTGTGTAATTCTTGTTATAAAGTCATAGCTGAAATTCTTATAAACAGTGATTCTACCTACTATAAAGATTACTAGACTTTGCATGGAGAAGGCCAAATGATTCTACCAAACATAAGGATTATCACTCTTCCCTAACTTTGCCTTCCTTATGAATGGTTCGCCATAAGAAGGGTGTCAACTAGGCAGGGAGACCACCTTTCAGGCTTTCACCTTATTGGTATGATGCTCCAAGATGCTATCTGCTGTATTTAGTAGTAAGGTCGAAGTGATGGGCTTTCCCTCTTGGTTACAATTTAGGCCCTGGGAGCAGAGGTATTATCTCAGATAGCATGCTTGGGACATATTTCTAAGGTTCATATCCTGTTGATTCTGAGTTCCGACACTGTCTGATTACACTGGAAGGAAAGGAACAAAGATGCGCTTAGTGGTAACAAAACTATTGCTATCATCGTAACCAGGGAACTTGTTAGCTATGCATTATATTATACCAAAGAGGCTTTGTGTAGCAGTGTCTCAAAGTACCCTAATGCTGAAACCGTGCAGATCATAGCAGGAGGGGATAAGATCACTCTAACAGTTCCTTTTTCCTCACAAAGGGGGTCGCAGTGACCAGGCCCGGGCGACTGTTTACCAAAAACACAGGTCTCCGCAAAGTCGTAAGACCATGTATGGGGGCTGACGCCTGCCCAGTGCCGGAAGGTCAAGGAAGTTGGTGACTGATGACAGGGTAGCCGGCGACCGAAGCCCCGGTGAACGGCGGCCGTAACTATAACGGTCCTAAGGTAGCGAAATTCCTTCTGCCTTTTTACTCTCTCCTGCTCGTACATTAACTATATAGGTACAAATGGAATGGAAATGAATTGATAAAACATTCCTGGAAAAAAATTATGTCACTTATACTTAATTCTGTCACTTATACTTATGGAGTCTTGTATAGATATAGAATATCAAAATAGCATATAAAAATTGATTCAATTTCTACCTATTATTATGATATTACGATCAGATTGAGTAGGTAGCGGATGAGTCCATCAGTTCCATCCTTCTTCTCGTCAAGGTGCTGAGCTTAATAGGATGGTAATTACAGCCTAATTGGCACTTGTCTGTCTATTCTGAGGATTCAACAACAAATAAAACATTCAATTAGAATGTGGAAAATGGACTAACAGAGAGTTTCTTATTTTGGGAAAGTGGGTCAATAAGCTTGATGAAAATTTGGATGGAGAAAAGGGACCATACAAACATGTCTATTCCGAACTATATGTCATAGCTGTAGGATCCTTTTGTAGTTTTTTTTTCTAATCATCTCTATCTTGTGTAAGATTTGTGAATCAGGAAGCTAAGCTGCCCTAGAAGATTAGAAAGATGAGAATTATAAAACTATATATTGCATATCAGCAACATAACTGCAATGCCATCTTGTGTTAGATTTGTCTAAACAGTGTGACCTTTGTGTACCTGAACTGCCCTAGAAAAGAGTCTCAAGTCTATTATTCTGTTTAGACATGATTTACTCGATGAGCCACTTTCTAACAGCTTAATCCCATCTTTATATTCATGTGACATATTATCTAAAACCTTGAGCTTTCCAAGAGATGTCGAGTTCAAACCTCTTCTATATCCTCAAAGCCCATATTTCTATTCACGTGCCATGTGGAGCACCGGGACATGTTTATTTTAATGTGCTTTACAGGAGGCAGTTGAGAAGTGCGCAGGTATGATATCTACGAAGCACATTTTCTAATTCACAGTACCGACAATCAAAGATTCCTCTTTCACTTCTACCAAATTACACTTTAGGCTGATGAAAGCCAATTTCAGTTTCAATGTATATAGTTAAATCAAAGATCCTCTATTTTGTTCCAACGTCATTTCAGACGGAGTGCCCGACAACATGAAGCAACTTGACATTTACAACTTTTGTTAGTCCAAAAGAACTCGCATCTGGACAGCATTGAAGAAGAAAAAAAGTTAATGGTAGCATCAGGAGTATCTGCTCAAGGATCTCCTCAAAGACTTTGTACCTGGTGATAGAAGAAAATAGAAGAGAAAGTAATGAAAATTTTAGACCAGAATAGAGGAGAAAGTTATAGAAAGGGAGAGAAAAAATAGCCTCTAAGGGATAGTTTTTCTTTCTTTCTCTCACTTTTCTCCTGTATTCAAACAAGAGGAGAGAAAATTCTCTTTTTCTATCTTTTACCTTTTTCTCTCAGTCTCCTGGTGGAGGTGGGAGGTTGGTCATATTTAGAGCGACAACGAATGAGAGTTAGTTTGTGGGAGGCCATAAAGCAAGAGTAAAGACTTGTTGGTGAATCCCTATCAATTTTAGTGTTTGTTGGGTATCCATTTAGTTGTATAAATGTTGTAGTGCTGCAGGCTAATGAAGGTGGCTTGTAGAGTGGAGCCACTGGTGGTGACTTCATGAAGCCTCCCTACTTTAAATGTATTGGCACATTTTTTGCATTCTATGATGTTGAATGACATATTTATAACTCAATTTAATGGATAATGATGATGTGCGACTGTGGAGTTAACTCTTGAAATTGATGTAACTCACATACCTAAATAATTATGGTAGGTGGACCAGATTCTGGAGACAAGTGGTGTTTCAGTGAGAATAACATGTAGTCATCAGTATATCTAGTAGTTGTTAAGATTTCCAAGTTGGATTACTTTCTTTAGCGCATGTAATTGTTTTCTATTTTCGAGAGTTTTGATCATGTTTATACTTTATTTTGAACAGCGAATTTGTCCTCGCCAATTTTATCTTCTTTCTTGTATTTACTTTTAATTATTCGCGGTTGATTTTGATTCGATTACTTAGAACAAGGTGACAGATCTTGTTTGATTATCAAAAATATTATGTACATGGGAGACCTAGAGATCATTGCTACAATTGTTGAAGTAGTAATTTGCTTGGAATTAACATCAGAGAATTTGTTAGTAACCAACAAGAATGATCCAACTGGAAAGAGGATAGCAAAAAAAAAAAAAAAAAAAAAGGTAAAAGAGAGAATAATTGGGACTATTTCAAGTGACATCGCAAGTAGAGGAGCAAGGGAAACAATTACTGTTAGCTGTTAGGTCCTTCTTCCCGGGACCAGAGAGTCTTAAAAGTAGAACCGACCACACTTTAGATTTGAGATCACATTAGATCTAAGATTAGATACACTTGGTCATAGCCCGTACTGGTCCATCAACTAGCTAGATCTCCCTTTCCTTTTCCTTTCTTTCTTTCTTCCTTGTTGCTCTCATCAACCATGTGTGATATGTCGCCCTTTTCCTTCTCCTTCCAAGCTAAGGATGCACAAAATTTGTCGAAAAATTTCAGGTGATCTGACGCGCAATCTTGCGAAGATAGCCCTAATCCGCACCTTTAGCGTATTCGGGTCCTGTCCGATCCGTGTCGGTCGGCCGAATCTATTTAGTGTGTACTATCCAATTGGGAGGCAATACTAAGTCCTCCTGTAGCCTAAAGTTTGGGACCTCCTTCGTTTGAGTTCTGCAGCCTTTTTGGGACCGTAATTAACTTGATTGTTCCCATACTTGCTATGTAGCAGCTAATGGCATCTCTCTCTCTCTCTCTTTTTTTTTTACTAGCAGCTTGCTTCGTTGATTCAGTAGCTTTTACTCTTTTCTTTTACAAGGTATTCTCAAATCATAGAATATACGTATTAATTAGAGAGATCCTTGTGTACCTGTGATACTAGATCTAGTGATCATATACAATTGCCTGGTGAATTAAGATCCAGTTTTGAGGGTAAACTATATATGAGCTCATGATCTTCTTCTTATTTACAATTCATTCAGTATCCCGTTACGTAGCGTGTTTCTCCCTGTAATTAATCATCCATTAAAACCTTCATGAATGGATCGATCATCCTCTTTCCTTTCCATCTTTTATTTAGTTTTAATATTTTTTTTTTGGGTCTTCCTTTCTCTCTTGGTCCATGCACGGCTGAGAGAGACTCGCAGAGCATCTGGCCAAAAGGGGGAAATAGCGACCAATGTCCCTTTTAGAAAGGTTTGTGGGACTAATCCAAAGGACGACGACGACCACAGCAATAGAATGTGCCACCCCCTCCCTCTTCCTCTCCCTCTCCCTCTCCCACCTTGCCTTTGCTTACTTAGGCATCATCCCGAGCATTTATACCAACTTATCCATTTAAACCATCGAATCCTTCTCCAAGCTCGGGCGGTCGGGCGGGCGGGGAATCTCCCACTCCCGCCGTAGGATCGAGGATTCCCCCCTCTCCTCGATCTCTTCGTGGCGTCATGCGACGTGGCCATGTCATCCTCGGCCACGTAGCTGTTAACGTACCCGTCCATCCATCTACATGCATGCACAGTGGTGGGAGGAGGAGGAGGAGGGCATATCTGAATAGAAAGGAAGACAAGGAGTGGTAGCGTAGGATATATGTATATAAAATTGAAAGGAAAAGAGAGCAGAAAGACGGAAAGGAATGGAATCTGGGGCTTTGCCTTTCCTCCCTCTTCTCTCCTCCCTCCTCCCTCCTCCTTCCTCCTCGCCTTTAGAGGCTTGGAGACAGCTTACAACAGCGAGCCAATCGATTTGAGAGAGAGAGAGAGAGAGAGAGAGAGAGAGAGAGAGAGAGAGAGAGAAGGACAGAGAATAAAATAATTTAAAAATATGGAGGAGAGACAGAAGCTTAGTAGGTGTGCAAAAAGTAGCTAGAGACAGAGAGGGGACAGAGGATATTTGTGGTGGGATGGCGTCAGTGGGCATCGCAGCCAAGTAATTGGTGCAAGTTCCCAAGAATATGTTTTGGGATATTATTTGTGATATGAATCTGTTAATAACCACAAAAAGAGAAATTCTCATTTTTATTATGGCATAAGCATAAATTTATTCTAATACAGTAAAATATATTCTAGTACAATAATTAAATAATAATTTATCTTAATATTAGTTACATAATATTTATTTATCTCTATACTACTCTTTCATCTAACACTTCATAAAATATCACTTTAATAAACTTTTATTTTAATCATTTTCTCCTTTTTCTCCATTCTAAGTGTTTCTCTCCACTCTTTAAGCATTTTGATCATTTAACACTTATCATATTGTATTAAATATAATTATTATATTACTATACACTAATTACAATCATATATCATAATAATGTATACATTATTTTATGCTAGTTAAGAAATTAATATAGCTAAATTAGTTTAGAAGCTATTCCTCAATCAAACGCCATCTTAGAAGATTATCTATATTAAAGACACGATATATACCATTGATATGTTACTTAATAAAAGTTAATAGTTTTGAGTTAATCTGGTTAATCTAATATGATATTAGTGTTATTTTTTTCATCAAAATGTTGTGAATTGAAAACACAATAGCTTATGTTTATTTCTTAATTGTTATTTTTTGAATCAATTGATTATTTAACAAGTTATAGATAAGAGTATTCTAGTAGAGCACACTTATCAAATATAGGATAGGATCGGAGAATTACAGACCTGCACTTAAAAGATAAGAGAGAGCTCAAGACCTTTATTGTATGTAGGCGTTATTTTTTTGTTTTCTAGAGCTAATAATATAATTTCATGAATTACAATATAAGAGATCGAGTAATACATGCATCAATTAATGCTCTAAAAAAGTAAGCAGCTTTAGGGGAGGAGAATAATTAAGCAAAGAGGAGGGCATAAAGCTAAGTGGCTGACAGGAGGAGGGAAAAATAGACAATATTATTATAAAAGGTGGAAAGCAAAGATATGGTGGAGGCATCGGTGGTGGGAGGGCCCCTGGATGGCGATAAAGGGAATTCTCGCAAGTGAGTGTGGAGTTGGGGCTACAACTGATCAAATTTATTCAAAAATTAAAAGAAAAATAAAAATTCTCTCTCTCCTCTCTCCTCTCTCCTCTCCTACAAATAGCCACCCATTGGCCTTCCTCACTAGTCATCACTACCCAATTCACATCTCAATTGTTGTAGAAACCCAAATCCATTTACAAGGTGAGCAGGAGATAGGAGAGAACCAAAGTTGATACATCAGCTTACTTCTCTCTCTACCTCTCTGTCTCTACCCCTCCGAGCTCTCGAGCTCTCTCTCTCTCTCTCTCTCTCTCACACACACACACACAATTAGTATTTGTTTGGAAGGAAAGATGTCGGTGGCTGTGTGCAGGAGTTCAGCCGCGCCGTTCCAATTGCCCAACTGGCTGGCTCCACCTGAGGAACGCAAGCCGGCTGATACCCCGGCGATCCACGACGAGGACGATGACGAACGGCCTGGGCAATTTGACATATGGAGTTCGATCCAATCACAGAATGCGGCGAAGGCGCCGCCGGTGCCCGACGTCCCGCTGCAGCCTTACGTCCACCCACTCCTCCGGCGGTCTTCGAGCCTCCTGAGCCAGAAGAGTCTCGAGATCTGCACCGAGAGCCTCGGCTCCGAGACGGGGTCGGATGACTTCTCCGACGACATGAGCTACTGCTTGCCCGAGAAGGTGGCGGTCGAGACCGAGGTGGTGACGATCGGGGCGGTGCCTTGCTATCGGGAGGTCCGGCAGGATAGGAAGGAGCTGGTGGCGGTGAACTACCACTGCTCGGCGAGCAGGCGGTCGCCGCAGAGGTCGTTCCCCCCGCCGCTCCCGTCCATCTCCCGGCGCGACGGGCCGTGCTTCCAGATGAGGCCGCACCGTCGCGACGGCCGCCTCGTCGTCGAGGCGATCTCCGTCCCTTCGCATAATTACCTCCACGCCCGCCGCCAGGACGGCCGCCTCTGCCTCTCCTTTGTCGACGCCACCGCCCGCGAGCCAACAGCGGAATCGGACGCAAATGAATCTCCTGCGATTGTTGAGAAACAAGCAAGCCATGAGGATAGTCAAAAATTGCCACAAGAGGAAGAAGTAGAGGTAGAAGCAGAGGAAGAGGAAGTGGGGGAGGAGGAAGAGGAGGAGGAGGAGGAGGAGGAGGAGGAAATGGAGGAAGAGGAAGAAGAAGAAGTGGAAGTTGTAGACAGGGGAACTATAGTAGAAGTGAAGGTGAGCACCCAGCCCCAGCAGCAGAGCGGCGCCGCGGCGGCGGCGAAGGTGCACCGGTCGTCGCTCGTGATCAACAAGTTCGTTGGCGGCACTCCGCTCATCGGCCAAGCAGCGTGGGCCCCCAAACGCACGGCGTCCTCGACAACCACGGCGGCCGCTGCGGCGGTGGCGGCCTCAGCCCTCAGCGCGACCGGGTTAGTGTTCGACGGGCAGAGCACGGCTGCGGCGGCCGCGACGGAGAACAAACTGCTGTTCACGGCCAAACGGCGGGACAAGGAGGAGCTGCTCCACCACATGCAGCGGTGCAGCCAGCTGCGCCGACCACTATTCATATGGGAGCCCTGTTGCATTGCCACCTCATCCTGAGAGCTTAATCAGTAGTAACTATTTTTAGTAGTTATTATTTATAAGTCCTGGCCGACCCTATCAATCATTTGATGTCAAATCCATGCAGATACTATTAGCTACTAAATTATTGTGACTTATGTCACCCAATAAGTAATCCTCCTTCCGTCTTGTATCCCTTAAGCCTTTGCTGTAGCTGCTGCTGCTGGCCTTTTTGATAACACATCGCTGCATGTGTTGTTCTTTTGACCATCTAGTGTCACACTTCCAATCAGTGGCTGCTGCTTCTTCTTCTTCTTCTTCTTCTTCTTCTTCTTCTTCTTCTTCTTCTGTTTTTTTAATATTGATGTCCAATATTATTGTTATCTATGTGATTGTTGGATTATATATATATCAAATCCTCTCTCTCTTTTTTTCTAATATATGGCCAACTTCTAGCTTATTGCAATTTACATGCATCCATGACTGTGTTTGGGACCCAAACTACAAATGTATCACAAGTTTTGAAGAGATTATGTGCGGCACTCTAATCTGGTATGAGCTCATAATTTGGCCTGTAGTACATGAATAACAGCAGACTGGAATAAATATCGAACCATGAACAATCTGGCTCGATAAGGTTGTGCGTCAGTCAATCAATGCTCAAAGTAGCTACTCATGCAAGTAAAGGGTGTGGATCGATCCGTCCATCGATGTGTCATCCTTTGGATCAGAAGCAAACCACCCCCCACAAGTGGGTCAATCATTGGCCGTCCCTGCACCGCTACAACACGCATAAATTGCATCTGCCCCATTTCTAACATTTTCACCTCCCTATTTTTTATTCATTCCGCTAACAATACCTCAACGTTTCTTATTCTTCTTCTTCTTTATTCCGTTGTCAATTTATGTCAATTCTCTTGAGTTTATCCAATCGCATATAATTATAGGAATGGCTGCATGAATATGCAAGTTTCCTACGTGCATGATGGTGTCAATTAAAGCATTAACAAATTTTTTTTAAATTTATAATAAAATGAACTCGCTCGCAAAAGCAGCATCGGATTTGGAAAATCCATTTACAAAATAAGAAAGAAAAAGAAGTGGTTTCTTGTAAGTTAAATTCACTATACAAACACCACTTCTTTCGGAATGGCATATGTAATAGTTTATGCATACTTTAAATAGTGGGAATTATAGGTCAATGGGTATTGAATCCTTATGCAATCAGATAAAAGCCCTTGGACTTCTCAGTTAGTGCTTATTGATTTGGAGGTCCTATCTTTTTGGGTTGGGTGGAGTTTGTTTCCTTTTACTCTTACGTCAATGGTCGTCAATGAAGTACTTATAACATGGACCGATTCATTAATTGCATTACCAAAGGGGAAAAGAGAGAGCAATAAGCTGCATGCATCCTCCAAGTCAAGGGAATATGTAAATGAATGACAGAGATTGCATGGCAAATAAGGAAGTTTGCGTAGGAACTAAGGCATTGCTTTCCATTGGCATGCATGCTTAGCAAGACAGCAGCAGAACAATGATGCTGACCTACTTATAATACTAGATTCTTAGAAGCAAGAATGGGTAAGTGCGAATCTCTTGGCTTTCATTTAGTGCAGCTAGCCCACCCATTAGCATGCAATAGTAGTAGTAGTAATAATAATAATAATAATAATAATAATAATAATAATAATAATAATAATAATAATAGGGTTGAGACAAGGCCAAGACAAGCACAAAGGCAAAGAGCAAAAGTAAAGGTAATTAAAGACAAAGGCCAAGGAGGATCCATCAAGAGTGGAAAAAGTCCTCCCCTCTAAACTAGGAAAAAGAAAAGAAAAGAAGAAGCTAGACCTGACCACTTACCACAGTTATTGGGTCCCCTACGCAATATGTAATAAGAGAATATCCGCGAATATTGTTCTTTAAAAAAGTGGTGGCCAAGATCATGCATACGTGGATTTTTCTTTAAAACTTTTAGATTAAAAGGTTGTTTTTTCTAGAGGTCATGAATTTAAACCTTACCTATTTGTATCTAATTGATTGTTGCATGGCATATTTAAAAACAAAAAGAAAGGAAATAGAAGAATATTAAAACTTTCATATGTATATAAATATACTCAAATCTACTAAAGATTCTTTTAAATCTAACACGTCCAAGTTATAGTAAACTTCCTACAAATTGGATTGCATGTAATCCACCCAACTTAGCACTTACCAATATACAATACAATCACCACTACTAGGCTTTCATAATCTTTTCAAAAAAAAAAAACCTAGGCTTTCATAATGGTAGATAACAACTTTGCCCCCCCTCTCCTCTTCAAGCCCTTATTCCTCCACCTGTTTGATTAAATAAACAAGGCACATAGAGGAAAAGTTTGACCTATAAAGAGGTGAATTAATGGAAGTGGACCTAGCTGCCTAAGCTTGTGGGTGTGGTGAGGGGGAGGATCTCTTGGCTGTGGCTGGTCTGCACCATGCCATGGGGAGTACTGTGAAGCTAGCAAAATTAAGGCCACCATCATCCATTTATGTGGGGTTTGTGAAGCTTAGTAAGATGTAGATGGATCGAGGGGGATTGGGACATGTACCGCATTGTGTTTGATCTGGTCATCATCATCAATGGCTGCATGTACTTCTCAGCCACCAAAACACCACAATTATAAATACACCACTAGAGAGCCACCACCGTCCCAAATACTTTAAATCAGTTTAAATTTAGTATAATAATGTTAAAATAATAGGAAGGGTGATATATTTTAAAAATTAGCATCTATTACCGATATCAAACGTTTTATTAGGGGTCTAATCCTAATCAGTAAGCCAATTGGCAGCTTAATTAGTCTCCCTAAATATGTGTTTAGTTTTATAATTATAAAATTTGTGAGTTAGAATATTGACGGCACAAGATGCCTTTCTAACTCCTTTGACCATGTCGACCAATAATAGCTAATCCAACTTGATTCATACATCAATGATGCTTTTATTAGAGCTAAAGAGAAGAGCCTTCTTTATCACCACTGCTTTCGATATGAGAACAGAGTTATAATAACCACAGTGAACCTTTGCAAGATAAGGGATCCCATTTGCATGTCAACTACAAAGCCTACTCATCCAACTTCACCCCGGATCATGGAAATATCGTCTGTATTCACCTTAAAACACCCAGGTGGTTTGGTGATTTCCAAAGAATGAGTTGATTAGAGGAGCTGAGATTTGTATGGCTGATAAGGTTCATAAAATATTTATTTGTGAGGTTCAAAGAGCAGGTTGACACCTCTCTAAGTATTTCCTTTCACCCCTCAAGCAGAGGCTATTTCTAAACTTCCACAATAGGAACAATCTTATTCTATTATAGTAATTAATTAATAACTTCACTTCTTTTAGTATACTGATAAATCATTCTCTTATCTTATTCCATACTTTTTAGAAATAATTTAATAATAACTCACAATTATTATATTGTACGTAGATTATACATCATCTCAGCTATAGTCGAGAGTTCTTCTCTCTTCTCTTAAAGAGCAATCATGTCATATAAATATATTATGATATTAGTATTGTCACGCACTGCATAGTTACTAACTACCACGCATTGTATAACTTATGTTTACATTATCACACATTACATTACTATATGTCCGCGCTGCGACAGACTATATAACTATATGTCTACACTGTCATATATTTGTAAATTTGTATTTTACCTAATGTGAATATATAAAGCATTTTAACTCCACATTTATAATAAAAAATATTATAATTTTAGAAAATATATATTATTACTACTACCTTATATCCAATCAAGAATATTTTAATCATTTGATATATAGTTATTACACCTTATACCATACTAGTGAACTAAATATTATAATAACATATACTAGTATTGACTTTATTTTTAATATTAAAAATTAGAATACTTATGTTATAGGTTTTATTCCACAAATATAAAAGGCTTAAAAATTGAGACTCAGAGAAAGACACGACTCTCTTACAAAATCACACTAAGAGTAATAGCGTGAAATAATGAGTGGATCTACTTTACTGTTTTAACTCTGTTTAGTAAATGGGTCATTTTAGTGTTTATTATCTATTTTTTATTTTTAATATAACCGGCTAATCTGATTATGACCTGAATAATTTATTTATACTTGAATTCATTACTGGGCCAGATGGTCCGGTCCAATAAGTTTAAATTTGAATTCGAAACCGGGAACCAACCCAGTCCGCATCGATGTTTCGAAACACGATCCTGGTACGCGCCACCTCCTCCTCTTCTTCTTCCTCTTCTTCTTCTTCCTCCTCCTCCTCCTCCTCCTTCTCCTCCTCCTCCTCCTCCTCTCCCTTCTTCCTCCTTCCTCTCACCTTCTCCTCCCCTTCCTCATCTTCTCTCTCCATCGAGATCGAAACGCTCTGCTGGAAGCTCTCTCGCCAATGGCGTCTCTCCTGTCTCTTCCGATCCCCCGACATCCTCATCGTCTATCAGGTCCAATTCCCCTTCCATCAACACCATTACGATATCTCCAACCCGTTCGCTCTTAAAACCCCGTTCTCGTTCATCGCAGAAGCCTCAGTTTGACACCGTTGCTCGCGTTGTGGAGGAGTTCGCCAAGGCCCTGCCCTCCATTACTGTGAGTCGTTTCCGGTTCCAACGCCCTTTACTTGTTTGTGATTTTGCCAATGTAAGGGAGACGTAGGAAAAGCGGTTTTGATGTACGCAGGTTGGAGCGGAAGAAGAGGTGGAGTCGGCGTCGCTGATTGCCAAAGCGGTCGAGTGCGGGCTGAGGTCTGTTATGCTCGATTGCAACTGGAGATGCGTCGGAAAGAATATTTTTGTTGATTCGAATTTTTCTTGCAGCGAGGAGAGGACTCATGTTGGGGCGGTTAATGTGGTAAGCTCTTTTGTTTAGTTTTTAGATCAAGGAATGATGTAACGAATGCACCTTTCTGTGATGTCATAGTTCACACGGAGAGTTAAATTTATCAATCTCCTCGACTAAATTAAGTATTCATCTGTATACAAGCATATCAAGAGGAATATACAACAAGGAATTCATCCTTCCAAATTGCATAGTTCCATGTTCAGCAATTCCATCATTTTTGTTGTTAACAAAGTTACTTTGCTATTAACATTCCTTTTGCAATTTTGACATAATTGCAGCAAGTACAATCAGAAATTAATGATGCTTTTGTCTTTCTTGTATCCCCTGATGTACTCAGATTCAACAGGCATAAGGTATCAATTTCCCTGAATCCTTCTGACAAACGGATAGCAGATGGTTATTTTAAGCTGTCTTATTTTTTTATCCTAGATTGCAGATTTGGTTGGATCCAAAATGATGGGAAGACTTAACGATGACGAGGAAGTGATTCTGGAGGACTTCAACCTTCTGACATCATGCACAATTCTTCCTTCACTGCATGAAGGACATGTGACAGGTATATGGCCTCACTTCTCTCACTATGATATCTCTGCACGTTTAACTGGATAGTTAAACTTCACTACCTGGGTTTATGAAATTACTTTTCCATTTTGACAGGATTAAGTAAAGTACTTCCTTATTGTGAGAATATTAACAAGCTCGAAGAGCTTTGGTCATACAAGGTGATGATGAATAAAGCTATGATTCAGAGCTTTTCCAAATTCTCCATTAATCTTCCCCATATGGGCCTATTTATTGCACTCGTTTCATAGCCAATCAACTGAGTTTATAGTCGACCTTCTTGTATATTTTCTGTATTTCGGCCAATAGATCTTCTGTAAAATTCATTTACCTGCAGCATGGCCTAGAATTGCACAGCGATTACTTCGTTGCTGTCCAACTTGCTTATGGAGGCTGCACAAACAAAGAATGGTTGTTACTAATTTTTTTCAAGAATCATCCTTATGCATATAATAATAAAAGATTTATTTATATATGTCTTTAATTTAATTACTTCCTCATCTCTGCCTAGATAGGTTTCCATCTTCTTTTGTTCTTCAAGGTTCAGGGCTCTCTCCAGCTCTACAAACAACCAGAGTCTTAAAGGCTGTGCCAACTTTTGAGTCTTTTATGAAACTTCTGGGAGGTTAGTCATGCTCTGGTCATTCAACATATTTCTCTCTGCCTCTGGATGCACATATTTACTTACTTACTCACACATTAACATACAAAGAACTTTATGCAACATTTTCATGCTAATGATGCTCATTTATTTGCTTGCATGCTGTTATTTCAGTTTTGTATAGATTTAGACCATAAGATGTTTAACTTCTTTGATGGTTCCATAATTAATTTTCTCCTAAATGCAGATTGGGATTTCTTTAGTAGTGGCATCTTGACTATTAAGGTAAATATTGGATGTGCTATGCAGAAATAATTTCAAATGCTATAGTCGATTTTAATCTTTTTCCTTCCATGCTGATCTATCGACTTATAGGAAATACATCTAACATTTATGGACTTCCAGTCTGGTTCAAGTTATCTTCAGTCCAGAATTTTCTTTTCCAGTCCTCTTTGAAAGAGTTGCTTGGCTATCAATGTAATGATGTCTTTTATATGTGATTATATACATAAACTTGTTAGTAATTCTCTGATAATGAAAAGCAGTGTATTTGCATAAGCAAATTACTTATCTGACCAGTTCCTTGATTTGATAAGTTTATGCTTTTGATGTTGTGTAGAACTCTATGTGTTGCGGTTGTGTGGCCAATGACATTGTAGGATAACATACTATGTCATGCTGCAGGAAATATCATCACTTGCTAATGGTGCAGGACTGCCTAGTTGGCCAATGACATTGTAGGATAACATAGTACTTTGTCGTGCTGCAGGAAATATCATCACTTGCTAATGGTGCAGGACTGCCTAGTTGGCCAATGACATTGTAGGATAACATAGTACTTTGTCGTGCTGCAGGAAATATCATCACTTGCTAATGGTGCAGGACAGACTAATTGGAGGAAGGTCACAAGTACTTATTGCATCAGAAGAAATAGTAGCGCTCCTGATAGTCAAGATCTTACTCACACAAATTTTATTCACAATGACCTTCTATTAGCTCTGGGTAACTTTACATTAAAGAGTGCCTTATTCCTGGTCTATGCTCTTGGCATTTTCAATGGACCTTTTTGTCTATAACCTGGCTAGACTTTCGCACCCCAAAGCCAGCCTTGGGATATAGTTTTGGTGACAAAGCATCAGCGCTTCCTAAAATTCCAGAATCTGCTATGTCTCTAAGAGAGGTCAATGCAGAAAATACAAAAGAATTCATCAGTAGTATTTCTGAAATAGACTCAACTTTTGCATCCAAGCTGATCACAGTGAAGCTTGGACCAGTTACTGAAAGCATTATTTCAGGTAATATTTTTCCCTTTTTTTTTGTTTCCTTTGTACTAATGTTCAATAAAAATTATGTAAGCAGTTAAATCCAGTAGACGTTTTGATTCTGCAAATCCCTCTGAATAATGCTATCATAGTTGTTCTCTTCATGTCACATGCAACCTCTACGATGATAACTGAATGGCATTCTTTTTTCTTGTTTTATGGTTGGCTCTTTTATGGACATTCTTCGAGAAAGTCTTAAGTGACTTAAATGCAATAAAGATAATGCTTCTTCTTGCAGATGTAGGAGTAGAACAGACTACATTGCCTACATTTAACAAAAATGAGATAAAGGATATGCAAAAAAGTGTAAAATCTCCAAGTAAATATTATTTTATCACCTGTTATTAATATTAAATTCATAGGATGATAGGAATATTATGTCTTCCTTTATGTTTAGTCTATGCAAATTCAGGATCTGCAGATGGTGACATTTTCATTGGAGAGAAACACTTTACTGGAAATTCCACATATGTAAGTGCCAGTCCGAAATAATTGCTCCACAATTTCTTCCATTCATGAATAAAGTAACAATAAAATATAGTAGCCCTCTGAGGAGAGAGTTCAAGATTCATTGCTGACTACTACTTCTCGCAACTTTCCTGCATTTTCAATACTATAATAACATTCTTTACCAGATATTGAACTGTAAGCTACTATGATGTTAATTGATCTCGTACATGAGCTTAATAATGAACAATCTCCACCAAAAATCCAGATTGGCTAAGGAAGAAACTTTAACACAGGGACAAGGGGTCCATATGGAATCTGTAGGATGTTGATCCGTAACTGAATGATAATTTATTGGTTCATAAGCACAGGAACTAACACATTGCCCTTGTTAGGGTTCTGCAATCTCACGATGGGGGATGAAAACAGATGAGTGCACAGAAGGTACCATGTTGCTGAACCTACTATGCATCACGCTATAACTATATAGATGACTTAAATTCTGACATTTCACTTTGCCGCTTTATGCAGAGCCAGAATCAGGTGTTTCGAGGAAGAGAAACCTCAGCAGTAAAAAGAAGATATGTGTACCTCCCAACTTTTTTCTCCTATGCGCCATTAGCTTCATGGAATAAATTTGTTGATTAGATGGTTATAAAAAGAGAGGGCGTCTTGTGCATGAGGCTCCTGCCAATGTGGTGTTTAGGGAGAAGATTTACATAGGTTTTACACTAAAAGGTTATTTCTATTACTTGGACCCAAGACCTCTAGAATGTTATGGGTAAGCTTTACCATCACATAGAGTGGCACCCTCTTGTTGATTAGACTGTTATGGGAATTAATATACTTATAATAAAGAGAAAGTGCCATGTTAATCCAGTTTTAAGATGTGCAATGTAGTGAGTTGGATGCATAGCATGATACTTTAGCTTGGTATCAGGATGGATTACTCAGCAGAATTTAACTAAACGGGTGGCATGAGATGTGTTCTAGGCTTGGCATCTGAGTGGGTTAGTCTAAGATATTGTCCAGCATTTTATTTCCAATGCACAGGGTGCCGTCTAGCAGCTGAATATAAGGTTCAATTTACTACTACAGAAGTTGTTACTAAGAAGTTACCTAGGTCTATTCTGGAGAGAAGATGTGTGCACTGTGTAGGTCTTTTACTAAGCGGTTATTTCTGTTATTTGAACCCAAGATCTCTGATATGTATGGGCTCATTTGATTTGAGTTCAAGGAGGGTCCTTGAAATAGTTTAGAGACCCATAATTTGGTTTAGTAACTAAATATCTTTTTATTCTTTCTATACCTGATCAAGTTCAGTTTTTAATAAATTAAGAAAAAGAAATGAGGCTAATTAATAAAGTTCGAGACTTAGGAACAGATTTGATAAATACTGATGACTCTCGGATAGAGTATTAGAACGGAAAGATCCATTAGATAATGAACTATTGGTTCTAAGCCATCACTGGCGATGAATCAACATTTCAAAGTGCTTTTCTTGCGTATTCTTGATGAACCAACATTTACATAAGAAATGATCCAATTTTTTTCATCGGGTCCAGGTGAAGACCAAAGATCTTGAGCGACTAATCCGGCAGAACAACTCAAAAGATAAAGAAGTATAGTTAATTTCTTCATGCTCGTTCCAAGTTCGAAGTACCATTTGTACAAATAAGTATCCCCTTCCTTACATGATTTCTTCTTCATATAGATAGATATAGGATCTATGGGGCAATTACTTAGAAGTACATTTTGTGCAACAGCCCTTCCTATCTGATAGAAAAGGATCCCATGATCCTGAACCGATCTTACTTGGGATCGCAAATCCCAAGTTTGTCTAACCTCAAACCAAACAAGACTCCAATTTTTCATTCCACTACCTTGATGTAGGATAATTGAGATCAAATCTGTTGGTGCTGGTTTAAGTCACTTGGAGCTTGTTTGGTTTGAGGTTAAGCTCCGAACTTAATTAGTTAATTTTATTTTTTTGGAGAGTGCGCCTGGTTAGGTATAAAAAAATAAACAAATATTTGGTTATTGAATCATGTTAAGAGGTCTTTGAACTCAAACCAAGCAACTCTAAAGGAATAACTTTACCATGATATAAAGTTGTGACACCCTCTTGTTGATTAGATTGTTTTTAAAATTAACATACTTTTAACAAAGAGAAAGTTGTTAGGAGAAGTTGGTAGAAAACTTACGAGAAGAAGAATGTTCTTTTGATACTTAACACAAGATAAAGTAGATAAAAATTTTAAATATTTTTACTTCACTTGCATACCAATACATATGATAAGACCGCATATAAATAGTGGTTTACCTAACTCTTAGTTATACTACGCGACTCTTTGTTATACTTTGATTTCCATCATCTAGAGGACCCAAAAAGAATACTATTATTTAAAGATATAGAGAAGATTAAGAGTAACCTCAAAACCAAAGCACCAATATTCTTGATTACTATACTAGCCAATTAATGTGGGTTAGCTTAATATTCCAACATTCTCCTCTTAAGTTAGTCCATTTCTATACCGAGCTTCTTCTTCAATTTTGTGAAGGTATCTATCTTGGGAGCTTTGGTGAATATATCAGCTAATTAATCTTGAGTCTTGCAATACTTAACCTCGATCACACCACCTTTAACCAAATCCCAAATGAAATGATACCTAACTCGAATATGCTTGCTTCTACTATAGAAGACCATGATCTTTGTTAGTGCAATTGTTGATTTGTTATCACAAAATAAATGTGGATCTTTTCCTTGTGGATGCTTGAGTTATTCCAAAATTCACCTTAGCCATAATATTTGACAATTAGCAAATGACAAGGAAATCTACTCTGCTTCCGTGGTAGAGAGAGCAACAACATTTTCTTCTTTGAAGACTATGAGATTGCACTGGAGCCGACATTGAAAACTTAGCCAAAAATACTCTTGCTATTGTCGGCACTTCCACTCCAATCACTGTCATTATAGCCAACTAAACATAAATTATCAGTACTTATTTATGTTAGTATTTTTGTAAGTAATACCTTCATCCAAAATATCACTAATATATCTCAAAATTCTTTTCCCAACATTCTAATGACATCTCCTTGGTGTTTTCATGAATTTCTTCAAAAGACTAACAAAGTATAAAATATCTGATCTTGTATCTATTAAGTACATGAGACTACCAATGATGCTTCTATAAAAAATAGCATCAACAAGTTTATTATCACATTGCTTGCTTAATTTCAAGCCAACCTTTATAGATGTGCTTATAAGTGAAGACTCTGATGATGAAGATGTTGAAGACGACGTGCAAGAAGAAGACTGGGACGTAGGTGGAGTTCTTTCTTCTTCTCTATGATCACCACTTTGACTTTCTTCTTCGCCTGTAAGAATAGAAGATTTGCTTTTCTCTTTTCCATCCCGCTCTTAAGATTCTTCTTTATTAAATTTATATCTCCGCTCACAATAACCTTCTTAGTAAGGAAATTAAAGAGTTTATAGGCTTTGGACTCATCGGAGACATGCATATAAACAATGCTTCCAAAATCCTTCAAGTGCAACACAAAAGGTGAGTGCCGACTGTAAGCTTCTTGAGGTATCATGCCATGCACATTTTTATAAGTTGCAATTCAAAAGATAGATGACACATGCAATGACTTTGACCTAAAATATATTAAGCATCTCTTTAGCCTTTAGCATATTTCTAGTAAACTCCATAATTGTTTGGTTTTACCTTTTCGTCACCCCATTTTGTTTTGGTATGTAGTGGATAGTAACTTAATAGTTTATGCCATGCTCTTTGAAAAAGAAAGATAAAATTTTGTGAATTATGTTCAACTCTTTGGTTGGAACGCAAAGTTTTTAAAATATGTCAACTTTGCTTTTTGACCAAAATTTTGAATTCTTTAAACTTGTTCAACACATCTCTTTTTTTTTTTAAGAAAATAAATTTACATCCTTATGCTATAATCGTCAATAAAGGTAAAAAAAATAACAATTACCTCCAATGGATGTTGTGTGCATATGGCCACATTGATCGGTATGAATAAGCTCTAGAGATTTGGATGCCCTCTAAGCTTTTTCATTGGGAAAAGAGTCCCGATGATACTTTCCAAGTGCACAGTTTTATATACTTGATCACATTGATGAACATATGGCATGCTTTGTACCATATATTTCTTGCACATGTGAGAAAGAGAGCTAAAACTCAAATAGGCATATTGGAGATGTCAAAGCCATGATTTATCATTTATGATAGTGTTGAAGCATAGAAGAACTTCACTTTGCACAAGGGAAACATCTTGTTTAATTTAATCTTTACGTTGGCTATAAAAGTATTATTCTTGTTCTTAATCTAGCATGTGTCTTCCTTGAAGAGAACATCATGGTCCTTAGAAAAAAGTTGCTCAACACTTAAAATATTTTACTTAAGGCTTAGAATATAGAAAACATTAGTAATGCGCTTGGTACCTTTCTTTATTTTGACAAGAATGTTACCACTTCTTTTGACCTGTAGCTTGTTGTCATCACTGATGTAAACCTCATTTTGAATAGATTCATCCAAAGTGACAAAAACACTTTTGCTTTTTATCATGTGGTTACTACAATCACTATCAAAATATCAAATACCGTTAATAACATCTTCTTATACATTATAAACAAGAAAGAACCATCCTCCTTTTGATCACTTTCTTGAGCATCGTTTGCATTTTTATTTTTTGCATCGGCAATCCTTTTTTTGCACATTTTTTTATGTAACTATATTTACCACAATGATGACATTGGACGTCTGTATACCATCCTCATCCTCTACCTCTACTTCTAGTTGAAGTAGATGAGAATGTATTGTTATTTTTATTTTTTTAGCCTCTTCCGCCATTACTTCTATCTCTCCCACGGTTAAAATGTCGTCTTTCTCTCCTTTTAGAACCTTCTCTTAGTAAAACTTGAGATTGAAAGGCTTGCTCTAAGGGAGGAGAATCAAGTTGATTCATGCGATGTTTATAAAATTGAAGTGATTCCAATAAACTTTCAATGGAGAGAGTAGATAAATCTTTAGATTTTTCAATATCAACAACAATATGCTCATACTTTTTAGTTAAACTTTCAAGAATTTTTTTAATTATTCTTTGGTCTGAAATTTTCTCACCATTGGTCCTTAATTGGTTGACAATAGAGATTATCCGATTGAAATTGTCTTCAACTTCTTCGGAGTCCTTCATGTGAAGAGTGTCATTCACTTACAAGAGTTTGAAGCCACACCATCTTCACATTCTCCTCTCCTTTGTAGGCTACTTTGAGTGTATCCCATGTTTCTTTTGTCATTAACATGATAGAGATTCGTTCAAAAATTACGTCGTCCATCGCTTGATAAATAAAGAACAATGCATTCTTGTCCTTTTAGTAAGTCTTCTTAACTCATTGAGCTATTATGAGATGAGTGTCGTTATGTTCTCCGGCTCAACATAGCGATTTTCTACGATATCTTATAGATCTTGGGATCTATAGAGAATCTTCATTCAGATACTCTATTTGTTATAATTCTTCCCGATGAAGTAAGAAAATTAGGGTTGCAACAAGTTATTGGAAGCCATTGTATTTAAGGAAAGCTAGCTCAGATATCATTTTATTAGGATAATGTGCTAGAAAACTTAAGAGAAAAAGATTGTTCTCTTGATACTTAACATAAGATGAAGTAGATAAAAGCTTTATACTTTCTTATTTCACTTGCATACTAATATGTAAGATAAGATTACATATATGTAGTGATTTACATCACTCGTAGTTATACTACATAATTTTTAGTTATTATTACATAACTCTTTGATTTTCATCATCAAGAGAACCTAAAAGAATACTATTATTTAAAGACATAGAGAAGACTTAAAGTCACCTTAAAGCCAAAGCACAAATATTCTTAATTTCTATACTAGCCAATTAATTTAATTGACTAGTCAAATGGGCTAACCTAATATTCCAACAAAAGTACCATATTGATCCAGTTATAAGGCGCACAATTTTGTGAGTTGGATTCCACGACATGATTGTTGAGTAGGAAGTGCAGTCGGGAGAAATTAACTAAACCGGTGGCATAAAATGTGATCCAAGCTTGGCATCTATGTGGATTAGTTTAACATATTACCTAGCATGTTATTTCCAATGCACAAGGTGCCATGTAGAGCTAAATATAAGTTTCAATTTATTCTGGTGGAATGTAATTATTGCACTGGGCTACCTAGTTGTGCATTTTTATACATCCTCGATGTTTTTCTTGAGTTGATATTAGATAATCTATGAGAAATTTGACTTATCAGGAACAGTGAGTTGATTGATGCAGCTTCTCAATAATAAGTTGCACTAACGGTCTGTTTAGTAGTGTGACTTTCGTTACCTTAGGAGTCAAGTTTGGTGAGGAAATTGCCAATACTCACCATGTACATACGAAAAATACAAGTGTGAATCTCTACGTAATTTGTAAAGTTGTATCTATTTATTTATTAGGACTGGGTATTTTTGAAGGGTCTTCAATAATGGTTTGCTTGTTGCGCAAGTAGGGCTGGGGGCATGAGCTAGGGTGACATTTTGTTATCCTAGTAAAATTCTTGTTTGTCAATAAAGCATTGTTTAGTTTAAGACTAAGCCCTGAACTCAATTAGTTAGTTTTATTTCTTAGTCTTAATGTTTCAAAAAGTAAACTTGATTAGATATAAAAAATATTATATTTAATTACTAAACCAGTTTAGGGATTTCTAAATGAGTTTAGAAGGGGGCCCCAAACTCAAAGCAAACATGGCCTAATTGCTTTGCATAGATACACATATTATGATTATAGAGATTGCTTAGTTCTAGTAACGATAGTGTTTCAAACTGTCAATGAGCAAACCATATAAAGGGGCATGTTATGTTGGATCCGCATAGCCAGTAGATAGATGCTAGACAATTTAAATCTCCTAAAAGCTAATATGAAATGTTCTGAAGATATCTGTTCATTGCATTAAAAAAGAGATACTAAATATATGATTTCTCAACAATAGAAGAAAAGATCTCTCCTGAGTTCTGAATTAAATTTTTATGTATAATGACAGCTCATCCATAGTTACCATGTCAGTGTAAGGCTTTGAATTTGTAAAAGGCGGCAGTAAATATATAGTTGTTGATAAATGTCGACACGTTTACTACTTACATCATTACATATTTGAAAGAAATGTGAGGTGTCTAGACTCTAAAGGAGCATAAATTATTATATACTTGTGTATCATTAGCTTTTCTGACTTTAGAAGAGGATAAACTCATAAATGGACATGATCAGATTCTGAATTTTCTATGAACTCATGTACCTTGTTTTTTGGTAATCACTCTGTGTGTTAGGGTGCTTCAGGTGTAGTAATGTAAGATGATGCATTTTTACTACCAAGTATACTAGAATCTTGCGATCCATTTTCTTGTAACTTCACAGTATAGAAGAAATGCCTGAGGGCTCAATGAAGATAAGCAAGAAACAACACGTAGAGGAAGAGTTAGCTGCAAAGGTAAAATCTCCAGATTTCTTGTGAAGATTGTCTGCTAATTTGAACTCGTGAAAAATGTTTCTTTTGGCTTCTTTCAGGTTATAGCTCATCATAAAGAAGGCAAGCTACAAACCCTTACAGTTGCAGATCTAAAATGTTTTCTCACCAGCAAGAAGGCAAAAGTGAGAGGAAAGAAGGAGGATCTTCTCAGCCGAGTAAGTGCCTTGCTTGCTTGATACTCTTTGATCTACTCCATCGGTGTTTGGCTCTGTTAAGCTGTAACTAGAATGGATGTTCCTTGTATACCCAAGATTATGTATCAAATTTGTTGCTATGAATGAACGCTATGGTTCCTTTCACAGTAAATTAGTGCTGCTTTACTGTTAATCCTCTATATCACTATCTTACACTGTTTTCACTTAATTTATCAATGTTGTTATTACCCGTGATTCACACCAACAGATGATGATCTACGACACTTGGACAAGTAAGTTGACTCAAACTTCTTTTCCTACATGAACTCGGGGCATGACATAGTTCAGCACAGCAATGCCCATTGTTTTGCCTTTTTGTCCCCCCCCCCCCCCCCCCCCCCCCCCTCAACCTACCAAATTATATTGCAATAGCTGGCTGCTGATGGGAAGTGCCTTTGTTCTGGATGCATGAAAGCAACCACTCCATGCATGGGAAGTGGCTTAGTATTTTGCGGCAAATTAAATATTTGAATTTCATATCATTGTCAGACAGTTCTCTTAGAGTGAGTTATTCTCGTGTTGCTCCAGTTCCCTTCATAGATTTCTTAAGTGGAATAAGATTGCATTCATCTCTGAGATAATAATTTATATGGAGTGGGCGTTTATATACTGCGCCGCATTTGGGCGATATCCTCTCTTCCTCAATATTCCAAATGTCAATATGGAGGTGGCAATACTTTATCTATTAAGTCTTGCTATATAATTAATGGCAAATGATGATGACATCTGCCTCTTCCCTTCAGGAAATTGGGAAGTTGCTGCACTTGCCAAATTTTAAAATATTCAATTGCCTGCTACTGCTGCTGCTTGCTTATACGCAGGAGCGTTTACCAAGAAAATATAAAAGAATCTGCAGACGAAGGATGGAAAAGGAATCTAAATAGCATTATATGCTTTTCTAACGGTGAATCACTTAACTACTTCTTGCATTGTTAGTTTTCTAGATTTATTTGCAAATCCCACATGACAAGAGCGTAGGCATAGATTGCAGGAGGAAATTAGAAGACTAATCCAGTCAAAATTTGATCATTTTGCTCAACCAAGAAATACTAACCAGAACCCCCACAAATAGGACCACCAAATTTTGTAGACCGAAGAATACTAGATTATAATCAAAGGTTTTTATTTTTTTTATCTTTAAATTTTAAAAATCAACAAATGAATGAGATTATTACGTGCATGTCGACATAGAGTTTAGAAGGATAATTAATGTACCAAAGAGATGTACAATGGTCTTAAGCGTAATGCAGTTAATTCCAATTCATTAAAGCACGACATGTACCTACACCTTAAGCGAGAAACGTACATAAAATCATAGGGTCTAAGTATGTTTAGTTAGTTAATTGAAAAGCATACGGAGTAAAAGAGAAGGCGAGGGATGGTAGGAAAAGGACAGTCCTCCCTCTCTTAAAGACATGGCAATATGGCATCCATTAACATTTACATCTACCCACAACTCCTGCCAGTCGAGTCAGGCCTCCAACATTGGCCCCTTTACCAAATGGAATCTAATCCACGAGTACAGACCTCCTCATATATATATATATATATATATATATATATATACATAGACATCTAAGTGTAATTAACAAAGTTGGTGGTCTCAGATTAAAAGATCAATGAATCACACCCTGCCCTAGAAGTACATCCACAGTTATGAAATGAAAGCACTTAAAACCTCTCAAGGTGTCTAACATGTCAAACACTCTATTTGCAATGGAACACCTCCTTTCCTGTCAGTATGTCAGTTATCCATTATGGCCCACCATGCACATGCAATGAACTTGTTTTAATGTTATGCTAAACTAGTACATGCATGACAACATGGCAGGTGCTCCTTTTTTTCCATTGCTACATATCCTCCTTTTTCTTGTTCTCTTCCTCAGCATGAGCAATTATATGAGTACATTCCAATGGAACTGGACATAAAGAGCAACACATCCATCCCTTCCATTTCTTCCCCATCCAATGATATTTTTTTCTTTTTTTCAAGTGTGGGACTAAGCCTGCGGAAGAGCATGTGCATGAGTAGAGACAGGGGCTGCAGTGGGTCGGTTGAGAGCAAAGCCAAGTGGGAAAGAGGCCAATGGACGCAAAAGCAAAGGGGGGAGAGAGAGAGAGAGAGAGAGAGAGAGAGAGAGAGAAAGAGATAACGGCACTCATATATAGAAAGAGGAGGTTCATAGGAGAGGCTTTTGAGCGCGGAGGGGACTACGGCCATTTGCAAAGAAGTGGATAACCTTCTCGTGCCAACTGCTGATTGGCTTCCTAATAAAATAATCTACTCCTTATATCAAAATAGTTTTTAGTTATACGTATGAAAAGAAAGGAGAGGGGAACACAAGAGGTTCGGGGTATATATAGGTAACAGAGGATTGAGCACAATCCAGCACATAAATACTGACAATATTTATAGTAGGTGAGAGAGAGAGAGAGAGAGAGAGAGAGAGAGAGAGAGAGAGAGAGAGAGAGAGAGAGAGAGAGAGATTTAGTGGTTTTAGACAGAGAGATGGTCAAAGTTAGGGGATAGATGATGGTGGTAACGGATGGAGGAAGGGGGCAGGCTAGGGATGGATAGAGGTAAATGTAGCACAAAATAATTGTCCCTGGAGCCAGAAGGATAAGGACACGCGTAGAGAGGAGCCAGAGACTGGTGCAGTCGTACGTCAAAACTGAAATAGATACTGTTCATTTATAGAGACTAGATAGAGAGCGATAGTACACGTCTTTTCCCCCCTCCCCCTTCCCTACCAGTAAAGAAGACCTCAACTACTATTATCGGTTGCAACTAAGCTGAGTTATAAACTGAGTTCACCACATGGGTGTCATCAGAGATGGTCATGCAACATGTCAAAAACATTATGGATTAAATGCTCCCCTCTATGATGCTCACCTACTAAATGACCATATATATGACCATATATATATATATATATATATATATATATATATACATATAGTATAATATAATATAAATACCACTCAAGGTTTTAGCCTCCACACTACTACTTTCCCTTGGGCATTCTTCCTCTCCTCTTCTTCTACAGTAGTATCCCTCTCTAGCTTATAATTGCAGTGCTTCATCCCTTCCCTCTCGTCTCTAAAGCCTAATTTTAATTCTTCGATGATCTTTACTATGAATGACATACTTTCTACAAGAAGGAAGAACTTCCCAAGTTGTGGAGCTCCTTCAGAGAGAAGGTGAAGAAGGTACCTCGCTCTCTCTCTCTCTCTCTCTCTCTCTCTCTCTCTCTGGTGCATGCTGATTTGTCTGCCACGTTCTATATATCGATCTCCACCCCCTTCTCAATCCCTAGCTAGCTAATCCTCCTACTGTAAGTCTTTATCTTAAAGGCCTTGCACCACCCCCTCAGTATCAACAAAGATGTTACCTTTCCCCGACCACCAAAACCCCTTTGAGAAGTGGTTTTATGCGCCATACGAGCTCAGCCCGGCTTCTCCAAAACTAGACCACGCTGGCTTCTTATTCCTCCCTGAGGGCCTCCACCAAAACTCCTCCATAGCAGCAGCAGCAGCTGCCACCACTGACATCATGCCGCAGCTGTCGAGACCTTTAGATCCACTAATGCAGTTCAACAATTCGATGACGTCATTACCTATGAGAATGAGCATCAGCGGGAGCCGGGGATTCGTGGGACGGAGACCGAGACCGGTGAGAAAAGATCGGCACAGCAAGATACACACTGCGGCGGGGCTCAGGGACCGGCGGATGCGGCTGTCCATGGAGGTGGCCCGCGAGTTCTTCGATCTCCAAGACGTGCTCGGCTTCGACAAGGCCAGCAAGACCTTGCACTGGCTCCTCACTATGGCGAAGCCCGCTATCGACCATCTCAGTGCCAAATCTGGATCCAAGAGTGAGTCATACACTTCGGAATGCGAGGATATATCAACCGTTTCTGATGAAAAGGTTAAGTGCTCAGAATTAATCCAGGCTATGAATAGTGATGAAGGGAAGCAGAAGAAGCCAAAGGTTAAGAAGGTGGCTGCCTCCAGGATGGCAGCGTTGCAGCATCCTATCCTCGCCACCACCAAAGAGTCGCGGGACAAGGCGAGGGCACGGGCGAGGGAGAGGACTAAAGAGAAGAATAGAATGCTCTGGGAGGCCTCCGCCTCTTCCATGGCCATTGAAGAGAATGGTGGTGAAGGATCAACCTCACACGATTTGATGAAGAATTCATCAGTGGACTTGCATTTGCAGGCTGAAACAGAAGAAAAATGCTCTTCGTCGCTGAACCAGTCTGTCGATGAAAGTACCCATGAGTTCCCAATGGAAGGTGAGCCTGCTGGGGCGATGCCGGTCTTCGATTACGGTCAGTACATCGCTAGCATCCACGACGACCAAGTTGGCATGTTCCAAGATCAATGGGACATGGACGGAGTCCTGTTGGTCGATGCACAATTCCACTCAAGACTATGGTAGGCATCTTCCAATCTCATATATATTCGAACTCTTTGTATTGTTTTGCTTCCATGCTTAGCTTTTCTAATGTTCCAGTGTTTTTCAGTACATAGTGTGATTTTTGGTCTTTCTGTAATAAAAGAGACCAAATCTCTTTCACTTCTTTTATCACCAATCCATCACTTTGGCGATTGAAATGAGCTGACATGAGATTGCTAGGGCATACATATGCCAGCCAAATAGGTTCCAAAATACTTAGGGTAATTTGCCAATCCTTTTGGCAATGGAGATGTTCATATTCTCTAGAAGACACATATATGGTTTAATTTCTATTCTAAAATTCGACTATTATCAATTCGTTTATCAACTTAAATAAAAAAAAAAATTTTAAAAACTTTTCAGATTGATTCTTCGTTACAAGCTTTCAAGTCTTCATTTCAGATATGAGTCAATTGACAAATAATAAGCAGTAGTAGGCATGAGCTACCTAGAAATCTCAGTATCAGCTTCAACTGTTGAGACTTTCGTTTTCATGTTTATATGTAGTTACTTTCAGACATGCATGCCCTTCATTTCATAGGAAGGCATTACTTATTTTCTGCAATTACATATTTCACAAATAATAAATCAACATTGTAAGATATTATCACTAAATAATATGATGTCCTCATGTAATACTCATCTGATGACCATAAAAGTAATGGGATGATGACGATAGTTTTTGTTTAGGAGGACTGATCATTATAAACAATGTCATGCAAGTTCTTCTGAACAATTGTTAAGATAGTATACCATTTATAGTTAACATCTTTGCAACAGACTACTTTTTCAATGAAAATCTCTTCAGAGATTTAACCAATCATAGCCATCAACTTTCATTATTAATCAAATCCTTTTCCACAATGTGCAACTGGCCAGTTCCTTTTCTATGCTATGCTATATGCAGAATTTATTAATTCAGAGATTACATATTTATTTTAGCATCTGAAACAAATAAGCAAACAAACCATAGAGATATAGAAAACCTATGAATATCTGACTTACACTACATTGACAGTATGCTAAAATGAACAATTCAGTGAATTTTGTCAAAAGAAAAAATTAGGTTCAATGATACTTGACTGTAGCATAACAATAAGTAATTCTCAGTATCTTTTTCTTTTAGTAGGATTTGTTCAAATTATGGCTCGACAAAAGCAAAGGGTGCATGGTTTATTACCTTTAAGAAAAAAACATAGTATTCTAATTACAGTTTAGATATTGGCAACTATTAGAATATGCACCGAGTTAAAATTCAATCAGTAACAGAATAATGCACAATTCATAAGTACGAGAACTTCATATAATTCTTCTCTCACCTTCTTCTGCAGACTAACAATGGTTTTCTTGGGATTTGTATAGCTTGTAGAATAAGATACCTACACATATAAAGATACTAGTTCTGCACTGTGAACCCTTAACAAAGGACTAATCAGACTAAGTAACAGTTCCACCATAAACATAATTTTGTTTGAAAACTCAAAGTGTATGAAGTTTTACCTGTGTATGGTCCTCGGCTAGAACCTGCTTTGGATGATCAATCTCGTCGTTACAGTTACATTTGATCTTGTAACTCCCTCATTTAGTCAACTGTTTCAAGGAAAAGAATTGTGATGATCATACAAACAGGATATATTCATTTGATCATAAACAAACAACTAATGAGCTGAAGTTTAGAAGATAAATCACAGAAATATTATTATATTAATATGATAGCAAAATATTGAGAAAGTACATTAAAAATACTTAATTACTGTCTAAAAGATGTTTCTCCTATTAGAATGTCAAGCAAAAACTAAAATAAAAAAATATAAGAGTACACGCAAGCACAATAATTTTAAGGTGAAAAAATATCACTTATCAAACAAGAGTGAATAATCAACAAATCTTTTTTTCAGAATCAAACCAAATATTATAAAAATCAATGGTTACAAAAAACTTACAGTTTGTTCATTGTAATTCACAACTATCTCTAAATTGATTTGTCTGACTCACCTTTAATGTACCACTTTTCGTGCTTAGTACCAAACGAGCTTGACTCTCAAGATTGAAAACTTGCCTCTATAACCCTTGAGATAGTAGCAAATGCAATTTTGAATTTAGTGGTACTCCACCCTTTTACCATTCTAACTCCTCCCAAAGCACAAAAGATTTTAGCAAGGTACCTTTCAAAATTTGAAATAAATAACTTCTATACCACATGCAAGCAAGTGAGAAAAGTTTAAATAAAAGATAAATAACTCAATATAGTATATATATATATATTACTTAATAACTAAATATGCTAGTTAAATATCATCTTAATGAACCCAAACATATGCCTCCCTTTTAGTAACAAAATTAACAAACAAATCTCCATCCTTGTATTACAAATAGACAATTACAACAAAAAAAAAAAAAGATTAATATACCATGACCACAAAATCATGTGAGAGAAAAAAAATATTCATGTCTATTTAAATGCCATGAGAATGCATTTGAATTTATGGGACAAAATCAGTTCAATATACTTAGAAAAACATGTGAAAAAATCATACAAAGATTTTGAAGAACAAGTTTACATGATCTTACATGCGAAATAAGACCAATCAAAGTAAATCCATTTCGAAGCACACAAAGAGTCAAACAATAAATATTTTTGTACTTTTCAAATCAAACATATTGACGATATCACATAAATCTCTAAAACCTCCCACTAGATAAAATCTCTTGCATAAATAGATTTACTAACACATGTACAAGTATATTAAAGGGCAGACAAGAGATTTATATTTATCAATATAACTAAAATATAAGTTAACTCCTATTCAAAATCAAAACACCAATATTTGTTTGCAAGATGATCCAAAAGCATACAAGTAACAATGTAAAGACAACCTAAATATCCAACTCGATAGTCAAACCACCCTAATTCACATACATACATTTTTCATATTTTTTTGTAATATCTCATACTTTGTGTATGCAATTACGACTTTCATATTGCATGGTAGGTAGCTCTTTTTTTGTATTTTTAAATCTAAAGTGGCTTTCACACTCGACTCGAGATAGTGCTTTTGTTATTTTTTAACCATAAATTAATGAGTATTATTAGGTTTAATGATCAAACTGAGTGAAAATTAAAAAATTGTCAAAGCAAACCTCAAGCTCTATATCCGAATCAATGCTTATATACAAGAATTAGTATAAGACCATCCAATTAGATAACGCAAAATAACATATAAACACCTTGCCTGTACGGTAATATATCTAATGCTTGTAAAACTAAACTAATAACTAAGAAGACAACAAATATGATGCCATAAGAGATATAAATTGGCCTCAATTAATATTAAGTTGACTTTTGTGATTTTCTTTTTGTTAATTTTTAACACAGACAAAATAAAAATTAAATTTTTTGTACATATATATTGAAATACACTACAATGGCACAAAAATAAACAAATCATCTCCCCTTAGGTTAACTATCTCACTAAGTGACTACTCAATAGCACAACTCTAAAAAATATCAAAAGATCACTCTTTTCTAAAAATTTGTCAAAGCATACCACAAGCTCTATATCCATATCAATGCTTATATACAAGTATCAGTTTATGACCATCCAATCAAAGAACACAAATATAATATATAAATATGAATATGTATATATGAACACCTTGTCTGTACAGTAATATATCCAATGTCTGTAAAACTGAACTGATAACTAAGAAGACAACAAATATGATGCCGCGAGAGATATAAATTGGCCTCGACTAATATTAAGTTGACTTTTGCAATTTTCTTTTTGTTAATTTTTAACATAGACAAAATAAAAAAAATGTTTCAAAACTTTTTGTACATATAAATTGAAATACACTGCTATGGCACAAAAATAAACAAATCATCTCCCCTTACTTTAACTATCTCGCTAATGGACTACTCAATAACACAACTCTAAAAAATGTCAAAAGATCACTCTTTTTTAATCCACACAATCTTTAATTTTACCTTCACATTATTTTTATAAGATCTATTCAAAATACTAGATGTCAAATAATCAAGATAGTCACAAATTTCATTCAAAACACTAAACCTATTGTGAATATGCAAGTTATTATATCTAAATGAGTAATAGTTTGTGTGATTTAAGGGCTTGCCATGCTATAAGTGATATTGAAATTCGATGTAACTCTTGATACCACATCAATAATAATAAGAACAAAAGATTTAGCTTTATAATCATTCCTGGATATATTATGTTTAACACAACTATACTTAGCAATTTTGACATCATTCTTATAAAGGACATATGTATCACAAGTAGATTTTATAGAGTAAGAAAATAGAAATACGTCACAAGGTTTTATTATAGATGATAAAGTTGAAGCTTTACCTTTGTATCTTAGCCCTCGTTTTTCATCCCTTCCTTTTGAGCTCCAACTCGTTGGCTTAAGTTTTTTAAATCTTCATCAAATTTATCAAATGTTCTTATAGATTTTTGTAATTTAGACTCAAGAAATTTAAAAGTTTCAATTAAATTTTCTTGCAAGGTAACGTGCTCATGTAGATTCATTTCTAAAACCTAATTTTATCAAATAGTAAAAATAAATTTAGAAGTTAAAATTCGAAAAAAAGTTATTCAGGTTCTCTTGAAATTTATTTTTCTTCCTCATCTAAGTCATTCTTCATATCTTTTAATTGCTTCACGATCTTGGTTTGTTCATTTGTCCTCTAACAGTAGATAGTCCCTCTAGAAAGTTTCATCTTTTAGAGGATTTCTTTCTAAGGTGAGAGTTCTACTCTAATACTAAGTAAAAATATTTAATTACCGTCTAGTAGATTTTTTCCCAATTAGAATGTCAACCAAAACTAAAATAGGAAATGCAAGAGTACGCAAGCACAATAATTTTAATGTAAAAAACTCTTATCAAAGAAAAATAAAAAACCACGGATCCCTTCTTCGATATCAAAACCAAATACTATAATAATTAGTGATAATAAACACTTACACAAATTGTTTGTTATTATCCATAATCATCTCTACAGTGATTTGTTTTACTCTCTCTCTCTCTCAGTATGTGTCAACCTAGGTGACTCTCAAAGTTTAAGACTTGCTTCTATGACTCGTGAAATAGTAACAAATGCAATCTTCAATTTAGTAGATAGTACTCCATCAAGTTGTGGTATAAAAACTTCACCCTTTTAACTCTCCTTTTTCTTTGCTCCCAAATGTTTTCAATAGCCTAGCTTTTATAGTCTCAAAAGATAAGCATCCAAAAAGTTTTAATTTGAAGATGGGCTAAAATGAGGATCTTCTGCGATCCATTTGAACGGATTAAACTTGTTCGAACGCCCATGTATTGCAAGCGTATTCTTCAAACAGACTTCCAATATTACAAAAGTTTTGACTCAGAGAAAAAAAAAACTGTTCAAATGGATTTTTAAAATATGTTCGAACAAAATCAAATCTTGTTCAGACAGATTTCGAGAACAAATTCAGCAACATTATTGTATGGTGAACCAATAATAAAACAACTAAAGTACCACCTGCTAGATATTTTTGAGAAAGAGGAATTTGCTAAAGTGACTTTGATAACTAGATAATCATTCTCATTCCAAATGTGCTGCAAAAACATGCTGAAAGTACCTTATCACTTTATTCCATAGGAATTGGATTTATTTGCTTGCTAGTGAAGATCTCCAATGCAAGTCTCATAGGAGAACTTTTTAAACAGTGAGAACCAACTCTGATATGTAAGAAATGGAAGATGCATTCCGTCTCTTTACCCTTAATGATTTGTTGCTAACTCGCTGTACAGGAAGCGAAGCGTTAGTGACACATGTCCTTAAGCACAGAGTTTGTATAGTGAACCTACTGTTCTAAAAGTTAAAATCTTCTTCTGCTTAGTGATCATAATAAGATCTCAATAAGGACAAATTTACATAAAAGAGGATGGACCACAGGATCAGTGATGTGCAGTGTGTTTTTTGTAATATAATATCTTAATTATTTGTTCTTAAGCTATCCTTTTGTAAGAAACCTGCAGAAGAATTATAGATCTATATGTTTTGAAGGTAAAGGGGTACCCAAGCTTCATGTCATCTATTTGGACCAATTTAGGAAATAATGGTGCTCAGACGGAAATTTTGGTAGGAAAGAATAAGGGTATCCTTCAGATACCGGTATATCTCTAACAAATTTTCTTAAACTTAATTGAGAGTACGGTTGCCGAACATGCGATTCAGATAAATTTAAAGAATGTAGACTGTAATAGCTTACTTAAGTCCTCTAGTCCTAACATCTCTCAGTATCAGACTTCGGATTAACCAGCATGTTCGCGACAGGATCAATCTCTTTGTGCTGAAATATTTGTTGACTTATCCTCTCGACTTCCTTCTCGAAACATGTATGTAATGATTGATGGACAGCTTGTCTTATTGGATTAGCTGTCCTTCAGGTATCTTGTACCTTATTTCTGTCAACCTCATGCAGTTCTGTGAAGACAGATCTCTCTCTCTCTTAGTGAACACAGATCTCCATTCAAGCAAATAAGTTTCTTGTGCTTTAGAAATATTACTTTCTTATCTAGACAATGGTGAAAGTTGAAAAGATAAACTTGACCATAGAATTGACAACAAATGACAGAAGTAAAAGACAAATTTACTCAATCGAAAAGGGTACAACTAAAGGACCTTCTGAACTCTCTCAAATATCTTGCATATCCTTTTAATTTACTCTACACAATAGATAAGCACCACTAATATATTCTGGAACAGTATAACTCAAACTTAGGTTTCCACTCGAGCACCAATTTTACACAGAAGGTTACCACAATACATTGCCATTTCACTAATACCCTTCTCCATGGTTTACAGGTCCTCTGAATCTATCGTATGATTTTTCATGTTATCTGGCAAAAGAGTAGGTGCACAATAGCTACAGAAGTAACACCTAAAACTTTCTCCAGGATTTTAAATGCTTTTGTGTCAAAGATGTCAAACATATTTCCATCCTTTTATGTAGTCATCTTGTATTTCTGCATTAATATCAGTTCTTGAGCTTCGTTCTACCGACATTTTAGCAATACATCCTGATGAATTTCTCGAATTGCACATATTCTGCTAGAAATTAGTACACTCTAGTTCTCATACCAAGAGAAACTTCTCTAACTTATTTATTAAGTGCATGAAAAACATAAGTATGTAAGAGCAACGTGATAGTTTCTTTATAAAAGAGAAACACATAAGTAATTGTCAAGCCAAATAAAGCCAAATCATCAAAAGAACAATTTTATTAAAGGTTTCTCTCAAGTCTCTTGTTCATTTGTTGTCTATTCTTTCAACCGATCATGTATATCCAAGTCTTCAGATCCAGATATCAACAAAGTGATATCAGAGCTGATATCCGAAAGTAGGCATTTTTTATTTTCTAAGAAAATAAAAGAAATATGGATGCCTATGTAGGCAGTAACTAAGTTGTTACGCAATCTACTCTTCCAATATATTTTAGAGAAATTTATAATATTTGAAAGATCAAGACGAGAACCTTGCTACTCTTGCAAGGTCTATGGAGTAATATTTTGATAGCCAAATGTGGTTTGTTTGCAAGCAATCACCCAATCGCAAAGCACCTAGGTAGTGTGCGGGGGCCTAAGGCAGGTGCAAAGGCAGTTTAATATTTAGTATCTAAAAATAAAAAATAATTATATATGATATATAATATATACTATTAAAAATTAATAATAATTTCTCTAACAGAACAACCAATTCACAGACAGTGATTATAAATAATATTCAGCAGAATAGCAGACATACATACTGTCAAACAATAATCACAGATGTTAATCCACAAATACTAATCACATACTTGCAGAAATATATAGTTATTCACAAATAGTGATCTCTCTCAGGTTCTCATCAGAATAGCAATTAGCAGACATACATGCAAATAAAAAATAAAAATTAAAAATTAAAAAATAAAACCTAAACTACCAAAGGCAGCCTGCCCACTTTTGGGGGGGCTCCTATGTTTGTGGGGCGGCCGGTGTGCCGCCCCATCTTGGAGACTGCCTGACCGCCTTTCAAAACAGTGCTATGGAGTATAGTGGAAACAGGCACTTACCCAGAGCTTGAAGATGAAAGCCAACTCACAAATACGAAAGATAGACTTAACGCAAGTATGTCAAAGGATGCAAAGGCATTGTACCTCATTCAGCAAGGAGTGGTAGAGACAAATATTTCCGAGGATTATTAGAGCCTCGAAAGCAAATGAAGCATGTGATATCCTAATAGAGGAATTCCAAGGTACTAGCAAGGTAATAAGTATTAAACTCCAAAATTTGAGAAGAGAATTGGAAAATTTTGAAAATGAAAGATACATACTTCATGAAAGATTATTTTTCTAAAGTCACAGGAATCATCAATCAGATGAAGTCTTATGGAGGAAAAAAAAATATTGATCAAATGATAATGGAGAAAATTCTTATTAGCCTGGCAGAGAAATGTGATTATTCAGTTGCTGCTATGGAGGAGGCTAAAATATTTCTACTTTATCAGTTTAAGAATTAATGGGGTTCTCAACTTTCTCATGAACAAAGAAAATTGAGTCATACTGACCGGTCTATTGAGAGTGCATTCCAGTCAAAAGTGTCTTTAAGATCTCAAAGTTTCTCCGAGAAAATGGAGAAAATTATTAGAACAATGAAGGCACGATAAAAGGAGTAGATCAAGATCAAGGCCCAAAAGAAGATAGAAGTAAAAGTATAACTTTTGAAATTTTTTTATTTTATGCATGATAGTCTGCCTCATAAGAAAGAGAATGTATTTGGTAAACAGTTCACTAGTAAGCAAAATGGAAAGGGGATGATAGCCTTAGAAATAAAGAAACGAGTAAAATATATAAGAGATGAACTACTCTTGTCAAATCTAGCACTAAATTTATCAAGTATTGGGTAATTAGTTCAATACGGCTATGATGTCCAATTTGAGGATAATGCTTGTAAAATATTTGATCAGCAGATCAGAAGGCAAATCATTGCCAAAATCAAAATGGGGAAGAATAGGAACTTTCCTATTAAATTCAACTATGCTTCACATATTGCATTGAAAACTGACAGCATAGATGAAAAGGCATAAAAGATGATGTTGTCATCTTTAACTCCAAAGGGCTAAAGCGATTTAAAAAAAGGTGTGAATCAATTGCCCAAAATTGAGAACAAGCCAGGGACATGCGAAGCATTTATATTGGAAAAGCACCAACACTCATCTTTATTAACAGATGAAACGTAAAGAGAAAAGGCACATTTAAAGCTTGTTCACATTGATATATACGAAAAATATAGATTCACATTGATATATACGAAAAATATAGATTCTGTCATTTAGATATAATTGGTACTTTATCATTTTTGTAGATAATTATACAAGAAAGACAAATTTATTTGCTTTAAAGATAAAACTGAAGTGACAGAGGTGGCAAACATAGTCAAATAACTTCACAAATTTTGTTAAAATAAAGGTATCCATCTACAGCTAGGTGCAGCATAGCCTGCAACAAAATAGTGTTGCCAAAAAAAAAAAAAAACAATTATGGAAATGACAAGAACTATGCTCAAGAAGAAAGGATGCCTAATGACTTTTGGGTAGAGGCTGTATAGTCATATATGTTATGAACATATGCCTTATAGCAGCAGCGGCAGATATGGCTCAAATAGAAGCCTAATCTAAAATAAAACACTCGATACATCATTTTAAATTTGTTTTGGATGTTTATGCTATGTTCATATTCCTATAGCAAAGAGAGTTTTTGATAATAAAAAGTGAAAAGTGCATATTTTTGGGATATAGCACTAGTACTAAGGGATACAAGCTCTATAATATTGAAATTGGAGTCAAGAAAAAGTGCTAAAAGTGTAAATTGTATATTTAAGGCCTCACTTTAGAAATAAGATCAATTCTAGAATATGTATTTCTCGTTATTCTAAAATTGAAGTCTTTATTTCATGAATAACTATTTTTATATTCATTTGTATTTTAAAATAAAAGCAATAATTAACTTTGATGTGACATAAACTAAAAGAAAAGATAAAAAAATTGTCTTTTATAAAGTTACCATGAATACCTTTTTATTTGACATAAAGTACTAATGAGATAGATATTAAAGGTAAATTAGTAATTGAGTTAGTACGTGATATAATGTAAATTTTTTTAGATATATTTGTATTCTTGAATTGGGTTATTATAATGTTCAATTATTATTCTAAAGTAAAAAGGTATATTTTGAAATAAGAAAAAAATACTCCTAAGTGAATGGGGCTTAAAGGAAGTTGAACATTCCAATGTTCAAGAAGAGGAAGAGGAAAAATCGAGGACTCCTCCACTATCATCCTCTATCTCAACCTCAAGTTTAAGCTCTAAAAGGAGTTCACCTGCTACAAAATCAAGAGTAGGAAAAGAAACTTGAAAGATATTTATAAATCATGTAACTTTTGTTTTGTAGAGCCTAAAGTTTTAAAGAGGCAAAAAAACAAGACAAATAAAAGCAATGGAGGACAAAATTTATATAACAGAAAAGAATAACACATGGGCGTTAAGTTAATCATCCAAAAGGCAAAGAAATAGTTAGAGTCAAATATATTTATAAAAATAAGCTTCATCGTAATTGAAGTGTCAAAAAGAACAAGGTAATGCTTGTCGCTAAAAGGTTCACGCAAAAGCCTTGACATTTTAGAAACTTTTGCTCCAGTTGTGAGGTGAAAACTTTTAGAATATTGATTTCTCTTGCTACACAAAAGAAAATGGGATATTTTCAACTAGATGTGAAATCAGCTTTTTGAATGGAATTCTAGAAGAAGATATTTAGAGCCACCCTCAAGATGTTTTAATTGAAGGGGCAGAGGATAAAGTCTACAAATTGAAGAAGGTATTACAGGAGTGGAAACAAGCACTAAGAGCCTAGTATAGCGTGATAGATAAATATTTTTCTATTAGGGGATATGAGATAAGCATAGGTGAACCAATTCTATACACTGAGATCGAATGCAATAATATTCTTATTATCTCTTTATATGTTGATGATCTTATTTTCACTGACAATAACGAGAAAATGCTATAAGAATTCAAGAAGGATATTGACCAGACATATGAGATGACTGATCTAAAGCTATTACACTAATATTTTGAGAACTGAAGTGTCTCAAAGTGAAGAAGAAACATTCATTTGTCAAAATAAATAAATGGAGAATATTATGAAGAAATTCAGAATTTAAGGTTGTAAGACTGTGGCTACACTTATGCTGAATGAGAAATCTAAAAGAGATGATCGAGTTGCTAATGCATTGCAGATTAATTGGTAGCTTGCTATATTTGGCAGCTATAAGACCAGATATTATGTATGCTGCTAATCGACATCACAAGCTATATGGTTAAAAATGATATTCGAAGACATTGGTGAAAATCAAGGGAGGAATGATATTTATACGGTCACAATAAGTCGGCTATTGCTTTGTGGATGAATTCAGTCAATCATGATTGAACCAAGCATATAGCTATAAATATCATTTTATCATAGAAGCGATTGAAACTACAATAGTGGAGAACAAATGGTTGATATCTTAACTAAAACACTAGTCTAAGGAAGATTCTTCTACGTATGAGAACTCATTTGGGTTTTAAAGAAATAACGCTTCTTGTATTTGTAAATAAAGCCAAATCATCTAAGACAAGTTTTATTAAAGGCTTTTCTTAAGTCTCCTTTCTACCGATCCACGATTATCTAAATCTTCCAATCCAAATATCAACATACTCTTCAATCAAAAAATGATTAGGAAATGAAGGTATTTTCCCACTATGCACTAAATCACCGTGATAAGTTGATCAATTTATGTGGTTCTCTGATCATTTGAAGATCAGTTATCGATATAGCCCCTCATAAATTTGTGAATTGTCTATGTACTATGACAACCACATTAAGATACAGGTGTACGCCCACCCACCTATTTTAAAGACAGACTCGTGCTGAAGTTCTATATGAAGAGCCAACCAGAAGATTTTGATCCTCAAAGAACAACAACATGCCCAATAGCAAGGGCAAGAAGACTAGAGGTCTGAAAATATGCTTCCACCTTCCAATATCGGAAGTGATAAACGCAACAAAATCTTGATTTTTGTTAAGAATAGAGTAAATTGTTGCAGCCACATGCCTATAAGACTATTGTAGACTAAGAGGGGTCCCAGAACCCCTATTTGATGAAACGATGTTTTATTTTTATTTTTTATTTTTTGATTAAAATAGGCTGAGCAAAATTAATTTAACAGAGCCAAACATACTGAAATAAAATGGAACTAAATTTCGGAGTTTATCTCATCCTACTTTGTCTAATCCATTTGGATTCCAACATCAATTAGATTATCGACTCCTAATCCTCCTCAACGAGAGCACCATCATCAATGTGGACACCACCATCACGGTAAACCCACTTGAGACGAGCTTATTTTTGCATGCTAGGAAATTCCATTAAATCCCAAATATTATTTTTGGAATTCAATTATTCCCTTGATTTTCTTGTGAGACCCTACTTAAAAGAGATTGGTTTTGCATCAGCAAATACTGCAAAATGGGTTATCCCGCTACTTTGATGCTTCACAGATCTCTATACCACTTTTACCACTTCATCTCAAACATTTTCTTTATTTTCCTTTCATTTTATTTTAATATTTTTTGTAAAAATCAATAAAATTACTGTTTAAAATCTTTCTTTATCAAAAGTATGAGGAAATATGCCTAAGCCTTTATGACCCATTTGGTTTGAGTTTAGGAAGTCCTAACATGGTTCAATAATTAAAATTTTTCTTAATTTTTTTTATACCCAACTAAGTTTACTATTAAAAAAACTAAAAACTAAAACCTAAGACTAACTAATCAAGTATGAAGATTAGCCTCAAACTAAACATGCTCTTAATGAACAAAGTGCACACCTATTCATGCCCATTCCTAGCTTCTCATAGAGCTATCATTCACTTTTGTTTACCATTGGAAAGATATACTAAGAGTTCAACGAGTCGTTATATACGAATTGAACACAAGACGACCTTTTTTTAGCTCACATATATCAGTTGAACACAACATGAACATGTCGCTACTGTTTTCACTACATTACCGTAATAAGTAGATGAATTTATATGGGACCTCTGACCATTTGCAGATCAGTTATAGACAGAGCACCTCATAAATTTGTGAATTGCATATATACTATAATAATCACATAAACATAAAGGTTTATGGGCACCCACCTATTTGTGAAGATTCTCTTGCTGAAGTTCCATTATGAAGAGCCAACTTGGAACATCATTTGTGTACCTTATAATGGAATTTGACGTCTGAAATATACTCCGCGGCTCCACCTTCCAATCTCGCAAGTTATAAAAGCGAGAAAATCGTGAATTTTATTGAGAATAGACTAAAATGTTGCACCCTTATTCGATACAAAAGAAATGAATTTTACATAAATAGAAAGGTTCAACAGGAATCAACTAAATATAATATACCTTCACCCAAATATTTTGAAATAATTCACAGAAAGATGAGTTAAATAAAACTTTCCTAACTAGAGACAGAAATGATAGAATTTGACCCCAAAAAAGCAAGTCCTGCCTTTAGGATGGCCTAATAGTCCTTTTCACGTTTCTATCTCATTCTGCACGATCTAATCTACTGACCAATTCAATTATTGACTCTTAATCCTCCTCCAACGTCGACGGCAACTTCACCATCACTGTAATATAATATGTTAACACGATAATAAACATAATTAACACAATCAAAAAATTTATATGACACAAAAATGGTACAATTCAACTATAAATTCAATTCAACAGCAAAATGATTATGCACCAATTCAACCATACATTTAATAAAAATATGACTTGAAAAATATTAAGTGATATAATATAGTTTTAAGTTACAGTCAAGCTGATTTTTGCATACTAGGAAACTTTACTAAATCCCAAATATTATTTTAACAAATCTAATCATTCTCTAGATTTACTACCGCATCCATTCTCGTGAGACACTTTTTAAAAGAGATTGGAACAGCATCGGCAAATAATGCAGATTTGGTAGTCTCATCCAGAACATATTTTGATGCTTCAGAGATCCCTCTGATGCTTTTACTGTTCTTCCAACTCGGCCTTATTCTTTCTTTTCCTTTTCATTTTACTTTAAAGATCTTGATATATAAATCAATAAATTTATTATGTAAAATCTTTCTTTATCAAAAGTACGAAGAAATACGCATAAGCTTTTAATGGACATATGCCCGTTCCAAGCTTCTCATGGAGTCATCATGCACACTTTTGGTACCGTTTGAAACATATACTACGAGTGCAACAAGTTGACTGTACACGATTGAACATGACATGAACATGTCACTAGCATGACCTTTTTCTAGCTTACATATATCGGTTCAGTTTATATATATTGTGACATATCTATAAATAAAGAGCCTGAAGTACATCATCGGAAAGCCACAAGGAATATTTTATTGTTCTTTATCTTTATTCAGAAGGAGATCTTGTCAACCTTCTTTATAAGGTTACTGTCTTAAGGAATAACACAAGTAAATTGTACCACTCCAAGAGTATCAACCTTTCTAATTAAATATATTCTACCATAAGTTTAAAGATTGCGGAAGTTCTATGGTCGGTCGTTTCTGTTTTTTTTTTTTTTTTTTTTAAATTTTTTTAACTGGATCCTCTAAGTGATCAGAACAAGAAAAAGCTCTGGCCGGTGAAGCAATTTCTTCTGATCAATTATTCTCAGTCCATATCCCCTCATATTTATTTTGGGAACTTTTTTTGAGAAATATATCCCTTCATTTTTTTTTATAATGTTAAAGTTTCTAATAATTTTTCAACTAAACTTTAATTTGAACTATTTTCACCGCCAGTTCTTGGTTAGTTGAAAATAGAATAATACTTGTGCTGGACATAGGTACAGTTTTGATGATGATGCTTGCTGGATATGTGTGTTTGATACTAAATTATATGATATGTCAAGTGTCAAGTGGTAGCTTTTAGTTACATAATCAATCGCAATTTGTCAGTCAGTTCATGCTTAGATGGTAAAGATGGGTATATAATTTATGACTGTATTTGGCTTCAAATCCTAATGGTATAAATTTAACCGGGATACCATTAAATTTTCTCTTCCCTCGAAAAAATAAAAAAAGGATCATATTTGCCCAAAAGTGTGTGAAGTAAATAGTGTGAGCATCCTCTGTTAGTTGCCCTTTCGTATCTTCATAAGTTAGACAGCTACAGCACAAGCTATTTTCCAACGTCTTCGTCCTCATAAATGTCGATTTTAACTAGCAGCAGTGCTTTTCTAAAAGAATAATAATAATAAAATGAATAGCAGCAATGTACCTTTATTGTCTCTCCTATCGTCCTGTTAGTCTACAGTTTGAAAACAAGACTAGATTAAGTACCAGCTCACCAAAAAGGAAAAAAAGTACGTGCGCACAGTAATTCTTCGTTCCATCTCTGACTGTTGGAGTACTGTACCCTCATTTCCTAGTGGCTTTTCTTTCACAGTATTTTTAAGAGATTGACCATATTATCCACTTCTAATGTAATACAATCTTAATCTAGTTTAACTGCCGAAAATAAGCTTAGAGTCTCAACGAAATAGCCATTAACCTTTTCAAGCACCAACCACAAAGTGATCTTGGAATCAGCCCCAAATCCTATATAGATGTTCAGACATACTAGAATTCAACAAGACCAATTTTGAGCTAAGGCAAGCAGAAGAAGTAGAAGAAGAAGCAGATTCAGATAGCTTGTCTACCTTGAAACAATTCCAAAGTCAAGCTCTAGATCAATCAATCTTGACATTAGTTCAAACTTTGTCTATTCTCTGATATGCAACTTAAACCACAAACTAAGACTGAAATTATTTGTTAATCAGCCGAAATTTAAAGCAGAAAAGAGAGCTAAAATAATAAAAAAAGAAATTCCAAAACTCCTGATCCCGTCTAAGCATTAGATCTCCTCAGTTGAAAACCAAGTATAGGAAGAAAAAGAAAAACCCTAGATTTGATGCATACACCCATCTTTTCTTGATCAGCACATGGCTATCTCGATCATTGTTATGAAAAGTTTGTTAAATCATACGGCAGCTACAACAAATAGACAAGCAAAACAATGGAGTGCACGTAAGAGAGAAATCAAGAAGACATCTGCTCGACTAGATATGCCACAAACAAGAAACCTTCTGTTCTAGGTCACGAATTAATCAAGCAAAAACACTATCACAGATCTATAGGAACAATATTGTAGCTAGAAATCAACCGCAACATACCAGTTCGTGCCTCCAAATAGCGACAGATACGCATGCTCCCACGATCCAACAAGAATCTCTACATCAACAACAAGGTACATATCGATCATCAGCTGAACTTTTACATCTAGCGAAAAAGGAGGTGGGAGATGGATGGATGGATGGATGGGCTGTAATTAGTTACTTACCAATGTCCAACCAATACATACATGGCAGTAATAAGATGGGAATCCAGAGTCAAAACGATTCCTTTTCAAGGAAGTTGAAGTTCTTGGTAGCAAGGACAGCCGTATAGAGGAAGGTGGTAGGGCCAGATATTAAAGAATAGAGCAATAGAGAATAGAGAATAGAGAATAGAGAATAGAGGAGAGGGGCGAGGGCGGGGGCGGGGGCGGGGACAAGGGTAAGAATGCGACGAGATATGGTTCGGTGACGTTACAACAGGAGAGAAAGAGGAGAGAGAGAGAGAGGGAGAAGTGGAGTTGGGTAGAGAGCACAAATCCAGGCGTCGTCAGCGCCGCCAAAAGAGGCGCGGGCGATGCCACGTTAAGCCAAGTTTCGCAAACTCCGCACGAAAAGGGATCCTCCTCGGTCGTCGTGCCGTGTCGCCTCGCCTTGCGTCGCGTGCGGAGGAGGGGTGGGGGGCCATTCAAAGGATGTACCGATGGAGCGCCAGCGCCAGCTCCAGCGCCAGCGCCAGCGCCAGACTTGATGACCAGTTGTCCAATCGCATTACTCTCGCAAGATGAAAATGATTGGGGATTAGTCCCGTTAAAGTTTGGGGTTCTTTTCCATACTCCTCGTCTCGTCCACTTAAACTACCATTTCTTATCTAACCACGTTATAATAATAATAATAATAATAATAAAGGAAACCCTTCTCTTAGTTCTCTAGAGCACAAGCAAGATTATCAACCTATAATGCCTTTTTGTGTCATTTACTTTATTGCATGTCAAGGACACTTTAATCAGCATAGAAATGTTGAAAAAATAAAAATAAAATAAATGATATATATACAAAATAAAACTAAAATACAATGGTAATAGCTAAATATCACTTCATATATCCTAATATTAAATTATACCTAAATTCTTGACATGTTCTTTATATAAATCAAAACCACAGCGAGCATCATTGGAGTGCTATATGACAAACTAACATGTAATTATTTATCATCTCCTTAATGATATAATACTTGACTTTGATATGGTTTTGGCCTTTGAATATCTTCTTGTCGTTAGCGAAGAGGACAGTTATCAAACTATTATAATAATCTTCAATGGTCTAGAAAAGGAGTCAACTACTTGAATCTCCATGTTAAAGTTTTTCAGTGACAACACATTAGATGTGGCCTCATAGCAAATAATACAGTGTGTTTTATGGATAAGACAATCAATTTTTTTCACACTAAAAATTAAAATTTGCTCCCTTAGCTCCCTTAGGGAACATAAATATACATTCTGATATTGATTTACAGTTATTTGAGCATCCAATAAAATCTAAATCTAGGTACCCAATGATATTAAGATTGTTTGATCTTCAATATGTTAATGTATAGTCTATAATCCCTCGTAAAGATATCTCACAATCTTTTCTTCGTTGTCTTCCAATATTAGTGATTGTATGGCTCACCTCGCTCATACACAGTCTTGCCAGGCTCAGGCTTGGACTTGGTTTGAGCTTGGCCTGGCCAAACCAGAATTGCCAATGGGCATCATGGGCCAGCGATTTGTCTGCCCAACTCGGTCTGGTAGCCCGCTTGTCAGCTAGACCCAAAAACCCAGCCCGAAGCCCGACAAGAAAGCATGACCTAGCTAGAAAGCTATAGCTAATAACCCACAAATTTACAATTATAATCCACAAGTCCCTAGCTGTGATTTATCAATAAAAACAAACTTAGGGCAAATTGATAGAGGGCTAAAAGGAAAAAAATATAAAAAATAGAAGATAAGAATCCTCTTCTTCTTTCTATGGTTGATCATTAATGGCTCGTCTCTTTAATGTCACCCTCGACCTCAGTTAGATAAGAGGGAAGTTGTGTCTTCATCTTCTCCACCACGAACTCCTCCAACATCACAAGCACCAACAAGGATGTGATGAAGGCAGCAAGGTGGAAGGATCCAACAGAGGATGGGGAGATAGTTTATGTTGAAGAGACAAAGTTGCATTCACCGATAATGGTGGAGAAGAGCCCACATGTGGAATTGAGGGTGATGGTGGTGGTGGGGAGGAGGCCAATGGTTTTACTGGAGGAGGTGGAGGTGAGGCAATGAGGGCAATAGGGTTACTGGTGGTGGCAAAGAAGAGGCTAAAGGTGGAGGTGAGGGCCATGGGGTTACTGATGGTGGAGGTGAAGAGATCGACGAATATGGCGAACTAGGTTGTAGCATCGATGATAAAGGATATGTCATCGATGACCTCTATGATCACCTCAAGTCGGTGATGATGATATTGTCATCGTTGGAGACAGCATGAGGGAAGAAAGGAGTGGTGCCACGATAGGGATTGGGATTTGGTAAGAGAGGTGGATGGGTGGCAAGTCATTATTTTTTGCTTGACAAATTTCTATGTGCCACATTTCACTTATTGGGGTGAGGTGGCATATGCAAATATAAATACCATGTATTTAAGCCCGCCGAGCCTACCTAATCTGAGCCCGCTCTCTCACTAGTCGATAGACGATAACAGGCTATACTAGTCTACCCGAACTCGACCCACTTACGAGTGGTTGGCAAAAATACCGATTGACCCAATAGGTCCAACCCGCTCAACGATTACCTCTATCTTCTAATATACTATGCTTAAATTACTTTGGAATCTATCAAGTACTTTCGTCGTATAAGTGATATCTAGATTATTATTTTACCTTCAATTTTACATTAATAACCATGATTAATCGACATCTCTAATATGTCATTTGGCTTGATCAGTTTAAAGGCCATATTTTTAGTCTTTGCACTTTCATCATGAAGGTTAATGTGCCATGATTAAATATGAAAAACCAGGACTTCACTATTTGTACAGCACGATATGAACATATGAACATAAATTAACTTAATATGTATGCTGCAGCCATTTGTCAAAAGGAAACAAATAGGACAAAACATTGACAATCCCGATAGAATTTGATAAGATCAAGTTTAAAACCGAATAAGCATTAAAGCTACGTCAAATAGCTTTATCAAATTCAGATATGATCAAACGTATCACGTATGTGATAATTAAAAGATAAAGTTCACGTAAACCCAAGATTAAGAAAAATAATCCGCACAGAATCAATATAAACAGGAATCCTTCTTTGTAACAATTCTACACAAACGAGGGAAATCCCAAAATAACGTACGAAAAAGAAATCTGAATTATTATACTAGGTAGAAAATAAGAAACTCAGACATCTTTACAAGATAGATTAAGAACCCAAGATTCTATATAAAATAATTGGAAGCTCAAAGATTTATACTAATTATTAGAAAAATTGGATCTCCACACACTAGGAATTATTATATTTCCTCCCTCTCGTCTGCCCTCACCAAATATAATGTCACACTTATTGTTATGTTATGGGCTCTTTATTTATACATAAGAGAGATGTCAGATTTCTTCATCACTAACTCTTATTTCATATTTTATTCATCATGGATAATTGACCAGGTTCAATAAACAATAAACATTTCATAGTGGAATCTCATATTTCAGATGACTCCCTCAAAGCTGACCTACAGAGCTCGTGGGTGTCTCTATTAAAAAGGCTCAATGGTGTATTCTACTCACTAGACCATCACAAGTGTTGATGAATGAACATCTTTTGTAGAAGGAACCCTCTGTCATGATGAGATGTATTAGTTCTAATGTATTTAATGTAACTAAACAAATAAAAGGTATATGGTAATAATGTCAAAATTATTATCACAAAATACACATTACACAATCAAAATTTCTTTTGCACTAAAAAAATCACTTAATTTTATTTTTATGTTTTTCCTTTATTTTTTATTTTTTCAGTTTACTCTTCTGTCATTCAGTGCTCATTAGATATTAATGGGACAATATAAGAGAAATAACGCATACCTTCTTTTTCTTCTTATACAGTTGGTTCTTCTCTTCTTCTTCTTCATCTTTTTTACTTTTTATTTTTATTATTTCTTTTTCTTCTTTTATTACCGTTATTTTTCTTTTATCTCTTAATTTTTTTTATATAAACCCCTCTAATTGCTCTTTAACTAATATAGTAAAAAACTAATTAAAAATATTTAAATAAATAAAAACTCTTTAATTTATATTGCAAATAAATTATGGGGTTAATTCTCTGTGTCCTGCAAAGAAAACAAAACACAAGTTTGACTCACAAAAACGAAAACCAAGAATTGTACAAATAACACATAAATAAATAATTACATTTAGCATTATTGTGCTTAAAAATATTAAAAAAGTGTGGCGGCGGAAGTAATTGGGGGTGGACTAATAGAGAGGTCAGAATATTTTAATAATTTAATTAATATGAGTTAGTTAAAATAATACTATAACTTTAAATAAAAATTATTAAAAAAAATAAAAATGAATCACAAAATAGGTAAAATATAGATTGTGATTTATAAAGTTGCCACAAAATACAAAGCATATATAAAACAAACCCATTTCAGAAATAAGTTTTCTTATGCACCAACAAAACACTACCTAATATAAATAAATATAAAGAAAATTAGATTCCACCACATCCTTTTAATTAATAATGAAGGTAAGTTCTCTAATCATATAACAATCATGGAACTTCAACATTGAAAATGACAAAAAAATAGTTTGAAGAAAAGATATAATCCCGTAATAATGGCGTGATAATTAACATGAGTGCTTAATAAATGGCAGATTTATTCAGAGGATCAAACAAGGGGCAAAAATTCTTTTAAAATGACACAGAATTAGATGGCATTGAGCTTTACAAACAAAGGATCTGAAACACATTCAACGAAAAATATGCCTGAATGAAGATTCCGTCACAAAAATGAGAAGAGAAGTTACATTTGCAGGAAGGAAACTAAGATAAAATTTCTATTTCCCAGCAGACTTTACAACTTCACCGGATGGAGATTGCGTTCCTGCAATATGTTACTTCTGGATTGGCACAAATGGGGGCCAACTTTTACCATCTAACTAAGTTTATCTACATGGTATTACACAACACAGACACAATTGGGATGTTAGACCTATATACAGTAATCAACTTTATCATGAGATGTTAGTCAAGTTTAGACATCATATACAGGAATTCGCTCCTCGATGGAGACACGGCATATGGGGCACCTCTTGCACTTCTCAGAGCAGGGCCTATAGAGAAATTTGGAAAGAAAAACCAAAAACAATAAAATGAACTTCTGAACGAGGAAACAAAGAACACAGATTATCCCTGTGTCAGAACATACAAGTGTAGCAAAAGAATTGAACGGTAAACAAATGAAGATAGCAGAATCAAACAGTAGCATACTTGCAAAGAGTGCGGTGCCGGCATGGAAGGAGGACCACACAAATCTCTCCCTCATAGCAAATCCTACAGAGGATCTTCTCCTGATGAGGAGATAATATACATAAGAACTCAGTCAGACTATCAGATCTGGTAATAGGCAGACATCCAAAATATACAATATGAAGGTGATAAAAATATTATTTCATACAGTTATCATGGAGCCTCCTGACATAAGTGATTTAGAATTTTAGATGTTTTTTTTTGGGAGCAATTAACACAAATGATCTAAATGTTGTAGATTCAGACCAAAACTAACAAAGTTTACTCAGGTAAAGCGCAACCTGAAACAAACATTAAGCACATCAAACTCCGACTTGGTGTAGAATTTTGATCAAGAAAATGGTTCAGCTGAGCAAAGGCAAAGATACACACATAAAAAGTTGCATCTCATTTTGAATTGTAGTTCTTGTGGTCTGGCCTCATTAGGTTAGGGAGCTGGGCGATAATAGCTCCTCCACATCCCAATCATGCTGCCCGCCTAGGCACACAACACTTAAGTAATCCAAGCTAAACCATATTACTGACTAACGGTGGATAATCATCTTTCTTAGAGGTACTAAATACAACTCCATGAATGAGCAAAATGAATGTTGCGTTAATGATAAAGATCTTTGGAGAAATCGCTAAAAAAACGATTGACTCCATCGAGCTACATCCTCAGGATTCTGTCTGATCTCCCGAGTCTTACCTTGGGCCCATGCCACTTCACAATAGCCTTGAATCTAATGAGGTTAGCCTAATGGGTCCATTAAGTACTGTTTTTCGACATCTAAAGTTGCGGAACTAAGCCATCCATAACGAATCTGCTTTCATTTTCCTGTCTTCAAAATCACATAGTTGCTTACGGAAAGTCAAATTTTTCTCAACGTTGGCCAGGCCTAACATCAAATTAGAAGAAACCCACCTCACCTATCTGGTTCCCCTGCCAATCGCTTTTTTCCCATTTCTCTATTTCCATGGTCAATGTGCTTTCACATTTTGACCCAAATTCGATCATTGGCCCTGTTCCCAAGTCATCCTTTGCATAACTCCAACTATTTTCCCCTATTTTGACCCAAATCAAGCTCTAGCTACGTACAATTCAAAAAAAATCTGCATCTCATTTTGAATTGCAATAATTACAAGGGATCTCAAGGGACCAATCATATAGGATTAGGATGTCCCCCATGCTACAGTTCCTACGGTTCCCTATGGTTCGACCGCATTAGGTTAGGGAGCTGGGTGATAATAGCTCCTCCACATCCCAATTGCGCTGCCCTCCTAGGCGCGCAACACTAAGTAATCCAAGTAACCCACATTACTGACGAATGGTGGATAATCATCTTTCTTAAAGGTACTAAATACAACTCTATGAATGAGCAAAATGAATGTTGCGTTAATGATAAAAATCTTTGGGGAAACTGATGTGATCTGGTTTTGGTGAAGAAGGTGGAAGGGGTTTCGCAATGGTGGAACCGGTTTGGGGCTGAGATAGAGTTTGGGCGAAACTTTAAAGGACGATTCTGAACGATCTAACCATTAGATGAACTTGAAATTTGGGTATGTTGTCGCTCTTAAAGAGAGCTGTCCAACGAACCCAAGATTGTGAGAATCATATGGGCAGATAGTGAGATATTGATCATAACATGGACACTAGTCGAAGATGGCAGACTAGCTCGAGGTGATCCCTAGAGTTCCTTGGGATTCCTTGGGCGGAGGGAGTAAAAACTAGGTTTTGGGAAGGAAGAAGTCTAGAGGCTGAAGGAAGCTGAGGAGATGAGAATGGAGATCAGAGGAGCTACTAATCCTCGATGCGTGCCCACTGTTCACCGACTACTATGGGTGTAAACAAGCTGAGCCTGAGAGAGCCGGCTCTGGCTCGGGCTCGACTCGAAATTACTTTTGAGAGCCCTAGCAAAGCTCGGGCTTGATTAGAGGATGAGGCGGTGGCGACATGGACGGCGGCTTGCCGAAGGAGTCGGAGATGGATGGAGGAGGCGACGACGAGGAGATGGTGAATGAAGGAGGAAGCCGACGGAGTGGACGAGGAGGAGGCCAACGGAAGAGGAGGCCGACGAAGAGGAAGGCGTGGCGTCATGGTGGTGGCTTGCTGTCGTTGCCAATGGAGGCCGACAGGGAGGGTGGAGGTGGCGGCGCGTGGGGTGAGGTTAGGAGTGGTGATCAGGTGAGGGTGAGAGTGAGAGTGAAGGTGAAGGTAAGGGTGGGGTGGGTAAGGAAATTGAGGATGGAAAATGTGATGTGATGGGCAAGGTAAAGTGATGGATGAGGGTGGGGTAGGTGAGGGTGATGAATATTGAATAAGTTACGAGTGAGGATGGGTTAGTGAGGGACACGTGGCAATATTTCTTTATGCCACGTGTCCTTAATTATAAGCTAGTTAGGCTGTCGAGCCTATCGAGCCGAGCCTGAGCGAGCCGGCTCCAACTCAGGCTAGTCTCGATATTAATTTTGAGCCTATTATGATGGCTCGAGCTCGGCTCAGCTCTGATCGAGCCAAGCCGGACTCGAGCTTCACCCGAGCCGAGCCCGAGCTGCTCGTCAAGCCTGACAGCCCTACCGACTGCACCAACCTCCCTTGGTGTGTGTCCACTGTTCCGACTATTTTATGTGGTCCTTATGACACTCTTTAAAGCAGCATGCTTCTGCTCCATTCGAGTAGCGTCTTCGAAGGCTTCGCTCAAAGTTCGAGGCCGTAAGGAAAGAACATTGAGCAGCCTCAAAATGAAAGTGTTGACAAACACCTGTCGCGGCCAAAAGGGTTAACACTGGCTACTAATGCGCTCGAAATCCTCTTGGCACGCGACCACTGATGTCCCTTGAACCAACTTAGAGAGGGTAGCATGGTAATCCTCGAAGCTAGCTGTCCTAAATCGCCTCAATAGGCCCTCGATTAAAATGGTTCGCATCTCGAACGGTTGGTGAGCGCTCATCGACTGGTACTAATGGAGGGTAGCCTCCTCTAAATAGAAGTTTGCCAACAACACCTTGACATTCTCCACTGCCCCCTAATACTTAAAAAACTGCTCAACTCAAAAAATTCAATCTAATAGGTTACCTCCTTAGAATTTTGGAAAAATCAAGTCGTGTAATGCATTAGTGAATACCGTTATCGCGGTTGGGGTTATGAGCCATGTTAGGCCTAACCATGGGGGGATAAAGGAGCTGCACCACATGGTCACGCCGTTGCCGCTCCTCATCAACCCATTGTACCCCAAGATCATCGTGGTGCAGCTCCTCATCAGGTCCACCCCTCCTTGATCTGGTCCATAAGGAGTTAGTGGAGGGACCCTAGGGCCAGGAGGAAGTGGAGCAAGTCTCTCGGGTTGCATGGCAGCAGCCCAAGCAAGTACAAATTGCGGTGGTTGGCTAGCTGCTGTTCTTGGCTCCACCGCGCGTCCTCACTCCCTAGTCAGCCATTGCTAGGCTCTCCTTCCAGTCCAGCAGGGGCTGGATATGGCAGCCTCGGGCTTGTGGGTTGAGGGGCTCCCCTTGGCCTGTGGATGTCCAGATTGGTGGCGAGTTCAGCAAGAATTCAGCTAGGTTGATCTGCTGCTGTAGCCAATTTGGTGGTCTACCAGCTCACCGATGTGGCTCTCTTTCCTCTAGGCCATAGGGAGGTGGCTACTGGACTCGTAAACCAGGTGGGTAGAGGAGGAGTGAAGTGGTCGAGGGAGGAGCAGCCCATGTCATTGCTGGGGACTGCGGCAGATCTGACGCACGGCGCTGGTCTTGAGAGTGCCCTTCGAGCACCATTGATTTCAGATCTGCTCTCAGCGCCCTCATCTCTTCCTGCGACTTTTCCTGCAACTCCAAGAACCTCTGGAGGAAAGGCTTTGGCCTCTGCCTGGGCTACCGCGTTGTTTGGGTGATCACCCCCAGCTGAACCTTCTATAGCACTCTTCCCTCTTGCCATTGATCTCGTGGTGGTCATGATCCAAGGAAGACTGCAGCTCTGATACCACTGGTGTGATCTAGTCTTGGTGAAGGTCGAAGGAGATTGGCAATGGTGGAACCAGTTTGGGACTGAGATAGATTTTCGGTGAAACTTTAGAGGTTGATCTTGAACTATCTAACCGTTGGATGGACCTGAAATTTGGGTATGTTGTTGCTCTCGAAAAGAATCGTCCAACAAACCCAAGATCGTGAGAATCGGATGGGTAGATAGTGAGATATTGATCACAACGTGGGCGCTCGTCAAAGATGGCAGACCAGCTCGAGGTGATCCCTCGAGTTCCTTGGGGATTCGGTGGATGGAGGTAGTAGAAGATGGGTTTAGGGGAGGAAGGAAGAAGTCTAAAGGCTGAGGGGAGCTGAGGGATGAGAATGGAGGTTGGTGGAGCTACTAATCCTTGGGGGTGCCACCAGTCTCTAGAGAGAGAGAGAGAGAGAGAGAGAGAGAGAGAGAGAGAGAGAGAGAGAGAGAGGGCAAATATTCTTTCATGCCTTTACTTGGGTGCTCACCACACCTTATATAATGGCTACCCATGATAAATAACTTGCCCTCCAAGTAAAGTTGAAAATAGACTAGACCCAACCCAAACGTCTCATGACTTAACCCAACCTAGTATAGAAAATAGCTGTGCAGGAATTAAAATAAAAGGACTCGATCTAACTAACTAAACCCCTCCAAATCGGGTAATAACAAAAACTGCTAAAAAAGATTGAATATGTGGGAGGGAGAAGAGATAACGAATTCTGCTTTCATTTCCTGTCTTTAAAATCATAGAGTTGCTTACGGAATGTCAAATCTTTCTCGATGCTGACCAGGCCTAACATCAAATTAGAAGGGGCCCATCTCACCTCTCTTTCCCCCGTCAATCACCTTTTTCCCATTTCTCTATTTCCATGGTCAATTGTGCTTTTGTATTTTGACTCGAATTCGGCCATTAGCCTGACCCTGAGTCACCTTTGCATGACTTCGACTATTGTCCCCTATTTTCAAGGGAAGGCCTTCTCGAGGTCAAACTCTAGCTCCGTAGACCTCATAAAGTCTGAATGGACCTTCTTCTTCCCATTCCTAAAGGAAGAGAGAAAGGTGCTTAGCTTCTTTTTTTATAGTACTAATTGTAATCGACTGTTCATAAATTAGGGCTTCATCCTTGCCAGTAATTGACAAAAAGGATGAAACTGGATCCTCTTGCTAGAGAGGCGATAATTGATCACAATAAGAGTTGAACTCAATTCCCCCTCCTCCGTATTTATTTAAGGGGAAAGCGATAACTCATTCCAAAGACCTTTTTTTCTAAAATGGAATGGCATTGGATAAGGTTGTTGCGCCTCTTCCCTAGGCTCAAGGGAAGAGGTAGGGTTTTGAGTCCCTTAAAGAAAGAGAACGAGAGGGAATGACTGATGTCAAGCAACGCTTCATTTGACGTCAATCATTCCCCCTTCGATTGAATTCTTTTCAAGTTTTCAGTTTTTATCCTTTATCTCTCAAGACTTTCCTCTCACCCCTCACACTTCACCGAGCTCATTCGACAACCGATCCTGTGAGACCCCATGGCTACTCCATACTCTGATGAATTCAGATGAATATTGTTTCTCATTTTACTTCTTTCTTTTTGACCCACGTTTTAACTTCCTCTTTTTACTGTTATAAAAGAATATGGGTGTAAACAAGCCGAGCTTAAGCGAGCTGAGCCTAGCTGTGCTCGGCTGGATAGAATTTTATTCTCATCTTAAGATCGAGGCGAGTTGGATAAGACTGGCTCGACTCAGCTCATCTTAAGCTCGTTCATCCTTGAGCTTCTCAGAAAGAATATATAAGTAAATAATTATACATAATTTTAATAAATGACAACATCTATTAAAATAGCTGAAATATTACTAATGAAACATTGTTTTGAAGGATTCAAATTATGATCATCTTTAGGGTAGCTAACAAAGTAGCTGACTGGCTAGATAATTTAGCAAGAGTTAAATATGGACTTTTGTCTCTTTGAGTGCACCGGTGCATTACCTCTGGAGTTTTGTAATCTTTTGCATTTTGACCTCTCAAGTTCATATAGCACCAAAGGTGCATAATTAGCTGGTTTAGTCAGCTTTTCTTAATATTAAAAAAAATGAAGTCTTTATATCATTCCTCATTTCATTTATAATTTTACAAACGTACACTAGTAAGATGACAGATTAAAGCATTTATAACAATATAGACCCATAATATTAAATAAAAACTTGAGGATCCATTGTAGCAAGACGGGTGTGCAGAGTTAAATGCAACATCACATAAACTACAAGTCTCAACTTATTATTCATGAACTTAAAGTTTAACTATGAATTTTACTGATGAATTCTTCTGTTGGTAAAAGGCAAAGAAAATAAGCAGCTAATATAGCTACTAGGTAAACAATCTGGACAGAAACATATGCCTCAGCATATACTTAATAGTAGACCCTAAGATTTAATGTCAGGACAAGCTATTCATCTTTAGCCTTCAGCAATTCGATATAAATATATCACTTTTTGGGGGATAAATATCTGGCTGGATATGACATGAATATGGAATGTCTAAGCCCTAAAGCTAGAGTTGTATGACTGTATTAGATGCGCAATCCTCATATCAGAAAGCTAGTACAAATACATACATGATTTGGCGTTCTAAATACTATTAGCATATTTCTTATTATCTGACAATTAAAAGCAATTTGGAATGGCCATGGAGTTACTTCATGTGGATTAACATATCTTGAAGAAGTGCAAGACATATTCAAAGGTTAAAAATAAATATTCGATAAGCAGATTAATTGCAAACATTAGGAGAAAGAGACAGCATGTTGATAGAATGGCAGGAAAAGCAATAAGCCTACAAAACAGAGTTCATATTCACAATTAAAGGATACTAGCAGATTAGATCCTATAGTTCACCAGTCATGCCCTGTAGACGAACTTTGCAAGATAAAGGAACAGTACATTTTGTAGCCTTTCATATTCTTGTTTGGTACACTTCGTAATCTCAGTTTGTTCTCCCAAAGCTGCTTGTAGTCTCCAAACCTGAAGTTATAATTACAGGAAAATATTGATTTAACATATCTTATATGATGAAATCAGAAAACTGCTGAAAGTCAGATGAACAAAATGCATAACTTTATAGTTAAAATGACAACAACAGTAGATCGTGTACCTCCTGTGCAAGTTCCTTCTTAGGCATTTTCTTTACAATGTCAGGTGGGTAACCACAGAAAGTGTTATACCTGCATTTGCAAAGAAAATCATCAGAGAGACACTATATGTTTGTACAGTTCCATTGTGTCTAAATTAAAGCGACAGCTGTACAAAAATGGAAGTACGGGTGTCACCATATACAAAATGAATTAGGAAAGTTTTACTTATAATTCATGTAGAGAGGAAAAAATGAAGAGTGAGATTCGACCTCCATCCACCAACACAATGAAAAGATGATATCAGTATAAAAGATATTTACTGTGTTTCTCCTTCCTAGACCCCTAGTCATTAACATTTTGTCTTCTTTCACTGATAAATGAATTACTATCTAATCTCTAACAACAGCTAAGTATGGCATTTACATTAAGTTCCGGTATTCAAACAGCTTTTCTTGCAACAAATTACTCTGCTTTGCCAGACAATGCCTTCAAGATCAGCCATAATTATTTGAAGCTAGAACTTTTCTGCAGTTGAAGATATAGCTCTAGGAAATATACCCAAAAGTTCAGATTTCTGTCACTTAAGAGCACCATTTTTTGCTGTTCCAGGAGGTAAGAAAGAATGCCTGTACATGAGCATAGTATTGACAACTGTTTAATGCTTCCAGGAGATATCAGAATTTGGCCCCAACAAAGAATTTTCACACACATCCTAACAGATTGTCATACACTCATATATATCCCTTATTAATAAGCATTATATCCAAACTCTATCTCTTTAGACTCCACTAAATTAAATTATACAAGGGTATTTTATCATTTTAAAAAGATCACTTTGTAGTCTGTACATAACAATTTTTGCTCTGTGAATATTATTTCCCTTCAGGTAAACTAATTAAAAATATCTTTCTGACCATAAGATGAAGAGATAGCAAAGATAGCGTATAGTAACTTCCCCAGTAATTTAGCAAGATAAATGCACTAGTTATCACAGAGAATATGCTGACAACCAAAGTACCATTCTAGATTCTAGACTAATCCTCCACCATAGATAGTCAAAGTATCAGTTTAGGTTCTACCATTCTAGAATAATCCTCCATCACCAGAGTATTTAATATAACAGATAGTGCTTCAAAATATCTATGCTTGTTAATACTTTAATGAACCACTTGGTAGGACAGGAAAGAGTAAAATATATTCATATTAGATGCAAAGAAGATTCCTAGCATCATTAGGACATTGCAGTCACTGAAATCAATAATTGGTACTAGGCACTAGCCCGAACTCCAGATAATGCTTAAAATAGGTTTTCATACAATAAATAAAGCAAATTTCATATATACTTGTGTTCTTCGAGCTCACTAACCATCATTTATTCAAAGAATAAGACTCAAGGTATCGACAATCTCATATAAACATATCTCCATCTTAAACATAAAGATCTTCATGACTCACGATTCCAGTTAATAGTGATTTCCCATTATCACTATTAACATAAAGATCTTTCAATCATATAGCATGTGGAAGTTCCTCAACACAGACCAAACAAAAGCTATGGCTTATTTTACAAGTAAAAGAACATTATGGAGATCTAATAATATAAAAAGAGTAATAATGAAGATAGGAGTCCAACTATAGTATTGACTCTTGATCATATGCAGGAAGAGAAGAGAAAAGATAAGTAAGAGAGAGCAAACAGAGAGTCCAGATTAAAGAGGAATTTAGACCCTTCTTTTGCTTATGTTGTGATGTTGCAAAAATGGAAAATAGAAGTTTCTATACAAGTTACAAGTCACAATCTATAAATAAACAAAAAGTTCCAGAATATTACAAAATTTATCAGAGAAGGAAAAAAGAAAAACCAGTTAAATAATGTACTCACTAGAAATTTGGAGGCAAAATAATGTTCGTAATAAGTTGCAAAAAAGTTCTTGAAATAGTAGTTCAAGAACAAGTGGAATCATAAAATAAAGTAGGGTTCATCCTCTCACCAGCTGATTTTACCAAAGTTCATTACAAGAATGAAGCAAGAACAAAAAGGAAAACAGATAACAATACAAAATTCTACAGTTGGCTGCACATTACATGAAGCAAGACAAGTGGAGCACAAGATTCAATTAAGTGACTTTAGTTACTTGGCAAGTAAAAATATAAGCCTACCAAAACACAAATAATGTATTATAGTTAAGTAATCTTTTGCCAAGAGAACACAAGTTCTAACTCGTAATTGCAGTGGACCTACTTTTCCATTTTAAAGTCCAGTTAATATTAAAGTACCAAAGTAAACTAGTGAGTATTGCTACACGTGAATGTAAATGCAGCATTAGATACCCTGTGGCATCAGCATGAAACAAGCGTGCTTGCTCTTCTTTGCTTCCTTCATCAATGGACCACCAACCTAGAAGTCTGTCATACATAGAACAAACATTGTGGTACATGACAAGAAAGTGTCAAAATGATTATATCTAAATTTCTTCTCTTATATTAAAAAGAAGCAAGAAAAAAAATCCAGATTATGAGACTTACTACCTTGAACCATGATGTAGAAATGCAAAGCAATCCTGGATTCTTGATGAGAATGTGAGATATTCACTACTAATGGGTCCACTGTGTAGCAAAAGAACAATCTTCTCCACCAATCTTGAAATAGCAAATAAAACACCAGCGCCTTGTAAAAGAAATAGTGGCGAAAACAGGGCAAATATTTGAATATAACGAGCACTATGTGGTGTACCCTGAAATTCAACCAAGTATTCAGGATTCAGGTACTAGAGTACTATATATCTAGAATCATATTAAATTTGATTTTTGCACCTATGTATCAAAATAAATTCAGGATTTATATAGCTTAGAATTACATAAAATGACTAGGACCTCAAGCATGTAGTCGTATTCTAACAAAGTAAATTTTATGCTTGAAAATTGTGGGCTGATTCTTTGATTATGTATTTTATGTTCCCTTATAGAATGTCTTTGACAATTAATTTGCCAACCAAATCCATTTCCATCAGTTATAGATTCTGTGTTGATTGAAAAATTAAGAAACTTTCATATTGTTTGGAGATGTTCCACAATGAAAAAATGAACTGTGCCCAAAATATTTTAAATTTCTAATCCTATTAAATACAACAAAATAATATAGGATGGTCCATATTAACAATTGCATTCAGAGAGCTTCCAATCCTATTAAGTTACAGCTAACCTACAAAGTAAGAACCTGAAAACAAGACAGAGTTGCCCAAAAAATTATGCCGCTGTTGCCAGGTCTCATGCATTAACCATCTATGCACATTCCACTAAATCAGTGCAATGTAAAATAGGTCATTAAGTTTAGCCATACCTCTAAGCGCATACAAAGCAAAACCTGAAAGGCTATCAGTGGAATTTTCATCACATGGCCTCCTATGTCAGGAAGGCCACATAACCTCTCGTGGTCATGATCCTCTACTGAAGGAAGGACAAGACCACTGTCCCAGTCGTGATATATAGCTGCTGTGCTGGATGAGCTGGTTTCTCCATGATGTGTCCATTTGTGGATCAGTGGATTAGACCACTTTGTACAAACCAGAAAAGCAAAGCACTCCGCAATCCTATGTACCAAAGATGTTATTTTATAAAATATTACTTGTATGAGACAAAATGCTGACGTGTAAGAAATTCAATGTATATTACCCGAAATTTATAAACAAATCCCACCAACCCAAAGCACCTACATCACCTGCAGTATGGAAAGATTTTAGTATATTATAGCAAATTTACTTAATATATTCATGGTATATTATAAGATTTTAGTATATTATAGCAAATTTACACATAAGAAAGTAAGAGTGATTACATACAATAATTTCATAACTTATTAATGTGAGATAATAAGGATCTTTAGTCAATGACTAATGTTGCTACATCAACTAGCTACCAAGAACTTACAGTAATGAACTGCCCAAGTATAATATCGGGTAGTATAAGATAGTATCAGACTCTCAGCTTGTTTCAAACAATTTACATAAGGTTAAATTGGTTATTTCACCGTATGAATTAAATTTTAGTTGTGGTTAGATTAGGTAGGTAGAGTTGTGGTTAGTTTAGGTAGCTAGGTTGATAGGTAGGTTAGGTAGGTAGGTAGTTATTGGAAGAGTCCAATAATTTCAATGACAATTCTAATATATAAAAAATTGGATCAAGGAAAGCCAACTGCCAAAAGACCAAAGATTGGCCACCATCATCAAAACCGCAGCAGCCAACCACATTGAAGGGAAGTGACTTATTTTTAAGCAATAAGCAGAAAACTGAGAAGCAGATCGCTTGGTTTTGAAAAATGTGATGGAAACTTGTGATACATTTGAAGTTTTCTATGGTTATATGTAAAATCCAAAAAAAAGGGGGGCTTTCATTATTATGGCATAAGATAATGAACTCTAGTTGACATGGTTAATGCGGACGCCTCAAGAAAATGAATCAGTTTCACGTTAATACTGATAAATATACTGTTCCATATCCATAAACCTAAAATGGAAACAACTGCCAGAACAAATATAATAGGAAGCAACAACATAGTTAACAGTAAAAATGAAAACATTGAAAACATCAAAGATAGAAAGTTTACCACATAGCTTAAGAAGTGTGAATGTCGTTGCAGCTATAAGAAACACCATAGAGATCGCGACCCAAAAGTGCTAAAGAGACAAGGGGGTTAATCAGCTAGAATAAGGTCCATAGTTGAAAACAGTTTATTGGCATGATTTAATGCAGAAAATTTTACTGCCAATATATTCATGGTATGCTCCCACAAGTAAAGGTAATTCTATGGAAATATGCTGAAATGCCAATCCCTTACCAATATGGATAAGTTATTACATTACAACAAAAACTCATCCATTACATGAATCCAGTATATGTCCTAGTAGACCTACATCAGCAGATTCAGCACAATTGGAATGAACTTCAAATATACTTGCTTTGAAAATTTTTAAGAATGTAACTAATAATATATAATTATGGATCAAAATATGTACCTTTACAACAAGAGTAGCTAGAATCTCCCAACTCTGCTAGTAATCCTAAATATTCAAAAATGTAATGCAACTTCAGGATTTGCCCAAGGACTGCATGAACTTATGCTGCAATTAAGTGTTAAGGGATCCTGACTTCCTTCTCATCAACTAGAGATCTAATCTTATTATATATAATTTCCTGCCTATGATTGTTGTCACTTAGACCAATCATTCACCATTTTAATGGGTAAGTGATGTAGTCCACATTGCAGTGATCTGCAACTCTGTCCAAAGTACAAGAGATTTAGCGGTTTAGCTTGGTCTGCTCCTCCAAATATGAGACCCATAGTGTTCCAGGTAAGAAAGTTCTGATTAATTTAAATTATTTAATTCAACTTTCATGCCATAAATTCTCAGTGACAGCATAGCATCAGCTGAATTCAGACAAAATGAAATATCAGTTTCTGATCTTGGCACTTGAATAATGGAAGATAAAATGAATCCAAAAGTATGTACTAGAATCGATTTCCAAATCCTTCAAGTAGTAGGAGAATCAAAAATAGTAACACAGCACCATAACAAATCTTTCTTCTGAACAATACAGGCTGATAGAGAAGAAAAGGCAAAGAAAACTTGCAGAGAAGCACTATTAGTTTACTTTTGTTCTCAATAGTATTCTTCATGCAACTGTAAATGGTTGTCTTTATATCATATAGATGAAAATTATCTGCTGTTGCATCTATATTCTCCCGACCATCTTGGCTTTTATTACTTCTAGTAACTACTAACCTAAAATGAACTACATAAGGGTTAGGACTGTAGGTCATATTGCAGCCTTCCAAGCCTTCTCGATCTCTTGGTTACTGGATCTTGGATAGGTATAACAACGACAGAAATCCTAATCATCCAATAGGTTTTTCTGATAAAGCAATGCATTATAGATTGACCGGATTTCAAATTTTGGAAGTGTTTACCTAGGACTTGGAGCTTTTGAACATTTCAATATTCCAGCTTCATTTAGAACCTCATTACTAGCTGCAGTGAAGATGGACGACTATATGTTTCTTATTTTGTGGATTTTAAAGACTCCTAAATAAAAGGGAAAATAACAGTCTACAGGGTGTACATATGTTCAAAAAATTCCAAACATCTCCAATACAGAACACAAAAATAGCACATCACAAATTCTAAATTTCCTTGTCATAGATAGTTCATAGTAAAAAAATAAAGAAAAAAGTAACAATCTAGAAAACAATTTTTTAATCTTTAAGAATAATAAAAAAAGAACATTTCTAGATTTAGAAACTTGAGACAAACTGGAAATACAACTTGGAAGTCAACAACATTCAGAGCAAAAGGAATGAAAGAATTATTAATAAAACAACAGAAGAGGTGCACATGCTCATAACATGAAATTGAATATCAAAAAATGTAATCAATCTTACAGGAAGGGTTTCCCATATAGCTTCGTCACTCATGCTTTCTTCATCTCCAGGCATTAAAGCCCTACACATTCTGAATATGACAAAAAACAAAATGTAGAGTTGGATATCACAACGTTGTCTAATAACTGAAGCTTCCAATCAAATTGAATGATGATCTTTTCCCCCTTTTTCTTATATTAGCTTCTTGTGAAATCATTTGAAGAAACTCAAGAGCAGTGACTAAAAATAAACCTAGAAATATTGGAAACCAATTGGAACCGGTGCTTGCCACTGACCAAAAATTTGAGCCTAAATCAAACTATAATTAGTTGTAATGACTAATTGTTTTTCATGTAGATTAGATTAGAACTATAATTGGTCATTACAACTTATAATTTCATCTAACCTTATTCCAGCTATTTCAGCATTAAAACAGAACCGGTACTTGCCACTGACCAAAAAATTGCTTTAAGTGGGTTATTTAGTATCAAACAGATACTAATAGACAAGCTGGGCAATCTACTAAAGTGTTTCAATTAAGACGGTGTCAAGTATATAAACTAACAGACTTACACTGGTTCACCAAAGTCACATCAGAATAGTGGTCTTACACTAGTAGATGCCACATGCAAATAGAAGGAAAAGAAGAAGAAGAAGAGAGAACTCCTCTTTTAAATCTATCTTTATTTCTTGAAAAAAAAAATCATAACTAATTAACTATCATTACAAGAGACCTCCACCCCTTTCTTTTAATATTAAGTGTATGAAAACTACTTAATGGATCCAAATTCCAAACTCCTAGTATGAATACATTGAGTAGGTTAAAGGAGAAACCTTAAATCATTTAAGTACCATAAGAACCCAACGAATACTAACTTCTTGAACCAAATCATATAACTAAATCAAACTCAAATACTAAGTTTCATATTGCATAAAGTGATAAAAAAATACACAAAAAAAACTCAAATAGGTAAATTCTAACCAAGGATTGTCATACCAAAGACACAGGGCATACCAAACTTGGCTCGGGATAAGATGTATTGTTGGCATGTGTCGTGCCAAGCAGGTGTGTCGTTGACACACTAAATAGTCTTAAATATCAAAAAAATAACCGTCAAACCTTTCTAGGGCCTTAAAATACATTTTAAGGGTGAACGTGAAGTTCTTCAACATTAGGTATTAGTGTAACATACACAATTAGATTCTAATCTCATCATTCTTCCCATCTTTTTTCTTGATGTTGGGGCAAATTACTTTGGAAAATTCAAAATTTCTTTTGATTTCTAAAATTTAAAGTAAAATCTATATAGATCAAGCACCATAATATAAAGAGAGGAACAAAAAAGGGATGAAGGGGATATCAAATTAGATTTGTTTAAAGTAAGATATGCTTAATTCCTAGTGGCACGCATTGGCATGGGTAGCCGTGAGGGAGTATCGAGATACTTTTCCTGTATTTGTGCTAATAATTCACTGGCATGATACATATGGGCACGGCAATCCATGATTCTAACTAAAATTTGACACAAATTCAATACTAAAGACTACAACTCTCTAGCATGACTCCATGTTAATCTTTTTGTATTTGCATGAGTTAATCTTATAAGACATAAATTTGTTTTCTCCCTCACAAAGGCTCAGTCTAAATCTAAAGAAGAGGACCTAGCAGTGAAATATACCTTTGTGGCCATATAGCCTTGAGTAGAAAACAAAACAATTGGGGTGTTCAAGAATACCAGTAGATAATTAGTTCATTTATTCATCAGTTCTACTTGTTGATGCTGGAACAATACTTATACATATTAATACGACTCTATGATAATATGATGATTCTAGTACAAAAAGATTTTTATAAGAACACAACCATAGCAGATAATAAGTATATATAAACATCCAATATTCTTGTTGAGTTAGATAAAGTACCTGAAATTGTCAACAAGAATAATTACTTCCAAGGCCAGCAGCGGAAGGAAAACAATCTTCAAGTTAAAAGTTGGGTCATGGCCCACTGCATATAAACACTTTAATGAAAATAAGGGGGGAAGAGAAAATCTAGTTTAGCACTAACATGTAGAGCATACGTCAATGGCTGTTGTTGTTTTAGGGGGGGTGGGGGGGGAATAAAGAAACTTAATACATTAGAGAATAGATGACCATTAAAGAATTACAGACAACAACTTGTAATGAAGAAAACAAAAGTAATTGAACTTGTCATGCATCCTTATGACTTACCGTTAATGCTTTGAAGGTATATACAGAGAAGAAGCTCAAATGCAATTAGCAATGGTACTGCAACAATAGCATGACAAGGTGACCACTGCATGTAAATAAGAATATGAAACATCAAAGCACTATGATGGACGATGGTAGCAATTAGGAGAATAAACAACATATGTAGTGCATCTAGAAGAGAAACATCATGTCATACATGACGACCATGAGGTAATGATGGAGCTGGTAAGGAGAATCTTCCTCGTGCAGCAACAGCATGAAATAGCCAAAGAGGAACAAATACCATCCTGCATGGTTGGAAAAAGAATTCACATTAAGATTTAAAGATCATCAAGTAACTTTACAAACTAAGTTCAAAGGTATTAGTTTCAACTTCAGTCTTGATAAGGAAAGTCCCTGTCCAGCCTGTTTGAGCAATTTCAGCTTTGGTTTAGGCAATTTCGATTTCTTCTCTCTTTTTATATATAAAAATTCAGAGGAAACTTACAGAAATGTAAACATAGCATATGAAGGGAAGAAGAAAGAGAGGATTGCTATCAACCAACTACTTTAAGCAAAAAAATAATTATATTTTTATTGCAATGCTGACCAAGTTTTTAACTTTAAAAGCAGCCCACAATGGGATATACTAATTGCTATTAGTTGTAACAAATGAATCATATTCGATAGTTTTATTACTATCCTCGCAAAGGTTTTGTCGCTGGCACAGGTTGTGTGGCACACAGTGCCAACTGAATATGCCTAGCATAAAGCCATATACTGCAAACTAATTAGGTGCTTGAATCCATCATGGTAGCTATACATTATGCAATACCAATAATAAAGAAAAATATAAAAGTGTCATAAGGTCCTAGAGTTCAGATTCAATGATTGATCAGCCATCTCTTGCCTTTAACGACAATCGGTACCACATCCATGAAAGCATCATTTTTAGGAAAGGTACCCATTTTCAGATTTGTAAATATATGTAGTACCCAATCCCAACTAAATCTTTTCTCCGAACGATTATGCAAAATTTATGAAAAAAATACTGCAGATCAATTAATGAATGAAGATGCTCATCTAAACTCAATTCAATTGCTGAAATGTCTCAACACTAAAGATTATTGACTCTATCCGCAAGCACCAGTTACTATAAAGAATGCACATTACGGTCTGGTCACCGTGCAAGAAAGTCTACTCAAGAGTTGATCACAAATCCGTCACAAAACCTACATTTACTAAGGTATTCAAGATTTCCTCAAAATCTATCACGATTTCTGCTCTTCAACCAATTCTTGTTCCTCGACTCCAAAATTGAATGAAATTAGCAATTGCTACTGTCAAATTGTGCTCGTGAACGACAAAGAGAGAGGACGGAAATGGAACTGACCACCACGAAAACGCCGCGCGGCCGTCGATCTTCAACGCCATGAAAAGCGTGAAGCAGAAGAGAGACCCGTGCGCCGCCACCGCCTGGGCCGATTTCCACGCCCGCGCCCACGTCATCGCCCTCCGCCTCTGCATCCCGCCTCGGTTTCCTCCTCCTGGTTAACGGATAAGGATCGGAATAAGCCAACGAGCCGGCCTTTGAGAAAACCCTCTTTCCGGTTCTTGGACTAGACTTGGTGCGCGGACGGCAGCGACGAGAGACTTTCTTTTTCTGATTCTTTTGCTCTCCTTTTCTCTATTTTCTCTTTCAGATAATTCCGGGTTCGGCCTTTTTATTGACGGGAGCTTGGGTTGCACGCCAAGGGAGGAGAGATTGAGGGTGGGCCCCTCCCGAGGAGCGCGTTGGAAGAGACGGTGAGTCCCTTCGAGGAGCGTTAGGGGGCTGCCGTGGGTCCAAGGCAGATGATATTTTATCCGCCGTCTTATCCGTAATACCGAACAAGAAGGTGATATGGACAAGATTAGGGAAGTTAAGATAGGAGAAATTACATTCTCCTCTCTTTCTTTAATTTGGGCCACGTCAGTTAGACTGATGAGCCCAATCAGATGTAAGTCAACCACACTAAAAAGCCCAGAAATGGCCCCCAAGGCCCAATCAATCATCATATCTCAGCGAAGCTGCGTAATCGATAGAGCGGCCACACAGGGTCGGACTTACATCTTAATCCATCCTCGGCTTTGTAGACTTTTTATCTCGTTTACTCCTCTAGTGCATTAAAGGAAAAGACAAAGTTCAACATGAGTACATGGAATGTGTTTGGTCCCAATAATTGCTTGAGAAAGTCAAACCAGATAATACTTCTTTTTATTTCTCTTCCCATGATGGTTAGCTCACAATTATCAATCCTTTACCATGCACTTACATAATGGATAATGGAAGTGCTGCATCGACCCGGTGATATAAAACTCCACTCTCTTTGCTCCAGGTAAGTTAACCAATAATTTTGGTTCCCGTCTCCATCTATAGATAGATGTCACCAGTATAGGAATTGTGGTAATAAATTCATCACCATGCTGGCATAAAACCCGTGTACAATTTGACTACTCTAACCTCGTATTGCCTTGTGTCTAAAAAGATATAGGACGCCAAGTGCTGGGATATTAATGGTAGGAGAAAGCTGATGGTCCCCAGGTACACATTTGCAAATTCACACCCCATCTGGATCACATCAAGTCACCAACCCATAATTCCCTTTGAGATAAAATTAAATAAGTCACCCAGTTGCAATATACAACATTTTACCAGTTGTTGGGTTTGCACTTGCTTCATTAGATGGCGAGACAAATCTAAATAAAATTGTTAATGAGCTCTTTGTATTAATATATATATACATATATAGTCAGCATCACAAGTTTCGCCCGCTTCATATGATGGTTACACAAACTTACTAAATCATTTAATTAACTATATCTTTAGCATCAGCAATATAAATCATATGCCAGTCCATAGCCACATCCATGTCATCACCTGTCCTCATATTATTATCCTCATTCCCTTGCATTACTGTCATAATTAATCAAAAGGGGTTAGTTCGATCTTGATCCAACCTAATAATAACCAACTGGATCGGATGATCATCAAAATTTGCACGGCGAAATAAAAAAAAGAAAATGTAGAAAAGAAGAAGAACATAATGTGAGAAGGAAACGACATAGAAAAGGAGAAAAGAAAATTGTGAAGGGATCATGTGGCGAGAGGACCCCCCCGATTCTTGAATGGAGGGGACGGGAAAGGAACATGAGAAGGTGCGAGACGGATGATGCTGGGTCCGGATGGGGATTTCCCGAGTCCGTTACGGATGCCGTCAGCATCTTAGCCGTCTTACCGTAACGGAGACGGGCTCAATGAAGTGACACCGTTACGGGGCCCGAGACGTCCCAGTTCTGCAACAGAGGAGCTGATTCAGAAGTGACAGTGACAGATGGGCCCCGTCCGTTGTGCGTGATGTAGGATTGGGTCCCACGCTCCAGCCCACCGTACCCGCTCTCTCTCACTTTCTCTTACCATCCATACGGTGGTCTGGGGCACGTGGCAGCAGGACGTGAGTTGGAGATAAGGATTACCGAATCTGGATTTTGAGAATAGCACCGGTTAGTACGCGTTTATTTTAAAGCCCAGGTATCCTACTAATTGTTTAATTGCTTAATTGCGTTCCAGTAATAAGAGTTTTAGCCCTTAGATACTGTCATTCGGTTCGGGCGGACCGTTGGATGTGTACTAGTCGGTTTTTTAGTGTAAGGTAATCAGGAGGTTTAATTGGGAATTAGGATTGGATTATGAATTACTACTGGACGGTGGACTTTGTAGTGAAATTAGACGACGGCGCAGGAATCAGGAGAAATAGAGAGAAAGCATCTCTCCCTCTCACAGCTTAACTGATACCCAACTTATTCCCCTCAACTCTTACCTCCACTTATTCCTTCATCCCTTATCCCAAAGATAGAGAGCATAGCATAGTTCAGTGAGTATAGTGATTGCTTTCTGAAAGAAATGAAACGGGAGTACCGGGATATCGGCTGCGGAAGCGGCGGTGGCCAGGGAAGTTATCCAACTTCGGCTGTGCCGGAGATGGGGAAGGGAAAGACGGCGATGCTTGGGGAAGAAGACGAGCTATTAGCCGCCTTGGGCTACAAGGTCAGGTCATCGGACATGGCTGACGTGGCGCAGAAGCTGGAGCAGTTAGAGATGGCGATGGCCGTCCCCGACGACGCCTTCGTCTCCCACCTCTCCTCCGATACAGTCCACTACAACCCCTCCGACCTCAACTCCTGGCTCGAATCCATGCTCGCCGAGCTCAACTCCCCTCCTCCGCCTCTCCCCTCTAACCCTAGCCCTAACCCTAACCCTAACTCTAACTCTATCATCTCCACCGTCGCCGAATCCTCCACTATCACAACTTTGATCGGATCCGATCCGTCTTCGGAGACCAGCAGGGACCGGAAGCGGATGCGGATGGGAACCTCCTCCTCTTCCTCGTCCTCCTCGTCGCCACTAGGCGGATCCGGATCTCCCGTCCCGGTGGTCGTTGTGGACTCCCAGGAGGCCGGAATCCGACTCGTTCACGCGCTAATGGCGTGCGCGGAGGCGGTGCAGAGCAAGAACCTCCACTTGGCGGCGGCCCTCGTCAAGCAGATCTCGGTTTTGGCGGCCTCTCAAGTAGGTGCCATGAGCAAAGTTGCCGCTTACTTCGCCGAAGCCCTTGCTCGCCGCATCTACGTCCTCCAACCCCACCAAGAGTATTCCTCCGCCTTCTCGGATCTAATCGACCTCCAGTTCTACGAGAGCTGTCCATACCTCAAATTCGCCCACTTCACCGCCAACCAAGCCATCCTCGAAGCCTTCGCCGGCCACCGCCGCGTCCACGTCATCGACTTCGGGATGCGGCAGGGGTTACAGTGGCCGGCACTCCTCCAAGCCCTCGCCCTCCGCCCTGGTGGACCGCCGTCCTTCCGCCTCACCGGCGTCGCTCCGCCGCGGGCTGACAACTCCGATTCCTTACAGGAAGTCGGCTTCAAGCTCGCCCGGCTCGCGGAGTCCATCCACGTCGATTTCCACTACCGCGGACTCGTCGCCGCTAGCCTGGCGGACCTCGAGCCGCACATGTTCGAACCCGCTGACGATGCTGGTGGCGAACCCGAGGTCGTCGCCGTCAACGCCGTCTTCGAGCTCCACCGCCTCCTCGCCCGGCCTGGGGCGATCGAAAAGGTTCTAGAGACGATCCGGTCCATCCGGCCCAAGATCGTGACTGTGGTCGAGCAAGAAGCGAACCATAACTCCGGCTCGTTCCTGGACCGGTTCACCGAGGCGCTCCACTACTACTCCACCATGTTCGATTCTGTCGAAGGGACTGGACCGGACCTGGTCATGGCGGAGTCGTATTTGGGGAGGGAGATCTGCAACGTGGTGGGCTGCGAGGGGGCGGACAGGACCGAGCGGCACGAGACGCTGGACCGGTGGCGGGTTCGGATGAACCGGGCCCGGTTCGAGCCGGTTCATCTGGGTTCCAACGCGTTCAAGCAGGCGAGTATGCTCCTCGCCCTCTTCGCCGGCGGTGACGGTTACCGGGTAGAGGAGAACGACGGGTCCCTGACACTTGGGTGGCACACTAAACAACTCATCGCCACCTCCGCCTGGCGCGTTGCCGCCGTCTGATCACCATCACAAGCCAAGCTAGCTCTCTCTCGACCGTCCGATCAGGGCTTAATTTTTCAACGCTTTTTTCCTTTTTGGTTTATCTTTAGAATTTACCTCTCAAAATAAATAAGGATGAAGAGGTAATTTCCGCTTTAATTTTGAAGTCTCTTTCTTTTTAGGACTTTTTGCGGGCCGGGGGAATAGTTAGAACCTTATGCGCCTTTCCTCACTGCTGTACGGCGCTTTGCCTCACTGGCAAAAAGCTTATGCTTTGTACGGTAAAAGGCAATCTGGTTCCTTTTTTTCTTTCCCCCCCCTCTCGGGCTGCCGTCTTTAGTTAACTCTCCTCTGTTTGTAATCTGGGTGATGGTAAGCTTTTGCTCGATGTTTCTTTTCAATCAACCTGAACCGTATAAATGTAGTTGCCGCTTGCTCAAGAAACGGCTACTAGTGTACGATTTGTATTAAGGGATGTTACAGTAGAGAATACCAACAGGAGTATAATTATTAGTTAACAAAGCTTTCCAAGTTGGCGCACAACGCAGGAGAAGTGCAAAGATAGAGATGGAATGGGCCCCGCAGCATTGTGGAGAATTTATCACCGGTGCTGTCCAATCGAGATCAGGTGGCTGTCAGATGAGGATGTGTGACTGGACCTTCCCCTCTCAGCTCTCTCGGGCGTTTGGTTGGAGTGGAGTTACTTTCGCTACTAGTAAATTTAGATTGCGAAAGCTAAGGATACCTAGAAGTCAGTGATAGAAGAGAATATTTACGAAAGAAATATTAAGTATTTACTGGTAGAGTTAGATTATTAAGCTGCAGTGACGTGGTCGAAAAGTAATTTAATTTTATTACACGCATTCTATCGCGCTACTCTCCTTCAACATGGATGGCGCGTCCTATCCAGAAAGAAAAAAATTAATGGAGCTGCCATTGTAGTTTAAGCTTGTGATGGAGTCCCATCGATTAGGTCTCGAGGAGATCAGCTTTTGTGTTTGATTTTGAGCAAAATCCAACTTGCCCGCTTGTGTTCTCCTGCTTGATCCAGTCCACATTCAACCATTCAAGTGAGGTCCAATCGGTAGTTTTTATATGGAAACTCAAGGAAAGTTTAATTTTTTCTTTCATTTTAATTTTGGAAACCCATGTTTTATTTTAGCTTAAAAATGAGATTAATAACACTATTATATTAATTCTTCTCAATTTTTTTATTTTTTTATTTTACAGAAAAAAATTTAATTAGGTTAATACATAGTTTAAAAGTAAATATATTATTTATCTATGAGGTCATATTTAATTTGATAAAATATTAGTTTATTAATATTATATTTTATGTTATTAGTATATATAAAAATTATTTTAATAATAAGATAATTTATAAAAATTATTATATCAATTAAATACTATATTATTAAGAATTCTATAATATTTATATTTAAGTATATAAAATTTAAATAATATTTAATAATAATAATAATACATTTTAAAATGTGATTACTTTAATAAATTATTGATATGTATGCTGTTTAAATTGAAATTTATTTATTTAGTATACAATAAAAATATGATAAAAGAGGAGAGAGAGCATAAAAAAATAATAAATTATGATAAGATGTTTGAGATGTAAAAGATGAATAATAAATTATAATAAACTATTTAAGAGAAGTTATAGTTAAATTAATAATAAATTAATAATTGAGTTAGTGTACGGTATAAAATATAATTTTATTAAATAGTATTTATATTATGGAATACCATTGATAAGTATGTTTAGATATTATTTTGAAATAAAATTTTGCATTATGAAATAAGAATTTTTGATATTCAAACGGGATTAGCAAATAGACTTAGTGCACCTAAAAAAGCACGCGATACTATTTCCCTTCCCCTCCCTCGTAACCGTTGAGAGTGCGTGCGTCGCGAAGTTCCCGGCAAACCGTCGGGGAAGATGGGCGACCGAGCCAACCCTAGGACCGTAAATCATTTCGCTTTCTCTCTTGGCCGCCACCCTCCTCTCTTCCCTGTTTCTTTCCCGTCTCTCTGTTTCTTTCTTGCCCGCCGAAGTGCTCGACGAAGTGTTTCGATCGCCGGACCACCGCCGGAGAAAGACGACCCGCCGTTCAAACCGCAAGTGAGTCCCCTTCCCCCCTATTTATTTAATCTTAGTTCTGTTAACTAGATCGCCGTTCGCCGTCGTTTTCGTATTTCATCTTTGTCGGCGAAATTTCGCCGGCCGGCTATCACCGGAAGGCATCGATTCGACCCGAAAACTTACTCCCTGTGTCACCTTGCCGGTGATACCTTCCATCAGACATATTAGCCCTTGGGTGAGGCTAGCCTCTTCCCGCCGGTTCCGACCGCCGCCGCCGTCACCCCTTTCTCCTCCTTGCCGATCGCATTCCCATTCGTGAGTAGAATCCGTAGATACCTTACACTGGGGCCCTTGTGGCCCAGATGATGATCTCCATGGCCGCCGGTATGGTGTAGTGGTTCGCTCGCGATCGACCACCCAGGCCGATGAGGCCCCTAGTTGGTACACCGTCCCCTCGCCTCCCCCAAGCTCTTGGAATGTTTCCCAGGCCAGTTTTACCCTTGTTCAGCGGATTAGCAAGCTACCCTTGCCTTTGCTTCCTCCCGTCCTTCATTGCTGCCCTCTTCAGTTTGAAGAAGAAGAAAAAGGTGTGGGTTGGGCCCTTGTGTTTTGATGGACATACTCGAAAGTATCGACCTCGTTGGGTATACACATAAATAAGATATTTGATAAGGGTAGACATGTGGAAAAAATCATAGCAGAAGCAATCGACGAAGGCAGCGCCTGCTCCTAATATGTCGCCGAATTTGCTACTGTTTGTACAAAGGCCACCTAATTCGTCTACTAGAAAATAGTTTACTGAGTGATAATAACAATTTCCGTCACAACTCCTCGGATCCCATTGAAAGTTAGAATAAAGTTCCAACTATTATTCAAATTCAATCCATTTCTACCAAGGTACCTCTTTCTCCCAAATCTTTCATTATCTTTTGTTGTAGCTGCTCAGTTCTTTGTAATACTGAAGGAAGTCACCTTGGGGCAAAGTAAAAAGTCTCTTTTTTCCGATTTGAATTATTTGTTAATGATGTTCCAGGTGCAGATTATCTATAGCTTGAGGTCTGATCATTGAACTATCAATTCTCTTTTGCACATTTACTTTTAGAACACTTTTTTATATTGATTGTGATGGTAGATTTACTCTTTGTTCCCATATAGGCAATTATTTTGTTGTGATTTTGGTTTCTGGAAAGCAGTTTCTTTCTTCTATTGTGCAATTGCCTGCACTAATATACTAATACATCATAAGCTTAGCATTTATTCTCAGTTTGTGCTCAATTTATGTATTGCTTTGCTACTGTAGTGCCTGGCTTTGGTATTCCATGGAAACTTCAGTATAATGAGCATTAACATCTAATGCACAGAGACACTAGTCAATGTTGCCACAATTTTATCCTCATAAGTCATAAGTTCTGCTTTGTCTCTGTATACCAAATCTATTTAGTTAAGAACCTCGCATGGTGGTGTAGGACAAATTATGAATGTCTTAAAAATTACCCATGTGGAGCTCTAAGAGAAGAAAGGAATTGCTATATTGAAATTTTGCCTATTGTTAGATGAGGCCAAGAAACCTTCAGGAATGCTTTATAAAGTTGTGAGTCGTTGCGTACGTTGGTACTTTCTTTTGGCTCTCAAGTCTCAATTTATGATACACCTTTTTAGGCATCTTTTGCTTGTTTCTTTTTCATAATGCTAGGTAAGCTCCTTGTAGTTCACTTGAGAGAAACCTTGTTCTAAGAATAAATATTACCAATGTTATCCTCTTGTCATTGTTGTTTTGAGGGTTGAAAATTGGGTACCTAGTGGACTGGTGTCTGACTAATTTTGGTTTTGTCAGCTAAAATGGCTAAAACACCTTTAGGTCCTGTTTGGATGCTCTGGATTTAAAATCTAAAGCATAAAAAAACTAAGGGATTTTAACGGTCAGCCAGGTGATTACTCTAGATATTTTTCTTAGAATAATTAATTCAGGTACGATGTTTAGCATTTGAAATTAATCCTGGAGTAATTAATGTAAATCCATCTTTCGTGGTGCCACCCACCTTCTCCTCACATCAACCTACCTGATCTAATCTCACAACCCCACCACTCAACTGCCATGAGCTTGCTACCTATCATGGCATCAAGTCCGTAGATCGAAGATAGCTGGTTGATCAAATCCTTGGACCCTTGGCGGCTAGAAAAATGGTTAAAATGAGTTTTTTATAGAGTAATTCCTAACAATATTTAAGAGGAGATGGAAATAGAAGGTCGAGACTTGCCTCTTGGCTACTTCAAAAAAGTAGTGGAAGAAAGCGCAGAGGCTGATGACGATCGTTTCACTCATGCTTCCAGGATCCCTCGAAAAGTTCAGTGAAAAGGCCAGGTAGAAGAGTCAAGTTACGAAAAGCACTTACATTATTTCAATATTAAAAAGACGTGTTGTCGGTAAGTAAAGCTAGCTTGCCCTTAAGTCAGAGAATTGAGCCCCGCGGTCAATTATGAGAGAGGTTGAAGTTTTGTTGATGAATTTCCTATATGCCCATGAGCGAATGGGAAGGGAAACTTTGATTGCGACAGGTTGTGCTAGAGGAAAGAGCACTAGCGACGATCTACGAGAAATACAAGGCAAACTTGTTAGGGATAGAGAGGAAAGCAAAGGGTTTGGAAGAAAGGAGCATGATTAGTTTCAAAAAGCTTTCCAAGAAAAAATATAATAGTCAAAGTGGAATTTCAGTTTACCACGAAAGCCATGTAATTTGGCTTATTAGTAGATTATTTCCCAACTCCAATAATAAGCATCCAAGAATTAGTTTGAAAATTTTGCTCTGGAATTCAGATTTCCAGAGTATCAACCCAAATTCTCTAGTAGTTGAGGGTTTCCAAATAGGGCCTTATTGAATTAATGGGTCAGATTCGGGTTTTCCATACCTAATCTGACCCATAATTTTTTTAATATTTTTACATGTTCTTAAATTTTCTATTATTTTTAACAATTTCTAGATATTTTATAATATTTAGAAAATTCTGAAGTTCAGAAAACTTGAAACTCCAATGCAAAACTCTGAACTGACCAAAACACCAAAGATTTTCGTTCTCTGTGGGGACCGACCCTGAATCTAAAACCAAAACTTTGTGCCATATAAGGGGCAAATATGGATGCCTTATAGTTGACAATTTAGCGCCTGGTGACATTTTATGAATACCTATGTCAATAATTTATAGCTGAAGATCTTTTCGCGTTATTCGAGTTGGTTGCTTTAAACCAACATGTGCCTTTGTATCTTTGCATTTAATGCTTATGTTATGATAGACTTACCTTGACTCTTAGTGCTTTCTGTTTGCAACAGTTATGACTTATATATAAGTAGTAGAATGCCGCTTTTAATAAAAAACAATCTGACATAGCTTTCTCAAAATAATTCATATTTTATCTGTGTTAACTTTATGCAGTTTCTGCACTTAGGTCAGTTCTAAATAATCTCAACTTTTGTTTCTTTTATGAAATCTACAGATATGTGGTAAGGTAATTGCTATTCGTTGTAGGAAATGTGATTTTTAATCTGTCAAACTTTCCCGATATCCGAATGCTCCTAAGGTACACATTTAGGTTTCACTTAAGATCCCATCTTTTCAAGTTCAGCACGAGCTCTTACTTCCAGGATGATGCATCATTTCTTAGTATATCAAGGAATTGGTTTCTGTCTTATTTAACCAATGTAATTTCTTGAGTGTATGAGACAGGTTGGAGTGAGACTTTGGAGCTATCTATTTTATCACAGCATGTGATTCTTTTAATTTCTTTTTCATTCTGTAAAAACTATCATAGAATAGCTGACATACTCTATTGCTCATTATGCAGGGGCCTTGATTAAAAGGGCATTGGATGATAGTACTGAGTACTGACTATTCTTGATCTGTGTTGAGTACCCCTGAGATGTCCACTTTGTGTTAATTTGCAGTTTTCTCTCTTCGTGGTACATTAAGGCAAGATGTTTGATTGTGGTTACAAGTCACAATTTATGGATGGCCAGAAAGAGAAATTTGTAAGGTGTTTATCCAGTGCCCAAGCACCTTTTATTAGAACTCCTGTTGAATTGTACTGGATGCTTAACAATAGTATCTAATTGTTATTTACTTTATGTTGGATAATCCTTGTTGGACACATAAATATTATATACAATGTAGGATCATTCCTAAGGTTCTTTAGTAGTGGTCCTCTAATTATTCATGTGTTTGATGTTTTTGTTTGAGGACTAACAAAATGACTTGATTATCTTGTCTTAAAGAAATGAATACTGTTATTCCTTTTCATCCCATGTCTAGCATAATTTGTTTGTATTCTGCAACAACACAAAATAAGTCCTGTACTTTTACAACTTGCTGGAGAGGTGGGTAGCTAATATTGGGCGGTCCCTGTAGGGTCAAATTTCATCCTGGTTTTGGTCAGAAATCTCGGATAGGGTTATTAACAGGCATAGGCAGACGGGCCATTCGAGTAGGTCTGCCTATATGGGCTACTGTTTGCATCATCATACCTAGATGAGGAACTACACTATGTAAGAAAAGGCTTATTTTCATTTTGAGCAATTCAGCTCAAGGATGGTTGTGTTGATGAGAAAACAGCACCCGCCACGGGGTGTGCCACCAGCATAGAGCCATGCTGGTCTATGCCGACCCATGTCGACCGGCATAGGTCAATTATCAGGCTTGAAACCTATTATGGACTAGTCAAAGAGAAAAGAAGAAAGAGAGAAAAATAGAGAAGATTAAGAAGGAATTTAAGATTTCTTCTTCAAATCCCATTAAAAGGTAAATTTTTATTTCATTCTCTTAGTATTTTATTTGTTTTATACTTTAAAAATTAATTTTTGTTGTACAAATAATGGCTTTAGCTTAATTTTATAGATCTTTCATTCATAAGAGTCCTTTTTATATAGATTTAGCATTTTTGTGCTAAATCTATGAAAATATTCTTTAAAATACTGGAATCAAAGGGAAAATTTGATTTCCTCCAAATATTGTCCCAATTTTCAAAAAATATGGAAGGAATATGTCAAATTCATCCAAATTGGATTAAAATTGGTATAGGAACATATAAGTTGATTTGAACCCAAAATTTACAGGTTTTTAGCTAAAATTTTAGCATAACAAGAAATAATTGTTTTTCCTTAGATTTTGTAACTCACAAAATATGACTCATTTAAAGAATGTATTCGATTATATTATGTATTGAATCAGGTTTTTACTTGACTAATGCTGTATTTTTTTTACGAAATAGGTCATTTACAATATTATCTAAGAATAAAAACTCTATAGGCATTAATGCATATGTTCAAACCAATTATATATAAAGACCCTAAAAAGTATATTAGAGGTGTGCCAGAGGTGTACCACTAGAATGCTAGGGCTTGCCAATTCAGCTCGCTCTGTTATGACGTGTATGTCCTCTCTCCTACCCAGTCTTTGTGAGCTACTTTAGCTCATCATGCTTTGCATTGATATGTATATCCTCTCTCCTATCCATTGTGCACTATTATGCCTTAATATAAAAGTTTTATTTTTTTGTATGCCTTATCTTTTCTGAAAATGAAGTGATTTATCAAAATTCAAGTTATTTCTGACCAACTTTAAAACTGACTTTGAACCTTTATTAAGTTGTGCTGGATATTTTGGTCCAGTAAACTTTCGATAGGATTAATGCTGTCATGAGATATTGGGACAACATTCTTAGACTTCTCTGAACCTTGAATGCTCTTAATTAATAGGACAAAGTTATACATAAAGGATCACATTCAAGTTCTTAGCACAAAGATTTCCAATAGCTCCAACAAGTCAACAATGTGCTTTAAACTGATTTTAACATACTCGTTATATTGAAAATTTTCATATGCATAATGTTGACTGAAAGAGGCTGTATTTTCCTTCCAATCATCATATTTTAGGAAATTGATATGAATTAAGCATTTAGCACATTTTTTCTTTTTGGTTTCATTGTAAATCCATAAATAGTAATGGGTGATTTCTGCTTTTTTAGGTTGGAGGAGTCAAGCCCTAGGTTATCTTTTGCTACTGATGCAGGCAAAATGAAGAGAGGTGGCTTTCAAATTGATGGGATTGGTCGTGGATCAAAAAACCCGCCAAGACCCTTAAGGAGAGGAATGACAAAAGGTTCTGAAGGACTCAAATCACTTGGCCGATCTCTTCGGTTTGGTGTTTCTAGGGCCGTTTTCCATGAAGATCTTAAGGTTTCAGAAAAGAAGATATTTGATCCTCAAGATAAATTTCTTCTAAGAATGAATAGGCTTTTTGTCATATCAGGTCTTCTTGCTATATCTGTGGATCCTTTGTTCTTCTACCTTCCGCTCATTGATAGTGAATCAAAGTGCATTGGTATAGATCGAAAATTAGCAATCACATCAACAACTGTGCGGACACTCATTGATGCGGTTTACCTTATCCGCATGGCTCTTCAATTTCGGACTGCCTATATTGCTCCATCTTCTCGTGTTTTTGGTAGAGGTGAACTCGTGATTGATCCTGCACAGATAGCTAAGCGATACTTGAGACGCTACTTTGTCATTGACTTTCTTGCAGTGCTGCCGCTTCCACAGGTTTGAAGAAACTTTTATGTAGAAAGCAAGCATAAGCTCTACATATGTTATAGTTGTCCACTTAAATATTTTTATCGATATATTTGCGTTATGTTGCTTCTTGTTCATTAATTCCATTCTGATGTTAGATGCAAAGATAATGCATTAATAGCCTCTATGGTTTAATGCAGTATCATTGTTATATTTTACACTATAGAAGAAACCTGCAAAGTATTGATGACCTATTTATCCAAACATGTTGTAGTGACTGGAAATTGAGTCATCAGTTTAATTTATCTTGCACTTAGTTGCTGTTAAAATTTTGAACTTTTGTATTTAGTTGCTTCTACAAATTGGTGCTGCATCAGTATTATGATTTACATCAAACATATTAAATTTTAATATCTTAAATATAAAATACAAAATATTTCTGATCAGTTGACAGTAGAATTATTTAGCTAATTGACTGGCACATAGTTTTCTATTGAAAAGTTTTAGAACTGTAAAATATCCTTACAGTCCTCAATAAGTCAAAATATCATGTTTATCATGAGAAGCATTGAAACCTGTAACTCCTTTAAAGATGCCACTAGAAGTTAGAAGATATTAATATTATCATTATAGTTTATATTCATCGAAATTTCATTTGGCCCCTTAAGTATTTAGTAGTCTTTGGTCTATTTAAAATCTCAATTCAAACTTCAATAAGACAATATATTTTAGCGTTTTTTGCATGTAGAATATGTTGGAGCCACTGAGTGATTTTGAGAGAAGAATTATAACATTTAGCCTCCAAATTGATTAAGTGACTGACTATTCAATTCTAACCCAAATTGAACTTGAAACTAAACAGCTGAATCCAATCAATAGTGACCTCACATAATTTGATAATTTGAAACTAGTTTGATCAAACTTGATCCAACGTACAACAAAGTGGTACATTGTGATTGCTATCCGTAAGACTTAAAGAAAAGATTTTTTTTTTCTTAAACATAATCTCACTCATCCAAATGCTTTTTGAAAAGCTTAAGAAAAGCAGAAGCAGCATCTGTCATTGTTTTGAATATGTGGGCATGCGGAAAGATTTATGCACTCAAGCACTGTATTATACCACGTTACATGCATGTCAATGCTTATTATTCTGTGCCAAAGGCACAGTACAGAACTACAGCAGCAGGACATGAGAGAATGTGGACTGGTGCGCAGGATAGTTGGTTAGATTCTTCATGATATGCCCACATGATACATAAATCAATGATTTCATGCATGTACTTAAAGGTACACAGTATTATGTTTGTGTGTTTCCTATACTAATTTCATTTCTACAATCACTTTCAGGTAGTTGTCTGGGGATTCCTTCACCAATCAGATGGTTCAGATGTATTGCCTACAAAGAATGCATTACTTTTTATTGTCTTTGTTCAATACTTTCCCAGGTTCTTCCGGATATTCCCAATGACATCAGAGCTCAAAAGGACTTCCGGTGTTTTTGCAGAAACTGCTTGGGTTGGTGCTGCATACTATCTGCTTTGGTATATGCTCGCTAGTCATGTAAGTGCCTCAATTGATTGGTCAAGTCATAGCTTAGTCAACTTCTTATCTAGCTTATGAGTTTTTGGTGCGAAAATCAGAGTAGCTTCTTGTAAGATATGCAACAAGAAATAGAACATGAACCACATTTCCTGCTCTTGAATTTACAATTTATATTTTATGGGTCACACAATTTCCTATATGAAGAATTAATGTTTTGCACGTTTGTTGGGACATTTCAAGTTTGGTCTTCTTCCATTGTTGCTTGATTTAATTTATTTACAAGCAGATAAATATGTCATTTTAACAAAGCAATAAGCTTTAAGGAATATAATAGATTGAGTTATTAACCACAGCTGGAAGATATGGAAAGAACTCTTTTGTAGCATTGCTTCAACTATGAATCTCTTTCACCGACTTGTTAGATTGTTTTTGGATACTAGTTGAGTAGTTGTAGAAAATCTCGTAGCGGTTAATTTACCATATCTCTATCTATAGGCAGGTCAACTTGTATGGATAAGAATATCTTTCTGGAGGCTACTGTACTCTTATATTGATTATTTTAGGAAAATGGGAAGACCTACAATCTTCTTACTATTCTAGGTTTGCAAGAATGTAGTGTGTTATCTACAATCAATTAAGGAGTTGGCTGGAGTTCATACTTCGTTTGGACTTCTGTAACATAGCAATAAGCAAGAGAAGATTCCTTCAATGAGTTCATACTTCGTTTGGCTTTTTACAAATTTTATTTTTATTTTCCTTGATAGGTTTCAACTTTCAAAGATTATCCTAGAAGCAAAGTATACGAGTATATTAGACTTGCTTGAACTATTTTTGGCATTAAATTTGAAGATTTTAGTGTTACTGTGCGTGTGTATCGCTGGTGCTTTCCTTTCCTGCAAGGTTAACTTATGCATACTAGTTTATTTTCAGGTAACACCTCCAATATGCTTGTTCTTTCCATAATTTCCTTCTCTTGTTTCTTTCCTTGTTTTTCTTATTAATAAATTGTAACCGGGCTCCGTCCACTTACTCTCAAAAAATATCCTTGTTCTCTGTCTAAGCCTAGAAACTAACGTCATATCTAGGGGTCCTATCTTTTTACAAGGTTCTTAAAACACCTAGAGGAAGTGGCAGGACAGACTCCCTTAATGGCAATGATGGCAATGTGACATAGGGAAGACTGCCACATAAATTATGAAACTTCATAAGTAGTACATGTTAGGTCACATGGGCGTTTTGTAGACACTTATGAAGACAGGAGGCAATATATGTGCGGTCTTTGGATATGGGGAAGGAAAGAATTAGGATACACTATTAATTTTTGGCTTTTGATTTCTCCTATGATCCTTTAATTACAAATAACGGACTAAATGGGATATACATTTGACACTCTTGTAAGTGGTCAGAAATGCTAATCAGGTAAACATTTTCCTTACTCAAACAGTAGATAGATTAAAACCTCAAAGCCAGATCTCAATTCATTATGTAGGGAAATTCTGAATTTGCAAGCTATTGCACTTATATCTACCAATTATGTTTATTACTTATTAAGATGAACAATCTGCATGCTCTTTTTAAACATATATGCAGCAAGAGAACAGTAAGTCCCTTGATTTAAAAGTTTAGGCTGATGCTATTTCTCTTATTACCATAGGAATCATGTTCTTTCCTCTTGCTACTAAGATATTTCAGTTTTCACAGTTGTTGGACCAGCAAAACATCTTTCTAGCAAACATGGAGTATACTAGGATATGAATTCTCCATTTGCATATACCAATTTTGCAAACTGGATAGGAATTAAGGAATGAAAATAACCAGATATTTGGAATATATATATATATTATCCCTTGGCTGTTAAGGTGCGGTTCATATTGCAACTAACGCTCTACCCCATCATATAATACAGGATACTCACTTTCAATGAACTTGCATCCCTAGAGCCATATTCAAACTAGCCTACCCTTCCAATCAGGGTTATAATGGTCCAGTATCAGCAAGACCAGCCAATCATGGTACGTTGGGTTTCCCTAGACCCAATTCTGAACAAATTGACTAGACTATGATTCATACAGGGAGGGAATAGGATTTATATGCAGCGGATCTTTGAGAAACCCAACCCAGCACATCCAATTCCTGTCAACAATTTGGATTTATGGCTAAGTGGCTCAAGGCTTTGGTTTTCTAAATTGATATACAAGAAGATTGTATCATGGGTCTAAATCTCATTTCCTCCGGCATTGAATGGGCAAGCAAAATTACGTGAGAGAAAGAAGCTTTGATCGATGGAGTCCTCTGGAGGACAGAGGAGCACTACTTAGTGACTAGGAGCTATTTTGTTCTTGGTGGCAGCTATATAAAAGAACACCTGATTGAATGAGAGCAGTCCAGTCCCCTATTAAATGAATCAGGTTGATCTAACTTGGGGCATTTCAACAAAAAAAAAGAAAAAGAAATAATGGAAAGAGTCAGAAGAGGGAATAACCAAACCCACTTTATGACCTTGACTTAATAAGAATGTCATTTCCAAGACTGAGTACGAAACTTCTGTGAATAAAAAATACCTCTTTCTACCAAAGCCTTATTGAGAAGTCGAACTAGAATTCTCTTCTCTTACCTTGGGAGGTGAGAACCTCCAGTTTTGGAAAGAAGCCTATTTAATTCACTTTCATTTCTTCCTTAAATAGGCTTGCTTTTAATGGACCAAAAAAGTCCATGGAGAAGTGTACTCGAACCACTGACACAAGGATTTTCAGTCGTCATATACACTGACACAGACAAATCCTTTTGCGTATGTTTGAAATCTTAGGAATAAAACCATTTTATCTTTCATGATAATTGAGCACCATAGATCAGTATTGCACTTTAGCTTAAATGCATTAACAGAGTGTACCAGTGCTCCAATTGCCTTATGGAGGGAGAGCATTGCATCCAAAATATTTTTTCTATTTGAGTGACACTATTAGTTCTGTTGCTTTAGGCTCATTGGCATAGGGTCATGGTTATACTACTATTGTATAATACAAGATTCTTTTGTTTTCTTTCTTGCAGATTGTTGGTGCTTTCTGGTACTTGTTATCTGTAGAGCGTGTAGATGATTGCTGGCATTTTGCTTGTAAGCAGTTTGATGGATGCGAAGAGAACTACTTGTATTGTGGTAACCAGTATGTAAAAGGTTATGACAGCTGGCTTAAGGTCAGCGTTGAAGTTCTTGAGAAGCAATGTTCAGTGGGTGGGGACAATCCGCCCTTTAATTTCGGAATATACGAACAATCCTTGGCATCTGGAGTTGTTGCATCGAGGAAATTTATCTCCAAGCTTTGTTTTTGTTTATGGTGGGGCTTGCAAAACCTGAGGTAAAGCTGCTCAATATGGTGGATCATTGGGTTATTTATCTATCTGGTAGTGTATTGTACCACTCTAATTTAGAATGGTTAGATAATGCAATGGCAAACATGAAACTATTGAGAATCATTTGATCAGAATACAGATATAAGCCGATAACCAGTAGTTCTCAGCATTTGGGTGTGTCTTGATCTTTGAAATGATCATGTAAGTAAATTGTGCGCCCTTCTAGATTAATATTGAATAGGTATAGCAATTTTTTACTATTGAATGTTAGCTCTCACCCTCTAATTTGCTCCTTCGGTGCAGACAATCGATTCATTTTATGCTCCATTGAAGCACCAACTGTGGTGATATCAGTTCCCCTATTTTTTGGCCTAATGGACCTATATTGAACTCTTAAAAAAATCTTGACCTTTGAAACTCTCAGCATAGTAAGTAGTGCACCCTGTTAGTGTAGGATACTTTCCATTAAGATGGAATGAGATGGATAATTGGGTATTATTTATAGCATGTTAAACTCAACTTGGTTGGAAACTGGTTTATTGATGCTAATTTTGTTTAACCCTCTTGCCATGTGCATGCAAACAGTACCCTTGGCCAGGGGCTCCAAACTAGTACTTATCCTGGAGAGGTCATCTTTTCAATATCTTTGGCTATTTTTGGACTCATTCTTTTTGCTCTCCTCATTGGAAACATGCAGGTAAGCTTATTTCTTAGCTTTCTCTTTTTCTGGTGCATCTTCATGTAGAGAAGGCACATTTTTTTGACTGACAAACTCTGAAATGTTCTTTTTTCCAAACCTTGCAATGTTGCTTCAGACTTACCTTCAGTCACTGACTTTACGAATTGAAGAGATGAGAGTTAAAAGACGAGACTCCGAACAGTGGATGCATCACCGCTTGCTGCCACAAGATCTTAGGGAACGTGTTAGGCGATATGATCAATATAAGTGGTTGGAGACGAGAGGAGTGGATGAAGAAAGCCTGGTTCAGAGCCTTCCCAAGGACCTTAGGAGAGACATCAAACGTCATCTCTGTTTAGGTTTGGTGAGAAGGGTACGTGCTAAATTGCAGACTTGCTCATGTCTGCTTGTGCTCTCGGATGCCTTTCTATGCTCATGTCACTCATCTTGATTCCTCATTGATAATTCTGATCAATATCCTTGCTGATAGGTCCCTCTTTTCGGGAACATGGATGAGCGGTTGTTAGATGCAATATGTGAACGGCTAAAACCAAGTTTGTGCACAGAAAATACATACATTGTAAGAGAGGGAGATCCTGTGGATGAGATGGTTTTCATCATTCGTGGTCGCCTGGAGAGCATAACCACTGATGGTGGAAGAAGTGGTTTCTTCAATCGAGGTCTACTGAAGGAGGGAGATTTCTGTGGTGAGGAATTGCTAACATGGGCTCTGGATCCCAAATCCGCAGCTAACCTTCCATCTTCCACACGGACAGTGAAAGCTTTAACTGAAGTAGAAGCTTTCGCGCTAACAGCTGATGAATTAAAATTTGTGGCTAGTCAGTTCAGGCGGCTTCATAGCAGGCAGGTTCAACATACCTTTCGCTTTTATTCTCAGCAGTGGAGAACATGGGCAGCCTGCTTCATCCAAGCAGCATGGCGACGTTATTCCAAGAGGAAGTTCGCAGAAGTACGTCGCAGAGAAGGAATGGAAGGACTCGATGACCATCTGGATGGCTGTTCATCTAGCCTTGGGGCAACCATCTATGCATCACGATTTGCAGCTAATGCTCTTCGTGGAATTCATAGGCAACGTAGTAAGATTGTAAAGGACTTGGTCACATTGCCAAAACCTCCTGAACCTGATTTTGCAGCAGTAGATGCAGACTGATTCATATTGGTGGTACTTCAATGCAGAGAGTAAATGATCAAGGGAAGAAAACATGCAGTTGTTTGTCTTCTATTTGAAAAGGCCCTTTTCATCTAAAGAGATATTTTCTTCAATGTGAAAGAAGAAAACCAGAGCTGCTTATTAATTGTAAAATGATAGCAATGTGTGGTGAAATATATATTAGCGGTTGGAAGGAAAATGATGTAACAAATATTGTTGTCTTTTTGTTCTGCATCTCTGAATATAAGAGCTCGATTTTTTAATTGCAGGGAAGTCTTTTGTCAAAATATTATCAAAAACAGGTGAGTTCTTGGTGGGGGCTTCTGCGATTTCATTGCAGTTGTTCTTTTCATTGGCACGATTAAGCTTTTATAAATAAGTACGTATGTTTTCTATAGCCAATGTTTTTGCTATAATAAATGCATATAATTTATATATATCCAGTGCGCATTAAAACTTATTATTGTCGATCGAAAAATAAAATACAATTAGGTTGTCATATACGGTGAAAATTTTGAAATCATTTTAGTTGTTCATTTTACTTAAATCCATTACAAACTTTTGAGGCATCCTAGTGAAAAAAAAAAAAAAAAAAAAAAAAACAATTGAATCTTTTGATAGTTTTACGACATAGTACAAACTAATGTCCAGCTGAGCGGTTTAGATTTGAGTAATTAGGGAGACTTAATCTCCACGGTAGATGAAGCAGATTAATCTAACTTTTGTACATTGCAGTTTAACAAATCACTGAAGAAAAGGATGAAGATTGTAATGGTGGGTCTGATTAGAAAAACAACCTAAAGACATTATACTAAGGCCTCTGGCATCTTGACTTTGCTTTAGTTTCCAATCTTAAGAGCAAACCAGATGTAAGACAACCTAGGAGTCTGACCTAATGTATATGAATCAAATACACACACAATTAAATATATTATGAATTTATGGTATGCATAAATAATAACCAAAAGCTATATGGAATGCTAATTATATGATGTAGAGAGAGAAATAAATTCATCATTAAAAAACCTAAAGGACAGCGGTAGAGTACCCAAGAATATTCCAAAGAAGTTGGAATTATTACTAGTGTATTAGATACCCATTTCTGATTAATTCCTTTAGATCCATTTCAAAAATTCACTCATTGAGCATTTGGTGGATTTAGGCATCTAGAGATCCCACACCTTTATCTTTGGTGACTTGTAGCCTTGTAGGTTGAAACTAGAAAAGTGAGGAGAAATATGAAAAAATACTTCCCAGATCCGAATAAAATCGTTAGCAGGTACTGCTACAGTACTCAACACCACAGTGCTACAGTAAATATGGTACAATGCAACAGTACGAAACCCAAAAGAAAGGATTCTTCAGGTTTCAGCAGATTCAAAGAAACAATGAAGAGAAAAGAAGAACAAGGAAAAGAGAAACTCAGACCTACTCTGGAGGGTTCCACACTTCGTTATTGCACACTTCACGCAAAGAAACTTGATAGAAGGCAAACCCTTCTTAAATTCCAAGATCAATCTGCCTGACAAGGTTTAATTTACTTTTATAGGAATTATAATTCTCATTATGACTAACTTACCCTTGAGTATACTTCTTATTAAAATAAACAGGAAAAAAAATCTCATACGACTATAATAGCCTCAAATTAAACTGAAAACAAGTCTAAAAGAACCAATTTGACCCAACAATGAAATTAAATATAATACATCATTCTAGACTCCAATTGAGTCAATCAAACATCCAAGAACGATTGAATTGATCAACATAAGCAAAGCAGCTGCATTGTAGCCTCCGCTTGATATAGTATTTCCATCGTGGCACATCTAGGATATTTCTTCTGACGACGTAGATAAGTGTGGAAGTCATCTTGATCTCCAACAATACCATAAGCACTTCTTTCATGTTCTTGAAAGGTTGGATAAGAGCTTCAGACAAGTTAAAAGGAAAGAATCAGAAAAGTTGGCCCTTCAATTTGTAGGCATGTGAAAGAAAACATTCTATAAGCTTATTCATCAAAACATACAAGGAGCTAGAGTGTGAGCAAGTACTAACTTAGCAAGCCATTACATCCCATCACATGAATCCACGGTATAGGAATCCATGCTGGAAATGTTTAGAGATTAAGATGACCAATATAGAACGCTTGTTTTTCTTTCAGATATTTAGAGACACTCGAGATGTTCCCCTGAATCATAATTTGTCCATCTTCCATATAGATAGCACCATCTGCATATTTGAGTTCTTCTAAGCGATGTGTGACCCATAATGCGGCAACTTCACCAGTGGCAGCAACAGAGCTCTTGACTGCCTTTATCACACCAATCTGGCACCAAACCTCATCAAGTAACAATTAGTTGAAGGTCAATTGACAACAATCTCCTTCTAAGACAATAATAAACTAAAGTTTGAAACTCTCATGGTATCATGGAAACAAAAACTTTGGAAAAGCCTTGCATGAAGAGATTAATTAGATAGAAAGATAGTTTAAACATCCAAACGGTAGTTCTCAATTCTTCTTTTCATTTTCCAGCATTCTATTAAATTTCTCAACATGAGGTATGTTCATTTGGGATTTATCCACAGTTTGTTATCTCTACTATTTATCCTTTTTAGACCTTGCTTGGTAAAGTTTATTTTTCACTTTTGGGCTTGGTGTTTTCTGAAACGCACCATCTTGCATCCGTACTGCCATACCATGAAGAATAGCCTAGAATGAAGAACTACTGATCATTGTGTCATATTGTATTCTCTGTGTTGATAGTATTTTGTCGATATGGTTGGTAGTTATGGACAAGAATGATATATTGAAGAAAGATTGTAAAATAGTTGTAAAGAAGATCAACATGAGATGTGAATGCAGGGGGCAGAACTTGACCTCCAGTGCAAAGCATGAAGCATGGAGCCTCTGCACCAGCATTGGTACCAAAACTATTACTTAAACATAGAGAAGATCATCATAGTTATTGATCAATGATGAACTTGTGCACACCTCCATTATGTGATAAATGTGCCTTCTGATCCGTTATGTGACAAAGATTTCAAAACAGTTCCAAGGAAGCACATGTTATGCAAAACTTACTTTTACTTGCAGAAAACATAATACCTGGTCATACTCGTCCAAAAAAGTTGTCAGCTCATCTAGTAACAGCACTTTGCATGCTTCAGCTAATGCACCCGCAATTGCAACTCTTTGTTTCTGACCACCACTAAGAGTTTGAATTGGTCTCTGTTTCAAATGAAGGATACTCATAGACTCTTGTTCTCAACATAGAGTACACTCCACATATTGCACTTTGTTTACCTACTTGTGAGTAGTTCAACATGTCAACAGCATTCAAAGCTTTTGATACTCTCATTCTAACTTCATCAGATGAAAGATTGAACTTGCCAAGACCAAATGCAACATCTGCTTCTACCGTAGGCATCACCACCTGCAGAAACACAGGATGAAGCGATGCCTTTATTCTATAAAATAGAAATCCAGAAGTTTCATGGTGGAAAAGAGGAGGCTAAGAAATGTTTCAGAGTATTATCTGTTCTTTATGTAAATTCAGAGATGCACGTATGCATATTATTATAGTAAAAGTACCATTCTTGTTGTTAAGCATATGGTACATAAATTTTCTGCAATTGCAAAACATTCTTGTTGTTAAGCATCTTTTGTTCCTTCTTAACTTGAGAATGTCGAAAAATATTGACAAGAAAAGTATAGTAGGTTAATTTAGAAATAAGAACCTGGTGATCAGGATTCTGAAAGACAAAGCTGCTCGGCATATTTACACGTACTGTTCCATCAGTTGGTTTTAGGAGACCTGCCAAGACCTAGAAATTAATTTAGTTAATTAAACCACTAAGTAGTTAAAAAAGCTAAGAAAGTTCACAAATATTAGTGGCTATGAAAAATTCAAGCTTCAAAAGGTAAAGCAAAATTTTTGCACCAGCTAGATACAATACTTTCACAAGGTCAAACATAACAACAAGTTACCAATGCGATTAAAATTGAGACTAGTGCAAATTATCTCACAAATTTGATCCTAAATTATGGGTTTTCATGTTATTTCGCTATGAATTCTTCTACCATATTACCGTCTATCTTTCGTACCTCAAAAATGGAACAAAGAGATAAACTTTCACCTTGAATCCGCTCTCCAATAAGCAAAATACCACCCAAAAAAAGCACCTTCAATTCGCTACTTTCAACAACCCGGATCGCGTGGAACAATAAAAAAAATCCAACCTTTTCAAGAAAAGATACAACCGCAGATCAATTTAATCGAGGAAAGAGAAAGATAAACCTTGAGAAGAGTGGATTTGCCGCATCCATTGGGCCCGAGAAGCATCCAGAGCTGGCCGGGAGGAACGCGAAACGAACATCTCTTGAGAATCGGGAGAACCCTACCTCGTTTCGTCGTCACGGAGAAGCTCACATTGCGAGCGTCAATGGCGGGAGGTTTCGCGGTGGCGAGGGCTCGACGGCTGCGAGGGCAGTGAGATTAGTGGAGGAACGGTCCAGAGAGAGGTAGAGGGTGTCGTTTACCTTGGCGATGGCGTTTCCGCGTAGGTGGAGATGGGGGGAGAGAGAGGGGCGGGGAAGAGAGAGGTAGAGCTACTCAAGAGAAAGGCTCGCATGGTGATCGTCTTTTTGCACTCGGGCTCGAGGACGAGGGTTGTAGCTACTAGCTAGAGGTCTGTAATCGGATCCAATTGGATCGATAGTAGAACCAAATCCGGATCCGCTTAACTTTATAAATCATATCCTATATTTTACCTATTTTGTGATTCACACCTCCCGTATTTAATAATTTTATAACTAGACCTCTCTTTTTTCTTTGTAATTTTTATTTAACACTTTAACATTATTTTAACTAATCAATATTAATCAAATTACTAAAATACCCTCGTTGCCTTTCTTCTCCACCGCCTTCCCCGAACCACCTCCTCTTACCGTCACCACCGCCACTATCTTCCCTCGTCTTCTCCTTCCTCCTTATCTTCCTCTTATTCTTCACCTTCTCCATCCAATTCTACTTATCCTTGCTCCGACTGGGTTCGTCGAAGAAGATGCAGTGAGCTAAGTATCTTGATTAGTTTCAATTTGAGAATTAAAAACTCTGACTTATACATGATGAGGTGGTGAGGACGATGTGGAAGATACAAAAGAATGAGAGAATGAATAAGACATGAGTAATTTATATATTTATAAATTATTTAATATATTATAATAAAATAATTCTTTGTTGGTACCGTCTAAGTTAACTCGGTGTGTTAAACAAAAATTATAGAAGAAAATAAGGACTCAGATTATAAAATATTCAAAAATAAAGTGTGAATCACAAGACATGTAAAACATGGGTGTGATTTATAAAATTTCCTAAATTTAATTTAAAAAATTTTAGTGATATTTCATCCTTAATTAAAAAAACTCCTAATTTGACTGGACATATTATAAGAGAGAGAGAGAGAGAGAGAAGACAAAAGAAAGGAGGACTACTTGTCTGTTTTCCTTTCTTTGACGTCTTTCTTTCTATTAAAGAATTAATATTTATAGTGAAAAGATATTATTGGCACAGAAAATACAGTTGATTTGATAAATAACAATCATTTCCTTGTCTCCTCCAATACTCTATTAATGAAACATTTCTTCGTAGGGGGTGCTTTCATTAGCTTGAGAAAGAAATTTCTCATTAGACTAAAGTTCTTCGTACCCAAATATGGCAGTACAACCAGCAATAATAGTTCACCAAACTTTATTACTCAGATATTCTAATTTTAAATATAGGTTTCGATTACTAGACGAAGAGACGTCTACGTGACTTAATTCTTCTCATCACCCCCACCATAATTAATCCATTAATTAATTGATAAAAATTGTAAAGAAGTAGTCGTGAGATCTACTAGTGTAATAAGAAAAGGATATAAAAAACCTTTAAGAACTGAGTACTATCCTTGCCCCCTTCTCCTCCTCCCCAAGTACAACCTCGCCATTTTAACTAAAATGTCAGTTATGCCATTAGGTGCTAAGATTTCATCAATGTAGGGTCCTCTATCCTCTAACAAACACACCGCCTACCACGTTTACATGCACGTTAATAATTTGAATAGTACTAGCTGTTTCAATCAAAACATAATACTACTAACGCATTAATTATTATATATATTTAGCATGAGTTACTCATTCTATTAATACGTTTGCACAGCCAAGTAGCCAACCCACTTCCACGTACGTATAAAATACTTGACCATATATCAAAAGAATCACTATAAAATAACCAACTCACAGTAAACCGGTTTATTGGGAAAGGGAGGAAGAAGAAGAAGAAGATAAAATTTTAAAAAAAAATTAACCCAATCATATATTATATGAAATCAACTGGACGATCAAATATTAATTTTCCAACATAAACATTATATGAAATATAAATCAGCCATGTGATCCAATCATCCAGCCGGAAAGGCGACAAGGGACTCGTGACAGACAAACCCTCCACCGACTACCCTCCTTTTCTTTCTTTTGGATGGATCGATCCGTCTCTTCTCCTCCATCACCCTGGCAGCTATTATGGCTTGTGGAGGACTCTTCCAGCTAACACGGCGGCCTCGATGACCAAAGTGATTACATCTATCACCTGGTCCACCATGCATCTGTTCCCCTCGAACGTCTCCGATCCTTCTCTTAGCCTTGCGAGGCAGTCGAGGAAGTTCTCGTTGCACTCCGTGCTCAAGTAGTCATCTACACATCACATAAGCCGCGCGTATGAGAGAGAGAAGTAATTGATAACGAGAAAGAGAGAGAAGGGAGAGAGAGAGAGAGAGACTGTGCTTGGCTTGGACGCAGGCGTCGTGGACCATGCAACAAGCATCGAGGGCATCGCATGGCTTCTCGCCGGGGCAACCACTGTACAAGATCCCGCAGTACTTCCCGTACCTCAGAAATGGTGGCGCTTTTGGTACCGATAAATAGAGATAAAGATTAGATTAAACTCATCGATTACATGACATAGCGAAGGATGTACATATACCAGTGCAGTGATCGGACTCGCACTTCCGGCTGCATTGCTGCTTGCTCTATAAAAGAGAGAGATAGAGAGAAAGAATGATTTGTGTGTGTGTGAAATGATTCGGAAGCAAAGAGAGAGAGAGAGAGAGAGAGAGAGATAGAAAATGTAAGAAATTACCACCGCATAGCCGCCGCCAGGGCTAACGGATTGGATGCCGATGTTGAGGGCGTGAGAAGGAGGGGTAGATAGGAGGAGAGCAAAAAGTAGTAGGATGGAGAACTTTAGGAGCTGCTCTTCTTCTCTTCTTCTGCCCATTTTCCTCTGCCAACATAATGAACTCAAACTGATCATTAGGACTTAACAGAGATGCCGATAGGAGGGGTTGGGAGAGACAGAAGGATCTGAGAATGTGAAGCTTGGTTTTTCGCTCAACACGCTACCAATTTATAGATTTAGAGAGAGAGAGAGAGAGAGAGAGAGAGAGAGAGAGAGAGAGAGAGAGGGGATAAGATAGGGGAAGGAGGGGGAGGAGGGGGGGTTGTTGAAAGGGGGAGGGAACTACTGGGACTGAGGTTGAGATGTTGCTTTAATTTGTTTCTATTCATCTCGTGAACAATCCTTGTTCTGTATATAGCAGTGTAGCTCGTGGGTCATGGTGCCGATCTTCCAGATTCTCAAACTGTAGGAATTTCTTACACTATGTTACTTGCCATCTCCCGATTGGTTAGGAAGGCGTAATACCTACAGCCTGACAAGCAGACGATCCGGTACATCCGGTGGTACGAAAAAAAATCTTCGACGCAACTTTGTAATCGAGCGGAGAGAAGTAGCTCCTTCGGGGGGGGGTGGGGGTGGGGTGGGGTGGGGGGTGGGTGGTACGGGGGGAAGTGGACTTTGGGGTTTGATGAGTGATGGGAATATCCATCAATCCATGGATGCTGCCAATGCTATAGATATTTGGTGTCTTGCAAATGACACTCGCCGAACGGGGCTGGCAAAAATATCTTCGGCACTCACCCCAACTTGGTGTTTTTGATTACTTTAGATCTGCTCATCAATCAAATATTATGTTAGTTTGTATGTGAGTTCTAAACTTGTTTATGAGATTATGTGACTTCTAACACAAAAATTGATTTGTTTTAATGTAAACTGTTAACTCTATGAGTTATTTTTTGGGTAGGCAGGAACAATAATTATTGTTCAAAAGTCGCTTATTGAATCAGAGCTCCAAAGCGATTTTTCCAAGCGTGTCAAGCATACCTAGAATGATCAAAAACTCCCAAACTTGTACATTAATTAGAAATTATGATTTAAATCTAAGGAATGACAGTTTAATATTCATAAATCATGGAAACAGACCGCGTTTGGGTTCCATGAAAAGATCGTAAACTGAAAGAGAAACAACAATCCTAATAAAATAAGGATTTAACAAAAGGAAATGTCTTTTCTGAAAGAGATCTTAATCACTAAATTTATAAAGAATGGTGGTCCAAAAAGGTCCAGCATCAGTGCCAGATTGACAAAATTTCGGATATCTATCCTTAAATGTATTCCGGGAATGGAAAGAAAAGGATTCAAAATGTTGTTCACACTTCCCTTTCAGAAGCTTACAGACTTGTCCCTTAAGAAAAGCATCGAATCTTAAAATAAAGAAGAATTTCTCAGAACATGATATTCAAGAATAGTGAGTAGCAAGTAAACCAGCCTCTCACTATATTGCAGTTTAAGATTCTCCAGCTCTTCCAGTGTAATAAATAATTGCAAGATGGCATTTCGCTAATCATACCTTCATAACAATTCATGTTCAAACTCAAAGTACATAAAAGTATCACTGACATGCGATGTAAACAAGTATTTACAGAAAAAAAGAAAGACCATCCAACATGATCATTTTTTGCCCTTACAAGTTAATGACAACAGGATACAGCAGATTTTTCTCAAGTTCTATCAGTATCAAAGGTCACCTTTCACAAAGCACAGTATTTTCACCACCATTGTGATTAAACTCTGGAAATGTAGAGGGGTTCCGGGTCCACTTTCCTTTGGATCCTGACAGCAAGTATAATTCAACAACGAAAGACAGATTGTCAATCCTTGCTATCATCCAAGTCTTAAATAGGCTAGATTCAGACGTAAGTAAAAGATAAGAACAATTCAAAAGAACTACTAATTTCATGGCTAATTATCAGCCTTATGACACATCTACAAATTGGTGTTAAATTTCCACCAGAAACAAAATTAGAGGGGCTTACTACAAAAGCTAGCAAGTTGCAGGTTAAGATCACCCAACCAAAGAGAAAGAAGAAAACACTTGATTTAGGAATTTGTCTTCATAACTAAGGTATACTGCACCAAAAAGAAGATACATCTTCGACCGATACACCGATACACTTTTAGATGAAGATTCTTCAAACTAGCTGCAAACCCTTCAAATACTGTTCTTCAGAATGCTAATCTTCTAAATACTCAAATTATATTAATCTGAGACTTCCTAGCATTTATACACTATCATGACCTTGACTTCTCATATTTAGAATTTTAATATACTTGTCAGTAAGCCGTAACAGAACTATAATGGGCAGAAGATATTTCAACCATCAAACTGATATGTCATTTTGAGTTCCTATCTTTGCAAACAAACATCCTTGGAGGTTATGTTAAATCGTCAAATGACTGCTTGAAACGATGATAATCATCCCTAATTTTCAAGTAGTTTCAGAATGTTGCCAGGACATGACAGGTTAAAACTTAAAAGCTGATAATGAGGACCAAAATAAAGCCAGCTATTTGACTTTTACACTTCTCTATAAACAAAAAAGTAAAAAAGAAAGGGGACTGCAAATCAAAGTAACGAAAGATGGCCAGTTCCACAAAACACCCAACTTCTTGAAACAGTCAGTGGTTCCAGGCTTCCAGCCATACCACCTTAGGAATGAGTGCATGTACCTAGCTCATCCTAATGCAAAAAGCTATCGTAATGCAAATATCTATTCCTGCAAAAAGTTATTCCTCAGCCATACGAACAGGGCGGACCCGAGTTATTTTCTGCAGAATGCTTCAAAAAGGACAGTCAATGGACAGAGCATCTACTCAGGTAAAAGCATCTAGAACTCGTTGATCAAACGAGGGTCCCAAACTACAGGTGTAGTTGGTCTTACATTTAAATGGTATTGTTTCCATGACTCATAACAAATTTGTGGATTTCCACATTTGTATTATCCGTTGTCTTATGGAAATTGAAATCTTTGCTACATGTTACCTTGCTTTTAGATGAGTAATACATATCAAGATATGAATTGATGAAATAATGATTTGGCAATGCACAAATGCCCATAGTAAACGAAGAGAAAAAAGAAGAAGAAAATGATGTTCTTCATAAAAGAATCAAAACTTGAATATGATTCTGAATACTAACCAATTGTCTTTGGCCCATGTAAACCCATCAGTATCTATCACATGCAAGCTTAAGGCATGTCTTGATTTGGGAGATTGGTTTTCAAAACTGTTGAAAACAGAAGTTAGAAAAGATTTTAAAAGAAACTAATTCATCAAATGAAATTGACAGATACAGCAGTTATAAACAACCTTTGATGTATAAGGTCACCATGTATAATCACCAAAGAACCAGACTTCACTTCCAATGCAACAAATTCCTTCTGATCATAAGATGGTGAAGGAAGGTCAAAATAAACCCCATTTCCATCTCTAATAAACCGCCTCTTCAGTCCATCTAATATGAAAAAAAAAACATATTAGAGAGATAATTAGATATATCTAACTATTCTTATAATGTTCATAAAAGCATTCAGGTAGAACAAAAAGGGCAATGAGGTTGAAAGCTACTTTTGTGCGATCCTGGAATCACCCATAGGCAACCATTAGTTATCGTTGCATCTTCAAGTGCTAGCCACAACCCTGTGCATGAAGTAGGTTCTGTGTAGATAAATGAATTATCCTGGTGTGGCACCACCTCTCCACCAATGCCTGGTTGCTACAGAGTAAATAGTACATGTCATGCAGCACAAACATTGATAAGGTTATAATATTCCTTAAGTATTGAGTAAAAGAAAATCATGTACAATGCAAAAGTAAGCACCCAGATAAATTCATTAATAAATGGACGGTATTAGATGATTTTTTCGATATATAAAATCCTTTAGTTAGTGGACATACAACAATATGGCATACAAATCATACAGGCTGGTTCCTCTGTATATCAAGTGATAAGAGCTTTGCAGTCAGAGGAGACGACAACAAAAAGATGTGAATCCTGACTAGTTGGGTAGTCTATGCGAACTGAACTTTTTCCTCCATTCAAATCTATTTAGTCTAAGATTCTTTGTTAAATATAGCTCATTCTATGGTTTTCTTTGCACATGCCCAACTCATCTCAATCGATTCCCATGTAGCTTATCCTCTATGAGTGTTGTTGGAGTTGGCTCAATTTGGACTTGGGCATTCGAATGGCCACAAGCCAGTTTGAACACCCAAGATCAAATTTGTGTTCCCTAGCTTCCGGCCATTGCCGTTTGAACATATCACAACTAGAGAGTTTCGAGGGGAGGCAGTGTTCGAAGTCTGTTTGAACAAAGCGGCATTTTTGGATCATTTCCTAACGCTTGTTTGAACAAGCTCAAAGCCGTTTGAACACACCGCGGGTTTCTTCCCCTCCAAGTTATATCTATAAATATTTTACGTTGGGTTTTAGGGCATTAAAAGAGAGGTCTTTGTAGCAAGAGGTTGGGTTTTAGGGCAATAAACTAGAGGTTTCATGTTTCAAATATACTGAAAGACATATAAAGAAGATTACAATATACATCTCTCATTAGACTAGAATCAGCATGAAAGTGACAAGTTACCTTAAATATGTACATAGATTGAATAACTGCAGGTCTCTTGTATCCTAATGAGGACAGCATACTACAGATTTTGTCAGAGAATGAGAACTTTCTGAATACTGGATCTAATTCGTGTAGAGCTGCAGCAAAATTCAAAGATAAGGTTAAATAGCTCAAGAAGTATATTCTAAAGAAAACTAAACTAAAACACATGCAAACACATGGACACTTAGCATGCAAACACACGGACACTTCTAAACCATGAACTAACACATCATATTCATGTCGCAAATATTGTTCCTTCAGCAGCCACTAGAAGCATGGCTCACAGAAAAGTTTCTCAGCATGGGTCATGATATATGGATTTTTTTTTCAGTTGGAGGATTGACCCTACATAATATTGTGGTTAATTAATGCATATTCTGGAAATGCCTTAGTCTACTTTACTACTGTATGTTATTTACAATAGGGAATACTTAAGTACTGTTGCTTCAGCCATAAATGTGTAAATTTAATGTAGACAGCAGTAATCTAAACTCTAAAGTTTAATGCCAAAGTATGTATGGGGTAGAATCCCCATGCAAGCACAAATTCAAGAGATTACTAATAATTCAAGATTGGAGAAAAGAAAAGGGGGAAAGAATCTTCTTGTCTTCTTCCTTTACTTTGTATGCACAGGATCTTCCTTGTGCTGAAGATGTCACACCAAAAAGTTTCCCTCTTATCAAGAAAATTTAAGGAGATCATATAAAACTGCCATCAATACAAAGTTACAAACCATGGCCAACTTTATTAATTGAGAGTTCCTTTGGCTGTTTCAAGAGTCCATCTTCTCCAAACGCCTTTTCTGCATGTGAAGATTTAATATAAGAACAAAAAATTTGGTTTCAGGAGATGTATTTCTCTTATAGAATGTCATCAAAATACTAACTTGATCAAAATAAAACTTTACTATGCATTTATCTTGAGATAAAATATTTACTTCAAATGATAAAATCCGGTCTTTCTTTCATGACACACAAACCAAAATGTTGCAAGAATAGCATACTACAAATTTCCTGTGCATCATATAAGTTACCTTCCGAGAATTGTGCTTCCACTAGGTGGTGTAATTTAGTTAGCAAGGGATGATAAGAATATGGTTGTCTGACTCCCACTTGAGTTATCAACTAGATGGGTATCACTACTAGCCAATTTAGAAGTCTAGGAAAACAAATGTGATACGATCCGGGTGTGCTAAAAGATGATATAAAATATATACTTTATATGTATATACGATTGTCTATTCCTTCATGATACTTTAAGGCTTTGTTTATTTGATAATGAATTAAACATATAACTTGAAACCTATTTAAAGATCCAAACTAGTTGTAGACTAATAGTTGAATTAGGTTTCAATGTTTCACTAACATTTTAAGTTTCATATCAGTTTCTATTACTACTTTTAAGAATTTATCGTATCCCTGTATCCGTATCTCCATATCCCAGTATCCCGTATCCCGTATCTGTATTCATGCTTCACAGCCTCTAGCAACCACCATTACCCTTGGCCGTCCGTCACCTTTCGACGACTGCCGCAACGCCAGATATTTACCGTTTTACCTCGTTCTGACCTTACTCTACTATTTTAATTATATCTTTACATCCATGCATCCGATTGACGTGAAACCAGAGCCATTAGAACTCTATCTCATGAGGTTACCACCACCTAAATTTTTATAATTTTTTTACATCTGGATCGGCTCAGGTCTGATCCGTAACAAAACGGAACCAATATTTTAAGATATTCTAGCATAGTAGCATGAAGAATAACTGTCAGTAAGTAATACCTAACCTTGTCATATTCTACATCTGTCCTTGATCCATCAGTTAGGGAGGAGGGAATAAGAGACGGGTGTTATTACAATTCTTATACAACTTTACACTGGTTTCGGGATATGAAAGGACAAAAAATTGTAATTTTGCAGACAGAATAAATCCTTTTGAAATTTCTTTTGTTTCAGTTGTCTTCTCTTATATTAAGCAGCACATAATTTGATACTTTAATCTGCTATGTATAAACTTGTATTCAATAAATCCCACCGTCCATGGGGCACAGGTGACATCAAATTTGTCACAACATTTCACAATATGGCTTTAATGCGCACTATGCCTGTCCACCTGAACTTATATAAATTAATTCAATCCAAATCACAGATAAACTACTTCTAGTACACCTTTCTGTAACTCTACCCTTTTCGAGAATAAAATGAAAGAAAAAGAATATAACAACAAGGGAAGCTGTCATGAAAGTTTTTGTCTTTGTTCCATTGTGCTAACAGTTTAGTTTCTGGGGCCTTCTTATAAAGTATAAACGGCTGAAAAGATAGCAAACTACTCACCCTCAAAGAAGAAGGAAATATTCTCGGCGCTATTCAAAAAGTAATTATCCTTGGCCTGCCGCTGCAATTGCAATAAAGTAAGATCACAACAAAAATTTAAAAAAAAAAATATCCCAATTTAATACTCCACCCACTTGCCTCACATCCTACTAAATCAATGGGGAAAAAGATCATACGTGATCCTTGGTAGAGAAGATAGTCGACGAGGCACCATCGAATCCCTCCAAAAGCTCCACCATCCGATCCCTCATCTCCTTCACCTCCCAATCACTCGAGAAGGATTCGAGCACCAAATACCCTGCCATGGAAACATCGAGCTCGAGTTAGCATCGGGTAAGGGTTTGCTTTGGATCTCGAAGCTTCTCTTACCGTTAGTGTTGAAGAAGTTGATTTGCTCGGCGCTGAGATTCCCGTCGATGCCCATGGTGACGGCGATTCCTACTTTCTCCAAGGGACCAGGATCGGATAATGTAAGAATAAGGCAAGAAAATTGACCATGCCACGGCCCACAAAGACGAAGACTTATTCGGCATCGGTGCCGATGATGCACACGTGGCACGCGCATCTCCGGCCACGCGGTATATAATAATATATATATATATATATATATATATATATATATATATATAATATTATCTTCTTGTCGATCATGAGCCCTTTGCTTTATCATATGCTTGATAAAATATTTGCCGTTCCCAATGATTTTAATTAATGTTGGGCAACCGAATGACAGTAAAAGAAAAAGAAAAATAGCGAAATAATTTGAAATATTAACTCAAACGTTAATAGAGTGAATTAAATTCATAGCCTTACTAAGCTGATGAGATCTAACCACTCAGTGTTAGATATTTTGAATGAGTAGAATAACTTATATGATAAGTTTGTAATCAACACTATGGCTTAATAATTAAATTTTGCCGGAATTAACTAGCAGAGCGCAGTCTGCTAGAAAAAGCGAATAATCTTATTTCAGTCATGAAGTTGAGTTATTAGTTGATGTGCTTTGCCTGCATAAAAGTATATGATGATGTGGGAGATGGCAAGCCAATAGAAGGAGATTATATAACTAACAACTAGGAAAGTATTGGAGGAAAAAAAAATGAATTAAGATAGCCCAAGTACCAACTTGTAATACTAAGACAAACCACAGAAATCTACACACAGAAAAGGGTCTATGATGTAATGTATATGAAGTATCAAACAAGTATTAACAAGAATAGAAAATAATGAGCACCCATTAAATGTAACTCCAAAACATAGAAGATCCTTGATGTAACAGTAGCTGATTTCTCAAGAGATCTGTGGCGTATCAAATTAATCTTCCTTCGCGGACGAAACCTCGATTGTAGAGAGGGAACTCAAAAAGAAAAGCTACTTTGAACCATGCAGGCAAGTTTCCATAAATGAAAGGCGGCAGAGGAATAAGAGGGCTGAAAAGAAAATATATTATCATCATAAGTTATTCTACACTCTCGAGATTATTAGTAATGAGATCTAAATACTAGGGGACAATAAAAGAGGCTCACCTAGTAGTGTTCTTGTAGGCACGGTACTCTGGCACGCTGCTGAATCGTTTATCTGCTGATTCCTGCTTGGAGGAATAGATGAAACAATCAGTCATTGGAGATATTATCAACAGAAAGGAATCCTGGAACTAAAATCAGCAGATATAGTCCTTAGTATGTAAGAGTGGTTCCAGACCTCAAGAAGTGGGATGCCACTAACAAAAAGAAGCAGCAGGGTTAGGAATATAGGTCCAAAAATCACAAGCCACTCAGCTCCTCCTAGAATAGGCGTGGACGCCACGAATATTCCCCACCAAAGGAGCATCTGTACTTGCATCAGATGAGAATGTGGAGATTGATCAGTTCCTATTCAAAATTTTCTTCATGAACATATATGAAACCAGCATGACAAACATGAGAATTGTTACAGAAGAAAATAGTCAAGCAAGCCCCAAAGGTGAGGACGTGAAGAAGTATTCTCCTAGAAAACAGTTGGTATATAAAATTAAAATGAGTAACACAAATGGAAATAAGATATTCTCAATCATAGAAATAAATATTAAAGGTGCTTCTAATTAGTACTCTATAGTATATACCTACTTACTTGCAAATAATTACGGAATAAGATTTAAATCCATATTCAGAAACAAGTCAAAGAGAGGCATAGAATGTTAAACCAAACATACAAATGCTTCCTTGCACTGGTCCTGGCAGCATGAACTTTTTTGCTTTATAAACATTTAAAAATAGATAACAAGGAAAGAAGAGCAAAACAAAACTAACCTCACCAAAGTAATTTGGATGACGAGAATATTTCCAAATTCCAGCGTCACACCACTTCCCTTTGTTAACAGGAGAGTTTTTGAAAATGAGCTTCTGCTGATCAGCAGTTGCTTCGATAAATATGCCCACTCCCCACATTATCCAGCCAATGAAATCTTGAGGTTTGACAGAGGGATTTCTGTCACTAGCATTCACAATTGTGAGAGGCAAGCTGACGGTCCACACCCAAACAGCCTGCCATGGATGAGGATTAAGAGGTCATTTTGCTTGTTTGTATTTTTATTCAGAATAGCAACTGGATTTTCTTAATTAGTAATTTGCGATTTACAACCTGGAATAACCAGAAAACTGCCAACTTCCCCAAATTATTACGCATTTCATCGAAACGACGGTCCTCTCCCCAATTCATAATCCTAGATTGACAACGTAGAACATCAGATGCACTCTTGACAAATGAAAGCACACAATTAAACATATATTGCAGTAGATGGGTACTGATCAGAATTTACTAAACGTACCTCATTAACAAAAACAGTCCCAAGCGAAGACCCCAAACCACTACAAGAGCTGTCAGAACAACCTGAAAAATGGAGCTTGATGCTTACAAAGGCAAAAGAAATTACTGCAATTGTAATTTATCTGGGGCAACATACAGTCATATAATCATGCAAAAATTTATCTGAAGGGAAAGGTCAACATAAATGACAAGTAGACTTCTTTCAATTAAGCATATAAGATGCTTAATAATGCTAGAACCACAAGATCTATGATTACAATCGAAATGTTGTTACTAAACATGCATGACTCTGCCTATATTTAAGTGCCATAGATATTTGGCAGAATTTTTAAAGTCAAATCAAGTTCTAGTATGTTAATCAGTTCTAGTTTTGAAGGAAGAAAACATCAACAACAAATTATATATCCTGTATTGCAATTGCTTTTCATAGAAGTAAATAAATTGTTCAACTTCTCATGTGCCATATTCATGACTCAAATCGAGTTACGACAAAGGAAAATTTTGACTGAAATCATGCAACTCTCAACTCTTAAGCAATGCCCAACTTATTCACCATTTTATTTGCATTAAAAAACTTGAAACAAATTGTATTCTATGCAGTACGGCTGTTTACCTGTCGAAAATGCCATGCTCCTTTTACAGCAAGTGTTAGAATAGCAAGGATGACAAAATTTGTGCTACCTGCAGAAGGAAAAAGAGTACATCAAATACACCACAAAACTATACTCAGTGCATCCAACAAGGGAAAAAGAATAACAAAAATTCAATTTATTGAATAAACCACATTTAGGTGGTTCAACGAAAATGACCGCCACAATTATCGTATCATCATAATTATATTCATTCTAGTCTCATGCATATTCCTAGTAAGTAATAACTAATATTATACAAATGAAGCACAAGTTCAGAGTGAAATTTCATTACATCTATGACAAAGCGATATGAAAGAAGAGCTGACAGGCATAGGCCAATTGGATATATTATAATTAATTCCACTAAAAGTGCTTTTTTCACAACTATCAAATAAGTAATTACGCGTTAGTATGTTATATCCTGTAAACATCTAGTCGATTACGGATATAATGATGATAAGTAGAATTTGTGCTTGTTTTCATGGACTTAGTCAGTTAGTTGATGACAAAAAAAGGTTATTCAGCAGGAAGGTTTGCAACCCCCCATGTTACCCTGTGCCAACTGGCACAGGCTATTCAGCAGGAAGGTGTGCAAATCCATGCTGCAAAATGTTGGATGGAGCTATAATGTCGACAATCTGTAAAAAAGCAAAAGAGGGGGCATCCCACTATACAACGCTCCCACAAAAGTAGGTCTGGGGAGGAAACCTATGACGGGATTAATGGCAGCGTTCTTCATACCATCTATTATTATTACATCAGAAAAGCAACCCATCCTCTGAGTTGCCTTAAGTTATTTCTTTTTCTTTTTTTGACAAAAGGCAGAAGCTCTGTTTCATTGAAACATTAAACAGAACATCCAATTACAACTAGAACTGCCTTAAGTTATTTCAATCTGTCTTGTATAACAGTTCAGATAATAGATTTGCAGATTCCATGGTATGAAAACTCAAGATTAACGTATTGTATCTAGATATGCAATTTCTATAAAAAGAATTCTGCCCAGAAAGGGGACCATCGGTATCTTACAGAAAGCACTACGCCTTGAATATTAAGCAACTTTACGTATTCTTTTATTCCATTCTTTCCTTCCTACTTTTGATTATTTAAATGGGATCTTAGTTAGCACATTACCAAATCTTATGACTCATCAAGCTAAATCGATCAGAACCAACTAGAATTGCAATTCCAATAACTTCAACGAATCACCAAACAATCAAACACTCAAACCGTATGCAGGGGCATGACAACAAAATCATTTCATATGACACGAAATTTGGCAACAAGGAGATTCTGGGAGATCGAATTACCGGCGAAATCAGTGACCTTGTCAAATTTGAGGAGGGCTGTTATTATGAAGAACAGCAGCTGGTATCCTACCTGATATTTACAATTAGCTCGTGAATATAACCAGAAACATCCAATCCAAACAACAATTACATCTTTAAAGAGCGAGAGAGAGAGAGATTACAGTGACAATGGCGGTTAGGGCCAAGAAATGGGAGTCGAGGACAGTCCCCATTCGCGCTCAGGGAAGGAGAATGCAGCACCGCGTTCCGATTGGATGTGTTCTTCTAAAACCAGGCGGCATGTGGTTGGAGTTTGTACACGGCATATATGAGCTAAAGAAACGGGGCCAATTATGCGCCGTCTTGGTACACGGTAGAAACTTTCAAAACTCTGACGGAGGTTTTGGGCCGGGCCTAATTCCCATGCCCAGTTTGTTATGAGGCCCAACTAGTTATTTACTCTACCAAGGGAAGCTAAGGAGCATTTATATAAAAAATTAGGATTTTTATAAATCACACCTTACATTTTTTTTCTATTTTATAATCCGCACTCCGTTTTGGTGATTTTATAACATGATCCCTCATTTTTCCTATAATGTTCATTTGACACCCTGAGTTAACTTAATCTAACTATAATCAAACTGAATGATACTAGAAAGATAATATTCTGTTATAATCCATTATGTAATTTATAGTACTTATCTCTAATTTTATTCATAACATGAGCATCCATACTTATTGCTTTTTTTCAAACCATGGAGAATATCACCTAAATGCCAAGCTAATCTTAGAGCTTTCAAACTCCAAGTGATGGAGATCTTAGAGCTTCTCAAACGCTAAGCTGATTTTGTTGCTTGCGACCTCAAAGAAAGGGAGAGATACGAAGAAAATTTGGGAAAAAATGGAGAAAAAAAATGAGGGTTTATATTATAAAATCCTTAAAGATGGGGTGCGAATCAAAAAATAGGTAAAATATAGGGTGTGATTTATAAAAATCCCTAAAAAATTTCTTTAGTTTTTAAAATAATCGAATATAAATTATATAGTATAAAAAATAAATGTATTTAATAAATTAAGAGATCAATCTTATTGTTACTAAATTTTGTATTTTTTTACAAATAGCTCATAAAACTTGTACAAAATATAGCTAGGTTTTAAATCGTACCTGACATCAATTTGTACTAGCCCTTTAATGGGCTAGCATTTTGGCAAAACATTTTTAAAATAAAGGTCAAATTTTCACATTATCGTAATTAATTAGTGGTGAGTAAAACTATGAGAAGATGTACTAGAGAGAGAGAGAGAGAGAAAAAAAACCGTTGGCCCATACAAATTTTTATAATTATAGGTGAATTATTATTATACTTTTAATTTTATCATACCAGTTATGTAAATAGAATTGTGAAAAATGCACCACACCACATGGAAGAGCTGAGGATTCTTTGTCCAAAAGAAATAGAAAAAAAAGGTTAAAAAATCATTTCCTTGTAAGAGGAGAGCTGAATCGATTACACAATCATCCTTCAAAAGCTCATGAAGGTGCGATGGACACCTTGTCGACCTGCACAACGAACTCAAGCGTAGCTCCGGCGGGAATCTTGACGGGCGACCCAAAGTCAGCGCCGTCATCTCCAAAGCCCAAGGCAGGAGGAACTACCACTCTCCTCTTTCCGCCGGCTCTCATGGATCTCAGCACGTATTCCACACCCTCACACATCCCTCTACTGTAAGGCCTAGAGCCCATCACCAATGCTAATGGTCTCTTCCCTTCTCCGAACGTGTCCACGAACGCCTCGCCATTGCCGCCGCCGCCGACTACTCCTCCCTGGAGGTCTATCACCACCAGGTCTCCCGGCCTCGGTGAATCCCCGCCACCCACTCTCATCTCATAGTATCTGAACCAAACATATTAAAAAAGAGGCTATATTACTGGTATTATTAACATTTGAGTTGTAATTTATCAATCACTTTTGGTTATCAAAATATTCGGAGTGCATTTGATCCAAATTATAACAATTTCAAAAATATAGTGTCAAGTCTGTACCTGATGCCATTGGGTAGTATGACCTCTTCCTCCTTCTCCACATCCCTGCAGAGAATCAAAAATGATAACAATCCAATTCACAAATTAAAGGGAAATATATATATATATATATGTATACCAAGTTGATCAAGTTTTAGTATATGCTAACTTGGTATTAGCTTGCTGCTGCGACGCCTCGAAGCGGGTCTTGACCTGCTCTGAGACGACGCCGGCGGCGAGGAAGGCGACCCACGCGAGTCCGGCGCCGATGCCGAAGCGTCTCGTTAGGCTCGACGTAATCCAATCCGTGGACTCTGCTGCCAGTTTTGGCTTCTGCAGTGGCTTTGGAGGAGATGGAGAAGGAGGCTGTGACTGGGCTTGCATGGGTGGCTGCTGTTGGTTTGGAGGCGGAGGTGGAGGTGGACGTGGGGATTGGGATTGGGAGCATGAGAGCTGTGGCTTTGTGGGTGGGAGAGTGAGGAAGGTGGGAGATCCAAGGAAAGCAGCCATGGTTAATTGCTTTGGAGGAGGAGGAGGAGGAGGTGGAGGAGGGAGAAAGTTTGGTTTGAGCTCAGAGGAGATATGAACACTTTAATTGGGCTAAGTTTTAGCCACTAGTACTCCAAAAGCCTTATCTTTATCCAGAAGACTGCCCCTGCCCCCCACCCCCTGTTCCTTGTTGTAGTAGTAGCTTTCATAAGGATAGCTCTATTAATTGTAAAATGACCAGGATACCGGACCATTGGAGTACGGTGATGGCCTAATTGCATAATTAAAACTAATTTCAAGGTTAAGATTAAATTAGAGACTAATAACAAGCCATGCACTTGATAGCAACAAAAGAAATAATATTAAAGCTTGAAATCGAGCTTCTTTCGGTATAAACTGAGTGAAACGTGGAGTAAGTAAAGCTTCTATTAAGTATATAGAGTACATGAATAACACACCCATTCCTACATTAGTTACATGAAAAAGAAAATTCTTCCAAGTTGCATATAGATATGGTATTGGTTCAAAGTGGACCAGGAAACACTCCCATCTCCCTTTGCTCGTTCCACTTCACAATCTGCAAAGACCACCAACGCTTGTATGATCAAAAGACATGCAAATTAATCCATTAATCCACGCCAAAAAAGAAGGAAAAAGAAAAAAAGAAGACAGTTAGAACAAGCAGCTAGCATCACAAACACGACAAACAAAGCTTCTCACCCACTCGGTCGGACAGAGCGACCGGTACCACCGCGCGAACTTCTCGCACTCCGGCGAGTCGGGACCCTTGGCCTTAACACAGCTGAAAGCATCAACGATTAACAGCAGAAGCATAACATGAGAAAGGAAAGAGCAGCGTACCTCGCTAAGTATATATATACATGTTCACGTATACTATTGAAATCTCTCGGCTTAAAAAAGTACAAATTTAGCTCTTAATTTAATTATTTATTATATGACTTACTGGTGGTACTCGAGGTAGCGAGAGTAACAGTGCCGAGTTTGGTTGGTGAAAGGGAAACGGGCGTCGGAGGGGACGGTATGGAGCTCGATGACGCCGTCGGGCGGTGGTGGGGGAGCGTCGGCGATGGAACCAAGCTCGTGGGCCGGACGAGGAGCCTGCTCGCCGGTGGCCACCCGGTTGACGTCCCTCGCCCTCATCTTATCGTGAGGATCCACCACGTTGGCCTCCATACTCTTTAACTACTTTGCTCTCAATATTTGCTTAGAAAGGTTCAGAAGCATCTCTACATTTGTTTGATCTATTTATACGATTATCTGTTTGTTTCTAGTAACGTTAAGAATCACCGAGATAGGAGAAAGTGGAGGACTCACAGTGGCGGTGTTTAAACACGTGTCCAACATTTGCATTGTAATGGTTTTGATAAGGGTTACATGGGTTCCATACATTGTCTATAAACAAAATTCATGTACATCAGTGCTAGTCAAATCGGTATCTTAAAAAGATGGATATGGTTTAATGATCCATCAAAAAACATGAAGGATGCTACTGCTGCAACCTGATAGATGGTAACATTTATATAGACTATAAAGGCCATCGTTAATCCAAACTATTACAAACGTACCAATGGGTAAACACATCTGGAAGTTTACATGTTAGAGAACACCATCACCAAAGGAGGCAATAATGCTTTTGCTGAACACCTCATTAGGAGGAAAATAATCCACCCAACTCGACTAGCCAAGAGGAGGAATAATGTCTACAGTATGACATGGTAGCCGGGCATAAAAAACAATAGAACTCTTTAAGATTATCGGGTCACCTTGGAACAGATCAATATAGCAACAAGGCAATGTGACCTGCAGAAAATAAAGCAGCTGGGAAGATCACGAAAATAAGAGAGCATAGTACAGTATAAACATGATGCAGCAGAAATTTGGGAACTTTAGAGGTTGCAGCATCAAGAGCACTCTTATCGAACTAGAAGAAGGATATGTAAGCTTTTAAGTTAGGAACTGCATTCACATAGTAACATAAGATACAATCTTCTATTGATAAATTTTAACCATGCTGGTCCTGAAGGATGACCGATACAGTTGCAACTAAAGAGAACTCGTCGTTCCAGATGGTGACATACCTGACGTCAAAAGTAAACTCTTGAATCTAGGTTAGAGGTATCAGTAGGTCAATCGATTACAGAAGGTTGACCCTACCAGATTCTTCGTTGGCCTAACCAAGGCACAAGAATTGATCAAAATAAAATAAGGCACAAACTTTCTACGGAATATACCTCAATCAAACAAGTATATCCTCATCACATAGTAAGAAATAAGTTCCAAATCCAAGCAGCAGTATTGTCCCAACGTTTCACTATGGTACTTGATGGATGGGTTAATCAGTAAATGCTCTTCTTAAGCAGGAATGCTGCAGTAAATCCAAGTTCAGGTCAGATGTCAAACCCTTTCTCCTATTTAGTGAACATCAAATCAGCAAGTAGGAATAAGAAATATGTTAACATGATGTTCACTATGCAAGAGCTTATCATCAGTTATCACTACATCTATTATGGGAAATAGACAACCTGGATCTTCAAAAGCCCATGTTTACATATTCTAAAAGCCCTAATTTGTCAACCTGGACCTTCAATAGGACCTCAATCTGACCTGTCTCAGACAAACAACAGGCCATAACATAGGGTGAGTATTTTGAAATCCAATGTTTTAGGTCATGTGAGATGCGAACAGTCGAGCAAATGTATAGCACATATACAGCACCAGGTTGCATATGCTGGCACATGTGTTCCTACGGATATTCAAGTTTATAAAGTTAGAAAGAACTATGCATATCCTATTAAAAATATGGAAGACTGATAACTCAAGTTGATATATTAGCAATATTAAAGCACAGGAAAAGGCTTCAGTCGAAAGTAACAAAAGATCTCGACACACAAATAAGTTCTAGGACTCTGTGAGTTGATTCTACTAGGTGTCCCCAAGGAAGAACAAATGCATATGGGGCCGAAGAACAAACATGGATGCATCAACCAGAACTCAGAGCACAGCTTCAAGATCAACAAAACCATATGATGCCAGGAAACAACAAACTTATTCTAGTAATTGCTTTGCAACGACAAAGACCTACATGTTCAAATCATAAGTTATGCCTAGTTAAGTATATTCCTCAATGATACTTATCCTAGTAAATGATTAAAAAACAATAAGGACATTCAAGTCAAAAGTCTATACTCGGGAATGCCTAGTTAGATAAATCACACATGGTTAGAACTTGGAAATTCCACCAAGAAGGAAAAAACCAAGAAAATTTACTCTACATATATTTACCACATTCATAATCAAAGCAGATAGTAATATATCTTGTTTGCTTCCTCTTCTTTCACAGGCCACCAATTCCTAAAATCAGATTGCTTAGATGTGATTCAAGAATAGTGATAGATAACAGTAAGAGAAGGGAAAAAGGCAACCTAGAACAACTAAAAGTCCAACGTTCTTCACAAGAATGGAAAGCTCCCCCACATAACATAAATACTGCATATGCACAACAGAGAGGATAAAAAATAAAGACAGTAAGCTAGAAAATATGTCCCTCTAGCATCTATGCTTCAAGTTCCCTGGCATATTCTACCTTAAATATCACTAAACTAAGATATAATAATCTGAGGAAAAGACAAAATACTGGACAAACTATTCAAGATTTGGCACAACAAAGAACACCAAAGGTCAAACAGGAAATAAAATGAAATAGAAGACTTCAGGGATTGGTAATTTAGATCAACAGATAGATAATTTTAACATAATGACAAACAATATCAGTAATCCATACAAAATCATACATCTCATATTAGAGGAGTTTTAAAATATTCCTACTACATTATCTAATCAGCACAAAAGACAATGTACCTCAGGGCTGCCATCATAGCATGCTACCTTCTCCCTTATAAGGGGGATTCACATAGAGGAGCTGATGGCACTGAGAAAATCAGAATGACTACGGTAGATTATGGTCCTTATTGCACATCCAGCACACTTCCCAATCTTCAATGTGCAAAAACAGTATCGTTCCGCCTTGGAGGCCTGTCAGGTATTGACCCTGGCTTAAACTTTGATGCCTCATGTCTGGCGAGCTCTGGAGGCACTGGGCTGTTGCTCTGTATAAGCATCTGTTTCAGATCATAGAAAACATCAGAATCATGCAGAGTCAAAAATGTAGTCGCCACTCCTGTTTTGCCAGCACGGCCTGTTCGTCCAATGCGATGTGTGTACATGTCAATAGAGGATGGCATTTCATAGTTGATGACGTGAGCAACATCAGGAATATCAATTCCACGCCCTGCCACATCAGTTGCAACAAGAACATTAAATCGCCTATTCCTGAATCCCTCGAGGCTGATCTCACGCTGATCCTGAGACTTCCCTCCGTGGAGCGTGGTCACCCTAAAGCCCAACCTGTCCAAGTCCTTAGACCGTGCATCTGCCGACTTTTTCGTGTTGCAGAACACTATGGCCGTCTTGTCCCCGAGGTCATTAAGCATTTTCTGAAGCCTGGGCATCTTCTCTGACTCCTTCAACATGATTACATGCTGAGTGATGAGATCGGTGGTCTTGCCCGCCGTACCAATAGTCACAACAACTGGATTCCTCAAGTACTTCCTAGCAAGTCGCTCCACTGCCGTGGGCATGGTGGCACTAAACATATAGGTAGTTCTATAGATCCTTTTCTCATCGAGTTCCTCATCCTCATTCTCAGGCTTCAAATTGCTTGAAGGCATGGCATCCAGAACTCCTACAACTTGCGGCTCGAAACCCATATCAATCATCCGATCAGCTTCATCGAGAACCACATAGTTACACTGGTTGAGAACAGCATATCTTCGCTCCAAACAGTCCAGAAGACGACCAGGAGTGGCGATCACAACCTCGCAACCCTGCCTGAGCTTGAAGCCTTGCTCCTCAATGGACTGACCACCAACAATAGACACAACCTTAATCCCTAAATAATGCGCAAATTTCACTGTCTCATCCTCAATCTGCTGCGCAAGCTCACGGGTTGGTGCCATGACTACAGCATATGGCCCCTCGGCTTCATTTTCCTCAGTCATGGGAGGCAGCCTAGTTATGTAGGTAAGCATAGGGAGGACAAAAGCAGCGGTTTTTCCAGACCCAGTTTCTGCAATCCCGATCACGTCACGCTGCTGCAGGCCAAGTGGAATGGCCGCCATCTGAATCGGAGATGGCGACTTGTATCCGGCTTTCTCCACAGCCTTATGGAGCTCCGGGGTGAGCTTGCTCTCTGTCCAGTTGCGCATAGGACGCGGAATGCGCGATCCCTTGTAAGAAATATTGAAATCCTCTCGAAAAATCCGCCAATCCCTCTCGGTCATCTCCTCAAGCTTCTTCTCCGACCAATGGCGGTCCACGCGCATGTCGAACGCATCATACATGTCAGCAGCTGCCTCCTTCTGCTTTTGTGCCGCCACCTCCTCAGGCCGCTCCTCCACACCCTCTTTACGCCGGATCTCCTCCCGCGTCTCCTTCTCGTGGCGCGCAGCCTGCTTCTTCTGCTCACGGCGGTCAATTCCCGCGAGGAATCCGCGCCCGAATAGAAGCCGCGCCTCGTGCGGGTTTTGGTACAAAACGTTCATGTCGCGGGAGGTATCCTCGGTATTCTCCCAGTCGAACGAAAACCTAAATTTCTCGCTGGGTTTGATGACGCGTTTCTTGGGCTTCTTTGAACCTAGGTACTGCTCCTTAATGGAGTCCAGCTCCTTCTCCCGCTCGCGCTCCACCTGCTTCTCTACTCTCACCTTCTCGCGGCTCCGGGATTCCTCGTCGCGGTCGCGGTCACGCTCACGGCGGCGATCGCGATCCCGATCCCGATCCCGATCCCTATCCCGATCCCGATCCCGATCCCGATCCCGATCGCGGTCGCGGTCCTTGTCGCGATCGGAGGAGGAGGGTTTAGTGTTTGAGGATTGGGACTGAAGTATGGAGAGGGAGGAGCGGCGCTGGTCGGCGACTTGCTCTTGGCGGCGGAGGAGGGCGAGGCGTTCGCGCTCGGCCTTGGTGAGAAAGACGGGCTTGGGGGGGTCTCGGTCCTCCAAGGAGCGCTTCGTGGCCATGGAAGATGATGATGAGGAGTACGGAGACGAGGCTCGCTTGGTTAAGAGCAGGAAGGGAAAGGTAGACGAAGGTTCGAGAGATCGAGAGAGAGAGAGAGAGAGAGACAGAGAGAGAGACAGAGAGTGGACGGAGGGATTCGGCTTAAGGATGAGATGGGAGAAATCAGGGTTTCTTTGAAATAGATTTGGCAATCACTTAATGGCCGAGAGACGGAGATGATCGTCGATCGGACGGTTCAGATGTCCTTCATATAAACCGTCGTAACTACGGTGTTAATAGGATACGGGTTTATATAAGTGGATAACCCGATCTAGTAGTATCCAATATATATATAACCAATTGAGCAGTGACTTTATCATAATATTTAGAGTTCAAACATTGAATGAGAAAGAATAAATTCATTAGGAATTCAATCTCTTCATAAGAGAGTTTTTGACCAAACTAGCCCTCTTCCGAAATTTTCTTACCAGAATAAACTACCTTCAAATTTATTTACCAAATAGGATCTAATTTACTGTAGCCCTAATAAAAACGGTAAACTAATCAGCGTTTTTTTCTGGACAAAAACACTAATCAGTTCAACGTTCTTGTTAAGTCCTAAAACGTTGATCTGCTAAGCATTTTATGTGTATAAATTCTTTTAACTTAATATTTCAATAATTTAGAAAAAAAATTATCTGGCGATAAAAATGCTAATCAGTTTAGCATTTTTATTAGGACCAGAGTGAATTAAACCTTATTTAGTAAATAAGTTTGAGGGTAATTTATTTTGATAAAAAAAAAATTAAAAAAATGAGGCTATTTTGGTCAAAAACTCTACAGAAGAAAGTAGTGTGTTAGTCAGTATATCTGAACCTTAACACCAGGATTCCAGAAAATCCAATGGCAACGTTAGAACAGTCAGTACCTGTTAAGAGTTAAATGCAGCCATAAAGAAGATCTAGCTATAAACTTTTCCCAATGATTGCTGAAAGTTAAATCCTTCAAACAAGCGCCGTCGGCGGCGCATGAAGAGAGAAGACATGAATAAATGAGTCCACTGTAGGGAAATAAAATAAGTACCTAAATAGTTAGAGCAGGTAGTCAAATATAGAATTAATCATCAGTATAAGGAGCAAATCTAATAACCAAGTAGAATTGTAACAGAGGAAAATATATGACAGTACTTAACTAATGTGCTTATAAGAATGTTGGATTTTTCATCTTCTCGCTGCCCTTTTACAGTAACAGAACGTCACTCTGGAATAGGTATTATTATTCTACTTTCTAATATAAAAAAGAAAGAGTTAAAGCCTAATATAAATTATTCTAACATTTAGTTTAATATTAATATAAAAATAATTATTATATTTGATGTGACATAAAAAATTAATATTAAATAATAATTAGTGATATTTTAAATCAAAATGATGAAAATATTCTTAAGTATACGTTAAAAGTAGCTGTGCAAATAGTACAATAGAATTTAATTACAAATCTGAAAAAACAATATTCTATCTTATTTAAAGCCTATAATAAGCTTAGATGAAATGGTTTCCCTCACAGATGCGTAATTTGTTTTTATTTTTTCTTCCTATTTTTTATATTTTCACTTTCAAACTATTTCTATATTTTCCTAGCATTAGGTTTTTTAACATAATTAGTGAATTCAACAAGTTGGTACAAGAAGATATTATTACAAAATACCAAGAAAGATTTGATGAACTGAAAGCTCTTATGATGATTAAAAATAAATACTTCACTAAAGAGTATTTTATCCAAAGTTTTATTAGTGAGTTGAAAGATGACTTTAAGCATATGGTCTATATGTTTCACCCTTATACTTTCCATCAAACTGTTTACATTTTCTTTTCTTTTTTTAAAAGAATCAAACTGTTTACATAGAAAGTCTAAAAAATGCAAGAGCATGTTGTGGAATTCATAAATAATTGCATCAGTCACACCTCTAAATTATTCCAAAGCAAGAAATTGCTCATACACAGACTCACTACACTAATCCTACCTCCATTCCAAATACTGTTGCCAAAACTAAAGTGCTGTCAAAACAAACAAGTCACTTCAGTGTTCCAAAGCACCCTATTACCAATCCCATTATTGACACTCTCACCTGCCAAAATGAGAACAAGAACAGAAAATGAGCTTTGCTATAACTGTGATGAAGTATGGGAAAGGGGGCCACAAATGCATTAAACAATGGCTGTTCATGATAAATTTGGATGAGGATGATTCACCATAATGTGAAGAAAAGGAGCCAGAAAAATATTATAGTTGACCACTCTGAACCAATTATTGAAATTTTCCTTAATGCAGGGCAAAACTCCTCCAACACAATTATAATCACCGGCATGCTAAACGCAAAACCCATTTGCATCTTGGTGGACAGTGGTAGCACTCATAGCTTCTTAGACCCAAATGTTGCAAAGGCAAACCACTGAAAACTTGAGGCAATTATTGAAATTTTCCTTAATGCTATAGCAGGGCAAAACTCCAACACAGTCGTAATCACTGGCATGGTAAACGCAAAACCCATTTGCATCTTGGTGGACAGTGGTAGCACTCATAGCTTCTTAGACCCAAATGTTGCAACGGCAAGCCACTGAAAACTTAAGTGTGCTACTCCTCTGCAGGTTATCATGGCAAATGGTCAAAAACTCATTAGCTCTTCCAATTGTTCATCATAATAGCACCATCTTGACCTCCTTGAAGAAACTGCCTTCAGGAGTTCCATCCTTCAAAGAACCGCCATTGCGGCGCATGAAGATAAGAGGCACAATGGAGTGACAAATAAGAACCCTTAGGTTTTATGGAAATGCAATAGACATGATATTCCACAATCATTTGTTAACCCAGAGAGCATCTGTCATTTAAAGGTCACCCTCCTGCATGACTATCTGTAAGGTAGACTGTAAATTAGATTAATTTAATGGGATAATTGTCAAAAATCACTAAGAAAACTTGTTTACCGGAATTCAACCATCTGGTCCACCAGACTGTTGGAGAACGAAAGTTTTTACGAGACTCCAGACTCGGCTGACTACTCCATTCGACATACTTGAAAAAGCTTGTTTTGCAGCCTTTTGTCGTGCTTCAAGGGCTTTGGCATCACTTAGTAGTAGTTTCAAAGCTTCCACTAGTTCGATTTCTCCAGACACCTGCAAATATGACAAAATGATTCATTGAGTGGATGGAAACAAAATGTTCCACTGAAACTGTTCCTAATCATTAGTTAGTGCTGACAAGAGGAACTTGTATGTTACATAAAAGGAAAAACTGAACAAGTGTTCAGATGCTAAATCCTATGTTCCAAAATTGCCATAAATATGCAAAACTTGTATGTCATGATACTTCCTGCGGAGGTGATCACAATACAAGAACTTATATTGGCAGCTGCTAGTGTAAATTAGAGGAGTAAAACATGTAAGTATATTTGGTCCAACATGTTGAAATCTTCAACGTAGACAGATCAACAGGTTGAGCAGAGCAGGAAAAAAACCAAATGACTAGATTTGGCACCAGTCCTAGATTATTGAGCTAGGATCTTTTCAGCTTTGACAAAATAAACATGAAAAAGTTACCGATTTCAACAGGATGAGGGAACTATTGCGAACGTTCACAAGTGAAGGCATGTACGAATTTACTTGGCATATAGCGTATACTTCAATTGTCAGCTATAGATGCTTAATGTATTAGATAAGGAAAAAAGAAACTTCCCTCACCTGTGCAACTGACAATAAGTTCGATCGTCTCATCTCCATTAACATATGGGAGAAGTGCCCAACATGGGGACCTGGAAGTGAAAGATTGAAGAATGTCAGGTACCATGAATCATAGAGGAAGAAACAAAATGACAGTTGGACTTGTTGTGGCATATGCATCACCAGTCAAAACAGCACAACCTGCTGCAGCAGCCTCAGATATATTATGACCAGCTAAACCAGGTAAAAAAGAACCCCCAATCACTGATATTGGAGTAACTCTATAGAGAGTTCTTAATTCTCCTGTATCAAAATTATCAGAAACAGATAGATATTTGCAACATTAACAAAACGCTCAAGAGTAAATGATTCCACTATATGGAAACAAAATAAGAATATATATTGTTAGAAAATACCCAAATATAGAATTAATCAGCAATAATATAGCAAATCAAATAACCAAGTACAACTGTAGCAGAGGAGCAGGAAAAATATGAACTGACAAACTTAAAATGCAAGATAATGAATGTCATTTCATAATACTCCCAGGAAATCCAATAAATGAAGCCCAGATAATGGTACCTACCTAAAGTGTCAACCACATATACATTTGTGCTACAAGTGATCACTTCATTTCTAGACCTGAGTGCAACATTCATTCCTTGTCTTTTCAGCGCCTGCAAGAAACCAATGAGTTTTATAAGAATGTTCATTATCACCTGTATGCTTCCTTTCAGGGCAAACAATTATATATTTTGCCCCTAAGTAGACATCTTCTAGAGCATCCTTCTATCAACAGAAGTCATCTCTGTGCATCCGTTTGTTTAATGGTTTTATGGTCAAGTTTCATAACATTAAATTTGAGCATCTCAATCCTAATTAATGCAGAACTTGTAGCCACTAAATGGACAAATAAAGTAAAATGAAAATTAGTATGTAAGCAGAAACAAGGTTTCAAGCAACTAGAGCTGCAAAGTATGTCCAAATTGGGAAAGATAGAAAAAGATCACTAACATAAGAATCAGTTACATACTAAGGCAATCTTTTGTCCATCTTGAGGATGCCTCGTCACAAGAATCATAAGTGAGGTAGGGTACATCATGATTAACTGACTGTGAGCCCAAACCATGACTGCAACAAAAATAGAAGCATTACAAAATTACAATTGAAAATAAGTTACAGGACCATATTGTACAGAAGCACTGCAAAAGATGCATCATATGTAAGGGAAATCCTAAAAGGCTAAAATGCAATTTTGCTTCATTCATCCAATAAATCTTCAAAGTCAAAATTTAGATACAAACAAACAAAAAAATTGAATAAAGTTTAACCAAGAACATCAGAGGTTGGTTAAAAATAGAGAGATATAAAACTGCCATTCAGTTCTCAAAAGTAACCATTGATGACCGAGAGTTTAGGCCCTTAAAATTTGACAATCTACCTTTCTATAAAAAGAGCTTACAAGACGTTAACCATAAGGAAAAATTTCACTGATTTCAATGTAGAAAAAATTGTTCCGTCACCTATCTACTTCACTAAAACAATTGCCACTATCAACATCATCTTCCCTCCTGCTTGCGTTCTCACCATCTTTTCCTCCTAAGTTTCTCGGACTTTTTCATCCTATTGGAAGTTTGGAACATAAGGTTGTTGTGTTGAGGTGGTGATGGTCTTTTGATGGAGCTGGGCAATTGGGCATTTGGAGATGCCAAAGGGTAAAAGATTTGTAATTCGTGAAAAGGAGTTTTTTTTTGTGTGTGTGTTGTCGATGTGATGGTGTTGGTCGTTATTTGCACAGCTTGAATCCTTGACAACCTTTGAATGGCCCTTATGAGATAAGTAATGTCCTAAATAAATAAATTTAGATGGTTAAAAAGAACGAAAACAAGTAAAGATGACTCTAACCAGAATTTTCTTTCCACAAGATGAGTGATTCCTTAGTATCAATCATTAGAATAATGAAAAAGAAGATCATACATAAAAAACATATTACATATACATGCTTTAAGATAATGACAACCTCCACAATAGTAAAACAATCAGACAATCTAAGCACGAAATAAGAAGTGAACAAGAAACGGGACATAGAATATTTGGTTTTAAATCGAAATAATAGAGTTGCTGACCTTCTTCTTCTCCTTTATGTATGGACGCTGCCATCCAAATGGGCCTGCCGATGAGCTGCACCTGAAGATCTTTTATCTTTCTTGCCTCATTGTCACTAATACTAGAATCTCCAACAGCTAGATAAATGTAAATTTATGTTACATCTGATATGTGCTATAAAGATATAATTATCTTAACATTTCATTCTTCTAAACCAAACAAGAGGAGTATAGTTTTCTGGATCTTCATATGTTAGGTATGAAAGGGTGTCACCTAGAAGAAGTGATGGCACCTATAAAGTAAATATGTTATCTAACCTTGACTTCTTCATATGAGAAATTAACAAAAAATAAAGCAAGCTTTGTTGGACTGTAATGTCATAAGAGCAAGAAATCAAGCATACCATATTTCAGATCACCAGCAAAATGGATAATTGATGATGATGCATGTAGCAACTGAAAACGGATAGCCTGGGTAGTGCTCTACTAAACAGAAGCAGTAAATTATGAAGAGGCAAACAGTTATTTATACAAGAGAAGAATCCATGAGTACGTACCAGTGAGGCAATCAGTGATACTTTTGACAACATCAATGAGATCAATGGCAGAGTTAGAGGGCCTGACCACCGTTTGAAAGATTTAAATGACATGCGGGCATTTAATATTGCCACTGCAATCTGGAGAAACCATGCAGTGGTTATTTTTTCCAGTATAACAGTTGTTTAGATAATAGATAGTAATCACGAAGAAATTGATGATAAAAACAGTGACAAGAGTTAACTAGTAGATGAATTGAAGGATAGTTTTCATTGATGCTAATTCTTAAGCAATCAGCACAATTGTCAATGCCATAGCTCTCAGGGAAAAAAGAGCAGCAGATTAGAAGCCTAAAGAGAACTCCACACCCCCACCCTCAGATTGTCTGCTTATTCTAGATTTATTTTATATAATTGATACACAGGAAAGAAGAACAAAAATCAACTAACTTTCCAAAACGAAACTTCTTATATTCATATGGCGAAATTTATACGAAAGTATTGTGACAGGACCACTCACTCCTTTCTCTGCTGCAGAAATAATAAGGTTGGGCCATAGTTCACTTTCCATTAGAAGGATCGCCTTCGGCCTCCAATAACCAAGAAAACTTTCCATCGCCGGGGGATAGTCAAGAGGCGCAAGCTATAACAAGATTGTACACTATCAATAAAAGAGAAAGAATTTTTATATATAAAACCAGTATGAAATTTCCTCACTCGAACAAATCGATTCATGGGAAATTTCATTGTTTTGCCCAATCCAAAAGGTATTCTCCTTTCCCTTTCTATCTTTTGATGTCGAAATGCACACCTGATATATCACACCACTGGGTAGCTGATCCTTGATAACTTGGCTGCAAGAGAACAATATGGCCTCTTATTTCGTTCAAAATAACAATCTACGGTAGCAGAGAATAGAACGGAGATCGATGAAGAAGAGGTGGATCGATTCTTACAAGGCGGAGAGCGTTGTGGTGGTCATCAAGATTCGGAGATCGGGGTGATGCTGGAGGCAGTGGTTGATGACGGGGATCGCGGCCAAGCCTTCACCTAAGGAGACGGCATGGAACCAGAGGAGGGTCCCCGGAGGGCGAGGCGAGGAAGGGCGGCCGAAGCGCTCGGGCCATCGGGTTCGGTGCTCGAACCCACGTAGCCTCCGCCATTGGACGAGTAGGAAAAGCGCCGGTGCGACCGCGCGGCTTGCCGCCTTGTAGAGACCGTAAGCCAAACTCCTCGTCGTCTTCATCCTAGTGGTCTAAGCAAACGCTTGGACACACTGCGGCAAATATTTTACACCAGTGGCAGTGTAAATTCTGGGGTAATTTTCAAATAACACCTACATTTGCATCATATTTTTGTTTTCATCCCTTAAATTATAATTGTTATATTTATAATAGTTAAATTATTATTTTTTTGCTACACAGTAAATATGAACTACTAAAAACACTTTATAGAGTTAGACTCGCTAAATGGATAAGGTATAAAATTTGGAATCCGAATCCGATCAATCCATTCGATTCGAGCTACCAAACGGACAGGGACGGGTTCGGGTACCATGAGCAACGCCGACGGAGATGAGCCTGCGATCGATCGACGACATCCTCACCTCCTTGGCGTACAAAGGAAACCCTTCTTCTCACCGGGCGTCGTCTTCCCCTTCCCTTCTCGGAGGCGATCAATTCCGACACGAAGACACTAACACCCAAGAAGCCCTCCACCGCCCCAATTCCATTAGCCCTCAAACCCCTCCTCCCCTTTTCAACAAGACCAAAAGGATTAAGAAATCCCCTTCCTCCTACCTCCGCACCACTGTCGCCGGAAAGCCCGTGGTCGTCTCCCGCTTCTTCCCGCTCCCACCCGATGCTTCCTCACCGCCCCTCGCCATCGACAAGAAGGGAACCGAGAAGATTAAGACGCCGAGATGCGCTTCTGGGGAGAAAAAGAAGAGGAAGAAGAGCGTGATTGCGGATGAGGGGAAGGTTAGGAAGAAGGAGAAGAAGAGGCAGCCGTCGCAGCTGTCTGCGGCGGAGAAGATGTCCGACGCCTACCGTAGAGTCGCGGCGGATAGCACGTGGGAACCTCCGCCGTCGTGCCATAAATTACTTCAAGAAAGGCACTCTTTTGATCCATGGAGGGTTTTGATCATATGCATGCTCCTCAATATAACTTCTGGGAAGCAGGTACTTTAAATTTTATGTAGTTTGTCTCCTTCTCTGTTTTCGCAAGCTTTATATATGCAATAATTGAATATAATATTGATTGGTGTCTTTCTAGGCTTTGATCGTCAAATCTTAACATGGCAATTGAAACAATTTATATCTAATACTTTCTTATGTTGAAGTCCATAAAGAATATTTGAGGCATATATGAGATATTTAAACTTTTATTTGTTATGATTTGTATAGAGAAACCTGATTGTCCAGACCATTTAAATCTCTGTAGTTGTTCTGTGTTATTTTGAAGTCATGATTTTTCCATGAATTTCTTTGTTTACTCCTTGTTCTGAATGAATTATAGTTCTGTGGATGTTTTCTGGATCGTTCAGAAGTTAGCAAATTATTCAGGGCGTAGCCAGCTTCTAATTTATGGAGGGGCCACTTAGTACGTTAGCATACTATTTTTTTAAGAAAATGAGGGGCCAAGATGAAAATTGGCATTACATTTGTAAAATTTAGGGGGCTATGGCCCACTTTCGATACATGTGGCTCAGCCACTGAAATCATTGTATTGAGGGAATACCCAAATTTCATTCAAGTCCAATATGATATCTCAGTTCTATTTTCTTTTCCTTCTTATGGATCTCTACATTATCATTCTGTGATGTTCGTATGAAACTATCAACAGCATGCTTAAATTTAGTTGGCTTGAAGTTTTGCAATAATTAACTTTTCTAGTATAAGTGAGGTGAGGTACAAGCATAACTTGCTGGGGAAATTTCCTTTTTCTATGTCTTTTATATACACAAATTAATAAAAGATGCTCATGTAATCTATTACGTTATCATTTAGCTGGTTCTTGGCTTGAACATTGATGATGGTATGATCCATAAGTTTCAACTTATTATTTGCTGCAAAGCTCCCTGTAGATGTGCAGGCTTAAACAAACCCTTGGCCTATGAACATTGGAAATTTGTGTGTTGGATATGATTTTTTATCCCAAAATCTACAGAGAAACCTAGTAAGAATAAGACCTTAGAAATCGTAAGACTATTTAGCAAGCAAGAAAAACATGCATGCCTGCACTAGGTTCAGTTAAAGTATATGAAGCATATATAGGCTGTTTTTAGCATCAACATATCTATTTTATATGCACATTAGTAACGTTCCTTATTGGGTAGCTCAAGGTAGGGGATGTGCTACAATGATGTGAGAACCTTCAAGTTAACAAGATCAGGATTTAAGGTCAACAACAACTCTGCTTTTGAAAACATGAGAATAGGGCAGAAATCATGAGTAATCAACAGCCATTCGGACTTGCTCATCAGTCTAAACAAAGGTCAAGATTATATGGAAACCTACTTGAACTAATCTACAACAGGCTAATAGTATCAGACAGTTGTAATTGTGATCCTATTACAACATGAGTAAGGTTGATCAAGCTTTAGGGCTTGGATTGGAGATCTAATCATCTGTGACACAGATAGTATCGTGTAGCAGTAAATAGCAGATTAGAGATGAAGGATTCAAGAAATAAAACAAGAGAAGGTAAAAGGTTTAGAGAGGGAAGAAGCAAAAAACTTGAAGAGGGATGCCCAAACCTGAACTTCATTGCTTATCTGAAATCATGTAGATGAACCATCATTTTTCTTAGCCAATTATTGATATATATATATATATAATCTTTCATTATTATGGTACAAAAATCCTTGTAGATTGTAACTCAAGGGCATTCGTGTATTGGAACTATGGAAGCAAGTTGCTTGCCCTGATCCTACTCCCACTTTTTGTAATGAAAGAGGCTTTATATTATATCTGTAGTACAGGTGTACAGTAGTGTACATGGTACAATGTTGCATTTCCCATGCTTGCCATATATAGTGTTCTGGTTGTATATTCCCTGAAAACTTTTCAGCTGGAGAGAATCTTGTACATTTCTTTCACTAGGATGTCAAATGATAGGCGATGCTACAGAAATATGAAACATGATATAGTTGAGTGTCCTGGGATGTTTTTTCATCTCAAATTTATAGTTCTAAAGTTTACACTGCTAGCTAGTTATTTGGTTTCCTATAATCACAATCTGGTGTTATATTATCTACATAGCAATCCTCGCATTTTTCCTCAATGACCATTCTTTACTTTCCCATGTTTGTATAATAAATGTGTAAGACAGTTGTACCAAATATGGACTGTAGAGTCCTCAAACAACTGACTATACATATGCATCATTTCTACCTTTAAAGGCAAAGATAAAGCTTTGTGATTCCACTGAGGTGAAGGTTTCTTATTATCTATGAAAGCAGTGCTGCACTTGAGAATGCTATTCTTGAAGATAGTCAGTTTCTGTAACTGTAGCATATAATATGACTGTTCTTTAATGCAGGTTGGGAAAGTGCTACCAGGCTTGTTCCTTCTTTGTCCTGATGCAGAGACTGCAACAAAGGTGACCGAGGAGGAGATCGAGAAGGTGATACAGACTTTAGGCTTGCAAAGAAAGCGTGCAAGGATGATTAAACGATTCTCTCATGAGTATTTGCGGAGTGACTGGACTCACGTGACTCAACTTCATGGTATTGGCAAGTAAGTATTTTTTTTGGAATCTTCTTGAGCATTTCCATAGTTTCTCAATCCCGACATGCTTTGAGTGCTTTCCTTTTCAACTCCGCATCAGTCAATGCTGCCATATTTGTGGAAGATGGCAAGCATCTTACATATTGGCAATGTATCCTTTTCAGGTATGCAGCTGATGCCTACGCCATATTCTGTGTGGGAAAGCCAGAGGAAGTGGTACCTCAAGACCATAAATTACTTGACTATTGGAAGTTTGTCTGTGGTATACATAACAATGAAGAAAGTGATTGTGCCGAATTAGTTGATCACACGTAATACTTGCAAGGACCTAAGATATTTAAAAGGATCACTAGATCATCTGCACGTTGTTGAAGATGGAGACTGCTGGAAGCTGATGCTATCTAACAAAGTGTGTGTTCTGTTGGTGTCTGTACTTCAATTGCTGTGGAGAAGCCTTGAAAAAAAGTTAATACTAGCATGCTTCAGCATATGTTTTTGTCGCATCCTCTGTTTGTGATTCAATGAATCACACTACTTGAGGGCATATTTTGTCTAGGCTAAATTTTCAAAATGATTCCTTTATTCCCATGTTTTCCAGCTACTTCTTTACCTACTGCTCGATCTCATGCTTTTGTAAAAATATTTACACTGGAACCCTCTTTTTCACAGTTTTTTTTATTTTTTTATTACTAAACTAGCCCTTTTTTTTCTTCTCTTGAATTTATTATTAAATAGGGTCTAATTTACTCTACCATAGTACTAATAAAAATATTAAATTAATTAATGTTTTTAAAAATACTAATCAGTTTAATATTTTTATTTTTAGATAATTATTTTTCTAAACCACTGAAAAATTAAGTTAAAATAATCTATATACATAAATCGCTAAATTAATTAATATTTTAGGATAAATAAAAATGTTGAAATAATTAGGGTGTTTGTTTAGAGATAAAATATTAATTAATTTAGTATTTTTATTATAACTATAGTAAATTAGACTCTACTTATTTATTTCAATAAAGATAAATTAGAATAAGACTAACCTAACATGGTCAAAAATTCATACTTATCTTCTATGTGGGTCATACTTTTCTTTTATGTCTAGCCTGGAAATGGGACTGATGCATTTGGAGCATGCTGAAATCTGGGCGTCTTTTTCTTTGGTTAGAATAATTTTTCCTTTTGTCCTTTTGCAACTCTGAGGATGGTCCACTGGCATCATATTCTTATGTTCAAAGGTAAGACTGAGTAAAGTCAATGGATGGAACCAAAATAATAATGTTAAGTTGAAATACTCTCGATTGCTGAACACAATATCCTGTGACTGGACTTGGTTTGGATTCAAATGCCAAATACTAATGTCTGTGTGAAATTTCAACCACATGAGATTATCACAACTCTTCACCAGATAATTGATTAAGTGTCTCAAATTTATTTCTTTATATTTTTTTTTATATATAGATACTGAGTGTGTAGACTCAATTCATAACTTTAAGTTAGATCAAATGAGTACTCCACTAATTCCAATGTGCTCACTGTCCTCTCTGTGGGTTTGAATCAAGGAGAGAGAACACTGCAGTGGGACAATCAAATCCTAAGATGTCTCCTGGGATGAGAGTCACAACCTAGTGGGGAGTGGATCTTTTAAGGCAGATCGATACTTAGCTTTATTTTGGGGGAGCGTAAGCTGAATGATGGGGGCGATGATTGACACTTGCACCCCTGGGAAATTATTATATTCGAGATGAGGCACTTCGAATTCTGGGTATTTGTCTCCTCTCCTCTCTAATGCCTGAGAGGAGGGAATCGTACGTGTCCACGTGCGACTGCGTCGAAGTCTACGTACTTAACTCTTTCCTTAAATATATTAATCCTTTTTTATCACCAGGGTGTGGGACTGCGACAGTTACTGGTCTTCTGGAGCTATTTTTCTTTCTCTTTTTTTTTTTTTTTTTTTTTTACTTTTTATCCGAGCTATTTTTTATTATTATTTTATAGTATTATTGTGGGGGAAATTTATGAAGAAGAGTGGAGTCAAAATAGAAATTTGGGTTTTTTAGACAAGATGCTAGAAGCTTCTTTTAAGATAATAACTTGTCCGCTAAGATACAGATGATGGACTAATAGAAATTCTATCTCGAGCATATATAATGTCCTTACAGTCAAGTTTCTAAGGATTATACTTTTAAGAAACTAAAATCATCAATTGAAAGATTAAGACGAAAATTGAAAAGCAATGCTTTTGTATCAAGAAAGGATAATCAAGAGTGATTATTTTCTTATCGTTTAGCTGCTCTCTTTCTCTTTACTTAAAAAGTTTTTTAAGATAAAATAAGCATCTCTTCAGAGTATGAGAGATCCTATTCGAAATAGCACTTTTGGGACCAAATAAAACCTTTTTTTTAACTAAGAAAAATTATTCTCTGAAAGTCGTTCGAACGGCTTTTAAACGTTAGATAAAATTTACTTTCAAAAAAATCTCATTCGAACGAATTCAAATAATATATTTTTAATAGTTTTTCTTCAACACTATTTATTTCAATAAAACAATCATATTTAAGTATATTTATTTTATATTATTTACAAAAATACCCGACAATTATTTCATATCTTAGAAACAACTAGAATTACATTACTTTTGATAGATAAGAAAGTGATTTATTTTTTACAATCAAATATTAGCAACCAAATATCTCCCAAAGACTCTTTCACATCTCCAACATAATTTACCACCATGTTAATTATTAGACAAGGTTTGAGGAAACCCTTTACACGAAGCAACTCCATTTATTTTATTAACTAAAGTCTTGCGTGTTTGACATGAAAATGTTGAAGGTGATGCACATACTTCTAAAATTATAGTTTCTTTCCCCCCCATTCTTAGATCTCCAGCATTAACGCCACCAGAAAGATATAGAATTAAGCCTAGAAAGTATGGTTTAATTCTTTAGTACCATTGATATTTAAAACTCTTTTAGTTATTATAATGAGAAAATTGATACTTGATGTGGGTTAAAAGTGGCATGCATTTTGATATAGATACTATTTATAACGTGCATGGTTTAGCCTTAGACTTAGGAGATGAGCTATTTGGTTTAATGGCTAGGAAACCTTTCTTCTTCTTTGTTAATGCAAGTGGGAGAATCTGATCATATATTGATCAATTTGGAGAGAATACGGACGCCTTGTGCAGTTACAGTGGGAGATGATGTGATTTAGTTGCTTTCTGTCACAAAGTACAGAAGCTAGAAGTGGATCATAGCTTCCATCTGCGCCATGGTTCCATGCATCCTGGATTAATTAATTTCAGAACTCAAGATCAATTTCTTGACTTTCTTATGCAAAGATGCCAAAAGACTGTTTGATTCCACCATCTAATAAATTGGGGCAGAGTCTAGAAAGACTAAGATCACCTACAACCTAAGAAGCCGAGAAATTTCATATAGAAAAAACCCTAAGAAGCTAAAGCATCCTTCTCCTTCTCGTGCTCTTTTTATTTGACAAAAAGATTGCTTTATTGGATGCTGACACATGACCAAGTCACTCTACAACCTTAATCACTTCTTTTCAAAATTGGATGCTCACTCATGGCCTACCTTTTAGAACAATCTAAGGAGTCGGAGAATAACAGGCACGTTTGTCCCCACCGAGCGTAAAGACATCTATCTACATACAACTAGTCACCATCCGGTGGAAAATCTGGAGAAAACTCAACACAAGAATTTTTTATTTCTTAGCCCTCAATGAGGAATTTACTTCCCCTTTGAAAGGCAAAGGAAGTAGGTGAGAACTCAGGATGTACAACATACTCTGTCCTTCTCTCTTTGTCTTGATCGAGTAGAGAACCACAGTGAGATCCAACAACAGAATGTGGCCAAATAAATATGTACTCAAATCAAATCATGCAACTAATGCCTGAAAGTGATATGCCTCACAAAATATTTAGGAAGCCACAAAAGAAGGAAGAGAATTAATCCATGTCGAGTTACTCAAAATTGTAATTAGACCCACTTCCCTGAGTGGATTTGGTCAAGTGGGTGTAGCTTTGGGTGCCCTGCCCTTCGACGAGGAATCTTTTGGCCGTACGAAATCATCACCACGTGTAGGCAATCCATGGACAAGCGGCGCTGTCAGGAGGGGTTCGGATAATATTTTTTGGTACATACTTTGGCGTACCCTAATTTAGTATAGCAGAGATGGTGGAGATTAGTTGAGGGTATTTGCCGTATTATGCTGAGGAGGTGATGGTTACTAATTAAGCTAGCAAATTAGCCGTTTGTTTTAAAGTAGCATTTAAAAAGACTATTATAAAATAAAATTAAAAAATATATAAAAATTATTATTATTACTTCTAGCAACTAGTATTAGAGGATGGAACCACTTGCAAATAGGGGCAATTTGAGGTGAATTATCGTAATTAAGGAATAATAAATTCAACCAAATGGAATTAAAATAGACTTCTTCTTTGGAGAATTGGGTGCTTGGTAGTTTGTGGGCAGCATTTTGGCACCCATAGAGAAGTACTTGGTTTCCAGGGCGACCTTTAATTTGCCTATTCTCGTACCAAAGTAGCAAATAGAACGAATAGCTGAATAAAGAAAAGTTTTGGCTTTCCCCAGTCCACTACTCAACCCCTCTCTTTCTCTCTCATTATCTCAACCTTCCTGTCCCTTGACCAACTGAGATCTCTAGAGAGAGAGGGAGCTCTCCAAGCTCTTCTACTCTTCTATCTACTATCTATACGAGAGAAGAAGAGAAAAGGCGAGAACTCATCTCCTTCTGCTATTATTATCTGCTGGTTTAGCCTCTCTTTTTTTTAAGAAGGTCATACTTGTTTGTTCCTTTTGTTCTTGGAAATTGATCTTTGTTAGATCTGAAGATTGGAGGAGATCATGGGGAGAGGGAAGATTGAGATCCGTAGGATCGACAACTCGACGAGCAGGCAGGTGACGTTTTCGAAGCGGCGCAGTGGGCTACTGAAGAAGGCTCGGGAGCTCGCCATCCTCTGCGATGCCGACGTCGGCGTTATCATCTTCTCCAGCACCGGCCGCCTCTATGATTTCGCCAGCTCTAGGTCAGACCCCCCCCCCCCCCCTCTCTCTCTCTCTATAAATATATGTGTTTTTGTGTGTGTGTGTGTATCAGTAGGTTCTTCTCATCTTTTTTTTTTTCTTACCTAGCCAATATCACATCAATTGTTATGGTATTTAATTAGGAGCTCATATAGTAGTACGGGTTTTTCCAAACAAAAAGATAAATGTTCTTGAGCAAATGACGAATTAATTGAGCCGAAATGGAAATGATAAGAATATTAAGGGATTTGATCATATGATGACATAGCCTTCTTTTTTTCATTTAGGCTTCTCTTCTTGAAGGTAAGATTATCTACCTCTTAGTTCGCTTTTAGGTCATGGGATTCTTTCTAATGGTTGATTTCTTTCGTTTCCTACTTAGTAATCAGCTTGGCTTATACTTGTCATCATTGACTCTTCTTGGGGGGGGGGGGGGGGGGGGGGGGATGACATCAGTTCATTTCTGTAACATCTTTTGGGTCTTAAAGTCTGGCTAGAATCATGCTGTGTTAAAAGTATCTTTTGGGTCATCATCATTCTCTCTCTCTCTCTCTCTCTCTCTCCTTGCAGTTTAATTTGCTTCTGCAAGTCTGTTTCTTCCACGCTGATCTAATTCCTGATGCTTAATTCATTACTAAAATACCAGGCACAGCAATAGTTTAAAAGGCATATCCAAGATGTTTCCATGAATAATGTAAGGAGTTCTTTTACCATGTGTGATGTGCCAATGAATGAATTTAATCTGATTGATCTAGTAAAATTAACATGATTAACAAATTAGAGAAAGGATAACCGGTAGATATGGCTGTTATATAGGTTAGCCATTGAATCAAATCGTTCTAAATTTACTCACCAAAATTAATTGCAATTCTTTCCATGATATTATTAGAATATAAATTATAAAAATCATCATTCTCTATCACTTAAAACTTTTAGAGTAATTCGTGAGTAAACACATCTGTTTTGGAACCTAAAGTAGAAGCATAATTAAATTCAAAGTCAATAATTTCTGCAGACCAGCTTTGGCACATGTATGTACTAGCTTGAAGTACATATAATTAAATACGTATATTCCTGTACAAAGCTTACTGTTCTAAGATGGGTTCAGTTCCTACTATATCTCGTAGACTTTATATCATTAATATCATGCTATGCTGACTGAGGTAGATCACTTTATAGATTTTATATCTCAGAAAAAAAGGAGATATTAATAGATTGAATCATATTTTGTCAGCATGAATTCAATAATTGGTCGCTACAACAAGACGAAGGAAGAGCAGACTCCGTTGTTAAACGCTCATTCAGAAGTCAAGGTATGTCTACATTCACAACCGGCATCTTGAAAAAAATAATAATAAATAAACAGGAATGGGATCTTATAATGTCTGTATATCATAACATTTATAGGGCATTCTAGTAAGTTTATGTGATCACTTGCTATGATGAAGATTATTATGAGCTCTAACTTCCAAGTTCTCTATAGAGAGATCTGTGTTATCTTAAGTAGATTAGGATAGGTCTAATCTTTATTGGATTAGGACGCTCCTAAACTCATCCTAGCCATCAAGAGAAGACTATAAATAAATCCTTAGGATAACTCTATTTACGAACACCCTATATAAGGAACCTGCAGTAGAGATATACTAGATTTATGGATATTTTCCTCTTTTAGTTCTTTCTCATTTCTCAAAGTCACCATCCAGGCTTAGGATTTGAAGGGTGAATAGTGTCTCATTCTCACCGGATATGGAGTTGTAATTTGACATCAACCTCGGAGCAAAGCATCTACACATCTATATGATCATTATCTCGTAATAGAAACCAAAGATCTTACGTTCATTGCTTCAACACCATCGTGATCTTCCAGCAATTTATAGATCATCTCACATGTTAATATAAGAACTTAAAAAGGAGAAGTTATGTAAGCATTAACTTTTGTTCAAGCAGTGCAATGCCTTTAAAAAAGACACATCTGATGCTCAATATGATCATAAAGAAGACCACAGTAAGAATGAAAGCAGGCATCAGCGATCATAAAGAAGACCTCAGACATCTGATGCTCAAAATAAGAAGAGAAAATGTGAAGCAACACTAATGATGTCAGTATGTCTTTTGTATTCAAGAATGTCAGATTTATCTTAGATTTCTTTTTATTAACATTAGAGGGTAGATACATATATTATATATACAGAGTTATGTCATAAGAGCTCAACTTCTCTTTTCTCCCTTCTTATCAGTTTTGGCAAAGGGAGGCAGCAAGCCTGAGGCAGCAATTACAAAACTTGCAGGAAAATTATAGGTATTATATACATGTTGCTATCTAAGTTCAAATGTTAACGTAGGAGGTTCGTTATATTTCTGTGTTAGTTGCGTCCATGCACTCATTATTTCTTACAGGTAACTAAGTGACAGAAATACAATCTTTTGGAGATCAATAATAGAAAATTCCAAAACATAATCGTTAACTCACCAAATACTATAAAAGCTTACGTTGTTGGAAAACCGTTAATATCTTTTTACATTTCTAATAACAACAAATGATAAAGATGAACTCAAGCAAATTTAATATAGACAACTAAGTCAAGAAGATGGTACATGAAAATAGACAAAAACAATTTAGGAGGAAAGCCTAATTCTCTTAAACTTGATTTGATTCATAGGCATGCTTACAGCCCTTTATACGAAGGCAAATACTTCAATGCCCTATTTTAATTCGTAATGTTAATCTTACGGACAATATAGCTGTTTTTTTTTTTTAGTTTCCCAGTATCCCTTTAACTAGGTATTTAATGATTAAAAACCATGGAGAAGTAGTTATGCACAACATTCTCTTTTCTGAAGCACGTATTCTCTCTCCATTTGAATATATATAAAAGATAACAATTCGAAAAAAGATTAGATTAAAATCTATTTTATCTGATTCAAAATGATAAGAGACTATTTCAAACCTCTCTTCAACCTATATAAATCACTTTTGTCCCATAATATACCTAAAACTGGAATTTTATAAAAAAATCTAATATATTGATTCAAAACTAATAGAGAGTTTAATTTACATATATTCATCTTTCTCAGTGTTTGAAATAATAGTCTTGTTTTAGGCGCTCTTTCTAATCGGTTTTGGAGATAATTAGTACAAATTCCTTTATACCTTTAGTTCCTTCAACCGGTAGATTTGTATTTCATATTAAACACCACATGGAAAAGAGGGTATATATGGAAGAATTAGATCATGTTGACTGCCTCAATTGTATAACTGATGGCCTTTTAGCTAGTTTCATATAATCATGACAGAGAAAAAATCTTGAATCTTGAGATCTATGAATTCTGTAACCAAATCTTCAATTTTGCCTCATCTTCTTGAAGTATGATATAAATGCATGTACGTAAAACTGATAATACTCTTCACATATTGTGTGCTTCCTCCAACCATCCTATTTACCCATATGTGAACCGGAATGTTAAGTCTACATTTTAGTGAATGTCGTTAAAATTCTCAACAATATAATGATATTCTCATTTTGGTGAGGTCAAATGGAACTTGTGCATAATTTCTTTCAATATATTCTTGAAAAAAGATCTCAACGACGGCAATAATTAGTAGACAAGCAGGATATTTGGGATGTCAAAATGTCTAAACTATGACTGCAGACAACTGATGGGAGAAGAGCTATCTCACTTAAGCGTCAAAGATCTCCAAACGCTAGAGAATCAACTCGAGACGAGTTTGCGTGCAGTCAGAAAGCGGAAGGTTTTTAAGAATCCAAACTTTTCAACTGCTCTAATTTATGTAGTCTTTTTCTCATTCTTTGTCCGCAGCTTCATTGCTATTCTTCTCAATTCTGCAGGAACAAATTTTAACTGAAGAAATCCAAGACATCAACCGAAAGGTTTTTATATATAAACAGATCATAAGTTTTTGGGGTTACTTTAATCTCAACATAATGCAATATTACAATAATTACTACGTTAATTGCATTAACTTTTTCGCAGGGATACCTCATTCACACTGAAAACACCGAACTTTACAAGAAGGTAAATGTTTTACGTAAAGAAAACATGGAACTACAAAAGAAGGTACTCACTAAAGACTTCCACAACTTCAACATCTCCCTGAGAAAGTTCGTGAATTGCGCTGGATTATTATCTAATTGCACTCTTGTTGATGTTTTTTCGCATTCTAATTGATGATGATGTCCACTTTCAGATCTGTGAAGCAAGTGGATCAAAAGGGCAAGCAAACGGAGATTCCTCTATTTCTTTTGCTTTCACAGCAGTTGATGATGCCCATGAAACTATTCATCTAGAGTTATGCCAACCTCAACAGATAAACAAATGGGATGCTAAAACAAGCGCCAAAGGTAGGGTAAATGTTTCATGTTCTTCAAGAATAAGATCTAGTATTCTCACATAATTTCTTTATAATTTTGATATCAATATATTTGCTTTTTTATTACTGCAGCAGAATTTCAGTTGCACTAAGGAGATGGTTCACAAGTCATAGTATGCTTTCGCATGAGCTTTATTTCTCTAGAGTCAAGACTACTATAGCTTGTTGCTGCCAGTGAGATGTTGTTTATTGTAGTTTATATCAGAATAACCAACTGGTATGTGTTAATAAAGCTCCTAGTAATTAAGAAGATAAATCAAATGTCAGGTATGTATTATTGGAATTCACTTGTTTAATTGGATCGAGTTGATATAAATAAATGTTTGAATCAAGCTGGTGTGTAGGATTAGCTGACACCAACAAGGAAATTACCCCCCGGAAATTAGAAGTGAAGTGGAATTAATTCGACATCCTTCATATGCTGCCAACAAGATTGAGTCCAGAAAGGCAATTTTTTTTTCCAGTCAATGATATATCTGAGAGTAAATGTTTAGTTCCTATGGAGGAAATTATGATTCTGAACTGCTAATATACTCAAAAAAAGTATTATATACCAATTTCGTTTCACATTGTTTGATATTTACAGGTGTTTAATTAATAATTTTTGCTGTTAGTAGCAAAAGATTTAGACAAAATAGTCGTTGTAATTATAATCAAACACCCATATAAGAATGTGGTCTTTGATCAAACTAAGCTCTCTCAAATTATTTTTTACGTATTTAGTACAATATTTTAAAATTTAAATATGCAGCTAATGAGTCAGAAAATTGCTGAATAGGGCAGTGACTTCTAAATTTCGTTCATCGGTTTCTTAATTCATGTGGTCTTATATTTAAGTTTCGAAATAAATTAGGCACGAGCAAATAAATTACGAGAGTTAAAATAGTAATTAAAATTATAAATGTGCTTATTTAATGTGTTATAAACTGTTATGTTGATTTTGTTGACAGACAGGTACACTTGCACATTGAGGTGTATCGGTTATATATAGTGATGATGGACATAAAGGTAATGATGGGCATGTAACTAATGGAAAAGCCTAATAATAGGTGATATGTGATCATAAACTAATCCAACTATGTCTGAATCTTATTAATTCTTTAAAAAAATTTCTTACTTTCTTTTTCTAATTTTCCTTCCACCGATTTGTTTAGTGATCTAGTAATTAATTATCCTCTAATTAGCTAATTCTCAGACTACTCCCTGTTTAAGAGATTGAAAAAAACGACTTCCTTGTGAACCTCAGACCCTCAAATCCAGGAAATTGGCCTTCTTGCACATCCAAATCCTTCCAGTGCTAAGCTGCAAGTATGCATATTTCCTGGAACTGGGATGCACTACCTTCCTCACCATCCATGGTGCCCTCGTGATTCAGAGCGAGCACAGAAGAGTTTGTCTGGTTCAATACTTACGAAAAATGGAAGAAAAAATAAAACAAAAAAAAAAGAAAGAAAGAAAAAAGAGTTCTAGTAGAAGTAGGAGGGAAAATTCCCCACTTGTCCTATAATTTAGGACAGTTGGGTCTTGCAGTCCTTTGCAGTGTCTGTGTCTTGGAGCTGTCTCCCACTACTGCCAAAAGAGAATCCCCCACCCTGACCTACCAGCTTATACTCCAAAAACAAGTGAGAAGGAGATCTTATTTTACTTTGTCCCTTCCACTGCAGTCATTTTGTAGTGTTGCATGAAGTCCCGTCCATCCCTATCTTTAATATAAAAACTCACCAGCCTTAGACAAAATATCCACACTGATGCAAAAGTGGTTTTTTTTAGTCATTTGCTTAGAGCTCACTCAATTACCCTTGTCCAAGGACATGAGCTTACCTTACAGTCCAATTCATTCTCCCTGTCAGAGTTCCATGTGAGCATTGAATGCAATGCCATTGCCCAACTATGTCCACTCCATTCCTTGCTGGTCCCATTCCAATACATTGCTTCTATATCCAGCTGGTACTGTCCTGGCATAAATATTCTTCTTACCAACTAATCATGGCCATAAGTGATAATTAGAGTGAGTGTATCTGTGTAGATAATGAGCATGATGAGAGTCTTAAGGACCCTTGTCATCAGAGGGACAATAGCTTATACATTGTTTATCAAACAAATATATTTATGTACTCAAAAACCATATTCAAAGAGTTATCATACAACAACTAGCACTTCAACTCTCAAAAGGAAAATAAATAAAAAATAAAAGAACTAAAGAAGCTCCACTAACTCTATCTTTTTTTCCCCTTTTAAAACTGCTGTGTACCTGGCATTGGTGCTGGCATACCATAATTTCTACCACACATCATGAGTGGCTCACCTACCTCCCCTTCCCAAGGAAAGATGATGGATCTTCACAGAAAAAGATAAAAGAAAAGAAAAGAAAAAAAGAAGAGAAAAGAAAAGAAAAGAAAAGAAAAGAAAAAGCCCACAAAAACCTTGGGCATTGGAAGGCAGACTTCTTCCATGGTCTACTTCCACACAACATGCTAAAGCAACAAACAGAAGTAGAGAGCGCACCAGGAGCTCCTTACCCCCTGGGATGGCCAAACTTTGGCCTGACAACCTAATAAGCCATGCTAATGTGATGTAGGACTTCCTTCATTGTGGCCTCTCTTGGACCCATATAGCTTTAGGATTGTTGCAACCAACTTGGAACCATCAACAAACTCTAAAAAGCAACTTGATCTGTCCAAGAAAGTAATCAAATTGTGTCAGAAATAACTGCTAAAAGGACATCAGAGTTGGCGATAATATTTATCTATCAACCCTGACATAATAATCTGCTGCCCATTAAAATGTATATTGCATAGAATTGACAAATCTACGATTACAAGGGAACTTAAGATACCTAAGTTCTTGTTCATAATTTCGACAGGAGTCCATGTGTTTATCTCTTCTCAGTAAGATACTATGTTATAGGACTCATTAGAGCTAGCAGCTTTTAGGTATTATTAGTTTATTTACGAATGGAACTTTCATAGAATGTGAGCATACCAAGTTCATAGAGTTGAGGATCATAGCTGTCCTAAATTTTTGCTCACTATGCTGATAATGAGGCAATAGCATCCCCAGCACTCTTCACTCGCAGCTCTACGCTTCTAAGATCGCGAAGATGTTGCAAAATCTCTTGAAGAAGATCCAATCCCTTATCTCCTTGTTTTAAGGATTTGACACAATGCTTGAGAAACTCTCTGTCTGCCTCAAGAGCCTGTAGCCTCTCATACACATTATCAACTTCTTCTGCGATTGCGAGCTTTTCTTGATCTTTGGCAAGCTTGGAAATGGATCTGGGTGAACCATCAGCTTTCTCTGCCTCTTGGTTCATTGCTAGCCCATCTTCATTCTCTGAATTAATAGCATCAAAGAGAGGAAGAAGCCTCTTTCCTCTAAGATTAGAATTCCTTCCTTCATAATGAAGCTTATGGTTATTATGCAAATCATCTGAGAAACCATTTGCAGTCTCATGCAGCACATCTACTAAAGACTCGTAATCATCTTTCAAGCCATGGTGATTTTCTTCTGATAACTGTTCTGTCAATTTCCCATTATCAGAGTCCTCATCTTCCATTGTGAAGAGTTTTTCCTCCAATGTCTTGAGCTGTTCTAATATAGAGAGCCTCTCTTCCTCAAAATCAGCTAGGGACTCATCAAGTGTAACTAGATGCCTTGCAGTTTCTTGGTCTGTCCCAGAACTTAACACAGCGTCTGTAGGAGTATTCTGATTGCTTCCTTTAAGATTGTATCCATATTCGTCGTGTTCACAGTAATCCAAGGAGAGGTCATCACTGTCTTCAGCACTAGAGGAAGCAGAAGATGATTCATTCCTATTATTGGCCTTAACTCTTGCCATTCTTCTCCTCCCCTTGGCCTCATAAAGCAGAACCTTCTGTCGGTATGCATCCAGCTCCTTCTCCAAAACTTGCTTCTCCTTTTCCCTCTTCACCATCAACTCGTTCATAAGGTGAAGAGCTTCTTGATCATACTCTGATTGTTCGTCCATCATTCTCTGGTATTGTAATGCTTCCATCTGCATGGCAGCTTTCTCCTCTTGAAGCCGAGTTATCATTGCCATGGTCTGGTTCGCAGCAATGGCAGCAGCACTCCTCTCTTCCTCCAGTTCAGCATACAATGCACTTAATGCCTTGCGTTCAGATTTCAGAGCAGATTTAAGTTGATCAATAGTCAATGGCTCACTGCTTTCAACCTCACTGGACACGCTTCCATCTAAGGATTCGACTCCAGATTCTCGTCTATCAAAAATATATCTCTTATGTAAACCATGAATACCGTCTACATAAGTTGGCGTTTCAGGTGGTCTCTCCTCTTCAGTATCATGATGCGTAGGAGACAGAGAGTCTAAGCTTTGCAACATAGTCACCACCGGTTTGGGTTCAAAAGCTGCTATATTGAATAAAAGTCACAATTAAGGTCTATAAAAAAAAAAAAGCAGGCGGTAATGGCATTGCCAAAATTCTGATAAACCAATCAACTTTTTTTTAAAAAATGACCTCTTACCTAGGTCTGTATCAGTAGTTTCATTAAAATTTTCTGTGAATTGAGCTTCTACATCCAATGATGGTGGAATTGGTTCCTGAAATTGAGCTTCGTCACCTTGCTCCTGCTCACATATCTCACTTCCGATTGATATTTCACAATTAGTGTCCCCATCTGTCAATTTGTTATCTTCTTCAGAAGTTATATTTACCAAAGCTACGTAATTTTGAAATCTATAGCAGTAATATCAATGGGAAGTTGACAAGAATCATCAATAAGAGATGAGGTTGATGGTTCTCCAATGGAATAAAATATTACCTTGTGGCCCTTCTTCAGCTGCTGGTATGTCTACTTCAGCATCAGCACTGTCTTCATGACTCATCAAGGTTACTGTCGGAACAACAGTCTCATGATCAGTTGAACATTCTACCATTGCCTCCTGGTCAAGAGAAAGTGAATAATTCTCTTCAACGACATCAATCCTTTCTGCCTCAGAAGTCAACACCTTCTCCTGATCAAAGATCTCGCCTCTGGTCGATATTTCACAAATAGACTTCACGCCAGTCAATTTGTTAACTTCACCTAAATCTGTATTTACCAAGGAAAAGTGTTTATCATGATTACAGAAGTAATATCCATGAGCAAAGTAACAAAGACAAGTATACCAATCTACGATGAGAGACTGACATTTCCGCAATAAATACAAAAAAATACCTTGTAGCCCAGCTAATTCTTCCTCAGCTGCTGCTGCATCCTTCGCAGAACCAACATTACCTTCAAGAATCACTGGAGCTGCTGATGAAACAACAGTTTCATGATTAGTTGAGCCATCCATAGTGGTCTCCTGTGCAAGAAGTGCTGAACAATTCTCCTCCGCCAACACCTCCTCCTGCTCGTGTATCTCACTTCTGATCAATATCTCACAATTTGCCTTCACCTCTGTCAATGTTTTATCTTCTTCAGAAGCTGCATTTACCAAATCTTAAATGTTATACAAGAATATGGCAGCAATATCAATGAGTAGGGATATGAGAAGAAATTTATACAAAGTTGAGAAGAAATTTATACAAAGTTTCGAAGAAATTTACCTTGTCTCACAGTAAATTCTTGTTCAGCTTCTGGTGCTCCCAGTTCCCTGTCGATACCATCTTCAAAACTTGTCGGAGTTACAAGAGGAACAATAGGTTCATGATCAATTGGACAATCCATCATGGTCTTCCCAGCAACAGGCACCGAAGAATTCTCCCCGACAATGTCAGCCCTCTCCACATCAGAAGCCAACACCATCTTCTCCTCTAAAATAACTCCAATATCAAGAGACCTGGTATCCAGAACAGCTCTCTTCTCATGATCAAACTCCTCATCATCTTCCCCTCCAAGCTTACGTGAATCAGGGATAACCATCATAGTCATCGAGTCGATCAACTCTAACGGAAGGACCCGGTCCTCATCGGCGGTGCTCTCTAGACCGCGCCAAGCCATGACTTCCAGAGCATCATCCTCCACCAAAGAGTGTGTATCAGAGAACTCGATCAGAAGATGCTCCTCCTGCTCATCCTCATCCTTTACTGTCTCTTCATCCTTTGCGGCATCCTCCTCATGATCCATAACAGCACAATCCAAAGACAGAGACACCATCTTCCCCTCTTCCACCTCAAAGATTACATCTGTCTCTAGTCCCTCGTAATCGTCAACCAAACTCCCCTTCTGCGTGTAGTCCAAACTACCCCAAGAGGGCTTGAGCAGGAAGTAAGGCGAATAGAACTCGCTCTCCAGCGCCACTCGGCAGCAAGAACACCTCAAATCCTTCTCCCCCATCTCGCTCCGCTTCATCCACGAGAGGACGGCGACGGCCCGATCGCTCCCTGCCGGGCGCGACGACGAGCAGTCCTCGCACATGTCCCCGGCCTCGGCGAGTCTCCGGTGGTTGGAACAGTAGCCCAGCTTGGAGACCTCGACGGCATGGGCGTCGCAGAGGAGGTTACGGTAGCCACGCCGGCCCTCATCCGGCTCGAAGAGGTGGTCGACCCGGGAGCAGAAGACGCAGGGAGGCTTGAGGCCGAAGAAAGACGCGAACTTGTAGATGAGGTAGGAGAAGAGGCCATTAAGGAGGAGGAGAGCTATTAGAATCCATTCCAAGACTGTGTACACAAGGATTACTGCCATCCTGTGGGTGTTCCTATGCAACATCGTGGCGAATTTGTTGGCACCCATGGATTCTCCTCCTCCTACTCCTTTTCTTCCCCCCTCTAAATCCTCTTCTCGGTACGGATTGTCTTGGACTCAAAAAAACGGAAAGATGCAATTTTTACAGAGAAATCTGGTCTAAAGAGATGGAAATTGTCGGATTTCGATGGAAAGATGCGATTTTTTACAGCGGAATCTGATACAAAGGGAGATTAAAAATCATTGGGTCTGTGAGAAGAGGAGGTTCTTTAAAAGAGAAAAAGAAGAGAGTATGGAAGGTGTAAAAGGCTTAGGTGGGAAGAGAAGAAGAAGAAGAAGAAGAAGAAGATGGCGAAGGAGAAGATGGAAATGGGTATACTAGTCTGGGAGGTAAAGAAAGCGATAGGAGAAGAAGAAGAAGAAGAAGAAGAAGAAGAAGAAGAAGAATGGAAGGGATTGAAGTAGTCTTTCTGAAGCTTTTGCTTTACCTCTATTGTTTGGTTGGTATAAAGAAATGGCGTGACCTTTGAAATAAAAAAAGGAACAAATGATCGTACAGTAGAAATTTCTTCCCACTGGTTTAGGAATTTATTGATTCATATAATAAGGATCACATCATCACTAAAACCTAATACCCTAATCCATGCTTTCAAATTTTAATTATAATTCATCTTTTTAATTTACTACCTTAAACCGAGCGTATTATAACTTCATACATATTTTGTTATATTATTATAAATTAAAAAACATTAAATGTAATTAAATTATAAAAAAACCCTATCAAATAGAATATATCTAAAAGGTAAGGTGGGAATTAAAATAAAGACAAAATATAAAAGTAATTTTCTCTCTAGAGTCTCTGTTAAAAATACCGACACGGATCTTATTCTGGTGACGTAGGAAAAGACATAGATCTCATATGGATATTTGGGAAAAAGAAATTATGGTTAATATATCTCATTAAATGAGAGCTATTAACTCTAACTAGTAACTACACAACGAGTGGTTAAGCCACTCAATTGAATCACATCTAGAATTAATATCATAACATTTCTTTAATAGAAAAGGTTAACAACGAATACCTGAACAGCATTTGAAAGGTTTGAACATGGTTAAAAAGGGCTCAATGTTGCTATAAAAAAATAAATAAAAGAGTTCATATAAAAAATGATAATAATTCATAGAGTTTAGGTGGTATTGCTTTTAAATTATTAAATAAAAGAGGAGAGAAGAAAATAGTATGTATTAGTATGTTAGTATAAACAAATATTTATATAGAATATATCTATATTTATTTCACAATGGGCTTAGCAAGGATCTAAAGTAACGACAAAATAATACAAATTTAAAAGAGGCTACTTTGATGACTTGAACCTTCCTAAGAGGAGCTTACAAGGATGGTGACCCGCAGAAGAATCCAGACTAATAAATAGATTACAAATTTATATATAACACCTTGTCTTTTAATAAATTATAATTTATATTATTTATAAATTACGTTTTATAATTTAATAAATATGTATAAAAATATCCAGCGGTTAGATCTGTCAGTTAAACTTAACTAAAAAGCTAGGCTAAATTAACTATACTAAGAAAATTACGAAAATATTCTCAACTAAGTCATACTAAGATTATTTTAGTTATTTTAGAAATAAAGAATATTCTCACAATGTTAATTTAAATATAACTTAAAATATTTTTTACATATATTTATTAAATTATAAAAGCCCGATTTACAAATAGTAAAAGTGTAGAATATAAACCTTAATTTTATTTTTTAAAAAAATAGGGTGTTATATGTGAAATAGGAAAACAAGGCTACCTTGTTAGGAAGTAGTGGGATACCTCCTCACTCCTTCAGTCCTCCCACAACCCCACCTTTAGCTTTCGGCACTTCTTTTTGCAGCTCCCTTAGCTTTGAAAAGCATCTTGCTTTATGTCTAAAAGTTGCAGGTCATCAATACCCCAACTCTTAAATCATATATGTGCCCCAAATCATGGCACCTGGGGGTAGGGGGGCACCTTACAGGAGGAGGCTCAGAAGCATGCCTTCCTATCTACTATGCCTCACAATTTGCCCTTTAAATCACTAGTGGATAGTGGATAGGCCCCAAAAATCTTCATCAAAAGTTGCACCAAAACTTACAAGTTCTGCTGTAAATATTAACAGAAGGTCTCTACTTCCCAGTTTCTAGTTATCATTGGATTGACAGATTGGATGGCAGAGGAAAGATTAGGTTGATTAAGCTGTAATCAAAAGTAATAGGCTTAAGCTTTGAGAGGTGTATCTTCAATTCTAATTCATTGCTACTTTTGAGTTTAAAAAAGAAAAACTAATATATTGTTCTGAAACAAGGATGATGTCCCTGGAGATGTTGGCTGGATGTGAGGCTTGGTCAATATTATCCAAATATTTTTTTTTTCTTTTGTCTTTGATAAATTAAAGACATTGTTGCTCACCAATGTAGACCAACATATGATAAAGATGGGCCACCAAGCTACTACAAGTGCATTGGGTCAGAATAGATCTAAGTTTGGTAGCAAAAACATTTAAAAAAAAATTGGTGAATGGTAATCTCAAAGTTCAGTTGGATGTTGCCAGTGTTGAGAAATTCTTATAGCCAATTCTATAATAGCTATAAAAAAGAAAGAAAGGAAAAGTAAAAGAATAATGAAAGAGAAGACACAGACATATTGTGCTTCAACTTTCATTTGTATTATTTTGCCTCTTTTGATTTAGACTAATATGAAACTGTTAATTTTCCTATTCCAAACTTAATAGAGAAAGTATAAATTAGCATAATACATTTATAACATTAATAGTTCCATTGTTTAAGTAAATATGAATTTTCTACCCATATTTTTAAGATGATTAAAGCTTTTCATTTCATGACCATACATTCTAATCTTCAATAGAATAAGATACAGGGGATTAAAAATGCATTTTTTTTTTTGTCTTTTTGAAGAATGGGATATGCTGAGTAAATTTAATAGAAAGAGACGAGCAATTCTCATATATTAGTCTAGTAGAAAATTTATGTATTAACATTTTGAAATAAAAATGTACTTCCTATTTTAAGTTTGAATGAAAAGGTTAACAATTTTGTATCAATCTAAATTAAAAGAGGATAAAATGATACAAATAAAAATTTAGGGAGAATTTAATTTTAGGCAAACAGGCCATTGGTAATTTACGCTTATACTAGTATATATAATCAAAATTCTAGGTTGGATCACATTCAAATTTGACTGGTTGTTATAAGGTCTTATTGACCATCACATCACTGTCCACACCTCACCAAAGGAACACTTTTAACATAATAAGGGGTGGCTTTGGTCAATTCCTCTAAATTTATTCACAAACAAACAACTATATTGAAATGAAATTATACGGAATGATTCAAATAACTTCTGCAAGAGAGTAATTCTAGTTAATTGCAGTCAAGTAAGAAAGATTCAGTATTACTGTCTAAATAAATAGCAACCACTGCATCACAAGAAGTAGTTCAAAAGAGTTGCAACCACTGCATCTATTTGGTATTACTTCTATTTTTCCAAAAGTTAGAAAAGAACAATAAAAAGAGAGCAAGAGAAGAGACAAAGTCCAATTTGTTGTAACACAGAAAGTAAAAGCCAAAGAACTTTTGACATCTTATCTCTATAAGTTTCTGTCAACCTGATAATTTGAATATGCAGAATAAGATTAAGCTTAAATGGTGCACCGACTTTGTCTTGCTGAGATTCTATATATCAATTGGATAGCACCGAAAGTAGATGCCTAGATGGACCCACAAAGACTAATAATAAGAGGAGAAGCATCCAAAGCAAAAGAGTTCAATACTGACAAAATTTTCGGTACTATGATTAACATGAAAAATGCAAGAATTAGAATAGCAGGAACATGTAGAAATTTCTAAGAAATAACAAACATAGTTTGTCTTTGAAAATATGAAGACAAAAATCTCATGTGAAACACACACCCAAAGTTAGATTTTTTTTATATAATATAATGATCACCATGTTCCAAGAAATCTGAAAATATTTAGTCTTCTCATCACATAAAGATTGTTGTATATAATTATAACCTATTCTAAAAACAAAGATCATCTGTGACTTATGAATTTGAAGGAGGTCCATCCTTGATGTGATATAGCCTGTGGCCAACATGGACAACCTAGGAACATTAGGACAGTTTCGACCATTTTGGCTGAGCTGAACTAGCAAAAATGTGACCTAATTCACTAATAGGCTCAGCCAACTTAGATTGTTTCAAACTCTTCTAACCCCAATTGTTTCAAGTTGTTTTGGCCTAAATGGGATGAAATGGGACAATAAAACTCAGACTAACTTGATATCAGGCTACACCCGGTTTCAGGCCTAGTTTTAAATTGGCCTTAAAAAGACAAAATTTGTGTCCTGCTTCTATTCAGAGTTTCGGGCAAATACTGCAAACCTATCCATTTCTAAAATAGACTGATTTTAGACAAAATTAAACCATGTCAAAGTGTAGACATTGCATTCTTACTAAAAGTGTAGATAAACAACAGGTGACCGAAAAATTCAGGTAGAATTTAGAAATACAGAAAATCCTCAATTACACATGCATTAGTTTTCGAATTGAGCTAGCTAACATAGAAGAAAGGCAATTGACTCCAACATGGATGTAAAAGGGAGAACTTTAGCATACCAACAAAAGATGATGGATGATAAGAAGTCAATGCACGGAACTAATCATTAGCATGGAACTTCTGACTATGAGAGAAGAAATGAATATCTTAACCTTATATTGATATCATTAAACAAGATTGGAATTACTTTAGCTCAGACAAGATTTCTATACTAGAAAATAATAGTTAGATCTAATTCAACCTTCTGCGTAAGATACAATCTAATAAGGAATACACAACATAGCCCAATGTGAATGTAGATATACCACGGGCCTTCCGGGTATACAATACAGGAAAGGCAAAGGATAACAAATACAGCAGGTAACATACAAACTACGAAGAAGAATAAGCCTCAGGAAAAGTATATATCTTGAACATGCTGCAAGTCTGCATTTATAGCTCCTAACTTCAGCAATTTTCATAGTCATTGAGGAAATTGCACTTTCAGACAAATCAAGTTAGTCAAGCAACACAAATAATCCTGACAGAATTTTTGGTCACTTAACTAACTGACCCAAAGAAGTCTATCTAGCGTGTAGTTGAGTAAAACATCATTGATGCGAAAAGTCAGGTCGATGATATGATAGCTAAAGCAAGATATATTGAATAGGCATATTGGGCACAAGTCACAACTCTCACATTCTAAACTAATGAGACTCACCCTATGATTCTTTACTCATCAAGTTTAGAATATGGATTATCTTAGTATATAACCACATTATACCAATAGGAGTTATCAGTGGGTAATCGGAAAAACAGTAAGAGCAAGCAATTAATAAACAGTCATACAATAAGAAGTTATATCTTTCAACAGAACTATTTACTTAATAAATCAATCAATACAATTTTACAAACCAAGAATGGAAGAAGAAAATACAAACCCCAAAATTAAGACAGAACAAAGTAGGCCAAATTCTGTATTAAAAAAAATATGCAAGCACGAATCCATTCCTTTTACAAGATAAGGCAATCAACGAGGCATTCCATGGATATCTTACCCAGCATTGTCGAGAACCAACCTCAAGCGGCTGGCCGAGCACTTCCATCTCGCTTCCTCAACCTCTCCATCAAGATTGGCCTGCAGCTCCATTAAGCAGTCACCGAACACATCCAATGCGACCCTCGCCACCATTTTTGGGTACTTCTAAGACATAAAGGCTCCTCCTTTACGGTCACAGGATGCCAATTGACAAGAATCGTGACATCAAAATCTTGTCATTCCTCAGAAGCGGCGGCCCGACCTTGTCGGAGAGCTGCGAGCACGTCAGCGATATGGGGGAAGACTAGGCCTTCGGAAAAGCAGCACAAGAGGCCTTCGTGGAAACGGAACTCGTCGGACTCCCGTCAGATCGGCTTGAACTTGAGCGGCGGCTCGCTGGTGAAGGATACAGTGTCTTCGGTTTGGGAACCGCGGGGGTTTGGGGAAGGTAAGACGATAAGGTTGGGATAGTGTATTAATATATGAGCAATGATTCGATACTAACCAATTAATTACTAAAAATAGTTTTTATCTATTGATAAATTAAAGAGTATATAAGACATTTGCATGTATAAATAGATTCATTGATAAAATAATTTAAATTTTATTGAATTATTTGTCTTAATATATATGTTTTGATGACAAATTCGTAGTTTGGTAACTATGATTGATATGTAAATATATACCTACCGCCGTATATACACGATTATATTTGTACTGGTGTTAACAATTTAAATTTGCTGAACTATATAAACAAACAGCTTGAGCTTATCTCTATGGAAGCTCAAGTTTGACTTGGCTCGATCAAAGCTGAGCCGAGCCTAAGCCGATATCTGGCTTGAAAATAATTTCAAACCGAGCCTAAGCTGGAGCCGGCTCACTCAAGCTCAACTCACTTGTCTCAATATAAGAGGTTTTCTCACAAAACCCTAGTTCTCAAATCCCAAATCATAAAACTCTATCACAAATCCCTACCCCACCTTCTTTTCCTCCTTCAGCAACGGCAAGCCCTATGCTTGTCCTCCTCAAGCTGTTGCCTAGTGTCAAGCTGTCGCCACCTCCTCCTTTAGCAAGGGCAAGCCTCGTGCTCATCCTCCTCTAAGCTACCACCTCGTTCTTCTTCGCCAAGTTGCTGCCTTCTCCTCCTATTTTAGCAAGGGCAAGCCACATGCTCATCCTCCTCTAAGTTGCCACCTCGTCCTCCTTCGCCAAGTCACCGTCTTCTCCTCCACCTCTATCGACTTGATTTGGCTCGGTCCAACCCGATCCAACTCAGCTTGAATGAGGTTTGATAATAAACTTATTTTAAACTCGGGCTTAGTCTAACCTAGCTCGAGTTGAGCTAAGCCGAGTCTGAGCAGAATTATAATGTTCGAAAGTAATTTCGGAACGAGCCTAAACTAAAGTCGTTTCGCTCAAGCTGAGCTCGTTTACACCCTATTAGTGAGAGAAAGAAAAAGTATAAAGAAAAAGATGATTAAGTATAAAGGATGATATTTTTGTCAATTTTTTGTTAATAAAATATGTATAACTTTATCAAAAAGAGCCGACTTGCTTAATTTGGGCTAGATAAAGTCAAAAAATATTATGCATATATAAAATAAAAAATAGGGTTTGAAATTAATTTGAAAAGTAAGTATTTTGTTACAAAATACTTATAAAAAAGAAAGACCTAATTTATATAAATAAGTACTTGCACCGGAGAAAACGAACGCCGCATGTATCTTTTTAAATCAATATTAAGGGAGTTAATCTATTGATTCGCTCCCAAACGCAAGTGGGGCAAGCCCAAACAGATCAATCCATCCTGGAGGACTCAGATGGGGCCATGGGGGGCAAATGCTTCAGCTCAGACCCACTCTCAGATCCCATTTCTCCAACCACTTCCTTCTTCTTCCTCTTCTGGTATCGGCATTAAATCAAACAGGTAACGGCCAGAGCACTCCGCCGTAATCCACCTCCTCCATGAACCGCTCACTGTCTCTAAGCCGCGACGACGACCCAAGCCCGAGTCTAACCCCTGCTCCGGACCCCGCCGCCCTCCGCCGATGGGTTGTCGCCTTCTGCGTCATCCGCTTCGATCTGGAGCGCGGCCAGGTTGTCGAGGAGCTCTACCCTCCTGATTCTCTCTCCCAATCCCACCAGCTCCTCGTCGCCTTCTCCTCCTTCCCGGACTCCATGTCCCATCACCACCCTCGCCACCGCTCCTCCATCCACGACTCCCTCTTCTCCTTCCGCTTCCCCTCCGATTCCGGCTTCCTCTACGGCTTCGTCTTCAACCGCCAGCGCCAGGACGAGCGCCTTCCCCGCGGCGGCGAGCAGAAGTCCGTTGTCATTCTGTCGCGTTCCCCTTACTCCGCCGTCTTCCGCCTCCTGCTCCAAATCCTCGGACCCCTCTGCTTCGACATCGGCCCCAAAGCCCTCTCGCTCGTCGCCTCCCACGTCGCCGCGTGGCCGCCGCCGGCCCCCGGGGTGCAAATGGAGCTCCCCATCGGGAGCGCCGCTCTCCGCATCCACCTCCCCCCGGACCTCGCTGACCTCACCGTTCCCCCCTCCTTAGCCGCCAATTCGTCCGTACCGCATGGCCTTTTCCACGACTCCGACCTCTTCGCATCTTTCCGCGGCCTCCTCCTCCACCTCTGGACGCTATGGGAGCTCATGGTCGTCGGCGCGCCCGTCCTCGTGATCGGCCCGACTCCTAACCAGTGTTCTGAAGCCGTCACAGCGCTCGTTAGCCTGGTCGCGCCGTTGCAGTGTAGCGTGGACTTCCGACCTTATTTCACCATCCATGACCCAGATTTCGCCCGCCTCAATTCCCTCGGGGAGAGGGAGCAGTTCCCTCCGATGGTCCTTGGGGTAACCAATCTCTTCTTTTTGAAAGCTCTTAAGAATATCCCCAATGTGGTTTCTGTGGGAAGCCCTAGTCCAAATTCTACTCGGGTTCTCCCGGCAGCCGGTAATGGGAAGAATTCGAGGGGTGGAAAGGTGAATCAGGAACAGTTCTCCTTGAATAAGTTTTCACCTTCCAGCTTGTTGAATGCCATGAAGCTAAGGAGGGAAGGGCCCCTTTGCCTCATGACAGAGCACAAAGAGGCTGTTTGGAGCACATATAAAGCAACGATGAAGCCTGATACTGCTGTTCTAAACAGGCTTGTTGATGCAGGGATGTCGTCTCGGATTGAAGAGTCCATGTCAGTTGTTAACAATGAGATATTGCGGCGGCATTTTCTCGAATTGACCACAAATTTTCTTGCCCCGTTTGGCCCATACTTGAGACCTACAACCCCTTCTGAAGGAGCTTCTCCTTTTGTCGATTTGCCGCCCTTGCCCCCTTTTCATGCTGATGAGTTTCTTAACGCTTTAGCTGCTAGAGGTCCTGGGAAATTCTTATCTAAAAGAATGAGATCAAATTGGTTGGACTTATACAGGTTATTCCCACAACTTATAGATGGGCCTTGTTATCCTACATGCCTTATTGGGTCTTTTTTCTATATTCCTGCAGTGTGATTTATCATTCTTAAGTTGATTAACTGTTGTTCAGGTGTTTCTTGGGGGGACATAATTTCATGCCTTGGTTCCAAAAAAGACGTGCTGCTGCTGAACAAGAGCAACAAAGACTCTGGAGGCAAGCTCGAATGAGTGTAGACATGCACAAGCTTCTATTGAAAATGTCAGAGTTGGAGAGAGTAGATTCCTTTAATGCTATTGAAAAACATCTACTAGGAGAGATGCAGGTAATTCCTGTTTTGATACTAGATGAATACTGAAATTATTTTGACATCCAATTTGGCATAGTGGGATTGAGAAATTTAGATCCTATCTGCTTATTTAACCAATGTAAGATATAGGAATCTTCATTTCCCTCGTGTTTATATCTCTTTTATAAAGCAAGCTTGTATGCATCACATACTTTTTAGATAGTATAGCTTTTCGTTGTTTTTCTCCTTCCTCTTTATCTCACAGCCCCCCATGTATATTTAATTCTCGTGCTTCCATTATAAAACATTTATCCTCCCTTTTGCATCTATGACATAACTACAACCTTTAGATTATCCAACTTTGTGATCAGGAGCTGGGATACTGTTAATTCTAGCCTTTTCCTCTAAAATTCTAGAGGAATTTCCTCTAAAATTCTATTGATAAAATTCCACCTTTTCCTCTAAAATTCTAGCCCATAAGCTGTGCATAGTTTCCTTTTCTCTACAGCCTTTATTTCCATTTCTCATTGGATGTTATTCTCCTTTTCTTTTTTTGTGGCTATAGAGAGATCTCATTGACGTTGTGATCCACCCTAGAGTTCCGTGTGGGTTTTAATGATTTTTTGTCATGTTAAATGATCAATAACAATTGTTTCCAGTTGCTCTTTTTCTGATGGTTTCTATTATTTTTCTGAATTTGGCCCAGTTCAACCAATATCCAAGGAACAAGCTTTTCAAGTCAAGCCTACACCTACCAAAGCTTGCACCGAACTTATGTTGGCCAGGGATCTATGTTTTCTGTTTCCTTATTAAATATCTATTATTTGTTTTGAATTAATTTAATTTTTGTTTAGGTTAATCTAGAACTAGGTGTTGGTCATGCGAACTAGTCATCGAATTAGCCATATAAGAGGTATTGTGTTAAGACACTATGTAGAGGAGTTCCTAGGCCTATTAGAGCAAATGGCCACTTTTCCTTCTCTTTACTTCAAGCCAACATATTTTTGTTGTTTCAGATCAGCCTCATCTGCTGCTGGGGAGATTCAACTTTTATCTTGATCTTTTTAGAGAGAAACATATTTCTCATAGTCCTTATTCACTCAAAATTCAATCGTAAATAAAACATGTTATATTTGAAGAAATTCATGTCACTCAAAGTTACTCAAAGTATCAGATCCAAGATTCTTAAAGAAGAAAACATAAGAGTTATATTATAATTTTAGTTAAAGAATGATGTTTATAGAATTAATATCTTACTTTAAAATGAAATGGCATGTCATTTTTGAAGCAAAAGAGTCAAGTTAATTAAAGACTTTATAGTTGCTTTGTAAATAGTAAAACCCAAATGAGGGTTTCACTTGGTGTGATTGTAGAAACTTCTCCCCTTTCATCTGAGAGGTAATGGTTTAAGTCTTGGGAACAACCTCTTTAGAAATGATATAAGGATGCGCACATTTTTCCTCTCAAAAACATTGCATAGCAAGAGCTTCATGCACTAGGACACCTTTTTTAATGGATGACCTCCTGCCTATGGTAGAGGGGGAACACCACTTGTTATTTATGTTACTTTCGTCCACCATAGCTAGCATATTCTCATTTGGGTTGCACACACCTAGAAATATTCATTTATTCTCCTGCATAATACTCTAGTTATCTCATGATATCTGATCTCTTCTTCAAAAACAAAAAAATGTTATTAGTAACTTCAGAATGTGTGTTTGGAAATTTTGGTTGCACACACCCAGTCATTTTCTTTTATTCTCATGCATAATTTCTAGTTATCTCATGATATCTGACATCTTTGAAAACAAAAATGTCATCTCATGATATATTGCATGTTCACCATGTTCGTAGTAACTTCACGATCTGATAAGAGCATTCCATGTGTGTTTGGAAGGTGTTGAGCGCTGTGTATTCAATCTCAAACTTCTTGTTACTAATATTTTGATAGTTCTGACCAAAATTTATCCAAGATTGATCATGTCAAGGCATGATAATTTTATCACTTTTTCTACTTTTGATTGGCCATTTTGTGAACTCCTATGAAGGATAAGTAAAACTGTACCATGACTCTTAGAAGATGAACAATGAATGTACCAAGTAGTAGTTCCTAATATATACGAGATCAACTATTTTGATATGTACTCTTTATCAAATTATATGTATGCATTATATAATTTTATGTCATATGTTGATGACTACAAAGTAAAGCATGCCAGTAACTATTATTATTTATTTATATTTTTTTATCATTCTTCTTTCAGCTGCAACAGTCTCAAGGTGGAAATGCAGAACGTGCCACAACATGCCAAAAACTGAAAAAAGATCTCCAAGCAGTTTTTGATGTCCTCCCAAAAGACATGCAACACCTCCTCCTCTCGAACCCTAAAAGAGCAACTCTTGTTCAAATTAGCCCAGAACCAACAAAGATTCCAGGACATCCTTCTGCTCACAGTGTACTCGTTTCTCAATCAAATCTGTCTTTTTTATCTCCATAAAGTTAGTGATATATTATTTTCTCAAATTAGTGGTGCCACGTGATCTCCCTGTACGATCAAAGCGCACTAGTCCTCTCTTGTGCTGTGTTTGTTGTATGCAGGGGTATTGGTGATGGAATTTTTCAATGCTGCATGCCCACGAAAAGTAGCTGAGCCTAACTTATGTATCAAAAGGTTGCATTATTCTTTTAAGTACATGCCCAGATTGCCTTAGGTTTCATCAGCAAGGCAGTGATGGTGCAAACTATTAGCCCAAGTGTATATTATCAGCTTCATAATTTATTCTCCTCCGGGTGGTTATTTGCTCGGAGGGAGGAACAGGCGTTTTTTCTCCTCTGGTTTTGAAACATTCAAGAGTTGAAATTGCTCTTGGGAGTTAAGCTGTTATCAAATTGCCATGAGCTGTCAGACTTCTTAACTGCTGCTCTTACATTTCTCCACAATCAGGTAATAAATAAATTTGAGTATTTTATAACGCATTACAGGGTATTTTTGCTGCAGCGAACAGCTACTTTTGAGCAACTCTAAAGCATAACTGGATTTCTTTATACAACCTGCAGAGTGTTTGACCACCCAAGCTTAAGATATACTGGAGTTTGACAGGTCGTATGATACATGTCATTGGAGGCATAGATTACCGTAATAGCCACTTGTTTGAGAGTAATGTGTCTATCATATAGAAGAATGAAGTGTTTTCCCTTTTCTGATAGACAAGTTAGTTAAATATCTGCTATGTTGATGTTTACTCGTTATAGAAAATATAAGGAAATGTGATAATTATATGTGAGCCTCTTTGACTGCTCTAAGAAATATCGTCTTGGACTTGAAGCACAAAGTGCATAACTTGATTTGTTTTGCAACAGACTTCAGCACTATAAAGAAAAAAATCACGATATTGTAGCTTTTAGAAAATACATTGGCAAAGGTAAATGATCATTTTAAATGAGTTTAGATATTCACACACAAACCCAGTCAGAGAAGACTGCCACAACATATGAACTTGTGGAAGGAAAAATCATCCTTTCTCCACTCAATAGTATCCTTCATCTCTGTAAGGCTACAGTCTCTCCACGGCAAGCTTTGGTGGACCGAAAAGCCATCAAGGTGTATACTGGCTTTGAATTTAAAGCAGGATCTGCTATGGAATACAAAACTGATGCAATTGCTATTTGAATGGGCGATCCTTTTTTTCGCTGCTACTGACTCTGCTTTTGGCATGCAATGAAGCAAATCTAACTAACCCGCCTAGCTGCACAATAAAGAGATGGTAAATTTTATATTCACTATATTAATTGACCAGGTCGTCGGGTTGCTGAACAAGCACTGCCGCTTGCCGCCTCTGCCGTTCCCGCAAGTAGAGGACCGTCAAGAGGCAAGCAAAGAGTGTCAATATTGTAGCATTTCCTTCGTCCATGAGTACATCCTCCACCCATTCCTGAATTCTTGGGTAAACCTCTGGTAGTGAATCAATCATTTTTACCTGAGACAAGAAAAGCACTTCCTTAAGTTCTATACCAAAAAATAAAGAAGAGCAGCATAAAGGCACGGCTGTGTAGATAGACACCAAAATATATGTGGAAGGTAGTACATAATAAATCAAAGATAGAAACTGATCTAGATCCAAGTTATTTTATATGTACAACTGAATTTTGAACATTGAGGATTTAAGGGAACAGGAAAGGTCATAACATGATTATATAATCTTTATTGACTGGTATCAATGCACAGATCCAACCAGACCATGTTGCCAATACAAACTATCACAGCAAACATCACTAAAACACCAGTATTGTAAGTTGTAAGTGGCAAGGTGTAATTATTGATCAGGAATGTTGGTAACCACAAGTCCTCACAGCAATACATAATTAGCTAATAGTGCATAAAATTCAATGCAGCACCACTTAGACCAGCACTGTTAATTGATGACCTTACATTATTCATTGAGTAGATCCAGGTTTATGTGATCATTGTTGTTAAAGGCTGACACATGCATAATTCACGTAATGATTCTAGATTCTAATACAGCACAAGCTCTTGTTTGCAAGTAACTTATTCTATAGCTTCTGACAATTGGTCTAGAAAATCTCAAGTAAGCAATTACACTGTAGAACTTTAGAGTTTGGATAAAAGGAAACCCTCAAGGACAAGGAACCAGGAAGCTTGATTTATTTGCTTGACTTAACAGCTAAATATGGGTTAAACTAGTGCAACAAGAAAACAGAATCTTACCAGGAAGCTGCCAGCATAGTTTTTTCTTAACCACAAGCTTGTAAGTGCGAGTGTCACAGGTAACTTTGCTTGAGCATCAATCTGAAGGGCCTGATCATAATATCGTTTTGCCAAATGAAGATCTAGTGGAAGCCCGAAGCCATGCTCATGCATGTACCCAAGATTAAACATGGCCTGAGCATTGGATTGCGATTGGGCATGCATGTAAGCTTCTGCTGCTCGCTCGTAGTCTCTCTCAATACCCTGTAACAGAAAATAGAAATAAGAAACAACATATTTCTAAATAACAACATAGAAGTAAGCATATCCCCATATTTCTAAATAATATGTAGATTAATCATCATTCCAATTGTCCCTCATCAAACTGCTCAAAATTTAGTTGAACATAGCTGTTAATTCCATCAGATAAAGACAGTCAAACAGTTCTTCAAACATGTATAACAACAAAACTTTTAGTCCCAACAATGAAAATGGATCCTTACTGTTCCTCAACAATGTCATATAATTAAAAAAAATGCTAGTGTACAGAAAGAAATACATGCCACAAAGCATAATGGACAGGTAAATTGATAATCCATTAAATGTAAGAGTTAAGCCCAAACCATTTGGCAGCTGTAAGATGCTTTTTACTAAACAATACCTTGGAGCAAATGATGATGCAGTAATAACAGTTTGTCAAGTTTTAAGTGTATCAAATTGGGTAAGAATTGCTGGTGCATAAGCCAGGTTCTTTTAATTCTTTTATTACTTTTGAGCATGTAAGGAAGCATAGGCACGGGTTACAACTAAATAACACTTCTATCCCTGTGCAGCAATGAGACTGAAAAAAAATTCCCCAAGGTTTAGGCAAAATGAATAGCAATGAGACTGAAAAAGTTCACCAGTATGATAAAATCTTCAGAGCATGCAATCTCTGCAAAATGGACTGATCAAGTCAGAAGCTACAGGCCAGATAATCTAATTTGTATGCCATTACTATTTCTGGCTGAAGTACTAAAAGACCGGCAGTCATAAATATCTACTCTACTCTGCACTATGTAAATAAAATGGAAATTTAAATTCCCCAAAATTCCTAGTGCTACTCTCAGTTACATGGAGTTGAATCAACATCTTCCTCAGTTTTATGGGGTACTAGAGAATAGACTTAGTATGTTTAATGTGACAAGCATTTACTGAGAAACACATACCCTGCCATAATAGTAAGCATCTCCTATCAGCAAAGCAGCATGCTCATTACCCTGCTCAGATGCTTGCCACCATAAAGAATGTGCACGAATATGCCTTTCAGTATCTGTGCAAAAGCCAGATTCTCCCATACAAACACTCTGCTCCTCATATTTATCAAGGATCCATGCAGCATTGCTTTGTGCTACCTCGTATCCAAGTTCTGCCATTCTAGAATACAAGAGGAGTGCTTTTCCCATGTCACCCTTCAAGTAGGACTCCAGAGCCCATCTTGATAGGGAGCTCCAAGGTCCCCTCTCAGCTACAGCTTTGTACAGGAGTGTAGCCTAAATTCATGAATTTAGGAAGAAAAAGTCAGCAATTTATATCAACAGAGGCATTCCCTAACAGAAAGTTAACAAATTTCTTTTGTGGAAAATCTAAACATTACCTAAGGATGTACTATGTGAATCTTCATAACTGACTAGGAATTGACATTCAGTTGCAAATACATGACATAAATAAATGATAACTAAAAAATATAATTACATCAAATTAGGAACAAAATGATTGATTGTTTCTCAGGTTTAAAGAGTACTTTAAATATATTGTGAACTTTCAGCCACATCATAGCAGTACTAGACCTTATCAATTAGCATGCAGACAGTTGGAAGAAACAAATAGTTACATTGATTGCATTTGCATATGGTCATATCAGTTAATTCCTTTTTTTAAAAATATATATATCATATGATTCTACCTCCTTATATGCAGTTTCATCTCAAATAACATAAATAAAAATGGCAACACGTCACTTCACTCAGATTTTAGTATGGTACGGAAAGATTATATTTTTCACCTGCAGCCTCATCATCTAGTGATAATTATCATGGTGAATGAGATGCCCCTTTCCTTTTTTTCCTTTTCTACATCACTAAATATTTCCATTCTTTAGGCATACTCTTGGCATTTTCTTGAAAAAAAATATATTATATAGATGAATTAATTAAAGACACATGCTTGATTAATCTACTATCAAGGTATAATTCTTATTCCTACCACATCCTCCCGTCTACATGAGCCCGTGTCCCAAAAGTCAATGATATTACCTACTTTCCAATACAATGTGTCATCTTATCCGTACAGCGTCCAATCTGTATCGAAATATAAATATTTATCCATGCTTCAAAGCTTGGCACAACCCATTTCTTATAACTAAATTGTCTGACTCCTAGTAAGACTTTCCAATATTTTACCAAGGCTGAATAATGCAGCCAGATATGGATCAAATGTCTTGTTGCTATGCTCTAAATAATTAAAATTTTATTTTATTTTCTAATGAATGGTGTGTTGAAATGTGGATCAACTCCAATAATGTAAAAAAGAACAGACCGAGTACAATTTATTAGCTGCCAAAAATCAAAACGTGTGTAACGTGTGCTAAGAACTAACGCAGGTAACTAAAACATTCTATCTGATAGACAAGTTGTAAAGATATGTAATTAATTTCTTTTAGTCAGAGTAAGCCCTCAGGGCTCAGGCTTACATGTGGAAAAGAATAGACCAACTAGATATATTTATGTTAGCTGTCAAGGTGAAAATTTTGCGCTACGAACTAAGACAAGTAAATACAATGTTTTTGACAGATAAGCTTTAAAGATATCACTTCCTTTTAAACAGCATAAGTATGCAGGCTCAGTGGAGGCCCATATCTCCACTCACAACTGGCCATATAGCCCTCCCACCATGACTGGGCATGTAGCCCATAGTACCACACCAAATGCACAACTAATTACAAAAGAAAATCGGCACAAGGATGTTGGGAATCGTAACAACACAATGAAGCCCCCTAAGAAGCTAAACTTTGCATCGAGTATAAGATATGATAATAATTGAGTATGTATCATCTGAATATAGCAACATATCAGCCATGCTCATCAATAATAGTTCTATCTCAATATGAATTTTCTAATTTAAAGCCTATCTATGTCTATGTTATGCTAAACTTGCTAAACATTTTGCATGATTGTTTGCTTCTAAAAATAATTATGCAATTTAAGAAGCTTGTATTCATGGTGCAATTACATCTTAGAATCCATTAGAGTTTTAAAAAAAATTAGTATCCTAAACTTTCTAAATTAACACCAAGCTTTCAATTTTCCATGCTATTAGGTTCAGTTTTGAACTGTTACATCTTAGATTCCATGTACTTGTAGCATTTCTTTCTAAGTCACATTCATACAACTCTCAAAACAATAACTTTTACATAAAATCTAGATTGTCCATTTTGGTTTTGACCTAAAAGGGTTACACAATCTTATATGATGTGATTCGGACCTATGGATACAACCTATGAACCTCTTTCATGTTTTAGTTTCTTAGTTTTCTTAAAAAATAAGAACTCTGGCTGTTGCATTCGAACGTTTGCATACGTTCTCAAATACAAAGAACACAAATTGTTCGCAGAGAAGTTGCGTTCAAACAGGTCATTCGATCGCCTGCATATGTTTGCACATATAGATACCATAAATTGCTCATTCGAACACGCTTGGTGAGAATACACTATTTCTAAGTTTATCATTTGTATATTTTGCTTATTAGGTTAGCCTCTTAATATGTGGAAGACAACCTTATTATGATTATCGATGAATATTGAGTTAACCTTTCTTTTTCTTCCATTCTAAATCTTTTCCCTCCTCACTTAAACCCTAGCAAGGTGCCACCTCGACGTCGGTTACCCCTAGCCTCCATCGACTGTTGGACCATCTCTCCTTCTTAGGATCCCGACCACCTTCTCCCCCTTCTTCCTTTACTCAACAGCACCTCGTATAACCATTCCATCACCATCACCGTAATTTTGCTTATTTTTGCCTTAGTTATAGTACAAATTCACAAAGGGTATAAATATCAAAAACGTAGATCAGGAAGACACGGAAAGAATCCATCTAGTTTCGTAATTTTCTAGCTACAAGAGAATATTTAACGAATATTTCCTTCCATTGCGCGAACTACTTTCCTATATTGGAGCTTGATCAAGTAGCTGAGGTCGGTTTATAACATCATAATACTTTACTTTGGTTTATTATTTAGAATAGGAATAATTTCACTTTAGCCCCCTGAACTATACCATTTTCTACATACATTTTTTGAAAAAAAAAATTTCACATACACCACGCCTAAACCAAAATATTTTTTAGTTAGGAGTCCATATAATTACATCCATAAAGTTAATTCAAAGGAGTATATGTGGATAATTTTTATTAACATATAGGGTGTATGTGGGTAATAAAAAAGCTTATAGAGTGTATATGAAAAACAGTAACAATTCAGCAAGTCTAAATTGAATTATCACTTTAGAATATCACTGAACTACAAAATTAACATAATGCAAAATTAAAATAGTATATAGTTTGAAAGAAAAAAGTACCATGTAGAGATTCTTCTTGAGCCCTATGCCTTTTTGGAACAACTTAGCCACTTGATAGAGGGCCTTTGGTTGACCATCATTAGCTGCTGTGAGGAAAAGGTTGCATGCTGCTCTCACATCTCTTTTTACACCAAGACCCTTGAGGTACAGCACTCCTAGGTTGTAATGTCCTCCAGATTCTTTGTTCGCAGCAGCTATCTCAAAATATTCTTTTGCCTAAAAAAGAAAGTAAGGAACTTAAACATGAGAATTGCAAAAGAATAAGCAAACTATTTTAAAGAAAAATACTTTGACTAAGTGATTACTAGAACATAGTAATCTCAGAAAATGATAGTTTACAACAAATGCATTCAACACTTTAAAAAAGAAGTAATGCATGATTGACTATATTTTGACTAATTTATCAAGCCCTTGAATTGCAAATATTTAAGCCAACAAAGTAACAAAGAGTTACAGCTAGAGCATTGTGAGTACTATGATACTATCTACTTCCCACTCTATTGCACATAAAGGCTATTAACAAAAGTCAAATGTGAATTCAGTGTTACGTGGTGACAGTGCATCCATTTAAGCATAAGTTGATTGAATTGCCTGAACCTGTCAGGAATGAGGCATCAACCAAATGTATGGAATTCAGTAATTCATACAGGAAGCAATCTTCCTTCTAAATCCATGAGGCATTTATTTTCTTATAAGAAAACTCAATATAATTCAGACATCTCAGCAGTATTGTATTGAATGACAATTGGATATGACGCGTATACATTAAAATTCTAGTAAATGGTAAGAAATTGTACCAAGGAGTGTGTCTTGCTTTTCTACTCCAGAAGTTCACTAGAAGACTCAATCAAAAATAAATCTAGGTTGCAGAGAAGTCTAGTGAGGTTTAGTGGTGATAATCAACAAGAAATTAATCTTATCCTTTGAATCTTTCTCCGGATTGCTTGGAAGTTACAGCAATTAGGATCTTAATAGCTTTATATGTTTGGTTTGCAGGAGTCCCCATCAACACTACTATTTCTGACAATCATGGGAACTGGAAAAGGGTATGGAGTCTGGATTATTTCTTTCTCCAACGGAAACTGGAAATGGAACTCAATTTATATCTGCATCTACGCGCACAACAAGAAAGACACCAAATTCTCCTTTAGGTGCTTCAACTGCGGTGTAGGTAGAAGGAGCTGGTACAAGAGCACATTCTGTGATAAGATTCACTTGATAAATTCGCTATCATCTAAAACGTATCACTTTCTGCATGGCTTCTGCACAGTAATGGTTCCGCAGCACATTTAAAGCCAACAAATGTCACAATTTTAAGGAGCGCCAAAATTAGAATATGTAAGTAGAGGGCCAAGTAGCAAACAGTTGCAAAACTTCAGGACGAAGAAAGATTTTAGAGTTTCTTAAACCTACAGATGTAAAGGTTACTAAGAAAAAAAGAAGTAGCCAATACTAAAGTCATGCTCAGTTAATTTGATCGAATATTTCATGAATTTAATCACTCTACCATCTACCCTTTCATCAAGTGTGGTCTTGAACACTTATAAAGAGACATATAATATCACCTATTAACCCCTATTCTACAAAGTTTTCACTCTCATGAACTAGGCTACCACCAAGAAACAGCTACCGAGAGAATATTGAGAGAACTGACCTTGGTTAGGTTTTTCTTCTCCACACCATAGCCTTTAACGTAAAGATAACCCAATCCATTATAGGCCGAGTAATACTGATGCTTGACCGCCAGCGACAGACACTCAAATGCTTTCGTGTAATTCCTCTCCACTCCAGCCCCTCTGGCATACATCTCCCCGAGCAACTCCAACGAGCTCGTGTCCCCCTTCTCCACAGACTTAGAGAACCAGTAATGCGCTTTCTTCAGATCCCTTCTCAACCCCCTCAATCCATAGTAGTACAGCAATCCGATCTTAAACATTGACATGGAATTCCCTCTCTGCGCCTGGTACTCCGTGATCTGGAAGTCCTCGTCGTCCTCGCCCCGTGATTTTCGCAAAACATCCTTGTTCTCCTCCGTCCCGCTGTGGAGGCGGATCGCCTCAATCACCGGCGGATCCTTCGATATGACAAAGCTCGTCAGAGCCGCCTCCGCCAGCTCCGCATACAGCACAACTGCCTTCTCGTGCATCTGTTAATGAAAAGATCGAAAATTTGAGCTTGAATAGAAAAATTAGGAATTGGATATTGTAAGGTCAGGGCAATCATACATCCTGCCGGAAGAAGGTGTAGCCAAGGGCCATCTTGGACTGGAGATTACCGCCCTCGGCAGCAAACTGGTGGAAGAGGAAGGACTTGGGACGGTTCTGGGGACGAAGGATGCCGTGGGAGTGGAGGAAGGCGAGCGTAGATTGGGCGTGGGGGAGGCCGGCGGAGGCAGCGGCTTCGATTTGGGAGGCGGCGGCGGCCATGGCAGAGGGGTCGGCGGAGGAGGCGGCAGAGAGCATGGAACGGATGCCGGAGATGAATAGGGATTCCAGTGGATCGGAATCGGAGGAGGAGTTGAGAAAGGGAGAGGAGGAGAAGGGGTCGAGGATGGAGAGCCAGGATCCAGGGTCTATTGGGTGGTCATCGGCACGGGTGGAGTCAGAGAAGTCGTCCCAGTCGTCGGAGGAGTCGTCAAAGGAATCGCCGGAGGAGGAATCTTTGATGAGGTCGTCGTTGGAGATGACGATGACGAAGGGGCGGACGGAAGAGGAGAAGGGGAGGAGGGAGGATACGGCGAAGAGGAAGAGGAGGAGGCGGACAAGGCGGGGAGGTCGCCGGCGAGCCATCGTCGTGGAAATAGAAAGAGAGATGTGAGAGGAGAAAGGAGAGAGAGAGAGAGAGAGACGAAGGGGAAGAAGAGAGTTTTGCGATGGATGACGTATACCGCGCAATGTGATTGGTCGAAGATCTTTTATTTTTAATTTCGACAGATCACCTAGAAATGTAGCTTTGAGATTCACGTCATGGAGTTGATTGTCATTTTGTAGTGTTTTACAAAGTTTGAAACAAAACAAATAAAAACCTCATGGCAGTCATCTTTTCCCTCTCATTCTTCTTTCTTCCTCTTTCTTCCTCTTTCCCTCTCTTTCCTCACCCTAGCTTCCTTCCTCTTCATCATCTTTTCCTCTCACCCTAGCTTCCTCCTCCTATCTACTCTTTAAAAACCTCATGGCAATTGGGTTCCTCAACTTCATGGTGGTCTTGGTCGACGACAATGAGTAGAGTTGGTTAGCTCTTAGGTGGACCTCGTCAACTTCTACCTATCCCCCGACGATGAAGGCGTCGATCTCGATGAGTTGACTATTCTCGTCGTCTAGTCGTTCATCACTAAACTTATCCCTTGATGTTAGCAGTGCCTGCAAGGTGTTCGACGAAAATGGTCATTTAAATTGTTGTCTCCTGGCCCGCCATTACCATTCATAAGTCAGTAGTGTTCTCTTTGTGTAACCACATGTACAGTCTTAATATCAAACTAAAGGATCCTGAGTCTTGATCGTTGACAACTTACATTGCATCTAAGCAACGTTGACCGGTTGTTTAATCTTATTTGTGAAACTCGTATGCTTATGAGATTCTCTTAAAGTAGGTTCTGTAGCTGTGTTACAATAAGTTGTAGGTTTGTCATATTTTATGTACGATGAGCTTAACGGAGTCATAACTGTTGGGCCACCCCTGACACTAAGAGACGAAAATCGAAAATTTGCATGGCCGAAGTTGAAGCATATCAACCCTATTAAGCCTATGTTTTTCCACGTAACCATTCATTGCACTTATATGTTGGTGCAGTAGATGTTGCCCAAAAACAAGGCTTGCTTTCAAGGTGGCATGGGTTTGTTATTTTTTTTTAATACTTTATTTTACTCTGGTCCGGTCTATGTTCAACCTCATGCAATTTGTTTTTAAGGTCGTTGCCTTAGCTCTTCCCCTTTCATCCTAGTCATGTAATTTATTTGTCACTTATAAGTTTTTCATATCTATTAAAATGTATAGATTAAATAGAAATAAAATAGATTCCTACTTCACATCAAACAGAAACATTAGATGAATTTTGTTATTCTCCAAACAGATAACTTCACTCTCAAATGAAATCAATTTAATTCTATCTAGAATTGGTGTCGTAAAATTGGTTCCAAACTTAAGCCCGGCTGCTGGACTCTAAACACCTTCTTTGTTACATTTTTTCGCTTGATGCTTTTGTGAATCTCATGATCCATCCAACAGATGTTAAATCTTTTGAAAACTTGTTGAATATAAACTAGTTTATAACCCTACTTAATTGCAACTGCTTTACTTACTTACTGACATAAAAAACATACAAAAGCGATAAGAAAATAATAAGAATTTAAAATCCTCAATGGCGGAGGAGATAGACGAGCTGAGAGTCAATCTCAATTTAGAGGTGGGAGATCCAGTGTGGTCAGATGCAAACCATATCATAGCCTCTCTAAGTCCGACGATCTCTGCGGCGAGCGAGAAGAGTAATGGCCACAGCGACTTGATAATTATCAATTATAATTCCTCGACAGATTGGATTAATTTATTATAAATCCAACTGCAACATAGCTTGGTGGATTAACCGATAATACGGCCCCGAGTTCATTCGGGAGCTACAGAATTACATAAGAAATAACCAAAAATATGTTACTATTTAAAAGGAGAGACTTCAAAATGTCCATTTTTTACCAGCCATTTAAGACAACCATTTTACTTTCTTATGAATGCAGCTCCGAAAAATATTGCATCACTAGAAATCCTCCCATACCACGATCCTGAGCACATAATAAAGAATGAATCGCCACGCTAGTGTAATGGTAACAACATACCAACTATCCATGATAGAATATGATGAACTCTTTAAGACAGCTCAATTGTGATAGAAGAAAGGATAAATTACGAATTGCCTAAATCACATCAGCCTAAACCAGACAGACAAAGTGTAAATTATTTAAACCACATTAACCTAAACGCAGGCAAAATTATACAAATAAAAGTTTAAAGAGTAATTTGAGTGTAGACATAATAGAATGGGGCTAATTAGAAAACCCACAACATGCACTACTGTACTATAATGATAGTTCCGGTTCTTAGAAGCAAAGAGCAGACACACGGGGCCAAGAAGTACCCAAGAACTAATCTTCCAGATGACAAAAGAGATCCCAAAGGAAAGACCAAATCCATCATGCATAGAAATAGAAGTCAAAATGTAACACGTCTTAGAGAAAAGTAAACTATCACACCGTCATACATCACCACCACATCAGTCGATCTTATCGGCGCCTACTGGAGCAGCAGATTAATCCCGAACGAGGCCGCGCACATCTCTAGCCCAAACAAAGCCAGGAAATTTAACCCTCTGCCCGACAAATTAATCCCATCAGAAATCACGCCCAAAGAATAATAATAATAATAATACCCAAATATATACATATGTAGAGAGAGAAGAAGAAGTACCCAATCTTGAGTCGATTCTCGGGTACACCAGTGGAGTAACCCTTGAAATAGAAGAATCGCGCAATCGTGTATAGAAGACCGAGTCCGGCGCCGATTACTGGGTGTTGAATCCCACCAACCAAAAGCATCGTAAAGAAAACCGGCATCGACTCCAGCGAGTTCTGATGCCCTCTCTGCTCACAAACATCGCGCCATGAACTAATAATGAGCTCTTGGGTAATCTAACAATTAGGTATTGACAAGAGACGGGGAGAGATAGAGAGACCTGGACACAGTTGAATAGCTTGGCATCCTTATTCTCAGATTCGACAGCATAAAGAGTGGGATAGAACACCTTATACCTGAACCGGATAAGATTACGAGAATTAACAGCAAGGAGCAACTAGTGATTCACAAGGAGTTAGGCGTTTGTGTGCTTACTTTTTACGGGCTTTGCCGACTTGCAAAGACATCCAGAGGTTGAGTAAGGCATAGAGGACAAGCACCAGAACAACGTACCCGTATTCCTTCGGGATCTCCATCTTCACCGCCATTTCTACCTCTCTCTCTCTCTCTCTCGCCGGCTCCTTCTGACTCTTTCTCTCGAGTATCTCATTTTTATCCTAGTGGGTGGGTACGGACGGGCTCCAAAGCCTAGAAGCTTCTGAGAATTTGGAAATGCCTTGGAGCCCAAGCCAAGTTTTGGGCTTTGGCCCACTTAGTACGGGTATGTGTCATATTATATTTCACCCTCTTAGTAAGTATCTGTTCAAAAATAGTATATATTTTGCTAGATATACACACAAATAAGAGATTTTCCAAGGGTATATACGCAAAAAGGAATTCGGTAATTGCTTAATAATTGCTAGTCTTAATATAAAATATAAAATTCCCCTTTTTAGTTTACAGTAATAAGCTGGAAAATATTTTTGTATGAAATATAATACATAAAAATGAAGGTTTTGCATAAATATATATATAGATACACTTCAAAAATCTATTATTTACTTTTATACCTCTCTAAAATTGCATGATTTTAAAATTTGATTAATTTAAATATTAAAAAATATATATATATCCTTACTCTATCACATATTTCTAGTTAAAATGTGATTTTTTTTCTTAAATTATTGAGATTTAAATTGAAAGATAATATACAGATAAATTTGTTTTATTAGGTATACATATAAATATCAGTTTTAGAGCAGCATACAGGTAAGTAAATAAGGGATTCTACAAGGATATTATATTATAATGATGTTAGAGACAATTTGCTTAGTGGCAAACTCTTTTGTCAAACAAAGAATTAGAAAAGCCACCTTTATCTTAGTAATTAGGTTTTATCAACCCTTGAAAAAGGTTATGAGTTCAATTTTGTTACTCGGTAGATTTTCAATTATTTATATTGTTTGGATTTATATGTTTTATTTTTTTAGAAAGATTGGTTCAATTATTCAACACATATATATTAAAGAAGACTTATTATTTATTTAAGATGTCAATGTTAAGTTCTTGTGTTCGGCTCAAATGTTTGGTCTGTTTTGCTTGGCAAGCTGGTTAAAAACTAAGCTCAATTAACTAGGATTAAACCAATAAACTTACGGAATTATATATCTAACTATTTATCTCAATCTATCTGCTAGAATATGTATTTTAACTAGTAGTCAACTTTCAACTACTATAATGCCTAATAATATCAAATCTGGACTCCGATTTGACTCATCTGTCAAACTGCCGAATTGATTGGAACAAAAGTTAAACCGTACATGAGTCGTTTGTGAACCACGCCCAAGATTGACAGCTCTAGTTTTGTCTAGCCTAGAGCGAAGACGAGGAACACAGAACCTAAGAAGAGCAGTTACGAGCAAAGTATTCTTTACTATAGCATTATAACTGAGTTCATCGTAAGCCGCCACATTTAGCTGATAGCTTTATTCATTATACTTCTCATATATATAGATAGATATAGACATAGGGACAAAACTCTCCCCCTATGACTAGCTATTACAACCTCCTCTGACCACTGCATATTTATATAGAGAGAGCTGATAGAGAACTAAATAGTTAGATGATCACGCCTTCGTCCTTGTCGTCGTCCTCACGCGGCGGTGACGGCGATCTTCATTCCCGACTGGCAGTGGCCGGCGAAGCTGCAGATGAAGAAGTTTCTCCCTCGAGCCAGCGTTATCCGATCGTTGCCGGACTTGAAGATCTTTGCGCCTCTCGGGGCATTGCAACTGCTGTACCCGGCCGCGTTCACCGCAACCACATTGTGGACCGAAGGGTTGTACTTGAAAACTATCCCAAGTATAGATCGAAGCAAGTAATTCAAATTCTCTCTCAAATTATAAACTAATAGTCTTACAAAAAAGGAAAAAAAAAAAGGTTTTATATAGATGAATTAATGCTTACCGAGAACATCGCCGGCCCTGAATCGCTTCCCGTTAGGCCAGCCGGCGGTGTTGAAGGTCCAGCCGCTGCCGCCGCCAACTGTGTAGACCGCCGACTCGGCGGTCTCACTAAGGACAAGGATGCAAAGGAGAGCAAGCCCCAGAGCCACAGCACTGCCCCTTCCCTGAGCCATCACTGGACAAGAGATTTTAAAATAAATTCTCAAAGAGAGCAAAGAGATCTAGCGAAGGAATTATTGAGAGGCTTGTGCTCAATTAGGATAGATAAGGTGGTCTTTTATAAGCCTCTAAAGAGGAAGGAAAGGAGTGTTAGGGGTGGGCAGCCATGGGGGCCCCCAGTGAGACGTTTGGAAGTCTTTGGGCCTCTTTAGTCTTTACTTGGATTGCCATGGAGGTCTAAAATGGAGCTGGCCAACTACCCACAAGGGGACATTATTTCTTGGACAAAGGACTGAGAGGACTTTGTGTGAACTTTGAAGGCCTCAACTTGTGTGTATTTAATTGGAAGATGTGCCTGGAAATGGGAAGAGTTAGGTGGTAGATCACATCTATTATTGTAGGCCAAGGGGACTTAGATATCTACAGATGTCTTGAGAAGAGTAGGAACTGCAACTCAACTGGGGATTTGCCTGGTTGAGTGGAGGACCATTGTCTGATTTTGGCTTAGTGGCCAGATTTATTCAATCCTCTCCAAGTTGTCTGATTTGGACATAAGTAATCCTTTTCTTTTAGGGGTTATATTTCAAAACTTATTCATCACTCTTAAATATATCTTACAACTAAACACTAACATACTACTAAATCTGATATAAGATAAATTACGTGACAAATTAACTATAAAACTTTATTACAAATGGCGAGGTGCAATAAAACTATGAATGATTTCTAAATAAGATTTTATTACTGTTGACATACTTATTCACTCTTAAAAAATCTTAAGCACGAGCGAATGAACATTACTGGTTTGATTTCCTTGTGAATGCTATAATTAATTAATATTTGATAAAATGTTTCACCAAAGCATATTTCTTAAATAAAATTAGCCCAACTATCTAAAATACATACATATATACATATTAACTTTAATTAGGGAAGTGGATCATAATTCTTGAATGGTTCACTTAGTTATGGGAGTCAATATCCCAGTTTGTGGGTAGAATTCGAAAAGAAAAAGGCGCCCCAATCTGTGGAACATGTTCGACAGTTGGGTGAGTAAATTACGGACACAATCTGCGACCTGGCCGAAAGAGAACGTATCATGTAGGGTAGTCTAAACTGTTATTTTTTTTCCTCCTCCTCCTCCTCCTCCTCCTCCTCCTCCTTCTCCTTCTTCTTCTTATTCTTATTATTTTACTGCAACTGTGGGAGCTAATGGTCTCATGCCTTTTAATTGGAGTAGACAAAGAGTAGACTAAGAATTGAACATAGATGTGAAAGAAACCCGTGAGTCGTCGGCATGAGAATTTTGGCATCTCCTGCTTTCTTCTGGAGCACTTGGGCTTACTTTTGTGGACTAGTGGAGCTGTGGAGGTGTACGTTCGTCATGCAGACGTGTGAATGACCTTTAAGATAAAACTAAATAGTATTATGAATTAATCTAGCTTTAGCCCATTCCATGACCAATTCCTGACAACTAGACACTGAGAACAAGCATTAGATACGCATAGTTAAGAGTCTTTAATTAGCAAGCCACTGTCTTGGAAAAGGAAGAGCCGTGAGGATGCGAAGGTGCACTGCTCCATGGTCTCTTTCTTTAGTTCCTCTGTAAATCCAAAAGAAGAAGATGGAAAATTACAGCAGCCATGCACAGGTACTGAAGCAACCATACATATTAGCTTAGTAGTGGAATTTAAACCTTACCTAAGAAAACAGACACTAAAGACAAGCAAGGACGGGGATATGGTTGGCAAGTAAGTTGAGATGCCAGTAGGTTATCTTTAATTGGGTCAAAGGTATTGGTTTAGCAAAGACAAGGAGAATTAAAGCAATTTTGTTAAGTGGGCTAGTGTTTCCTATGTTTAACCTATTGTTGCTATAGCTGAAGTGATCAAGTCGTAACATATTTTACAACCTACACCAAAGTAGAAAGGGAGAGACAACTTTTCTTAAGTATTACTTAAGGTGGTATGTGGTTTGAGTTTAGGACTAACTCCTGCATTTGGCTAGGAACTCCTTTAGTAACTAAATACTATTTTTCTTAGCCAAGTTTAAGGATGAAAGATGAGAGAGAAAATAAAATTAAATATAAATTTATTTTATTTCTCAAGTTATAATTTTACTTTTAAAATCACTTACATTTTATATTTTATAAATTTAATAATAAGACATTGGTATTATGTGCATGACACATCAAAATAATAATGACACCTCTATTTTATATTATCTCTTATATATTCTAAATTTTTATCTTAAAATAAATACATTTTGCTTATGAACTTCTATGCCCCCAAGTTGTTATAATTTCGTAATAATTTACTTTCTTTAAAAAAGTAAAAATTAAAAATAAATAAAAGTGGCATTCTGTATACAAAGAAAAATTAATATTTATAAATTCGCTTGCTGGCTTAAAAGCATGGAAGGCTGGAAACTCACGGTGATTGCTGGGTTACAAGTGCGATCCTGTAATAAAATTATTTTTACTATAAAAATATATATATATATTTTTTTGGCAAATATCTAAACTTTAATAATAATATTTTATCTAATATAATAAAAATTAAAGAGTATTTTGGTTCATTAATTTTATATAGTAAGTATAATAATTACACTTTAGTCTAAGTGACAACTAAATACCATATTTTAGTAGCCTAATAATTAAACCACCTAAATCATGAAATAGGACCAGCCAATCATACGGGCTTTAAGAATATATATATATATATATATTAGACGTCATAATTATCTCCAATTAATTTCATAAATTTAATATGATGGTGGTGGGCGAAAGCCAAAGAGACGTGAATTGCCGCCCGAGCCATCCAATGTAAACTACGCCTCCCCCTTCGTCCTAATCCAAATCCCTTTTAATTCCTCTGTATACACTGCATCTACGTCCAAACTCCATATTCCATGCACGTGTATCACTGCTATCTATCCATCTGGCATCAGATCGTCTGCAGCCGCAACTGCACAAATTTGTATCCTACCCCAATCAACAATTGCCAAGTACGTATCACAATGTTAGCAATTTAACTTCCCTCGTTCAATTGCCACCAATACGTTTATACAAAAACAGAGGAGAGCATAAACTTAAAATTCCAACACTATCTTGGTAATCAGAGATTCCATGACGATGAAGCTAAAATTAGTTATGATGTTTGATCTCTATCTCATTCTCCACCACACTATAGCCGTCAACGGCGGCGGCTGGCGGCGGTGGAATATGCTGCAAAAAAGCGTCGGCGTTTCCGCCATGCACATGCAGCTCTTATTCCCCGACCGGGTCGTCCTCTTCGACCGCACCGACTTCGGCCACTCCAACCTCTCTCTCCCCGCAGGCAACTGCCGCCACGACCCCGACGAGCTCGCCGTCAAGATCGACTGCACCGCGCACTCCGTTGAGTACTCCGTCGTCGACAACACCTTCCGCCCCCTCACCGTCCTCACCGACACCTGGTGCTCCTCCGGCACAGTTGCCCCCGACGGCACCCTGATGCAGACCGGCGGGTACAACGATGGCGAACGCGCCGTCCGCTTCTTCCGCCCTTGCGGCGACGGGAAATGCGACTGGGTCGAACGCAAACTGGACCTCGCAGTCCGCCGGTGGTACGCCACCAACCAGATCCTCCCCGACGGCCGGGCGATCATAGTCGGTGGCCGGAGGCAATTCAGCTACGAATTTTATCCGAAAACAAATCCTACTTCGACAGTAACTTCTCTTCCATTCCTTATAGAAACGAAAGATCCCGAAGAGAACAACCTCTACCCGTTCGTCCACCTCAACGTCGATGGAAACCTCTTCATCTTCGCCAACAACCGGGCCATCCTCTTAGATTACAATAAGAATATTATCGTTAGAACTTATCCGAAGATACCCGGTGGAGAGCCGCGGAACTATCCGAGCACGGGCTCGTCAGTTTTACTACCATTAAAGCCGTCGGAGACGGAAGCCGAAGTGCTCATCTGCGGCGGAGCGCCGATAGGGTCGTTTGTACAGGCGAAGCAGAAGGGTGGTTTCTTGCCGGCTTTGAGCTCGTGCGGGAGGATAAGGATCACCGACGATTCGCCGTCGTGGGCGATGGAGACAATGCCGGCGCCGAGAGTGATGGGCGACATGATCCTGCTCCCTAACGGCGAGGAAGTGGTAATCATCAACGGCGCGGCGGCGGGGACAGCCGGGTGGGAGCTCGGTAAGAATCCGTCCCTCGCGCCGGTCGTCTACCGCATCGGAAATCGCGCAGGAGCTCGCTTCGAGGTGCAAAGTGCGGCGACGACTCCCCGGCTTTACCACTCGTCGGCGGTGCTGCTCCGCGATGGCCGTGTGCTCGTTGGCGGAAGCAACCCTCACGTGTACTACAACTTCTCCGGCGTCCAGTACCCGACGGAGCTCAGCCTCGAGGCATTCTCACCGGAGTACTTAACCCCGAGTAACGCCAAGTCACGGCCAGCGATCTCCATCCCAGGAATCCTTCCGCTGCAATTGAATTACGGAAAGCAGTTCAACCTTCGGTTCGCCGCAGCAAAAATAAGGGACAGCGGCGTGACGGTGACGATGGTGGCGCCGGCGTTCGCGACACACTCCTTCTCTATGAACCAGAGGCTTCTAATTTTGGACACAGGAAAGGTGGCCGCGGTCGGAAAGGTATTATACAATGTCGTTGCCGTTGCTCCGGCGTCGGCGATCTTAGCGCCGCCGGGGTACTACATGGTGTTTGTCGTTAATGGTGGGATTCCAAGTGAGGGCATATGGGTGCATGTGAAGTGAGTCATAGTTACTACTTTGTTTGCGACTTATTAATTGCGATAGAGAAGTAAGTATATATATATATATATATATAAGTAATGAAGACATATCATGTGAGCGAGGGAGACTCGATGGATCGGCCTTTGGTTTTGTTTCTTCTTTTGCTTTGGTTAATTTAATAGGATATATATATATATATATTCTAATAAACCAAGTAATTAAGCTCTACATGTGACAAAAGTGGCACGTGAATAGTAAACCACTCGTCAAGCTTAAGACAAAAAAATAAAAATAATAAAAAGGAATCTATACCACTTGACAAGTTCTTTGAGGTTATTAATTTGAGACCTATGTATTGATCAAGGTGATCTAGTCACCAAGCTAGCTTGCATACACATAACACATCACAAATATTAGGGAGATAGGGTTTAATATAAATTTTAAACTCAAAGGCTCAAGTATTCATATAAATTCATTTACTTCAACGTGGAACTAAACTCTCACGTATGATACTCAACAATGTCTTCATTATCATTGTTCAGTCTAATCTACTAGTCTTAAGCAAGTCTCATGAACTAAACTCTCACATATAATACTCAACAATCTCTTCATTATCGCTGTTCAATCTAATCTACTACTCTTAAGCAAGTCTCATGCCTAATTTCTCTTCCGGTAACACTCCAGGCTCAAGAGTCTAGCTTTTCATTGCTATTAGCCATTCTTCATGAGTCACTATGAACCCACTTGTCCGAGCTCATCTGCCAATCTCACGCAATAGGAGGAAAAAAAAGAGAGAGCATACGATGAGCATCTATTGGAGTCGATCATTTCTAAGATATAATTCCAATTTATTATTATATGATGAAAAGGCCTCACAATCTTCAGTTTTACACCTACTCTTAAGGGAAGAAATGCCATCCTTATCCTAAATCAAAATCTTTGCTCAACTGAGTTAGATGGACTAATGTTAAATACAAATCTTATAATTCAATTCTACTAAAAAACATAAGCTATTACATGAAGGCTCAAGTAATTATATAAACCCTTTAATTTTTAGAAAAATTTGCATATACTAATCTGTTTTTTTTTAATAAAATTATGGTTTACGCCCTACATTTTACTATTTGCAAATTGAAACCTAAACTTTAGCAAATATGTACAAAAAATATCCTGGATTAGATTTAAATTAACGTCGTAAGAATATTCCATTAATTAAAAATATTTTATATTTAAATGAATAAAATGTCTCGAGTATATGTTAGGTTTAGCTAGGTTAGATTGAATTAGTATAGGTTGCACAAATATAACTTGACCGAAAGTATTTTTCTAATCTTATTAATATAGTTAACTTAATCGAGATACTTAGTTAAGTTTAGCTAACAAATATAATAGGATATTATTTTATGCACATATTCGCTAAATTATAAAGCTTGATTTGTAAATAGTAAAAATGTAAGGTATAATCATAATTTTATTAGAAAACAGGGTGTTATATGTAAATTTCCCTCAAATACATCGACCCATTTTAAAAACAAGTATTTAATTAATTAACATTTTACATGCAAACACAATCCCTGACATGAAGTATGGACTCTCGATGATGATTAGCACTAAACTTTGTCTCTAATGCATGAGAAGAACTCACAACAAATGATTTAGGAACCGAAACAAGATCAAAGGCAACAGAAACCAACACAGATGGCATTATTGACTGGTTCAAACCATCATCCAACTGCTCCTCATTGGTGCATCATTTGTGGCTGCGGAGGTGCCATGCTTCCCAGTTGCTGCTGCTGCTGCTGTCTCATCATCTGGACTCCTAACCAACCTACATGCACATATAGTTAGCAATCGATCTGATTGATTAGAACCTTATTAATTAGAAGAAGGATGGATATATAACGCATAACGAATAGCTCTCTACCAATTTCCGGGTTCAAGCCACGGTTCTTTAGTTCTCTGTACTCCTGGCAGAGGGCACAGTACTCAAAGCAGAGGTGGACGAATAGATCCGGGCCAGGGTCGGCCATGAGGTTGAAGGAAGTCCTGAGCCTCGTACGGAGGTTGGTGGAGAGCAAGGATGGTAGGATAATGGCAAAAGTTGCCAAGAAGTAAAGGGATCCGCTCGTGGTGCAAGCTGCGTATGTAGTTAATTTAAATCCTTCTCTTAATTAGGGGCAGTTAATCGTCATGGAATAGTTATTAGAACAACAAAAGTAGTAGCTAGATCGCCTAATCGAGTTTAGTTAATCCGCTTACATGTTCGGCCCTCGTCGAGAATCTCAGTGATCTGCCCGAACGTCACGCACGGGGCGAGGAGGGTCAAAAGGGCTGCCACGTCCAACACATGCATGCATGCATGCACGTAAGAGTTAATTAGCCTTCAGGTTAACTTTTGACATCTATAAATTAGAAATGCAGTAGTTTAACAAAATAAAAGGAAATAAATCATCCTGACAAACAAAAATAAGGGTTTTGTTGTTGTTGTTGTTCTTTTACATTTGAATGGCTGAAATTAATTAGTTAGTTATGGTTTGAGGGGTATTCAAAACCCTACACTAAATTAATCTAAATAAGCTCCAATTAGCATGAGTGGTAGAATATAAAGGATTTTTAACAACTAAAGTTTTTAGAATATAAAACTTCCACTGTTCTAGTCCAAATCAGAGAACTCACCATTAGTGGGATCATCCAAGCAATCAAACAAACCAGTCGACCACATCTCCCCCACTCTCTGCCCTACCGGCGGGCACTGCACCGGACGAGGCGGCGTAGTAGCAGGGTACGCCGCGTTTTGCGCCGCCGGTTTCGGTTGCCCGTAATTTACCTGTTGATCATAATTCCAACCAGCTGGGGTTGGTATGCCACTGACCGGCGTAGCGGCTTGCTGATAACCGTAGCCAGGGGCGGCGGCAGCCGCCGGTCGGTATACAGGTGGGGGAGGGGCCTGGTAACGGCGCTGCGGCGGTGGAGCTGCAGCTGGAGGTGGCCCCCCCATCTGGTCGCCGCCGCCATCCTGGGCGTTCTCACCATATGTTGCGAAGGACGGCGGTCGCTCGTCGTCGGCCGCGAACGACATGCTGTCCATTTCCGACTGATGGAATTAAGAAGGAAGTGGAGGTTTTAATTTATAGTTGTTCTTTTATTTGGTTGCTACTACGTGCATGCCACGATCGCCATTAGAGGAAGTCTTAAGTCTTATTTATATTGCTCTCAAAATCTACTAAAACTTGTTTTGGTTATCACCGAGTCCCACAATCATTCGAAGCATTAACGTGGCAAACACTACTCGCTAATTAATATCGATCTGCGCTGGAAGACTGCTGTAGGTTTGAATGATTATAAATGATAATATATCCTTCACAAGAATGCACCTCATCTTAATTCCCTGTGTATTTTAGAATGCGTGCACCCTGGGCATCATCCATAATTAAGAAGGGAGTGCATGAAGACTTTTATTACTTGCAAAAATAAATTAAAAAGAAAAACAACTCAATTCGATCCCCGAGCTCAAATTCCAACGTGTACAGGAAAAGGTTCGAATCGATCAGCTCAGCATTCACTTTAATTCAGAGGAACTTAATTTACGCAGCTCCTCCTGGATACATCATCGTCACTGGTGGTGGAGGTGTCATCGTTCCTGGATTTAATCTGGCCGTCTGAATGCCCGCCCAACCTAAGTAAACGAAGTAAGGAACGAATATTTGAGTCATTTCCATGCACTGAAAACTTGTATATAGTGGAAAGGATTAGAGAAAGAAAGACGTGCGATGGCATATATACCGAGTTCGGGGTTGAAGCCTCGGTTCTTGAGCTCTCGGTATTCTTGGCAGAGAGCACAGCTCTCAAAGCACAGGTGGATGAATATGTCAGGGCCAGGCTCCTCCAAGAGGTTGAAACTAGCACGGAGCCGTGAACGGAGGTTGGATGACAGCAACAACGGCAGGATGATGGCAAAGCCCGAAACGCAGTAGATACACCCACTCGTCGTGCATGCTGCATGCATGCAGTGTTATATACAATCCATTTCCTCTTCTTTCTCTCTCTCTCTTATTCTTTTGAAAATATATTAGACACTCAAATAAGAAGTAATCAGACATTGGGTGCACCAAAAATTATAAAAATATAACAAGATCATTTAGAATCATTGCAACTAGACAAAAATCAATCTAGAGAAAGAATTATGTAATTATATACATATATGGATGGATTATTTGCCCAAAAACTCAGTTTTTTTTTATAACCTTGCAGAAAACTAACTAAATGCAATTATATATTACCAGACAACTAGCTAGTTTTGGTTTTTGATGCTAATATATATTAGCCATATACACTAAATTAAAAGTTTACTTATAAGCATCATTTCTTCCTTTAATCCATTTAATTTTAACCATACCACGATAATTAACTATCAGCTAGCTTTCCCTTAATTAACTCGTAACAAGGTGGCAGAAAGAACGATGAAAGATAGAATCGTTTTACGTACGTGTGCGTCCCTCGTCGAGAACCTCAGCGATCTGGCCGAACGTGACGCACGGGGCAACGCACGTCAACAGAGCTGCAATCCACATGCACGTAAAACCTTAGCTTAATCACACCATATCAACATAACGAAGCTCGCCTCCACTTATAAACTATCTCAATGAATGATTAAAAACTCCCACCATTTTCAGGATCTTGCGAGCAATCGAACAGACCAGTCGACCACATCTCCCCTACTCTTTGCCCGATCTGCTGACCTATTACTTGCCCCAGTGCGACTCCTTCGCCCGCCGTCGGCGCGGACTGCCCGACGGTTGGCGGTGGAGCACTAAGAGTAGCCCCGGGCGGCGGCGGATACACCCCGGCCTGCTGCGGTGGATAGGCTGGGACCGCAGGCGTGTAACCGGACGGCTGCACTAGAATCGAAGCTGCGATGGTTGGGGCTGGAATTCCGAATTGCGGCGGCGGCGGCGGTTTGGCTGCTGTTGTCAGGTATCCGACGTTTGTGCTGGAGTATATCTCCATTTTTGATGTTGCTACCTTATTATGTATATACGTCAGATGAATATACGAAGAGGAGGGGTGTAGGAGGAGAGCTTTTATAGTAGGAGGAGAGAGAGAAAAAGGGACGACAAGAGAAGAGGTCAAAGTATATATGAAGAGTATACATCTCATTCGTTATTAATTTAGAGATGATACGAGGGGCCGCTCGCAAATACCACATAAATCTGTGAATGGTTCCAGCATGGGGGATGTCATATGTTGTACTTATTTGCACCTCTCGGCAAATGGATTTTAATAAAGTATGTAGTAGATCGTCTACAGCCATACTTGGCAGCTGTCGATTGGCTACGAAATTCAATTCATTCACTTTGGTGCTGCAGAGGATGTACATAAATTGGGCAGTTGTTTTGATGAGCTTATGACTAATTGATTTAGTTGTCGTTAAACTATTGTTTTGTTCGTCTTATTAATAAATGTTTAGCAATAGCAGCACGTAGGCATAATTTATAAATGGAGGAAATGGAGATAAATGAGAAGGAGGAGGAGGTGTTATTGTGACTTGTTCTCCAGAGTGATGACAGAGGTGGAAATAGTATTGCATTAATTAGTGCCTCTATTTGTTGAAAAGTGATGAGATAATATCTTCTTTCTCCATGTTAATTTGTTCTCTGCTGCATTAATCCGCGTTTAAGGAAAGAGGAATATAAAGCTTCTACCCTTGTAGGTTAGTATAAGACAATGTTATTCCTAGGACTAGACATGGTGATTATGTATGGTTGCATATATCAATACATCAAAATCAGACTAATTTGTATCTAAAACCTGTATTAGATATTAATTTTACCATTCTGGATCTGATCCTAATTTCTATTCAATTTTCATCCTAATCCTAGCAACTGCAAATCCAAACCTGCCAACAATTAATGGCAATGAGAGCTACAATAGAGATAGGGCACTCGTTTAACATACAGAAACAGATGGTAATACTTGAGGTTTCTCAAATCTCTTTCTAGAACTTCTATGAAGAAAGGTATCTTCGGCAATGGTCAGTAAAACTTGTACGAATCTTGGAAGACAGTAGTAAACAATAAAATTCTCACCTAAAAGCATTACATAATTTAAGAAGCAAGGAATTAACCCTGGGCCATGCCAAAGCATAAAAAGTGGATAGGAAAGGTACTTAAATTACCTTTATCATTAGCTTGTTATGTTGGTCGTTTAAAGATATTACTAGTCATTTTTCTACTACTCTGCTTCTAACCACACATAAGAACGCATGGGCACAAGCATCTAAAAGGCCCTTCCTTTCTCTACACGTCTCTATTTACCCAAAGATCTGGTGAAAGCTTTTAACCAAATCTACTAAGTTAGAAGTTACTAAAAAATCGATGTTGTGTCACCACCATCGTCAAAATGGCCTGAAGTAAATGGAAGTCAAACCTAAAAGAGAAACATGCCAATCAACTTTATCACTAGAGTCTGAAAATATGGGCATATATTATCAATCCTTCCTGATTTAGTCTTAAGATAGTTTTATCAGGTATATATGTATATATACGTTGTACCTTTATCCGAATCTCAATGCATCAACACACATTACATATATTGGCAAGGAAATGAGTAAATGACTGCTAATTGTGCAACTAAATTAGAAAAGAAGACTACAGCATTTTTTTTTTTTTTTTTTGCAGTGTAAAAGGAAAAGAAAGTGATAAGATCCAATGCGGCGGATATGACGTCCCTAGATAATTTTGCTCCAAATTCATTTGCCTTGGTCTTAGGAAGGCAGGCATCACGGACTAAGTCAACAAATTATATGGAGTATAGTTTGACACGATGCTAGGATTCAATGAGCAACATCGCAAGAACTTTTCCTGCGAACAATTAATGGATCGGGTATCGAATACTCCTGCAATCAATTTAACCATCTATAGCGGAGACTAGATGTGATGAGCATGATCAAATCCAAAATTAAATATGAAAGGCTCACAAAATTAAATTATATATATACAATCGATATGCCAGCAGACATTACATCCAATAGCACACGAAGAATATAGCCCACAAAATCCTAACCAGGAATACCATACCCCACTACTACCAATTCACCTAAATAAATTTCTTCTCCAGCTTACCAGTTTATATCTAATATTGTGACATATGATTGTATTAAAGTTTTCTGTATATCTGATTAAAATGACTTTTGGGTGTAATTTATATGATACCATGAATAATCCCTCTTTGGCAAGCTGGCATTTGTTTGCTTCTAGGAAGACGAGAAGAGACCACCCAGCCATTTGGAGCAATTCCACAACAACCCAGTGGTTAAATCCTACCCCACAGGCTATTGACTCCAACGAGTATTAGAAGATCCACCCCGCGTTATCTTCCTAATACTTAGTTCACAAGGCATAACAACTTCGTATATAAGAATTTGACATTTGATACTACCTCATAGGAACGCAGCCAAAAAAAGAGGTGCTTGCCTTCTAGCATTGTGCATTTGTAGAAAGAGAGGTGTAGAGAGGAAGAAAGAGAAGAGTATGGGAAGGAAAATGGACCTTCTCTTAGGGAGGACATCAAGGCAGACATCAAAACTGAAGACCCTCTTGGGCCTCACCGTCTCCCGCCTCGCCGTCCTCCGCAACCACCGCCAAGTCCGGTGCATTCAGGCCCGTAGTGACCTCGCGCAGCTCCTCCAGCTTGGCCATGCTGACCGCGCGCTCCTCCGCGTAAGTCATAAAAAAAAAACCCATCAATTTCATATCTCATACCATAAATGCATGGTTTCTAATGGTTGTTTGTTTACTGATGTACCAGGCAGAGCAAGTCATCAAGGAACAGAATATGTTAGATGTGTTTGTGATGGCAGAGAGCTATTGCAATCTTATAACTGAGAGGGCCATCCTCATAGAAAATACCAAGTGAGTAGCCATTAGTTGATGATGGTTTAATGTTCTCACCTCATCTCATCATTCATTTGGTGACTGTTTCTGTAGGAAGTGCCCCGAGGAGCTTCGCGAGGCGATCTCAAGCTTGATCTTCGCGTCGTCAAGGTGCGGTGAGCTGCCTGAGCTGCAGGATGTTCGCTATATCTTCGCAACCCACTTCGGCAAGGACTTCACGGCCGCTGCGCTCGAGCTGAGAAATAGTTGCGGAGTGAATCCAAAGGTAGCATCTCTAGTTCTTTACCATGTACTTATCTTTAGTTTCAACACGATGAATGAGTTCCGAATTTTGTACAGATAATAGAGAAGCTGTCCACCAGACAGCCAAGCCTGGAGAGCAGACAGAGAGTGGTTGAAGAGATAGCTGCAGAGAAAGGAATCAAGCTGGATATTCAAGAAGTTTCTTCTGAGAAATTAAAGGTCAGTAGAGTGATATTGAAGTAGCCAAGAGCTCTGGCCGGGTCCACCCAAAATGTGTCTTGGGCCAGTTCCGCCCAATGTTGCCACGTTACCAGACTTCTTAAGCAGAAGTATTAACATTTCATACCACTTGTGCAGGGCAATAGAAGATTCAACCAGAGGAATGACGAAATTAAGGCAGAAGTGAATACATCAGTTGATAACAGAAAGCTACCTGAATTGGATTCAGATGAAAGCTTCTCTATGGAGGTCATGCAGAAGTACAAAGACGTGCCAAGTGCAGCACAGGCGGCCTATGAATCGGCTGCACTTGCAGCATCAGCTGCAAGGGCTGCCATGGAGCTCTCACGGTTTGATTCTGAAGGGAGGGGCTCCTCAGGTCAGAGTAAACCAGTTAGTAAGAGGAGGAACGAAAACAAAGAACTGAAAAGAGATACGACTGAGCATTCTGACAGCGATAAATATTTTGAGAAGATAGACACCGTTCAAAACTACAATTCAGATGCAGACGTAGAAAAATCAGTAAAGCACAAAGTTTTGCTTCAAAAAGGAACTGAAGATAATATGGCGGCACAGCAAGACTATTCTTCATCTCACTCAAGTTCAGATTCTACTGAGACTCCTTCAAAGGAAATAAACATTGCACCAAGAGCATCATCAGAGGGAGATGAAAATGAAATTTTATTTGATAAGAGTGACAGTGAAGAAGAGGGTATGCTAATATCAGCAAGCAAAACACTAGATTCTCGGAGAAGTGGGGATCGTTTCGCAGGAAACAGGCAGACTAATTCAGCTTCAGATGAAGGCTTATATGAAGAAAACCAAATGTCTTACCTTGGTGCTCCCTATCAAAGGACAAACCTGAGACACACTGGAAGCACTTCATTGGATGAAGATATTAATAGGTTGGAAGTACAGTCGGCAAATCAAAGTAAAATTTCAACAAACTTATCGGTGCACCCAAATGTTGCAAGAGAGAGTATTCACCTGGATAGGGGAGATCACTTGCACAAAGAACACCCAGATCGTGGAAAAAAACCCATGTCAGTAAGAACCCGAAGAGGACGTTACCAGCAAATACTAGAGCAAAAGAAAGACGAGTAAGCATCAAGTAGATTAAACGTAAATGATTTTAGGAACAGATAATTGGTAGACTTCCTCATCATGAGTTTTGTATCTGATTAAGAGTGAGCACACATCGTATACATCGTGGAAATGGATTTTGTTTATAAATTTCTAATATTGAAGTCCTCTTTGCACATCTTCAAATGAAGAGATTACTAAGATGGTGATCTTAATTCGATTAAAAGATTCTAAAGATGGGACTAAACCATTAAATCAAGGTAATACTGCAGTTAACCATAGTGAAATTTAATAGTGAAAACAGTTACCTGGAGTCCAGAGAGCACTTGTACAAAAGTCTGGAAGTTGGAAGAAAACCAATGTCTATATGCACCTGAAAAGCACTTTAGCTGCAACACTTTACAAAGAAAGATAAGTAAGCCTGAAGTGTGATTCACTGTAGCATCTCAGGAATGGAGAACTGGTTTGGTTCACCTGTCTCGTGATGTAACATGATGTATACCCAGTGGCCAATAGCAAGTATAGATTGTGTTCCAGGAGAGGAATTTATATGCCTCGTAGAAGTTTTGATAGGCCTTGAAGAAGCTTTCCTTCCAGAACTGACCTTAATACTGAAGTAAAAAGGATTATGCTACAACATGCCTACAATACTTGCAAACTTCCTTCACATCTTAACTAGTGCTCTTTGAAACAGTAGTATCCTATGGTTGCTACTGCATGAGTTACTTGACCAAAAAGTGATTTAACATTAGACAGTGAAAAACGAGGTTTACGAAGGAGGTAAGTTTTCAAAGTAAACTCAGAGTTCATATATGACAACGTCGTTAGTGACAGAAGATCACATCATCCAGAAAATATACACTAGCCCTATTACATTACAATGTAAAGCTGATCTGTCACGCATATGCCCTAGATCTGCTTCGAAACTGTAACATATGATATCAATAGGATGATCTTCTCTTTTTACTGAGATTCATCAGGTCATTATAAGACTGTAAGCTCACCCCAACATCTTCATCATACTCGAGACCAAGATCCTCCTGCAAAAGATAAAGAGTAATTAGAGAGACAGTAACAGAAGAAGGGGTCTGTTATGCATAAGGCAAATCGTGAATGGTATTTATCATGTATAAAGCAAATGTAGAAAGGTACCATGTGTCTGGGGTTCCCAGGTAAGAATCCCAGTCTTTTAGCTGATGAGGTAGAGAAAAATAAAATAGAAAATTAAGAGCAATGACTAATATAAACCTTAAAATCTTTTGGATCCTTCGGCGAATTCTCAGTTATAGCATCCCACAGATCCTTGAAAATCCTCTTTCGTTTTCGCCACTGATTAACTTTATCAGAATATGTTTCTTCAATCACCTTCTTGTCCTCTGGTTTTACCAAAACAACTCCATTGCGCAATTTCTTTAGCTTTTCTTCCATTTCCTGGACCTGGATGATAAGAGTTTCCAATTTTACTATTAATATGAAGGCATGTCTTCATTATGAAGGATTACCGGATATATCTATTTACTTCATTTTGTAATTTAGCCTCTTTAGCATGAATTTCTCCCAAAGTCAAGTTTGACTGAAGAGCTCGAATTTCTGCATTAGAATGTGTGAATAGTTATTATTCACTCCCACTCTTAAATCTTTATAGTATTCAAAATACTATTCTCCAAGAAAACAAATTTTATTGGAGCATACCAGCCTCAACCTCACTTATGGCTTTCTTCTGAGTTTCAAGTTCTTCTTGTAGTTTGCTATTTTCCTTCTTCATCTGATCCAGTTCTTGTCCATTCGGTATCTTAAATTGGTCTTGCCGAGCAAGGTAAATCTTTTGCTTACCATACTCCTTGAAGGAAATCTGTCCACTATCAGATAATGTGTCCAGTGCTTTCTGTACTGCTGTCTTTTTGAGATTATACTTTTGCAACGCATCAGCAACATTCTGAGAATTCAAAGGCCTATTTTGCTGACAAAAGAATTGATGAAGAATGAGCCAAGTAAACTGTTTCATAATGTCAGTCACAGTCACGCTTTGAATTCCAGTGAATGGAGAACCAATTAAGGAATATATCATTAGGGAAAGTTGACTCGTTCAAGACCTGTAGACTAACATCCACCAATGATATGAGTAATACTAATGCTCAATTATGATATACTGAATGTCAATATGTCATGTAGATCTAGGTTTCTGTTATGAACCAAATCTGGAACGATCCGTTCATAGAAAAATTATAAAAAATTTATGAGGTGATAGTCCCACGTGTTAGAGTTCTTTTGGCTTTAGTTTGAATGGATTTAGAGATTGGAGCAAGAAATTATGGCCAAAAGCGTGAAGGAACATCGAAACGGAGCTGAAATGAGAATACTAATGTTGCGGCGGTCATCGGAAAGTGGCAGATAGCCATGGGATGGTGGATGTCGACCGTAGGGTAGGTGTGGATTAGGGCTTGATAACTTGAAAGAATTTCTAAGGTTAAGATCTACTCCTAGAAAAATAGACGATTACGATTAAAAGATAAAGGCAAGGTAAATAAATTAACTAAACTCAATATTTATTCCACATTTCATGATCCCCAAATAATAATGACCACTCCTATTTATATGATAGAATTTCGTTCATTAACCATGTAACTTAGAAAAGCACCGGAAAAGTGAAGACACCAGAATTGTGGTTCAGTGTCCTAGATGTCTTCTATATAGGAAGTTGGAGTAGCTGCAACAACTGTAGTATAACAATTAGTTGTGAATGAATGATCTTATGAGTATTCATCTTTTCCTTTTGTTTGATGTGTATTTCTGAGTTAGCTGCGTCAGTGTCCTACACCCTAAAGCTACAAAAAAGTTATAGGTGCAAATGATACTATGAGTTAGTAATTTAACGGTTATGCTTATGAACCAAAATGGAATACACCTACCAGCAACTTGAAATCCTTCAACACAGTGCATAATCAGAATATAACTCATGGAAAGGCTAACCATGGCAACGGTAAGATAGCAACTCTCAGATAACACAGCCTTTTAGAGGCTGAACATTAAGAAATAGAGGCATACTGAAAAGCCCTATTTAGAAAATGAACACTAACAAATGGAGGCAAACAGCTGAAGACTTTCAATCAGAAGGAATTACATGTCTATCTTACAGTACAACTGTGGGAAGGTGCAAAAATTGGACAAGATATTGAACATTATGGGATGGCTAATGGGAGAAATATGGATGATTCATGCGGCCGAGAAGGCCAACTTGACTCATCCATTGGTTGAAAGGGTGGTCTGGACATACAAGCAAAACCCAGAACAAAGAAGGGTTAGAGGATCATCTGATGCCCATAATTATACATTTCCATCAAACAAAAGCTAAACCTAAATTATGTGAATCAAACATAACATGAAAGACTCAAGGAACAACGGACTGTTGCAATATCACTGGAAAGGTAGATCCATAAAGCAGTAGGGAACGAAATTAGGACCCAAACTCAAAACCTTGCAGCGAAGTTGAGTGCTACAAATTACATCAATCCGAAGCAAAGTGCCCACCCTAGATTTTAGTACTAATGAGGCATGAAAGAGACCACAAAATGAAACATGGGGAAAAAAATTCCAGATCTCTCAACTAAAATTGTAATATCGAACATAATCCAAGCACAAGACACAGTACTGATCACATCAAAAAGGAAACGAGAGCAATGTTCACCTCATTGACGAAGCCGAGGACGATCCCTGCAAACCATCGCATGTAGATGAATACACGTGCGAAGGTATGAGACCAAAAGTGGAGAGATAGAAGTACCTTCGACGCTATCGGATTTGGGCGCGCGCGCCATCTTCTCCTCCTCTTCGTCGACTTCACTTTCACCTCTGGGAGAGGGAGAGGGAGAAGGAGATCGATGGGAGTGGAGTGAGTCGACCTATACTATACTTACCTTGGCTCTCTGCCTTGCGTCTCTCCATTTATTCGTTTGATTTCATTATTGCTCTTCATTTCTGGGAGTTCCCTCCAAAATCCATAGACTCAAACCAGCGAACTACTTTTGAATCCAAGATTTGGACCCAATATTTAGATAATTCAATCCAATGTCTTGTACTTCTGAGTTCTTAACCAATATTAGTTGGTTTTCTTTTATTATCATAAAAATTCGCAGCCGTGTCTAGATGATTTGGTGACAAAAATCTACGGTTCTGAAGGCTAAAAATTTAGACACAAAAATGTTTCTTACGACCAATAATACCTCATAGAATTGTTAAACAAACCTGATCGAGAGTATATCAATTAGAATTAGAGAACGACCATTGGGAGTTGTCGCCCGTTATTGCCGTCTGGATGACCATAATAGCGGTTTAATTTTTTTTTTTATTAACTATTTATTAATTTAACTTTAAAATATTAATTTAATCAACTATTATTTTAATCTCTCTACTTCTATTCTGATCCATCCATTTATAAAAGATAATTTAACTATTTACTAAAATATCTGTACCGGTCATATTGTTTTACAACCAAATAGTATAACAATTTATACTAATAAAAACTCTATTATGTAAATCTAGAAAAATAAATATAGCTGAAGTAATATGGAACTTATTTTACGAGTGAACACATTAAAACAGCATAGAGATTTTTAACATGCCCTCCTCTTGGCATGAATTATGAGCAAATCGGATTATGAAACATAATCTTGGCCGTGATAATTTGGAGGAACAAGATAATAAAATCTTTCAAAGCCCTTCTCCATTTTGTGGGCTTATAGAAAAAAAAACATTTATGATTAGATCCTCTTTCCTATTTTAGTGGAATACGAATTTAATTTGAGAGAAGAGATTAAATTAAGGTTTGAGAATAATATATAAGTTCTTGCTTCGGTTAGGTAGGATAATTAGATAAAGAAAGAGATTTTTTATTTAGTGAGATTAAACTATGGAAAGCTAGCAATATACTTATTAATGCAGCTGTGGAAAACGAGATGCCAGAGTATACAACTACTTAAAACATCCAACGAGGGCTAGCTAGCAAAACCAAGCTTCTACTCCCAACTATTTGGGACCATTTATCTTATTCCCTTTACTCCATGTGTATATATTTACTGCACTTGCATCTGGTCAGCAAAAATATGCTTTCATTTTATTATTGCAACCCTCCCCTTTTACCAGGGCAATGTACCCTATGTTATAAAAGATGGCATAGATAGCATAGACAGCAATAAAAGGAGAATATAATTATGGATAATGCCAAAAGAAATACTGCATCATAATCATACCAAAATTATTGCTGTTATCTTCCCTATGCTTCCAAAACAAGAAGATACTAATGTTATATAATATCAGCCATCGATGGCCATTAAAAGAGCTAGTAGTAGAAATAAGCTTTCAGAACAACAGCTCATCAATATCCATTGGGCTCAAGATTATTACACAATGCAACACAATCCCAAAACTGCCTTACCTTTATTTCCAAGTCCACTTCTCCTAAAATTACATGTAATAATCAATACATTAAATGGTGCACATCTCTGATATTAGATCAATGGATCTATTCGGCATTTTCCCTGTTGTATAAGATGCCAATGATTGACCACAAGTTAATATACAGAGAAAAGTTCGAACGCTTATATTTCCCCGACTGTAGTATATCATCAACTCCCTCTTAAACAGGAGGAAGTCATTCGCCCCCCAAAACAGTTGAAAAACCAAATTGCCCCACAAAATGATTGAAAAAAACCAAAAGAAGATCACGGTCATCAAAGCTGCATTTGCTACAGTGCAAAAGATAAATAGCATAACTTATTCCACACGGATACTCACTTTTTTATTTTATTTTTTTTGGTTAGAAACCATTTTCCTAATAATTGTAGACAATCCTATTTCTTAAAACCTATTTTGGTTTAACATCAGCATGTACATAATTTAAACTTACCCTGATTTGACGAGCACATTCACCAAGACTTTAACCTAATATAGCAGAAATAGAGATTACATGCTATATAATTGTGCGGAAATGCTGTGTGCCAACCATATATGACAGATCAGAAGCCAAAGGAAACAAGATATGATTATATAAAAAGACACAAAGCCATTGTTTAAGTATATATCTGCACACTAGAGATACAGTTACAATTATACAAGTAAAAGCATGTAAAATTTAATTGACTTTGTGGTTCTGCATATTTCTGTTACACTTCTGCTTCTGCATATTTCTGTTACATTAATTTGGTATCTGGTATCTGTATAGAAGATGACTATTGCCATAGAAGTTAAACCATAGTCTTGGTGAAGTACCTCCATACAACAATAACTACTTAGGCAAAACCATACTTTTAATTTTTCATTAAGTGACAAACGAATAGCACTAAAACATAAGCAGTTAAGTAGAGCATAACAAGCAGAAAGTGAAATTAACTGTTCTCCTCAAGTCTATCTTGCTTCAGTGGACACTGTAATGCAGCAGAAAATAACAAATGTTGCATATATTGGATGCAATAATATGATGTAGTGGGCGCCTTCTCTAATTTCCTCATTACTTAACAGACTTCCATTTGCATGACACCAAGGATCATAAACCAGGAGGAGTTAACTAAAAGATTTAGGATGCCAATTCAAATTCTACCCTCATCAGTTTGTCTGTAAAAGTTAAGTCTCTCTAGAGTCTAGACTACAAATTGCAACTCTGAGAAAAATCTCATCCCATGGCATGAAAAGTTAAGCACTTTATCCCTCTTCACCTTAAAATAGATGTTCACAATCATTGGCCAGAAAATCTTTGCTCAAATTCTAATGTATGTATCTATGTATATTACCAGTTTGTCTAAAAAAGGAAGTTCTACAAACTAGATTATGTCAGATGTTCAAAAGTGGAAAACCTTTTATGTTCTTCATTAGACTATACTAATCATATAAACAGAAACTTCAAAATAAATTGGTAAAACCAAATAAGTATTTCAAGTGGTTGGCATCTATACTATTCTCACAAATAGAACTTCAGATAATATCCATCAAAAAATAAATGGGTTTAAATATATTTTACCCCTCAAGTACATTAGCATAAAATCACTTGACCTCCTATACTTATTTTTTGTATCACTTAACTCCATCTACTTTGACTAAGTGAAACTGTAAAGTTTCTGTCCAAATTAACGGTGTCTAACATTTGACCAGCTGCTTTTCCATCCTTTCTTCACTCTTATGGACTAACTCTGTCATCACATAAGAACTAAGAAATAAATTGAAATCTACCTCTAATAAAGTGTAGGGTAGAAGTGAGGGGTGATATTGTTTAAACAAAAACCTTCTCCTCCAATACATTATTGTTAACAAAAATAATAGAAATATTTAAGTAATTTTAACTTTTAAGTATCTCGTTAACAATGTTATCAGTTTTGCTTTAGTCGTAAGTATATGAAGTAAAGTGATAGAAAAATAAGTATAGGAGGGTAAAGTGGTTTTATACTAAGTACAGCTGTACAGGGAGGGTTAAATGTATTAAACACAAAATAAATCTACTTGCGTTAGTCTATATTTATTTCAGAGTAAGACTTCCTTCGAGTTGTCACATTATGGATTCAGTTTATGCCCTTGATAGCAAACAGAATTTAGAAGTAGTTGATTCAAAGATCACAAAGAAAAATGCTTCTAGATGTACAACAACTTGTGTAGGGGCAGTAAAAAATCCAGTGAAGCTCTATCAAATAATTTGGAATAAAGGCTGATATTTGTTGATCAGTTTAAGAGGTAAAAAAAGTGGAAGGTCCATCAGGCCACTCTAGTGACAATTACTGCTCAAAAAATTATACAAAGTATCTAAAGTTTTAGATGTTGGATGCTGAGGTGCATTAGTCATATAGGAAAATTATTGGTCAGAGGCACTACATCCGAACTCCGAAGTGAATAATAGGCCCTGCCGCTTCTCCCCCTTGACAATAAAAGTTCTAAAGCAACAATAAAAGTTCCAAAGCAAGAACTTGGATAAGAAAATAGGAGAGGATGAATTACATTAGAAGTCACAACTCTTAATGTAATTAAAATTGCACTTTAAACAAATTCGTTATTTGCACTATACTCTCATTAGTTATTCACCTTGTTACCCATTAGATAATTGAAGGAAAATTAATCTGTCAGTCTGTCCCATAGTTAAAGTTAGCAATGCTTGGTGGAAAATTAGATTCCCACAGAACAAGTCCAATTCAAAAACTAATCAGATGCTAATGTCCAAGTGACCAAGTACCAAGCCTGAGATGTTTCCCTTCATACAATTGACATCAATATTACTATTGCACACTTAACTGTGAGCCCTTTGTTCAATGGTTTCAATCATTGAAGTGCAAAGCCTTATATATCATCCAAAGATGGGAATGTATCAATTTGACCAGTCAAATCACCTTATTTACCCATAAGAATAGCACTTCAATACCCGTACCAGCTTCTGGCCTAGAACGACCAAATTATAATAAAGCGGATCTATTTGATAAGACCATGACAAATATATGTAAGAATCTAAGGCATTATTTCAAAGTCTTCTCTAATGAATTAAAACAAGTCTAAGTCTAACCTTCTAGACATCATTTGCCAGCCAACAGGGTATTAACCTTAGCCATTACTATCTGAAACATAAATTTATACGGAACCCTAAAATGGAAAACTTAATCATTTCTAAAGCACAAATTATGAACTTTCTTTTAAGAACATCATGTCAACGAAGTGTTAAAACACAAACTAGTGATATCCTATCCAGATAATGTGTGCCATATAACATAATTTCTATGACATCCACATGGTTCCATTCTTAAAAATAAGTGATCATATAGTTCTCAGTTCTCACAGAATAAGGAATGAGAGAAAGCACAACTCAATGATGAGAAGGCTTCAGAAGGGAAAGAATTTTAGTACTCACACTCTCAGTCAAAGCTACAACAGAGAATAGAGGACTTGCCATAACATTATATGGCAAGTTGCTGGTAGAGTACTCTACCTTCTGGGTCGCAACTTCATATCATAAAATTCAGGACCAACTGCTTCAAAAAGTCCAGCACATAAAGAAATAGCTACACAAAGAGGAACATGACCGCTTTCCATTTAAATGTTACTGTCCCAACGGTGTGAAAAACGAGCCAATGATGTTGGATCCCACTTCTCAAGCATAACATGTATCAAAATCATATAGCTAATACCACAGTAAACTCATGCCGTTGGAAATCAGAAAGTGTACGGGGCATTAACTAAACAGTAAGGTAAGCCAGTTTTGCAGCCCTATTAAACAAAGCTCATACTGAAAAGAATGATCAATATTTGAATACTGAGATATTATAGAAAGTCCAAAATTGTAAGTGATACTGCATAAAACAAATGATGTCTAACACATTGGTGTTTGCTGGATTGTGCCTTGTGGGCTACAGGCAAGGGATTGAGATCCTAAAAACAGAACTATCTGATTTCAAAAGTATGGGATGAACTGCTGGATTGATTTCACAATCATGGTTGCATTGCAACTTATGTAAAGATCAGTCTAATAAAGGTAGGAAGAGGAGGAAAGAAGAACGATAAGAATAGAGGGAATAGAAGAACCAAAAGAAGTAAAAGAACAATGAGACCAACAAAACAAATGAAAGAGGCGCCCTCAAGAATTCTTGTAGTCAAAATAAGTAGCCAAATAATCCAATTTTGAAACCACCCCTTGGTAGAGACATGAATAAGGCATGAAAAGGAAAATTAAAAAATTTAAACTCTTAAATCTTAATCAATCCACCACAGCATTATTAGGACTGCTGACCCATTGGGACTTTGGAGCTCAATTAGGAGGGCCGAGAAATGAATGAATTTTATAAAGAAAGTGATACCCAAATACAGATCGTAATTGTAGGGAGTTCTACACTACATTAAACAACAAAAAGCACTTAGATTCGACTATAGCCTAAAAGTAACACAATTTTCCAAATATATAAGTATCCTGAAACCAATATGTCACGTCCAATCATCCATAGACCCTAATTATTTTAACCATTATCCTGCTTCAACTTTTTAAGTAATGATTTCAGTGTTTCGAATGTGTGGTTTAAATAAAAAATAACAAAATAAATGTATAGCAATTTAAATACCCTATATTTGCCTAAAGCAAGGATACTAAAAACAGAACTATCCAGACTTCAACAAGTCAACTATGAAGACTAGTCAAACTATACACCTGAACCTAGGCAGTTTTCTTGACATCCATATGTGCTGAGATTCTCCTACCATACAGCACAGAAACGACAATATTGCAACCAAAAATTTTGTTCCATTGAGCGACAGTCAAAGTACCATCCTTGCAAGATTGTGCCTTTCACATAGTATAACAAAGTACCATAAGACAATGAATTAATCTAGAAATAGGCAAGCCATAAGGGATCTAAACATATCTACAATGACATTTATGAGGAATAAGTTATTCCAATGAAAGAACAAACATACATCTCTCTCTATATATATAAAACAAGAAAACTTCAAGCATAAGCACCAGTAAAATGCAAGGAACCGTGATGTGGACATTAGTGACATATTACACGGGCAATATATCAATGAGTGCAGTTTCTCCTTGGCGAAATTTGTCTTAAGTCAATTATTTTTATTATACATTTATTATTTATAATGTTTAAGGTTATATGTGCATCTTTTACAATTGTTTAGCCCTATATATACGCCAATTTTTTACTCAATCAGGATTAATGAAGGAATGAAAAATTTTAAAATTTATTTCCAATGTGAGTTTTAGGTGTGAAACCTTAATTGAGAATTGAGGTATGAAGCCCCATTCCTTTTCTCTTTCTAACCATCATCATTCCTAGAATACAAACAATCCTGTCATTTCACATCAGACCGCTAAAAATAGCTAGTTGCATGCATGTTCTCCATAAATTTCAGAATAATAGTAATAACAAGGAGATAAGAGATATGCACATACCGAATTTCTGCACACATTAGCAACTACACCTACGAGAAAAAAAATTTGTCATGTAATAAGGACTGCCACCTAAATGCAAATATATCATAATAGAGACATTACTGAACTAAAAAAAATGATGTAAAAGACTATAACAAATTAAAGAGTATCCTAAGACCTATAGGAAACTTTACCATGCTAAATTTCAGTGTAGGTGATGCAACCAGCAGTCTCCAATCGAGGGCCTCCAGAACAGAAAGCAAAGATCAGATATTGAAAAGTTTGAACGTTGAAACACGAGGAAAAAAAAATCAAAGACATTACTAAAAGGTTTTAGAGAGAAATGACAAATTTCGTCAATTCATCTAATTCATCACAACAAAATCAAATGTGTAACAGCTTTCCAACTATATATTTTGACACCCAAAGAAAATCTATAGTGCTCAAAGGTCTCAAATAAAGAAACAGAAAATGTTGTGAGAGAAGGTTTCATATTTCTTGAAAGCAATGCCCAGTAATATAAAAAAGATACATCAATTCGTAATAAGAGCTAAATAATTCCTTTCAAATTTTGATTATCCCATTAAGTTCCAATACATTGAGAAAGCCAATCTTTGATTTAGTAAAAGAGTCAGTTTCAAGATTTCCAAGCACATTAAGCTGCCCAGCAATCAAACCAGGGTACCTTCTTTTGTTTGCCCTGTAGCATCTAAAACATTGTTGATAATCCAGAGCCCTGGAAGAAACCCTGAACGAAAGACACAATTAGACTCACCAAGCAAACACCTCCGAAATATAAAGAACATGACAAATGTTAAAAAAAAAAATTTATTTCTAAGGCGAGCAAGCAGGATGGTAATTCTGACACAAATAAAAAAAAAATATTCAGTACATCTTTGAGTAAAAAGTTTAGCGGTACATGCCCATAAGCAAGCATGAAGCATATAACGCACGTAGCCCACTAGCTAAGCAACAAAGCCACAGCTCAGTATACTTAAGTATCCAAGCAAACAGAAAGGCCAACCAATTGTACTTATTTTAAATGTCACGGGATATTCATTCACTATGATAGCCTCAAATCTTGTTTGCAGTTCAGCTAGATAAGTCCAAATAAGTGGTATCACAAGTGAGTAAGTAGTTTTCATAGATCTTCAAAAGTCCATGAGCAAGAATTATTTACAAGAGATGAAACGCCTTTGGCGAGTTGTCTTACAAGAAACAGAACACATTCCACTGTAAGAACTGCAATGTAGGAAGGACTGTAAGTCAATCATCTTTTCCACGCTTCATCCATGCGTTCTGACAATAAAGCTCCAAAGCAGCAGGGAAAAGACAATAAATGCCAAGGAATTAGATTTCAGTTCACAAGGTACATGCAAAGCTCAACAGCAGGTCAGAAAATCATCATCTTAATTCACTTGCCAGTGATAAATGGATGACTCAATGCTTGAGACACTGTCATCCTCTTTTCAGGATCCAATACAAATATTCTTTCAAGAAGATCCTTAAAATTTGACAGCATCTTGGGATCCTCGCCAGGGGAGCTTGAAATTAGAGCACCTATGTCCTTTGATTTAATATTCATAAGAAGTCTTTTTACAGTCTGCAGAGAAGAAAATAGAAGTCAATCAAGGAATGGCAATTTCAGGAAATCTGGCTAGTACAACACCAACCTTCTTTGTAACAGGATCCTCCTCTGTAGCATGGAAATTCATATCTTGATCAAAATGCTGATCTGTGAACGCACCCTACATTACCAGCAGCTACATCAGTAGAGAGGATTATTAAACTCGTTCATAAGCTTACTTTATGCTACATAGAGTCAAACTCTATGGCTTGCAATTCGCAGAGACTATAAAAATGTATAGAGGAACAACTTCAATCTAGTTTAGAAGAATATGCAACATATAGTTATACATTTCAAATTCAATGATATCCACTTAGAGAGCGCAATTATGTAAGTAAGAAGATCCTGTTCATAGTAAAATATCGGTTTCTGTATTGCTCACCTTTCGAAGCATCTTTTTGGGGAAGGAACCCTTTAGTTCCATATGGAGCCGAAGCATATCGTTATTTGATGGACCTGGAAACAACACTTTTCCAGTATAAAGTTCATATAAGCAGCAGCCCACTGACCATATATCCATCGGGTGATCATAAGGCAATCCAAGAACTGCATAATAAGAACATTGTCAATACAAGGTATATTGCCTGCATGACACCCAACCTAATATCAAGCCAAACAGGCAGATGGGTACATATTGAGCATTTGCTTCCACACCAAAAGCACAAGAAGATAATGAACAACAATGAAGATAACAAAATAAACAAAAACTTAAAGTATGGGGTGGATGTCAGTCTAGAAACTCACTTATTTCTGGGGCACGATAAAAGCGGCTTACGAGGTACGGCGTGATCTCGTTCTTACCAGCAAACATAGCATTACCAAAATCACAAAGCTTTAACACATTTTTAGCCTCATTTACCTATAAAGAGAACAATTGGATAGAAAAAAAGTGTCAAGTCTAGACATTTCTAATTGAAATCAAAGAAGGCTATCACATAAATCATGATTTATTACGTTGATACAGCGGCTGGCATGCTTTGTTACGAGAAAGAATGATGCAAAATGCAAATCATAAAAGGCCCATTTGAAATGACATACCAGCATATTATCCGGCTTTATATCACAGTGCAGGACGCCGCAATTTCTCAGATGCTTCAACGCAATGAAAAGCTGCTTTCCATATGCCCGCACAGCAGTCAGTTTAAGTCCAATGTTACGACCAAATTTCTTTAAAACTTCACGAAGATTCATATGAAGAGATTCAAAAACTAAACAAAGATGATTCCGATACTTGAAACTTGAAAGAAACCTAACGCAATGGCGTTTGTCCTCAGGATCAGCGCCTGCTAACTTCTTCAATATGACCAGCTCCTCCTGACCAGCCTTATACCTTTATATACAGCAACAAGGAGCAACATTATCAATTTCAAAGATTACCCAGCTTAAACCTAATTCTGAGTCCAGAGACAGTTTAAAGTTTACTCACATGGTCTCATTGTTACGTATAATTTTTATGGCTACTTCTTCAGGGTCACCTTTCCCAGCTTTAAGATCCTTTGCACGGACAACAGTTGAGAAAACTCCCTTCCCATGAGCTGCAATAACTTCATAACGACCATCAAGCACTTCTCCGAACCGGTAAGCTGTGGAGAGAGGAAAAAGAGAGCCCAATAAATGAAACTATGATGTCGAACATACAAATAAAAGTAAAACCACGAATTAAAAACAGATGCATTTCGACCAGCACTAGATATTATAACTTACAATAGTATCCTTCTGCGTCATCCCAATTATCATGAAAACCACTTGTAATTTGCAGACCTTCTCCCTTAACCTGCACCAATATATACGATAAGAAATCGATAATAGAAGAAAGTCAATTTTAAATGTGACAGCAACCGCAAATTCTTAAGTTTTATCAACCATTCGACGTCTTAACTACCTTATTTTGCACGTTAGTAAGATTCTAAATTCATTTCTCAGTTAGTGAATTCAATATATTAACAATACAATCTTAATCTTATCAAGAGTCATGCTACTGCTGATATAATATTTGATTAGAACTTTACTTTCTCCAGATGTGGGGAAGAAAATGATCCCATCACAATAGACATACAAGAACAAATTTCATCTATGCTTCATTGCTTCTTATCACACGTTCAACCACGTGACATACTATAACAACCAGGTCATATTCAAGCAAGTCTCGTATTTTCTGACATAGTAACCTCCATATAGAAGGAATTCAGTTCAATTTCCGCATACTAAATGAACCCAATACATAAGCAGTCACATAAAAAAGAGGCACACAATCATTTAAGAGAAATCAACTATAGATATAGTAAGTAATTCTATTGTCAAACTAACAAGATAGTTCCTCCAGTAGGTGAATGATAATAGGTAAATAAAAAGATAAAATGTTACCGGTTTACGAACTCCAGTAGGTGATTCTCCAAAGATATCATCACAAAACATATCTGTTGATTTCTCACTCTGGGAAAATATTATGAAGATTAGATAAAACTTCTTCCGAAACAACATATTCAAACTTACCCAACAAAAAATTGAATGCCAGAAACTACTCGATATCACTGAAAGCTTACTTTAGTATAATAGCCACTATTTTTTTTAAAAAAAATTAATATCACAACAGATGTAATAATAGGTGGCTATCAAACCTTGGGACTGCCTTCACCAAGCCCTGAAGCACCAATCATCTTCTCATTGGCTAAAACGCCATTTTGCATAGGTGACTTTACCACATTAAAAGATGAATCAGCAATATCTACATCTGCAGAATCATGTTTATTCTCAAGCTCTTCATAAGAGGTGCGATGGCTGATATTGCCAACATTCAGCTCTAGAGTTGTTCCCTTATCAATAGGTGCCTTCTCCCCTGTATCATATGAACACCACTAGTTAAAATACCAACAAAGGTTAATCAGTAAAGGAATATAAAAGGATAAATACTTATGCAAAACATATTTATCTATCAGTCATTTCTATGCAGCTGATTATTTCATAAGAAAAGAGGACCTTTCTCATTGTTATTAGGAAAAGATTCAGGCGGCTGCTGCTGCTGCTGCTGTAATTGCGGCTGTTTATACTTTTCCATAATAGCTTGTCTCCTTTTTCTACTTTCCTCCTTAATTTTGTCGATATCCTCTTCATCATGTTTCGCTAGTTGCTGTTCGATTTTCTCCTGATAATCTTCTTCTTCCTCCTCCCTAACACCAATTGACAGAAGAGAGATTAAACAAAATGAGTATAAAAAGTAAAATATTGTGATTAAATCAGTAAATAATAAAGTCCTACCTAATAAAATTCCTTTTGCCTTCTTCAGGTACCCGATTGCTGGAACCAACATTTCTGTCCATGCCCTTAGCTCTTGATCTGTCTTTGTAATTCTCCAGCTCATCATACTTTGAATACCTAGAATCCCTTTGTCTATCCTTACTGCTAACTCTATCCCTTTCAATCTGCTGACCTTGTTCTCTGTCTCCATGCACCTTGTCCCTAGCTCGATTCTTATCTCTGCCATCACGGTTTCTCTCCCTTTCACGCTCACTGTCAACCCTCTCCCTTTCCTTATACCTCTCCCTACTATTATCCCTTTGCTTCTCCCAATCTCGATCTCTTGTACTACCACTATGTCTTTCTCTCTCTCTGCCTCTGTCACGACTATGATGTCTGCTCTCCCTTCTATCCGGTCTACAGTAACTGCTACTCCGCTCTCTTTCCCTACGATCAACTTCATCCACATCAACACTCACTCTATCTGTAATAGTTCTACTATTTCTTCTTCTCTCTTTATCTCTTTCTTGACTGTCATGTCTGTCACTGCGTCCACCATGCCTAACATAACTACTGCTCCTCTCTCTTTCCCGATGGACCGCTCTTTCACTTTCTCGGCTTTTAACTGTATACCTTTCCAGTCTGTCATGTCTATCACCATCTTCATGATTGGAATTGTTCCCCAAACTGTCTTTGGAACCATTTTGCTTACCTCGAGCACCACCATCTGAACAAGGTTCCAAGCCCCTGTCATCAAATTTCTTTCTCGTATGGTCCGGGGACCTTGATCGATCCCTATATTGTGCTTCACCGTGGCAACTTATTTGTGTCGGGGACTGACTAAATTTGTCAGGTGAAATTCTTGGTGACACAGATCTTTTCTTCTTATCAATATATTTCCTGTCAATACCTCCCATTTCTGAATACCTATGTGATTCAAGCCTCTCCAAATTACTGTCAGTGCTTCTGGTCTCACCATCATCAATTCCTTTGGGCTTCACAAAATGTGAAGATTCTAGGGAAACAGGGGATCTTGATCTTGCTTGAACTTTTGAATCATTCACAAAGACATCTCTACGTCTCTTTTCCTTCTCAATTTTCCTCTCCCGAGATTTCGATTGTCCTCTTGTTGATTCATTACCATGTTCATTTTTATTCTCGTCATCACTCAATGAAGCATGCCCATCCAGCAGAGACCGACTATTGCCACCTGACTCCTGTCCCTTCACCCAAGCTTCATCTTTCTCGTCAGACTCCTCAGGTTGAGAAATCTCAAACATGTCGATATCTTTTCCTGTACTCCAGTTAGCATCATGCACCTTCTTGAAATAATCTTTCTGCAAAGAAACATTGCATCAACAGTAAATTACATGCTTCTGAGATTTTATTCAGGCGATTAAGTGGGATTCTGATTCATTTCTTAACAAAGCTATCTCCTTGCTTCAAGAACCAGCAAATTAGGTCTTATGCTAATTCCAAGAAAAACACAATATGCGTTCTTGAGAGAAATGAAGATAACCTATAAATACGCAGATTATAAAAGGTTGGAGATAAATCGAAACAGACCGGAGCGGAATTGGTATCGGCATTCTCTGGCTTGATCTCACCGGATTCAGCGTCGGAATCCCCTCCCACTACCAAACCGACGCCTTTCTCAGCACCCTCCTCTTCTTCCTCAAAAATCTCGCCCTCCTCGCGCTCGTCATCCACGGGATTCGCCGAGACAGATGAGACCACCTTCACTAAAGAACGAACGTTGTCTCCTTCGTCCTTCTCCCGCCCGTCCTTGCTCTCATGGCGGTTGTGGCGATGGTGGTGGTGGCGGCGGTGGTGGTGGTGCTTCCGGCGCTTCGACGACTCCTCCGGCCCCGTCTCCTCTGGCGACCTCCGATGCTTGCCGCTTGATGGGGAGGACCGCGGCTCTTCGATCGCCATGACGAGGGGGTGATTGGGGTAAAGAATTGAACCAATTAGGGTTAGGGTTTCGAAGGCGAAAAGGAAAGGAAAGGAAAGGTATTACGCGAGAGAGAGAGAGAGAGATGGGGTTGTGATACTTGATCAAATCAACGATCGATGAGACCCCTTTCGCACTATCTATCGTTATCATGTCTTATTAGCTCACCCTTAGAAGTTTCTTTTGCATAAATACCTTATATTAGTGCTAATACCCCCCCTCTAAATATATGTTTACATGTACACGCCTGAAATCTTTATTAATCTCACATTAATACCCTTAAAATTCTTGTTTCTCGCATTGATAATTTGATACCCCTTTGTTTCACGGGAATGTTTGGAAACATAACACATTTGTATGTCTATAATATAAGACCATATTTCATCGTTTAACTTCAACGTATTTGCCATTATTTATTTATATAAATAATTGATAGATATGGTGGAGTAGTAACCAGTAACACCATATTTTTAGGTCAGTCCTAGCAGCAGGTTATGGGTTCTAATCCCATCTTAAATATTAGGCTTGATATTTAATACAATTTATATTGAAATACGATGTTAATATTTAATAATTTTTTTACCAAAAAATCTATGTATTTATTATTCGATCCTGCATTATGGGTTTAATTCTAAAAAACACCTAAATATTAAAAAATAATAACAATATGTAATTATATACATAAGTTAACTAAACTATAAGTCATAATAGAAATATCTCACTGCCAATTAAAATAAGGAGCATAATATAATTAATCATAGAGTGGCTTGTTATGGGAAAGGGATCAAGCCGCTTTCGGCTAGTCATCAATAAGCCTCTCATTGATGATATATTGAGAGATGATGAAAAAAAAAAGCTCAGTAAGATAGGGTGGGGAGAGTTAGCGGTATTTCTCGATGGTTATATGTAGAGTTACTTGCAAATATCTAGAGAGAGGAGAATGGGATAGAAAAATTTTGAATAAAAGAATGGGAGATGATGGAAGAGTTGAAAGTATTTTTCCAAATGGTGATATATGAAGTCATCGTGGTAGACGGAGAAAAGTCAAAGGAGAGTGGAGGAATGGCTAACAATGTTTTTAAGTGGTGATGGGTAAAGTCATTGGTGGCAACTAGAGAGAGGCCAAAAGATAGGAGAAAAATAAAGAAAAACTAAGAAAAATGTGATTAAATGGCTAATAGCACCGGTGAGGCCTTTGTGTCCAATTAATCGCACCCAATTGGTCGGCTAGCCGACGGTGGTAACTAGAACAATCCTATTCAAACACTGGGATAATATAAAGGAAAAAATACTAAATGAGGAATAGTGTAGATATCTAAAAAATAATAATTTTAAGATTAATAAGAATGTTCTCCATTCTGTTACTTGTCGCCCAAATTATTTAACTCAATATTTTTTAGAATTAAATTCATAATGTAGGCGCAAAAAATATTCTTCATGTCTTACATCATACTGTAAAAAAATCAATAAAACGTTGATACTCACATATCTACAACCAGCAACGTCCACATTAATTAATAGCACATTTATATTTTTACCTTATGAATATAATATTTTTTGAAACATATTGATCATGTCTATAAACAAGATAAACAAGTGAGCCTATAATAATGTAAGGTGTCAATGATAATAAAAGTAAAATGCATGATACTTTTGATTATTTTCTCAAAATTATATAAAACTTCCGTTCACTTATGAAATAATAATTTATTTATTTTCGAATAAGCCTCTTACTGACTGACTGACGTAGTAACTAAATAACTGCATATATTTATACTGGTATAATAATTCATAATTATACATCTTCTCACTTTATACTACCAAATTAATAATAAAAAATTTATATATTCACCGTTGAGAGGACAACCCTCAAATTAGTTGACATTTCATTATTATATTATCTCTCAAATGTCACACCAAGTGTACTTTCTCAAAAATCACGGTATTATACTCTCTCTCTCTCTGGAAGGGCATAGTAACTGCAGTGTTACCTATCTTTTGAAAGTCATTGTATTGTACTCTTGATCAAATCTCTTGAAGAAGACAAAGGTGCTAAATAGCCAATGTCTTCCCTGTGTCTACGTATCTCACACTCACAGTTTGCTGGAGATGCATTTTTAGACCCAGAAATATATCGAAGCATGATAATAGTGCTTCAATTATTCAATATCTATCTCTTACATGTCCTAGTGTGAGCTTTGTTGTACATATAGTATGCCAGTACATGTAACGACGTACCGATCAACATCGAGTTATTGTTAATTACATCTCGCACTATTTGAAGCATACACTTAACTATGAGGTCCTTTTGCCGGTGTACTGATGTTCCCTTATCTATTTTATGTTTGACGTCGATTGAGAGAGTTGTATGGATCGGCAAACTACAAGTGGTTACTACAAATTTTTTGGATCAGACTTGCTATCTTAACTCTCTTGAAAACAATGTATAGTATCTCGATCTAGTATATATAAATTGAGTGTCATGCTCTTGTCAACACTGCAGCTAAAGTATCTTATTAACTGGGGGGTATTTACTTCACAAGCCTGGCATATTTCTTCCTGGACCATCTATATTGTATTATGACAACATTGGTGCGACATACTTAACTTAAATCATGCCTTTTATGTACGCCGAAGGAGCTTTTTCATTAGCAACGTACAAAGAGCTTTCTGAAGCCACCTATAAATATAAAGCTCCCATTGAAAGTCTTTGTAAAAGCATAACATCAGAAGAGAGATGTTTCCAGTCCTCCTCCCCGTGAGGAGAACAGGGAAGGGGGGTAAACATCTTTGAAAGAAAGGGAAGGGGGGGAAACCATCCTTCTCGTATCCTTAAAATTCCATTTTGAAGGCTTATTTCGGGAGTTCTGTCGTCAATTTTCTGGATCAACACAGGCATATGTTTATTAGTCTTGTAAACAAATTGTCCTCTTTCTTATTTTTGGGTTAAAAAAAGGAAAACACTCAGCTTTTTAACCCAAATGTCATAATTTAAATTTAAGAGGATTGTCGGAGTACTCGTTTCTGTACCCTCCGCATCCACCGGCAAACCGGTCCTCAACGCCTTGCCCTGGAGGCTGGAATCATCATATAAAGAAAGTGAGGGAAGAGAAGAGAGAGAGAGAGAGAGAGAGAGAGAGAACGACATCGATCATCCCGATGACCGGATCGTAGCGAGAGGGGAAACATTGAAAAACGTCCCACATTTCTCTCTCTTCGTCTTTCGTGATTTCTTTCGCGATGGAAGCCCTCACGGAGCTCTGCGACCTGATCGCGCAAAACCCCGATCTCCTTTCCGACAAGATGGCGTGGATCTGCTCTCGCTGCCCTCCTCCTTCCTCATCCTCCGCCTCCCGCTCCCAACTCCACTCCCTCCTCGCCCTCGCCCGGCTCCTCTCCCTCTTCCCCCTCCCGTCATCCTCCCCCTCCTTCGCCTCCCCTCTTCTTGACTTCCTCCGCTTCTTCTCCCCCTCCGCCCTCCACTCCTCCTTCTGGCCCCAGTCCTTCTGCCCCTCTCCCTTCCTCTCCGACCTCCTCCGCTTCGCCTCCCGCGCCGCCGACCTCTCCCCGGATCTCTCCTCCCTTCTCGCCTCCTCCTCCGCCTCCACCATCCTCTCCGTCCTCAACGCCGCCGAAGGCGACCCCGCCATTGCCCGCGCGTTCCTCGCCGCCGCCGCGCAGAACTGCCCCCCGATCTCCCCCGCGGACGCCGGCCGTCTCGCCGAGCGCCTCCTCGAGGAGTTTGGCTCGTCCGTTTCTGACGACTCCGACGCGTCGTCCTTCCATAGCACTCCGTCGAAGGGGAAGAGGAAGGAGGAGGACCGGGACGTCGCGGACGATGCAATGAGCGAGGCGGCTTCGTCGTCGAAGGGAGATGAGAGCGGTAGTGGGGGGATAGGGAGGAGGAGTAGCGTTGGATCTGCAGATGGGGGTGGGGGGTCGCCGGCCGTGAGGCAGGACGTGGTGGCGTTTGAGGAGGAGGATATCGAAGGCTTGGAGAGGCAGGAGATTGCGTTCAGGTTGTTCGGGCAGATTCTTGATAGGTCGGGGAGTATACAAATGGGGCATTTGGAGCAGGTCAGGAAGATAGCCGGGAAGCAGCTCAAGTCTTTGCCGGCTTTCCTCAAGGTACGTGGGCGTACGTCTTGCTTCAGATCATTTATTTTGTTAATCGCATTGGGTTATACTTGTGCATTGGAGATCGTGTACACGAGTCATGCTCTGATAGCCTTTTGCAACTAGTTTCGTTACATGATAAATCTCTATTTGTGTTTTGTTTACGTATCCACCGGAAACTCGAATTCATTCCCCTTGTTTCAGTTTGTTATGAGCATAATCTTGGGTTGACTTCGAATAGGTCTGGTACTGTCCACCTGAGTACTTACTGTCTTGTTTAGCGAGAGATTTGACATTGTGTTGTTATTTTGCATTATTAGATTCGGAAGCGTGATTGGAGGGAACAGGGGGCACAACTGAAAGCAAGAATAAACACAAAGATATCATGCTGTCAAGCTGCGACTATCGTACAAATAAAAAGCCTCAACTCTCTGGAGACAGATGGTAAGTCCAACAAGGATGTGTTGCGTCGGACGCTTGCATCGCTCTTAGATGCTGCAGAAGCATGTATACTATCCTCTTGGCGAAAATTGAAGATCTGCGAGGAGCTCTTCAGCACGTTGCTCAGTGGAATCAGCCAAATAACCGTCTCTCGTGGGGGCCAGCTGCTAAGAGTGTTGCTTATCCCCTTGAAGCCACTTGTTTTAACGACATGTGCTCAGGTGTGCTTCTTGCTTTTTGTGTTAGTTTTATGGAGCATTTCCCAGAAAAAAACATTTAGCTTGATTCTTGTTCTTGGAACAGGCGGATTTGTCGGGCAGTGGTCCAGGCGCAATGTTTGAAACTGTTACAAAGTTCAGCTGTGAGATTATTGAGTTTGGTTGGAGCAAGGATAGGGCTCTTGTTGACACTTTTATTATGGGTTTGGCTGCAAGCATTCGTGAACGAAATGATTATGAGGAACAGGTTACTTTTACCTTATCTTGTACTAAATATGATTTCTTCTTGAAATATCACCATGATTAGAACAGACTTCCACAATACTGTTGGTGGTGGTCTCTGGACACTATGGTGTGACCTGATATATGTTGGTACTAACACATATGCTTATCTAATACCGGAATTCTTCAGTTCTATATAGTTCTTGGTCTTGTCCTAATATTTGTCCTGACAGATTTCAGATATTTGTTTGCCATAAAATACATTTTCTTTTACCGCTGATTCACTTGCATTTGTAAAATTCTAATAGTTTTTGCTTTTATTTAGTTTTATACTGGACAGTGAATTTTGTTATTCTCCGTCAGTTGTCTGGTTCTATTATGTACTGTGGCCTACTGTTCCGTAGTGAAGATTTAACTTTTTTTGACCTGTCATTTGAGTATTGCTTGAAGGTGAATTCTATAATTGGGAGAGCTGACTAATATGGAGCCTTCTATTCCAGGATGAGAAAGAAAAACAAGCAGTTCCTGTTGTGCAGCTAAATCTCATTCGTCTACTGGCAGACTTGAGTGTATCTGTCAACAAGTGGGAAGTCGTAGACATGATATTGCCCCTGTTCATAGAAAATTTAGAAGAGGGTGATGCTTCATCTCCAAATTTATTGCGCCTCCGAGTATGAAAACTTTCCTTCAGCATGTACATGTTCTGTATCAATTTCTCCATCTATTGACATACTTTATTCATTAATCGGCACTTGTAATTTACATCAGCTAAAGCACTGTAAATAGACTCAGTTTGTTTTGCAAAATTTCAGCTACTTGATGCAGTCTCCCATGTGGCTTGTCTGGGCTTTGAAAAGTCCTATCGCGAGACAATTGTATTAATGACGAGAAGCTATTTAGATAAAGTTAAGAATGTGGGATCTGCAAATGATAACACACTACCACCTGAAGCTACAACAGAGCGAGTTGAGGTCTGTTGCAGGTTCTTTCTGAAGCTTATCTTGAAAACCTGTTATCTGCTACAATCTTTTGAGCTAACTGCTTCAACCATATTCTAGACTCTTCCTGCAGGATTTCTTCTAGTGGCTTCACATCTCACCAGCCCAAAACTGAGAGCAGACTACCGCCATAGGCTATTGTCATTGTGCTCTGATGTGGGACTAGCTGCTGAATCAAAAAGTGGGAGGTGGAATTCTATATACTCGATTCATCTTGAGTCTTCTTGCTTTTTAAATTTGTAGATACTTTAATCCAGCTTAGGGAGCTGCGGATATGCTCAGGTGTCTGTCTGTTGTTTTCTCTGAATATGCCTTTAGCCTATCAGCTTTATGGTTTGAGAATAGAATATGGAATTTCCTTCTATACCACAGTCAGTTGTTACTTAACAGTCTTACATTCATTCCTGTACACTCAAAATAGGGTACTGTTGAAAATTTCTTATTCACAAACTGTTTGGTTTGAAAATGTTTTGTTGAATTTCTATGTACTGCTAGTGTTTTACTCTTTCATCTCAGTTAAATGGCATTCTGTTTGGTGTAATATTCTTTTTGACAAGATAGATCCAAATGACTTATCAACTTCCTTAAAACTTAATTTTAAACCACGCATCCTATACGGTGTTTCACGCCTAGGTTGCTTATAAGTCCCCTTTCTTTGGACTAAATAACACAAGTAAAAATATGGGCTGGTTGCTTGGGCTGTTGGGCTGTTAAATTTTCCAGTAAAGCTACTCTGTCAACAACTCGAGTCTTTCTTTTCTCTCCTATCTTTTTTTCATTTAACTATTAGTTTTTTATAGTGTGCATAATTTGATATTGATTATTGCAGGAGTGGTGCTGATTTCTTAGGTCCTTTACTTCCAGCAGTTGCTGAAATATGCTCTGATTTTGATCCTGCTTCCAATGTCGAACCTTCGGTCTTGAAATTGTTTCGCAACCTGTGGTTCTATATTGTTTTATTTGGATTAGCTCCTCCGATTCAACAAAATCAGATGCCTTCGAAATCCATTTCTAGTTCATTAAACAGTTTAGGAAGCATCAGTGCTGTTTGCCTTCAAGCTGTAGCTGGACCGTATATGTGGAACAGTCTATGGTCTGTTGCAGTGCAGCATATTGCACAAGGAACTCCACCCCTGGTAAGTAAGATCTGATGCAGCTAAAAGGGACAAAAGGTGACTGCCCTTCTAATTATTGAAGTTCTTCGTAGTTGAAGATATATATCTGTGCAAACATCTGTTGTTTGATATACTTTTATTCTGCCCTTTATATGGTGGCCAGTGGCTACTGTCTTAGGCCATTACATTGGTTGAAGAATAATTGATTCTGCATTCTGAACTATTAGACCCATTGAAAGCTTCTCACATCCACTTTATCAAGATCTTGTGAAACCAGTACCAACACCAGTTTTGACGAGTATAATTAATTGGATTTGAGAAGTGAATTTCACGTTATGCCATATCCGTCAGGGATGTGAGTGGGTGTAGATTAATGGGAGAGAAGAGAAGTCTTCTCTCTTCTTGAGATGGCCAGCATTTGATTGTTGATATCTTTGAAATGCCTCTTTGTTCTCAGGGACATCCTTTTTGTATGACTGAATTCTACTCTTATATTTAGCCTCAGAATTTTTTACGGTTGGACCACTACAATGCTAGCATGTACTGTTCTAGCTATGAAAAATATTTTTCAAACTTTATAGTTGCACTGAACCCACTGATGAAATAATCTTCCAATATTGTTTGACTGGAGTCACTGGACACAGAGTTGATTTCTGCTTTTAGGTGTTTGTGTGGGTTTTGCTATTTGATACTTTTAGTTTTTACCTGTATATCCGTTTTACCTTTCTCTGTGACAGGTTGTGAGCTCAGTGAAATGGCTTGAAGATGAGCTAGAATTAAATGCTCTTCATAACCCTGGTAGTCGTCGAGGTAGTGGCAATGAGAAGGCTGCTGTAGGTCAGCGAGCTGCACTTTCTGCTGCTTTAGGAGGTCGAGTTGAGGTAGCAGCAATGAGTACAATTTCAGGTTCAAGTGCCATTTTTTTGTTCAGAGCTTCTTTTTGGTTGTCTATAACCTTTCTAGAAATTCCTAGAATTTTCATACGATTTGTTCTTTATCTTTGTGTTGAATATTTTAGATACAAAATGTTGCTAAATACCTTTTATGGTATCTTATATATTCTCTTTTTTCTTTTCATCAATAGGTGTTAAGGCTACATATCTCCTTGCAGTTGCATTTTTGGAGATAATTCGTTTTAGTTGTAATGGTGGCTTACTTTCTACTAACTCTACTTCAAGCAAATCAAGAAGTGCATTCGGTTGTGTTTTTGAATATCTTCTCACTCCGAACTTGCTGCCAGCAGTCTTTCAGTGTTTGACAGCAATCGTTTACAGGGCTTTTGAGACAGCAGTGTCATGGCTGGTATTTATCTCTTTCCAATGGTTGAATTTGTACTCTTATACAGGAAATTACCTCCATAAGATTGTAATGCTCTTCATTTATGGTCCTAATAGTCATTATCAAGGTTCTGAGAATTGGGAACGACTTTTTGAAAAAATGATATGTATAGGCCGATTCGACATCATACTATTTTTAATTACATAAAAATTAAAAAATTATTTAAAAAAAATATATTTTTAAAATTTTATAAAAATAACATGAAAAATAAGAAATATAAATATTACTCACATATGAAGCCAAAAAACTTAAAAAAAAAGCTCACTCGAAGATATGATAAATTTCAAGCTGAATATAGTAAATTCTACACTCGTAAATTATTGTTGTAGAAATGAGATGAAGAGAGATCTCTCTCTTCACTGTTTTGCAGCAATAAATGAGGGAGAGAGCAAGGAGTTAAACTGAAGGAGAGAGAGGAGAAATGGAAAAGACACAATAGAGAAAAACACTCGAGTTTACTTGATTGCGAAGTCGATGAGCTCAGTGAAGTATTAGAGAGAGAGAGAGAGAGAGAGAGAGAGAGAGAGAGAGAGAGAGAGAGAGAGAGAGAGAGAGAGAACTTTAAAAGAAATTAATTAATGATGAGTTGGATCCATTTTTGAGTCTGACCTAAATCTTTAAACAACCTATATTGGGCATTTTTGGCTAATCCCGATCTGACCAAACATGGCCCCGTGTGGGAGCAGGATCAGTCTAATTTGCCATGCTTGGTCATTACTCCAAGTCGTTAAACATGCAACATTTTTCATCAAAGATAACCAGATCTTGGTTGGATGTCTTCCATGGAATATGATAGAATAACTTTAGTTTTTACCTTTTAACTTGTTCCAATGTTGGATTACAAATGTTTTAGTATTTTGTTTATTCTATATAACATGGCTGAAAATATGCTAGTGTTCCTCTGAGGAGAACTACCTCATAAATTAAAGATGTTCAAGATGATAGTTACTTTCATGAAAAGGAAGCAAATCCAAGGTAGTAAAGCATTGACAAGAAAATGAAAGATGCATTCAAGCTTGGAACATACGATATCAAAAGTACCTACAGTCAATTGTGCTAATTTGCTTAAGAGCTGTATTACATGACGTTGTTTAGGATGAGGTCTGTCGGTAACATGCACAAGTTGCCAACAAGGATAGTGTTGGCCCGGCCAGCATGGACTACCTTAGCTAGCTGGCGTGGTGTCATGAGAAGCAGTTTCATGGGACTTAGAGCTTCATTTTTGCAGGTTAGATGGTTAGTCAAGGACATAAAGCCTCTGACTAGTAGGTCATGGTGTCATGGGGTTTGCCTTTTCTTTTCTTTAATTCTTTTCTGCTAGAAAGTCGAGTTCCAGAGATGAGTATCCCTTAGCACTTCTATTAGACAGTCTTGAGTAGTCCTATTGTCCCATCAACAGATCGTGAGTTCATAACTGCTGGATATCTTAGGTTTCTCTATTATGTTATCGGAGCAAACAAATCATAAATCAAAAGCCAGAAATGAAGACAAAGTGACAAACGGTTCATTATTTTGGAAATCAGCTTCAAGTTGGAAAGGTTGTGTTTGCAATCTACAGAGAGATATTAGTTATCCTGCAAGATATGTCTCATGTAAACATGGCAGACAAGTTGAAATTAGAAGTAAAAGTGAAGTTGCATCTGTATCCAGTATTAATTTTACACCATGTTTCAGGAGAAATCAAGAACTGCCAGTAAAGCATTCATCCATTCTTACATTTCCAGTACATTGATATTTTGAAACAGCCTGGTACCCTGTCAAAGATATAAAACTGATTTATTAGTGGGAAAATGTTTTAACAAAAGTAAACTGCAAATTAACTAGAAATAAATACTCTAATGTGACTTATAATGTAAATTAGATATATCTTCATTTTACAAAAGAAAAGAAATCAAGACTCTTGGGTAACTGAAGTTAGTTGATATGGTTGGCTATGAAGGAGCCATCAAAATGGCTATTGGGCATCCCAAGTTGGCCCAGAAGATCTCAAGATTCTAGGCCTTATTTGTTCATTAATGATTTTCTGCATTTTAGTTTGACATTCATGTATCTCTGAAACCAGGGTGACCTTTAGTTTGAGTTCTGGAGCCCTATTTACAGTCAACTTATATTAATTAAAGGGTGAGAGCCGTTTTAGGTTTAAAAACCCTGTTCTGATGTTATTTCAGGTGACTATAAGTAAAAGTTTCAAAGCAAGTGAGAAAGAAGAAAAGAAGAAACCTGTGATGGAATTCTGTTGTCCTGTATAGATTGGATCCCAACTGTCCACCAACTGATTGTAACTGCCTAATATTGAAGACTACACCATATCATAGTTCACTGTTGGCTTCCACTACTGAATTTGTTTAGTTGCATGTCAACATGCTTGCATTTCACTGGCGGTGAATTTGATATAGCTGTTAACCAAATTTTAATTCTTTTCTTGTCAAGCTTGGAAATACCACCACCACAGTTTCCCGGATTTTCTTATACTGTCTGATACCTAACTGAAATGGCATATTATTCATTGAACATGCAGGTTTAATTCCTTATCAAGTTTGCTGATGATTCCATCATAATTAGTTTTTTTAATATATTTCTTATATCCCACCAATTTGATTCATGGGAAACATAGTATTGTTCCCATACTGTCTGATACCTAACTGAAATGGCATACTATTTATTGAACCTGCAGGTTTAATTCCTGGTTGCTGATGATTCTATCATAATTTTTTTTAATCAATTTCTTATGTCCAACCAATTTGATTCATGGGAAACATAGTATTGTTCCTTTGAATACCTTCTTTCAGAATTACATGATTTCTCATGAACTCATGCTTTGTAAGTACTACCTTTATTTAGCTATAGACATTGACTGGGTTGCACAGTAATGAACCTGATTGAATATCCAGGAGGAAAGAATATCTGAAATAGGACAAGAAGCTGATATAAGGGAATTGGTTCTTTCTGCTCATGCATGCTTCCTCATAAAGAACATGTCACAGAGGGATGAACATGTTCGTGATACTACTGTTAACTTGTTGACTCAGCTTAAGGAAAGATTTCCACAGGTTGGTGATATCCTTCTGTGGTATACTAATTTAACTTACATAGCTTTTAGTTCTGCTGGAGAATGGTAATTACATTGCATCTGCAGGTTTTGTGGAACTCGTCGTGTTTGGATTTGCTTCTAATTTCAGTTCATAGTGAGATACCTTCTTCCCATGTTAATGATCCTGCCTGGGTTGCTACTGTTCGTTCCTTGTATCAAAAGATTGCTCGTGAATGGATAACTAATGCACTGTCATATGCTCCATGTACTACACAAGGCCTTCTACAGGTTTGTGAAAAAATTGATAAATTTGAACCAGAAGTCTACAATTCTTTTTATTTTACAGGATTTCTCTTAACTTGAAAAGTAAGGCCATTTGAGCTGATATTCTAGATACTCTTCATCGTTTATTTTGATAGTGATGCCATATTCTCGATCAACTATCGCAACAACAATTATTTTTAATATAGATACTAGCTGCAGGAGCTTGGATTAATTATATATTCTTGGGTTCTTGTGAATTTATATAATATTGTCATTTAACATATTATCTGATTGATATTGTTTTTGTTGGAAATTCACATCTATAATGCTACTGTATTTACTCTGTTTAATAGATATTTTGTACCCAACTAATGTTCTGTCATGCTTACATGGTGTGGTGCCATTCCATGCGTACTTCAAATAAACCTAATTTGAGGTCTCTTTCATCTCTTTCCATACCACTTTGCATTTTGATGCTTGATCTATACAAGTTATACTTTAAAATTTTAGAAATCAAAGGGAAGTTTTGGTATTCCCGAAGGCCCTAGCCCTAACAAAGAGGGTCCTAGAAAAATTGGGAGAATCATGAGATCATAATCTAATTGCGTATGTCACACTAATATATAGTGTCGAATGACTTTAATTAAGCCTCTAAATATATTTAAGGCCCTAGAAAGGTTTGGAGATTGTTTTTTGGCATGTCAAAGACTATTCAGTAAACTAACAACTAGGGTGAAAACGAGTCAGATTAACTTTGACCCGATCTGGACTAGATTCAGACAAAAAATTTAATTTTGACCCGGATACCTATTCGGACACGGGTATATCTTTTAAAAAACCTCGAATATGGATATGGGTCAGGTATAATTTTTTCAATATTGATACAGATGTCAAATAATTCGTTTGCTTGCATATTTTTTGAACAATTTACAGTTTTTAGTTTGCTTATTTAAATAATAAATATTGATATTATTACTAACAATATGTTTTTATATTATTTGTAGAGATTGATTTTGCTTACTTTATATGTATTTGATAAGCAAGAAATTATTTTTTTGAAACTCTTAATATTTTGTGTTAATTGTATCCAAAAGAAAGGTTATAATTCATTTAAAAATTGATCTGTGTTCGTTTAAGATCCAATCTTCTGTTCGAAAATTATCTGATATATATTCAAAAATTATTCGTATCTATTTGGTTAGAATATAGTTTTAAATTTTGCCATTCGTTCATTCTCCTTAATTCGAACTCAATCCGAGCCAAAAATATGAATCAGGATGTGGTTGAACACTGTCTGATTTGTGTCTGATCTATTTTCACCCCTACTAACGACATACCGGCTCAACACGACACATGGCAGCTATAAGTACTGCCGAGCCAAGGTCAGCATGCCTTGTGCTATTGGTGTGGCAATCCCAGGTTTTTTTACACTATGATATTCTTAGCAACTGAAGTGTTATCTATTAGAACTTTGGTAGTTTAGTAGTATCGTAAACAAATCATCATTAGTTGACCTTGTTTCATGTAATGATTCCATACATAATGGCAGTTTATTGGAGAAATCTTGACTTCCATGTAAGATTTGGCTGTTCCTGTCAGGTTGTGACATGGTTATCAGCATTATATCAATGCATTATATGACGATATATCGCAATACTTTTTTGTGGAAAATGAAACTGTGAATTTAGATACTAAACTTCATGTTAGGTTTCTGGCATGAATTTGATGGGATGGATTATCATTCGACTATCTATTTTTAATCTCATGCGCTGAAAGTGTAATAGGAATTACTAATCAAGCATAATTTGAAGCATTCTAATTGTAATCTTGTTAGAATGTGTGAAGATCAGAGATTTTTCTCTTTTTCTGAAGAGTGGGATTAAATTTGATTGAGCATTCACAAAAGGGTACAGGGGAGAGGGAAGAGAAGAGAGGGAGAGTGGGGAAGCAGGGTGAGGGTGAGGGGATAAAAGCTGGGGTGTGGGAAGACTGGCAGAACCCAATTACAGAAGTGTGTGAATATTAGAGTTATGTTGGTCAGATAATTAATTGAGAACTTAGAATTTAGATATGCTAATTTCAACTTTCTTTTGGCCTCAGTTGTCTAATTATCGGTTGTTTTCTACCTTTTGCTATTCTTTTATCAGGAAAATTTTTGCAAACCAAATGCTTTGCAAAGAACACAACATGCATCAGATGTGGTTTCCCTTTTGTCTGAGATACGAATATCCAGTGGGAAAAATGATTGGAGTGGTATTAGGACAGCCAATATTCCTGCAGTTATAGATTCTGCTGCTGCAGCATCAGGAGCAAAAAAGGAAGTATCAGAAGGCTTTATTTTGGAAGTGCTCTCAACTGCAGTAGTGAGTGCGACAGTGAAATGCAATCATGCTGGGGAAATTGCTGGTATGAGAAGGTTCTTTACTAGCATAGGAGGTTTCGGTATTGGCATTTCACCTCTTGATTCACGATTTGGTCTGGGCCCTCAGTCCTTGAAAGCAGGAGTGGTCTCCCCACAGCCACACCTTGGAAGGGAGTCGTTTAATGAAATCCTTCTTACAAAATTTGTCCAAGACCTTCAGCAATTTGTCAGTAATGCAGAGAAGGGTTTACACATAGAAAAAACTGAATTTCGTGTAACTTGTTCGCAGGCTACTGCACTACTTCTATCAAATATGGTAAACTTATTGTTTTTTGTTTAAATGATGAACCTCTCTGTGCTTTGCACATTACGACTAGAACTTTTTCCTTTTCTCCATTTTCTAAACTTAATTCTGAATGCTAATAATATACGCCCAGGATTCTGAGTCTGAATTAAACCCGGAAGGATTCTCTCAGCTTCTGCGTCTTCTTTGTTGGAGTCCTGCTTATATTTCTACCCCGGAGGCAATGGATACTGGAATTTTTATATGGACATGGCTAGTTTCTGCAGCACCTTCTCTGGGACCACTTGTTCTTGCAGAACTTGTTGATGCATGGTTGTGGACAATAGATACAAAACGTGGTTTATTTGCATCAGATATGAGGTTTGCTGGTCCTGCTGCAAAATTGAGACCGCATCTCATTCCTGGTGAGCCTGAGATGCTGCCTGAAAAGGATCCAGTTGAAGGGCTAATTGCCCATCGACTTTGGCTTGGTTTTCTCATTGACCGTTTTGAGGTTAGGAACTACTACAACTTCCTAAACTTTATTTTGTTTTTTCCCTTTGCTCTTTTACTTGTCTTTCTTCCTTCTGTCGTATTGGTGCAGACAACCCATCAAAATGTAAAATTATCTGAATCTTTTGGCTTTATTTCAAGCTTTTCTTTGCACCTTATTTTTGAGCTTGAAATTCATATCCTCTGATTAGGGGTGTAAACGGTTTGAGTGGCTCATGTCTAAAATATTAAATATTTTATTTTGAGTGAACACATTTTAATCGTCTAAGAGAACACATTTTAATAGTCTAAGAGACTATCTATAAAGGCCATTTCAAGTTTGTTAGTTTCCAATATGGGACTAAAGTGGAACTTCATTTAAAAACAAACAACACACTATCTTGAAAAATTGAGAAAGTAGGATTTGAACTTGGGTACCAACTGTGCTAGATATAATAATATATTTCAAACTAATTTGAGCCGAGATTGAGCGAGCTTACTCTAGCTCGGCTCGGCTCGATTAAGGTTTCGAGCTAAAAAACTCAGCTCGGCTCACAAGCTTTTTTGATAGCCTTACCTCTGATAGTAAAATAAGAACTTTCAAACTTTGAGTTAATTTTGAGCTCTGATAGTAAACTATGCCATATGAATTTTAATCTCTGTTGTCTGTTAGCCAATGGAGTACCATATCATGAAATCATGGTCCATTGATGAGTAGTGATTTGAAGTATTGAAAAACAGAAAATTAATGTTTGTAGTATTTTGTAATTTAATACACAGACTAATTGCTACAAAAGGGGCTAATGCTGGTTTAAGCTTTTCCTTGAAGCATGAAGAGTCATTCTTGTCTAACTTTTGTTCCTTGCATGGTAGATTGACACTTTTACTAGAAGGTTATGTTAGTTTCTTTTGAGACAAGTTGTCATGCTCTGATTAGTCAATTAGTTCCTGTAAATCCAAAAGCATGGTTTCTCGACTTATAAGAACAATTTGAATCATTTACTTTAAAACATTTAACAAACTACCTGAGTAACATTTATATCCTTATAAGGATGTTCCTGCTAATTAGAAATTCAAAATCAAATGTTTCTCAAGATATTTTGGTACTTTATACGTATTGGTCAGTCCTTATTGTCTCATGGCTTGTAAAGTCTTTTAGAATAAGTGCCTAAGAATCACTGGTTTCCACATTTATGTTGCTTTTGTCTTTTACAGTGTTCAATGATTATTTCACTTTTCTTCTTTACTAGTACATCTTACTCTTTGTTGCTGATAGGTTGTTCGACATGATAGTATTGAGCAACTTCTACTTCTGGGTCGGATGTTGCAAGGAATGATGAAATCACCTCTGCATTTTTCTCATCATCCTGCTGCAACTGGTACATTTTTCACTGCAATGCTCCTTGGGTTAAAGTTCTGCTCATGTCAATCCCAGAATAATTTGCAGAAATGTAGAATGGGTCTTCAGCTGTTGGAGGATAGGGTTTATCGGTAATAATTGCTTTTTCCTGTGCTTCTGCTTGAGTACTCTTCAGCTGACACTCTTTCATAGTTCTTGTATCTAATTACTTTATATTTTCCCACACACATGCTTATGCGGACCTTCCTAAGTTTGGTTCTACACTTCTACTGGTAAGGAATTGTTTATGAGGAAAGAACTGGATCAGTGAGCTTTGTCAAGCTACTCATTCTAGTCTTCTAGGTCTTATTTAAGAATGCAGTATCCTTATGCATGCTTTTTTTTAACTAGTAACTACCTTTATGTAATTTTTATCATGATCATAGGACATCCTGTATTGTTGGCTTCTAAGGAGACAATCTTTTACCTAGAAATATCTAAAAATGCTTCTAGATAATTCCTAAAATACCTCTAATTCCAAGTTATTTACAGAAATAAGGTTTTTCTCTCTCCCATCTCACAAGCTAGGTCATCACCATCCCCTAATTATGGTGCCACGTCATCCTTTTATCCGCAACTCTCCCCTCTTTCCCCAAACCCTAGCCTTGGGCTCCTCTCTCACCACCGTAGCAGCAAAAAGTTGGAAAATGTAAGGCCATGGCCACCTCCCATCCCTCCTAACCTCCCTTGTCCTACACCTAGAGATGATCATTAAGCTTGACACACTTAGGCCCGAACTTGCCTGTATTTTAACTAGGCTAAGCTCGATCTGACTCAGGCCAGAGATGGTAATGGCCGCATGGACTAAGCTTTTGCTTGCCCGGCCTAGCCTGAAAGCTCAACCAGCTACACCCGCTTGTGGCTTGACCCATTATGCATGCCTATATTATACTACTCATGGTTTTATTAGTTTGATATTTAATAAATTGCATATCAATATATATAAGTATATTTTTGTGAAAGATAACTAAACTATCTTCATGGAAGCCCATTACGTTCGACTTGAAGAAATATAATAGTTTTTAAATTCGGCCTGATATGTTAGGCCCATTACACCCGGCCAAGTCCGATATCTTATGGACTAGTAAACGGTGATGACTATAGTATTCTAGTCCGGTCCAAACACGGCTCAGCCTGAGTGATTGGTGGGTCGGGTCGTAAATAAATACTTAAGCCAGTTGGCCAGGAAAACTCGGTCTGGCCAGCTCAATGATTGCCTCTACCTACACCCCAATCTCTTTCCACTATACTGGCGAGTTGCAACATTGAGCCCAACCATGAGGGTCTTGACAAAGTCTTGGTGCATTTGGCTGCAAGGTTAGAAAAGTGGGTCCCGGAAAAGCAAACTATATAATTGTCATTTTTAATAATCTGATCGTTACCAAATTAATGATCTCCTATCTCAATTTTATTCCAATTTCTGATTTGGATTACCAATCACACAAATGTGCAACAATCAAACATGTACATACATATATATTCTCTTAAGATATCTAGACTAGAGTGTAGACAACATAAACCTACTTAAACTGTGCTGATTGTCTTGCGTGGGGCATGAGTTTCTTTCTGTTTTTTAGTATCTCATTTATCATATTGAAAATCTGGGAATGAAGGCAAAGGCTCTAAAGTCTAGAGTTGATTCTTTCTATACGTCATTTAATGAGAGAAGACTCTCTGGCTTTTTGTTTCTTTTCTTCTTCTTCTCCGGCTTCATATTTGCAATGCACATGTTCAGCAGGTCACAACTAAAGCTTGTCATTATTTCTTTATAACATGCTCATTCAATCATTTTACCATTACTCTAGAGTTTCTAGCTTGTAGAGTATTTACATTGGTCTTGTCTGGTTAAATGAAATAAGTGTGCTATTCCAAAATAAACTGCCTTTATTCGAAAAAAAATTTCACGCCAAATGTGGGATAAAGCTTTGGAATAAGAAAATGGAATAAACCCCCTGATTTCAGATATATTTGTTCCATGTTTTGGTAGGGATCTTTTTTTGAATAAGTCACCCATTTATTTCCAAAAGCAAATAACCAATTTGCCATCTTCAGTACTAAGCCTACCGCTTTAGAATATGTTTAGATTTTAGAGTGAAAAATGTTTTGATATGAGGTGCCAATTCATGATGGTATTTATATTGTAAATTATAATGAATTAAGTTCAATTAATTTTTGGCCAAGAATTTAAAAAATAACCATGAGAAGAATATATTAGTTGAAAAATAAAATTTCAATTTGTATTTAATTTTAAACCTATTTCCTATATTTCTCCAATGAAAAGAAGAAAAACAAATATTTATTTACATTGAACTAGGAAAAGAGCAATAAGGTCAATTTGATTATTTTTATTCCTTATTCCAACTATCACAACCAAACACCATTTTATTTCATATTTTTATTCCATCACTTATCATTCTTTTTGCAATTAAACACAAAATTAGAATTGGAATACAAATTTTATTTATTCCTGACTAAGTTATCTTTTTATCTCAATTCCAATTTTTTCTTATTTCGCAACCAAACGAACCCGTAGTGTTTGATTTATACATGTTAAGTTTCTTCTTGGTTATATTTCTTTTATCAATGTACATTTCATGTCGATAATGCAATTGTAATTCATTTGCTTTGCTGTATTTCTTCTTTTTGTGTTTTAGTGCTGCTTTGGGATGGTTTGCTTATGGGCCCGAGTGGTATGAAACAAATAGCAAGAGTTTTACCCAAAGTGAGGCTCAATCTGTTTCAATATTTGTCCATCATCTTCTGAACGAGCGAGTGGATGGTTCCATTGATTCATCTTTGAAAGCACGAGGACGCGAAAATGAATTTATGAATATGGTATATATTCAAGTTTGCTGACTTATTCTCTTGAAGATTCTTGTGAATTGTTTGGCAGGGTAGAAATCCTTTTTCCTTGGTGCTTTTAAATTCATTTGTACACTTGCTTTGCAGACTGATCTAAGCCATCCTGTATGGGGAATGATGGATAATTATGCCCTCGGAAGGGAGAAGCGTAAGCAACTTCTTATAATGCTTTGTCAGTATGAAGCTGACAGGGTTGAAGTCTGGGCACAACCGTTTAATATGAAGTACTTTTCAGTAAATCATCTGGTTCATTTTTATTTAGTTACTCTTTTCTACTTCCTAGTTCCATTAATCTTGTCAACTTTTGTCACATTGTGAATCATCTTTATCTATGGTTATCCACAGGGAAAGCACATCTTCTCGCAGTAAAATTAGCTCAGATAAATGGATTGAGCATGTCAGAACTGCATTTTCTGTTGATCCTCGTATTGCATTCTCGTTGACAGCAAGATTTCCTACTAATTCAACTGTGATATCCGAAGTAACTCAGTTAGTTCAAGTATGTTCCGTATTGTTTTATGTGCACATGTTTTGGAGAATATTAAGTAGTATTTCTGGTTCCATGACTATAATAAAATGAGCTTGCAAATTCAAAAGATTTTTTTTTTAAACCATCTGCTGTTGGTACAAGAGGAGAACCATTTTTTGGAAATAATGCATTTCTTCCTTAGTTCCTTGCCTCTATTCGTTTTAGCCTATCTTCTTTTAACCCTTGAAATCTAGATCATAAAATGGTTCTTTGAGATCCACAGAGAGATTCTTTTTCTCCTTTTGTGGCGGACAATTTCATTCATTAAAGTTCTCTTTCTAATTTTGTTAAAAGTTTTCTTAGACTTTATAATAGCAAGCCAAAATAAAAAGTTGTAGAATTTTGAACTTCTTCACCATTTTGACAAAACAAATGTGCTGCTTAGCTTTTATGTCATGAGTTGTGACAATAACAAGTACATGGTTTCTTTGTTGTGATTTCCTTATTCTTGCTTGATTCTATTTGTGATATCCTTTTAAGTCATGTATCCTATCCTATGGTTTAATTTCTTCAAATGTAGAGCAGCTTATGATGCACAATGTTGCCCCTTCTCTTTTCTTTGGTTGCCTTTAGTAGCTACTAAGCCATTCTCAAATTTGCTGGTTCCCTTAAGTTCTTTGAGTTAATTATGTTCCTTTCTGAAATCCAAACGGTGTTTACCTTCTCTTGGTATAATTTTGTCCAATAAATGCGCTACTGATCATCAGTTGCTAGGATTAACTCTTTGTATCCTACCCTGCTTATGAAGAAATTGGAGTATTACACATAAATTTGGCAAGTGACTCAAAAAAAAGCTAGTTATCTGACAACCTACCCTACATAAGACAAAGTTATCTTTAACATTTAATTTGTTATGGATAGACCAGTGGCATTAACAAGTAAAAAGAGGACTTTTCCTTTTTAATGGGAGAGAAATTTGTGTTGCAAGTTTCATTGTGAGGACAATCATCTTTAAATAGTCCTGAGAGTTTCTGTTTTGTTCTTTTCCTTAATTTCTCTTGGATATTTTAATTTTGGAGCAGTTGCATCATCAACTTGAGAAAAAGTTATCATTGGATTCATTCATTATTTTATAATGTTCTGCTAAAATATCTCCAGTTTTATATCTGACATCTGTTGATTATTTTGCAGACCCACATATTAGAGATTCGTACTGTACCTGAGGCATTACCCTTTTTTGTCACTCCAAAGGCAGTTGAAGATAACTCTGTACTACTGCAACAATTACCGCATTGGGCTTCCTGTTCTATTACCCAAGCTCTTGAATTTCTTACTCCTCCATTCAAGGGCCATCCACGCGTTATGGCCTATGTTCTTAGAGTATTGGAGTCTTATCCACCAGAACGTGTTACATTTTTTATGCCGCAGCTAGTACAGGCTCTCCGGTACGATGAAGGGGTGAGTTTTCTCTGAAACAAATATTTATTTCAGTAATTATGTCCGTGCTTGATTCCTATCAACGCATATCTTACAGTCCTAGTTTCTGCTTATAACGCCCATTTTTTTACCCTGACTGTTTTCTGTCTCTCATTCACTCATTGCAATTCTTGCAGAAGTTAGTTGAGGGATACTTGCTTGGAGCTGCCCGAAGAAGTAACATATTTGCTCATATCTTGATATGGCATCTTCAGGTGAAGCTTTAATTCTTACTGAATAATTTTAACCCGTAAGCACAGCATTTGTTGTATGATTTTATCTCTAATAGATTTTGTTCTCAATTACTCACACATCAATCTAATTGGCTGAACTATTTTCTTCTTCGATTTATTGTGACATTTGCTTGGAAACTGTGAATGGCAGGGTGAATCTTGCACTGTTGATCCTGGAAAAGAAGTAGATGGTACAAAGGTAAGAGGTGAAGGGTGTTCCTTTAGCTAAGTTGTATCCATGATTCCATGAAAGCTTTGGCATGCTTTGTACATGTGATTTTGTGTTTTTACCACGAGAGATTTTCTACTTCAATGATAAGCTCATCAAGACTTTAGAGTTCTTTGAGAAAACAGGGAAACAAAAGTATTCTGCATTCTGCAATAATATATGATATAGTGAACCAAGCCAAGACAAGACAATTGAATTGTAATTCATTTAAAGATTGTCTAGGTAATTCTTGGGCTGTGGTAGAACTTGAAAAGTCGCCCTTTCAATAAAGTTGGGGATAAAAATTCTAGGAATACTAAATCCTTGCATTTCATCATGTAGAGCAGTTAGCTTTTGAAGAAGGTTAATCAATGTATGTGCTATAATTTATAATGTTCTAGCAAAAAAGAATGCATTCCTGATATTAAGTGATTGACATCACTCTTTGGTAGAAGCATTGGTCACAAAAATCATGGCGTCCTGGGACCCCTAGGAAGTTACAGAGGTAGGAAAATTGTCAATTTAAACAAACTAATTTTCTGGAAGAAACAAAAAAAAACAAATGTCACTAGAAAAGAATCACCAGTATGATTCCTCAACTAAAAACATAATCCAGCGGCATTACAATGGAACATATATCTTCTAAACATGCTCAATTATCAACTCTGGTGGAACTTTTAAGCATTTGTATTTGCAAGAATAAAGCAAATGGACTAAAACTTTAATCAACGAACAACATATAGTATGGAACCTTATATTGATTATCTTGTGTCAATTCCTCTATGATTAACGTAAACCAGGAATTAGTGCTGAATGCTGCTGTAAGCCAGAGTATATGGACATAGTCTTGCCGCTGCAGGCTTTTTTGATTTTCCTCAAAATAGTGGTAGTCTGTTATAGGTGGCCTCAATTTATCAACTGGAGGGTCATTTCTTTTTTGGAACTCATGGTTTGGTTTTGTGCAAATCAATAATTACCATATGAAAGTCTCTCTACTTGTTGCTTAACTTCTTTGCTTTTGTAACTAGTTAGCTTTTGTAGTCGATCTAGTCGAGAGGCCGGAATCCTTTGTAAATTGTCAAATCTAGTCTCAATAACCTCAATGTGTCAAATGAAATGATAACCACCAAAGAAAGCTCTTAATCTACAGTCTATAAAATATAAATGCTGCGGCTTTACAATATTCATTTAGATAAAGAAGATCAGAAGTACTTGTGATAGCCTGTCGAGCTCAAATGATTTTTTAGCAACTTCTTTGCATAGTGCAGATATGCCACAATGGTACTAAAAACTTAGGATTCTTTTAGCAGTGAGTAATGTTTAGTGTTGTCTTTAGTCCTTACTTTTCACTCAGATTTTATTGCATTCTTTTCAGCAGAAATTATCATTTTTCATTTTTATTTTTAGTTTCTAATGCTGCACTTGCCTGAGTCTATTCTTTTTTTCCAGACCTTCCAGGCAATACTCCCTATTCTTAGAGAGAGAATCATCAATAGTTTCACTCCTGAGGCTCGTGATATGTTTGAAAGAGAGTTTTCCTTTTTTGACAAAGTCACATCTATTTCTGGTGCTCTTTTTCCACTACCTAAGGAAGAGCGAAGAGCCGGTATCAGAAGGTATATGCTTGGATAAAACTTATGTCCTTATATTTTATCGACCTAGTGGGCTTGATGTGATAAGTGGAAAATTGTTGGAATGCTGGTCTGGGAAAGGTTGGATAGTCAGAAAATTGATGTTTGTTTGCAGGGAGTTGGAAAAGATTAGTGTGGAAGGTGATGACCTCTATCTGCCTACTGCAACAAGCAAGATTGTTCGAAGCATCCAGGTTGACAGTGGTATTCCACTTCAGTCGGCTGCAAAAGTTCCTATAATGATTACATTTAATGTGGTGGATAGGGATGGGGATCCTAATGATGTGAAGCCACAGGCTTGTATTTTTAAGGTAAGCTGCTTTAGCTTTGGCTGTTTTGGCATCAAAGTTCTAGAAACAATCTGTTCATGATTTCTTTCTTGATATCATTCACCCTTTCAATTCCGACCCATGGAAAAGTTGTATATTTTAAGGCCCCATTTGGCAAAAGTGGATAAAGGGGATTATCGGTGATAAATCCTCTGTTATCCCAAAATTCATTGCCAAACAGGTTATAAATTGTTGGGATAAAAAAGGGGATAAACTTTGTATATCCAGTTAACATTATCCTAGGTTTTTTTTGAGATAAAAAATGGTTTATCCCACTTTTTTATTGAAAAGGAAAAATGATTAATTTGCCCTTGGTAAAATAGTAGATTGACCAATCTTTATCTCAATTTAGATACAAATCCTTACATTGTAATGTAATTATAATATACTTAGCAATATATTAGAATATATTTACGGTAAAAGTCAGTATTTTGAAAGCAGCCAAGGCCGCTTTGGTCGGTCAGAGCACTGACCAGCTCACAAATGGAGTAGGTGTTGGTGGTTTGAATGGTTGGGCCAACAAGGCTGCCTGTATTCTTCTTCTTCTTCTTCTTCTTCTTCACACTCTCACTAGCTTACAAAAGGCCACGTTCTATATGACATGCACTGTTTTATCTCTCCTCTCATTAGCTGTCATGCACCCAACCATTATTTTAGACGCATTAACAAAATACATACATACATACATACATACATATATACATACATACATGCATATATATAATTATGTACATATTTTGTGTTGAAATTGTAATTGCTTTTTATGGTTGTAAATTACACTTATAAAAGTTTTATATATGTAAAATTAGTATATATTATATATCATATTATTATTTATAATTATTTTTATTTTTTTATATATTAAAATGCTAGACCGCCTTAGGCGTTGGCCATAGGGGTGTAATCAAGCCGAGCTTGATTGGGCCTAGCTCTGATCAAGCTTAAATTAAAATTAATTTCGACCCTATATTTGTGATCAAGCTTGTATAAAAATAATTTCAATTCGAGCTAATTTCTAAAATTAATTTCGACCCTATATTTGTGATCAAGCTTGTATTAAAATTATTTCAATTCGAGCTAATTTCTAGTTCAAGCCTAAACAAGCCATTCAATAAGTAATTTCAAGCCTTAAAATATAAACTAATAGCGATATTTATGAATTTAGAAAAGATATGAGAAGATCAAAATTTAAAACTAAACTCTATAAGATTAGAGTACATAACAATGCACTTAAGTTAATCTTAGAATATAATAAAATTATAGTATAGTATAGAAGGTATTACTCATATTATATATAATAATAATAATAATAATAATAATAAAGAATAATGAATAATAATAATACTTTGAACCTATTTGATCATGTCAGTTTATGATCAAGCTTGCTTGAAATTATTTTCGAGCCTATTTTGAAGATCAAACTTGGCTTGAAATTATCTTCTAGCCGAGCTTGATTGAGTCTTATTGAGCCGAGCTCAAGCCTAATAATTTTGATAGCTCTAGTCGGCCTTCCTCCTTGGTGTTATTTAGTGAGTTGACTACCTGCAACTTGTGCTTTTCAAAGTATTGGTTAAAATGTTTTGGTATGGGATGCTCATCTGTGACACTATTTGTGATGGTATTCATTTATTGTGTAAATTATTGTGAATTTAACCAAAATATGTTTTGGTCAAGAATTCTAAAATTAATCATGAGAAGGTTGTATAATAATTATAAAATAAAATAATAATTGATATTTAATTTTAAACCTATTTTCCATCTTCCTAAAAAAAGAAATAAGGAATATCTATTTATGTGAAACTAGGAAAAGAGCAATAAGGGCAATTTGACTATTTTTATTACTTGTCTCAACTATCACAACCAAACACCATCTTATCCCATATTTTTATCCGAATACTTATCTTTTTTTTTGCAACCAAACACCTAACAAGATATTAGGATTAAAATTTTCTTTATTCTGGGATAAGTCTTCATATTATCTTGATCCCAATTTTTCCTTATTCCATTGCGCAATGGACCCTAAGTAAATTGGGTTTATTACTTCTTGAAAGTTATGCATGAAGAAAAGGAAAAATTGGGTTTATTACTTCTAGCACTCACATTTCATTTGTTTTGAGAACTGCATTTTGTACTTCTGTCAAGATACCAATATAGTGTCGATGCAAACTATTTCTTAATTCTTACTACCACAGGTTGGTGATGATTGTCGGCAAGATGTTCTTGCTCTTCAAGTGATTGCGCTACTGAGGGACATATTTGAAGCTGTTGGATTAAATCTGTACCTCTTTCCTTATGGGGTATTACCCACTGGGCCAGAACGAGGCATAATTGAGGTGAAAATTCATACATATATATACCTCGGTGATGGTCCTTTCTCAAGTATAGATTCTTGCTACAGTAATGTATATTGGTTATCCCTGTTACGTTTATCTGAATGAGACATCTTTTTGCATATGCTTGACCTCTGGAGGAACAAGGAGCACTATACGGGAGTATTTTATTCACGTTTTAGATACTTTTGACCTTTATATATCCCATCTAGTGTTTTAAGTATTATTATATTTTTGTCATAAGTTTTGCAGACTAGACTATTTGTACCAAATACTTGCTTTTCTATATTTGGAGCTCTGCTTCTTGTTAGACAAAGATCTGAGGGGTTTGTTATGGAGTTATCTAGCAACTTGTGCAATCTTATGTTTAACTTACCACTCGATCAATATTGTCTATCCTATGTTGTTTCACTTAGAAGTTTCAACTTTCAACTACGAAATATTGCTCAAGAGCTAATTGTGTTCTTGTCATCAATTTTCTCTTTTAATCGCTGCAGTTTGCATAAGCTTAATTTGACCTACTCTACTTATTTATCATTACCGTGCAATTGCTGCAATACTTGGTTATTAAAATCAGTGTTGATATTTAACCTTAGAAGGTATGTTCTTGATTATCTATCTCATCTTCATATTCATTCACCTCTATGAGACCTTGCAAAGCATTTGTTGATTGCATTAACTTTGCATCAAGCAACTAAACTAGAGTGCGTCATAACCTGCTTAGGGATATCCATTAGATGAGTTAGGGTAGATCCAAATGCTATTTGGGGCTAGGCCTGGACGTCAAACAATTTCCATGGGGCTAAGCCTGACCACCCAATCCCAGGCTTGGCATAGAAGCCTGATCAAGCTTGACCTAACTTGGAGATTTTATTTTCTTCAAATATCGCCCATACCACTCTTACCTCTTTCATGGGGGATAGAGGAGAGGTGCGATCAAAAGGAGGTTGGGAGAAGGGAGGTATGGCCAGTCGGTTGGTGAGGGAGTGGAGGCAGAGCCAATGAATCTGTCGCAAGGAGGGAGGAAAACCTGAGGGTTTGGTGAAAGGGAGGGAGGAGGGAGTTCCTTTGCTGAGGACAGGCCCTCAATCTGATATTTCTGTGTTGAGTCGCACATCTCTTGTCGCTGAGGTGCCATCACACTCATATATAGAGGAAGAAACTTGGTTTTACACACAAGTGCTAGTGATTTATTGCATTCAATCTGATACATTTTTCCTTTACCTTTCTTTCATACCATTATTTAATTCAACGACTGCTGGATTTGGAAAGATGTTTACCCTTAGGATGTTAATACTTTTTGTTCGCTAGTTTACTGCGTTCCCTTTTTATGCAATAGATTTTTCTCTTGCATGTCATGAACAAGACCTGTCAGCATTTCATTTGGACCTAGGTCCTGCTGCTTTTTGTCCCAATTTCTGGGTAATAGAATTTGGAACTAGTTCAGTAGCTCTTGGAAAGTAGACAGTTCTAATGTCTTGATTGAACCATCATAACTCATATGTGTTTCTCATTGTGCCAACAAATGCAGTTTTTCATTTGCCATTCTGGATGATGTCCATGAACATCTTCCGATCCAACAACAGAAACATGATTGTGGACGTTAATGAATTTCTATTTACGTCCTGGGGAGTAATAAATTTGCTTTCATCTCATAAAATTGTACCTGCAAAGAGACCCTCTAGCTGAGATATTAAAAGTTACAGTAATTTTGTTCTATCATCCTTCAGCAGTGGCTCTATAAATTGTACATGGTTGCTATTTGTCCCAATGGACAATTTTGTTTGCTTTTACCGTCAGTCTTTCACAGGGAGGTTATTGAAGAATAGATTGGTCAAGTGAATGGCCTATTGGCTTCTCTCTGTGACATGCTATTGTGAGGTTAAACGCACCAAATTGATTGCTCATTTTCTTATGTATATATAATTCCTTGCATTGGAGCGAACATTTTAGATAATTTGCACATGACGATTTCTTTTTCTGAAAAAATTGATCAAGCTGTTATATTTTTGGTTCAGAAAATGATTCTGGCATGCAGATTTACTAATTTAGCAACATTGCAGGTTGTTCCTAATACTCGGAGCAGAAACCAAATGGGTGAAACCACTGATGGTGGTTTATATGAGATTTTTCAGCAAGACTATGGTCCTGTTGGTTCTCCCTCTTTTGAAGCTGCACGTGAAATGTTTATGATCAGTAGTGCTGGTTATGCAGTTGCTAGCCTTTTACTTCAACCAAAGGATCGGCATAATGGCAATCTTCTTTTTGACAAGTATGATTTGTTTATTCTTTTACATGCATTTGTAAGTAAAGATGGTTGGACTCATCCCTTCATCTATTTACAGCAAGGGAAGGCTAGTTCATATAGATTTTGGGTTTATATTGGAGACATCACCAGGAGGAAACATGCGATTTGAAAGTGCGCAGTTCAAGTTGAGTCATGAGATGACTCAATTGCTCGACCCTTCTGGATCAATGAAGAGTGACACCTGGATCCAGTTTGTCAGGCAAGTTATTCTTTTCTGTTAGCTGTTTATTGATAGGATCATCATGTGTCCTAGTTGTGAATACTTGAATGCTTGAGTCTTAAGCATTTCCAGATTAAATACTGGCAGAGTAGCATATTCTTTGAAAATACTGAAATGAACTTTCTCAAAAAGAGTTTTATAAATGAACTTTCCGCAAAAATTATTTATAAATGAATATGACTTGAAGGTTGTCATGGAAGGAGTAATCCATTTACCCAATAAGATTACCCTAGTTGAATTAGCATTTTAGTACGGAGCCAAACTTTTGCTGCTATTGCCCAAGTGTCATTCGATCATGGCTATGCTCTTCACATCAAGAGAGCATCAGTATAATGCTTCTATTTAAAATATCTATGACAAGTTCATTGTGGTAAGATATTTGTTCTTATGTATAATTAGCTAAATGGGGCAACCTCATGGACTATTCATAATTTTGAGAACAATTGTTTGTCACGATACTTTATACCTGTCAATGACCAATTTCACGTAAATGATGCAATTGAAGCAATCACATGTAAAACCCAAGCCATCTTTTGTTATGTATAACCTTTTGTTTTCCTGTTATGAAGTCGCCCTATCTATCTTGGTCATCTTTTCTAATTGCTGCATCCTTCTCAGCTTGTGCGTCAAGGGATACCTTGCAGCACGGCGACATATGAACGGCATTATAACCACTGTGCTGCTGATGGTGGATAGCGGACTCCCATGCTTTAGCAGGGGAGATCCTATAAGTAATCTTCGGAAGCGGTTCCACCCAGAGATGAATGATCGCGAGGCAGCTAATTTTATGATACGAACTTGTGTTGACGCTTACAACAAGTGGACGACTGCTGGCTATGACTTGATACAGTACTTGCAGCAGGGGATCGAGAAGTAGTAGGCATCTCCTCTTGTTTGGATTGTATATTGCAAATGAATCCATTTACACCATGTAGCTAACTTATTATTTGGTTCTATGGCTCGTGAGGCTGTGAAATGTAGAAGAGTAACAAAGATTTTGTAACATATTAAACGTTTATTCTTTCTTAGAGAAGTATAAAATATATCTTCCACAAAAGAACTGGTTTATGTTTTCTTCTCCAATTGAAGTACTGTTATTTGATTAAGGGAAAAAAAGTACATTAGACAGAATCGTAGAGAAGTAATTGAAACTTTCAAGATTTCCTGAGTGCTCAGTTAACCTGAAGTTTTCTTTGAGAAGAAGAGAGAATACTATGAAGTCAGTAGTAAATAGAGATTATTTTGTGTGCATTATGATGGCTAATATAACTAGAGTTACCTGTGCTTTGAGCCTTAAGGCTTAAACCCAAGGAATAAATGTTCTCAGTAGGATTTTTCTTTTACTGGCTCAGAACATATAAAGTGAGCAGTAGTGTACATGTCCTCGGCGGCGTTAAAATATAGAAAAAAAATTTAAATAACATTTTCATCAAATTTTTTTATTAACAACACCCCATCTTTGAGTAACCCAACCCTTTATTTTTTCCTTATAATTTTTATATAACATTCTACTGTTCTTTGACTAACTGCCATTAATCCTATCTATAGCTTATATAATTCTACTCATTAAATTACTAAAAATCCTTTCTTTTTTCCTATTTGGACTCATACTAACCAAACATTTCAAGTCATATCTCACTCTTGATTCATCTTCTCGGGCAGATTGTACTATAGCTGGACTGTTCACAAAACTTACAATACCTTTTTCCTTGCAGAAGCTGAGGCCCTAAGGCTCAATATCATAACCTGTCCAGCTTCATTATTGAATCGAGCTCACAAGAACTCCTTTTTTTTTTTTTTTGAATAGAACTCACAAGAACTCCTTGGAGAAGCTGCCTTTATATATATATATATATATACTTCAGATCTGCTCTAAGGAGAGGCTCCTGAGACAACAAAAGGCAGTTCCCACCCAGTGAAACAATATTTAAATTGCCACACAGATTTAACTAGCCTACATGTGACGAATACGCCATTGCGAGCTGCAGTAACTAGTACAGAGAGGCTTTAGGTTTCCAGAGATGTACCTAAACTTCTTTTGTGCCCCTTTTTTAAGGTAAAAAATTTGCCTTTTTGACCACCAATAACATAAAAAGATTCCATGTTTTGGCATACTGCATTGCTTATTGTCAGTGTTTTAACGTTTATTGGTTCTATTAAGACAAAATATTTTGGAGCAATACATGGAACCGGAGTTCTCCGAGAATCATTCACAAGCTACTGAGCAATCCATTAAATAAAACCATAAAGCAATCACTACTTAAAGCACTTTTGTCACATAGAAAAGTTCACCCACAAACTTCATCAGTTAAAAGGAAGTGTGTGCAAACATAAGCATTCCCACTCCATCTATTATTACGAACAAAAGTTGATCAATAGATGGCAGTGGATGTGGTGGTTTCTTATCACTGCCCCTCTCCTTCCCGTTTAGGGGCGTCCTTGATGTCATCTGCACCATCCTCCTGCAAAGCAAAAACAAAAAAGATATAATGACATTGTGAGGCCTAATCCATCAGTTGACGAGGATGAAGCGATTCGAGAACATACAGTGATATCAGAAGTCCATAATGTTAAGTTGTCTCGAAGAAGTTGCATGATCAACGTGCTGTCTTTGTAGGATTCTTCACCCAAGGTATCCAGTTCAGAGATAGCCTCGTCAAATGCCTACACACAATAGATTTCAACAAGATATAGTTCAATGCCAACAACCTTCAAGAGTATTGTTCCAAATCAAAAGCGTAAAAAGGCAGTCATACAAAACAAGCATGTCAAAATCAAATGCATCTGAATATCCACATTCCACATATTCCTAGCAGATCACTTATTTGCAGCCAGGATTTGAACCGATCAGAGGGAATGATCTTAAAATGGGAATGCTAGTAACATCCAGAACATGGAAGATGCTTGCTATGTATAAGCTCAACAAGGGCATGGAGGGGCTTGAGAGACAAAGTTCAAAGGGGGAAACAGAAAAGATAGAATTATCTTTAAAGAAAGAAAAGTGGTCCAATACATACTTATTTTGGTGTCACAACAGGCCCTACAATCTATAAGCAAATAATAAGTTGACCCTCAATCTGCACAGTAATGAGAATCCTGCAATCTGGAGCCGTGAGAATAGAAAAATGAGACTTCAGCTTATCATATAAACTAAATATCAATCCTTGTTTAAAGAAATCTGGCTAACATCATAAACTGATTTGCTTGATGGAGGGCACAAATCTGCATAACCAGTCATATTCACAAGTAGATAAGACTCATATCAAATGGTAGACTTCAATGGAAAGATTCTCAAGATGGATATAACTAGATTATCAATACTAAGATTCACAGGTAAGTTCATGTAAGACTCTTTTAAGACAGGTGTAACTTGATTTGTTTTGAAAAAAGTGAGTCAGTTAACAAATTTAAAAAAAAATGATGGTCTTATTCTACTGATCAACATAATGGAAGAATATCATTGAGGGAAGGGTTGTGAATCTGATAAAATTGATAGGGTACCCATGCGGATCTGCATTGTATAGTTCATCTTATCATAAGTAAGGTGTATACAAATGATCGACAGATCTTTCAGGAAGTGCCATTGGTAATTTTCATGACGCACTATGCAAGGCTATCAAAGAGCTAGCCACAAGTTAGAGAATGCCGCCTAGTATCAAAATAAACATTTAGTGTCAGATAAACACCAAATTACTGTGCAAAAACTGAAAAGAACTGCATAAGAAAACCTGTTTAGCAAGATTGCAAGCACGGTCTGGTGAGTTCAGGATCTCATAGTAGAACACTGAGAAGTTAAGAGCAAGCCCAAGTCTTATTGGATGAGTTGGAGCCAATTCAGCCAATGCAATATCCTGGAAAGATATCAAAGTCCAGATTATTTCATAAAAATCTTCTGCAAAGCTAGAGTTAAAGATAAATATAAATGTTAGATAATCAATTAACTCAAAAGCTTAAGTTGCAAACCAGCAATGTATGTCATAACATGCCCCCTAAAGCTAATACTGGATATGGTCAAATGATAGATAATTCGTTGTACGACCCATTATATCGCAGTACTATAAGCAAGGGAATAAAAGTGGGTTATTGAGGTCTGAAATCCTGTCCTCTAGAAAAATTGTATCATACCAAATAACCAATTAATCTAAAAGCTTAAGCTATTAGATGACAAACTAATAATACATATCATGCCCTTAACACCAAGTACCAATAATTAACTGGACCTAAGAGAATTTATTTTCCCATGAACAAGACGAGAAATAAAATGATGGGGGAAGAAACGAGATTTTCACAACGTGTAAATTAACCAAAGAGGATCAACCTGAGCTGACTTGTATGCCAAAAGAGTGCTCTCGGCCGCCTCCTTCCTCTCTGTTCCAGTCTTAAACTCTGCAAGGTACCTATATATGCGCAATAGTATTATTATCCAACCATTCAAAAAGGTGCTTTTCTTCCTAACCAGCATAACATAATTTTCTTAACTCGCTATTTACCTGTGGTAGTCACCCTTCATCTTGAGATAGAACACCTTGGATTCTGCTGTGGCGGCAGAAGGGACAAGGTGGGAGTCGAGCAGCTTAAGAATTCCATCACAGATCTTGCTGAGCTCAGCCTCAATCCTCCCACGATACTCCTTAATCAGGGAAACATGGTCCTCATTCCCTCGGCTCTCCTCCTTCTGCTCAATGGAGGAGACAATTCGCCAGGACGCGCGGCGAGCACCAATCACGTTCTTGTAGGCAACAGAGAGGAGGTTGCGCTCCTCCACCGTGGGTTCATCCGCACCAGCTGTCTTAGCCACCTTCTCCATGAACTCTACCATCTCCTCGTACCTCTCGGCCTGCTCAGCCAGCTTGGCCATGTACACATTATCCTCACGGGATGCTTCAGCTGGAGACATTGTGATTACTGCAATCATGGGACACCAAGATCAGATCTTGGGCACTAATTTATATAACAAAATTGAAAAATATCAAACCATGGAAAAAAAAAGAGGAAGTCCTCATCTATGATCCATTGTTTTCTCATTTAAAGGTATACTTGGACTGCTGCATTATAGGACACCAAGATCATATGTTGGGCACTTAACAACAAAACGATCAAAAAGAGGAACTCCTCCTCATCCATGATCCATAAATTTTAATCTACTAGAGGTATTTAGATCCATTTATGCTTCATTTACATTCAGAAAAATGAAAAAAAAAAAAAAAAAGCCCTCGAGATCTACTAATTTAAAGCGGAACGACGAAACTTTATTGACAAAAAACTAAGCATTAAAGTAGAACTTGCAGCATCCATCAATCGCGTGTTTAAATTTTAACTTACAACTAGAAACAGGGAACAGATATTCTAAAAATAAGGTCAATCACTGTCCACTTGCGATGTTGCGTTATTTTCCCCCGATGCATGAAATGATAGAACTATATACAACAATAACGCCAAAAATTTAACAACGTTTTGCTTTCCTCGACAAATCGCGAGATGTAAAAAAGCACCGAAGATCACAAATTTGCCACGAAACAACAAAGAATTGAGATTCTATTTGTTAGACCTTCAGAAAATCATACAAATTCACCCAAAATTACAACCACATCTGCTAAAAAATTACAGCCAAAAACATCAAAATGATCACCAAAAGAGAGAGAGAGAGCTACCTTTCCTCCTCCTGCTCTATCCTCCTCACTCCTCCCCCTCTCTCGAAGCTTCAATTTTTCGATTGGGGGAAGAGATGGGAAGCAATGGAGTCCAGCCTAAGATCCAATGGATGATCGACACGTGGTCGGAGGAGGAGGAGGCACCTGGTGCCGCTCACATGGATGTCTGCCACGACATCGCTTCCGGTCAACGTTGCACCGCAACGAGGGGCAGTGGAGCCCCCACCTTCTACTTCAATACTTACCACTTATGTACGAACACCAAGAGGTCACCCAAGCCGTTGGGATAACGTGGACGAATGAGATTGGACGGAAACGCTAGCCGCTGTTTTATAGAAACATTCCATCTCTTTAAGGTGCAGCAATCTTTATGAATTTATTTTAAACTCTTCTTTTTATTTTTATTTTCATATATGTATATATATATATATACCTCTTGTAGCGGGTTAATTGAGTTGAGTCATCTTGCTTATTTCTTTCATATTAGTATTTAGTTTATTGCAGCTATTTGGGTCTATATATAGCTCAGTATCTTATTTGTATTAGTTGGGTCCAAATCCGATAAGTTGGGTTAAGCTGAGTTTAGGTAGAGCTAGAATATAACACCTGTCCACTAGTCTAGTCTAGACGTAGGATGACGGGTCGAGTTATACAAAATATCATATCATAATAGACTGAGTGTAATGGATCTCCTACGAAAATATAATAGTTATATTTTATAAGAACATAGTTAAATATCTTATGTGAGACTAAAAAATCATAGAAATAAAAGAGCATAGTAGGCCAAGCTTAACTGGGCTTGAGCAAGGTTTAGCTCAGTTAAAATTGGGCGGTTTTAAGTTAGGCCTAAGCGGGTTAAGCCAAATACCCAACTCCTAGCACGATATCACATACAAATAGCGCACCATAAACCTTAATCCGGTTTATAAGCGTGCCAATCAACCTAGTCTATGGCTTTTGTATGTTCGGATCCATTTCTTAACCCAAACCCTATCCAAACTATAGCTCATAAGATACCGAGCCACTTCTTACCAAATTTTAGTCCCATACCAAATAGAGAGGGCTTATCCTAGATAAACCCCCTTTATTCAAAAAAAATATATCTCAAACTAGAGAAACTACATATATTTGTGAGTCCGGAAAGAGCTAAACCATACATAATATGTAAACAACTATTGAATATTTCTAATAATAACATAATATATTCTATTAACTTTAGAATACCTACTAGGAAAAAAATTTAAATTATCTACTAAAAATATCATAATATGTAAAGAGATTTTGTAGTACAATGCAAAAAAGATAAAGACATCTTCCAATGACTACTTATCAGATATATTTAGATATATTTCATAATTAAATCAGCGTAATATGAGAATGTGGTAGCATGATCTCTAAAAAAAAATATAGAAAAAAAAGAAAGAAAATGACTTCTTCTTTTTTGTAATGCATATTATTCGTATTTACATATTATGCTGGTCTAACTACAAAGTATATTTGATTAATACTCATTGAAAGGTTACTTTATCTTTTCTGCATCATATTTACTAAATTTCTTTACATGTCATTGCTATCTAAATCACTCAAATAGAAAGTATTATGCTATTATTGGAAAATATTTCACTTAGTTATGAGAATGCATTACATTGTAATTAAATGGTGAAAAAAGAATGAAATTTATGTGAATACTTAGGTATGCTTTTAAATTAATTGAAAAAAAATATAAGAAACGTCCTAGGAGATTAAATGTATTACGCGCTATCAATAATAATATGCAAAAAATAAAGCGTAAAAAAAGACGATAGCAAATACAAAAAGTTTTTTACGTGAAAAAACCCAAAACCAGATAAAAAATAACAGATCCAAACTCAGATCAAAATCAATCACTAAAACCTATAGTAGCTAATAAGAAGTTTATAGATCACTCGTCAACTTCCACGACTTAATTTGTACTAACCTTAGAGTTTTCGTGATAGGTTTCTAAACCTCAGTGAACGTCGAAGCCAATCCTTCTATCTTAATGACCCTCAAGACGTAGGTTTTCCAGATCTAATATAAATGTGTTGAGATGAGGAAGAATCAGCACGTTCTATCTAAAGTTGAAAACTGATTTCTATTAGTCTTCAAAAGATGATCTCAAGATTAATAGTAGGGTTAGATTAAACCCTTTTATATTTCTAGAGATAAAGTAAAAGTATCTCTTAGAGATAAAATAAATATCTCTTCAAAGATTCTCCATCAATTCTGTTAGAAATAAGATAAATATTTCATAATGATAAAGCTAAATCTAAGTCAAATCAAATCAAATCTCACGTAACTCTAGATTTGCAATTATGTCGATGCGTTTGAATGCGATCGGTTTATGTTCGAACATGGTGACTTGAAGTGTGAATTTACTACGAACACCAAATATGAACCTCTGTATGTATGAACGCCACCTCAATATGCGTAAATGTCTGCAAAGTGCGTTTGAACGACCAAAACAAGCTCTCTATATATGCGAACGCGGTGTAAACAGTTGCAGGGTGTGTTTGAACAAGCTCAGAGTGCATTTGAACATCTTCCTATGTACTTAGGTAAAATTTTATACTTCTTCAACCATCATGACATCATTTAAACACTTCAATAACGATTCTAAAATCATTTAATACTTTGATTTTAAAATTAGTATTTTATTTCAATATTCTTTATCAAATATCTCATATCTTGTGCATAATTGTATATGTTTATACATAAAAATCTAGACACATTATATAAATATAAATTATATTTTAAAATATAATTTGAGTACAAATAAACCTTGCAAATGGCATTCCATAATTATTTTATATATTATGTAATTTAACTCATTTAGTTCTTTCCTCGGTGATAATTATTTTCCGTACTATATGTGTAGTCTCCGCCTCAAATCTTTCCTACTCCGCAATTATATATAAATAATCCTTTTCTCATCCATACTTATATGTATATACTAGGTAGTTTTTCTCTTTGTATTATTTTTATTAAAATATATTTATTATATATATTTATATACTAAGATAATTTCTCTTTTCTAATTCTTTCCTAATCTATAGTTATATGTACATATTACTTGCTTCTCTTTTAGTTCTTCCCTGATTCATAGTTATATGTAGGTGATACGTTGTTTCTTTTAGTTTTACAAAGGGAATATAAAATATATATATATATTCACTTAATCATAATCAGCATTCTCAATTCTAAGTGGCCCTTAAAAATCACAGTTATGAGTTGCTTATGCTTAATAGTTAATAAAAGACGAGCAATTTGATACACTGAATGCTTAATTAATTCATATTATGATTGGCCTCACTTGGCAATCATTCTGATTAGAATATGCCAGCTCATTTAGCTCATCAACAGGTGGCTTGCCAGCTCATCAATACTTTAAATCAAATGCACGAGTACATATATATATATATATATATATAATAAATAGTATTTTTTTTTCAGGTAATAATAAGTTTAGTCTCTTAATTAAGAACTAAGTATAAATTCAGATTTATTTTAAACGGATAAATGACATTTTATTAGAATAAATTCTTGGAATATTTTTTGGAGTTATTAATAAACAAAACCATATCTAGCAGCTGGCTTGCCAGCACGCAGTCCAGGAGGGATTCGGTTGGTCGGACAAGGATTCCCCGCAAGCCAAATCGTAGGATCCTTAATTACATCACTTTCAATTTTTTTAATTGTTAGTATTAAATTTAAGAGATTTTAAAATATTAAAATTGTAAAATTTCCACTGTAATCATCCCATCAATTAGGTAAAACCAGACTTAAATTAGCAAAATACCAGATTATAAATTGCTTAAATTAATTATGAAGCTACCTAACATTAAGGGTATAGAATATATAATAAAAGTAAAACGCAAGGAGCGGTTTGTATAGTTTTTCCTAAATTTAGGAAAAATTATACAAATCGTGCTGCAGAGAATCCCCTCCATCAATGGCAGAGATCCACTGACCGTTAATAAACTTCTGTTTCTAACTACCGTTCGACCCCAAAGCAATCGCCCGCAACGGCCGGTCGCTTCTCCTCCAAGAAAGGATTCGAGACTAGACGCTTCTCCCTTCCCTCTTCTCTCTATAGAGAAGAGGCGAAGGTTGACCCTCCTCTTGTTCCTCTCCACGGAAGAGTTCCTCGCGATTTCGATCTACCATGGGCGAAGAAACCTACTACTTCTCCTCCTCGCGCTCGGATTCGTCCACTGAATCCGAGGCGGCGACACCCCTCGCCGCCGTGGCGGAGGCCTTCGAGGAGCTGGCGAGGTCAATCGAGGCCGGCGGCGGTGCCGAGGACCTCCGTCTCGCCCCTTTTGGTGATGCTTGCTCGCTCGTGTCCGTCTTGTTCGGGTTTCTAGGGATCGCGTTCAAGTTTGCTGAGATGGAGTATGTCGCCAAGGTTTGATTTTTTTTTAATAATTTTTTTATTCTTTTTCCTCCTGTCTAATTGGTTTTGGGTTATAATCCTTTACCTATGCTCTGGTTTAAGATTTGTTATATCAAATTGTGCGATATCTTGATGTGATTTTAGACTATATACTATCTCTTTGACGTTCATGTTTATTTTGTCTTGGAGAACAATCATTGAGCTAAACATGCCTATAGTTTTATAATCACATATATTCTCATTGTTGGAAACTTGCAACAATTTGTGTTTCATTTACAGGTACATGACCTAATTGAAGCGTCAAAGACATATCAAACACTGAATAATATTCTGGAAGATGATGTCAAACGTGACACTGTCAGAAACAAAGGAAGCCATTCGCGTAATCTACGTAGAGTCAGGCTAGGCCTTGATCTCATCAGAGCTTTATTTGAGCAGTTTCTATCAACTGAGTATGTTTATGCTTGATGCTGTATCTTTTTCATTCTCATGTAGTTGTATTTGTGTGAAATATATTCTATTGTAGTTTTGTTTCTTGATACTTTTTGTTCGATGCTAGGGGAAATAATGTATTATTTATTGGCATTGTGTCTAAGGCATAGTTAAGTAATATAGCCCAGTGGAGCTTAATTAGTAAAGATGACAACTTTTGAAAATGGTTATTCTTTTGGGAATATAAGTTGGCCTAAATATAAGATGGTCAATGTGCTCTTTTTGGTGTTCACTTATTAGTTTATCCAAGAGATGTTCAATTTGTTGTCTACTTTTCTCTTTGTAAGGATTTAATTCTAGCAAAGGCTGAGTTGTGCTCTGCCCTTAGGCTTTGAAGAAACACTAAAAGGAACAGTAAATAATGTAGTTATATTGAACAAATTCATGGCAAACATATGCTTGTGTCAATACTATAAGGTTCTTCATGTGTTCAAGTGTTCAGCATCCCATGGCTCAATTTAATCTTTCTTGCTTTTCATGCTCTCTTTTAGGGAAGATTCATTGAAGGAAGCTGCTTCAATTGCTTATGGACAAGTCTGTGCGCCATTCCATAATTGGGCGATCAGGACGGCTGTTTGTGCTGGAATGTATACTCTTCCAACTAAGGATCAATTGATAGAACGATTAAATGAAACACGTAAGCTTACTTCAGCAATGATTTAGATCCCAGCAATTAATTAGTTACTAGTGAAACTTTTGGATGCTTCCTAGATCCCATAAGTTCAGGATTTCCAATGAATCACTGCATTATTCTTTGTTTGTGTGGTTTCTGCAGCATGTTTATTTTCAGATACTAAATCATCAACTTGATATGATATCTGAGAATTGTTGTGATGCTAACAGCCTAATGTATATACTTCTTCCTGAATATAGGGCTTGTACCGCATGAAAATTGACAAGGAATTTAGTACATGAACAATGAGACAAATAACATAAAAATGTCCTCCTAGATTTCAACGTAATCGAGATAATTTAACGAACTGTTAAGCTACCTAGAATGAAGTTAATTACCTCATACTCAGGACACAAATCTAAAACCTCTACTTTGGTTATGTCAAACAAGAAAAAAAGATTAAACTACTATAGAACTGTGAATTTCATGCATAATTCAAATATGGCTCCTCTAAACTCTGTCAATTCTTCATAAATTTCATTTATTTGTTTTTTATTTTTGTCTACGCCTCCATAATTCCTAGCTTTCATTTTATAACACACAATATCTAAACTTGGGTTTTCTTTTCACTGTTCTAGATGTATAACAGTCTTCAATTTCGTTGCTGCAGATCACTCTGTACAGAAGGAAATGAGACGTTACATTGATGCTTCGAGTCCCATTATACATTACATCGACAATCTTTTTCTTTCGAGGAACATTAGCCTAGACTGGTGAAATGAGTTGAAGAGCTTGCCACCATTTTCCCAACTGTTAATTCTTCCCCCTCCTTTGTCTGCGGAGGCTGCTTCATTATTCATTTTCCGCAGTGCCAGTTTGTAGCATTTCTCTTTTAGTTAACATAATCACCATTCTCACTGCTTCTCGGTCCAGTTTCAGAACATTGCTTTAGATTAGCCTGGAGGTCACAAATGGAGAAGCTAATGTTGGAACAGTTCATTTTTATGTACATTATGGAGATGATGATCCATTTTCCCTTAATTTTATTGCACCTGGAAATTGTGGTCTCTTTTATTGGAGTGAGAAATAGATAACACTTGTCAGAATCTCTTGGAGAAGCTCCAAACTCTCAACCAAATAACAAATCTTTTCTATGAAGAGATAAGACATGAAAGAAAGAAAAAAGAACCTCTGCAATGTGAGTTCAGGAGTTGCCACGGTACGTGGCACGCAATAATTGGGTGGTAGAGCCAGACTGCAGGAAATTCGTGCAGTCCTCGCTGCAAAGATCTGCTCCCAAGATTGTGGATCGAGCTAATGTATATAAACTTCTGACCCGTGCCTCCATTGCTCATCTTTTCGTGACAAGGAAAAGGCTCCTCAACTAACTATACCTTTCTCATGCATAGCATGGCTATGACCCACGAGAAAGGTGAAGGAGAAGCCCATTCATTTCCATTACCTTGTTCCAAGAAGCCGACGAATCTAAAGCTTGGCTTCTTTTCTTCAGTGCGAGAGATGTTTCGAGGCTATCTTATGGAGCTCTTGGTCTTCTTTGCTCCTCTGCTACTGATCATGGCTGCACTCGTGCTTCTATTAGCTTCCTCATGCCGAGGGCCGAGGGACTTCGAGCTTCAAGACGACGAACGAGTCCAGGAATTCGCTCGATTCCTATTCGGGTCTGACCTCGAAGAAGTAGACGTGGGGAAAAGGAACCTTCTGATCCAGGAAAGTGACCATGGTTGAATCACAACAGCCTTCGTCGTCGGATGTTTTAATTACTCGTTGTAAACTCTTGGTGGTTGGATGATTTTAATTTACTTTGATCTTGCATGTAAGTTGCTCTCAGCTTTAGATCGTGTCAGGAAGAACAATTTAGCTACTTGTATCAGGTTTGAGCTACGAAACAGTTCATAGCAATGCATGGTCAAGTTGTATAATAGTTTGTTCATGGTCATATTAAACACTATACATTCTCCAAACTGATGGGAATGAAATATATAGTACACAGTGATATTAAGAGATTATAATGAAGTGATATCTTCATCAAACTATCTTTTGTACCCCCTTTGTTGCATTTTTTATCCATTAAAAAAATCTATTAAACTTTAATCTCACATTTTAGTAGAAAATTGATCAAATATCAATCCTCGTGGAATATGTAGATTTAGTGAATAGGTGAACAAAAAAAAAAAAAAAATGGTACATGAGAAGGTACAAATACACACTAAGAAAAAAGAGAGAATAACGTACAAATATCACTGATAGTGATAGAAGAGAAACAAACTTAGAAAAAAGTAATTAATCCACACCAATCGAACAAGAGGAAGAAATATCGAAAATTATAGTTTGACCACTTCAGGGACATCAACAGGGTAGCGGTGAATGCAATCAGCCCAAGGCCCATCGGCCGGAGTAGTCTTCACATCACGCAAGCACTTCCAAACCGCACTGTTACACTTGAACCCACTGCCGAATCCGATCTGCCACACCCGCTCCCCTCGTCGCATCCTCCCCTTCGACTCCACGTAGCTGAGCTCGTACCACAGCGAACTGCTGGACGTATTGCCGAACCGATGCAACGTCATGCGCGAAGCCTCGACGTGCTCCTTGGACAACTGCAGGCTCCTCTGCAGCTCATCGATCACCGCTCTCCCCCCTGCGTGGATGCAGAAGTGCTCGAATGCCTTCTTGAAGTCTGGGATGTATGGCTTCAAACTTGGGTTGAATAGCTTTCGCCGGATTAGGGAGACGGCGAATCGCAGTTGCTCCGAGATGGGGAGGACTAGAGGACCCATGGTGGTGATGTTGGCCTTGAGCGCCTCGCCGGCGATGACCATGAGTTCTTTGGACAGGGAGATCCCGGAGTGGCCTTCGCTATCCTCCTCCTGGTAGACGCAGCGGTAGGCGCGGTCGTCGGCGCCGCGGTGGGTGCGGACTACGTGGAGCAGGCGGTACTTTGCGCGGGCGGCATCGCGGCGGCGGTTGGAGAGGAGGACGGCGGCGGCGCCCATGCGGAAGAGGCAGTTGGGGAGCAGCATGTCGCGGCGGCTGCCCTTGTAGAAGTTTGGGGTGATGATCTCGGTCGACACGACGAGGGCGGTCGAGTCCGGGTGCGCCTGGAGGATGTCGCGGGCGAGGTCTATGGAGAGGAGACCTGCGCTGCAACCCATGCCGGAGAGGTTAAAGCTTCGCACGTCGCCGCGGAGCTTATACCTGTCATAATATAATAGAAGATTAAAAACACCGTCTCTATATAAGAGTAGTCTTCTAATAATATCAGCGCGAGCGCAACAGCTTAATACTTGTTGACGATCATGGCGGAGAGGGATGGGGTCGGGGAGAAGAGGCTACAGTTGACGACAAGCACGTCGATGTCCTTCGGCTTGAGATTCGTCTTCTTCATCAAATCGTCGATGGCGGAGAAGATGACCAGCTCGGCCTCATTCCGGGACGCCTCCATGGTGGGGTTAGGGGGGATGTATTGGTTCGCCGGAGGGAGGCACGTCTCCTCCCCGAGCCCCGACCGCTCCAAGATGCGCGTCTGGAACTGGACTCTCTTCTCGTCGGAGGTGATGAGTCGGGTGTGCTCCATGAAGGTGGCGAAGGGCACGCGACAGCTCGGCAGCTGCTTGAAGCAGGCGAAGTCGATCAGGTAGACGGGGCGGGGGCGCGACATGAAGTAGACGACGGCGAGGATGACGAGGAAGGCGAAGCACAGGACACCGACTTCGTCGACGCCTGCGAGGCCGAGGCGGGTCAGCTGTTCCGCCACGTCGGCCATGAACGGCATCTTTTACCAACTGACCTCGTGGTTGTGAACGGGAGGAAGATTGTGTTTACGTGTTGGAGTTTGGGAGAGTGAAGAGGGGGGAGATTGGAGTCGACTTAATAGACCGAGTGAGTTACAGGATGCGAGAGTTAGATGGGTAGTTTTACCAACTGGACTACCAGTCATTGTAGTTTACATCATCTTCATTTCTCTATATCTAACATAAGAAATATTGCATTTCACACCCTACATTCCAAAACATTTACGCTTCGAGTCTGACATCTTGAGCTTTATTCTCAGAAAACACCCTACCAAGTAGTGGGAGTTGTGCCTACCAAACGTTACCCGTCGCTCTCTTTTGCCGAGTCTTCGTTGACTATCTCAGCTATGACTCACATTGGGTAGGAAGATACCCACAACTTAATTAGTAAATATAAGGTTTGAAATTTATATCAATTGGGGATTAGATGTATCTGATTGCCTACCTTAACAAGCCTTACGACCTTATTAGCACAACCATCCAACTAACTTAACGAGATCTTTTTCTTATTCTTTCTCTCCGTGCACATCTTGAGTGATGATGACTGCTCTCTATAATTTCAACGTATCACTTCATTGTGAGTTGTTCTTTATCCTACTTGTTAATGGAGGAGTAACCAAACTTGAGGAAATTAAAAGAGTATTTTATTACTTCTTATCATGCAACTAAACAACCAAACGTGACGAGGTCAAAGCTTTTATACTATTTGAATGGATTGCTTAGAAAAGGAGCCTCGATTAGATTCCAGTCTCATATTATGGAAATAGTTTTGTTTCTTTTTACCTGCATGGAATTAGAATGATTACATAGTTAATGCAATATCACTAAGATGATTAACTGCTTATCAGATTCTTATTTAATACGATAGATAGACCATGCATCCAACGTTGCTATGTTAGATATGAAACATTTGGTAAGAGGTGCACTCTGTGCATGGCACAAGTGATATAAAAGGTGCCCATGAGTTTAATCTTTTTATTTATGGTTCTTATTTCCATGAATGCTTATTAATTATAAATATTGACGCTAGATTCTTTATATATATAAATATATATGTCCTTTCTTTCTTACTATTTTTCTCATGAAATCACCCATGATCATTGTATCATGCATCGCATGCCCATTTGAACTAAAGACATCATAGTGAGTTGGATGACGACTGACAGTGATGCTTGTCGGCTCTAAGTACACGGCCAGATAAAACACCGCCGTGCTGGACTAGCGATTGTCCTTGTTTTGACCAAACTAACCCTCTTTCAAATTTTATATACCAATAGATCAGAGGTTTTGACCGAACTAGATATATCAAAATTGACTTGTCACTCTAACTTATTATTAAAATAGGATCTAAGTAGCTCTAACAAAAATATTAAGCTACTAGTTAGTTCAGCATTTTTATCTCAGATATTTTTTTTTACCGTAATTATTATGAGATTAAGTTAAAAAAATTTATTTATATAAACGCTGATCAGTTCAGTATTTTAGGATCAGACAAAATGCTAAATTGATCGATATTTTTGCCTAAGGAAAAATATTAATTAGGTCAATATTTTTATTAGGACTATAATTAATTAGATCTCATTTGATAGTAAATTTAAGAGTTAATCAATTTTGGTGAAAAAATAGAACATAGCTAATTTAGTCAAAAACTCTAATATATTGCACCCCTACAAATTTAATACTAACAAAGATTTTTTTTTTTTCCATAGTCATCAATAAAACACTAATTTTACTATTATTTGATCTAAGAAAAGAAAATACTAATTAGTTCGGCATCTTTAGACTAAAAAAAGACTAAGGTAGATTTAGATAAACCTGTCGATGTTTTATCTGAAAAATTTCAAATAAATTAATCAGCTCAATATTATATATATATATATAACATGCTGATAAAATTAGTATTTTATTTTATTAACTATATACAAATTTATTAATATTTCTATCTAAAATGTAAAATATGAATATCATATTAATATTTAGGGTGTGGGTTCATTTTGGTTGAAAAAAGAATATTAGAGAGAGAGAGAGAGAGAGAGAGGGTAGTTTGGTCAGAAGAAACTCAGCGATTGTCAAGGGAGAATGCCAAAAGGCGGATTCAACATAATCCGAACCAAACCGTTACCCGACACAATAATACTTCTATTGGGTTCGATCCGTTTGGATCCTCTTAATTGGCATCACATTTGGGGGGGCGTGGATTTTTATTGGACTAGTGACAGACTTGCTTGTCAAAGGATCTACTTCAACTCTCTTTGGGGCTCACGGACAAACACCTCTCGTGTCAGCTGTCAGCCCACAGCAAACCTCACGACCCCATCCCCTCTCTCCTCGATCCCTCTCAATGGCCACTCCCGCTCCCACTCCCACTCCCACTCCCACTGAAGAAGCGTCGCCACCGCCACCGCCACCGCCTGGTCCAACTAGAGCTCCAACTCCTCCCTATCCCGAGGTCAAATCCCAACTCCATTAAGCGAAACCCTAACCCTAATTCCCAAGATTCCTCAAGATCTAACCTATTTCCTCCCCCTCTTGCTTGCATGCAGGCGATCACGGATGCGGAGAGCGACGGATCGAGCAAATCCGCAACATCGGGGCAGATCGAGTCGTCCCTCGACGGTATCGCCGAGACAGGGGAGACAGTAGCCTCGTTCGACGCGATCCCGCCGCCGAAGCGAGGCAGAGGCCGGCCGCCGAAGGCCAAGCTCCCCGCATCTTCCGCCGACGGATCAGCCGCCGGAGAGACGCGCCGGCCGCGTGGCAGGCCGCCCAAGCCGAGGGACCCGTCGGCCCCAGTGAAGGTCCCACGGCCACGTGGCCGCCCGCCTAAGAATGGGGCCGCGGCTGGCGCCGGCGTTGCGTCGGGTGGCGGGGCCAAGAGGCCGCGGGGCCGGCCTCCGAAGATGAGGTCGCAGTTTACGGAGGTAGGTTTCGTCTGAAGAGAAGGTGGTGGGAGGAGAGTTGCTAACATGTTGTTAATGTGTTTTATGCTGTTCTAATTTACGTGGATGGTCATGTTTTAATTGTTATGCTTTGTATTTTGTGCAAGATTAAAATGTAATGAATTTGGTGGTAATGTGTTTATTTTCTGTTGTCATCTCTCTAATTTTAGTTGATTGCTGCTCTGTTACTTCCATTTTTCTTGGCATTGCTGATATTTTGTTACTAGGTAATAGATATGATTTTAGTTCTTTGCATGCATAGTGTAGATGCTGACTTCCACTTTTGGTGTCTTTAGAGCAAGAAATGCTATTGATGAAGGAAACTTGTAAGTCTCAGCAGAGGTTTGCTCAGTGTTTAAGAATGTGTCTTGTCGTTCTAGCAACATGGACCAAAGACTACTCTGGGAAGCACTATGCTGGAGTACCCATAGTTGATGTACTGGAGCAAATAGCTTTGTGCTCTAGATAGTTAAATTTCTAATCAGAAAAGCTTCTGTGACTTGTTATTAGCCTCTTCATTTTCTTTTGAGCTTAATTATCATCTTTTTTATGGCCTACTTATATTTATGTACTGTTTTTGTCTTACCAGACTTAGGGCCTGCTCCTTGTGATCTATATGTTTATGCCGATAAGGAAACTCATTAATAGAATTGTTTTGATTTTTATGTGACTTTACTCTCATTCTTTCTCATCTGATTTTGTTAAAGAGAAATCATTTGATGAATGCATTATTGGTTGCTGTTGCTATGGTAGGGAAATAGATGCCTCCATTTGTTGCCTTAACAGTGTTAATTGTCTGCTTTCGTCTCATGTGTTTGATAAATGGTTAGTTACCAGCACATTTTAGTCCAAACTAGTTCCAGGTAGGGTGTCAAGCTGGCTCGGCAGCTTGTGAGCCGCTTGAGCTCGGCTTGGTTTATTTCAAGATGCTATATATACTAATGTACTATACTGTATACCATTATATATGTAAGTTATTTAGACTGGTATGCATATATATGTAATAATTTGAGCTAATAGATATCTTCTAAATCTCAAACCCTAATATTTCTCCCAAATCTCTATCCCTAGTGTCCTTCCATAAATTTACAATGTTGAAAAGGTATTGATAGAAGGGAAATTCTTCTGATGCATACATAAAGCAACGACGAAAGTAGTAAGAAACAAGTTTGATAAATGTTGGAGAGTGCAACATATTGATGACAATAGCATTTGTTGAATCTGAAACAAAAATAAAGTTGGTTGATTTCTCTTTTCTTACAATTTATTCCACAAGTGATGCAGTTGATATTGTTTGTTCAGTTCGAAATACACTAGATGATCTTTACTCCATGAATGCAAATGAACACTCAAGTACCCATGGAAAAAGATATGGCTATAGACTCTAATACATCAAATATGGCTCCATATGTAGCAAGGGTTTTATCTTCAAGTAACAAGAGATCTAATACAAAGATCACTTAAAATTTGATGACTCCTTAAGATTTACTAGTATTTAGTAGACCTCCTAAATCAGAGTTGGAGATCTGTTTGGAGGAGCCAAATGGAACATGTGATCTTCACACTTTGATATAAAAAAATTTGCTGGGAAATGAATACAATCAAGTTCCTTATTATATCTAAAATGGCCTATGATATTCCTTTTATCGATGTTCTTTGACTCTAAAGACAGTGGAAGCTTTGGAATGCATTGAGAATTGGATTATAGTCACTCAAATGACCATGAACTGTCAATAGGTAAGTATATTAAGTTAGTGCTTAATTTTTGTTTTGATTTTTAATATTATTACTACAAGTTAACTTTTTTCTTACTTTTATTTCAGCAGGAATGAAAGTTTTGGATTGCACTGAGAATTGGATTATAGCAACTCAAAGGACTATGAAATGTCAATAAGTATCTTAAGTGGGTACTTTAGTTTTTGTTTTGATTTTAACATTATAACTTAGAGTTAACTTTTTTCATGTTTTTATTTCAGCAAGAATATATTGAAGAAGAGGATCTTTGTATTACTTGTCCAGAATGTTCCTCACAAGCCTAGGAAAATCACCCTATTGGTATATCTTTTTATAAGATTTATTTTATAACGTATTCATATTAATTAAGTAAAAGATAATCATGTATCATTATTTTTTTGCAGGGTTGGCGGTTTGGCGCAATGTTGTCTGTTGGTGCATCTCTTGGCTTGCTTACTTCTTTTGAATACCTGACTTTCATTTAGTAGATTCTCTAATTGTTTTAGTTGGTTAACTTCTTTTCAATTGTTTGTAGGGAAAGGAGCATATCTATCTAATCTATTTATCAGGATTCAACATGTGCAATCTTGTGTTTTCGCTTTTCAAGTCCTACAAGGTATCCAACTTACTTTTCGATCTTTTCACTCTTGCCTTCACTGTTTGTTACTTTAAAAAGGTTATTGAATGCTTTGTTTTTCTTGTGTCATGTTTAGGAATTCATTGCCAAAGATGACACCAGGATGTGCTATTACAGTGAAGTATCAATGTGGACACTAAACAGCCATTGTACATAGCTTGTTGTATATGCAGTGAAAGAAGGAAAGCATGAATTGTGAAGTATGACATGAATTGTTTCACTTTTTGTTATTGGTTTTTATGTGACAACTTTGGTTCTGCTACAGAGACAAGATGGCTACACAGTTTATTATTCTGTTCTACTTTAAAGAAGCATATTGCAGATTAATACCATTTTCTTTATCTCTGTATCCAATTTAGCAGGACATACATTAATGAGAAAATCTAGCTGATCTACGCACATTTTGTTATCAGCTTAATTAAGGTTGACCATGGAATGGGAGTATATTCATCATTATTTGAGGTCTATTTGTGTTTCAGTCGTTGAATACGCTTACATGCATTGGGTATTGTAATCCCACTTTGTACTTCTTTTTGTTCTATTAAAATTTGGCTCGCATTATTTAAAAATAAATCTATTTGTTTTACATTTAAATATGTTATCTGGGTATATCGGGTATATATACGTATAATTAAATTAACTAAATACATAATATGATCTTTTGTGTTAGCTAGTGAATCTAAATAGCATTTATCTGCGGCGAGAGTTGTTACTCTTCAGTCTTCGCGCGACTAATTAGTAAAAGAAACGAAGAAAGAATGGAGGGGCTAATAAGATTAGATAGTGTATGATATTTTCTTCAGGATCCAAATCCAATAAGCCTTATCGGATTCTACTTTGTGACTCTACCGGGTATCGGGCTCCTTGGCGACATCGAGAGTACTAAGCTGTAGTCGTCTTCGAACCCGAGCATCGCACAGTTGCTCCTCGTTGGTGCGGCGGATCATGGCGTTCTGCGAGGCGCGAGACTTCCTCTTCTGCGGCATGTGCGGGACACTCCTCTCCCTCAAAAGCTCCCTGCACTTCGTTACATGCCCGCTCTGCGGCTTCAAGCGCAGCGCCAGAGGTGTCCAATCTCTTCCCCCCTCCTCTCCCTCTCGTGCCTCATCTTCGTCTTTTGATGTGTTTTTTTTTGTTCCTTTTTGTATTTTGATACTATTATGCGAGCAATTAATCAAAACATGTTGTTGGGCTTTCGTGTTTGTTCCGATTTTTAATCGAAAGGTTTGATCTTGCAGAGATTGAAGGGAAGGAGACGTGGTACACCATCACTGCGGAGGTGAGATTTCTGGGTTTATGTATTTATTTTATTTATATTTTGCGTCGTTTTGTGCTAATTGGTTGCTTATGAATCGAGTGATTGTTGGAATTTACTTGCATCATCCCCTTGGGATAGATGAGGTAGAGTTGGAAGGAAGCAATTTTGGGCCTTCTAAGATTTTTCCTTATCAATACTATTTTCAATACATATTTTCTCAAATAGGAGATACTGTTGTATGCTAGAAATTTTGCAGATGTTGTAGATCCAATCCAAGTTTTTATATCAAATATTGGTGAGACATTGATACAGAAACTCCGACTTGCATTCTTTTGCTAATCATATTGGGGCTGTGGTAAATATTTAGATAGCAATTAGATCCTTATATGTTTCTGTGCACAAACCTTTATGAATATAGTTGATATCTGTCCTTTAATAACTTTATCAGTTTCATTGTGCAAAAAAAAATGTTAATAGTTTACTATTCTTAGTTTCTTACCATTCTTTTAGTTGCAATAAGATATTTCTAGTCTATTCAACCTTTTCCCTTTTGTATCGTCAAATTTTTGATATCATAGCTATCATGTTGATACTCAAACTTAGATCAAGTCTAATAGTTTGTTTTAGTTTTTTGCGAAATGCACTGCTCTCTTCGTATCTCATGATGGAATAAGCTGTAGGGACAATGCAATAAATATTGGAGGAAAATAGTGAGGATAAGTAGAAGACTGAGTATATTCCAGCCCACACATCTTAATTACTCTAAGGTGTTTCCAAGCTCTTAATTGGCTGCTTGGCAAGATTAAACTTATATTACCTCTACTATTCCTTTCTGTACTTCCTGTAAAGAAACAGACATACTCTTTATATATTTCTCTTCTTTATCTTGATGTTATTATACCTTTTAAAAGTGGCATGTTATTGGAAGTATTACTATTACGTCCTCTTTCACTGACAAGGATTGAGAATATATATTTGACTCTATTTGTATTCTTTTGTTTATCTAAAGCACTATATTACCATATCAACATCTTTCTGTTTAATAAGTGATCAGGCATTCTTACTGGCAAATCATGGCTTATGTTGTTGTATTATACTGTGTTTCTTGCTTTTGTTTTTAATATTTCGTAGTCACAGCCTTATTTAAAACCTTTATATTACTCCAAAATACTTCTCCCTTGTGGTAATTAAATAAGTAGGCTGGCTGGGAAGTGTGGGCATATGTTAAATTGCAGTGGTCGAGTGATGAAGTATGTAAGGATTGCAAATCCTTTGTATTCTGCTCAGTAGCATTCATATTAGGCGACTTTTAAGGAGAAGAAAAATGTAGTATATGATATGCATGCCCCACATGGTTTTACAGCAAACCTCTTCTTTCTTTTTTCCTGCTCTATGGGATAGACTAAAGTTTAATTCTTTTGCAGGACATTAGAAGGGAATTGCGACTCGAGCCTTTTGTGATTATGGAAGATGCTCCCATCCATGATGATGTAGTGCAAAGAGCAACGGTGAGCTAATTCTGATTCAAAATCAATTCGACTCTGTGTTATACTGAGTACCATTATCTTATCTCTATTGCTAATACATCTTTTTTTCCTGTTACCACAGGTGAATGAATCATGCCCACAATGCCACAATCCCCAACTTGAGTATTACACCAAACAGGTAACCTAGCTCCCTTCATGTGTTTGCGCTTCTTCAATCTTTTCGGTTCCCGACCGCCCGCTAAAACCTAATTTTGCAGCTGCGATCAGCTGACGAAGGGCAGACAGTTTTCTATGAATGCCCAAAATGCAGACATAAGTTTGCAGTCAACACATAGGAAGATCTCCTCTTCTATCAACCAAATTGTTCCTCTGGGATGCTCTCCCCAACTCCATGTAGAACTGCTGAAGGATGCCGTCCTTTTTTGTCTTTGTTATCTTCCCTTCTCATGTTTAAGTGTAGACTAAGCAAATGTGGAGGCTGCCATTGATTTGAATATTGTACTAAAAGAGAATGTTTGATTTTGTTAAACGCTAGATTAGCATTTCTTCTATTGTGTTAACACTCGTTTGCAAGGGAGTTAATTGAGATTATGTCTTTTAATTATATTTTTTGTAATGTTATCATCTGTTTTTCTTGTCCCAGTTTAATGCTATAGGAGTGGAGAGAGAGGTTTATTACATATCCACATAAACTAATATAAATATGGTTAATTAATAATTACACATGAAGAAAGCTAATTAACGTATTAATGTAAAAATATTCCAAATAGTCTAACACGAAAAATATCCACTAATAATTAATATTTATCCGAGAAATATAGGATAAGGGTATTTTGGTACTTTAGTAAAAACCTGGACGCCCTAATCCCTCTATATAAGTACCACCTGCCCTCCTCTTCGCCTCTATACTTCTCCGTTCTATGTCGCCGTTCTCGATACAAATTTCTTTTCCATTTGTTCTTCCGTTGGTTTTCTAAAATTTTCGTGTAGTTTTCCGCGTCAAATTTAATTTTGAGCACTCTGAATGTTAGATCTTTTGCTCGGATTAGATCGCGATCTATCTGAAGCAACCCTAGGGAAGAGATGCGAGATCGATCTTAATGGCGCTTATGGACGTGTGGTTTCCAGATGCAAATCTCCCATGGATCCTCGCACTTTCTCGTAGGCGCTACATCTTCTATTTCTTCTTCGTCTTCTCTAGCCATTGTTTTGAGCTCGATGATGACTTCTTTTGCTTTAACCACACCGAAGGCGAAGCCCAGAAGATGGAAGCTCTCTCTCTCTCTCTCTCTCTCTCTCTCTCTCTCTCTCTCTTTCTTTTATCTTGGTGGATTCGATTCTCTTCTTGCTTGTTGGTGCCTCGGGATCTCGCCTTCTCTTCCCATGAGAGAAAACTCTCTAGTTAGAGAAGGGGAGTGAATGCTTCGGCAAGCTCGGAGAGCAGCAGATCCACCTCGGTTTGCCCTTGAGAGCTTTCGTCTGATGGGTCTTCTACATGTGGAAAACTTTTGGCCCTATACTGAGAGCTCATGTCTCTTCCTGCTTCGATTTTTCTTACAAAAATGAAGTAAAATTTTAAAATAAAATTCTAAAATTGGTGTTCTTTTTACAACTTTACTTTCATCTTAGATTGTAACTTGTGATATGTTTATCAGTTTTTTACTTATGTTTTACCAAGACAATTAAAGAACAAATTTGATGTCAAGCAGTATAAAAAATGGTAAGATGTTCGGCAGAACGAAGAATAAAATGGACCGATTATTTCTTGATGGAATTTGATTATTATTATTATTTTATTTTTGGTTTCTTTCATACCAGAAGTTTATATCCATTTGATTACAATCTTAATAAACAGAATAAAAGAGAACTTAGCAAACATTAAGGCCTCGCTCATCCGTCGAATAAGTTAGTTTTTATATTTATTATAATATGTGGATGAGAAGAGATAATAGGTATTATTATATTAGTATAATTGTAGATACATATGAGAATAAATCTATTTTTATTCAGTGATAAGTGAATGGTGGCTAATAACACAACAACAAAAATATATATATTGAAGAAATTAATTATACACCGATATTGATGAAAATATCCTCAGGAAGTGATAGGGTGGTTGAAATTACTCTGAATTTTTGTCTGCTAATCAAGCTAACAAATGTTAGAAGTTTTAAATCTATTTTGCTGATAGAGATATAAATTATAGCGACATCCCTTGAATAGTAGCATAATGATATACTGACCTTTGGAAAAAAGATAAAGGAAAAATCGTTAACACTAATACCCTCCTAAATTATTATTTATTAGAAATTAAAATTGTAAATATGCCCTGTGAACTGGTCCGGCAAAGTAATTTTTTATTTAGTCAATTGTAGAATAGGTGTTATCTTTTGTTACTCTCAAAATAATGCCACTTCTTTTTTTAAATAATAGTATAATAATTATCTTTGATTATTTTATAAATAAAAAATAATATATTTTCTATAAAATTATTATAAATAATATTTGATTTGATCTAAAGTTAGGGGTGTCAAAATAAATGAGGGATTTGAGCTTAGCTTGGCTTTAAGGCCCTTTGGTTTGAGTTCAACTAAGCTGTAGTATTATTTTAAGGCTTGCTTTGAATTTTAATTTGAGATTAAACTAGAGTCTGCTCTCTCATTCTTGGCTCAATTAGGGGGGTGTAAATGATTTGAGCCTCAGTGAGCTGACTCTTGCTTTAGTTTGACTTGAAATTCAAATCAAATTTAAAAATAAGCTCAAGAGGCTCGTTTATTTTGACACCACTACGCTCAATAAGCTCCACTTAAATAAGCTCTTTTATTAATATATTTATAGTAATTAAATTTTTATCCAAGGACTCCGGTGATTTTATCTTTATCTAACTCTAATCCTAAGTCTAGTAAAATTTTCTCTAACAAACCCAAACTCTTCCTCCATTAGCAAGCTATTGTAATGGTGCCACCTCTTTTTCTAGCCTGCTCCTCCATCGACAAGCTACTGCTACGGCGCTGTCTCTTCATCATCCTCCTTCTTCTTCATTAATCTCCTCCTCTCAAATTGCTGTTTGCCTTTGTTACTGGGCTCATTTACAGTCATATATAAAGTTGATTAATAGGATAGATATTAAGAATAAATCAGTAATTAGTTTAGTCTATGATATAAAATATAATTTTAATAAATAATATTTATATTTTAGAATATAGTTATTATAATATTTAACTGTTATTTATGAAATAATGAATTATATTTTAGAAAAAGGTGGTTTAAGAATTGTGCTTGCCTTCACAAACCAAAATTAATTAAAATCGGCCCCACCCGTGGTTTGCACTGGTGACTGGTCTATCCTTATTCGAGTATCCGACCAAAGACCTTAAACCCTGTCCCCTCTGCAATCCAACCGCCCCAGTTCAAAACGCCTCTCTTGAAACATAGCCGTTAGCCCTCCTTGCTCCGCTCCGGTGCTCCCAAAACTAGAGCTAAGAAGAAACCAGCGAGGGGAAATCCTCAGCTGAGAAAGAAGCAGCCATGGGAAGACTTAGCGCCAAATACGACTACGAGAGACTCCGAAACGCTCGGATCTCTGAGAACAAGGTTTCCTTTTTCCCTCCCCTTCATCATCTCTACTCTTTAATGGGTTTCTTTTATACCTTCTCACGAAAACTTTCACGTCTTTTAAAACCTCCATGTCCAAACGTGAAGGCGAGGATGGAGTCACTCGGAATTCACCGCAGTGCCGACGAGCTTAGTCTCATTCTTTCTTCTACCCAATCCGCCGACGGTAGTAGTAGCACCTTGAAGAGGAATAAGAAAGTAAGAAATCTTGAAGACACTCCTCTTCGCCGATCAGATCGCTTGAAGGGACTATTCCAAGACCCAGATGCCTCTTCGCATGTTCGCCGCTCCGATCGTTTAAAAGGAAAGACTGTGGAATTGGATGCCGTATCCATACAAGGTTGCCTCTTTTCTCTTCTTTGTATACTGCGAAAAGTTATACGTTTGTTATATGACGAAATGAGCAATTCATTTTAGTTCCTGCGAGGAAAAGAGCGACAAACATTATATATGCAGTTCGGAGGAGGCTTCTTTTGGGGAGGTGTGAAAGCAAAGGAAGGGGAAGTATTTATGATCCTGTGTTGGGAATTTGCTGCCATTTTTGCAGGTAAATTTAGGTTCTTTTACTGCTGATTTATTTGCTTATCGATTTTTTTTTTCTCTTTGGGTTTATTTATCGAATCATTATGCCTGAAGACAGGCAGAAGAAATTATGCGGAGAAGAAGACTGCAAGCGCTGCGGCGATGGAGATGTGAATCAGCCATGCATAGGTAAAAGATCACCTCCACATTGTTCTTTCTCAAATGTTCGTCTCAGATGGTTAGACAAAGCTTTTTACAAGGCAATGGTTGACAGGAAAAACTGAATGCTCGGTCTGCCATTCTTCTAATGGTATACTCTGTCGCGCTTGTCTCAAAGTTAGATATGGTGAAGGTATGCTGGTTTGGTGTCATGCAATATATATATTACAATGATTTTTCTTGCATTTTTATGTCTGCCTAGCTTAGATTTCCATAGCGGTTACTGTGGTAAATATGAATTCATTCACTGTGATATTTAAATGCTCTTACATCTATGTCAGTTTTTGTCATTGTAAACACCTCAACTTCATTGCCTCCATGTCCGATTTATCGGCACTAGTATGCGCTTGGATTGTAATAGTTGTTGTATGCTAATCTGAACTCTGAAACTTCCAGAAATGGAGGAAGTTAGGATGAAGAAGGATTGGACGTGTCCTCATTGCACTGAAGAGAAAGGGATAAACAAATTCTGGATATGTAACAGGTAAGCACCATCAGAACAGGTATCTGATCTTTTGCACAAGTCTTTTTGAGCATCAAATCTTTTCAGTGCAATTGAATTCCAGCAGTGAGCAATATTGTAGTGAGAGCTAGTCACTGTTTCGGGTACTAATTCTGCGTAAATATATATGTTATAGCTCTCTTTGTTTGAAGAAGCGAAAGATGGTGCCAACCGGAATTGCGATTTACCAAGGTATTTCTTGTTTTCAGTTCTTCCTATCCAAGTAATCTCTTTTTGAGAATTGTGATATCTAATTCGGTATTCTCGGTTCTCTCGCTGTCTACATTAACAGCTCGGGAGCAAGGCTATAAATCGGTCGCACATCTGCTTATGGACAAACTGAAACACGAGGCGATTCAGCAATGACTGTAACAGGCTTAAAAACATTCATCTGCATCTGAAAATTTGACTCTTAACAATAGAAGAGAATTGATATATGAAACAGAAAAATGGCCAAAAGCTAACATTTGAAGGTTAATTTTTTCGCATACTGGTTAATTATTATCCATTGGAATTGCATTTCAGCAATGTTTCTTCTGTCTGTCACTAGTTTGAATCCTATAATTCCCTTTATGGAGATAATTAAGCACTACATTCTCCTACACATTTAAAACATTATGGGCATCGGAATAAGGCTGGTTGGCATGATGGCTATATACAATTATGCCCACTTATGCCTGCCTGTGGGCTACATGCAGAACCTGCTGACACATAAAAGAACTCCATATCAGGGGGGGGGGGGGCTTATTATGTTGATGGCCATCTTAATCTATATTCTATGGCAAACTCGCTTTTTATCCATCTTTTTGTTGGAAAAAAAAAGCCTTGTGGAAGAAATTCTGAGGACATAAATTGTAAAAGGTGCATAATGTGTAGGATTTGACAATCCACTTAGAGCTTTTGACGAAACTAGCCTCTTTCAGACTTTTTCTAACTGAAATAACAGTCAAGTTTTGTTAGAAACTTTGAGGTCAAATAGGAGTGGGTACACACAATAATAATGATGGATTGACTGGAATTAAAAAGACTTAGAGTACCTTAATATCATATATTTACTTAAATAAATTTATAAAAAAGTGAATGAAAATTAATTTTAAAGTGACTATCATGGTAATAAAAAAATAAAGAAAAATAAGTTTAGTATTGTATTGAGTATTTGAGAAATATTAGTAGGATACATAAGTGTTAAGTTTCTCATAGCTTTGGGTACTAAAATGTAGTCTATGAGTTTATTTAATTTAAAATTTATTTTGGATCGATTATTTTTTACTTTTAGAATCATATTATTACCGACAACAAATTCAGCATTTTATCTAAGAAAAGAAAACGTTAACATGTTTAGTATCTTCTTCTTACATATAAGACGCTATTCTAGTCACCATTTTAAAAGAAATAAGAGGATAAAACATACTTAAGTAAATCTACCAGTATTTTCTCTGAATCTTTTTAAATAAACTGCTGATAAGTTCAGTAATTCACACATACAAAAATGCTGATAAGATTAACATCTTATTTCACAAATTTATTAGTATTTATATCTAAATCAGCGTTTTACTAACGGTTATAGTAAAACACATAATTTTTTAATATTAAGTTTAAAAGGATGGTTTATTTCTGTAACAGAAGTTTTGAGACTGGATCTAGTGTAGTCAAAAGCTCGTCAGCCTTGGGCCCAGGATGTGGAAAACTAAAAGAGTAGATAAGATGTCAGCTGTAGTAGCTAGGAGGACCATTATTGCAATATTTGGTTAATTTAATAATTTTTAAAATTTAGAAGTGAAATAGTATAGGTACGTGGTAAAATATTTTTAACCCTTATTTTTAATTGTTGGTGTTAAATCTGCCACCGTCCTCACTACTCTCCCCCTCCCTCCCCTTTTAACACAAACATCCCTTTCCAAGTCGTCACCTACCTTTCTCTCTTCTCTCCTCTCTCTCCTCTGGTCCTCCTCCCCCCCTGCGCTATAATAGAAAAGGTATCTCTTCTGGAAGGAGTGGTTCGCCTGCTTCTTTCTTCTTCTCTCTCTCTCTCTCTCTCTCTCTCTCTCTCTCTCTCTCTCTCTCTCTCTCTCTCTCTCTTCACGAGAAGGGGCGAATCAAACCCCTTTGCCCTCGGAATCGGTTAACCCTCTCTTTCTCTCTCTCGCCTTTCTCCTTACTTGCCGCAATTCCTTTCCATCTCCCTCTCCCTCTTCTTCTTCTTCTTCTTCTTCTTCTTCTTCTTCTTCTTCTTCTTCTCCGTCTTGGTCTTGGAGGTACGACTTCTAGTCTCCCCGAAGCGGAAACTTGGAAGAAAAGGTAGACAAGAATGGGCTCCGAAGGATCACGGGTCGTCGGTGCGTTTCTGACCGCCTCTTTCTGTTTTCATTTTTGAGAGTCTAATTCTAGTTGGAAGGTTTTGGTGCTATACTTGTTTCTTTTCTTGTGAGGTGATTTTGGGAATTGGGTATTGGCCAATTTGACGTGGATGTGCTTACGAGACCGAAAGTTTTGATTTTGTTTGCATTTAATGATCGATTTGCCTGCTAATTTTCTTCCTATTTATTTGGATTTGGGTTTGAGTTTTGAGTGTCTAATATTAGATATCTGATAACAAGTTGGGAACTTTTGGGCGCTTGTGAGTACTTGACTTGCTTGGAGAGTACTGCTGAAGAGATTTCTGGTATTAACAGCATCGTTGGTATTCGAGTCTTTGGAGTGGAGTTTTGTCTACTTGTTACGGAGATTGATGGTATCTTGGAAATGACGCTGGCATGGAAAAGAAGAGGGATGAAATTTAGATGCTTTACACTCAAGAATGGGCAAATTGTTGAGTGTCCCTTTGGAAAGGAATATTGCCGATCAAGTGGAGTATCTGAAGTGGAAGGATGGGGATTGTTGATTTTGTTGAGACAATTATTGCTTCTGGTGCCACTTTTCCTATAAGGTCTTTAATTCTTTTGTTTGAGCGTATAATATTAATAGATGTTCTCCACGAGTACATCTGATTTAAGGCATTCTAGAATCCTTTGGGTCCATTCTCAGCTTCTTTTTGCCATTTTTGGCACGATCCTTTATAATGTTATTTCCTCTTTTGCATTAGGTTACACCATCCACTTGCCATAGCAGGTTAGGATAGTTAGGGTGCTGATTAGCTACATCTCATTTGCTGTATGACCACTTTGAACTTTTTATATGATCTTAAAAAGGGGGTCAATTATGAATAACTGCAGGGCAACTGGCATATTTTCTCTGGTCAGTGTTGGAATACTTTCTAATGTAGTGACAATTTGGGTAATTCTGCATGAAGAAACTAAAATTGGATAGAGGCCGGTGGCTAACACGAGACACATTCTGGCACCTGTTGTGTAGGCACATAGCATGGCTGGTCGTGTCACAACTCCAGTAGCATGTCCTAAGATGCGATTTGTAGTTTCGTTAAGATTTTTTTTTCCCTCTTAATTGACTAGGAAATACTTAAAAAGGCTTTATTTAAGATTTTCAAACTAAATGATCAACTTTGAACATGTTAATGCTTGAATTAATCTCTTATACCACTACTTTACAAAGGAAGGCAGTTCACGAATAATTACTATACGCAAGTAATATTTATAAAAAGTTATACGTTGAACTATTGAAGCTCGTCTAATTTAATGATATGCTTTATAATCTGATTCGTTCATTGTAGAAGTATTAGTTTCTGTAGAGTTAATATCTTTGTGAGCTAGCTCAAACTATAAGCTCATTGTTTCCAAAATTTCTATGGTTTTGTTTGAAAAACTGAAAGAAGGGAAACAGTAAAATTTGGAGCAAAGAAATAAAAAAGTCTGATGATTTTGATGTCTATCTAACAAAAGAGAGAAGAAAAATAAATTAAAAACTTTCCTATCTCCTCCCCAGTTAAACTCTTGTTTCGATTCTCCTCCCTTCACCTCTTGTTGAGCTTGCAATGAAGATTTTAAGCTCAAGAGACTCCTCACAGTGTTTGTTAGTTCCTACCAAAACTTGAGTTGCCTTTCACTTGTATCGGCTGGCATGGGGTGATACAAGATGGCACTTGACGGTATCTATGATACCCTCAATTGTCGGTGCCAACATCTTCTTAGCATGGTCAACTTTCATTGTTTTATTGGATCTAAATTTATCTATGACTCTTGTTTTGCTGCATTACACATATTGAGCAGCTTGCTGCGTGGGTAATGGGTTGCATCTAAAGTTGGTGAAGTATGCTCTTTTACACCAAGACATGTCTTTTGGTCATTATCAGTAATACTTATATTATTGTACCACTAAAATTTACTTTCAAATACTAATCCCTATCTTTTGGTCCTTTTTGGTTTGGCCTATCTTACTGTGTAATAAGAATTGCTTTCAAATATTCTAGATAAGATGCATTGGATTTGACTTTTGCATATCGGAGATGTACTAGGTAAGAAAGTAATAGTACTACCTATATGGATGTACTAAGTTGCAAAGAACCACTATATGCATGAATTGATGCATTTATTTTTACTAGTTGTACTTTACTAAGTCTTCACGTTAGGATATGGGACATCTATACATACATTTTTGCCTTTAGTTCTTCTATTCTTCTCGTAAAATAGTTCGACTCACATTCAAGAGCTTTATGCAGAAGTGGTGGTTAGTGTGTTTGAGTGAGCTGAAGTGGTGGTTGATTTACGATTTGGATCTAGAAAACTGTTCATGAGCTATCTGTGATGGTTCAGATGTGCGTGCTTGAAATATTGGCATTTATGAATGCATTGTGTCTTATTTCTTCTTATTTGTTAGTTAGTACATTGTTTGACTTTTGTATGCTTTTTAGTAAATCCCGACTCCTTTCATGAGGAATAAACTTTAAATATTTGCTCCAAAGATGTTCTCTGTGGGGCAGCATATGTGCAAGTTTGACGGCATACTCTGTTATATTGCATTTAAGAGTGTAAAGTTTTTGTTGCCACAAGCAAACTGAAGATCTTGATTAGGAAAGCCATTTAAATTAAGGAATTCATATATTTAGTAGTTTCTGTGTCTGCATGTCATTACAAAATGAACGTCAAGTATAGAACACTACAATGCTAAACTTTCTCACATCCTTGAAATTTGGACCAATCACTATCTTTGTTATTACTTGTGATCTTTCTGCAAAACAAACTGAAACATATTTATAGTAATATAGTGGGCATGATTTCCTAATACTTACTGAATATTTATAAACAGTGTGTCTGTGAACATTTACCATTGTCCAGATCGTCATTGTGTATTTGGTTAGCTAGAAAACTTGGTTTGATAGCATCTCAGATTATGACGGACCTATTGCAACACCATGATATGCAATTTCATCTTAAAGCATTGTACAGCATGACAGGTAGTAAAAAACACGAGCTTATTATCTACATTCCTTCTTAACCTTTATAACATCACTTTCCTTGGCAGCCATCATATATGATATGTATTCTCTCTGTGGGAGTGTGTTTGTTTGTCTCCCTTCATATCAGGAATTCCATGTTCATGCCATATATAACGTAAACAAACAAATCATCTGCAATTGGAGTTACTTTTTTTTTTTAACAAAATCAAGTTTTAGAATATTATACTATTTCTACTTATCTCTTACATAAATTTGTGAAGTGGGCTGGACAAATTAGTATGCTGGTTCGGCACTTCCCATATAATTGAGTTTTTTTTAAAAACTTATTTCAGCATATCTAGAGATGGACAGTTTATTTCTTTGCACCATATGTAACATATGTGAGCATCCAAATGCATGCCACTAAGACAATAGTGTGTTAATTGTATTTCTGTTTGTGCAGTTCCTAGGAACTTCAGATTGCTAGAAGAACTTGAGAGAGGTGAGAAGGGAATTGGTGATGGAACAGTCAGCTATGGAATGGTTGATGCTGATGACATTTTAATGCGCTCATGGACTGGGACCATCATTGGTCCTCACAATGTACAATTCTAATTTCACTATCCATAAGTTTCCGAAATTTCATTATTATTTTAGCAATGGAAATAAAGAGAATATTATATCTTTTCATTTACAGACCGTTCATGAGGGACGAATATATCAATTGAAGCTGTTCTGCGATACAGACTATCCAGATAAACCACCAACAGTGCGATTCCAGACTCGGATAAATATGACTTGTGTGAATCAAGAAACTGGAGTGGTACATACTGGGTTAAATTTTGTCACCTCCTTGCAACTTTTTGATAGATCTACCAATACTACCAGATTATGTTGTAACTTTTCCAGGTAGAACCAAGTCTATTTCCTATGCTTGCAAACTGGCAGAGAGAGTACACAATGGAAGACATACTTACCAATTTGAAGAAGGAGATGTCATCTCCTCAGAACAGGAAGCTATACCAGCCTCCTGAAGGTACCCAATATTTTCTTACTGTAACCAAATGTTAGGCCCCTTTCATTTGACATTGCTACAATCTTTAACTGGAATATGCAGGCAATGATGAGCAAAGGATGGAACAGAAAGGGTTGGTGCTTAGGTGTGCTATCCTTTAACAAGACAAGAGAAGAATGTGGCAAAAATGTACATAAACTTTTAAAAAAGGGTTACATCAACGAGGGAATCTAATCTCGCACTGTTTGCAAACCAGTGCGTGCCAATTTATGTTGATCTTGAGCTGTAGTATTTTCTACAATAAGTTATATGTGCTAGTTTGTTGTGCATAAAGAGTACCCTGAGTATAATAAGTTTATAATCTTTCTAGTAGCAGTCTGTGTAATAAGATCAACTCTTAATATTTCAACTTCATCCATCTTTTGGACAATTCTCTCTCTCTCTCTCTCTCTCTCTCTCTCTCTCTCTTCTTTTTAAAATAAACTTCTTGGAAGTGGGAAATCTAAAGAAACTACTTAAGATTATTTACGAGTATAACTTGGATTGATAAAGGTAGGATATAACATCATCTTCCATCATGACGAAAAGTTTAAACCAAGAATAATTACTCAAGTAAATAATTTAAATTTTTTTGGATCAACATAGGCCGGGAAAAGCGGATCATGCACTAGAAATGCTAGTTGGGCATTGCTGTCCGTCCGTCCGTCCGTCCATTGGTCAGTTCGAAAAGAGAGTACTTCCACCCAATGCTAAGTGGCTACGATCTCAGATCACGTGCAGTGGGTGGTACAACATAGTGACATCCAACGGCGCTGCTGCTGCTGCTGCTGGTGGTCCCTCTATATCTCATTATTATTATTATTACTATTATTATTATTATTAAGTTTTGAAGAAAGAAAATTTTACAAATAACATCCTATATTATATCTATTTTATAATTCATACTTTGTCTTTGTCTTTTAAGGTTTTTGTAACTCTGAACTTTACTTTTTTTTCTTATATTTTTTATTTATTAAACGATAATAGTAAAAAAAAATATTCCGTTATAATATATAAAGTCATAAGAGGAGTTAGGAAGGAGAAAAAATAATAACGAGGGTATTTTAGTAATTTGATTAATATTTGTTAGTTAAAATAACGTCAGAGTGTAATACTAGAATTATAGAGAAAAAAATGATCGGATTATACGCAAGGTACGAACTACAAAATAAATAAAATATAGGATGTGATTTATAAAATGTCTTTGATGTAAATTCGAGGTTATATTTCACTAGCTTGTAGTGCATGTAAAATCAATATTTTACTTCTTAGAAAAAAATTATCAATTAGATTGATTGAACTTATTAGCAATTTATTTAGGTTTTTTTTATATAAAATGTTGATAGATTTTAACCAAGTCTAAGTCTAAAGTCTAACATTTTTTTTTTATTGCTACAAATGAAATGCTGATGAAATCAGTGACCTCTATATTAGAAGAAGAAGAAGCTAAACTTATTATCACTTTCTTTTCTTAGATCAAATGGTGATAAGTTCTATTTTTCTTTCTCTTTTTCCCAAAAACTTATGAGATCCTAAACTTAATACTAAACTTGTTTAGAGAAATAATAAATGCAAAGAAGAACTATAATTATACTTTATTAGATTCAGTGTCATACAACACCCCACCAATGATAACAAAAGGATTCAATTCTACGCCTCTTAGGTGCAATTTGTTAAGTAGTTTAAGGGGGGTCAAACTAATGCTAGCATGATTAATCCTTGTTATATATAAGATAAACAATTAAATCAACTCTTTCAAGTAAAAGACCGTAGTGAGTTTAAATCATGCGCATATAAAATAATTCACTAAATAATGTTGATGAACTGGCTTAGTAAATGTTAGTTGAAAGTGAAGCTTTCCTTGTACTTTCCCTGGGAGGGCTGCCCCTCAAAACAAGCAGATGATCTCAATCTTTCACCTGGATCTTTCTGTCACCAAAGTGCTTTGATCAAATAATACTTTGTTAGAGAAAGAAGAAGGATCTCAAAAGAGTGAGCAATCTAACTAACTAGGGAGAAGAATGGCACATAAAAAGATAGATGAAGTCCTTTTAAAGGGCATGGGTCCTCAATTAGTGGCATTGCATTGCCCCCAATTTGTCTTCTCTCACTACCTACTGAGTTGACTATGGAGATGAGTTAGGTGACATTAGGTGGGACAAGTTCCTGTAATCCTCCAGAGTTTATCATGCAGTTTAGGAACTATGAATTGGTATTTAGATAATTTTCTATCAGAATATTATATGTACATAGTTTAAGCTCGTTAATAGAATACCATCAATTTAACTGAGTAGTATTGATATATAATTTGAACCGACGGCGCATATATTGGAAAGAGAAAAATATGGATAAAAAACAAACTCGGTCCAATCATTTTAGAAACATGACAATATTTAGTGAGTGGAAAAACAGATCATATAAGATTACGGTAGTTGAGTATAATATATATTCTTTTTTATTTTTGAAAAATGAATTATATATATATATATATATATATATATATATATATATTCTATCAAATAACTCGTACCAAGTTGCAAATTTTGAAAAAGGGCCTTTTAAATTTCATCCAGCAAAATTAGACCGTGACCACCAATCATGGCCGTCCAACCTGATCCATGGGACAGCTGTCAGCATCATGCCACCACATGGGATTCCGTTGTTTAGCTGTCACTCGCAGTCACCAACAACTCCTCACGCCATCCTCGTCATTCCTAGTTGTACATAATCACAGCCCTCTGATCATGATCAGGCGGCTAAGACACGAAGAGGTCTCCTCCGTCGGATCATGTGCAACCAAGGGTGCACCAACGGCAGTCCGCTCTGGGAAACCGCCCCCCCCCTCCCCCTGCCGACTCTGCCGTCCAATAATCCAACTGCCGTCGCGCTGCCGTTAAGTCTAAAATGGCCACGTGGAGGAGGGAAGAGGCACATGAAAAGTAGACCGCTGAATGGGACCCTACTAATCTGTGAAAGAGCAGGAGCCAATAGTGGAAGATAGCATAGAAGAGGGCGTCAAATCCGTTTGGGTGTGGAGAGGTTTCGACTCAAAAAGTAAACGCCGAAAGAAAGGAAGGTTTGCCGCCACCTGCCAACCCGGAGACTCCTCCGTCTTCAAATATTTATCCAATGCTTGTTGACAAATGTGAGGTTATCCTAAAATCAAATAAAGATAAAGAGGAGGTAATTTAAAAGAAAAGAATAAAAAGGTATTATTAAAGTACACAGGTAAACCACGATGTTAGGAAATCTTAGTTTATATATAATAAGATTATAATCCCTTCATTTTTTTTTCTCGTCTAATTTTTGTGTATAAAATATAAAAATACTCGCTATTTATTTATTTATTTATTTATCTCTCTCTCTGTTTCTCTATATACGTTAGACGTTAGACGTTAGACGTTCGACGTTAGTTAATAATTAGATAAGGAAAGCTTTTTAGGGTTTTATAGGAGGAGCGGCACAGAGAGACACACTAAAAGGTCTCATCAGTCACACCACTTTTCTCTTTGTCTCTTCCCTCCATTCCTCTCTGCCTGCGGGGTCCGGTCACCGCTCCTCCCCCCCGCCCCCAATGGCGTCACCGCCATTACTCCTCCTCCTCCTGCCTCTGCTACTCTTCCTCTCGTTGCTGCCCACCGGGACCCCAGATCTCGCCGCCGACAGTGCCGCCCTCCTCGCCTTCTCCGCCGCTGTCGGCCGCTCGACCCTCCAGTGGAACTCCAGCACGCCGACGTGCTCGTGGCAGGGCGTCTCCTGCGAATTCGGCCGCGTCGTCGTGATCCGGCTCCCTGGCTCCCGGCTCCTTGGCCAGATCCCTGTCGGAATCCTAGGTAACCTCACCGCGCTCCGCACCCTAAGCCTCCGGTTTAATGCCCTCTCCGGCAGTCTCCCGTCGGACCTCGGTAACTGCGTCGAGCTCCGGAACGTCTACCTGCAAGAAAACCGCTTCAGCGGAGAGATCCCGGCGAGTCTCTTCTCCCTCGGTAACCTCGTTCGGCTCGACCTTGCTGGGAACAACTTCACCGGGGGGATCTCTCTGGGGTTCAACAACCTCACTCGGCTTGCGACGCTCTACCTAGAGGGTAACAGCCTATCCGGCGAGATCCCGGACCTGGATCTCCCGAGTCTGGCCCAGTTCAACGTCTCCTCCAACCAGCTCAACGGATCCATCCCCTCCCGCCTCCGGAAGATGCCGGCGTCCGCGTTCTTGAACACCGGGCTCTGCGGTGGGCCGCTTGGGCCCTGCCCCGGTGAGATCTCGCCGTCGCCAGCCGAGTCACCGTCGGGAACCGCCGGAGGCGGCGACGGAGCAGGGAGCAAAAAGGACAAGAAGCTCTCCGGAGGTGCGATCGCCGGAATCGCTATCGGATCTGCCGTCGGAGTCCTACTCGTGCTCGCTCTCCTCATCCTACTCTGCCGGAGAAGCGGCGGCGGAAGGAAGACCAGATCTTTAGATGCTGTGGCGGCTAAGCCACCAGACTCTGCGGCGTTTGCGGCGGATGGAAGAGACAAAGGACTACCTGACGGAGGGAGCGGGAGCGCCATGGCAGCGCCGCCGGCTGTTGCGGCGGCTGTGGCAAAGGGGGAGGTAACGGGGAAGAAGCTGGTGTTCTTCGGAAAAGGGTCCGCGCCGTTTGATCTGGAGGACTTGCTTAGGGCTTCGGCAGAGGTGCTCGGGAAGGGAACATTTGGGACTGCATACAAGGCGGTGCTCGAGATGGGGACGACAGTGGCGGTGAAGCGGCTCAAAGATGTGAATTTGCCGGAGAGGGAATTCAGGGAGAAGATTGAGGCCGTAGGGGCCTTGGAGCATGAGAATCTCGTGCCGCTGCGAGCCTATTACTTTAGCAAGGATGAAAAGCTCCTCGTCTACGACTACATGGCCACCGGAAGCCTCTCTGCTCTCTTGCATGGTGAGTTAAATCCAATATCTTGGCTAATTTTGTTAAATATATTGTTTTGATTTCTGGACTGGGAGTTATATGTGGATAATTGGACAATGTGGCTAGGATTGGTAGTTACACTTTTGACTATTTCCTTTTCTTATATTGTGTTTATAATAGTATGTTTCTATGTAATTTGATGAATATTTTCTTGGGGTTGGGGTTTGATTCCAAGCTGGGCTTGAATTTAATTTCTGTGTTCAAAAATTAATTCAAAGTGAATCATGAACAGTATTTAGGACAATTGGACTATTACGACATTGTAGATACAGTTCGTCCCTGGTGAATTATTTTTCCATAGTTCCTGAACACGAGTCAAATTATACAAATCCTAGAACGAATCTTGCTAATTTTAAACTTGTTGCTAGTTTGATTTATTTAGGATCATCAAGATGCTTGTTAAATTGCCTGAGATTGGTTCAGCTTTATACAAACTCAATAATGATCAGGTTATTTGAATCAAGCAAAAATTTCTATTGAGTTCTGTTCTTGAAATCAAGTTCAACCCACCTTTTCTGTACCCAGTTTAAGGAGCCCAGCTTGATTACACCCGTTATTCCTTTTTTTTTTCTTTTCAAAATTCATATGTTCGGTTTTGGTGTTTGAGATGTATTAATCTTTTTTATATATCTGATTGTTTTTAATTCATAAGCTTGTATTTTTTTTTCCCCTGTGGTACTCATAGCTTTGAGAAAAGCTTATTCAATGTTTGATTATACCTCCATTCTCCCAAGCACCAATTGCAAGATTTGCTATGCTTTTGTACACAATTATTTCAATGTTGCTTAACATTTTCTAAGGATCTGCATGCTTTGTATCAGCAGAGATTTGTTATATTATACTTGAGTCTCAAAGTTCCACATGTACAAGGATTATCTGAGAGGCCATTCTTCTTACTACAATTTACTTATTTTTATCTTATCCTCAACAACAGGGAACAGAGGTTCAGGCAGGACCCCTCTCAACTGGGAGACAAGATCAAACATTGCCCTTGCAGCTGCCCGTGGCATTGAGTACATTCATTCAACAAGCCAGTTAGCCTCCCATGGCAACATCAAGTCCTCCAACATCCTCCTAACCAAGTCATTCGAAGCGCGTGTATCAGACCATGGCCTTGCTAATCTCGTTGGTCCTGTCTCCTCTACAACCAGAGTAGCAGGCTACCGTGCTCCAGAGGTCACTGACCCACGAAGGGTCTCCCAAAAGGCTGACGTGTACAGCTTTGGTGTGCTCCTGCTTGAGCTTCTCACGGGCAAAGCCCCGACGCAGGCTCTCCTCAATGATGAGGGTGTCGACCTGCCAAGGTGGGTTCAGTCTGTTGTCAAAGAGGAGTGGACAGCAGAGGTGTTTGACATGGAGCTGCTGAGATATCAGAATGTAGAGGAGGAGATGGTACAACTTCTTCAGCTTGCAATAGACTGTTCTGCACAGTACCCAGACAAGCGTCCGTCAATGTCTGAGGTCGTGGCCCGAATAGAGGAGATCAGGAATTTGAACTCAAGGCTGGCAGATGAGGACCAGCAGATCCTTGAAGATGGTGATGACAGGTCTTCCATGAGGACCGATGGATCGACAGAAGGAATCAAGCATTCAGGAACCGGATCTTAAAAGGGTCATCAAGAAGTAGACCAACTACAGCCAGCATTTGAGTTCACGGTTTAGTGAATCTGATGCCTGTTCTTCTTCGACTATTTTTAGCTTGCTTCTGTTGATTTAGTAAACTATGCATGTGGATCTCTTCTTTTCTTTTCTTTTCTTTTTCTCTTTTTTTCCCCCCTCTTTGCCTGTTAATCTTTCTTTTTCATTATGCCATTCTATAGCACATGTTGTTATTCTCTTCTGATTTTTGGGAGGGAACTTGTGCTGTGTCTATGATCAATGCCATTTTCTTACATCATTATTATCTGGGTCACCTTCCCTTCCCTCTTCTCCCTATCTTTGGTTAATAAACTCGTTGCAATTAGTTTTCCTTGTTTATAACTTTGCTGCAGCTTTGACAATTGTGAGCTCTTCTGATTGGAAATTGCAAGGCAGATGAGGTGGTTGTAGAATTCACTCTAAATAGCCAAAACAAGGAACAACGACAATGTCGACCTATCTTTGATTACTATTGTGTGTAAATGGTTGTTGGTTGAGTTGATATTCTTGGTGCAATTTGGAGCAGTCTTTCTTTGGTTGTGCCCCAAGTTTGGTGAAGGTTTTGGAAATTGTGACTTGGCTGTGCAGTCGTCAAGAAGCAATGCACAAGTAGTTGTGGGTTGTGTGGGGTCTCTCTTCTTTTATTTCTGTTTGGTGTATCTGATGTGTGCTGGATGTCTTAATGGTGGTTAATAGGTGTTGGTAATGGAGTCTGGTGGGTTGGCTCCATGTGGTTTGCATTCAAGTGGTGTTATATTAAATTTTAGATTATGTTCATTCTCCTTGCTCATTGAGATTGATTTCATAATAAGAAAGCTCTTCAGACTGTGAGCTGGATTGGTTTAATACTTAATACTTTACTGTTTGTTCCCCCCTGGCAGTGTTAATTTATTAGTGAAGGTGCTATGTCTTTATTGTGCCCTTTTGTGTCTTTAATTTAAGCATAATGTAACTAGCATAATAAGAAAGCTCTTCACACAGTGAGCTGGATTGGTTTAATACTTAATACTTTACTGTTTGCTTCCCCCCTGGCAGTGTTAAATTAGTAGTGAAGGTGCTATGTCTTTATTGTGCCCTTTTGTGTCTTTAATTTAAGCAAAATGTAAGTAGCATAAGACTTTGGCCACCCTACGCCGTGATAGAAGTCATAAATTCAACTCCCTTTGTATATATTGGGATTCATATTTAGTAAATTTTTTGTAAAAAGTCCTAGTTTAAATTTGTTATTATTTATTTAAAAGTGTTTTTTTAAGTGAAAAATAAAAGCTTCTTATCTTATAAATCCCAAGTGATAACTTGGTTCGACACACAATATAGCGTACTATTTTAGTTTCATCTTTCAAAGACTTTTTGGCCTTTTTCTTTTCTTCCACCATGGCATCAAGATGATGGCTATTAATGAGTGACAATTTCCTTCCATACATTGAAAGTTGCATTTAGTAGATGAGTTTAGCTTGAACTACCCACAATTTCTCCCCTAACGACCACCAACTTAAGCCTATTTACTTAATTTCTAGAAGTTGATGGCCATTGATTGTTTCTTTGAGTAGAATCTATCAAAGATAAAGATGGACTATATCACTCTCAGCCGTAGTTAGCAAGTGTTTTACTGGAAAGACAAAGTAAAGATGAATCTTTAGTTAGCCAAGTGTTTAAGTAAAGAATGGAAAAAAATAACCTTCTTTTCGTCTGGTAGAGAAAAAGAAAGTTGAAAGCTAAAAGAGATTGATACCAAAGCGAAAGACAGGATGACATTTCATGTGATTACTAGTACTGGTGATAGAAAGTGTTAAAAGAGAGAGAGAGAGAGAGAATACTCTGCATTGGTTCTTCATGCTTTTGTCTCCATTCATTAGAAATCTGGGACCTCATGTTAAAATTTAAATTGATATAAGGTAGATCTAGGGGTGCTCATCTGGCCTGCAAACCCGAACCCAAACCCGACTCGGGCTTGACTCAAAAAAATTGGGCTACTATATGGGCTGGATCCTGGCTTCTCAGCTCGAACCCGACCCAAGGGTGATCAGGTCCGGTCGTCGGTCTAGGTTGCAACTAATGTCAACAATTTTTAGCTAAACCTGACTCGATCCGACCTGACCCGACCCAATGAGTAGTGCATGATTCCTAGGTGCATATTACCTAGAATTGATGAACCTTGCTACCTGCATATGAGCTATAAAAGAAACTTTAGAGAGCCTCTTCAAATTTCTTTAATGTAGAAGATTTGAAATTATCTAAGGCAATCTCCAATATCAAGGGAAAAACAACAAAAAAAAAAAAAAGAAAGAAGAAAAGAACAACTCAATGCAACAATGCTATCAGTTGCAGGGTTGACAAGATCTTAGTGGACCCTGTTCTGATTCCAATCACCATACGAGATGACACATTGGCATGCAAGCAAGAACTTCCTCTTTACTACTTCAAAGAAATGGAGTCATATTTCGGTTATTCTGGTAGAGGCCTTATCCCATTCTGCCACTTGATACAATGGCATTAAAGTATATTATTCCTATTTGGCTATCATGGCTCATCTTATTCTTCCATTTGATAGAGTACCAACAAAGCATAATTAGCATCAAGTTGGCATTGTATTTTTCTAAAAGGAAGTTGACCAAACTGCAACAATTACTTCCATAAATGTTCCTCAAACTTTTCAAAGCAATGGTACTGAATTCCCTTCACACAAAAAAAAGTCCATCCAACAAGGTTGAAACACCCCTTTGCCATTATTTATTAGTGTTCATATTTAGATATTGCTTCTAGGATGTTATCTTTAGTATTCATGGGATTTTCCTTGTCCTCATAATAACCTCAAAGTTGCAAATTATTTCTCCAGTTTGAAGAAAGCATCTGTAGAGTGGAAAAAGGTACAGGGTAATTCAGCTTTCATGTTCTCATCTTTGCAACATTTAGTTGTTTCATGTCTGAAAAGGGGTACTGGGAGGAATTTATTCCTCATCTGCAACTCAACAACCAAGAAACTTACTGAATAAAGTCGCCCAAATTAAGCTTCAAAAAGAGTAGTAAAGGTTGTTCCTTTCTGCAACTCGATAACTTTTGCAAAATAAGAGTATAGACTAGAAGAAAAGGAGCAAGATAATCGAATGGAAGGGGTGTCGAAACAAAAGGAACACTGGATTCCATTTCAGCCAAATTATGTTTGACACATGACATAGGCAATAATGATTCACCGTAAAAATGCGAAGACATTTATTTCAGTAATCATTCAGAAGATAGAATGGAAGGCAAGATTAACAATCGACTTCTTCCACCTGCCTTCCGCTATTTCCTACTACATCACAATTGACAATCACTCGGTCGCAGCTATTACAGCAATGGCAATCTGAACATTTTGACACATAGAAAGGAAGACAAATTCCATGTTGGAACATCAGAGTTGCAGATATGTTGCACTTATGGTTTCCAGAGGATGGTAGTCTCTGCAATCATGGAAGTGACCACATATGGATCCATGTTGGAAGCAGGCCTTCGGTCTTCGAAATAACCTGACGGAAAATAAAAATCACTTTAGTCTGAGATATAAGCAAGAAAAAGTATGAGCAATAGAACAAGTAACATTATCTCATGAACTACTGATACTGACCTTTGCCATTCTTCTCCGTGTCGCGGCCAACCCTAATAGATGCGCCACGATTGGCGACACCCTGCAAAAGATGAGAACAAGGCAGTCAGTGCACAAGATAAACTTATAACAATGTAGTCTAACTCAGGAAGTTAAAAAGTATACTTACCCATTTGAAGGTGTTAATGTCAGCAGTCTCATGCCGCCCAGTGAGGCGGCGCTCATTGCCTTCTCCGTATGCAGCAATGTGTTCCTTGTGCCTCTTCCCAAGATTTTCAATTGCTTTCTTTATGATTTCATATCCTCCATCTTTCCTCATAGACTTGGTGCTGGAGTCATCAAAGAAGAGCATTAGATTGTCCTCAACATTAGTACAAAGATACTCAAATTCTTACGTATCACTCAATACAAACAATCTTACCTGTAATTAGTGTGAGCACCAGCACCATTCCAATCTCCCTATCAGCACAAAATAAAGATACCAGCTTTTAAGTAGAAGAAGACATTAATATAAAGGAAGCAAAAGGAACTGTGTCAGCGAAAAGGATGAGAGAAAATAAGCAAAATTAACCTGAATTGGCTTTGGGTCAAAAGAGAGCACAACGCCAGCGATTTCAGTGATCCTCTGTTGTCATCAGAAAAACATATCTTAATAAGGAACCAGTCAATGACTAGATTGAGAACTTGCCACTACAGCATACTGTGGCTTCTCCATTAACTCTGCTATAAATTTACCTCGAGAATGTAACGAGCAACCCACAGTTCATCACCAGCAGAGATGCCGACAGAAGGGCCAACTTGGAATTCCCACTGTAGAGATGACAAAGTAAGCAAATGCTAGAAGAACTAAGAGATAAATTCTTTGATAAGATAAATATAACTAGGAAAAAAATAACTCAATCCTCACCTGGCCTGGCATGACTTCTCCATTAATACCACTAATGTTGATCCCTGCATAGAGAGAGGCCTTGTAATGGGCATCAACTATGTCACGGCCAAAAGCTTTATCGGCACCAGCAGCGCAATAATAAGGGCCCTATTTTTCATATCCATCAAAGAGAACAAGAGAATCAATGCAAAGGAGGGTTCCTTCTGTCAAAAACTTTTTGTTTAACATTTTATATTATTTCCAACAATCTGAAATAAAATTAACAAAGTGCACTGTATAACAACAGAAGTTGGAGTAGCTAATTCATTACCTGAGGGCCAGGGAAGCCTCCTACTGGCCATCCAAGAGGCCATTTCACATCTTTCTGGAGGAGGGTGTACTCCTGCTCAAGTCCATACCTGACAATTGAGGAAAAGAAAAGCTCATAAATTCATGACGAAAAAAAAAATCAAGATGAAAAGCATGAAGAATTAAGAATGCTTATAAATAGTACCAAGTTTCTTCAGCTGCAACATCAGGATGACTAAATATCTTAGCAGCATTATGTCTTTTGTTGGTCGGAATCGGCACTCCTGCCGGTGTATAACAATCACACATGACCTATACAAACAAAAGATGATATATCTTGAGAATTTATTTAATATCTAGAGACTTTCAGAAGAAGAGATAAAATTTACAATTTGAGAGGAGAGTAGCAAATTACTCACAAGAATATTATTTCCCCTCCTGAATGGATCCTTGAAAATTGCTTGAGGGCTTCACACAACGATAAAGAAGGAAGTTGTAAGTATGCGATATGAATATCAAACAAGTAAAGATTATGTAAACAAAATTAAAACATACTATAGGATCACTTCACTGTCCTCTCCTGGAGCTTGACCTGTGCTCGAACCGTCGTAGTTCCACTTAGGAAGCTTGCTGGGATCAGTAACAGGTCCTGGAAGTGTCTGCTCAAAGAAAATTACACATATATCACATAATGAGACAGACAGCAAAATTTGATTAGGAAATAAAACATAAAGGAAAATATCTAGGGTGAGAAAAAAATTTATACCCTTGCTTTGCTCCTCATATCCATGCCAGATCCTCCAATCCTGTAGGACAAAATAAGTAGCCGTATTAGATAAATTATACATGTAAACGGAATTTATAACTAATATACCAAAAAGATGGAGGAAAAATAATAACAAGAAGAATAGCATTTATTCCATGGCAGATAGAACTGTAAGAGCATGTAATCATCTATAGAAGCAAGTAATAAATGAACTCCAATGTGATGGGGCCAAAGCAAAAGAAGCACATTTAAATGATAGGCTAGGATTAATAAAAAAAAAATGTGACCTTGGAATTCTCATAAGAAAGAAATTAGAGGATGAACTGCCAAAGCAACTTAGCACAAAGTAAAGATCTATCACCCAATAACACAAACTGAAATGAATATGGTAAACTGAGGACAAAAGAACCAATAGAGCAAAGCAGAGAAGAGAGAAGCAAAACTAATGCTACAGAACGGAGCAAAGTTCCAATAACCAAGTAAAATGCAAATACCCATTTCCTAAAATCCTACAAAAGGCAAAGCCCAACACTCGTAATGAATAAAACCATCCAAAACAAAACAAAAGGTTGCAAAGCGAGGAACTTTACCAGATGTACTCAGCAATGATCTTGTCAGTGTTGTCAGAGAGGTTGAGGTTGACGAGATCTGTGAGCAGAGCCATGGCTGCGACTTTGAGAGCTCTCACAGATATTAGAAAGAAGAGTGAGAGAGAACAAGATGAACTCTGCCAGGCCGTGGAGAGGCATCCTTTATATGCAGTGAAGCTGCTAATGATGGGAATATTATACTACTATTATTAGTTTCTATTCATAGTTTAAATATGGTTTTATTACTAAGAGTTTGAATAATGCAAACAAAAGAGATATTTTTAAGCCCAACTTGGTATATTAACGGTATCAAAAGAAAATATAAGATAAGCTTTGGTCAACTGCCGGAGCAGGTGGAAAAGCCGGTTTTCCTGACCCGGATTCCCGGTTCACCAATCCTCTACCGGCTGGCACCGGTCAAACCTCAAGACTAGTAACTAGTAAGCTCTTCCATTTCAATCCTGGTAGTTGCCTCGTCGTAGTTTATTACTACCAAAGATAAAAGAGTTCCCCATTTAGATTTAGAAGGATATATTGGTAAATTGACATAATTTAGAGGGATATAAACGTCAAAGATTTTTTTGACGAATTAATTTGGTCTTTTTAATAAACTTAGTGTCAAAATAGGCCTATTTTAAATATATTAGATGCCAACTTATATTTTTGAAAGTAAAAAGCTTTCAAACTTATTAACGTTTTATGTAGGTTAGTTCAATGCTTCATCCTAAACATTAACATATTCTTAAATTTATATTTATCTATTGATTAAATAAATTAAAGATAAAAGTTAAAAAAAGAAGAAAGATGACCATGTTATAATCGGTTAAATTAGAGAAAATTATTAACTTTAAGTTTGTAATTCTCATATAAAATGTTAATAAAAACTAGTGTTTTATATTAAAATACAGGTAAGTTCAGTTTTTTTTTCTTTGTTTAGTTTTGTTATTGTGTAGATTTGAGAATTGAGTTTACTGATGTCCTATTATAGCCACGAGATGTCAATCCTCTTACACCAGCATTCTCCGTTCAAACATCTTGATATGTTTTCCTATGGTGCTGTTGATGTTAGCCAAGAAGGAGAGGCTAGCTTCTAGGGCTACCGCTAGGGGTGAAAACGGATCGGATACGGATCGGATAGTGCTCAACCCATATCCGGATCCGTATTTTTAGTTCGGATACGGATTCGGATACGGATATTAGACGGATAGCAAAATTTAAAACCATATCCTGATTAAAACGGATACGGATAATTTTCGGATAAAAGATCGGATCTTAAACGGATATTAATTAAATTTAAAATAATTATAATATTTTATTTAAATATAATTAATAAAAAATTATTAAGAGTTTTACAACAAAATTTTTTTTGTATGTCAAATATATAAAATTAGAGAAATTAATCTATATAAATAATATATAACGTATTATTAGTAATAATATTAATACTTACTATTTAAATAAGCAAACTAAAAACTGTAAATCATTTAAAAAAATATGCGGATAAACGGATATCCGATATCCGTATCCGAATCCGAAAAATTTATCCGACCTGTATCCGAATCCGTATCCGAATTTTTTTCAAAAATTCTATCCGTATCCGAATCCGAATCCGAGTCGGATAGAATTTTTTTATCCGAATCCGATCCGAGTCGGGTCGGATAGCGGGTCGGGTCGGAGTTAATCCGACCCGTTTTCACCCCTAGCTACCGCCCTATCTCCTCCGCTTGATTCTTTACATGAGTAACGCATGTTCGTTACTTGCTTGATAATTTTCTTAACTACATCTTGGTCTGTGTTCAACCCTAGGTCCGAAGTAATACAAAGCTTAATTTTCTAGACCTTCTTTAACCCAAAAATAAATAAAAAATTCTAAACTTTCCTCCCTTCATACAATTGTATGAAAGAAAGAGAGATTCAATTATGAAGAAAGCTTTCCCTGAAAAAAAAAGGGGAAAGCCACGTGTGGCATATTCGGTCCAATACGAAAAACCGCTCACGCCGTCGGTTTTACGAGTTTGATGAGATTGGTACCTGACAGAATCCCATGCAAATAAATTATTGGAATTCTTTAGAAAAATAATTATATTTCGTATTTATTATCTACTTATTATATTAGCATTTTATCTTTAATATTATTAAACCTGCATTTTGTCTTTAATGCTGTAAAAAATACCCTAACATTAGTTCTTATAACGGACAGTTACAAAATAGATGAATAAATTACGTTAATATTTTTAATTTTCTAAGTCGAGGTTAAAAGGTATTATTATTTTTAAAAGTAATAAATATTCCCTAGTAAAATATAAAGTGTTTTTTTAATCTATTTTCCTAAAATATTTTAGTATAGTTTATTCTAAAACATGTTAGTATGATGCTTGGCCACTAAGTAATGTAACCTTTTGTAGATTACTAGCATATGAATCATTATGGACATGCTACTAAACCTTCATGAATAAGAGGTCTCAAAGCTATTTTTACATGGTATTTATGTGTGCTACTAATTCAAAAACTTTGAATTAATACTAGTCAGATAGATTATTAGATTATGCCCAATACTTAGTTTATGCAAAATTAGGTGTGATGGAGAGAGAGGTTTGATAGTTGACAGTGAAGATAGATAAAATAAAATTATGTTTATAATCTAATCTAGAGCTAGTTGGGATAGATTATTATTATCATTATTAATCTTAATTACTATTTCTTCCACTTTTAATTAAATAGTGGACTAAAATTGGAACTTTGCTTCTGATTATAAAATTCCAAGCGTTTTCTAATCCCCGCATTAGGCCGACTTTAATATTTTTTAGTATGAGAAGAAAAATGAAAATAAAAATACAATACCAGGCAATGGGATAATACTAAGATGATAAATAAAGCAGCACCGATTTAACTAGAACATCATTAAATTTTAAAGTATTTTAAGTTTAATAAAGTTTATTTTAGAGTCAATTGATAGAGCTCATTCGATTAAAAAGGACTCATATTGTAAGAGGGCACTCGAATTCAAATTCTAGTAGTATCAATATCGATATATTGACGACTGGGTAATCCACCAATTTATCCTCTTAGTGTATATGCAGCAAAATTCTTAAGGTTTTATTTTCTATTGTTAATGTAAATATATGGAAATAAAATGAATTAAGCTGATTCACAAATGGCTGATAAGTGTAGGAATTTACCAGACATCACAGAATAGGTGGAATATAAATAATCTTTTCTACCATTTTCTAGTCTATTGGAACAAAATGTCCCTTTTAAGCTGCTCAATTATTCCAATGAGCAAGTTGTCCTACTTGGAAACAAGTAGTAAAATACCAAAGAGTTGGTTCCCATCTTTCTATGTTTGAGTCTCTAACACAACTCTGTCTCTATTTGCCAAGGAATCCCCTCCTCCAGATATTCCAACTCATTTTCTATCAATTTGTCAACTGTTAATTGTTAATTTTGATTCTCCAGTATCTATCACAATCAAGATCTTGTTATAAGATATTATGCAAGCTTATGTTTTCAACTCTTTTAAGCATCTTAATCCATTTGATTACAGAGTAGAGCCCTGCAAGTTGCATCAGATGTTTAGTTTGACAAGTACAAATTAATATCATCCTATTTAATTATCTCTGCAAACAACTGCGAGTCGTCGCCTCCTCATCAGCAGCTGATCATTTCAGGTACTACCCTTTCCCCCCCACTTTTTTTATTTGTATAAGATGAAAACTAGAATCTTCATATTGTAAATAAATAATTCAAATAAATTTGAAAAAAGATCACTACTTATTTGCACCTTTATACATATGAGATTTAGTCTTCCAGGAAAATAAAGACCCTAGTCTCATTAGCAATTAGACTCTTAATTATCGTTATCTAATTTGGTCGAAATATAACGAGTGGTATCAGAGCTTAGGTTCTATGGATTGATTTCGATTGATTGATTGTTCCATCGTGTATAATTTAATTTCTAGATTTTGGCTTGAAATTGTGGGTACTCCCGACAATATTTAGATTTAACTTCTGATTTGATCTTGATCCATCAAGCATCAATAGTTTTGAGTGGTCTAAAAGAAATACTTATGCCCACCACTTATTTTGCTGGAAAATAAAGATCCTAGTCTCATTAGCAATTAGACTTTTAATTATTATTTTATAATTTATTCGAAATATAATAAGTGGTATCAGAGCTCAGATTCTATGAATTGATCGATCGATCGATTGATTGACTGGTCCATCGTCTATAATTTTTAGATTTTGGCTTGAAATTGTGGGCACTCCTGACAATATTTAGATTTGGCTTCTCTGATCTGGTCTTGATCCATTAAGCATCAGTAGTTTTGAGTGGTCCAAAAGAAATACTTCTGCCCACCACTTGTTTTGCTGCTACTCACATTGCTACTTCAAGGCTAAAAACTTCTCATAAGAAGCCTTCAAACACAAGTGTCCTCATCCTGAGGATGGAATCTTGGTCTAATCCAAACAAATGGGACAGCATCCAAGGATGCTTCCCAAGCCACACAGTTGCCAATTTGATCAAGCTTTGCGATCACTCAGTAAGTTTATTGTTTGTGGAAGTGAAATGGTTGAGGGAGAATATATGCCATGAATCATATCTTAATCTTATCCTACTCAGGAAAGTTAAAAGATATCGAAATGAAGTGAGAGGTCAGAAGGGGGTTCAGCCGTTCAGGTTCTTTGTTGAGACCACCAACAAGCTACAACTTTATACAACTTTGAAAAAGAAAAAGGCAATTCGATTCAATTCAATTCCTGTTGTAGCAAAAATAGGGCCAAAATATTATCCATCCAATGTGTTTGTTCTCCTATTTCTTGTCAGATGTTCAAATCTGCATGCATGTTTGGATAGTCATGATGGGTTGAATGAGACTTCTTTTGATATTAGAAAGATGTGTGCAAAAGATTTGGCTCATTTTATTTCAGGATTGAAGTACAAATGGTGACATCTCCACTCAGAACAAGAATAGGGAGGAATTGAAATGAATTTCGTCTTCATTTTGGCTTTCCAATATATACATACATATATATATATATATTTCTCCCTTTGCAACTTGGAGATTCTTGGCTGACCTTGCTCAAAGTTAAACGATGAGCAGTGGTATCAGGTCCTTTCTATAATATCCTCTTAAACTCGCCTATGACAAAGATATTCTAGGGACAAGAATGAAATACATAGGTAGATATGATCAGATAGATCATCTCGGGGGGCATTAGTAGTTTGTTTATCCTGCCAGCTTCATTTCCAAACTAAAATGCAAAAGAGGAAAAAGAAGAGAAAGAAATCACAATCACTGAAATGTACATTTCCTAACAGCTTTATTGGGATAGTCGAACCAGCTGCTGAACAGTATAAACAACTGAATCTTCTCACCTCACCCAAATGGTTCCTCTGCTCATAAGGTCTTCAATTAAAAATTACAAAAACCCATGAGCAGAGATTTCAAAAGGAAAAAAAATAATAAGAAAGAATATAGCTAGAATTCAAGCATATTGGGTTCATCCAATACGTACTGCTAACAGAACAAAATCTAACAAAACGACCAACCAATGATATATATGATTTACACCGGCTCTACCCACTTCTTTGCAAATTAAATATATTCCATACTACATGAACTTGTGATGCGGGGATTTTGTGCTATATGGCCCAATGCAGACCTTAAAATGTGATCAGCACCGCTCAATGCATCTGTCCAGGTATGCTCCATGAAGATCTAGAAGGGGGCTGATTGATCTCAGGGAGTGTCGAAGACCTGCGTGTTTCTTCAGATCTTTGCATCTCCTGCATATGATTGACAAAAGTAAATTACCCTTCAGTTATTCTACAAGAAAAATGTAAAATATGTCGCGTCGGGTCTTATCTATGAAAGAAAAAAGGAATATCTAGAAATATCTCATCCATGCACTAGAAAGGAATATAGTTGCTATCTCGTAAGATAAGATACTAAGGTGCTTCTTATACATGTGATAATGTTGAGTTCGACATGCTTTTGTGTTGCTGCTGAGATTTGGCAGGTTGTCGATGTTGCTGTTGCATGTTCTCAAACTGTTGCAGCCTAGCTGGAAAGTTGATTGAATTATGTATGTTTGCTGCATCCTGGTTTCGCTTGCTGTCATCCGACAACTGTAGAATCTGTGAATATGGGTTCCCTGATGATGAACGCTTGATATTTTCACTACTCAAGGCAGATGATGGCACAGTCTTCAATCGAGTTCGTAAGATCTTAAAGGCTGCACTTTGCTGCAGATACAGAGATTGTACACAGACGGAGACAATAAAGAGATTGAGAACTAAAAAACCACCTGAAAAACTGAATATTATAATACAGTAACTTACAAGAACTATAGAGGTGTAGTGAATTATAAAAAGACTTCTACAACAACCCAAAAGAACAGCCCCGACTAATATAAGATAACATTTATAAAGATTAAAGAAATGGGACAAAAGAAGCTTCATCTAAATAAGATAGAAGATGAGGAAGCATGCGAGTTAATTCTAGGATGGTGATGCACTAGAGTATTGGGAACAGTAGGAAGCTCTGCTCTCTCTCTCTCTCTCTCTCTAAGCTAAATCCTCTCTAAATTATGTGTTGGATTGATATTTTAGGAAGAAAAGAACTCTAATCCCACATTCCCAGTCTGAAGACAGGCCTCAACTTGGGAATCCATCATTGGATCTGAATTACCGAAAACCTAAGGCCTATTTGAATGAGTATTCATCTATTTCCAAACCAGTTTAGTATTCACTAAACTGATTTTGTATCCAATACACAAGTTTAAGGCAAAACAGGTTTAGGAGAAACCAACTTAAATTCATTCTTCTCAATCATCTCCTCATACATCCAAGTATCTAACTATTTTACATTTACCAACAAAATGTAACTACTATTTCGTCTTTGAAAGGACATCACTTCAATCACCCCCAATTCTCTCTTCATCCATCTACTATAGAGGATATTTTAGCATTCCGCATCAAAATATCTGTTAAATTCACTACTTTTTCGTGCCACATTAAGTGTAATTATGGCACCACTACTGTTTAGTTACGCTACATCGAAAAGCCACCCAATCAAAGTCTGATCTATTTTGGTGACCTCAGTCAAGTTATTTTGCAAATCCATAGCTCGTATTAAAAAAAAAATAAAAAATAAAAAAAGTGGAAACCCAACTAAAAATATCAACACTTTGACATACCTGAGGCAACAACATGAGAAGGCCATAGAGAGCTTTTAACAGCCATGCATTTTTTCCAGGCTCTAGGAGCTGCAAAAGTTGGCAAAGCATAACCTATCAGTAAGTGTGCAACCCAATAAAATTAATACCATTACATAATTCTGTATAGATAAAAGCAGTGTTCTCTTACAAGTAATATGAAGTGGAAATGTCCAAAAGAAGAGATGCAAAGATAAGGAATGAATAAGAAGCTATTAAGTAATCTGTGTTGTCAGAACAGTTCACCACAACTGAATTCTGTCACTGATTAATCAGCTAATACATGGCATTCCAGACAGTGGTTAAGTACAGAAAATATCAGAAACAAGCTAAAATTGAAAATGTGGGACTAGCTATAGCAATATAATTGCTAACAGCCTAGCAACAGTTGTTAGACTTGCCAAACAATGTCAGTGGCAGCTACTTGAATATATATATGGAAAATTTTATTTCATTTGAGTGGTATTTCATTGTGCTAAACGAGTAGTACACCTTTTCTTAAATTTTATTTTGGAAATGTGATGCTTTATTTCTGCTATTTTTCTAAATTTATTTTGATTTTGATATATATCAAAAAACAAAATTGAAAATTCCAAGATCAAATCCAAAAGTGGCTGAAACTCTGAAAGTTTTGTTTTTTCAGGACCAAAATGAAAAAAGAAACTTCAAGCCTCAATTTTAGTTACGATTCTAAAGTTGTCATTCAAGAAAATCAAACTATTAATTGTGCTGGATTATATACTAATCCTTTATCACTTTGAAGCCCTATATTCCATCTCATATCCTAATCTCCTCATCTAACTGCTATTGGATTTACATTAGTAGACTGCCTCAATGAAATATGCAAGACAAAGATATAAGCAAATTCACTTAGCAAGATGAGGATAAATCAACAAGACATATATACATATATTAAATTATATACCTGTAATCGCAGGTAAGCAAAGATTGGAGTCTCCAGTAGGCGTATCAACTTGTCTAGCTGTACTAGGAATTTCAGATTTATGTCTTCTTCCCCCAAAGACTGAATTATAGAATTCGTATGATGATATGCCTTACATAAATTAGAGAAATAAGTCAAACTACTTTACAACATAAAGTTGGAGCAAGACAGCAATAGAGTGTATCCCTACCTGAGCTAGAAGACACAAACTTATTATTGCCATTGGGGAGTGACACCAAGAAGAATACAGGGATAAAAATAAGTCTTTGCCAGTATAGTCCACCAATGATTGCTTAAGGAGACTTCGTAGCTCAGCCAGTTCAGATGAGGTGAGTAAAATAAAATTCAGAGCCTAATATATTTACAAAATAAGAAATGTTAATATCTTTATACTTTGATGATGATAATTCAATGGTCAAGGCATTGGGATAAACCTGAACCATGACAGATGCAAATTCAAAGTCACCTTCACTCTCAAGAATTGTTGAAAATTCTCGGTAAACTTTTTCAGAACCCAAAAGAACACAAAGTCGACATACTATCATAGCACCCCGCCTGAAAATGTAACAAAAGAATTTCCAGAGACATACATGTTAATTGTTTACGTGCTGGTTAACATGTGGTACTCTTGAATATCTCTATCCTTAAACAACAGAAGAGGAAAACAGAATTGAGAAAAACAGTTGCAGTTAAATTACATACTTCTCCAGAAGCACATGGTCTTTGTGGAAGCTATCAATTAAATAAGAAAAGAGATGGTGAAAGTGATGAGCCTCTTTAGCTATACATGCATGTACTTCCAGCACCAACAAAACCACCTGTAAAACAAGTAAATATAGAAATTTGAAAACTAGCCCCGAAAGAAAGAAAAGAATAAAATGCAGCACAAGAAGATGAATTTTCAATTTTCAACATTTATGCAGAGGTACAATCACATTGGGAAATAGTATGCCAAAAATTTGTAAACATTTCCTCATGAATACAAACTTCATGCTCCAAAAAAACATTCAGGTACTAGAGGAAGGAACACAAGCTAATGCAATTTCCCTACCTCTTCAATATTTAAGGGTAATACTATTCACAAGAGTCAAGACAAGAATAAACTCATTGAACTGAACATGAGGCTCTGGAGATTTTAAAGAGCATCAAGTTAACACAAGGACATCAAGTATCGTTCTAAAGAGTTGTTTGGTCTATAATGAGATATATATTGGAATTTGGACATGTGAGAGAAAGGGCACCTAATCATTTAGATGGCCATGCCTAATGTAATTTAGAATATCACCTAAGGTAAAATTCCAATGAAAATGAAAAACATATACCATATGTTGTTTCTGGAAATGATACAGCATTACAGCTGCATTTCAGACTTCAGATTACAGAAGAAAGAATACCATCAAATGCAGGACACAGAACAATTTTGCTATCAGCCTTGACAGAACAGCATAGGATATGACATAAACAAACTGATAAAGAGCCACAACGTTCATCAAGTAATTTTCCTTTTACAGTCTTGAGTTAATGATGAATAACTGAGAAAGAACCTCTGCTAGGGTACTTCATTTATTAATGATTGATGATGAAATGTTCCAAGCACAATAATACAGATGCAAGAAGAGATAGAAGTTAAAAAAAAGTAAAACATATTAGTCACTATGATGTGCACCCCTAAACATAAAACTATATATTCATAGCAAAATAAAAAAAACTTAACTATGATCATACAAATCGCACAAGACCAACATGTATAACCAAACAGGATGCCATTATCTAATACAATTGAGAACTTTCCTGAATTCCTCTTCAATTACATCCAACTTAAGTGGATAACTATGATCATACAAATCGCACAAGACCAACATGTATAACCAAACAGGAGATGCCATTATCTAATACAATTGAGAACCTTTCTAAATTCCTCTTCAATTTCATCCAACTTAAGTGGACTAACAATTCTTAGCATAACTTCAAACAGTGAATACCAATCACCTTCCTCCACTATGTAAGCACCCTATAGTTTCTGGCACATATCCTTGCGGACAAGCCAGTATAAGGAAGCATCCATGTTTCATAGCTAAGAATATATACTATAATCTTCTTCAATAGAAGAGAAATTCATAATACATAGATTGTTAATTGCAAAAAGGATCCTCATCTAACTAATCAAACCATTCCAGCACAAAATCACAAATAAAGAAAAAAGAAATTGAAGACTATACGAATTTAATATAATACAATTATGGGTTTTATGCGTGTATACCCTTAAAAATCTCTTATTTGTTAATAGAAATAAGATAAAAATATCATTAACTAAGAGAAATACTAAAAACTAGCATAAGGATAGTTTTGTTCGTTTACATGTACATTATTCAAATTTTAACAATCTAACTCTAAGGGATATTCATGCAAGAAATAAGTATTTTCAAAGGAATACATGCAAAAATCATTTGTTTTGAGAGGCATACATACAAATATCAACTTTACAAGGGCATACAAGCAAATAAGATATTTTTGAAGGGTAGATATGCAAGAAATCCTACAAATAAATAAAGTAAGTGTGACATAAGAAGAATAGAGAAGTTTTCTAGCTCACTTTCTTTTAGTAGATTCTTCAATCTTGCATAGCCAAGTGCCAGTAGGTTAGGTTAGATATTAGGTCTACATGCCTCTACTGGTCAAGATAACTCGGATCAAACTATTTCAGGCTAATTAACTAAATAGCTCAGAATTAAACTAGAACTTTCCAGCTCAACAGGAAATAATGCTTTAAATATTTATGGAAACACCACCATTCTAAGTTAATCTACAGATAAGCCATATATTATTATTACATTTAAGGCAAATAGTACATCTTAGTTACTGCACTGAACATAAAAGTTGAACAACCAACATAGGGTTCAATTTAAATAGTTAAAAATTTTGATGGTCCTGCCAATCTTAACTCCAATCATGAAAACGTGTTCAGAACTGACAATAAGTAAGCCTTAATAAAAAAAAATTAAAATAAAAACTCAAGAGTTTAGACTAAGCTGACAGAACCATGTAAGACCATCTTGTGACAGTATCAGTTGTCAATTATAGCAAATATACAGAAAAAAAGAAAAGAAAACGTGATGCAGTAAAAAATTGGTAAAGTAAAGAAACTTACATCATCTGAAGGGTCTGAAAGTGCTTTCAAAAGTGAAACGAAGATATCATTCAAGTATGCTAAAACCTGTTGCAGATACAAGATTCCTCACTTAGTAAACCTAGGAATGAATAGAAAAGCCAAAGTTTCCAAATACCAACTCCCAACTAATATCATGCTTCAACACTCCAAGATCAATAACCTATTTAAGCCATGTTAATCTATTTAAATATTTAAAAGAGTAAGGGTGCAAAACAATCTCGAAAATTACATGAATAAAAATAACTGTCACAGCAGTACAGCACTCAAATTATAGTCAGAATGGAAGATTCACCGAATTTAAAATAACCTACAACAAATGGGCAATTTATGCTCAAACTATAAGTGGAATCTAAAGAAGACTGTCACAGATTAAAAGAATCTATGAGTTTAAGGTAGAGGGAAATTATGACATTAAACCTTATGCGGAAATTTTGGATCATTTTCAGAAAAGACATTAAGTAAAAAATGGAACAATATAACTTCATGACTTCTTACCAAGCTTAGCAAAACATCATGTTTCAACTTGGGGATTGAGCACAGGATCAATAAAAACCAGTAGAATTACAGACAGAAGAAGAAACAGGAACATAATCAATGCAAACATTTCATACTGTATGACCTTGCAGAGGGGGGTAGATTACCCATAACAATTGCTTAATTAAGACTTCATAAATGAGTCCTCTTGCAACTGTCCCCACAGACTTTTAGTATCATTGATTACCAAAAGGTATCTTAAATCTATGATTGACCATCATCATCTATTTAGTTGATACAGCTGTTGGAGAATGCTTCTCAGGAAAAAGAAATAATAAAAGCCAAAAGCAGCAATTAGACAACATGAATGTCCAGGGATGCATAATAATGAATTACCTCAGCTCGGTATCTGGCCAGAAGTGCTGCAATCCAATGCAATGCTTCAATTCGAGTAGCCACCCATTCACTAGTTAATTCTCTGGGAAAGAAACACGGAAACCATAACTAATTATTTCAGCATCTGAATCATAGATGCATCAGAAGTCCTTCCTGTTGACTTTCATGTTGCTCACTTAAAAGTAGAGTTAAATTAACCCAAATTATCAACAATAAGTAACCTTTAATCCTAGCTGCTTCGATGTCAGAAGACAAATGGAAAGTACCTTCTTGCAATACTGAGGATGGCTTCTATATCGAATCCTTCACTTGGATCAGCTCGGATGGCACGAAGTTCTTCATTGGTTTCACGTGCAACCTTCAGGAACAATATAACGTTGTCAAAGTACAGTAAATCACTGTCTTCTAAAGGCATCACTCAGCTGACACGACCAAAGAAATACATTTTACCACACTAATCTTCTCCTCTTTGTCAGCTATGCATGGTAATATAGCTCCTAAAATATTGGCATAATAAGGAACCAGTTGGTCTCCCCCAAGTTTTACAAACTCATATATCTGCAATTTCCAGAATATATAATGTAAATAATCTATAAGCATTTCATATCATTGAAGAAAAGGTAACATTTGTTTCATTGACCTTCCCAAAGGGATGGCATTTTCACAAAATAGTTGAAAAAAAATATTAAGTTGCAAACTGATAATGATGAGTCAGCTCTCACCCATGTTATTGCTGTCAACCGAGTGAATTCGTCAGAAGAACCTGCCCGTTGTACCAAGATCTCAGCCATACGACCATAATCTACATTCTTTATGATAGAGATTATCAGTCAAAAAATAAGATACTTTACAGTAGATGCATAACGCAATTTAAGTTACTAGCTAATGCAGGCACCAGTGGCCTTTTCAAGACGCGCTCTTTAAAGGAAAAAAAAAAAGGTAATTATGCACATACAATTTAACGATGCAGATATCTAATGGAACAATTTAGTTAAAAGAAACAACAACCAGGGATTCTCATCCAGCTTGCATAAGAACCTTACTGGAGAATTTTTTATTTCTTGGAGAAACTCAGAAAGAGCAGAATCAGCTTGCTGTCGAATTTCATGGCTGTTATCACTTAACATATTAAATAAACCTGCACAAAGATATCAATTGCATAAGACGTAAAAAAATTCATGGTAAAGGGGACAAATATTAGTACAGATACTTCTACTAAAGGAACATTACCATCAAGAAAATCTGGAAGAAAACCAAGCATATCAATATCAGGGACACTGTCCAATACAGTGATCCATCCCACCAAAAATTGCCGTACATAAGGGTTGAGCACATTCATACGTTCTCTTAGAAGTGGTATAAATTCTTCTATGCTTTAAAAGAGATAAGATAGAAGCACGCAATCAAATGTTAATAAAGGTAAGTATGGATTAAAGGTAAGTATGGATCAATGAAAACTAAAACAAATAGGATAAAATAGCCTACCTGAACTGATCACTCTCCGTCACAATATCCTGGTTAAGAGTTAAAGTCAGGTATGATATATGATACAATCAAGAAGAGGAAGTTTCTTTTTTCTTACAAAACAAAGCAGTTATAGATTACCTTTACAAGCCTGTCTAGAAGATGAGCAGCACTTTGCACATTGCCATCAGAGTCTGCTGAGAGCTTACATAATGCATCAAATATCTTATTGAAGAAAATGATGAAATCTCCTCTTACAACCTATGGAAGAGAATGGCATATCCATTAAGACACATGAGAAACATAAAGGAAACTATTTTAATTAATTGAAGTATCTGATAACAGCAATACTCACCTTTGCTATGTTATAAAGTGCTTCACAAGCATAATAGCGAACTCTACTATCTTGGTCATGAAAAGAATTAAGTACAGGTGGTACAATTTGCTGTCATTCGGTGCCAGGAAAATGTATCAGACAAGAAAAATAATACTTCATCACAAGGATGTTTTGCATGAACCAGAAGTACTAATAAATCTCCTATGAACAAATGTTGTTAACTTTGTAAATCCATTAAAGGATGAAGATGTAGATGAAAATCTACAGCCTAATAACCTTTATCCTAGATGGAAAAAAAATATTCAAGTATCCATGGAATGAAGACTACATACTTGACAAGAGTGTGAAATCCGCAAGATAAAAAAATTATACCTATAGCAAGTCATTAAATTAAACTCCGTCATTTGGCATATGTCCAATAAATTTGGAATTCTAGATCATCCATACTCAACAAAATGCTAAGCTAGGCAGTCATTTTCCAAAACAATGAGGTTGAGTGCATAGATGTCCACATAAGAATAACTAAACAGAAGAGAGGCTCTACAACAAGGTTGAACTGCCAAAGATAAACAAATCAAAGATTTCAAGAATAATCATCTGAAGAATGGCCTAGTAAATGTCTATGGAACCTCAACAAGCAGGGTTGACCAAGCAATTGAAACAAGGTAATAGTATTAACATATAATTCAAAATAGAAAAATGAAAATTCTTAATCTCATATTAGATCAGACCATTAAGCAAGGTCTATGAATTTCACTAAAGTATTCCTTCTTTAAGATAACTATTTAGAGGCAATCATGAAAAAGAAGTAATGTTTGAGTCATCATTAAAAGATGAAGCTAGTCCTTGAAAATTTGTATCTTGATTGATAAGGAGTTGGCCTATTCTTGATAGCTTCCAATTTGACTTGATAAAACCTTACCATTGTACCTTATATTGGTGCAATAGACCCAACAAAAATCAAAGTATCAATCATAAAAGAACACCTTCCGAATTAATCTACATCCGGTGTTCTATCAGTGTTGTAATACTACAATCTTGCTACATTTAAGTGGTCTCCCAGGCATAATTACAATTAGTTCACTTTGGACTACGTTCTCCAACTATAACCAAAGCAAATTTTTTTGCATTCCTAGGAATATTTCAAGTCACTAATTTACCTTAATGGCCCCTACTAGCAACAGAAATAACTAAAGCATCATATTAGACAATTTTAGGAAGTAAATAGCTCAGAGTGGAGATCCTTAAAAGGTCTAATTTAGTAGATATTGTTTTTTTATGTATAAATCTGAAAGGAATTAAACAAAAATTTAGGAATCTCCCTACAAGCTGATTATGGAATGACCCCTAGAGATTGACAACGGTGGTTTAACCTTCCTAATAATTCACCTGCTCTGGTAATTGGTTCATGCTTGAAGAAAAAGATAAAATATAATATAATAAATCAATATCCAGTGGAATTGATGATCAAGTTAATTGATTCAAATTCCTATTTTCTGAAATACCTCTAAGCTCCGGTGATTATACTTCCAAAGAAGCGACTGATGAATCTCGTGATGTGTAATCCATCAACCCCTCTTTGGTACCGTTAGAGAAAGAGCATTAGATAAGTAGGCAACTACATTTAACAGTTCATTGAACTTGTGCAACATAACATGATTGCTGCTCAGAGATTAATCTGAGGACAACTCATGTGGAACTGACTGCATACACAAATTCCTATAGGATAAGTCAATATATACCCCCATAAAATGAGGTAATCAAATAGTTATTGAATACCCACAAAGTGGCAAGTTCACAATTAATTAGCTGCTGCCAATGAACAGCCATCAGCTCCTACTCCAGTACAGATCTTCAAGAGATATATGTGCTTTGTAAACTAGTAACTAATGGAGTTCTGAAGCCTGAATAACAAGGGAAATAACAAACTACTACACTCGAGCTTCCTCTTCGTAAATTGACGAGAATTATCCCATATCCCAGAAGTAAATAAATGAATGGTATAGGAACTAGAACAGATAGTAACAAGTAAAAACAAAATAACTAAAAACAATCTTATCCTTTAAAAAATCGTCTGTCTTCCTATATTAGTTCTTTGGAACTTACAGTTAAAAGTTGCCCAATACCAGCATTTTAGTGATACTAGCCAGGTCCATAAACCTGAAATCTATGAACATAACGAACACTAATGGAATTTCCCAACTTTGTTACAGCTTATTTTTCTTAAGTAGTTTGAGGTTGCATATGCCCTCCCTATGATGCAGTAGTTCTTTTACAAAAACAAATGATGCAGTAATTCACTAACCTCAAGATGCTGAGCAGCTTCTGTTGTCAAGCCCACTGTAACCGCAGCAAGTCCTATCAATCCACCCTATAATAGACAATACAAATCTAAAAATCATTTTCACTAATAAAATTTAGAAAAACTAAAATCTGAAACAACTCCATCATCATCAAACCTTCCTATAATTTGCCTGGGGAGAGTACGTGAATTCTGTCGTCAACAAACTAATCACCGCCGATATCTTATCGTGCTCCCCTGCAAACGCAAGCTGCTTCACGATCCCCTCAATCTGTGTGTACAATTGTTTTTAACTCCCCCAAATCAACCGATTAATCAACCAACTTCAAAACAAAAGCAGAAATTCAATCAACAGAACATTACCTCAAGCGCCGCATTCTTCCGCTTCTCGTAGAGCTTGTCGGCGAGGTTTCTGAGAACCGCGCCCGGAATTATCGAGAGCGCGTCGGCCATGGCGCCCAGGGGCGACGACCTCGCCCGAGATCCCTGCGCTAACTGCGAGCGATCGGAGACGACTCCCTCTTCCGAACCTTCTCCTCCTCGAATTGGAACATCGCCGAACCGTACCCCGCCAAATCGAACGCTGCAAAGCGGACGAGATCGATGACACGAGATGAAGGAAACCCTAATGGGAGATCCAGAAACCCTAACTCTAGACCAAAAGAGATTTGTAGGAGAAGATAAGCGATGGAGAAGATATATAGAGAAAGGGAGGAGATTGGCGAGATCGTTCTTTCCCTTTCTATTCTGCACGGCGTTCTTTCTATTTTCCGCAAAATCCTCTCTTTTTTCTTCCTTCTTTTTTACTCTCTCTCTCTCTCTCTCTCTCTCTCTCTCTCTCTCTCTCTCTCTCGCGTCGGCGTTTACCGTTGGACTCGCAGCAACGGCGTTTAATGTCGGGGAAATCGGATGGACCTTTTTACGTAAAACCCCCCAACCATGTTCCAAATTCCGAAGATGTCACCACTAGCGAATCGACTCAGATAGTGGGGAACGTAGGGGGTTTGGTGAAGCGGACGGTGGTGATGGGATACGACTGTTTGGTGGAGGGCTGCAGATCTTGTAATTTGGTATTTTTATCATTTTTGATCCACTCTTTTAAGGAAATTACATGATAACCGATCGATATGGATATAGATTTAGATTTAAATTCCTTTCCCTGGAGATAATTAACCGATCGATCCTCCGACCTTATGGTCAAGAAGGTGAAAGGGGGAAAAAAACTTCCCTGGAAAAGTCTCCACGATTCACGGAGTTGAAGTAACAGCTAAGATGCCAAAGGGAGGGAGTAGCGAGGAAATTTTGGATTTCTTTTGGGACAAAATCTTTAAATTCATTTGGACCGTACTTTTAAATTAGAATAAATAATAAATATCGGAAGCTTCCATCTTCGTGGCAAAGGTAACAACTGTACAGGATAAGATAATGATCTGTGGACCTCCACACCAGGAACCAATTAAATTTTAATTATTTTAAACATATATATATATATATTATATATAACTGAGCACATCATAGATTCATAATATAATTCAGAAGATGCACAATATCTATCTCAATCAGCAAATTAACCTCCATAAATTGGACCAAAACCACGTAACAAGTGGATAACCAACTGATGCCCCAACACCATGAGAGCTATGTGTCTAAATTATTGGCTGTCGCATATACTCCATCTTCACCCTTCCAATTACTCAAATGACAAATCGAGTTGATATATAGGTCATATAGGAAAGAATTAATCAGAAGAATGAGGAATCAACACTTGGCCAATCCTTTTCCAGTCTAAATTAAGACAGGTTGCTGCGCTTGCTCTCTCTCTGTTATGTTCTTTTTATATATTCTTCTTCCAACTTCACAGTCAGAGACTGACTGACTCATTTCCCAAGTGCAAAATTGGAAAGAAGAAATCACAATTTATAGTTTAAATGATGCAAGATATACTTCTAAATGGAACTCAAAATTAAATAACAGAAACAAAAGAAACACAAAATGAAAGTGGTGCAAGCTAATAATCCCAAGGCTTATGTGCAATTACCTGCAGTACCGTCTAAATGCCTTTCATCATTTAGGTCTATTCAAACATAAATGGTTGTCAATTTCCTAAGAGATCCCAGTGTTTCCACCAGCATAGATCTTTCTTACTGAAGAAATTATAATCTTAAAGCTGAAAACTGCAGGTATGAATTCCCATTAAATAGCTGAACACAAGTTAAGTAATATCACTATCTACATATGGCATCATGGATCAACTCAACATTAATTATTTTAAAAATGACAACAATCTCTACTTGTTCTTTTTTCCTCCCAGGGAATAACTCCTTCCCTTCTGCTCACATCATAACAATTCATGACCTTTGACAGCTTTATTTTCCTTCAGGAAGTTGATATGCATTGTTGAAATAAGTTGATAGGCTTTTTTTTTTTCTTTTTGTTCTACAGAAATCACCCCTTGTATGCAGATGCAAAATCACTATGCCATGACACACCTAGCTAGTATCATGTTTGGGATTTTGAAAGAAATGGACTGGTGGTATCCTATGTTCCATGTCTGAGACAATAGAGATATTTACTTTCCTATCATTTCAATCTCAATCAGTACTTTATTATGAAATTACACTAGAACACAGGCACATGAAGGAACAAAACAAGCAGAAGGAGCAAACAGTTAAATAACAATATATAATATTGCAGAAAGTAATTTTAATTCAGAGCAACAGTAGGTCCAGGGAAAATGATTTAAGTTCATACCTCCCCAGTCTAACAAAAAAAGTTTCTGAACATATTAGTATTGCAAACATTTTTTATGGGAAAGTCTGCTAACAATAAAGAATTTATATACCCCGTAGATTCAGAGATTACCTAGTACCTAGTAAATAAAGTTATACAACCTACTTTTAAAAAGTGTGAGAAGAACAAAATATTAATGTTCATTTGCAGCAAGGTTTCTTATAAAATAATTACAAAAAATCATGAATCATTTTCTCATGCATGATGTGAAATTTCTTCCCGAACAAGCCAGTCTAATGTTCCAATCAACTTAAAGTTTTTTTGCACATATTCTTCTGAAAGTTTTCAATATAGTTAATAAACAAGCTAGCACAAACTTAATTATTTGTAAGTATTCAGAGCCAAGATACTATTTATTCAATATTCGCACTCGAAAACTTCAGGAGAAAAGTAAAAGCATTAATGTATACAAACACCTATTTAACAACCAAGAAATGTTTTCCTTTTCTAAGTGAAACCTTTCAGTTTCAGACTTCTGCCATAGGAAATATAGAGCGTTTCAAATTAATGAGGTAAAAGAATAGTAATGTGAAAGACCTTGTCCCTGAGATATAAAACAAGAGTCCTCCCGAGTACCTTCAATATCACACAACTTTATTTCCATTACAGTGGAGGATCCTTATCAAGGTCCTCGTCATCCCGTATAATTGATGCTCTTTTGTACCTCAACTTCTCAATCTCCTTCTCAAGAAAATCCAATATAGTGTCAGTAACATGGTTTGGAGAACAGCCAGCAGCGAGCATCCTTCTCAAGAATTTGTAGGCCTCTTTAACTCTTCCTGCTTTGGCATGAACCTCGATAAGTGTATTGTAGGTGATGACATCTGGATTGATGCCACTTCCAATCATTTGTTGGAAGAGTTGGTTTGCCTCATCAATTCTTCCAGCCTTCCCTAAGGCATTAAATAGCGTGTTATACATCACAATATCAAGATATCCACCCTTCTTCAACAACTGATCAAGAACTAAGCTAGCAAGATTAGCTTTTCCCATCTTGCCTAACCCTTGAATTATCACATTATATGTTGCAATATCACCAGGAGATAACTTGTCCCCCATGTCCTGGAGAACTGCCCATGCCTCTCTCATGTAACCCTTCTTGACGAATGTACTCATCAATGAGTTGTATGTGTAGCTTGTAGCATTCCTTCCTAGTGAGGTGAAGATTTCAAATAACTTGCAAGCTAAGGTCAATTTCCCTTTGGCTAAGAAAATTGACAAATATGTATTAACCATGTCAATGTCGAAAGTATTAACCCCCGTCGCCTGCACCCTCTGCCCTCTATGCACTGTAAACATACGGGCATCATCAAAAGACTCCGACCGTTTGGACAAACGGTCTAAGTAAGGCGATGAAGACCACTCATCGTTTGGTTCATCATCCAAACTATCTTCATCAGTATCTTTACTTGGTGTAGGATTGATCGAACTCATGATATTATTCAAACTTCCTACAGATGGAAACATTGATGTGTAGTCCTTTCCCTTGTCTTGTGGACCTCTCATTGCTGCTTCCATGTTTGCCTTCCATCTAAGAACATTTGGCAATAAAGAGCTATCCCTCACATGCTTTATCAACTGCTCTAACAAATCCTGTCTCCCACTCTTATGCAACCCAATTAGCAGAGCCGTTATCGTGACCAGATCAACAACTAACCCTCTCTCCTCCATCTCTTTCACCAGCTCGAGCCCCTCAACTATTCGTCCCACCCTGCACAACTGCATAACGACGATACTATAAGTGATTCCATCCACAAACTGGCCTTTCTTCTTCAATTCGCAGAACAACACAAAAGCTGCAGCTGGCCGGCCATTCTTAAACAAGCCATCAATCAAGATGTTATACGAGTAACAAGATGCCCGAACTCCCTCCGAAGCCATCTTCTCAAACAACTGGCAAGCCTCGGTGAGCTTCCGAACCTTGAGGAGCCCGTTGAGCAGAGTGTTGTATACCACAGTGTCAGCCCGCACATTATTATATTCCATTTCTTGAAACACCCGGATTGCTTCATCGACCTGGTATGTTTTGCAGCACCCCTGGATGAGAGCATGATAGGTGAACCTATCCGGCTCGTGGCCGGAACCTTTCATCTCTTCGAAAGCAGCCAAGGCATCGCTGACTTTCCCACCGAGACACAAAGCCCGAACAACCGAATTATACGTGCAGACATCCGGCGGAACCGGTGGGTCCTTCATCTTCATCTCCCTAAAGAGTCCCAGAGCGAGACCCAACTGGCCCCAGCTTCCAAAAGCATGGATGCAGACGTTATAACCCCGGGTGTCGAAAGCGAAGCTTCTCTGGGACAATTCGTCGAACACCCACTTGAACTCATCCTTCATGTCGGCCTTCCGGAGAGCGACAAGCAGTTTCCTGCAGGCAGCCGAATCGGGAAGTCCAGGGGAGGAATCGAGGAGCTTCCAGAAGGTGGAAAGCGCGAGACCAAGTTGGGATTTTTCGAGAAAAGCGCGGATGACGGAAGAGTAAGTGGCGGGAGCGAGAAGGCCAGGATGGGATTTTGCCTCTGCCGCGGCGGCGTCGAGAGCAGCGACGGCGGAGTCGAAACGAGAGGAGCGGATGAGGGAGGCGACGAGGGAGCGGAAGGCGGCGGGGTCGAGGCCGGAGGAGAGGGCGAGGGGGAGGATGGGGAGGACGTGGTCGAGGAAGGGAGGGGAGAGAGAACGGAGGAGAGCCGCGAAGGCGGAGGGAGGAGGAGAGGTGGAGGGAGGAGAAGAGAAGGCATAGTGGAAGAAGGAGAGCTTGGAGGAAGGGGGGAGAGAAGGGTGGCGAAGGAGGTGGAGGACGACGGACTCTGGCAGAGGGGAGGAGAGGAGAGGAGGGTTGGGGATAGGAGACGAGAAGGCTTTGAAGAGGGAGGCGGCTAAGAGGAGGTCGGATAGAGAGGAAGTAGGAGGAGTGGTTTGGTTGCGCGTTTTAGTTTGGTGGGCGGAGGAGAAGGAAGCCAAACGTAAATTTTTGGTGCTGCGAAGTCTGGAGTGGAGCATTTGAAGCGGACGGCTCCAAGTCGAGACCTCCAATAACCTATATTTCTCACAGGGAGAATATAGTTAGATCTCAATCATACTGTAGATATAAAATCCATATAAGAGAATGGCTAATCTTTTGCAAGTTTGGCTCTAGTTATGGAGTTTTTTTGACCTAACTAGATTCAATTTTTAAGTTTTTTTAATTAAATATGGTCTAACTCATCGTAGTCCTAATAAAAATGCTGAACAAATCAGTATTTTAAGACCAAATAAAAATATTGAAAGGTTTAGTATTTTTGCTCAGAGAAAAAACGTCGATCAGGTTAACGTTTTTGTTATGGCTACAGTAAATTAAACACTATTTGGTAAATAAATTTGAGGGTAATCTATTTTGATAAAAAAAAATTAAAACACCGCTACTTTGATCAAAAACTCCTCTTTTACGAAGAATCCAATTACACTTATTACTCTAAAATTCTAATTTTTTGTTTATGTCCAAAGTTTATCCACAAGAATGCTACTTCATGTACACTGAGATTCTAGTAAAGACTAATTATGCACTAATTATTCATTAATACCTTTGTTATCTATTATTATGCATATAAGAGAAAAAATAAGAATATAACATATAAAAAAAATAATGGATACTATTAGAAGTAAAACTGTCTTACATAAAATATGTGGTGCATATTACTAGGATAATATATGAAATTAGTGATGGATATTACTGTGAGAAAATGTTTTTGCTTTGAGAAGATGGTAATATTTCAAAACTAAATTCTCCAACTGTGAAAAAAAATAGGTTAAAATGTATTTTATTTTTTATGTTTTTTAACAAAAACTCTTCTAGTTTATTTTACATCACTTAATCATTATTTATCTACAACAAATGTGGAACTGTTAATGCAAACAACAATATTTAGAACTTTTAAACATAGTTGATGAGCAGTATTCCCACCATTTAAAAAAAAAACATATATAAACTAAAAATACCCCTTTTTATTCATATATAAATTGAAATGAGTTGAATCCACCTCTAATAAATAGTTATTATGTAAACATAAATTTTGTGCCTCACTAGATTATTATCTAATAGAAATAATGAGAGTATTTTGTTAATAATATTATTAGTTTTATATTAGTCATCATTAGACGATTATTTAGAAAAAAGAAATTAAGGATAAAAAATATTTAATTAACTTTTCCCCTCCTAAATAATAATAATAATAATAATAATAATAATAATAATAATAATAATAAAACACTCTCCTTGTCGGCATGCCAATTAGGTGGTACTAATTAAAAGACAAACCCAACCAACTTCGATTATTTAAAAAATCATCGAATAAAAAAAGTGAACTCACTATACAATCCGAGGATCTAACTTCTCAACAATGAACCTATAATATTTGTATGCTTTTTAAAAATTATGAGTTAGAGCGTTAATATCATATATAATCAAGCTCGGCCCAGATACCATCATGGCCCTGCGTACCAATGTTGACTAACAGAAGAGAAGAAGAGTTTCACCACACTGCTTCTGAGAAAAACCCCATTAGCACGTCGAACAACTATAAAGTCAAGCTACTCAAACCTCACCTCGCCCCCGCGAAAGAGCCATTTGCATTCACCTTAAGACCAAACAACAAGTTGGCGGTGGTTAGAGGGAGGTGGGTCTTGTGTGTCAACTAGTCTTTCCTCCCTTTCATGGCCCCAGAAAATTATTATTCCATGAATCCCAAAGGAAGTTACAGTGACTGCTGTTCAAATTTTAATTTTCTTATTGTTTATATCGTTGCCTAAAAATATATACTAAGATACGTTGCTGCCGTTATACTCCACAGCCAGTAGGGCCGTAGGAGTACTTCGTCGTTTGCAGTCGTCGAGCGGCTGAAACCAGGGCCTTTGCCGGATCCGGAGCATAGCTCGTCGTAAAGTAGTTCGTAACATCCGTCCTGGAAGAGACACGTATGCGGGAAATTTGGAACGTACAGTTGTTCCGCACACGTTTCGCTCGTTTATTTGTCGCGGCTGCTAGCCTCTCGCCCGACACGCGACAGCAAACGAGAAATCCGACACGTTGAAATGGGATCCCGTCACCGGGAGGTAACGCTGCGTGGGGCTCTCGCTACAAATATTAATATATCGTGAGAAGTCCTGGGGGGGCGGTATCTTTACCGCAGCCTTATATGGTGCGTCTTCCGCAAGAAAAGGAGGCGAAAGTTGCTAAACAGGATTCGACGATCAGGATGCGTTTTCTGTTCTTAGTTTCTACGGTGGATACATCGCTCAGATAGAAATAAAGTAAATTAGACGGTTTGCCTTCTTTATTAAAATTTTGAGTGGAAAAGCGGTAAGATATAAGGCGGCCTTTTCCTTTCTCTCTCCTCACTGTTGCTTACCATACTATCTCTCATCACTTAACACTTACGACTGTGGAGAGTAATTAGGGTTTTCAAATTTGGAAACTAAGATCGATAGATCGAAACCCAAAGGAAGAGCTCCTCGAATAGAGGAAGAAGAGGCTCAGGTTTACGAGATCGAATTCGTTTTGTTTTTTTGTTGGATTTGAAATTTTCAGGATATTTTCTTTATTTGATGTGAGAGGGGCCAGATCCGGGAATGGCCGATCTGTACGGCGAAGGCAGGGATGCTTTCGAGTTCGACAACGGCAGCGGCAATGCGACCGTAGGGCCGGTGCATGCGGCGGCGTTCAAGGGGGAGGGGAAGTCGGGGTCTGCCCTGAGGCGGAGGCCGTCTTTTAAGCCGAACTTGGAGGCGGATGAGTTCATCAATTTGCTGCACGGATCGGATCCGGTCAAGGTGGAGCTAAACCGACTCGAGAATGAAGTCAGAGGTGGGAATCCAGTTCGATTTGGGATTTCTTTTTAGTTGTTTTTTTGTGTGTGTGAAGAAATTGTTTAAATTTTCGGGGCATTGAGATGGTTTGGTGCTTGTGTTTCATATTTACAGATAAAGAACGAGAATTGGGGGAGGCGCAGGCGGAGATTAAGGCTCTGAGGTTGTCGGAACGCGCGAGAGAGAAGGCTTGTGAGGAAGTGAGTTTAAAAAAAATGCCCTCCTTTGTCCTCTCTCTCATGAGGCCGGACTGTTATCATGTGCATTTTCTATGTTTTACTAGTACTGTATTTCTCTTATGGTTTTTTAATTTCTGCCTGGATGAATTTTGATTTGGAGTTCCGCATGTAATTTGTTATTTTTATTTATTTGTATTATAATTCTGTTATGTGCATCTTTCGAGGTATTAATACTGTGGTATTCCTTGTCCTCTTTGGTTGTTTGCAAACATTGGAGCGTTCTCTATTGAGTTTTGCAGTCTTTATATAGAAATATAGTTTGAAAAAGCATTGCATGTTCAAGCGTTGTACTCCTTTGATAGTAATCTCTGGTGCTTTACTTTTACATCCAGTGATGTCCGTTCACTCTCGAACTGGCGTTTCTTTGCTGAAATTTATATCTCTGTTGGTTTTATTATGAATGAATTCTGATTCTGCATCTTCCCTTGTAAGCTTTCGGAAGAATTGGCAAAGGCGGATGAGAAGCTCAAACTGACCGAGTCACTGCTTGAAAGCAAAGTACTGCATCTCCCAAACTTTTTCTTAGTTGTTATTTCTCATCACACTTTCAGGCAACAGTTAATGGTAAGTGTCTTTTCCAGAACCTTGAAATTAAGAGGATTAACGATGAGAAGAAAACAGCATTGGCTGCACAGTTTGCAGCAGAGGCTACACTTAGGAGAGTTCATGCAGCTCAAAAGGATGATGACATGCCCCCGATTGAGGCCATTCTTGCACCACTTGAAGCAGAGCTGAAGCTAGCTCGCCAAGAGGTACTTGTTTGTTCATCATATCTCTACTCGTCCAAATTTAATGACAAATTACATTTCTTCATCATATCTGGTTCTATTGAAATTGTAACAGTCTGCACCTGTTGTATATCTAAATGAATTAGAAAAACTTGAAGTCTAATAAATTTTATATTACGTGAACTATTGTAATAATTAATGGATAAGCTGAGTGGAATATCAAAATCTCCTAGTACAGTTCATTGCATATGTTATCATGCACATGCCACAAAGTACAACTATTTGTTTTTCAGTGATTATCCTAAATCTTTTTCTGCTGCCAGAGAATATGCGTTAAGCTTATAAACTTTTGGGAACTTGTACATTCTTTTAGAACAAGAAAACATGATCAAATGATGTTTGAGTTGTCCAGTTAACTTTTCCTAAATTCTGTGTCCTCTTGTTTCTATTTACTAAATGTCTAAATAAAATGTTTCATATTTTCTTTTCCAACTCTTTAGCAAGTGGAACAGTATATAGAAAGTCATGGATGGTTCATGCATTTTTGGTGTTTTCCCTCTTTCACTATGGTTGTTGGGGTTTTCATCCATTCTTTTGCTTTTCTTGTGTGTTATTTCTGATTAATTTAGTTTCTTAGTGTGTGAGCTTCTGTTTGTCCTTGAGTTTTGTAGTCTCCTGTTGGAGTTAAGTTGCGAATGTCATCCTTTCTCAGCTTCTTGGGGAAGATGAACTATACAGATTTTCTTTTTCAGATTGCGAAGCTACAGGATGACAACAGGGCATTGGATCGCCTTACCAAGTCAAAGGAAGCAGCCCTACTGGAGGCAGAAAGGACTGTGCAGATTGCTTTAGCAAAGGCTTCACTGGTTGATGATTTACAAAATAAGAACCAGGAATTAATGAAACAGATTGAAATCTGTCAGGTATACCGGAACAAATGATTGCCTACAACCTTTCAAATGAATTACAGTGGACCAGTAGATTATTGAAAAATTGCAGGCGATCATTTCTGCATCTGTTTTTGAATTCTTTTTAGGAAGAGAACAAGATCTTGGATAAGATGCACCGCCAAAAAGTTGCTGAGGTTGAAAAGCTCAGTCAGACTGTGCGAGAGCTAGAAGAGGCTGTTCTTGCAGGTGGTGCAGCTGCAAATGCTGTTAGGGATTACCAGCGGAAAGTTCAGGAGATGAATGTAATGGGCTGCAAACATATATATTTGGAGTAAATCAAAATTTTGATCTTTTTTCTTTTCAGGAATTAAAAACAAATAATCATATTTCTTATGCATTTGTAGGAAGAGATGAAAACCCTTGATCGAGAATTAGCTCGTGCAAAGGTTACAGCAAATAGAGTTGCAGTTGTAGTTGCAAATGAGTGGAAAGATGCCAATGACAAAGTAATGCCTGTAAGACAATGGCTTGATGAACGGAGGTTCATGCAGGTAAGAAAGAAAAAATTTCAGTTGCTGACTGGAGTGATGTATTTAGCTATAAAATTCGATGTGGAAATTGGCTCTTTAATAAAATTCTATTGATATAATAATTACTTAAAGTATGTAATATGTTTGTCACAGGGAGAAATGCAGCAACTTCGAGACAAGCTTGCTGTAGCTGAACGGACTGCAAAATCTGAAGCTCAACTAAAAGTAGCTGCTCTAACTATAACTCTCTGATGTTGAATACTCTTATTATTTATATAAGCTGTTTGATTAAGAATTTTGGTGATTATTCTATTAGTAAAGAAGTGCCTGATAACTGTGTCTTTTGACTTATCAGGAGAAGTATCAGTTGCGGCTTAAAGTAGTGGAAGAAGGATTGAGAATCTCTGCAAGTGGTACTTCCCGAATTAATGCGGAGGGAAGGAGTGTTAGCAATGGCCGTTCACGACGCCAATCTTTAGGTGGTGCTGAGACTATTTCTAAGACTAATGGATTTCTATCTAAGAGGCCATCTTTCCAGATGAGATCTTCAATGTCTAGCAGCACTAGTACAATAGTCAATCATGCAAAAGGAACATCAAAGTCATTTGATGGGGGCAGTAGATCACTTGATCGCTGTAAAGTTCTCGCAAATGGGGTAGGCCTATCAATGCGTAAATCCTCTGATGCCACTGAAGATGAGAAGGCAAATAACAGTTGGAAGGAAAATGCAGATGAGAAGCCCAATGGAGTTCCAAGTGTTGATGCAGATGATAGTGTCTCTGGTTTGTTATATGACATGTTGCAAAAGGAGGTCATCACTCTGCGAAAAGCATGCCATGAAAAGGATCAAAGTCTTAAAGATAAGGATGATGCCATTGAGGTAAATGTTTTCTTTTCTTTGGTGAAGTTCCATTCTAATTTTTACAAAGTTCAATCATCTTCTTATTTAAACTCTCTTCTATTTAGATGCTGGCAAAGAAAGTGGATACATTGACTAAAGCAATGGAAGTGGAGGCTAAGAAAATGAGAAGGGAAGTAGCTGCCATGGAGAAGGAGGTGGTTGCTATGAGATTGGAGAAAGAACAAGATAACAAGGCTAAGCGACTCGGTAGCACCAAGGCTTCTGTAAACAGTTCTCAGCTGCCAGCTGGACGGTATGTTCACAGTTGCCAATTTCTTTAACTGCACTTTTATACCAGTTTGTTTTACAAAATGTTTTCTTGTGTAACATTGACTTCTTGGCTCGATCTTTTACTACCCGTCAACAACATATTTCATGCTATTCAATGTTTGTGCAAATAACTTTCTTGCTTGGTGCTAGTAGATGAGGCTGGCTTCCTATTAATAGAGTCAATGGATGTAGTGTTATGCATGATTGGTTCTTAAGGACTATTTATGGATAAGAAAGATGAGGCAAAATGGTCTTATAATTGGTTTTATTTCAAATCAAATACATATAATGTTGCAACTAACTGACATGTTCAACAATAAATTGCTTGATTTTGGTTCAACCATCTTTCATGAACTTGAAATTTCAACAATTTTAAAAAGTGGCCACTTTGCTATCTAGTCTCCACCTGGGTGTCCATGCCAGCATTGTATATCATGATGCAATTTGTTTGATGAACTTGACTGTCAAATTACTTCTCGATGCTATTAAATCAATGGCTTAATAATGCTTTTCTCTTAGTAATGTAGTCCTTGTTTGGTGGTTTCATCTTTTAGAGACTTCTATTCCTTTATTAGTTCTTTTATTAATTTATTTGTTTTGAGCCGCCTTGACTTTCACTTATGCTGTCTAGGCACCATAGCTGGGGGCCTGGTAGTTCCCTTCTTCGTCCATATACTGTATATACTATATAGTCTTACTTTTATTCTTTATGGTACTTGGATCAAGGAAGTATTTCCAAATAATTTATTAACTGTGTTATATTCATAAACTATTTTGGTAAAGCCTACGATCTTGTTGCCTCCTCATAAGCCATAGTAGCTTTTAATGTCTGAAACGGAAATGCCTTCCTCAGGAGAAAGCATAAGTTAATATAGACTTTTTAATCTGAAATCATGAAGTTTCTTATGACAAATAGAGTTTGAGACATGGAAGAATTTTTTGTATAACAAATTCAGAAGACTTGGTAAAAGTGATTTTTCTATAGCCTGCTTGTTGCTATGAAAGGATTTTCATTTTGTTTCATAAATCGTGCTTACTGTGATTTCTTTCAACAGCTTGTCCTGACCCAGATAAAAGGGGAGGATTACATTAGGTAACTTGACAGCTAACATTAAATTTTTGTTGAGATGAATTATGAAATGGATTCTAAAATAATTGACATTACCAATTTAACAACCATCCATATTATAAAGAGAGCTGAATGAAGTAAAAGGATCCATATAGCCAAGCTCAAATAGATGAGATTCATGGCCTGTTGCTGTTTCATTATTTACTATTGGATCAAATAAACTATGCTTCCAACACTTTTATAAACATGGTTCTATTTTTTTGTACTACAAAGCAAAGACTCCATCTTTTACCTAAATGTTGATTTTTGCAATACAAAGACACCACTTGATGTGATGATCTTGCGAACAGCATTCAACAGTTTATTTGACTAATGCCTGGAATATCAACGAGAATTGTTTCCTTATCAGTTGCTGAACCTTCTACCACCCTTTTGGGGCTACTTGTTACATGAAGGTATATTACCTTATGCGGTCGACCATTCTTGATGTTATAAGATATTATAATGCTATTAATATTGTTGTTTATGACTGAAAGCAGTATAAAATTGTCTTGTTGGTCTGAGAAAATTCTTTGCCATTTGTCTGTCGATAAGAGGCATTACAACTATTCCAGTGGCAACAGTTGATCTTGGGTTACTTTGGTCGCCTGTACTGGTGACAAAAAATGCACTTTCTTTAGAAACAAATATCATCCCAATAGATTATCTAATATGCTTTGCTGATTAAGGTGTGCCAAATTTAGCTTTTGACTTACTCAATTATGTGCTTTGGAAACAGAAATTTGCCTCGGACTGGGTTGATGCGCAATACTCAATGAGGTGACTTGGAAAGCAGACTTGCGAGGGAATTCTGTCACCTCCTCAACATTGTTTTCTTGCTTCCTTATTGATTTTTAGATGAGGACCAGCATCGGGAACTTGGAGCCGGGGCTTCATCTGACTGTTAACTCATGTAGTTAGCTAGTGGATGTGTTGCCGAGTTTTAGCTAACAGTTTGGCGCTGCTTATTTTGTGCCTTAATATAGTTGTATAGGTTCCTATGCAGTAGTGTGGCTTTCTATTTTTCTCAGGGTTGTGAATAATATATGTTGTAGTCATGTGTTATTCTTGCAAGCCGAGTGCGTTTTGGATTCATGTCTCATCAATCCATTTCCTTGTGCTGGATTCATTTCAAGGTTCTGTGCCCTTAAAACTTTTTAGACAGATTTCCCCCTCAGCAGCCATATCTTTGGCTTGATTTGGTACTAACAAACAATTACCTTTACTTGGATGTTTTGCATTCTACACATCTTTCCTCAGCTTATGTTTCGACTTGGGCATCTTGTGAGCTCTAGTTCAAGATTAAATTTCATTTCGCTGGGATTCCGAAGTTGGTCAGCTCATGATTTTCTTGCTCAAACTAGAAGCCAAACTGGAGTCTCTAGATTCAAGTTATGCTCGATCAAGTCTATGTTGCAGTAGTAGGGCAATCTTTTTAACTTCCCCTCCTAACATTTTAACAGCTCCTGGCTGCAGTATTCTGTGCATCTTCTTGTGCTGTCATAGTTACATATGTCAAGCTAGCCGCCATCATAATATGAATCATTGGTGTCATTCAGCTTTAAATTTTTTTTTGCTCTTATCATTTCATTTGATAGGTTTGTTGTCTCTATTTGGCTTAACCAAATAAAATATGCCTGTAGTCATCTGCAATGACAAGGCTTCAGCCTGGTCAAAAGTGGCAGTTCTTGGGTACACTGCTGGTAAATGTTTCTGTCATCTTGCAAGACTTAGTCCACCGTAGCCAAAACCATATCTACATGTGACCTGGGGCCTCAAATCGTGGGGGATGATGGCTCTGGTTGGTATTTTGTCATCTCTATTAAAGGTGATGTACTCGTGCTCTGCCATGTGATAATATTGCAGGATTGCATATTTGCACAAGTTCTTTTAGGAATGTGAGCTTGGTCTTGTTCCTTTGTGTTGCAGGCCGCCTAGTTGAAATGTAAGACCAGTGACATGACCCACTGGGACCCTCTCTGCCTGTTGGTTAACTTTTTCTGAAACCAATTCACAAGGTTAGTGTACCACAACACTATACCACCCTACTCCTATTCCTATGCCACTACTGTCTAATTTAATCTAGTGGGTAACACATGTGACATATGGAATGTTGATTTGTTACACACGCACTATTAAATGACCATGGGAAGTGATAAAGAATAGTTTAGGTTATGACTCTTGTCTCTTATTATTTTTTACCTCTCTTTAGTCAGTAGGTGTCGGCGGAGGATTTAGATTATGAGCATATACAGTGGTTTAATGAAAAAGTTACTAAAGATTAATTCTTATGTCCAATCAAATTCATAATCTCTATCGGTAAGACACAACTATTTAGCTGTATACCCAAATATATAATCTCTACCGGAGTATCACGGGAAAACATATATCATCCACCATTTGCGCAAAGAATTTCTGTTTGTAAATAAATAAAGCTAAGATTAAAAAAAAAAGATGCAATATATTTGTACAAGGTGAAGATAATATTTCTGAGCAATGTAATTATGCTCACAGAACGATAAGTAGCTGAGTTTCTAATACATGTGAATGCCATGTTGGATGACAGGTAGATATGTAGAAAAATCAACATGAAAGCAATTTTATTTAATATACATTTTTTTTTCTCAGTGAATAAGAGTTAATACTCATGGAGATATGAACGAGTATTAGATATATAAGTCGCATTTGTATTAGAGATTCTTATTTTTAAAATTACTAATAGATATATTTATATATTTTGATACAATCTTTGCTGTGTAGGCGTATATTGGTTAAAATCTCATGAGAAATGTGTTTTGATTGGTTCGAATATTCCTTTCAGAAATTGGACTTAAAACTTTAGAATGACATAAATATAACACATAAATTTAAATTAATTAAGTAAATAAGATATATAATAAGCTAATTAAGAAAGAAGAAAAAAAATGAAAAAAACCGGCGAGTCCCTTTCCGAACCCGACCCAAGTCAATCTATAATGTGCTGCATTTCTCCACTCGTGACCACGACGACGAAGCAATCCCTCCTCCTTCCTCCTCTCCTTGCCGCCACGACTTAATGGAGGCCGCCGCCGCCTTCTCCCGCCCCTCCCTCATCGCGCCGCCACGCGCGACTTCCACCTTCCGCATCCGATTCAGCGGCGGAAGGCGGCCGGCGTTGACGGCCGTCGCCTCCGCCTCCACGCGTCTCGAGGCGGAGGCGGCGGCGGTCTCCACCACTATCACCACCTCATCGTCTTCTCCTCCCGCGCTTGTTTTGAAGAGGGTGTCGGCCGATTCGTTGCAGTACGAAAGCGGCTACCTTGGAGGCGTGTCGGAGAGGACGGCGGCGCCGCCGGAGGTTGAGGGCAATGGAGTGCTTAATCCGATGGAGTACCTGACGAATGTTCTATCGTCGAGGGTTTATGATGTAGCGATCGAGTCGCCGCTTCAGATTGCGCCGAAACTGTCGGAGAGGCTCGGGGTCAATTTCTGGCTCAAGAGGGAGGACTTGCAGCCTGTAATTCCTTTTCTCTTACGTCGAATATTTCATAGGGATCTGTTTTAAAATTTATTGTTTGGGTGCTATTTGATATAAAATAGGGAAGCTCTTCCTACTGGGTTCAAAGGCGATGGTTTTATGGTGCTTAGAATCTGGAGTTTCTTCATTGGTGATTATGTTGCAGAGATTGTTTCCCTCTTTTCGTCAAGTGGATTTGTTAGTGTTACTGGGGTGCTAATCTGAAATTTTTTTTTTACCGATTTATAGTTGTTTCGCGGTGTTCTGTATCATCTTTGGTTGCCAAATGCACGAATTTTTTAATCTTGTCTGCTAATGCACGAATTTAGTTATTCTTTTCTCTGGTGTACAACAATCTTTTCGTTCTCTTCTTATTTAAATTTGCTTTTTATGAATTGATTGCTGCTATTCTACTAAAGAAAATATTGCATGTTTCTTCTAGGTGTGGATAACAACGTAGTGGCTGCATTTGAATCATAGTTGGTAGACAAAACACAAAATCTGCATTATTTTCCTTTCTGCTTTTGTTATTTCGTTTCAAGTGCGGTTAATATTGATTCATTAACTATGTATATATAGTCTCTTTTTTCTCATTTGTTCCCAACTATAATTAAGCTGCAATTTATCTTCATTTCTTCCATTTTTCATTAGAGTGGTTCTCGGAATATGTTTATGTATGCTGTGAAATCATGAGAAGCTAAGGTGCAATTTTTTACTACCTCTCTTGGCTGCCATACATCTTATTTCCCCTTATTTTCTCCTACAGATATGTTGTTTGGTGTGACACAAATGTAGTGGATGACAAGAGAGTGACTTTTGCTGCAACATACTAGTATCGTGTCACACTAAAAGCTTTATGACAAGAGAGTGACTTTTGTTTTTTATTAAACATCTAGGTCTTTTCGTTCAAGTTGCGAGGAGCTTATAATATGATGGCCAAGCTTTCTAGGGAGCAGTTGGACAGGGGTGTTATCTGCTCATCTGCTGGAAACCATGCTCAAGGAGTTGCATTGGCTGCTCAGAAGTTGGATTGTGATGCTGTTATCGTGATGCCAGTAACAACACCAGAAATTAAGGTTTGTTGCTCAGTAGACGACCATTTCTTTTTAGTATAATAGAGGCCTTCGATTTTCTTTTTAACTTTTATTCTTCTATGCCTTATCAAACTCTCCGTATTAATTCAGTGGCGATCAGTTGAGCGATTAGGTGCTACAGTGGTTCTCAAGGGGGATTCATATGATGAAGCACAGTCATATGCCAAACAACGTGGTGAACAGGAAGGCCGCACATTCATACCTCCTTTTGATCATCCTGATGTTATCACGGGTCAGGGAACAGTTGGAATGGAAATTATTCGTCAATTGAAAGGTCCATTACATGCAATATTTGTACCAGTAGGAGGTGGCGGATTAATTGCAGGAATTGCGGCTTATGTAAAACGAGTTCGCCCAGAGGTTTGTGTTCTTTGATCATCTTGTTTCAAAATTGTCTGTGGCGTTTACATGATCTGCATCATTTGCATGACAAAAGACCTAAAATTATTTTCTCACTCATATGAAATTTTAGAGTTGTTGCTGCAAGTGAATCAGAGTGATATTCTGTCTCTTTGTGTTAGTCACTTAATCCCACTCCATGTTTGCAAGTCTCACTACCAGGACTATGAAAAGAGAGTAAAATCTTTAACCTGTTAAGATTTTCTATTACTCTCAGATTGCATAATGTGCTGATAATATCCTTTTGTCATTGTGTTTCTAAATGCTCTTCCTTAACTAAAATATTTGTTTCTTAATAGTATAGCAACTCAATTTTGATAGAACATGAGCCTATAGGCAAGGATTGCCTTGTTGTTGGCACGATGCATGTGGATGCATGGCACAACCATCACGGCTAAGAAAAGAAGAAGAAAAGGATGGGAGAGAGGAGAAGAAAAGGAAAGGAGAGAGGAGAAGAAAGAGGAAGAAGAGAGGAGAAGAGGGGAAGAAGACAATCGCCTTTGCTTTCCCCTCTCCTAGGTTTCCTCAGCCATAGAAAATGGAAGAAGACGATGAGTGTAACTTTCTTGACGAAACCTAACTTTAAGTGATAATGGATTCTAACTCAAGTGATATATTGATGAATTCTAACTTGAGAGATAATGGGTCCTAACTTAAGTGATATATTAATGAGTAGTGACTTATAATAATGGATTATATCCACTATCCAATATCCTTTAACTTTCTCATCTTCTTCCCATTTTTTTTTCTCTACAGGATTTGAAGCTTCAAAAAATCTAGCAATGGCAGTTGAGTCTCTCTTTTTTCTCCATGCAATGACATAACTTTTCCGGGTCCTCCATGAGATTAAGAAAAGCTTATACAACCCATGCCGATCGGCACAACAATTTACGCTTATAGGCTAATCATAAGCGAAACAAAGTGGCTAGCCCTCTTTGATAAATATGTTGGACAATTTAGCTAATCCTCTCAAAAAGTGGGCCAATGGATCCAAATCATGCACATATAATGTTTAGTGAAAAATTCACCAAATATCAATCCTAATGCCCGTGGAGGAATTGAACTATGACCTTTGGCATGGACTAGTAGAACTCAATAATTGAGCTTATAGTGATGACCTTATAACAACTTGATTACAAAAGGCAATTTATGGATCCTTGAGGAACTTTATTTCAAAAGACATGAGACGTCAATACTATTATATTACATACACCTCTTATTGATTTACTTGTGATTCTTCCAACATATTCTTTAAGCTTACACTTACCACTTGATATTTTCAATGTGCAAAATGACAGTGAACTTTGTATTCAATTTCTGTTTTAGACTTTGGATGACCACTATGTCATTTTCAACCATATACCCCAATAGAGTGAGATATAGGTAGCCCTAAACATTTACTTCCTTAAAGCTAAACAATAAAAGAACTAAATTCATATAAATAAGTCCAAGTTAATTAATAAAATTCTAAAGTGTAATAACAAAGTCCAAAGTTAGACAATAAATGCATTCCAAAATAATATAGAAATAACTATTGTAACGAAACAACAAAACCCATAGTCCTAAGTAGAGATAAAAAGTCCTAATACACTACATTCATTCGCCATATCAATCATCATCTAAAAATATTAAGAGAGTTTTATAAGCTAATAATTTTTAACTCAAAGGGTGAAACTATTATATATAGATATAATAATAAGTGAAAATCATAATCCATAAAGCATGATTGAAAAATCAAAGTTCAACAATTTGTAATACAAGGATAAAACCAAGCATGCTCATAACAAGAATAATAGGCCACGAGTAATAATAGTGCGACTATTAAAATGATAGTATGCTTAAATTTCATAATATGGAACCTCTCGATCGCAATCAATATAATATTTCTATTTCTTGTGTCTGTGTCTATAGATTCATATCAACTAGAAGGCACCTTCAAGATGATACTCGAGTTTTTTTTTTCTTGTAGCTGATTTAGTTTGACACTGAGTAATAAACACACCTTGTTTTTTCATTTAATTGTTAAGAGATATTGGAAGTTAACATAGAGGGATTTTGATCCAGTCTGTGATTGTGTCCTAACATTGCCAGAGTCACATAAATGGATTATTGTAATAAGAAAACTTTCATTTTGGCCTGTGACTGTTCTCAAAGGCATACCTATTTATAATTTATATTTTGTTAGATACTCATAATCAATATACTAGAAATTTGCATGAAGAATAGTATTTCACAAAATATAACATTCTACTAAAGATAAAATGACACAAACAGAATATAATAATTCATGCCAAGTATATACACATAGTTTTGTAAAATACGGTGCTGAGTAAAACTAAGTGAATCCACTTGCGGTCTATGCAGGATAACTCGAATTACTTACCTAGGTAGAAAGAAAATTCTACCCCTTTATCCAGAAGAAAAATTAGATTTTAATTTAACAGTAAGTAAAACTCTTAAAATTATGACTAATTCAGTTTGGGCTAATTTGAAGCCCAATTACTTGGGATGGGCTGTGGTTTAAACCGCAGTCCACAACACAACAAATGAGTTGTGCCCAAGGCCCAATCCAAAACCAAATTAGGTTAGGCTACGGCTAGTCCACAACCCTTCCAAATCAACAAGTTGGGTTAGGCTCTCCTTTGGCCCGACCGACTTGCTCACCTAACTTGATCGTAACACAATTTGGGTCGGAATCAAGCTAGCACCATCTTCCTGAAAGGGAGCCATGATGAGGAGGAAGAGGAAGATTGTTGCGGCAATAACCGTTGTCAATGATGAGGAGAAAGAGGAAGGTTGTTGCAGCAACACCAAGACCAAGACATTCCTCACCAATAAGTTGACCCAACGAGATGTAAGAAGTCGGCTGAGGTGACCGGCAGCGAGAAGGCCAGAACCACACCATCTATGGCCAATGGTCATGATGGTGTGCACTATCCGCTACTAAGCCACAATGGTACTACATGAGGTATCAACGGGTTCCTCACGAGGAGGAAAGTTTTTTCCCCATTAATTTCTGGTTATTACCACTATGTTTTTAGACAATACATAGTCACATACCACATAATTATTTTTCTCACTCATTTTCTCTCCCTCTCTGGGTGTATGTGTGTCTACCTGTGTACGCATGAACTGGATGACTATATTAGTGTCAGTTATTATATTGATTTGATGGAAACTTGTAACTTTATTTGTTGTTTTTTCCTCATTTGGAGGAATGACAACTGTGAGAATTTCCTACTTGTTCAAAGAATAACAGTCAAGCTACAAATTTTCTTTTATGTTCTCTTATCACTTATTGCCTAATTAGGTTATTAAATTGCACAACTTTTTTTCTTTTGATCTTTTCTTTACTTTGGTTAGATGGTTAGTGATTCCTGAAAAACATCTCTGGGAAATTCATTATCACATTTCCTTTTTAGTTTACTAAATTTGCAAGTGAATGATAATATATGTTTGTTGTTAAAGAAAGCTCATGAGTTAATCAAAGGCTTTTTTCACAGGTTAAGATAATTGGAGTAGAACCCTCCGATGCAAATGCCATGGCATTGTCTTTATATCATGGCCAGAGGGTCATGCTAGAGCACGTGGGAGGGTTTGCAGATGGTGTGGCTGTTAAAGTAGTTGGAGAAGAGACATTTCGCTTATGCAGGGAGCTAGTAGATGGGGTTGTTCTTGTTAGTCGTGATGCTATCTGTGCATCTATAAAGGTACATTTTTGAATTTTATTGCACCAATTTATGATTTTCTGCATCATATCCAAATAAAATACTTATCAATCCAGTTTGCTCATCTTGGAGTCTGTAAATTGGGCAACAAATTTGCTGTTTAATAAATCTTATTAGATTTTCACTAAGAGGGTCTTCCTAATGTGTTTCTTCTCCAAGTTGGACTAGTTTGATTAGGCTATAGGGCAATGTGAAATAGTAGATTGTGTGATCCTACTTTTCTTTCATTGATTCTTTTATTTCTCCCAGAATATTTCGTATTTTGAAAACTATGTTGAAAGATGGTAAAATGAATTTTCTTGGAGGCTTAGTTTCCATTAGTCTTGGCTTGAAAATGCTAAAAGCTAGATCCATGGGAACTGATAGACTTTACGATGGAATGTGTCAACCATATTTCTTTGGTTTTTTTACCATGATCGCCCTCTTGTTGCTACTTTCCTTGAAGATGGAATGGGAAGAAGACAGACTTTTTGAGGTTCATGTGCAGGATATGTTTGAGGAGAAAAGGAGCATTTTAGAACCAGCTGGTGCCCTTTCTCTTGCTGGGGCAGAAGCGTACTGCAAATACTATGGATTAAAAGGTGAAACAGTTGTTGCAATAACAAGTGGGGCAAACATGAACTTTGATCGGTTGAGGTTGGTAACTGAACTTGCTGATGTTGGTCGAAAACGAGAGGCTGTTTTAGCAACCATTCTACCAGAAGAACCTGGAAGCTTTAAAAATTTTGCTCACCTGGTATGTTATAATATTTTTTACTTTGTGTGCATTAGGATAAGTAATATGAATTGTTGATTATTTACTTTAAATGATCCTGCAGGTTGGCCATATGAATATTACGGAGTTCAAGTACAGATATGATTTACGCAAAAAAAATGCTCTTGTTCTTTACAGGCTAGTACAACTTGAGTTCTTGCTCATATTGCAGTAGCGGAAATAGAGTGATCTTTCTAGTTCCTTATTTCATTTAGAAGTTCACCTTTCTTTCATCTTTTATAGCTTCCTTTTAGTAATCTGTATGTGATCAATGCCCTTTGTACATTGTGAATCCAGTATCTGGGTATGCAAGTCCTTATTATATTGAAATTTTTGGCATCTGCTATTGCAGTGTTGGGGTTTATACTGACAGTGAGCTTAGGACAATGATGGAGCGGATGAAATCTGCGCAGCTCCAAACTTTAAATCTTACTAATGATGACTTGGCAAAGGATCATCTCCGATACTTTGTATGTTGTTGATTTTCTTTTATCAACTTTTCCTGTTATTGTTTTCTATCTTATGGTTCATTTAAATATGCATCTCTCAAAGTTATGTCTTCCTTGATGATGATTTAAATCTTTTACTGGCTTACTGTTTATGGTTACTGCGAGTTTTGCTTAATGCTTTCATTGGAATCTCCTGGAGCATGTCAGCTAGGGCCTTGTGTATGACTTATTCTGGAATTGGACATGCTAGACATGGTTTTCATGTATATATTACACATGCAAATACTCTCAGAATTATTGAGCACAACCAAGTGCTAACCATCAGAATATATTAACCTCCTTCATAGGTAAGGATGTGATACACAATAGACTTTGAAGTTTATATTTCATTCTCGATCATTTGTAGAGACCAGCAAGACGACTACCATCACTATGTCATACAGAAATTATGAATATTAAAATCCAATCAGTGTAACTTCCTGTGAGTTATACACCCATATTCACCTCTGTACATGCCTGACTCTATATTCATTTACCTTCTCTTAGTTATTGTTTTATGATTTCTAGACATGATTATGTCTGAGTACCTTTAGACTCATTAATATATGGCATATTTTGATAAGTTATGTTAGAAAAAGCACATGCATTGGCAAGCAAGATACTATAATTTAAGCCAAGTTTTTCTTCAAATCGTTGATAGCATTTTGCACTGGATTATCTCCGAACACACATGAACTGGAAGACGCCGTCACACGCGGAAACGCATGCAAGTACACATAGACACATGAATATGCACACTTTGGTCATGAATTAAATGAGTGTTATTCTTTCTGAACTGTTGGTGACTTGAAGTCCTTTTAATCCAAATCATTATCCAGACACATTGAAGATCTATGCTGTTAACATGTTCCACTATTTATGAACTATAAAAAAAGTCCAAATAATGATCTTTTTGGATCACCAAAATCTTGATTCTTCAATCTCTGTTTTTATTATGTATATCTGTAATTACAGACGTCTATTCAAGATCATCAGCTTCTGTTCTGAATAAAATATCTATCACAAATTTTTCAAGAGAGCTTGCTCTATTGAAAATTTGAAATTAATCTCTTACATGTTAGACATTTTGTTCCTTGGCTTTCAGAAAGTTGTACTAACTGATTTTCATTCCGTTGCAATTTTAGATGGGAGGCAGGTCAAATGTCCAAGACGAGCTCCTTTATCGCTTCATTTTTCCTGAAAGACCAGGTACTCTTATGAAATTCTTGGATGCCTTTAGTCCACGCTGGAACATCAGTCTCTTCCATTATCGAGCACAGGTTCGTCACTTTTTTGTCATCTTATTTCTTCTATTTAGAGAAAATCATCATTAAGTTCTTCTTTCAGCTTTAATCAGCTAACATCCCTTCCGACAACTTAAAGATGCTATTAAAAGCTGAAATAGTTCTGCCATTCTTTTAATTAAATTTCAATCATCAACTAAAGGAATGGAGAGACTCAACTCAATTCATTGGAAAGAGAAATAGTTCTAACTATTTGCTATTATCTCATTTGGAATGTAAATAGTAGTAAACTCATTTTGCTCAATTGTTGATCTGTTCTCTTTGTAGGGCGAAGCGGGGGCAAATGTACTAGTTGGTATCCAGGTCCCAAAAGAGGAAATGGATGAATTCCTGACTCAAGCCAACAATCTTGGGTACGAGTATACATCTGAGATGACCAACGAAACATTCCGGCTTTTAATGCAGTGAGTAGGAAGCAAAATTTTTACCCTTCTACTCGCCATAAAATTATCAGCAGTAGTTAGATATCAAGATTCCTTCTGGCCGGAAGAACTTAGTGGAGAATCATGGAAGGGGAATCCCTCTTCATAGGTAGCTCTATCGTTCCTGTTGCAGTGTCTTGCTTTCTCTTAGTTTTCTTATGTAATGTTCTGCTTCCTTGGGGGCAGGATTCCAGTTGGAAATCTCTAGTACTGGATCTGCTACGCTTATTTAACCCTATCTGTTCTTGTTGTACTACGAGTTGATTAGATTCGCCTCTGATGCAGATGTGTTGCAAATGGCGAAATTTTCTCTCTTTAATGCAATGATGTAGAGAATAACAATAAGCATATTCGGATTTCTTTTCCAATAAAGAATTGCCACTAATTTCTCTTGTTGGTCATGCTTAGGTTCGGTATTACTGTTCAAACCTCTCACAAAATGGATCAAACAAGTAAAAAATTTGAAGTGCCCATACATAGTCTATAGATGATCAGATGGAGAGATTCAAGTTCCAAACTGAGATGATGAGTTTTTCACTAAAATATTACTACAATATAAATTATTTATCAAACTAGATCATTGTTTAAACTATTACTACAGTAAAATTACAGTTTTAGACAGCGATTTTTAGTTGTTTTTAATATACTGAAAAATTGGTAGAAAAATTATTGTCTTTATTTTTTATTTTTTTTTTACAGATGAAATAATTAAAAATCGCTGTCGGAGATAACGATTTCACTATATTATTTAACAGAAAATTTGTTACTCCTATCATATTTTGGTCAAAAACTCCGGAGATGATTAGAGCTGCCATTATTCATTCAGGTGGAGTGGGTCAAGACGTGACAAGCTCATGGTGTTATTAACCGAGTCAATGCCTTCAGAAACGGGCGTCCACAACTTACTCCGTGCTAAGTCTCATGCATATTCTTTCTATCCATAATTTACGTAACAATTGTTTTCCTAAATAAGTCTAATTTTTCTTTTTAAGAATAACTAATTTTCCCTCATAGTAGTTCATATAGCAAATCAGATTTTATATAAAACGTTTTTCATTTCAGCGTATATAAATTTTTACTCCCCACAATTTAATGCCATAGCCTTCCACAACTTTCCTCAAGCTATTGTCTGCATAGGACTAAGATTGTCACACCGGTGGCTACCAGTGGCTAATGATGCAATATTTATGTGCACAGAAGAATTAATTCTTTCTCATCAACGGCATTACTAATGTACCACAAATATGTGTTCAATTATTCAAATTTCTTACATATTTATAGACAATTTTCGAAACAGAGTAACCTAACATACAGCATCAATTAACATGCAGGAGTCTTTTTTTCGAAGGATTTGTACCCTTTTTTTAGTTGTTCATAATCTTGTAATTGATTCGTAGGTTAGATAAAGATGTTTGCTAGGTAGATAAATATGCTAGCTCTGATGTGAAATAGATTAAGTATAATCTATTCTTGCAAAATATGTATAAAGATATCGATCATGCACATCCGACGATTTTGATGAGGATTATATGACGGACAATCTTAGCCGTCTGATCGGTGGGATTTGCAATAAAGCGACATCACTCGTGATTTGCAAGTCATACCAACAAGATGTCACGTTCAAGTAGAGCATTATTTGGTAAGCGTAGCAACGTTGGTTTCAGAAATCGACCCCCAAACCGTTATTTTAGTTTTCATCTCCCTTTCCCTACCTCGATCTCGATCTCGATCTGGATCCCATATTTCTCATCCCCGTCTTACGACTCGATCGATCCCTCGGTTGATCTGCTCCTCCGCAATGGCGACCATGGAGAGCTTGATCGGCCTCGTGAACCGTATACAGAGGGCCTGCACTGTCTTGGGTGACCACGGCGGCGAAGGCTCTCTTTGGGAGGCGCTCCCCTCCGTCGCCGTCGTCGGCGGACAGGTATGGAAAGCATAAAAGATCATCGGATCTGTATCCGTTGCCAAATTTTATTGCATACCGACGTCTTGGTCTTCTTGGATTCGGCCAAAGTTTGCACCTTTCTGATATTTATGTATTTTTCTTGTGATCTCAGAGCTCCGGGAAATCGTCCGTGTTGGAGAGCATTGTCGGGAGGGATTTCTTGCCTCGAGGATCTGGTAATGTGGATGGGAGAGATGCCTTTTCAATTTAGATTGGAATTTAAAGTATCGGTATTTGCTTTTATGGTGTTTGCGTGAAATACTCCTTCGGTTTATGGACTGGGTTTGTGACTTGATTTGGGATAAACTGTTAAGGTATCGTGACGAGGAGGCCATTGGTATTGCAGCTGCACAAGACTGATGGAGGTCAGGAGTATGCGGAGTTCCTACATGCCCCGAGGAAGAGATTTTCCGACTTTGGTAAGACAAGATCTTTATTTTGGTTGGTATTTCTTTATCATCATCTGGTAGATCTGGTGCAAGACTTAAGTGGGCAAAAGCTTGTTTCATGATTGCATGCCATTGACCAATTAGCAGGTTTATTGATTGGATCAGCTATCATCTTTTTGCTATTTCAGTAGGATAGTATTGATATGAAACTGGAGAGTACCATATAGAATTTGTGGAGTGACAACTTTTGGCAATGATACTCAGAAGTGGTGATTGGTTATAGGTTTTAATTTGATCTGTGATGCCTCGTTGGATCAAGGTTCACAAGAAAGGTTCTCTACATTAGAGTGACCCATACTTTTCTGAAGTCAAGGATCATGATTATTTTGACAATGAGGACAGATTTTAGCTAATACGTAACATAAGAATTTATCTAACTTTTTGCTACATATCTAGTGAAGCACCTGTGTGTTTCAAAATTAAAATACTAAGATAAATTGAATTTGGAATATTGTGAAAGTGCTATGCCATGAACTACTTATTTTCCTGACATTTGGGTGTCCTTTGCCTTTATGTTAATAAGGATTTGAATAGCTTGGTTTAGAAGGCGTATAAGGAAGTTTATTCTTCTATTCCACTTTACTTAGATGGTATGTCTGTAAAATTTGATCTTGAACCTTCTATGTACTTGCAGCTGCTGTCAGGAAGGAGATTCAAGATGAAACTGATCGCATAACTGGGAAGTCAAGACATATATCCAATATCCCCATCCACTTGAGCATATATTCTCCACATGGTCAGTATTTGTAATTACGTAGTGCCTTAACTGCTAATTGTTAGGCAACGATGAACATGGCTTTGTAATATTAATATGTCATGAAATTATGCTCTGACCACTTTTCTAGATTCTATATTTTTTCCAGACTTTGGAAAACTTATTTTGAGATATTTTCTGTCAAAACCTGAAAATGGAACAGCAAAAAATGCCAACTCAGGATCCAAATCAGAGACCAATATTTCAAAAGTTGATGGGCATAATTGTATGAGTGTGCCACTACCAATATGCTATTACATGTTAGAATGTTCCAACGAATTGGCGACTGATTCAACTGAATTGGATGATAATTTTCTGATTTGATCATTGTCATTCAGATTGTTCATAAGCTAATATGCTGCACCGTACTTTTCCTGAATTTCATATTTTATTTGACATTTTTCTTTTTTGGCAGTTGTTAACTTAACACTTATTGATCTTCCTGGGATGACAAAGGTTGCTATAGGTAACTTCTAAATGGGCCTGATGTCTTTTATCTTCTAATTTTATCATGTTATGTCTATTTCTGTCAATATCTATACACTACTGTCTTTACAGAGGGGCAACCAGAGTCTATTGTTCAAGATATTGAAAATATGGTGCGGTCATATGTTGAAAAGGTACAAATCTAGCTCCTTCTGTCATGATGGCCTGGTGCATAATGATGATCTGGAGAATCAGTTAAATACTTAAACAGGAAAACTACTTTGTATTCCTGTTTCTTGTCTTTTGATTACATTAAGCAAACAGAGAAAGAGTTGCTGTTTCTACACACCACTCCATGTAGTTAGCTCCTTTTGACCTACTTTAATGCACTTCTTTTTCAAAGTCAACCTTATGGCTGGCAAAATAACGTGATATTATTATGAAGTTCCTTGATTTCATTTATGCACATATATTTAGTTAAATACTGATGTTATATCCTTATTAACTATTTTGCAAAATGTTATTTCCACTTTCTGTAATATCTCAATGGTGCTGTTTGTCTCTATCTGTAGCCCAATTGCATCATCCTGGCCATTTCCCCTGCCAATCAAGATATAGCTACATCTGATGCTATAAAGCTTGCAAAGGATGTTGATCCTACAGGTAAAATTCCTTTTATATTATTAGTTCTCCAAAAGTATGTGTCATGTTACATGCCTGCATGCTTGGGCTAGGTTTTACTTTAATGCAGATTCCAGCAATTTATTTGAAATTTAAAACCTTTACTCATGTTGTCTTTTGCCTTCTTTTTCTAGGTGACAGGACCTTTGGAGTCCTAACAAAACTTGACCTGATGGACAAGGGTACTAATGCTCTGGATGTAGGTTACTTTTTGCAGTTCTGCACTTGCTTTGTCTCTGCAGTGCACCATTTGATCCTCGACTACATTATGTTCTTGAGCTTGTTCTAGGTTCTCGAAGGAAGATCCTATCGTCTGCAGCATCCTTGGGTTGGAATTGTCAATCGCTCACAAGCTGATATCAACAAGAATGTTGACATGCTTGCTGCACGACGCAAAGAGCAGGAATACTTTGCAACTAGCCCTGATTATGGACACTTGGGACATAAAATGGGCTCAGAATATTTAGCTAAGCTTCTGTCTAAGGTAAAATGTCTCTATTTAGTTATTGTTGCTTCACTTAGGTATTTTTAAGCTAAATGAATCTTGATTAATTTTTTATTCCCATTTTTGGTTCAGCATCTGGAGTCTTGTATTAGATCAAGAATACCAAGCATAATCGCGCTAATTAACAAAACTATTGATGAACTTGAAGCAGAGTTGGATCGGTTGGGTAGGCCAATTGGACATGATGCAGGGGTAAAATCAAGAACATGCTTTCTTCTTCTTTCTCTTTTGGATATTCTAAGTTAGTTTTTCTGTTAATAACTCCAGGCACAACTTTACATAATATTAGACATGTGTCGTGCATTTGACCGTGTTTTCAAAGAGCATCTTGATGGAGGGTAAGAAACTACACTTTGTTCCTTACACCCTTTCATTTTTTGACTATCTGGATCTTTGAAAGTGATGAATGGGGGTAGGACAATTATATCTCCTTAGATGGGACATCTCTTAGACATACTCTTTAATTTTAGTGAATTTTCTTTTTAATTTATATTCCTTGTAAATAAAGCCTCTATTTTTTTTATAAGTTGGCAATATTTATTCATGTAATTAGTAGTAATTGAGCAAGTTTTGAGTCCTGAAACTAGTAACAAATCACTCTGACGATATGCTTCCTATGCATTTCTAAACTATGGCTAAACTTGTTATTTTGTTATCTTTAGGCGGCCAGGGGGTGACCGGATTTATGGGGTTTTTGATAACCAGTTACCTGCAGCACTGAAAAAGCTCCCATTTGATAGGCATCTTTCTTTGCAAAATGTTCGGAAAGTTATTTCAGAGGCAGATGGTTACCAACCTCATTTAATTGCTCCTGAGCAAGGATACAGAAGGCTTATAGATAGCTCCCTAAGTTATTTCAAGGGACCTGCTGAAGCCTCTGTTGATGCTGTATGCTAATCTCTTCACATCCTTGCTGTTATTTTGACTTCTTTTAACATAAGTTCATCTCATTACTTAACTTGATCTGATACTTTCCAAACCTATGAGCTATATGAGATTATGTTCAGATGATATAAATTTGATGTTGCTATATCTTAAGATATGCTTAGATACGTCCATTCACATGTCTGTTGCTTAATTTACTGGAGAGCGGAGAGATGGTGTAAAGCTTACAGCATTCGGAAATGGAAATAGCTTGATATGTCATTAATAGAGGGAAAGGCAAAGATGCCTTTATTAAGAGTAATGTATGCAAATTAGACTAATAGTGTTTTGTTTTTTATAAATAGCAAATTAAGAAGGGTATACAAATAAATAAGGAGCTTTTGAGGGGTATACATGCAAAAGAACCCACTAAGTTTTGATGGTTTACCAATTGCTGGGTTTTTGTTTCTGTGGCTACTTAGTTTTTGCCTTTGTTTTTGTGCCTTACATGTTAAAATTCTTAAATGAGAAAAGCAGGTCAATTTTTGTATTTCTGTAACCCTGTTCCAATATTAGCATTTTCTTTCGATTCTCATCATATTTTACCAGCATCACATGCTTTTAATGGCCAAAAACAATCACTTATACTCTTTTTTGTCATTATTAATCTTTTTAGGTGCATTTTGTCTTGAAAGAACTTGTACGGAAGTCTATTGGAGAAACAGAGGTTAGCAAGTTTATTTGAGACAATACTGTTTGTTATGTTGATACTATAGTAGACAGTTGTACTCTGTGTATGGTTAGTGGTTACATATTTATACATATTGAAGTGGTTATTTAAACTGTTTGTTGTTAACTACTACTTCAGTTGGTTAAACTTCAAGCAAGTGCATATGCCTAGGATATCAGATTTGATAGATGAAATACATCTTTACTGAGATTCTCTGGAAGCATTTGTAATTGTTCATTGGCATAAATTAGAACAGGTTTTATATGTGTTTATGTTTTAAGATATTAATTTAGTGAACTGTTTACATCTGTTAAGGCCTTGTTTTGTATTTATTTATATACCTATTCTACTTGACAAAAAAAAAAAAACACTTGCAATTTTCAGGAATTGAAGCGTTTCCCCTCTCTTCAAGCTGACATAGCAGCTGCAGCAAATGAATCCTTAGAAAAATTTCGGGATGATAGCCGGAAAACAGTTCTTCGTCTGGTTGATATGGAAGCTAGCTATCTTACGGTGGAATTTTTCCGAAAGCTGCCTACTGAACCAGATAAAAATTCAAATAACACAACCCCAGCCATGGACAGATATAACGAAAACCACCTTAGAAGGATTGGTACGTTATTACTTGTATATCAATATTGTTAAGTGAACCTTTATCTACCAGTAAATGTTAGAACATCACATACCAGAAACAGTTATCTTTACATTTTTTTCTTTTTACTAAAAGAATAATGCAGGTGGTGTACATATTAACAGTACATAGTTGTATGGAACTTACCTAGTTATGATTTTTTTTCTTTATCATTTCAGGATCAAATGTCTCATCTTATATCGGCATGGTATGTGAGACATTGAGGAATACGATTCCGAAAGCTGTTGTTCATTGCCAAGTCCGAGAAGCAAAGAGGTGTTTGCTTAACAAATTTTATGTCCAAGTAGGGAGCAGGGAGGTACGTACTCAAAAGAACTTGTGCCTTTGTGACATTCATTTTATTTATATTAGGACTGTAAGATATAATCTAGAAAAGGTTACCTTTAATGTTAGAGAGTGCTTCATAAAAGCTTTATGCATGCAAAAATAAGTTAAAAAATGAGAGTTTGAGCTTAAATATATAGTTTCTGAAGAAACTTATTAGAATTCAATCAGGCGAAAGTTAAACAGTAAATCTAGGGAGTTAGAATTGGAACTGCAAACTTTGATATTTTCGGAAGTGGCAGAAACTATATCAATCAAATTTCTGGAATATCCAAATAGGTTTAGAGAAAATCAACTTGATTCAGCCTACTTTACCACATTTTTAGTGGAAACTGGCAAAATTTTGCTTATCTGTTAGTTCCCAAGTGCATTGTTTGATCCCACTGTTAACCCTGCTTTGACCTATGAGGAAATTAAATTGATTAAGAATTTAAACTTTCTCCCAGGATAATATTGGCTACAAGCGGTAAGATTCTACTTGTCTCATAACATGCAGACTCAATTCTGTGATCCTAGATTCAGATAACAAAGTCGTTACTGATAGCAAAACCACATGATCTTTTAGAATTTATTCTGCAGTACTGAACCAAAACATTCAGTTCAAGATCATATGCAAGTGCTAATAGAAGTATACAGATGCCCTTCATCTGATTTTCTTTTTCTTCTTTCATTATACAGAAAAAACAACTCAGTGCAATGTTGGATGAGGACCCAGCTTTGATGGAGAAGAGAGAAGCGATCGCTAAGAGACTCGAGCTATACAAATCAGCGAGGGATGAGATCGACTCGGTTGCATGGAAATGATTAGTGAAAAGGAATTATAAGCAAGTGATACAGGAAATCTCATAGCAAATGATACAGGACAACCTCATTCCTCTTAATTTCTTTTGGACTTGGCGAAAATAATGACCATTCTTCTATCAACCACATAAATTGCATGCCATCATTCACGTTTCATTCTACAATTATGTAAACAGTGATTTGCACTCTCCTTATTTTCCCAATGATTTCTAATTCATTTTTTCATTTTATCTGCGTATACATCAATCCAGAGAACAAAAGAAGTGATTGCTTCTCTATCAAACTTCCAGTCGAGCACAAGCTAAATGATACACAGTAGATATAAACCTAAAGAGATACACATAGTAACATATCGATCCAAGTATGCAGTCTTTGTAAAGGAGAACAGGAAGGTAGGAGGCTCTAAGACTTGTTATTAACCTGTAAGCGGCTTCTAAAAGCCTCCCATGCTAAGCCCTGCTCCAGGTACTCAATGTTATTGGGATCGAATGGCCCCTTGATCACATCAATGGACTTTATCATTGCTCGAGCTGGAAGAACACTTCTTGATGGGTCTGATGCTGTTCTTGAACTCAAGCAAGATGAGAATCCCTGCACGCCCACCTAGATTCTTCATTAAGAGCATCAAACAAACTTGAAAATCGTGAAGTTTAGCAAGAAATCAATCATATCTTGTTGTTTGTACTTTGTCTCTTGTGTCTAGGCTAATGAATTAGACAAAAGATCAATCATTTCTCATTTAATAATATAAAGGCTAGATTATACACTGAAAATATGAATAAACCTTAGAAAAAAGCGAGAAGAAGAAGAAGAAATGCAATGTAATGATTAAGAAAGGGAATATATATATACCTTAAAGATGAGTACCATTTCATCTTCACCGTCAACTGTAGCTTGGACCAGGAAGGCCTCGTTTCTAGCCGACTCACTGTACGATTCGAGCATTGCGATCTCCGTATTGAATCCGTACTCTTCCTCCCCTTCCTCCTCGTCTTCATATCTCACTCTCCTCCTCGCAAGACAAAAAACACCACTTTCCCTTCGCGCACGCGTCTCGATGCGGTCTCGGCGCCGAAGAGCAATCCCCGGCGCCGACTTCTTGGCCGTACGTAGCAGCAGCCATTGACTGTGAGCCAGTGGTATTGCACAGTGGATCACCATCTAGAACTAGAACAGGGTTTTCTCTCACCTTTTTGGTGAACGGTGGTGAGTGGGATAAGGTGCCATCACATCTAATATCATTTTCTTTATATATATATATATATATCATTTAAGAGCTCAAAATAAATATTATTAAACTTTAGCTAATAACAGCTCCAAACTGCCGCATTACTCCTCCAAGTTACAGTCGAGCCACGACACCACCAAACTATAGCAAACCCTAATTTCTTAGGGTTGAAATTAAATCAGCGATGTTTTTGGTCATCTAACTTTATGGTTGGTTGAGACGTCAACTTCTCAATTCTTCATCCATTCTGCATGCATCATGTGGATCAATGATTGTGAATCTTCTACAAGCCGGACTGCAGTGTTATCGTGCAAATTTGGGCCGTATCTCAACACAAACTTTAAAGTTAATTATATTTCCCACCTGAATTTTGTATCATTATGTCTTTATTCTATATTATTACGTCGACCGGTTTGAACTAAAATCGATCTACCATTCTAAATTCTTTTATTTTGTATTACTAAGATACCCATTATTTCTTTTGTCTTTGAATCCACGTGTCAAAAGAGAAGCACAGTCCGAGGGAGGATTGGATTAAAAAATACTAATATTTTACCCAAGTTATTGTTATTATTATTATTTTTTTTTTGTTGAGATAAATGGCGGTGTACGTTCCGTACCCGGGTTATAGGAAATTCATACAGCGCGTGCTGTAGAGGATCGGCTGGACCAGTGCCACCTCCTCCTGAGTGTCAATGATTGAGCCGAGTAGACTCGTGTGCTTTTGTGGTCTCTATCCAAAATGAAACAATAGTGACCAAATTGTCAAGTTCTAAGAAAGTTTAAACCACTCTCTTATAATCTATTTTTTCCTTCTAATTTCTTCTTCGGATATATATTTTTTAATCAAAATTTTACTATTATAGGGTTTGCTCGTCAAAATAATCGAGTCAGCTCGAATTTAATTTCAAGCCAAGCTTAATTAGATTCTGCTCGATAATTTTTTATTTATATTATTAATCTATTATTTAGGATAAAATCTAATGGTTATTCATATTAAAATTAACTTTTATTTAAAATAGTATCGAATCTACTCGTCAATCAATCAATTGAGCTCGAAATAGGGATGAATTAAAATTAATCAATCCTAACTCAACAAATTTACTAATTTCACGTAATCCGACCCCAACCACACCGAGAGAAATCTCCCAAAAATGGAGAGGAAATCTTACAAACATATTACTAAGAAAGATTCGGACTTTCCTTTAGGGGAAAAAAAAAAAAACTCCAACAGCTTTAGTTTCTAATTAAATCATTAATCTCTATTCCAAAGATTGCGTCTTTGTCTTTCCAACTAACTATGTACATTAAACCATTGACTAATCAATGGCTGTGAATCACGAGACCCATCGCAATCCTAATCTTTGATTAGAACGTGCTTGATTGATTGCAGTCTGTGTCTTCTTAAAAACTCTCCTCCTGCTTAAAAGGCCACCATGAAACTATCATTTTACACTCTTGTGGTTATTTAGGTTGACTTTACTCTATCACAGAGGTTTATAAACTTTTAATTTTGTAACAACTAATTAGAGTGGATTTTTGTAAAAGAAAACTATGAATTTATCTTTCTCCACCTCTAATCAAATATAGGAGATTTTAAAAAAAAAAAAAAGCCTTGGAAGAAGATCCAACGGTCCACTTCGGTCAAGAAAAAAAAGAAAAAAAAAGAATTAAATTTCCTTATAACAAACAGTAAGCCGAAATCTTTTGGGAAGGAGTAAGATTTGGACGCCTGCCCCAAATATAGGAATTAGAAAGCAAATTATAGCAAGAAATCGCCCTCCCAACTCTCTCTCTCTCTCTCTCTCTCTCTCTCTCTCTCTTTCTCTCTCCACAGTCCCCACTTACCCACCATCTGATCGTATACATACTCTTACGGATGGAGTTCAAAACAAACCAGTAAAGATGCCGGCGTGGTGGGCATTTCGTACAACTTACGGTGCAGGTGATCGGACGAGTAATCGCCGTGATCTCCCATTGGTCACGGTACCCGTTGGGGCTACTTCCCCAAAACTACCCCAAAGCAATGGACCCACTTCTTGCTCTAGCTTTCCTTTGCTATAAAATAAGCACGCAGCCATATTAAAAGAAGCGCAAGGACTCCAAAAAGGACAATTTAATTATTAGTCGTCGCCTCCTCTCTCTCTCTCTCTCTCTCTCTCTTGCTCGCTCGCCTCCCCCAAATCTCACCCCTTGCGTGGATCCGTAACCTTCGCCGAGATCGCCGGAATCGCGCGGGGCCGTGGAGCACGCCGGTGGTGGAGTCGAGTTATTGCCGGGGATCTCGCCGGAATTGGGCCGGAGTACGGTGGAGACGAGTTGGTGTTGACTTCTCTTGATTTGGTGGATCTGGTGTGGGTTCGATGTCGAAGATGCTGTCTTTTGGATCGGAGGTGATCGGGACGGAGGAAAGAAGCAAAATTTCCTGAGGGGGCTGGGGGAATTGAGGTAGGGTCTGGAGTTCGACCTTGGAAAGGGGTTTGGAGGACGAAGAGGGTGATGGCTAAGGTGCAGCAGATGCCGATGTCGGCGATGAGCGGGACGGGGAGCTACTCACCGGCGAAGGTGGAGGAAGCTGTGGCAGAGCAGTTCCCGGTGGGGTTGAAGGTTCTTGTGGTGGATGATGACTTGACTTGCTTGATGGTCCTAAAGCGGATGCTTCTTCATTGCCGTTATGATGGTGAGTTCGTCTTTGAATCTTTGGTCTATGTGGGAAACTTTTCTTTCTTGTTATCAGGTTATTTTTTGGTTTTAGGTCTGATTTTTATGCTTTGAATATGCCACCAACTAGCTTGTGTTGTTCCCGTGACCAATATCTAATTCTTGCTATGATGTCTGAAAGTTTGTTTTGTTGTTAAATCCGTGAAGGTTCTCGTCAGTTCTCTTCTTGTTTTTAGGTTTATGTTTCTTGTTTTAGGTTTATGTTTCTTGTTTTTAGGTTTATGTTTGTTTCTGAAAGCTAATAGATCTATGTGGACTTGAGATGATTGTTGGTAATAAACCACTAGATGCCGTGTTGCTCCTTGCTTGTTTCTTATGATTTTTGTGCTATTCTATGCTGCTTTTGTTACCAAATACCAAATCTCTTGCTAGGATTGTTTGAAATTTGGTCCTTACGAATTCTGTGAAGTTTTTCATCAACTATGTTGCTGTTTCTAGGTTTCTCGTTGCTTGTAAAAGCTAACTGGTTTGTTTCACTTTGAGATGGTATAGCTGTTGGAAATAATGTGATGTTGTTTGGTTGATCTCTTGTACAGCATAGACAATCACTGGCTTGTCCACTCTTCCTGATTTTGTTTGCTCTGTATTCTTTTGATGGTTTAGTTGGTCTTTCAGTTTGATTGGTTATCCTTTGTTTGCTTTCTTCTTCTTTTGATATCTTAACAAGTGCCCTTGACTTGTATTATTGATAAATTTCTAGCCTTAGTGTAATAAGGAGAAATTGACACGTCCAACTTTTACCCTACTTTATTATCGCATCTTTTGGTACCTTCTCTTCCTTTTGCTAACTTCTTGTAGCACCACTGTATCCTGAAGCCAGATAATTTTATGAATTCTAGATTAGCTTGTTAGCTTGTGAAATCTGCAATTCATATCATAACAGTGCCTATAACTATAAATTGGACCAAGATCAACACTAGTTCATCAGACAATATTTTGTTCCATCTACTGGATGAACCCTCAGTAAGATTAAATGCTACTTTGGTCATTAGTTCATCAGAAAATATTTCATGAAGTTTTAGGAATCTCACCATTCATTGACTTCTCTAGATTTTCCCAATTCAGTGTTCTAGTTGTTTGTAAGAAAACCTTTACTTGCTGCATCCAATGTTAAGTGGTGCTGACCTCAGGTTTCCTTTGCTTATTCAATGAATGGCTTACCTATTGTGGATAGTTAAAATTTTCCAGTACTATTTCCAAGGGTCAATTAAAGACCAAGCTAAAAATCCTTGGCCCTCTACTGTTTCAACCAGACAAAAACAAACAAGATATATTGTGCCAAGCTTGGTCTGGCATTAGTTGATATTTGGGCTATGTGGGCAAGATTCAATTGGAAGTACTTCAGAATTATCTCAGCCTTGAAAGACACTGTTTGTCTGGCTTTGGCCGAGCATGCAAGCTGTGCAGTATGGGGGTAGTTTTACTTCTTATTTATGAAACATTTTCAAATTCCGTATTCTTATTGTTAGCTCTTGATCTCATTAATCAACTAATGAAGTCCTGTAATGCATATATATCACCGCTATTCCTTCCTTTTAGTCCCATGTCATTGTCTTTGTCATCTTTAGTTGGATTAGCCATCCTAAGTATAGAATGCAGAAATTGGGGAGAAAGCAATGTTATAATATTCCTGCATTAAGTCTTTTAATCCTCATCCAAATGCACATAGACAATACACTTGTTTAGTTATATCTTACTATTCTTTTTTTAAAGATAGGAATTATGATATGCTCTTCTGATCTATTTCCTAGGAACATGACGTCTTGCCATTTTCTTCTTTGAGTCTTTCTTCACTTGTACTTATATTATTTTTAAAGCAATAATTTTTGCTTTCTAGGAGGAAACACTTTCCGACAATTTTGCCTTTACATGAGAATTCTATTCTTTCTATATTTGAAATAAAATAAAGAAACAAATACTAAGCTTTACTTTAATGTTCTGGTTTAGTTTTGAGGACATCATGTGGTGTTGGTGGAACCATGTTTTAGTACTTGCTGAATGAACTTAATGCTAATGCTTCGGTTTTCTATTTATCTGATGCCTGATGATCAATAGGAACCTTTTGATTTTACCAATGTTGCGCTTTTCTGTAACCAGATATGGTGATTAATCTTTTTAGTTAGGTTAAATATTGTTCTGCTAGTTTATGGGAAAGTTGGCTATTTTCCTCAAGTGATTATGGGCAGAATGTAGGCTGATACAATAATCTTTTCCTATCTTAGAAAATTTTCATCTCTTTTCCTATCTTGGTCCTGCTGCAAGATCTCCTTAACCTGCTTTACTTCATTGTTTTTGTGTAGTCACAACTTGTTCCCAGGCTACAAGGGCATTATCTCTTCTCAGGGAGAGCAAAGGTGGTTTTGATGTTGTACTAAGTGATGTTCATATGCCTGACATGGATGGATTTAGGCTGCTTGAACTTGTTGGTCTTGAAATGGATCTTCCGGTCATCAGTATGGATCTCCCTTGCTTCATTGTAAACTTCTAAATATATCTTTCACCCAATTTTTTTTTTTAACATTTTCTTCATTTTCAAACTCACAGTGATGTCTGCTGACACAAGAACCAACATTGTGATGAAAGGAATAAAACATGGAGCTTGTGATTATTTAATCAAGCCTGTACGGATGGAAGAGCTGAAAAACATTTGGCAACATGTTGTTAGAAAGAAGTGGAATGATAGTAAAGAACTTGAACACTCAGGTAGCTTGGAAGATTCTGATCGTAATAAGCGAGTCGCTGATGATGCTGAATATGCTTCCTCTGTCAATGATGGAGCTGATGGCACCTACAAGTCTCAAAAAAAGAAAAGAGATATCAAAGAAGAGGATGATGGTGAACTGGAGAATGGAGATCCTTCTTCATCAAAGAAACCACGAGTTGTGTGGTCAGTTGAGCTTCATCAACAGTTTGTCAATGCTGTGAACCATCTTGGAATTGATAGTATGTTCTCTTTCTAGTGCTTAGAGGTTTCTTTTGTGGTCATCCCATTAAAATTAAATTACCGCATGCACTCTTCTATTCCTCTTATTAACGAAGCTTGCTTATTTATTTGCAGAAGCTGTCCCCAAAAGAATTCTCGAGCTAATGAATGTTCCTGGCTTAACAAGAGAAAATGTTGCTAGTCATTTGCAGGTATGCCTCTGAGCTTTAAGTACCTAGTTGAAAACTCATTGACATCCTTTGAGTTATTTCTTTTCATTTTTTACTTGCCCCAAAAAATGATTTGAAGTTTTTTTTATGTACTTTGTAGCACGAGTGTGATATAACAAGCTACTTGAACATTTTCAGTCCTAGGATATCAGTAGAATTAAAAAAAAGTTTAATCTGTAAAATAAAATTTGTTGCCCACATATGAACCTAATATTTTGCATTTTACGCATAGAGAAAGAACGAATTTATGGAAGCTAGTTTCTAGTATCATTAAATTTCATTAATGATGTAGGCCTTTTTACATAATGCATGATGATGACATATATAGCATTATGATTACCAGCTTCGTGCATAGCTGTACATATGTAAGAAAGTATGGCTGGATTGTTGTGGTTTTCAGTTGATGATACAAGTACTTCTATGATCATACACTTCTTTATACCTTTTGGAGTAAAGTTATAACAGAAGAATATTTCTACATACTGGAAAGGAGTACAAATAGAAAAGTAGTGCACAATGTACCACAGAATAGAGGCAGGCATTCTTTTCACCTTCACCATCAGAAAATAGATTTTGCAGTAGAAATCTTGCTTTATAGTTTTAGTTTTAATCTGAGATGATGTTTTCCTTGAAGTGTTTGTTTCAATTTTGATCATTGTTTGGACAATACAGTATAGTTCAGGCATTATTGTGGAAGTTCATTAGTTTGAATAACTTGAAGGGAGGAAGGAGTATATTCATACCTCAAAGGGATTTCACACAAGGTTTAATTGCTGTTGTTGTTACTGTACTGTTATTTTGAGAGTACAGAAACATACCTATTGAGTTTGAATATGTTTAGGAAATGTGATTCCACTAGAATCTTTAGAATATAACTACTGCAATGAATATTTATTCACTGCTTCTGACCTGTTCTATTATGCATGAGCACAGTAGTGACTAATGAGGCTAACCTTTTCCCTATTATCGCCATTAAACGATTATTAGGGTTGCACAGAGCTAGCTATATTATCTTAAGTTGTTTCCTCTACCTGAGTTGTAGAGAACTAACCTTGTTATTTAAAGACGATCTTTTTCTTGTGTCGTCAACAATGTTTGGAATGACGTTTTTTGGCAACCTCCACGTTGGGCCAGTGCACTGGCCACCCCGCCATCTTGATTGGCACTGGTGAAAGGCGTTTACACACCTTTGTGGGACACCTAGGCGTTGAAAAGCGCTAGGCGGGCCAATTTGGCAAGCTCACGGTTCTGTCTACTAATTTTAAAATTAATAGAAGCGGGTCGGGTTGGAAGCGAGTACGGGTAAGTTGCATATAAAAAAAACCACCTTATCTTTTAATCCTCTCACCTTGTCACCCGATCCCGTGACTAGAAAATCCTAAAGCCCTCTTTTTCTTCCTCTCCGGCTCTCCTTTCCATGGTTGGCTGCAACAAAGGCCTCTCTAGATTCTCCTTTCTCGAGCAACTGGAGTGGAGGTTGGCCTCGTGTAACATCATGGAGGCCATGGTCATGCACCGACGTGGACGCCATGAACACGACAAGCTAAACCCTCTTTTCTTCAATGGAGCAAGCACGACATGGAGCGAACACAGTTTTCTATCGCCTTCTTTCTCCTATTCACTAAATGGAAGTTATGTTCCTCTTCAATTGGAACATGGCTTGCCTTACGTCTTTACATGAGACTGCTAAAGGGAAGAGAACTGATTGTCGTCTATGATACATAACACTTTTTTTAATGAAATTCACCCTCTTCAATGGCATTCCTTATGTCACAAGGAAAAAAGCATGGAGTGATGGACAAAGTGAACACGTGCTGGATAGATGTTCCTCTCTTAGTGGAGTGCGATAGATGGAGTTTTTGTTTTTGTTTTGTTTTTTTAAAGATGATATTATATATATATATTGTGTGTAATTATTTTTAATTTTTTATATATTAAAAATGCTAAACTGTCTTGGCACTCGACTTCTGCCCAGGCGCTAGGCAGTGGGATGACTGCCCACCATCTGCGGCCGCCTTTCAATATATTGGTCATTAGATCTATTGCCTTTCAATATACTGGTCATCAGATCTATTGCTTATATGCATTTTATGCTTATACTTTCCTATTTGTACACGTGTTTAGTAATTCTTTCCTTGTGCAGAAATTCAGATTGTATTTAAAGAGATTAAATGGAGTAGCTCAGCACCATACTGGACTTTCTAACTCGTTCTGTGGATCTTCTTCAAATGTAAAAGGGAATCCAGTGGGAAGACTTGATTTTCAGGCTCTGGCTGCATCTGGCCAAATCCCTCCACAAACCCTTGCTGCCCTGCAAGATGAGCTTCTAGGTCGACCTTCAGGCAGTCTAGTAATTCCAGACCAGTCATCTCTGCAAACTTCAGCTCAAGGGGTCAAGTGTGATTCTATAGAAAGAGAAATAGCATTCAATCAGCCTCTGTTGAAACCCCAGAATAACATATCCCGGCAATTCCCTCAATCTAGTATAGCTTTTGGGGTTATGCCTTCTTCTTTTCCAACGTGGTCCTGTAATGACCTTGCTGTTTCAGAGTCTGCTAGAAATCTTGGAGGGATAAATAAATCCAGAAATGGAAACCCGCTGGTCCAAATGTTTCACCAGCAGCAGCTAAATCATGCCCTAGCAGAATCCCATAACACATCTAGTGTGCAGCCTTCTTGTCTGGTTGTTCCCTCTCAGACATTAAATACTCTCCGGGTAGGCGAGAATCCTATGCTCATCAATCAAACTTCCTTGGTATTAGCCCCTCAGTCACCAACCAGTTTTCAATCAGTAAATGCTCCTACTTCCATTAATCAAGATTCTGTTCTTGTCCCTTCTCAATTGTCAACCAGTTTACAAGGAGGGAGTAGTTGTGGCATCATAAATCAGAACTCGATAATGGTCCCCTCTCAGTCATTTCTCAGTCTGCAGGAAGGTGGTTTACTAAGTCAGAATTCTACTCTGGCCCCTTCTCAATCATTGACCGATTTTCATCAGGTAGAGAGTAGTCCTCTCTTCAATCAGAGCACTCCAGTAGTCTCCTCTCAACTGTCCACCAGTTTTCAGGCAGAGAAGCATCCTACGCCACTTGGCCAGCTCTCCATGTATAACAGCGGAAATACCCTGGATTACAACTTACTTTCGTCTCAGTCAAAGAATGTCCGACTTGGTACTGGGCAAGTCATAGATGAAGGCTTCAGAAACAACAGTGTGACAAATAGCTACTCAATTCCCAGATTAGTTTCTTCTCCAGCATCATCTTGTCCTGATGGCTCAACAGGTCAGCACATGCAGATTTCTGATGGGAATATTCTTGCTAATGGACCACCTTATCTTTTGCCTAACTCATGCGATATCCAAAGATCTGGTTCACTTTTAAGGAAATTTCCTGATCAAGGGCAAGGGAGAAATCTTGGTTTTGTTGGTAAAGGAACTTGCCTTCCCAGCCGCTTCCTTGTGGATGACATTGAATCTCCTACCAACATCTCGAGTCAAATTCATGCTGGCACTGATGATGGTGGAGAAACAGCAGACCACGATAATTTTGGATTCAACAGACAAATCTAAAGTGGGGGTTTAGTGCTTCACATGTTGGCCATGCTCATTGTAAGTAGGTAATGCAACAATCTCCAATATGTTACATCTCATTTTTCATATAAAGGGAAGAATTGCTTTTATTGTAGGACTGGCTCTCTACTTCAATAAGCTGCCTGTTCCTTTTAATCTTTCACCTGAAGTGATCCATGTTGTTTTTTCTCTGGTTTAGAATGATAATTGATTAATTTTCTCTCATTAATTCTTTTTCATGGAAGAGCCAAAACTCCAGATACTTAGTACTCAAGGCTTGGTTGTTTTTATTGTCCTCTTCCATTTTTTTCGTGGATAAATATATACATGATGGATTATCTATCCTACAAAGACCTTTTCTCCTTTGAAAGGAAAAGGTAGTCGCCTTTGTACATCGCCTCTTGACATTTATATCAGCTTAAACATATTGACTTGAACAGTCAAATGTCTGCCGACAGACCCCATTAGGCTGTCTTATCTGTTTTATTTCTTTAAGGTCAGATCAAGGCTGTTCAGACTTCAGATGACTTTGTTCCTTTTATGAAAGGGAGGGAATTCTATGATTCAGGCAAACTCAGGAAGGTTAGATGTGAATTTGTGTCACTGGTATCATACTTGTATGATTTGATGAGCTTTTGGAGTTTCAGCATGATCTGTGACCTAACCTTTTGCAGAAATGCCATTGCCACATTTCTAGAGTGTCATTTTAGTATTTTCTGCATTTAAAACTTCAAGATCTGCGGCATGGTATGACCTTTGGATTTTGGCAAACAACTTTGGAGTTTGAAATGATCTTGTTATCTTGTATAGCACAAGTCAACTCTATGTGATGCTCTGAATAATTGAATAATGTCGGTTGTTTTTGTTAGGCATATGCTCTGTTATCTGGACTTGAAAAGTTTAGTCATTCTAACAGGTGGATTTGTTTTGCAGGTTACCATGATTCTTCATAGAAAATGCAGTTTTCTTTTTCTCTCTTCCCTTCCCAACACCCCAACAAAACTCGTCAGCCACCCTGTGTCTGTCTTCTAGGTTAGATGTCCTGCTTGATTTAAATTTAATCACTCTATGGGACTTGTTTTTATCAAATCTGCTTTAGGATAAAGTTTGTGAATGGAAAAATATTTCTCATTTAATTGTTTATAGTTTCTGGAGACAAGCCCCATTTAGGCTGTGGTAATTTTGTTTCTTAAACACTGATTTAGTATAATGATATTAAATTCTTGTTTACTTTTTTATGTTCATACAAAACAGTGTAAATGATGAGGGTAAAAAGCTGAAAGCTTAATTTTTCTGGTTTTCAAAGCAGTGACATAAATTTTCCTCAACCTGGAGGCATCTATGGTGAAAATAAGAAGAATATTTCTTGTTTCCTGCTTTGTACCAGTTCAGAACTTATTTGAGTTGATGCTTTCCGACAGCTTCAGAACCCTGTCTTTAGGTTCTGTATCTTTTTCCACCAACTTAAATAAGATGCTGAGCAGAAGCTTTGCTTGAAGTTGTTTCTCAATTTAGTTCCTGGATAAATTGTACACAATTTATTCTGAGATTATGCATTGCTTCATGTAGTAGCCTCCTAATGAGAAGTAAGCCAAGTGATGCCATGCAAATATTTAGGAAAACCTCTGAAAATTAGATACAAATACGAGAACCATACTCTTAACAGTCTCTCTATATCCCTCTATCTCATATCCATCACAATCAATGAATCAGTTTCTTTTCCCAGAAAATGTACCCTAAATGATGATAAAATGCAAAACCTTGTTAAGATATCAGTAAGTACTCAAATGTTCACAAGTTTAAGAACAGGGCACATGCTGCACAGCCTAAAGAATGGAATCAACATTCCACCTACCAATCATTAGACCAACTCCTCTTAAAAAAGCTGCCCATGCTACGTGTAATCAATGACTCGACTGCAGGCAAGTTGCAACGATTAACGAAACTCATTAAGAGAAAGATCTCTAGCCTTCTTTTATCTGGAAGTAACGTCTAATGTCGTAATTCTTGCGACGCGGACACACTAACAAATGTCTATGTAGAGAGTAGTCGTGCCTGCACTGCTGGAACCACCCACCCACCAATTGTTTCTCGCATAGTTTACATTGGGCTTTTGCGTCAATTACTTGGCCATTCGCGTCTCGGATTTTAATCCGATCAAAATGGTCCCAAACAACGGATCTGCTCCTTTTCCTTGTGGGCTCTCTCAGAGCCGAAGTAACTTCTGGAGGAGAGGATTCACGATCGTCGTCTTCGTCTTTAGAACAAGAACCCATTTAAACCCCCCCACCCCCAAACAAATATTCGATAATAGATAAGTTAGAAGAAGTAGATGGGGGGGGGGGGGGGGGGGGTATGTGTAAGTATTGATGGAGGAAAAAGAAAATTGAGAATGATTTTTGAGACATAGGGTTTTATTTATAGACAAAGGATGGGATGGAAAAGACGAAACTGCCCCTGATTGTTAGCCGTTTGTTTCTGTTGGTTGAGGACAAATATTGGATTTCGTAGCATTTTGACTGATTTACCCCCACTGTAACAAGTACTGAGGGGGGCATTTGCGTCCAAACAAACCATTTGGTATCCGGCTGGGCTTAAAAGTTCAGAGTCGGGCCGGGCTTAGGCCCGACCCGTAAAGGCCCGAGGTTGACCGGATAAGCTTGTTTCGTTCGCCTTTAGTCCTTTACCTTATCCCTCTCAAAACCCTAGGTTTTGTGTTGGATTCGTTGGGGTTTCCGATCACCTCTGCAAGCTCTTAGGTAGGTTTGTTTACTTGGGAAAGCCTTACATCTTTGTGAACGCAATTTTATTTCGATTTGATGCAAAATTTTGCGGCTTTTGTGTTGGAATCGTGGAACCCAGACATGGGTTGTTCGTTTTTATATCTGTACACTACTTGTGGAATTGGAAGAAGGAAGGAAGTGGAATTCGTTTACTAACCTACTTTTCTATTGTAAACTGGAAATTATTGGGGCTAATGAACATCTGGAGCTGGATTTATGGCTGCGGTTAGAGTTTTCTATGGCGAATTTTCCTTTTTAGCAGTCGTTTTAGAAGTTCGTTTGTGTGAAAAAAAAAAAATACAAATAATGTAGCACTGGAATAATCTCAATTGAGATAGCCAAATAGAACTTCGAATAATTACTATCGCCTATTCGCATCAGCTAATGTAATGTATTTTCCTGCAATCAATTTTTAGTTGCTAGTGCGAACTATTTTTTGTTTACTAGGTTCTAACTAGTATTTTATTTTCCTTCAATTGCTGCTATGTAATTAAGAATATAGCAGTATGTCTTCTCCATTAGCTCGTGAATGGGTAGGGATACAGCAGTTTCCACCTGCGACGCAAAGTAAATTGCATGAAATATTGGGAAAGCTGAAGGAAGAGGTCTGTTCCATAAAATTTATTTCTTTACCTTTTCTGGTGAAATGCGCATTCCCTTATATTATCTTTTTTTTGTTTCTGATAGAATGTGAGCACATTGACAATTCTGGTGATGGGGAAAGGAGGTGTGGGGAAGTCCTCTACTGTTAACTCTATAATAGGGGAGAGGGTGGCTGCTGTCAGTGCTTTCCAGGTTTTCTAACTTCTATCTACTTGGTCTTAACTGTCCTGCTAAAATGGTTGATACTTATAAAAGTATGTTTGGCAGTCTGAAGGGTTGAGACCTATGATGTGCTCACGAATGAGGGCAGGGTTCACTTTGAACATCATCGACACTCCAGGGCTTGTTGAAGGTGGATACGTCAATGAACAAGCTCTTGAGATCATTAAACAGTGAGTATCAGTTCATACATATATTGACAGCAATAGGAACTTAGTTTGAGTGAATTTGCTTATGCTTTTCAATGATCTGAGACACTCAGTACACTTTGGGGTTTAAGCAGGCTGTTTTAGTTTTTTAAGTATTTTGTTGGGCCAACTACTTTTTAATAGAAATTCTACCGCATTGCATAATTCTTTTTTCTGGAAAAACTGGTGAAGAAAATTAGAATACCTGCTCTCTTTCTGCTCTTCTCTTTCTTACTACATTTAGATAAGGCCATCTCAACTCTCTTGCTTGTTTATGAGGTTTCCGTAAGTGCTAACTATTTTACTTTCCTTTCTTTTATTTTTTTCCTTCTGTTCTAAACTTACAAGTGTGTTTATCTATTGGCCTTTTTTGGCTCATGCTTTAGATTCATTAGTTGAGAGCTAATCTTCTGTTCCTTGGTGTGCCAGGTATCTTTTGAACAAGACCATTGATGTTCTCCTCTACGTGGATCGGTTGGATGCATATAGGGTTGATAGTTTGGATAGACAAGTTATTAGAGCCATCACGGACTCATTTGGTAAAGGTATCTGGCAGCGAGCTTTGGTTGTATTAACCCATGGTCAGTTATCTCCACCAGATGGACTAAATTATGATGACTTTGTTGCAAAACGATCGGATGCACTTTTGAAGTACATTCGTTTGGGTGCTCGTCTTAGGAAACAAGAGCCTCAGGTACTGCATCTAGTCCGTTTGTTATGGTATATTCATTTTTCTTGTTTAAGTGTCTCAAGGTTGTTTCATTTATCCTGCTTCAATGCAAAAGACATTGAATGTTTAGAGTTCTGTATTTTCACAATTAATGTTTAAGTAAATTCTTATATGTAAGACAAATACATATTCTGTATAGTCACTGGAAAATCTCTAGCTTTTTTAGAAAAAATAAAAAGGGATGATTGCGTTACTTTCCGACAATTTCATAATTATGAATTCCTTATCTGATGTAGTATAAGCTTTGTTTTTGTTTTTTTGGCCACTGCATAATTGTTCCTTTTTGTGATAGTGCACAGTGCAAGATCCAATGTTGTTGTCACACATGGACTAATGCCTAAAATATGGCTTAACTGTTGCATGTTGTTCTATTGTTGAAGTGTTGCCTCTCCAATTTGTTGCTTAACATACTAAAATTTCCTCATTCATTTCTACTTTTATTATTACCTCACATGAGTATGTGGAGACTTTAATCTTGCTAAATGCTGGTGTCTGGATAAATATATAGCTTGTTTTAGAGAAATGAGCTGGATAATGTGTACTATAAAAGCTTCTTAACCTCCCCTCTGATGAACTAATTTGTATTATAAGATTAAGGCAAGCATAGGAAGACCAGCTTTTAGTACCGAGTCCTGCATCTCGACAAGACTAGTTCCTTGACTAACAGCAGAGGAATATGGTTCTTTATCTCCTGTACATTTCATTAATATAGAGCTTATAGAGTAGACATGGTTGTATGTTGTAACTTGGTTTTCATGTGGATTGCATAAGTACTTGCACACCATTTGATACTAATGCCTGGTCATCATAGGAATCTTGCTTACCTGTGGTACTGGTTGAGAACAGTGGCAGATGCAAGACTAACGACAATGGGGAAAAGGTTTATTCGTCTCTAATCATTCTTGCTCCTAGTTCTAGGTCACCTTTGGGAATTTACAACATAATCTTGATCTGTGGATACAGATTCTCCCTGATGGTACTCCATGGATTCCGAACTTAGTGAAAGAAATCACGGCTGTTATTTCAAATGGCAGCAAACCCATCGTAGTTGATCAGAAATTGATTGACGGCCCCAACCCAAACAACAGGGGAAAGTTCTTTATACCGCTTATCTTAGCTTTTCAGGTCAGCTTTCTACATACTGAGCAATTTAATTGAAATTTTAGTGAAAGCTCCACATGCTGAGAAAAATCTTCTTTTATCTATACTGATTTTTTTTTCTCCATTTTCAGTACTTTTTTGTGGTAAAACGGATCCAAGGAGCCATAAAGAATGACATTTCGAAGGAAAGCAAGCCTCTATGGGAGCTACGTGACATGGGTTTGGCTGATCGCAAATTTTAACATTTCAAAGCTGCTGTTCTTGCTTCTTCTTTTTTTCCTTTTATCTCCGGCAATCTCGTAAACTTTTGTTGTTCAAACGGGTATTATCTCTTCTTGAGGGCATCGATTAGTGTTATTCTTCCATACAACTGGTTGCTTCAGTAATGAAGGGTAAAGCTCCGTATATGTTTGCCTCCCAGGCCATGAAGTAACTGAGTTAGTAAAGCGGCTGATTTCTCTTCTGTTGTGTGTAGTATTCTGCAAATGCTTTCGGACATCTATGGGTTATAGCTGGCTATAACTATTCAGTAAACTGAAGAATTTGCTTGCTTTTTTTGTTGTTATTCTTGTACTCTTGAGTTTCCAAAGCATTTTGTATTACAAAGGTAAGCAGTCTGGAGTGGCTGAAAAGTTCAGTTATGGAGGAGGGGAGTTGGGCATTCATGCATTGCCTCAAGAGCTTCAATCATGGATGGGCTGCGCTGCAAAACTCTGGCTCTTTGGTGATTATCATCAAGCTTTCGTCAATGTCCGGTCACTCTCGTCTCCATTCTTGCCAAGGGGGTTTCCTAGCAGGTGGTCCAGTTGCATTAGACTCTGTACAAGTTCCTCGCACTCCTTTGACCTTTTTATTTTTTATTCATCCTTGTTGTTGATCTTTTAGTGAGGATGCCGAGAAGAGCTAATGCTGTTCGAGTTGGTGGCAGGCTTGCTCTCCAACTTGGACAAGTCCTGTCTCTTATCCATCTCGGTGGCCGATTCTGAGGAGGAAGCTCCCTACTGGACTGGCATTTCGGTTGCTTTGTGAATCGAACACTAGTTAAAAGAGTTTTCTTAGCCGTTCTCTCCTAATTTCTTTTCGTCTTTTGGGCCTCAACTAAGATGATCTCCCGCATTGACTCCATTAAGAGGGCCTTGGGTTTCACTGTAGGTTGGCGTGGTCCACGGTTTGTCTGACGGGTGGGCTGGATGTTCCTAATTTGTGATCCTTCAACCTTTCCCTTAGGGAAATGGAGGTGGAAGCTGCTGGGGTTGGGGGAAGTGATGATGCACCTCTATTATAGGAGGAGATGTTGTTTTATTATTGATCATTCATGAGCCTGGAAGTCTGAATATGAATTAGACAAATGACTAATCCTTCTTTAATATAGACATTTAGATCTCACTAAACTTTATTTAAATTGATAGTTTAAGCTTTAAGTTATATGTGTTATTAAATAATTAGTTTGAACTAGGCTGCCGTAAGTTAACTACACTGTCAAACTATCAATTAAATTGAGCCGTTAAGTTAAGTCTCTAAAATACCAAATTATTAAATAAACTCCTGGTTGGACAAATGGTCAGAAGGAGGAGTTCTAATAAGCCGGTTCCCTAGAGCATTCCTCTCCTCCCAACAATATGGACTCATGCCTATCTGAGATCTCTTTCCTGGGGCACCCTAGAAGATTGCAGGCTTTTGCAAGCTTTGAGTGAGTCTCCCTCTTTGATTTCCTAGACCCCCTCTCCCTCCCTCCCTCCTCTCCCTCCCTCCTCTCCCTCCTCTGCTCGCTGACAAGGGAGGGAGGACTATATATTTTTCTTGGAGGGGAGAATTTATCTCTTTGCTGGTGGATGCCAAGTAATCATAAAGATGGCTTAAATTGGAGACGTGAGAAAGAGACCTCATGAGTTCATTAATTGAAAATAATTCATACCTGCTGTGAAAGAAAGTTACTAGGCGAATTACTCACAGTTTGACAACTATGTAAACGGCTTAAACTTCTCTCTAATGTTTGCACCTACAAATTGATGAACCCACTAATTTCTTGCACTACTTTCTTCTTGTATATATAAATAAATGCCTGCTCAAATTATAATTTATCCAAGAAGAAAAAAAGAAGTTAAAAGAGAAAATAAAAAAAAGGGAATAATATGGAAATAATCTAGCAAAACACCCTCAAATTTAATGAAAAAATTGATGCTGCCTATCGCACGAAGTTACTTACCAAAGAGAGCAAATTTTAAAATGTAGTAATACAATTCTACACCACAAAACTTCCAAATACTAAAACATAACTAGCCTTAGTCCACTTTTCTATTAAAAAACAGAAAAAGAAAAAGAAAATACAAACATAAAAAAAAACAAAGTCTCCTAATAGTTAAGGAACGCGAATCTGCCCTCTGAAATGATTATGCGCCGCGAGATTACCGGCAATCCCTTGATCTTTGTCTTTGATGTCTTCTTCTTCTTCATCTTCATCCCTCGATAATTGAAGGCAATCCAGGAGGCTCTTCAAAAGGGGAGAAAAAACAACTATGGCATCAACCAACTCAAGAACTTTGTGTAATCCTGAGTTCTGGGCCATCATTAGATCTTTGCAAATGCTTAGCTCTATGAAGCTTGGAAGAAGAATATATATATATATATATACATGAGTCAACCAGTAAGTCATCACTCTTGCCTCTAATACTTGAGCTGCAAGCCTCTCTAAAGCTTCTACTTTTCTCCTCTCTCTCGCCGTCTCTTTGGAATATAAGCGCTAAGTGGTCCATATATTCCAAATCCTAAATATCATAGCAGAGCTTTTTCAGTTCATCAAAATGTAATTTTTGACCCTTTCTTTGAATATAACGTTGATGAATTAATATTCTTGTGAATTGGATAAAGTTTCGAACTTTATGCAACCAATGGAACTATGCCGCATACCAATTTTCTTATAAATCGTTTCAAACTTTATGCATCTACGTCTATCTTTTAGAAATTTGACAGCAACTTCCAAAAATGAGGTGATCGTCCACTAAGGCAAGGTTGGATACCAACTCTCATAGATAAGCATTATCTTTTTGTGAGTGCCTTTGACGGGCAATAGTAACCTGAGTTGGTGGATTCGCAAACTATTCCATTGGTTGAGATTAAAAGAGTTAAATTTTTTTTTAAAAAAAATGTTCTTAAATCAATGGGTTTATGATATAACACGGTTCATATTGCCTCAACTCGTAATATTGGGTTTATTGGGATGAGCCTATTTATCTAGTTGATTTTTATTGAAGAAATAAAATGATTTTTGTCGGGGGGCTTTCGCACGCAAAGACCGCGTTCGAACGGGCTATGTAAACGTCTGCACGCGTTTACAAAAACAGAGAACGCAAATTATGCGTTTGAATACCTACATACGTTTGTAATAACAGAGAAATGTAATTCTGCACCGCGACAAAAATTGTTGCTTTGTTAAAAAATTTTAACTTAATTGATGGGTCCATAGGGTGAGCCTCTATAAATATGTAGAGAAAATTCTAATTGGAATTTATCTGATAATTGAAAACGACATTGTGCCTTTATCTCCTTCTCTTCTTGCTCTAGCCATTGGCATCCTCTCCCACCTCCTTTCTTCTACCGCCCAAGTCTTTGGTCGGCTTGCTTTTTAATCCGTCTCTTCTATAACAACTTCTTCTATTTCACACTAAAGAAGCAATATAACATCTATCTAGCCATTGAAGGGCTATTAAGTTAGGGTTTATCTGACCTTCGACCACTGTTCGGCTGATATCTTAAGATCTAGTCAATCAAACCCTAGGATGTTGAATTTGTTGGAAAGCTCTTTTTAAGGACGACAACATATCCAAAATTCAAAAAGATTCATCAGTTAGATTATTCATAGTTTCCATCAGTTAGATTATTCGTAGTTTCCTTCAAAAGTCATATCCTTAATTGAGTCTAGAATTGTTATGGATCAGAAGATCAAGTCGGTTTGTAACAACTTATCGGGCAAAAGAAAGTTCATGAATGTATATAAATGATAGTTGAGAGACAGATTAATTATGCAAATCTAACTACTTCTACTATTGCACTTGTTTTAATAGTCCCTCTTATTTATTTTCTTCTAATTTTATGTAACACTTTAATCTCATCAATAAACTAATATTTTTACTCTTGATGGCGTAAATGAGAATTGATTTTTTTTTTGTCCTATTTTTTAAATAAATTAATTCTTAGAGCTAAAATTGTGGTATTGAGGAGATTCTAATTAAGGGATCAAATGTTACAAAACATAAACGAGAGTGTGCTAATAATTTATTAGAGGTCTAGATGTAAGTATACCTAAAAGAAAATATATCAATTCACCTAGACCATCTTCTCCATTTCAAACTAAAATCTAGACTATATTAAAATTTTCAGACCTCCTAAAATATGACTAGGTAGTATATTACTTTCTTAAAATTTAGGCCATAAGATTAATAACTTGATACACATGTTATTTCATAATAAAAAATTTAATGGATAATTAACATAATATATATTTCAGAGATTTAGTTGAAAGATAGATTAATATGTCATAAAAAATAAATAAGAAGATTTATATAAAACTAAGCAGGATTTTAGTATAATTATCTCTACTAACAATCAACACCATTTATTAGTTCGCCATGAGAGAATTGGTGTTAGTTGTAGATAGTTCCTGAAGCAAATTATAATTAGTTTAGGTTTTAACTTCGCCTTAAAATTAAGGAGTATTACTATTCATCAATCGGATGACGTGGCATCAAGATGTCAAGACGATCACCTTTTGGGACTAAGCACGTGGCTTGCGCACGACGCCGAGGATTCCGATGCTGACGTGGTCTAACAAACTCTCTCCTTTCCCCTGGGCCCATAGTGTATATATATATATAGAGAGAGAGAGAGTGCGTGAACCCAAGCAGTTATACTCCGCTCCTCCTCCTAGGTGTGGAGTTGTGCTTACTTCCTCACTTCTCCCCCACTCTTCGTCTTCTTCTTCTTCTCTCTCTAGATCAATCTCAATCTTGCTCCAATGCTAGCCGCCCACCCTAATCTGATCTCCGATCGGCCTCTTTCGGGAAGAAAGAGGCCGATCGGCGAGGCGTCCCGTGCCACCAAGCTCCGATCCAAGATCCCTCGACGGAGACGGATCCCTCTCTTCCCGAAATGTAAAGGAGCCTCTAGTGCTGATGATAATTTCAACGTGGCGGAGGAGCCGGCTGAGTCGTCCTCCTCCTGCCTCTGCAGCGAGATCTCGACAGGCTCCAGATCGGAGAATCCGAATTTTCAGTGGGCTTCTTCTCGCCCGAGGAAGGTGAATGATGCGGCGATATTGATCTCCGGTTCAGGTGAGTTCCGCCGGATCACCAGGTCGTTCTCCAGGAAACAGGCGGAGATCGCGAAGAGGTTGAGGAAAGAAGAGAATACGAGCAACTCGGCGGTGGAGATCGCCGGTTCCGATGTCTCAGAGGTTGTTGGAGGATTTCCTAATGGAAATTTTGGTAAGAAAGGTAAGGAGATGGAGAGATTTCTAGAGATCTCGGAGTCGTCGTGTCTGGAGTCCATATCCGATGCGAAGGCCACGAGGATCCCCAATTCCATTCGCGATCTCGATCTCGACTCCGATCTCGCGTGCTCGGAGCAGTTCTCAGATGACGAGAGCTCGAACGACTCGACGAGCAACGAGAAGACGCTCCCGGAGTACGAGGCGGAGCTCTTCCAGCCATGCTTGGAGGAGGACGACTTCTCCGACAACTCTCTCGTCGTCTCCTCCTGCTCTTCCGACTTCTCCGACCGGTCACGTGAGGCATCCGCCGCCCCGTCCGCGACCTTCTCCCTCATCCTCGAGCTCGCTCAGCACTTCATGCGATCCACCGGTCGCGAGAATCCCAATGCGGCGGTAGTATCGCAAGATGAGTGCTCGCAGGAATTCACCGTAAGATCGAAATCGCTAGATCTCTAATTTCGATCGATTTATTTGAGAATATAATTAGTTTTTATTGCTCAGGTGATGAGGTTTGAAGAGGAGGACGAGGAGAGCTACAAGAGATTCCGGAGCAGAGAGAAGAAGGAGGCTTGGGTATACGACTACGGCGAGGAGTACGGCTCAATGACGGAGGACAGCCGTCTGATTTTTGAGCAGCGGCTTGTGATGGTCAACTGGATGGTGGAGGTACGTCTATAGACCGACATTTACCATTTTCCTCCTTTGTACTTTCCCTATCTTGCCGGCACAGTACTCCTGCTCTGCCGAAACCCAGAATTGCGAGTCTGAGAGAACTCCACGGTTGAGATCAATTGCCTGCATTTCCCGTTGCATGAACTTTGATACATTCGTGAGACTGACAGCCTTTAATTGGCTACCATAGTTTAAAAATCTTAAGGAGCTGATAGCCAATTAGGGGCTGCCAAATTCTTCTATGCAGGAAATTCCTACAGTCAGGGTTGGTAGACGAGCTGCTTCTACGCGAGCTTGTAAATTGTAATCGGCAGATTATCCTCTTTATTCGAGGAAGGTACATTTAAATAAATAAAAAAATCGAGGAAGGTTCACGAGTATAGCTTTATGCGAGCCTTCGCAGTTCCTATATACTTTTCTCGAGTCGCCTGCTCGATTGCCTCCTAACGATTCATACGGTAGTAGAGTTGGAGTGGACAACTTACTTCCTTAACATAAAAAAAAAATCCCAATAACGAGGTATTAACCGCCCGCTTTGCATACAGCACTGGAATGTTCGTCCAAAATTCCGGTGCTGTCCTCGACTCCTCGTGCTTGGGACTGTAATTTGTTAATGGATGGATGGATAGCTCGATTATTGATCTCGAGGGTCAGTCTAATGATGGTTGTTTGGTTTTGACTGTTGTGGGCTGGCAGCATTGCAAGGCGGTGGAGCTCCAAGACGAGACGCTTTTCTTGGGAGTGGGATTACTTGACCGGTTCCTGAGCAGAGGATACTTCAAGAGCGTGAAGAATCTGCAATTGCTGGGCATATCATGCATCACTCTCGCCACCAGGATTGAGGAGAACCAACCCTATAACAGGCAAGTTTCCTTCAATGCACTAATGAAGACTACCCGTCCTCTAATCTCATTTCTTCTCATACCTCTCTCTCTCTACAATAATAGGAATACAGCAAATTGCCCCAAATCTCCCTTTTTTACTTAATAATTAGCTTAGTTCTACATGTGCTATCAGCATACGGCAGCGGACCTTCAAAGTGGGGAACAACGCATACAGCAGGAGCGAAGTAGTAGCCATGGAGTGGGTGGTGCAAGAGGTCCTCAACTTCCAATGCTTCCTCCCCACAATCCACAACTTCATCTGGTAACCGATAATCTAGACCTAGGTTAATCTTGTCCGATGGGCCTAGTTTAATTTGAAGGGAGTGTTTGTATTCTGCCATTATGGTAGGTTTTATCTCAAGGCCGCAAGAGCGAACGCCGAAGTGGAGGACCTGTCGAGATCCTTGGCCGTCCTATCCCTTCTTGACCACGAGAGGCTGGCCTTCTGGCCTTCCACCGTAGCAGCCGGCTTAGTCATCCTTGCTTGCCTTGCTACCAACCACGACTCTTCATGCCATATGGTCATGGAGGTACTACTCTTATTTAAACATCTACGCTTACAGGTGTCCATCTTAGTAGAGTAAAAAAACATACTATTGATGGATAAATCCGACGGTCATATGCTTAAGTACGTAATAAAAGGAAGGAACAATTTTTTTTTTAAGTGAGAACTAATCTTAGTATTAAAAATTAATCAGAGCACGTCCTACAATTTTGCAGACGCACGTGCGTACTAAAAATGATGATCTACCTGAATGCATAAAGGTTTTATTATTTTATTTTCTCTCTATCTCCGTCTCTCTCAATTCTATATCATTTCCTTACATCGGAGTAGCTTAAGTAGCATTGAAGGATATTTCTTGCAGAGCCTTGAGTGGTTGATTAAGTATGCGTGTTAGCACTCGGACGTCGGCTTGCACTTGCTTGAATACAGATCAGGTATAGCTTTAACCATTGAATTAGACATGTATCAAAAGTTTTTTTCCCCCAATTCCAATCGATTCCATTACTATGCCAAATGTAAGGTTAGAACGTAAAGGTGAGCATCATGTACTTACCATAACAAATGAACTTTTTCTTTTTGTTATAATTTGTTGTTAACAAAAGCTGATGTAGCATAATATGTCATTCTTTAAGTCCTTCTCATTGAATTTCTAGTGGAACAAAGTGCCAAATATATGATCCAATTAACTTTTCGTGTTTGTCAACCGGCATATATGGGTTTAGAAAACAGCATCTATGAAATATCCTTGCATTTGTAATATTATCGAGGTAAAGGTTGGAAGTACATGCACGCTACGGCTGGTAGGCTAGCTATAGTTCATAACTCTCTTACCATTGGTTGTGAATCACATATAGGCTCCACCTCCGTGTTAATATCTTGATGCGTAGTAAAATCTGTCCCTGGGTCGTTTATGGGGCCCGATGGGCGATTGTAGTAGTTGTACTCCCGCAATTGTTGGAGAACACCTGCGCTAATCATGTGCAGCAAAGCATAGTAAGTCCAAGTGAGCTTTCACAAGAACCGAGAAAAGTTTGTTAATAGTAGAAGAGATGTCCCACAAAATTTTGACCCAAATTGTGCTGTAGATTTTAAGTAATGAAAAGCTTTTCGATATTAAATTGTCCACGAAAGAATAAAAGCATTGCACACACCCAAAGCATCTACTTTGGTTTCCTTAAGCAACCCCTTCGGCTTGTGCTTGCGGTGTAGCATCAGAGGGTTAGCTCCTACTATCCATAAATAAAAGGGAAATAAAGGAGAAAAAAATAGAACTCTGATTAGCGCTTAGACATTGTAATTCGTTGGAGTATCAGATCCTAATCAGTACTCAAAACATGCATTCAAATACACTTACTATGTTGCACTCCTCCCGAAGTACGTTAGTTTAGTGAAAAGAAGCCCATCCCAGTAAGATTTGTATCAACAAAAGTCGAGCTCAGGCAAACGGATTTAACACTTCGAGTCTTCTACATGTTACTAAAGAATTGGCCGTCTGAATTCGATACAACCTTTACAATGTTACCGAATGATATAGATCTGGTCTTTCTTCAGTGCAGTGATACAAAGAATGACGTATATTCAAATGAAAGAACAAATGAACAAGTGAAGGGATACCAGACAAGCATTAGTTCATATAATCTGGAGCTTTTGAACATCCATTGATTCCACCGGAAGAGTTGCAGGCTCCCCTAGGGATGACTCATCAAGGTGGATCTGTGCAAACTCACTCACAATCCCATTCCGCTCCTTCCAGCTGATCTCTTTCTTCTCCTCCTCGGCCTTCCCGACCTTCTCTTTGGTCATCGAGCTCACATCATTGGCCGCCTTGGCCACCATGCCTATCGCACTAGAGAACCACGATGCCCCTGTTGACACATAGCGGTTGCTCATGATGGCTGAGCTTGCAATGCTGGCTGTCTGCTCAGCTGCAGAAATTGCGGACCTTGCAATCTCAGACACCTGAAAGCGCTCATCCACCTCTCTTGCCTTGCTGCTGAAGATGGATGTGCCCATGCTGATCTTCTCACTCAGCCCGATGCGGCTATCTAGAGAAGCAACTGTGGCAGAGGCACTGGATAGGAGCTGATGTTGCTCGTCAAGTAACCTGGCTCTGCTGAGCGCATCCTTGCTGAGGACGAAACCCTTGGCCAGCATGCTACTCACAACATCCTCGGCCTTCTTGACTGCAGATTCGGTAGGCGACACTTCCCCTCTCTTTTGCACCACCAAAGGAAATAAAAAGAAGAAACAATGGAAATCTGAAATAAGTTCAGCCCAATAATTTTAATTTTGATAAGAAACAAGAAGAGGAAACTAACAGTAAACACCTATCCTCACAATATACCTTCTGCTCTCAGGAACTAATATCATAAAAGGTTGTTATCTCAGACTTTCATTTTTCTTTCGTATATCATCTGTTTAGAAGCATAAGAATCTTCCATCTTAGAAAGGTTCTCTGATAAATCTTTGAAGAAAAAATTAACTTTTATTCATCCATAACTCTGTCTATTACAATGATAACAACTAAAACAAGTCTTTACTCTTTAGTACCAACTATTTGAGGGAGCTTATATTGATGCTTTCCCTCCATTTACCTCTATTTAGTGCAAAGTGTTTGTGCAAAATTAAGTTCTACAATGTCTTCTCTTACTACTTCCTACTATGTAAGTTTGGGTTCTCCTCTCCATCACAAGGTAACTTTCTACTTGAATAAAAGCACCCAGCTGTATTAAAGTGCTATATAGAATCCAGTGGACATTGATTAAACATCGTAATCAATTTTTGCGTAAGTTATCCTGCACCACCACTAGCTTCATCTCAGCAAAACTCAACCTCTGCACATGTTTCCTAATTATTCAATTATGTTAGTTCCAAAAAATTTATAGTAAAAGAACATTTTTATTCCTTATATTAAAAGAAATTAACCAAGTAGGCCACCAACTTTTGAGAGGACGTGTGTTTCTGGTTTTTTTGTCATTTGAAATTGCTAATGTGATATAAGAAATATGAAGAAATGATCAGCGGTTACCAGTACTTTTCTGTAGGCTTCAGGAGGCAGCTGGTAATTCTCAACTGGTGTTACAGTGACGGACCGATTAACTATGGTTGCTCCCTGAATCAATAAGATATGATGATAAAAGACTTGGAAATCCCAGATTTACAATGGAAACAACAGAGGCATGAACTGTAAGGCAAATTCTGCATGTGAAAAGAGACATAAAAGCAAGCTAAGTTGCCACATTAGTTGAACTTACTGAAAGAAGCATTGCTGTCTGCGCTCCTTGTGACTCCTTAAAAGTGATGTATGCAACTTTAGACCATTCAGTTTCACTGCTAAATGTGAAGGCAGTTTTTCAGAATCTAATCAATTTATACACACACACACACACACACACGTATATATATATGTATATAAGATACTGAGTAGAAAGGACGATAACCTTTGCATTTCAACATATTCAATGTCTCCTGAAAAGGAAAAGAACTCCCTTATATCCCTTTCAGATGCATCAAGGGAAATATTGCCGACTCTCACTGTTCTTACCTACAAAGGATAAGTACAAGAGCATATTAATTCTCAAACAGGTGTAAATTTTCTTGCTGCACATAAGAAATGAGTTGTCACATGTTGCATATACCATGATAAGTAGCCTAACTAAATCCTAAGAGAACAAATAAATAAAAATAGGGAAACCCCCCTCAAAACATCACAGGGAGAGTTAGGAAAATAAGTAAACAAATGCATAATTAGCTGCAACTTTCTGCTGCACAGTCAGCATGTAGAGTTTAATAAACTTAATCAGTTAAACAAACTCTGACATTTTTTACAATCCAGAAGATATATCTATGTAGACTATCCCACGAGATTGAGTCAGACAGTATAAATTATGCAATATATCAGTTTACGACTACTATAATGAACATGATTTAATAATAATTAAGTAATTAACACATTTGGAACACCGTTAAACCGTAAATATCCCACCAGAATACATGGAATCAAGCCAAAGTATGAAGTACTATTATCATTTTACCACTGTTTCAGATTACAGAACTTCACAGGAACTCTCACCTCTGAAACATCAATTGTCCAATTTGATGTCTTGGTCAATGGAGGATCCATTTCCATCCTCAGAAAGCCCTGGTCCATTGGAACCTGCAATAGAACAAGTTCCTTTAAGGGCCTCATGTGGAAAGTAAGGGAAGAAAAATGGAGAATAATCCAAGTTCGCATACCTTCTTGTTTCACTCAAACTTTTATAACGACATAGTCAATCTTGCTAGTTGCCTCTAATTTTCTAGGATTTACTTAGCAAAACAAAGCCAAGTGGGAAGATTCAGTGGGTAGGAATGCAAGTCTCTTTAACACATAAAAATGGAACAAGCTGAGAGAATCAGAATATAGGTACTACAATAAGAGAATAACTTCTCAAATCTCACCAAAGAGTCCACACTTTGCATCAGCAAATACGTAGAAGCAATGACTTTGTAACAGGAGTCACATTTAGACATTTAAATGCAATGCCACATTCCAGGTGACAGGTTAAGCAAACTAGTTTCACCTGAGCATCCATTTAAATGTTCACTTATTTTGAATGCAACAAAAGTACAACCACCGGTAGTAATTTATAAATTTAGGCAAAGGAGATATACATTCTGAACTTCTATTTATATAATTTTTGGCAGATCATACAGGATAAAGAGAGCAGTCAAACTCGTATTACTCTTATGATGCTTTGCCGTATCTCAGTGTCTAAAAGTGTTTATATTTAGCAAAGTTTCCAGTTCCAGGACTTCATCAGAGACAATGTGCCTTTAACTTTTAAGTGCAGGAGATGGGTAGAAGACCAAAATTTTGAGTAGAATTAGAAAAGATGATTTTCCCCACTTTTTAATCAAAAATTTGGAAAGCAAAAGAAAGTCTTGATAACTGAATTCTGATCTGAAAATTAGAAGAAAAAAAAAACAAAGCAGGCTGGAATAGAATTAGAAAAATAAAACTTAACATTCATGCTGAATTGCACCTTTGACCCTCATCTATGATTCGAACTTGTAAACTCCCAATTATCGACATGTTCTTATTTAATCCTAAAGAATCAGAACGAAATGCAAACAACCCCCAATAATACATCAAACAACCTTTAGCATCGCGATCCAAGAACCCCAATTCCTCCACCCAAGCAAGAATATTCAATTACAAGGAAAAATGAGCAGCATTCGCGATTCCCAGAATATTCAGATCTAACAATCGAAAACTCCTAATCCAAACAAGTCACCAACGACCGACACAACAATGTCATCTAAAGCAGGCAGCAAATTGCAGAACTCGGATCAAGTAACCCTAAATGCTGCAAGGAACAAGGAGAAGAAGAAACCACGACAAAAAAAAAAAAAAAAAAAAAATCCAATGGAAAATTAGGGTTCAGCTAGCTCTCTACTCACCTCCATATCGAAGACTCTCGAAGAGAATTGACGAGATCGGGGAGGAACCGCAGCGATCGAGCTCCGGATTCGACTCAAACGGTCAGAAGAGAGAGAGAGATAGAGAGAGAGAGAGAGAGAGGAATGGAGAATTAGGGGGAATTTGTCGCTAGTACCGTCGTGTCGGCATAATTGTCTTATAACACCAGCGGGAAATTCGAACAATTGCCGGTATTTGGTACGTTAATTTATTCAACTTTCATATTTTGCTAGGAGAATCTCAGGATGTACCACATTTTATATATATATATATAATATTAATATTATTAAGAAGTGTTATGCTAAGAATGCATCGGATAAAGGGTCAGCTATTATTACTTTTTGTTAACAACCTTCAATCTTAGCCTCTAGTTAACTTCAACGTACTTATTATGAATTTTCACTTAAAACAGGTATGAAGTTACATTCAATATCTTTGCTTAACTCCTAAGGTTAAAGTTGACCTAATATTTAGGATATAATTGTAAATAAGGTATCAACTAGGGTGCTAAATGGAAATTTACAAGTCCGATTGCGTGGAATCTAGCTAGACTGCACTATACCACGTCGTCATGACGACTTTTTCTTACTTTAATGTTAACTTTTAATGCAGAGCAAGAACGATCATCGCGCGTTACCAATTAAAAATACTCAAATTCTCAGCTATTTTTTTGAGTATATTTTATTTAAATAATTACACATAGAGTTTTTACGTTGTAATAAATCTAACTTGCTATTAAATTTTTTATTCAAATAATATTTAAAAAAAATCTGGTCTCTTAGATTGGGCCTCTATGATATTGTAATGAATGCTGTGATTAGAAGTCAATTAAGATGGATTTGGATCTCATAATTATTTTCCCTTCCCTTTATTAATGATCAGTTTATAGTTTGACATTTTAAAGTTGATTCATTGATGGATTGAATTCTTTTTTATTTTTTTTTTGTCAGAATAATATCATGGATGGATTTTTTATATATATATATTTATTTCTATGTACTAATTTCTTTCTCATGGAATTTAAATCAAGCTTCGCATGCTCTCCGCACGTGACAAACGCGTTGGGGGTCCGACGAGAGGGAGGGAAGGATGCTTAGGGTCTCGGAGGACGGAAGCCGGAGGAGGGAGGAACACGTGGCGAGCTACCGGCAGCTCGGACGATCCCTTCTCGATCTCCAGCGCGCAGCGGATCGAGTCTTCGCCGCCATTTCCAGAAGAGTAAAAGAATCTAATATAACGAATCTTTTGTTCGCCTTCTATTCCTCCTCAGTTCTCTTCTCTCATCCTTCCTTGGTGGGTTTTGCTCTTCTATCCTTAGACAGCCGAGGAGCGGGATAAGCTGTCCGAGATATCCCAAAGGATTCAATTAGCCAAAGTAAGTACGCGTTCCTTTGATCTTCTTATCGGAGTTTGAATTCTGCGATCTATTTAATTTGCTAATTTTGTTTTAATTTCTAGGCTAAGATTGATACAATATCTCGTTCAGAACAAGCTTTGACGATCATATCACCAGCGCGACATCCGTCGATTTGTAGTACAAACGAAGCATTCCAGCCGCTATTTCGTTACAACCACGAAGAAAATGATGCTGGGTTTCCAGTAGCAAAGTTGTTAGTGAATGGAGGACTGAACAGAGTGTGTACTTTTTATGTTTGTGTGTTCACCGACTGTTATAATTCTGTGTAAGTTTTTATATCTCGAATTATTTGATGATTTGACAGGAATTTGGAATAGATGGCACACTCGAACTCTTTCAATTCTTTTCTGAAGAGAATATTGAGTACCCCTTGAAGGATGATTTTAAGGTAAACAATGAGAATATCTAAGCAATGTCTTAAATGCGTTAAATTTGTACTTTGAGTTCATAGTCAAATCTGAATCTCCATACTTTTTGTTCATGTGGCATGCAGAAATCCGCACAGAATTGCCTTTGAGGATGATTCTTTCTTGTTCAAAAATATAAATGCGTCAAAAAATTTCAGTAACGTCCACTCAAAAGAACTAATATGTTGGTTTTCAGAGGATCCCATTTAGTCATCTGTTTTGTTTAACTAATCTCAGCTATTTCGCCATATTACTATACGATAAAAGATATCTTCCAGAAGATGCTACTTTTTTTGGTTCCCCATATTATCATCTGTTTTATCAACCTACACTTAGTGGATTTTTTTTATAGCACTTTAGCATGAAAATTCTTTTAGAATAACATGATGTCTTTTTGTACCATTCAGGCAAGGGTTAAGCTTGGCCAAACAAAAGATGATATACCTTTGGAGAATTTTTTTGAAACAGCAAGGTATCCTATATCAGTTCACTATTGGTCATTGCCCTACTTCCAGACTATTCTTCTTAGTGTATATGAATGCTCTTGTTGAGTACTTGAGTTCCCTTAATGATTCACAATTCAGTGATTCACATAAGTTAGAAGGTGATAACCAATTTTATATAATATTTATGCATGTATTCATATATGCTATGGATCAACTCTTTTGTTGTTCTTCTACTAATAATCCTTCCTTGAGATTTGACATATAACTATGTAGCTTATGTCTTAGGTGGGTCATTAAGGTCTTTAGAGCATTTCAAATTCCCAGTATGTATGTGGTGTCCTGAGAGGTTCTTTACAGCTAACGCATTCTAGCTTCAGCACAGAGCTGTTATAATTCTTAATATCTATCTTTCCATCTCTCTCTATTTGCTTTTGGATAAGATGGATAATTAATTTCTAATTCTTAAAGTTTAATTGTATTAGAGTGCGGGTTATATGTGAACCTATGAAGCACGGATACTTCGTTTGCCCCTTCGTACGAGTATCCAATATGTATCAGATACTAATACGACACTAATATGGTCCGATATGTATCGGATACGGTTGGAGGAGTATCTTAATTTAAATAAAAAAATTTAATATTCTGCTATGGTATCGATATGGCTCTGATATATTTCTTGATTATCCAATCATTTTTCTTTTTCTTTTTTTTTGCTTAAAGATGATATAAAATATATACTTTATATATACGATTATCCAATCCTTTATGATACTTTACAGCTTTATTATTTGATAATGAATTAAATATATAACTTGAAAGCCATTTAAAAATTCAAATTAATTGTAGATTTATAGTTGAATTAGATTTCAGTGTTTCACTAACATTTTGAGTTTCATATAATTTTCTATTAAAATATTATTCTAAAGTTTTAGGTATATAGATACCAAATTTGTAGTTATTTTTTCCTTTTACATTATCATTCATTTTTTATCATATGTTATATTGGTTGACAACATATTGAAAATATATTATTTATTTATTTATTGGGATATTCATGTTGTATCCGTATCCTACTTTTAAGAATTTCTCGCATTGCCGTATCCGTATCTTTGCATCCCCGTATCTCCTATCCATATTCATGCTTCACAGATGTGAATGATTATTTTCTGGTGGGTCTAGAAGGAATTGGTCAATTTGGGTTGGAATTGCCATCACTAATAAAGTACTCATTCTCTTGAAAATATATTTTCATCTCCTTCTCTTCCTAAGTATAGTGCTTTTTAAAATCTTGGCCATGCATAACATTTCATCAAAGGGCAATGATGGATTGGGCGTTTCAGAGGGAGTGTATAGAAAAGAAGGACAATCGATGAAGGCAACACCATCCACTAAAAGTAAGGTTAGATAACAATAAGAAGTAGTCACCAAAAAGAAGTTGATGAATGAATAGATGAGAAGAGGGAGCTGAATGTTGGAAATGACAAACTTTGGGTGCTTTTGAGGATACTACTAGTAAAATTGATCACATATATGTCTAATGTTAATAATTCTAGTACAATATAAGAAATAGAAAGTTGAGTGGTAAGGGTACCAAGAAAGACCATATACATACATAAGCATTTTCCCTGTAGACATTCATAGATAAATAGTCAGACAGATATTATATTTCTTAGTATCTATTTGTCAACATAGATATATCAAAGTTAGATACATGAATCTACAGTATGTTATTTTCTCCTCGCAGTGCTTGACATCCAGGGCAATTCACCTCTTCTACTTGTGCTAATGCTACTTTTAACAGCTTTCTTACAGTGAGCACCTCAGAATCTAGGACTAACACTAAGAGAGAAGAGCTGCCACCTCCGCCCCCTAGTTTGCTTGTGCAGAATTTCTCGGTAAGAGCTTTATTGTATCTGCCACCAAATTTTCCATTCCCTGCATGATTAACAAGTTCTACTTTTTGGCATCCTAACATGGTCTTCTTTATAATATTTACTAGCAGTTAAGTTTTATTTTATTATATTTAGTTGGCTCTTTGAACTACAATGTAGAGATGGAGAATGATCGCTATATTGGAACGTAACATCTTTATTCTTTACACAGACTTTTTCCATGTGGAGACACAAATTTTAATCCTTGTTTTCATTAGTGAATATAAACTGTCATCACAAAGGTAGATCACTATTTCTGCAAAGCCTCAATGTAACATAATGAGCCCCTTGTAAGATCCTTTATAGGGGGAAACTACTAAATCTGTTCCTGTTGTTTGGAACTTCATAGAATTGATCCCTGTGGTTCTAATTTGTAAAAGATATTTCTATGGTTTGCAACTCTAGAAATTGGTCCTTGTGGTTATTTTTATATAAAAGATTTCCTTGTTGGTTGCAACACTACAAAAATGGTCCATGTGGTTTTACTTAACTAATATTCTTATAGCTTAAAATTATACAGAGTGATTTTAACAAGTTCCAAAACACAAGGACTTACTTTATACTATTCTAAAAACCACAAGGGTCTCTATTCTCTAAGTATAAAAATGAAATCAGATGAACTGACTCTATGTAACTGCAAAGCATAAGGACAGATATAATATATTCCCCTTTATTTTGCTAGGAACCAGGTACCAACTCGCATAATGTTGTTGTCAACTTGAAGCTGGTCATTCTTCACTTTCGTTGCATCTTAAATTGTGTTGACCTATGCATATTTTTGGGAATTGCTTAGTTGATAATGTTATATTTTCATTATTTTTCTGTTGGGATTCAAACTGCTGCATACGAAGTGTCTAAACGATGAGTCTAATAGGAACATTACGTCTTGATCTTATAGTTAACTAGCAAATCAGAGGATTTCAAATTCATGTCAGCCGATATGCCATCATGCTCTGAAAAGCATCCAGATGAAGATGATGCCCCTTCCGTAGTTTCTGACTAGGTGATTAGAGGTAAGATGTACGATTAACTCTTATAATGTGAAGGCAATATTTATCCATTTAACCTTGATGCTGTCCTTTTTGTAATGTATGATAGAGAAGATACACAATAACTAAAATGATTTTTTTATTAATTTAGTTTCCAGTGCTATTAATCTTTTCTCAAGTAGTCTAGGTGCAGTGTTGACAAATCAAGTACCAAAGAACCAGTTTACATCTTTTACGCAAATTTGGAAGATCCATATCCAGTTAGATTGATAAGTAAATGTACAAAGCTACAGTCAAAGGGGAAAAGGAGTGTGATGTTATCTTCACAAACTTTATATTGTTTTCCAGTTCTGTCTGATTTCACTAATTCAAATTTCAAAGTTTACATGGTAAATCTTGGAAGCCTTTAAAAGTAATGGAGTCATCTTTCTGGTAACTTGAGAAGAATTGTTAAAACCAAGGAAATATGGAGTGACTAATCTGCTCAGCTTCTTCATCTAGTAATGAGGGATTTTCCTCAGACAAGACTTTATAGGAGTTGTATATTTTCAAGTGTGCATAAAGAGTCATCTATTTTTATGTGAAACATTCTTATGATACCTTTTCATCACTTTATCTAGATGTTTCTTTGGTTAGTCCTCTGAAAGTATAATCTTTATGTAAATATTTATAGGGACCTGAAAGAAATGGAGAAAGAGGTAGTAGCACAGTGGTTCATGAAGAACGATCAAAGACAGACAAAAGGCATGAGCAAATCAAAGGGGGGTGGTTCATGAAAGAACATTCTCATTCTCTCTTTTTTGTGTATTGTCTTACATTTATTTTCTGTTTAATCCTTATCAATCAATGACCTCGTTGTATCTTTTGGATATAATGTTGTAGTTCCTAAAACAAACTCGACATGTGTATATTTGTTCTTAGTGGATTTTATTTTAATTATTAAAAGCACTACTGTAGTCCAATTTACCACACTTATGATAGAGGTTTAATTCTTCATATCTATTAAATTAAATCGATCAAATTTTGTGGGCTAAACGATGGTTGTAACAGTTTTGCAAATATCCCCTTCTCTTATGATTATATATTGTGAAAACTTTATCAGTTGTCAACGTTTGCAAGTTTTTCTCTTTTTTGTTGATAGTTCATAAACTCGAAAGTTAGATATCAGGGCCGTACAGAGGGCCAATTCTTATTAGATATAGAGGTATTTAGGTTCGATCAAGCTTTTAGCTGTCAAGTTTAGACTCTAATATTATCAAGTCATCAATCGAATGGTCACTAGCTATCAAATTATTCATAATATTATTTGGGGTTGGAGTTAAATCTATGACCTTTTTAGTTATGAGGAAATACCTAACAACTCTACTAGGGTTTGCTGGTTCAATGTTTGCAAGTTACAAAGTGTCAGTAGTCATTGCATATATTTTGCAAATAACCGTGCTGTTAGCTACCATCTAATTGTCGCTAGGGGGGGGTATATGTCAAATAAATAGATAATGTGGGTGTAAATTGCAAATATGCAGTGATGGTGTTGAGTGGAGGGATGGTGCCATGGTGGCAGACTATTCAGGGCTATTTGCAGAAAGATAACAAAAAGAAAAAAAAAAAAAGGAGAAAAAGTGGCCGTTACTCCAGAGTACTCTATAATATATATTCTCACCCGCGCTGTGATCGGTTCACCCGTTCAGCGAGGTTTCTAGGGATTCCTCCCCTTCTCTTCCTTGGATTCGATCTTTTTCTTTGCCAGATGTCCATCAGATCCGTCGGGAGGCAGCTCTCCTTCGAGCTCCTCGCCGGCGACAGCTCCGGTGACGACGGTATCCTCTCCCCCCGTCCTCTCTCCGATCACGCCGGACAAGACGGCGGCTTCCCAATACGCCGTAAGAAGAAATCCAAGGCCTCCAAGAAGAAGAAGAAGGCAGCGGCGAAAATCTTTCCGAAGCCATTCGACGGGTGCTGCGGGGATGAGATCGGGTTCAAGGTTTTGGCGGACAGATCGATGGTGGAGACGGTGTACGAGAACACGGTGGTCGAGAGCTCCCGAGAGAGCTGCGTCTCTTATGTGGAGTTGAGGCAGAGGAATGCGAATGGGAACGCGATTGGTGAGATGGGAGATGAGGTGGACAGCACAAGGGAGAGTTCGGCAGGGGAATGGAGACCGGAATCGAATGGGAGGGCTACCAAATTGGAGAAGGAGGAGTCGTTGGATTGGAATCGGATGATGGCGGAGAATCCAAATCTTCTTGGAGGTACAGCAATTCTCTCATTCTCCTTAACTGGATTTTATTTTGTATGAATCCGATTGGTTGTAGCATATAATATTACATTTTGTTCATTGAAGTGTCACGCTGTGGTTTATCTTGATTGTTTATGATAGTTGAGTTCTTACAAGACTCCAATGCAAATTATTTGCAGATGAGAGCTTAGAGGATCTCTCTTCGTTATAATTTTTCTTTCATCATTTCATGATACATATCTAAAGCATCCTTGCTCTCTTAGAATCATTAAATTGATTATACCTGTAATGTTGGAGTACATCAAGGAAATACCTCGCAATTTTGGAGTTTAGTTGCTATTTTCTTCCGCCTTATACTATACCTGTCTTAAATTTTATTTCTCTTCTATTATGAATAGGCAGGCACAAGAAAGAGATCCGGATAATAATTATTGTATAATAGTTTATTTTTGGGGCACAATACATGGTTGGAAAGTAAAATCAGAAGAGATGAGGAAATTTTGTTGCCTTGATGCCTAGATATTTGTTGCAGTTCTTTTGCTAAACCAAAATTAAGCAATAGAGGTATTCCTGGAAAACTTGTAGGCAGTCTCGCATAGATTTAACAGAGGTCAGGGTCATGCAACTCGGGAGCAATCTTTCTAAGATTTTCCAAAACATAGAAAGAACCTCAACATTGAATTAAATTGCAATGTCTTCTTTTTTATATTAAGTGAGATCCAAAGCTTGATTTATTTTCTTTTGTTTTACTTTTATTTGATCCAACTTTCTTCCACTGCTACCTGCTTCCGTGATGCTACTACAACTTCAATCACTTTGTTTTGCTATGCTGCTCCTTGTCTTATGAGAATGTTGTGGTTAATGTACATGCTTCTGCCAAAATCAGTTGAAAATTGGTATCTATATTATGTGGAGTCTTATTTGTTACATGGATATGTTGTTATTAGGTATTATTACATTTTCCTTTTGTATTCACTTGAAATTATGAGCTATTATAATTTATTAGTTAACAATATATGTTATAAGGTGGATGCTTTACATACGTATTATTAATTTGCATGAGATATATTTGTTTCTGATTATTGATTAATTGCAGAATTCTCATCTGTTGATAAGACGCCTTTAAAGTATTTTATTGGAGAGGTATACAATGGAAATTTACTCAGGAGCACAATATCTGCAGGAAATGAGAAGAAACGACAGAGAGTCTATAATACTATGTTTCATGTGCCATGGAGATGTGAACGGGTACTTTCCTATACATATATATAAAACTGGCTATTTAAAAGATACTGAGTCAATCGAACGTTGTAGTGATTCTAATTATGTCTACAGCTTGACATATATGAAATAGGTTTTTCTTTTCTGTTATAGTCTGAATTTCCTGCAAACATGCATTGTTGTTTGTGTGATTATGAAGAGATTACATGGATCGTTCATTCCCTTGTTAGCAAAGGTCAAGGATCTTCCCATGGTGTGGTGCAATGAAGCAAGTAGATGGTATAAATAGATAAAAGTACCTTGCAGTTGAAATTTGAGCTATATACCGTCAGACATATTTTATGATTTTACATATGCTAATGTCCAATACAGTTATGGTCTTGTAGTTTATATTCTCAAGATTCAAAGTCAACAGAGTGATACACTTGTTTTTTTCCCTTTTCTCCCTTGTCATGAATAAGCGTCATTTATTTTTTTATGAATATGTTTAATATAGCTTGTTGTTTTCCTATAGAAACTGCATTTCTGATGTTGATTACAATGCTGCAGCTTATTGTTGCAGGTTTCTTCGTATGCTTGGATTCGTTTCTATCTATGCTAACTATTATGCCAGCGAGAATTCTAATGGCTATTTGGAGAGTTGTAAACACCAGGTAGGTTGCAATAATCTGTACTCAAATTTACGCAAAAATTTGTTGCTGTAGATATATACCAGCCAAGTACTTATATCCATTCCTGGGATATCTGGACTGACAAACATAAAAAAAAAAAAATGTTGCGCTTGTAACACCCACACCCTTTCATGCATAGGATTAATTAGTTCCTTAAACAAGAACGACTCATGCAACATGCTGGTCGGTTCAGGGTAGTGTCCCTGCACTCAGTCTGTGCTACACAGTTTCTGTACATCTTTCAATTTGCCTTGCCTATATTATTTACAAGGACACCTAGTTTCTGCAATAATGAATGCTTCAGCCCATGTCTTGCAGGAAACCAATTTCAAGAACATTATCAGAAAGATAAGATAGCCATTTCAGGATGGCTTCTTGTTGACAAGAATGATACAAATTATTAGCAAACCCTGATGTTAGCAAACATCGAGATTTTATTTGTGGAAATGTTTTTGTCTCCCTGCTTTACTAAATAATTTTTCTGTTGATTTTCTTCTTGTCTTCTTGATGTATATAGTAATATAACTTCATATTTAAATTCTCAGACAAAAATTCTATTAACTTTTCATACTCCTAATCATTCACTTATGAGGAAAATTCATAATATTTTGGCAATATTCTTTGATGATGTGCATTTCACATGATTTAGGACAAGTCATCTTTGAACTGCATGTATGGACCATCTGTCTTTCCATTTCATCCTTTCTTTTGGCAACATGCATAACCTGTTAAATGTGATGTTGACTACTCACTCTGTGGCAGGCAATTCGTGAGACCAAATGCTGCTGAACTGTCAGATTATGGATGTTTTATTGTATTAGTGCTAGGAATTAGTTCCTTGCAAATGATAGGTTGGCTTGTTACTTGCTTTTTAGCTTGAACATGCAGGTGTGGAATGTACAAAATGTTTTGTATAACCCATTCAAATGTTTTATTTGCATCAGATATTAGCTTAATATACCATGTTATTCGTGGCCAAGGAACTATCAAGCTCTATGTGATATACAATGTATTAGAGGTGAGAAACCTGAGTATAAGATGTTGGATGTATATGCTAATGGTTACTTTCATTTAACTTTTCTTAAATTTTGTGGCAGATATTTGATAAACTCTGTCAATCTTTTGGGGAGGATATTTTGCAAGTATTGTTCAATTCTGCAGAGGGGCTTTCAAATTGTTCACCAGATAAAACAACATTTGAACTGATGAGATTCATCTTAGACGAAACTATAGCTGTCATTGCATTTGATATCCTTTGCAACAATTTATTATTCCTATCTTTTTGTTCCTTTATATTGATATTTCTATTATTTTGGTTTCCTTAACAAGTCGCACTTGTTCATTCTTTTGTCTTATTAGCTCAGGCTATCACATTATCAACATGTATTATTGCCCATAATAATGCTTTGTTGGCTCTACTTGTGTCAAGTAATTTTGCTGAGATTAAAAGCAATGTATTCAAACGTGTTAGCAAAGAGAACCTTCATGATTTGGTGTACTATGGTGAGTTTGTTTCTTCTCGATCTTTATATTTTCTTTGTGCCAAAATATGCAGCTTGTTTGCTATTTCTTGCTTCTTTATTTGGTTCTACATATGCAAAGATTCTTATTTCTTTTTCAACTAGTGAAGATCAGAACTATCTTAAACATTTGCCTTCCTCTGTACCAAAGAAAAGGCATCTCTTATTGAACTATGATTTTGGTGTTTTGTTATCTACCAGTTTCTAATGGCATGCAATACACAAATGGTGATTAGTATCCTCCCAAGGAATGCCATCACTCATTTCCTTGCTATTTCTTCTTTTGAACTCCTTTGCCTCTCCGACAGGGTCACTTTGAAGGTTAAAGGCTGCCCCATTCACCTTTGCAGTCACTATATCTGTAATTGTATAAGTTCTCCTCACCATTCATATGTAACTGTCTTATTCTCTTTGCACTCGAGATTCTAACTCTTTGAGGTGCCTTCAGAAAGATGTTCTTTTGAATTCATAGGTCTCATGAGTATTCTGACCCTGATTATTTGATTAATAATTGGAATTATGTTTTTCCACATTTGTGAATTCATCCTCTAGGTTTTCATCAACTATTCCATGTTCACTCTTGTTTATGATTTTTATTTCATGACAATGAGAAAATTAGTGACAGATTGTTTATTTGGAACCTTCTAGAGCTCCAACTTTTATCACACATCTTTTATCACAGAATTTGACTGCTTACCTGTTGATTTAAGCACTTATTCTTACTACTACAGCTAAATCTGAATTTTCGTCCTTTTTCTTTTTCCTTATAGATTTCAAACATCATACTATACAAATATACAATAAGTTGCATATCTTGGAATCATCTTAGTTAGTTGATTAGTGACACCTCTGCCATTACCGTTTTCCTCATTTTTTAAACATTTAATGAGTTATATTATAAATTTCATTTATTCTTGATATTTCCTTTTGTGCAGACATTGTGGAGAGATTCCACATCACAGCTTTTCTATTATTTGTTCTAGCTCAGAATATCCTGGAGGCCGAGGGATCATGGTTTGAGAGTTTTCTTATAGTAAGTTATACATTTTAAAATGTAGATATTATCTTTCAAAAGAAGTAATTTAGCTGACTTGAATTCTTATTGACTGCTTACATTTATCTTTGCTATAACCATTCAGAATGCCCTTCTGGTGTTCATGTGTGAAATGCTTGTTGATGCAATCAAGCATTCATTTCTTGCCAAATTTAATGAAATAAAACCAGTTGCATATTCAGAGTTTTTGGAAGATCTATGCAAGCAGGTAAGACTATCCTCCTCTTTTAGATTAGATTACCCTTAGGGCTGTGCCATCATGGTTCTATTGATATATTGAGCTTGTGATCTAAATAAGCTATAGAAAGTTTAAAGCTTGGTTCTTTCTAATAATGAATTCTTCCTCTTGATTCTTTTTATCATTAATATTTTACAATCATGGAGGAAGTGTTATGCCTACAAATTCTTTGTTTTGTCTTTGTATCTCTCTTTTAAGTTTTAACTAGTAAGAGCTTGAATTATATTCACTGATTTTTTTGTACTTTGTTGCATGGAGAAATGATATGAGCTGTCATTAACAGAATAAAAGGTCTCATAAGTTTCACTATAGAGAAGGTAACATTGTAGCTATAAGTATGTCCATCATTTTGTTGTTTATCCAATTACACAAAATACAGGCAGGCAGACAAACTCAATACTTCTGTGCATGATTGCATTTCTTGCATCCATGTGCTGAGTTGTCTGGCAAATATTCCATTACTCTCTCTGTATATTTAGAAGTACTCTTTGAAATTTAAGCCTAGGTGTTCTTGTACCAGCTGGGATCAGTAAGGCAATATGACAACATAGTAAAAATTTGAATGAAATCTATCAGAAATCTGGATAAGTGTTATGTAGTAGGATAAAAATAAAAAGGAGCGTAAAAATACAGTTGTAAATTTTTCCTTTTTAAAAATTGGTTAAATTCCTAAATCTTTTTGAAATAGCATGTTGCATTTGATTGTACCCAAGAGGAGGTTCATCCATTGTTGCAAAGAGCACTTAGGTTGGATATATGTTTAAAAAAATGCTTTGACAGTTAAATAGCAGATAGGGGTCTCTCTGGGAACGATCGTGTGGACTGTGGAGATATTGGACATGTGCAAGTTTGACTTAAGTGCTATTTTTGTAGAGACAGATGATGAAGTTAGGATTTGAGTTTTGTTTTTGTTTTTTATTTCTATTGATTGAAGTATACAAAAAGCTAAAATATGCACATATAGAATGTTCGACATGCAACAATTTTCTTCAATTTCAGTCTCGTTGTGGCTAATTTGTTCTCATCGTGCTTATCCCTGGTTCTGTTTATTGAGTCAAGAACCCATTACATCTACATCTTGTGATTTTTATCTCACAGACTCTAAATGAGAAGCCCGATGAACGTCGGAAGGACCTTCCTTTCATCCCTCTTGCACCAGCTTGTGTGGTAGGTTGTCTGATGATATCTATTTACAAAACCAACTCTTTTGTTTCTGTTGACTTGTTAAAGAACCATCAATTATTATTATTTGTTTAAATTAGGTTATCCGAGTGCTGACTCCAGTTTATGCTAACCTTCTTCCCTCCGGCCCATTTATCTGGAGATTATTCTGGATCTTCTTGTGGTCCACCCTGACATACGTCATGCTCGCCATTTGCAAAATACTAGTTGGTTTGAGCCTTCACAAGCTAGCTACTTGGTATATCAATCTGCGGCTCAAGAGAAAACAGCACGTGGACTGAGTATTACACAATTTCTCAATCTCTTTGATCATGCTGATCAACAAGGCCTGCATTTCAAATAATATTACAGATAGAGGCAGACGCCCAAGATAGCAGCTTCTGGCCCCTTGCATTTTTGTTGTGCATAAGACATATTCTCGACGTAGTCACAAGTTTGCTCAAACATTTATTATTCTTTCATATCTCAAAGTTTTTCTTGTATATGGTTTTAATCCTCAACTTTTTAGTAAGGCAGATATGATTCTGAGATTTGATGAGATCTGTGACAATTACCAACCTTCTTCACCAGAAAGGGGGATCATAATTCATTATGTAAAAAAGAAAAGGAGAGAGCTATAGGTGTCTTTGTTATTGCTTCTTTCCTGCAGTTCCCCCGTGTGCTCTTGTTTCTTATTGCTTATCTGTGCTTACAGCTCAGTGGTTACAGATCGTATACCATTTCTTCTGCATGAAGTAGTTGTCCAAATGTTGTTTATATGGTAAGGTACAGTCAAGGATGACCTTCCCTGTCGCGGCACTTGTAGCCTGTGCTGTGAGACAGAGAAAGAACGATAGAGAATAATCTTTGTTTTTTGCTGCTTATTATTGAGCTTGCCATCCTACTCGTCATCGCTCATCACTTGCATGCCCTAGTTCGAGGATAAAGAGAGAGATAGATTGAGTTGGGTTGAATCAAATAAATAAAAACTTAACTTGTGGATTACAGTGACATCTTCTTCCTCAAGTCAGGCACGTCAAGCAGCGACGACGAGAGAATACTGCTAAAAGAGTGCTTGGTATGCCATCGGTATGGTCAACGTTGAGGCATACCTTGAAATATCCACGACACTATATAATACTATATTTATATATTGTTCTGCGTTATTTTTGTTTCTTTAGATCTCTGGAGTATTCCTTTACCTCCGTCACTACAACTGCAGCTATTTATTATACATGCAATTGACTAGTTTGTAACCCACATGGGCAACCTACTTCTTTTATCATAGTTATTTATTAAAGGCACCAAGAGTCCAATAACTATTATCCGTGCTTCTTAGAGAGTAGGCGTATCTACTAGGCAAATAATGCAATAGAGTAGTAATATGGCAAATATCATATTCACAGATCCAGCTAGCACAAGTCATGTTACATATTTTCCTCTACTTCTGCCGAACTCTAGCCATCCTACATCAAGTAGTTATCTTTCCTAAAGCATTTTGTAATCGTGTGAAAAGAGGTACTTTATATAATTTATTTATATAGTAGATTTTTTTAGTGTACATTGTATATATATAAATTATTTGTATTCTATTATAACAAAATATAGATCAACAATAAAAAAAAATACTATATACTTAATTTGATATACTAAATTAAAAGATTAAATATAATTAAATGGTAAAAAAATCTAGCTAATTGATTAATGTATTTTCTTGTTTTTCAAAGAAAAAAAAAAGAACTTGCCCTTTATTTTGCAGACAGCCCCCCCTCATATTGCTCCGGAACTTTGACTAGATATTTGGGTCCTCACTCCTCCGACCATACTCTTCTAAAGTCAACAACTTTGCTCGCATCGGTAGATAAAATAATATATATATATATATATAAAAAGAATTAAGACACCACTACAACCTCAGTCCCTCTCCAATCTCCATTATGGAATCCCACCCAACCCTCCTCTTCCTCCTCCTCCTCGTCTCATCCAACCTCCTCACCTTCTACCTCTTCTCCTCCTCCTCCTCCTCCTCCGTCACCACCTCTTCTCCTCCTCCTCGTTCCATCTCCTCCCTCCCCCAAGAATACTTCACCTTCACCTCCCCCCAACCCCTCCCCTTTGGCCACAACCCCAACCTCGACTCCTCCTTCCTCCACCCGCCCATTGGCCTCCCTTGCCTCCTCTTCCCCTCCCTTCTCTCCTCCTTCCTCTCCTACCCCATCAACTCCTCCTGCCCCGACGACGAGCTCCTCGCACAGAAGCTCCTACTCAAAGGCTGCGAGCCGCTCCCCCGCCGCCGCTGCCGTCCTCCGGCGCCTTCTGACCCTTCTCCACCACTCCCTCTTCCTCTCTCTCTTTGGTCGACTCCGCCGGATAATTCTATCCACTGGTCCGCTTACTCTTGCAAGTCCTTCTCTTGCCTTGTAGATCGCAAGTATTCAAACTCCTTCGATGACTGCAAGGATTGCTTCGACCTCGCCGGCCGAGAGAAGCACCGGTGGGTCACGCCGTCGACTAACCCCCTTGACTTCACCATCGACGACGTCCTCGCCGCAGCCAAGCCGCCTGGATCCATTCGCATAGGCCTCGACATTGGAGGTACCGTTAACCGATCACTTCTTTCTCTAGTTATTAAAAATTAAATATTGGCCCGGCTACTTACGTTTAGATTTTAGACCTCCTAAAATATATTTTAGCAAGTTTTCCACTCTTATCTATTTTCTCCTTACACTTTTAAAACCTCACTTTTATTTCGTTCTCCCCCTAAATAATCTTAATTAGCTGAGTTTATATATATATATTATAATAATAACACAGGTGGGTCGGGGACGTTCGCCGTCCGGATGCGGGAGCGCAACGTCACCGTCGTGGCCACCACCGTGAACCTCAACGGGCCTTTCAGTAACTTCATCGCGGCGCGGGGGATCGTGCCGTTGTACATGAGCATATCGCAGCGGCTGCCGTTCTTCGACAACACGTTGGACGTGGTGCACTCCATGCACGTCCTCAGCAATTGGATTCCGACGACGTTGTTGCATTTCATCGTGTTCGACGTCTACAGGGTGTTGAGGCCCGGGGGTTTGTTTTGGTTGGATCACTTCTTCTTCGTGGAGGGGCAGATGGATGAGTACGTCTCGCTTTTTGAGAGCGTCGGCTTTGGGAAGGTGAGGTGGGAGGTCGGCAGGAAGCTCGATAGGGGACCGGAGCTCAAGGAGATGTATATCTCGGCGTTGCTCGAGAAGCCGTTGAAGAATTCTTGGTAATCGATCAATTATTATACACTCAAGGGTGCATGTCACACCCCCTTTGCTCTAGATCTCACTTTTGCTCTCTTTATGATAGATTAATTACATCTTTGTCTCCTGGATTATAACAATAAAAGCATATAATATAACAATATTCACCCTTATATATATATGTTAACCAAGGTTTCTTATTTTATGGGCAAGTGGAAGAAGGTGTAGGTGGCTAGGACTTGGAAACAGAAAGAAAAAAGGCCAAGTGGGAAAGGGTTTGACCGGGATTCCCAATGTTGAGTGGATGAATAGTTTGGTACATGTCTACCTTGACGTGAGAAGGTGCCTGAACACCTAACTTTGGTGCGTTCCAATTGAGCACTATCTTCGTGGATTTTTCTAGCTTCCGTCAAAGATTGGAGATTAGATGCCAGTTTGGAAAAGTCCCACTCTAAAACAAAGTAAAAGAGAGAGTGTCAAATGTCCACACAGTAACTTGGGATCAATAATATTACCATTTGTCAAAAAATGTAATATATAAAATATAAAATATAAATGCCTTCCAGATGATAATGGAAAAGATTGAAGATTAGAACCCAGTTACAATTTTTTAAGATAATGGAAATAGATATGAGGATAAGAAATTAAAGATGAACAAGAGAACTGAAAGAAGAAAGATCAATTCTGCAAAGTGGAGAATAGAAATAACTGCACTTGATACTAGAAAGCAATAAGAAAGCATGTCTCCATGCTCCTGAAGAAAATGGCAACTTTTTATGTAACAAAAGCAAGCATAGAGCTCTAGTGAAGAAAACAGGTAACAGACATGGATCACAAGATACCTGTCCAGTGTCCACACTCTCATATACACAACAATCCCTCCACAAACAAATTAGGTCAGTGCGTCCTTATCACATGAAGCTACAATCATGCAAGCTTTCTTGACGATATCGTGATGACCATCATTTGTACCTCAAAACAATCATGTTTATTTACAATCGGATAGAAGATACAACAGTTAAATGGAGGGCAAAAGCAACAATATCAATTCCAAAACTGGCACCACTGACTACCACCAGCTCAATGCCACAAGGCAGAGTAGAGCTGAAACCATTGCACACCAAAACATCTCGCCAATAAAATTGGCCTGCATGTGGACTGGAGTATAATACTTTGGTCTGACAGCAGCACAAAAGAATACCATTAGGAAGCACAAGAGCATCAAAACCTTGCCCAATGCGTAGGTCGTGAATATCAATAATAAGACCGATGCTTGAGTTCAAAGCATCACGTTGGTTCCAGTCGACAAGAAGCACAGATCACTCTCTTGCTGAATTAGTACAGACTCTATTATTAAATCTTACCTGTCTTGCAAATACATGAGATTACATTAATTTTAATTGCTAAACACTTAGAATATCAATACTTTGAGAGTAGACAACAAGAACTTACATCTGAACCAGATTACATTGTTAAGGACGTGTTTCTTCATAAAAAAAGGACATGCTTCAATTAACATAAGATGAATACCGTGAAGTAAGGAGGATTTTAAAGTGGAGCATAACAGATCTAATACATTTGATGCATGATTCTAATTTCCTACATTCCAGCATGGGCTCACAACATCCAACTGGCACAAAACATTTTAAGATAGGCTTGCTTTATCTTTAATGGACATCCCTGATGGTTCATATATCAGATACTAGTTATATCTGACTACGCAGATGCCTTAGAAGAAGCTCAGTATAAACATGAGGGTCATTCCAGCATGCCTCACAAAATCAACTGGCACAAGACAACATTTTAAGATAAGACTTGCTTTATCTTTAATTGACATCCCTGATAGTTCAAATATCAGAAACTAGTTATATCTGACACACTAACCCACTGATGCCTTAGAAACTCAGTATAAAATGAGGACATACTTTAATTTTCAAATCTTCAGTACAGTTAAAAAAAAGCAGGACAAAACAGTAGCATTTGTAGATGTGTCTTGAAATGATTCCTATTGCAGGTCGCCTGATAATATCTAGAAAAATGATTCTAATATCAACAAATTTGTTATGATCCAACAACGTGGCTTAAGTTAGTCGAGTCAGTTGAGTCAAGTTTATTTATTTATTAATTGATTCATATTTCTCTTATGCAAATCCTTAAGACAAGTCTAGTTAAGTTATATAAGTCACTAGGACAAGTTCAATTAAGTCATGTAAGTCAATAAGACAAGTCTAATTAAATCATATAAGTCTTTAAGATAAGTCCTAGTTCGAATAGCATAAGCGTTTAGGACTAAGTCCGAGTAGGACTCATTGTACCCAATCTCTATATATAGAGGAGTTGAGCTTCTCTACTTATTAATTCAAGTATCAAAGCATTGAGAAATTATTTGTCTTGAGTTTATTTTAAAAGTAAAAGTAAGATAATCTAGAAGTAGAAGTAAGTTAATCATAATTGTTTATTTTCCTAAGAGTAGATTTAAATTAGAAACACTAATTCTATCTCCAACCCATAGTTACCATCACCTCCAGCAGCCACCCTACCTTACGGTCGTTTACCACCACCGTTGGCTATTCGCCTCCCTTCTGACAACTGCCACAACATCAGATATTTACCAATCTATCCTATCCAGACCTTCCTTTACTATTTTATTTATATCTTTTATCTCGGCCTCTAATTTACATAAAAGCAAAACTATTAAAACTATAACTTCCGTGGCTATCACCACCTAAATTTTCATAATTTGTTTACATCCACATTTGGTTCGTAAGAAAATTCAAACTCTTTAAGGTCCCTAAACTTCTCTAACACCAAATCTGGAAAAAAAAAAAACTAAGATGCCATGTATGTGCTACGTCGATACTGCAATCTAATGTAAATGCAATTTGTTAAAATTGTTTAGTGCTGCCTAGTTGATACCAATATAATGAGCCTAGAGTATTACTGAGAACAATGATTAATGCATCACCTTTTTCATGTTTACATGTGATTGGAAAAGGATAGGACATAAAAAGATTACCCTACTTTGGCAAGAAGCATATTATATGTGCTTCATTGGGGGTGCTCCTCTCACAGCTTTTATACGCTGCGAGTCCCTAAAGCAGACAAAATGCACAAGCGTCCTTCCATTTGGATAAACTGCAAAAGCACTGGTTCCTATACGCTTATGGCAAAGAGAACATGTGCTATCTCCATCGATCTTTAGAACTGTTTGTCGACAGCTATAAAGATCTTCCTTTACCTAAGGCACAAAAGAAGTAATTATGTCAAAGTACTAGATAAGTCATCAGTTTCATATATCATCAAGCTGGCTAACAGTGTATAATATTTATGAGAATAAATATGGCAGATTAGAAAACTCAAAACAGATTTTTCCATTGCAAGATCGAAAATGCTTTTCCACAAACTATAAATTTGCAATCAAAAGCCTGAATAACAGCCTTTGAATATTGATTCAAGAAGCATAAGATCTGACACACATAACACTGAGCCACTGACCTGCAAATTTGATCTGAATATCAGATTCTTGACAACCGAACAATTCCGTCGATGCTCACTAGATTTCTTGAGTAGTGGTTCAAGAAAAGGAAGCAAATTCTGTCAAATTGAAATCATCAGGTGTCATCTCATTAGATAGAGAAATCATTAGTTTACTATATTGTATATTATTTATAACAGCACATGTTCTTATTCAAAATGTTGCTGGATAGGTGGTCAAAGAACAAAATTTTCTCATTATTCTGAGAATTAATAAGTCCTCTTTTGGTTACTCAATAGGTTTCACTAATGACAGTTCAATTCAATTTGTCAAACATGCTACTCCACTCATGGAAATGTAAAATCCAGGAAACCTCAATATAAAGTTATATACTATCTATAAATAACATGTTTACCGAAAGTTCTGATAATATGAAGAATTACTGCCATGACACATGACTGAATAAGAAAGCAGAGTTTATGTACTGAAAGTAAGCATAAAATACAAGAAGAAATTATAAATGCATTTATGGAAAATAAATAGAGTTTCCCTTGTTTTGAATCATCTATGGAAAATAAATAAGTTCCCCTTTTTGAAGGAAATTTAAGAAAACTCCTTCCAAGTACGAGCTTGAATTATAAAAATGAGTTTGTAATCTAGTCCTCAACTGGGATTATCAATTCTATGGCAAATATCTTGTCTGATCTAATTCTTCCTCAAGATCAAGGGTTGCATCAAGTTGACAGGCAATGTAAAAAAAAAAATTTACTGCAATTACAAACTCAATCCAGATATATAATGATTTACACACATCTAGAAGAGAAGCAGACATCCCAAATCCTTTTCCCTCACATAGATGAAATGAATCACTTGAATAAACCCCAATATATTTAAGCTCCACCAACCCCAAACACAAACTCATGGACTACTTCATACACATATGACCGACTTTTTAATCAAGTACAACACCAGAGCATGAGAACTTCAACAGGAAACTTGTTAATATTTTAAAAGGATGCGTAGAAACTGTTTATCTTCTCCTAATATAAGGGTCCGTAAAGGAACTCAGCTGCTGAATTCAACTCATCTATCATATCCATTAACAGCTTGGCAGTCTGAAAAGATTACAATGAAAGAGAAAGGTTCTTGGAAAAATTCAACTATACCTGGAGCTTTGTTTCTCTTGGCAACAGTTTTAGTGCCTGAGCACCATTGATTTTATCCCATCTCTGGCTCAACAAGTCAAGTGCCTCATTCAACATAATAGGACCTCCTTCTTCAGCAAGTTCATCTCCATCACCATCACTTCGGCTGCTATCAGTGCTGCTAAGGCTAATGCGCGTATCATCTGCTCCCTCAATCTCAGCAATTTTTTTGGCCATGCGTCCACCTTTGAGTTTAGTAAAACCGCTCCTTTGATTCCCAGGGTTCTGGGAAGGTATTGGAACAATTCGCCGTTCAATTTCTTTTGTTGTTCTTCGTGGATTTAAATAAACTTGTAGAAGAGTAAGATAAATGTTTGCATATGGTTTTGAAGGTTGTTGCGATCCTGCTGCATAAATGCGATCACAGTATGCAACTGCCAGTTCAGGTAACTGAAGCTGCAAATCCAACACGGAAGTTATTGTGGGGAACATGACATGTTAAACCATGTTTTTGGCATGAAGGCTCTTCCAGAAATTTTTTCAATACTAGCTTATATGATAGGAAAAGAGTATCAAAGTAACTAATTGTTTGTTTCTGTAGGACCTTGGTACCTTATGAACATACAGAGATAATGCAAGATGGTGTTGATTTAATTTTCCAAGTAATATTGCACGCTCCTCAAAAAGTGCATCTGATGGAAGGCGCTTTAACAAAACCTCTGCGTTATACCCTGAGATACCCTCTAATGCAAATATTAACTTCTTCCGTGTTGGCGAGTAAGTTTTCTCATCCCACTTCTGTTCTTCCTTGAGATCCTTGTACCATTCGAGAACTTCCGAGAGGTATATTTGCACCTGACAAATAGAAGTTTCAAGCATCAGGCGCGCGCGCACACACACACACACACAGAACATGAGAGAGTGCAGTACCAGCTCATTTTGCAGATTAGGGTTGATTCCATTTTCACTCATCGAAAGCATAAGCTCTAAATACATGGACTGCATGTATGGAGCATGCTGTTTCAGATATGAATTGACTAAGTCTGCTGGCACATTTTCAGAGAGAAAGAGCTCAATAGTTTCTGTTGGACAGCTCTCCAGTACATGCAAAGAGGATTCTAATACAAGCATAGGATCAGACGTACAAAGAGGCTGCAACAAATATCATAAACAAACTCATGTCAGAAGTAGAGAAGCACAAGCCACTGCCACATGCAATATCATCCAAATCCTATAAATGCAGAAAAATGCAGCGCCCAAATTTTACTGTAAGTAAGACCTAGGCAATACACAATTTTCACACCACAGGAAGGCTAATAGAAGTATAAAATCAACAGCTGTGAGAGATGATCTGGTGAAACACAATGCCAACACTAAACTGAAACAAGCTTTCTAGATTGCAGTTCTTCTAGTCCATATACTTCTTGGATCTAAATGACAAGATTCTGACTTACGAGTGGTAATTGTGCTCACATGTATTTAGTACCAACTTCTTGGTTGGACATACGCAATGGTATTAAAATCACCAATCAAGAAAAAAATTGCAAGAAAGCAGAGAAATTTCAACATAACATTGTCAAATATTGTCTTAAACTCAGTTGGTTGACTTGCTAAGCACAATAAAGGCAACAATTTTGGTATAAAAGAAAGCACCAGCATAAAGACAACATACCTTGAGATAGTCAATGATCATCTGAGGCTTAAATTTCTGACCGAGTTCAGAATTTGTGACGCTTGAGTTCGATTCCTCAACTAGATTATTAAGGAGATTGAGAGCTTCACGGTGCATTTCATTACTCTTGTAAAGCTCCAGTAACACTGTATAGTAGTTCCTCTCCCTTAAAAAGTCATCACATATTCTTAGATCACAATAATTGAGGCCCTTCAATAACTCTACTGCCCCAAATGACTGTCCTGTAAGAAGAAGAGCTTGAACCAGTGCTGTGTCCAGTATGGTTGCCCTCTCTCTGGCTACAGAGCTAATATGAGCTTTACTGCGTTTCTAGTAACACAAATTGTACAAAAGAGTTAGAAATGAAATTAGTTGATCATGATAATTTGATGACAATTAATTTCCACCTGCCAATATATAGCACATTGCCCTCAAAGGACATAGACAAGAGATAATACAGTAGAACGGCACAAGCATCAGGTGACAAAAACCAATCTATTAAAAAGCTTTCAACACAGCAGACTATCTTACAAGACAATTTCATTTTGAGGGGGCTAAAATCAGTGGAAATTGCCAGGCTAAATTCCCTCTTACACCTGATAGTAAAACTTAAATCTATTCTTCCAAATATTAAAATATAGAGGTTGCAATGTTGCCAAATTTGCTCATTCCAGTGTCTTGTGATGACATCATCTGTGCCTTGAGAAGAATAATCTGTAAAAGGACTATAAAGTGATATTGGCGTTCTCAGGTAGGGCTCCAGTTACCGAAAAAATTTAGTTGGCCCCAACAGGATGTGGTTTTATTATATATTCTAGAAAAAAAAGTGTCATATGTAAATCAGCTTACACTGCCTGATGTGCAAACAGCACATACCATAGTAAACAACAGATTCATCTAAATGATAGCACATAATGAGTTTGAGTTGTTTAGCAGTGCGGCTTACCAGTTTTATAGAGAATATGACAATAATATTTGATGTCTAGTATCTACCACATGATTCCTGCTCATCTATAATTTTGTCATGCCTACTATGTAGTAAGTTTATTAAAGCTAGTTGGGAAGATTAGGAATACTATACATAATATATTCACATACCTTGCTTGAAGTCTTTGGCCTATACAAGTCAGACAATGTCATACTGTCCTGCACAGCTCCTGAGACAACCTCGTCTGTTACCTCAGCTGTCGCCCTCTCAATAATACCATATCTTTTCTTCTGCAAGTACTTTACAAGGGCCATAAGCGCATTGTGACTCATTTTCTTCATTTCAAGTGTAGATTTGTCATCAGATGTCTGAAGTTGTAATGAAGATGATTCTATCTCATCCGAGGCATCTGATGATTCCCTTGATAATTGTGAAGTATCTGTTAAGTCTTGCAGTTTCTCAGGTTCAGCAATACTAAGCACCTTGGGAAGAATAATTGATGGGTATAGAGCCATAACATAGGTGATATCCACTTGTGAAGCTAAAAATTGCTCCATCGACTCCTCATAGCTCCCATTATCAAATAAAGAGTGACCATATCTGAAAAGTAAAAAACATATAAGCAACAACGATCCAGGGACCATTTTAATAAATCCATAACTACAGCCAAATTTCATGTATGTATACATAATATGTCCAGGACACTGCTTTTAGCATTATTAGACTTATTGAGGGTTTTATTACTCAAATTTAAGCTATAAGCAGTCAGTGACTCAGTTCACAAGTGTTATTAACCATATTAGAATAGGACAATAAGTAAGACGAACTTAATAAGATTGACAGAAAATTTTTAATTATATGAACAAAGTAGCTACAGCTAAAAATCATGCATGCAATCCTATTTAATGTTAGTATCAAAGCCAGAACAGTGAATATCACAGGACGTATTGCAGAAAATATATCAAGACAACTGTTCAAGACAGCTACAGAAAATATATCATCACAACTGTTTAAGACAGCTATACTGGCCCATAAATGTCACTAATTGCTCATAGATATCCTTTATGAGTATATCATCCAGTGATGATTAATTACCTTAAGTGTATGGAACTTTCCTTTGCGACACGCAGAGTGGAATCCTCAGGAGGAAGTAGCTTACACAAGGCCAAGGCCTCTTCAAAATCTCCAGATGCAGTTAACTGTACTATCTGTAAGCCAATGAACAGCAAACAAGGAACAATCCTGCCTGTGAGATCTACAGACCTACCATCATTTTATGAAATAGGTCGAACTGATGACAATTTAACTCCAATAATCCTTTTTTGAAAAGAAATTCTGCCTACTCATTAGTAACTCTTCTTATCCATTGTTTACATTAATTACATACAGGGATTCCATGAAACAACTCTCACAATCTCCTATATATATTTATAAGAGACTAGTGGAGAGGTAGATGATATATCTAGATTTAGAGAAACCATGTCAATATATTTTAGGAAGCCAAAGAGTCAAATTTCTTGATGTTATAAACTACATTAAAGCAACCAAAATGTTGTGCAAACTGAACAATTTATATCTTTAAGGTCATGGAATTTTTTTTTTTTTTTTTGGTCTTAAAACTACATCAAATGGCCAGTATAGCTATATGAATGATATGCTGACATGACTTATGAAGGCTTAATAACTGAAATAATAAATAGATTTGAAGGTGGCTGTTGTTTTGACTAAAGGCAATTGCTGATCTTAATAAAACAATTCAATTCAATAAAAATATATCTGATCTACGTAGAAATATCAAATATCATCCCAGATTTTAGCAAAACAATATTTTTCCAATTTGAGAAGAGAAATGTATCAGTTAAGTTGCAACAAATATGCATGACATTACCAATTATGACATGGAATGAAACTAACTAACTAATTAAAGTTTACCTGAGCACCAAGAGGGACAGGAAATAAACAATAAACAGAATTGCCTAGTGCAGCAAGTACGCAATTGTTGGTCTGAAGAAGAAGACGGACATCACGGAGGACAACTGTTTGAATGAGCGGATTAGGGGCCCTAAGGGATCGTATCTGCACTAATTTTTGCATCAGGGAATTTAGATGATAGAACCATCAATAATTCCAAAAAGTTTAACTATCTCAATGACAAGAAAAAATGACTAAGTCACCTCAATATGTCTTGGCAGACGAGCTACGGCATATGGCCTGTGGATGACAACAGATGCAGGAGCCTCAGACCAACATATCCTGCCATCTTGTAGAAGTTTTCCATTTTGGTCAACAAATACTCCAATGTTGTCCTAAAGATAAAATAAACAACACCAGAAGTTCAACTAACAATAGTAACATTGAAAGAGTTCATTCAAAAGAGAGAAAAAAATGATTAGCTACAATAAAATGACAAACAAGGAAGAAATCCAAAAGGAGCAAATGCTAACTCTTTATGTTAGCTGACAACATTCAATGAGAAGTGTGGACATTGATAATGATTTCAGGATGTCTATCTCTTGTTATTCCTGAGAAAGTGCATTTATAAGCTTACCACTCTGACCTGCTAGCCTTATTCCACAATTACAAGATCATTTTATGGGACATCATGGATGACATCACGGCAAAATGTTAGAAAATTCTAGTGGTCTAAACTAACACAAATGTTTCTCAAATTTAAGTGAGGCCAAAAGACAGAGCTGGGTTCCCAAAGTTATCAAGAAAGACCAGCTGATCAGAAGGGGAACACGATTGGTTAAGCTCTTAAAGCTTATGCTATAAAAAATAATAGATAGCATAAGGAAACAAAAAGTTCTGAATGGTGGTGGAAGAACTGACGAAGGCATGATCAAATTAGGGAAACCTGTTATCCTAGAATAAGGCATTTTGCGGTGCTAAATAAAAGAAGTGTTCGATAAAGACTACTGACTGAGACAGAAGCTAGTAAGTTTAGACATCTTGGAGCTTCGAAATTTTCCATTACAGTCTAATGAGACTTTAAAAGTACGACATTGTACCCACAATTCTTAACCCCCACCCCTCCCACCCCAAAAGAATAATTTACACCATCTATCAGATTTAATTAACAAGTATTCAATTCTCAATCTGTAGCATGGAAAATCAGTGAGCACATTAGATGACAGATGATCACTGTTGTAGCAAACAACAAAATACAAATTAGGAAAACGAGTCTACGAGAAAGAAAGGAAGTGCAACAGATACAGGATTACCTTCCCTAGAAGAAGCTCCCCTGAAGGAAGAGGGATAACTAACGGAGGAGCCGACCTTCCAGAAGGAAACACCTCTGATAGCGCACCAGTCATGCTATTCATGATCATGTATTCCTTTCTAATCCCCAGACAAATGTTCTCCCCGCACCAAGCCATCGATTTCACCACATCAGGAACACCAAACTCCTTCACCTCCACAAATTCTCGACCACCTATAACAAGAAAAAGCCGACAAATTGAGAATTTATAGAGCGTTTTATTAAATGCTGAGACGATGGGAGGCGAGTAGTACCATCGAGGCGGTAGATACCGACCCTCTTCTGCCTCCCGACGCAAAGGAAACCCCTTCGATCATCCCAGCTATAGATGTTGGCCCCCTTCGTCCTCCCCACCGCTACCACCGTCTCCAAATTGGGAAGACGGTGGAGCGCGATCCACTCAGAGAGGGAGAGGAGGAGGTCGCGCGACCGGCACACCTCCATGGCGACCGGGGCGCGCTTCCAGAAGCCGGAGACAGATCGCTCGAGGGCGTAGGCCTCGCGGCGGATCTCTGCATCGGGGGAGGAAGCAGCGACGTCATCGGAGGAGATGGTGGCGGAGGAGGGGGAGTAGATGAGGAGGGAACCGTTGGAGCAGCCGAGGAGGAGCTTGGAGGCGTACGAGGCGATGGTATCTATCCGGGCGGGGGAGCCCTTGAGGAGCTCCACCGAGTCATAAGCCGTGTGCACCATTGCCGACTTCTAGATGAGATCTTTGGATCTCTCCTCTCTCCTCTCTTTTCTCTATCTTCTCTCCACGGGGGAGGAGGAAACGGGGAACAGTGGACGAGGGAGAGAGAGGGGGGTCGATGCCGGACCAGGCTGGACTATTACTAATTAGAGCCGTAGGAGAGGGAAATATCCGTTGGATTTGCTTCGAGATTCACGAAAGAGAATTAAGTGGTATAACAAGAAAAGAGAGCAATTCACGAGGCATACTTGATTTACGTGGAAATTCTCCGAGAATCCAAGCAGGAGAAAATTTTAGGATCATACTTAGCTTACCGTCAACCATCAATCTAAGAGAACTATGGGATCGCAATGAATTCGCGATAGATAAGAAAGACACTCGGACACTATAAAGTTCCGACAGTAACGCTCTACAATGCAATCGTCCCTCCCTCCATAGGGATTAGGGAGCCCATTGATTCTTCTCACCACAAAAGGGTTGCACGAATGAGTCAAAAGTGTACCCTCTTTCTATATAAGCGTTTTAAACACAAACGCCGAAAAAATTCACCAAGTTTTATATTCCCTTGTTACATATTGCGGTGCGTGCGCATAGCCCATTGGCTATGGTATAGAAATGACATCGTTTGTGTGTGTGTGTGTGTTATACATTCATCCAACCCAATGATTTTTGTCTAAGTAGAAGACCCGTTTCTCCTGCCGCCACAGCCACAGGAACCGAGCTAACCTCCACAACTCTATCCAAATCATTATTTTTCTCATACAATGTTTACACAATCGTCGATTGAATTGGGGAAAGGAACAAAAAAAAAAACCGAAGTATATCAATGTCAAAGTAACAAAAGAATGTGTCACGAATCGGCTTTACAGGAAAAGGGTGATTGTTCGAATCAATCAGCAGGTACATAGCAAAAGAAATACTCACACCGGCACATCGTCGAGCACCTCGCTTTCGTGGAGGAGCCCGTTCCCGCAGGGCGCGCAGAGGAACATGGGCGGCACGGGGTCGTCGTCCTCGATCCCAACGCACCGGGTGTGGTGCCACACGTCGCACGCGTCGCACGCCACCATCCGCTCACCGTCGTCGTCCCTCGCCCCGCAGGCGCACCCCACCGCCCACGTGTCCGCTCCGCCCTCGTACCGCAGCTCGCACTCCATGTCCGCGCCCCTCCCCCTCACCCACACGCTTGCCCCGGACTCCGCCCCGCACACCAGCACCGGGTCCCACTCCTCCCCTTCCAAACCCTCCACCTCCTCCGCCTCGAACTTCTCCAGGAAGCAGTACGTGTCGCGCATCGCGCGCTCCACGTCAGCCAGGAGTTCCCCCACCGACGCATGCGGCTCCACCACCACCACCTCGCCGGGTGGCAGCGGCCGCCGTGTCAGCTCCTCCATCTCCCACCCGCGCGGCTTCCACCCCACCACGAAACGGAGCCGGTCGTCGCTTTCGTCCCCCAATCCCCAACATTTCACCCAGTGTTTGCAATCCAAAACCGTTCGAACCGCATCCTGTTGACCCTCCACCAGCGCCCAGTACAAGCTCGCCACGTCCTTCTCCACCTCCCTCTGGCTCGGATAGTGGTAGTGGTTTACTTCAGCTTCTTCCTCGTCTTCTTCCAAGGGCATGGGTGCTTCCTCAAGACTGAACTCAAGGACGCGCGTCGTCGGGTGGGGAACGCGGCGGATCACGTGGCCGCCGACGGCGGAGTCGCCAAGCCACTTGATGACGTAGTCGAGGAGCCCCGTGTCGCCGATGGTGAGCCGCGCCGCGTCGCGCACCTCCTGCCTCGTCATCTTGCCCCCTTCCTTCTCTCGGAGCGCTTCCACGATCACCTCCGCGGCGAACCGCAGCCGCCGCGACGGCCACCGGCTCGGAATCTCCGCCACCACCTCGTCGAAGTTCCGGTACGGCCGTTTCCGGATCCTCACCGGCCCCGGCGAAGGCGGAGGAGGAAGCACGGGAGGTGGGTCCCGGTGCTTCATCTCGAGCATGTAACGGAGCAGCTCCCGTACGGTGAGGAGGGGCTTACCGGAGATGCGGCGGTAGACAGCGGCTATCCGGCGGAGCACGTGGGGGCGGGGGGAGCTGGCGCGGTCAGGGGAGAGGGATTTGACGGGGAGAGAGGCGAGGAGGTGGAGGGATCGGGAGTAGGCGACCTCTGTGACGCCGAAACTGCCCGTGGCGAAGCGGTAACCCCACCGAGCGAACCATGGCTCGCCGTAGGCGACGCCGAGGAGGAGGCGGAGGTCCAAGGAGCGCCTCCGGGACACGTCCTCCACCGACATCGCCCTAGGCACACAATAGTAGACAACACGAGAGTCAGAGACAATGGACACCGGCGATGGATCGAGCTACGGAATTAATATAAATACCGAACGCGAAGAGCGGTGCAGAGGCGGTCGAAGAAGTCCATGAGGTCGCGGCCAGAGAGAAAGTGGGAGCCGGCGGCGCGGCCGTTGAGGACGAGGAGGTGGCCAAATCCGTTGCAGTGGACGAGGCCGTGGAGGAGGTGGGTGGGGCAGTGGAAGGCCTCAGGGTGGAGCGGCTTGTCCCAGTCCTCGTCCGACGGGATGATGACGTGGTACCTTCGCTTCGACACCCAGTGGTGGCTCCAACCTGGTTATATTCTCCAAAAGACCACTACATAGTCAGTGAAATTACACGAACGATGCCTTCCGAAATAATGTAGAATTATTTCTGGAATTTGACACGAAAGAACTAAAATTGGAACTGAATGCTAAATAAAATTCCCAATTGGGAGCAACAAAAATTCGAAGAAAGGAATTCTAAGCAGAAACTAGACGATAGATATACAGAGAACGAACCAACCGCTTCTCGTGGAGTCATTTCAAGAAAAAAGAAAGTTCACGAAATTGATGGAAATAAACCTCAAACTAACGAAACGAAACCCAATTTAATGCAACCGGTGAAACCCTTGTTCCCAATTCCCACCACTAATCGTTCCAGCAAATACCCCGACGAGAGAGAGAGAGAGAGATCTCACCGGCACATCGGCAGTAGTCGCAGAAGGGTCTGGGCGAGAAGCGGACGCACTCCTCGACGATGTAGAGCGGCACGACGGCGCCGGTTTGCTCCTCGACGAGGAGCGTGCACCACGTCGGCATCCCGGCGATGCTCCACTCCTCGACATCGCTGCATTCCTGGACGAATCGCCGCACGTTGTCCCGGAACGCGCCGTAGAAGAAGGCGGTGGGGCATCCCGGACCCAGGAAAGTCCGAAACCCGTAGATCTTCGCCCGCGACTTCCTCTTCGCCGTCGGATCCGCCGCCGCCCCCATCATCATCGGCATCTGACCGCCGCCGTCTCCTCTCTCTCTCCTCCCTTCTTCTTCTTCTCGTCTTCGCCACGGATCGTCTTTACCACGGAGACCGCCTTAGAATTCCCCGCTCTTTCATTCGAACCAATGGAATGACGGGCATGCCCATGGATTTGGAGGAGGTCGCGGAGGAGAAATAGAAACTAAATTTGCCAGGAAGGATATTTTGGTAATTATAAGGTAAGCTTTGAGCTGTTCTCAAAGGGAAGAGTGTCTCACGTATACGCGGTGGTGTGGGAGCTGGAGGCGGTTAGTTACGGAAGCGGCGAGTGGAGGTCCATTTCTCTCTGATGTGGCCACCTATGAGTGGTGGATGATAGAAAGCAGTTAGTGCGGCCGTTACAGAGCAGTTTGGTGCGCAGCTTAGCACATTCTATAATTTGATGGCTTTGATCCGATTTCATTTATCCATTTGGAAGCACAAGGATTCACTACTCTTTCTCTTTTTTTGACTCTACTAACTCTTAGGGCCATTATTTGTACGAGATGGAAAAAAGCGACTAAAATTCCTAAAGGGCCAGCCCATTCTACTAGATCTAAATTTTAAAGAGTCGATTGCTTGAAGGATTGGATTCCGTTCAGTGTGTGAAACCCGATCCAATATCTCACGTACCAGTTGGATTTGGCTTCGGTCATGAGAACCCACAAATTAACAGGTTTGGTTTTCAGATTTTTCATGGATCTACGCCGGATCCGATCCGCTTTACTGTATTGGAGTCTTGGAGACCACAGAGAGTTCAAGCCCAGCCCGTACTTTATTCTAGAAACAGAGCGGTAAGCTCACCGGTAGTTCATCTCACCGTATACCTTCCCTCTCCCCTAATTTTAGTCGGCGATCTCAAAACTAACTTTACAGAGAGAGAGAGAGAGAGAGAGAGAGTAGACATGGCGTTGCAATGGTTGATCCTGACCTGCGTAGTGGCCGCGGAGGCGGCGATGGCGCTTCTCGTGACCATGCCTGCCCCAAGGATCGTCAAGTCTCGTCTCATCGATCTGACGTCCCTTCTACTGCAGCCTGCCGCCTTCGTCATCCCCTTTGCGGCATTCCAGCTCTTGGGTTCCTTCGTGTTAACTTTTCTCCCTTCGGATTCTTTATTTCGCTCGATTTTGATTGTAATCAATCCCTTTTGCTGCTTGTTTAATCTGTTTGGGTGTAGATTTGTACTGGAAGAACGAGCACCGGTTGGAGTGCAGCTCGGACATCTGCACGGCTGAGGAGAGGACCCGATATGAGAAAGCGGTAAGTACCCTATGATGGGGGTTGTTCAAATTTTTCTCTGATTTAATCTATGGAACACTCAAGGGAAAGGAAATTTTCATATAGTTGAGTCTAGTGAACAGGAGAACTAGTTTACTGCGGCCATAAATGTTATATTTAAAGCGTTCTTATAGAGTGCAATACCTGTTGAAGGTATTGACTACCATTGTTTGATTCTTTGGTTTGAGTCTTAAAGCTGGTAGTCATTTATCAATTGAAGGTGTAGAATACCATAATACCGTGTATGCCAAGAGAATGGGAGCCTAATACTATTAAAGTTTCGATGAGACTCATAAAAATATCAGTGATGTTTGATAAATGGTTAACTGGAAACGGTATCATATTGTCCCAAGTATAGCACTAGTTTTTGGAAATTTTTTAGTTTTTATTTCTCTCTTACTAGTAGTCCATGCCTTCATGGTAAATTCGTTCTTCCTTCCTAAGTTTATGTGCAGTAAATTAGATCTATCAAGATGAATTTGTGTGCAAATGTGATAATGTGATTATATCTGTCTGGTAGGGGTGAAAACGGGTCGGATTAACTCCGACCCGACCCGCTATCCGACCCGACTCGGATCGGATTCGGATAAAAAATTTCTATCCGACTCGGATTCGGATTCGGATACGGATAGAATTTTTGAAAAAAATTCGGATACGGATTCGGATACGGGTCGGATAAATTTTTCGGATTCGGATACGGATATCGGATATCCGTTTATCCGCATATTTTTTTAAATGATTTACAGTTTTTAGTTTGCTTATTTAAATAGTAAGTATTAATATTATTACTAATAATACGTTATATATTATTTATAGAGATTAATTTCTCTAATTTTATATATTTGACATACAAAAAAATTATTTGTTGTAAAACTCTTAATAATTTTGTGTTAATTATATTTAAATAAAATATTATAATTATTTTAATTTTAATTAATATCCGTTTAAGATCCGATTCTTTATCCGAAAATTATCCGTATCCGTTTAGTTAGGATATGGTTTTAAATTTTGCTATCCGTCCAATATCCGTATCCGAATCCGTATCCGAACTAAAAATACGAATCCGGATATGGGTTGAGCACTATCCGATCCGTTTTCACCCCTACTGTCTGGTGTTCTATTGGGTTTTTTTTTTTTGGGAGTAAGACTGCCATTATCTTGAATCAAAACTTGAAGTCATGCTTCTTGTTGCTTAAATTGTAATCCGGGTTGATGTGCATATTTTGACATTGTCGTCTTTTAAAGTTGGGGTATTGTTAGATCTTTTGTCTATCAGGTAACTATGCAGTTGAACTGTAGTACATTATGTGCCAAGTATGTTAATTTGTGCTTGAGATAATATGGCAAATCATTGTGAACTTGGATATGGAAACAGTGAGATAATTATTATTTATTAATGCATGCAAGTCTAGGGTTTGAAATGAGCAGCTTTTAAGACAGTCAGGATTGAGCTTTTTGGTCATATTTTATTTGAAGATCTTGGTAATATTTCCCTAGAAGTTGCATAGAATTGTCTTATGGCAATCTTCCAGTAGAGATAATTCTTGGTTTTATGGAAAGCAAATAATAAACCAGAATGATCTGTACATGTATAAATCCTCATTTGAATATTCATCACTATTATAACTGGTTCTTCCTCTATGCAGATCTTCAAAGCTCAAAGGAATGCCATTCTCTGCATTTCAGCTTGCCTCCTTTATTGGTATACAAAAACATATAACTTGCAAGTTGGTATGCAGATTCCTGTTAATATCGTGCTTATCGTTATTATTTTCTGATTGAGGGAACAGGTGCGTTTACCGCATTTGCAAATACCAGCGGGAAATTAAGGAATTGGAGGAAGCTGAAAAGCATCTAAAAACTGAGTAGTTGTTGCTGTTTAGGTCAGTAGAAATAATCTAATGGAGTTTAGGTCAATACTTTTCTTGTTTTTGAGTAGTAGTTTCCTTCATTTGCTTCTCAAGCACAATTGAATAAAATCTTGGTAATGACATAATATTTACACAATCGAGAGCTGTGCAGTTTTGGCACTCATGTTGATATACTTGTACACTTACAACAATATCACGGTTGATTGTGTTCAAAGTTATCTATTTTGTATTCTTGTGCACACTGTTTCATGGACAGTTACTTGTCAGACTGCTGATTATTCTTTGATCGATATTTGTACGAAAAATGTTTTTTTTTAGTGCATTCTTAAAGATAGGTACCGAATTACGTGCATTTTCATGTACATGCATCTATGTAGTTATCTTGGATCATTAAACAATTTTCATGTGCATTCGCCAATTAAATTTAGTTCTGTTGTTTGTGCTGCAGAACTTTCAATTGAGAAAGCTTAATGGCAATATCAAGCAAAATTCTATGACAATCATTTTGAAATAAACCATGTAAACCTCCCACGTTATGGTGATTGTAAACTAGTTTATCATAAACTATTGTCATTTGATGGCAGATAGAATAACTTCGTGATGTTCATTTTTGACTAATCAAGGACTAAGCTTTAGTTTCCACGGCATAGATCAGGAGAGAGATGGGAAAAATGACAATTGGAAGCATGAAACCTAAAGGACGGATTTTGAGAAACAAAATAATACATAAAATATTACCCTCAGTGCATTGTTATTTACGGAGAATACAATGAAGCTCAGGAAGGATATGGGAACAGTCCTCAATCTTAGATATGATATTCACTTTATAACAATTAATATTACTAGAGTGAACAATACAAGTTAAGATTACAAGAGCCATCCTTTGCCCAGTTACTCCTCTGAAGTTTTCTGAGATATTTAAATATAGAATTATTCTGTCATTTGTTGATGACAGAACCAGGAACATATATACTGATTGTCAGTGTAGTAACTTCCTACTAATGTTCACAAGATCGTTGTAGTAGAAGTTTTAGCTCTATATTTATGTTCTATGAAGATCTAATATTATTTGTATTTCCCAGATCTTTGACAACAGGTCTCTAGAGCAATAATCTGGAAGCTTTTTTTTTTTTTTTCAGAGCTGTACATAGAATAATATTGAGAGATGATTGATTCTCTTATAGATTGTTAAGTGCTGTGGTGGGGAAATCTTCTTTTCAGTTGCTCTTCCGGTATAATAATCATGTCTGGAAAATCTGATGAACCATGTTGTGCAAAGACCTATGGCTCATCTCAACTTTCTGTGAACTCGTGGCTCAATGTTGTACCACCAACTAGTAGCAGTGCAGCACTGCAATTAAAGATCCTTTGAGGAGATGTAGCAGTTGCAAATTGTTGCCTCTGTTTACTTTTACTTTGAAAAGATCCAAGGATTGGAAGAAGACATACTTTGGAAATTGAAATTAATTCATCATAAATTTATTGCAGTTGTGTTTACAAGGTGGGTTAGAAGGAAGCAGTAATTTCACATGATGTACTAGTCATGGAAGTTATCTTATTTCCATTTATTTGCTTATATTAGGAAAGATGACATGTTCAAATATTACGTGATATTCAAATATTGACCATCTTCTGCCATTTGTTTGATCGATGTTATAGAACTAGTTTCCTCTATTTGATGTAACAAGCTCTCGTGATGTTATCATCTTCATTATCGTTGAATTGTTATGTGATTTTCTCCTTTGTCGCTGCAGGTGGATACAGTGATCTTGCTGTCCAACTCTTTGTTCCACCACATCTCTGTTGCATGTTTTCTTCATGTTGAGTATATGTACATCAGAACTATCAGTTGGAACATCGTTCTATTTCCTTTTACATACTTTGTCCTGCATTACTTTCAATAGATTGCAAGGATGGGTCAATGTTCAGCTGCATGAGTCGAATATTTGTTCATCTTCTGGAACGCAGACGTTACAGTTCTGTTCGGTGCTGCAGCTTAGCACGCTGAGCATATTCTATAATTTGATGGCTTTGATTCGATTATCCTTCGGAGGCACAAGGATTCACTACTAATTGGTACTGTAGTTAGGCCAGTGTGGTAATTATATCTTAGGTGATCACCTTTGCATAGACAAGTATTTGTGTAGGTAACGTCCTTCCCCAATGATCCAGGCTGCGGCAACCTGGATCGGATGAGTAACATTGCTCCACAAGTCTATATTTAGATCAAGGCCGTTAATTTAAATTGGTATTCGAGGTAATCAGATCAAGCGGCTTTTAAATGGGGTCCTTGCTGAGTTCCTCCATGAATCCATCTGTGTGTGTGTGTGTTAGGGTACCATCATATTAAAGGGAGTGATGGCCTGATCACTATACGATCAAGGGGTGAGTTGAGTTCCGGTGGTGTTCAACTGGGGTTGGGATTCCAGGGACGCAGGCAAGGGCTTAAGATTTTGGAATTTGGAATTTTTTTTTTTCAAGCATATTACTGCTGGGTTAGTAGGATTTTGAAGAAATTTAGCCAACCTCCTTTCCTTTCTTTTTTTTTTTCTTTTTTTTCCCAGTTTATGGAGTCTGTGGACTATTCATTAGGGTGCTAGAGTTATTAAGTCCAATCCTTTTCAGAGTTTACTGACCGAAGAAGCTACCACCCCAAGATGCATCCGTCCGGCATAACGCGTCGCCAATAGAGGGACCCTCCTTGGGTGCAGTTTGAGCTACAAGAATCAGGGACTGGGTCCCTGGGTCCTGCAAATCCAAGTCCTTATATTTTTATTTTTATTTTTTTTCTTTCTATTTTTTTATTTTTCCTTCTCTCATCCTAATAGGATTTCAAAATTTATTTTATATGTTTCTAATACAAGTTCACATTTTATAAGGAAATTTGCACGAAAAACATGATAAGTTTTTCGTGAGACCCATTTTACAAGGAAAATTATTTTTTCCTTTCAATTTTATCTTTCTAAGTTGTCTCATTAAACGTTCCTAGAATTTTTTTACATAAAGGTAAAATGCGTGTTGTAGGAACGTAGAGCTAATTCTTCTTTTTCCGTGTCTAATCTTGTGCCATTTTTGTTTATTTATTATATTCGTAACTTTCTCTTAAAATTCTACATAGATTATTATAAAATTGTGCATATACTCCTACAAACCGCCTAGATGTTTCGACATAAAAGAGAATACACTAAACATGTTTGCCAAGTACACAGAAACCTTACATCATGATCTGAACTTTCCTTGTCCTGAAGTCGCAATATCTCCTTTATCTTTAAAAATTAACGTTCTATTTCCCCTTCTATACTTTGTCCTACATTAGATTGCAAGGTCGGGTCAATGTTCAACTGCACAAGTCAAACTATGGACAGAATATTTGTTCGTCTTCTGGGACGTGGACAAAGTCAATTTAATTTATGCTTGGTGTCATCAGACAAACAGGGGAGGAGTAAACTAGCAATTTTAGGAAAAGGTCATGAATCAACCCAGATGTACGTCTGAATTCCTTGTAAACTTCTGGCACCATTCTGATTTCATCAAGGCATTTCGCTGGATATGCATTTGGTAGCCGTGGGTGGTCAAATCTAGACATTTGAATTGGTCTCTTCATTAAACGAGCAGTCTAGAAGAGCATTACGTCACGGGATCTTGCAAGTTTAGGTCAAATTTATACTTTTTTTTTTTGGTTTGCACCACCAGAGTAGATGTAGCTGTGGGGATTCTAAGAGACCTATGTGTGGGCCTTTCTTAGTAATCGGAATTATTTTCCAATAAGCATTGCAGTTGATTCCACCAAGCCGGGAATTCGACGCCATGGATTAAGATGACGAAGAAAATGTAGACATTTAGCCAATAAAATTGTGCTCAAATAGTTAAAGATGTTCATATTGTACAAGTATTTCTCACTTTGAATACCGATAGTATCGATTTTCTAGTTCATATTGTATAAGTCTGTTGTTAAACGCTACCGTAATTCAAACTTCATTAGACTGTTACGTGAACTGGGCCAAGTCTTCATGCAGGGCAAAATAAGAAGTTAAAAGAGGAAAATGGTGAAAAAAGGAATCGTATATTGGCAAGAAGAAAGAAGGGAAGTGCCAAGAAGACTATCACTAATTTTGTACAATAAAAAGAATGATACAATCATATATTTGCATGGTTAATTAACTTCACTGCAAACTATCATCACTCAGTAGCTCCTCTTGAGCCCCTTGAAATCCATGGTATCAATGCACTCCCCTCTCCCCTCATACCCATTCAAAAGCTTAAGCAAACCTGCAGCTTTCTCCTTAGTTTCATCACTGCAGCCCACCTGCAAGAGAAGCAATAGCTTCTGAAACGCACCCATTTGCAAAGCCTCTATCAAACACTCTTCTCCTCTTCCTTCTCCGCCTCCCCTCTTTGACTCCTTGCAAAGCTTCCAAAGCGAGGAGACGGCGAACTCCGTGGCGGCGTCCGACACCCGGAACATTTTCTTGATCAAGACCGGCACGGCGAGCGCGTTACGGCGAGCCATCACCCTCCCCGCCTCGGAGCTCAACAGCCCGTCGAGGACGGCGAGGGCCTTCTCGCAGACGCTCTTCTCGGCGTCGACGAGGATTTCTAGCAGCGTAGGGATCATTCCCAGTTCGACAAAGGCCGCGGCGGTGGACCCACCGCCGCCGTTCACCAGATAGTAGATGGAAAGAAGAGAGGACTTGGTGGATTGAGGAGATATGGGCTCTTTGATGAGCTTAACCAATGCTTTGATTAGTCCTTCGGTCTTCGCAGCGATGGTGGCCCACTCTCGGTCGGATGATACGATCTCCTTGATCAAGAACACGGCGTTGAGCCTCGCCGCCAAGTCGCCGTGATCGGCGGTCGACACGAGAGAGCGGAGGGAGCCCGGCAAGGCGACGTGGCGCAGTGCGTCTTTGTCGAGCGGCGACACTGATATCAATGCGGATAAGAACGTGTCAAGAACTCCGGCGGCCGAATTCTCCATATGCTCCTGAGCAAATGAGCTAAATGCGGTGGCCAGAACCCGGCCGGCGCCTTTAGACGCGAAGCACCGCCGGCTTCGGTCGCTTTCCTTCGCCAAGTTATTGACCCTCGCAGCCAATTCGCGGCATCTGGCCTTGTCATCCCTCCCACTTGCGGCCGCAATCTCCGATAAAATCTCCGACGCCTGGTCGCCGGTCACCGGAATCCTCGGCGTCGGGATCCTCTCTATCCCGAGGGATCGGTTCGCAACACACCAATCTTGTATCATCCGCCTTATGGAATGGTTCGGTGTCAGGTCCTCAATCTTGAGCTCGTGGCTCGTCACCGGGCAAGTCGCGCGCCCCGTGTCGAGCCACGCCTCGATGCTCTGGCGGTCATACGTTATGCCCGACGTCGCAGTCACCGGATCCTTCATTAGCTCTAGCGATATCGGGCATCGGAAATGGGCCGGCACCGTCGGCTCTGAATCGGGGGGCTTCTGCACTGATATCTCCTTCATGGCGGATTTTCGAGCTCGGCGAGAGAAAGGCATTGGAGAATAATTTGTGATGGGGGACAAAGGAAGAGAATTACAAGGAGAGAATTAAGATTAGATACGATTCGGAGTTTGAAGTGTGAGAGTTTATAGAGATGGTTAAGAAGGCAAATGGAAGTCTATCTAAGTTCTGTGAAGAAATTGTAGCTCAAGACTCGGCAGAGTAAATGGTTCAAAGAGAAGGAGAGAGGGAAAAGTAGTTTTGATTTGAATGTTGACCGTTGAAAGTTTGAACTTTTAAACCGCGGGGAGGAAACGGTAAGAGGTTTTTTTTGCCTCTCTTCTTATAGAAAAAGGACAAGAGAAGGTATTTACAAAATTTTGATTGGGTCCATCAATGAATCGTCAACAAGGTCAGGAGTCCCTGTGGGCCAATTCTAGGTGGTCTCAAATATATTCTAGGTGGTCTCAAGTTCATATCATATACTCATTTTCAATTTTAATTCAGTGAGCCCCTGATGATTATTTGTTAGGTTTTAAGGTTTCTGTTCAAATCTCCGCACAACAAGTGGTATCAGAGAGAGTGAACATTTTCAGTATCATAAAACTATTTGTTACAATCAATTTGGTGACTCTAATATACCCACATATTTTTTTAAAGGAGTCATAATAGCGTGATTTTTCTAAGGTTTTGCTAAACCTAATTTAATTTAAATTAGAATTCAATTTTTCAATAACAAATGGTATCAGAGCTAATGTGTCATGAATTACAATATATTTTATAGCATCCATAAATTTAAACAAAATATTTATATTACATTACCTTAAAATTATCACCTAGAATTTAACTGAAAAGAGAGAAAGCTTGCTTGTTTTTTCTGTGATCAGTGTTTGTTTGAAACTTAATACTGTTGGGTGGTTGAGGATTGCATGTGTCTCATATTTTTATTTAGTTGGTGGATTTAATAGTTAGTTTTATTCCAGCCCTTTTATGTGCTAGTTGTTTTGACCTATTTATTAGGTTAATACTTAGATAAGGGGTTTGAGATGCTTCTTTTGTTTATAGGAGTTTAGTTAATCTCTAAGAAAAAAAAACTATTAATCTTCAGTAACTTAAGTTTTTTAAATAACTGATAATAATATTAGAGGCATAGATGGTACTCTCTTCAAAAGGATTGTTTGACCATGTACAGAGTACCTGAAAATAACTCATTCAAAAGATAAATTAAATACTATGAAAATCGAATTCATAGTTAAGTCCTACTAATTTACCATGAATTCAATTTTTCTCTAAAAATATTAAAATTAATAATCAATAGAAAATTTATTAAAATATTATGTGTACATAGTTTGAATACTATGGTTAATAGAGTTCAGCAAAATTATATATTGAAGAGAATTAAGTCTTTTATTTAGCTTATAGAGAGACAGTGTCATGGTGATCAGTAAAATAAAATACTCGAGATTGGAGGAATTTTGGAACATACGTTGACTTTGTCAACTGATCCAGTTGGCATTCTCGAAGCAGCTGTATCTAGATGTGTAGGATTTTGACAACTTTTGGATTCTTCAAGGTCAAACTGTAATATCAAAATAAGGAATAATAATAATAATAATAATAATAATAATAATAATAATAATAATAATAATAATAATAATAATAATAATAATAATAATAATAATAACAGCAACAACGTAGGAGCAGTGTGTATTTGAAGAGAGCGTTGACTGTGCCACGCGTACTTGATGTAAGAAATTCCTAAGCGCTGGGGCTGTACAGGAGCCTGGCGTCTTAAAGCGGGTCCCATCAGATTTGTACCCGAAACCGTTTTGGCCCTCCTCCGTACTACTCCCTTCCTTCTTGACGCAAAGAAACGGTTACGCCTTCCCGTCAGCGTCAAGATCCGTTTAAACCATCTCGATCCGTCACTGCTCTCTCTTGTTATAATAATGCTTTCCTCATGGGACCCGCCATTTGCTCTCTCTCTCTCTCTCTCTCTCTCTCTCACACACACACACACACTTGCGTTCACTTCTTGATTCAAAAGAATAAAGAAATGGATTCCCGCCACCGCCAAGATCCGTTCTCCAACCCGACCCGCGATCTCCTCCTCCTCTTCCTCTTCCTCCTCCCCTTAGCGGCAACGGCTGCGGAGACTGATCCCCGCGACGCGGCGGCGATGCGGGTCCTGGCCCGCTCCTTGGGCGCGGACACGATTCTTGGCTGGTTCGGTTCGGACCCGTGCTCCCCCTCTCCCTGGCCTGGCGTCACGTGCTCCGCTGAAGGTCGGGTCACCGAGATCCTAGCCGGAAACTGCAGCCTCAAGGGCTCCCTTTCTGCGGACCTTCGGAACTTGACCGCCCTCACAGTACTGGATCTCCGGTCCAATTCCCTCACCGGACCGCTTCCGTCCCTCTCGGGACTCTCAAGTCTCCAAGCCCTCTTCCTCCATTCCAACCTCTTCTCCTCCGTCCCCCTCGACTTCTTCTCGGGCCTCTCCTCCCTCTCCTCTGTATCCCTCGACGGCAACCCCTTCGAGCCATGGCCGATTCCTCCCTCCCTCGCCGACGCCAACCACCTCGTCAACTTCTCCGCCAACTCCGCCAACGTCTCCGGCCTCCTCCCCGAGTTCTTGGCCACTGCGTTCCCTTCTCTTGCTCGCCTTGACTTGTCTTTCAACCTCCTCTTCGGCCCCGTCCCCGCCGGCTTCGCCCCCGCTTCGCTCCGCCAGCTCTTGCTCAACAACCAGAGGGGCAACGCCCACCTCTCCGGCTCCATTGAGTTCGTCGCCAATTTGAGTTCTTTAGAGCAGCTCTGGCTCCAATTCAATGATTTTTCTGGCCCGCTACCGAACTTCTCGCGGCTTACCAGTCTCTATGATCTTCGATTAGGGAGTAATAAGCTAACCGGGCCAGTACCCCAGTCGCTAATTGAGGTGAAATCTCTAAAGGAGGTGTCTTTGTCCAATAATTTCCTCCAGGGTCCGGTGCCCGTCTTCCCGAGCTCGGTTGAGGAGGTGGATCTCGTGCCCCATTTAGAAAGATTCTGTCTTTTGACGCCCGGCAAGTGCGATCCACGCGTAAATGTGCTTCTCTCGATCATTGAGTCCTTCGGGTATCCGCTGAAGTTTGCAGAGAGCTGGAGCGGGAATGACCCATGTAACAATTGGTCGGGGATCAGCTGTGATGCAAGGGGTAACATTACCGTGATCAATTTCCAGAGGATGCGGTTGAACGGTACAATCTCGCCCAAGTTTGCATCGATTTCTTCTCTCAAGCAGCTGATTCTTTCGAACAACAATCTCACCGGGAACATCCCATCAACGCTGGTGAGTTTGCCGTTGCTCGAGAAATTGGATGTTGCAAACAACTCGCTGTATGGAGAAGTTCCAAACTTTAGCGAGAAGGTTACGGTGATCACGGACGGGAACCCGGGCATGGAGATGCTTCCGTCTTCAGCGTATGCTGTAGTGTTAGTGATTGTGATCGTGGCGGTTGTTGCTGTCGTGTTCCCTTTTGAGTTCTTGTGGCTTTCATCCGCGGCACAGGAGCAACATTACGTTAGCGTTGAGATACCGAGCACTAACAAAATAGAGATGATGAGCATGAGTCCTACAGGTGCACATGCCGCCGAAGGGGACAACATGGTGTTCTCGATTGAGTCACTTAGGACGGCAACCGATAATTTCAGCAGGGAGAATGTCTTGGGCAGTGGAGGATTTGGGGTCGTGTACAAAGGTGTGCTCCCTGCTGACGGCACCAGGATTGCCGTCAAGAGGATGGAGGCCAGCGTCGTGCCGCAGGGAGGGTTTGCTGAGTTTGAAGCAGAGATCGCGGTGCTTACTAAGGTCAGGCACCGGAGTTTGGTTTCGCTCCTTGGCTACTGCACTGACGGTGATGAGAGGCTCTTGGTCTATGAGTACATGTCTCAGGGGTCACTGAGCGAACACCTTTTCAATTGGAGGGAACAAGGATTCGAGCCACTGGATTGGAAGAGGAGGATGAACATTGCACTGGATGTGGCCAGGGGAATCGAGTATTTGCACAGTTTGGCTAACCAGAGCTTTATTCACAGGGACCTCAAGTCGTCCAACATCCTCCTTGGTGATGATATGAGGGCAAAGGTTGCAGATTTTGGGCTGGCTCGACTTGTACCGGATGGCGGTTCTCTCATGACAAAGTTCGCAGGGACTTTTGGGTATCTTGCTCCTGAAATTGCACGTAATCCACATTTCCCTTCTCTTACCCGTCATATTCTAAGTAACGTTTCTTTGCTACTTATTCTTTACCTTAGAACTAGGCAAAAGGATGTTAATGAAACGAGATATGCAAGAGTTGCGTTATTTTGAAAGTTAAGTTTTCGATGCAATACTCAAGTACGTATTGTGGGTTTCTCTTTTTAATTAGAAAGGGAAGCGAATGTCTACAAGGAGGACATTCAGCACAGACAAACTAATCATATTCTTGTTTCGCCTTCCATGATGTAATCATCTATCTGCATGATCTGCTACATAAGAGTGGAGCTCAACATGCTCTAGTAATCGCAAAGTTGAGATTATGGAAGTTAATGCTCTTGGCTCAGGGATAGCATCTATTTTTTATTTTATTTAGACTGTTGAAACTTGAAAGGGCTCTGAGTACGTACTCTTGCACCAGACTAAGGAAACAAATAAAAAAACCAAGTGATGTGTGTAAACTTGCTGCTGAGCTAGTTCTCAGACTTGAAAAGTGTGATCTTTTCCTCGTCATCTTAACTGGTTGCACATGCAAAGCTTTTAACTATTTCACTTTGCGATGCACCACAAGACTACATAATTTTGGGAGTTTTATTGATCATCTGCAGTTGTTATGCTGAATTAACTTGAAATGCTTCGTTTTACAGAGACCGCTCTTGTGACTACGAAATGCGACGTCTATAGCTTCGGTGCAATACTGATGGAATTGATCACCGGGCAGAAAGTGATCAACCCGAGACTAAGAGAGGGCACAAATTTGGTGTCATGGTTCAGGAAAAATTGGCGTAAGGAGGATGAACTGAAAAACGCAATCGATTCATCTTTCAACCTCGATGATGAGACCCTTGACAACATCAAAATTACTGCAGAATTGGCTATCGAATGCTGTGCAAAGGATTATAAACACAGGCCTGATATGGGGCAAGCAGTCAATGTCCTCTCCAGAATTGTGGAGCAATGGAGCCCTTCCAGTCATATATTTGAGAGCAGCGGTGACATGTATCATGCCTCATTGATGGATGCTTTGGCAGAGAGGTGCAGCATTTCCAGCAAGAGAAGCTCGTTCAGCTTCCACAACACGCAGTCCGCCGTTCTCCAGACCGGCGAAGCTTCACATTCAGCTCAGCAGATGGAAGACAGTTAGGAAAGTTATACATGTTCAAATTTGGTACATCTCAGATGCTCTATTATTGTAACTTCTGTGATGCATTTAATAGTTTGGGTGATTCCTCTTTTGTATACGACTTGAAAACTGAGTCTTAGATGCGAGAAAACTTGGATTCAGTAGCTTCAATTTGTATACAAGTCCTAATGAACTCAACATGAGATTAGAGAAGCAATTCTTTCTATGACCTTCAAGCTTTCTATTTCCTATGATACGATTTTTCACGTGCGTTTTTTAAAAAAAAAAAAAAAAAAAAAAAGCTAATAAAAACTACATAGTGGTGAGATTCGAACTGAGCTGTTTTCAGATCTAACAGGCTGGCTTGATGGCTCTTTCTTTCTTGAAGCAAAATTTATATTAAAGAATGGAAAATAAGTCAACTCTTTCACCATCGATTCTCAATATACGTTGCATGGGTTTAGTTGGACATCATAATCATGTCCTCCTTTGTGGGACTCAAGACAATGTATTAGACTTTGAAATCTAACTATCTTATTAATTGGCCAAAGGTGCTGATATTTATCAACTTGTTTGTTTTCCACTAATTGCAAATAATACTTGCCATTATTATTGCAGCAATTCCCTTAGCTATCAAGATCAATAATCCATGATGTATCCACTTAATAAGGAAGGTATTATTAGCTGTGCAGTAATTCTATCAATGCTATCTATCCCAGTTGCATGAAATTTCCAGAACATGGGCTGCAGAGAAAACACATCAGGGGATTATATATAATTTCCATGGATCTACCTCGAATCCTGCCGCTCAAACTTAGATTGTAAACAATGATGTAAAAGATAGGTAGGAAACCCACAAAACATAGCATGACACAGTTGACAAATAGCAGGATTTGCAGCTCCTTAATAAATACAAGTGGACTGTTCAATCTTCTTATCTAATCTACCAATAAAGAGGAGCAACACATGAGCATATGTAGTTCAGCTCAAGACTGAAACAAATCAAAAGACTGAAGGTATAAAACCACTGTTTGGAAACCTGAAGAGATTAAGTGGTTCGGGTAAAGATCATCATCATCATACATGACGAGAAAAACAAAAGTGAAGCCAAAGAAATGAAGTGAACAAAATCTCACTTAGGATTCCTTTCCAAATTTGATACTTCCTATCTATCTTCCATCAGCTGAGGTGAATGAGTCAGCAAAGCCCGGCGGCCTCGTGGGTATGCTGGTCTGAGTGTTGTCCAAGCTTGCAACGAATGATGATGTTGCGCCATCCATATGGCTACTATCCTCGAATGCCTGCCATTTCTTTAATGCCTGTGGCAAAGTCATGTCGAGATCAATCCCATAACTGTCCTCTGAATCAGGATCAGAAGGTTTCCACATCTCTGCAAGAGAGGACAGGACGTTGACTGCGTGCCCCATGTCAGGCCTCTGGTAAGGCTCCCTGGCACAACAATGGCCAGCCAACTCTGCAACGGTGCTAATGCTTGTGAGTGTCTCCTCATCGAGGTCGATTGTTGGGTCAATAGCCTTTCGGAAAGTGTCCTTGTTAAGCTGCATCCTCCGGAACCATGTTACCAAGTGCACGCTCTCCTCAGGCTGACTCTCATCAAGTGCTTTCCGGCCAGTGATCAGCTCCATCAATATAACACCAAAGCTGAATACATCAGCTTTTGTAGTCACACGGCCAGTTACTGCAAATTCATGTGTTTTTTGTTACCACAAAGAGCAACTGAAGAGAAGATAATCTACCCAAGTATCAATAGTGAAAGAAACTTGCAAACATGTTCGAGGCATCCTAAACAAAACAAATTGAAGTTCTTCCAATTTGTGCAATATAATTGGTTGATTATCACAAACTAAGCTAAAAACCAATTTGGGCAAATAACTTTGTGTATTTGTTTCCTTAGTTTGGTACAGGACCACTCAAAGAGCTTTTAACAGTCAAGAAAAATGAGATGAAACTATTTTCAGTAAAGCATTAATTTCTCAAGTGACAACTCTCAAAGTTGAGCAAATTGAATTTCTTAATTATACTTGTAGATAATTTACACTTGACAATATAGGGTACAGTCTGTCACTGAAGGCCATTAAATAAGATTTTAAATGTCTGTGTCGAATGCCACCCCTTTTACACAGAATGTATCTGTTTTTATGTAATCTCCTTTTCAACAAACAAGGGGAATCCATCTAAGGTATAGTTAGTAGTGCATAACCTATCTTTCCTCTTTAGTACAAACTATCTGACAAGCACGCGTCAAATAAATATGTCCACAAAGACTAGAACAAAGAGATAGTACATAGTTTCTTCATGTAGGAAAGTACCACATAAAAGAAGTGGAAAATGATATCTAGCATCATTTTTTAATGTATTATATTGTTATATTTTTACAGTGTATACACTATAGGATCTATAAGTGGTTAAGAGGAATGAGTAATCACCTGCATATTCTGGAGCAAGATACCCAAAAGTTCCAGCAAGCCTGGTCTCGACAGAATAGCATTTACCATCAGCAGGTGCAAGGCGAACTAGGCCAAAGTCTGCAACCTTTGCCTTCATATCATCCCCAAGGAGAATGTTAGAAGGCTTGAGATCCCTATGGATGAAGCTCTGATGAGCCAAACTGTGCAAATATTCAACTCCCCTTGCCACATCTAGTGCAATGCTCAACCTCTTCTTCCATTCCAGTGGCTTCAAACATTCTTCCTTCCAATCAAAGAGATGTTTACTGAGTGCCCCCTGAGGCATGTACTCATAGACCAAGAGCCTCTCATTGCCATCCAAGCAGTAACCTAGGAGTGAGACCAGATGCCGGTGCCTGACCTTGGTGAGGACTGCAATCTCCGACTTGAACTCATTTAATCCTTTTGTGCCCATCACCCCAGACTCCATCCTTTTCACTGCAATCTTGGTACCGTCATGGAGCTCACCCTTATAAACGGTCCCGAACCCTCCACGGCCCAAGACATTCTCCTCACTGAAATTGTTGGTCACATTCCTAAGGACTTGAATGGAGATCACCATATTCCCAGCCTCAACCATATGGATATCACTCGGACCGCTGCTCCCCCTGCTGTAGCTGTCACTCGCGCTTCCCATTCCACCATTCAAATTCGAACCCGCAACAGTGATCTTCACGGTATCTGGGTCAGAACTGGAATGTCGTGGGTGTATCACAGTAGTGTTGGGGCTCTGAACTCTGCCAAAATGTTGCTGCTTTCTCTTGTAGTAGCAGAAACCCAACAGCCCAATCAGGCTAATACACACCACCGCTGCAACCACTGAGCCAGCGACGACTCCTACCGGAACTGAGGAAGACTTCCCACTAGTAGCACTACTCTCACCACCAGAAGCAGCCGGATTCGGAGCATTGCCACTACCAGGAGTACTGGAGTTCGAGGAAGGTGTCATAGGCACATCCTTCCCTATATTCAGGTTCCCCGCAGTTTTCACCAGGACATTCTTGTTAAAGCTTGGAACTTTCCCCCATAGGGAGTTGTTGGCCACATCCAATTCCTTCAGCGATGGCAAACTCGTGAGAGTCATCGGAATCGTCCCAGTGAGGTTATTGTTTGACAGAAGCAGCCTCTGCAGCGACACAATCGACGCAAAATCTGGTGAGATAGTCCCATTCAATCCCATCCGCTGGAAATTAATCACAGTAATGTTTCCCCCTGCATCACAGCTAATCCCTAACCACCCATTTTTACATGGGTCATTCCCCGCCCAGTTCTCCGCGAACCGAGCTGGGTACCCGAACGATGAGACTGTCGACAACAGCACATTTACGCGCGGATCGCAGTCTCCTGCCTTCGAAAGGCAGAACTTTTCAGTGCTAGGGACGAGATCCACCTCCTTCACGGAGCTCGGGAAAACAGGCACCGGACCCTGGAGCAAATTGTTCGTCAAAGTTATCTTCTGCAGCGATTTAAGCTCAATTAGCGACTTGGGCACCGGCCCGGTGAGTCTATTGTCCCGCAATTGGATATCCCAGAGACTGGTGAGCCCTGAGAAGTCCGGCAACGGGCCGGAGAAGTCATTGGAATGCAACCAGAGCTGCTCCAACGAGCTCATATTAGCGACGAAGTCGATGGGGCCGGAGAAGCGAGCGCCTTGCTGGTTGTTGAGCCAGAGCGCACGGAGCGGCGAAGTAGCAAACGCGGCGGGAACGGGACCGGAGAGGAGGTTGAAGGCCAACGCGAGGCGGTCGAGAGATGGGAACGCGGTGGCGAAGAACTCGGGAAGGGCGCCGGAGACGTTGGCGGAGTTGGCGGAGAAGTTGACGAGGTTGGTGGCGTCGGCGAGGGAGGAAGGAATCGGCCACGGTTCGAAGGGGTTGTCGTCGAGGGAGACGGAGGAGAGGGAGGAGAGACCGGAGAAGAAGTCGACTGGGACGGAGGAAAAGAAGTTGGAATGGAGGAAGAGGGTTTGGAGACTGGAGAGGCCCGAGAGGGATGGGAGCTGTCCAGTGAGGGAGTTGGCCTGGAGCTCCAGTCGCGTGAGGGCGGTCAGGTTGCGTACGTCGGCGGGCAGTGAGCCGGTGAGGCTGCGGTTGCCGACCTGGATCGCGGTGACCCGACCGTCCGCGGAGCACGTGACCCCGGCCCAGGAGGAGCACGGGTCGGATCCGGTCCAGGAGAGGGCCCGATCCGCGCCGAGGGAGCGGGCGATGGCAAGCATCGCGGCGGAGTCGGTTGGGGATGTCTCCGCAGCCGCGCGGTGGAGGTTACCGTCGAGGACGAAGGGGAGTAAGAGGAGGAAGAGGAGCATGGTGAGTTGATCCGGGCGGTGACGGGAACCCATCACCATGACCATGGTGTGGAGGATAGAATGAGAGAGGATAGAAAGGAAAAGGAGACGATGGTTTCTCTGGAGAGAGAGAGAGAGAGTAGAGAGTAGGGAGAGTAGAGAGAATGAGTGGTAGCTTAGCACATGGAGGGGCACATGGGGAAGGGTGGCGGATTCTTTTTGCTGGGTTTGTCTGGAATAATGATACCGGAGCTTCCCGAAAATGCCCCTTTGACTGTTTAGTATTAGGGTTTTTCGTTTCGCACCCTGCACCCTCTCTTGTTTCCTATTTTCAATTCAATTCCTCTAATTTTTAAGAAAGTGTCACAAAAAAAACATCCTCAACCATTCTTATATTCGTATATTTGTCACTGTGTGAACTAGAAAATTAAAAAAATATATTAGAATTTTGTACAGTTTTCATTTGGCAAATCGATCAGATCACGGCATGCCATCGAATCGAATTGAATTGAATGTGTGCAAATGCAGCAATTACCGTCTAAAAGTATTTTCTATTTATTAAGCTTGCGATTATTTACGGTCTTAGATCATAATATCTTGAATTTGGTGGATATGATGATGCCTCCTTTAATATTAGCGTCTGACGAGTTATTATAACTTATAATTAATTAAAAAAAATAAGATAAATTTTTAATTTGACAAAAATAAAATTATCCTCTCTCAACTTTATTTATCAAAGTTAATTTCAGATATAAAACCGAGTTTTATTTTAATATAGTTATCAGTAGACAATTCATAGGAAGCGCTAATAAATTCAGTGTACTTTTTCTAATATAAAGTCAGTGATTTGATCAACTCCGGCAACCAGAAAATAAATTAAGGCAAAGAATTAGCTGAAAAAAAATTCGGTGACACCTAAATTTATCACTGGTTGATATTTCTATCTAAAGTTTAAAGTGAACTATTTTAGTAAATAAAATTTTAGAGACGGCTAGTTTGGTAAATAGAAAATCAAATCTGGGACAGAAGAAGATGGATAAGTTCACGATGGATAGGGGGCGGGGGCGGGGGGGGGCAGGCTTCGTTCACGGGTTGAGTATTATTGGCAATAAATCCAAGTATACGAATTTATATAATTTAGTCTTAGATACGTTTGCATGACTCCTCCTCCTCCTCCCTCTTCAATCTTCTTCTTCTTCTTCTTCTTCTTTTTGGATTTGAACTTTGAACTTTGAACTGAGGGGCAGAATTGGAAAGAGAGAAGGTATTTCTGAGCATTGGGGGAGAGGTGCAAGTTGGCAGTTGCGTGACCACATGGGTTTATATCTTTATATAGTAACTGGTGACAACTCTGCCCCTCCAAGTCTCATGCCGCGGCGAGGAATGAATGGATTAGTTGTGGCCTCTGGGTCCGGAAAGAGTTGGTGCTTTACGCCCAACACCAAACACCAAGGACGAGTAATTCCTAATTCCTCTCTCTCTCCCTCTCTCTCTCTTTCCAAAAAGGTTTAAGATGGAGAAAGTTAAGTGGATGGGGTTGCAATTATTTAGAACCCGACTTTGGCACCATTTGGATTCCATTGAGTTATTTTCAAATTGAGTTTGAATTATTTTATTTTTTTAATGAAAAAGGCGAGAATAGTTTTATGTTAATTATGTTGAAACCTCCTGAACTATACTCGATTTTTATAAAGACTTTTTTAGATTATAATGTCACCCGTAAACTTTGGAAGTAAAGTGAAACCGATAACGGGAGTGACGAAAAACGCGTGCGTAATAACTAACTATACCTCTAATTAATATATCACAATATAATTAAATTTAAAAAATAAATTAAAATGTTAAATATCTTACCATCTTCTCTCCTTACTCTCTCCCACGGCATCCCGTCCCACGCGGCTTGGCAGCAAAGCTTGTCGTTGCCTCACGGCCTCCCCGTCCCACACAGTGTGGCAGCTCGGAGAGGGAGGGAGGGAGAGAATACAGTGGCGACGGTGAGGAGTGAAGGAAGGAGATTAGATATAATAATAAGAAAAATTAATTTATTTATTAGAATATTTTTTATTTTAATTTAATTAATGGGTTGTGCAAATATTACGAGGATATTTAGGTCATTTAGAATTAATTACATCTGATATAATCGCCATGTAAGCTGACTCATCTAATTTTTCTGACGGTACGCTAACGGAAGGGTGACATTAAAATTTTTAGAGTGTTTAGGAGTGAGATTGTAACCTAAAAAAGTTTAGGAAGCCTCTTTGAAACTGGATATAATTTAAGGGGGTGTTGACGTAATTAATCATTAATTTTAATAAGATATTATATGCTTGATAGACAGAAAAATAATAAGAGATATGTTGAAAAAGGCATCAAGCTCACCGAGCATATGAAATCTAGACGAAACCTATAAAGTGAGAGAAGAACAAAAATGAAAGAGAGAAGAAAAAGAGAGAAGAACGAATGAGAGGGAAGGTCTTTTCCCTCTCCTAGCCACTGGGACTAGAGAAAGGCTCTTTAAGAGAGGAAAAGATTCTACTACAAACCCTAGTAGAGCTAGTACCGATGCAAGGGTTGAATGAGCTTGAAATTAGATTATTTAGTCTTAATAAATCCTAGCGCAGACTTATATTGGATCTAAGTCAAAAAGGGGCATGGTTTAGCATTGCTAGTGTTTTTAGTTAGACCTAATGTTAAGTAGACGAGGTTGGGTTCAAGCCAATTTTTTAAAACCAACCCTTTGTTTGCCACTATTGTTTTGAGTTGAGTTGATTTTGGGTGGGGCTAAAATTTATAGCCTATTATCACTTACTAGCTCACTCCTCAATCATACTATTCATGAGCCATTTGAACTTAACCTATGGCCTGTGGGAGATGAAAACAAAAGAAGAGAGGAGAGTAAGAAAAAATATGAGAGAGAGGAGGACGAGGAGGAGGACGAGAAGGACTAAAAAAAAAAGAAAGAAAGGAGAAGGGACAAGAAGAAAGGAAAAGGAGAAAAATGTGAGCTAGCGGTTGGCCTTTTGGGATCAAACGCATATTTTGAGGGTGTAACTTAAGCCAAGCTTGCTTGAGTAGATCTGTGTTCAAACTCGGCTAGAAATTAATTTTAAGCCTGATCTAATGCACCAAGTTTGAATAAATAAGTTTTAACTCCAGCTTATTTCTGAGCTCAAGCTTGAATGAGCTACTTGCTAAGCGGATTCAAGCCTATTTCGAACTTTAATCAAGCTTACATTGAGTCCAATTCATCTTAGTATAATAGATAAGAGATTATTACTCTATTCTATGAAACCAACTATGATCTAGCCTCATTTATTATTATGACTAATAAATATTATATTTATTAAATATAAATCGAGTCTTATTGACATGTAAGATTGATCTAGCTCAAGCTTAGCTCTGAATTAAATTTAAGCTTGTGGATCAAGCTTAATTCATTTCAAAAATAATAGCCGAGCTCAAGCTGAGCCAAGCTAACTTCCTTTTTTAAATTTGAACTTAGCTTCCTCGATTAGTACAAACATAAGTATATATGTATACGATATCATGATTTATAGAGTGTTATTTCTTTGGACAGATAGGACTCCAATTACTTGTGCAGTTAACTATAAACTCATAGTCGGATCAAGCTTAAATTTAGATTCGATGCACCACATAAGAACATGGAAAGAATTAAGTTCCAAATTCAAATCAAGCAAGGCATGAAAATTTAAAATTCCTCATCAAAATATTAAAAGATCTTTGAACCTCCCATGCAAGTAAAGTAACTCCAAAGTCCAAACTAACGTTACAAAGCCCCCATTTTAGCTCCATCAGATGCCTTGCTTTTAGGTTCCAAACTTCTCCCCGGAACCTCGCCCGCACCCACGGCTGCAGGAACTCACGGATCTTAAGCTCTCACAGCCGATTATAACCTGCCAGGTACGTCGAATGCACCGAATTCCTGCAATGTTCAATGCGGAGGATCCGGTCTCCGATGTATATACCAAACCTAACCCAAATAACAAACATCGAATGGGATAATTCTTACAAAGGACGGAAGCAAGCAACCTTCTTTGATAAGAGTATAAGACCTAACTCCATGAGAATGCCAACTTTGCTCCTCTCTCCCTCTCCAACCCTAACCCTCCCCACCGGCCAGCCATGGCGTTGTTCGTCAGAAGCCCGGCGGACATCGTAGTCTCCTACGCCACCATGGCAGCTCATGTGTTTGCCCTGACGGCGGCCATTCTCATGCTTGTATGGGTGCTTCACTTTGGTGGGGGTGTCAACCTCCATTCAGATAACCCTGACCTCGTCTTTAATGTACGTCCTCTAAAAGACTACCCATTTTCACTCTGACATTCTTATTTACTTATTTAGTTTTTTCGTGACACATTGATCTCTTCGATCACGTAAAACCTTCTGAAAGTCTATTCAGTTCCTTACAAATCTCATATGTTTGGTTTCGTGACTAACGATTTCTTTTTCTTTTTTTTAGATAATCAATATGTCATGAAATATAAGTACTATCTCTTTATATATAACGAGATTCAAGAAGTAGAACAATTCTCTATGTGTAAAGTGGCCAAGGCATCGGTGTTTTTATGCGTTTTGTTTTCTTTTTGGGTAAAAGTGGATGGCATTGTTTCATGAGTTGGGAACATCAAAAATGTGTACTTTTAGTCCTACTTTTACATTTATTTGATAACTTTAATCATTTAACATGCATAGATCGGTATCTTATCTTCTGGCAGTACAATAGATACTGGTTTGTTATATAACTCTTTGCTGTTTCCAAACAGGTGCATCCTCTGGTGATGTGCTTGGGGTTCATAATTTTCATTGGAGAAGGTAGGATCTAACCATATATGAACACCAAATTCTATACCCGATTCTTCTTATGTACTCTTTAGTTGATCGTGAGAAGTATACAAAAAGTAATTGTCCTCATCTTCTCCACAGGTGTCATGGTTTATAAGACAGTTCGACTGGAGAAGAAGGTGCAAAAGTTCATCCACATGATGCTTCACTTAGTTGCATTAACTCTTGGAATACTTGGCGTTTATGCTGCCTTTAAGTACCATAAGGAGAGTGAGGCACCAGACATGGTTAGCTTGCACTCATGGTTGGGGATGTGCACCATTTGCCTCTTTGGCTTGCAGGCCAGTTCTTATTTTCTCATTACCACCATTTTTAACTTTTCCAATTTTTATTATCGTTAACACCCTACATCGAATCGAATCGGTATTTATCATCCGATCTTGTGTTTTGCTTCTATCATCTAAAAAACACGCTGTCCGTTAACCGACAATTACCATATAGATGAGTTAAATTAACTGATATAGATAATGACTATAATATTTCTGCTTATATTTTTTATATTCCCGAATGATATAAATAAATCCATATCAATAATTGAGTTGTTTAATTTTTGTTAGTATGATATTATGTTAATTTATCGACTACTCTAAAAGCTTAAAAGTGGTGATATCGATGATAACAATATTTTCTTGAAATTGTTTTTATACTCTTCTAACCCTTACTATTCCATTGCAGTGGTTGTTTGCCTTCTTCTTCTTCTGGTTTCCAAGAGCTCCACTTCGCACCCGGGATATGATGTCCCCTCTGCATGCCTCCGCCGGCCTGGCCATCTTCCTCATGACGATATGCACGGCGGAGACCGGGTTGATGGAGAAGAGCGGGTTACCCGGATCCGAGACCCGCGTCATCAATTTCACTGGCCTTTTCCTCCTCCTCTTTGGAATAGCTGTTAGCATCTCAGTTGGCCTCCCAAGAGCATTCTCCTAGCTCTAATTAAAGCCTTCTAACTGCAATATAAATCCTGGAGTTTATTACCAAGATATGGATTTGTGGGCAATTTTTTTTTTCTTTTAACATTGTTTTTGTGTAGCGAAAAGAATAAAAATTGTGCATGGAATGATTGTATAAAAGTTTTATGTACTGAAACATATTATTGCTGCTGAAAGTCTTACTTCCCTTATTGTGGTGAATTATGTTAGATAATCATTCGACCCAAAAGGAATGGATACTAGAAAATAGGGATTAACTAATTATTGTAAAAGCTTAAGCGATTAGATAACAGATTAACAATCTATATCGTACCCCTTAATAAAATTGTACTCCATTTGGCTCCACTGACACAGATGACTAGTTCTTGGAAAATACCAAATAGAGGCCAGACACTGAAATGAGTATTGCATGGCAGTAGAGCAGAGGACTCAGATGGCATAGCAGTGGTCCCCTTTCTCTCCATTGCTCTCTGTGTCTGTATGGGGACTATAATATCCTCTTATCTTTCTAATTTCTATGCTAATAGTAGCACTTGTAGTGCTTCAAAGTGATAGTACAGTGGACTTCTTTTTTAAAAAGCTCTTTGATTGTGTGTGTTAGCAGGAGTATCTTAGTTATTGAAGGTGCTATCCAACTTTCTCACCCATAATTCCACAAGATATACATAGTGTCATATATCCTTCTCTTACCACCTCTGACCTCTCCCCCCCAGCAGTCTCCAAGCCTCCTATTGCTATAATTAACATCACTACATGCCATTACACATACCCATTCCAGAGCACCCCACACCTCAACCCAGTGTCTTTTTTCTATCTCTTTCCTCGGCTTGTATGTGCTTCAGATCTCTGAACCATTTCTTTTTTCTATGTGATGATTGTCTGTTTGGTACTCTATTGTTGTGTTCTTGGTTCTTTTGACTGATTAGTTTGAAATCCTGATGAGTGGTAGGCTTGCAGTTTCAAATGTTTGTGTGTAATTGTTGCATGTTTGATGAATATCTGCTAACAAACATAGAGGGGGTTCCTATTGCTACTTTACTGTTTCCTTTTAATGCTTACCGAATCTAATTTGTGGATGATTTATTTCTGGATGATTCTCCATTTGGAAAATTTATCAATTGATGATGAGTACAGTTACTAAGAGGTAAATACTCAACTGAAAAGTATAGTTCATTTTAGTCTTTTTTTTCCAGCTATTTAATGTCTATGTTTCCTTTCTATGCTGTTGATGTAAATTTTATGATTATTAATCAAACTAGACAGAAAACAAATGCGTAGGAGCATGGTTGTAAAAGCAAAGCTTTAAGCATCTCTAGTTCTTCTTACGCAACTTTCAGCGACACGAAAATTTGCTTCCTAGTGCTATGTTTCCTAGGTTTAAGAACTGTCTTTAATTCTTAAAACTGGCTTTCAGATCTGCGATCTTTGAGTCGTGCCCTGATAATATATAGAATGTATCAGCAAGTTACTCTGAGTTGCACCCTCCTGTTTAAATATCTGATTTCTCATCAAAGTAACTTTCCTAGATAATGGAAATTTCATTATCATTTTAGTCATAATTTACTATCTACTTACTCCTATAGAGTGAGATCTGAACTTTTCGATGACTAGACCGTTCCCATTATATCCACACTTCAGTAAATTAAACTTAATTTAACAGGCATTCATGTGGTTAAAAGTAGAGCCAATTTGATTAGCTTCAGAAATTTTAATCATTTTTTTTCCAAGTTCAGATACATGCCTAGAACATATTAGTAAGTTAGTTATGTAAGCTGAACTTTAGATTTCAGAAAGAGCATTGAAGTGTTGCGATAATCATCTATGCAGCTGAAAGGATCATGCATGCAAGTTCAGAATAAAGATTTCCTTCTTGCTTATACACAGAATTAGACATGAACACGTCCACAGTAGAACTACCTGATGAAACATCTGAAGTCAGCAATCAAGTGCCTTCCAACATCCCTTTCGTCAAGGATGCAACCACCCTTGATCTCTCCCTTACTATGAAGCTATATTCATCGGAATCTGCCATCATTTCGTTGTCAAACACCTTCAAGAGCAGCAACGACAGTCGATCTCTTGATGCTTATAACCACCCAAGAGTCTTCTCATGCAACTATTGCCAAAGAAAGTTCTTCAGCTCACAAGCCTTAGGCGGCCATCAAAATGCTCACAAAAGAGAGAGGACCCTTGCAAAGCAGGCAATGAACATGGATGCATTTGTCTATGCTTATCCTAGTATGGCATCACTACCCCTCCAAGGCTCTACACTCTATTCATTGGAAATTAAGACTCACTCTGCAGCGCATCAAGTGGTAAATGTAAGGCAAGAGAATCATGGCAGCTCAAGAGTCTCATGGGGATTGCTTGGGCCAATGGCACCGATTATAGAGGATGACTTCAGTTTGTATTGGCCAGGAAGCTATAGGCAGACCATTGGCGCCGGTTTTGAATCAACACAAAATTCATGTATGAGTTATGGTGCAATCATCCCCTTACAAGTAGACGAGCCTGATCTAACTCTTAAACTTTGAGTCCCTTGGATCCTATCTATCTTTATATTTGTATCAAGCTTGCTATATTTTGATTCCTGCAAGTGCTTCCTTGCACTGTACAGTAGGTATGTGATGAAGTATGGGCATTGTGCATGAGTTTCCTCCTAATTTCCTTCTAAATTTTGGTTGCCTATGGCTTTCATCTTTAAAATTGAAACTATTAACTTGGATTTCTCATTGTAGTACTGAATTCAGTATGCAATTCAGAGTTATTTCTGATTTGCTGACTACTGTATATTTTGTCAGATTGTTCTTATGTGATTATAACTTGATTTTAAGATAATACATCATCACCTGCACTACGAGTCTTAAGCTGATAGAAAGTGCAGAATTTATTTTATGATATTCTAACACTTCCCCATGTCTAGATTCGACACATTTTAGTAGGCCTAGTCCTGGTAGTGGAGGTTTTTTTTGCTGAAAATCTATACATTCTTTTTAAAAGTGTGTAGTTGTCCTTAAATTGATCCGTCTTTTTGCGCGACATATTTTATCCAATGGTATTCACATCATGAATAGTTATCCAATGATAACATATAAATGTTATCCAATTTTTAACTTATGATTACCATGATGAATGATAAGTTGTGTATGACTTTCTTTCCAGTAAGATCTGAACTAAGTCCATTATATCATTCATGAGGCATAAAAACAACACAAGGTCAACCACAAATATTAGTTCACCAAGTCTTCAGATTCTACGAGTCCTCATAAGCTCGAGAGCTACTACGACCGATTATCTGCAGCAGCGACATTGGGGGATAAATTAGCATAAGCAATCACTTAATGCCTCCTACCAACTTATGCATAATGAGAGTTATACGCGAGCAAGTACACATTTCTCATGATTTGCCCAAAGGAATCAAACTTATGCCTTGTAACATTTGAGAAATGAGAACTACTCAATCATTCAGAGAAGGTTGAGGTATCTATAAAAGCAAATTTTGAAAAGTTAACTATGGGCAAGTAATAGATTGGCAAAGTTATTTCAGAAACATTGGTTGCAACTAATTGTGACTTGTGGATACCTATCTTTCTTATGAGGGAAGAGGAATAGATGACACAAGCTCAAGATCTGAGTCAATCATGTTGCAATTATAGTATGGTGGTGTAGGTATATCCACTCTATCTCAGGGCTTGCTTTATGTCACAGATTAGGATATGTCCCCATAAAATAAGAACTGTAAGTCAGATAAAGAAATTGTTGGAATATGGATCTGAGTGCCATCCACTAGATGATCTCTCGACTGACAAAAAAACTGAGGCAAATGGAAGAACACCCACATGGCAGACCACTTCCAATGCATTATTGAACAATTTCTTGTGATCAATATGTGAGGCTAAGGTAATTAAGGATATGAATAGTAGCAACTTTCAACTTCTGCAGATCTTAATTTATTCAGTGCTTGCTTCTAGTTCAAATCACAATTGAGTCATGAACAGTTGCCTATTTGTTTATGAGTGAAACTTGATGGGCAGTAGACGTAGATAAGCAAAACCAAAGGGGGCCAAGTTCCCTTTGCAAAGTTTTAATTACAAGTTGCACATAAAGGATCCAAGTTGAGGGCCCAAAAAAGGTCTGATAGGAGCATTGAACCTTGACAAGGAGATGTGTTCATTATTGTAAACTATGCCATCCCTGGGATTCATTTCCTTCCCTTAAATCTAGCCAAGAGTAAGTCTTTTTTAATAGACAGATGATTATTATATTAGGAAAGTACAGAAAAGAACATTGTGAACAGTTCATGGTGGTTTCTAAGCATAGCATAATTCAAGGTAGTGTAGTACAAATTGCTAAACTTGTACGAATTAGTAGTGCTTCAATGATTAAACAATCCACTTCAACCTTTTAGAGAGAGAGAGAGAGAGAGAGAGGAGGAGGCAATCCTCTGGTACTATTGTTTTTATAATTCCAGTTCCAATGTCTTCTCTTCTATGATTCAGCAACATGTAATCAGAATAGGCTGGTAAAAAATCTAGATTCTAGACAAGCCAAGATATCATGTGTCTGATAAGAATCCTCACAATATTTCATTTTGATTAGATTGTTAGTGATTATATATAAACCTTCTTACCTTATAGATTATATAGATTTTTTTTAAAAAAAAATGGTGGTCAAAATCCCCAAATACTCTTTCATTAAATAAAGGCCTCTGATATTATTTGATATCATATAAATTAAATTGTTACATATTCAATATCTATTCATCAAATAAGAACAATTAGTAAGCAACTTACTAGATAGTGATCATTGTTTTATTGGCATACCTCCTTAAAAATGATGAAGGATTTGGTCCACCAGAACTTAAACTTTTTTTTCTCAAGTGCTACTCTCTTTCTCTTTTATCCAATGTATGGAAGTCCATGTGAGTGTACAGTTTGCCACTACTGTTGACACACAACTTTGCCTTTTTTGCTCCAATAAACTCTCCCCATCTTGAGGTATCAAATCACCCTTTGAATTATTATCTTCTTTTATGCGTTTTCCATGATTCTTTTAATACATAGATTTCTTCATCTATTAAAAATATCTTAAGAAATTTTTACTTTAGTTTCTTTTTTAATCTATAAATTATTATGTCCAAATTACATCATTTTGAAGGAAAGAAGAGACATAAATTTTAGTTTACTAAACTATTATTTATCTTTCTAGGGGATATTATAGTCTTTTTTTTAACTTTTTTTATTGTCACACATGTTAGATAAAAATATTTTTAATAGTTTAAAAAGCCTACATCGTTAGATAGATAGTTTAGGGAATGTGCAGGTATAATTATCTTTTTTTTATTTTAATCATTTATGAGCTCGAAAGTTAGATATGGATTGGATAAAAGGCCAACTCTCCCTAGATATAGAGACACTTTAGGTCCCAACGTCGTCGAGACCTGCTCCAAGCGATCACGTTGCCAAGTTGTACTTCCAAGCTAACCGCACTACCGAGCTATCAACTGAATCAAGCCAAGCCACCAAACCACTAACTACTAAACAATTTCTCAATAATATTATTTAGGGTTGAAGTTGAACTCATGACCATCTTGGTCATGAATAAGATACCTATCAATTCTATTAGAGTATAATTATCTTTAGTAAGAAAAAAAAATATGGATAGAATGAAAGTGGATAACTAGAGTATAAGAAATACTTGATCGGTGATAAAATTTGGTTGCATTATCTGAGACGAAAGAAGTTTGTTCTTATCCAAACATTATGTCCAAAATGAGAATAGTAAGTTCATTCTTATTGGGTTGGCTTGAAAATAAGAAAAGCCATTGAGGGCAATTTAGTCAATTCAAAGTCCATACTGCTGAGTGCTAACTAGGAACTACCTCCAAGGAACACATTCGATGACCAAAATACCCTCGTACCTATAGTGGAGCATCTACCTTGATAGAGTTAATGTGAGTCAGGGTGTTTTTGGTAAATTCATGAGAGATACTGTACTCCTACGCCTACGGCGATGCCGTCTTTGTCCGATGCCCCTTGGACGGCGCAATCCTTTAAGGGCCTCTAATGGCTTCCTCCCCACCCCCACCCCCACCCCAACCCCAAAAGCCCTAACCCTAGATAAAAGAAGCTAAATAGCTTTGCTTGAGCTCAGTCCGCGACAAGATGCGATTTTGATCTCAAATCACGGGGAAAAATTGGGGTTTTCCGTCTGGGTCGATCAGAAACGAGCTCAAGAGCGGTATTTGATCGCAGATTGGAGCTGGATGAGGAGATGAAGAAGGCCCAGTACTGTTGATCCCATTTTGGAAGGAGAGAGAGTGGGAATAAAATAAGGGGGGAAAAGGCGGGGAAGGTGGGGACGAGGAGATTTAGGGGATCAAGTTATAGGGATAAGTACAGGAAAGAGAGGAATAGTTTAATGTAGCGTATCTTGTGATATCCAGCAAATTCGATTCAGTTGCCTTCCCCCCTGAATAATTTATTCCGTCATCTCCTCCCCCCTGTTCTCCCTTTTGCGTTGCATTTCCTTCCATTTAGATCCTTCCAGCTCTCTCTTTCTTTCTCTCTCCTCTTTTATGGACCACGGACCCAATTCGGTAATGGGATTTGGTGGGATTGGAAGTAGGAGTGGAGAGCAATGGAGAGAAGGCTCCAAGTTCCAATCTTTATGACTCTTTCTGTCTCCGTCGAAGGATAGAAAGGGGCTTAGGGAAGTTGGGGTTGTTTCAGTTGGCAGGGGAGGTAGCTGTTGGTTTTTCTCCTTGGGGGTTTTAGGAGATGGGCTCAAGGGAAGTGACTGGTGGTGGTTTGTGGAGGAGGTGGTGGTTGAATCGGACGGCAATAGTGGTGGTGTGGGTGGCTACATCCATGGCGATCTGGGTCGGCTTGCATTGGTACATCCGGAGGTTGAGCATGCGGAAAGCTGAGGAAGGTCTCGTGAGCATGTGCGAAGAGCGAGCCCGGATGCTCCAGGACCAGTTCGCCGTCAGTGTCAATCATGTCCACGCCCTCGCCATCCTTGTATCCACCTTTCACTACCAGAAGGATCCCCCCTCCCTTGACCAGGTCCAAGAAGCAGAGCTTGTAGCTTCTTAGATTTTTCTTTGATTTAATTAATAGTATCTCTGTGTTGCCCAGTTATTCTGGTGCAGTTATTGTTCTTGTGACAGATTTTCTTTATTTAACTGCCTTAAAGTCTTTGACTGCAGTTGCTATATATATATCTCCTTGGATGATTGATCTTTGGTTTCCTCTTCTGCTATTTGGCAGTGCTTGTGGTTGGATTATTGGTTTCCTCATTGAGTTTTGAATTCAGGAGACATTTGCAGATTATACAGCACGGACATCATTCGAGCGTCCATTGTTGAGTGGCGTTGCGTATGCACAGAGGGTGTTTCATTCTGAAAGAGAGCTTTTTGAGAGTCAGCAAGGATGGACTATCAGGACAATGAAGAAGGAGCCGTCACCAGTGCAGGATGAGTATGCGCCGGTGATCTATTCTCAGGAGACCATCTCCTATATCGGCGCCCTTGATATGATGTCTGGCGAGGTCTGTTAGCTCTGTTTTAGTCCTTTCCTCCATCGTTTCTTTTGGCTGCTTGGGATTGCTTCCCTGTTGATACCAAACGTTGTCATTGTTTGCATTGTAGGAGGATAGGGAAAACATTTTAAGGGCTAGGGCTACTGGAAAAGCTGTTCTTACGAGCCCATTTAGGCTTCTGGGGTCAAATCACCTAGGAGTGGTTTTAACTTTTCCTGTTTATCGTTCGGATTTATCTGCAGATGCAACGGTAGAGCAACGAGTGGAAGCTACTGCAGGGTGAGCATTGTTGCTTTTATCTATCATCCAGGGGATCCCCTATAGACTATTGTGCATATGTATCTTTGTTTCTTTTACTTTCAAATAAGATAAAGAAACATTGATGGTAACCCTCTGAGCCGACAAAATTAGTAAATTTGTCTTGACATGTATTGACAATATAACGGACAAATAAAGAATCTAAGATTGCAACGCCCGTGCAGTACTTTAAGAAGGTGAATACATTGTTCCTTGTCACAATTCATGGTCTGATGACCTATTGAGCAACACTTAGGTCGAATTATAACTACTCCTTTTGTTCTACTGGACTCAAATGAGTTGCCTTCTAGAATTAAGATTCTTTGTTATTATGGACTGCCAATGTGTTTTACTGGCTGAAAACTTGTAGCTTCTACTTTATTCGAAGATACATTGGTGTAGCATTAAATTGCCCATCAGCTTAGCATTGAACAAGGAAAGTTGAAAACACATAAAAACGAATAGTTAATTCCAATCAATGAAACAAAGTTAATAGCATAAGAAGAACAATTTTTTGGATTCTTAATATTTGAGCAAAGCTTTTGACTGGAGCTTTCTTGTTCGAAGAAAAATTATAAATACTTTTTCTTGTTTTCAGGTATCTTGGAGGAGCATTTGATGTTGAATCACTTGTGGAGAATTTGCTGAGGCAGCTTGCTGGCAATCAGGATTTAATGGTCAATGTGTACGACATCACTAATGCTTCCAAGCCACTTGTCATGTATGGACCCCAACTTCCTGATGGTTTTGTGTCACTCTCACATATTAGTATGCTTGATTTTGGAGATCCCTTTAGGAAGCACCACATGGTATGCCGGTAAGTCCGTCTCCTGAGTCATTTGCAGAATTAAAGTTACTTTCCATTTTCTTTTATATTACCATCTTGAATTTTCCTGAGCAGGTATAGTAAGAGGCCCCCTGTTCCACTATCAGCAATGACCACACCATCTGGTGTTTTTGTTATATGTATGCTTGCGGGATATATACTATATGCTGCTTGGAATCGCTATGATAATGTTAAGGAAGATTGCAGGAAAATGGAAGAGCTAAAGAAACAAGCAGAGGCTGCAGATGTTGCTAAATCTCAGGTCTTATTTGTTGAAAAATCCTATGCATCTAGTCCTGTATGTATTAAAATCTGAATCTTTTTTCCTTTCATCAATGGCAGTTCCTTGCTACTGTTTCTCATGAGATCAGAACACCCATGAATGGTGTCCTTGGTAATCATTCTTTCTTATTGTGTTATAGCTTTTTGATTTTTCAGTTAGGTGGAAATAAAAACCTTGGAAAAGTTAATATTGTTTTCTATTTGCAGGGATGCTAGATATGCTATTAGATACGGATCTAAATTCTACCCAGAAAGATTATGCTCAAACTGCTCAAGTCTGTGGTAAGGCATTGATATCACTAATAAATGAAGTTCTTGACCGTGCAAAGATTGAAGCTGGAAAATTAGAGCTTGAGTCAGTGGCATTTGACCTGCGATCTGTCCTGGATGATGTCATCTCTTTGTTTTCTGCTAAGTCAAGAGAGAAGGGCATCGAGGTGAGTTTGATTCCATTTAAAAGTATCAGGAATTTAGCGTGCACAGTCTTTTGACGACCACAGATCTAGAAAGTTCAACATGTCATTGCTACTTTAAATATGAACCTCACTCTGTGCTCTTACATTCTCTCAATAAATGCAAAATTCATCTGTATTTTGTTGATAGGCTTCTTACCCATGTCTCCCAACCTACTGATTACCATTTTTCAATATGTAGCTTGCTGTATATGTCTCTGACAGAGTTCCTGAAGTACTCCTAGGGGATCCTGGGAGGTTTCGGCAAATAATCACAAATTTAGTGGGAAATTCAATTAAAGTAAGTATACCATGTTTGCTGATCACCTCTTTTTTCTCTGTGTCAAACATCGGTTAACCGTTCCGTTTAGTTTACTCCCTCTGTTGTGAAAGTATGTTTACTGTGTATTCCTGGTTTTATTAGTTTTGATTTGTTAGAAGTATACTTGATGGTAAAGCTAACATTCATAAAAATTGTAAGATCTTGAATCCATCAGTCAAGTCATTATAAAATTGTAGTCCATGACCAACATTAAGTGCAACTTTGGTTAATAAGTGTCTATTTTTAACTTGTCACAGTTTACGGAACGGGGCCATATATTTGTCCAAGTTCACCTAGCAGACCATTCAAATCTGGTGACTGATGCAAAGGTTGATGCTGGCTTGAATGGTCATAGAGATGAAGCTAGAGTTGTGTCTATTGGAACAAAATATAATACTTTAAGTGGTTTAGAAGCAGCTGATAGCAGAAATAACTGGGAAAATTTCAAGTTGTTGCTATCTTACGAGTCAACCATGCTGCATGCACCTGAAAATGGGATGCCATATGAGAATAGTTCTGATGTAGTTACACTGGTAGTCAGTGTGGAGGATACTGGGATTGGTATCCCATTACTAGCTCAGGATCGGGTTTTCACACCTTTTATGCAAGCTGACAGCTCAACTTCCAGGAACTATGGAGGAACAGGGATTGGCTTGAGCATCAGTAAATGTCTGGTTGAACTGATGGGTGGCCAAATAAACTTTGTAAGTCGACCTCATGTTGGAAGCACATTTACATTCACTGCTGTCCTCAAAAGAGCAACAAGTTCTGGTACCGATGCAAGGAGGGATGTTTCAGACAATCTGCCTACCTGTTTTAAAGGAGCAAAAGCAATTTTAGTTGATAGAAGACCAGTAAGAGCTGCTGTAACAAAATATCATCTGCAAAGGTTGGGAATTACAGTTGAACCTGTCAGTACTGTTGACCTGGCAGTTCATGCATTATCTGTATGTAATGGCAGTTCAACATCTGGGTAAGCCTTTCACTGATGCTAGCTCCCCTCACTGTAAAGGCATCTATTTTGTGTGCATAAATGGAGACAAGTTTGCTTTATGTTTTATGTTGTTTTTATGTTGTTTTTATGTTGTTATTGCTTTGAAGTTTGAACACAACTTAATAATTGTCAGGAGCAAACTATACAGAAACACAGGATGCCTTCTTTTCCAAAATTATTAAGAGTAATTGCATCTTTTTGTCTCAAAATTTATGTATCAAGAACAACTTTTTTTCAAGACTCCATTGACTCACCATTGCTTATGCTTATATAACATAAACTTAGTTCTACATTTAAACCTGTACATAGATACAACCTCTCTGGTAGAAGTTTGTATGGCTGCTTAAATGTTGTCTCTTCCCACTCTTTGCCTTATAAGAAACCTCATGTAGTCGGATGATTTCTTTTTTTTCACCATTTATGCTTGTATAGACTGTTCTCTTAGCGTCAAAGTAAAACTCTTCTCTTTTCTTTTCTCCTTATGATTTCTTCATTCCTTTTTATGGGTTGGACAGATCATTTTCAGACCTGAAAGTCTTAAGTACTACCAGATTTTTCATGGTCCTTTCATTGTTTAGCACTTCCTTTTCTTCTTGTCTATTTCTTTTCAGTTTGATTGTACTTAGTGCTTCTTACATCTGTACTGTGTATTTTATGCAGCAGAGATGGAAAACACCCATTTTTATTCTTGATTGAGAATGATTCATGGGGCTCTAAAGAAGATGTCTGCTTACAAGAGCAACTATTGGAACGGAGAAACGGTTACACAGCTGATGTACCCAAGGTGATTCTTCTTGCAAACTCTGATGCTGAAAAGACAAAATTAAGCTTTTCAGTTGATACAGTCATCATGAAGCCGCTGAGATCAAGTACAGTAGCAGCTTGTCTTCAACATGCTCTTGGAATGGGACTGCGGCCAAGTAAAGAGAAGCCCAATGGACCAGCTGGCCTTCATGACTTGCTAGTTGGAAAGAATATACTGGTGGTAGATGATAATAAGGTGAATCTCCGAGTGGCTGCAGGTACCTTGAAAAAGTATGGGGCGAAAGTGGAATGTACTGAAAGTGGCAAAGATGCGCTTGTCATTTTACAAATGCCGCACAAATTTGATGCCTGTTTCATGGACGTTCAGATGCCAGAAATGGATGGGTAAGTTCTGAATCTGTTATATTGGAAATATCTCAAGTTCTGTAATTCTCAATATTGGGTTATTTTTGTTCAAATACTGTTGATCCTTTTTTTTTTCACCCAATGACATCAATTTGGGAAAATCATAGTCTATAATAATATGAACTAGCCGTTGCCATATGCATACTGAATATAATGGCACCTGGCTTAGCAAATACATATGTGAATACTTCTTTAGATATCCTACTAGAAATAATGGACTATATTTCCGCATTACTCTTTGGGAAGTTCCAACCAAACAATATGACAGTGAGGAGCCAATTGAAGATGCCCAAATAAATCAGAAGCCTTCTACACCTGTTGATTTGTGCGAACAAACAAGGGCAGTTTCATTTTTTTTACCATTCGGAAATATTGATCCTGAAATCATGAGAAACTTTATGGATCAGTATTACATAGGCACTAAACTTCGTGTCTCCTGAAGTGCCAATACTCGACTATGAAGATCGAAAGATTTAAGCAATGTCTTCTACTTTCTTGTGGGGAAAAAATTGTTAAGCTGTCAACACCATATTTTGCTATTTCCCCTGGATTAAAACGATGGTAATGATGTCATAGTTGGAACATTCATGCTAACTTCTAATTTACGCAATATCCTGAATATTATTAGCGTTTATTGTATTTGCTTGGATGATGACATCAGCAATTGCTTGTGACATTTCCATCCATGACGAAAAAAAAGTGTCTTTGGCTTCCAGATTTGAGGCTACCCGGCAGATCCGCTTGATGGAGAGTAAAGTGAATGAGCAGACAAAAAATGGAGGTACTGCTTCAGAGGAAGGTTCCACAAATACCCAATGGCACCTGCCAATCCTAGCTATGACAGCAGATGTAATCCAGGCAACGTATGAGGAGTGCATGAAATGTGGAATGGATGGTTATGTCTCCAAACCTTTCGAGGAAAAGCAACTCCATCAGGCGGTAGCAAAGGTCTTTCTCCAAGGCTCCAGTCATTGATAACCATCTTAAGAACGACTGATACACTTCATGACAGATAATGGCCGCATTGCGAGAAAGAACAGCACTTCGTATCATCTGACTACTCGAATTGTCTGCACATTGCATGAATGGCTAAAAGAAGATATTCTCCAAAGGCAAGTCATTATTTGAAGCTGTGCTGTTCCTGTGGTGTTAGCCCGACTTCACTATAGGCTCGCAGATGTGTTGAATATTACACGGTCGGACTTATGTACATGAATATGTGTTATAACTTAGGTTAGCGAGTAATTGTCTGCATCTGTTTCTGTGCTATATTGTGTAAAAACCTTCTGCATCATCGCCGTCCAGAGGGGCCTGTGTATCGTAAAAAAGAACTTGCATGCGTTCTTGTATTCAAGAGCTCCAATTAATGAGCAAAGTTTTGTTCTTCTATAGTTGTACTGTTTGTTATGATCTGAATGAGTGAAAAGAACCTGATTGTTTTCTGAATCAGGGTTGAACACAAACATTGATTCCTTCATGCATTTTTGACCCAAAATTTGAGTGGTGCAGCAGAACTAATAGCCAGAGGGATTCCCATGAAACCTATAACTGCAAGTTTCCCTCTCATACCTAAAAAACAAACAAAACTACGCAATCACACTTGATATTTTTGCAGCCACAGATTGTGTCAATGAATAGCCACGGATTTCTTGCCAAGTTGTTCTCTTGCCTACTCCAAGTTCTGGTGGCGAGTATTTGACAGAGAATGTGAGGACTGAAGAGTGCCAACATGCCCAATTCCAAGAATTACTTCCTCTCTAGACTGTACTTGAGGAATCTAATAAACCCGTGGAGGAAAGATCCGAATACAAGAATACCAATCAACCACGTCATCCAGGGGATTTGACGAAACTGGCCCTAGATTTTCACAGCCAACTTAGTTGACTGGATATCACTGGAGAGATTGTATAGTTTCATTAATTAGAATACTAACAAGTCTTTGACTTATTTAGTTATAGGGAATGTCTATAGATATGGTCGTTTATTATCGATATGTGTGTTTATTAAAGCCTCTCTCTCTCTCTCTATATATAAAAAATCTCTCTCTAGAATGGCGCGATCCGTAATAATGTCGAATAGCAGCGCCATTTCTCCTTCCACTCTAGAGTCCAAGAGTTATATAGATAAATAGACGAAGTCGTTTAACGTGGGCGCCGTATCGAAGCGTTGTTCCCATTCCGTCGTGTTCCCGAGCAAATCTATCTCCAAAACCCAAACTTTTGAGTTTTGACCCCCTTACCCTATCTCTATCCGTGTCCCCGATTCTTCCATTGGTGAGGGGATTTGATCCGAATTCGACGCGTTCTTCTTTCCGAGTTCCTCGATTTTCCTTCATCTAGGGTTTTTTTTTCTCGTATTGCAGGTGCTAGATTTTTCGATCCATGGAAACCGCCGCGGCGATTCGATCTCCCCTTTACCTCTTCCGAGCTTGCGAAGTTGGATCTCGCCGGCCAGATCTCGTCCGATTCGATGGAAAATCCCATTTTTTCAGTAGATCGATCAAGGTACGTGGATGTTGCTATGTAATCGATCTTTTTCCTATTAGGGTTTCGGTTTGATTCTGATGTATTTGGTCTTGTGCTAGGGTTTTGGTTCGATCTCGGTGTTGAAGCGAGGGAAGAGGCCATTCGGTCCTCGGAGGAGCTATGCTATTAGAGCCTCGTCGTCTTCTTCATCTGGGTCTTCCTCTCCGATCGCTCCTCTCCGATTGGAATCGCCTGTTGGGCAATTCCTGTCTCAGATCCTCGTCAGCCATCCCCATCTCCTCCCCGCCGCTGTCGAGCAACAGCTAGAGCAGCTCCACACTGACCGCGAGGCCGAGAAGATTAAGGAGGAGCCGACCCCATCTGGAAGCGAACTCGTTTTATACAGGTAAAAAAGTTCAATCTTTTTGCTTTTCAAATGATGAGTTACTTGCAATAGGCAGGGAGATTTTTGATCTTTTCTGGTTCGGGACCCATAGGAGGATCGCGGAGGTGAAGGCTAACGAGAGGAGAAGGGCTTTGGAGGAGATACTCTATGCCTTGGTTGTTCAGAAGTTTGTCGAAGCTGATGTTACTCTGGTTCCTTCTCTGGCCGGATCAGCTGACCCCTCCGGCAGAATCGACCAGTGGCCACCTGAGGAGGAGAAGCTTGAGGGGCTTCATTCTCCTGAGGCTTATGAGATGATCAAGAATCATCTGTCTCTTATACTGGGGCAGCGGTTGGCGGACTCGAACACCGTTGCGCCGATAAGCAAGCTTCGTGTAGGGCAAGTCTATGCTGCTTCTGTGATGTATGGCTATTTCCTGAAGAGGGTGGACCAGCGATTTCAGCTCGAGAAATCGATGAAGTCCCTCCCATGGGGATCGGAAGAAGAGGAGAGTGCCATTAAGCAAGTGATGCCGGATGAGTCGAGGCCGCGCCCTTCTCCTCAGATGGGGGAGACTCATCCTGAGGTGTCTTGGTCTTCCCCCAGCTTTGGTGCCGGAGGGCCTAGCCAAGCAATTAAGCCCAGCCGGCTGAGGTCATATGTTATGTCATTTGATTCAGAGACCTTACAGAGGTATGCGACCATAAGGTCAAAGGAAGCTTTTGGCATCATTGAGAAACACACAGAGGCATTGTTTGGGAGGCCGGAGATCGTCATCACGCCGGAAGGGACCATTGATTCTTCTAAAGACGAGCTCATCAAGATAAGCTTTGCAGGGTTGAGAAGGCTTATTTTGGAGGCTGTAACCTTTGGCTCATTCCTCTGGGATGTCGAGAGCTATGTTGATGCCAGGTACCATTTCGTGACCAACTAATTAAACCAAGAGTGTGCTTGACTTGCACCCAAGGATTGTCATTGTGGGATTATATTCTACCTTAATTTCCAATTCTAGAGGGCTCCTACTGCATTGTACATAAGAAAGTTCTTCAGCTTAATTTGTAGAAAAATTCCGTAGTTGCTATTAATCTTTGGACTTGCTATCTCTATTTGGATAGTTTTTGAGTTGCAATGTAAACTGCTTATGCTTATGTAAGTTGCATTCTTCCCCATGTTAATGTCACTGTGCAATGCATTAAAAGTATTCAAGTCCATGGCCTTTTATAATAATTTTCAATTTCTTAACTGGGTATTACAGTTGACTGTGATTTTCCATGCAAAGTTTTATTTGGTTAATAAACCATCATCAGTACATAGGTGTGTAGGATTTTAGAATGTCATTAGTCCACTGCAAGCCACGGTGTACATGAAGCGGCGCTGTGAGAGAGCGACAGTGAGAGAGACTGCGAAAGTCCAGTTCAAGATATTTTTATTTACATTAATGTTTTTACTTTGATTTAATTTTCATATATAGAAGAATATAAAAGAAGTAATTTGATCGGTATAGGAAGTGAGATAAGGGCCTTAGAATGGGACTAGAAGGCGTCATGAAGCACCTTTCGGTACATAATTTCTTCTGTTTTTGTTCTATTGAAACTTGTAATCAAAACTATAAGCAGCTGAAACTTTTGAATCTGAAACCAGAGGAAGGTTGTAATATTTTCATAGACAGTTTACAGTATTTTTGTTATGCACGATATGTAATGTAACCTTTAAAATGCAAACAATTTCACGAAAGAAACTCTGTGATTAACAACCTCTTTTAACAGTTATAGCCAAAGAACTATGATGTATAGTCCATGTTTAACTAAGTTTAAAGCCATCAATTATCGAAACAATTAACAGTATCAAAAACCAATAATTAACAGATACTATTATTGGGGAAAGGAAATCCTTGGACATTTTTGGCATGTAGATTGGCTACTATGATAGTGCAATATTTATCTTGAAAAAGGAGACCATTTGCTGCCTTGGTTCCAGGCAAGTTCAGAAATATTCTATCTAATAATACTGGATTGTGTTATTTTGTAGGGTAGTTTTGTTTTTTTTTTTTGTTTTTTGCTTTTTTTTTTCTTTGTATATATATCTTTCAAAAGTCTTATGTTTGTTTATATGCCCCTCTAAAGTTGATATTTGCATATATATACTTAAAATATATGTTATTTATATAAACATCTATCCGGTTATTTTTCAAGTTAAGTCACAATATTTAATAAAAAAAGTTTAAAATACTCTTGATTAATAATTTTTTTTGAAAATTAGAATAAAAATTGTTTTGTCTTTTTGATGTTTTAATTGTTTAAGTTTTAACTGTTAGTTAGGATATACATACAAAAAATAAGGGTTCTAATGACACACATGCAAAATCCGTGTATTTTGAAGAGTATAGATACAAAATCAAGGTTCCCAGTATTGGGATCGGGATCGACCGTCCAGAAAAACGATACGTATCGGCCGTATCGGTCGTTTGTATCGGATCAGACTATTTTTTAATTATATAAAATTTTAAATATTATTTAAAAATACAGAAAAATATAGAAAAATTTAAAAAAAATAAAAAAAAATAAGAAAACAAAAATTACTCACATATGAAGTCTAAAAACTTAAAAAATATATTAACTTACTCAAAATTTAAAACTTTGTTGAATCCCGAGTTGGTTTTCGTAAATTTCTATAGTCTTCATCATCATAATCACCATAAGTTTGTAAATGTTGATGTCTGGGACCTGATGCTCCAAAAAGTGATTCCATCATACTAGTCATATTGTATGGATCTTGTTGTGTGACTTACGTTTGAGGAGGATAATAATCAACATTTAGATCTTGTGCCTGAGAATACTGAGGATACTAAGGATAATAACTAGTATATGGATCTTGTGATGGCTCCAAACAATAAATACTCGATGTACCATAATCATAGGAACCAAAATGCATCTCATGACGTCGCTGATATGTATATATATTCTTAGTTTCTCTGTCTTCACTCCTTATGCCTCCTTGACTTTCCTCAATAAATGTAGATGGAATGATCTCACCACCATATGTATCATTAGGACTATGACTAGTACTAATAGGTATACTATCTCTCGCTGTTGAATGACTCGTACCAGCCTCTGCCCTCGTCGTGGTCTCTCCCAATATTTCATTTAACCATGGGTTATCTCTGTCATCTAATACCCTGTCCTCTATCTCTCTGATCCATGGAGTCAAGGGGTCTTCTTCATCAAAAACATGATTTAAATCAATCAGTTGTTCATGTTCTGTCTTTCTTCTTTAATTTCTCTCCCTCAATCTCATATTATAATGACAAAAAACTAACTTCTCCAATCTTTCCATTGTCAATCGATTGCGTGTTTTTGTGTGTATTAAGAAAAAAGTAGTCCAATTTCTTTTACACTGAGATAAAGATACAGTTTGACTTAAAATCTTTTTTTGCTATTGGCATCAAATTTGATGCCTCCTCCCATCCATAAATAGACCACCATTCAGCTGAAGTGTTATGAGATATAGCTGCAGCAACTTTAGCAGTACTGAATTGCCCAGCTCTCAATCTATATCTCTCCATCTGAAATCAGAAATATATTATTAGCTTATTGATTATATTGATTATTGAAAGTTAAAACTTAAAACAAATAATAATAAAATTATTTAATTGAATCATAACTTACTTTTTTATCGCACAGAATTTGTTTATGAATATCGGGCTCAAGCTTGCTGATTACCTTTCTAACCCCCAACAAGACTTCACTATCATTATTGACATTTTTAGAGACTTGAAATCTTGGATTAAGAAAATACCCTGTAAAAATTTAAAAATTGTAAGCATTCAAATTTTTAAATATTCATAAATAAAAGTAAATTAAAACTTAAAACTTAAAAGCATGCTTACCAGCAGCGTGTATATCTCTATGTAGTTGTTTGTTCCATCTAGAATCAATCATCTTCCACCACTTCTTATAATTTTGGCCCACATTTTTTTTTATTGATTCTTTAGCTATGCCCATTGCCTCATATAAGAAACCCATCTCAGACTTGTCTGTCTACAAGTCTTAATACTTTGACAAGAGGCTCAAATACTGTGATGGCAATTGTAATATTATCCCAAAATGTATTTTCAAGAGCCATATTTTTGAAAGTTTTACCTAAAGATTTATCTTTAGGTTTCATATTCTTAATTTTCATAGACAACTCCTGTGATGTAAACATCCGTATAATATCATCCTTGTAGCGCATGATGCTCTCCAAGGCTAAAAAGTGAGTGGCAAATCTAGTGACGCCGGGTCTGATGATCTCCCTACCACCAGTCATCTGCCTGAGTAAATTAAGAACCCAACCATGGTTATATATAAAATTTGTTAACCTCTGACCTTCACATATGACCATGTCAATTTCAGGCTCTTTTGCAATATTATCTAACATCAGATCAATACAATGTGCAGCACATGGCGTCCAATATAAATGAGGTCTTTTAATCATCAATAAATTTCCAGCAGCTTTATAATTTGCCCCATTATCAGTAACCACTTGGACTACTCTTTTTTCACCAATTTCTTGTACTACCTCATCCATCAACTGACAAATATAATCTGCATTTTTAAAATGAGCAGTAGCATCCACAGACTTCAAAAATATTGTCCCCATGCCAGAGTACACTAAGAAAAATTAATTATATTTCTTCTGTTTTGTGTACTTCACCCATCACACATCAGTGTACAACCAAATTCATCCTAATACCGTTTAAACATCTCAATATAAGTATGAAGTTCATTTACCTCTGAGTCAAGATATTTGGTAGCAATATCATTTGAACTAGGAGGGGGAACACCAGGCCTTACTGATTGTATAGCATCTACCATAGTGTGATAGTAAGGGCTATCAGCTACATTAAAAGGAATATGGTTGTAGAAGAAAAATTTAGAGATAGCTCTACCAATGTGTTTCTTTGCATTTTTAATTCCTTTGAGAGCTGTCTTGATTGAAGTCTATGTACGACTCCTTTTTTTTCTGAAGATATGTATCCATTGGTCCAATATTTTCAGACTCTGTTGTAACACCAGGAGTCTTATGGGTAGAACTGTTGCCCCCATATTCTCTCTCTTCTCGTATATTAACTGATGTAGATCTCTGAAAGTTACCGCCAGTGCTTCTTCTCATTTCTTCCTCTTTTCTATGCATATTTCTGCTCTCTTTCATTGCCCTTCTCATCTGTCTCTCCTTCTCATCCTCCTCACTTTGCTCACTGCTATCATCATCAATCTGTACAGGATTATGCATCAATTTTTCACGAATCATTGACTCTCTTTGTTGTGCAAATTGTTTATCCTTCTTTTTGCCAATTAAATGAGCCAACATCTGTTTTCTAACTTCTAAAGACACTTGAGTGCAAACTGCTACATTTTTTTGTCTTCCAGCTAAATGTTCTTTCAAACAGCTGATACCACTACTCATTTTCTTTCCACACCAGTTGCATTTAACGCGCCTTTTATCTTGCCCAATAATGCTACAATGTTGTCACCCAATGTCGGTATCATATGACTTCTTTTTTGGAGCCATTGATATTTTAGCTCTGCAAGACTGCAACTAAAAAACATAAACAAAAATCAAAATAAAATATAAAATAATTTAAAATTTATGAGGTATAATTGCATAAGCAGCACCTGCAGCTTGTGCTGCAGGCACTGCTGTAGCAGCAAGCTACAGCTGCAGCAGGTGCTGCAACACCTGCAGCTTGCTACTGTAGTGCTGCTATAAAAGGGGAAAAAAAACTGAAATAAAAACTTACCGAAGGTCGCCGAAGATCGAGGTCGTCGGAGAACGTCGCCGGAGGTCGAGGTCACCGGAGAGACGGAGATCTACTCACTACTCAGTCACCGGGGAGAAAGAGAGTAAGAGATCCGTGAGAAAGAGAGAAAGAAAGAAAGAAAGAAAAGAGAGAAAGAGACTAAGAGAGGAAAAGAGAGAAAAGAGAGAGAGAGAGAGAGAGAGAGAGAGAGAGAGAGAGAGAGAGAGAGAGAGAGAGAGAGAGAGAGAGAGAGAGAAAAGGGAGAGAGGCAGGTGGGGGATGGGTCGGATCCGACCCGTTCCCACCCGTTTCGGTCGGGTTTCGGCTGGGATCGGGATCGGCCCTAGCCGATCCTGATCTGTTTCGGCCGATCTCACTCGGGATCGGTCGAAACTGGGAACCTTGTACAAAATATCAAATTTAAAAGGGTATAAAAAAATGAGATTCTTGAAATCTATATATGCACACAAAAAAGAAAAACCTTATTTTGTACTTTGGGCAGGACTATAGAGGGCATATGTAGAACCATTCCAACCTAGAATATAGTGGGACTAAAAGGAGTTTCTTGATCATCCCTTGTTTTAGACAAAAGTAAAGAAAAGGGATCTGTCTTTTTCGAGCTAGTCAAGATGATTCGAATACATTATATTCTTTGCTTGGTTGAGGCATGTGGTCTTCAATGAGGCTAAGAAGAGATGAAATAATCAAATACATCTTTTTTTCTTAAAGGAGAAATATGCGTTAATTAACCATTACGATTACAAAATGCTTCACAGATATCGAAAGATTAAAATTTGTTGAAATTATTTTTAGAAAGTTTTATTCCAAGTTACAACGTTAACTCATAAGTGGAACAAAATAAGAAAAGATAGAATCATCGCGAGAAGGGCCTCCTTCAGCAGCAGCAACTATACGTATTTTTTTCTTCTTCTTTTCATGTTAATATAATATTTTTTTATTATATATATATATAAGTATATATATTCTTTAGATATGCTTTCATAAGCTTTTCTCACCCTTCAGATTGTATATCCTGTCTCAATGCTTCTCATAATCGAAAGTTACTATGAAACTTGCCTATCTATCAATAATTCTGTGACCACTCAAAAGTCTCCTACAAATTCTTTTGGGGCTTCAAATATAATCTTTCACGTTAGTCTCCCCGCATCGGGAATTTTTTTCATATATATCAATACAGTCGTATAAAAAAAAAAAGTTCTAAGTGCTTTGGAAATTTTTGTTGATTCATTCTACAATCATTCAAAAGTGAACATGAACTGTTCATTCGTTTATTCATCTGCCACTATTTCGTTAGGTACTGTTCATCCGATACCACTCCTCTGATCCTATTCAAACCCTTTAAACCATCAAATTGTTAGTGGTTAAGTTTTAGGTTGATTTGGACACCCAATTGGATGTGGAATTCCAGCTTCAGAGCGTCGTTTGTCCTCTGACTAATGTCAGACTTTGTTTGGTGTGTAACAAATGTTTAATTTAATGCCAGTGATATTAACATAACAGAATGATAGAGAATAAATTTATTAAAAAGATAATATTTTCTTACTTGATTCCTTTTCAACACCTTTTTTTTTTCCTTGCACTTTCTACAAAATTTTTCTTCTTGCCACTATCATATATTGTAATCTGCATTGAGTATTTGACCAAACTACCCCTCTAGAAAGTTTAATATTTTACCAGACTTGCGTTTTACTTATATTTTTTATGTGTTATATATATATATATAATAGTAATAATATTAGCATTTTATTTTACTACTTTATAATACTAAATTTGAAGATTAAGACAAGGGTAGTTTGGGAAGAATACCAAAAATCTTCTGAGGTAAAAGTGAAGGTTATCACATCAAAGAATCAACAGCTTTCATCATATCAAGAATAAAATCAAATCCTTTTATCACATGCATGCACCAAACTAGGATGGAGGAAATTCCTGCGTTTTGGGATGCACACGACCCTCGCTGTGCGTCATCCCATACGCGGCTATAACAATCCGGGATACTACCTTCATTACGCGGGAAACGTGGGTGAAACATGAGAAAAGAAGCCGAGAAATAAGGGAAACGGAGTAATACTGCGATTCTTCTGCAGTCATATTCTCCCATCACTCTCTATGAGAAACGCGGTTTTGCATCCACTGCCTCTCGCCGCAATCACATCCATCGTTTCGAATCCATCCTTCCCGTCTATATCCCCACGCCTACTTGCCGCATAAAGATCTCTATGCGGTCGTGCTCATCGAAGCTACTAGATCCCCACCCTTCTCTCTCTCCTCTCTCTCTCTCTCTCTCTCTCATAAGAGTTGCGGCAGCAGACGCGTGCTCACCAAGCTACCATTCTTCGTCTCCAAAACCCTAGGGTCCCCAATCCCCATTGGCTCTCCTCATTTCGATCCGATCCATATCTATCTTAATGACAACTAGCTAACTCTTCCTTCTTGTTCCGATCGATCCGCAGGTCTCAATTCCAATCGCATAGTCGCATTGCCTCAAATTCCCTCCTCCGATCTCCCCGATTGCCAATTCTCCGCCGATTCGGTGCCCCTCCTTGTCGGATCTGGAGATATGAGCATCGCTTAGCGGAGGCGATGGCGGCGGCGGTCGGGGGAGGCGGGGAGGCGCAGAGGGGGTGGGTGTTTGATGAGCGCGATGGATTCATCTCGTGGTTGAGAGGCGAGTTTGCGGCGGCGAACGCCATCATAGATTTGATGCTGCAGCATCTGCGGGAGATCGGGGAGCATCCGATGGAGTACGATCACGTGGCGGCATGTATCAACCAGAGGCGGTTGCATTGGGCGCCGGTGTTACACATGCAGCACTACTTCCCCGTGGGGGAGGTCGGTGTCGCGTTGCAGCAGGTGGGGTGGCGGCGGCCGAGGCCGCTGAGGAGGCCGGGGTTTGGGTACCGTCGTGGGCACCGGTTTGACGCGGTGAGAGAAACTAATGGATCATCGGTGGAAAACGGGAAGAAGAAGGATGAAACTCAATCTGGTGATACCGTGGAGAAGGAAGGTGAGGATGGATTTTATGCAATCTTAATTATAGAATGCCATTTTGTTGTGAAGTATTTTAGGTACATGATTGAATTTATTATGTTGCTAGATCTGTTCATTTTTTCAGATTTGAGCTTTTACGGAAAAGTAACTCTTTTGCTATTATTGTAGTTGTGAGTTTTAGATACATACATGTGCCGGGTACTATTCCTATGTATTCGTGGAGTTCATGCATGCTTGATTTGTGTAGTTGCATTAGTGTAAATAGTGGGACCAGTTAGCTGATTTAGAGAATTCTTTGAGTGATAAAGGCCTAATTTTGTCTATTATTTTTTATGTAACTACATTTAGGAGGTGATGTTCCTAGCTCTGATTCAAGTTGTGGAACAAAGAAAGAAGAAAACCTAGTTGGAACTGATAATGGTAAGTTGGAGCCTGCTGCTGCAGTAGACAACCAGGAAACACTGGCAAATGGTATGTCTTGACGGTCTGGAGGTATTTGGATCTTCTGCATTGAAACAAAATGGCGTTTTCACTTTGAGGCATATGAAGAAATTCTAACTTTTATTTCTCTCACATTCTCTTGTACATTTCTTTGTCTATCAACGTATTTTATGTTACTATTAAAAGAAAGAAGTCCAATAAAAACATAAAGAATAAGATATCTCATTGCATTAACAGGTAGAATTTCTGAATGAAAATGACAATGGCGATTTAGAGATGTAAAAAAGATTATTTATTTAAAAGCTGTTTATTAGATGACTTTACTTTGCTGCCCAACTGCCAATATCTTGTGTCCTTTTTTACTGTAGAGCATCAATGTTTATCGTAGAGTTGTAAAAGGCACCGACAGTTCTATGTACAAACTATGATGCTCCTCTACTAATTTACTCACAAATCGGAGTGGTTTCCTTAAATGGTTCAATCAAGTGTAGACTTTAGGGAAAAGGAGTCACTAGCATGGTCTTGTTTTAATATAGCATCTTGTAAATATGAACCTTGTCCTGATAAGTTGACTATTAATGTGTATAACTAATTTTCTTTTAATTTGTTAAGGGCATTTTTCTATTCGTGTTGCTTGAGTATAAGTATATAACTAAGTGACTCTTGCTGGAATCTTTTTTCTCCTCTTGTGCATCGTTATTTATGCATCAATTCATCGGTATCAATCTGTAGCAAATTTACTTTAACGTTTCTTCCTTTTTCTTCATAATATTATTCTACACTCACCTCATATAGTTAGTATTCAGCCTTGTCCCATGAACTGTATTGTCTGATTAAAAAACAAAAGGATATCTAGGTAATAATCTCTGCAAAGAGCCAAAGAGTATATAATTCCTGATGCTTTTGAACTTATTATTTTTATTGAATGATGCTTCAGAGCCTGCTGATTGAACCATTTGTGATTGTTCATGACTTATGGTTGAATGCCTTGATTTAGGGACCATTTCTCACGATTCTTCAAAAATCATCTGTAACTGGCCAGCATTATGATTTATGCATTTAATTTTGTTTTTTTAAAGTTGTTTCTTCCGTTATCTTCTCTGGACTCCTTTCCTTTTTCTTTCTTTTTATTGTTGTATTATCTGCTGATAACATTTTTCTTTGAGAGATCAGAGATCATATGTGCTGCAAATATCCTCATCATCTTTTAATAGATATTCTGTTTCAAGCGATGATCTCACATATGCTTCCCTTTTGATGTACAAATTACTCAGAGGCCAGCGGTGATTCTGCTTCCCAAGATAGCAGCAGCATTACCTCAGATCAAAATGGGAATGGGAAGCTAATTGTAATCCCCAAAGATTTTACTGCGAACGAACTAATTGACGGCAGGATGGTATATTATAATCCACTAGATTTGGAAACTGCACATTATTTCTTTCTTACCATAGGGCAGTTGATCTAATTATCATCACCATATTTTGTTGTCATGCTCGCAACTAAAACTATTCTGTTCTATCTAGGTTAATGTCATTGAAGGGCTTAAACTTTATGATGGATTACTGGATATAACCAAGATGGAAGAACTTCTTTCATGGGCAAATGAAATGAGAGCCGCTGGTCGTCGAGGAGAGTTTCAAGGTAATTTCATTGGCAAATTCCTTTTCATCCTTTCCTTTTTTGTGTGGAAAAAATGAACCTTTTTTAAGAGAAAAAAATGAACAAGTGAAACTGAAGATATGACATCAAATAAATCTGAAGTATCTATATGAAACAGTTTTATATTTTACTTTTTTCTTTAAATTCTATAAGATAGTAAGACATCATTATCATCATTAATCAGGTGATATGTGAAACATTTGAGATCTTACTTCGTTAAAGAAGTACAGGGACAATGCATCTGCAATAGTCAATTCTTCTAGCTAACTACTACAAACTGTGCATATCGGACATTGTAAAAAGATAACCTTTTATTTCGCCCCAAGCAGCTGTGGTATAGCTTTAGCTTCTAACAAGATACAACTTATTTATATGTGAGATCCTGAAAGACAATTTTTATGACTAGTTGAGGAACTAAGATAACATGACAATTTAGAGAACTGCTTAAATAAAAATACTCTAATCATTAAGTAGCTGAAGATCGTTGAAAACTTCAAAAGTTAAAACCATAGTTCGAAATTTTGATTTCAGCTTTGGTCCTCGAAAAAAAAAAATAATATCGGAGTTTCTATTTTTTTGGTTTCAGTCATTTATTAAAAAAAATAAAAAAATCAAAGAGAAGTATACATAATTCTGAAAAGTAGCAGAAAAATTCTAAAAGGACCAGGAAAATGTCAGATTTAAATAATTTTATTGTCATTGAACAGTAATTAGGAGAATTTAATGTTGATTTAACCAAAATATTGTTGTTAATTAGAATAATTACTATTGTTATCATAGTTTTAAATAAATTTAGGCTTATTGCTCATGCTACCAAATGAATCTCATGTAATGCGAGAGTAACTAAAGCTATGTTACACATATTTATATACGACCCAAAAAAAAATCAATTATAATGAATAGGTCTTGCTGTTAATTTCGAGTAATTGCAGTTGTTATTAGGTATGGTTTTATGCTTAATGAGGCTCATATTACCCAAAAAAAAAAGATTTATATGCTGCCATTTATGGGAATTGGATTTGGTGTTATGAAAATAGGAATAAATGCTGCTATTAATGGAAAGAGATTAAAGTTAAGTAATCAATGCTGCTATTAGTGGAAAGCATAGGAATTAGGAGGAATAAATGTTGACTGATATTGGGAAGATATTAAAGTTACTAAGCAATGCTGATATTACTTGAAAGCATTTTGGTTGATTTCCAACCTAAAGCCCAATCAATCTTACCTGTCCATTCACTTTGAATTTGTGGCTATGATTACTCATACTTTACAAGACCCTAAAGACACATACAACCTGTTTCTGCTGAAACTGGCCTAAATGGAGCTGATACAGAAACATTTCTGAAATGTTTCCGCCAAAACTAACTTTAGTCTTGGTATCTGTATCGGGCAGGATCATAGGGCCTGGTTGAAGCTGATCCTTTTCGGCTGATTTTTCAAGCCATGTGTACACTAGGTTGTAAACGTCAGAGAACTGTTTAGGTTTGCTACTATCTGTATCCTATTTGTAATTCTGAACTCCAGATCTTAAATATTTAATTCTTTTGGTTCTGTGTCTGGTGTATCCTGATCCTTTTTGGGATAGGAATCCTATTACTTTTAGCTTCATTTGTCTTGCTTTGCATTTAATTTGAATTGCTAAGGTACTTCTTGAGGCTATTCTATTCCACAATACAACTTTTGACCAAATATCTATTTAGATTTTTTTATTGTGTTCTTTATTTTCTTCATCTAAATTTATTAAATTTTGGTTCTTAATTTCATTACTTTATTGGATAAAATACTTGCTTCATGGATGATGCACAACACATGTTTGGTTGTTCTTCCTTTGAAACTATGTTTTGCAATTTTACATGAGTAGGATGTCAAATTAAGAATGTCCTTGCTGTTGGCACAGTGCGTGTCGGCTGCCAATTGGCAATAATACGTTTTACATATGTTTTGCAATTTTACATAGTATAGGTGCTTGATTGTTCTTCCTTTGAAACTATGTTTTGCAAGTTTACATGAGTAGGATGTCAAATTAAGGATTTCTTTGCTATTGGCACAGTGCGTGTCGGCCACCAGTTGGCACAACATGTATTACATATGTCGTACTCCGAAACTCAGTGCCAATGCAAGAAAATGCTAGAAAACAACAGGTACAGATATATTGGGAGAGAGGGAGATGAAGGGAGAGGGAAAGAAAGAGAGGACTTACTGTGTCTGACATCGTCATGGAGCCTTCATCATTGTTGCCTAATCCTTGCCATGCCCTAATCCTCATCCCACGCTACTCCCATCTCATGCCATTGTGGGTTCCAAAACTAGGTGGTCCATCGAACTTAAAATTGGAAAAAAAATAACATGATCCGCTTCAGGGATAGTCTTCCCTAATCATTGGAGCTCCCCATACCTTTCATTGGCATCACCTCGTTTCCTCCGCCACCAATTATTCCACCTCCTTCACCCTTTGGCCGCCCCAAATAACTTCCTCCATCTCTCTGCTGCCTCCAAATCGCCTCTATGGTACGCCCATGCCGGCACGGCAATCCATGGTTAAAACCATTCACGTGGTTTGGAAAAAAAGGCTGTTATAACTGTTTCAGTGTATATCAGAGTCATCAAACTGATTTGATTAATATAGCTAAGAACAGGTGCATCTTGAAAGCACATATGTAAAAGCTGTTTTAACCAATATAGCTTGACAAATATACAATATGATGAAAAGCAGGGAAGACTATTGTTATAGCAAAAAGGCCAATGAAGGGACATGGAAGGGAAATGATTCAGTTAGGCATTCCCATTAATGAGGGACCTCCTGAAGATGAAAATGCTGCTGTTAATTATACAGGTAATTTCAGCTCTCTATTGCAAAGCTTGCTCGTTAGGATATGCTTTGTCTGCTCCTGGTGACATGTTGGGGACCTTAAACAAATTTCAGAGCGGAAGGTGGGGGCTATTCCTAGGTTAGTGCAGGATGTGCTTGATCACTTGGTTCAGCGGCAAATTTTATCTGTCAAACCTGATTATTGCATTATTGACTTCTTTAATGAGGTAACTCTATAACATTGGGCTTATGGTTGCTGAACTTTGACTATAAACCTGATTATGGTGCTTATTTTCAGGGGGATCATTCTCATCCTCATATCTGGCCACCTTGGTATGGTAAGCCTGTTTGTACTTTATGTTTGACTGATTGTGACATGGTATTTGGCCGGGCCATTGGGGTAGATAACCGAGGGGATTATAGAGGCTCTCTGAAGCTTTCTCTCCAGATGGGGTAAGCTTTTGTTAAGTCTGTTTAACCTTTTTATCTGTACCGTTTCATATAGACATATTCTGCATACTGCTTAGTCTGTTAGTTTAAATAAACCTAGTGATAGCTGGTAGATTGCTCTGTTTTCTGTTCTTTCCTATTTTAACTTTTGCGTGGTTGCATATCATGAGTTTTGCAATCGACACTTTAGTATGCTTTATGACGACTTGTTAATGGATAAGCAACACTATCAGGCAATCATAGTCTTCTGACAAGTGGCAGTTAGCACTAACTATATGACACTGATGCAGTGGGCAGTAACATAATACGCCAGAACAAACGCAGTTGCAGTTATGATCATGCTTGAAGTCCTAAGTCTTTTAAAACATTCTTCATGTATTGGTTAAGTATGTGATCAATCATGATATAAACTTGGTTCAAGTGTGCAAAATAAAAAAGGAAGTGGCAATGAAGAGCCATGGTTGTTGACTGGTGGTGACACTTCGGGTTCTGAAGACTGCATACTGTATGATATCTTAGATCTTCTTCAGGACATAGAAATTATTATTCACAAAAACTCAGTCTGAAAAAATATTGGATTACAGATCCTCACTGAAATCACTTAGTGAATTTCATGCATGATAAGCTAGACATTCTTGCAGTCTTGCTGTGTAACACGCCTCAAAAGATCTATATATAACACTGTGCAACTTTATCAAACATGTATTTTTGTGCATAGATTAGATGCTTTTGGTATGAGTACTTCATGCTTTTAAGAATCTAATAAAGTTAGCAGATCAGGCTTTTTCACATTTTATAATAAGCAATGTATTGAAAAACGCTTTTAGTGGCCGCCTTGTCGGGGTGGTGCACTGACCACCCCACTAAAGCTAGAAGGCACCAGTGCAAGGCGGGTGACCACATGCATGAGTAGAGGAAGAGGAAGACTTCCCATTCTCTTTCTTCTTGCGCTGCCACTAAGCTAGAAGGCACCGGTGCAAGGCGGGTGACGACATGCTTGAGGACAGAAGGAGGACGATCAGCGATCGAGTAAATAGCTCTACGAATGAATGGATTGGATCGAATGTTACAAATGGAAAGATTTGTACAAGTTATATGTTTTGTCACCACTTTGTGGAAAATCGTTAAGAAGTGCTCTCTTTGTGACGAAAATAACCACGCAGGAGTGTTGGCATGACGGCTAACCAGATTCATCCTCAATCCCTTTCCATCCTCAGAAATTTCTTTTTCTCCTCTTTATTCTTCTCCTTTTCTTTCTCTCTCTACATTGGGAACCGCCTTTTGTTATTGGCTCTAAATGACCACTCTAATTGACGGACCACTCTAGCTATCATACACTCATACACGTATATCTCACTAGCTGTCATGCACCACTAACAGTAGATACATTAATAAAATAAATACACACACATATAAACATATTTGTGAAATTGTGAGGTTCCGTTTTTATGGTTGTAAATTACATTATTTAAAAATTTGTAGTACTATATTATTAAATATTTTATTTATATATAATTATTTTTTATTTTTACATATTAAAAATGCTAACCCTTCTTGGCATCCGCCTTGGTGCCTGTCTTTCGCCTAACCTGTGGCTGCCTTTTAATACATTGATAATAAAACATTTTGACTTGAGGTCATCTATCAGATTGTACATGCAGAATTCTGTTGTTGAAAAGCTTTGTGTACAGCTCAAACTAACTCAATTATGAAGATTGTTTTGCTTGAATGTAGAATTAAATATGCTCCTTTGCTAGTTTCTAACCTGCAATTTCTCTGTTCTCCCGTACAGGGCACTTCTTGTGTTGCAGGGGAAAAGTGCAGATCTAGCCAAACGTGCTATTCCCTCACAAGGCAAGATGCGCATTCTACTGACATTTGGAAAGTCACAACCAAGGAAGTCTGAAGGATTGCGACTCATTTCTCCCGCTACACCTCCATCCTCATCTTGGGGAGCATCATCAGTTAGGCCCCCGAACCTCATAAATCATTCAACAAGTCCTATGCACTATGGAGTCATCCCAACGACTGGTGTCCTCCCAGCCCCACCCATCCGACCTCAGCATGTAACTCCAACCAATGGAATTCCACCGCTCTTTGTTGCACCAGCCCCTGTGGCCTCTGCAGCTGTGCCTTATCCTGCACCTGTCCCTGTCCCTGCCCCTGTCCCCGTCCCGAACTCAACTGGGTGGACTGTCGCTGCTCCTCCGAGACACTCAGCTCCGCGACTCCCTGTTCCTGGCACTGGCGTTTTCCTTCCCCCGCAGGGGTCTGGCCATCCAAACCTATCTGAGCAGCCTCCTATATCTCCAGCAACTGCTGTACCGAACTCTCATCCTGAGACAACTGCTTCGCCGGACAAAAAATGCTTTGAAGTGGAAAAATCAAATGGCAACACTTCTTCACGTAATTCTCCAGAAAGTTGTACAGATGAGATGGAAACTAAAGTGGCGTGCAATGGGAGCTCAAATTCTGGTAGCAGCATGTGAGGATGACCAGCAGAATGCTGGTGCTGAGAAAAGTTGCAAAGAAGCTTACAGACTGTGCTGCTTAATACGGTATATACATATTTATAGACAGAGAAAAGAGAATGAGAAATTCATTCACATGACAGCGAGAGTAGATAATACAAGTATTCCAAGGAGCTGCATAGCAAATGTAAATCACGGCAGAGTTACCTGGCCACTTTCTGATCCTTACTGGAAGATAGAAGTTAAGATTGACGCTGTCTTGGATTTTGTAGGCTCATGTTGGTAGTCTGAATTTTCTTTGCCTCCAGTTTCATTTTTACTGTATTATCCTCAAACACGAGCTACTTATTTACTTCTGTATTAGAGAAAGAGGCAAGAACACACTGTTAGGTTGCTGTTAAGTTACTTCACTCATCACAGCAAGTACACCTTAAATTATCCTACAGTATCCGTAAAATCTCATTGCTGTGTCTCCTGCTTCAGGTTACATGGAGTTCATTCAGGCCTTGAATGGTTAAAACGGATGTCCCTTGTGGATATGTATGACCAGGCGGTGGAAAATTCTTGTCAGTAGGATGGCGTTGTCGATGAATTTCACAAGGACCAATGGAGCTGAAGTAATCCCTCGTGGTTTTTAATTCGCAGCTGAGTCGTTTGCGTAAGAGGACCTACTTGATGCAAGCTGAAATGCTTACCTGTTAATAGCAGCAAATGGCAAGTATTCTATTCGTGGCGAATACGTCCGCAGATTCTGATGAATTGATCAGGATATATCATCCGTGCGTATTATCATGATTCATGAACCTACAGAATCAAGACGAATTCCAATTGAGCATTTGACCTGCAAATCTCTAAACCTGCATGGAGCACCATACCCTAAACAACTCATAATGTAATTAACCACTACATAAATATATAACATCCGTAAAGAGCGCATAATATGGAGCTTTTAACCAAACTGGGTTTCCTAGAACTTATTTACTCAAATAATCTGCCTACATATTTTGATCATATTGATTGCAAATAAATGAGTCCAATAGAAAAATATTGAACTCTTTAACGTATAATGTAAGACGTAAGACGCGGAAAAAGTTCCCTTGATATGAGGAGTACATACACAAATAAGAATATGCGATGAAAATGAAGTGAGATCTTTTTTGTACTTATATGATCTAAATTTAAATTCAATATTTTTCTAATTTATCCTATTATATCATGACAAACTTCTCTAGCTTAATCCGATTAACAAATAAATCTAAATCTAGGTATAATTTTCTGTCTTCCTAATGTGTCTAAAGCAACAAAACATGGATGATTTAACATTATATGTTTGGAATAAACTGCTGAACCTTTCTATCGCTTGACAATCTAAGTAAGATGGTGATAAATTTCATGGTTATTTTATTGGGGACTGACTATATGACCAAAATCGACTTCTTTTGTCTTAAGTTTGAGTAGTGAAATATTTGGATAAATAAATTTACAGGGAGGCCCACTTTGGTAAAAAGAACTGCAAATATTATATCATTCTGTGAGTAATGGCCATTAGACAGATAATAGACAGAGGAAGGCATCTATCTGTATGTCTAAGGCGATCGTTTTCGATTTAGATCAGTGGTTTAATGTTTTGGTGGGCTTGGGCTTGAACCTGGGCTTGAGCTTGGCCTATGTGAGTCCAAAGAACAAATCCACAATTACCGGGTCTTTGGAGGAGCCTGTTAACCCGGCGCGTGATCCGGGCCTTCAAGTCCTCTCGTCCGTGCGACCCTTTTCCCCACTTCTCCAAATTATAGATGTTTCAAACCCTACTAAAAAGTACTAAAAAGGAGACCGAAGAGAGCAAACGTGGGTGGGTTCCCATACTCTTCGGAGAGTTTTATTAACACAATCCTAGATCGATTCGATTTCACCCCATTCTCCTCTTCTACCTCTTCTTCTTCTTCTCGGTTCGGTAAGGAGCTCAACCCATTTCGCCGTCTTTGATTTGGATGTAGTTTCATCGTTTTTGATCGGATTTCGGGTGAGTGAAAAGTTTTTAACTTTTGAAGTTGGGAACGGAATGCGCTCGTCGTTCTGCATTTATTTGGTTTCTTTGAGCTTCAGTGCGCGAGGAGTTTGCTGTATTTCCTTTTGGTTTTAAGGGATCTGACCGTGCGTCTGGTTTGATCCGATGTGCATTGTGGGTTTTTATCAGAATGTGGAGAATGTTCGGCATTTTTACTTTTTAATGTGTGCTATTGTTATATTTTTCGTACATTTGGTAGCTGTTGTTGTCTTGGTCAACATATTGGACGTACGTTTGTTGGTTGATTTGTTTTGGAATGGATTCTAGGTTCTAGGATCTTTTCACGATTTGAAAAAAGCGGTAATTTTGGACTTGATTCGTTGGTTCTGCACCAGGGGTTCTCATTTTTTATTGCTATCTTTGTTGGTAAGCTATGATAGGTTGCATTATTTTACTTTTGAGGTCACCTTTTATGGTTCCAAGCTGGTGTGAATTGATCTGGAAAGGAGGCTTATTTATTGATATGCTTCCATTTTTTTTTCCCGTGAAAACTTTGAAGCAATGTTAGTTAGTTTGATTGAAAGTTTATCACTTTGTTACCAATAGATTGTGCCCGTGGCTAATACTAATATCTCCAAAGAGTAATGCTATACCTACAAACACTTTACTAACATTCTATGATGCATCATCTTGTCCATTGATAGTTTCTCTCTCCATCTCATAGCCATCTCTATCAATTGATAAGGCGATGCCAGATCAATAGTATATGTAGAGTGTTTGTGGCCATAGCATTTTCCATCACAAAAATCTACTCGGTAAATCTTTGTAGATCTGTGCTTTTCACTGATAAATAATGTAACTCTTGATAGTTTTTATTTCAATTATCACATTAGAAAAGGTTGAACTTTGATGAAGCATTTATTATTAATGTTTTCATCTTGATTTCATGCATTCTTCTTATCTACTAACTTTAACAAAAAAAAAAGTTTGGGTAATATCTCGCCCCTTGCAGTTATGTGGCATTTTGTTTAATGAACATCAGTTTTCGTATTCCAGGTTCAGCATTTACTGTATCCAGTTGTGGCACGTCTTATATATAATGAGGATTCTGTAGCCATCTTAGGAGATGACATCTCATCTGACTTGATACTAGTGCATCTACACCTCACCAACTAGACATTGGGTGCATGAAGAGCAATTAATTCAAAGTATTCCTTGACTTTGTATTCGTGGAAAATATAGAGAGATATTTAGAGCAATTTACTTCTTGCTATGGACTTAATGGGTTCTTTTCATGACAAACATATGTAGATTAACCTTCCTTTGCATGTAACATCAGTTACTTTTGTCTTTTATTTGGTCATCATAATGAATCTATTATTCTGTTAGCTTTCTTTGGCAGAGATAGAAGATGGCAGACGCTGAGGATATTCAACCTCTTGTTTGTGACAATGGAACCGGGATGGTTAAGGTACAAACTTATTATAGTTTATCTTGTCAGGTTTTTCAAGCCCAGTCTGCTCAAACTACTCAACTCATCGTCAGTAAGAGAAGAGGGATTGAAATAGATTCTTATCGATGCCATTTTACAATCATTAAATAGCTATCTGTTTTAACCTTTTCATTGGAAAATTTTCCACCTCTTTGCGGTATGTTTTGATAAATGCTTAACCAATTATTCTTTCTTCTGTAGGCTGGGTTTGCAGGAGATGATGCTCCAAGAGCTGTTTTCCCTAGCATTGTGGGGCGTCCCCGTCACACAGGTGTGATGGTTGGCATGGGACAGAAAGATGCCTATGTTGGAGATGAGGCCCAGTCCAAGCGTGGTATCTTAACTCTAAAGTACCCTATTGAGCACGGTATTGTCAGCAACTGGGACGACATGGAGAAGATATGGCACCACACTTTCTATAATGAACTTCGTGTTGCTCCAGAAGAGCATCCTGTTCTTCTTACTGAGGCCCCTCTTAACCCCAAGGCTAATCGTGAGAAGATGACCCAAATTATGTTTGAGACCTTTAATACTCCTGCCATGTATGTGGCCATTCAGGCTGTTCTATCTCTATATGCCAGTGGACGTACAACAGGTTTGCAAGTCCATCATTGACTCCATTTCAATCTCTTGGAAAATAATATCCTTTTTTTATTGTTGTCTTGCATATTCATATCTACTACAAAGGCATTTGGCTGTGAACAAAAATTTTTGTGGAGTGTAGACAAAGTAATATGCAATAATGCCACCTTAGAGTTGTTCTTGAGTTAGCAACTATTCTGCATGTTGTACCATCTGAGTTCATTATGTTGTAAAGTAAAGCACATGTGTCAGTGATTGATAAGAATTTGGGGTTATTTAATCTTCGAATATATACCCTTTCTAATGCGTCTTTGCTAATGGAGTGTTTCACATGTTTTGTGATATATAATTGTTTCAAGAATCTGTTTATCCTGACCCTTGTAGAACACTAGTTGGATATCATGCTTACTTGTGTATCATTTTTCTCCATGTAAAGTCCATACCAGGTGTGCCTCATAGCAGTGAAGATGAAAATTTGGTAAAAGAGCTATGAATTGTCAATTATAGTTACTTAACAATAGTGCAGCTTAATTTTTCAACTGCTGATTATGAAAGCATTTGAGCTGGGAGTTGGATACAATTCCATGCCTGTTGACACATTAAATGCTTTTTTGTCAGAGATTTAGAAAGTTTTTTTTTATTTTGGAGACTGAATTTCATGGTTCTCTTAGTAAAATGTCATGGATATATTTCTTGACTTTCTTCTATTGTAATAAATGTGTGCATCTTTTCACCTTCCTATTTATCCTTGTATAGGTATTGTGCTGGACTCTGGGGATGGTGTCAGCCACACAGTCCCTATCTATGAAGGATATGCCCTTCCCCATGCAATCCTTCGGCTTGACTTGGCAGGAAGGGACCTCACTGATGCTCTCATGAAGATTCTAACAGAACGTGGCTACTCTTTTACTACCACAGCTGAGCGTGAAATTGTGAGAGACATGAAGGAGAAGCTGGCGTACATTGCCCTTGACTATGAGCAGGAACTGGAGACTTCGAAAACCAGCTCATCTGTGGAGAAGAGCTATGAGCTACCTGATGGACAAGTGATAACAATTGGTGCTGAGCGATTCCGTTGCCCAGAGGTTCTTTTCCAACCATCCATGATTGGAATGGAAGCTGCAGGCATCCACGAGACTACTTATAATTCTATCATGAAATGTGATGTTGATATAAGGAAAGATTTATATGGGAACATTGTTTTGAGTGGTGGTTCTACCATGTTCCCGGGTATTGCAGACAGAATGAGCAAGGAGATCACAGCATTGGCACCAAGCAGCATGAAGATAAAGGTGGTGGCTCCTCCAGAGAGAAAATACAGTGTTTGGATTGGAGGTTCTATCTTGGCATCCCTTAGCACTTTCCAACAGGTATGTGGCATTTCTTACATCTTCTAATTATCTGATCTGCACAAGCATACTATTCTGCACTTAGCCTTTTTTAGATCTTTAATCGATAAAATTGCTTGAATCACAAGCATTCAAGATCCTCAAAAGTAGGTAGTGAACTAATTACTTAATTAAGTCCTTCCAGAAAGGATTTGGAATCTGTACAAAAAGTTTCCAAGGCCATATGAGTTGCAAGTCTTAAAATCCCCTACTATAAATATCCTTTCTTATCTTTTTTTTTTTCCTTTTGATCATAATTTACATAACATGTACTTTTTCTTAAGAAAAAAGCATTTACATTGAATTTATTCTGACTGCAGATGTGGATTGCAAAGGCAGAATATGACGAGTCTGGCCCATCTATCGTGCACAGGAAGTGTTTCTAATTCCGTCAGACTAGAAAGCAATTCAAGAGGAATCACTGTCATTTTGCCTGCTCGGTTTCCATCTCTTTCTATTTCTCTTTTAAGCGTGGACAAAATTTTTAGCCAAACCATCCATTATGATTTGTCGTTCCTGAAATTCAAACTGTGTAATCTATGGGCTTGCCCTATGAATCTCACTTTTATTTGGGTTCCAGTGATTATTAGTATAACTAAATCTGATGCAAATGAAATTTGATATGGTATCTATTCAGTGCAAGTCATCGCAGAGCTTTGCAACAATAGAGCTTCTTATTTGACGTCATCTTCCTGGATTCCGGATTCAATAGATATTGCAGGTTGCATACTCTTCCTCATATGTGTGCAAAATTCCATACTTGTCATCCATGGCATGTGCTCTTGAAGCAGCGCTGGGTGAATCTTTTTTCATTTTTCTCAAGGAATTGCTCATCAGGAACAGTACATGTGGTTGATTTCCCCTGCAAATATGATGTTATTCCATATAATCTTGAGCTTACTCTCGGTGCCATGTCATAATAACTGAATGATTTAAGCAACATTTAGTTCCGAATCTATGCAAATGATTGTTCTTGTCCTACATATGTTGAAGGTATGATAAGTTGATAACAAATTGAACAATTGGTAGAAATAACTAGCATTCTAGTGTCCTACTGGTTGAAATCTTCCATCAGAAGAGAAAGAGGAGCAACTGTCAGATATTTTTAATCTTCGAGGAAATAAACTTGTAATTCTTTTTTAAGATTTCTTTTTTCCAGTATGTCACAAGATAATCGAATTCATTATTTTCTAATCGAAAAAAAAAAATCATTAGGATTGAATTAATCTGTACTTGAAGTTGAATAGGAAATGAATTTCTAATAAAGTGAAAAGACAGGTGGCTATCTGCAAAAAAGGAAAATATATAAATATTTTGTCAACGCAGAGGCTTGGAAGTAGCAGAGGAAAAGGGCCAAAAAAACTGATCAGGAATCTTCATCTTGACACGAAACGAGCTACAAAATGGCGGCCATGGCAGCGGCCGATCATCCCCGTATCCTCCTTCACCGTTTCCTCTCCCTCGAACTCTGCAAGGTCTCCTCTCTCTCTCTCTCTCTCTCAAGATTCTTCTTCTTTACCTTCATTTAGAAGCACGCACGTGAAATGTTTGATTTAATGCTTATGAGAAGGAGTTGGAATTCGTCCACCGCAGCTGTTGCTCTGTGGGTTACAGGCCCAGCGTCTTCTCCACCACGCTCTCCCACCTCATTGCCACCAACTGCGCCCACCTCATCCTCCCGTTCCTCCCTATTCGAGAGAGGATCAAAGAGAAGGTCGAGGAGCTCTTCGGTTGCGAATTCGAGCTCTTTGTTGAGTTCACTGGCCTCATCAGGTACGGAACCAAATTCTCGTTCTCCTTATTTTGGCTTTTCTTTTGTTCTTTTAAATGAAAAATTGCGATTTTGCTTGCTAGAGTTGCAATTCTAATGGAATGTTGCGTTATATCTGTACACCATCTGCATTGAACAAAATATATATGTTGAACAAACAGAACTGAGATATGAACCATGCAATACACTACTGAATCTGCTCAATCGAAGTGGACTTTGTTATGCCAAAACACTAGGACGCCATTATTCATTTTATAGCCATAAAGTGTATTTGTATATTGGCATTAAGACATGCTGATTGTAAGCAGTAAAATACTCCTTTATTTAGAGATGAACTGCTGGAAAGAAGCACAAAATATGTTCTTATATTGGCACCATGTGCAACATAAGGTCTGTATTTGGAATTCTTTTCATATAGGTTGTGAATTCATATTAATTTTTTTCTATATATTGCCTATTTGAGATTACTTTAGAGATATATGCTCAGTATAGTCTCTGATATTATGATTAATTACATTTTCTGAAATGTAGTTGGTGTAGAGGAGCATGTATTGGATGGCACCATGATGATAACAGGCCGTACCTTAAACAAAGAGACTTTGCAGTAAGTAACTGAAGTTGGTAAACATTTAATTTGGCTAATGCTTTCATATATGCTCTTCAGCTCATGTTCTGAAGATTTTCACATGATGGTTGGTCAGTCTCTGCTTACAGTCTATTGTGTATATTCTCTTGACCTCATGAACTATCTATCTCCCATGTCATTCTTCTTTATTATTTCGCAAGGATAAAAAATTCCAAGTATAGATTTTTTAATGAACTTGATAACAACCCTTTTTGCAAACTAGATTTGCTAGTTCTTTTTTCATTGTTAGATGATTGCATTTCTGCTCAAAGATATGCACGTATATCACACATATCTCTTTAATTTTAGGTGTCATTGCATCTTTTGCAGAACCACTCATCCAAGTGTACAGCCAACATTTTCTATACAGAGAGAGGCTAGACCTTCCACATTATTTATTGGTTTTTCCCTCCATTTAATTGTTGGAACTCGTTTGTCTCATAAGGCGTCATCCTTTAGTATCTTTAGAAAGAAGTGGTATCTCAGCAATTTTTGAAATACTACGATTTTTATATTTCATTATTATGGTTAAAGATTTTGACTTTCTTTTTTAATATTCAATGAACATCCTTTTGGGTTCTTCATGAATAAGTTCAACCTATGATGAAATTATATTTCATTACAACAACCTTACCTTATAGTAGAGCGGGCTTGTAAGCCAATCCAACAATGGACTCACAGGCCCGTAAACTTGAGAGGAGAAAAAAACTAAAAAATATATATCATGATAAGAAGAATAGAATCTTACCTTATAGTAGGGTTGCGAGTTTATAAGCCAAGCCAACATAGGACTTATAAAGCCGCAATCTTAGGAGGAGGAAAAACCATTGTAAGCTTACCTTATAGTAGAGTTGTGGGCTTCTAGCAAAGCCAACAACGGACTTACAGACCTCCAATCTTATAAGGAAAAAAAGAAGTAAACTACTAGGATTGAGAGCTTGCAAGCTAAGTCAGCAAATGGACTTACAAGTCTACAGCCTTGGAAAAGAAAAATACAAGCTAATAAGGGCACTTGCGGGCTTATAAGCTCGCAAATCACCTCTTATTGTGTAAATATAATGTTGATTACAGGCTTACATTCTTGCAAGCCTGCAATGCCCTCAAAACAGCATGTTTACATGTAAGATATTTAATTTTAAGATTTTTTTAATTTAAAAATTGCTTTAGTTTAATAATACTATTTTTGTACTAACATACTTTAAAGTCAAAGGGTCAAAGGGCATATTGGTCTATTTTTTCTACATATCCTCATTTTCTCTCCAAAATCAACATCTTTTTTACTTTTTCATGTTACATCAAATGTAATCATTACACTTTTAATCTAGTTCACAATCAAACACCACATTTTTTAGTATAGTTCAAACTACCTAAATCATAGTTAACAAATGAGGCTAGCTAGTCCCATTCAACAACTAAACTCAAATCAAACAGACCCATATGTTTTTGGATGTGTCTTCCTGCATTTTTTTCTTCCAAGTGTCGTATTTGTTTCTTGTGTGACATCTTTTTATAGCATCTAAAACGTCAGCAAGTGGTGATTCTTCATCTTGATAATTTTATTTTAAATAGTAGAAATGATTGGCTATGAAGGTAGTATGTCAAATTAATTGGTAGTTATTCAAAAGTAGAATAAAGCCCAAAAGAGAGATTGTGATCATTGCTTTGACCAGTTTTGCTTTCTTGAGATGGCTCCATCACTATTAACTTGATTTTATATGATCTTTTATGTCTGTTTAGTTTCCTTGAAGTTGTGGCTTTGCCAACTAAGGCCAATATGTTTGCCAGTTAGCATCCTAAAAGGTGGAATTAAAGCAGGAAGTAATCTTGCTAGAAGAATTGGAATATTAGCTACAGTAATCTTGCTAGAAGAAATGGAATATTAGCTACATAGTAGTTACTGGCGTTTTAGATAATCAGATTCTATCCCCTTTTTGTTACTGAATTGAAACTAAAGGAAGCAAAGGATCTTATTATTAGCCCGAAAAGTATGGTGGGATTCCTTGCTTTGGATCATATTTTAATATCTCTCTGTTAGCTCGTAGCTACTATATGAGTGGTAAGCAATCAGTGAACATAAAACTGAACCAGAAATTGATTGACAAATCCTTATATTTTATTTTGATCTTTCTGTCTGAGGTGACAGTGTTGTATACGAAAATTGATATTCATTTCCATTATAATTATGCTAACAATTTTTCATTCTTTTTTGAGAAAAGGCAGTATGTTACTTAAATAACCATGGGAAGGATTTCGAAGGTGGAATGTTTCACTTTCAAGATGGCAAACCTTCCTCTGTTTGTCCGGTCGCAGGAGTAAGCATTTTATTGGAAACTACTCTATTTCATCCCATGTTCACAACAGTATTATCCACTTCTGTTTGTTGGACTATGAAATAAGGAAAATTGTGTTTCGTACCTACATATTTACGATATCTTGGTTCACTTCCTACCTTTTCAGTATTTATGTTACAAGACCCCTGTTTTGGATATTTTCTCAGAAAGCTTCTCTCGATTAGGATTAACTCAGCCAATGTTGATGGAGAGGCAATAATTGAAGAGTACTCTGCTAGAATCCAATTAAGTCCAGTTGAAAGTACCACCCTTGTATCTCTCTAAAAGGGAATACGGTTTTTCCAATATTCTGAAGGGTTGTCCTCTGTTAATTAGATAAAGCTAATATTCTAGGTTAGATATTTTTTCTATTTGGGGAATCAAAACATTAATCGTAAGGGAAATTTCTTAATTTAAAAATCTTATTATTTAACCCGGCCAGGCTTACGGTAAGTTCCGTCGGAGTGACTAATTAATTGCAAGGTATTTCTGAGGAAAAGGTCCAAAATAGGGGATCAAACTATAAATATCAAAGTGGCAGGCTGTCAAGGCTGTGAACCATAAAATTATTCGAATCATGAAAAAGTGGGTGAAAAAATGTAATTCTGTAGAATAGGAGTTATGGACCCTCTGGTGCTTGCAATGGAATAACCATTATGGAAGCAATGCTTGTAGTATACAATTTCTTGGACTGTAAGCTCTGTTTTTCTTTTTGCAGGATGCTTTAATTTATACAGCTGACAGTCGCAATATTCATAGTGTAGATGAGGTGACATTTTATTTCTTCAATTTATGAATGGTACTTTTCCTTCTGATATTTTATATATATTCTCCTTGCCACTTTTTTTATGATGCCGATAAGTTTGGAACTCTCTTTCTTTTTGTTCTGGACTTCTTTGTGTTTTTATGTAAAAATTATTCTTAGCTTTACTTTACATCTTTTGCTCATTATGCTTCAGAAGTGTTTTTAGTTGGTAATATACCAATATTTAAAGCTTAGCAATTGTCTCTGAAAAAAAAAGCTTAGGAATATTTTCTGTGTGTTTCTTAAAGTGACCTTGGTTTTCTTATTTTGAGTAATACAAATCCTGCATTTTACTTCTTGATCTTAGTATATTTGTATTTAAGAATCTTCTGAAGTTCTATTTTTTTCTTTTTCTCATAAATAGCCATCAGCAGACATCTACCGAGAGCCTTAAATTGTCACTTGCCAGAGTATATCTCATATGTGATCCAAACTAATTCAACAGGTAATGGATGGCGAAAGACTTACATTGACGCTTTGGTTCACCCGCAATAGTGCTCATGATGAGGATGCGAAACTTATGGCTCTTCTCTCTCAGGCTGCAGAAAACTACAAGTTCGATAAACGCGAGTGCTACCTGCCTTCACCAGCATCTGACAATATGTATTGGTTTTCTCATGATCAATCAGGCTTTGACATTCGTTGTGCCAGAGTTCACCTGCTTGGGTATAGTTTCTGTTCTACCAGTGATGTGAAGTGCACCACATCTGCTTCTTCAAATGATTCTTTGGAACTGCTCAACGAGCCTCTGAGACTTGGTAGAGGAGATGAGATTTTTGTGAAGGAATTTGTGAACAGTTTGCATGCCCTTCAGGTGATTTAACGACTGCACTTGTGTATAGAACTCTTTAATAAGTGCAACAAATGATGTTAATTCCTCCACCTTAGAGAACCTTCTTTCCTATATGACCACTCTAATAGTTTCTTTTTCTTTTTCCCATAATTATCACTCACATGATAAGTTGTAACAACAGACTATTTCACCTTCTAGGACCTTACATTTACAAATAATTGATAAATGCATCAATTGTTTAAGTAATAACCGTCAAAGGGCTGTTTGACTAATTGTGCAAAAGAGAGAGGCTTTAACTGTTTTACCAATATTCCACAAAATCAGTCAATATTGATTTATGGTCACTTGTTGATCTACTTTGCTACGGTGTTTGATGACCTTCCTTTACTATGTCCTGAAATTTCAAGCCTGACCAGTATCTCAGATTCCAATCTTATCTGTCTTAATGTTTTGTTAGTGGAACAGGACACCTATGTGGATTTGTGGGGCTACCTTGCATTGGTTGCTATTTCTTTAACATTCCTGCTGTTACTTCTGTAAGCTTACTGACATGATCCTGCAAACAGGTGCTACAATTCTACTACTGGAAAGCCCCTGAATTGGAAAAATCAAGAAGAGAAACTGCTGGTGACATGGAATCATCACGATCATCTATCCTTAGAAAATCAAGTGACATGGAGCTGAAGTTACCATGCAATCATGAACTTGCTGAGACAATTCTAGGTGCTATCTACTATAAAGAACCTGAAACAATTTTTGATTGGGATGGGTTATCAGCAGCTGTTGCTGGATGGGAAAACTATAGTACTAAATTACGAAGAGATTTGTCAAGTTTCATGCCATATTGGTTATCCAATGAAACTATTTTCTATGTCAATCCCTTGGAGTTGCAAATATGTAAGGAATAACCAATGACTGAGTAGTCTTTTGGTTATTTATTGTACTTGATCCTAGTAACATTGTGTTGAGATCTATAAAAGATGTAGTTCCTTTTACCAGAAGAATAGAAGATGTAGTTCTTCTGACTACTGGTTCTTCTAATCTAGTTGATTTCTATGTTCTTTATTATTATATTTCTTCAATATATTTGCACAGAAAGTTGGACCTTCTGAAGTTAATATAATTATCCATAACCACTCACTAATGGCAATAATCCTGTCACAATTCAGGGGAGCATAATAAGACAAATAAACCTTAACTGTACCCAAAAAAAAAAAAAGAATGAAAAAAAGAAAAGAAGAACAACAAAAGACTTGTCATCAGAGAATTATAATATAATTCTCCAAAGTCTCCTCCCTCCATTCTTTGTATCACAGCCTCGTATTCCTTAATAAGAACCCAAGAAGTCAGTAGCACAAGCCATGCTGAGTTAGCTCTCTCAGCACTGACAGAGTGCTACATACCATGCCAATCTGGCCTTCCCAAGGTGAACTCTAAGGTAGGGACTTTGAGTTCTTGATTAGAACTAGTTGAGTCATTTTGTTGGCAGAGACCATTGTCCTGTATCAAAGCCAAAATAACCCATTACTGTCAATTGACGAGAAACTCAATTATGATTTATTTATTTATCTTTTTGCATATCAGCAGCTACATTTGAAGACTTATAGTGGAGAACCTCCTCTTCTATATGTTCCTTATTTCACTTCTCCTTTTTCTTATATGTTTTCAAAAGAAACGACATCACAGCAGTGAGAATATTCTCAGCAGCCTTTGATCACTGAAATATTCTCCTTTTTTCTACCCTTCCAAAATATAGAAACAACTAAAGATCCTTTTGGTTAGAAACGAAAGAATTAAACTAATAATATTCCTTATGAATAAATTAGAGGTGATCCTTTTCAAATACACTGGGGAGGTTCTCCAAAACTAGTCTAGAAAATGTAGATAACTGATAAGTAGAACATGCTTAACCAATTCTTCAGTTTTAAATTAAGATCTATATCTGCATGCATGCATGCCAGTGGATGAGTTTTTATGCTTATTTGTACATTTCTAGTGAATATAAGGTAAGTTGTTGCAAAAGAGTACCTCAATCTGAGATGAGAATTGTGTTCCTCTTGGCTGATCTATTTCACACGAGTTCGTCCGCAACCAAATGCCTTTGCTAAAATTTACAAGTGTTCTTGTCATCAAAGGTTGAGGAAGTTCTAATAATATGAATCGCAGAATTTCTTACTAAATATTCATAGTTTACTCAATTGAAAAATAACTTACTGTAATACTTCCTAATTCATTTACAATAATAGTTGAACAGGAAGAAGAACATCTTTTATTTTTTCCTCGGAAACATATATATACATATATATATTAATTGAAGTACATATAATGGTAAGCTCATTTGATCATTTCGACAATCTTACGTTAGGTTTGATAAGCTATAGAAGGTATAGTACACCTGATAATTCATTTGAACTAATTATTCTTTTACCAGGATAGCCTGTGTCAATGACCAACAATTATTTCTAAGAACCTAAAGAAGCCTGAATGTTCTTGCGTCACACTTGTCACAATAAATGCAGTAAGGTGCAATTTATTTAATGAACTTAGACATTTACTCATTCATAGTCGTACTTACTACTAATCTTCTGAACGTTTAGCTTAATAAAATAAGCAGCTGGCCACTTCAATCTCTTCCTCAGAAAAGGTAAGAGTAAACATATATCTAACCATGCAAAACCTTGTGAACGAGAACGAAAAAATAATGGAAAGCTGCTATAACCTAATTATTCATTTGCTGAATTATGTCATTCTGACAGTTAAATATCTATCAGCATTTAAGTATGCTACAAGATGTTAGGTTTTAAATACTAAAGAAAATAATTTTGATAAATTCAGTTCAGACAAATATGACTATAGGGCATTAACTATTCATTTCTTATGTTAATTCTAGACCTCTCAAATATGTTTTGCTAAATGTATTAAAGTAGATTTATCTCAAGCATGATCATATTCTGTAATAAACCAATACACAAACATGAGACGCCATGATCCTAACTTGTTAATTTACTTTTACAATATAAAACTTCTACTACAGGAAAGTAAGCTAGGTTTCTTTACAATAGAAAACATAAAAAAACAAAAATTAAGACATACAGTAAGTACCTTTCATCTAATAGTCGCCTACCATATTCTGCTGAGGTTTGAAGATTTTGTGAGGGAAAAAGAAGAACATAATGATAATACTTCACATGTGAGCAAGAAAAGAAGAGATAAGGAGAAAGGAGAGGAGAAAATTATACAATTGTACAAATAAGTACATCAGAGACCATGGAACGAAAAGAACATTAAACTATTTAAAGAACAAAGAAGGACATGGTGCAAGAAAACATCTTATTAAACAAGGCAGTAGAACCAAAAAGAAGAGTGACCTCAGCTCTAGGACAAGGTGTGTATGGCCTTTTTGGGCACATATATGAATGATATCTCGTAAGAAGAGACTGTGCATTAATCTAATTAACAACGACAGTGGAAATAGTATTAGCAAAGCAAGTTGTTGTTTCATCGACTTTTTTGATTTAACTAGTGAGTGTCTTCTTTACTATCTTTAATTGGCTTTTGCTTTAAATCAAACCATGAGATCCCAAAGAAGACAAGGACAGTGAGAAAAGCAAAAGCTGTCATGAAAGCCCTTTGCACTTGACATAATTTTAGTTTGGAAAAGAACGACATTAGGAAAAATGTGTTTAACAAGTACGTTCTCACATTACCTTGACGGATTGTTCCATCTAGTACAAGAACCCTTGTCAAGTAGTTGGATTGATCCTTCTGAGCCTCCTTGCTCCATTAGTCGTCGGAAGCTGAAATCGGCGAGCCTAGAAGTGAAATCTTCTTCACCAGAGCCATCTGATTGCCCTAAGTGTTACGTTGATAGGATAAGTTCATCAAGAGTTGCATATTAATAAGTATTATTTGGAGAGAGATATTTCTAATGGTTTAATTGAAAAAAAAAATCTCAATTTGGTTAGAAGGAAATTAAGCAGCACTAATTACCTGAGGAAGCTGCAGGTTTCTCAGTGGACTTAACAGTTCTATACATCTGCAGAAGTATAGAGGAAAAAAAAAAAAGAACCATGAGAGAGAGAGAGAGAGCAAGAGAAAGAGAGAAGCATAAGAAAGAAAGACCAGAAAGGAGAGTGAGGTGATGTTACTACAGAAAAGCGGAGCGATATAGGAAAGGAAACCAGAAGAGAACTCAACTTCAATCTTAACTTATACTATACTTCTTTGTAAAGTTGTCTCCTTTCTGCTATAATATCTCCATTGCTCGCGAGGTTGATTCTTTGGGTTTGCTTGTTTATAGCTTTGTATTATTGTGAAATGATGGCTACTTTTTCTCTCTCTCCCTCTCTCTCTCCCTCTCTCTCTCTCTCTCTCTCTCGTCCTCTCTCTCTCCCTCTCTCTCTGTCTCTCAGCTAATCTACTATGTAAGCCTCTCTCCGTCTGAAAGAAGAAGACTGATCTAGAGAGAGAGAGAGAGAGAGAGAAGCACCTATTTCAGTTATGATAAAAGAAAGGGAAAACCAGAACAAGTACCTGCAAGTGGCTCTTTACATGGGCAAGAGTAAGATCTTTAACATCCATAAGCTCAAGAACCGACTTTGGTGTAGCCCCTGAACCAAACCAACTCTCACGATCAGCATCCAAAACCAAGTCTATTAGCAAATAATTCTAGATAGAAATATCTAGAAAGAGAGAAAGAGGGAGAGAGAGAGAGAGAGGAGAGAGAGAGAGAGAGAGAGAATAGCCAAGAAGCTAAAGGAGAGATTATCTACTAGTACTCATCTATACACATATATAACATGATCACAGTAGAAGTGGAGGGACGAGGAAGCTCACTCTCATGGCCACCAAGAAGCTCGACAGCTCGGACGAAGCGCGCATGAAGGGTGGTAGTCCACCGCATCCTTGGCGCGCGCATGCTTCTCTTCACCGGGAGCTTCGGCATGAACATGGAGCTCATCAAGCTACTGGAGGCATCCAATGGATCGAATCTACATTGGCTATAGTTGTAGTAGTTATTCCTCATCATATTCTCCATCGACGACCCGTTGAACCTTGTCGGCTGTCCAAACGGCTCCAAAGCCGAAGATAAGCCATAGGATGCGTTGAATGAGCTCCATGAAGGAATCTGATGGTTGAATCCCATCTTGCTATCACTTGAAAGGATGTTGTCATAGACTGGAATCCCTCTTATCATCCTCGTGTTGCCGGATAACGGATCGATACCGCTGCGGTGGCACCGATCATGAGAAGGCGGCGGCGGATATTGTTGCCACCTCCATGAGCTTTCTATCTCAGAAGTGGTGGTGGTATGGCTTGAGAGGGAGAGTTCTGTGCAAGCTTGGGATGGTTCTAGGGTTTCGACGCGCCTATAAGGATCACGGCTGTTATCCCTCGCCGCCGTCGTCGTCCTCGATGAGACATCCCCGTTCGGGGGGCTAATGTTTAACGAGAGGTCAGGCGACGGCATTGAGCTGGTTTCCATGGAGATCTCAAAGAATGGATATGGACAGGTAGGTATTGGAGTGAAGGATATGAAGTTCTTCTTCTTCTTTCTTCTTCTTCTTGCTAGTTTATGTCTTGTTGTTTGATGTAAGGAGAGAACTTTTCCACCTGACTTTTAGACAAAGAGTAGTGTGAATGACAATTAGTGGATGAGGAACCAAAGGAAGGGAAAGAGGGAGAGCATTTGGAGAGTCTCCTTTGGTAGACTATTACATGTGAAAATGACAGAGAGAGAGAGAGAGAGAGAGAGAGAGAGAGAGTTGTAGTCAAAACAATAAAGAGTTAGGAGGTTGTAGGGCTAAGAATTAGTATCTATTGAAAAGAAAGAGTAACAACTAAGATACAACAATACATGGGAGAGAATATAAGTGAACAGCTTCACACTCTGCCAAGAGGGATCTTTTTAGGTGGGCTAAGATATGCACCAATAACATCTTGTTCGTACGTATTACAACAACTACTACTACTACTACTATTCTTTTTCCCCCTCATTTCTTTCTCGCAAGCATGAATTAATGTTAGGCTGGCAAATCCCTTTGATATTTCCATCCACATGGAAAGTATAATTAACCTTGAAGGTTTCTCCTGGTATGTTAATGGCACCACCTCTTCAACATGAACATTGTTCACCATATATCATACGTGTGAAAAATATTATGTCACAAATAAAAAAATAAAAAAAATCTCTCATGGATTGCTTCCTGATGATATCTCGCATCATCTTAATTGCTCCTCAGAGCTTACAGGTGGGACTCTTTTCCTTTCAACTCCTCACAACAAACTGAGGGTACTCCATCACTGTCTGGTCACATAATCACATTAGGAATATAATTTAACACTGTAACTCCAGAGAAGTCGATAAAGAACAAATTCCTTTCACTAAAAGCATCCAATTCTCGCTCAGAATTAAACCTCGCTGTACATTGAGAGTGATGGCTATATAAGTAGACATGAATAAAACATGATAATATAAATACACATTGTTATTCTGTTATCTAACATTGATCTTTATCTTTTGAGATGCCTAATGGATTATAGACCGTTAGCAGCCTTGGTGAGGTTTTGTCTCAATACATAGCCTCAGTTTGACTTATTGCCATATATATTATCATACCAGAACTACTCAATAAGTAGTAGCCAATTGAGGCTTACAAAGGAATACATCATGATAACTAAGATTACATTATATCTTTAAAAATGTGATCACAAGTAAAAAAATAAAAATAAAAATTTATCAAAAATATCCTACTTCTTTCCACCACTACACATATCCCTCATTTAATTTTAAAATCTAGTTGTCCATTTATTTTTTACCCTTGATCTAAAAAAAAAATCTAGTAATTAAGGAGCACTTTAAGGAGAATAAGAATGCAGAAGCCGAACGATAAATATCCAAAATATTTCATAACGAAGGTAGAAAGTACGGTACTTTTTATAAATTTTCCCAAATAAAATGATAATTTTGCTCCACACTGAGGGCTTTTATTTTCTTAATTAGCATAAACAAAGTGCCCTGCATTTATACTGTTAAACCCTAATCTGACACAAAGAAGCATTTCCTTAATTAATTTGGTCAAAGCCTTCTCCTATGGCTATCTATTTATACATGGATGTAAACCAACCCAATCCAAAAAGCAAGGAATCTCAAACACTTCGGCCTTTAACGACATAAAGAGCTTTGCATGAAATGATGCAGTCTTGTAGCTTTTATAGCCCTCGTTTTCCCACCGACCTCCTCTCCCTTCGAATCCCTTCTCTTCCTTACTAAAGTGGATGTCACGAACACTGGGTTTTTGACCGAACTAACCCTCTCATAAACTTTATTTACTCAAAATGATTGCACCTCAAACTTAATATCAAAATAGGTATGCTTTATTATAACCGTCACTAAAATATTAATAAATACTCAACAATTCAGCGTCTTACTTTTTTAGAAGCATCTTACCTTTTAGGAAAATTTGCATATAACATTTTATTTTTTAATAAAATTATGGTTTATGTCTTATATTTTACAAATTGAATCTCATTATTTAATGAATATGTATAAAAAACACCGTGAGTTATATTTGATTAAAGATATTTTATTTTTAAAATAACTAAAATGCTCTTAGTATAAGTTATGTTAGGTTTATTTTAGTTGGGTTCAGTTTAATTAGTATAGGTTGGGTAAATGTAACTTGGCTGACGGTATTTTTATAATCTTTTTAGTAACGTTAATTTTAACCCAAAAGTTTGGTTAAGTTTAACTAACATATATAATAGCATAGTATTTTTTGCATATATTTCTTAAATTATAGGTTTTAATTTGCAAATATTAATTTTGTTAAAAGGTATGCTTATCAAGATAAATTAGACTAAATTTAAAACTAAAATTTAGAGGAGCTATCATTTTTGTTTTAATAATTCCGAGCACATTTTGCTGCGAGAATGACCGAGTCATTTCAACTCAGTAATCTTTTACATATCTTCACAACGACATATTTTGTGACTAAAATAGATAATCGGGAATAAAATTTAAATTAAGCTTCAATCAAAATTATTTTATTCAACGTTTTACTGATATCTTTTAAACTCTTCATGGTATTGCATTCCTACTTAGGATAAAGTTTTCCTGACAGCTTAGTAAAATAGATCTATTAAGAAATTGAATTTAGGTGCGGTCTATTTTCGTGAATAAAGCCAGTAAGAGATCTAATTTGGTCCCCCCCACACCCCCACACACACACACACACACACACACAAAAATAAAAATAAATAAATTAAAAAAAAATAAAAAAAACTCCACAAATGGTTGCCTTTTTCCAGCGTTTTAATGCTATCGAACCCTGCACGGATTCTTGCCGCTGGAGAAAGAGAAATATACCACGTGGCTTGGCCAAAGGACGTCTGACTGCTACTACTAGCCTACATACCATCCTATGTATTCCTTTCCATTTATCCCTTGCATGCATGCATATATATATATATATATATATATATATATATATATATATATATATATATGCCATCATTAATTTATACAAGTGGCTTTCATTGGCAGTGGATTCTCTACATCCCTGGCTGTAGCATATCTATTTTACATTCTGCTCATGACTATGAGATTTATATAACAAATAAGAGCACTAGACTAGACTACTACTGTACTGCAATAGGTTATATATACATGTGTGTGTGTGTTGAAAGAAACATTCCTTGGCCACGTTTATGTAGTTTAACATCCTATCTGATGAGACATTAATGATCCGGATTTATGTCAGTAGAAAGGAAGAAACACCAAAAGCAAGACACTAATGATCATGGCAGCTATAGATAGATCAATGATGATATCTTATTGTAGCATGCAATATGTGTGCTAAGACGAACAGAGGTCGTCCGTCATGCATGCATGCTTGCTTTCATCACCAGCACTTTGCTATCCAAATCTAACACTTTACTTAATTATGTCGATTGCAGCTGGATAAATCTTTCTTTCACTTTTCTTAAAGAGAAAAAAGAAAGAAAGAAAGAAAGAAAGAAAGAAATATATATGTTCACCACGCACGGTAGACAACATCTAATCTGGCACGCTGTAAATTAAACACCTTTTCCCCTAAAACTTGAAACCATATATGGCAACGCTGATGATGATGATGATGATGATAATAAAGTAGAGAGACAAGTTGTAGTTGTTTTTCGTTGCCATCCGTGAAGGAAATGATGGAATGTAAGAAGAGTCTTCTCCTCTCATCCCCAACGAGAGAACGCCTCGTAAACGACGAACGAACCTTTGGTCATGTAATGGAACGTAAAGAGTTGGTGGAAAGCATCAATGCTGATCAAAAGACTGCTCCCTATCCTCATATCCCACGTGCAAAGTTCTGCTGCTGTTTTGTACAGCGGAAGGGCTTACGGATAGGGCTGCAATTGGCCAGGGGTATGTAAGACATCAGATAGGCCAATGAGGAGGTGGCATCTGGCCTAGTTAATGGAGTGCTCCATGCAAACAGTGACTGACTGAAAGAGAGAGATGAGGGTGGTGGAGAAGCTACTAGATTCGCAGGAGGGCACGTGAGAGGTGGATATTGGCACATGAACTATATCATCTTTTTAGTACTAAAAAGTTGTGCATATATGATATCTTATGATGTATAGTTTATGCACATGGAATTCATAGAATTAGTGTTAAATACTTTGATGTAAACATTTACTTCGAGTTAAATTTCTTGCTACTCGGTTCCTATTTTTCATGCTTCTGAATTGATTTTTTTAAGTTGGGGTTTGGGGTGGGAGGAACATAAACTTTTGAATGCACAAACATCTAATGTTGGAGTAAGTAGTAGATGTTCCCCACTTTTTCTTCTTTATTAGTGTACTTAAGATCTCATGATCTTTCCTTTATTCCACTTCTTTCTTTTATCTCTCTCTCTCTCTCTTTCACACACACACACACACACACACACACTTTATACGTGCAAGCAAGTTTTACATGCGTTCGTGTGCTACCACCTATTTGGTTCTCAACACACACTCATCTCCTTTTGATGAGATGTCATGGTGTGAACTCTGCACATAAAAACACTGAAAATCTCATTCCTTTTGTTTCATTTATACATGCTTCTCTTGTCAATTATCCCACAATCTTGGCCCTTTTTCATTTAATGTTTATTTTATTTGAGAGTTTTGTATAATTTCCACTATTTTTTTTTTCAAATGCCATTGTCACTAGATAAATCGTTATCCAAATTATTGAGCTCTTTCAAAAATATCATTCAGTCAGCCAAATATAAATAATCATAATTAATTAAATTAGGAAAATATCATTTTGCTATTAGATAAATGATTTGGAAGGTGCTACCCGATATCATTACACAAGGAAAATAATCTTATTTATCACAACAAGAAAAGAATGATATTAAATTAGTCATTCTTGCGACTCGAAAAGAATCAAAGGATTTTAGTGGCAGTTATGATAGTTAAAATCATATAGTAGTGGTAATTATGATATCAATGTCAATTACCTTAAAAAAAATCCTATCTTTATTTAGGAGGGTTGTATTAGAACTTGATTATTTGATAAGTGTTGTGATTATTCGTACCGCATGTCATTAACCATACAAAGAAAAAGGGAACAAAAATTATGTAGTTAGGTAGTTCAGGGAGGCGAGGCCACATGCACCAAGCCCGTTTACTTGTAGAAGAGAATTGAAGAGCTTTAAATTATATACAGTTGATTGCTCTGGAGAAGCACATTGTCATTGGGTTATCCTGCCTATTTGGTCACCAGCTGATGGGGATATGATATACTGAACTAAGTACACTATTGCATATATGCATGCTCTGTATATCTAGTCTTAATATATATAATATGCATGCTATTAAGAAATCATTCTCAATCTGTCTCACTGTGGCTAACAGTGATAACCCACTGTTTGCCAGCAAGAGTTGCTGCAGGTATTGATGACCTGTCTCTTGACTTAAGCTAGAATGTTGTAGAGGAGTTCAAACTCTTCAAAGCTACTGCCATTTGAAGGATCAAAGTAAAGTTCAATGCATGATAAGTTAGTTGGTTTGAGTCATTTATTGGTCAAGATGTGAAAGGATACAATATTGGAGGCCCTTCTTTGAGAGGGACAAATGTTGCACAACTACTTCTGAAACTATAGTTGATAGAAACTATGATAAGTGTGATGTCGCAGTAGTAGTACTCGTTAGGTAATTAGGTCTTGGGAGCCCTAACCTCAATGACATATAGTTGGTTACAATAAATACTTGTCTGGGTTCAAGGACTTCATTGTATTATTTACTAGGGAGTTCTGAGAGCACAAGCAGATAAATTTATGTCCAACAAGAGCATGCAAGTATGGGAGCAGTCTTTGGGACTGTTGGAATTTATATGGCTGACAAGTATGACACACTCACACCCACAGGCATAGTTTTCCCCCTTCTCCACATCAAAATTATTTAGTCATGATGGCTCACATCATTCATTCATTCACTTTGTTTTTTTACCACTGACCCTCTCTCCCTCTCTCCCTCTCTCCCTCTCTCTATATCTCTCAATGAAAATATAATTATTCAGTGATGATGGCTCACATCATTCTCTCTCTCTCTCTCTCTCCAGCTACCTCTCTATGAAAATAAAATTATTTAGTCATGATGGCTCACATCATTCATTCACTCACCCTCTCTCTCTCTCTCTCTCTCTCTCATGTGCATAAATGTAAGAGTAATGTGCACAAGGGCCAAAGTAAGAGCACACTCTCCTTCTTAATGGTGACGTGACATGTGTGGGTAGTATTAAAGAGGTGCCATTGGAAAATAGGAACAATATGGTAGGTACTGAAAGATGGAGTAATTACTTTGGAACAAGAATAGATGATGTTATTGCTGCAGGCTGACTGCAATATTGATGGTAAAAGGTGAGGAGGGAGCTCTGGGGATCCAGAAAGGTGCATGGAAGCATGCATATATGCATGCTTTATTGATCTAGCTGCTGTTTCCATGGATGGCCGTCTCTTTGCTGCCATACCAAAGCATCTCTATCTCTATCTCTAATTCTATCTATATCTCTATCTCTTTCTATCCTAGGAACTTCCAGCTTAAATTCTCATTGTCCATTCTTTACTGCCAACCATCTGAGACATTATACTTGGTACATGCAATTCATAGTTGTGTTAGGTAACTAGTTACTGCTAATTTTTCCTTGTCATTATTAAGGCATCAATGGCTAGGCTCAGAATTCCATTGTAATAAATGGCCTGCTCAGAATAGAGCTAGGATTACCTACTAGTGGTTGTGTCCTATTGTTTAGGGCTAGGTTGAGTAAACTGGATCAAATTGGATGTTCATGCCTAATCTTGAACAGATCGAGCTGATCATGGCTCATGTTACTCAATGGTGGCAATTGCATGGCCCTATTGGGCCAACCAAGATGGGCTACTTGTCTAGGCTCCTTCATATGCTCTCCATGAGTCCAATCCAATGAATAATTTGACTTGATCTATCATATATATATATATATATATATATATATATATATATATAACATTAGATTTGCGTTAAGGTCTGTCTTGTATAAGCTAGCAAAGATGCGCCTTCTATTGTAAAGGTCTGTTCTAGTTTTGACGGAGCTCTTGTTCTATCTAAGCGAGAGCAGAGTTTGCCCTTCACTATTAAAGAAGGAGAGATGGAAGGGCAACCGTGCAAATTACTAGGTTGTGGATGTCAATGGACATTTGGGCTAATTTTACGTTCAAGAAATGGGCCACTTAAATTGATATGGCCCACAATTAGCTCAAATCAATACATATTTGAACCATGACCTCTATCTATAGGATTAGTCTATAAATGTCGACCTAACCAACTGTTATATTCATTATAGGGTTTTATATACGTGTATGTATACAACCTTAAAAATTGATATTAACATACATACTCTCACCTCATTGACCGGTCGATTGCCCCAATAATTCATGAATACTCTTGGTGAATATCAATGTTACCATCCACCAATGTTCTATATACGAGTAGACTTAATAACTTCTCTGACCCATTACCTTGCCAATATAAAAGGAATGGCCTGACCCCTCTTCTGATTGACTTCCAATGGTTTGAATTAATTTCAATCTGTTTATATACTTTTCATAAAAAATAAAATAAAAAAAAGGATTGACTTAGTTTATTTTTAAAAAATTTTATAAATTACACCTTATATTTTACTTATTTCATAATTTACACAGTCTTTGAGAATTTTATAATTTGACCTTTTATTTTTCCTAATAATTTTTATAAAACACCCTAAATAAACTTGGATAGTACCAACAGAAAATATTTTATATTATAATATACTAAATAATTTATAAATACTTAAATTATTCTCGTCTTCTTCATTTTCTCCATCTCTCCCATCTTCATCATCCTTCTCACGATCCCTAAATCGAAATCGATTGAGATGCTCAGCTCGTGCAATCTTCTCCGATGAACCCCAATTAGAGCAAGGATAGGTAGAAGAGGAGGAAGGGGAATACGAGTGAAGATAGTAGTGGGTAGCGATGGCGAGAGATGGTTGGGAAAAGATGAAGGAAGATTGTGAAGAGGGGAGAGAGAATGGGAGGAGAAGATAGAGGTATTTTATTAATTTAATTAATATCAATTAGTTAAAATAATATCAGTGTTAAATTAAAATTATAGGATAAAGGGCCGAAATTCTCAAAAGTAGGAATGGGGTGTGAATTACAAATTAAATAAAAGATAGGGTGTGATTAGTGAAAAGTTTCATATATTTATATCATTTTATATTATAGTACCTAGTATTTCCTAAGCACTCGCGACAAGGCGCCGCGCAGTGCCACGTGCGATTATGTCTCCTCTCAGGTGGACACGTACTCAACTACGCATCCCAAAAGTTGACAAAGATCTCTTCGGAACCGCAAGATAAACCACGACTGGTCAAACACCTGATCTATTAATGAAATTTTAAACGGACCCCACTACGGCCACAAATTTGCCACGTAATATGTCCATTTCTCAACGAGAGCATGAGAGAGAGAGAGAGAGAGAGAGAGATAAAAATAAATAGATCATCGTCATGGCCTTTTTGCCTCAATTTAGTACGTTGGTGGTCCGATTATTTTTACCGCGAATTGAAGCGGAGATCATCCTTCGATTTCCTCCGATAAGGTCGAGAAAAACCTCGGAGTTCTTCGAATATCGCTGTAAAAGTTAGATTTTTTTTTCGGGAAAAAGTTCTGATCAGCCGAAATGGACTCCTCGACGAAGCTAACGTCGGAGCCATTGCTGCTGACTTCTGGCGCGAGCGGTCGCGTGAACGCCCTCGTCCGTCTCATCCACCTCCTCCTCCGCTCGGCAGTGCTCCTCGTCCTCCTTCCGTTCCGGTTCGTGCCGGCGCAGTCGGCGGCGGCGGGGAACGAGAGGGCGGAGTCCAGCGGGGGAGGAGGTGGGGGGAGGAAGGGGGCGGCGGTGGTGGTGAGGGTTCCGGCGAAGATGGTGGCGCGGAGGCAGAGGGAACAGGAGGCGGCGGCGAGGAGGGCGGCAGCGGTGAGAAGGGTGAAGAAGGCGGCGAGGGAGGGGGGAAGGAGTCGGAGGGAGTTTGCTTTGCTGGGAACGAAGAGAGGGGAGACTCTCTTTACCCAGTCCTGGGCCCCCATCAATGTGGAGACCAGGTGTTTGTCTTTATGTTGCTTTATTCTAATTAAGTTTTATTGATTAATTCAGACAAACCCAGCTGTTGGAATATATATATATATATATATATATATATATATATATATATATATATATATATATATATATATATATATATCAGATAACATTAAATGCAATACAACATTACTTGTGACAAGGATACTAAGACAGCCATAGTTCTAGACGTTTACTGCTCTTTTCTCAGTAATGATTAGCTCGGTATAGAACTTCTTCTCGATAGTTGCCAAATTTGCTCTTTTAATACCTCTCTAGCTCTCTCCTTTTTTAATATGTTAAAGATCTTTTGATTCAATCATACAACGATCTATCTCTTCACTTAGATAGCAGTAACTGATAGATTTGCCAACACTATTCAGGGGACTCGTTATTCTTATGCATGGCTTGAATGAGCACAGGTACTTCATCTTATGACTGTTTAAATTCCTTTCTCTAGAAGCAGCTATGTGCACGTCTTAGTGCTCTATGTTGTTCTGATGTAACAGTGGTAGATATGATCATTTTGCGAAGAAACTAAATGATAATGGTTTTAAGGTGCACGCAATGGACTGGACTGGTAAGTATCTGAATGGTTTCTCTTTCAATTTTATTGTGGATATACTTATTGTTTAGAAAGTTCTATGAGATTCGCTCTCATTGATCAATAATGTTCTGATGGAAGATTTCTCTGTAGTGATTCCTTTACGGCATTTGTTTAGAATCTGTCTTTTTATATAGCTTCAAATTAGTACTTAACATGATCATTAGTAAAAAATATTTGTTGGATAGAATATATACACATGAACTTGGATACTCTCTTGATTCTTTTATTTTGACACGTGCATTTGCTTATCGTATCTTCTCAACTTCGTATTATGCATCTGAACCCAAAGATACAGAATAAATCTCATGTGTTCCAGGGTCTAAGATTACTTGGCACATTCTTTGTGGAAACTTTTCTAGAGCACTTGATTGGGTCCTGGTATTGATTAAGACAAAGTCAGATCTGGTGGTTTTTAAGTAACTCAGATTACTTCGAGCTACCAAAATTCCAATAGAGTATATTTTGCTCATATCCATGCTTATTTTGAGAAAGCAAAGCAGATAACTCCATTTCGTATGACTAATGTTCTTCGCTTGTGCATTTTTACCCTTCTATTGGATTCAGCTTTGTATCAAAATTGAAACCAGGGCATCCACATAGTAGAGATAAGTTAGTAGACTCTGGAACCAAAATAACCGCAAGATATATCTGGAAGATCCCTTAATATTATTCTTTAGGCCTTTTCAAGTGTTCATATGTTGGGCCACAAGTGTGAATCTTCTCTAACAAATGTCTCTGACACAGGCCATGGTGGAAGTGATGCTCTGCATGGATATGTTCAGTCCATAGATTATGCCATCAGTGATTTGGTAATCATCAGTTTGAGCTTATGTTTCACACTAACCTTTAAAATTGCTCACCCTAAAAGCTTTGTTCTCATGCAGAAAATGTATATGGAGAGATTATCGGCAGAAAATCCTGGCCTGCCATGCTTTTGCTTTGGTCACTCAACTGGCGCAGCAATAATTTTAAAGGTGAATAAATATTCTGGAAGTTCAGTAGATTTCATTCCAGGTGATACTTTATATTACTTGTGCTATTTCAAATATTTGAAGGCATCGCTCGATCCAGAAGTAGAGGGTCATATCAAAGGTGTTGTGTTGACATCACCGGCTATACGCGTTCAGCCTGCTAACCCAATTGTCAAGGTAATGAATTATCACCTATAATTTGTGTATCATTAATAAACATATAAAGTTGAAGATTATGTTATCCTGTGATTATTACATTCTCTAAATTAATTTTGGTAAGAGTTGATAGCGTGTCTGATCAAACATCAGGATATCTAGTTATCATAAAATATAGAGAGATGTAATTTGCACTGGGATATGATTTTGCACTGAGACTTCTATAGTTAAGATCTAAATAGAAGATAAAGGCTTCTATACCATCTCTAATTGACGCAGTCCATTATAATTTGCTCAGCCTCAGTAATTTGCCATTCTAGTTATCATAATTGTTGATCAGATCGGCATTACTTCCTTTGTAACTGCAGGTTCTGGCTCCAGTCTTTTCCCTTATTGCACCGAGGTATCAATTCAGCTCTGAAAACAAGGATGGACCGCCGGTATCCCGCGACCCTGAGGCACTTCGATCAAAATACTCCGACCCCCTTGTGTTCACGGGTGCAATCCGAGTGAGAACTGGCTACGAAATCCTATGCTTGTCTACCTACTTGCAGCAGTGTTTGAAGAAAGTTAATGTTCCATTTCTAGTCCTACATGGCACTGCAGACTTAGTAACCGACCCTGAAGGATCACAGAAATTATACGAAGAAGCCTCGTCGTCGGACAAGGCGATTAAACTGTATGAAGGCCTGTTGCACGATCTCCTTATTGAACCAGAGAACGAAGTTGTTGTGAAAGATATAATTGATTGGTTGAGTTCAAGAGTTTGATGGTTTCATATTTGCTGAAAGTTTTTCTACGATGTGATCATCTGTAGACTTAATGAGCAGCTCACTTGTGACTTGTGCATCAAAGCTTTGATGGAATTATCACTTATTCTTACTCAGGAAAAAAGAAAAAAGAAAAAAGAAAAACATAACATCATCTTTTGTTCTGGGCACAAGAATTTAATAAATGAGTTGTATAATGTGGTGGATGTTCTAATTTCCTTGTGGTGAGTTGTCTCCTTATTGATGGCATTTTCAATGTATGTTCATTATGGCTGTTGTCTTCCAGTCATTTCAGCCATTAATATCTACTGACCAAGCATTATATAGTTAGAAATGCGGTCACATAATGTAAAATACATATATATATATATATATATATATATATATATGACCTTTTCTTTTAGAGAGGGAAAGTGAATGGGAGAGGGTAGAAGAAGGAAAAGCTAAGAGACGGCGACTCCAGTAGGGCAACCTTAGCAAAGCCGTTGTTTGTAGGAAACTCCTACATTTGGGCCTGCAGACAATTCTGGTCGCCTGATGCATGGAGGGTCCCACCCCAGTGTCTGCTTCGACCTCTTATCGATAGATCTTTTCTAAGTTCTTTGTGGAGATTCCCAACTCCCCTCCTCTCCTTCAGAGCTTGGTTTTTCGTCTCTCCTTGCGTTATCGGATTCCTCGATCTTTCCCTGTCTCGATTGATTATACCGGAATTGGATCAGATTTAGAATCCGCCATGGCATACCAAGGGAAGAAGCTCATCAACGATCCGAACGGTCTCCCCTCGACATCTACTATTTTTTGTCGTATTCTTAATGAATTCTTTTCGTGATTTTTTGGAGCTAGATTCGTGTTATCTTTTCTCCTTCGAAAAATGTGGCAATGGTTGTTTCTTTAGGTTATCTTGCCTTAAGTTCCTTCAGTTCGTATAGTGATTGAGGAATTCAATTTGTGGGTATAAATGCAGATGTGGTGACTGAGTTTATTGAGGGTTTGGTGGAAACATATCCTGGTATGCAGTACTTGGATGGTTTTCCGCAGGTGACGTGAATATGGCAATCCGTGCTTGTGTGAGTGATTTTTTTAGTCTCGACTGCAATGTTGATCGCGGTATTGAATCTTGTAACTGTATTGCAGATTAAGGTTGTTTTACGTGCTGATGTCTCGACCGCCACTTACGACAAGGTCGCTGTCATATCAGGTCTGGAGCTTGAGAATTGTGTTTTCCTGTACGAATTAATTTCAATTTAACTAGCATGCAGATAGTGATGACGATTATGATGATTTATGACCACTTATAGATATGCTTTAAGGAAAAGTACATCACAAATTTGGAGATATGTTCTGTAATTTTATAAACGTTCACAAATTAGAGATTTTGAGTGCCATACTGATACCTATGGTTTTTATTATAAAGACATTGATTGAACCAGAGGATGATAAATTATCAAAAAGCTTCCATTTGGTAATAAAAATCATATCAATTTGGTAGAGCAACTCGCTTTTGATAGCCACAATCAATTCCAGCACAAGTAATGCTGTCTATTGAATGTTGTGTCCCCCAAATAATCACCCTTCCCTTGAATAACATTTGACAAATTTACCCCAAGAATTGTGGTACAAGAAAAATTGGTCCTGCTAGATTTCTTGCTTTTTCATTGTTTCTATGAAAGAACATCATTGCATATTAAACTAGTACACTATGGATAAGTAAGCCATATTAAACTATGGAGGTGATTCCTATCCCAAATCCCAATCCTGTATCCTGCACTTTATTTCTTTGAGCTAACTGCTTAAGAATCCATGCAAGAAGGATGACTATTGTCTTTCATGTTTGTTACATAAAGCATGTATAGTTATTTTTAATCTCCACACCTCTCATCAAATCTTTAACCTTGGGATTGATGAGTTCAAGAATCATAGCTGGATCATCTAATTTGAACATCCACATTGTTCATTGTACACCAGGAAGCGATGTTCTTAAACCAACTTATGATTTGTTATTGAGCATCTGATATCACTTGTATGTATGTTGAAGAAATTGTTATAATAATATCTTGTAGTTGTAGGTTGGACTAAAAGTAATGCCCCAAAAGGGCCTGTTGACGTCCTTAACCTGAGCCTAGTGGAAGGAAAAACATCTGATGCTTTTGTGCAGCCTGAGTATTAGTTTGACGTGTGAGTACGGACCATTTATTTTCTTACCGAGATTACAGGACTTTAGTGTTATCTTATCATCCATTAGCTAAATAGGCTCTTTCTCATCCCTAATAATATCTAGTATCCTCTTTTTCTTAAACTACCATTACTATTAAAACTTGGCAAGCACTTCATTGACCTTCTCTAAGATATTGACTCCCTTTAGATCAGAACTTCTACAACTATTGAAAGTTCTAATCTGGGATAAAAAAAATTTCAAGTAGTATCAAACTGTTTAGCTGAAGGATTTCCTGCAATAGGTACTAGGCCTTACTGCAGTTTCTACTTGTTTTGCTGACATTTGCTTCTATCAACAGGTGGCGGAAGTGGCCATGAGCCTGCTCATGCTGGATTTGTTGGGCCAGGGATGTTGACTGCAGCTATTTCTGGAGATGTTTTCACTTCTCCTCCTGTTGATTCAATTTTAGCTGTATAATTTCTTGTCTTTTTTTCTTGTTTACATTACTTGTTAAGTTTAACTGATTCTGCCAGTCAATTATGTACGGATTAATCTTATATTTTAGGCCATTCGAGCTGTAACAGGTCCTAAGGGGTGTCTTCTAATAGTTAAGGTATTTTCTTAACCTCCATTATAAGTCACAGATATTTTTGCTGTTTGCCTTTTTTTCCTTGTCTGTTAGGCTTCATGACCTTTCTTGTGTTAGTGCTCTTAGTATTAATATTGATCAAGTATTTAAGTCTCTGCGAAAGTTGGACTATCTAGTCTAATTGAATGTTTAAATCATAGAAAATATTGAATGTAGTTATATTAGTAACTTTCTAGCTGCTACAAGTTTCTCTCCATAATGGTGCTTCTTTTTTAAAAGTTGGTTTGTATCTTACAGAACTATACAGGCGATCGACTTAATTTTGGTTTGGCAGCTGAGCAGGCAAAATCTGAAGGCTATAAATTAGAGGTATATTAATCTCTATTGTCTTTATCAAGAGCAATATATAATAAGTTGTCTATAGGAAGCTTGCTATTATATATCCACCTATAGATGGTTATTGTTGGAGATGACTGTGCACTCCCACCACCTCGAGGGATAGCTGGCAGAAGAGGATTAGCTGGGACAATTCTTGTCCATAAGGTACTATTCCTCATTACTTTCTCTTATTATTGTGTGTGCTCTACGGCTGTAATACTAGGTAGAAGCATGCTGTTAAATCCATTTAGTCTTTTTATAATCTACGAGGTTGCACTAAAGATATATGCTGCTTCTCTTTCAAAGACATCAACAAAAAATTATATATACTCCTTGGCCATTGCTGATTTTTTTTTTCTCAAAATCCTTTATACGAAGATTCTCAAAGCTACACTTGGCACATAGGCAGGGCATCTGATGTAGAATAAACTCTTTGATCGTAGATTTGAAAAGAAAATGTAATAAAAGTAATCAAACCCGGAGAATTTATTAATCAGAGTGTCAGAATCCACCGACATTGGAATCCACCAACAAACACTAAATATATCAAAACTCTCCAAAATATTTCATTAACTGAAAAGAAAGGACTACAAGCCTTAATATAGGCAAAGCAAAAAAAAAAAATTTTGCCTAATAAGAACAAATGACAAAAATAGCACTACAAGATTAGTCAAAATTTTCGTTAAGCCAGAGAGCCGTTGGTGCAGTTTTCTTGTGTCTACGAGAGTAAACATGACGATTAGTAGTGTCCACACCGGAATCCACCACAATTCCATAATATTTTCTCTAAATCCTCACAATTACAACAAAGGACAGCATTATGTATTTCTGTTTGTAGTCTCCTAGAGATGTTTTCATCCTTGAATGTTTGTATCCTTTTATGCTCCACTTTTGAGGCATTTTACTGGATTAGATTCCTTTTAGTCTTTTTCTTCAATATTTAAAAAAAAAAATCTAGTTTCACTTCAATTAGGAGTGCAGATGGGGCAAAGAGCTCATATGGAGCCTTTGCCCTTAAAATATCTATTTGCTTCCTTCCTTTTTCCAGGTTCAGTTTTATTATACATAAAGTCAAGTGCAAGCTGTATCCTGCGACAAGGACTTAGATTCTTGACAAATCAGCTCTCAGACATCTGGTCAAAGAAGATTGCACTATGTCTTTATTGTTTGGGGCAATTTGACTCATTAAAATAAAAGAAGTGTAGGAGAGAAACTAGATTCTTTTGTGGAGGTTATAGTTGAAAAATACTTGGTTTTAAAGAATTACATATAGGTTATTTGACCTGGCGTCACATTTGACATTTCAAACATTGCATTGTTACTTAATTGTAGCTCAGGCTATTGCATTTGTATTCTTGGATGCATAGTTTGAGACAGTAATGCTGCTTACAAGATAAGATAAGAATAGGTTATGGTGGATATGTTATTGCATGATGCTCAAATGTGAACATGATGCTTTCTTCTTGGCATGCCCTACTACTTAAAGGAAATTCATACAAGTAATTAGAAAAGGACATTCCATGCAAGAGGTTCTGGGTTAGACGAGTTATTAGGAATAATGAGGTAATGATTATCACTTTCCTAAACACCTTGAATATGTCCTTTTAACTTTTAAGACACACCCTCAAATAGTCATGCCCTATTTAAAACATATTTTTGTTAGTCTTTCTTATTCCACATTTGCTTCATTGATTGATAGGTTGCTGGGGCAGCTGCAGATGCTGGTTTATCCCTTGCTGATGTTGCTGCAGAAGCAAAGCATGCGTCTGAATTGGTGGGGACAATGGGAGTTGCTCTGTCTGTAGGTACACTACCAGGCCAGGTCACTTCGGATCGCTTAGGCCCAAAACTAATGGAACTTGGCCTCGGAATTGTAAGTCAATGTGTATTGATCAAAGTCAACTGTCAACAGAGTTGATCTGTCTGTCTTTATCTTATTTAGTTTCTAACTTTTAAGTGTACTCCTGTGATCAGCTGTTACTACTGATTTAGAATATATTAGTAGATTTAATATATATTTCCATGTTTAAAAATATGATTTGCTTTTCTTTTAGCATGGGGAGCCTGGCGCTGCTGTCATTGACCTCCAGCCTGTCAATGTAGTGGTTTCTCATGTTCTTGAGCAGATATTGTCACCGGTATGCTTAACACTTTCTTTCACTAGATTTTCTTTGTTGTGTAACTAGTCATCAGTCAGTCATCGTGAATTAAAAAAGGTCGGCACCTGCAGCTTTTTGTCTTGAGTGCCTTCTGATAGCCGATCCATATTGAGAAGTACACTTGCTTTTTGAAAATTTTAGAGACTCAGTGAAAACTTGAATTATCTTATCATATACGAGAAGTATATTAGGCTTTTTCTTATTCTACATATTCACCGAGAAATTTTTTTGTTGAAAGATGTTAGGGTTTCTTTTATTAGAATCTGATTTTGATAAGATTATGAAGATCTTAAATTAAAGTCCTACATGATGAAGAATTTCATGTTTCTCTACTAATTTTTCAATTTCTTGCAGGAAACAAAATATGTTCCTATCACAAGGGGAAGTAGAGTGGTTCTCATGATTAATGGGTAAGTACACTTCTGTCTTTTATGTTCTACTATTTGAGAAAAAAGATAGCAAATCAACAGCATAAACATGTAATTTGTTCTGGATGAGTTAATCATTTTCTGGTTAGAAGTACAACCATCTTTTCATATATATATATATGAACAACATGCTCCGGAAATGATAAGTTATCGAAAATAAATTCAGATAAGGAAAAAAACCAAGAGCTATCTATGGTATTAGAACTCCTAAATAGACCCAAATTCCTAGGTTGATTAGGTCAAAACTCAAAACTGATCTTAGTGTCTTACCCATATAGTTATGAATAAAAAACCAAATATTAACTTATTGACCTAGATTACATAAATTGAGACTTAATCAGGAATATTTGCCTAATGAATGTTGAAAACTATAGAAAATTAGAAATAACCTAAATAACTTAATTCTAACTAGTCTTGACTCAAATACGATACCACAGTAGTTAATCAGGTCATATTGTGTGAGAAACAGTTAATGTATGGCCTTTTGAACACAGACAAAAAGCAACTATTCAGACCCAGTTGTTTGATTTTCCCTATCGCACAATCTTACTGCAGATGAAGAATGTACTTTAGCAGCAAAAAGGGGCCATACTAATAGTTATCTGTATATCTTATAGTAGCTTTCAATTGAACTAATATGTTTCAATCATTATCTTATTCTGATAAAATAAATATTGGTAGGTTAGTGGACTCTTTTAGATAAGACTGAGAATTATTTTTATTCTTAAAAAATATAATATTTTTAAACTGCAAACATTTATTTTTATTTTATTTTTATATGGTTTACCATAAAATACATGATTGATGAACCGAATGTCTTAATCTTAAGAAGCATTCTGGATCACAACATCAGAAGAAGGTGATAAACATTTTGAAAGACAATTTAGAAGTCATTTTAATATTAAATGTACAATATACAGATTGGGTGCCACTCCAATGATGGAGCTAATGATTGCAGCAAGAAAGGCAGTTGGAGAGCTACAACTGTCATATGGAGTTGCTGTTGAAAGAGTCTATACTGGCTCATTTATGACTTCGCTTGATATGGCAGGTTAGTTATGGCATGTAGCTTCATCAAATTCTAAGCATAGTTTGGAGAAAGAAGTAACTTGAGTCTCAATTTGCCTCACACCTAGTGGCAAGACTCCTGAGAAAAGCCTTAGGACTCGTGTTTGAGGCCCTAGAATCTTACATTTGCACTGTAGAAAGGGGCATTTGGAAATTAAAGGTCTTGGAGCTTTTGTTAAGATGTGTATGGAGGACATACATTCCTCCATAATTACATTTTATCATAAGAGCTAAAAGTAAAAAAAATGTGATTAATGTTTTGCGATTGCATGACAATTTGTTCCAGAAATTCAGATATATAAATTAACTTGCAAGATAAATATTGTAATAGAATAACCAAGTAAGTGCATATGAGGCATTGCAATATGTGATCTTTACATAATTTTAACTGAGTAAAAGGCTTGTATACTTCATCTTTATTAATGTAATGTTCTTATGTTGTAAGTATTAGATCATTTGAGGTTTGCAACTTGTATCTTGGGCCCTATGCCTTGCTTCGTCATGAATCTGAGTGCATGGACTAACACCTGTTGTTCAATACACTGATTTAAGCCTTTGAGTGCTTGCTTGATCATAAAGTTTTTTGCACAGGATTCTCCATCTCAATTATGAAGGCTGATCAGGCAATTTTGCAGCGTCTTGATGCCCCGACTAAAGCTCCTTATTGGCCTGTTGGTGCTGAAGGTAATGAACTTGCTATTGGTAGGCAAACTTAATTAGCTTGATCAATCAGTAAAATAACTAAATATAGATTTATGTCATACTATGTGCCTACTGCCTACCTGCGCACATTCGAAGTGGAATTTAGCCTCAAAACTCTTAGTGGATATCTTGTAGATCTAATAGCATAGTGTTATTGAACTCAGTATGGACGAAGAGTTGTTAAAATGCAACAACATTTGATTGAGCTTTTGATTCTGTCCAAGCCTATTTCCGACTGCAAATTTATCTTGAATATGTATTGTTGTCTAATTGTGTTTAGCTGATTTATCTTCAAACACCAGCTAGGAAACAGAGTTCGTTCTGTCATTTCCTGCACCTTTATCTGGTTTCTCCTGGTTTCACTTGTCCGTCTATTTTTGATGCATGGATGACTGATATTGGACTAATAAATTCTCTTCTTTGGTTCTGAGAAAAAAATGAAACTATTTGTCATGCACAAGAACCACATCTCTCTCCCTGTTATTGTGAATTCTTTTGGTTGTTTTAATGCTTAATAAATTTTATAGTATGTATAACATATAACAGATATTTTTACCTGTAGGAGATCGTCCACCTGCAAAAATTCCTGTTCCTGTTCCACCGTCCTGTTCAGCAAGAACTGAGGAGGTAAAACTGTGAAATCATTTTCAATTGCAATTTCCTACAAATGAAAGGCTCAGCTATATTTTTATAAAGTATACATTCCTTCAGTAGTGTAACAGACAGTTATACCTTGAAGCACTCAAGTAGTTATTGCTGGGTTTTGTGAATTGCTCGTCATCTCTAGGTTCTAAATTTGACAAATATGGTGCAATATTGATAGAGCATGTGTCTCTTTCTTAATTTATCCACTTCAAGTATCTACTCTTTATCAGATACTTGGGCAACCTCAAGAGCTAACCAAGCAAGGGTGCATTCTGGAGGCTGCTATTGAAGCAGCTGCTAAAGAGATTATCGGTCTGCGAGACAACTTAAATGAGTGGGACAGTAAAGTGGGTGACGGTGACTGTGGGACTACTGTGAGTTCTCATATTTGTCACTATAGTACTGATGTTGCTCCTTTTTTTTTCTTCTATCTTTCTTGTCCCATAATCAAAATATGTTTTCTTTTTCAGATGCATAGAGGTGCAGCAGCTATTCTTGAAGACATGAAAATATGGTAAAGTTTATTTATCCCTTTTTAAGAAAAGTCTAAAGGTTTAGAAAGAATTTTTCTTCAAATTGTTGCTTGCTTTCTGAGCATATACAACCTTGCAAAAAGAGCCTTGCAACCTATCTATGACAATATAGATTAATTCTTGTCTTTCTCATCTGCATCTGTTTTTTGTTATTTTGCTTCAGTAGTACTTATAGTGGTTTAGTGCTTGTACTAGCCATCTTAATTTATATATCATTATATGCTTATGTGTATCTATCATTATTTATATGTGTTTTAACTTCCAACATCCAAGCCCAAGAGTATCAATATTCAACAATAAAACTTTCAGAACAATAACACATTGCTTTCGTACTAGCATTTAATTGTTAGTCAACCACTTTTAGTTGGGTAAGAAAAACTATTGACGAGAAGTAGGAGGTTAGCATGTTTCTTGATCTCACTGATTTTGTAATACTACGAGTATGTTGGCAATACATGATTTGACGAATATATGATTATCCAAATATTTGAATCTGTTTTTGATGAGCATTCTACTATTTTCATTTCTCCCTTGACTTTGACTATTATTCCTATAGATTTAGGAATTTTCTATGATCAAGCTAGTGGAATTTAGTACTCAGGATTTATGAGTATATCTATAAATTTAGCAGGGAAAGCACACACTGCTGTTCCATGATTTTTTTTTTCCCATGCTGGTCTCCTTTTGGAGTACATGCCCTTTCTCAAGAACTACAAGTATAAACTTTGAGTGTATACCTTTACCTTTAATGAAGCAGATCTAGAGATTTAACCAGATCTTTTGCTTCACAGTTACCCTATGAACAATGCTGCAGAAACAGTAAATGAGATTGGGGCCTCAATCCGGAGGGTGATGGGTGGAACAAGCGGGATCTTGTACTGTGCCCATCTTATCTTCTGACTATCAACAATGAATTTCAGGAGTATCTAATTATTTTTGCAATGCTTTTGACTGATGGGATACTGGAACTTGTAATTCTGACCAGTAAAGGCAACAATTCATTGCTTGACAGGTATGATATTTTCTGCAAGGCTGCCTATGCAAGCTTAAAGGGAACCTCAATAATCACAGGAAAAGAATGTAAGCATGTTATCATTTTATTGATGCTGTTAATTGCCAAATCTCATCCTCTGAGCAAATTTAGATACATCTGCTTTCTATCCAGGGGCTAATGCTTTAGAGGCATCTATTGCTGCTGTCAGCAAATATGGTGGTGCTAGTGCAGGCTACCGCACAATGTTGGATGCTCTTATTCCTGCATCAGCAGTCCTGAAAGAGGCAAGGGAATGCCCACTATAATAGTTTTTTTTAAAATTAAAATATATCTAGCTATTATATGACGTCATCTTTATTATCAGAGGTTGGATGCGGGAGATGAGCCTTCTACAGCTTTTGTTGTATCTTCTGAAGCAGCTTTAAGTGGTGCCCAATCTACTAAACATATGCAAGCACAGGTATCCTTATTTCCCTCCTTTCTTCCTGCAAATAATTTTTGAACTACATCAGTTTAGTATCCCTCCTTTCTTCCTGCAAATAATTTTTGAATTACATTAGTGTACTAGATGGCATTAATTTATTCGTCTCAATTGTTCAGTCGTAATTCTAATAAAATTATGTATCTAGTAATTGGAATTTGCTTGTTACTGGAGGGCATAGGAAATTAAGGTCTTTATATTTGATACTGACTACTTATTTGCTTATATATATATTCTTTATTCACTAACAAATGATAAAATTTTCAGGCTGGTCGATCTTCATATATAGCCGCAGATCTATTAGCTTCAGTTCCTGACCCCGGAGCAATGGCTGCTGCCTCATGGTATCGAGCTGCAGCCCTTGCTGTGAAGGCCAAGCTGCAGCCTTCATAAAACTAATGGCAGCTATGTTTTCCTCTTCCTGACTAAAGTGCCATAGCTAAATGATAGATCTTCCTACATTTTGTTCCCCTTAATTCGCATATTTTCCATCTGTTCCCTACATGAAATGAGGGAGCTAAGATTTTTTTTCTTGATATCTCAGTCAGAAGAATGTATAAAATTCATACAAGGGAAAACCTATTGTGATCGAAGAGCACCATGTTAGGGGAAAAACTTTGCACTCTCTGTTGCTGTCTTTTTTTCTGAAGATGATAATTATGCTATCTTGAAAACATATAATGAGGCAGATATTAAGCCAAGCCTCAAGTGAATTGGAATTTGGGTGGGGACAAATCCTTTAGATGTTAGTTAATAAGCATGCACCAATGGGCGCATGTTCATGAAGTGCAATCCACATAAAATTGTGCACGAACTCAAATAATGTAATACGAGATTGATTAGGAAATCTGCAAGGTAGAAATGTGAATATATTACAAGAAACTAGGGATTTCTTTGTCATTCCAATGGGAAATAAATATAATAGGTGTGAACTTGAAGAGTGCATAAGTGAACTCTTATAAGTGTTTCCTTTTTTCGGTAAATTCTTTTAAGTACAGTTTAGAATACATTAACCATGGGAATGGTGTAGATGTTCAGTTGAAGACCTTATATGGGATTATTTGATTTCGGAACAGCCATGTATTGCTAGTTAAGTAGAAAACTGATAGACAACCCTGTAAGAAAATATAAGATATTGATTAACTGTTGTTGCGAAAGTTATATGCTAGACCACAGTTTCTTTGAATAAGTTTCATACCTTTGATCTTTATTGATTGCATTTTCTTGAATTATCAATTATACGGTTACCTCATTAACCAATCTACAACATTCTCTGTGCTTAGTATTTTACCAGCATCTTGAAGTTTGGTTTTTTAAAACTTCTTCTCAAGTTTAGATATTGGTTAATATCTGGAGAGAAGTTTAGGTATTAGTTGATTGTAGAGTTCAGTATGTTTTGCTTGTTAGGAATTCCTGCCTATTTGGCGTTTAAAGGTAATTTTCCCTATGTTAATCTCATCTCTCTCTTCATGATTTCTTAAATAGATGAATACTATTATGAAGCTGCCTGCTGTTAAAACAGCCCCTTGTAATTGTCTTATGTTCCACAGTCACACCGAGATCCCATCCAAGCACCTAACTGTATCTTTTCACCAAATTCAAATGTAAGGCACTTATTTCCTTTTTGGACCTCCATTATTTTGCTTTTTCTTTCTTTCTGTTCTTTGTCTGTTCCTTTAATAGTTGGTAAACAGGGCTAAATTTTCTTGGAATATTCCTCTGATGAATTTGCTACATATAGTACTATCTAAATAGGTTGCTGCTTAATAACTTGATTAGTTCATGGATCATATCTATGATTGATAGGAGGGTTAAGGGCAGGTGGCAACCACCCTGGATTTCAAGCCAAGGATGTAATCTAATATAAGCAAAGAAATGCCTCATTTTCATCTTAGCTGACTGTTGACACCAAGGCTTCTCATTGATGAGAGTATTCTGAAGACAGATTTGAGAATCTTTGCCTAGTCCTTCAAGATATGTGATGGAAGGATCCAACAAGACATTTTGGATATTAGCTACCAATGATTATTTGGTACTCTTTGCTCCTCATTGCAGTTGCAGATATAGATACCTTTTGCAGATAATGGAAGGCTCCAACAAGACTTTGGGTATTAGCTATCAATGATTATTTGGTACTCTTTGCTCCTCATTGCAGGTATAGATACTTTTTGCTGTCATTTGGCCCAGCACATCTAATTTCTTATAATATGAATATCATTCCACAACCAACTATCATTATTGGGTTCCTTGTTTGCTTATCTAAAGTAACTTAAAGAATCCTTGATTATTATTATTATTATTATTATTATTATTATTTTCTAACAATGGTAGCACTTGCATCCATAATCTAATTCTTGCCTATGATCAGAAGTTTGGGAGTTAAGTTTTCCTCACTCTCTCTCATTGGACTATAATAGAGAGCAAAAAAAATCCCCTATGTTCTCTAATGAGCTTTTATCTAGTTTTACCTTAGATAACAGCAACAAAGTTCTACCATTATCACTATGCCTTTTCTATTGAAAAGGCTTAGTACTCAAGAGAAATGCCAACTTCTCTCTTCTCTACCATTTTATAATTTTATATTTATTAATTATTATTCTTAAAAAGACATCACTCGTGTTAACTATCATTTCAATCACTTTTTCTATCTCTTTCCTATTTTTCTTCTCTATCAAAATATATTTTAGTTATTTGTTAACTATCATTTCAATTTTATATCACATCAAGTGTAATTATTATAAACTATATTAGTTTACAAAAAGAACATAATAATAAGTTATACTATAATAGATTTTTTTATAATAATATTAAAAGTTAGATTAGCTATACTAATATTAAAAAAAAATTTCATGTATGCTCTTATTTCCTTATATGCCCCTTTATAATTGATATGTTTGAAGACCTCTCAAAACATATATATTTTTTTATAGATACCCTTATAATTACTTTTCAAATTTAGGATGAAGAGTTTAATAGGAAAAAAAAAAGAATATCCTTAATTAAGAGAAATACTTAAAAACTAAGATAAATAATTGAAAACTAGAATAAAAATATTTTTATTATTTTATATTTTAATTATTTAAGTCTTAACGGCTACTTAACTCTAAGGAGAAGTTAGGCAAAAGAAAATTAAGAGCTTTAAAGGATATGCACATAAAATTCAGTGTGTTTTGAGGGGTATATATATATATATAAAAATATCAAATATTGAGTATATAGGCGAATAAAATATTTTCGAAAAGTATATATGTAAAAATTCTATAAAAAAAAAAAAAAGAAAACTCTCCAACTCCTGCCTCACCTAAAATGGGTACTTAGGCAATAATAAATGACTTATGAACAGTCAACATCAGTGGAAATGGTCAAATCTTAGAAAACTTTTAACTAAAATAGGAAGTAAACATCAAGCTTGATGTGCTTTAGTATTTGGCATGCAAGCCTTTATTTGCTGTGGCCATGAAAGAATCTTGTCTGGTCCCTTGATCACTACCAATGCCAGTAGCTATCAAAGTCATTAGAATGTTTTGATAAGATAGTGGGTGGGTTATTAAGTGGTAGGATGACTCATTCCAACCTTCAATTTTATGTTGTTTTCTTTCTCTCTCTCTCTCTCTCCCTCTCTCTCTCTGATAAGTATTTAGTGGGTCACCTCCCTAATGTACCTTCTAAAGAGGGTTTTGAAAGTATATATATATATATATATATTCCTTAAAATATTTTGGATACTTAGACATCCCTTGATATTTGTACATGTGTTCGTTAAAATTTTATTATTTTAACTATAACTTATGAACTCTCTCTATCTCTCCCTCTCATGGTTGTCTTTGTCCGATAAGGCGATAATCCTACTGCCCTAGTGATGAGAATAATTATGAAAGATATACCTTTATTTTGGCATGAACAAATTAAGGATTACGATTATATTGTGGCTCCATGGATTTATTGCCCGGTATCAAACCCCACTAGTAGTTAAGCCATTATGATCAGTGTCAAGGTCTCGATCGACCTACTACTTAACCCACTAATTAAACTTGTGCCTTCTGTGGGTGAACTAATTAACCACTTACTCTTTCCTTTTAAGACATCAAGACATTTGAGCTACTGCTCTGAGAGGTTCATGTGTTCTCGAGTTTGATTATTAACGCTATTAATTTAACTGGAATATTAGTAAGTTTTTATTCCATGTTACAATTAAATCTAATGCTTCTAGAGTTAGAACTAGTAACACCCCATTTAAATTTAAATATATATATATATATATATATAAAAGGAGGCTTCAAGGTCACATCAAATTTAGCCTAGTGTTCATCTCTTGGAGTTGTTTAACCAACAATTTGGACCGTGTGTGTTTGACAAGTACAATCTAACAAATCTTTGATGTTGGAAGTCAGCCGTGATCAAGCTAAAGCTTTTCCTAATGACTCGTTTAATCTTGTCAACTGACGAGATAATATTCTCTTGCATTGAAAGAAGGAAAAAAATAAGAAAGAACAACAAGAAGAAGATGAAGAATAGAAGCTTAAAAGTAGTGATGTTTATTATCATAGTCGTCTTCTTTAAAAAGAATATAAGTGCTAAAACTTTTGCCAGTCTTATATATATATACATATGAAATTAGATGTGCATTCACCATCGATGCCAGCTTAAATAGTCTTTGGTTCACACGTCTCTTTCTACTGGCCGTAGACTAAGACTTATTCTCATTCTCATACTCATCCCCTCAACACACTGCATGCTTTCAATTAGTTATCGCATGGCCGGCCTTGTTATTATTCGATTAAGACACATGTAGCATTACCAAACTTCTTTTAATGTTTCTATAAACCATAGCATATATATCACCACCACCACACTTATCATTCTAATTAACTCTTCTTCTTCTTCTTCTTCTTCTTCTTCTTCTTCTTCTTCTTCTTCTTCTTCTTCTTCTTCTTCTTCTTCTTCTTCTTCTTCTTCTTCTTCTTCTGTCATTCTAATTAACTCTTTGCAAAGAGATGCTATTTGTGCATGAAATTATAGCTGTACTAATTGTTCTTACTTCTGACTATATACACATATATTATATAGAAAGTAATATAAGAATCAGAGAAGCTTCGTTAGGATAAGGCTGGGCTCACCGTAACCATATATGGCAGACAATATATAATAAATGTTCTTAAGATAAACAAAGATTCCACCCACACGACCAACCTCTCATAATAGAATTTGGTACACTGTCACTTCTCTTTCGCTTCAACAGCTCCTTTTTCTCCACTCATTTTACATTTCTTTTCTTCTTCTTCTTCTATTATCGGATGCTCTTCCTCTTCTTCTCCTTTTTTTAATCTAAACCCAACCATATGTATGTTAAAAATTAAAGTATTATAGATATTATTAGTCTATTAGCTTTAAGTTTTTAGGTCGAAGATACTTTTCCCAAGGTTCATTAATTAGCATGTCACGTCTTATGGAGACATGATATACGTAATTGGTATATTACCTTAGCCATTTTTTTTATACTAGTTTAGTTTTATTTTTATTTTCTTAGATTTGTATGAGGAAGCTCATATTAATTTAGGATATATAGCGATGTGATAATCACTAGTTTAGTAAATAAAACTAAAATAGTTTCTATAATGAGTAAATGATCAGACAGGAGAGAAATTAAAATGATAGTTTGCTTAAATAATGTCAATAATAAAATAATAAAATAGGGAGAATACTCTTCTTCTTTTTTAATGCAACACCCACTAAATGATGATATGATAAAGATTCCCCTCCTGCTATATATATCATAACAGCCTTAAAATATTATTTTGTGACTAACTAACAAATCATTGTATACGGATTATAATACGTACAAATTGAAACCCCTTTAATTTTGTTTTAAAATATATATATATATATATATACTTTTTAATCCTCTTGAATTCTTCAAATCTTTGCCACCATTCCATGCAAGTCTTTGTTCTTTCCTTCTACTTTTTTTCCTCTGTCTTTCAAGATTATTCTACTTCACCATCCACAAATACACCTCTTCTTCACGTACCTACCTACCTTTCTCTCCTACTAAACCCCACAAAAGCCTTGGAAATCCCAACTCATATCTAACATCACTACTTTCCCTCGTTCTTGTCTTCTTTGGTGTATAAACTGCAGCTTTTAGAGTTCAAAATCGTCTTAATTTGCAACAAAGTCCTCTCCTTTGCTCTTTCCATCATCTTGTTTGGTTTCTTCTGTTAGCAGCAGAGAGAGAGAGAGGGATGGGAGAAGTAGGGGTGGAGTTTGGGGTTGAGCCCGTGATCAGGGGAAGCATGGCTATGGAGAACACTTGTGGCGCTTTGGTCAGAGAGCTCGAGGTGCTTTTTCTCTATCTTGGATCTTGAAGCTAATGGTTCTCGATTCTAGTTTTTATTTGTATTTATCTTTTTGTCCTGTGTTGTCTTGGTTCCAAGTTTAATTTGTTCTCTGAGTACATGCAACCTAAGTAGTTAGAGAATTGAAGGAATCCATGGTTAGTGGGCATCTATCTTGGTGTTCTTAACCTAGCTTTCCAAACTAAAATTGCTAATTTGTTATGGATTGCTGCCCTTCAAATTGCCTTCACTTCAATCCTATTTTAAATGATTGATAGATTGACTAAATTTAAGTTGGACTTTTGAGAGCAGTGCTTGTGGACAGAGATTGGGGAGGGCAAAGAGGCTAAAGATCGCATGCTTATGGAGTTAGAGATGGAGTGCATAAAGGTGTATCGCCGGAAGGTCGAAGAGACCAGCAATGAGAAGGCGCAGCTCCATCGCTTGCTAGTATCTCAAGAAGCGGAGCTTGCAGCTTTGGTGGCTTGCCTTGGTGAAAACTCTCTCCAATTGGAGGTAGATTTCTCCTATTTTCCTCTACCTTTTAATGTTTATTATTTCTGCCCAAGTTCTTATGCTTCATATGCTTCATATGTTTCATATCTGGTTGAGGTTGACCTTATTGGGGGGCCACTTGTATGTACTGTGAAAAATAATTTAGAGCATGATATCCGAGAAGGTCAACATATATGCTTTGCCAAATGGTAAAGGGAAAAATACATTTCGCACCTTATAGTTCCAATGATAAATGAAGCAAAACAAACAGCTAGGTGAATGAAGAATTTGGGGTTTCTCTCTCATTCACAAATCGATTTCTTTGACTATAATATGGCTGGCAAATTTGAATTTAGATACTAAGTTATAGTTTCTAGAGAACGGCATATGACTCTGGTTTTCAAAACATGCATGTACAAGCCCTCTCATAAGAAGCATAAATTCCTGGGCAAAACTAAACTTATTGGATCACATCTCTTCTGGTACATTACCTGGTAGACTAATTACTCTTATGACAGTTGAACCTTTGTAATCCTTCTCTGCAGATGGCAAAAAATAAAGTGGCATTGAAGGAGCAGATTGCTTCAGTGACACCTATCTTGACAGATCTGAGGGCGAAGAAAGAGGAAAGAATGAGACAGTTTGCTGATTTGCGATCACAGATTGAGAAGATCAGTGCGGAAATTTCAGGACAAAATCATCAGTATGATCCTTCATCTAAATATGTTAAGATGGATGAACTTGATTTGTCAATTAGGACACTCACTGAATATCAAAGGCATCTAAGCAACCTCCAGAAGGAGAAGGTAACTTTTGCTATGCAGAAAATTAAGATGTTGTGCTGTCACTAGTGTTGTTATCTTTTTTATATCTACCAGTTAATTGACTTCTGACTGCTGAGATGGAACTTTTTATTGCTAGTTTGTCACGAAATAGGCTGAAGGCCCTGAACTGAGATAAAAGAGAGAGTAGGATCATAAGCATATGCAAATCTAAAATTTTCACCTGGATAAACTACTTTGTGGATGCAACTGTTAGAGAGAGAGAGATTTAAAAACATGAATCTATTGTTGCTTGCATCATGAACTAGCTGTTGTTTCCAATCTGTTTTATTTAACAGAAGCAATTAATTCTTGAAACATTTGATCTACCGTTTTCAGTCCGATCGCCTTCATAAGGTTCTGGAGTATGTGAATGAAGTTCATTCCTTATGTGGTGTCCTTGGGTTGGACTTTGCAAAGACAGTTGATGAGGTGCACCCTAGCTTGCATGAAACAGGTTCAGGGAAGTCCACAAACATCAGCAGTAGCACCCTGGATGGTCTTTCTCAAGTGGTCTTAAAATTGAAAGCAGAAAAGAAGACGAGAGTACAAAAGGTTTTTATCCATTACACTATATCTATAATAATGTCTTGAGCAGCTCTAACACATCTATAGTTGCAAGACACTGTGAAATCGCTGCTTGAACTGTGGAAAGTGATGGATTCGCCTGAAGAAGAGAGGAGGCATTTTGGAAAAGTGGCAACCATCGTTGGATCTTCAGAAGAGGATGTTGCGTATTCTGGTGTACTGTCCCTGGAAATTATCAAGCAGGTTTGATACCTGGTCCCCTCGATTTTTAGTCACTCACCATCAACTGAGAACTTGGTAATTCTCATTTGTAATTTGTCCTTCACAGACAGAAGCTGAAGTCGAGAGGCTGACAAAACTAAAAGCCAGCAGAATGAAAGAGCTTGCCTTGAGGAGAAGATTAGAACTGGAAGATATATGCAGAAATTCACACATTCAACCTGATATGAGCACAACATCAGAGAAAACTATTGCGCTGATTGATTCTGGTACGTCTCTGAAATCACATATCATTGTGTCAACACCTGGAATCATGCTGAATGTTTGGACATTTAGGTCTTGTTGATCCATCTGAACTCCTAGCAAACATTGAGGCACAAATAGTGAAAGCCAAAGAAGAAGCTCTAACCAGAAAAGAAATCATGGAGAGAGTTGATAAATGGCTAATGGCTTGCGAAGAAGAAAATTGGCTCGAGGAATATAACCAGGTACACTTGTTTCACCTGCTTCCTGCACACCAATATCCACATGGGTAACAAGGTTACTTATTTATTATTTCACGTTAGCACCAGAAGATGTATCCATAAGATTATGCATCCAATGGAAATAATCATTTGCGTATCAATTTTTGTATTCAATTTTTGTTCCCTATTTCAAAGCTGGAACATGACAACTGCTGATATGCAGGATGCAAAAAGATACAGTGCTGGAAGAGGTGTCCACCTGAATTTGAAGCGAGCAGAGAAAGCAAGGGCAATTATCAATAAAATTCCAGGTGATTATATTTTCTAAAAGGCTATTGGTAGCTCTGCTGAAACTTTTACTTGATTTACTAGATGCTGAGTAGAAATTATGTTCCAGCTATTGTCGACAACTTGATGATTAAGACGTTTGCATGGGAGGATGAAAGAAACATGCCTTTCCTATATGATGGGGTAAGAAAGATGACTCTTTAATCACATATAACATTAGTCCACACCTTCCTAATCTTTTTTTTTTTTTTTTGGTTGGTGCTCTTAAAAATTTGAAGGTTCGTTTAGTTGCTGTCTTGGAAGAGTACAAGCTTACCAGATTACAAAAGGAAGAAGAGAGAAGGCGATACCGGGTAGGTGCAGTGATTTAGTATCGATTGTCCTTCCTCCTTTCTGCCCTCAATGATAAGCTGCAAATTTTGCATTCATCTATCCTTTTTTCTTTTGCAGGGACAGAAAAAGTTGCAGAGTATACTGCTAACAGAGAAGGAACCATTGCATGGCTCAAGGCCTAGTACAAAAAGGGGTGGAAGCTTTAACAGAAAGACAAATGGGTATTCTACAAACGGAAGCGGAAATGGATTCATGACTCCTACACCCCGGAGAGTTTCTGCTGGCAGTGCAACCCCTGAGCTACTGTCCCCACGCTCGCATAGCGGTCGTCATAATTGGTACTTCAGCGATTCGAGGCATCTCCCGACTGCACCATTTAACTTCATTGCCTTATCTAAAGAGGGTAGCATGTCTTCCTATGCATCCATCAGCGGCTCAGAACCTGACTCTCCTCTTCTGCTTTAAATCCAGGTTGAATTGGTAGTTCTTGTATTTCTTCCAATTCTTTCTCGCTGAGCGGTTGAATGAAGACACCAATTTCATATCCTGATCTTCTTTTACGCAGGAACAATCGTCTTGGTTTCATGGTGCTTTGATGCTCATTCTCGAAATTCTAATTCAACGTTTTCAGAGTGCTGCTGACAGCAATGCATATGTAGTGCTTCACTATCAGTCTGTCACAATAGGAACTAACATACTGGTGCCATCCTTCTTCTCTGGGCTTGATAAGTAAGTTGATTATTTGATATAAATTGAATAGGAAAAAGTGTTCTGCTATCTGTTTTTTGAACTCTCATGTACATAAATGTGTAATTCTGTCATCTCTCAGCTTTCTTGCGTGGCTGTATCACCTTACAATTGCAGTTCATGTTATATTATTGTCCTGTAATTCCCTTTAGTTTTTTAGCTACCTCTAAACCATATGAAAATGCTACTATAAAGTCTCATTATAACCTCTACACTATAAAGTGGCATTACTAGTGGTAAGTATTATAACATTTGCCTCCCTACTCAAAACAAAAACAAACGAAAATAGAAAAAGGGAACCATAGCAAGTAGCTCACATGCAAGTCCAAAGAAGTTGTTAGCATTTAATACTCATGTGATGCATCTGCCCACTCTTGTAGAGCTCTCATGCTAGCTTTCACTTTGAAGTCTGAAGGCAAGTGCATGCCCTCCTTGCCCTAGAACTCAAAGACAAATATGAAGAGCTCCTACATATATAATATTCACAAAACAGAGGCTACTTAACGAGACTGAGACTCCGAGGTTAAAGTTAATCATTCTAATAACATTATTAGAGTATCTTACCCAATGTAAACTCATCTTCTAAGAATCTCATTTGGGTTCCATGTTAGTGCTAAGTTAACCCAAAAGATTGCTCTACAAATATTTGGTAAAATGCACGGCAAAATAAAAGATATAAACCATTAATACTTGAAAGTGTAGGGACATCAATCCAAGATTTCCAAAACCAAAGGAAAACAAAGATCAAAGACGATGCAGTACAGTAGTACTACATGGATTCCTCCTTGGCCTCCTCATCAATCTCTGCGTAAGTTTGACTAGTGGAGGAAGAATTAGGCAGAGTAGTAGTAGTAGTAGTAGTAGTAGTAGTAGTGCTACTAGTACCATTCTTATGGTTGTGCATCCAAACCTTAAACACCTGCCGACTCACGCCGATCTGGCGGCAAAACGACGCCACCTCGTCGTCGTCCCTCTTCGCCGGTAACCTCCACCCGATCCTCTCCGCGAACCCCGCCATGCTCGCCTTCTGCTCCTCCGTGAACTTCGTCCTCGTCCGCCGCCTTCCCTCCGTGCCATCCTCCACCGAGGCGGCGGCCGCGAAGTAGTCGACGTAGGCCTTCCGGTGGAAATTGCGGTGGCAGCCGCACGCCGCGCAGTTTAGCCCCCCCGCCGCGGCCGCGGCGTCCGGTGTGTACTCGCAGCAGCCGTCGGCGGCGTAGGTCCCGAGCTTGGCCGCGTGGTTCCGCATGCACTCTTTGTACACCTCTCTCTGCCTCTCTGCCTCCATTTCTATATAAAAGAAAGAAAGGAAAGCTCGGCTTTGTTCATTTCTGGGCTACGTAGGAGGAAAGAAGGGGGGTGGGGGGGGGGGATTATATAATGTCCTCAGGGTGTGGGTTGTTTACTGATTTGGTCACACGGAATAGAGTTATCTACAAGGATGCCATTGGTAAAAAGAAACCAGGAATATACATGCACGGGAATGTCATGGCAATTCGGCAAATCTCGAGGTGGGAAGCTTGAGTGTTTTGTCCAATCCGCGGACCAGAAATGGCAAAATACTTCTACTGGGTCATGTTGAGGAAGTTGCCAAAATTAGGATGGGTCTCTATATCTGTTGTCCTTCAGCTGTGGGGGTCCCGACAAGGGGTGCGAAGTTACACTACTACCCCTCGCCTAGTTTTTTCCCTTAAGCACATGGCCTTCCGTAGATCTTAGACGATGCCGACATGCCCGTAGGTTCTCTAATAAATGTCTTTTAAGTTGCACGAATTTCGTACGCAGCGTTTCTGATTCCGTCTGTGTAGCGAGCTTCTCCAACTGGCATTGTACAAGATCCTCTACTCTCTTGTCGTAATTGTGGGCTCTTATATACGTGTGGAAGGATTAAAAAATTTCCTACAATTTGCGGTTTCATGCTTGCCATGTCTTCGTACAACTAAAATCTAGATTTAAAACTTAATACTATTTTCACTAAATATCTAAAATAAAAAATAAAAAAAATCTAATTATTCATTAGAATATTCACCATCTCATCATAGGAATATGGTAGAAAAGCTAAGGAAATACTTATTAAGTTAGTGGCAAAGTGCAACTTATGGCCACTAGCAGTAGGGCAAATATTTGAGCCATACTTTTCACCTCTTGGCCTCATACTGACCACCTTTTTAATTAATTAATTAATTAATTAATTTTGGGGTCCAACAGGGGGGTTATGACAACTGTCTCCATCCAGGAACCAAGTTGAGGATGGTTGAAGGTTTGAATTACAAAGGAGGAGTCATGAATCGGATAAGGTTTGGTAACTCTTTTTTTATTATTTTGTTTTTAAAAAAAGAAAAGAATAAGAACAAAAGAGTAGAGAATGGTTTGGCAACATGCATGGGTTCCTTTTTTTTAAGTATTAATGGTCTCAAGTTGGAGCCTCTTAATTGGTTCATGCACCTCGGCTCTTGAAATCACCAACTTGTTTGGGGCTTTGGGTTTTAAACATTTATTGCTTTGTTTATTACTTGCACCACATGCTTGCTTGCTTGCTTGCTTTCTCTGAGGGTTGACAGTCTATCTCTGTATATTTATTTATGCTTAAAATTAATTTATTTTACTGTATTTTAAATCATTTTAAATTTATCTATATACCTACGACGACTAATATGAAATCGTCAGTTTTTTTTTTTTTATCATAGTTAATACTCTTTTGTTTGTTTATTGGGAAAAATATATGTATTTGTTTATCTATATTTATCTTATTTCTAGACGTGATATAATTATTAAATTTTATAAAAATTTGAGTTTAATAGAATTTATTATATATTTACACAATCTAGAAAGTAAAAAAGAAAATATGTTATTAATTTTTTGAAGAGAAAAAGTATTTATATATATGATTAGAAAATATTTTTATCCGTAAAAAAATAAAAAAAATGGTGGAAATTTAGCTCTCCAATTATTTATTTTAATTGTTTGGGCGTGCACCGTTAATTTAAATATAGAAAAACTAACGATGTCACCTTCGCCCTAAATATAAACACACAGTAGTAAAATATATTTAACACTTTATTTTTCTCTATTTCATAAATTATAAAATTATAAACTAATTCTAAATTAGGCAAAAGGAGCTAATAGAAGCTTAACAAAATATCTAACTCGAGCTCAGCTTATTTACACCACTAATCTTATAAAGCAAAGGGCTTGAGCGGGGAATTTTCCGCTCATTATTTCCTAAATGTAGTAATTACTTAAACTTATGTGGTATTTTATTATTTTTTATATTTCGTTCTATTTTGATTATAGCTAACATTAATAGATTTAGACAAGAAGAGTTAATACCTGCATGAAATTCCCACTGTTTCCATATTATTTTCTATCTTAAATTATATATCCATCCATCCTAGTAAATATGTTTATTTACACATATTTACTATTTTGCTTTCATCTAATATCTATATTCCTATTTTACTGTTGTCGTGCCAAATTCGAGCTTTAATTCGAGCTTGAACTATATAAATTATATATATATATATATACTCAAATGCATGAAATAAATTGTAATAGATGATAATTCTCGTCAAGAAAACTTGATATACTCTTTGTTGGGCTTTAGATTGCAAGCTTCCTGCAGGCCAAGAACCAGCTTCAAAATAATAAAGGATGGGCCTTTGGGCCTCTCACCTATAGAAAAGCTCTTCTTAGATGAGTATAATAAGATTCAGCTCTACCTGTGTCCCTAGAAATACAATTTTAAAATGTACAAAGCATTTGGAAGTATGGTATTTAAATCAAGACTGCTACAAATTTGAAACCGACTAATTTTCTACAAAGTAAAGTAAGCCTCTTTTAACTATGTGAATATTATTCTATTAGCAAGATTGGAATCAAATAATTAGTCTTTATTAAGATCCGACTACAAGGGTTAAGTTAAATCGAATCAAGTCTTAGTTAGTTTATTTTATTTTGTTATTTTAAAATTTAAATAATTGATATTTTGTATATATATTCAATCCGCTAGAATTTTTACTCTTATAAATATAAGTAAATATTAATTAATTAGAATCATAGAATAAAATCTGAATTTAATTAAATTATTATTTTCTTCTTTACCTTGATCCTTCGAATCTTTGTCACTAGTAGTTTACGATGAATTTAGTTAAATTACTTTTCAATAGAAAATTTTAAAATAAGAGTAGATAATGAAAACTATTTATATTAAACCAAAGAAAGCAATAAGGTCAATTTTATCATTTTAATCTCTCGTTTTAACTATTAAAAACAAACAATAGTTTTTATCTCTTATTCTGTGGTAAGTCCTTGTTTTATACTCGTCTTTATTTTTTCTTATGTTGTAACTAAAATGGTGATTTGTGCACTAGCTTTAATTCTACCCCAATTGATTTGGTCTAAATTTACTTCACCTCTTAATAGTTTTATTTATGTCAACTTACTTCCTTATTGATTAGATTAAAGTGAAATCACTAAACAAAATTATAAATAATTAAATTAGTTTTCTAATATATCTAAATTAATATGGATCAAATTTAAAATAACAAAAATATTAAAAATATATATATATTTTTATCGTACTTTTGTTATTTATATTATTTTACATGTGTTAAAAAAAATTATTCAATACCGTACGACTTTATCTCTAACGAGTATCTTCAAATTCGACATATAGTATAATATTAGTTTGAATATAACTATAAAAAAATAAAATAATATAAAAGAAAATTATAAGGAGGGTGAAGTGAATTTAGATCCACAGATGATTAAAAAAAAAATGTCCCCTAATGATAAAGAATTTATAAACAACACCCTTAAAGTTGTATACTTTTTAGAAATGAAGTAATGTACAAATATTATGCATAAATAAGAAAGGTTAACTCATAAATAATCCTCCTTTTTATGTACTAACCCAACAAAGTTGCTTGACCTTGTTCAGAATTTTAACATTATCTAGAAAGAAGAAAGAATAATTCCCGAGGTAACTCCTCTATCATTATTTTATTATTATTTTTCCATTAAAAAGAATTATAAAGGCAGTCTAAATCACCACCATTCCCAATTCTCCCCTTATGGTCTCTGTTCGAACTCCGTCCTCTTGCGATTACTAGCCTTCACCATCAATCCCTTCGTACGCTAATAAAGATCTTGCCTTGAAACCCCAAGAAAAGCTGCAATTTTTCCGATCCTTCTCGCGGAGTTGAAGCTTCTAGGGTTTTTTTTTTCCCACTGGACGTTCGAATCCAATTTTGAAAGTTCAGATCGGTTTTAAAACTAGGGCTTGTTAAAAGATGGCTCCTTTGTAGAAAATTTCTTTTTGGGGTCGTTGTCGTGGATCTTCTTTCTCCCTGTCTGTGATCTTGGGATCCTCGTAGAAGGCAATGTGGTGGATGGTTTGATCGAGATCGGTGAAAGGTTCGATCTTTGTTGGCGATTTCAGCGAGATGGATGATGACGGTGGATTGGATATGCGGAATTGGGGCTACTATGAGCAGCACATGAAGGGAGGCTTAGGGCTGCAGCTAATGCCTTCTGCGGCGGAGAGGGATACGAAGCCCTTCTTGTGGAATGGGGATTTCCTTCACCGGGACTGCGGAGTACCGGAGCCCTCGGTTGCCGTGGGTTTCGCGAGAGATGGCTGGATCCATCACAATCGGGAGAACAACTACCTCCATGGGTTTCCAGGGAAGCACCATTCAAGTCCCAATTTTGGTATCATTCCTAATCCCCCAACTGCCCACACCTTTCAGATGTTGCAGTCTTCAGAGCCGGAGCCGGAGCCGGAACCGGAACCGGAGATGCCCAAAGATGTCGCCGATCCGATGATAGACGATCCCATTTGTCGAGATGAGACTCCTTTAAGGAAGAAGTCCCGTGGCCGCCCTAACAAATTGCCGAAGACGAAGAGGCCTAAGAAAGTTGCTGCGCCGAGGGACGATAGCCCTAAGAGTGGGAAGAAGAGCATAGGCATGGTTATCAACGGGATGGATTTGGACATCTCGCGGGTTCCGCCGCCTGTCTGCTCTTGCACCGGTGTCCCAAAGCAGTGCTATCGGTGGGGCGCGGGGGGTTGGCAATCTGCGTGTTGCACCACCAGCATGTCCATATACCCGCTCCCAATGAGCACGAAACGCCGAGGGACACGCATTGCAGGGAGGAAGATGAGCATCGGCACGTTTAAGAAAGTGCTTGAAAAGGTTGCAGGAGAAGGGCACAATCTTTCTAGTCCAATTGACTTGAGGAGTTTTTGGGCCAAGCATGGCACCAACAAGTTTGCAACTATCAGGTGAAAGATGTACAATATTCTGTGGTTGCCATTAGGCTTTGCCCGTTCCATTTGCTCTGACTCTCCTGTACATACACTCTATATGTTTGTGGAGGAGGATCTTTGGATAGTTATAGCTTAGTTTGCTTTTTTCATGCTATATTTACATATGTTCTTACAGGTTCCAATGTTCAGTTTACATGGAAATTATGGTATCTCCCTTTCACCTCACAGGTTGTACTTTGAGAAGACATGCTATCTAATTTAGATCTTTTTTTTCAACTAATGGATGCAGAAAATATTTTCTCTTCTTCTTTCGCTCTTTACTTACAGCTTTGTCACTTGTGGAGCTTTTCTGATGGCAATGCATCATCTATCATGTCTTATGCTGTCTTGGTAGATCTAGTATTTTTGTTCTTCTAGTTCTCTGCTGGTACATACATGTGATATCACTTTGAATCTGAATTTGATCTTTTATTCCTAGCCTTCTAGGCCATAGTTTTCATATTGTTGCCTGTTGCACTGTGTTTTTTCCATGTATTTATCTTTCTAGTTTACCACCCAGTCTCTGGGGTGAAAGGAAAAATCAGCAGTAACTATATGAACCACATAACAGCTTTTTACAAATTAGAGTGTTCTTGACTTAGTTCCAGGCTCAGTAGTGGTAGTTTGTTGATATGTGGTTCCACCAATTTCCTCCTTCATTCTTACACATTTTCATGCATTACGATGAAAGAAAATTGAGCAGCTTTTTTTCTGTGGAGTTTGTCTGTGCTGATTTCAGTTCGTCCTCTCTTTTTAATTAGGCCATGCAAGTTATGCCAGTTCACTGACCATCTATTTGCTTGTCAGTGAAACTTTTCATAGATATGTTTGTCAGTGTCTTCGAGAAAGCTAACCAACAAACATTCTTTTTAAGAACGATAGTGCTACCGCTTTGGGAACTGCCTTGGGTAAGGCAAGTATGCCTAGGGCTCCACTTAGGTCTGACTTGATGTCTACCTTAGCATATTTTATGGTATTTTAGTATAAGATATTAAGATTGACCTTGAAATAGAAGCATTTCATAGACATTGTAATAATTATTGATTCTGATGTTTTACCGCGTCCTTAATAGAAAAGCATAACCACTTCTTGGCTGGAGTATTCTATGATTGGGTTTCAAGCTCCATTGTATCTTTATATCAGGAAAATTACTTCAGTGGAGAGGATAGTTATGTGTTGTTACAGGGTGATAACTACATGTCAATAGTCTATCCTAAACTGTTGCCCTGGATATTCTCGAAGGCCAGTAAAGGATGTGAGAATGTAGGATCAATTGCAAAAGGATTGGTATAGGGAACTTAAAGACGTCTGTTTGTTTGGTCATTCTCCTTCTCTACTATTTAAAGTTTTTTTACTTCTCTGTATTTGAACATTTCCTCCTTTCACTCTTTCTCATTTCATGTTTTAAAGAATCAATTATGATTTGTGAATCCATTGAATATTCTTGAATTTGATTGACGACAATAGGTTCCGTGGTCTTAGATTTGGTAGATAATAGGAACAGAGGTTATTTTGTTATGGAAATATTCAATTTAATGTTTTCTGAATTTTTTTTTGGAACTCTATTATCTTTCATGGATTTCCTGGTAGGAATTGTAGTTTGCTTGGCAGAACTTAGTTATTAAGTGATGCCTTCTGAGAATGTAGAGTTGAAAAAAAAATGAAGTATGAAGTAGAACAAACTAAAGAGTTTCAAGATCTTCTGTTGGAATCCATAGTAAACAAACTGCTAAAATGCATTGCATTAAACTGCTTGTTGCCTAAATACATTTATGCTCTTTCTTGCGCACTGTTTATATTTAATGGTTGCAAAGGTACTAAGATGCTTTCCACTCTTGCCTACTAGAACTAGGTTGGATGTGGCCTGTGGCCTGAGTGATATGTTTGTGATGGTTTCACCTTCTGCTATTTTAGGACTTTTCAGCAGTCTGATATGTTCTTCCATGAGTAACATTTATGCAATTCCAGATTGCGAGCTACATAATGATGGATCTCTAATTTATGTTATTTTCTATTCAAGTGAGTCTTGTAAACAGCATGTTGATTGTTCTGATCTTTTATCTGTTAGACCATATTATTTCAATGATTAAATTGTCATAAATTTTCCATCTGAGGAAGTTTTGCATAAATATGCTGTCTCTAGCCTTCAACAAGTAGATTTAATGTAAGATCCGATTGACTCCCTCTGTTGTGCATTTTTGTAATCATTTGTAAATTGTGGGAGAGCAATGCACTTGATATTTGACTGTTGTTCTGCAAGTAATGGATGACAATATATGAATCTGCTAGAGAAAAGAGAGATTTCATTGAAGTGCAAAGCAGCAATACATCTGTAGAAACTCAATACACTTGAATTCATCCTTGCAGTGGTTTCTTACAGTGATTTTGTAATCTCTGATCATAATGAAGAACTACTCTTGATCAGGTAAAGAAATGTTCAGAGGATCTTCAAATCCTCAATTAAACTATGCTACTGGAACCTCCTGAGACAAACCTACCAAATTTGCTGCTAAAAGGTAACACTTTCTCAGGAAGAGAAATTGTATTCTGCTATAAGAAAATTGGATATGAAATTATATAGGCATGATTTGGGACTTAGTAAAATGATATACTAGAGCCTAGAGAGAGATCAAAATTCTCTTGAGAATGGCAAAGGATAAGATTGACCTCCTTTTCGATTATTTAGTAAAAGGTAAATTACTTAGTAGAATGCTAATATGACCTACACTAAGTACTACAGCATTATTTACTGTGAAATTTGCAGTCCTCATGCAACAAGGTCAATAGAAAAAGCACTAGTTTGAGAGAATTATTTCTAAATTGGTCATACATCGCCCTTGTCTAAGAATTTGGCACATCGAATGCACAAAAAATAAAAATAAAATAAAAGGCTATTGTGAAAATACTTTTGGCTAGTCTAAGAATAATCTTATGAACTACCCAATTATTAAGGATATTCTTGAACTATAATTAGAGGGAAGGGTGGCATTTTGGTTGAGTTGCGAGATAGTCCTGAACTTGATAGACACTATTTTTTTTTTATTCTAGAAATATAATTTTTATTTTTATTTTTATTTTTTCTCAAGTTACACTTTTATCCTTAAGATGATTTGTATTTATATTTTATAAATCTAATGACAATATTTTGGTATTATGTGCATGAAGCATACTCCATTCTTCAACAAATTTTTATTTTTATTTTTATATGATATCAAATTAATAATCACATCCTTATTTTAAATCCTCTGCAAGCTGGTGTAAGTAAGCTCACAATAACTTTTTTTTACCATTTTTTAATAAAATTAAAAAAAAAATGTAAGCTTATAAGCCCAAAAGACGAGAAAAAAAAATGTAACCTTAGAAGAAAAAAAAACCCATAGCGTTACATTATAGTAGTAATAAAAGGTTTTTTATTATAAATATTATAAATATTTAGGCATATTTTTAAACTTCAACTAATTGATTTTATTGAATAACGATATTTTCGTCTGATATCATCGAAGTTAGTCTATTAATTTACCACACTATATTATCTTAGGCCTAAGTTAAAACTATCTAGATCATAACTAAAAAGGGGATCATCAGCCTTGGGTACTTAGGACTGGAATTAAACCGCCCAGATATGCAAATATTCCAGAAGGACTTTTCTCGCAGTAAAGATAAATAAAGGTAGCGATGTGCAAAATGATCCAGAGAAAAAGAAAAATAATTTAGAAGTGGCACACGTTAAACAATTAGGGTTTGCGAGCACATAGTATCCTCACCGAAGCTCGGGTCGGGTCTGGCTTCTAGGGTTCGTCCCTTCTGCCCCTCTTCTCCGTCGTCCACCGCTCTTCTCTCAGAGCCGTGAATTGTCTCCGGGGAGCGTCTCCGAAGCGGTAGTGGTGTTTCCTGCGTTACTGGTATCTCTCTCTCTCTCTCTATACATATATATATATATATACACATCTCTCTTGCTTCTTAATGGTCACTTGGCTAGTGTGAGAGAGAAGACCCTAATAGAGAGAGAGAGAGAGAAAGAAAATTTGCGTTTGTTAACCGGGTATTTCGTAAGAGTGCGATGTGACATTGGTTTTCCTCGCTGAGAGCTACTGTGAGTTTATATTCGCGGGCAAAGAATTAAATAGGATTTAGGTTTGTTTTCTTGGATAAATTGTCAGTCTTTGCTTATCAAGGGGCGTCTTTATAGAAGATGGAGGGAGAGTTGATAGAATCCTAGGATACTTGTGAGGTTCTCCTCTCTATGTTCTACAATGCAATTATTTACTTGATCTTATCCAGCATCATCCTAATATGCCCCTGGTTATGACAAAGCTTGTTCGCTTAAGCTGACAGACAAAGCATGAAAAACCTGTGTGAATAGGACAAAAAGAGGGAACTCCATTACTGAACTCAAAGAAATAGATACTTGGGCTCTAAATCCCGAAAAAGAGAAGATCACTAACTTACGGTTAAAAGATAAACATCTACTATTCTACTCAAGACTTATTTGACTTTTTCCTTACTGTTCAATTTTACATCTGAAGTTCAATTAGCAAACTGAACCCAGGTTCAATGTTTTTGTTATTTTCTTATCCCGTGCAATCTCCCAATTTCCAAAACTTAGAAAGGTAACTGAGTTGACATGATTCTCATCAATAAATTCCTGTCCTTTTGTGCAGTTATGTTAAACTTTGAAACTTTGTTGTTGAGTACTCTCTCTATCCGTCAACATGTTGTCTTCTTTGAGAATCATAAGAAGAATTGGTTTAAGAACTGTTCTATTTGATTGCTTAATAGTTCTCTAAACTGTAAACAAGCTAGTTAGTTTGCAAAACAACCAATAACATACAAGATAACTTATTTATTTTCTTAAATCTTTTTCACGAACTTCCATTCAAGTTCACTCCCATAAAACTTCTACACACATTCCATGCAACTGTAACTGAATTTGCTGTCTGTATTCGCTCTTTGTTCTTTTAAATTTAGACTAATGTTTTATAGTCTGTCATATTACGAGATTCTCTATAAATTTGGATGGAACCAAGATCTCTTTTGTATTACCCCATTAATTGTGTATTATATAAGTTCATCTTCACCTTGCAGTCTTGATAGATAATTTTCTAAGTTTCTTGTTCCATTCTTTTCACTTAACTTACTCTTATTGGTTTAGCTCAATTAATTCCATGTTTCTGGCGGTCAAAATAATAGAACATTATAATAGTTAGCTAATAGTTTGTATGCAAAAGAAATAAATGTTTTGGTCAGTCAAAGGAGCAAGTTTCGGGATGGAACACTCGAACGCCCCATTAAAGCCGTTCGAACGCATTTACCTGAGAGCCAAAATATAAACTAGGCATTTGAACGCTCGACGGCGAGGAACCCCAGTTTAGGTATTTTAATCAAATATTTTTGTTTGTGTTAGGCAATAAGATTCAAGCTTGTTTGATCCTATTTCCAAGTCTAGTCAAGTTAGAGAGCTACCTATAAATAGATATGTCATCTTGGATTATTAAAGTTAAATCGTTTCATTCCTTTTTATTTGACTACCTCCAAGCTTTAGAACCCTAGCACCATCTACGATATTCATGCTGCTTTCCTCTTTGTCTGGCCACACCCACTTGACCCTAAGGAACAACCCTATCTTTTCTCTATTCTTTTCCTACTGATTACCTCGACTTTCACCATTGTTGTCTCCACTATCTTGCCATAAACCTAGGCCGTTCACCACCGTACCTCTTCGACCTCCTCTTTTTACGATCCATCCCGATAGATTTGTTCTCCATTTTGAATCTATTACAATCTCAAACGCACTCGACCATTTAACCGTTTGATCTGGAGTTACCTTTAACTTTGGAGATCTGCGGTAACCCTAACTTTCACTATGTGAGTTGGAATCCAATTCTATCTTTAGATTTGTACTCTTAGTGATCGTGGGGGTCAGGAAGGTGATTGTTATAAGCATTAGCAAAAAATGCGTAAAAAAGTATGATTTATATATGGGATTTGGTGGTAAGCCTTTGCGCAGATTCACTGTGATTACCATTTCACTTGTTTATATATATTCTTAGTCCGCGTGATTGTCTCTGTAAATTTCTCAATTTTTTTGGTCTACTTTTTATGCATATAATGCTTATTGGATTATTTCTCTTGCTTATCTATTATATGCTAGTATGACTAGACTTGATCTATTTTATGTTAAGCTACTGAACTGAGAACTTGATGTATGTGATTTCTTTTTGTTGTAGAAGCTAGTTTTGAAGAATTCTTTAATCTTCTGTTCATTTTTATGTGTTTAGAGTGACTAAGATATTTCATGTATGGATTTTTTATTGAAGATTTGGCTGATCTGGATTCATGCTCGAAACCAGTATTTTTACTGGTTTCGAGCTGGATTGCAGTTATCGGGCCAAAATGGGCTAGTTTTGACATGGAATGAACCCATATTAATAACATCCCCTTCTCTCTCACACACACTCCCCCCCCCCCGGCTATGGTTTTGTTTTTTTCCATCTCTCTTCCCTCCCTCCCTTCTTTCCCTCTCTCCCCCTTTTTCCCATCTCTCTTCCATCCCTTCCTTCTTCCTCTCTCCTTTTTTTCCATCTCTCTCTCTCTCTCCCTTCTTTCCTTCTTCTCCAATTTGACATTTTTGCTTCAAAACTTCATAAATAAACTATTTATCAAACTAACAAGCTCCTCTCATAATTTTGTTCATATTATTTGGTGCCTTGGCCTAAACCTTTTTGTCTACCTAAAAGAATCTATAGTTAAAGTTTTCTAGTTGTTTGAGGGAACTCCTTAGTAAGCAATCAAGAAATATGCCTCTTGAATGTATTCTTTTAATGATATCTAGAAGTACATTTCTTCTATGCAAAGTTCCATATCATTCATGAACTATTGATAGGTCTGACAAAATCAACCAAACGAAAAAGCCTATTTGTAGTGAAGATGCATGAAATAGCAATTCGTGACAAGAAGGCACCGAAAGCTAGTTGATTAAAGGTTTTTTGCCTCAAGAAGATATTTTAAAGGAATTGGCGCAAGTGACACACATATACATATGAAAGCTATTGTTAAACATTTAAGTGAAAGCTACCAGGATGCTTTTTCTTTTTCTTCCATCCGTATTCGTTCCACATTGTGTTACAATTGAGAGAATCTTCTAACCATCTGATGTTTTCATCTCTTCGATGTATCTTGAGTACACCTCATTTGCATGGATGTCGTAGTGATTAGTGGTTCCATGGCAGTTATTGTTGGATTGCTTCTTATTGAAAGAGATGAAAGATAATAGACGTCAACAACACTATGGCATGTGGTAGCAGATTTCTTTGTCAGATTTTAGTATTGGACGTTTCATATCTTCAAAAACTTTTATGTATTCATAGCTGGTAGGGAGATTACTGTTATGCAAGTGGTACTCCATGGGCATCAGTTAACATGTCATAATTCAAAATTGCAATTGCAACTGTTTTTTTTTTCTTATTTATATTAGTATAATGGCTAAGTTTGCAATTCATTTAGTCATTTTACTTTTTTAAATGATGGAAATTTTGCAGTTTTCGACTTTCCAGTATGGAGGGCACTTCAAGTGAAGAAGAGGAATCATTACGAGATAACAACATGGACCTTAATGATGAAAACATGGAACACCACATGGCATTGGATGTCACCAGTCAGTTGGCTGAAGCAGACCATCTCTATACCAGTGACCAACAGAACTTGGAAAATCCTGAACCATTTGTTGGTATGGAGTTTGAATCTGAAGAGGCTGCCAAGCTGTTCTATATGGCATATGCTAGCCGCGTGGGCTTCTCCGTGCGTATCAGCAAGTCTCGCCGATCAAGAAATGATGAGTCCATCATTATGCGACGTTTCGTGTGTTCAAAGGAAGGATTCCATCTTAAAAAAGGAAACTATGACAATGGAAAGAAGAAGAGAAAGCGTGCAACCATAAGGGAAGGTTGCAATGCAATGATTGAAGTAATTCAGAAATATTATGGCAGGTGGGTAGTTACTAAGCTTGTAAAGGAACATAATCATGTTGTGGCAGCTCCAAGTAGAGTTCGATATATTGCGCCTGAGGAATATGCTCACTTAGATCCATTCTTGGGCATGGAGTTTCCATCTCACGAAGTTGCCCAGACATTCTATTATGCATATGCTAGCCGCGTTGGATTTGATGTCCGTATCAGACTATCTCGTCGTTCTACAAGGGATGAGTCATTTGTGATGCGACGGTTTGTTTGTACGAAAGAGGGTTTTACTCCAACTGAAGAAAACAATGATGAGAGCAAGAAAAAGAGAAACCGGACTCCTACAAGGGAAGGTTGTAAGGCTATGTTTGAGGTAATAAAAAAGGAGTATGATAAATGGATTGTTTCCAAGCTTGTTTTGGAGCATACTCATGATTTGGCAGTTGCACCAAGCAAAGTGCACTATATTCAGTCACAGAGTGAAGTTGTTGTTCTTGCAAAAAGTGGTATTCTAAACCGTGACAAGACAGCAGTGCCAGCTTTTTCAGAGACACAGCTTGGAGAATCATTAGGGGGCTTTAATAACTCATCATCAAATGATCAGGACTTTATGAGCGATACTAGAGAGCCTATCTATAATGCTTTTGGACTAGATGATACTCAAAAGTTATTGGGACACTTCAAGAGGATGAATGCTGAAAATCCTACATTTTCTTATGCAGTCCAAGTCGACAAAAATAATTGTTTGACACATGCCTTCTGGGCTGATGCAAAAGCTAGGGCATCTTACTATTATTTTGGTGATGCTGTTACATTTGACACATCATTTAAGGAGAACAGTGATTTATTGCCATTTTTAATGTTCACGGGTGTAAATCATCATTTGCAGTCTGTAGTATTTGGTTATGCATTGCTTACAGATGAGTCAGAAGCTTCATTTATCTGGCTTTTTGAGAAATGGATTGCAGCAATGGGTGCACGACATCCGACTTCACTAATTACTGTTTACAGTGAGCCTATGGGAGCAGCGATTTCCAAGATGTTTCCAGAGACTCATCATCGATTTTGCAGATGGCATATTCTAGGTAGATGCAAGGAAAGATTGGCTAATATTTATTTGACACGTGCTACTTTTGAGGAGGAGTTTCAGAAGTGTATCAATGAGTCTGAAACAGTTGAAATGTTTGAATCAAGTTGGAAATCTATCCTTGATAAGTACGACATAGGTGACAATCCATGGCTCCAATTTCTATATAATATTCGGCAAAAGTGGGTTCCTGTATTTTTTAAAGATACATTTACTGCAGAAATTTCAGCAACTCAGAGACCAGAAAGTTTGAAGAAGTTTTTTGAGAAGTATTTTAATACAAAGACTCACTTACCGGTCTTTGTTTCTCTCCTGGAACATGCAATGGCAGGTTGGTCTGAAAGAGAAGCCTTAGAAGATCTAGCTACATCTTTTACCAGACCAATTTTAAAAACTCCCTCAAACATGTTGAAGCAAGTGGCAGATGTGTACACAAGAACTATATTTAATATATTTCAGGAGGAATTCGTTGAATCGCTAGGTTATGATGTTGATAAGATTGAGGATGGATTGATTAGTAAGTATAATGTTGCAAAAGAGGAGGATGCCCGTACTACTTGCACTGTAACTCATGATCCCTCAGACAAGAAAACCAAATGTAGCTGCTGTAAGTTTGAGACATCTGGCATTTTATGCAAGCATATATTGAGAGTCTTCTTAACTATTGGTGTCCGTGCACTCCCTGAGTTTTACATTTTGAAAAGGTGGACAAAAGAAGCTAAAAATGGCTTTGTATTGGACGAGTGTGTGCGATACAATGAACTTTATCGTGATGCTGTTAGATATGCAAAGGAAGGGTCAACATCTGGAGAGATTTATAACTTTGCACAGCAAACATTGCAGGTGGCTTTTACAGAGGTCATCCAGATGAAACAAGACATTATTAATCGTTGTGCGATGTGATGACAGTCTCTTCAAAATGTAAAAGTTGGTACATAAATGAAGTCAGGCAGTCTTAACTATTTCTCTTTCTATAGTTTCTATTTTCTGCATTTTTTTGGATGATGACATTTCGCATCTCCTTTTAAATTGTAAAAACTAAAAAGCATCTCTGTCATAGCTGTCAACCTTGTCCTCTCTCTTTGCGATGGCATAATACATAACTTTGTTTTTGTCATGAAGGAAAAATTGTATTCCAGATATCTTTCTCCCTCCTAGTGTTATTTTTTGCTTGGAAGTCAGATTTTTATGTTATCATATTGGACTTTATTGTAACATTAGTTTTACAACATCCAATATACTGATTAGTTGATGAAAGTAAGAAGATTTATAAGTCTACTTTGTATCTCATCTTCATTGTTCCATGCAGTGATGTTTACGATGTGGAATGAAAAAAAAAATTTAAAAGTTTGTAAGGAAAGCTCACTGCAAATTGCCATTGATAAGAAAAGGCTCTTGTTTACTGTTTACCTTATCTTTGTTTGATCATTAAAGAAACCATATTTGCCTTTCCAAGCTTCTATTTCAGGGTTCTTTCAATGTTGAAGCTTTTTGCTCTATTAATTATCTGCAACTCGATTCTAGCAAATCATGCATCGTCCAAGTGATTCTGGAGTTACTGTCAGTTATTTCTCATAGTATAACACAATTTGTTGTTATATGTGAATGATATATGATGCATATGATTTTTGCAGTCAAGTACAAAATTCTGTCTGCTCATCGAGGATGCATCTCTATGAAGAAAAGAAGCAGATCCACCAGGTAATATCTGACCTTTTATTTAGCGGAAAATGTCACTGGTATACTTGCTGTATAGACATGTCATTTCCACTGTCATTTCTTGCTGCTGCTTCTATTTCTCTTTGTATTATCATTTTGATGCTTACTAAACTTTTGTTGATGATTGATGGTTATTGAAACTTGCACTGATATTTCTTAACTTCATTGCTGCGGATAATTGGAAGTATTTGTGACCAAGTCATTGGTGAGTAAGTTGGAGAATATATTCTCAATCAATGTTTCCTTGGGATTCCTTGAGAGAAAGGAACAAATAAAAATCCAGAATATGATTGCCAAGAATAATGTGCCATGGTTTGTTCTTATTTCAATTTATATTGGTGCCTGATACTTTTTAATCTGTTAGTTCTTTAATGTCCTTCGATTTTATTCTCATGTATCTTATGATAAGTTCTCTTATTCTCGTGCATTTTTCACTTTACTTTATGTATTTGTGGTCTAAATATTTTACTCATGGTACACATGCTTGCACACGCGTGCACACACTAGCTCACTTTCTTTTTTTCCTATGTTCCCTGCATATTTTTCTTGATACTCTTTTAGCTAGAAAGGACAGCTTTTTATGTGAACTGTCTATACCTGGCTGTCTGATGTCAAATTGATATTAACTTGAATAAGACTTCTGTAGCACTGGTAAATGCTGATACTACGCAGAAATTCTTCTTTATTTTTAATTCATTCTGAACTGTCAAACATCCTCTTTAGATATTAGGCTGTTGTTTGCTACTCTCCAAAGGACAAAGCAAAGAACTTCTGTCGAAACTCTTCATGCAAAACAAGTTGTGTTTAAGTTGTGCTCTTCACATTGTAGAAGCACTATCTTGTAAATTCGGTCCAATCAACTCAAATTGCTTTTAAAATTGCTTTAGTAAAACATTGTCAAAATATTGTTACTTTGGCCATTATGGGTGCAGCTAACATTGTTCTATTCAACTGGCATTTAAATATATATATATATATAAAGCACTTTCCAACTTTATATGACTGCTTGTGGAGTAGCATCAATTATTTCCTTACTATGTTTTCCATAAATTATATGACTGCAAAGATTTTGGATCTGCACGGCAGCAGCTTTGCACACGAGATGTGTTTGGCACAGCTAGTGCTGCTTGGCTCAGAACTCATTCTGATTGTGGCAAATGTGATTTGGCTTTGAAACTCATTTTCACAGCGCCAAAGATTGACAGAGGGGGGATGAAGGGGGATGCAGGGGGAGGGGGGAATCAGTGATGGCAGGGAGGGAAACTGGTAAAAGCATCAAGCGGCTGTCACATGCTCTCTCAACATTGTATGGAAGAGGAAGATTTATTGTTGGGTAGGGTTATCTGCGTGATCTGATCTGACCTGACCCATATCTTCTAGCTAATATGATTTAAATTGTGTGTTTTATGGTCTGGTTTGCAGCCGATTTACAGTTTTGTCTTCAAAACCTGAATCCTTCTCAGAAGGCCGAAAGCACATAACCCTATTTTAAGCTCCTCTCCTATCTGCTATGGTGGACGGCAGAGCTGCAGCAGTAAATATGCAGTGGTTGCCAGTTAGTGAAAGATTTCTTCAGGTATGTATATCAGGAAGAGGTTGCTTTGCCGTGCTGCTGGCTTGTGGGCACAGCATGTTGTGCTTCAGATATCCTTGCTTTTATGTGTGAAATGACCTCTTATCAGTTAGACAAAGAAATTGATTTTTTTTCCTTATTTCAATATCCAGCAATCTCTTTCTTTTATAATTTACTCTATTTTGTTTTCGACTATCAAATACTTCACCTTTTGGGAAATGAAGAGCCAATGATTTCTTTTAGTGCATTAATTCCATCAGGTGTCTCTACAAACTGTATAATAATAGAGGAAACAACTGTTGATTAATGTCATAGATAGTTAGCAACGTCTAGAACCATGGTTGATTTCTTGAGGCATTTGAGAGATGGTTCTTGTAAACAAGTGAGAACTTGATTATCTATTTACTCGCGACATCGTTGTAAAATATCTGACCATCATTATGCTGTGCACAATGTGATCATAGTTAATTTTCCTGTTCCTGCAATCTGATAGGCACGTTCATATATTAATTGATCTATATGATCAAATGGAGGTTACTTTCTGACATTGGCTCTTTCTCAAAGTCCCTTCTAATACTCTGTCTTACAACATGCTAACAGAAAATTATCACTGCATAAATGCACATCACTTCCAACTTTTCCTTTGTTTTCATCATCTGCTTTCTGCAGTGATCAGAAGTTGGTATCTTGTGCAGTGACCAGAAGTTGGAGATATGTGATGCTGAATGGAGCTTAAAGAGATACTTGAAGGTATACTATTCTTGAATTTATCCTGTTAAGATTCCCTTGTTCTTTCTGCATTTTCGTTTAATCCACGTCACCTTTTTCATTGATACTTTGGATATGGAGAATCTGTCACAGATTGATGTGGAAGATGAAAGCGCAACACATCAGCAGATTTTTCAAAGACCGCTCACAGAAAATAAGGGAAATAGATAGAAATTTTAGGAGAAAATGGAGGAAAGGAAAGAAATTTTTCTCTTCCCTTTCTCTTCTTTTATCTTGTATATCCAGATAAAATGAGTGAAAATTGATTTCATTTGTCCCTTTCTGTTCTTTTCTCTCCTAGTGCAAGTATTTTGCTTTTCAAAAATAAAATAGGAAATGAAATCAATTAATGATTAGCTGCCAGATCAAGGCTTGCAAGCCAACAATCTACGAGAAAGCCGCAGTCTGCAGCGAGGATCTGGACCTAACCACAGGGCAGGGTAAACCCTATACAAGGAATTAATTAGAAGTGATGCAAGTAGAGGCCTCGCAAAGGGCAACGATGCAGGAGTACTAGATCTGTTCTAACTCTTCTAGCGCAGGGAAAAGCTCTCGATTGCAAGAGCTACAAATACCCTCATTAAGGAGACCATCGATCTGAATCTGGATATGCGTACAAACAAAAGAATCACAACATAAATACAAACCTCAGAGAGCACACCCACAAAATTTCAGTATTACACTTTTGCTGCAAAGGGCAAAATAACACTCATTGGTTCCTGGTATGATAAGTGTGATACACAACTTGTGAAGGTTGTGAATGGCAATAATAGATTCTTGAACAAAAATATTTGACAAATGTGAAGGTCCATTAAGAGATTTGAAATTACCACCAGTACTATAGAATACATAGCATAAGGATAACTTTTACCACAAGGTCTAATTCCAACAAAAAGAACAATTTATGAATCCGTTACCTGTTTCTGTAAATGAGTTGGTCCTACTCTAGAACTTTACTATCTGTGCTGTTGCTGCTGCACATAGTATGCATCTAAATGCTGCCTTACGCATAAAATCTAAAATCTTTCTTCCTACAGAGCTTTATAGCATCCAAAAGGAATACATATAGCTCACATCCATGAGACTTGGTTACTCGCACTTGATGGACCGGTAAATGTGACGGACAAACAACAAGGCAGCGCGGAAACCTACCATCCCTAGCATCAAAAAGAAAGCATAGCAAATGCAAGCCATGTAGCCGAAGAAGAACGATGTCTGCATAAAACCTGACATATCGGAGCGGGCATAGTAGTAGTATAGGCAGTATCCATAAACAAAGAAACCAGTTGAACCTCCACAAAGGAATGACCTGCATCAGGGGAAGCAGAATTTACCGCAGAGATTTAGAAGTGATAACAAAGAATAATTATTATATACTAACCAGTAGTCAACGAGGTCAAATAGATATCGAGTTATCAAATCTATCATTGGGTTAGACAGGTGATCTATTAATAACTTAAGCCAGAAGAGTGGAAAAATGTAAACAACAGAGAGTAGTTAAAAAGAGGGAAAAGAATTATTTGAAACGATGTTGGTTTTAGCAAGTCCCTATCCATCTCCCTAGCAACGCAGATGCAATATCCCTAAAAGCAGACAGGATTGCCCACAATCCACTATAGCTATTGTTCTATATGAAACTAATGCTATGATATAATCTGACAAGCATCCATAAAACATTGCTATCTGCATGTGATTGCAAGCTTAACTAGAATTGAGATACAAGTTTTGACATACCTCCACCACCATTCATGGTCTTCAGCAGCAAGTTGGAAGTAGGTCAATGCCACAGTAATAAAAGCAGTAACGATCAGGAGAATGATGAAGACTATAAAGAGAATGCTGTATATTGTGTAAATTCTGTGGCCCCAGACACTAGCAAAGATGTAGTAAAGCTCAATGTATATGGCACTGAAAGGAAGAAAACCAGCCATTGCCATCTGCGTGATAGTGCCTCGATACCAGGGTAATGGGGGAATCTCTCTAGGATACTTTGTGGTGCGACAAGGAGCTTGGAACTCTGTGTTGCTGTTTTTACCAGCAATCCCACCCAAAACAAGCAAAGGAGAGGTAACCAGGGTCCATATAAGAACAATAACGACAATAGTACCAAATGGCAATGCTGCAGTAGCACTATATGCAATGGCAACAGTATTCAGGAAGCAGAAAGTCAGGAAGAGTGGTCCACAAAATAGGCACCCTGTCAACAGCAAATTCCTCACCTGACAAACAGAAAATCAAAAGAAATTATATCCAGAAAATTTCTGTAAGAGGCATATAAAATTGTTTCATGAGTTTGAGCATGTCCCAAAAACCAAGATGGTATAATGTTAACAAGTGCGCGATCCTATGAATATTGGAAACATGCAGGATAAAGGTAAAAATAATGCAACATGTACCCAATCTTTTCCTTCAAACTGGCAATAGAAGGAACTAGCAGTATACCCAGCAACACCTGAAGTAAGTGCATAAATGACCACCAATGCAGTAAAAAGAGCTCCCCTGTTGTAAGGATAAAATACTCCAACAAGTGCAAGAATGAAAATGAAGATCGTGCTGCAGTACATGGCAAAACAAACTGTCAGATATATCCTAGATCTTTATAACTGAATAGAATTTCCACATCTTGCAGATTCTATTTAATCACAGGACACCATGCTATTAAAAAGCTTGTAACTGCACAAGCTATTTGGTTTGTCTAGTGCAACAACATAGGTAATCATGAGTACTCACAGTGCAAATAGTTGAGTGCCAGAGCCAAGACAGGCAGCAAACAGTGACTCATTCTTTGGGAACCTGAAGACATCACCATGAATATATTTCCAGCCACTCTCATCTTGGTCATCAGCCAGCTCCTCATCATGAGCATACCTTCAGCAGGGAAACATGAGGAAAAGATCTACGATCCAGGATATAAGTATATAACTACAGTTACACACTCAAACATCAAAAAATGACAAAATATTTTTTCTTCTTCACCCATAGGTCAATAACAGAGCAATACTTGATAGGCATTACACAGGTCTTTTAGCATTGATGTCAAAACAAAACGAAAAAAAATCCATGTAAAAGTGAGAAACTAGTGACATGCTTTTTTTAGAGTTATCTCTAATGTTTTCTGAAACAATATAAAAGAACATGCACATTAACAATTAGTTATTGTACAATTGAGTCGTGATTTGTTGTTGTCCTGTTATGCTTCAGCCACATGTGGAATGTTATGGAGTTTTAACCTCCGGCCTTCATCGTGGCAAGATATTCTGAAACATATTTTGTTCACAAGGATGATGGACTACATTTATACGGTTATATGTTTTATGTTTAAACTTAGTTTTTCTTTTTATTCACAAGATCTTGTCTTATCTATTGGAGGAGAAGATTAGGATTTTCAAATCCCATTTAGCTAATTTTCACTAGTCCATCAAAACAACCAAACAACAACTATGTTATTCCTACAAGTATTTAAGTATTAACTACAATAAGCCTAAATCAAAAATAAACTAAACAAATAACAAGTATCACTTATACAAACCAGCATGCCTTAACTAAATGGCCTTGGGCTATTTCAGTATACTAAATTTAAAGTATCAATAGCAAAATGAACATATAACAACATAAAACAGTACAAAATATTGACAGCATATATATATATATATATATATATTATTTATTTATTTATTTATTTATTATTCTAGCATCAACAAAACTCAGAGCCTTGTCAAACTTCAGCAATGGGTTCCATGACACCAATGTCAAGATTCAGATTAAAGATTTGTTCCATGAGGTTCTTGCAAGACCGAAGTAACTGGTTTTAGTTTCTCAGCAGTACGAGTGGCATTAACGATTAACTCTTATAGAAAACTTAAAATGATATAGCAATAGTATTCATAAAGTCAATTATAGACCGATTATAATAACATCAAATATGAATTTTCTAGACTGAAAATGATGTTGTAATTATTTGCCTCTTTAAGTTTTGTTATAAGTAACTAGATGGCTCAAAATTCCTCCAGTATCTTTACATAACCATAAGAGGATAAGAAAAAAGGGATTCAACAACTTCTTACTTGACAAAATCGTTCTTCAGCACTCGCATGAGAATCGTGGCAAGAAATCCCGTCAATAGAAGAACCGTAACACATGAGTTTATGATCGAAAACCAATGAACCTCCAAATGGTGCGGCAGGGAAGATGACTGCGAGTACTTCTCCATCCTCTTCTCAAATGGTATGCTTGTCTCCTTCCACTTGACAGAGAATAAAAACTCCACCTCAACCTCCTTGTCCTCCGTGAGGTCAACTACAGCATTGGGATTCGTGCGTGCTTCTATTTCAATTACCCGGTCATTGTTGTAGAGAATCTCAAATTGGAGATGCTTGTAAAGGTAATACTTAAACTCGCTCGGATCAGTCTTTCCCTCCTTCTCAACCTTCCCGATGAACCCCCAAACAGGGAGGTCATCATAGTACATCTGGAAATAGTAATCCTTATCAACCGCCTGTCTGAACTTGGCCACATCTTCTTTTCTGAGCTGCTTCTTGCACACCAATTTAGAGTCCTGATCAACGTGGAAGTCAAGCTTATAAGGGGCATCAACCAAGCGGTCCCCATTCAAAACTTCGCCGAGGGCTTCTTTTTTCTCCTTCACATGCTCTGTATAATATAAACAGACGGATTAAAAAGCGTAAAAAATAGAAAAAAAAATGAATCGTTAAAAGAACAAGACAAAGATCCAACCTGGAGAGCAAAATGGCAGATCGAAGTAGCGATACGTCTCACTGCAAACAAACACACAAACAACATCAAATAAATCAGATCGACAATACATTACACCAACAGTGCACAAGATTTCAAGGATCTGGATCAAATACCTAAAACAAAATCCCTACAATCCAAACCCTAGAGATCTGCGACTCTAGGGAGATCTAAACCCTACAGATCCATCAGATCGGAGGCAACGAAAAAGAGATCTAAGACAAGGCGGCTCACCTAGGGTTGTGGAAAGGGCCGACCTTATTGGCGTAGAGCGGGACCGGGTCATCCTGCTTGTACCGGTGGTCGGACGCGTCCGACACAACTCCGGCGACCCCGAAGCAAAGCAGAAGCGCCGCCACTGCCATCGCGGGAGCTATCGCCTTCCTCCCCATCTCTCTCTCTCTCTCTCTCTCTCTCTCTATCTCCTCCTATCTATCTATATATGTTTATATATATATATATATATATGGTAAATATCTCGATCTCCCTCTTTCTCTATATAAAGAGGCGTTTTATGAAAACGTTTGGAGTTTGGTAGGGGAATGGAACGGAGGATCCGGCGTTGACGCGAGATCCAAGGAGTCGAGCACTTCGATTTCGTAATCTTGGGGTGTTACGCGTTTCTTATATTGTTCCCAAGGCACATCTTTGGATCAATCCTGTGAACTGATGAACCTAACTAGGTGCGTTTGTGGTATACGCCTAACTATTCGAAAATAACGTGCCAATACGTGGCATAATACTCCTTTGTGACATTTATTAATTAAACTATAGCAAGAATATTAACAAAAGTTAAGTTTGGCCTAACCTGGGACCCAATTGACCACCCGATGGAGGCACACGGGTTTAAAAATTCCACCACATTATCTCTTTTTCGTAGTAATTTTCGTTATAGTAATGGATAATAATCTTACTGTTGATGAGCAAATAAAATGAAGGTTTTAAATTACCTAACTTTATAACTGATTGAAAGTAAAAGCCAATTGGATTGAGCCACGCGACCACGTAAAAAGAAAAATATCGACCAGCAACTAGCAATGGATTGGTAGCATATAGTTAGACTTAGATCTGAATGTATTACGCTTTCACCTTGTGTCACATATAATGAACTTTTGACCAAACTCCTCATTTATATTTAAATTATTTCTCAAATTTAATATAATTATTAACTTTACAAACGACCTGCACTACTCTAAGTTTTAAAAGCAATATACAATCATTCAAGATAGTAAGTAGCCTATTAAATTTATCCTCTATAAACCGGATTCAGTTTACCTGAAAATTAACTCCGATAAGAAGATCCAAAACCCGACTCAGAAACTAGTCGGGTTCGACTTTTGGTACCCGAACCGAGAAGCGGGTTCGGGCTCAGTCCGGAAGCAAGAACCCCGTAACCGCCACTGCCCTTTACCCCAGGTCCCCTGCGAGCTATACATTACAAACAAGTGAATAACCTCCAAATTTCACGCATTCCCACTTCTCCTATTTCTCTAATGGCTTCCTCTCAACCTCACCGCTCTTTATCTTCATTGCTCTCGATCACTGTTCCAACCAACGGCGCAGACTCATGCACCAAGGTCCCCGGCGGCGTCGAGTTCTCGTCCCGCAGATCTCGGCCGCCGAACCCATCAACCTCCCCTTCTGCTGCCTCCTCATCAGGATCTTCGAGAGGGGATCACCTTCTGATTGATCGCCTGCATCGGGCAGGCCCTGGATTCCTCCTCTCTCGGATCCGGTTTTAGAGAACAGATCTCCGGCGATATCGAGGCCGGAGAGGACGACCACGACGAGCTGCATGTGATCCCGATGGTCTGCCGGTCGAGGGTTAGGGTTGTTAATAAGGTGGACGGACGATCGATCGGTCTTGTGATGCTTGAGTTGAATCCTAGAACTCGCTTTGCTCTGTTAAATTTTGGTCCAGTTTAACCACTGGAACTCGCTTTATAAACGAGATGAGGACATCTTATTAGTTAACCTATCCATCCAACCATCCTGCTAATTAGACAGTACAGAGTTCTCGACGTCAGTGGCATTCCAGTAATAACGATGTCCAATAATCTGTACGGTCAAAACTACCCCCGTTACCGTATAATCCGATAATTCCTCTCGACACTCGTAAGACTTCGCTGTCCTGGCTCAGTGGCATTCTCGTAAAATCCACCCAAGATCGTCGTCGGAAGCACCAAACCCGTAACCGTCCCCGCCCTTGCCCCGGCGTCTATTTAAACGACCGCCAAATCCCTCACTCTCTCTCTCTCTCTCTCTCTCTCTCTCTCTCTCTATCTCTCAAATGGTCTCCTCTCACTTCGACGCTCATCTCTCCATGGCTCTCCCCCTCTCTTCCTCCAACGCCATGGAGAGCAATAACCCCGTCACCCCCGGCGACTTCATGATTCCCAGCAGCCGGTTCTCTCTTCTGCACCTTCTCTTGCGTCGGGCTTGCCCTGGGCCCCTCTCTCGGATCCGGCTTACGACAATAGATCTCCGGCGATATGACGACCGGAGAAGATGGCCACGACCAGCTGTGATCGCGGCGATCGATCTCTGAAGGTTAGAGTGGCTAGTAAGGTGGAAGTAGGATCGATTAATCGGTCTTGTGAGTTGTGATGCTTGAATATATTGAATCCTAGATCATAACTTTAGTTCATTTGTCGGATAAAATTTTTCTTCTCTTGGTTCAGTTTGTATATATATATGTTTCCTTTTTCATATTTTTGGTCCTATTTGTTCGATCCTTGATAGTTTTGGAGTGCATGAGCACATAATACCAAGCTATACTGCAAGTACACCATCAGCTTAATTTTGGGACCAGTGGCATTCGTGTAATTCGCACTCAAGATCAGCAAACCGCCCATTGCTCATATATATATATATATAGCTCATACGTCTAGTAAAAGGATCGACGCTCCGAGAATCGTTACGGACGCAACTACCAATATAACCGCCTAGTCGACCTTACTCCTCCCTCGCTCTCTCTATTATATAGTTGCAATTTGCAAATCCACCACTCCTCTCTATCTCTCAGCTTCGATCAAATGGCTAATTTTGCTTCTTTCTTTCTCCTCATCCTCTCCTTCGCCCTTTCCTTCTCCTCGTCTTCCTCCTCGTCCGCATCCTTCTGCTTCTTGGTCCAAGGCTTCGATGACGGGCAGTACGATCTCTCCGGCCTCCGGTGCCCCTCCTCTCTCTCCTACTGCCTCCTCTCTTGCTTCCGAAGTAAAAACTTGTCCTCCACCGCAGTAGCCGCCGCCGCCGCCATTCCCACGTCTTGCTTCATGGCGCAGGTCTTCGACGACGGCCGCTTCCTCATTGGCGCCGTCGACTGCGCCGACGCGCCCTTCTGCTCCGTCGTCTGTCTTCGCCCTCCAACGACCCTCCCGTCTCCCCGCACTTTATCCACGTACGGCTGCCCCTTCCTGGAACCGCCGTCTGCCTCCATCCGCCCTCCATCGATCCTCCCGTACGTCTCCCCCGCACTTGATCCACGTACGCCCCATCTTCCTAGAATCCGCAAGGGGCTGCATCGGAGAAGAGCTCAGAGGAATCGGTGACCGTCCATCTCCCAGGTGCGCGGATCTTGCAGCATACACCTAAGGAATCCGTCGTTGCTCTCTCTCTCTCTCTCTCTCTCGTAGATACCATCGCATTCAAATATGTGAATCACGAGGCAATTTCAACTATTTTGGATGCATGGTTAGCTTGGTCACTTACTCAAAGTAGGGTTTGTAATAAAGATTTGAATTGCCTAATGCATTGATCAATCCTCAATTGGAGCCCTACTCAAGCACATCTATCATGATCTTTTGAACGAAAGAAGAAAGTAAAAAGAAAATTTAGCTTTCCATATTCGCATTTTTCTTGTCACTCAAATTTACACAAGCTACATAAGTCAGCCTTATTGATATAGCATAATAGAAGTCTAACCCGAGCCCAAAGTCCATCAAAGTTTTAAAAAAGATTAGTCTAAATCTGATCTGAATTTGCTCAAGAATCCAAAAGAAAAATAGAAGCTCAGATCTTACTTCAATCTGCATCACTTACAAAACTGAATTTGTCAAACAGTAATTATAGAAAGATTGCATCAATTCAATAACTCTTTTTCCATACTTCTTTAATTAAGACAGACACACATACAAATTACTGAAAAATAAAATAAAATGCACGTATGTAGAGGCTTGCAGAAGAAAACTCCAATGAAGCAGCAGGTTAGAATAGGAGGGTACAACATTTCGCAGGGCCTTAATAATAATCACATCATATACAACAGAAGATGGTCCGCATTCCAGGAATCCATTTCTCACTGCATATTCAACATATTCCGAGCTTACAGTAAACAAAACAAAGACTGCATTAAGGGGAAGGTAATGAACCTAGGCATTGTCCCATGTGAGCAGACCCTCCTGAGGAGCAAACCTACCATAAGAAGATGTGTCCCTTTGACGCATCGAGACTTTCGGTGGACTTGCGGCAAAACACGTGGCAGAATAGTGCAGATTGATGCACAGGAGTTCTTGCGAGGCACATGGAGAGGGCAAAAGTGTGGAAGTACTTTTTAAGGAGGCAAAATTCATCCACTGAGGAATTTCTATTTCATGAAGATATAGGCTCGTAAGGGTAAGAGAGCCAGGGATGCTTCAATGCCTCTGATGCACTTGGACGCTTCTTTGGATTTATCTCGAGAAGATGAGCAACAAACTCTATAAACCCTTGATCGGCCATGGGCAAGCGGTGCCTTAAAGAACTCTTCTTTGGGATCAGGTATTCTAGCCTGTTTGTTTCCTGAAGAGAAATGAAATGAATTCATATCACTACAGAACCTCATTAAGAGAAGAGAGTTTCATGAACTCTGTGTTCCTATGTAAGATCTCTGGCGTGACCAGCATAAATAACAAATAAATATTAAAGAATTTCAACAAATAATCTGCACTACAAAAGTATTGTAGTTCATCATATATGAAAAGATAAATACTACAAGTTGAATAACATTTATCATAGAGGCAAACCTGATTCCTTTCATACAACATGTGGTTCTTTGTGAAATATTTGTATGTGTCTCGTCCCTTTGCAAGCAGGACTTGCTCAATGGGGCCAACAATTCCAATTACACGGGCAACTAGTGTTGCAGGAGAATCATTTTGGAAAAGAACCTAGGGAGACAGATCATAAGTTCATTACATCACTTAAACTTAGATATCAGCAAGAACAATGCGTTAAGTTAAATGAAGAGTCACCACACCACCCACAAACCTAAGTACAGATAGTAGGTGATTTCTTTCAAATAACTGGGATATAACCAACCCAAAATGTCTGTGGAGCAGCCAAGCAACTAGAGGAATCATACTGGATAGAGTGATAAACAGAAAATAAAACTTACATTTCCAGTGCAAAGTTCAGCCAGGATACATCCAAGTGACCATATATCAATCTTTTTGCCATAAGGGATACCAAGTATGACCTCAGGTGCACGGTAAGATCGTGACTGGACATAAGAACATAAATGGTCTGTCTCAAAGCAGCTACTGCCAAGGTCAATGACCTTCACTTCACACCTACTATAGCTCTTCACCAGTATGTTCTCAGGCTTCAAATCACTATGAATAAGACCAAGGTCATGCAGAAATTGGAGTGCCTCCAGACACTGAATAGCAATTGACTGCAGATTGAAATATAAAGAAAAATTAGTGCTTACTATGAGAACACCTGGTTAAGCCATGAAGTTCAAGATTAGACAAAAGGGGCTTGGAATACAACCTGCAACCTTGGCATTGTGAAGTAAACCTCACCTCCAGATTCTCTGTTGAACTTTTGGAATTCATATAAATTTGCCTTGAGAAGTTCACAGACTATCAGTAAGTGTTCCTAAAGAAGTTAAACAAATTAATTAGTCAGCAAAATGTAAAGCACTCTGCAAATAGTAAATAAAATGACATCTTTAGTAAAGAATTAGGGATCATAAATCATCAATTTGTTTCTACTACAAAGCTGATAAACATTATCTTAAAGAATGTCTGAGAAGAAAAGTCTTGTTAACAGAAAATTTTGATGCACATGACCTTCAGTAGGGGTAAATTCGGGTAAAAATGCTTTCTAGTACAACAGATACAGTGAAATCTAAAACCAATTAATCAAGAAGGACGTTGCTGTACTGCATCATAAGTATATGCACTAATGCACATGGAGCACACATGGAGCACATACATCTTGCACATGCACATACACATACAGCAATTGATTGCCAATCTGATTGAAGGTGCTTTTAAACATGAAAAGATAGATAACTCGAATCTTGATTTAAACTCCTCAAATTCCAAGATAATCAGGACCTACAAATCAGAAACAAAAATGAATGAAGCTCAAAATGTTCTTTCTTTGCTTTACAGAAAGCATTAGAGACCCTCAGGAGTCTACATATCTTTCTAAAGCATATAATTTTCTACATTGCTAAAATTATTTCTTTTAACAATGTGATGTGTAATTTTAATGGGACAATGCTTCCAGTCTTGAAAGTGTTACAACTTACAACTGCACAAACATGGTATAACTAACATGCACTATCCTTCCATGTTTTACACTATTAAATAATCCATAGCACTGCTCTTTTAATGGTTACTTGTATTAAGTATTAACACAACTATAGAAAACTAAAAGGGATTTTTTTTATAAAAACAAAAAAAAGTTGCACCCTGTCTTATGTGTGTATTGCAATAGTAGAAGTAATTGACATTGTAGCCAGTTATATCCCAAATTAATTTTCAGATCATTAGAAAGGTTATGCTAGCCAATTATATCCAAATTAAGTCCCATTACATGTAATGACACATAAGATGTGATGCTACTGTAGAAAGTCCTATTCATCCAGAGAACATCAATTTTAGCAGTTGAACTCATGATTATTAGCATCACTAACAGGAAAGAGAGAATAGCAGTAATAAAAATTAATATAAACTAAAGTTCCAATTACCCGATAGTAGAAGTAATCATACAAGCGTAAAATATGGTACTTGTCCCCAGGGTCATGCTTGTTGACAAATTTCAAAAGTTTGATTTCATCAAGGCTCTGATCAAAAAAATCTTTGTTGTTCTTTATAATTTTCATGCAAACATCCATGCCTGTGTGCAAGTCATGTGCCTGAATAGCATTGCTGAATGCTGCTGATCCTAGGTACTCGGTAACATGATACCGCCCAGCGATCACTGAATTAAGAACAACATGGAAACTTTTGTCTTCTTCGAAACCAGTTCTGGTAAATTTTCAACAAGGACAATGGAAAGTTTCAGATAACAAAAGGGGAAATTTTTAGAAAAAGAATCTACTCATCTGCCATGAAAAATTAAAGAAAGGAAAATAAATTAAAGAGCAAGAGCGAGTAACACTCAGGGTAGAATCAGCTTGAAGAAGGATGCAGACATTCCCTATTAATTTAGTAGATGACATGAAAAATGCAATGAACAGCTAAACATGCCTGTTTTTTCTATGTACAATCTTAAGATTGAACGTCTCAAACTCTTCCTCTTGAGCCTTTATCTGTCTGACTTGTTCCTGCAATGCAGCTGCTTCCTCATTCTCCAGAATTGTCATTGCATCTTCTTCAACATCTACTTTGTGATCTCGTAACTTATTAATATCCTCTGTTTCATCGTGAGGATAGTTCAACGATGCAGTTGAGTTTCTTGATCTAATAACATCAGAAGTTTTTTCATTTTGGGAGCTCCTTCCAGGGGAAGAATCAGTGCTTTCTTTCCTCCATGATGTGAGCATATCTTCTGTCATGCCATTCACTGATACATCAGCATCCTCAGAGACAAAAATATTACCCTTGCTTGACCACAATGATTTTCCAGAAGCAGCCTCCAGCATGTCTCCACTACTTGGAGGTGGAAAAGAAAATCCACCATGCACGTGACTTGCTCGTGGAAAATTACCATTATCAGAACATGAAGGGTAGCTATGTGGTTCCTGTTTAGTTCCCTTTCTATTATCTCCATTTGACCTACTTAAATGATTCTTATCATTTTGAGAATGTACAGTACCACTTATAGCAACATTGTGATCATGAAAGTATTCTATGTCCGCTCCACTACTTCCTCCATGCACTTCACTGCCTATATCAGCAGCATCGCTGTTTATGCCCACACCAATTGACCTGACTGAACCATGTCGATCATCTTCTTTGGAGAAATCATTAGGTTGAGGCCACTCATTCTGGACATTGCCATTTCCTAAAGTAACTTGTTCTCCATTTTGTGCAACAAAACCCCCCCAAACAGGTTGTGCATGCACCAAATTTTCTTCTAATTCTACATCCACAAGTTCCCTATCGTACTGAGCTATCAAATCATTTTCATCTGTTTTCCCATAAACTTCACGCATTCCTGGTCCCATTAACCCCTTGGAAGAAGCTAGTTGTTCAATGTCTTCTTCCCGAAAGAATGACTCCTCTGCAAAAGATTGATCATCATCTTCATCCCTTGTAGGCACAAGGTCCTGTTGATCAGGAGCACTCCTCTGATCAGTTCCCTTTTCATTATCACTAGGATAGTCAATCTCATGCGCTAGAAACCAGGCTTCATCCTCAATAGGTTGTCGCAAGTACCCAACATCATCATCATCACTGTACTCATCAGAATCCCAATATTCAATTGGATAGTCAACTGACTCATCACCAATAGTAGCAAAACCAGATACTAGATCAGAAGCATCCTCAGCAATGCCTTGACTTACAGACAACCAACTACTTCCAAATGTTCGCTTACCACCTGCAGACATCGACTAAAATGATTTGAGGCAAGTTTGTTGATTCCAACAAATACAAACCATATAAATCATCACATGACAAATTATCAAAAATGTGAAAGTGGAATCCTTGATTTTTATGGTTTCAGTAAATATTACCGGTGTACACTTGAAAAGTAGCTTAGTGATCGGCCACAACAATGCACAGGTTTTTATAGAAAAAGATAGGCAAATAATAAAATTAAGTAGGATCTCACCCAGCAAAAGAAGTACATAAATAGGAGGTTACCAACAGTTAATTTCCTGGGAAATAAAAGAAGTATGAAAGGTATAAAGTACAAACATAATCATATTTAGAACTTTGGAGGGAAAAAGGTATCAATACTTATCTTTATTCTCATATCAACAGGAGGAAGGAAGGAAGAAAAAATCTTTAGAAATTAAAAGTTGATGCAGGAAAAGAATGAGAAAAAACAGACACCTACTGACTGAATATAAGGTTCCAGACATCATGATTATGTATAAGCTTGTGATAAAAAGTTAAATTGGAAATTAATAAAAAATTGACCTAGCAAACTGGAAAAGAAAAGGGCATCTTAAGTTATGACAAATGAGTTGATCACTTGAAGTATCATCAATGAAGGTACAAAAGAGCTATCTCATCATGCAGGGATTCAAGTAGGGCACCGGCGCCAGAAGAAACCATTATTATCGCTTGGAGAAATCTTATCCAGCAATAAAAGAGAACGTCGCAGAGTCTTCTCAGTCCTCACCAAGTCAAATATTCAAACTTGTGGTGGATCAAAGAGGAATTTTGGGATTCGGAGAAGCTTGCCAAAATGAAGCTGCGCCTTGAGCAATCCCTAATCTAGTCAAAAACCTTTCCTTTGCTTGTTGAATGATGGTTTTCTACCTCAAGGCTGGAACCTGCTACTGTTTGCTATGTGTCAATAACATTTAGTACTTTATTCCAAAAAGGAAAATTCTTGTGATATATTCCCAAATAGGAGGAAGAAAAGAAACTAAGAAGGTGGGTTTGCTTTTATTGCCATGTGCTTAGGGTATAGCTCATAGAAAATTGCTTTTTCAACTACAACAAATTCCATTTCATATATCATTCAAACAACCAAACCTTCACAAATACATTCCAAAGGATATGAAATATTATGGTGGGTCAATTGCCTTCTAATGAAATTTCAGAAATATAAGGTTTCAGAAAAAAAAAATCATCTATGTTTCCAAAAGCCTGGCATGTATATGCACTTAAAGTCTTCTGCTAATAACTGGGGGCAAAATATTGTACAAGTAAGTTTCCATAAAAATCTTATTTGTATGTTCCACAAGCTTCACATAAAGAAACATAACATTTTATCAAAGAAATAAAGTTCTTGATGATTCATGACAACAAATTTGACAATAAATGAGATTACTGTTTGCTTCTGAAAATCTTGCACTAAAAACATGGCCGGAGAAACTGAAAGACACCAAAAATAATTTGCACTATCTAAAAACAATGATGATAGAGAGAATCCAAAATAGAATGTCTAGATGACAACAATGTATATTTCCCGAAACTCAAAGATGAAACAAGAGAAGGAAAGGGAAAGGCAAAAAGATAGAAACAATGACACTCATAGAAACAAGAGAAGGAAACAAGAGAAGGAAAGGGAAAGGGAAAGGCAAATAGATAGAAACAAGTGAACAGTCATACTGGAAGAAGGGTAGGTCAATTTCACTCTTTTAACTCTTACAATTACCATGAGACCTTACATAAAGACCATCACGGATACAAAAATGTAGAAACAATGACAGAAAGTAGACTGTTTAATTGCTATAATACCTGAAGAGTTTATTTCTTGCCCAATAGGAACGTCAAGAAAAGACCCCATCATAAAGGTATTGTCTGCACCAGCAAGCTTTGGTCTCGATCCATGGGGATCATCCTTTTCTTCCCAATGCATGTTAACTAGCTTGTCTACAGACCTAATCCTTACAGGAGGTAGCCTCTTCTCACCAATAAGTGGCAAATCAAAACTCTGGGTATTCTTTCCTTCCGCACAATCCTGAGATTTTGCTGAAAAGTAAGGCCCATATGCTTCATTTTGCTGCTCAATTCTCACTTCCCTAACATCACTAGTTTCCTCTTTCTTTTTCGTCTCTTTTAGAATACCATTATGACTGGATGACGCATCAACATCAGGAAAGGCGAAAACTGTCTTCACGTCCCTAAAACAAGTTATCTGATTGACTTCAGGCTTTGCTTCAACCTCAGATTTACCTTTAATCCTTCCAAAAGAGACCTTCAGCTCTTCCAACAAATCAGATTCAGTCCCAACGCCACAATCTCTCGTCTCCACCACCAGCGAACCACGGCGATGCTGCTTTGGCTCCTCGGACACTGAGAGGTCATCGAATTTCTCAACAAAACCCTTCTTAGTTTCGGAACAAGTCCCAACATTCCCAACTTTGACCTCCTTAACAATGAAGTCCTCGCGCACTTCTTCGTTTTCCTTGGGAAGAGGCTTCTGGAGGTAGCCATTCAAATCCGAGCAACTGCTTAGCTCACCGCGGAGCGCCGCCTCAGCCTTCGTGAACCGGTTCTTCCTCAAGAACTCCAGGACCAAGTCGACCGTGTCTCCCATACCTCCACCGCGAGATATCACCCCAGTGCTAGAAACCACCTGCAGAGATCAACTCAAGATGATTCCCTTCCTCGCTTCATGATCTCCTACCTTCTCAAACTACCTAAAAACGACATTCTTTCTTTCTTTTCTCAGTTTGCGGAAGCCCTAACCTCAAAAAAGAGCGGAAAGAAACCCTAGCTCTCTCGACACCGTATCCAGGTAAGAACCGACTTGGGAGGGGATCGGAAGACTTACCGATCAAAGGAAGAGATAGATCGAGTAGTTGCGGGAGGCAAATGGCGGCGGAGGAAGGCGGCATTACTGGCGGAGGAGGAAGAGGAGGAGGAGGAGGAGGAAGAGGAGGAGAGGGGTGGAGCGGCGACAGGAGGACGACATTTCCGGGGATGGGCTTCAGATTTCGGGCCAATAACATCAGTATCAGAATTATTTAGTCGGTATTTTTCCATATCACCACCTAAAGTTTAGTATTATTCTTAGAAATTTCCCCCGTTGACGTACTTACTTGTACAAATCTAGGCGCTTTGTGATAAAGTAGAAAAATGTAGGCGGTAATATGCAAAAATGCATATATAAGTATATGCAAAAAGATATGCTTGCTAATATTATACGCTAAGTAGTTTTATTTTGTTAATACGAATGTGAAAGGGGGATGTATGTTTTTCTGCAAATACTTGATAGACCTGGATTCCTTGCACCCATTTCAACACCCCTTTACTAGGGCGTGCTGACTAGGTATATGCACTAATATTGCTCATTAAACCATAAACTATCTCTATGGAAGACCAAAGAGGAGGATTTGATCAAGACTCGATGCGATTAATACAACATATGTGTTTTTATTATAGCTGTGTTAGTAGTTAGCTGCTCACCCGACCATTTGGTTCGAAACCTAAGGCGGACGACATGCTGAGCGAGACAGTGAGTAAAGAAATTGTTACACCTGCTCGTAAACCCAAGTTAAATCCAAGAGTGCCTAGTGAACAGATTTCTACAATCCAGCACTAAGTTGAGGATTACTTGGTCTAGATTAGTCTCCTGATCATTGAAGAGCTAACACTTGTTTCTTGAAGGAAGTTTGGAGAGCTCATTTAGACTTGCTAAAATAGCTCTAGCTTATTACTAATTAAGGGATCGAGATGGCTATGGGAGGTGCGTGGGAGTCGAGCGTGATGTAGATATCGATGCCTTCGCATAGTGAGCTCTGCCAAGCTGCATCAACCCTTTCGGAACAGTGGGATTCCATTTCTAGCTCAATGGACTTTGGAGAAGCCATTGTCAAATTCAAGGAGCTACTTAGGTGAGCCGAGTAATACGAACGAAGCCTATTAGCATTGTAGATTGCTTCTTGAAGAGTGATATCTTTGCCATTGAAACCCTTGTGACAACCAGCTTTCATTGTACACCACAACAAGTAGAAACATAAAGAATATTGTGTCACTCTAGATTTAGTACAAAATGCTAATCAATTTAGCATTTTTCTATCAGCCTATGAGGCAGCAATGAGTGTCTCAAAAGATAGCTATTTCAATATTAAATTGAGGGTTAAAAAATTTTAGGTAAATAAGATGATAAGGAACCTATTTTGATTCAAAATTTAAGTAAATAAGTATAAATTGCGGTACAAGGTAAAAGCCCAAAAGAAAGTGTATTAGGTTAGGCGAATGTATTTTGGCCCAAATATAGTATCAAAAATATGTCAAACCCATTTGGGCCTTATATTAGGCCGAGTCTAATACTCATTCAATCTCTAATCTAGAATTAATCAATTAAATGGGAGACTAAATCTTTTTCACATAAATGCTGAAGAAAAAAATTAATCTCACAAAGAAATTGACTTAGAACTATCTGTATTCAAAATTAAGAATTTTTCTTTTTTACAATTGCCCCCCCCCCCCAAGTAAGACATAATTCATTCATTTATTTATTCCAAGGGTTTTTTTATTCTTTTTTTAAAAAACTTGTAGGATACTTTCAACCACATTATAAAGAGATAATCTTATGTCACTAGATTTGTCATACGTTCTGCTGATAGATCTGGATGCTCTCTATAAGTACTTCTATAGAGCATAAAATATATTGAGTTTGATATGGACTACTTGTTTAATTATTATTATTTCTTTTCAAACACCCAAATGCTTGTGTTTGCATGCCAGAATTTCAAATGCATTTGTCTGATTGACTGCTAAATTGTTTTATCTTGTGTCTCCGTTTGAGAGCTGAGACATTATAGCAGAGATCACTTGCCATTATATTTTATCTTTGGAAGCATTTGGATGCAACATTTAGGAGTAAAGGTTCATGGAATACTTCAATATTTATGGAGGAATAGTTGATAAACAACATAAAATAGAGTTTAGTGCCTTAATCAATCTCCATCTCCTAAAGTTTACCCTCTCGATTATTTTATTTAATAGATTCAGATTAAATTGCAACTATTAGTCAATTGTTAACGAAACTAAAGATAGCCAAGATAGTTTGATCATTTAGTAATTTATTTATGTCAACAAATATTAGCACCGATAGTAATAGTGTGAGTTTACGTTACATGACTATAAAGTCAAATCGCAGGGGTAAAATTTAGAGGTATCATAATAAGGAATATATGAATCGTGCGTATGATAATCTTATCCCCAGAGAGTTGAAAATAGCATATAGTGCTTAATTAATATGGAAACTATAAGCAGCCTAACTTAATTAGAATTATATATAGGTAATTAAAAGGGATAGATCTAGCATGGAATAACCAATAGGGCATTTAAATAAGATGGACAGCATCAATGGGGACATTCTATTGACTATTATGATAATGATTGATGAGAGAGTGAATTAATTATTTCTTTGCTTAATTCATTGCTTGAAATCTTGGCTAATGCAATGAGTATTGAAGCATGCGCACAAAATTTGATTCATAAATCTTTTTCTCTTTCTCTTATTTTTTTTGTAAAATCTTCAAATATTTTAAAGATAAAACAAATTTTATTTGGATAACTTATTGATCCAAAAACTTAATATATTATTTAGTAATAGACTAATAATAATATATTATTTTTTTAATACGTATCTTAACATTACTCGTAGACAAATGAGAGATAAATAAAATGAACGACCCACTATATAGTAAATATTAGAAGTTAGAGAATGAAAGTAGATTAGCGAGCATTCTCTTTTCTAAATATATATCATACATTTTACTTTTATATTCTCATTTGAGTATGATCATAAAAGCAATCAAATGCACGCAATTAATGTGTTAGGTAGGACGGTTCGATAAACCCTTACTGAAATAGGAAATATAACAATTGAATTAGATCTTCAGGATGCCATATGGATTAATGGATACTCTTATTTTTCTCCAGATTGTGATGTTGATTGATGTTTGATGCTATGCAAATCAAGTCAAAAGTAGTGCAGCCATCTCCATAGTTGGTAGCTTGATGATAATGATAGATATAGATATCTTAAAGGTCAAAGTAATAAAATTGGATATTAAATAGTAGGAATTCAAAATCAAATTTGCCAAAAAATACTTGAGTAAAGATGAAGATTGATCACATTGCATGCCTGAAGTAACTTGATCCATTAAATTACCTCTGTTATTTTCTTTAGTTTAGTAATTACTCTGAACAAAGCATATATGGGCTGTATAAGGATAAGTTTTATATTTGGTTTTAAAAGAAATTGAATAAATTTTGAGTGCAAAGTATTATGGACAAATGCTGCAAGTTGGTTTGGTTCTTTGCATCCTTTAGTGATCCAAATGACTCTTTTTTCCACTAGGAAAGGTTGAATTTAATCCAGTCAAACACTTTACAGCACTTCTCTTTTATTAAAAATAAATTAAAGTTAGGTCTCTGTCATGAGTTAGATTTTTCCGGTGCATATCAAGATTAGCATTGGGTAAAACTATCGGGAGAGTTAATTTAGCTATCTAGTTTATGATTAACTTACGAGCAAATAATTATTAAAAAAATTTAATTTTTTAGCTTAGTAATTAAGTCATAATTGTCTATAATTGAGATCATGAATTTAGAATGTTGGCATTCCAGGTTGAGATATATGGAGCAATAAGAAATCCAAGGCTCATATTTGAAATGATTTACACTTGATCAATTAGATCAGACTCAAAATATATGCTCAAACTAAAAATAATCAATCTAAGCATTGTGCTTTGATTAATTCCCCTAATTACACTCCTAATTATGAGTGTGTGTGTATATAATTATAGTGATCATTTGTCATCCTAAAGTATGGATTTTTCTTTACTTACCATCCGATTTAGGCCCTAATTAAACACGAGCAGCACGTGAAAGAGGGCAATTTAACGTGGAACCTCACTACTAATAATTAATTATACATTAATTAGTCTAAATGTGTTCGCTAATCCAGTCCAGATTAATTACTAACAACTCAATAATTAATGGCTAATTCGAGCTTTGACTCCACGTAGAAAAAGACATTTGAAGTGAGGTCACGTTAATTATACAACTCGGTCGATGACAAATTAATTAGGGAAATTTTTAAATAACACCCTCTATTTTTTTAAATTAGAATTTTGTAATCCGAAACCTTGAGTTAATTAGACCTGATCTCTTTTTTTTCAAATAAAAATGTATAAAGATAATTTTTTAAATACTTAAATTATTTAAATTACCCTCCTGTGGGGTGATTAAATTTGGACCATGGTATTAATATTAATATTGAGAATATTTTAGTAATTTAATCACAGACCAAAGTTAACGATAGTGAGTGTTTTATGAAAATTAAAAAGGAAAAATGAGGATTAGACGATGTTAATAAAAATAATAAAAATATAATATGTTATTAAAAAACACCCCTATTAATTACTTTGCTGAAATATTTTGTCCTACATTGGTGGTGACATACCTAACAAGATAACATCAAAACAAAATTATTTCAATAAATTAACTCTCCACATCAAATGTGTGAATTTTGTGAGTTAATTAGCCAATTAGTCAACTAGCACATATAATTGATATTGGGTCAAAACAAAATAAGGATTCAAATTATTTTTACTGGATACCTCAGGAACTACTGCTTATATTTTAGGAGTTAATTAACTGATTAATAAAGCAAAAACATATAGAATATCTAATTTAGCTTTTGATAGATCTTATTAATTTATAGCTTTTCTTTAACTAAAAAATAATATTTTTGAGCAAATTATAATTTAAATCACAACTCTAGATTTTTCATCTAAAATTAATAGTGCTTTATTGGCACTACTTTTTCTAGCTATGAATAAATAGTAGAATTATTAAACTATTTTTATCGTGTATAAATAGACTATATTTTTATTTTGTGGGTGCCCAGATACTATTATCACTAATAATTATAATTTGGTCTGGATAAATTAAATCGAGCCAAATAAAATAATTTTCTCTAATTTTTTTTAACCTTCTAGACCTCCACACACGTGTCATGTATAAATTGAGTTTTTGACCCAAATAAATTTATTTTTTAATTTATGTATCAAAATATATCACTCTTAAACTTAATTACCAACACAAGTTTATTTTACTAGAACACTCAGCAGTTAAGCGCTTTTATAAGTAAAGAGCTCATAGACTAAAGGATATGAATTATTATAAAAATATTGATAAATTTAGTATTTTACTTTAAAGAATATTGATCTTATAAGCATTATATTTAGACTATAGTAAAGTATACCTAATTTAGTATTTAAGTTTAAAGATAATATATTTTAATAAATAAATTAAAAAAAATAAAGATAATATATTTTAATAAATATATTTCAACAACTCGTATAAAATTAAGCCAATTACAGGATGTAAATTGTAACCATTGAGGTTACGTGGCATAACAAGAGTAGTTCCTTGTATGAATACTTTTTTGAGGACCTAATTCCAATAATTGCCCCCTTTAGCACTAGTCCACATCACCGCATGCATACAAAATTGGAGAAAAGTTTATTTAGTGAATAAAAAAATAATGTTCCAAAGTAATCCCCTTTTCCTCGTGCTATCCACCCAAGCCAGCATCTGGGTCTCGTCGTTTGGGCCCCAAATTTGGGCTACTTCATTAATTCCAGGGAGTTTGACTAAAGTAGAGGGCCAATCCAACTTTGCTTAGTATTTTATCCGGCTCTCAGCCATTATAATTATAGGTTTTATGTTTTTTTGAAAGAAAGTCCTTAGATAGATCATACCATTCAATTCAGGCAACTGATTGATTATAAGGCGATACAAAGGAAGACAGAGAAAATAGGAGAAAAGCTCTAAGGATAAGTTTCACACTTGGTTGTATTATAGACTGAATAACAATTAAAACAGATATTTACTCGAGCACAATAATACAGAGGAGATAGAGCAGATGATTTAGAAGCAAGCCTCCTGCTTGTTTAGTGACTTCAACAACAAATCACTTGGAAAACCTTATTTGAGTAACATAACCTTCTCTATATCATCTTCAGCTATTGAGCTCCTGAGAAACTAGAATGAAAACCTAGAGCAAAGAAAAATAAAGGAAATACAAACACGGAGCGGAGGAGGGCATCCAATCTGCTTAATACATTCTCGATACAACCTTTCAGGACAGTTAATCTCAGAAAAGAAAATAACCCCAATGCAGCAAAATCATGACAGATCTTAGCTACTAGGGGAGCTGGAAATGAAGCGGTAGAGCTAGGGGTGGCTCAATGTAACTGGAAGCGATGCGACAAACAGAGCTGAAAGCGGACTAGCCGTAGTAAGGCATGGAGCAAGGTGTGCACAAGCAAAACCAAGCCAACAGCTGTTGCCAGTGGGGAGAGGCTAGGATTTAGTTAGATCCACAAAGTTCGATTTCAACAACGACGATGCAAACAACTAATGAGAGAGTTGGGATAGAATGGACGGCAACAACTCAGATGAGGGAGGGGATGTCAGGCTAGTGGTAATGGGGCGAAAAAGGATAAGGTGGCTAGGTGAGAGAAAAAATAGGAAGAAGAGGAGAGAAAGAGAGGAGAGGCATTAGCAACCCACTAGGGGGAAAGAGTCGTTATCCCTCCACCTAGCACTTGGCTAGATGGAGGGGGAGGAGATACATCGTTGGTGGCGGTGGAGAAGCTCTCTTAGTGAGAGAAGAAACCCACAAAGAAGAAAAAGGCTGTTGAAGGTGGGGGAGGAGAGGAGAAAAAGGCCATCAGAGGCAACGAGGACTTGATGAGGGAAGAGGAAAACACCAAACCCTAGCATTATAGTTATCCACATAAGTAATGTATATAAGATGGTATTTGCATTTGATATATGAGAAAGAAAGAGAAATACAATAAGAGCCACAAGGGCAAATTCCGCACCTAATTGTATTATAGATCAAACAACAATAACAACAAAGTATCGAGAACAAGTATTCAAGCACAATAAAACGAGAAGAGAGAGTTAACGCTTATCCTTGAAAGTTTGAGCTCTCAACAAAGGAGCAAGTCTAGATAGGAATACACATATTTTAGTGACGTAATCTAGTGAATATAATGAAACCACATGGAGACTCTCATTTGAGCAGATTTGTGAATCTAAGAATAGAACTTAAAACAAAAAATAAAAGAAAAAGGAAAACAGTGGGAATGGAGAAGGAGCGAGAGGTTTGCATATCAAGGCATGATAGATCCTTGCAACTTAGGTGGAGCTAGGTGTGAGGCAAGAAGGAGATTAATTAGACTCGGACATTAAAGATTGTCACGAACGGGATAGAGACCAAGGTAGACAAGACCCATGCCACTCAGCTTAGATGGCAGTAATGCATAAGGCCAATGGGGGGTCACAAGGCAAGTTCCATGTCACTCGGTGGAGACAATGATGACGTGGAAAGTTGAAGAGGGAATTGAGGTGAGATGCCCAATGACAACACAAGAATGAGAGAGAAGATGCTAAGCGATAGTAACAGGAGAGAAAGATAAACCATAGAGAGAGAAGAAAAAAAAAGAAAAGAGAGGAAGATGGAAGAGATGATAGAGGAAGAAAATACACTAAGGAGGAGGCTAGATGGAGAGAAGAGGAGACAACCGGAGGTGGCGAAAAAAACTCTTAGAGAGGGGAAGAAAATATGAATCCTAGTAGAGCACTCTACTAGGGCCGATGAAAAAAGTATGAAATTTTCTCTTCCGTCTGGATTTAGTAAAATTGGATATCCTTTTGTAGTTGGTTATTTCTTTAAGAAAAAGTTGAGAAATTTCATTTATTCCGAATAGTTGCTTACATGCCTATTACAAAGAAAAACGCTGAGTAAAGAACAACAACACCATAAGGAAAATCATTGATTTAAGTTCAAAAGGCACACAAAAGTGAAGCAAAAAAAAAAAAAAAAAAAAAAAAAAGCCTAAGCCACTGGTAGCTCCATAATGACGCTGCAGATTCGAGCTATCCATGAAGTTTACCTACATAAAATAAAAACAATAAAAAAAGTAAGTAGCATAAAAAGGAGGTGCTCTAGATTTGACTCCTTTATTAGCGTAGATCTGGAATCTTCTCCTAATGCTCTGCATAGCAAAAGGGGTGGGGGTGTGCCATCAGTGGAGAGGCGGCATTAGCCACAGCTAATACGAAAGACAGACAAAGAGCTAAAAGAGAAGATAAAAAGAAGGAGGAGGAAATTATGGTGAGAAGGAGGAATAAGATAAAGGAAAATCCACCTTTCTCATCCAAGCCAAAAAAAAATGTCGAGGAGAGAGAAGAAGGAGAAGATTTTGGTCGTTTATAATTGGGTTGATTACAGAGTATAGACTATAAATTTGTACTAATGAACAAATTTACCTTTTTCTTATATCAATTCGAAAAGTTGGAAACGAACTTTTTTTTGCCAAGAGGAATCTTTCCGCTAGAACTAAGACATAAGCCATCCAATCAAAAGTAAAGGAAAGGTGAAAAGTAGTAATGGAAAGATCTTGCCGATGGAAGTATGCCATCGTTGAATCAACGATGAAAATAATAATAATAATAATTTGTACACGGAATCGTGGATATTCAATTGGTGTAAGATAAAAAGATGAGGACAAAAGCAAAACTCAAAAATAATATTTCCCTGCTACGCTCAATGAGGTCGTGGACGGTCAGTAGTGAAGCTTCATTTATGATATATATATTTTTAATTATGTAAGAGCTTAAAGGTTAGATATGAATTTAACAAAAAAATAAATTTTTTATTGATATAAAAATAATCATTTGAGTTGAAGTCGATCTTATGCTAGTTTACTTTTAAGCTGAATCGTTAAGTTACTAAACCGAAGTGAACCGAGCCGCTAAGCTAAGCTAACTACTTATATCTTACTAACAATTTGCCAATAATTATTTGTATTAGAGACCTGTTTTAGTCTAGGGAAGAATATTTATCAACTCTGTAAAATATATAAAATATATTTTTTTTAAAAATAAATAAATACTTTTGTTTTCGTTAAAAAACAAGTGAAGGATCGCCTGCATACACCAGTGCAGGAATCTGCTCATCGGTTACTTGGCTCTTCATGATTGGCTGTCACAAGATCCGATAGGTAAAAAAAGTTCACTGTTTCAGTAGCCGCTCAACGGATGCCACGTATTCCTTTGTGGGGGTAGATAAAGATGTGATAGATGGCAGTATTTATAAGGACTACAACCAGCTGGTTCAACCGCCTCTGTCTGCTCCCCTCCTCCGTCTCTCTCATTGCCCGGCGTACGCTATTTCGACACCTCCTCCCTCGCTGTTGTGCGCACGTACGGGGGATCCTCGACCTCCTTCATCCGTCGCTGCTCGGGCTCCGTCAACAAGCGGCAGCGGCAGGGATGGCGGCGGTGACGGATGCATCGCTCCCTGACAGCGGTATTATCGTGAATGAGACCGAGACGAAGCCGGAGGACGCGGTGATCTTCTTTGGGATCTCGCTGGTGCTCGGCATCGCCTCGCGCCAACTCCTCCGCGGCACGCGCGTCCCCTACACCGTCGCGCTGCTCGTCATCGGCGTGGCCCTCGGGTCCCTAGGTTTGTTTCCCCCCCCCGAACCCCGCATTCCGAATTCTTAGTTCAGGTTACCGAATCCGGTGATCTCGTTGATTGTTTAATGGACAAGTGACGAGTGGGTCTCGATCTTTGTGGGAGACATCCGATTGTGCCGTATCTTGATTCAGATCCTCTTTCTTGCTCCTGTTTTTTGGTCGCCTGATTTAGTGTCTCTAGCTTCTAATTCTGGTGGGCCATGCACACCTTTTTAGTAATAGTTCGTAAAAGTAATAAGGTATTGAAGAGCATGATGTGGAACATCACAAGCTCGTGTTTTCTTGCCAATAATTAGATGATTTACTTTCTTTCCTTTTCTGAAAATTATGAACTTGAGGTGTCAGGAGGTAGTATTATATGGATCAGTGGTATGAACAAATTTGCTTTTTTGTTGCTTTTTCTCTAACTTTGTTTCTTTTGATATCTGGGAAATTGTGTTTCCACATCACTTTGTGTTTCCACATCACTTCTTTAGAACTATTCGGTTTTCCGCAGCACTTCTTTAGAACTATTCGGTTATGTCTCCTTCTTCTGTACAAATTAAATGAGATTCAAATTAAACATTTTATTTCAAACTTAATTAGTTCATCATTCAGAAATTCCCTTTTTTTTCTCATTACAACAGGGTACTACTTTTTGTTCATTATTACTTACATCCTCGAAATTTACAATTCAATTTTTTGTTTTCTCTAAATGATTTCTGAACTTAAACAATCTGTACCAAGTTCAGAGTATGGGACAAAAGGCGGATTAGGCAGAATGGGAGCTGGCATTCGTCTTTGTAAGTCATGCAGATTTAGCGACTGAACAGCCTGTTGTCAGCTTTTATAATTGTTTTTTTTAATTTTTATGAATTAAATGAACTAATTGGTTGTGCTATTCTGCAGGGGCAAACATAAACCCTGATCTTCTTTTAGCTGTTTTTCTTCCGGCTCTTCTTTTTGAGAGCTCTTTTTCCATGGAAGTGCACCAAATAAAGGTATATTAACCTTATTCAGAAATGAAGCTTCAAATATCTCCTCCGTCTTAAGGTATCATCTAACCACTGGGCACTGTTATTGTATGCATTTAAAGGTTGAATTCATAAAGGAAGATGGGGAACTTTTAGGTCTATTTTGCTAGTAAGTATTAAATTTGTGTTTCTGTTAAGAAAAATATCAAACAGAACAAAACCCTTTTTGAAATTGCTTGATCCTTGAATTTATGGGCTAGAAAATGTTAATTCAAAAGGTCATCTCTTTGCTTTACTATCAGTATTCATAATAATTTCCTATGGTTGAGAATTTGCGATATATCTTACTTGATATTCTACTGAGATGATGGAATGTTAAATAACTTAAATTAATGCCCTTATATTTGAATCTTAAGTATCTGAGGCTACAAGATCGAGGAGTCTTTGTTGGAAGTGACTTGTTTTGTTGAAGTACTTTGTATATTTCTTTGACCATACATATGTACCTAGTACCTACATAAGTAAAGTAGTTTTACTGTTACTAGAGATGACAAGAATGGACTTTTGTCTATGTAGAGATGCTTCGCACAAATGCTGTTACTTGCTGGACCTGGTGTGCTAATATCGACATTTTGCCTTGGAACTTTATTAAAGGTATGTATTTAAAGCTGAATATTTAAAGAGGCTGCAGATTTGTAGAGATAATTGAGTTATGCATTATAGGTCACTTTTCCCTATAATTGGGATTGGAAAACATCACTGTTGCTTGGAGGGCTACTTAGTGCTACTGATCCTGTTGCTGTTGTGGCATTGTTAAAAGAGCTTGGAGCAAGTAAAAAGCTGAGTACAATTATTGAGGGGGAGTCATTAATGAATGATGGGTATGTTGTAGTTTACCTCTAATCATTCGTGACATTTTTTATAACAAGGCTTTATTGTACACCTTCCTAGCAAATAAATTAAATAGGAAGCTGGGTGACTTGGCAATTTAGAAGAAATCAGAACTTGGAAAAATATGAAACTTGTAAGAAAGAAACCAAGCAAGGTGTTAAGCTAGATTTAAGACATGATAATGTCTATTCCAAGTTGAGTATAGTGAATGAAATGATAGATATAAACTTGCTAAGATATATGATAATGTCTATTCTTTTCTCCTTCATTCCATCTGTTAATTAATTCTAGCAGTTCTACTGGTCTTTCAAATGCAATGAGATTTTCATCTCCGATCCAATTAGGGCTTGGTTAGAAATTAATAGTAAAGAGGGGGAAATTAGTTAATTACTATTAAATAGGGAAAATAGAAATACTTTATGCTATCTTACAGAGTTTGATTGTGTAGATACTTGATAATTTCAGTAGTTGATACTTGATTGATGCATACCTGAGCATTTGCTACTTCTAGATTTCGGGAATATGTTTGACTGCCTTCTCTTCCTTGCAATGAAAAAAACATCTTCGTCAGCCACATGATAATTTTTAAATTAGGTGGATTTCATAGTTGCAAACTCATATCTGTGGTTGACTTAAACAGCACACAGGATTGATTGTATTAAGATATGGTCACTACATCTGATTTATGAGTTATTTACTTTTATAATACTGATGTGCCTCTTTTTTTATTTTTTTTATTTATAAATAATCTACAAACACCAAGTAATTTTCGCTCAGGACATAAGAGAAAGCTTTCATTTTTCATATTCCTCATTTTAAGCTAAATTTCCTGCTTTTTACAGGACTGCTATTGTTGTCTATCAGTTGTTTTATAAAATGGTACTTGGTCGGAAATTCAATGTGGGAGAGATAATAGAGTTTATATCAGAAGTTTCACTTGGAGCGTATGTATCGATATCTTTTCTGTAAACGTGGGCCACCCTGATGAAGTGCTGCTAATGAGTACTTTTTGTGACCAGTGTAGGTGCGGGTCTAGCCTTTGGACTAGCATCAGTATTATGGTTGGGCTTTATATTCAATGACACAGTTATAGAGATTACACTTACTCTTGCTGTCAGCTACATCGCATTCTTCACTGTAAGATAAAAATTATCATGATGCTGCTACATTTTGCTTTACTATATAAGAAAACATTGTTCACTAGTACTCAGCGACATTTAATAGTGAATTTTAAAGATGTTCTCTCATGATCTTCATTATTTTAGTTTTCCGTAATGTATAAATGAGCATATATAGAGAGAGAGAGAGAGACTTATAAAAGATATTTGTACTTCTATGAAATTTTCTTTTTTAGATTTAGTTAGGAACTATGCATGACTGTATCTGAAAGTTGTGATTTAAGCTTGAGTACAAATACTATTTGTTTTTCAAACTGAAAATTCACATATCTTAGGATACATGTTTTTTATAGCCTTTTTCCTGGAAATTACCTGTTAATGAAAATATGTAGCTGCTTCCTGTTGGTTCCTTGTTTATTTCGACAATTGTGTACATAAAATTGTCATCTAATATTGAGTTTCTTCTGGATCTCATATTCACAAACTTCCTCACCTCCATCTTTTTCATGCCAGGCACAAAATGTAGCAGATATTTCTGGCGTGCTGACTGTTATGACTTTAGGAATGTAAGTAACACTGACCTTACAACTAGTTTGCATATTCTTAAATCTTATTATACATTTGCATAAATTTGTATTGCATGGACAGATTCTATGCAGCTGCAGCAAGAACAGCTTTTAAGGGTGATAGCCAACAAAGTTTACATCATTTTTGGTAAGTTTCTTATTGTGACAAAGCACAACTGCCTTTAAGGGGAGTAGTTTCAATCTTGTTTTGTAGAAAAAAGCATACACTGTAACTTCTGTCCTGCACATCTTTGCGCCCACGCACACTATATGGTCAGTAATAAGGGATTGATTCATGGTCATATCAACAGTTCCCCATGAAAACTGGGCAATTACCTTGTTACTTTCCACCAAGGAGCCTGTATGTTATTACGTTTAGTTGGAATATTGGATGGTTGTTATTCATTAACTTCATTAAAGTCTAATAACCATTATGTTTTGTTCAAGTTGTGTCCTCTTATTGTCCTTGTTCAATTTACTTCCATCAAGTTTAACCAGATGCCTGTTAGATACTTCTTCATTGCTTTATTCAATGTATGTGAAGGTTATCTGACAAATTCCGTGTTGTTAGTGTGACATCATTCTATCACTGCAATCCTGCACTGCTGGTCAGTTAAGATCCCATTTGTAGGATTGTATTTCACCTTTAAGCTTCTTGCCTGAGAAGGCGATAATTTTTAGGGGACACCACACCCTTGAGAAATGAGAGGATTTGGGGCATTTTGAGGGTTTCACGGGTTTGGCAACTTGTCAACTTGATGATCCACAGAAAAGAGGCTACTCATCATTGGTTCCTGGTCTCCACCGTCTATCACTGCATTGGACAGAAACTCTTGACGCAAGAGGAAGAGTGCTATTTTTTTAGAGTTTCTAGATTGAGAAGGACAATCGGGTGCAAGTTGTCTCTCCAATCTTCTTCAAAACCTCTTGCTCTGCCATCTTCCTCTCTCACATGCCCTCCCTTTCATTGTCATATTCCTCTCCCTCCCTATTCTTGGAAGCAGTGGACATACCTGCATCTCTGTCTCCCTCTCTCCATCTGCTTATCCCTTTCTCTCCCCTCTCTTGTCATGTGGACAGCAGTACTCTGCTCTATGCCGATAAGATGTTGGTAATTGTGCCTGTGACAGTAATTTGAACCTTGCCTGTAGAATCACTGTTTGCGGTAGAGAACTTACATTTGCTATTTGTCGTATCATGTAATGTGGAAGCAATGCATTCGTTGCAGCAAGTTGGTCTTGTAGCAAAATCCAAATCGTATCTTTGTATCATTCTTCTGTCCTTATTAATGCCACCATGTACTAGTTTATAACCCCCACTTTCTTCTCCTATATGACTATCCAAATCTGCACCTATATGAAATTTGTGTTACATTTTATGGTTGGGTTATCCAGTTTGAGGTGTTCAGAGGCTCGCCACTCTATATAATTAATCATTAATCCTTGTGTTTTTCCATTTTCACAATAGAGACCAGTGTTTTGCAACATTTTACTTGCTCCGTGTGGTTTACTACTTCAAACTCATAGGGAGTATTTCAAAAGCTTATTAACCACAAAGACTTGTATTGTATCTTACTATACCAGAGGGATCCCTATGATAAATATAAAACCACAATGAGCAATTCTATAAAGTTGCAGAGTAGTTAGATTTCTGTTATTAAAAGGAAACCACAACGAATAATTCTAAAAAGTTGCACATGGTACATACTGATTTAGTAATTTCCCTAATATGTGTGTGTGGATCAACTATTCTAAAAACTTAAGTTGTTAAAAAATAATAATTTTTATGTTTTATATTTTTAACTTATCATTTTCGAGCTAGAATATTTTGATAGGCCGAAGAAGTAAGGGTGTAAATAAGCCGAGCCTGAGCGAGCTGGCTCTAGTTCAGGTTTGCCTCGAAATTAATTTCAAGGCTACTAGCTCGACTCAAGCTCAGCTCAACTCAAGCTGAGTCAGATCAAGTCTGAGCTAAGCTCGAGCCTGAATTGAGCTTATTATCGAACCCTATTTAAACCAAGTCGGATCAAACCGTATCGAGCTGGAGGTGGTAGCTTGCCGAATGAGGAGAGGAGGCGGCGACGGCTTGTCAAAGGAGGTGGAGGCCGGAGGAGTAGGAGGAGGTTGATGGAAGAGGAAGATGATTTCTAATAGACATGATGGATGTTTGGAGGATGGATGCTTGGTATGAATATTCATGCGGTGCTTGAGTGGACTACACATTCTATGTGTGCGATGGGCATCCATGTAAATGTTGTGATGGGATGCATGAGGCCCACCCATATGCATGTCACGTTCATGGTGAAGCCATATATCTAGGCGAGTACATAATGATGATGAGTCGCATTGATACTGGTCTAGAGCATGATGTGATGGAGATCAAACTCCTGGATCTTAGTGCACCTCATCATCCTTCATCAAAGCTATTAATAATACAAATATTTACTTGTATAAGAAAAAAGACATGAATCTGCAAGAACTATGTATATAAATTATAGAGTATTCCCAAAAAGGAATTAATAGCATAGCCCATATGCAAAGGTGTAAATAAGCCTATTGAGCCGAGCCTGAGCGAGCCGTCTCTGGCTCAAGCTCGACTCGAAATTTAAATTGAGCCGCTCATTTATTTTGACACCCCTACCAAGAAGTGGATTTGATTTAAATTGTTGGAGGTTTTATATTTTAAATGATAGGTGGGTTTGGCAAAAATTGGACTTAGGACTTCTACTCTGATATCATTATAACTTATCGGCTACTCTAAAAACTTATCGGCTACTCTAAAAGCTTAAGCTTTTAGAGAATGATAACTTTATATTTTTATATTCTAACAATATGTAGATATATAGTATTATGATACTAGCATACTTATATAAAATTGTTATGTCTTGTCATTTAAGGCATTATAACTATTAATAACATATTTTGTATGTTAAAATTGTTATATCTTGTGGTTAATTTTCATGTCTATATTCTTGGTTTCAAGGATTATAGTGCCGAAGGCACGTGTCATGCCCACCCCTGATCGATGAGGCCACGCCTTTGACATACCCCTGCGTGCTATTGACACGACATATAGGGATGCGTCACTGGCGTGCCCTTAATACACCTTTTATATATTTCTTTTAGCATATTTAAAGATATTTTTGGTTTGAATATATGTGTTAAAGCCTACGTTGGAGCCTTTTATTCTTTGAATATTTTTTAAATGACCTATCTAATTAAACATGAGCAATAGTCAAGTAGAAACATTATTCAACATATAATTTGATGAATATATTCATTAATTGATAATAGTTTAATAATTAAAACTAATACATAGTTGTATATTAAATAATAGGGAGAATAAAAAAGTTCACTTGCCAACACAAAATTAACATGAGAATGTTGCATCAGGTACTATTCATAATCTTTCAAACTTATTCATTAATAGTATTGCTCGTTGTAATATCTCATATAATTTATATATATATATATATGAATTTTATAATTTTGGTATAACATGATATAGATATTGAATATGCACGGAAACGATCGACATCGGCACAAACACACCGTAGGAATATGCAAGTTGTGAATATAGAGGATAATAATGATCTTGTGCTTCTAGTGGGTGTGACTGATATGATAGTTATGTTGATCTCTAGTTGACATAGCATGCTCTTTCATGCTACTGGCACATATTGGCATGCCTTTGACATAACTCCAGTAATTTATAAGATATTTAGAGATGCTTTTGGTGTCTTTTGATGCGATCCGGGTCAGATCGGATCACATCATAAGGATATTGGGCTACTGGTACATATTGGCATGCCTTTGATATAACTCTAGTAATTTTTAAGGTATTTAGAGATGCTTTTGGTGTCTTTTGATGCAATCCGGGTCAGATCGGATCACATCATAAGGATATTGGGCTACTGACACATATTGGCATGCCTTTGATATAACTCTAGTAATTTTTAAGGTATTTAGAAATGCTTTTGGTGTCTTTTGATGCAATCCGGGTCAGATCGGATCACATCATAAGGACATTAGACTTGATGGATCGAGCCTATTTATCTTTTAATTGATTCATGCTTATGTAAGCCCTTAAGACAAGTCTAGTTAAGTCATATAAGCTACTAAAATAAGTTCAATTAAGTCATGTAAGCCTTTAAAATAAGTTTAATTAAGTCATGTAAGCCTTTAAAATAAGTTCAATTAAGTCATGTAAGCCTTTAAGACAAGTATTAGTTCGAGTCATATAAACCTTTAGGGCTAAGTCCGAGTATGACTCATTGTTCTGGGCTTTAATCATCCAAGTATACGAGCATTAAGAATTAATTGAGTTTAGTTATTTTTTATTATTGCATTTACTATTTTTATCGTAGCCGTTAGATCATTTTTATCTTTATAGGAATAGATCGTGATCGTAGAGTCTTTCCAAGCATCCAAACCCTAGCCACCACCTTCCTCCAGCCACCTACTATACGGCCGTCCACTATCCACCGACGATCGCCACAACGTCAGATATTTACGATTTTGCCCCGTTCTGACTTTGTTTCACTATGTTAATTATATCTTTTCATTCAGACATCTAATTGATGTGAAACCAGAGCCATTAGAACTCTATTTTGTGAGGCTACCACCATTTAAATTTTTATAATTTTCTTACGTCTGGATTGATCCAGATCTGGTCCGTAATATCTTCGACCACAATTTTTAGTTTTTAGTTTGGATTTATGTATTAAAGCATAGAGTCTTTTATCCTTGGATAACATTATAAATAATATATTTATTAATCAAGTAGTAACATGATTTAACACATAATATGATTGACTTCATTCATTAATTGAATATAGTTTAATAATTAAAACCAAAATTTAGTTGAACATTGTTAATCTAACATGATTCTATATCAATTTTGACTGAATTTGAAATTAATTTCGGATTTTTTGAAATTTATACATATTTTGGGGGCAATCTAATTATATGCTAAAATTTAGTTATAAATTATATAATTTGGGTTTAATTAAACTTATATGGAGTTCTAACATTTTCCGCTACTAATTTTGACTCAATTTAAAAGAATTTAACATATTAATTTTAGATTTTTTTTCACTTTGAGGAGAATTTCGTGGGAAAACAAAATTTCATAGATATAGCACCAAAATGGTAGGTTTTTGTAGAAAGACTACTACAAATATTAGGTATAGCAAAATTGAGTTAGATTTATTATTTGTACATCCCAAACTAGTTTCTAAAGTGCAAAAAAAATAAAATAAAAATGAAAATAAAAAATTCTTGCTAATCAGCATGGGTCGACATGCCTTGGCACGGCCTATGCCGAGTACCGTGCCTTCATCGGCACAACCAACCTTGCTTGTTTCCCTATATATGTCCATCTAACCAAGAAGTGTTACATTTTAAATTATTCTTTTGATAGAATAAATGGATTATAGATGTCAGGAGATATTGTAATATCAAGTGGACAAGTTGTGTATAAAATTTTATTTCAGTACATTGAAATAAGATATGGTCAAGATCCCACTGGTAGATATATTTGTGGTGGATTTTCTTTCTACATTGTGCATGTAAGATAAAATAAAATACACTGATATGAAATGATATATTTGAACTAAATTAGATGCAACAAACATTTCTTTATTGTGAAAATCAACTTCTGGAAACATGTTTCATCTTTTCCTTCTGTTTTCAGGGAAATGGTGGCCTACATTGCCAACACACTTATTTTTATTCTAAGGTACTTGCCAAGTTTTTTGGCCTCTCATAATAAAGTCATTGAAAAAATAATGCTTGGTGTCCATGCTTGGGTGCTCTTATTTCCTGTTCCATTTATGTACATATCTATATTCTGTTGTTCCAACTAGAGGTCTTGTACAATTTTTAGTAATGTCTGTTATGATATATGAGCTTAATCTTATTATCAAGTGGAAAGATTGGAGACAATTCTCGTTTGATACTTTCAAAATTTTATTTTAAGGATCCTTTAAAAGTTAGAAAAAAAATTTGTAAGCAGAAAACTGTATCAATGAAAAAATAAAATGGAATTCCTGAAACCTTTATGAATGACAGGTGAAGTTACAAGAAGCCAGAAACAACCATTTTTTTTTTTCAGCTCACAGGTTCTCACTTTAGATTTCCTCATTCCTTTCATCAACAATGAAGATTTATTTCTTGGTTCTGGGATTTTCCACCATTACTTGCAGGGAAAGACCCAGCATTTGACGATTTTCCCTTTCTTCATGTTTTCTCAAAACAAGTTCCACGAGATAAACTAGATTCCCAGCCATACTTCTAGCAGAAAAGCACAAAACCACTTGCATGTATCATGGATGAACAGCTGTTATCATGTGCCTCTCAATTTCACAATAATTTCTATTAAATTTATGAGCCAAAAAGTCGAGAGAATAGAAGAATTCCTGGTTCAATATTTTATCTAGCTGATTGCATGGAGTTTCATAGTTTACAGGGAGTTTATGTTAGGTGAATTAAGGAAGTCCACTGCATTGATGTTCAGTATTTCCAGAATACAAGTTACTTGTCATAAAACAGATGCCCATCAACCAGGACTTCCCATGTCAAGATTATTACCAAACCAGTTGGGAGAAACTATACGTAATTTGCATGCCTATCTGGTGTTATATTAAGTGGAAATGTCAGTCAGACACAGTAACATGGATTGTTCGTAGCTGTAAAGGAATTCAGTACTTGAAGACAACAGCTAGTGTAGATAGATGAAGTTGTTTTTCTTTATTTATCAAGTAAATGCGTCTTCTTGATGCTAAAATAAATAGAATTGATAAAATGAGGATAACTTTCAACTTTTCAAGTTTCCGGTGATCGAGTACATGCTGGAAAATTGAAGAGGCACTAATATATGCATGCTCTTGTGTTGTATCTGATTAAATCTCGAGCAATTTCTTTCTCTTTGTTAGTCTAAATTGTAGTCTTTTATTTTAGGATTGCTCTTAATTTACCTGGCTTAGAGTCTCCTATGATTAGGAAGCTTGACCTAGAAATGCTCTTCCTGGGGAACTCAGAAATTCTCCTAACAAGAAGAAACCTCATTAGGTTTTTAGCTTTATATCGTTACAAATGCTTGTGCATGACTGCATGTTTATTATCACCTTTTTACTACCAAGCTTTCTTTTGTCCTTTCTGTGTCCATGTTTTCATATAATTTTCACTAAATTTAATAAGAATGCCCTTAATAGTTAATAGTTACCATCTGACATTGAGGTTGAGATACTGAAAATATAATTGTTCATAGTAGAAAACCATCATTATAGGTAGTTAGCGAGTTCTTTTAATTTTTTCACCTACAAACATGCATATATTATTTGACTAAATATTTATATAAGGACCTTATGTGCTAACTGGTTTCAGATAGTTTTAAACAACAATGACAAGGTTACTTAAAGAGTCTTGTTTACATTGTTAAATAACTATGTAGTGCTCCTTTAACTTCCATTTTTTTTTTTGCTAGTGGGGTGGTCATTGCTGAAGGTGTACTGCGCAATGAAGATCACTTTGAGAAACATGGTATCCTTTTGCATCCTATAGGTCCCATATTGATTCTACAATGATTGCAGTCTTGCAGATCTAATACCTCCATTTTGTTTTTAACTTATGTGAAACTATGATTTACTATATCTTTCCCTCACCACAAAGGCACCAACATAGGTGATTTTGTGAAAATGAACTTGTTCTATAATATTGGGAAAACAGTATCTCAAATTGCTTATGTTCTTTTCAGTAATGGTATGCAAAGTTACAAACAGCAAAGTGACTGTTATTTTATGTTATTGCTCAGCTTAATCAATTTTCTGTCCATTTTTATACCTTTATAACATATTCCTTCTAATATTTAGCTAGGGCGATTTGCATGAAAAAGTCCCTTAATTATGGTATTGATAGTGTCGGACTCTTTAGTTCTGAAATGACAAATTTGGACTCTTTAACTCATTTAACCCTTATTGAAAGCATACATTTAGTTGCATACCTTAGCAAATTAAAAACATACATTCATATTCTTTGTGTATAATTTATATAGATAATATATGCCATTTTTTTACTAGATTTGGATGTACACCTAAGTAAAATTAAAAATGTACTTTTTGTATAGTTTTTACCAGTAGTTTTAGCCTTTTAGGACACAGCAATTTTTTTTGTTAGGGCTAAATGAATGAAAGAGGTTCTTACTTACTATTCTAAAACTAAAGAGCCCAAAATTACCAATACCATAATTAATGAGCTTTTTCATGCAAATTGCCCGTTTAGTTGGTCAGACTTACCTTTGGGGCTTGATATGATGACTGAGATGCTTTCTCCGGGATAAGGGCATCTTCTTGTCAGATCAGTAATGTGTCATTCTTCTCACTGACTATAAATATTTGGAATTAGTTTGCAACTCAAGAAAGCTAGATCATCACTAGTTGAGCAATCAATTTTGTTCAGATTGCATCGCCATTATCACTTCCTGCTTTCTCTTTTTTGGGTTATTCCAACTTTCAAAGAACATTGTCCTAGGACCACTAAAGGATGACCTACAGGACCTGGGCAAGCCTTCAAGTGAAGAAAGTTGTAGCTACTTTCTTTTTTGGAAAGGCTGTTTTATCACTATTCATTTGAAGGATAGAACAACTTCCTTGACTTCTAAAGCATCTACAGGAGGAGAAACTAATTCTGTTTCTGAAGTAGAGGCCTAGAGAGTTCCTAAGGAAATTTGGGAACTAATTCTCAATGTGTTTTAGGTGCTGAGAGGATTTTGTTGTTGATCCTAACAAGTCAAAATTGCAAATTTGCAATGAACATGACAATGCAACAAAAATCATGTGTAGTAATTAATTGCCAATGCAATCAGTTCTGCATGAAACAATATGCAGCAGATTAACAGGACCTAAGAATATCCAGGAAGAATATAAAATGGGAAGTGGAGATGCAGAGAAAATTAAATTGTTAATGTCAAGGGGAAGAGAATAAAGCAATGATGGCACGTGCCAACCCATGTCAACTGTGCTGGTCTGCTTGGATGTGTGCCAAATCAGCACGGCCTTATGCTGCGGATATTTTTTTTTATATTTTAAAAACTAATTTGCAGTGTTAGCTTGGTGTTGTTTGCGAAGCATGGGCTGTAGGAAAATAGGAACCATGGATTTTGATGTTAGTAGCCAATTGCCCATTGGGCGGGACTCTGGTAACTCGATGATCCACCCCAAAGCTCACATGATAGAGCTATTATTTGTAAGCGTCTTTTTATATAAATATAATATTTTGATGCTAGATTTATGACAAATACTCTTTCAAATGTAGGAATCAAAGAAAATTTTAGATTTCTCTCAAAGTTGAAATAAAAAATGAAATTAGTATGCCCAATAGGCTGATTTTTCTGGAGGCTGAAAATATAGTAGCCCAATAGGCTCATATGGGACTGAATTGAACAATGGGTTGTGAACAAGCAGTGGGGAGCCAAGATTTTGGTCTAGAGCGAGCAACTACTTGGAAAGTTAAATTATATTAGTAAGAAAAAAAACTTTGATCCAATATTTAAGAAAACTTTCTATATTAAAAGGAAAAAGTAAGAAAAACAAATAATTTTTTGAGTAAGGGCATGTATTAACAAATATAATATAATATAATTAATAACTGTCAAAATGTATTAACAATGCCTGCAATTTATGAGTTTGAAATACTTTCAGATGTATGGTTGGCAATCTATTATTTTTGTTAGTGACCAACATAGTATGGATTATATCCAATTGCACTCTTGAGATTCTGTCAATTGTTCTCTTGATATTTCAGGCACTTCTTGGGGCTATCTCATTTTACTATATCTCTTTGTTCAAATATCCCGGACCCTGGTTGTTGGCGTGTTATATCCATTTTTGCGTTACTTCGGTTATGGTCTGGATTGGAAAGAAGCAATTATTCTTGTATGGTCAGGATTGCGGGGGGCTGTGGCTTTGGCACTAGCACTAACTGTTAAAGTAAGTTGTTATTCTTTTACTTCTATTTCTCTTTTCATGTATTTCTTTCTCTTATTTTACTCCTCAGATACACTTTTGTTTAATTATAGATATGAGTTTGCCTATAGCATACCTGGCAAAAGAAGTCATCTCATTTTTTCTCTTATGAAGATTGCCACAGATAAGAATTGCATTTCCTTGGTAGTACTGTATGATTTTTACCCAGGACCTACCTTTAACTCTCATCCAACAGGAACCACTTCTGTTTCACTGGTTGCATCTGGATTTCTTGTCTATTAGAATTGGAATTTCAACATTTCAAACTCATACAGTTGCGCATTGTGGATGCATGAGGGATGTGGAGTTTTCTGGCTTGGGTTGTAAAAATTTATGTGGATGTAACCTGCTCATCATAAATACTTAAAAAGGATATAATTGCATTGTTTACTAGCACTTGACGAGTTTTTATGTGCATTTTTATGTTTCATGGTGGTGGGCCTGGTGGTGTTTCTCACAAGAAATAATGCAAGTCTTTGTATTTATCTAACAGTGCAACTCATAGGAGTAAACCATATGTCAGCTGGAAATAAGAGGATTATACTCCAGCAACAAAATGTGTAGTTTTCCCTTTATGTCCTTTAGCATAGGAAGTTACATATCATGATTCTATATAAAATAGTAAAGGCAAGAATAAAGAAAGGTATGATCAAACCAAGGATGGCCGTGTTGATCCGAGAAACCTACGTGCCAGTTTCCGTGCCAATCTAGAGCATTTTTTTTAATTTCCTATTTCTATCAATCATCATTAAATAAAGTCTTTAATTCTCTTTGTTATTCTATGTTCAACTAAATATAAATTTTAATTATTGAACTATTATCAATTAATATTATATGTGGAATGCTATTATGTGTTGAATAATATTTATATTTGATTATTATTTTATCTTTAATAAAATATGTTATTTATAAAAATAATCTAAATATAAAATACTATGTGATAGGTTTTAATACATATATTTAAAGCAAAAAACTAAAGATGATATGCTGAAGATCCAAAAATTTCTTTTAAGTATCTTAAATTTATTATTAGAAATATATTAAATGTGTGCCAAAGGCGTGCTGCGTTGATGGTGGCATGACACGGCATATGCCACTGGCATGACCATCGTTGGACCAAAACTTGTTGTCTCCCGAAATGTGTCCCTTATGTTGAGAACTTGATGTCTCCCAAAAATGGGTGGGAATGAGATACATATTCTCCCCCATAAAAACTCCTTGCGTTGAGGGTATCACTTCATAGTTAGTATCACTAAGTTGACTTCATGAACTGAAACGCTATACCCTCCTCTCACATTGTATTGGGAATTGGAATAGTTAAGGCTAGAGGTGAAGAGTTCTATGACTTCAAATGATTCCTTTTGCTTCATAGTTTATCTACTAATTAATATCTTCTACAATCTGAAATAGACTAATAGAGTGCTATTCCGATTTGTCTCCAATCTCATATTCTCATTCTTTAGTAACTATTTGGTTTGCCATCCATCGTGATTCGGGAAGATAGCTCTGATCTACTTAAGATGAATGTATTTATAAATATGCTTACAATTGCATGTTATCCTTGTTTTCCATGCTCAACAAACCCCCGATCTGCAAACCACAACCTATCTCTGATTATTATAGTTTGGTTTCTTTATGAACTTAATATGCTTTAAAATTTTCAAGTCACTTGAAAAATGATGTCTCTTTTTCTTTGCTATAAATGGTACAATGTATACCTGCCACTAAAATTGCATTTTCCTTGTGCTTCTTGTCTTAGTCTTGACCAAATATTTTCTTCTGTTATCTTATTAGCGTGCCAGTGATAGTGCAGATCAATCATATCTTAAGCCAGAAGTAGGAACCCTGGTATGTATTTACACAATTTTTTAGTGAAATTATAAGGTACTTAACTACTCATGTTGTTACAGTATCCTAAAATATGACAATCTCCTTTATATCTACAGTTTGTATTTTTCACGGGCGGGATTGTGTTCCTGACGCTGATAGTGAATGGGTCAACAACTCAGCTATTCTTGCGTCTTTTGGGAATGGATAAACTGTCAGCATCAAAGGTTAAGTTTTCTTAATTATCATCCTTTGCATGTTATTGTTCAGGGATGCAAAGCTCTTTCTAATTTTTTGGTATATTTGAAGCTTTTTGTCTTTGAATTGGTTGTATGGAATCCTCAGTTAATTGATCTTGTTTGTGTAACTTTTTAATGAACCAAAAAGGAAAAAACTGAGCATGTAAGGTTGAAAACTCTGGTCGTAAAGAATTTCAACTATTTGAGGCTGATCTTGTTTTAGATTTTAGGTAACAGAGAGAACTGAATCCATATTAGAAGCACATATAACTGAAGGCAGGGTCTAGGATCAGTATCCAGTAATTGGCTACCCAAGTTTATCAAGTTATTTTGAATCAACACCTAATAGTTGGTGCTATCAAGAGAAAGATATGATATACAATCTTCCCAAGGCCAAATGTTTTTACATACATATATTGCTTCTTGTAATACATCGCTCGCATTTGCTTAGGATAAAGTCACAAAACACAACAGTTTTTTAGCATCATCTGACCATGGTTTGAAGTTTCAGCTGAAATCAGTCCATTTTGGCCGAGATGGATCGACTTCAGTGGTTTCAGTCTCTGCTTACGGTGGTTTCGTCATTTTCGGCCTAAACTGTCAAAAGTGGCTAAGATGAACTCTAGCAAACATAGGAGCATATTATTTGTGGGAGATCTTTGCTAAAAATGGTACTTAAGAGTACCAAACAACACCAGAAGCAACAACATGTAGTATTTGCGTACTATACTTGAAAAATCTATTTAGTTCAAGGGGTATTTTTTAGAGCTAAACAAGTATAAATTTTTTGAATTTCTATTATTTCTTTTTGAAATGCTTTGTGACTGCTATTTTTCTAAATTTAATATTCTTTTTTATTATATTGAACATGATGGAAAATGAAGCTGCCAAAAACAGATGGGAAATAGCCGAAACTTGTCAAAACTGTGAATTTTTTGTTTTTTTTTCACGGTGATCGAAAGCAAAATTTTAAACCTTGTATATATCTCACTTTTGAGCTCTCTGGTTGGTTTAACCTACCGTCCTTATAGTTTTACTCCAACGAGACATTGCGCACAAAAATTTTCATGTTACATTTTCTTTCTGTAAAGTAATTATGAAAAATCAGTTTAAGAACCCACCTAATAGCCTGTCACAGATCCTCATTACTGAGACAAGTTTTCTTCTCGTGCGTTGTAAATCCCTCTCTAATGTCCTTAGACTCTCAGTGACAGTCATGTATGTCAACACTACTACTGAAGTTCAGCATGTTGATCTATGCAGCTTCACCATTAGATGACTATTTTCTATGCTAAGCTGTAAACATTATCGTCTTTATGCGGATTCTTAGTTTTTGTTTCATACTCTTAATTGCATATGGCATAGCAAGTTGCTTGTCATTGAGATCCTTTACCTCCACAGTCCAGCATCATTCCTTTTATTCTTTAAGGTTGTCAACTGATATGATTCTTAAGTGTCAAATTCAATGGCATGATAATTTTTCTTTTCTTTTTTCTGGATTAGCTATGACCTTAGATCATGCCACTTTTGATATTTGTATCTGTGCTGCCATTCCTATTTGGTACAAATCTTATCTTTTTAGCAAGCCTTATTACTACTGACATCCCTTTTATATTATTTTCCTTGCTGAGCTGATTAATTCCAAGGTATTTTAGGTTGTAGCTTTGGGTCTTAATTTTTCACTCATTCGTTGGAATCTATGTTTCTAAAACTGTTCAACTAACTTTGTTGTTGTTCCTTTCTACGCCCTCAACATCTTATTGATTGAAGGACCTGCAATATTATCTTTACGGTATCTTTGTCTACTAATTAGTAAAAGAGCATGACCTGGTGCACAAGACTCCAGTCCCACCAATGTAGGTTCTGAGAAGGGGCTTGTATAAGTAGTCTTACCACCATTATAGGAGAAGAGGTTATTTTAGTGTGTCAGAACTTGTGATATCAATTAGCAAATCTTTTCTTATAATTTTTAATCTATGTAATGTTGCTATCTAACATATATGAGTGACAAGCTAATGTTTTCTCCTAACTAGGAAGTCCACCTTGGTCACTTCTTATCTCTTAAAAGTAAAGTTTGATGGTTCTCTAATTTAAGAGATTGACTTACTAAGTAAACTGTTAGAACTGTAATAATTGCTTGAAGCTGTCAGCATGACCTAGGAATATCCATTTCTTAAGCTCTATCATCTTTTTCCCCGCATGTGTGCACACAGACGTACTTCACTACCGTACTTTACTAGTGCACCAATCTAACATGAATCCTCATTTTGTTTTTTTCTTTTTATCCTGAAAAAGTCAATCGCACTTGTCATACTTGTTGAACTCTGTGTTGCCGTCCTCCTTATCTGACCCTCTTTCTTACCATCGAACTTTGAAGTTTGAACTTCTTTTACTTGTACTTTGTCCTTTTTTCATGTTTACAAGGAAAGTAGGAAACAGAAACTACCTTTGCAATCATAATTTGTACTATCTAAATTAACTAGTCTGGTTCTGTTTACCTGTTATATTTGACTTTACAAATTTTATCTGACTACTATTGCAGATACGTATATTGGAGTATACAAGGTATGAAATGTTAAATAAGGCACTAGAAGCTTTTGGCGATCTTGGTGATGATGAAGAACTAGGACCTGCTGATTGGCCTACCGTGAAGAGATATATAACGTGCTTAAATAATTTGGATGAAGAACAAGTGCATCCTCATAATGTTTCTGAAAGCGATCACCATCTGCACAGTATGAACCTAAGAGATATCCGAGTACGTCTTTTGAATGGTAAGCTATTTGAGTGAATCACGACCATTTTATTGTAGCAGTTGTAATGATAGCTTGTATCCTTTCTTTTCCTGAACTATCAATAGTTGGAGAATAGAACTCTAAAATGCAATCTCTAGAATCTTTTGACAGAGCAAAGGTTAATAATATTTTCACAAGGACAGAAGTTTTAATTCAGAGAAGATGTGCAAATATTTGGAAAAATATCACACTGATTCTGTAACAGGAATTAACAATGAACTAATAAGAGTATTAGATAATTTTTTCAATTAGCTGGTGAAGAACCCTAGAGAAACTTCTTCAAAAGGAGATAGTTGATGATACATCCACCAGTAATCTAATAGTAACGGAGAGTTTAAAGAGAAATAATTTAGATATGGTTTTTGTAGTTGTTGATTCAACAACTCAATAACCACCTATTGAGCTGCTATGCCTCCTAATGGAAGCCCATGATTTTATTTTGTCCTCTTCTATGATTCTATCAACTATTTTTCTCTTCAAACTCACCCCTTTTGTTCTTTTGTCATGCTATGTGATAATTCACCAACTACTCTAAATACATATACGTTAGTGAATATTAGTTTTTATATTTATATTCTAAATCTCTCTTTTGCTCTGAGCTTGAGACATTTTGATAGATCCAAGAAGTAAAATTGACTTAAATGGGTGAATATTTTATATTTTAAATGACAGATGAGTTTGATAGAATTTGAACTCAGTACCTCTACTTTGATACCATGATAATTCACCAACTATTACTTAAGCTGTTAGAAAAGAGAGTTTTTATATTTATATTTTAACACTATATTAATTACTATTTTAACCGTGTGAATGATACAATATTCTTAGGTATCAGATACAACTTAATTACATTAAAGTTTAAGAAACTTGGACCACAGGTGTGCAGGCTGCATACTGGGGAATGCTTGAAGAGGGAAGGATAACTCAGACTACTGCAATTATTTTAATGAGCTCTGTTGATGAGGCTATGGATGTTATATCAAGTGAACCATTATGTGATTGGAAGAGCTTACAGTCAAACGTCTATTTTCCAACCTATTATAGGTTTCTTCAGATGAGCAGGTTGCCTCGAAGGCTTGTTACATATTTTACGGTGGAGAGATTGGAGTCAGCATGTTCTATATGTGCCTCATTTCTTCGTGCTCACAGAATAGCACGGAGGCAACTTCATGATTTTATTGGTAAAATTATACCACTATACAAGTTTTTATGGTATTATATGTCAGCTATATATTGTTTTTTAAAACCTCACAAGCCCAATGAAAATGTTCTGAAGTCATTATTTTCTGATATTTACTGCATTCAATGTACAATTGAGATAGCTTCCTCTATAAATAGACCTACTGGCATATTTTCCTAGCTTGACAAGATTACTGTCTGTTCCCTGTAGTTCAATAATTGGACACTACCATCTTCAGATTTTTCTGTGCATGTTTCCTCCATGCAGCTATCTCAAGAGGATGTCAAACTAAAAGGATGGCAAAGTAAAGTTGCCACATTGGCACTTTGTCTATTATGGTTGAGAAGATCGACAATAGAAACCTAATATAATTAGTCTTGTAAAACAATAGTTTCAAATAATTGACCACACAAACTGTTAAAACCGTAAATCAACTAGTTTCTCCTTTTCTTCAATTTACCACCATATTATTCTCTTCCTTCCATCTTGAAAAGATAAATTGCTCTCTGTTTACTTCTCCTTGCTAGGTGATAGTGAAATTGCGAGAACTGTCATTGATGAAAGTAATACAGAGGGAGAGGAAGCTAGGAAGTTCTTGGAAGATGTCCGTGTTACATTCCCTCAGGTCTCTAACTTCTCTTATGCAGTATATGATCATTGACAATATCCATGCTTATTGATGTGTTAATTTCATGCTCTGTTCCAGCCTTTTGTTTATAACTTCTTTAACATGGTGTGATTCCAATTTCATATTCCATCTGTTCCATTATGGTAGCTTCCTGGAAGATACATTTGTATTTGAGCTGCCTCTGAAGTATATTTAAAATAACATAGCTAAGTTCGTAAATTTCATTATTTCATGTTCAATGTGCTGTTGTTTTGGCTAGATAAAATAATTACTTCATATAATTCATTGGGAGAGTATTTTTGGTGTTTTATCTTCAACCATGTTCTTTTATATTCAAGGATGGGAGTTTTGGCCTATCATGAGTCGTATCGGCTGAAACAACCCAATATGGGTTTGTTTAAATATTTGGGTTAGATCCAAAATGAATCTGACCTAGGGGACATCAGATATAGATGTCCTTAACTGTCTTCTTTTCAGGTTTTTTTAGTTCTCTCTCTCTCACCACTCTACTCCCACCCCTTAGAGCTCCTCCAACGATTCTGCACTCTAATAAACTCGGATAGTATTTTTTTCTCTTCTGTTTATTATTATTTTTTTTCATTTCTCTTCTCTCTCTCTTTAACTCCCCAATTTTCTCCTTCTCTTATTACTGCAGAACAACAATGAAGAGATAGATCTCTTCATCTCACTTCTGATAATTTATAAGTATAGTAATTTATCAGATCCAACTCAGAATTTATTATGGTTTTGAGTGAGTATTTTTTTATAGGTTTTATATGTGAATAATTTTTATTTTTATTTTATTTTTTGTCACTTTTTTTAAGTTTATTAGATATTTTCCTGTATTTTAAATTAATTTTTAGAATTTTAGTCTAATATCGGGTGGCTGATATAGCCAATATGTTATAGTTTGTCAACTGTATCATGGTTTTGCACCTGTACTTCAAATATTTCCAGGTCCTTCGTGTTGTGAAGACTCGACAAGTGACGTACTCAATATTGAAACATCTGAGTGACTATGTGCAAAATCTTGAGAAAGTTGGATTACTAGAAGAGAAGGAAATGTTTCATCTTGATGATGCTGTGCAGGTAACTGATTTTTTGATGATTGTCTTCAGTATATGTCCTACTACTGTTAGTCTTTCAGTATGGAAAATAATGTACTGTATCACACTGCAGACTGACTTAAAGAGGCTTCTAAGAAACCCCCCATTGGTAAAAATGCCAAAAATAAGTGATCTTTTGAGGTCTCATCCTATGCTGGGAGCATTGCCTGCTGCTATGCGCGAGCCCCTCGAAACTTCTACCAAAGAAACAATGAAGCTACGTGGCGTTACACTGTACAAGGAGGGTTCCAAGCCAAATGGAATATGGCTTATATCACTCGGAGCAGTAAAGGTTAATTTCCATGGGAAATCATTTTTCTCTTACATGCTGGTGTTGTTTGTTTGATGTAACCATGCAGTAACCAATATCTTTTATTCTACTATAGTGGGCAAGTAAGAGTCTGAGTAGCAAGCATTCGTTGCATCCTGTTTTTTCACATGGAAGCACCTTGGGCCTTTATGAAGTGCTGACTGGAAAGCCTTATATTTGTGACATGATAACAGACTCTGTGGTTCACTGTTTCTTTATTGAGACTGAAAAGATACAGTCGCTACTTAGATCAGACTCTGCTATTGAAGATTTTCTTTGGCAGGTATAAATTTTCATTTTCTTTTGTTCCCCTTACATATATTTCATTTGTTAAATCCTATCATGAGAAAGATGCAGAGCATGCATGAGAATTCCTTTCACGATAGTGATTTTCTTCTTGCAATTTTGCACTTCTATTTTGCAGGAAAGTGCTATAGTCATAGCCAGACTCTTACTTCCCCAAATATTAGAAAAAATGGCAATGCATGAATTGAGAGTTCTTGTTGCTGAAAGATCAACAATGAATATTTATATAAGAGGCGAAGCCGTAGAAATAAGACAAAATACTGTTGGCATTTTATTAGAAGGTTTTGTAAGGACCCAAGAAGAGCAGCAAAATTTGATCACATCTCCGGGAGTACTGTTGCCATCACATACTGATTTAAGCTTCTTTGGTCTCGAATCATCGGGTGAGTAAACATTCTCTTATATTTAGGATTATCTTATGATGTCAGAAGTTGCATTCATGTTACATCACTCACCCAGATTATAGAATAATGAAGATTGAGCAGTATGGTTTTGTGGGATATTTATAGTGCTCGAGATCTTAAAGCATTTTAATAATGTTTAAATTTTGACAATCCATAACAATTCACAATCATGTTGAAAAGAAAGGAATAGGTGAGAAACTAAAATAACTTTTATATGACAATGAGTGTCCTTGTAATGTGTCAGAGGAAAATCATACTTGTTCCTGTAGATTCTTTGTCCTAATGAGAATGAGTAGACTTTTCTTTTGATTAGAAAGTTAAACTACTTTCTTGATTGCAATTTAGGCTCATGCAAGTAACAGCAACATGTGAGAAAGATGACTTCTCATTTAGGAATCTGCCTTTGTATCCTGGGCACAGTTACGCCCAAGAGCCAAATGTATGTTGACCGCATAAATGATATGATAACGAGTCTTACTTTAATATCATATATCTTTATAGGACTGACTATCAGTAAATATTATAATATATCTCTCTGAAGTTCTAAGAGAAATCTGAGCCATGTCTACATTTTATATTGTATTTCAAAGATTGGATACTAAAAGAAGTATCCAACATTTACACATAATGCACTTGATACTTCAACAAAGTTCTTTATATTGGTACCTGCCATGCCGATGACAAGTAGAGGGAGAGAGGGAAGGCGGGAGGAAGCTGCGGCATAGAAAGGAGCCAAATCATAACCCAACTAGGTGTTCTGCCCTGCAGAGGGAGAATGATGTTCCACTGCGAAGGAACCAAAGGGGCATGCCTACCATCCACCACCTTGTACCTTGTAGCATAGCTGGCAGTATGGTATGTGCCATACGGCATAGCAGTCCATGCAACGAATATCATACTTTAAATGGAGTATAATTATATGTGCTTCATAGTGATTAAGAAATCTTTCTAGATTGTTAATTTAGAAGTCCTTGGCATGAGCTCTATAATACTACTGGATTAGGGAAAGGTGGAGCTCTACAACTGTATCACTAAAAATTTTTGAGCTTAGAGAGTAATCTATTTATGTATTTATAACACTCACAAGGCATATTGGGAGATGGAAGCATGAACCTGAAGTTTCAAGTCATAAAGTCTCTCCATTCTTTCCCAGAGTGGAAGATTAGTCATGGGCTCATGGCTTCTTTATAGATGGCCATATTTCCACCAATGTTAGTGCAGAAGAGGTTCATTGACCCCTCTCCTTCGCTGCAAGAAAACAAAGAAAAACCTCTTCAAATATTTAGAGTAGCAGAACCTCTTCCTTGGCAATAATTGAACGTTAAAGAAAAGATAAGGAGTCGATCTTCCATTAGTTGTGGATAGAGGTGGAAGAAATTTCTTGTCCCTTTTATGCCTATTGATTGGTAAGTCGCGCTTTTGTGGAGGGGAGCATCATTATATGTCAAAAACCTTGGCCTTATTATGACTGGAGAGAGGATCTCGCCCAGTAGGAGTTTGATCATGCCAGGTTGTGAACCCAAGTCCCTAACCTTTTATACAAGTTATATGGCCAGTAGGTTGTAGACCTTGAATATTATTCCTTCAGATTGACTTTGTTTGTCCCAATCAAAACTGTCCTTTGCTGTTGGCAGAGACCACAAGAACTCTTTTTGATGATTCTGGTTACATGTTTCCGTATGTTATCAGTCATCCCGTCCTTAACCTTGTCCGACTGTCCTAGTCTATCTTATCCTCTATTGAAGTTGGTGGATTCTAGGAAATCTGAATTCACGTTTAGCAAGGGTCTCACTTTGAGCTAGTTCTGTGATCTCTTCTACTAAGAAGACACTCTGCTGTATGTTTAGCCATATAACAGGTATCTTGTTGCAAACAGCATGAAGTACAACTTTACACTTTCCTGAGAAGCCAGAATCTCTCATCTGGAGAATGTAACTTATTTTATTGTCTCAACCTGCTTTCTACTTCATTTCAGCTGTCAACAACACAGACTTCTGTCATGCTGGTTCCTGGTATCAGGTTGAAACAAGAGCCCGGGTGATCTTTTTTGACATGGAAAAAATTGAGGCAGACGGTGCTCTTCAAAAGAGGTCCATGTCAAGGGTCTCACAGACCGTTGAACTACTCCGCGCCCAAAGTAAAGAGCATGTGGGCTTGCTTAGCTGGCCGGAAAGCTTTTATAGAGCAAGAGGGCACCATCAGAGTCTCATTGAAACTGACAAGCAGCCAACTAGCTTTTCAACCAGAGCCTTGGAATTGAGCATCTACGGGAGCATGGTTAGTTAGGATTAATCTACTTGTAGTTGCTGCTGGTATGAATGTCTCCACTTACATGCATTTCTTCTCTTTTGTGTGATAATCTCCAAACACAGCTGCATGACATGCACGGCCGCCGCAGACACCATAGACAGAACTTTCAAACTAATCGAGCTGATCATAGCTTATCCTACCCTAGAGTTCCGTCGAGAACAAGAAATCCACGTCCTCTGCTCTCTGTCCAGTCCGAAGGTGGCGGCACAAAAGGGAAGCTAGATTCAATGCGTTCTGCCAAAGTTTCAGTTCCTCCATTGCCAGTCAGAAGAACAAATGAGAAAGCTCCCGAGGACAATTCAAGTGATGAGTCTGGAGGTGAAGAAGTTATTGTCAGAATCGATTCCCCAAGTACTCTCAACTTTCATCACTCATCAGGAGGGATATTTTCTCCACGGAGGGACAAGAATGGGGCATCCGATATTTAGCATCCCATTATAATCGACTCCCTAAGGAGGAGAAAGGCTGGGGCACCCAATCTGCAATCATCCTGTTAGTCTTGTTTATAGCTGGAAAATAAAGATTGAGATCTAAACTGTTATCCTTTGTATTTACTGTCATATCTTTGATGATTAAATCACTTTTTGTAGCACTTAGATAATGTAATATTTTGGAAAGCAGAAGGCATGTGTATCGGTCAATTTGTTTTGCTGCCATCTTTCAACAAATGCGCAGCACCAATGAAGATTAAATAAATAGTTGATTTTATACTTCCAAGGTGTTTTTCTGACTATATTGCCGGTACCATAAAGATTCTTAAACAGCCATATTGTATATGATTGAGTTGTCATAGGTTCTTCCTCGTGTTTTCCTGTCGGAGTCAAATGAGATCTTTAATGATAGCATATAGGGATCCTCAGAATATTATTCTAAGTGTAAAGTCTGGTGATGCTTAATTTAATAATTTTGTTATGGTAATTGACTAATTGGTGGGTCTTTTGCAGCTTCTAGTTTGCTTCAGTTTGGCCAGATTGTTAGCAACTGTTATTATTATTACATTAGCCAAGTTCTTGCCTATAATCTTTTCCTGATATGATGGTCAATAATAGGCTTACGAGTTTGAATATCTTGTCGTAAAAATGTTCTCAGTGTGGCAATTTTATTAATTCCTTTTAGGTGTTAATGATCAAGGTTTTGACGACTGAAAAAAGAAAGACAAAAAACAGGTAATATTTAAAGGTCTATATGTTTCGCTGATGTTGGACTACTATTGTTAGGAAGTGGCAACCTGATCTCGCCTTGCCTTCGGGCTCTTGAATGATCGGTTTATTAATAAAAAATAATAATAAAAAAAGTGGCAACCTGATCAAATAAATCTATTTAATCAATACTGGGGGTATGTCTGGATTCTGGAAAGCTTTCTAAATGAAATCCGATTGATTTAATTTTGGAAATGAAATTTTTCGTTCGAAAAATGATGAAATCGAAATGAAATCTATCTAATTTATTATTTGGAACGAGGTAAAAGTGTTCAGCTGTGCACAAGCTGGAAGGAACTAAAAGTCTTCATTTTGCTCAAGATGCTGTAACAAGTCAAAACTCAAGAAGCTCTCTTATATTTGTATCTAATGGCACAATGAACAAAAACCAAAAGATTCAAGATGCTGAGCCCAGCTATCAGCCAGAAGAAGCGATCAAGATGGCCTTCGTTCAAGTTATCAGGAATCCATCCAGGCTGTCCTCCTCGAGTCGTAATGGAGGTCACGACGGTCAGGATGAATGAGCTTAGATAGCTTCCAAAGGCCACGGTAAGCAGTGCAAAGGCTGAGCACAAACTTCTCATGGCATCTGGAGCCTGGTCGTAGAAGAACTCGACTTGTCCAATACAAGTGAACACCTCAGCAGCACCTACCAAGGAATACTGAGGTATTTGCCAAAGAATACTCATTGGAACAGCAACCTTCTGATGTATCAAACCGTCAGCCTTTGCAATCTGCAAACGCTTTGTCTCGACCAAAGCTGCGGCTGTCATTGCAAGTATAGACAAGAACAGACCGATCCCAAGTCGTTGCAACTCTGAAAACCCTCTCTCCTTGCCAGTAAACCGCCTAGCTGTCGGTACAAGGACTCTATCGTAGATTGGAACCCAAACAATAACACTGATGACATCAAAGGTTGAAAGAGAGGCAGGAGGAATGTTGAAACCACCGATGCGTTTGTCGAGAACCATCCCTTGTTCTAAAAACATCGACGAGTTTTGCGCATAGACAGCAGAGAAGACTATGCTGGTGGCCCAGATGGGAAACATTCTTATTAGTATCTTCACTTCTTCCACCTGCGTGATGGTGCAAAGCCTCCAAGGACTGGATAAAGTATCATAATTGGCATCAAAAGTTGTCACAATGGCAGCCTTGTCAAGAAACCTGGCATGATCCATGTCACAGAAATATCATATTAATATGAATGGATATCAATGAGATTATAACAATTTAATAGAGAGAGGAAAGATGAAAAGATTAAAGCAGTACTTAAACATACTGGTGCTCTGTCATGCAGGAAATCTTAGTCCTGGAGAAAGCAAAAAGACACTGCTAGGCTGATAGCAAATACCTAACATATCCCAAAATATGACATGCCAGCAGTTCATTGAAATTGTAAGAGGAAGTATCCCTATGTTATTCTGTAGGAATCTGTATAGACAATACTCAGACAAATTATTGCTAGTAAAGATGTGATTTCTCTGATCTGCATTCTCAGGTTAAGGACATGATCAGTAACTCCACAGATTTATAGAGAATTATTCCCTTTGACCAGCTTTCTTTTCCAATAGTGAATTATGAGACCTTTAAGAATTCCATGTAGTTACCATGCTGATGTGCCAAAAGGCAGTCTCAACCAAGAGTCAATAACTAAAACAGGATTTCTTATATTGTTCTAATGAATGGTTTGGACTTTGAAGCAGCCTACAGCATTTTACAGGATATATTTTGTTATCTTCTTCATATCTACAGAAAAGAACAAAGTAAAGAATGTGCATATTCTTTCATCTAAAACTTACATGCAGTAGATACATAATAGTACGTGGTAATGAAACATCAAAGAAGATAAAATACTTGAATTCAGCAGTGTGCTCCAGCTTCCGACTTCCTTCAATTGCAGAGGTCTTACCGTCCAGTTCATGAAGAGAGATATCACGCGGCAAATCTGTGTTCCACTTGTGAATAGCTGCAACAACTACCTGGCACACTCTTGTAAGAGGGCTTCCACCAGGTTTCTGAAATCTATAAATTTTTGAACCTATGAAGAAATTTCCGATAGCTAAGCCCATGAACAGGGTAGGAATGCCAAAACCTAAGCCCCACCCATAGTTGTCTTGTATCCACACCATAACAGTGCCTGATATGAAAGCACCCATGTTAATGGAGAAATAGAACCAATTGAAGAATGAACCTTTTTTTGTTCTCTCCACTGGATCAGTGTCATCGAACTGGTCAGCTCCAAAGGATGAAACACAAGGTTTGATACCACCAGCTCCTAAAGCAATCATATATAGACCAACAAATAACATAATAGACTGGGATAAGCTTGCTTGTGGGCAAATAGTCCCCACACATTCATGAGGCTTGAAAGTCGGAACTGCAGCAGAGAGAGTCAATGTAACCATACCCTTCAATGGGGGAAAAGAGGCATTTATTAGTGTAAATTGCGAGACATGAAGCAAAGTAACAGAAATAAATTGCAAGGCTACTTATGAGGAATATACATGATGAAGATCAGCAGCAAAGAAGTTAAATTACAGATAGTACTGCATCTAGCATATACCACACTGCAGTTCCACTCAAGGATATGCCGTTGATCTTATCTATTTTTCCACGAGTACTTTTTATCTGATTTATCTAGAATAGATAACCAAGTTGAAAGGAATGGATCATATACTCACAATAAAGTAAATTACTGAAAAGACTGCAATTGTCCTGTACTTTCCCAAATATGAATCTGCTATTACAGCTCCAATCAGGGGTGTGAGATAGCAAGTGCCTTGCCAAATCATAATATTTCTTGCTGCTGCAACATTTCCTTCCTGCATCTTTGTTGAAAGGTAAGTGACTAGGTTTTTTGCAATTCCATAGTATGCTAATCTTTCACAACATTCCGTCCCTGAATTATGGTAGTTACTTTTAGCACTACAATATACATGATAGATAGGGAATCATATACTGCCAGATCTATCAGTACCTAAAATAAAGATGCATGCTCTCCAATTGCCAGTCCGGTGCTTCAAGACTGGAGAACCTTTTCTGTCAACAGATCCATCACCTGTGTAGATTCTCGCATCCTGCATTTCAGAATCAGCAAATAGAACTAATAAGAATCGTCTACTGTACTACCTTATCCCTCCGGAAATCGACAAAGGGAAATAAATACTAAATACTACTAGCAATGCAAACTAATATGAAATATGAATTTTTTTTTATAAAGGTTGGAAGAGCTATATCGGCTTTACTGCAACAACGTAACAACACCACCTTGTCAAATTCCAAACAAGATTATGCATATACCTTTGCATCAGATTTTGTGCTCAACATTACTAATACCATCGTAGAGGTTCCCCGATAGGGATCGATTAGCTATTTAAGCAGACTTATGAACATATTACTAGCCCCATCAAAGAAGCTTCCTCAGTAGGAATCAAATACATATCATAATATAGAATTTTCCACATCGCCAAGCAATACCATCTCAATTCCAGTGAACCCTACAAATCCAGTTATGCAAAAAAAATTCTTGCCTGGACTCAATTCGAACATAGTTTTGCTTCAAACCAAAACCCAGATAGGAAATACTCATCGAATTAATACTCTCTTGAATGCTTATAAGATATAATCAAAAGATGGTTATCCATCATAAACAAGTAAAATTTGGGAGGAAAAAAAAACTTAAAGCAACTTCGATTATGAAGAGAGTGATATGAATCAAATTGAGGAAAGCTTAGTAAAAGACCTCGAGAAGGGGTTCTTGCAACGTTAATCTTTCCTCCACTGCCTCCTCCGATGAGCTCATTGCTGCAGATCAACCTCGAGAAGGGGTTCTTGCAACGTTAATCTTTCCTCCACTGCCTCCTCCGATGAGCTCATTGCTGCAGATCATTAGCAAATGATAGTTCGATTCGAACCCAAGTAAGGATCGTTGGAGGATGACGACGAGGCGATTCAACCGACGGATTTGGACGTGTTATCGAATGGCTGCAGAGTTCTTTCCGTCCTTCCCATGCTTACGGGAGGTCAACTGCCGACTTTTAGTACTGTTTAATACCAAACGAGATTTATTTTAGACATACTAGCTGTCACCTCATAGTCTCGCATCTCAAGGTCTTACATCTTACGTAATAAATCTAGATAATTAAGTCTTGTGAGGAGTGATAGATTGGTCAAATATTCATACAGTATGAGCGTAGCCACTTGAAATTATTATCCTATCTAAAAAGATATATATATATATATATATATATATATATATATATATATATATATATATTAGATAACAATAGACTCCTTTTAACTCCCCTCAATTTTTGGTTTTAACTATGTATAAGGTTTCAATGGCACAATAAGCAGCCAGAGCATTAGCCACAAGCACTAGTAGTATATACATGGTTTTCAATTTTACACCACCATCAGTAATATATACAGAAGTTCACCAAACTTGCGGCTTCCACCAAGTAAAGTTGGACTTATTAAAAGATGAAAGAGTACGTGCATAAATGAGAAAGAAATTTACAAATAAAAGTGTGTTCCAAAATTACTTGGAACGACGAAACTAGCATAGAATTTCAAGTCGCCCGCTTGCTTTTATACCTCAGGGCACAGCCGAGGTAAACTAAGAAGTTCAGAAAGCTCAGCCCAGCTAAGAGCCAGAAGAAGTAATCAAGATGCCCTTCGTTCAAGTTGTCTGGGATCCATCCAGTCTTCCCTCCCTGAGTTGTTACGTAGGTTACTACTGTCAAGATGAAGGCACTCAAGTAATTCCCAAGTGCGGTGGTGAGAAGCGATATTGCACTGCAGAGACTTCTCATGGCGTCAGGGGACTGATCATAGAAAAACTCAATCTGCCCGATGAACGTGAACACTTCTGCTGCCCCCACTAGGAAATATTGAGGAATCTGCCACAAGATGCTCAATGGAACTGCGACATTTTGGTCCTCCAAGTGCTCAGCCTTGGCGATGGACAAACGCTTGATCTCCAGCAGAGCTGCTGCTGACATTGCTAATATGGAAATGAACAGTCCGATGCCCATCCTCTGAAGTGCTGAAAAGCCCCTCTCTTGCCCAGTGAACCTCCGCGCAATAGGAACGAGAAACCTATCGTAAACTGGAACCCATATGATAACACTGATCACGTCAAAAGTCGATAGAGATGCAGGGGGGATCGTGAATGAGCCGACGGTGGTGTCTAGCACCATTCCTTGTTCCACAAACATTGTAGATATCTGTGCATACACAGCTGAAAACAATATGGTAGTCACCCAAACAGGGAACATCCTTACCAATATCTTAAGTTCTTCCACTTGAGTGACCGTGCAAAGCCTCCATGGATTGGAAAAGCTTTCAGTTTTCGCATCAAGATCTGACACAGTAGCAGCCTTGTCGAGGCATCTGCAATTGAAGTTCTGTTATTAGATACTCAAATGAAATGCTCAGTTGCATATAATAACACATGCTAATCATATACTAGTCCAGTGCTGCGCACTTTACATTTTGATTCAGCTAAGACTATCGAATGCATATTTCTAAAGTAATACATTTGTAGTCATAGTATATAGTAAGGCAACAAACCATTTTAAATTACAGTGTAGCATTCAGATTGATTTATATTAGCAGGAAGTAATCCATGTGATCATGAGAAGGAAGAAAAATGGGTCCTAGCTAATGATAGAATGAAAGAAAATGCTTTGCAAGGTTACAAGGCTTAAGTACTTATAACCAAGAGAATTAGCATACTCCAATATTTTAATGTTACTCCAAAATCCTTTACCTGAACAAATGTAGTTTGCAATGTGCTCCGAAAAGACTTATCATAAGATAGCCAAAATGTCTTATGGAACACTTGAAGTGATTATATGTAAAAAAGGCAAAAAATTTCCAGCATACTTATGGATGCAAATAAGAAAAAAGAAAAATCATAAAGCAACTTGGTATGGAAGAACAGAGCTCAACTGTTTAACATTCAATTACAACTCATCTTATTATTGGAAGGTAAGAGGTGCACCTCAGTTCATCAGTATGCTCCAGTTTACGACTCCCTTCAATTGCTGAAGCCTTGTCAGGAAGCTCATATAACACAGAACTGTCATGAGGGACCTCTACCTTCCACTTCCTTATAGAGGCCACAACCACCTGGCACACTCTTGTGATTGGACTTCCTCCTGGTTTTTGAAATCTATAAAGTGAGGTACCTGAGAAGAAACTTATAATGGCTAATCCCATAAACAATGTTGGAATACCAAAACCCAATCCCCAACCCCAGTTGTCTTGCACCCAGACTAGGAAGCTGCTCGATATAAGAGCACCGATGTTTATAGAGAAGTAAAACCAATTAAAGAACGATCCCTTCTTAACTCGCTCTCCTGAATCTGTATCATCAAATTGGTCTGCTCCAAAGGATGATACACAAGGTTTAATTCCACCAGTTCCTAATGCAATTAGATAAAGACCAAGAAAGAAGACAGCATATTCAATTGGACTTGCTTCTGGGCAAACAGATCCTTCGCAGGATGGTGGCTTAAAAATAGAAACCGATGCTGAAAGAGTAAGCGTGCCCATTCCCTACATTGAACATAGAAGGATAATAGAAACTTTAGCAAGTAAAGTACATCAGTTGAGTTCAAACTTCAAAGATAACAAAAGGTCAAAAGGAATCTACAAAAAGACGGACAACATCATGAGGGTCAATCATTGTGAATGGAGCCATTTGGAAATAGGAAATAGCACAGTTTAGGAAAAGAAGTGCATACTGACAATGAAGTATATTGTAGAAAAAACTGCAATCGTCCAATATCTTCCCCAATATGCATCAGCCAAAACAGCTCCTATTAGTGGGGTGAGATAGCACGTTCCTGACCAAGTTGTAACATTTCTCGCAGCAGCAGCATTTCCCTGATGTAGCTTTCTGGTGAGGTAAGTTACAAGGTTTGTCGCTATACCATAATAGGCCAGTCGTTCACAGCATTCATTCCCTACATTTTAGTACTGAAAGTAAGAAGATCACACGAAATATATCTGATATATAATGAACCAAGTAGCTTCACTCAAAGAAATACCTAGAATGAAAGGGCATGCCCTCCAGTTGCCTGTGTTCTCCTTTAAGACAGGATTTCCATGAATATCAACAGATCCATCTCCAGTGTAAGGTCCTTTATTCACACTCTAAAGACCAAAGGAAAGACGGTTAGAGCATTACATAGATATCTTTGTTAATAAAAGAACATAGCCTTCATATGGTGAGTGTAATGTTTTACAGGAATACTACAATCATTAAACCTTTTTTTTTCGTTTTTTGGATAAGAAAAAGGCAGTTGCAAGGATAATGTTATTCCACCATTTGGTGGAACAGCTATCACTGAAATACAACGGCATTTTGTTTTTTTATTAAAGCATCAAATAAGCTCTTATCTTAATCTGCAAAAGCCTATGTTTTGTTTAACAGGATAATGGGTAAACCAGGCTATATATTCACATACCAAACTGAGCCTTAAGGACTGCAAGTAACAGCTATCGTGGTTTCAGTTCCCCATCAAATGCATTAACTTACCACCATGTTTTAAATCTTGCAGCTTTTCAACCACTGTACTAAAATACTCTCTGCTAGAGGAAACTTGAAAACCGGTTTGCACAATGATTGTTTTCCATCCCAAAGAAGAATTTATTAAAGCTTAAAGGATGTATAGAAGCATGAAGCATAAGATTATCCTTAGTTTCAAGCACAAGAAAGCAGAATGATATCTGAAAGCTTTATGCACAAATCCAAAAGCCTTCCTAGTACACCATTCTAGACGCAAATTTATAAAGCAATTCCCAAAATACTATAGCAAAAAAATAAGTCACAAGACTTATCATACAGTTCCAGTGGCAGATTCCTAGTTTTAACACACAAAAAAAAAAAAAAACAAGCAGCACCACCCGGCAATAGTTGAAGGTAATAGATTGTATCATACTGAAATTGGAAGGGAAACATACGAGAGTTTCTCAATCAACTACCTCGGAAATCTTCAAAGGGCCCACAAAAAGATCACTTACATATGGAAAAGCTCAAAATTTCCCATACAGGAGAATAGCAAGCGTAAACTCATTTTAAAATACAAATTAAAATTAAAATTAGCTTAGAAACCCTTCTTCCTACAATGGGACTATCAGCTAAACCGATCGAACCATAAAAGAACCACCTTTATCAACCAAGAAAGCCTTTAAATCAAAACTCGATAACAAATCGATCTTATTCTGCACGACAGAATGAACACAAAAGAAGAAAGAAATCGGTGATAGAATTGAAAAGGGGAAGACACCTCCGCCAAGAGCCCATCTTCCAACAGCAATCTCTGCTCTTCCTCCTCGTGAGAACTCATGGATCAAACACCAGTGATACGAGGTGGAGATTGGGAGATATTCTTCAGATCCAAATACCAGTTAGGGCTAGAAAAGGGATCGAAGGAGTTGGAGAAACTCTAGGACGTTGGGGTCGAAAGGTTGTTGGACACGCAAGCCACAACTATCTCGTTGCTTTCCGTTCCGAGGGCAGAGGATATTGTTAAATAATATATTTTTCACACTACACCCTGGAGTATCAAGTTTTTATCCAAACCATTTAAAAATTTTTCATTTCAGTCCTTGTGATTCTATTTGTGTCATTTTAACATGGTTATATTTCAAACTAAACTTATTATTGTTTTATTATATTTGATTAATTTAAATTTAAATTTAAACATTCCTATTAGATACCGGGAATTATATAAGCTTCTTAAGGCATCCAAATTAGATGCTAAAAATAATATAATTTCTCGTATTACATAATGTCAGCTCTATTTTTATAGAGAGTGAAAAGATAATTATTTTGATTTATCTTTAATTCTCATACTAATTTAATAAAAAAATACGACCACTTTAGGTGACTAATTTGGAAGTGAATCAATTGAGCAAATAGGTTTATTAGGAGACTTAGTTTAGTCAAAAACTCTAGAATAACCCTTCCAAATTAGGTCTCCTCAAAACTATTAACTCGAATGGCTCTCCCTCTAAATTAAATAAATTTATTTTGGACACATTGTATGAATCTTCTGCAACCCAATTGATTTGTATTTATCATATATTTGAATTTAATATTATTGTCTAATTTATTTGGATACTTTTTTTCTAGTATTATGTTATAATTGGATAAATTAGATAGATTTATTATATTATAATCGACATAAACTATAGAAAAAATATTAGTTTGATTTATGAATAAGATAAATATTCTTAATCTTCATTATTCTCAAACTGTAATTAATCTAGTATTTATTTTTCTCACGCATTCAAAATATAGACAGTTTTAATATTAAAATTTAGGGAGAATTATTTGAGTAAATAGTTCCTGAGGAGGCTCAGCTTCTATTGGATTTTCAAGTAGACTAGTCCTTTGATGAATGATGGGCACAGGTAAATATATTCGTTAGAATTTTCTTTTCCAAATCATGACAATTATTTCCTTGTCTTATGTTATATGAGAACAATTATTTTCTTATCTTATATCATGAGCCCTTAGACTATTCAAAGGTTGAACAAGACTAACTTTTGTCACTATATTGGTTATTCTTAAGGCTGAATAATCTGCAACAATGGTTTAATATCACATTATATCCTTCAAAGATAAAAACATATAATTTATATTTTATATTATCTAAAATGTTTCGCTATCCATTCTTGTGTAACGGTAGATGGTATCATTTTAAATAATTCAGGAGGCAAATTATAAGATTTTACTTTTTTACGAGCATAATGTGATACCGACTCACAGCGTAGGATAAGTATTTTCTCTCCTCTGTCTCTTTCTTTACTTTTCACTGGTCTTGCTCGCTACTATACGGGCCTTAAGCTTTTATTGGTGGGCCTTTTTCTTATAATGGAGGTTTAATTATTTAATTATTTAAAATTATAATTTATAATAAAATATTTTGGTGGGCCTTTTTCATTTTATGACACAAGATATTTGAATTGCCTATTTCATCTCCTAATGTGAGTGATGGTGAGATTGTTCTACCCATCCAAACTAAGACCGTTAGGCTAAAGTTCTCAAAATTCAAAATAATTTTCTATTATGTAATCAAATTCAAATATATATCATTAGATTACATGAGAATGAATTCTAAGATTTATTATCTACACAAGCAAATTCTGAGTAATTATGCAAAGGAAGACTAAAAATATTGGGCAATACTACAAAAGCAAAATACCATTTTAAGTTTCAGCGCAAATTCACAAATATATTTACAAATTATTTATGATCTTTGACAATAAAAACTGGGTTGAATGTTTAATTTTACTCTTTGAACATATATTTGACTGTCAAAGTTCTACCTCTTGGTCTCTATGTGAGAATTTTCAATGTTAGAAATTTGGAGACAATTAATGCTGCGTGGTTTGACGAACTGCTTCAATTTCTAGAACAAAGTGGTTAGCTTCGTTTGAAGTGTTTCAATTTCTAGAACAAACTGGTTAGCCTCGTTGAAAATTTTAAGTTCAAATGTATTTTATGTGGTCAACCATAAAATTTCAAATAGCTTTGGTAGAATGGTAGGTTAAAGAAAATTTAAGTTTACACATATATATGAACTATATATGAGCTCAAACTATATATGAACTAGGACATTTAGTTTAATTAAGCTTTTAACTAATATACAAAGATATTTAAAATTATAAAATAAAATTTTATTATTTATAAGCCGAAAGCTAGATATAGGCTGGATAAAGGGTCAATCCTTCGTATAAACAGAGGCACTTAAACCCCACTAAGATTTATCTAATATAGTAAGTTGTCTAATCTAAGTTTTAAGTCATATGCACCGTCGAACAATTACTCCGAGCTAAACATCGTCGAGATCTACTCCAAGCCAACTACATCGCCAAGCAATCAATTGAATCGAGCCGTTAAGCTAAGCCATCAAGTTACTAAGCTACCAAATAATTTTCTTGGAGTTGATCACATGATCTTCTTGGTCATAAAAAAAAATATACATATTAAATCCGTCGGAGTTGATTAGTATTTAAAATTATAAAATTATGACCTCCGAGACTTTATAAACTTGGGGGGCAAATTTCTTCTATCCTTTGGGAATAGTTGAAAAAAGAGGTGAGATTCTATAAACCCTCCTCAGATCTCACCTTCCCCAGATTTGAGACTATCCTAATGGATGCGGCCATTAATGCGCAATGAATAGTCGCCAAGCACCTGGTTGTAGTGGATTCCTACAAGCATGCCTCTAGTTGACCCTGGACAACGTCCCGTAAACGGAAAGAAAGGAATCCAAAAGAAGGCAGAGATAACGGAATAATTACGACTGGGCGGTGCAAACCGGCGGATTTAGAGCCGCGGAATTCTCCGCCTTTCTTTTTCTTTTCTTATGGTTGATGTGGTTTTGACTTAGAAACGAGTTACGAGCATCATATATTTCTAGCAGGAAAATTTATAAATAACACCTTGCATAGTACAATTATTATCATTTAAGGCTAACCACTGGAGCCTATTACCTATAGCATGACAGAGGTTATGTATGGGCTTAATATCTCTCAGTAGTCAGTATACAATTGGGGATTTTTTTTTATAAATCATATTAGAAAGTAAAAAATTTAAGACATAATTGCCACCGATTTTTTTTCAAAAATATCATAATTACTATCGAAATTAGTGTACTTTTTTTAAAATTGTTATTCTTGTTAGTTAAATATAACTAACTAATTATGATTAAAATTAAATTTAAAATTTAAAAGAACCAACTTGTTACCACCGGATGCATCCTTATTTTCTGTTTTATTATTAAAAATGCTTTTATAAATTACACATGATATTTTGCCCTTTTTTATTATTCACAATTCATCTTTGATTATTTTGTAATTTAATTCTTTCTTTTTTTATTATAATTTTTAATTTAATATACTGAGTTAACTTAGACGATACTAAAAAAAATATTTTATTATAATATTTAAATAATTTATAAATACATAAATTACTCATATCTTTTTAATCCTATTTATCTCTTTTCAAAGAACAAGAAGAGGAGTAGGATAGGGTGAGGGGAAGATAAGGAAAAGAAAAGGTAGCAACGGTAACGACAACGACGATAATGATAATAGTGAAGAAGGTTTAACTGGAAAAAATTATTGAGAAATATAGAAAATGAGAAGGAATAATAAAGATATTTTAGTAATTTGGTTGGTATTAGTTAATAAAAATAAATAACGTCAGGATGTTAAATAAGAATTACAGAGAAAAAGTAAAAAATTAGGGTATAAAATCCTTAAAGATAAGAAGAAGTAAGTCACAAAATAGATAAAATGTGTCTATGATTTATAAAACTCCATCGTTAAAAACGTGGTACATTTTGGTCTCTGTACATTTATACAGACTGATAAAGAACATAACAGGGTTGCTCATTAGGCAGTCTCCAAGTGGATAGTAACGACCAATTTGCATTAATAAGATGAACCTTTCTTTCCCATCAGATTTGGATTGTACTCGGATCTATACGTTAAAAGAAAAAAAACTTGTCGATATAAAACTAAAGAACATTCCGTTTCTTTCATTCGACAAGTGCAGTTACCCAATCCATGCACGGCACTCTAAGTAAAGACAAGACTCTGATGGCGAGCATGAGAACATCCAAAGACAAAAATAGAAACAATAATAAACAATATATATATGTATGTAGGATGTTATTAGTTATTTCTGTTGCTTGTATTCAAGATAGGCTGCCTTAAATTATAGTGACAAGTAATTAAAGCCATATGTTTCCAAAGCTACCATCAAAATAGCTTAGAGTTTGTGACGAATTAAACTATCAATTCTAATAAAATAAGCCTTCAAAATAGAAGACTACAATCGCATCTCATGTGACTTCAAAATAGGATGCTTGTTAAGTTAAACTTAATTAGTTAGAACGTGGCGTTGTACTTTTAAGCAAGTAATAGACTCTATTTATGTATAATAAACATACATTATTTATGAAGATAGTCTCTCCTCCTCTCGTTGCTTCCTCATAATGGTGTGGTGGGAGCTCATGCTTTGCATGCTTCCACCATGACTTAGTTAGAGAGGATCTTTAAAATATCAGAATATTATATAACATCATGTCGACAGATTGTACTTCCATAATAGCGAACTCTGAAAGATTTAGTAGGAAAATGGATTCCAAATTGCTGGAGTATTAGTCTAAAGCGTTTAAATGCATTCTTCTAACAATGTTACTATCAGTTATGTGGCATTAATTTAGGCTACTTAAATGTTACGTTGACGTGATTAAGTTTTAAAAACTTCGACATTTATAGCTTGCAAGTTGCAACTGCTTCTATTCAATGGTTAGAAGTATACAGTATTGTAAGAGATATAAGACAAGTAGATGTGTCATTACTTCAAGATACATTAAATAACTAATAAATGCTATTTATTCCAATGATACAGGGATAGTATTGGTTGCCATGTATTGCTGTATATCTATATATCTATATATACATACATCATCACGGAGAGGTGAAAGTATATGCTGAATGATTATGTCTGGTTATGCCATTTTGATGACAACTTGATAGAAAAAGACTTTCACATAATTTATCATTCTTCACTTCAATATTATATTAATACGTGTTTAGTCTTTGCAAATTATTACTTTCCGCTAGCTACCATCTTATTATTACACAGAAGTCTATTCAGGTTGACCTTCCCCAACCGCTGCCAAAGAGAAAAAAAGTTTCACCTTGCTTACAGATACTTGGCACCGATTTATATAGGGAAATGTGGGAAATGTTTTCTTTAATTGAATTGATTCATTCGTAGGGCACGTTAAAAGAGATGCAGTTCTTTTGACTAAACAAAAGGTGGAGAATTGTAGAACAAGAAGACTTTAAACATATAGTATATTTGATGCAGTCTTTCACCATGGACTACTGCGCCTTGGTTTTTACCTCCGGTTTTGAGACCCTAAAAGAGAGTCCAGGAATCAACAACGCAATAAGTATTTAAATGCTTCTAAAACCACCTAAGTGGAATGCGTCCGTACAAGTTCGTGTAGAATACTATTTCTTCCCTTCTGGAATAAGAAAAAGGGAGGAGAGATCAAAGGAAGGTGCTCCCCCTCTCCCTCCTTTTGTGTGAATAAAGACTATTATTCCTCCCCCCACTTCACATCGATCATGACTTGTTTTATTTCTTAACGCGTTGCTTTTCGACTTCCTTTAAAGCAAACCCTCCCCTCCTCCTTGCTTGTATAAATATAGACAGACAGATAGACAGCCCCCACCATTGTCTTCGACCCAAATAAAAACCACCCCTCTCTCTCTTATTTCCTTATTATACATCGAAGAAGAAGAAGAAGAAGAAGAAAGAAAAAATAACAACAGCAGCAGCAAATATGCTCACGCAAACTGCACAGTTTGACGAGTCGATCCGCTCGACCTTCGCGTCGCGCTATGTTCGCGCATCTCTTCCGAGGTGACTTTAATCTTTCTTTCTGAATCTAATTTATTCAAATAAATAAATAAATATATATGTATACATTCTGATGAATTATATGATATAGGTTTCGGATGCCGGAAAATTCGATCCCCAAGGAGGCGGCGTACCAGATCATCAACGACGAGCTGATGCTCGACGGCAACCCGCGCCTCAACCTCGCGTCGTTCGTGACGACGTGGATGGAGCCGGAGTGCGATAAGCTCATCATGGCGGCCATCAACAAGAACTACGTCGACATGGACGAGTATCCCGTCACTACCGAGCTCCAGGTATTCTTACATTCCTTCGCTCTCTCTCTCTCTCTCTCTCTCCCCCCTCTTTTTTTTCTTTTTTACAATTAACTACTTCGAAACCTAAAAGAAAAGTCTAACCGGCCGCAGATTTTAGCCCCCTGGATTTCGGGAATAGATTATATATTGACATATTACCATACGTTTTCCTAATCTAATATAATATGGAATAGGAAATGACGAAATGGCCCTTCTTTGTGTTATTAAATTAGGGTCCACGATTGGCCCCTATGCGTCCATTGGGGTGTACGTGATCCATCGAATCCGGCCGTGCCATCTGGGTAATGATATAAAGTCGTAAAAGCATGCGATGGAGCGTCATTACATGGCCATTTATTCCACATGGATGATGGGCCCATGCATGTGGTTGGAGCGAAATTTTTAAATAACACCTTATGTATTTTAAAAATTACAGGTAGATATACGTAACAAAATATTCTTACTTTAGATATAGATATCATTTCCTTTCTTAGAGATTGGTTAGTTTAAATTAATCCATGGTGTAATATTAAATTTATACACAAAGGAGGTGTCGGATTACTATTAGCTCAAAACAGAGTGGTAATCGCAAAGTCATTAAAATGTAGCTGGAGCAAATTCCTGCAATCAATGCTGCAGAATATCAGGTCCCATTGGGGATAAGATATTGTACTAGGCTGTTGGCACACAAATTAAAGATGTCTGCAAATAAATTTCTGACACATAGTCTATAGGTCAGGCAGGCTCATTGCCCTATGAATGAATGTTTTAAACATCTTATAGGAAGTAGGAACTGAGAACATTCAATTATTGGCTTATTGCTATTGTTTATTCTTTCAATTGATAATAGGAAATAATATTGATAAAGGGTAACAAACAAAACAAAAATTAGAGTATTATCATTCAGAGTTTTATAATTTCTTTTTAATCCTTCAAAAATATCATGAGTTGATTTTACCCGGAGATATTTCATATTCATGGATTGCATGCATTTCCAATTCAAATTGCAGAACCGATGCGTGAACATGATCGCCCACCTCTTCCATGCTCCTCTCGGGGAGTCGGAGACGGCGATTGGAGTCGGCACCGTTGGCTCCTCGGAAGCCATAATGCTCGCCGGATTAGCCTTCAAGAGGAAATGGCAGAACAAGATGAAGGCCGAGGGAAAGCCTTACGACAAGCCCAACATTGTCACTGGTGCCAATGTCCAAGTAAGCTATCAATGTTCTTTGTGTGTAAGGAGTTTTTGATGATGATACGTAAAAAAAAAAAGGAGTATGTTTTAATTTTCTTATTATATTTGCTTTCTAATATGATTTTTTTTAAATTAATTATTTAGGTTTGTTGGGAAAAATTTGCACGGTATTTTGAAGTGGAGTTAAAGGAAGTGAGGTTGAGGGATGGGTACTACGTGATGGACCCCGAGAAGGCCGTCGAACTCGTCGACGAGAACACCATCTGCGTCGCCGCGATCCTGGGCTCCACGCTCAACGGAGAATTCGAGGATGTCAAGCTCTTAAATGATCTCCTATCTAAGAAGAACAAGGAGACAGGGTGAGTTTATTTTATTAAAAAAAAAGGGAAAAAAAAAGAGAAGAAATTAAGGCTTATAATAAGCTAAAGGTACGTAAAATTGATTTCATATATATATATATATATATATAGGTGGGACACACCGATCCACGTAGACGCTGCGAGCGGCGGTTTCATCGCGCCGTTCCTGTACCCGGAGCTGGAGTGGGACTTCCGGCTGCCGCTGGTGAAGAGCATCAACGTGAGCGGCCACAAGTACGGCCTCGTCTACGCCGGAATCGGATGGAACGTCTGGAGGAGCAAGGAGGACTTGCCGGAGGAACTCATCTTCCATATCAATTACCTAGGAGCCGATCAGCCTACATTCACACTTAACTTCTCCAAAGGTAAGCTTGCAAACTATCTACATCTCCGTCTATTATTTCAAGTTTCCTATACTAGTTTTTAATAAGATCATTAAATACTTGTCGTTGTACTAAATGTATGTATCTATCTATATATATATTTCAGGTTCTAGCCAAGTAATTGCGCAGTACTATCAGCTGATCCGTTTGGGTTTTGAGGTAATTAATTTTATATTAAATAAAAGTCATCATTATTAGGGTGTGAAATATTAATTTTTGACGAACAGGGTTACAAGAACATCATGGAGAACTGCCAAGAGAACGCCATGGTGCTGAAGCAGGGATTGGAGAAGACGGGGCGGTTCAACATCGTCTCCAAGGACAACGGCGTCCCCCTCGTGGCCTTCTCCCTCAAGGACAGTTCCCGCCACGATGAGTTCGAGGTCTCTGACTTCCTCCGCCGCTACGGCTGGATCGTGCCGGCCTACACCATGCCGCCCGACGCCCAGCACGTCACCGTCCTCCGCGTCGTCATCCGCGAGGACTTCAGCCGCGCCCTCGCCGAGCGCCTCGTCAACGACATCGGCAAGGTCCTACACGACCTTGACGCCATGCCCTCCAAGCTAACCAATGGCGAGGAGAAGAAGGAGAAGGCTCAGCTTGACAATGGCGACGTCGCCAGGAAGAAGATGGAGATGCAGAGGCAGAGGTCGGTCACTGCCGCTTGGAAGAAGTTTGTGTTGGCTAAGAAGACCAACGGTGTTTGTTAGCCTCTCTCTCTGTCTCTGTCTCTCTCTCTCTATATATATATCACGAACGTACTGAATTATTATTAATGATTTAATTCTTCAGGCTTCCTGTTTGATTTGAGAGTTTCTTTTCTTTCTTTTTTTTGTATTGTTATTTGAGATACAATTAACAGGGAGTATGAATTGTCCCTGTCCTATATATGAGGCTATGAGGGTGGAAGAGTTTGTATCTTTAATTGTGCGATGATAATATTTTGTTTTACAGTGTTCAAGCATCTCACACAAAATCACATTACAGAAATTGCATCTTTGTATTGATACAGATATATAAAGGGATGATATCTACTGAGTATCCAGTTGCATAATTCAACTAGAGCATCTTTCTGCTCATTTACTTCTGAAAGCTGACTATACTTTACTAGCAGAAGCTATGCAGATGAGTTTCAAACCGTCATTGAAGATGTTTGTGCAGACAAATTCTATCACCGACGGCGTCTCCTTTACTCGTGTAATAGGGAGATGAATATTGCTGCTGCTACCGCAAATCAGGGCAGATAATTCTGAAACCCTGCATGTGGAACCTTTTGAACCCCCTGATCTGTTTATAAATATATATGAAGTCAAGCACAAGTAATTTATTATCCAAGAACTTGATAAGCTCAGAGCCATACATGAGTAGTACTTGTATTTTATTTTCTTACTAGGCTTAGTTAACTTTTCCAGTTAATCCCATGTTAAAAAGGTCACTCCTTTTATCCTCAACAAGTAGTAACTCAGTATGAACAATATTACTAAAGCCTTATTGCTATCTCTCATTTCTACAGATTTATGAATGTTATGTCAGAAAACCTGGAAGCAGTTAATACAAAATTAGACAACATCATACAAATTTGACAGTGCTCATGAATTTAGTTGACTGGATGGAGAAATGTATGACTTAAATAATTCAGGTTCAAAAGCGCCCAACTAAATAACAGTCTGATGTGGAAAATTACTAATTGGCACATTTGACAGCTTTTCTCACATAGAGTAGCAGAAAACAGTCTCTATTGATTGTCTTTATGCTACCAAGAGCTTTTTATATTCTGTGCTGATGCCAGACAAGCTGACTGATATAGATTCTTTGGCACAATTTTATAGTTTATAAATCGAATTATGAATGCCACAAACACTGCTATGTTGGGTTGTTTCACAGCTGAAAAACTGGGTTAGAGCAATTTACCATAAACAAACTGATTAGTCTATAACAGGGGTACTAGATGATTCCAAACCGGATACTAAAAATGATCTCAATGGTTTCAAGTAGTGGCTCAGGATAACTAAAGCTATATGGAGGCATTAACAGATGAAATACTGATGTCACTAGAACTACTCGTACCATTCAGTTTGAAATGTAGATGTTTGAGATTCTTAGCTAGTTTGGTCTTCCTAGTTCATGGCATCCATGCATGTCCATATAAACATGGCAAACATGATCCGGCGAAAGCAAAGGAGATATCAGAGAAGAATATGTGCTGAATAATGTAATGAGAACGATAAGAATCCATCTCGAATATCTTGACAGAGAGAACTAATGGAACCTTAACTCTGAAAAATAAAGTTTCTTTTAGCACTTTACTCATTTTAAGGGCCACATCCTCTTAGTTGCAAAGAATGTTATGCCCTTATGGAGCAGCTACACAGTTGTTTTTCTAACTGGCCTCTGCTATTCATCACATAATTGGTCATTATTACTGGCATATCAGGAAGGTCAGACGAAGAGCATAATTTTCTTTCGGGATATTTTGACAAATTACACTTATTACTATCATCTATCGTCATCCTTACCATAGGCATTGAGCATTAATGACAACTGTTTCACCTGTTACTTGAGCACCTACTACATTTTGTTATTTAGTAATGTTATCGTTTGGATAACGGATCATGATGTTCTCTCTGATGGGGATATTTCTTTAGTTACACGGATGCAATAACCCGAAAGTTCCTACAACCTGTCTACTTTCTGAATCACCTCGCAAATTCGTGCTGAGAACGTCAGCAATCACTAACTTTCTTACATATTGCTCCCTCCCTTGAGTACTCCTCAAGGATTTTTCAAATCTGCAATGTTCTTATTGGTAAAGATTATTAATGTCTAGCATGGCTGTTGCTTTCAGGAAGATTATGACTAGTTTTTCATATCACCTTACTTTCACTATCAGTTCTGCTAAAAGATTTTAACTGCTTTACAATCCTTGCTGATGGAAAAAAAAAAAGGTTTCTTGATATAATTAACAACTGAATTTATTCTAGGAGGCATACATTATCTTCATGTATTATGAATAAGCTTGATCTACATGGATCCTGATGTTATCATAATATAGCTTACTAACTACTTTCTTTACAAATCTTAAAACTGGTCAAAAGGCCTGAAGCTAATAGCAATACACATCCAATTATTATTATCTGAGATGGATTGAACACCAAATAAAATGTGATTGATTTCTCAAATAAGCATTAGTGTTTGCAAATTGCAATCGAATGACAAGGATTAGTAAATTAGAAAGGAAGGAAGATAAGCACCTCTGATTTCTGTGAGACATATGAAGTTGTTAGATCCCATCAAACTTAGTATAGTGCGACTTTCAAAAGCATGTATCCCTTTCAGTTGAGATACTCACCTTCCCACCTAATACCAGATAACTAATTTAGAAGCACTTAAAGGGAGATAAAAAATTCAACTTTTACATATTAAATAGAAGAGCAGTGAGATATAAAAGTCCTACTATAACAAATAGACCCCCTTCCTCTCTGCTTTTCTTTTTCTTTTTCTTTTTTTCCTTTTCTTTTGGCCCACTCTATCTCATTTATAAGATGATATATCATTCTTAATTTAGGAAAGAAAAAGAAGAAAAGAAAAGATCCAAACTTTTAGCAAGCATTAGACCATTTATAGGTAATATTTTACAATTAACTGAAGATGTTTGAAGAGACAGAATAAAGGTGAGGGGATGGATGTATGTAGTTAGGTGAGGTAGGTCTACTGTTTGCATGAACTTAGGAACCATTTAGCTTTCAATGACTCCAACTTATACCTCAAAATGTTTGATATCTTTGGGAGTTCAACATACCTTCCACATCCAGAAACCCCCTACCTGAGTCCTTATACTAGCCCTACCATAACCATATAGATCACCATCAAGCATTCCTTAATACAAAAGCCAATAAAATTACCTCTAAAACCAGGCTACCTGAAAGGAGAAGTGGCCATAACACCTAGCAAGTTGGGATTTCTTTTTGATAGCTCTGTTTCCTTATGCACTACTTTGTGTATGTCTTTCTTAAACTTCAATCCATATTAAGTCTGTTTTTGAGTATCAAGACAACAATTTCTTCTACATCCCCTGAAGTTTGTGAATGGAAGAAATTGGAAAGACCAAAAAAGAAAAAAAAGATTGTGAAGACAGCATGCAAGAACATGCAATATTACTTGAAAATCCAAATAATGGATTTGGGAGGGGAGCAAATTTGTATATTGGTTGTAACTTTTAGCCAACCATTACAAAGAAGGTTGGAAAACCTTGAACCACTTTGATTTGGTCATCTGCACTTGAACTTCTCCATTAAGAAAAGATGTCCCTCTAAGAAGAAAATTGTCTTTGCATTCTATCCATGAGACATAACTTAATTTCCCAGTTGGTGCAGCCTTAGCTAGGTCTTGTGGTTGGGAAGAAGTTAATGCCAACAGTAAGGCACTATTTCCAATTGAATAAGAGAAGAGTTCCAAATTTTGGAATCTCCATTTTCAACAAAAGAAGGAAGCTCTCACTGACCAAAAAGGTCTCCTGCGAGAGAGAGAGAGAGAGACTTCCATCTATCTCCAACCTAGTAAAATAGAAAGAGTCGTGCAACATCATCCATTTTTTGTTTCACGTGCATGTATGTAAATAAGGAATCTATACATATAACAATGGTAATCCGGTGATATATAACTAGATTCATACAAAATGGAAAATGTTTTGGTTGTTGGTTTTAGATGACCCAAAAAGAAAAGAAAAAGGAGAAAGGGAAAAGAATGTGGAAGAAATGTAAGTAATACATTACGTAAGTACTACATTACTAAGTTTCCAATACCGTAATTTATCTACCATAGAGAAAAGTTAGGCCAACAGTTAAGATAGATCTTTCTGCCTTCATTAACATCCTAAAACAGTACCCAGCATAAACTATTTAATTAGAAGCAGTTCTTCAGTTGTTGACCATAAACTTCTCTAGAAACAGTCATGCTGAAGAATATTATAAGCAGCAAAGATCATCCTACTAGATAATGATGACAATAGGAGTTTTTGACCAAAAGGTTAACCCTCTCAAACTTTTTCTTATGCATTTAATACATGATTAGGTGTATTTTGCTACATTAGCAAAATTGCTAATTGAGACAATGATTTTTAAAATAAGCAATTAACTGGATTAGCAACTTATATTTAGAAATCGCACTCTCAGTCAGCGATTTTACAACTCATTTATTTGTCGTATTTAAATTTTTAGGTGAATCAAACACGTGATAAAAATATTTGGTAGACTTAAAATAGTCAAAAACTTTGACAATAGCCCCACTTACAAGTAGAATCCTCTGCTAATAGTATAAATTGCTAGATATTCCTAACTACTAAGAGAGCCCTACAATTGGAAAATTTGAATGAGTTTCCAATTGATGAGTACACTGGGAAAGGATATGATTCGGAAGATACATATTTAGAGACGATTTCTCTAATACCAAATAAAACTAAAGAATTTATCTTTGATCTCCCAGATTCTCCACCAAGATAAGCAGTTAGCATATCCAAACAGCTGTGAGCGACTGGGCCCCCCTATAAGTAATGGAAAACCTCTTTTCTAATTGTTAGAATCGACAAGGACGTTATCTTGACCATTTCATCAAACACTTGATGGGTGACATATGAAATCCATAGAAATTAACATCCACTAAGAAGAAAGAAGGAACAAGCATAACAATGACAATAATAATATAGTAAGATGATGGTTTACAAGACTTACAATAATTTTTCTTGCACGATCTCCTTCATTCATAGATCCTCTCTTGGGGTCCCACCTAAAAATAAAAGTAGAGTTTGAAAAGTAAATGACATATCGGAAATTAAAGGTTTATTCCCAAAGCCCCCAATCAATTCAACCACTTGAATTGAGCCAGATCTCTTGCTCAAGTATTTTATACTTCTCGTATAATTTTGTATCTATTTAACCACTAAGAAATTAATGCGTGCATTACCTTAAAAGAGAAGACTCTGCTGAAACTTTCAACAAACTAATTCGAGTATTGCACGTAGCCCAAAACTCTTGTACTATAAGCCTCCGGTTATTTCAATGATCTCATACTCAACTCCATCTACTTCTAAGCCTTCACCGTTACGTTCTTATGTTAGTTGATCATTTTTAATGTGTTTTCCGTTGCAAAATTCTTACCAAACCTGACATGAGCCAGGGATTTATGCATATGCTAGGTCATCTAATTGGTTGGTACCTTACAACTTGCCGATCAAGATTATACCAAGTTACTTTTTTTTATATAAAGAAAAGAAAATTTATGCAAGTTGTGTTATAATTAAAAATAATACTTCTTAGTTCTCTCTTGCGGGATGTTTTTGATAGTTCATGAGCTCATATGCTAACTTTAAGCTCGCGAGAAGGAGTCAGCTCTTTCTGATATATAGCGAAGCGGAGTGAAGGAAGAAATTTTGATTCAGGGAGTCGATTTTATTAAACACCTATAAGTATGAAAACACATCTATCGGTCTGAGTTTCCTAATACACAGCGTAGTTTTAGATTAAAGAGGGTACAATGCAATTTAGTGTCATTTACATAAATTATTGAGAACCCGGTGATATGTATACGACTCTGCTTATAGATGTATAGGTTAGGCAACAGAGTCAATCCTCTTAAATTCAGATTTAATCTTCTAGTCTCGAGTGTGTTCCATTGGTAGGCATACCCAAAGATTTAATTCTTGTGAAAGCTACTAAATTTCTTGATTAGTTGTAGTAGTAGTACGACAACAACTAAAGACCTTATTAATTCCATCCAAGGATTTCTAGGGCAAGTGTTGGTATCAGGTAGACATGAAGCCCAACAGAACTAGGAAAAAGACAAACCTAGGCAGACATTTCTTTTAGTTAATTATACTACTACTCTTATCATAGATCTCTTAATTATGCAACGTAATGGGATTGTTGCCATGAGAGCCATCTGATGCATTCATCAAACGGTAACTGCTCTCTCTCTCTCTCTCTCTCTCTCTCTCTCTCTCTCTCTCTCTCTCTCTAGATCTGGGTGCATTTAACTTGCATGATATTCTGAGTTCAATGTATAGATGCATGCGTTGGACGGGTTGGTTTTAAGTAGACGTTGTAGGTTGGAAACATCCGAGAGATGTTGAGATGAGAACGGAATTTATCACCCTACCAATTAAGCAACCCCCACCTCTCTCTCTCTCTCTCTCTCTCTCTCTCTCTCTCTCTCTCTCTCTCTCTCTCTCTCTCTCTACTAGCTAGCTCATCTTAGAATACCATTTGTTAGACCACACGTACCATCAAACACTGGTGTAATTAACAATCTCCTAACTCTCTATCTTCTCTCTTACTACCAAGAAAGTTTAAGCTCCTGATCCTCTCCAATTATATCATCCACTCAGTATATGTATGGCTGGCTACCAAGTCAATCGAGGAGCTCTCACATAGATCCTTACTTCTCTAGAGGTCTTTCTTGGTTCTTCGATCGATCGATCGATCTCAAGGTTAATTTATTGAGAACTACCAAACAGCTAGCAGCGATCGATCAAGCCAAGAAAGGAGATCAAGCAAAATACCAATTCATTTGTAAGTAGCAGATCCATGTGCAGCAGAGGCCACTGGAGACCATCCGAGGATGAGAAGCTCAAGGAGTTGGTCGCCAGCTACGGCCCTCACAACTGGAACGCCATAGCCGAGAAGCTTCAAGGTCGATCAGGTCTGCATGCGATTGAATACTATCTCTCCTTAATTTTTCTTTTGTTTTTGTTATACGATCATGATCACATCACTATATTATATATACATATACTAATTAAGAAGAGAAATATTGCAGGAAAGAGTTGTAGGCTGAGATGGTTTAATCAGCTGGACCCGAGGATCAACCGCAGCCCGTTCACCGAGGAGGAGGAAGAGCGGCTGCTTGCTTCGCATCGAATACATGGAAACCGGTGGGCGGTTATCGCCAGGCTCTTCCCCGGTCGCACCGATAACGCCGTCAAGAATCACTGGCATGTCATCATGGCGCGAAGGTGCAGGGAGAGGTTGAGGCAAACATCAGCTAAGAGACCCTCCTCCTCTTCTACTGCTACTACTACTACTACGACTACTAATACTACTACCATAAAAGATGTCCACAAGATCAAGAGGAGAGCCCATGTCCAAAAATTATATACTAGTAAAGGATATGCAGCTGGGCTGTTCTTGAATAATCTTCATGCTTACTTTCGCAACCCTATTCATCAAGGTACTATATAGTTATATAACATGCAGCTAGTAATTAAGTAAAAAAGTTATATATTCGGTGGCATGCAGCCAGTGTTACAAATTTATATATATACTTTAATTTGCTAATCGACTGTATGTTAATTGCAGATGAGAATAATTCGGTCGAATTTTACGATTTTCTACGAGTGAACACGAGCTCGAATGATTCAAAATGTCGTTCGAGCGTCGAAGAAGAGGAGGAGAATCAAGATGATCACCGGACTGAAGATGGTGTTCGGTTTATAGATTTTCTAGAGGTTGGAAGTTCTCAATGATGAAGTACATGTTTCATATATACTCATTTGTAGTTCAAATAGGATCCTAACATGCATCTTGCTACGTACTCTCAGTAGATGTAACATTCTGCATATACATAATAAGCTCTCGAGTTATAAGAACAAGGATGTTTCTCTACAAGAAAATGAGAATCCACTCCTCTTTGTCTCCTCTTCATGGCTTATGCTATGTAACAGAAGAAATGAATTAAAAGTCATGGAACAATAATTATATATCACTACATTAAGGGTTTCTTCTTGCTTATTCTTCTCAGGTAGATTGTCACAGTTAAATCATGTTCTCTCGATCGGGCTTGTGCGCAGTATAACCAAAGTGATCATGATGTTATAATAGTTCAAAGGCTGCTAGCTTCATAGCATCAGTATGATCATCATTTTCTTGTTGTAAAGATTATCGATAAGTTTACGATCGACCGACGAGTCTCATATCAATTCTCCTTGTCACAAGTGAAAAAAAAGATAAATTTTTAGGTGGTATTAGAGTTTTAATCTGCAGCATTCTATTGAGCAATCAAAAATGTATGTTTTGCTTAATTTCCTTGTAGGTCATAAGACTACAGCGACATACTATCTGAGACTTCACTGAGGGCAAGTAATAGTGAAGCAACTCCACCTCACGATAAGACATGTAACAACCTAGTAAGCTAGGCTAATTTCCTTGTTGCAATGATGTCATAGCTATGAAATCTTCATCAGATTTTGGAATCGTACTTGCAGATCAATCATATAACTGAAATAGTTTATATCCTTCAGACTCTTCAGCCTTGAGAAGTAGTTGTTATTGATAAGGCTATTTTTTTTTCAATCCTTCGTCCTTTAATTAAGGATGATGCAGTCTATTTTTATTGAAGTAATTAGCTTCATATCAATATCTATATATATATATATATATATATATAGATTCAGTTCTTCAATCAATCTCACCTTCATAGTCTATTAATATTAAGCATGAAAGCTTCAGTGTCCGTAATCTTTGTGGTCTCTTACAGCAAAAGGACACAACCAACATGACTTGTGCTGCCAAAAATAATAGCATGAGATAAAGATTAACAAAGGGGTAAAGCATGGTATTTAGACAAACCAAATTACAGAAAAGTATCATAACCTTTATACACAAAATCCTCGGGAAAGAAATCATAAATTGCGTACTCACTACAAGAAGCTTGAATTGATAGAAGGATAGAGAAGAGCTCGAACTAATTAATTGCTCTCAAGCAATAAATAGCTCCTTTTGAGGCAAGCGTGCAATGTGATAAGTTAGAAATAGGATTTGCAACCACACTTCAAGTATATGGTTTCCGAGGCATTAACAATTAGAGTTAAATACACACACACACACACACACACACATATATATATATTAATAAATTATTTTTGTCTAACTAAATTGAACATGCCCAATATTAAGATACTCATTCATATTTGACAGGCAAAATTATTAGTGGGAGAAGGTTTTTGGTTTAACTTTCTCCCTTTTGTTCTTAGTAGAGCTAGGAATTTTGAGATCAAACTTCGCTCCTCTACATAAAAAGAGGCCATGGAAAAGGAAAAGGGAATACCAAATCTAGAAGAAAATAAGGAAATATCTTTCTTTGGAAGGAAAAATAATTTATATAAGGTGAGGACATTTTTGTCTATAAAATATAAGAAAACGAGGGAATAGAACACCCCAATTAATTTTGGACATTATTTAGGCATGTTCATAGTGTAAAACTGATTTGAAACTTCTTTTAAATACAGAGGTAAAGTCCCTAAAAATTTTATTTCTTAAATCCAACGTACAAGAAATTCTGATGGACAACTAATTTTCCGAAGCCTTCGTCTGGGTAGCACGAAACTGTTCTTTATTAAGTAAACACACCTGGATTGCCATTGATTGAAGGGAAGAAAAGGAATGCTAGTCTTCCTCCGACAACCCAAGACTTGTTATTAATCCATTTTGAGTTGAAGATTAAAACATTCGTTAGTGCTCAAAACTCTTTTCTCATGCAGCTTGTTTTGGTCTTCTCTATAGAAGTAGTTGTTTCACAGTTTGCAATATGTAGAGTTGTTAAACTATAGAGTGCAAAAGACACCATCATCAACAGAGACCAAAATTGAGTATCGCCTGGCTTCACACTTTTATCATCCAACATTTTCACTTCGCTCTGATGGTGATATTCACATGATAAAGCTATGGCACGCTAGTAGTACATAATGAAGATATCCTTTCATGATGTTCTGGTAGACGACTGCCACTCCATTAGAGGTATTTCAACATATTATCTGGAAAGCGAACAGGAAGAAGTAGAATATGACCAAAACAAAGACCAGCAAGAACGGCCACTATTGTTCCTACTATTGTGGAACAAGCTTGATAGGGACAAAGGGTAGCTTCAGTCTTAACAAGCAAGTAGTCAGGCAACAGCCATGAAGTTACCCAATCTGAGAGAGCCTGCAAAACTAGACTGCAATCCAAAATTTTAGTGCACACTGTTTCAACCGATCCTCGTGATCTAATAATCCAAACAAGTAGCAAAATTAGACTAAAATCACAATATTTAAAGTACTTTTTTTGACCGATTAACATGATCAAATGCAATCCAACCAAAAAAGTAAAATCAGACGAAACAATGCCAGCAGAATTTACATAGAAAAAAGAGTATAAATTACAAAATTAGAAAGGTATTCAACTAGTCTAGTTAGATCATCACAGTACAAAGCAGTGGAGCCTCATTGAGTAGCTCTCTAATTATAAAGAAAAGCAGTAGAATGGGGACAAAGCAAGAAAAATCTTAAACAAATGAAAGGCAACAGAAGAATAATATTGTCAGACTTCAGCATGAAACTAAGTGACTCAGCGATTCAAAGTAGATTATCCAATATACAAATTTTTTCTGAGTCACATGTACAAACTTCTGGATAACACTAAACTGGATGCAGAGCAAGAATAGACACATGCTTTATAAATGCAACGTATGTTATCCCAATCCTTCCAAACAACAGAAACCTAGCTCCACAATATAAATATATGTATATATTTACAGTGTGCCAACAGTTGATTTGCTGTAAGATTCATGCACCAACTAAATCATTAAGGCAAAAGACTTGAAACAAATCACTGTTTGTCACAAATAAACAGCATGATGCCTTAATCCATCCAAGAATTTCCCATCATGCATAACATGGAATGCTTACATTTACATTCAAATTGCTGGATCTTCAAGTGTAGCAGTAGATAAGTTGTTGATTCGTGGATATGCAGCCTTTTCATCCAACTGGTTCTGAGCCCATACTAGCATCTTCAGCAAGCTTGGAAGCTTCGGATCTGCTGAATTACAATCAAAGTCAAGGAGAGATCCTTTTACAGGCATAGAGGATCTCATTCCATAATTTATCACTATATGATAGTATGGTACAACTATTAATTCTGTGAACTACTATAGATGTGTTTCTTAACTCCAGATGAAAGTGAGGATGCTCTCCTTATGTTTAACTAGCAATTAAGGTTCTACCCTGTTAGCTTTGCCAACAATTTTGCTCTGCTTCCTAGGTCTTGCAATCTTCAAATTCTATGGCCTTCTTGTCTTCCATTTAATAGAAAAGGCTTTAATCAAAAAGTACTCAATTGTATTGAGAAGGAACTAATGGGATCTTGAAAATGTTGTCACACTTAGTGCTCCAATTTAAGCTCTTGTTTTTGTTATTTTACAATAATTACCAAAAGAACTCCGAACAATCTCCAGAGTTTTTCTAACCCTTGCATATTACATCTAGGTATAACCTGAATTATCAATCTACACCTGGAACATGATGAGAATGAAACCGGCCAGCTGAAATAAAGAAGAGAGAAAAAAAAAAGAATAACTTAGTTTGGATATTCTATTCTGCACGAATCAGGAAATTATCTAAACCTGACATTTTGGGTTAAAGCTTTTCAAAGCTGTTTATACAGTCAGAAACCATAATGCTCAATTAATGAGATTGATATGCTTAAAAAAGAAAAGTTGTCTCCAATTTGAGAAAAAAATTATAGTGTTCTGAAAGAAATGGCAGGGAAGGAGAAGTACAAATTCTGCAACACAAAAGCCTGGAAAAGCAAATAAGCAAATGACAAAGAGAGAGGACAGGAAAGAAGTGACACAAAGAATATATTCATACAATATAAAGTACTAGACATACTCTGTTAGGGCCATTAAACAGAAATACACATGATTTTTTTTAAAAGAAAAAGAAAAATGAGTAGATAACTTCATCCCTGTATCAGCAAGCATGCTAAAATAAGATTATAGCAAAGCACTATAACTAGAACACGTATTACTGTACGTTAAAAATCCAAAATAGACAAAACAGGAAAGATCCAACTTTTGGTAAGCAGATATTTACAGGTGAAGTTAATGTTTCTTTTTACCCAGAAAAGTTGTCACTTTGGTTTAACTCAGAATATCACCTATTTGAGATAAATCCAATATTAAAGACATCGAACTGTTAAAATGAATATACGTTACCAACCTTTTTCATGACTTTGGCTTGTGAGTATAGCAGCATTCACCTCACTTGCCGTTTTCAAGCGCTGTGAGACATCTAAAAGTTCTCCATATGGACAATTCTTGACATCTTCAAATGCTAAAAGAGCTACTGTCCTCTCCAACTCCTCCAAAAAGCTTTGCTGCAAAAGACATTCAGTTTGACAAGTTACAAACAAGCAGACTAATTCAGCAGTACAAGAGACGTATGTATCTAAAGAGTTATTTCCAACTTCCAAGACTTGAAAATAATACCTCTTGAATGCAAGATCATATGTATCTCCACTGCCAAAAATTTGGCAATGCAACATCTACTAACTTTTTGCATAGCATGTACTGGGATACCTTTTTCAGCATTCATTAGAAGTTTTGCATAACATAAAGCAATAGCAAAGTGGATGCAGCTTGCAAATCAAAGATTACAAATATCTCAAAAAATTCCATAACAAGGTATCTAAAAAACATTGAAGGCAATAGATGTGTCTCTAAAAGGCTAACCAGCAAGAAGTGGATCTCACAGGAAAAAGGAACTTTCAAAGGGAAAGGGGAAGAAGACATTACATTTTCCTCGCCCCTTGGTGCAAGCTCATCCTGAGCAAACTCTAGAGCTTCTTCTACTTTCCCCAATCGAATCAACTCAATCAGCTTCTGCTGCTGTAGATGAAAATATAGCTGGGGATTTGTATCCAGTATCTGCATACAGTTTTACGAAGAGATTACCAAGGAACAGTTCCAAGTCAAATTTGAGTAAGAGAAAATGATATCATTATGATATAAGGTAATAAGGATAATAAAATTTTAATGACCAATATAAGTGCATGCTCCATGAACAAATGGCATACGACATCAACAGAACTGCCACAATAAAAGCATATATATGATCATTAACTATGAGGAGTTTCCATAGTATAATCACTTGCATTTAAGAACCCAAATTTTCCTAAATTTACTTACCTATAGCAAAAATAATATTCTCAAAACATTCTTCACAAATAGTCATCTCAACCAACTATTTTCTCATCACTATAGACTCCCCTGCCCTACTGAGAAGAACTTAGAAGTTTAAAAGGTCCCTTGGAAGGAATGAATTAACTTAGCAACCATTATGCCAGTAAATAATATGATGTGAAGTATTAAAATCAAACAAACAAAAACTCTTCTGTTACTTCCTCTTTTTTTTTTGTTATCTCCCACCCTAATAGCATCCTTAATTGGGCATCTTCTGCACTCTACCATCCTTTTTCTTAAGACCAAGGAGGCTAGACGGCATCACATGCATGACACTAACAATATTTCAGATCAGCTCCTCTGGGTTTGCCAATAATTAGCAAGGATAAACTGTTCCAATTCCACGAACCTACGGATCTCAATATCTCACCCATCCAACAAGGTTATACAATCAATCCTGATCATTATTTAAAAAAGAAAATGTGATGCAGCTAAACAAAGGCTTTACTTGTGATTTAACTAAGCCTCATGATTTCTTGATATTGTGATAACTGATAAGGCATCTATCCCTAAAAGCTGATTTCCCTCAAATTTAGTGAGCGGAAGAAGGAAAGCTGATTATTAGATTTTATATATAGCAAATGCTGGACGAGCGAAGAAAGATCACTTCAGTGCAAATACACCCAAAAAATGAACAAAAAAGAATAAAACGAAAAAGATAAGACATAGTTGGACAAATTGTCACAGAATCAAACTTATGATACTTTAAGAGAATAACCGAAGAGCCTGAACAGTACCTCAGGGTTCAAATCATTAACTTTCTCTATAGCATCCTGGACATTGCCAGACTGCACAGCCTTCTTCACAGCCATCCGGTCCGTTATCGTCGCAAGATCGATATCCGCTTATCCCCACTAAGAAAAACCAACAAAATCACCTAAAAGTTCAACAAAGAAGTAGCATTCAATCCCACCCAAAACCAAAAGGATACGCTCCGTGCCCGATTCGATCCGAAATTTCTCCGCCGCCTCGACGTAGCCTTCCGTGACAAGAAAGTTCATCACCAGTTTGTTCATATCCTCTTTCCTAATCTTCACATCCTTTAGCTTCCTCTCCCACTCCTCCCTCGTGATCACCTTCTTGGACGACGACTACACCAAAGAACAACCAAAATTCTCAAGGATTCGAGAACTGCCTAGTAGGAAGTAGGGGAGAAAGCGAGGGATTACCATGGATTCGATGGAATCGAGCTGGCCAAGAACGATCCAGAAGAGGGACATGAGATCACTGCGCTCCCTCCGATCCCATCGAGCTCACTCTGGAATCGGAAATAGAGAATGAAAGGTGGACAGATCAATCGAAACGGATCGGAGAAGAAGAAGAAGAAGAAACCCTAGGTGAAGTGGCAGGGGATGTAAATAAATGGAGATCTGGAAGGAAGCCATAGGATTGTAAATAGTAGGTGATGGAGAGGTAAACAATATTGGTCTGGTGGGCTAGAGTTGGCCCAATATAATATACTGGGCCAACGTATATGGGCCTCAAATTGTATCAATATAGTTAAAATAAAGGTAATTTGGCCCAAGAATTAGGCGAGCAATTTAAATCCCCTCTAAAATAAGAAAAAAAAATTTTATTAAGAAATAAATTTGGTTAGTTTTGTTTCCCATATTTAGTTGCAAGTTAAAATAGTAAATAAGGGGAAAAAAAGAGGAAATTGCGGGCGATACCCTATTTTTAACGTAATTGTGGTTACACCCTATATTTTTATTATTTATAAATCAAGTCCTATAATTTAATGAATATATGCAGAATATACACTACGTTTATATCTTCTTAATCAAACTCCTAAGGTAAATTAACTATACTAGAAAGATTATAAAAATATTATCAGCTAAGTTATACTTACTCAGCATATACACAATTTAACACAATCCAACTTAACCCAAACCAACAAAATTAAAATACTAAACCCAAGTTATACCTAATGTGTGGAGAAGGGGAGAGAGTTACTAAAGGAGAAGAACTTTTATGTTTTTCATCAGATCTAATTTGCCTAAAGAGAAATAAGTAATTATTTTGTGCCATAAAAGAGAAGAAGAGATAAGAAGAACGAATAGAGAAGAAAATGAAAAAGAAATTAAAGGTATTTTAGTTTTTTTAATATATATACATATATGATTTTGTCTTATCAAATGGTGTTAGTTTAAATCTAAATTATAATATTTTTTATTTAAATCGAAGGGCTCGTAAACTATAATTTTATTAAAAAAACATGCCTCATATATATTTTTTTCTTAAGAAAAATTACATAATTGAAACTGAAAACTTTCAAAGTATTATATTATTATCATTATATTTTACAAATTTTATAATTGCTACTAAAATATTTTGATTGTTTCATAATTTTTTATTATGGTTAGTTTTTAACTGCATATTCCTAACATATTATTGTTAAAATTAGCATCCATTCGATTTCTTTCTTTAATTTAGAGTCTAAAGTATTTATCAACACCTTTTATCTTGCATAAAGAAAGATATTTTATGTTATAATGTGATATTGAGTACAACATTAGATAGCTCTTAAATTATTTTAGAAATTTATATAAAGGTAAAATAGTTTTTTTTAATCTAAATTTAATTTTAATCATTATTAATTGGATTTTACTAATGGAATGATATTTATGAAATAGTACAATGATTTCGATTAATAATTATAATATTTTTAAAAAAATTCAGTGGTAATTACAGAAGTTATAAACCGGTTTGATTTGAGACTAAGCTCTGAACTCAATTAGTTAATCTTATTTTTTAGTCTTAATTTTTTTAAAAACAAACTTGATTAGATATAAAAATAAATAAAAAGATGTTTGATTACCGAACCAGTTTAGGAGTCATTGAACCAATTTAGAAGAGTTTATAAACTCAAAGCAAACAAGGACAAAAAGAATAAAGGGTTATATGATTTATACGAGCGTTGTAACTAATGTTTTGAGTCATATTAAATTTTGGGTGATATTTAGATACAAACGGTAAATAAAGGAAATTAAAATCATAAATTTAGTTAATTACATTCATATATAACAGCTTGGGATCACTTAAAATCAGCTCACATGCATCAACAGCACACAAGATTTTGTGAATCAAGAAGATATGATGGGAATCTCTCATGCTAACGATGCATTAAGAATACAATAATTCCTTGATTAGCTATAAGTAGGATCCAAAGCTTGCATGCTTAACAAGTTCTAGATGGTCAAAAAAAGATCACAGATGATGAACTCCAGAAAGGAAACAACTAGTTCTCGTACTAAGAGATTATATATATATATATATATATATATATATATATATATATATTTTTTTTTTTTTTCTTTTCAACCTTAATGGCTTAATGGGGTCAAGCTACAAGCAAGCCAAAAAAGATGGTGAATTAATTCCACTATTCCATGTGGTTGGCACCCAAGTTCAAGCCTTCTTTGTTGACTGTTCATGTGAAACCTAGAAGAAGAGCTGACCCATTATCATATTATTAGCCTATGGGACTTAATAATTTATTAAACAAAAAACAACCTATAATTAATACCTACAAAGTGGCATTTAATATGCTGGCATACACTTGCTCCGCTAAGTAAGCAAATCATTGAAAACATATGCCAATTCAATTAATTGAAGACTTTGGCATCTCTCTATCTCTATTTGTCCCAACTTTTATTCAGCCTCATATTAGTTTAAAAGACTCGAAAAACTATTAAGCATTGAAAATCTATTGAATTATCTTTGAAACAATGTGATTTGGATATTAAACATTTTCTTTGGTTAATATTTTTTGATGATTAATACATATAAGTTTGTAATAAATTTGGAAACAATTGGACAACTAGCCAACTAGGCTTGATGACATGCAATAGGTTTGGGCATTAGGCCATGGAATAAAACAGCCGTTGATCAATCATCATCATTAGGAGTAAAGAAATTTATCCCAATTCTAATATATCTTTGGCTGTAGATAATGCAACTCGAATCCTAAGTGTATGTATATAAATGACAAGGAAGGGTGACCACAAACTTACAAAGAATAAATTTAGGGAGGCCTACTAATATATAATTTGACTTCGCGTAAGATAATCTGTGAGATAAGTCAATTAGTTTAAAAGAAAGAGTAAAAATAAAATAGAATAAGAGAACATTAGCTTTTATAATTGTTTTATTTTTCGGCAGAGAAGAGAAAAGAAAATCTAATCTTTTTCATTCCTTTTACTCTTCGTCGCATGCATTCAAACAAATTAAAGAGATAGATGATTTTTCTTATCTCTTTCTATCATTTTCTTTCCGTATTTTTTTTTTTTGGTCTCATTCTCTCAGTATAAATTTTACTTAGGTTAATTTTAATAAAAGACAATCAGAATGACAATAGACATTTTGGCAAGCTTCTATGAATAAAACTGTCGATATGCCACCAAAAATAAACAGTACGTGAACAATAATTTAGAAGATCTAAACAAGTGCTTCATAAAATAAAATAAAATAGTAATTATAATCTAATCTCTTGATACCCAGACCATGTTGCTTTCAACTATGGGATCACATATTTAATTTTTGAACCTACCCAACCAATAATTATCTCTTTTAAGTCCAAGCAAATGGAAACTGGTCTTATATAAGATCCTAACAAGTCATGACCTTGACTGTTATCTTCTATTTTTAATTAGGATTGCTCCTCTTTAGCTAAAATATATATATATATATTCATCCAGATATGCCCCATGCTTTGTTAATACTTCTCTGATGACCTTGTCGTCTTCATTAGTGGAAAAGTCGTCGATCGATTCATCCCATGGTTAACTTTGATGAAGCACGCATCAACCTCAGCCTCTTCTCCCCTATCTCTCTCTATATATACATATGCCTTGTGTTCATCTTAAAGGCACATCTAAAGTCATAGAAGTGAAGAGCTAGGATGGGTTGTTCTTCTCTTGTAGTAGCCTTAGCCATCTCCTTGGCCTTGCTTTGCCATGGCTCTCAAGCTCAGCTCTCCTCCTCCTTCTACAACACGACGTGCTCGAACGTCTCGGCCGTCGTGCGCGCCGCCGTCCAGCAGGCGCAGAGCTCCGACCCTCGCATCTACGCGAGCCTCACTCGCCTCTTCTTCCATGATTGCTTCGTCGACGTAGGTCTATATAGAGATATATTTATATATCTCTTCTCTTGCTAACTACTTTAGATATGCTAATGGCTTAATTAATGCATGTCTGGGAGCAGATCGTCTGCAGCTATGGCTGCACGAATTAAAGATATAGAAAGAATGCAGGATACTCGCCTGCTGTACGAAAGAGAGACGCTGACGTTTTAAAATTTTGGTTAATAAAGGAATTAAAACAAATCTATTTAACTCCAGTTCTCCCTGAAATAAACTAGGACCAAAAGAAAACCACATAAACTTTCAAATCTATTTAATTAATTTCCAGGTCGCATTGTTTGAGCTAGACGCGTTTGTTTTTGTGGCTGCAGGGTTGTGATGGGTCGGTTTTGCTGGACAACACTGCTACAATTCAAAGCGAGAAGGACGCAGTTCCTAACAACAACTCGGCTCGGGGTTTCAACGTCGTCGACGACATCAAGACGGCAGTGGAAAACGCTTGCCCGGGAGTCGTTTCTTGCGCAGACATACTCGCACTCGCAGCCGAAGCTTCCGTCAACTTAGTAAGCCTCTTTTATATATATATATATATACAAATAATCTATTAAAAGGATAAGGATCCGTATAAATAGTCGGATAAGACTCTATTCTACCAACCATCGGCATTAATTTTTTATCCGAAACTAAATTAATTAGTTGCCTCTGTTGATCACACTAGGCAGGAGGGCCTTCATGGAGTGTTCTTCTCGGAAGAAGGGACAGCACCACCGCCAACCGCACCGGCGCCAACAACCTCCCCAGACCCTTCGACAGCCTGAGCATGCTCCAGTCCAAGTTCGCCGCCGTCAACCTCGACGACACCGATCTCGCCACATTATCGGGTAAACAGAGAGTATTATATTGAAAAAATAAAAGAAAAAAAATGGAGATCCGTTTTTTTTTTTTAATCTTTTTGGTGTCTTTCTGCTGTTAAATGAGAACTAAGATTTAACTGTTGGTCAAAAACTCTTAGAAATATCGATATAAAAGCTGATCAGTTCCTGAATCACAGGCGCCCATACATTTGGTCGGGCGCAGTGCAGACTCTTCGTCAACCGTCTGTATAACTTCAGCGGCACCGGTAGCCCCGATCCGAGCCTGAACACCACGTATCTGGCCACGCTGCAGCAAAGCTGCCCCCAGGGAGGGGACGGCACCGTGCTCAACAATCTCGACCCGAGCTCGCCCGATACATTCGACAATGGCTACTACACGAACCTCGAGAGCAACAGCGGCCTCCTGCAGTCCGACCAGGAGCTCCTGTCGACGACCGGAGCGTCGACGGCGTCGATAGTGAATAGCTATGCAAGCAGCCAGACCACCTTCTTTCAGAACTTTGCGCAGTCTATGATCAATATGGGGAACATCAGCCCTTTAACTGGGAGCAGTGGGGAGATCAGGAGCAACTGCAGGATGGTCAATAGTGGTTGATCGATCGAGCAACTGCGTGATCGTTTGCTTTGATGTTTGGCAATATGTGACGTGAAATGCTTTTGTTTGTGTTGTTGATGATGGAGAATTTCTCCTCTTGGTTGTGAGGATGTGAGAAGTTCTAGTCCTTTGCAATTCTGCGTTTACTCAGATGTTAAGCTCTCAAGTCTTGGAGTTTATTTTGATATATATATATATATATTCAACTTAATTGTTGTTAAAGTACTTGTTTTGGCTGTGATTTAGCTGGCCATTGTCCTACAATTGGTATATTGCAATTATTTGTCCTTTCTTTTTCCAAGCGAAATACTGACTAAGGTGCGTTTAAGAACAGCAGTTACTGTGGTTAGAATCCTAGCCGTAAAAGATGAGAGCTTTATTAAAACTTAAATAAAAATTATGAAAATGCAAAAGTTATGGCCCGTTGGGCATTGTAATTGGCTAGGTTGGCTATTGGCCCAAATTAGCAATCTCACTTAGTCTACTACACCTCTCACCTCTGTACTATAGTATATTTTTGTGTGTATATATATATATATGAATTATTTAAAATGTTGTGCATTATGTTGCATATTTGGTGGTATAGAAGGTAACTAACTTATACGTTTTTATTGTTAAAAAAGGGTGTGGTGATATTTAGGTGATAGCAATGGGGTGGAAGATGTAACCAAATTAAAGTCACAGTTCAAAGTTCAAAAATTCAAACTCCAAATCTTTCACCGTCACGTGACTTGCACGTGAATCTGTGGCGTTCAAAAATCTCAGAGAAGGAACCAGAATAAAGTCAGATCCCGAAAGCTTCACTTCCCCGCCATGGCAACTCCCACCTCCGCCTCCGCCTCCACTGCCCCCTCGGATCCCGTCACCGCCCCTCCCCCCACCGCCTCCTCTCACCCCCTACCTAAACCCTTCCTTCCCTCCTCCACCATCACCACCTCCTCCTCTCCTCACCGTCCTTCCCCTCTCTTCTCCGCCCAACCCCTCGTCGGCCGACCCATAAACCCTAATCCTAACCCTAACCCTTCTCCTACCCCTCCTCCTCCGCCACGTGGAATCCTCTACCCCGTCTCTCACCGAGGCGGCTTCCCTCCCCGGCCGGCCTCCGCGGCCGCCGATCAGGCGGTCACCGTTGCCAACCCCGCGGGCTACATGCGCAACGCCACGCCGACCTCCGTCATGACCTTCTCGGCCGCCGGAGCCTCCCACCCTCGGACTTTAGTCTACGGCGGGACCCACGTCGCGACCAGGCCCCAGCAGCCGGCGCCGCCGTTCGCTGTCCCGAGGCCAGTCGCCCCAAGTGGCGGTGCGGCTATGCCGCACCCGCATAAGGGCGTTCCGGTTTCTGCTCAGGCTAAGGTTTCCTTCTTTCTATAACTCTTTCGGTTTAATTTAAGTACGCAAGATTGGATATTGAAAGGGGTTTCTTGCTTAGTTTGTGTAGTGCTTCTTGATTGCATTGCTAAGTGGATTCTATGTGATAGAAAATTAGTTAGTATTTATATTGTTCTGCATACCATAAACATCATGTAGCTTCTTAATAGCATGTGGATTGTCTTGCCAATTATTAGGGCAGACTTCATGGCATGACAAATCATTGTTACTAGTTCATTATTTTAGGTTGTTCTAATTTTCCTTTTTTTAAATTTTGTTGGTCCTTCTTCTTTGGTTCATGTATTATCATGACTAATTATGCTTTATATCCATAATTTTTGTAGGTTAGTTCATTGCCAGCAGTTGTACCTTCAAATCTCGAGTATAACAACAGTAAGGAGAGGTGGTATGCAATCTTGACTCTACTGTTCTTTGTTCTGTAATTATCCTGTCCTGTGTACACTGATTTTGATTAAATTGGTTTCAGGGATAGAAACAGAGAAGATACGGTTGTAATGATTAATGACAGGAAGGTATGTTAAACATCTCTGAGAATGGCTATCTTAACATCATAGACAAACAACTTCTATTCCTTAATATACAAACTTCATAATTGTTTCTTTTTTCCTTCCTTCTATCTGTGGATATGTTCACATTATCCAGAAGTTGAAAGGTGTTATTGTTTGAACTCTGAACTGGATTAGAGAGATCTAAAGTTAACGTACTCCCATTGTTTTATTGTTCGTGGTAGAATTCGCCATGGATGGTGGAAAATTTGACATACTTGGGATCTTGAAAACTTGCATATTACAATTTATGTTGCAACTTAAAACTTTGGAAAGTTTTAACACACTTTAGAGTACTCATCGAGATTAGCTAGTTGTCATTCCAAGATGAAAAAAGTGAGATGATATATCTCTCACCTTGCGATGAGATTTTGTGGATCCCAAAGCAGGTTGAATGGCTACATGTGTCGAAACTTTTTTGAAATTTGTAATAGAAATTTTGTAGTACAACTCATTTGTACATATAAGGTCACAGAAGTTTCAAATGTAAGCAATTGGGGACTTCCCTTAGACCCAAAGTACAAATTTTACCAAGTTACTATTATTTCTACTGTCAGATTAATAAAAAAGTAAATAAATTTAGTTTGTGTTCAAAGCTTCTTATGCATAATATTTTAATGAAATCATATAATTTGCACCAGCTAAATGTTAGGTCACAACTAAATATGTATGTCATCAAATTCATCAGCTGGATGTTAACTCTAATTTTCAACATTTATTCCTTCAGTTCTGGAGTGTGGCATAACATTTATGTAGTATATATGAAGAAAAGTAATATCTCTGATGAAGACCTAGGTAATTCCACAACTTGTTGTGTGTCTTGTGGAACTAGAAATTGCAATTTACCTATAAACAAAAAGGCTTTCATCTACTGTGGCAGCAAGTACTGTGGGAGAGGGACGTTTTTAATTGACTGTTATATTAGTTACACATATGGAGAACTGCACTGCTGAGTGTCATTTTTATTATGCTCTTTGTTGATGTTTCTGTTGCTTCATTGATTATTTGAAGGTTAGACTAGTGGATGGTGGTTCTGGGTCTTTATATGCACTCTGTCGATCTTGGGTGCGGAATGGTCTGCCACATGAAACCCAGGTTGGTGTACGTCTTCCATGTTGCAGATTATTTTAGTTACCGTATTAGAAGATTTTTTCCATGCAGATGATGCTTGATGTTATTTTTCCCAATTAAATTCTGTAGACAAATGTTTGAAGTTACAAACATTTTAACACCCTGATGACAACCCGGAACTAGTACTTGGTTTTCGTAGCTGTTGAGATATGAAAACAGATGACCACATATCGATGGAAAATATTTATGGTTATCATTTGCGTAGATGCTATTTACTGATAAAATGGTGAAAGTGCTAGAAAATTGATAACTTACAGTAATACAAAACAGTAAAATTTGAAATGGAAGAAGCAAGTGATTGAAGTATCTTGCATGATTTTACATGAGAGAGCATGTAATCTTGCAACACATATTAGAACCTATTAAAATGCTCTTCTTCTTGGTGCATGTAATCTTGCAATACACATTAGAAGCTTTTAAAATGCTCTTCTTCTTATTCACTCTTTTGCCAGTTAAAGTTGTACATGACTAATAATTTACTTCTTATGATTCTTGTTTAGGAAGGCTATGATTATCAATTTCCAAGTGCCAATTGAAGTGTACGCATCTTTCAGTAATACATGACATATGTAGGAACTGATCATTATCATGTAATAGATATTAATAGCAATATACAATACAAAGTTATAAATGTGTCTTCCTTTCTTTTTCCTTTTAATGAACCATTCTTCTTGAATTCCAGTTCTTCTCTATGCAGGAACCAGGCTTCCTTTTCAGTTATTTGTTTCTGTACTTTATCTTCTATTCTTTGTTTATGTATCTTGAAGACTTCCTGCATTTACATTTGGTTATATATACTTCTCTGAATATTTCATTTGTCAGGATATGATTTCTGTGTTTTTATCTTATTCTGCATTTGTTTATGTTGACTTTGTATGTTCCTTTTCAGCCAAGCTTTGGAAATGGTGAACCACTTCTTCCAAGACCTTTGCCAGCTTCTGTTGTTGGCATTAATATGTTGAGAGATCATGGAGGCGATGATAAAGATGATGATCCAATCAAAGAAGAGGTTACTATTAGAACATGAATCTTTCATTCAACTGGAGTTACATAGCATTGTGCTTTGTCTCTTTTGATGTAGGTAAATCTGAAGATAGGAGAAAACACATTTGGTTTAGACTTGAGAACAATTATTTTGGATTATGAAATGTCATATAGGCTATATAGCATTCAGTAATTGTAGACGATAAAGATTGCACATGATATTGAATGAACATGGTTAAGCTTAAGTACTATTATGAAAAATTAACATCCATCCTGTTAATCTGAAATCCATTATCTCCAAAAGGATGAGGAAGCTATCAAGAACTAGGCCCTAGTTCATCTATATTTTTATCCTAGTGTATTCATGAACTGTTTCTCTCTGACCATCATTAATTTACAAGTTTTGCATTTGCAATAATATAATCAATATTCATGACCTAAACACTACTTTTTGAAGGCTTGGCTTTCTACTGGTAAGCATGAATCTAATAGAGAAAATCTTTGCATTTATATTGGTCTATCTTTTGAGAACCATTCTGTCCTTCAGCTTTTCAGCAAATTTTTGATGTACCTTCAGTTTGCTAGTTTGTCTTATATCGTTATTGATGCTACTGAGGTCAGTTGTTTGACAACGAATGTGTTGACATTGAGAACTTCTTGCAGCATGAAGGTTCTCTTGAGCAGCTATCTACGCATGATTTATTAGAGGGGCATATAAAGCATGCTAAAAGGATCAGGGCTCAGTAAGTTTTATCACAGTAAATTAGTATTTATTAATTTGTTGCAATTTTAAATGGTGCAGTCAATTAGGACTCTAGGATTACTATTTTATTGTTATTTACATGAGGGTTGAAACTTTTCATAGGCGATTTTTCTAAATGTCTGATTTTAACTATCTTGATAGGTTTGGACTTTTGGCTGTTTCATCCTTAGTTCTGTCTCAACTAATACAATTATGATTTGACTTGATGATTGGGCTGAAATTATCAGTTTTGTATTTCTAGATAATTTGGGCTGATGGCATGACTGTGCAATGCTGACTCACCATGAGAACACACGCAGAGAACCATAAGGGTGAGGGGAAAGGGAAAGAGGGAGAGGATCGGTGAGGAAGAGAAGGAGGTATGGTGAGAGAAGCAGAGATGGAGAGAAAGCAATGTTGAGGGAGCGAGGAGGAGGCAAAGCAAGGATAGGAAAAGAGAGTGAAGAAGTGCAGAGGGAGATAAATGAATGCTGGATAATCGAGAGGGGAGAGCTAGATTTTCCTTTCTGCCAGTTCTTAAAACAAGATAATTTGGCCTCCTCATCTGGCTTGAATACTATCAAATATTAATCTCTGATATTTTCAATGCATGTGAGAAGATACGTCATATCGAGCGGTATGCTTGCTGCTAGAAGAGTTGTAGGGGTTCCTAAAACATCCCCTCTTTTTGTCATGCACATGCATGAAACTAGCAACACTCTTGTGTTGCTTAGCATGTTGGTCTGTGGGTGAGACTATTTAGTTCTAGCTGAAGTTATAGCAGTCCACTTAGGTTTCAGCCAATGTGGCTTTCACTTTATCTCGTATACCCGAACTACTAAGATGCTTTTCTACACTTGTTTCTGATGATATCATCTTTGACTGTGTTCATAGATGGTATGGAGTACATCAAATTTCTTTCCAGTGCTATTTTGAAATTGAAGTTATACTGATTTATTACGACGACTTCTTGACGTTGGGTAAAATACAGTATCTAACAAACACACATCAAAATTGTATTAACATATTTATTATATAGTTTGTGTTGGCTATCCAGTTTTGGATTATCTTAAGATGACTTCCTTTATTTCTCAAAATAACTCTGGTGCTCACTATGCACTCAAATAGATTAAGCAAGTATGGCACAGTTCTTCTCCTGTGTGCCTTTTCCTTTATTTGAGTGGTATAAGATGATACAACATTTTACTCCAATCTTACTTGGGCATATGAGCTTTCTTAGGCAGAGAAGATGGGTAATTGTGCTTCTATGATTTTTCTTTTATGTTCCATAGGTTGCGAAAAAAGCGCCTTCTCCGGATCGAAAGATACAAACAACGGCTCTCCCTTCTTCTTCCCCCACCAAGTGAGCTAGGCAGAAATGAAGCTGCTCCAGGAAGCTGAGATACAACAAGGTCTCGCCCTATCACCAGAGTGCTTCTTGATTACATAATTCTGACCCAGATAGTGAGGCTTGTCTATTGCACCACTTGTATTACACAAAACTCGATTTGCAAAAATGGTTCCTTATTACCAAATATAAAATGGCATGACACAGAAAGATGTGTTTGCATGTTTGTTGCTAGTCTTTGAGCTGTCTGTAATGCTTTTTCCCATTGTTCTGAGTCCAGTGCATTTTCAAGAATTAAAATGTCAATTCTCTTGGATGATCTCTCATTTCTATTGGAGTCCATCTCTTCATGCCAATTTTATTGAATTTAATGAACCGAACTTACGCCTTTGGCGTTTGATTCGCAGACCGCAGAACGATATTGCTTTGCGTCAGATAATTCTGTTCTTATTCTGTACTATTTACCTCAAACAACAGCTCATGAGAATGTGATTTAATAGCATGAGTGGCATAAATATAACAGTATGTAAAATGACTGATGTGTATTGTGTAAGAGAAGTATCTTCAACTTGAGGGCTTCCTATCCTGCATTTAGTACTGTGGACTGTGTGGAAGAGAATATCTAGCTCCAGTGAACTTCTCATCAGTCACCACGTTCTCTCTCCATTCTTTTCAGATTTTTTTTTTAATCTCTGTTTTCTATTGGTGATAAAGTCCATCGGCCAGTTAAAGAAGTTGCATGGATTTGGTGTCTTTTCTGATTGATTGTAATTGAATGGGCATTTTCACAAGATGTATAGATATATTATATAGATATTGTATTGTCGCTTTGGCCGAGTGGTTAAGGCGTGTGCCTGCTAAGTACATGGGGTTTCCCCGCGAGAGTTCGAATCTCTCAGGCGACGATTAAATTTTTTCTTTCTTTCTATTGGAAATCAATATTTCATCTATGTATGTTTAAAACCCAGTCGTCATAACTAAAAGTATTTTTCGTGGGTTAAACTTTTCCAAAATATATATTGAATGATTGAATTAATGTTATAAAAAATAGATCATAACGAGTCTAAGGTAATCCACCAATTAATAACTTCAAATATCTATAGAAAAATGAATCTATATCCTCTATTACGAGTTAGTAAAATCCAATCATTAAATTACAGTGATAATCTAATAGTCATAACCAAGTTAATATCATTTCATGAGAATAAAATTAATACCTATGAGTAGTACAAAGAAAATAGATGGGTAATAGTCATAACCTCCGGAAGTAAATAATAGGCTCTCACCATATTATTGAACTAGCCCCCATATTAATTTGAATAATATGGTTCTCTCTTATCGAGGATTATGGATGTACTACACTATACGTGTTCAACAAACCAAATCCTTTCAATTCTTCTGGTAATCATATAATTTATTCCAATTCCCTCTAGTTTGAATAGTGATAAAAGTATTAGCATGAAGGGTTTGTATCGACTGAGGTGCTGTCACGACTACGCTATTACATAGAGAATCCCTCGCGCTTGGTTGTAAGCATATGCTAATAATACGCTTCTTTAATGGTCTTTTGCATGTCTACCCTTCTTATTTTATGTATATATATACTCTTTAAATTTTAATATTTACATATATATGCCCCATATATATATATATATATATGGATAACTCTTTAATTATTTTTTTCTTCTTTTTGTTGGTGTACAGGTATCTCTCAAACTGAATTGCTTGTTAAAATTTTATCAATATTAATTGTAAAAAGATTATAAAAAAACACCTTTACTCTTATTTTAGTTAATTAAGAGTTTTTATGTCCTTTCTTCTGTTAAATACTATGATTTCAACTTATATATGGCAAAAAAGTAACTCAAAAATATATAATTTTAAAGAGAATATATAAGAAACTTAGAAGGGTATACATGCAAAGGAAGTCCTTCCTTTTAATTTTTAGTCTTCCCAACAACAAACTATATAAGCATTATATATAGAGAGAGAGAGGGAGAGAGAGAGAGAGAGAGAGAGAGAGAGAGAGAGAGAGAGAGAGACGTGGGACGTGGAGGCAACTCCGATGAGGGAAAGCAGCGGCCGGTAACATGGTGTTCCGTTGAGCCGTTTGGACAGCGCTCTTTAAAATAATCGAAATTACCTGCCTCTCCCGGGAAATGCGTTCCCTTTTAACGACATGCAGCATTCTCCTCCCTCTCTCTTCTACTCTTCTCCTCTGCTTCCTAATTTGGATATTAGCTCTTGGTCGGTATCATTCACCTCCTCCCTACTTCGAGATTCAAGCTTGCAGCTAATAACTGGGACGTGATTCATCTTTTGCAGGATCGAGTTGGTGGAATCTTTCAACGAGATCTTGGGAGCGGTGAGAGATCCGATCCAAGATGTGGTGCTGTGGAGGCGTGGAGAAGGAAAACTATGGCCCTCCTGCAGGGCAGCATGCTGCTCCGCCGCCGCGGAGTGCTCCAGGTAGTTAAATTTTGGGCTGTTTTGTTGTCTGAGTGCTGATTGTCGACAAGGTGGTTGATGTAATGCCTATGTTTGTTAATATGGTTTTAGATTGGGATGCCAGAGTTTGCATTGCCATCCATCAAGCTAAAGACTCGATAACTCTGATTTCTTGTATACTTAACACTTAATTTGCTGTGAATTGCAGAGAATTGTAGAGTCTCTAAGTTTAGATGAAATCAAATTACAAGAGAGGAAGTAAACACCTAATATAGGGTCAAAATAAAGGCCTGTTAGGGTTGGAATCTTTTTTGCTCTCTCGCATTTCTTTCTGTGTGCATATTAGGTTTGATCAGCAATTTTGAAGATTTGACCTGTTGGTCTAAGAAATCAAATGATGTTGCAGATCAACTTAATGATATATTAGAAAGAATCCTTTCTAAAGGCAAAAAATTGCATCTTGTACGTAGGAAAGAAGGTTGTGTCCTACTTGAATCGTGGATGAGGAGTTGTGAACACGCACAACGTTATTAGTGATCTATGCCATACTAGTTGTTCTATGCCTGGTAATCATAAAGTCTTATAAGGATAATTCATCATCATTTACTTTATTTTGGATTCTCTGCTGCGTATTCATAATTCAGGACAGAACAGAGATCAAAGAGGGCCAAATCCTCCTAGGAGTGGAGCACCTCCAAAGGTCTTGCCCATTGATGTCCCAGCCTTGTCATTTGCTGAACTGAACCAAATAACTGGCAACTTTGGCCAGAAAGCTTTGATTGGGGAAGGCTCATATGGGAAGGTCTTTCATGCAATTCTTAGAACAGGAGAGCATGCTGCAATAAAGAAGCTCGATCTTAGCGTCTCAAATGAACCCGAGTCCGATTATTCCTCTCAGGTGAATGCTACTAATCATTGAAATTATTGCGCAAACTAATATTTATTACCACAAAATTTTAATCTGACACTATTTTACTTCTTGCTCGTGCAGTTATCCATGGTTTCAAGACTTAAACATGAGAACATTGTACAGTTGCTAGGATACTACTTGGATGCAGATAATAGGATATTGGTCTTTCAATTCGCGACAAATGGTTCTTTGCATGATATTTTACATGGTATAAATTACTTGACTTATTTCATGTTAAAATTTTTCAATTTATCCTCAGATTTGTATCGATCAAGTCATTTTTGTTATGCAGGAAGAAAAGGAGTGCAAGATGCTGAGCCAGGTCCTATACTGAATTGGAGCCAAAGAGTCAAGATTGCTTATGGTGCAGCAAAAGGTCTTGAGTACCTACATGAAAAAAACCAACCTCCAATTATACATCGCGATATCAGATCAAGCAATGTCCTCCTTTTCGATGATTTTGAGTCGAAAATTGCTGATTTTAATCTAACAAACCAGTCTCCTGATTCAGCGGCACGTCTTCATTCAACACGGGTCTTAGGAACTTTTGGTTACCATGCTCCAGAGTAAGCTCATCAATATTTTCTTGGTCACCCTTACACAGAAGCAAAACAAATCAAAGGTTTTAATTACGGATGACATTCTTTGTCCACTAAGTGACAGTACCAAAGATCCAGTAGCATAGAAGTAAACATAGAGCATATCATCTCTACTCTAGTCTTCTAAGTTGTTCGTCAGAGAAGGCTTTAATCTTGCTTCACATGTTTGACAGGTATGCCATGACTGGGCAACTGACTCAGAAAAGTGATGTGTATAGCTTTGGAGTGGTTCTTTTAGAGCTTCTAACTGGAAGAAAGCCTGTTGACCATACCATGCCTAAAGGACAACAAAGTCTTGTTACTTGGGTAGGTTCCTCTCATCATCAAAGAGGTTTTTGTGCTTTTGTTACATGCTAATATGCATTCTTCTATAATAAGGCAACACCAAGATTGAGTGAAGACAAAGTGAAGCAGTGCGTAGATCCCAAGCTTGATAATGATTATCCACCAAAAGCAGTTGCCAAGGTAACCTCTAGTTCTCTACTCTCTTGAACTTGCATCAGTGAGTTCTTACGTCACAAATTATTTCAAGGAGCTTATGCTCTCAAATCATGTTAAAGAATTGATAGAGTCCCTAAATTATCATCTGTGTTTACATACTCCCTCTCATTTTTAATTTCTCGGCTATCTAAAATCTTCAGAACGTCTCTTTATGTTTGTTGCATATTTGAATATTTTATCAAAGAAAATATCAGGTACCTTAATTTTAGAGTAAAGAAACAGAAAAAAAGTTGAGATTAAGATTATCATTTGACATTTTCTCTCCGTTGTCAAAGGGCGAGAGATCTTAGATAGTTGAGAAAATCAAAATGCAATAAAGAATACATTAGAAAGTGTATGTAGAAACGGACAATAGTTTAGAGGGTCTATATGTAATTAAGACAATTAATTTTAGAAACTTGATCCGATAGATTGCCTGGAATTAATTCTTTACAATCCAATACAAATAAAAAGGAATCATAGTGCTGGGTTTGTTTTGTCTCAGATGGCAGCAGTTGCAGCATTGTGCGTTCAATATGAAGCTGATTTCCGACCTAACATGACGATTGTCGTCAAGGCTTTACAGCCTCTTCTTAATTCAAGGCCAGGAGCTGATCACCAATGATTCTATCAAACTGCTTATTTACTCCTCAATAATTGTTTGTTTCTTCTGTATCCTTGTTTGTTTCGATTTGGTTAGAGAGCAAATTTTGTTCAGGGGCATTGTCAACTTGGTGTTCAAATGGCTGCCGACCTACTTCATTGCTGAAGTCGATTCCACCTTTCATCAATTCATCATCCTCAATGTTGACCCATATCCTTGGCCCCTTTCACATATAATAGAAGATCTGCAATACCTTTTTTTTTTTCTTTTTTCTTTTTTAATTCCAAACTTTCTCGCTTATTCATGTCTTACTGTGAATGTAATGAGACCACTAACTGGCTTGGCACTAATTGTCTCCTAGGCGCTTTTTTTTCTTATGTTGTTGTTGGGAAGCTCTTATATTCTTTTATCACGTAATGCGGAAATAATCCCTCTTATTTATTCCTGACTCTTCTTTGCCTTTAATTTAAGTATCTTTTAACCACACACAAAAAGAAGAAGAAGCTTGGTGTACCATATTATATACTTGCAAGGAACTAATTTAAAAAAAAAAGAATAATTCTTCTCTCCATCATCATTTTAACCAGAACTATTTTTTTATATATAATTCTTAAACACAAGAATATTCTACTAAGAAAATATGTGGTCTTTTGAGCCCTTCTCAAGGTAAGAAAATGGATAAATAAAATTGCTCTAAAGTAAGATATTAATATGCTCTTTATGCAAATAAGAAAAATGTTACTCTACTATCATTTTCTCGTCAAACTAGTTATATTCAATAAATTTTATATGTCAAAATAGACGAACTACAAACTTACATCAAAAGTAGTCCATTATACTATAGCTGTTAGTAAACTTTTAGATTAATTCACTTCTTATATTCTAAGTAAAACACTGAATTTATTAGCATTATACTAATAGTTATGGAACGAAACAGATATATTTTAATATTAAATTTAAGGTTTGATATATTTTTATAGATAAATATCTGGATAACTAGTTTGACCCCTCAAAACTATGGTTGAACTCGAGATAGACGCTATTTACGAGGAGGACAAGGATAAAACTCGTGTCTCATGTGAGCAAAACCTGACACGAATCAGTTTCAAACTCGTCCGTTTACCAGCCGGACTGGACCTCCTTTTTGGACCCAAAAGGTTCTCGTTATTCCCACCCCCATCTTGATACTATAATTTAGGCTGCCGAGATTAGAAACAAAGTTGCCTCGTTTGACCTTCCTTAAATCTCCAATACGTTCCATCTTCTTCATAATTAATTACAGTTTATGCCCAGTAATGGAAAGGCCGGGATTAGCCAGATGGAGGTAAGACTTGATATTTTAATAAATTAATTTTAAGTCCCAATTGTATAGATATCATACACGTCAGCATTAAATGACAACTCGTGGTCTACCAACTTGTAGAATTAGATGAATGAATCTTGCAAGTTGCATTGCTTTATGTAACTATCACTTTGATAATAAATAACCATGTGGTTCACTACTTTTATATCATTTGACCATTTATGGAGATTTATAAATTACTTCCTGCCTGATATGTTTACTATGGTTTTTAGATCTTGTCTTTTGGATTTTAACAGTTCTAACTTATGCTTTTTGGTTTTATTAGGCAGTAGGGAGGAAAAATGACTTTAACTTACTCATAAGTAAATGCAAGGATTCATTACTAAGCTGTATTGCTGCGTTTATTATATATATCTTTTTCATAATTAAAAAGATTTTAAATTTAATTTTAATTTTAAATAATATTATAGAGAAATTGATTGACACGATTTACAATAATTTTGGCTAATAAATTTGAGGATAATAAATTGCATTGTTGGAGTACATATTATTAAGCATGAGAAGATGGCGGAGGCGAGACGGCGGCAAGCTTTCCTCAAAAAGCGAGGTCCAACGACCCAATGAGTGAAAAATTTCCTCAAAAAGTCTACAGATTGGACAGACGTTGTTGGATTCGTGGAGTCCCAGACCAGTCGAAATACGCTTGGTTGGGCGTTTGTTCTCACTTCCAAGACAAAGTCTCCGGTGAGACATTTCGATTTTACGAGGGATGTCCATTGGACCTTTCAGCCTTTCCTTTCCGGGGATCAAAATATCTTAAGATAAGCATGCAGACTTGGTGGTGGCCTCGCCAAGGGAGGGACCAGATTCATTCGGACCCTTTATTTAATGCCACGTTCCTTCCATATATAATAATCCGGGGATTAATCAACTGAATAAATGATGGAAGGAATGAAACCGTCGTAGAATTTGATTCAATTGTAAACAAAACTGAAGAAGCTCGGTCGCGCCGCGCCCGCCCATCGCGTTCACAACTCGCACGGTATGAAAATGTCAGCGTAGCTATAACAGCGAGAGAGAGAGAGAGAGAGAGAGAGAGAGAGAGAGAGAGAGACTTTCTGCGAGGCAGAAACGAAGCTATTGGGCCGTGGCGTCGAGCGAGAGCTTTCGTACCTTTCCAAGATGCAATCTTTGGAGCTTTCTTTATCTCTTTGCATTAGAAATATATAGAGAGAGAGGAGGGAGGGAGAGAGAGAGAGGAGAGAGATGGAAGCGTCGGAGACTAGCGCGCCGCTCTTGGAGAACGGCGAGGGAGCGGAGGCGTCGGCGTGGGCGGCGACGAGGCGGGGGAGGAACTCGGTGGGGTCAATGAAGGGGGAGTTCGTGGCGAGGCTGCCGAAGAAGGTGAGGGAGTGCGTTGACCTTGAGGAGCCCTTCGCCATCGACGTTTCCCGGAGCAAAGGCTTGATTGAAGGTACCGGAGGAATTCTTTTGACTGATTTCTTTTTTCAAGAAGCTATATGCATATAGTAGCTAAAGGATTCAATCTTTGTAGTTTGATACGTGCTGTAGATTAGTATCTTGATTTTGATATATTTTGGTAGCTGTGACGAATTTAATGAGCCTCTGATTCTTGTGATGCTATTTTTGTGAGATTTGTCTTCCTTTTGCCAGGGGAGAAAGAATACTATGAGAAACAGTTTGCTACCCTGAGATCCTTTGAGGAAGTTGACTCACTGAATGCAACACACAAAGATGATGAAGCTCAAGATCTTGAAGAGCAGAGACACAGTGAATTTGCCATGAGGATATCAAATTATGCAAACATAGTTCTCTTGCTTTTGAAGGTAACTTCTTGTTTCATTTTCGTAACAGTAATGTTCTTGAGTTCTTTCTTCTTCTTTTTTCTTTACTTTACCTCTGTGTGATTGCATATTTAATAACCATGCCGATGCATTCAAATTAATTGCAGATCTATGCTACCATAAGAAGTGGATCAATTGCTATTGCTGCCTCAACCCTGGACTCATTGTTGGATCTTCTGGCAGGCGGCATTCTGTGGTTTACCCATCTGTCCATGAAGAATATTAATGTCTACAAATACCCTATCGGCAAGTTGCGTGTGCAACCAGTAGGCATTATTGTATTTGCTGCTATTATGGCTACCTTAGGTATGGTTTTCCACTGATAAATTGATTGGAATTTACTCTAGATTGTCACATTGACAAAAATATATACTCTGCCTTTGTTCTAGTTCGCGGCATGGCCTCCGAAATAGGGCATGCCACAAGATAATTTCTAAACATTGTGTACTTCTGCAATTTGAGAACACATTCACATCTCAATGCAGCAAAAGAATGGACCTATTGAATGGAATATGAGGAAGCTCGCTGCAGCAGAGAGTTAGAAAGTGGAACTTTAGAAACATGGTTAAAAAATATAGAACCTCTATAATGCAATTCGACGATCTAATAGAACATGATATTAAGTTTATAAGAGACTCTTTTTTGGTTGATGATCCTTACAGCTGTTTGAAGTTTCTTGACTGATAGACTTTGTAAGTGAATTAGTCTTTATGTATCGAAGAAACTCACACTATAAGATATGTGCCACTGCTTAGAAATTGAGACAAAATTCATACATTACATTAAAGAAGCAATTTGGCTTTCTCATATTTCCAGGATTTCAAGTTCTGATTCAAGCCCTTGAACGTTTGATGGAAAATACGGCTCCTGAGAAGATGAACCCAGCTCAGCTAGCGTGGTTGTATTCGATCATGTTGCTCGCAACAGTGGTAAAATTGGCTCTCTGGCTTTATTGCAGGACCTCAGGGAACAAGATCGTTCGTGCATATGCTAAGGTTATTTCTTTGTTTTTCTAGAATCAGATGTGCGGCATTATGATATCTTGAGAATTTCTAAAATCTGGATCTTATTCATATATCCAGGATCATTATTTCGATGTTGTGACAAACGTGGTAGGCCTGGCTGCTGCTGTTCTTGGGGACAAATTTTACTGGTGGATTGACCCAGCTGGAGCTATCATCCTTGCATTATACACAATTTCAAACTGGTCTGCAACTGTATGGGAAAATGCAGGTGTGTTTTCTATTCCTCATCTTGTTGAAACATAGTTCCACTGAAGTAGTATATCGAGATCCTTCTTACTGTACATATTAATATTATCACTTCATACAAATTGCTTTCTCACCGACAACGACAAGTCCTTTTCATCTTGTTCCCCCTCTGTGTTGTCTTTCTTGTGAACTCTATTATTTCTTAACAAAATAAACTATACAGCAAATTCATCGCAGCTTCTCTGGAATGGAATTGATACTAAAAGCATAGTTACTTAAAAGATTGGCTCTATTTCATGGCCTATGACGTACCAAGTTTGAACAAATAAAATAAATCTCTATTCTGATACCTTTTTATTTATTGGCTGTTCAGTATATTAGAAAGCCCTAATAACACATTTATTGTTCTCTCCCTTTGTGCTCAATGCAGTATCACTAGTTGGCCAATCAGCTCCTCCAGAGATGTTGCAGAAATTGACATACCTTGTTTTAAGGCATGATCCTCAAATCAATCATGTCGATACTGTTCGAGCTTACACTTTTGGCGTACTCTATTTCGTGGAGGTTAGCAGTTTGCTTCTTATAAAATCTACATATGCACTATGGTGTCACTTGACCAGTAACATGGTCATCTTAGAACATCATCTTGAATTCTAATCTATGAAGGAATTAGAAATTTGTTTATTCGAACATGGTTGGCTGTGCTGCTTAATCTGCTTTTCATATGATATTCGTACACAAGTGATTGCAATGTGATTTGTTTGAGCTCCCTACAAAATGGCAGGTTGACATTGAACTTCCAGAAGATTTACATCTGAAAGAAGCACATGCTATTGGGGAATCACTGCAGATTAAGATTGAGGAACTCCCAGAAGTTGAGCGAGCATTTGTTCATCTCGATTTTGAATGTGAACACAAGCCAGAGCATTCAATTCTACACAAGCTACCCAGGAGTCAACCATGAGCTCTATCCGTTGCCTTCTTGGGATGTAAGTTGTTAGGTTGGTTATTTTTTATCATAGTAGTATTAATGCATCGGATCCTATCAGAGTTCCGTAGTTAACATGCATTGGTGAGAGTGGTACTATGATGGATAACTCCGTGGGAAATCCTCATGTCGTACCCCCTCCTTTTCTTTTCAAAAAAGAAAAGGTTGGCTTTTTCTCTTTTTATCCTCATACAGATAGCTCCAATCTCGAGGAGGACGAATATAGTGTACCCACGCAGAAGATGTTTACCAGCATCTTCAAGTTGGTTTAGCTACTTGCAATACAAGATAGTTGTGCTGTCTCAACTTTATCATATGTATGCAATAGTTCTCAAAGTCTTACCTATTAGAGAAGGGTCGGATCAAATTTTGCCACCTAGCTTCCAATTATTTTGGACATCTATTACAAGAATCACGAACATAATTTGGTGAAGTTGAGATGACCATAATATGCTATGATTGAAAAACATACAACGACAAGTAATCAATAATGAGGTCAGATAGCTTGAGAGAGCGGTGGTCAAATTTTAAATGTCATAAAGCTTTCAGTTGGCTATAATTCCATGTGGATATTTCCTGTAAACTACTTTGCCAAATGAAAAAAAAATAAAAATACCAGGCATCAGTGATAGAAAAGCCAATCTGCATATCAACTTAGTAGCTTGAAGATATTTTAGAAGCTCATTGCAGCTTGAGGAAATCCACAAATTTAAAAGCTGAAGATTTTCACTGTTGCAAGCAAGTATCCAAACAAATAGAAGAGATGGATGTCGTAGCTGCATATAGTATCAATAGAGTACTGCAAACTAGTGAGAGCATACATATATGCATACTGAATGGGAAGTTGTATGAGTTTCTTGCTGGTTCCTTTGCATTTTCTGGGTGATTTAATTGGTTGAATGATGTCCTTTTTTTTTCCATTCACTTCTTTCCAGATTTTGACACTAGGAATTCCAGGACCTGCAGTGAACTATTAGTCAGATTCATTATGAAGCCGACCTGAGTGACGATTACTCAGCAGTTTCTCCAATTAGCTCGAAAAGAAAGTTGGTGTGATCATGGAAGAATGAGAAGACCTGAAAGTTTGCATTCCAGAGAGTAAAATTTCCTTTTGTCCTAAACGGCGTCTCTGTCTATCTCTGAGACAGAGTCATAAAATTTTGTTTTGATGGATGATTATTATAAAGATTGAATGTAGAAAGTGGGGGATGCCTCAAATTTTACTTGATCTTTGTATACCATACACTTGTTTTTGGTGTATATCCGTGTGTTATGCTTCCCTTCAGCTTGAAATGCTACTATACGCAATAGTATAATTGTAGGGTGGAATTCAATATGAGAAATTTTTCACACTTGGAAGTTTCATACTTTCATTATACACTGGATTTTTATTTATTTTTTATCAATCTTTAATAACCTCATAAACCAAACAAAAGAGGCTAGTCCTTGTCTGCAGATTCTCTACAGCTCTGGCAACTTTTTATTTTATTTTATTTTTATTGAGAGATAGATAACCGGCTGCAGGAATTTTTGGCAGCCGAGGATTTTACAATTTAATTAGATTCTGATTTTTTGTACTTAATATATAAAATTAAGTGCATATATTTTTTATAGTCAATGTATATTTTATTATAATAGATATACATAATTTACATACATTAAAAATCCCTAGTTCATTACAACTTGCTCTGCTTATTGACGGAAAAATCAACAAGAATTTAAAGTCTACAAATTGAAAAAGAAAAATGGTTCATGTCCTCGATAATACTGGCAATGGCTAACGTATCCCATGAGGTGAGGACAGAACTTTATCGTTTAACAAGCACCTATTACCTTTCAGTGTGTTTTATTCTTACTAATAATCATTTTGTTCCGATATATAATCACCGCACTATTTTGATATTTTTTCTAAACATCAAACAATTTTTATTTCCTTGCAGTTCAAAGAGTTCATAAGACCTCTCATGGCTATGATTCTGAGTAAGGGTGAAGGAACCTGTTGAGGCAAAATCGGGACCTTCAATGGATTGTCGCATGCAACGGAATTGCTACAATGTAATATAAGTTCGAGCAAGAGGATAGATATAGCTGAAATTTTGCAGCAGGATACTATGTATAATGCTTAAATGAGAACCGACACAGAATTACCAACGATTCTTTTCAGGGTTTTCCTCTTTTATGTGTGGTTTAATAGCTTTATGAGGTAATATATACACATACTGCAGCAGTGAAAATACTTCTTCCATGTAGTGAATATTAAAGATTGACTTAGCCATGAAGCTCTTAGCAACAATATAAATATATGATCTAGCATAAGCACCCTCTAGCTATTGCCCCCAGTTAAGCATCAACTTGCGGGTAGGGAGTAAGAGTTCATCTCACAGTAATATTACTCATTCATGAATTAAGTTCCAGTTGTGAAAATGAATTGCATCACCCTACCAGTAAAACATTGTCACGAGTAAACAGTGAGATATCAACCAAATTCATGCATGGACATGAAAAACTTAAAAAGATATGAGGAAATTGAAATAGTTTTCCTCCTTGACTCACAACTTTATTCCCTTTTCTCTCTCAAATGCCTCTTTCTAAATACGACACTGTTACCTTAGCACGATCAGTTCCTGTTCAGATTAGGTAATACAACTGCAGAAAAAAGAAAGCTACAATTAGGAACAAGTTCAACATGGTTACACTAACTATTGTAAAATATTCGAAAGGAAGATAGCTTATAAGTTATAAAAAGGAATGAACAGAGTAAATAACCATTATTAGAACAGTCATTAGATCAAAGAACCATATTATTGTAAATCACCAAGAATAGAACTTTATCTCAATCCTAACATTCAATTTAAAAATAGTTTTGCTGACATAGCTAGGGGTTTCATTGGCCTAACAGAAGGGAAACTCATATTCCTTCAAATCCCTGATTCCAAAGAACACAGAAGACTTCATACAAGGAATTCCTCTAAGTAGATTCCCAAACAAAGATAGGATTCAAGTCAAGTTACCCTTCCATCGAGAGACCAATTCTTTCTGACTAATTACGGCAGTTATAATGCTTCTTTGTAATAAGATGGAGAACAAGCAAAGATAGTTCAAGTAGAATATATGAAACTGATTCTGTTTAACACTAGAATAAGTCAAGAGTCCCAAGGGATATGGTTAAAGATTATGGAAAGTTCCTTCCATATGGATATGGTCAAGCCATGGAGCCTCATTAGTTTGGATAGAATTATTTCTGACCTCATTGGGCCACGAAGAAAACAAAAGCGGATAAACTTACACTAGCACCAAACAATAGTACTTTAAGACCATAAATGGATTAGCCATCCAACCAACTTGTAATAAGCTTATAATCCTTTCTTCCAAGGATGGCTATGCCTGTGGCACGGCAAGAAAATGTCGCGGCACTTACCGGCCGTACCGCAAGAGAAAAAAAGATGAGGCAGACTACTCACCTTCACCCTTCACCGCTCATTGTTGACCTTACCAGATCCGCAGCATAAATTTTTTTTCAAACCAACTCAACCCACACCATTTCTTTCTCCTAAGGCTAGGGCACCGACGTGGGTGCGAGCGAGCAGTGCCTCGATCTCGGACGACGACGAGGTTAACTGTGAGGTCGATGGTGAGCAACAAAGCTACAACGAAGAGTGTCGTGGAGCACCTATCGTGCCACATATCGATACTCCACCGGCACAGAAAGTGCCGATCGGCATGCCCTATGTCAGTAGGCACAACCATCGTTGCTTTCTTTATTAAAATACAATCTCTAGCTTTTTTGGCACTTAAACTTTTCATAAATTGAAAAGTTGTATTTATTCAAAAAAGAGAACACCACATAGGTATCCTTTTATACCTCTCTCTACTAGCATTGTAGAATAAACTTACAGATATTCCATAACAGATGCCTTAATGGAGCAAGACACACTGACCTTTCCAGCAGTTAAGCCTTTATAGCCAATTCAAACAATTGACAGGATCATGCATTATTTTTACATTCTATCATTTCACAAGATTCAGTAAGATGTTAAAGAGTGGCCATGTATTTTAGTGAACTTGGTAAAAGACTTAATCTATTTGTATTTGTGTGGTGAAGTGGCATATCGCTGCTCAATTTTGTGGACTGACAGACAGAACTTGTTCGCTTACAAGGGCAACAAAACAAGATTCTTTAAATTCAAGCATCTGATCAATAAATCTTCTAGTTCAACATTTGAAAGTTTTCCTAAAATCTCTTAATTCTCTTCTAGTCGTATATATTTCCCAGTTTCAAAGTTTCAAACATCTTGGATCCAATAAATCCTCCTACATCCTCCTACTCAAACATTGACAGGATTATACTATTTACATGAGAATAGGATTATGATCAATTTACAAACAAAAACAAGATGGCACATGATGATGTTTGGACAGGAGCCTTCCTCTATCAAAAAAGAAAAGCCAAGCTCTTTCCATAGTTCCAGTCATAACCAGACTGCTTGGTGCCCAACTAGAGGAACCATTTCCACTACTAATATGGACCTGCATATGCATTTCAAAGTTCAAACTATTTGTCCACATATAATTCTCTAGGTATAGCAGCATGTAGCTTAGACATTGACATAGCAGCATAAAGTTCTCTAAATTTCGACATTCTACCTAAGTATATAGCTCTAAGTCCAAAAACATCTGAAGAGGCATGAAGGTTTTTCTTTTTGTAAGAGAGCCAAGCGAGCACAAAAGAGAGGAGAGAAAAAATAGTTTAGTGGGAAAGAAGATCAAAGCATATTGAGAATCTACATCCACTTATTGAAACATGTAGGCAGAAATAGCAAAAATATAGAACAGAATACAGTTTTACAGCATTTATCACAAAAACTAAAATAACCCTAACAGCAGTTACTAGCATTTTCATTGTTATTATCACTTCTTGTACTTTATGTTGTTACAAAGTGCGATTGTCATTACAAATGCTGAACTACATTTTCACCTGCTGACGTTTGGCCCTGTATCACATTGCAAACCTGATAAATACAAGAGTACAACTTGACCCTAAAATTATTAACTGGAATTCTAAGTATTATTTACAGAATAAAAGTATAACAGCTAAAAAGGTATGTACATGTTGTATGCCTAGTTTACTTGGTCTGTTGTCTCAAGTTGAGCACTTCACTCAAGAAAGGTGAAAAAGGAATAGTTTGTTTGTTATGGCACCAAAACATATACATCTATACCTGAACTCCTTAGATTCTAAACCCCCAATGGTTATTTCGCAGCCACTCATAGAACTCCTCTTAAACTAATCATAACAAATATCATTTATTTGCATATTGAATAATCACGGGCTCCATTAGGCTACCACAATCCAATGCATACAATTTTTAAAATGTACAGATCACAAAAGGATTTGCTTCCAACAAAATGAAATTCACAAACAATAAGATGGCATTTGATTTGAGTGTAAGAATTTTTTTGAATTTGGTAAGGAAACGCTAACCAAAATTAGTAATCAAGCAGTAGTTTATTCCTAATCAAATTCACAATATAAGATATGAGAGAGAAAAGCTCAATTAGTATAAGTTTTTATGAGTTCTCAGTTCTCACATTACAAATTTACTGATGAAATGAATTGTAATTGTCTTTTCCATGCGCTCTCCTCTCTCTCCTTCTCACCATGGCTCATAAAGGTTTAGTTAATAATAATTCAATACTAATATCCTTAACTTATAAAAGCATTTTGATCTATTTACATGACATATCCTCAATTTCACTAACTTTTTTTTTACTACATCAATGATGATAATAAAACCCCTATTTCAACTTCTCTCTCACATATCCTCAACTTCTCTCCAAAAGAAAGATTCTTTTCACTTTTTCATGTTATATCAAAGATAATAATAAAAATTTAGTAAGTTATTATGGACTTATAAGCCTACAAACAAAAGCTTAGTAAGCTAGTTCAAGACTTAATACTGCAAACTTACAAGCCTGCAAGTAAAAACTTAATAAGTTGGTTTAAGACTTAAGTATCGCGGGCTTATAAGCCCGCAAATAAAAGCTCAGTAAGTTATTGTGGACTTAAGTATTGTTGACTCAAGCTATTACGAATTTAAGTATTGTAGACTTAAGATATTGCAGACTTACAAGCCCGCAAACAAAAACTTAGTAAACTATTGCAAACTTACGTATTGTATTATGAAAATTCAATAAGCCCGCAAACAATAGCTTAATAAGCTATTGCGAACTTAAGCAGGTATCATAAAAGTTTGTATTGCAAAAGAAAGCTCATAAAATGACCATGGTTAGCCAGATCAGCCGATCCTGATCCATATTGGCTAGACCTGATCCAAACTATCTCTCTTTCTCTATTTCACTCTTTCTTCACATTCTCTTTTTTTCCTTCTTTCGCTCTTTCTTTCTCTTTACTATATAGTCATTGTTTTTCTTATGGAGAAATCTAGCCCCGATGAATTCCAACGACGCAGATCTAACTCCAGCGAATTCTGGTATATAATTTTTTAATTTTATTTTTTTATCTCTCTAAGTTTTTCTATTTTTTCGACTCTCTCTCTTTCTTATCTTTTCTTCTTCTTCACTATACTAAAGTTTTTCTTTCTTTATTTTATTATTTTTTTATCATTTTTGAATTTTTTCTAATTTTTTAGAAATTGTTATGTATTTTTAAATAATATTTAGAATTTACATAATTAAAAAAGTCTGATCTAATCCATGCGACCGATACGCCCAATACATATCGTTTTTTTTGGAAGGTTGATCCCGATCTTGATCCCTATCTCAATTTTTTGAACCTTGAAAATGAAACATTGTTTTAGATAATTTGAACTTCATCTGAGACTAAATTTAATAATAATATTTTAGCACTAACATACTTCAATTACAATGAGCATTTTGGTCCATTTATGACATATCCTCAATTCCCCTCCAAAGCTAATATTGTTTTTGCATTTTATCATGTTAAGGTAATAATAACGTTCCTATTTTAGTTTACAACCAAACACCCAAGTTTTTTTTAATGAATTTAATGTCACTAAGCTAACTGTGTTCCAGTAGGTATATTCATTCCAAACAGACCTTTGGAACCCTAATGCAAACATTAGAATTGAGTTTAAAAATAACCAAATCAGCTGTTAGATCCAAAGGATATCCTTAGTCTTCTCTGCAACAGTGATCACGGAGACAGCACAAGATCACCCGGGAATAGAATCACAAACACTATGCCTATGAATCGCCAGATGACATTGACTACTTCAAAGGGAAAAGAAGAAACATACAGTTATACTGATGATTGCTATCTCTCAATTTGCAACAACTTATTATATAAAGACGCAAGCTTTTTACCAAAAAAGAACTGCAATAGGAAAAATGATCGAGAGCCGTACCTCAGCTAGAAATAAACCACCAAATTGGGCCATCCCAAATGAGATTAGTTGGTCTTGGGATCGGGCATGGGGAAGAGCCCGCCTCCCGCGGCTCCCCTCGGCGGCGCGAACCCTAGAAACTTCTGGAGATTTGTCCTGATACTAATCGAGCAGAGGAAGTACAAGAACGCCATTGAGCAATCCGTGGGATCGGTCCCCGGGATCCCACGATGGCTCATCTTGAGCACGAGAGGGATCGGCGCAAACGGTAACTTCGCGACGGCGCGGCCCTCGAAGAGCGAGTTAAGGAGGCCAAAGACGACGAAGAGGACAGCGGCGACGACGGCGCCGGACTTGAACTTAGAGAGCGAGAGGTCCCGTGTCGACTCCTTGAGACTGGTCTCGACGCGATCCATCTTCTTGGCTCGGGAGGACGAGGACGATGACAAGGAGGTGGAGGAAGTGGACTTCCCAGAGGAAGCGGCGGAGGAAGCGGAGGAGGAAGTGGACTTCATGGACTCGAGTTTCTTGGAGGCCTTGTCGATGGTGGAGCGGAGGGATTTGTAATTGGACGTGCGGTAGATGAGGAGCCAGGAGATGGCCTCGCAGAGCACGGCTGTGCAGGTGGATATGCCGACCACGGATAAGCTATCCGCGTATGGGAGGGAGGATAGCGGCGAGGCCATGGCGGACGAGCCGGATCTGGATAGGGGGAGGGAGAATAGAGGATCGAGATATCAGCAGTTTGATTGGAAGAGGAGAGTAAAGTTTATACATGTGCTTTGATACCACTTCTATACATTGGATAATAGGAAGCTATTATTATTTAATTTTCTTTTTCCCTTTTTTTTTTAAGACTAGATAAATGTGCTCACTTTTTTCCCATATATAAATTGTATGAGTCGACTATACTTGTCTAATAGATAAGCTACAGTAAAATTAAATTATCAGTGAGTATATATTGGCAATTCGTAACTAATGCATGGATTTATTTTAAAATTTGTATATAGTAAGATGAGAAAATAATAATAATAAATTACTATAACAAAATAAGCATAATTATTGATATCCCATAATGATTAAATGAACGAGAGCCTAAGCTTCTTATTTATTACTTTTGTAGGTGTAGCTTTTGAGATTTACATATGAATATTAGTTAATATTAACGGATTAAAAAATAAGAGTTTGGTCTCTATTAATATGAAAGAGCCCCCAAATCCCAATGGAATAGAAATTAGGATTCTTTTTCCAGCGTAGACCTTCAAAAGTTTCTTTAGAAGGTACGTTCTAAATTTTGTATTTGTATTTGAACTCTTTGGATTCACATTGTAAAGTAAAAAAATTATTTATCTTTCCAGTAACTATGCACAATGTGCTGGAATGCAAATGGAAGTGATAGAGACAAAGATGCCCTAATTTCAAGACTCATTTATCTTTTCTTTATTAAAGAAGTATGTAGATTGATTATATTATTTATTTTAAAATCGATTATAATATGATACAATATAAGAAATATTATAAGACAGAAGTCATAGAAAATAGCGCTACACTTGACTGTATTATAGACTGAACAATAATTAAAGCATGCATGTAAATAAGTACTCGAGCATAATAATACAGAGAAAATATAGTAGACACTTTAAAAGTAAGCCTCTCGCTTGGCCAACCTATAACACTATGTGAAGAACAATATAAATCTTAAAAGACTAAACACTTCACTAAAAAGCAAATTCAGGCTCGTTATCAACGGAGTTTAATAAATTTAAAAAAAATACTTGAAGATCACATCCACCTAACACTTGCCTAAGCGGAGAGAAGAGAAGACACCGCTAGAGATGGTGAAGAAAGCCTATTGACGAGGGGGAGAAAAAAAATACTCTCCTTTCTGCTTAGCCCTTGGCAAAGAGAAGAGGATAAAAGCAGTTGGAGATAACTAGGAAACTCCTCTCGGCAAAGGGGAAAAATAAATTGCCCTCTCCATTAGAACCAATACTAATGTGGATAAATTTCGATAACTTTCCTTTTACTGTAATAAATTAATAACTTAATAATTATAAAATAAGTGTTTGAAAGGTATGCACAGAGATACCAACTTTTAGAAAGTAAAAAAACAAAAGAATTTTGAGGAAAATATATGCGAACCATTTGGATTGATAGGTTTATCCTTTCTTGCTTAATTGATTCAAGCAAATCGTCTCATGCACACCAATTCGAATACACAACTTATGAATGTTACAGATTACACGCTATATTATAATGTAGGGACACCTAGGCTGATCCTGCCATATGTTTTTATTTATAAGATATAATAACTTTACAAACTATAGAGTTTACCAGCTAAGAAGAGAATTTTCAGATGGAATACATGTTAAAAGAAGTCAAATAATTAATAATGCCAACATACTTGGATTTCAATTATAGGAATGCCCGTCCTCCCAATATACTACCAACAATTAGACCTCAATCAGGGCATCTACAACCAAACTAATTGTATGATATGTTTCATTTCCATGAGACATCAAACATGATTGCTAGCCTTGGATAAGTTCATCACTCCGTATTTCTAAAATTTACTAATAATAAAATTAACCGAGATGATTTAGCTAAAAAAACATGATTAAGTGTACCCGTGTCGACCGTCTATTGGTCCTGTTTGAGCTAAAATATTTGATTGAAGAACGAACTACTATTAAAAAAAAATAAACATAGAATTTGATTTAAAAAGACTGGGAATTTTTACATAATTGTCGTCGAAACTTTCACTATATCCTTCAATATATTTATAATTATCACTAAAATTATTATATTTTTTTAAAAATGTTATTATATTTAGGTTTTAGCATAATATTTCTATCAAATTATTATTAAAATTAATATATAAATATGTAAAATACTAAATCCTATTAGAATTAGATAATTATTTTTCATCATACTAGTAGTCTAGTATTGATTATAACATTAGATAGCTTTTCAATTATTTTAAATAATTTATATAAGGGTAAAATAGTCTTTTAAATTGAAATTATATTTTAACTAATTAAATGATACTTTTGAGAAAATATAATAATTTTGATGGCAATTATAATATTTTAAAAGTGTTCGGGGGCAATCACGTAAGAATCCTACTATCATTTTACGTGCGTCACCTAACACAGTGACTAAGAAACAAATATTATATGTTATATACATTAATATATGTAACGCGAGGCTTGGTGCAACTTAATTCATATATCTTAATTGGCAACCATTGTTGTCAATTGAAAAGAAAATGTCATTAAGTTGAAAAACCATGTAACGACGTAAACGACAAATGACGACATTGATGCAATACCTCGGTAATTTCCAACAAAACGGAGGGTAAAAGAGTCATGTAAATATTAAACGGCATAATGTTGAGTTCTTCTACCAAAATAGATCCGTCCCTCTGACCCAAAAAAAACACCGATAAATTCAGCATTTTTATCATTAAATAATCTTTTTAATAAATTATTGAAAAACTAAATTAAAATATATTAGTATTTTAGACTGATCAATATTTTTATTAAAAAAATATATTAATTAATTTAGTGTTTTTAGTTGGGCTACAATAAATTAGATCAGTTTTGTAAATAAGATGGAGTATAGTACATTCCGATTAAAAGGTTTTTGGATTGGGGCTAGTTTGGTCAAAAACTCCATAATGTCAAATAGTATCGCCATCTCTCCAGAATTGACGGGTGCAACGTGTTCGTCTTCCCCGCTGCCAAATGACATCACTGCTTGCCAAAATAACGACACCACCCCTCCCTCTCCGATTTGGAAAGCGAATCTGCCATCCGAAATTATTTAAACACCCTCGCTATCTGAAGCACATGCAGGAGAAAAATATATTGGCCCGAAGAGGGTATGGTTGTCATTTGAAGCGGAAGATTGTGCGATTTTTATGCTACTGAGGAAGAGATTATTATCTTACACTGCATCTTTTGGCGACACACTCCACCTCTCCTGAATGTCGTCTTGTGATTTTTTTGATGGATGGTTAGTGATCTCCACCTCTCTTGAATGTCGGGTTGTGATTTTTGATGGACGGTTAGTGATTTTTTTTGAAACGAAATTGGACGGTGGGGATCACCCAGTTGGACCTTCTACAAGCTACCAGATGTAAATATTAATGTGTCATAAAATAAGTGTATAACAGATGTTCTACCGTCCATCTTTGTTGTCGGGACAAATTGGACGGTGGATTGATTAATAGCTTGCATAAATAATTTAATAGAACTAAAAAGAATTTCTCTTTTCAGTCCTTAGAGCACGATAGTGCGGCCCATAACACGATCACGCGGCCGGACACCCTCTTTTTTACATTGGGCGGGGGGTAAGGGGGGCATCACGACTGCACGAGCGAGGACTAACGTGCGCCGCCAGCGATCTCTCTTTTGATCCACGCGCAAAACTTGCTCACCGTCACCGGAGGAGTATTTTAGCAGGAGCCACTGATGCGATTGCCGGCACATTTTGCGTCGCGGGGACATTTTGCGAAAGAGACCCTGTGAAAAGAATAATCACATTCACGTGCTCGAGAAAAAGGGAAATACAAAAGGAAGAGCAGCAGTTAAAAAGAGTATCCTGTGGATTTTTTCCTTTTTAACCCTGCGCCCACCTCCACGATAGCGGTCTTCGTGTAATTCCCCCCCCCCTCGTCTTTCTTTCTCTCTAAAGACGCCAAAGACGATAGAGGAGCAAATCTCACGAATCTCATCAAGAAAAAAACCTCATCGTCTTCCTCCACCGATCTCAATCTCTCCCCCCCTTTATCTCGATCTCTCGACGAGGAGATCGCCGCCGTCGCCGATCCGTTACGCCATCGCCGCTCCCGCCGTGGATGGGGAGCTGGAGACCGGTGGGATCGCTTATTCGCTGCTGAGAGAGGAGACGAGACGAGACGAGATGCCCGAGTTCTTGCAGAGGACCGGGCAATCCGGCAATGCTCCGGCCGGATCCATCTCCGCGGTCGGAATCTGGTCGCTGAATCGGGAGAACATCTCCTTCGATCTCCTTCAGAAGGTACTGCCCTCGATCGTTATTTTCTCTTTTCTGATTCGGATTGTTCTCGATTGGCGTCGGAGTTCTTGTTTTGATAGATCTGATTCGGGATTAATCGAGTGGTTATTGCTAGAGCAGGATCGGATGTGTAATTGAAGATAGAAACGTATCTTTAGTTGTTTGTGATTGTTCCTTGGATTAGATTTTCTGGAAGATCTCGATTTGGAGTTGATCTCAATGACAATTGGGATCGAATTTTTTTAGCATTGGGAATTTCCATTCAATTATATTTATGGCCGGAGTGAAGAGTACTTGTTGAACACGTGGATATGCATTCCTCAGATTTTATTTGCCCCCTTCTTCTTTTTTCTTAAACACGGTGGCCCATAGTTATTCAGTTCTTTTATATGTTTATTGCATGCTAAATGCACTTTTATAATCACTTATGTGAACTTTACAGTTTGGAGATTGATAGTAATACATAATTTTATTGTCCAAGAATGCTTTAAAGACCTCAAGTTTAGGCATGTAAGACACGATCACTGCAATGAGGGACTTTATTTGGGTTTTTGTTCTTTGTTGAACAATTCATGTACTACTGTGATACTCATACTCGAAATACTTGTGGCATGCAAAAGAAAACTGATTTTATAGTGCCTTTGAATGCATTTGGTTCAGTTTTGGAGTGAGTTGCCGCTTCAATCCCGCCAGGAGCTCCTGAGGATAGATAAGCACACCCTCTTTGAGCAAGCTCGCAAGAACCTTTACTGTTCTAGGTGCAATGGGTTGCTTCTGGAAGTTTTCACACAGATTGTTATGTATGGGAAGTCTTTGCAGCAGGAAGGGGTGGACATGCACCTTTTCAATACGATGGGGGTATCAAAGAATCATAATGATGGCGAATTAGATTTGATGCAGGATCCATTGGTTCATCCATGGGGAGGCCTGGCAACAACTAAAGATGGAATGCTGACATGTCTTGATGGATTTATCAGTTCAAGGTCACTGAAGGCACTAAAAAATGTAAGTTGGTAATTATCATTATTTTTCTTTCGCTTTAGTATAGAATGAAATTAGGTTCATCACTTTCATGCTGCTTGGTCATTTGTCATAGTGCAGCGATCAGTTCTTGCTTCTTTTCTGGCTTTACAATAGTACTTGGAGTCCTGGAGAATAATAGTTTGTCTTCCCTATAATGTCTCTATGTTTTTATTTCTCTTTGCAATTTTACCTTTAACCTTTTCCATAAGTTTGACCTTTCCTGTAAGTCCCTCCAGAATTCCACATAGTGTGTAATGAAAAGTGCTCCACGGCAACTTTTCCTTACAGTGCTGCAGTTTATTTATTTTTTTGGGCATGTTTGTTAGGTATTTCTAATTTTCTAATATTCTGCTTATCTAGTATTTACTGCTTTACGCACTGTTATAGGTATTTGACAATGCACGAGCAAGGGAACGTGAACGAGAGTTGCTCTATCCTGATGCATGTGGTGGGGGAGGTAGAGGATGGATTAGCCAAGGGATGGCTAATTATGGTAGAGGACATGGAACTCGAGAAGCATGTGCTTTGCACACTGCTAGGCTTTCTTGTGATACACTAGCTGATTTCTGGTCTGCACTTGGTGATGAAACTAGATTGTCTCTCCTAAGGATGAAGGAGGAGGATTTCATTGAGAAGCTCATGTACAGGTAAATCTAGTTTTATTCATTCTTAGTTTGTTGTGGCATTTAGAAGATCACCAATAAGGAGTATTCCGGGGAAAGTGAATGCAGTAAGTTCGTTTTCTAGTATTGAAGCAAGTAAAGACAGACAGTAGGAAATCGACATGATAAAGAACAGTTGCTAGTCAGAAGAATAATTTCCCTAGTAGGCCAAAATGAAAAGGATGGACTCATTACCTATTGGTCCTGAATCTCCTGATAGATTAAATGTTCTGAGGGTTTTTCATACTTGCCCGATGTTCCAATAAGTCCTCCTATAAATAAGTAAGATGCATAAGGAGCCAGTAGATTTTCTCCCAAGATACTAGAGCTTTCCTCTCAAATATTTGGAGTCCTCTTCAATATATGCTCTTTTCTGAATAAGTTATATGAATATTTTAGCATTTAGCTGCCATGTAGCTGGAGTACAAACAAATTGCCTTGTCATTCTTATGCAAGAACCTCCAACACATGCTTTCCTGTTTTGGTGTTTCAAAGTAAGTAAGTATAAGTTCAGGAGCTTTGAAATACTAAATTGCAAGGCTACAAGAATATCCTACCGATATGTTGCCTTATTAGTTTTGCTTGATTGTAGGTTTTGAATATTAAGTCATTCTGAGGGCCTATTCAATGTTTTGTCTCATGGCAACTTTGAGTTACGCAAATTCCAGTATAATTTTAGTAGTAGTTTCAACTATTTTCTTAACTTTTCTTGGAGATGTTTCTCTAGATAGTTGGCCACAGATTCTAGTAATAGCAAATATATATTTGCTATTTGTTTAGGGAGACGGTAAACTATCTTTTTTAATCTATCCAGACAAATGCTTTTATTAGGGTCAATAAATTCCAATGATACTCCTATTTCATTCTATTTTGCAACTTCTTCCTTCACACAATGAAGAAAAGTGATATAATGTGAAAACTGGGACCTTTTGATATATTGGAATGTTCAGTTTCCTTGGACAATTAACGGGGTATGTTACCAATGGTCAAAGTATACCTTTTTTCTAAGAAAAGCTGCAAAGGTATCTGAATTTTCAAATTCCAAGAAGTCTCCCACAATGAGATACAGGTAAGCTAGCTAGGTTATATCTCATTTACCTGATCTGTTTGTCAGATTTTGTTGTTTAGTCGAATATTTAAGTTCTTATAAAATTACAAGTACTAGTAGGACCAGTATCTTCTCGAGATCAAAAGGCTTTTGATGGCCTCCTGAAATCGAATTTCTTCATGAACATGGATATTTTCTCTCTTCAGTGCCAGTCCTGTGTGGCCGGAATTCCAAGACAAAAATCGTAGCTTCGTTCTCTGCTTACCATCCTTGGTAGGAAAGGAATGTTCTATTTAAGATCCTTCGCTTAATCCTGCTGCAGTAATGAGAATCAAGACAACATTAACACAAGAAGAATATGTTTTTTAGTGTAACATGTAAAGAAGTTTCATCTGACAGGGAACATCCTTAACATTCAACAGTAGAAGGGCAAATATGTTATTATGTAACATGTTAAAGAAGTTTCACCTGGCATTGGAAAGTAGTGGCCGAAACTTATTGAAACCTAAGGCTGAAACTTGAAAGACTGTTGTTTTGGCCTTTCTTTCAGACCACTAACTGAAACTGATCAGCTTTGGCTCAAAATTTGTCTCCTCTGTGTCAAAACTGAAACCGAAACCAAAACTTCAAACCATGATTTTAAAATATTTTGGATGATGGTCTCATGCCTTCGACAAAAGTTTTAGGCTTCTCATGACTGCCATAAACAGATAAACGATGTGATGATATCATTCTGAATTACAATGAGTTAGATTCAGTTCAGTTTTAATAACTTTCATGTTACAGGTTTGACAGCAAGAGGTTTTGCAGAGACTGCAGAAGGAATGTTATCCGTGAATTCAAGGAGCTGAAGGAGTTAAAGCGCATGAGAAGGGAACCTCGCTGCACTAATTGGTTCTGTGTTGCAGATACTGCTTTCCAATATGAGGTTTGGTTTTTCTTTTTTCCTATCCATTGATAAAGATATTGATGATCAGTAACCTTTTCAATGCTTGCTTGTTATGACCAGGAACTAATTCTAGAGATGATATACTTTAGTGACCTGTATGTATAGTATATAATTTTCCGCTGAACTTATTTTACATAACTTTCAGGTATCTGAGGACACTGTCCAAGCTGATTGGCACCAGTCTTTTACAGATACAATTGGAACATATCATCATTTTGAATGGGCTGTTGGAACAGCAGAAGGAAAATCAGATATTTTAGACTTCGAAGATGTTGGAATGAGTGGAAGTGTTCAAATGAATGGACTTGATCTCAGTGATATGGGTGCATGTTATATCACATTGAGAGCTTGGAAGCTTGATGGCCGTTGCACGGAACTCTGTGTAAAAGCACATGCATTGAAAGGCCATGAATGTGTGCATCGCAGGCTGATGGTAGGGGATGGTTTTGTTACGATAACAAAGGGCGGAAATATTAGAAAGTTCTTTGAGCATGCAGAAGAAGCTGAAGAAGAAGAGGTAACTCTCATATGAATTTTCTGGCTATTTCTTTCTTAGATCAGACTTTCTTCATTATATGGGTATGGTACTCGGTTGTTATGTTTATCATTTTGTTGGTTTGCACGTGCAGGAGGATGATGCTATAGATAAGGATGGGAATGAACTTGATGGTGACTGCTCGCGCCCACAGAAACATGCCAAGAGTCCTGAACTTGCAAGAGAATTTCTCTTGGATGCTGCTGCAGTTATCTTCAAAGAACAGGTAACCTAGTAGCAGCAAATTGTCCTATTCTTCTCACTTTATTTATTCTCCTACTCTTATACTTCTGCAATATCAATTTGCCATTTCCATAAAATGGTTTCCTTTTTACTTGTTAACTCCTAAGTAGATTTATTACTAGGATGTTATTTTGTTTTTGTATTTAGTGGAAGATAAATATTGGACAAAGGACATGATAATTAATTGAATAGCAGCTTAGTTTACTTCATACATCAGTATCATTAGATACATGGCCTGCATAATTACTCAGAGCACCTGCATTGAACTTATTACTGTTTAGGAGGAAGATCCTTTCATAGATTACCTTTTGCTGCTGAGTCTAGCTAGTCGAAGGCATGTGACATTTTGTATGGCATGAAGAGTATTTGAGAAGCCTTTTGTAGATTTTTTGCTCCTATTTGTGGCAGAAGCATATCCATAACTGTGCATCATTGTTTGCCTTGTCACAGATCAATGAAGTGGGAGATTCTTCTTTACCTTTTACTTCATATTATGATCTGTGAAATAAGGCTGCCTTCATTTGGCTCTTTGTTTTGTATGGTGCTTTTGAGATTAGCGCAGATACTTATTTGTTAGCAGTTATGTTTCTTCTGTTTGATTCTTTCCATTTCTAGTGAACCACAGGGGTATGCTGAGATAAATATTCTTGTTGCCAAATAATCCACTTGGTTACTTGTTGGCCCACATTATTCCTAGGAATCTACCGGCAACTCTCAGATGACTGTCATGTTGAGAAGCATCAAAATATGCTATGATGCCCAGTCTTAATGGGAGGAGCTGTGAGATAATTGTGCTTTATGACACATTTCCTTGAAATCGACCCAAGTTATCAACAATTCTTAGATCACTGATATAAGACTGCTACCAAAATAATTGTCCACTATAACCAGCCAATCTTAGTGGGAGGTACTGTGAGATATTGCAAGAACTCATGCAGTTTCTACGGACCAAGTAGTTTTATCTTTGCAACTCAAGCTAAATGCTTAAGAGAATGGCCTTCCTAGTTTTCCCTGGAATACCATCATGTATTAACAGGAAATGCCAATTAGGGAATTATTCTTTTGATTTCTTTGTACATGTACTTTTTGAGGTTCTCTTTTTCCCCTTTTCCCTTTCTTTTATTTTATTTTGTTTCTTGAGAGAGAGAGAGAGAGAGAGAGAGAGAGAGTTTAATTGGAATTTGGATACTAATAAGATGAGAAAAAGTTGCTGAAAAATAAATTAAAACTTTTGCATAGGTGCAGGCATGTAGAAGTGCAGTACTGTTTATTTCTTATTTCTCATTAAAATGTAAATCAGGATACTATTATGGTCCAAGTTGCAACTTGCAAGTTGTATGTTCATTAGTTTTTGGCTCTAAATGTGATTTATGGATCTGCTGGAATACGAGACATGGATTTTGCTCTACTATACACCTGATTCAGCTTTTGTAAGAGTCTGGCTTTTCTCTTTGGTTGTCACTAAAAAATGATGGCAGTTTAGACTATTACAATAATATATGTTGCTGTTTTTATAATTCTTCTCTGATTCATGTTAATGCCTAGTTGCCTACTGAGCATGGTTTGGGACTAATTATGGCAATATATATAATATATATATATATATATATATATATATATATATATATATATATATATATATTTATTTATTATTATTATTATTTTTTCTATAACTCTTCCCTGATTCATGTCAATGTTCTTCCAGGTAGAAAAGGCTTTCAGAGAAGGTACAGCGCGACAAAATGCCCACAGTATTTTTGTTTGTCTGGCCATAAAATTGCTGGAAGAGCGTCTTCAAGTTGCTTGTAAAGAAATCATTACGTTAGAAAAGCAGGTATTATGATAGTCTTAATTCTTTTTCATCTTTCTTAAGATGATTTTTTTGCAATAAATTGGAAGGGAAAGGACGAAATGATGCATAGGTTTAGTGTTGTCCTTGTGGATTACCTGTGATGACTTCCAATTACCTTACAGACTAAGCTTCTCGAGGAAGAAGAGAGAGAGAAACGTGAAGAAGAAGAGCGCAAGGAGAGAAGGAGAGCAAAAGAAAGAGAAAAGAAGCTTAGAAGAAAAGAGAGGCTGCAGGGCAAGGAGAGGGAAAGGGAAAGAAAGGTTATCGGATCCAAACCATCTTGTGATGTCTCATTCACATCTTTGAATGACTCACCCTCAAGTACTATGGATGATTCTCCTAATACCCCCGACTCTGGAGATTCAATTAGTGACCAGGGAGATATTGCTGAGCTTATCACTCCTCTTTCTCCTGATATTACAGATGAACAATCACTGAGTGGAAGTATTAATAAGAACATCAGTTTTGACAATCTTGAGCATCAATGCCACATGGATGGAGAGCTTAATGCTAGAGATGATGGTACCTACTCATTTGTACTTGAGCAATCAAAATCATCAAGGCGGAAACTGAGATTTAGAAAAGAGTCCATTCATGAGCAGATCTCCGGTTGGTATGACAGTCACCGATCTGTCATCAGCGTTGAACATAGCATTCAGCAAGATGAATCAGAGACAGTTGAATGCACAACTGCATCCAGGAATATTAGTGGGCTGCATAAGCTGTCACGAGAAAGAGTTGTGAAAAACAACTCAAGAAATTGCAATTTGAAGTTCAGTGAGAAGCTCCACAATTCAAACAATAGAATGAGGGATAGATATGACTTCCACTCTTGTAACTGCAGCCAACAGGGAGATTACAGGATAAAGGATGGGTATCACATAAAAATGGCCAGATCTGGTAGGGAGATCAAGACTGCAAATAAAACAGCACCTGCTCTTGATACATCCAGACCATTCCACCGTAGTATAAAATACAATCACATTTGTTATCCATCAGATAGTTCTGTTGCATCAAAGGGAATACATGCTGGTGGTACACCTAACAAAGATGTTCTCCACACAAAGCAGGTTTGGGAACCAATGGACACACGAAAGAAGAGTTCTAGAAACAGTCTGAACATTGCTATGGGAAATTCTGTTAAAGTTGATCCATCTGAGGATTTAGAAGCTAATGCAAATGTAAATGGATTCCAGCAGCCTAAAGCTGGCCTTGAATCACATGATGATCTATACTCATCCGAGCATTCTGGAACTTGCAGAAAGGCAGACACTTTTAATAGCCATCAGGTTTATCAGGATAGAGGGAAGAATTCAGGCACGTGTCAATTTGGTACTTACAATGGCTCCCAGAATGGGTTTGCTACGATAACCAAGTCAGATTGCTTCTTGAAGAATGGTGGAGAGGAAGAGGAAGTTGACTCAGGTACAATTCCTTTGAGCAATAACTCTGACCCCGTGACAAACTCGGGTAGTTCCGACAACTGCTCATCATGTCTAAGTGAGGGAGACAGCAACAGCAGCAGCAGCAGCAGCTCTCTAACTGCCCAAAATGCAGAATCATCCTCAACATCAGATTCAGAGGATTCTACTCTACACTCAGATGGTAGAGATACTTCAGCATGCAGTGATAAGATCTTCCGTAAATATCCGCATGAATCTTCAGTAAGAAACAACACGGATACAGATGGCTCTATGACAAGAACTCCTGCAGGGTCTCCACCAAGGAGATGTACAAAATTTCATCTATCAGAGGAGGATCCAAGGAAGGACGTCTGCAGTTCTAATTATGATCGGCTCATGGTTGATATGGCACCATCTCAACACTTGTTACCGGTGCATAATCAGAACATGCAGATCCCAATTTTCCCCTCTCCAACTCTGGGTTATCATAATCAAGCTTCTTGGTCTGCTTCTACCAATGGATTGTTGCCATATGCCCATCCCGACAACTTTCCGTGCCCTAGCCCCTTTGGATATGGCTTAGCAGCAACCCAACCCTCAGAAAGTTCACTAGATTACAGCACTTTACGGCCTTCAGCAACCTCATTTTATTCAGGCCGTCAGTCTTTATATCGGCCTGGTAACAGAATAAATTCTATAAGCCCAAAGGAGCAGTATAGAAGTACCAATTCATGTGGGAACCTACAAATTAGCGCAACAGTTGAGCCGATAGGCAATAGGCGCTCAATTGAAAGTCCATTTCTAAATATGCAGCTCCCCACTACACCACAGTCGATGGGACAAAGTGGCAGTATTGAGAAAGCTGCTAAACTGAATAATGGAAATCCATCCTTCTCTTTGTTTCACTTTGGAGGCCCAATGGCTGGTGTTGCTGGCACTAGTCCACAGTCTTCCAAAGAAGAAACAAATGGGGGCCTCATTTCCACTCTACCTGCAGTGCAAAGCCGTTCTTGCGCAAAAGAAGAGACGATTGTCGAAGAGTACAGCTTGTTTTCTGCTCGAAATGGAACCACATTTTCATTTTTCTAGTGAAACGGGTGTACGCCAACTGTGACAGTGTTGCATGTCCATTGCTGCTTCAAGCATTGAAAAGTGTGGCTATTCCTACTTGGTAAAGAAATAATACTCCCTGCAATTTGAGTATTAACTCGCATAGCTTGTGGTTTTCATTATGTGCTTCTATCGTTTCGGATTGTAGAAAAGCAATTGTGAGTGATATAGCTTGTTATTCTCTCCCCTTTTTTTCCCCTAAATGAGGTAACTCTTCTATAGTTGTTGCGGCTCATAGCAGTTATAAAAGGCATTTTCTTGGCGAGCTTTATGTGAATAATCTTCTGGTTTAATTTCTCCGCATTACTTTCAATTTTAGCTAGGAAGTCACTTGCTTTGCCTCGTTTATTCTTGGTGCTACAAATATCCCTGGTTTCTCAAAGGCAATTGATTTTAGCATTCTTAGCATAATAAAGAATCTACAGCAAGTTCTCCCTTCTCTAATCTCTGGAGAGGATCCAAATCCGTGCAAGCAGCAGGTCACACTGACCTCGTTCAATAGAATTAGCCAACCTGAGCGGCTAGAAATGAATTTTGAGCCTGAATTTTTAGGTTTTTATTTTCTTGATAAATCATGAGCTTTAGATTAGATAAAAAAAAATATTAGCCCTCCTTGATACATATGAGTTGGACTAGATTAATTTTCCTAAAACATAAGCTACATGTTCAAATTATATGTTCATAATGCTTGCTTGTGAAAAATTTGTCAATATGCCAAACGGTAGGATTCGATCAGCTTGTTCTTATCTAATAACTCAATAATCCTTCTCAAGGAGCGCTTGATTTCTGGATGGACTATGATATACTTAATTTAAGCTTTGAATATTGTCTCTTTTATATAAAACTTGTTTGCAATCAAAATTCTCAAAGGACTATGGGATGCCAAAAGGTATCTAAACCATTTTATTAATTGAAAATAATTCTATAATTCCTATCATCCTTTGACATATGATATTGATCGGATCTTCCCTAAATAATTATTTTTTATATAAAAAAAAACCATAGTCTTACATGTTGAACCTTATTGCCACATGAAAAATGACGTCTTTGCCTTTCTCCCACGTAATTAACCAAAGAGTGCTCTGCTACCCATCACTCTCGACTCTCGATCCATGCATAATTACAAACCCATGCATATAATGTCCATACGACAGCAATTTGAATTAACTTAACACTTATATTGAATGACATAGGTAGAGAGACAAAAGGTAATTGAGGAAAAACTAGCCGAAATAGCAAACTCTTCTCATCGTATGCAGCCTTCTTTCTTTTTCCTGAGAACTATTTGTCCGCATCCAAATGAGAACGTATACTACTTCTCAGTACAAATCAAATCAAATCGAACTTCACCACAAAATGCAGAAAAAAGAGAGGGAAAAAAAAAACCCCCGAAGAAAGGATAATAATAATAATAATTATTTATATTTATTTTGAAAAAAAGAAAAGAAAGAGGGGAAGTGTGAAGGACCAACGCTAAGCATCTACTATTTTCTCCTCCCCTCTCCATCTGAATCATCCCCCCAGTCGAAACCGCGATGGAAGCCAAACCCCGTGAGGCCTCGGTGCCTCTGGCCGTCGGCCCGTCGGCGCGTCCACCTCCACCTACAGAAACCCTACCAGAGCCTCCCCGGAGAAGAGGCGGCGCCGCTAAGAGGAAAGCAGCCTCCGCCGGCCTCTCCTCCACCTCCTCTCCCTCCTCTTTAGCTCCCTCCTCGAAGCGCCTCGCCAAGGAGAGAAACCCTATCCAGTACCATCTGCCCCCGATCCACAACGGTCCCTGCACGCGAGCTCGCCAATCCCCCAACAAGTTCGCCGTTGCCGCCCTACAGAAGCCACCGGGGACGGGGCTCTCACCATTTTCGGCGGCGGATGGCGGGGGGAATGGGACGGCCGTCGTCGGAGATCCGGCCGGTGGTGGCGAGGAGGAGATGGCGGAGGAGCCGCTCGTGGATGCAGAGTTCGAAGCTGTTCGATCTCGAGGCGTCAATGTTCATGTGATCCCTACTTTTGCTGGTGAGCTCCGAAATCTGAGTGAGATCTACTGAATATATTGCTTAATTACTGGTTTCTAGGGTTTTTCCCATCCTTCAAAGGCTTGCGTAGTTTAACTGATGCGAGCTTCGCATAGATCTTGGAGTTACTTACAAGATTGAAGAGAAATTCTTTTGCTTCTTTTAAGATATACAGGAACATGGAACGCAATCAGCCAAATTGCATAGCATGCCCTGGGTTCGTTACATTACTGGATTATTTGTTTTTGCTAACACTAGGGTCTTGCTCCTCCTTCATTGCATTACTATAATATTCTGGATGCCAAAGACTCGTAGTTTAACTGAAGTGATCTTTCTATAGATTTATGATACTTACAATATTGAAGAGCAGGTTTCGTTTGTATTTCCTTCATTTGCATGAGTTAAGCGGAGAATTTTAACATCTACAGGATGGTTTTCATGGAAGGAAATCCACCAAATTGAGAAGCAATCCCTGGATTCATTTTTTAATGGGAAGTCAGAGAAAAGAACGCCTGAGATTTACTTGGAATTACGGAATTCAATCATGAAGAAGTTTCATGCTGACCCGAAGGTGCAAGTGGAACTTAAAGATTTAGCTGAGCTTTCTGTTGGTGATACGGATGCTAGACAAGAGGTCATGGAATTCTTGGATCACTGGGGTTTGATCAATTTCCATCCTTTCCCACCTTCTGAGCATGACAAGAGCAAATCTGGTACTGATGGCGGAGATAAAACACCCTCTTTGTTAGACAAATTGTATCAGTTTGAGATAGTTCAATCATATATTCATTCGGTTCCAAAAAGGGCAGAGCCATCTATAACATCTACAATGCCTTGCTTTCTTCGCGAGTCTGCCTTATCTGATGATTTGGTTACTCTTGTGGAGCCTTCGGTTGAATACCACTGTAATTCTTGCTCAGCTGATTGTTCACGTAAGCGCTATCATTGCCAGAAGCAGGTTAGTTCTTAAGCAGTAAATTATCTTATTGAATGCAGTAGGTTGATTTATTAGACTTGGAAGTCTTATCTGTTTAAGAACTATGACTCTTTTCTCCTGTTCTCCTTTTCATTTCTAAAATGAACGCATGAATTTTTTAGCATCTTAATTTTCTGAATTTTGTGCATAGCTATATGTTACTGCTTCTCTATATCTGATTTTGAGGCTACCAGTAATAGTGACCACTGGCCAGGAAGTAAATTGTTAGATCACCATGTTTTTGCTGCTAGGAATTGATGGACCTATTAAAGGATGAAATTTCGTGTCCATTTAGTGATATGACATGATTGCGCATCTCAATAGTTAGTTTCTCATGCTTGGGCATGGGATTTTAGTTGGTCTCTACATTATCCTCCGTGGTGCAAGCACTTTTTCTATTCATTCAGGAATTGTTTGAGTATTCAAGATTCACAGCAGTTGACCTTATCTTTGTCTTGGATGTTCAATGTGTGTATGTGTTGGACATTTGCCAATGTTCTGGCTTGTATGGTATCTGGGTTTACGAGGGCTGAGGCCCTAGCAGTTACATTCTTTTCCCTCATAGAGATATATTCCCATTAATCTATAGAGGTACATATTGCTTCATCCATATTCTAACTGCACAAAACTACATAAACTCAGTAAAAATTCTCAAGTTGTTGTATTCAAAATTCTGCCTTTCTGTCCATGCATTATTTGCTGACTTTCATGCAACTCAAATACCTGAACGATCTTCCATTTTCTGCTAGCTTTTGTGAACTTGATGTGAACCTGCTATATAATGATACAACTTCTTTATAAAGGGACAGTTAAGTGACAGAGGAGCTTTTCATGAATTCTGAAGTGATGTGCTCTTGGATGGAAACACTTTTAATGTTGCTTGGCATCTTTTACTATGATGAAATCAAATGTATCATAAAATTATTGATTAAAATGCTCTACCATAAGTTTCTTCCTTTGCTGGTATTAATGGGTAAGACAAATGCTTCTGTCCTGGTCTAGTTTCAGAGAATTAATCCAGTAGTTTGTTTGGTTGGTATGCCTTGTTTTTAGTAGAGAAGGTCCATGAATAGCTATTTCCTAGCATGATGTGGATTTTTTTCCTTATTTCTGCAGGCAGATTTTGATTTATGTTCAGACTGCTACAATGAGGGGAAGTTTGGTACAGGCATGGCAACAGCTGATTTCATTCTTATGGAACCTGCAGAGGCTGCTGGTGCTAGTGGAGCTAGTTGGACAGATCAGGAGACCCTGCTTCTTTTAGAAGCTTTAGAACTATTTGGAGCAAATTGGAGTGAGATTGCTGAACACGTTGCCACGAAAACAAAAGCCCAATGTATGTTACACTTCCTTCAAATGCCCATCGAGGATTCTTTTCTGGAAGGTGAGGGTGATGCTAATGAAACTGCCCAGGAAAGAAAGGATACTTCTGCAGATAGAGAAGCTACTGCTTTAACTGCTCCTGATAAAATGGAAGTTGAAAGCAAAGTAGAAGAAAAGGTGTCTTCTGAAATTAGTGCTTCTGAAAAAACCGAAGATGAAAGCATAGGAAGGAAAAATGAACCAGATGATTTAAGTGTTCCTGGAACTAAAGATGTCAAGAACTCAGCCAGCGGAGATCCGTCTATATCTTCCAATGGAGATGCTGTAGAAAAGAAAGAGTCTGCTGATATTGAGACTTCTGCTGAAGGTTCTACAAACATTGCTATTGATGCACTAAGATCTGCATTTCAGGCTGTTGGCTACTTTCCCGAGAAAGGAAACTCAGGTTCATTTGCAGAAGCAGGAAACCCAGTTATGGCATTGGTAAGTATGGTTTTCTTGATTGAAACTGAGCTTCTTTTGAAATGGTTTTTCTTGGGTTATGAAATTGTCTTTGCAGGCAGCTTTTTTAGCAGGTCTGTTGGAACATGACAATGCTATCACTTCATGCCGTAGTTCACTGAAGGCCATTCTGGAGGAATCTCCTTCCGTCCAGCTTGCTACTAGGCACTGCCTTATTCTTGAAGATCCACCAAGTGATGTGCAAAATCCACCTGCCTTTGTGAGGTTTGTGATCTTGTTGCATTTGATCGTTGTTTGATTTGCATTTTAGTTTTGTGATGTTCTTTCCTTTTTTCCCCCGATGAATTCAATTAAACTAGTTCCGCTGCAAACATTGGCGATGAGGAGTCACACAAAGATGACATTCAGATGCCAGATTTGGATGTTACTGATAAGGTGAAGGTCTGTGAAGAAAAGAACGAGGAAAATACTACTTCTCTTGAAAAGGAAATAAAACCATCTGCTTCATCAGAAACTTGTCCTGAAATGCCTGCTGCAAAGGAATCATGTGAAGTGCCTTCTTTGGAGGCAACAACCAACACCACTAAAGATTCCAGTGGTCTGATATTGTCAGAGGAGAAAAACACATCTAATAATCCAAAGGATGTGAAAGATGCCAGTTTGACTACTGCTGTGCCACCAGATAATGGGGAAGAAAAATTAGATTTAGTGTCAAAAGAAGTAGTAGAAAGCTCAGACAAAGAAATGAATGATTCAAAGCCTGTGGGGGAGGACAAACCAAGCAACGCAAAGGAATTAGGTGATTTAGATTCAGACAAGGTTCAATTAGATGTACTAAAGGCTGATGAGACAATGGCTACTTCAACTGCAATGGAAGAACAGGAGTCCAAGCAAACAGATGGAGCAGGATCATTATTACAAGATAGAGAGAAAGCAGGTGTGGTACTTCTGCTTCTTCTGTTAAACGTTGGTATAATGGATATTTATATCTTTTTCCCCTGATACTTGTGGGTATATTGATATTTCATATCGAGAACTCCCAGACAAAGAACTGCATGATGCTATCATCTGATATTTCCTAGACCATGTATATGTTAATGCTGTTTGCTGTAAATATGTATTTATGTAATTTAGTTTATGCTTGTTTATAGAGGTGATATTTCATATGAGATTGGTAAAAATTTCATGTTAGTACTTTGTAAGATTTCTAGCTGATGCTTCCTCTTGTAAGATTTCTAGCTGATGCTTCCTCTTGTAAGATTTCTAGCTGATGCTTCCTCTTGTAAGATTTCTAGCTGATGCTTCCTCAACTGTGTTATAAGATTCAATGGTTTTTGTTCTATGATAAGCCCTAATCAGCGAGAATTGTTAGTCCACTATATGATAAGTTCAACCCTAGTCCTAACCATGGTCCCAAACCCTCTGAATTGATTCATATCTTGTCTGAGATCTGCTCAAGTTAGGTCTTTTCTTGAGGTAGGTCTTTTCTTGAGGGGCAGGTGAGGATGGACCTAATTGTATTTCCTTCACATCTTAACCCTGAGCAGGTCCTAACTGGTTAGGTTTTAAGATTTTGATTGCCCCGTCCGACACAGATGCCTAAATTGAGTCTGTTAGCTGGCATTCTTAGGTTGCTGATAGATGTCCCATCTGACTGATGTGTTGAGCATGAAAATGAAACTTGGTTGCATTGGATGATCAACTGTCATTGATGCCCTCATTCCATCTTTCATGGAAAATTAAGTTGTCTTATCTGTCTATATAACTCTTAAAGTCAATGTCCTAATGATTTCCTTTTATCATTCTGAGGACATAGTTTTTTACTTGCTGTGGCGTCTACCCATTAGTATGGGGATCTCCATAATATATTACTCTTATTTGTCAACATGGTTTGGCACACCGCACATCAGCACTTTGCAGGACAATATTGCTGATTGGCACCACAGTTCTCGATTTAAGGAAGCAGGCATTGACCTTCTCTTATCCTCTTTTATACTGTAATATGCAAGCTATTTAATTTTGATGTTGGTCAGTTGGCCTAAACTGCACCATATGACGTTCATGGAGACTGCAAGCTCGATGTACATTGTGTCTTTTACTTTGTGACACGCATCATGTGTCTAAATGCGAGTCTTATCACTCTGAAATGAGGTTTCCTTCTTCTCTTTGTTCCCTCCATGCATGAACTTGTGCTTTCTTCTATCTTGTGTAGGATCTTTTATCAGTTTCAATTACTTGCAGGTTTGTTAGCAACACAAGGAACAAATTAAGTATAAATTCGAGACAATCCCTGTTATCACCTATATAGTCTCTTTTTCTTCGCCTTTTATTTTTCTCTTGGCATTGGAACTTACAACATTATGATACAGTAACTACCCTGTTATGTTTTTTGCATTATGCGGATGCCAGTTTCTTTTTCTTGTTTTCTGTTTCCTCTTATTTGCTACTTGGGCAGAAGATGCACTTTCCTAGTTAGCGTTTTGATCTTTAACTACGAGAAGAACTCAATGGAAACTCAAATGCATCTAATCACATGCTGTTTAATGATCAAAGTTCCAAAATTACATGCTTGCTAGAGGCCACTGTGCTTATTTTTGACACCTTAAGCACCCACATGTCTATTCATGTTTACTTATGAAAAATTTCTTAAAGCTAGTCACTAGTCACCAAGAGTTTTGCAGATTCTTCATTTATAAGCTTAGTGTTGTTGTTATAAGATTCCTTTATGTGGATTTATTTTTGAATTTGACATCATTTATTACCTTCCATGCATACATGAATAATCTGTGGTCACTTTTTGATATTTGCTTTGGTTTCAAATATTTTGCAGATGATGGCACTAAAAAAGAAGCGATCAGCAATGATGTCAAAAACTCCAACTCAACTGAAAGCCATGATGATCATACCATAAATAGGTTAAAACGTGCTGCAGCTACTGCTATTTCAGCTGCTGCTGTGAAGGCTAAGCTTCTTGCAAAGCAAGAGGAGGACCAAATCCGGCATCTTGTCTCTTTGATTATTCAGAAGCAGGTGTGTAAATTGATTGTTTATATGATAAATAGGAGAACGGTGAATTGGAATTGACTTCTAATCTATAAATTGTATACATGTTTCATTTGTGAATTGGCTGGAGTCATATCACGACTAAATATGGCTCTGCATTTTATGCAGCTTCAAAAAATGGAGGCTAAATTGTCATTTTTCACTGACATTGAAAATGTGATTATGCGGGTGAGAGAGCAAACGGACAGAACTAGACAGAGACTTCTACATGAGCGGTCACAAATAATTGCTGCTCGATTGGGTCTCCCCACACCGTCTTTTAGACCTAACCCATCATCCATACCTACAAGCAGATTTGCCACAGGTTATGGGATGGCAGGCCCAAAGCCACTTAACATGGTCTCTCAAAAACCACCAGCTATGAGAAGGCCCTGAGATCTGGCCATCTGAATGTCATATTCATGCTTTTGAATGTGTATTCATTTTCTTAGCATGCCGTAGCATAACAATTTGTATTGTTCTCGCCAGCTACCTTGTGCAAATGTAAAGAACCATTCAATGTAAAAAGTTCACATAGTATGTAGTTCCTTTTATCGTCTATTTAGTATCTGTTTGTTGAAGTATTCAAATTGTTGTACTTTTGTTTGCTAATTATTTAATGCCATTGGAAATTTTTGGGTTATGGCATCGTTACTCTTTAATGAATGACTTGTGCTGACGAATGCTGCTTTTCTGAACTAGAAGACTTGTATATTTAGTTTGTGAGAAGGTCTATTGTCTTGTCATCTTGCTCCTAGTACACGTCAGAAGCCCCTGATCTGATCTGCGAACAAGTGTTTTCGCTAAGTGTGCTTTTCCGTAAAGGAAACTGATTGAAGAGCATAAAATCAGGTATATTTAGAAGACGCGAGTTACTTATAGTCAATTTCTGGGCCCAGATATCATTCTTTTCCTTTTTTATCTATATGATGTTCCAATTGCTAGTTACCTTGCAGATGGAGGTTTCCGCTAGAATTTTAGATATCTCTGGCTACGAGTCACAGAAGATATCATATCAGCTTCAACATATTGAAATCTTTTGAAGCAACTGACAGAGAACTTGTGAGGGCGTCCAGTGGAGGAGTCTCTGCAACACCCGATATTAGGAGGGAAGAAATATACAGACCCATAAACCTGTTACCCCTTGGGCAAACCTTATTGTCACCAAGTGATGCCCTTAACTGACAGAAACTATTACTTTACCTTATTCCTTCTGCTGGTATTCTTGTTACAGCTATTTTTTTTTTGTTTCAGTTTATAATTTCCTTCTTCTTCACAGAAAATGTTTCACTGCTGTAGCAGATTTGGAGTGCTTCCATGATTAATATCTCATCAGGTAATGTTGTTGCCAATTTTTGCTATCTCTATCTTGGACTCTTAATATAATAAGTGCACTTTTACTCTACTAGAGTATTCTTAAAGTTAGAGATCGTAAGACTATTTCTCAATTGTGATTGAGAATATCTTTTAGCATGACAGATATTGTTAGTGGAAGTATTCCTTGTGTCAATATTGATTTCTTTTAATTTTTTTTTGTTTTTCTGTTTTAGTAGGTGTTCAGTTTTGTCACGTAATTGCTTGTCAACAGTTTATTGGGATTCCAGTGGCCAAAATGTTAAAGAGGATATGTTTCTTTTACTATATAGTATATATATTATGTTTTCCTCCCAACAATATTGATAGTGTATTTTTCAACCTATGATGCGGAAATGAAAACTCTTTTGCTCATTAATGTCCATTTATTTGTGCGGACATTATAGAGTGATATTATATTTGACAGTTCCAGATTGAAGCCTTGGACTCCTAATATATTGGGTGATATCATTTTGATACCTAGCATTAGCATTTCAGATGCTACAAGAGAGAAGTGGAATTGGTATGCCATTGTTTGAGGGTTTAAAGAAAGGTATATTTGTGAAGTTGCTTGGAGAACTCTTTATGGCCGCTTACAAAGGAAAAATGCTCCTGATATAGTGGGTTAGAGCATGCACAAGATTATGAATTTCCAGTCACAAAATATCTGATGTTCTTTTTTCCTATTTTCTTTCCTTTCACAGTAACCTTTGCAACACAGGATGTGGTCATACGTTTCTTTCTGAGCTGAGCTTGGAGATAGATTTAAGAACTATGTAAGAACAGCATCCTCAGCAGCATGTTGAAGGCTTAACATTGATCAACAATTTCATGCTGATCTATTATGATTTTCTAGCTTGACAAAAGCTCTCCAGAGTCCAGAGTGGATAAACTTTTCTTAATTTGCGGCAGCTGACAGGTCATTAATTTCTACTGCATTCCCATGCTTTTTAAATGAAATTTTGTTCCAGTTTGTTTTCCTTATATTCCTCGATATTTTCTGTAACAGCAGCTCGAAAAGTGCTTGGGTGACAATTTTTAATTTGTACATCAAATTTAGGACAAGACCAAAGTTCTGTTGATTTTGTATGAGCTTATTTAGTACGTACGGCTAGCTACTTCATGACTGTTGAGCGATTTAAAAAGAATAGGGTTTTGTGTGCATATAATATAATCCTCTAAATTTTCTTACTTGCAGGTGGAGAAGTATATAATATATATAATCTCTCTGTTAGCACTATTAACTATTTCTATTTCAGCCAACAAACAAGCAAAGCTGGATTCAGTTGATAGGCCTTACCACACGTGCAACTCGCATGACCATGCGAGTCGGAACTGGTGGTCACAGCCTCACTTCGTATCGGATGGTCGCGCGCGAAAGGCAGTAACGGCCGGTTCGGTAGCGGAGAGGATAGGAGAGGAGGTAATAGCAACCTCTCCGGCCTTCCGTTCCGTACGACAAAAAAATAAAGATTTTAAAAAAAAATGGCACCAAAAAATTAAAAAAAAAACTACTACTCCAATGGCCTAAATTGTCTAAAATTCTAATACGCGACTAAAAATAGCGTACTACGCATCAAGCCCCCAACAAGAGATTGGAGGGCTGGTGGTTGGGAACTGGACGAATCCCACGCCACATCTCTTCTTTCTCCTCTTCCGTCTCTGCGTATTCCTTTTTTCTTCCCAAGGAAGAAGGTCTCTTTCTCTCTGTCTCTCTCTCTGTCTCTCCGCGAGTTTATTTTTCTTTCTTTTTGTTCTAACTCATCGTCTTCTTTAAGACCTCGAATTCTGAGCTCCAGATATTTTTAATAGGAGAGGCGGTGAACTTGATAAGTGTATGGGATTAGAATGCTAGGATTGACTCTTCTGCTCCAATGTCATGCTAAAGCCAATGCGTGGGAATTTTGCAGGGGCTTGTGATCAAGAAGTTGGCGTAGAAGAGCATTGAAAACGAGGGTGGAGTTCTCTCCATCCTCGGAGAAAATGGCTTCGCCCCCTACTGCTGCTCCGCCGCCTGATTCTTCCACTCCGCCCGCCCCCGGCTCGCCTCCCCCGGCGAGTATCCCACCTCCCCCGGCGAGTACCCCACCTCCATCACCCCTTCCTGACTCGTCGCCACCGCCGCCGCCGTCGCCATCCTCCCCGCCGCCGTCGTCCCCGCCACCGTCGTCCCCACCGCCGGCATCCACGCCTCCAACCACCACCCCGAGTGCTCCTCCTCCGGAAGAATCCGGTACTCCGCCCTCCCCGCCTCCTCCTCCACTGGATAACTCTTCTTCTTCTTCTTCCACTCCACCACCAAAATCGGATAACAAATCGCCGCCGCCGCCGCCGCCGCCGCGGCGGCAGTCACCGCCCCCGCCTTCTTCTAAATCTGCATCCCCAGCGCCGCGTTCTCCTTCCGCTGCATTGACGCCGCCACCGCCGAGAGCCACCTCGAAGTCGCGCACAACGCCCAGCAGCAACGATGAGCCGACATCATCGAGCAAGAGCAATCACTCTGATTTAAATCTGCCTCTTATAGTAGGGATCGCAGCCGGGGTCGCGGCATTCGTCGTCGTTTTGATGATTGTTGGATTGGTTTGCTGCGCTAGGAAGAAGAGGAAGACCCACAACGCCATGCACTACTACTCCGATAATTCAGGACCCAAAGGTCATTTTAGATGATATTTCTTTACTTCTGAATTTTAGAACTTTTTATTTTTTACATCGATCATCTTCTTCATCTTGAATGGAATTTATACTTTTGTAGGCAATGGCTACTACAACAATAGCGCACTCCCAAAGTGGCAAAATGGAGCTCAAAGCACAGACTACATCGGAAAAATCCCTCCGCCGCCAGGTGCTGTCCTACCGGTATCCAACTGGCACATGCAGCCGCAGCCGCCTCCGGCAGCCATGCACAGCAGCGACATGAGCTCAGCGTACTCCGGCCCTCACGGCCCGCCACTGCCACCGCCTTCGCCCAGCGTAGCCTTGGGATTCAACAAGAGCACTTTCTCCTATGATGAGCTCTCTGCGGCCACCAGTGGTTTCTCCCAAGCCAATCTTTTGGGTCAAGGTGGATTTGGGTACGTGCACAAAGGTGTGCTTCCTAATGGGAAGGAGGTTGCAGTGAAGCAGCTCAAGTCTGGAAGTGGGCAAGGGGAGAAAGAGTTCCAAGCTGAGGTTGATATCATTAGCAGAGTCCACCATCGCCACCTTGTGTCTCTTGTTGGATATTGTATCGCTGGGCCACAAAGGATGCTTGTCTATGAGTTTGTTCCTAACAAGACCTTAGAGTATCACCTCCATGGTTGGCCTCTCTCTCTCTCTCTCTCTCTCTCTCATTTGATCATTGTTATAGTCGTCATAAACCTATAATTGATCACATCAACCTCTTCCTTTCTTAAGGGCTACGTCTCTGGCATCAAACACTTACTAATAGTTTGTATTCATCATTCTTAGGGAAGGGTCTCCCAGTGATGGACTGGCAAACAAGAATGAGGATTGCTTTAGGGTCCGCGAGAGGCCTTGCTTATTTGCATGAAGACTGTGAGCTCCATATACTTATTTCTTTTGCTCTGTTTTTTGCATATACTCAATCTGGGTTTGTTTACCCAAATATCTATTATCTGCATGCAATCTTTGTGAAGGTCACCCTCGCATCATTCATCGCGACATCAAAGCTGCTAACATTCTCCTTGATCACAAATTTGAGGCTATGGTAAGACAACTTATTGACGTGTATTGCAAATAGATATTACCTATGTGGATGTTGCTATTTCATTACTTCACTCTTCATAGTAAAGTTAGTTAAGTACTTCTATCACTGACCTAGGTTGCTGACTTTGGATTGGCCAAGTTGTCTTCTGACACTAATACACATGTTTCGACACGCGTCATGGGAACTTTTGGGTAAGTAATTATGGTTCATAACTATGTATGATTAGGCAGCCAACATGTAGTTCTGAGTACACTACCTAGATTTCTGGTTTAGCTGGGATGCTATAAGTTTCCATTTTCTGTCAAGGAGTGGTAGCCCCACTGAGCAATTCTTGCTGATTCAGTATTCTTTACTGAATGCAGCTATCTGGCTCCTGAATATGCATCAAGCGGCAAGCTCACCGAGAAATCTGACGTCTTCTCATTTGGCGTGATGCTCCTCGAGCTGGTCACCGGACGCAAGCCTGTCGACATGTCTGTCATGGAAGATAGCTTGGTCGAGTGGGTCAGTGTGCTTCCTATTTGAAAAACCAATATGTGTGTTCCTCTTCATGCTTTCAATCCATGCGTTAATTTGACTTGCTTAATTGACTGCATCTGCAGGCAAGGCCCCTTCTCACCCGTGCATTGGTCGACGAGAACTACGACGACCTGGTGGATCCGCACTTGGAGAACAACTACAACGTTATGGAGATGCAACGCATGGTTGCAAGTGCTGCTGCTTGTGTTCGCCATTCTGCTAAGAGGCGTCCCAAGATGAGCCAAGTATGGAATCGTTATCTAATACCTGTTGTAATCTGCATCATTCCCTAGTCACTAATTTTTCGATATTTAATATTCATCTGGCAAACTACTACTGTAATTTATTTATATACCGAAAACACAAGTATAGGTGTAGAGAGATAAGGGAGTATGCTTTAATGTGTTCCTTAGAGGACTATACTAAGATAAGCTTGAGATGCAATTATATATACTTGTATACGTATCTTGACAAATGCCTTTCCTATAAACAGATTGTGCGTGCGTTAGAGGGTGATGTCTCACTGGAGGACTTGAACGAAGGGGTGAAGCCCGGGCAGAGCATGTTCTTCAGCTCGAGCTCCGACCACGAGTCCGGCTCATACAGTTCAAACATGAGGAAGTTCAGACGTGTCGCACTTGGGAGCAACGACTACAGCAACGAGTACAGTGGCGCAACCAGCGAGTACGGCCTTAACCCCTCGGAGTCCAGCACGTCAGGGGAGAGCACTGCAGGAAATCACAGAAACAAAGCTCGTCCACCACTCTAAATGACTACGCTAAATAGGATACACTCATTTGTGGAGATTAAAAGAGTTTTCTTGTGCTGAATGCTTTACACAGCAATTGATCATGTTAATGACTCTGAGTGTGTCTTACTACTAATAACTGCTTAACTATGAAGACATAATGTCTACCAGCAGATGTCTGGGCACTCTCACTCTCTCTCTCTCTCTCTCTCTCTCTCTCTCTCTCTCTCTCTCTCTATATATATATATATATATATATATATATTTGTATATATATCTTGGTTGTTCAAGAAATGATGAAATAGTTGACTAGGTAGGAGGTCCCACGTGGCAGGTTATAACTATACTTAGGAGAAACCGTCCTCCTCTGGATGCCTCTGTAATCACCTCCCATGTCTCCATCTGATTCCGCTTCCTCCTCTCTCTCGTCCCTCATCACATCTCTCGTCCTCCGCCACTCCCCAACCACCACCAAGCCCCAATCCCTCGCCCTCGCTCTCTCCCACCTCTCCCCTCCTCCCCCATGGCCGCCCTCCATCCTCTCCTCCGTCTTCAAGCGCCTCTGGAACCACGGCCCCCTCGCCCTCCTCTTCTTCCATTCCCTCCTCCACCTTCCACACCCGAACCCGCCTCCTCCTCCCTCCACCTTCGACCTCGCCATTGACGTCGCCGCCCGCCTCCGCGATCGCCCCGCCCTCCTCAGCCTACTCTCCCTCCGCCGCCGGCTGGCCGTCCCCTCCTCCCCCCGCACCTCCGCCATCCTCATGGAGCGCTACGCCAACTCCGGCAAGCCCGACCGCGCCGTCCGCGTCTTCCTCTCCATGGGTCCCGACCAAGACCTCTCCGCCTTCAACACCCTCCTCGACGTCCTCTGCAAGTCCCGCCGCGTCGAGAAGGCCACATCCATCTTTAAAGCCCTCAGAAGCCGCTTACCGCCCGATGCCGTCACCTATAACGTCATCGCCGACGGGTGGTGCAGGCTGAAGAAGACATCGAAAGCCTTGGAGGTGTTCAAGGAGATGGTCGAGTCCGGAATCGAGCCGACCATGAACACGTACAACATAATTCTGAAAGGGTTCTTCCGAGCCGGGCAGGTGAAGCAAGCGTGGGAGTTCTTTACCGAGATGAAGAAGAGGGGGAAGAAGGAGGGTATTTGCCGCCCGGATGTGGTCTCTTACACTACGGTGGTTCACGGATTGGGCTTGGACGGGCAGTTAGATAAGGCAAGGAAGGTGTTCGATGAAATGGTTGGCCAAGGATGTTTGCCGTCGGTGGCCACTTACAATGCGCTGATACAGGTGATATGCAAGAAGGGTAAGGTTCAAGACGCCGTGTTAATGTTTGAGGAAATGGTGGGAAAGGGATATACTCCCAATGTCGTCACTTACACCGTCCTGATTCGAGGGCTATGCCATGCCGGGAAGATGGCCCGGGCGATGGAGCTGTTCGACACGATGACGCACGAAGGGTGCGAGCCGAGCGTGCAGACATACAATGTTGTCATAAGGTATTGGTGCGAGGAAGGGGAGATTGAGACTGGACTAGAGATGTTTGCGAGAATGGGCGAGAGAGGGGACTGTTTGCCGAATTTAGACACGTATAATGTGATCATTAGCGCGATGTTTGTAAGGAAGAGGCCGGAGGACATGGTGGTGGCCGGAAAGATGGTGATGGAGATGGTGGAGAGGGGATATTTACCGAGAAGATTTGTCTTCAATCGTGTCCTCAACGGTTTGTTGCTCACAGGGAACCAGGAATTTGCTAGGGAGCTCTTGAGATTGCAGGACAGATTTGGGCGCCTACGTCGTGAAATCAAATTGTGATTGCGAATAAGAGGCTTTAATCTGATGAAGTCGCGGAGAAACACGGCGCCATGTAATCTTCGAGGATTTGAACAACTATGTTTATGGTATATAAGGGAAGTCTCTGAGCTTGGGGTCAAACTTGAGAAGGTTGAAATATAGAGCTTGTGGCTGACTTCGAGCTTTCTTGATGGCAATTTGCAATTCAAACAATTATCAAGTGAGATGCATACGTTTTCTCTTGTATAGATTTTTTTTTTCTCATACTTATCCAATAGTATTTCATGTTTTGGATCAAAAACTCGAATGTAGAAGTTGTAAACTATAATAAGCAAATAGGCACAGAATCAAAGGAGGAGAGTATCGATCATACCCCTCACAAGATCCCACTTCACTTCCACTTCGCATAAAACTTCTCATCACTCCATAACAGCATCCTCCTCAAAGAAATATTTACACCCCTTTCCTTGAGCCACAGATGCCTCGGTGCAATCCTCTTCTCCAAGCTAAACCCGAAGAACTGCGGGAATTTTTTCACCTCCTCCGCCGACCTCCGCATCGCATACACCAAGTAATCCACCTTCGGCCTCAAATTGTTCTCCATGCTATACCCAAAGACCGCAGGACAACGCGCGCAGATCTCACCCGCTTCCTCGTACGAGAAACCCAACTCCTCTAAAGATCTTACCTTGGACACCAGCTCCTCCACTGGGGTACTAAGGAGATGTGCGTTTTGGTTGGTCGGGATATCGAGATTCTTGAGACCAAGGTCGCGTAAGAAGAGGAGGGTCGGCCTTAGCCGGTGCTCGACGTTGGAGACGAGGAGTTTGGGGCACCAAAGGATGAGATCGCGGGATTGGGTTGGGGAGAAGGAGAGGTCGGAGGCGAGGAAGGAAAAAACGGGGGAGAGGGTGAGGTGGGGATCGATGGAGGAGGAGAAGAGGGTGGGGCAGAGGAAGGAGAGCCTGGGGAAGTGGCACTCGGAGAAGCCCTTGGATTTGAGGTAGGCGACAATGGAGAGTACCCAATCAAGGGATTCGGGAGAGGAAGGAGGGGCGATGCCGAGAGACTTGAGATGTTTGATGTTTTGCCGATGAGAGCGTCGGAATTGGAGCAGGTAGGGTGGATGCGAGGAGGAAGGCAGAGGTTGAAATCTGGGGTTTTTGGGGGTTCTTCGGGTGGAGCAGAGTGGATAATGGAGGGAATGGACGAGGAGCATCTTTTTATCTTCTCTTCTTGGGATTCTTTTCTTTTCATTAGAGGCTATATTTCAAGGTTGATAGGGATTACGGGTCGGGTTAAAGTCAAGTCGGATCCAATAAGATCGGCCCATTTACTAAAGAAAGTACAATTCGAGACATGAGATATTTCTTTTTACAAAATCTGCTCTAAGAAAACTAACAATCCTTAGTCTTAGATAGTTTGATGGGCAAAATATATACTTTTAATTATGAAAAGTAAAAGATATCTATAATTAAGCTTTTTCCACAATTTTTCTTTTGGTCCTGGAGGATACAAATTAGATAAAAGAGTTAGTCCTTAATTAATCTATCTATAAATTAAATTAATATGTTAAATGAACTAATCCTTTTTAATATATAAACCGGACAAATAATGCTTTTTATGAAAAGGCTAATAATTTCATTAGTCTCAGTCACATGCACGAGCTTGATACACTCAGAAATTGAAAGATACTTTGAAGTATACGACAAATAAAAATAAGCATCAAGCTCAAAAGGGTAGGGTGTATAATATCTAAGTGAAACTATACGCAAAGGCTTAGCTAATGGAACTTCATCATGAGCCTCGTGAATTTTGAGGTGATCTACTGCCTCTACAGAAAACATTAAGGAAAACTAAAAAAAAATAAACCAGAAAGGCACGACTGAGGTGTAGACAATAACGAAGGAGGACGGCGGCATGGCGGACAACTATGAACAACAAATATATGAGGTGATATAGCCATTAAAGCTGCCTCCACCTTCTTTGAACCGACCCGCAGTTGTTGCAGTTGAACAAATACGTCAGTCCTCGTTACGGGTACGGGTTGATAAAACCCAACTTACTATCAATATCCTTTGTCTCTGTTCGGTTCTCTTCATCATCCAATTTAACCCTGGTTAGAAAAGAGAACAATTTTAAGTCACGCCTAACGGTCTAAAATTTGAACCCAAAGAGCCTTCCTTCTCTAGGAACAACGCTCAGACCTTTACACAAGCCGTGCAGATCGCAGTCAAAAAAACCTCAAGCAATCAAAAGCAAAGCCTGTGATCGTGCCGTACTAGACACGCCAAGTCCGGGGCACTCCCCTCTTCCCATTATAGTAACAAAGCAAGCGCATTTGAATGCCATGGGTCCCTTTTACCACGCTATCCCTCACGAGTACAGCACCCCCCCCCTTAGGTTATTCCGTAAATAAACTCCAACTCTAGCCTGTTAAGTTTCTCTCTCCTCTACTATTTTCCCGCCCAAACCCTTGGCCTCGTCCTATTACTAAAGGAAACCACCGGGCGGCGTTTCCTCTCTGTGTCTCTCTACCTTTTAGATTTAGGTATGGGGCAAAAGATTTCCTTTCCCCGTGCTCTTCTTCTTTATGGGAAGAAATATTTGTAAAGGGATTCAATTTTTATTTATTTTTGTTTGGATTTAAATGCATGATTAATTTCGGCAGAGAAGAAAAGGGAAGTTGCTTTTGAGCGTTTGATTTCATTGGTGTCATCTAATTTCGCTGTTATTTTGCGTAGTTTTTGGTCCCATTGGCAAGCTTGATTATTGCCTCGTTTTTTGAGGAAGAAATGGAGGCGGCGGTGGCAAATGGAGCGAAGAGCGATGGTGCTGCGGATTCTCCCACGTCCGTGTTAGAAGAAGAGGTTGTTCTTTCGATTTCTTAGTTCGTGGAGTTCTAACTTTGTTTTAGTCTATTCGCGCTTTGAAACAAATTTTTTCTTTTGGGGTTTAGGGTTTAGGGTTAGGGTTCCCATTTTTCCAAGAATTTTCCGGCAATCTAAATTGATCGTTTGTGTACCTTTTCGGTCCTCTTCGGCTATTTAATTTCATTTTTTTATATTTCGTTTTTTTTTCCTTTGGATAAAACCAGGAAATATCCGATGCCAAAGTTGCAGGTGGATCCGAGGACGAAGAGAGTTCTCGATTGAACGGTGACGTGAAAAGCGAAACTACTGGTGAGGAAATTCCTTCTCTGCCCCTTGAGCTGGAGGCGAAGAATGGAGACACGGCGCTCATCACGGAGACGATGACAAAAGAGGAGGAGAAGTTGCTGGAGGCGCGGGTAAGGGAGAAGGAGGCGAAGGAGGCGATGATGAGAGATGCTTATTATCCTGAGGCTCGGTTCAGCAAGTTGGATGAGCTGCTGACTCAAACGCAGCTTTACTCGGAGTTCCTCCTTGAGAAGATGGATGACATCACATTTGTGAGTGATCTTGTTGTATACATTCTGTCTGCCATATGTCCTGTTTGGGTTGATGCAGCTTGATCTGTGTTATTTTGTAAACAGAATGCTGTAGAGAACCAAGTTGCAGAGGAGGACGAGACAAAGGAAAAGAAGAAAGGTCGGAGCCGGAAGAGGAAGTCCACTACTGCGCAATATGACAATGTGAGTTTTTGGTTTAGTTATTTACAATCTGCTGATATTAGCTTACAATATCGTTTGTTGTAAAATAAGGAAAAATCAACTATTCTGTGAAATCATGTGAAATGTAATTTCTATCCATACTGTCATCATTAGATATATCATTCAAAGTTTCCGTTTCAATTGGTTTCGGTTTGACCTCTAGAAAGAAAAAACTGAATATTTTAGAGTGGCATAGAATAGTTTTAATCTATTGTTGTCCAAAATAAATGTCAAAATAAAAATCTTGATAGTTTCAGCCTTAACCAAAGAATTTTGGTTTTAGTATTCATTAAGTTTCGGTCTTTACTGTTCAGTCTTGGGTGAAACTTCAGACCATGATATGTTTATATATATATGTATGTGTGTGTGTGTATGTGTGACCACAATTTGTTTATATATATATATATGTGTGTGTGTGTGTGTGTGTGTGTGTGTGTGTGTGTGAGTGTATTATCTCACTGGAACGTGAAGGGAATTCACCTGATGTCTGTTGTTCTTCAGAAAAGAGCAAAGACTGCCGTGGCAGCCATGCTTACGAGGTCTCGGGAGGCTGTTACACCTGAGGATGCCAACCTCACCGAAGAGGAGAGAGCTGAGAAAGAGCAGGCCGAACTTGTTCCATTAATGACTGGTGGGAAATTGAAGTCTTATCAAATTAAAGGTGTGAAGTGGCTAATATCATTGTGGCAAAATGGACTCAATGGAATACTAGCAGATCAAATGGGTCTTGGCAAAACAATTCAGACAATTGGATTTCTTGCCCATCTTAAAGGGAAGGGTTTGGATGGGCCTTACATGGTTATAGCTCCTCTTTCCACTCTCTCAAATTGGGTGAATGAAGTATCAAGGTAAAAATTGTTATCCCTTTTTACATTCTTGAACCATTTAAATATCATTGCTCTAATATGAGGAACTCAAATTTCAGATTTGTTCCTTCTATGAAAGCTGTTATTTATCATGGAACGAAGAAAGAAAGGATGGAGATTAGAAGAAAATTTATGCCTAAAGAGATTGGTCCTAAATTTCCTCTAATAGTCACTTCGTACGAGATTGTACTTAGTGATGCAAAATTTCTAGCTCATCATAAGTGGAAATATGTAGTTGTAGATGAGGTAACATTAAATGTGGCTGATTATTATGGTTAACATCTTGATATGCTATAGTGTTTTTTGTACAATGTATTTTACTCCATGTCCTCTTGGGTGTAGGGCCATCGACTGAAAAACTCAAAATGTTTACTGTTGAGGGAATTGAGACGCTTGCCAATTGAAAATAAACTTCTTTTGACTGGGACGCCTTTGCAGAATAATTTGGCTGAATTGTGGTCATTATTGAACTTTATCCTTCCTGATATTTTCTCATCTCATCAGGAATTTGAGTCCTGGTAAGGATGCTGTGATGGTTCTCTATATTGTCATTATATCATTTGCTTACAATGCTGGGCATTTTTTGGTTTCCTTCGTGACAATTCATTCACTAGTCATTTCATTACTATAAAGGAAAACAATATCTTTTGCTAGAGTATAAAAGGTGTTGAGTTCCCATATTAGCATATTTGTTTCTGGAACTCATGATATGCTGCTCAGGGATTCCAATAATAAAGATTGTAGAAACTTTGAGTTTAATGAATAAAGTTAATGCAATGCATTCCGTATTGTCTATTTACTTTCTCTTTTGTTAGCTTATTAATGGTGTAATATTTTGTTGATGGTTGCTTTCTTTGCTTGATCTATCTCTCCACGGGAAATTGGGGACCAAGGTAGATGCAACACTTTTAATATGGTTATAGTGGATGAGTGTTCAATAATGAATGAGCTTTTGAGAGGAGTAGAGTCTACGTTTAGAGTTTTAGAATTGGTTGCAGTTTCTCTTTGTAGTCTACTTTACTTGGTTTAAACAATTGCTGTGACAACTTTACTTGGTTTAGTATTTGACTAGACTCACTGTAGTTACTAGTAAAGTAAGTTTCATATTGGATTGCAATTTATGTTTGTCTGTTGTTTCATAGACATTTTCTTTTTTTAGGTTTGATCTATCTGGTAGGGGATGTGAGAACCAGCAGGAAGTGAGTGAAGAGAAGAGGAGAGTTCAGGTTCTAATCTTTTTTCTTTGGACATACTATAGTTTTGTTCTGCAACTCTTTTAATTGATCTAGTTCTCCTTAGGTGGTATCAAAGCTTCATGCTATATTACGCCCATTTCTCCTAAGACGGATGAAGGAGGATGTGGAGCAGATGCTTCCACGAAAGAAAGAGATTATTCTATATGCTAATATGACCAACAATCAGAAGCAATTCCAGGATCACTTAGTTAACAAAACACTTGAGAATTATTTACAAGAGAAGGCTGAAAATTGTAAGAAGTTTTCATATGGAACAGATTCTACTTAAATTTTTATGAGATTAAGCTGACAGCTTATGCTAATGTTTGCACTATGTTTCAGTTACTGGGAAAGTTGCCATGAAACAAAAGCTAAATAATTTAGTAATTCAGCTACGAAAGAATTGCAATCACCCTGATCTCTTGGAATCTGCTTTTGATGGTTCATGTATGTATTCTTTTGAGTAACAATATTTGACTTCACCGAAACAAATCAGCGTACTTCTTCATATTGTCATTTCTTGCTTGAGTTCCCTACAGACTTTTATCCACCTATAGAACAGCTAGTTGAACAGTGTGGAAAATTACAGTTGCTTGACAGATTATTGACCTTGCTTCTCGCTCGAAAGCACAAAGTAAGGCTCTCGCTTTGTTCATTTTCTTTTTTCTTTGTTTCTTTGTTATGGAATGTTTGATCACTTGTATTTTCTAAAATACTACATAATTTTTTTTCTAGGTACTGATTTTCTCTCAGTGGACTAAAGTTTTGGACATTCTTGACTATTATTTAAGTGAGAAAGGCCTTGAGGTTTGCAGGATTGATGGTAATGTTAAGCTGGATGAAAGGAGGAGGCAGGTAAAAGCTATTTCCATCACAAATCTTTTGTGGAGTGATGTTCCTATATCCTACTTGTAATATGATAGGTACTTAAGTTTTTTGCTACTAGTGCTCTTGCTGGAGCCTGGGACAAAGTAGGCTAATTTAATGGCACTTTGAACTGGTGTGGGCAACATTCGATGACATCTTTAGGACAGTTTAGGTGGTTGAGTAGACATTTTCTCAAAGTAAAAGGAAAATAATAAATTGTACCTTAATATTTAAGTGTGAAGTTTTTACCTAGAAGTTCCAAATTAACTGAATCTAAAGAGGGATTTAACCGTACAGGTGTTGAGCAAGCCACCTCTTTTAGTACTTTTTATCCCATTGGCCAATAATTGTCTCATTGCATGGATTTATTGCACTATGTGTATTCTGGGTAGCTTTCTTGCATATTTTTGAACCCTGTGGGACAGTGTTAACTGAAGCTTGGCCTAAAATTTAGGGTGGCAGCAGACACGTCTGCAAACCTCACATGATATTTCTCCCTGATAATAGATTTGATACAGTAATCACTCTCAAGGAATGTAGATATTAACACAAATATCCTGCAAACCTGGATGGTTGTGGTCACCTATTCAATTTGCATAGTATATGAATTTATTTTTTTAATACTTCTATTTAGAGCCAAGAATAACCCCAGAATTTGCAACGATTGGTGAAATAATCTGTATAAAAGCTGTTTGAACCCAATGGCTCACAATTATTTATCAACCTTTAAAGCAGCGTATAATTTTTTTAATATTCAATTTTGTCCCTACATAATCTCAATCTTTTGTACTAGTTGCCACTTGGAACTATGTTTGATGTTGAGGGTCTTAGTGTTTGTTCACCATTTTGTAGTTCAATTGTGGGAAGCATGGTCGCTGCGTTTGGTTTTAATAAATGGTGAGATGAAAGCAAAAGAGATCGCTACCATTTGTAGAGCACAATTTGGTAAAGTTGGTTATAGAGAACTGCTGAAAATGGCCATAATCCAGTGAGACTGATTTGTATCTGTCCCAGTTTCTAAACAATTATAGGGTCCCAATTGCCCTTGATCTTTCCAAAATAACTTTCCCCAGATCATGGGAGCATAATATAAGTGATCAGGGATTATCTCACTTGCGGTTTCGTTCGTTCATTGCATTAGTTCTTACATGATCTATTTCCTAGTCAAAAATTAGAATACATATTTATAAGCATGCAACTTCATATGTAGATGGGCTGACATCAAGTTGGAACAGTTAAATGTTTTTTAAGAGAAAGAGGTGGTAAATCATGTTTGCTGGTAGGATTTACTTGGTTGTCATTTATGTGGGCTCCCGCATTTATAGAGGACTCAACTTTGAGATAACCCTATTGAGATACTACTTACAGTCTACATTTTATTCAATTGTTTTTCATTTGTATTGTAAATGTGTTTTTTTAGATCAGTTAAATATTCATTATGTGAATTAATTGGGCTTCATTCTTGTACATGGCAGATAGAAGCATTTAATGACCTAAATAGTAGTGTTAATATCTTCATTCTCAGCACTCGAGCTGGTGGGCTGGGTATTAATCTTACTGCTGCTGATACCTGTATTTTATATGATAGTGACTGGGTAGGTGATCTTTTCCTTTACTGTAAGTTCATGTATTAGGTTGCAGTGAGGTAAATAACAGTTGCAACTGACTTTACTTGAAATCCAGAATCCTCAAATGGATCTGCAGGCTATGGATAGATGTCACAGGATTGGGCAGACCCGGCCTGTACATGTATATAGGCTGGCAACAGCAAATTCTGTAGAGGTAGGATTGGTAGATTTAATATGTGTTCTTCAGATCTTTCTGCTTCTTTGGTGGAAAGCTTAAATTTTCATCTTTGTAGGGTCGGATGATAAAGAAAGCTTTTGGGAAGCTGAAGTTAGAGCATGTAGTTATTGCCAAAGGGCAGTTCCAGCAAGATAGAGTGAAATCCAACACATTAGAGGTAACTTTATTTTCTTCTTTCATGATTGTGCTACTTAGTGGGGGACTCATAGTTTGTGTCTCCCTTTTCCTATCTGAAAATAATTTCTGTTTTGGAGTGCAAATCATTTGTTGAATGCACTCCTGAGAGTTCATTCAGGTTGTCACTGTCAACAAGAGATGGCACGTTTCTAAAATGGTAATCAATTGAGTGATGGCCTTTTATATCATAATGTTGGGGAAAGGACCACTGTGCAGTCCTTAGTAACACATGAGATCGGAGGGTACATTTAACATACATCCTTCAATAATCAACTAGGAAGACCTCTCATTGTTTTTATGTTGGTGGTCCGGTGTGCCATTATGTGGACAGCAAAAAAGAAAAGGAGGTTATGTGGAATGAGGACCTCTTATTGTTCTTAATGTCAGTTGTATGAGGAGAATTTGCCTGTTTTCCATGTAAATGTCTTCTACTGGACCACCCTAGTTTAATGCACTTCTAATTGATATTTTTTAGGAATGGGAATTACTGGCGCTCCTTCGAGATGAAAATGATGAGGAGGATAAGTTGATTCAGACTGACATCAGTGATGAAGATCTTCTGAGAGTCATGAATCGCAGTGACCTTGTCTCACCAGCTTCTGGTGATGCACCGGCAGTTAGAACTCTTCCTCTAAAGGGACCTGGCTGGGAGGTGGTGGTACCAACTAAAAGTGGTGGTGGTGTGCTCTCCTCACTGAGCAGCTGATCTCCAAAATCTGATCCATGAAGTTGCTTCTCTTCACAGTTGATGGTTTTTGCTGTGGAATTTTTGTAAAAGATGTGTATAGTAGGCATCACATGCCATGATGAGCCATTATTATCTTAGGATGAGTCATTACCATAGAGCTGTTGCAATTTTGAGAAAGCATTTATGCAGCACGTCGTGTGTGACGCCCGTGTACACACTTTAAAACTACTATAATATCCCTGGTCTCTCTTGAAAGGAAAAAAGAACTATAAGCCTCGTTAAAGATGCTGTTGGGTTATCCAGTGGTAGATGCTGCTGTTTATAGATCCTGCGACTGGTTATCCAGTGGGAGAATTCTATTTCGATTTCTGCAGAAAATAATGCTCAATGTTTGGATTTCCGGTTATGAATGGGTAAAGATGAAACGTCCGGATTAAGGAATTATGGTAAAGTGACCAGAGGATTGGCTAACGTTGGCCCTGTGATGAAAGCTCCCTTGTGGTAAAAGGAAAAGGGAAATGACCCCAAGCTAAAGACATGGTAATGAAAGCTTTTTACGTAAGATCATGAATCATGCCCAGAAAAAAGGGCTACTCAGTGCCATACACTTTCAGAGCCTTATATAACAAAAGCAATTAAGAGCACGGTATGGTACCGATGATAGAGCAATGATTTGTATGCGTACGGCCAAGCAGCATTCCGTATATTAAGTAGTAACAAATATCAACGCAAACATTATTTCTTGATAAACTTTAATTACAAAGACGACTTGCCCAAGATGAGTGCGTTTTGATGTACACAATGTATCTGAGCTACGTCAGAAATATGAAGGGGGGAAGAAAAAGTTTAAAACACCCGACAAGAATAAAGCAATCAAGAGATTACAAACATAGGCGGAAAAAGTTTAGCAGCAAAGGAAACCAAAACGAATAGATACCACAATCTCACACCAATTTCTGTTCTCTCTCCACCACAAAGATAGACTATAAGAAGACACTTACAGGGAAAAGTTGGTAATAAGAGTTATCCACCAGAGTGAGAAACTGGAATGGTTGTGAACTGCCCATCCTTGAAAGTGTGGACAAATTGTTGTGGGAGTGCATGTTCCACCTGCAACATTTGAGAGGAAACTTTTGGACAAGTCCAATTCTATCTACTAGTCACAGGCCACAATTTGTGGGAAGAAATAATATAGTTTGATCTGAGTTTTATGTAAGGTATTAAAGAAGCTTCAAAAGTAGTTATTATTAGGATTAACATGTGAATTATTGGACACATGAAATTTCATAATGGATATCCAACATTTACAAATACATGATGAAATATGGAAAAACGGATGAACGATTGGGAGAGGGCCTTACCCAGTCTCCATCCGAGCCACTACTAGGAACCAGTACATTAATTTCACTAGATTTAGCAGTGGCAATAGAAGCTCGCAATGAATCTTTGCTTAGGTACAATTGGCATCCTGATGTATTGTCTATTGACATTGTTGGTGCCGAACCCTGAAAGTACATGGTAATAATTCTAAATATAGTCATCAATATCTGCAACATAATGCATGAAGTTCAAAGCCCCAGTTTGTGCATGATGTATATCTATTCAAAAATCTACAATAACAAAATTCATTTACACCTCTCAGATAAGTCACAGTATTTACAACTCAAAAACTCTAATCAATATGTCATCTTAATTCTATCAACGCCTTGATACAAGCCTCTCTTTTGACACTAATAGCAAGAATTATTGAGAAAAGAATCAGCACAACTTTGAGTAATATGGACTGTTGAGACTGAAACTGTCTTTTTCATCGGAGACAAATAATCATTTCCAAAATCAGATCTTTGAATTAACAAGCTTTTCAGCAGAAGAGATTAACGGAACTCCTTCCTAATTTAACCTTTTCATTTTGTTTTTAAAACAACTATCATGCTTGGCTCCAAACTGATAGCTCCTTTTTTAGTATTACAATTTGATCTAGTAGAAAAATTGAGTACCTGGCATTGAACCTCAACACCTTTGCAGTTCACAATCTCACAAGCTGCCACGACATCCTGAGCCATAATAATAAAATGGAGTCATCATTATGGTGCATCTGCACCCCATAAACATTAATACAAGAATCCTTGCAACTGCTGTTAGTGATATCCAAATTTTCATACTGACCGTAAATACAATTCCCGTTTTAATGCATTTGTCAACAGTTATGTTGTTAACTTTCCCTGCACAAAATGAGTTATGGATCAAGATATATACACAATATTTAGGGGGCAGCAAATCAGATGTTAAAATTCTTCAAACATACAAGATAACCTGAAAAAAATAGAGTTATTATTAACCCAAACAGATTATGCACTACCTTTTACTTGCAAAACAGAATCCTTGCACCCATATACATACACGGATTGCTTAGAGTTACAGTCATCAATGACCAGGCTTTTCTTACCAATTTGATTTTCAACAGCCCACCTGCCAAAAGATGTATTGCAAATGTAAGAATTTGACAACATGAAACTATCGGAAGCTCTAATTAGGGAAAAAGAAAAGAGAGGAAGTATAAATGAAGAAGAAAGACAGGCAGAGCCTACTTCCTAACAAAACCTAAAATATGCTCACTTGCGGCCCATTTGAAGCTCCAATTTTGGCGGTCCATCTTTAGAAAAGGAAGTGGTACGAGAAGCTGCAGTACGAGAAGCCTTTTCAGTTCCACCAACAATACCTGTTCTATCAGTACGATTCTTGGTCTTCATGTCATCAGATACTTTCCTCAAACCTGTGAATCAGGACGTTGAAATCGACTATTCCAATATGAAAACTATCCTCCATTTTTAAGGGAACATATGCTTGTACCTGCAGTAACAGCCTTGCCCGAGCTGATCTCTTGAAAGATAGCAGATATTCCTTCTTTAGGTCGTGAAGATGGTATCTCGGAGCTAAAAGCGGAAGTTGAGGGAGGTGATGGTGGAGCAGGGGACTTCACTGTTGCTTTAGATGTGGAGGAAGCAGATGATACAGAAACATCTGTACCTCCAGCAGGACCCCAAACAGGGCCCAGAGGATAAAAACCTTTGACATAATCCCTCAAACCAGGCAGATAGAGCTCCTTCAAAGCTTTAGCCCACTCTACATGGTCAGGATCTTTATTTCTGTACTCCACAAGAATCTGAATAGAGAGGTGGAAGTTATTCAACTTATGAACAGAAAGCACTGGTCAAATTAAATATATTGTATTATAGTTTAATCAATTGTGGAGATCCAGTTAAATATGGACATAATAAAAGAGTTAATGCTGAGTTATTCTAAGATCGAAAATGCAACGAAGAGTAAGAAATTGTCACAGCACAACTGCCTCAATTAGTGAAAGAATGAAACCAAGGAAACAATACAGCTTTCCAACACAAAATTGGTAAAACATGTCTTACTAAAGTTAGTACAATCACTTTCAAGAGACAAAATTTGAGGATTTTCCATGGACAAGGAAAATCACAAAAAAATCAGGTACTTATGGAACAAAATATATTCATTTTTAAGAAAAATAATGAACCTCTTATAATTTAAAAAGTGAGGCAGCTGACAAGAAGTAAAACAAATTGGGTTAAGCAAATAGTTATGCAATAGAACTTCTGGTTGCTTCCAACAATTTGCACCGTGAGATTATCTTTTACCACATTTCATGATGGATTTGTTTACACAACCACTTTACAAGTTGACCTGAACCAACCCAACTGCTAAAGGAGATATGAATGGTTAATAAAAACCTGAAGAGTTGGCAATAAAAGTCACCATGGATTAAGTGGCTTCGCCCTCCTTTAAAATGTTAAATCACATTAACTGTACACATAATGGAGTATTTACCTTGTTGTTGTAGAATTCAGCCATCTGCCAACTTTCTTCCACATGTGCAGTTGGAAGACTCATACCTTGAGGGGGGAAATATAAAGGAACAATCTTTATGTTGAATAAGACATAATTATATTTTTAAAGTCAGTAAAAGTAAAGAAATTCCAGAATTCACAAACCACAATCTTTTCCTAGGTAAGCGATCCAACCCAAAGCTGAGAGACTATCAGCAGCTGTCTTCAGATGATTGAAATAATCAGGCCTCCTTCCTTCTGTCAATGCATTTGCTTTGATAATCACATCACTCAGTGGCTTCAGAAACTCTGATAAGCCAGGAAGGTCAGGTTTCTGCGGCATTAATTAAAGGCATGGTTCAGTTTCATATGCAACCATATGAATGGGCTTGAATATTTATACAAGCACATCTCCACAATTCATAAATTAAATCGACACTAACAATCATGGTTCGAAGCCTCAGTTTTGGTTATCAGCTCCAATGTGAAAAAATATAAAATATTTCAGTCAGTTTCAGCTGGTTTTAGTTTTAGTTTTGTTCTCTCGGTTTCAAATTTATTTTGATAAAATAGTCTTTTTATCTTATATATTAATCCATTACACGAGATATTGGGTTAGGTATCAGTTGGATTCTAAGTCAAATTCAGCTCAGAATCTAAAACATACTTTAAAATTTGTTATTACCGCTGTTTTAGTTGAACCAAAAGGTGAAATGTCTTGGTTTCTGAGGAATCTTCAATCATGCTAACAATGAGGAATCCAGATTCAGATTGGTAGATTTGCATTAAAACACATAGTAACATATGCAGATCGATGCTTTTTCCAGCTGGAAGGAAAAAGAAAGCAGCGCAATCACTTTTCTGTTTACATTTCATTGACAATAAACTCGAGTGCATTTAACAATGGGATCAGATTTCTAAACCCAAATTTTATCGAGAAATACACCCTCTCTTGAACAATAAAAATTAGAGCTAGAGCTGACTAAGCACATGGAGAAATTGTCACATGGTTCGAATACGCAAAAAAGAAAAAGACCAAATAAAGAACATTAACTCTATAACTGGGAGAAAGAGGTCAACTACCTGCGACTTCTTCGCCTTGATAAGGAGCTCCTTCTCTACGGTGAAAGCTTCCTCGAGAATCTTGGTCACCTCAAGCACCTTCCCTCCGATCTTTCCCGCGGCTGCGAGAAGCCGTCCGAGGGATCCCACGACCAGCTCGTCGAATGCCGCGATCGCCGGATCTACGGCCGGCGATTCGCCACAGAGGTCGCGGGAGGAGGCAGATCCGGGGGCGCCGAGCGCCACCGCCTCCAAGCGCGCCACTGCCGCTTCGAGCCGCTCCACCAGCGATTTCTCCATCTCAAGACTACCAATCAAAGCAACAGGACGAAGAGCGGGATCCCGCTAGCTTCCTCTGCTGTTCTTTTTTTTATATGGCAGAGTTTGGGTAGCTTTCTTCTGATGCGACAATGAGCTGGTCCGGGCGGTTGGCTCGGCCGCTTTGCCGAAAGGCGAAACTAGTGGAAACTGAAAAGAGAAAAGGGAAAAAAAAAAAAAAAAAAGCCAATTGGATTTAAAAAAAAAGGGGGGGGCTTTTATAATTAATTACGTTTTTAATATTTTTTATTCAGCATATAAAATTTGGGGTAAATATTTTTTTTCTGTTTTATTAATAATGAATTTGAGTTCTTGTAATGAATATATATTTTTAAATATTTTTTTAATAAATTATACATAATTTATATAAGAGAGCATACGTCAGCTTGTTTTTGTTACTTTGAAGGACGAAGATGAAATTGTGATGCCTCCAAACTCCCAAAGACAACAGTTGTTTTTCTATTATTTTTTTAATAAGAAAATAGGCTCAGATGTTCTCTTATTGGGTCGTGACAATGACAGAGATTATATGTTCAAAAATTGAAATGTTAGGGTTGTGAGTTTGTGTTAATAGAGTTGATTTAATTGCTCAAACTATTATTAGAAGCTCAACTATTTTTTTCTTTCATCAAACCTATGATTAGCTTACAATGCCCCGTGATATATCTTTGGTAGACCTTCTAAGGTACCCTAAGAATTATTCTCTACTTTCTTTATATCACTTCACTTTTAGACCGACATTTAATATTAGGAGAGAAAATGATACGACTCGGTCCATATTGGCTTCACTTGCAATATTGGATTTATTGGGATGAGCCTATTTATCTAGTTGCTTTTTATTTGAAGAACAAAATGATTTTTGCCGGGGGCGTTCAAACGCAGGGACCACGTTTAAACGGGCCATGCTTACGCATACATGTGTTCACAAAAATAAAGAACGCCAATTGTGTGTTTGAACAAACTCGGGCCGTTCAAAAGCGATTGTTCAAACGCTTATACACATTTACAACGATAAAGAATTATAATTCCACGTTCGAATGCACCGCAATGAAAATTGTTGGTTTGTTAAGAATGTTAACTTAGTTGATGGATCTTTAGAATGAGCCTCTATAAATATGTAGAGGAAACCGTAATTGAAGTTTATCTGATAATTGTCTTTATCTCCTTCTCTATTTACTTTAGCCATTGGTACCATTTCCACCTCTTTCTTTTCACCGCCCAAGTCTTTGGCAGCTTCCTCTAACTTCTAATCCCCCTCTTATACAATAACTTCTTCCCCTTCACACTAAGGAATTAACCTAGCACCAATCTAACCATTGAAGAGCTAATAAGCTATGGTTTATCTAACATTCAACCATTATTTGGTCGATATCTTAAAAGTTAGCTATCCAAATCTTGCGATTTTGGATTTGTTGGAAATCTCTTTTCAATGGCGACAACATATCCAAAATTTAAGAAGATCCAACGGTTAAATTATCCGCAGTTTTCTTCGAAAGTTACATCCTCAATCTAATCTAGAACCGTTACGACTAGGATCAAGTCGGTTCGTAATAGAAAAATAAAATACAATAACTATTAATTTAAAAAAAAACTTTACAATTTAAACCTCTGCCACATAAGAAACTTTGCTATTAATATTATCATTTCTCATGTATGTAATTCAAATAAGTTACCACATCATCTACCACTTATAATGTGCTTTTGAGTAGCTTAACTTGAGGGTATATCTAGGTAAACTTTTCATTTTATTATTAGAAGAGAGTTCTCAATATAATTCGAAGGATTACATTTTATAGCAAGACCAACAAGTTTTTGTAATTTAATTATATTTTGATTTAACATATAAGACTAAATACTCAATACATATTTTATTATAATAGTATACATATAATTTATATATACTGTGCATATTAAAATAAAAAAAACTAATTATAATTAAATCATAAGATTCCCCTTGACCAACCACCAGATATATGGAAAAACAGTAATAAATCCTTGAGGTCAATAAGCAAAAAATAAAGACAAAAGTCTAAATATATGATGCAATTTGTGAATAATAAAAGTATAAAGGATCAAGATAAATATCATTAGAATACAGGGTGTTAAATGGAACTTTTCCAAAATAAAAGAGAGGGAAGAGGACAATGTGCCGCGGGGGAGCGGAAGATCTGTTGCCCGAATCAGCACCTCATTCCTCTCCGAGTCAATACGCCTCGACTTCGAAAATCAAGTTCGATTTTTTTTTCCCCTTCTCCCGTCGAAATTAATTCGAGGAGGAGGAGAAGGGGAAAAGGGCGCCTTCCCTGTTCCCCGTCGTCGGGGAGATGATTACGCGCTCGAAGCTCGTGGAGCAGCTTCGAGAGTACCAGATCCGATCGCAGCACAAGTGGGTCGCTCTGACAAGCTTCTCCCCCAATCCCCACATCGCTACCAGGTTCTCCTTCCTTCCCTTATCTCCTTAATTACTATCCGTTTCATGGTCGATCTTTGATTTGTTACTGATACCATCTTCTGGAGAGGATTCCCTTTATCGGGTCTTCTCTTTTCTTTTTCTTTTTTTTAATTTGGTGCGTGCTGTGTTTTTCTTAGAGGGATCCATTAGTTTTTTTTTATAAAACGATAAAATTACTGATGGTTTGGTATTAAAGGGGAGTTAGATTAGACAAACGCTGTGTTGTGTTTGATCTTTGGAAGTGCGGAGATGAATGGGTGAAGTAACCTGAATATGGCAATGAGTTACTAGTATGGATTTGAATTATATCGATCTTGGAAAGATATATGAGCCTGGTGAAAATAGTAAATGTATGCGTATTTGATTTAGGTCTTAGAGGTTTTCTTTTAAATTTAGCTGGTCTGAAGTCAACATCTTCTTTAGTGAGGCTGGTGCCAAGTACGTACATGGTTTATATGGTTTGGCCAAGAGGAGTGCTATATGCAATTTAAGAGGATATTTTTGCTTCGGAATTTTTTTGTGTATAACTGAGATGTAGAAATTTATTTGGAGATGGAAACAAAAACGAAGAACTTTGCTTCAGAATTCACTGAGGAGATCTTTTGAAATTGTTCCAATGTATGCACATCTTTTGGGCATTCATGGATTTATAACAGGAAAGCATTTCTGATTTTCTTTTTAACATATACGTGGTTGCTAAGCAAGAAAGTATACTTGCACCCATTAATTGTGAGACTTGCTGTAAACCCATATAGTTTGGGCTCATGGCGAGGTAGTAACTTGTTAGCGATTTATATTTTGAACCCTTCTAGACAGGGTGCTGATTCAGTTGCATTATTTAGCTTGCCAGGCAATGTTGCCTGATTATCTCCAATGGCAGTTTTTTGATTGGTTAATAATTATAGTGCAATCCACCATTTGAGATAGACTTAAACTCAGTGGATAACAGATGAGGCCAACTCAAAATTTTGGTCATGCAAGGTTTGATTTTGCTAGCGGTCAGGTTAGATGCGACTTAGCTTATTTCTGCTAAACCCAGTTCTATCCTTATTGTGATCCAATATGAAGCTGGCCCTATTTTACTTTACATATGTATGATATCTTTTTTATGCCTTAGAAGTCTATGTTCTTCCAAAATGTGGTCTTAACCTTATAGATTTCCTTAATTACTCAAGATTTTCACATATACAGCCTAGAGTTTCTACTTCCAAGAGCAGTTGTATATACTATATAATGTATAGTGAAAATAGATGAGATTGACCTCTACTGAGTGACAACTAAATTAATCAATGCCAACCAACCCTGTCTTATTCTGTTTGATTTAGTTTTTTGTAGATGTTTGCATTATGTCCATTTTAGTGTAGGTTCAATTAGTCAGAGTTGAGATTTCAACCATTTGACAGTGTATAATTTGGACTTTAACTTAATCTGACTGAGTGACACTCTTCTGTTTAGAGAAACACAAATTTTGAGGAAAAGGAATGAGGAGGCAAAGGAGGAGGAGATGAGTTGGAAGGAGTGAGGGGAACCTGGCTTGTGATTAATTTATGATTGGAGGAAATTTGGTTACCCAACTTTTTCCTTGGCTCCCAAGCAGCCCTCTCTTGGTCATTATGTGTCTTCCCTCCTTTTGAAATTGTTTTAATTAATCACGTAATTTGCCTACTATGAGTAAGTTTTAAAGAGTGTTTGGCTATATATAAAGGAGCTAGTTCAATGCCATTTCAGTTCAGAAGTTTCTTAAACATGTGGTATTAAAGATCCTTTTCTTCCTCCTTGTGCTATTCTTTCAGTAAAAGTGTCCCATTTTTTCCTCTCAAATCTCTTTTCCTGTATATCTTACTAAACGACTTGACTTTGGTGATATAATATCAGCTGTGCTCTTCCCAAGAAGAACCTGGCTTGGAGTTCCAGATCACTTTTTAGTTTTTATTCTAATTTTCCTTTACTTAACTATCAGTTTTTTTTAAAACTGAGGTTAAATGACTCAGATTAGCATTAGGTGTAACATAGAGTCAGTGTTAAACTTTGTATTGATCCTCAAAGTAATGTGTATATTGTAATTACAGTGGCACGGTCTTCCGTTGGATTTGAGATAACTCTTTGCAATACATCTGAAATATTTGGAAAGGACTGTATCGTTTTATGACGACATGGAAAGGATGATCAGGATTCAGGAGAGTTAAGCTTGAAGTTAATCACAGTCATGTATACCTCATCGTGTTACTTTAGTATATAAGAAGCACAAAAACATAAGTTGCTATTTTTAATTTTAAGCTATTATTCAAATTTTCCATTTTCACACTCTTTATGTGCAAATCTTTTCGTTCTAAACTGGAGTAAGTACACATAATAATGAATATTTGAAACTTGTTCTCTTTTGCAGGAGGGATGTTGTTGTGGCACTTATCTACGTCTTACTGTTTAGCTTTCTCGCAATATCTTGTTGCGTGACCCTTTATTTTAAACACTTCAGAGTTTCATGTTTTTTTATATTTCTTGGAGTGCTTCTGCTTATATGCCTTAAGTTTTCTAGGCATAGAAAGCTCACAAAGAAAAGGGAGAGAAGATTATTGTTACCTTTGTCAATGTGAACGCTTTGTACATTTGACAATTATTGAGCTGATTACTTGATAATATCTGGGAACTTCATGCAATCTGTTTGGTTACTGTTCTGATGGTGTCCATCAAAAACTTTTACATTAACTACTCAGTAACAATTTCTTTTCTGGAATTGCCGTGGAATAGAATTCTTGTTTGTTTCCCACAATGACTGTTCAATTATTAATATCAACACATCCTGTTATGGGCAATATGGTCTCTTCTATCAACTTTTGTATTTCTGTGAGTTGACATGCACTATCTCTCTATTCTTAATCAAGCTGTAAATCATAGGATGTTAAGAATGGTATCAATTCATTTTCATACATGGCTAGTAAGATTTTGAAAGGTATTATCAAATTTAACCTAGTGATTGTACTAAGAAGCTTTTTTCCATTTATTAAATTTCTATTTTGTCGATATATCAAGTAACTCCAATAGAAAGACTACAACATCCGTAGCCCCTAGAAATCATGACACTTGGGCTTATTTTTCAGAGTGTGGATATATTAATAGTATAAACTGATGTTTTTCTGTCTTTAACTTGTTGCTGTGAGAGAAATGGCCTTACCAACTCATATATTGTGATTTAAAACAAATTGCTACAATTGGCTCTGTGCTTGAGTTTTAATTTCTTCCAAGTATGGTTGAACTTGGAAGCTATACTTAATGGTGAAACTGGTAAGAGTAATAGTTGCATGGACATGTAATATGATGGAGATGTGTATATATATAACAGTTTGGTCATGACTATGATGGAAGTAAAGATTGTGGCTGTTTAGTGCTTTCTTAAATCTTTTTCCTTCTTTCTACATAAAGTTTTACAATTAATGTAGTCACATACCACCCCCTTCCCCCCTTCTACACACACATAGATAAAGTAAAAGCAGAAACATGCACTGGTGAATGCTGTTGCAAATGCTTGTAGATGTATCTGATAATACTATTTTCTTGTAATTGCTAAAGATTCTTTTATCACGTTATGAAACTTGGAAAAATTGTTACAATATTGTTATGTTACTATCCCCTAGTGCAGCCTTTTCTATTTCTTGTTACCTTGAGTGGTACTTTGTAAGTTTGTATAGTACAGCCTTGGTCTTTCATTTCTGGGTATCAAAGTACTGTAGTCATATATGACAATGCTAGTAGATAGTTGTGTCCTAATAATCATTTTGCTGACACTTATTAATCACTTTATGAAACTTGGAGATAGGTTATAATACTGTCTAATTTTTATTCTTGTTTTATCGAAGGTTGTTTACTTGTTTTGTTTATATACAACCTTGGTTTTTAATTTTCTGTGCATTCCAATACTTGGTAAATGATTGGATTTGTTGAAATTCTCCATGATAGCGAGGATGCATTTGGTATGAGGCAGTGTTCTATATCAGAGGTGCTTAAATGGGTTATGCACAGTACTAAGATGGTTCCCTGTCTCTTTCAATGATTTTTAACCAATCAAGAGTTACTTCTATTTGAGATATTGTTGTCAGAATATTTGTTGGTTTGGTTGTTATATCCAACACAACTAACGATTTTGTATTTGTTGACTTCCCTGCTTTCTGGCCCAATTTCTTTTTCACAAGTTCTTTTTAGTAGGGATTGCTTCTGGTGATAGCATTCTGGGATGGAATGACTGAAAGCTACACTGTTATCCATCACTTTTGTTGAGCAGCATATTTGTATGAATGGAGAGTGGTAAAAGTAACTCTTTAAATTTGCGCTCATTGTTTATGTTGCATATTGGAAAATATCAAACTAATTTTGTCAGCCCAGTAATTGTGGTAGTTCTTCACATTTCTTTACAATAGTAACAATTTGGTGAAAAGTTTAGTTCTATCAGGATCTGTCAGTATGTCAGTTGTAGCTTTATTAATAACTCTCTTTGGTTTGAAAGTATTTGTTTATAACATTGCGTTCAGTTCTGCAAATGGAAAAGTGAAAGGGAAAGATGAACAAGATAGGGGACAACCAAAGCTTGCTCATACCAGTGATAGAGACACCCATTGCTACCATTGCTTTAATCCTTTCCATCATCTTCTTTAACTTGTGAACTTAGCAATTATCTTTAGAGAAATGTTATAGGGAAATTTATCGAACATACTCCCTTTTCTTTTAAACTTTTATTATTATGTATATATTCTACTATATAGATATTTACTATTCAACTCTTACGTTTTGCCTAAGATATCTTAAAAATACTATGAATTAAATTCTATCCTAATAGCAGTTAACAAAATAGAAAATATCCTATTATTTTTAAAAATTAAGATACATATAATACTTGTCATTTGATTTTAAAATATAGTAATACAATTAATTTTACTTTAATCAAAGCAACTTTATTCAAAGGTATTGTGGTTATTTTTGTACTTATAGTTATTTTAAATCAATTTATGTATTAACTGACAATTAATTAAACTAACGGCAAAGTGTTTTGAGGCATTTTAGGTAAAATATGAGCGTCTGAATGATACATATTTATATGATAGAATATAACAACATAAAAACAAAAAATATAGTGTTTTAAATAAGTTTCCTAAAATTAAATAGAAGTAACAAAGATCTAGCTTTTGACTCAGATAGAATGCGACTTGCTCTGTTGTCTTTTGCCTGATAGAAGAAGTGGATTTACAAAAATAAGATAATTACACCTAAACCTAATGACTTATTGCTTATTTTAATATAGACCATTCTTACTATGTAACCTTTCCTAAGTTCTTTATATTAGTTGTCCATTTAAAACTGGTGATTAAATAGTCATTTAGGTCGCATTTGATTGTGAAATAATTTGAAATATTTTACAGTAGCCATGTCCGATTGTAAACAAATATAATAGTGTAATAATTATATTTAATATAACATATAAATTAATAAATTAAATAAATATTTTGGTAAATAATTAGAATATCTTTACAGCATACGTACCAGAAAAAGAATAATTAACACAGTAGTTAATTAAAGTGATTAACGGAAGAGAAGTGAGAGAGAAATATGTATTAATATATTTTTTATTAAAGTGAATTACTATTTAGTTACTAAATTAGTATAGACCCCCACTAAACTAAAAATATTAAATAATTTACTACATATCTAGGTATTAGAGAATTAGATAATTGAATAGATCCTAATGCTAAAAGAAAATATAATGATTCTATATTAAAACAAGTAAAATATATCACGGACTTTTTTAAAAAATATCTTAAAAAAAGAAAGGGAGATTGGGGAGATCGACCGGACTTCGTTTGTGGGGGAGATAAACGCCGGCCGGTCTACTTCATTGCTACGAATGGCGATAGGAAAAGATTGTCGTGTTCTCGTATGAATAATACACGGAAAACGACGATATTATTTTTCATTATTTGAAGTTATCACTCTGACCTACTAATAGTTTTCTTCCTCACGCAATACAGGTGCTTCTAATTTAAGATGCAATAAAAAACAATGACCTTTTTTTTTTCCTTCTAATAATTTACTTATGTAGGCCTGACACGATTCAATTAAGTGTTGAAATATGATAAGGAAACGAGTTTTTTTTTCTACTTCTTTTTTTTGGGGGGGGGGGGGGGGGGGGGGGGGGGTTGGGTCTTCTTCCTACGAGTTGGTTTCACATTTAAATTATCTGTCAATGAGTTAATGCAAGCTTAAATATTTTAGTACTCATTTAGCTGGATTCTTTACTTCATTGTTAGAGGTAATGAGCTTATAATTAATGGGTTAATGAGTTAGTACGCACATTACGCGAAGCCGTCCTTTTCGACTCGCCTGCGATAACTTGTCGATCCTGGTCACCGCCAGGTGTTCGGAGGGCCCAGCACCGTCCAAAAAGCCCCTGGATGGGACTCCAGGGGGTCCCACTTTCCCAGATGGGTCCTACCTAAGAACCTATCTGGTCCGTCCGTTTTGTGGGACGATATCATCTGGTACGTCCAAATCGATGTCAAGAGGACAACAACGGTGAAGGAAGTAAAGAAAATTGAAGCTTAAGCCGCTGGAGACATGTCATCTGGGTCCTTAAGCGCCGATACCTAGACGTGGAAGACAAAATAGTCTTCAGATCGAATTTTCCTCCCATTAAAATTAAAAAATTGGAGTTGTTTTCGATTATTCTAGGAACACCAAAACTAAATAATTTTTAGTTTTATATGGGTACTACATAAGTTCAAGAAGCAAAATTACTTTTAGAACTACAAGTACTCAAAATCATTCAAACAAATAAGCTATATTAAATATATAAAAAATTGACAGTAATATTTTATATACGTGTGCAAAAAAAAGAGGAGGAGGAGGAGGAGGAGTAATTTCGATGATGGGATGAAACAGGGAACATGTAAATTACCGAATAAAATGGGCCGGGTGACTTGGATGGTGTTGTTGTGAAGGAAATGGGCAAATGGGTTAATGCCTTTAATGGCGTATGGGTGTTGGATGAGGTCAAACAACGACAGTGGTGTCTATTCAGGGGACCCGGGATAAGCGCGAGTTGAGCGACGCGTCATGCATGGCGTCGACAACTATCATTAGGTGTTAGCAGCAACTATGGCTGGAAGTGAGCGATAAGACAATACTACTCTACTAGGGTGCAAAGATAATCCTTGCGATTTTCGTTTCTATTGAAATAAAGCTAATGACTCAAAGTTACATCTCAATGCCTCTACCTCTAGCTCTAGCTCTAGCTCGAGAGCAGCAGGACATTCCAGCGGCATCCCAAGCTGTGAGATGGAGTTCAAATTATAGGAAGGATGAACCAACCACCTATGTCTACTATACTTTACAATCTAATTAAAGAGGTTTTTATATTGTTAAAAGATTTCATTAAAGATGTGCAGTTTTGGATAATCCTTGCCGTTTAATCCCCACTCCTCTTTCACTTTTTAAATTCGATTAATCTTTTCTGATCAAGTTCAATGAGAAAATTCCTATACACGTTCCGAACGCTACCCTATTTATTTCCAGAATTTCCTACAATAATGTGATTTGGGTACACCTAAATCAAAGAAATCCCAATCTAATAATATAAAGGGCATTCTGGGGCTTTCACTACTACGTGAACCCAATCCATTTATTATTATTTTTATCTAGTTTCCCGCTTATTTGTTATTTTGCTCGCTCTCTCGCTCTCTCTCCGTTACCGGACCACAACACCACTTTCTCCCGTCCCCAACTCAGCTCGTCACTGTCACTTCCTGCGACTCGCAAACCCTCCGGTTAATTTCCTCTCCAATCTTTTTTCTCTCCGTCTCTCCCACTTCCCTTATCTTCCATCTCCGGTCTTCTATTAGCTTCTAAGAAGAACTCATCATCATCTAGATAGAGAGAGCAGTAGCTAGGGCAAGAGAGAAGGGTAGCTAAAGGTAGAGAAGGAATAGAAATGGCTTACATGTGTGCTGATAGCGGCAATCTCATGGCCATCGCCCAACAAGTAATCCAACAGAAGCAGCAGCAGCAGCAGCAACGCCAACAACAGCAGCAGCAGCAGCAGCAGCAGCAAATCGCATCTCTAAACCCTAACCCCTTCTCCTCCACTCCTCCGCCGTACCCGGCGGCAGCGCCGCCCCACCATCACCACTTCCCGTTCGACTCCGCCGCCTTCCCCGACCCCTTCGCCGCAGACGGCGCGGACTTCGACTTCTCCGACTTCGCCTCCTCCGCTGCCGCCGCCGAGTTCGACTCCGACGAGTGGATGGAGAGCCTCATCGCCGAGTCCCCTGCCGAGTTCTCCGACCTCAACCGCCTCGTCTTCCCCGACAACTCCAAGATCCTCCCGGCCCCTACGCTGATCGAAACTCTGCCATTCGATCCCCCCGCCGGATCCGTATCGGTCCCCCTAGATCCGGAACAGGAGGCCAAGCCCCCTCCCCCCCTCCTCGAATCCCTCCTCGACTGCGCCAGAATCTCGGCGGCGGATCCCGAGATCGCGTCGAGATCGCTGAGCAGGATCCGCGAGTCTGCCTCCGATCTCGGTGATCCGACAGAGCGAGTCGCCTTCTACTTCGCCGAGGCCCTCTCTCGCCGCCTCGGCAACTCATCTCCCTCCTCGTACGATTCGTTGCCCGAGGAGTTCACACTATACTACAAAACCTTAAACGATGCTTGCCCTTACTCCAAGTTCGCCCATCTCACAGCCAACCAGGCAATCCTAGAAGCCACCGAGTCGGCGACGAGGATCCACATCATCGACTTCGGCATCGTGCAAGGAATCCAATGGGCCGCCCTCCTCCAAGCCCTAGCGACCCGATCCGCCGGGAAACCGACCCGGATCCGCATCTCCGGCATTCCCTCCCCGAAGCTTGGCCCCTCCCCGGCCGCCTCCCTCGCCGCCACCGGCGCCCGACTCGGCGACTTCGCCACACTCCTCGGTCTCGAGTTTGAGTTCAATCCCATCCTAACCCCTATCCGAGACCTCTCCGAGTCAACCTTCCGAGTCGACCCGGAGGAGTCGGTGGCCGTCAACTTCATGCTCCAGCTCTACCACCTCCTCGGCGACCCGGATACCTCGGTACGACGAATCCTCCGGATCGCCAGATCCCTGTCCCCCCAAGTCGTCACGCTCGGCGAGTACGAGGCGAATCTGAACCGGGTCGGGTTCGTTGACCGGTTCGCAAACGCGCTAGCCTACTACTCTGCCTTGTTCGAGTCCCTCGCGGCGGCAATGCCTCCCGACTCGCCAGAGCGGGTTCGGGTGGAGCGGTTCGTGCTCGGGCATCGGATCCTGGGAACGGTGGGCCAGGGAGAGGGAGGGGAAAGGACGGTCAGGATGGAGGAGAGCGGGGAATGGAGGGCTCTGGTGGAAGGGTGCGGGTTCGAGGCCGTGCCGGTGAGCAACTACGCGGTAAGCCAAGCGAAGCTTCTCCTCTGGAACTACGAGTACAGTGCCAAGTACTCTCTCGTGGATTCGGAGCCGGGTTTCCTCTCCCTCGCCTGGGGCGACCGCCCACTGCTCACGGTGTCATCGTGGCGATGAAACTGTGATTCGTAACTTTTAGAGAGGAGGGAACTTTTTTTTTTTTCTTTCTAATCTTCCTTTACTGAAATCTCCATCGTTCTCTTTTCTTTTCTTTTTTTTTTCTTTTTTCTAGTATTGGAGAAAAAAATATTAGAAATTCTGATGGTTGGTGAATTGATTCGTGCTTTCATTATTATTGTAGAACAGTGTACTACTAATTATAAAGAATAGATGAGGTTAGATATTTTTTGTGATTTGATGTTTTGATTTTAATAGTTATTTGCGAGCTGAGCTTAGGAATTGTCTCTATATCTTTACATGGACTGTGTTCTAGTTTATTGTAACTGTGCTATTTTTAAAAAATATATAGTTCATAGACTAGTTATGTTATATCCAAAAAATATAAAACACAAAATGCGCCTCATTATCTTTTCTTTTCTGGTTGCCCACCTCTCGTAGTTAGTTTTCTTTTCTGGTTGCCCACCTCTCGTAGTTAGTTAGCTATAAGAGATAGATGCTAGTTTGGATTTGGATTTAACTCTTTTAGCACCATCAATCTTTATAAAACTTAATCCTCCCCTCTAACCCTTTTCTTTCTTTGGCCACTCTTCTCTCTCGTTCCTTCCTTTCTCTCCCTTTTCTCTATTTTGTGCCGCTAAAGAACCCAATGCGACTCACTTCCTTAGGTAGAAGAGGTGGGTACCTGAGATTGGGGGCTTCGAGCCCTTTTGCCCCAAAGTGGGAATCTTCATAGCTGTCGGCCATGGAGTTCCTTGCTCCTCACCATCAACCACTCCAGCTGACAGTTCGACTGCGACTCTAACCCAAGTTAAATTTAATTTATGCAAAAAGATGGTTAGTTCTTTAACTTCATCTTCCTTATGTATTATTTTATTATTCTACACCATTAACTCGGCAAGGAGAATCTCGAGACGTAGGAGGAGTTCGATTGTTAAGGAGAGTTAGACAAATCTGAGATATTTTGCAGGCAAGTTATATCTTATGTTAGTTTATGAGTAATGTAATTATTGCTTACTTTTATATATATGAGCAATTGCTACTTAATTATTAATTATTTAATGATAGACTCCATGCTTAGTTATGATATATATTATCTTGATGAACATAGTGTAAATAAGATAATAAAAGCATAGCACCACATACAATTATCATTATTACTCTAGTCGTGACTTGGCGCTCTTTTCACTCATTCAACTCGGAGTTAAGAATATAGTGTATTGTATAATATTATTATATTAGCGGTCTACAACTGAGGTCCATAGCTTGTGAAGCATGTAGGTGATTATACTATTTTGTTTAAAGACTAGATTATGATGATAGTAAAAAAATGTTTGAGAAATAAGGTTACGGTTCTAACGATACCCGTTGACACTACGTCAAGGCGTCCATTGAGTTGTGGGCTCTTTTTCGCTGTATGCGATCATTCTACTATGTGCAATGATTCGATAACAAGTAATGATTATGTTGTATGCGATAATTTTCTATAGCAGTGATGATGATAATAATGATGATATTGGGACATGGGTTTACAACTGGGGTCCTTAGTTTGATAGTTATAAACAACCGATATTACCGTTAGATGACTATTTCTCAATGTCATTGTATTTGCTATGTGGATCAGGACATCTTTGATATGTTTATTATTTGGATTATGACACATTAAGTTATAATGATATTATGTAATTCTATATATTATGATTAAATGAAAGTTCATTGTACACATTTATCTCGATATGTTGATAATTATGGGCATACATTAATATTTATCGTGCATTACATTGCTTATGAATTATTATTAGATTATATTTGCTGGGTCGTGTGCTTGTTACTTTTTTTTGTGAAAACATTTCAGAGTTAAATATCGAAGATACGGATATCAGGGATTATTAGATTTTTTTTTTATTAGTGTTACTTGCTCTATTTCTTCCTAGTTTAACTTTAGTCTCTGCGAGGGTTTATATATTTTAAGTTTATATATAAACATGCATTCCTAGAAGCTTATCAGAGACCAGTGATACTCCTAATTATAAATTATTTGCTTAAATTATTATAATATTATAGACCTATTTTAGATACTTTATAATAATATTACACAATAAAAATTTTCACGTAATTTTTTATGGTGGGTATTTTAAGTTCATTCCGAAGAGGACGAATTACAATCGAAGTTAACAAGTGGATGAGCCACCCCTTAGTACACTTTCATGGCAGAGCAATCTTAGCCTAGGCTATGAGTAGCTAGGCTATCATTTCTACTGGTGACAAACTCTCCTTCAATATCCACCAAAAGACATTCCACAATAAGAGGCTCTACAGTCAAATAAGAATTAAACCAGAGTATGGTAGCCACAGAAAACATCCAGATTTTCTTTTTCTTAGCCAACTTGCAAGCTTCTTTAATAACTGAGAGGAAAGCGACAGTTTCCTCGTATAAAGCATTCTGGCATTGGTCGAGGTAAATAGCTTTTCCTATGATTCTTTCAAGCTTCATTATGCTCTACTCCTACTCTTTGGAACAGCAATACTCTCTCTCTCTCTCCTTACTTCTATTATTTTTTGAGTTTTGAATAGGCGCTGACGTTGTATGCTCATCTTTTATCTGGTTTATAGGCTCGAGATGAGCCCAGCACGGCCTAATTAACTCTTATTTATTAGAGGGATAATTATAAGTAGCCCCCTAAACTATCACGATTGTCTATGTACACCATCTAAATTGTAATATTATGTTTAACCAAGGAAAAAAGATTAACTATATGGAATATCTGAACTAAGAATTTTATTAAATCAGGGAGTTCTCCGTGATTAAAAAAAAAAAGTTTAACAGTATATGCAAAAATAGTGATTGTTGGAGGAGGCTAATTGTAATTAACCATTTTTTAAACGGTGAGAAAATAATAATCTCACTCAGATTTCTAGACCATGTCTCGGTCTTGGGCTTAAGGGTCTGGCCCAGCCCATCAATTCATAAAGGGGTATTCATTTTCGGAGTATGTTCTTTCTATTCTGTATAGCTATGCTTATTTATTATATTTACATAATAAATATTATATTTAGATAATGTGATATAAATTTGAAATAATAATTTGATAAATGAGAGAAATGAGAGAGAATATAAAGAGAAAAGACAGAGCGATTAAATAATAGATGATTGAAATAATATTTTTTTTATAAAGATAAAATAGTAATTAATTAATATAAAAAAATGTTGGATAAAAGAAAAGGGGAGAGAGAAGTAGGTATTTATTAAGATAAATAGTTATTTTTTGCTATACTGGTATATATATAGACTGATACAACTCTTATTTTTATTTTATAAGTGAATAAAGAATTTAAGATCTTATTTGGTTTGAGGCTTGATTTTTTTTTAATCAATATTATTGAGAAGTAGCTTTATTTATTTTGAGTCTCGGGACACATCTTTCTATCATTTTTATACCTAATGAAAATTAATCAAGTTTGTAGCTTCACTTCAAACCAAACTCTACGTAAGATCTTTTTATTAATGTTTGAAAGTCAACTAATTATATAAAAAATTAGACTAAGATAATATTTGAAAATTCAATTATTACAATTATAGATTTTGTAAATATTCCATCTTTTAAATTTTATGAAAATTTAGCTTTAGATTTCATAGATATATTTCTTTTTTTTCAATACATGTTTTGTAGAATCCATGTATTCATCGAATAATTCATTGATATATTCCAACACAATAGTTATATGTACTTCATACACACATCCACGAATTTGGTAAGTACATCTCTAAAAATTATAAATATATATTATAAATTATAAAAGTAATAATTTATTTAAGTTTTTGAATTTTAATATTCTATTATAAATAATATAACGAATTTTACTTATGTAACACTCACAAGAAGGGTCACAAATTTTATCTTATGATATAACCGGACTCGGGTTAAGTTAGTTACTTAGCTTTATCTTATTATTTTAAATTTTAAATAAATCAAATAATCCACATATGATTTAATCCGCTAGAGATTTTTACTTCTATAAATAGGAATAGATATATGTTGATTTTTAGTTCTACTCACCTTTCAACGAACGCTGCAACGTCAGTTTTATCCTTGCTGTGCTATTTTAATTATATATCCGATCGAAGATATGAGACTTCTGAGATTACTACCCACAAAATCTAAGAATAATCCTAATGGATCATTCCAAATCTAATTCATAACATCCTAAATACACAAGAATAATTAAAACATAAAAATAGAGTAAAGTTGTTGTCATCTATTTTAATTTTGATGATATTTTATAAATCACATCTAACATTTTTTATCTATCATGTAATTTACACACAATTTTGTAATGCTACTCATCTTTTTTCTTTTATAATTTTTATTTATTTAACAGTATTTTAACTAATTATTAAAATATCATCATCATTATTATTTTATCTTTACTTCTTTTATCAAGAAAGTATAAGTTATTTATGTATTTATAAATTATTTTATATATTATAATTAAATATTTTATTTACTAATATCGTTTAAATCAATAGAGGGTCAAAAAGTATGGATAGGATTAGAAAAATCTTAAAACGAGTGTGAATAGATAGAATGTATACGATTTCCTAATTTTGAAGACTCGTGGACGCGCAGAGTTACGTGTCCAACTTGGAAAGCTTCAGCGACCGACAACGCGATTGGTTTCGGATAAGCGCAAGCTAACCTCTATGACGCAAGCAATGACGTCAATTGAGATTGCCGCCCAAGGTGGACCCCCAACAGCACCACCAAGGTAGCGATATATTCCTAACACCGCATTAGCTGTCACGTCCAATTACGTCCCTACACGTGACGTTATTTGATCCGTTGAAATCGAACCGACATATATCGACCGTCGATATTGCACTGTTTTCCCATAAATAGGTGCCTTTCTCCCATATCTTTCTCTTGCGTTTTTAGGGTTAGGTTTTGAGCCTTCTTTGCGTTGCTTGCCCAAGTTTCCTTCGGAGAATCTTTTGGAGTTTATTTCTGTCAATTTTGCAGTAGATCGTCTTCATCCTTTCCTCGCTTTGTGATTATTTCAGAAAAATATTTACAAATTTTATTGCTTTTACTTTTCGAAGTATATGATTATTTCTCGTTTGTGATCTAATATTGTATAAGTTTCCGAGCTTTTGCTTACAGATCTGGCGTTTCTTTTTGTCGATCTACGCTTCTGAATCGATACAGTAAACCTGTTCGTCTTTGCGGCTTAGATTTCTCTTCAGATCTACGATTCTGCTAGTTTTCAGAGAGATCTAGTGTTTCATTGACTAGATCCACCAATAACTTGTTAGATCCTCCAGTTTTTATAAAAAATAGTTGTGTTTTGTACTCTATTTTTGTGTTTTTCTCGTGTCTTAATGGTTCATGCAGGTTACCTCATGTTATTGTGCTCTGGATGCGGAGGATCTGCGATTGAAGGCTGAAAGCTTGCTGAAGTTCCAGATCTGTCTAAGCTCGAGGGATCTTTGTGGGATCTGCGATCCAAGGCCATGTTGCTACTTGATTGAAGGTTATGATTCGATCTGGCTCTTAGAGTGGCAGCGATACCATATGTTTATGTAGATCTCTCTCGATGTCTCTTGTTTTGAGAAACTCGAGAATAAGAGATGCTGTGGGGTTTTCTCTGTGATGTAGAGCATGATCGAGGCAGGGATCTCACCGGATTTGGGAGGTAATGTTGGGTATAGCGGTGTGTTACATCGTTTTTGTTACGTCCGGCCTTTGCCATGTTGGGTGCGCTCGCATGGCAGGCCAAGAGCCTTAATAAAATTTATTTTTGTGTTTTGGGGGGGGGGATCGCACGGGGTTTTTCTTTATTTTCACCCCGGGATCTCCCCCCTTGTCGTGTCTTCTCTTCTTTTTCCGTCCTTCCCACTTGCGTGCATATTTTGGCTGGAGCAAAGAAGCGACTGACGACGATATACCGCTATATTGGAAAACGTGGCTGATCTACGAAGCAAAGGTACCATCAATATGTCTCCAATTAGTACTTAGATAAGAAAATTCTACAGAAAAAATACTGAGCAATTGCACTACTTCCATTGCAACTTAATTATTCTCGATAATCCATTATTATTTATCAGCAATTGGCACTAGAAATTTGGTAGTTATATATTTCCCAACAGATACTTAATTGCGATTATATATTCTCCGAGATCCATATCTAGCATGACATCCCGCTCCTTGTAACGAAAAATCTATACTTTCATGCCTCTACAGCGTTATGATTTTGCATCTTACCAGCTTACCCTTTCAGATTTTACTTGTGGCAACTGTAATTTTGGTTTCTGCTTGCTACCTGAAAAGCTGTAGAACTTAAGTCTTCGATACATTGAAAGCTACCGTATTATCATCTACTGTCGCTCCTCATATCGCAAGAGAAATATCTCATGAAGCTATTTATTTTCTTTTTGCGTTTTGTTAACGGAATTATCATCTGATAATTGAGTTGCTGCCTGTCCCTACTTTATGCTGTACGGATGTGCGTATGCAATTGTAAAAGATGTCTGTGTTCCAGACCGTCCCGTATACAGTTGTATTTTTCATGTTTAGAATTGTAGGCTCTCTGCGGTGCTGTTTCCAGATCGAAGTACAAGCAGGCGCTTCTTTCACCGGTAGTTGTGATGAGAGTTTTGCGGAAGATGAACCTCAAAGTTTCAAGCTACCAGACACAAAAGGTGGGATTATAGTATGCATGTGGGATCAACTTGTTTTGAGAAGAGATATCATTATTTTCTATCTGGTGTAGGGCATGCATCGGCTATCTGGAAGGTAGGCTGTCGTCAGATACTCTATTTTGTTTCTTTGGCCTTTGCCATGCTGGGTGCGCTCTCATGGCAGGTCGGAATATATTAATAAAGTTACTTGTTTAGTCGGGAGGGTGCATGGGCATTCTTGAGCCCAGATCTTCCCTCGTGCCTCCTTTCTTGTTTACCTCGTTCCATTTGTTGTTCTACTAGCTGACCTAGTAGATTAACTGCCTATCTTAGCAAGTGCTTTCATTCATCATTGTTTGCCTAATTTATGTATGCCTTTACTGTCATATCGGGGTTGCTATCAAGTTACTTTATGTTTATTATGTTACATTGACTCGAATAATAGATTGTATTTGTCAAAGAAGTTTACTGTGAGGTAGCAATATTCTTGGAACCTATTTTGCTGCCTGTTGTGTCGGATTGCAGGATTTGGTTTCTCTTGTTCCAGCAACTACTATAAAATTTCACTGTTATGAGTTTGGGCCTTTTGAGAATTATTCGATGCAGCTGGGCTGCACCTGAGGAGTTTCCTATGTTTGTGCAATTCTCAATTTAGAAGTTATGGCGTGAAGATACCTTTCGGTGGATGCGGGTTACCTCCTGGATCTCAAGTTGAAGAGCACATTACGCTGCGGCGCAGCAACCTGTTAATATGGTATTCATTGTGACTTGCAGTATTATTCATTTATTTTAAACTCTGTTATTAGTATGCTTATTAGAAGTTCTTTACATGTATATTTTTTATAACTTCTATTTATTTGTTGTTCTAGTATTTTCTTTGTTACTGTTTTAATTGTTTGGTCGCGTTTGAGTGTTACTTTTATTGATTGTCTCTAGGCTGTAATTTTCCTTTTAGGCTTAAATTCTCGATTCTTGATTTGTACTAGTCTTTGTTGAGCATCTTACGAATCGGTACTTTTTGAATTTTTATTTAATTTTGACGATACTTGTTTAAAGGTTGCAATTTATTTTGGCCCATTGGTCCTTATGTCATTTTAGTTGTGTGTGGCCTGCTTGGTTGCTGGCGTTTTATTGATCTTAATTTTGGTCTTCTTCTTGATTCCGTATAGGTCGTAAATTAGGGAAATTAAGAAACTTGTGTTTATTGTTATCGTTCGGTGTCCCAATCATTCCTGTGTCCGCTAATGGATTATGTCATTTTAGACAAGATAGTAACCAATTATTTAACACCATCTTTGAAGTTCGAGCGACATCTGATATGAACCGTCTTTCTTTTAAGTTTTTTAACCTCCGGTATGTACGGCTCGTGTAGCACTATTTACCTTTGCTGACCGTTTATTTGTGTAGATCCTATGTATAGGTGAACCTTTGTGTTGCGCAATGCCGATGGAAATTTACCCGCTTATGGATTGACGTTGATTGTACCGTTTGTTCTCCACGACCTGTTCCTCTTATCTTTTTCTTCGTTTTGCTTAAGGTCATTTGCCAGATGCCGTCGCCGTTGTAAATGGTTATAGCTTTTAGATGGCGTAAACTATTAAGTTTTGTCTTCGACGTAATATTGATCTAAAAGGTTGTGTTATTGTTTCTACGACCTTTTGTCCAGTAGGCGACTCCTATAAATCGTTATTAGTAGATTTGCAGTTCCCAAATAGTCGCGATTCGTTAATTTTTGTCTGCGCAAACACGTCACGCGCAAACACGTCACCCAAAGTTGATTTTAAGGAAAAATTTTAGATGTGGAAGCTAAATTATAGATAATTTAGCCGACTCCCTCTTGGAAATTTTTATTTGTCTTTGGACAAGGAATTTTGTGCTAAGTAGAACGATTTAGGCTGATTAAAAATATCATCAAAATTCTGACCTAAAATATTAAATCAGAATCTCCGAACTGTTACGTGTTGAATTATTTACCACTTGGAATTTCCAGTAATTAATTTTCTAACTAGAATAATATGATGGAAGGGGAGCGAGCTAATCCTTCGATTATAAGTGGTGCATCTAAAAAGATGGCAGTCAGAATTCAACCTCCATGGTAGGGTAATTTTATATCGAAGATGTAGGTGTGTGGCAGTTCAGAACTCATAACCCGAAAGTTCTTCATAGCCAACTCTTACGGAAATGATCCAGTGTTTGAATCTTTTTGGTTGTGGCTTCGTATTTATTTCAAATACCCTCTTAATGGTATCGTTTGGTAACCCTTGGCGTTTAAACTCTTGTCTCGATCTTTAATCTCTGTGAACTCTTGTCTAGATCTTTAAGCTCTAAACGGTAAGAGCGCCCTGGTTTTTATGACAGATTCTGTCATGAAATACTTGGGAGGGTGATGGTTCGAGTCCATCAAGATCTATTTGAATTTCTTAAAAGAAAATTGTTTATTTATACTTTATAGCTTCTGAAAACACGTTTTGAGTTCCATATTGTTTCATTTTCCTTTTTCCCTTTTGTTTAGGAAGTAGTCTACTATGGAGGATATTAAATTGAACCGGCCAGAAAGAAGGCTGATTACCTGCTTAAATACTCGTTTCCTACCCTTTCTGACAGTATAGTAGACTAGTAGTTTGGGCTAATTGGGCCACTAACTAAATCATCTTTCAAAACAAGCCACGATGAGACGTTGAAAATCCCCAAAACCCGGAAAGCGAGCCGAAGAATGTAGACATGATCATCGGGCGGGCCGGGCCGGATTCGGGCCGGGCTTTTCGGGCCAACCGGGCTTAAGCATTTGTTCACGGCCCGACCCACCGATAACTCGGGCCGGGTTCGGGCCGGGCTAGAATAGTCTAGCCCGTTACCGCCCGTCGGCCCGTGAGAGATCGGGCTAGTCGGTCGGGCCGGGCCGGCCCAACCCACCAATCACTCGGCCCAACCCATATTTTAGCTATTTTTAGAATTTTTTTAACTATTAGCTCATTTTTAAAAAAAATATTTATATTCCTCCATCTAAAAAAAATTAAAATAAATTAAAAATTTAAAGGTTTGCTTAAAATAATGCAAAATTGTATAATACCAAAAAAATATACTGTAGCAGTGGTAACTTACTGTAGCAGAACGAAAGGTACTGTAGCAAATGGCCAGGCTACTGTAGCATAACGGGCGGGCTTTCGGGCCGGGTCGGGCGGGCAAAGGGATGGCCCGTGCCGCCCATGGGTAGTTCGGGCTCGGGCCGGGCCGGGCCTAAACCGGGTCCGGGCCGGGTCGGGCCGGGCACGGGCGGGCTGGGCCATTTGATCATGTCTAAAAACAGAGCTTCCCGTAAACCTTCTTGTGCGCCCACACGTGTGTGAAGCTGCTCTCGTGCAGACGTAGTCAAGGCCTACGTGCCTTTCTGACCGTGCGATTCTTGGTCACTCGTGGCACTCATGGAATTCTATTTAACAAGGCCTAAATCCCCAAAGAGATCCATGCAGTGAGGAACGAAGAATGCTTCTGAGTGGCCACGGTAGTGGAGTTGGGAGGATAGCTCTGCAGTGGAATCCGCACGGAGTAGTGGCAGCACGCTTGGTTCCCGCGACTCGTAGCGCAGCCGCTGCGTTTTGTAGTGCACCCAAGCCGGCCGATCACGACAGCATGGAGGAGGCGCCACCCAACCCTGGCCAAACCAAGGCCGCAGGGTAATCCCTTCTCTTTTTAATTTCTGATATTACAAGTAAAACATATGGTATGCTACTGTATTTAAATTTAACCCCATAAAACCATAGATCCATAAAAATAGGGGTCTGGAATGAAAAATATATCCATTAAATCATTGGATGGGTTTGCGATCGTAGGGATGTGATGTCCCACTCGTTTGGAGAGGGCTACGCGACGAGGTCAGACGAGGAAGGATTCGGAGGCACCTACGGAGGCAATGACCCGGATGTGAATCCTGGCCACCGTGTAAACCATCCAGGTTAGGAGACGTTTGTATACAACTCTTTTTTTCTCTTTTTTTTTTAACGTGTGTTTCTTCCCGCGCTCTAACTGTTTGCTTTAATGTCCACTAGAATATGACAAGTCGCAGGGCAGCGAAGTAAAGGAAAAGGAGAAGGCTCGGAACCTGGCGCACGGTGCGGCGACAGCCAACTAGAGTTCGAGCCCGTTCTTGGCTTTGTCTGTGATGCACTTCATTTCTTCAATTCGGATTTGGAAGTGGTGAAGTGGAACGCAATAGTTCTAAATAATCCGGAGTTTTGTTTTAGTTCGTTTATTTCTCATATCACCAATATGTTTTCGCTGCTATTGGCTCGAAAAGTGAGCTTATTAAGCTATGAATAATATTCATACTTAATAGATTGAAACGATTGTTTTCTCTATCTGTTCAAGAGAGTATGATAATGAGATTTAAATCACCAACAGGTCTATCTATTTTGAGTTCACATCTTAGAGTCTCGAAGAGTATATCAACTTAAGTAACTTGAGTGATCTAAGTTTCCCTGGAACAATCAGGGTCACACACTCCTTGATTGTTATCATCCATCCACTTGTCTATCGAGTTTTTACCACTACCACGGATCTCTTATCTAATTATGCAATCGAATTTTACCACTACCAAAGCAGAAAATATTCTTGCCACAATTAATAGAAGCATTAACTTCACTAATAAGTAAGAGCAAATAATAATTAACTCGATATGCAATTTTGATTCGATTCTTTTTCAGTGGATATTAGAGTTGATATTTACTAAATTCTACACAAAGCGTTATATACGTATTATTTGTTAATCTAATAATTTAACTTCTATATGGAGGGCTTTATTATTATTCTACAGGGGGGGGCTTGACTTTTCTTAACTGGAGTTGGGAAATTGCTTTACCAAATTGCCATCTCCATTCTACTACTACTGAAAAGGGCATCTTCTAACCCAGGGAATCAACTGTTTAATTTTGTAGGACATTTGCAGAGCCACTCGAATGGTAGCTTTCAACATTTTGAGAAAAAAGTCCAAGGGGGGAAAAAACTTCTGACTGTTTAGTTATTGACTTTTGGAGATTCTATAGGAAACCGGAGAGAATGTCTTCTTCCATTGGGTGCCTGACGACATTATCCAAGTTACAATTCCCGGAGCTATCTTAACGGCTGACTTGATTTTGATCAGGAGTGGAAAACAAATAACTGATCCACTCATCAATACTCAGGCAGTAGAAAAATTTTCTCCATCTCCATTAATTATGACAAGCAACACAAACTTCTTCTTAACAGAGGTCAAAAAAAATTACATGGCTTCCATTTATTCATATCCAAAATTTCTACAGCAAATCAAATAGAAATCATGTAACCAGACTGACCTCACAATCATTCGTCTCCGATCGATCTCAGTACCATCCCTGGATAGGCCACCTCTTCTCCGGATCCGGCAGCCACGACGACCTCTTCTTCTCCTTTTTCTTCCCGTGCTCCTCATTGTGATTAGTAGTACTAGTCGAAGCAGCGTCTGCGGCGGCGGCGGCGGCGTCTTTCTCTGCGCTCGTCGCCTCCACCTGCACGCTCTCCTTCTTGAACACGTAGTTGATGAGCTTCTGCACGGCCGGCTTCTGCGGCCGCCGGGCGACCTCGGGCTCGTCGGCGTTGGCGGACTTCATGGATTGGGACTGCACGAGCCTTTCGTAGTTGGGAAGCGGCGGTGAGTCCTCGGAGAGGATCGATTCCATCAACAGCTGAGAGCTATTTGACCTGCGCATGTTTCTATATAGGAGCGGCCTGGGCGATCCTCGGCTCTTCTCGGTCTCCTCCTCCATGTGGGGCTCGGATCGGATGAGATCGATCGGCGCCACAAACGAGCACTACGCGTTGGAAAAATACGAGTGGGGGTGGGGGAAGGATTAAAATATTGAAGGCCAAGATGAGCTTAATGGCCTGGGAGGAGGAAATTTATGTATATATGTATCAATTCCAAAGTCTACAACTTGGAAGCTGAGGGAGAAAGAAGAGGTGTGCCACGAGGTTCCTTCTTTATTTTCACGTTGACTTTCTTTTTCGATCGCTGAGACCGTTGGTGCGGAAATATATGAGTATCTTTTTCTTTTTTAAACGAGAAATTTATCAAGAACACCCTTTTTTTTTACTTTTATTTTTATTAGAAAATTTTATAAATCATACCTTGTATTCTAATTATTTTGTATTTCACATTCTTTTTGAGTATTTTGTGATTAGCTCCTCTCTTTTTTATTCATATTTTTTATTTAACAATTTGACGTTATATTAACCATTTGATGTTGATTAAATTACTAAAATATCTCCACCGTCTTCCTTCCACTATTTTCTTGTTACCGCCTCCCACCGGTGTCGCCATCACCTTCCATCCTCTTCCTCTTCTTTTTCTTCATTTTTCTACTCTATTTTACTCTACCGGTAGCTACTATCCTTTGGGTCAAACTCGACCATCTTATAAATGATCAAAACTACTAGGGTTGAATAGGTCATACTATCCAACAATATCTTAATCTCTAAATTTCCAATTAGAAGGATATCGATCCCACAATTTAACAAAGTTGCAATGGAATTAGGAGAACCAACCCACCAACCAATAGGTTGCAATGCACAAAGAATACAATCATAATCTCAATGCTTACTGGACGTTTGCTGATGGAAGGGTGGCGTGGCTAATTACTCAAAAAGGATAAATTCTGTTACTGAAGTCTTCGTGTAGTTAGTAAATCTAGCTAATAAGATCTATCCACATCGAATATCAAACTGATACAATATGCCGTGAAATCTACTCCATTCTTGATCACAAAATTTAAGGCATAAAAAAAAATGGAGATTAAATAAGGTGGCCTGGTAGAGCTGGATCTAGCTTTGAGAGCCTTTGCTCATTGGATCATGAGCAATTTAGGAGGTGGAATGAGTAATTTTTCAGCTAAGGATCGATCACGCAGAGGAAGTACATAGTGCCCATATCGTAGTTGACCAGCAACGGATCGTTGACTTGTTGGATGAATTCATACGTCGTACGGCTTTACGCGGCGAATCGAGACCAGCAAATTCCGTCAACCCCGGGCATAGGATCTAGAGAGAGAGAGAGAAAGAAATAAAGACTCGAGAGATATCGAGAGAGAGAGAGAGAGAGAGAGAGCATCTTTGTGACGCGGCATCCCACTCAAGTGCGTTGAAGATTTGCCGCCATATCGGCCGAGTATTTTGACCAAACTAGCCTATTTATAAAATTATTTTATCCAAATGATCTCCCCATAGAATTTACACTTTTCGGTGTTATAAGTAGAGTTGGGAGAATTAAATATTTTCTCTACTCTATTTGATTTTAACATAACACACCTATGCAGTTTATCTCTAATTTATCTAACTACTAGATAAATATAAATTAAAAATAAATTTCTTCTATAGTGAAAAGCTTTATAACTCACGTAGAATTCGTAGACTTACTTTTAATATTAAGTTAGTATGATAAATTTATAAGGTAACCTATTTTGGTTAAGAACTCTAAACATGCCTGTGATCTCTTTGGAGTTCGAAAGCCCATAATCCAAGTTGTTCATGGATAACATTTAATAGTACAATTTCATCAAATAAAATAACGTTTAATGGTTACAATAATGGATGCTTATGGATAGTGATGCCAAAGAGAGCATCGATTTGATTAGCACTGGATAATTACTAGGAATATATATATATATATATATATATATATATATATATATATTATAATAACATCCTTGGGGACTGGGGAGAGGGTAAAATAGTGTTAGATGTGAATAGAGAGTATATATATATATAATTAAATAATAATTAGTTATGATTGTTCTCTTTCATGATAAAACTCTTAGTTATCTAAACAAATGGATAGCTCATGAGACAGAGAAATCTCGGAGTTCATAATGTTTTCCTTCCAAACTCTATACATAGAAAGATATTCTTATGCTTATTTTATGCCTTGGGGTTAAATATATTTATATCTCCAGTACTCAGTCGATCTAAACTTCTGACTAAGTTATAATTATTAAGTTCTTCCTTCAAACTTATCGGTATTTATACCCTTTTATCTTAGAAAGTATTATCCATTTGAAATAAAAAAAATCCCGGTTTCTTTAAAAGTACAAGAAGAATATTTTGATACAAAATAAAATGTGAAATTAAAATAATTTTTATCAAAATTATATGAGGATCAAATATATTTAACACTATGTTTTATTAGCCCCCTTTCACTTTAGAATTAGTTTTTTGTTCTTATTAAATTTATATCTTATATCATACTAATCCAATTATAAATTTGCTATTGATATTTATCTTGCAACCCAATTTATATAAAATTCAAAGGGTATTTATGATAACTTTAAAGAATAAAACACTTTTTGATATGATATAATTCACTTTACATCGTATCATACTTTTATTTTAGAATATAAGTAATCATATTAATAATTATTTGACCTTATTTTAAAAACAATAAAATAAAATATCTATTCTATAATTATCTTACTGGTGGTAGACGAGACAATAATAAGATGTGCAAGCAACTTGTACAAACTTCTCCATATATATATATATACATATAGTATTAGTATAAATGTGGGCAGCTAACAGGTGTCACACAACTTATATGCATCCTTTTAGTAACATAATGCGAAAATTAAATACTAGATTTTGAATTTATATATCCAGCCTTACGTTAGCATTTGTTCTTCTAGAAAATTTCTAATCCTTACAGGAGGAGCTCTAACCAATAACATGCTTTGCAAATTGTTAAACTATTATACTTATATTATTGAGGATAACCTTACTAATGACCAACTTTAATTTGTGGCTTCACCCAAACACATTATATATAATACGTCTACAATCCCCTAGTGACTAACTAATACCAAATCGACTACATTGATGCATGTTGGTATGCATGTTAGTAGACTCTTAACTTTTCTTAATTTTGAGCTGAACTTGAGCGCAAGCCAATTTACTCAGACTCGGTAATAAAAATCTTGAGTCGACCGATTTGATTGAGACTTGAATTAGGTTTGAATTAAACTTCCTATCGAATTCGAACCCCTCACATAACGGTCGAGATCGAATTAGGGCTCGAATTTTACAATCAAAGTTTTAGTTTAATTATTTAACATATGGAGACAATATTCATATCCTCTAAACATATTTTTTAATCTCCTGTTCCAATCAGTCCCTTCATACATGGGCTGATAAAAGAACATCCCATAGAGTTGACAAGCCCAACATTACCATGGGCTTATCAAGTGTAAGACAAAGAATTGGGCCATAACGCTCACCAAAAACACTAGCCTCAGGTCGAACCATTGGACAATAATTGAACTCTGTGTCGTCTATCTTTTGCCACTCCTGAGTACCACTTTAAATGAGTTATAACTCAGGGATACTCTCTCTCTCTCTCTCTCACAGTTGAATTAGTCCATGAGGTTTATTAAATAGTGTTAGGTTTCACAAGTAATGAATGGGTCCCTACTGGGATAAGTTTCATTGATTAGAATTTACTTCCGGATGTTACAACACAACCACAATATTCCAAGTTGGTTTTGCACTTGGACTTGGGATTTAAGGATGTTAGATCCTCTAATTTGTCTCGATAGACAATTCAATAGAACATGGAACCTATTATGATTGAAGAGGTGCAACTGTGATACATGTGCATGATTTCTGGTCGACAACTCTTTATTTAAATCTCTAGAATTCAATAGTCTCACTTTAATTGTAACTCAAATTGCCAAAAATACTCCTTTTATTTTACAACAACTAATTAGGATAAGAATTTATTGAATTGAAATCCTTTTTTTTTTTTTCGTCAGATTGAGCTTTTAATAAAAGATATAAAGATAAGATTAGATTAGTTAGTCTGTGGGCCCATGTAATCTCATCTTTAATATGAAATTAATATAGTAGAATTAATAAATTTAGATATATAAATAATAAAATTAAAAATCTTAATTACTCAAATTTTATATTTATTTAAAGTATTTCTATATTAAAAAATTTATATGTTTACATTTTTTATTAACTTATTGTATTATTTTATATTAATCTTGATTTTAATTCTAAATATTTTAAATTGAACGTGATTATTTTTTATAATTAATATGATATAATTTAAGTTTGAGATGATCAATAATAGTTTAAGATAATTATTGATGTGTCTATTTTTTTATTTAGTTATTCTATATATAATTTGGTATTAATCATATAGATTAAAACTATAATATAAAATTAGTAAATCCAGTGGATATGATTTAATCCTACAAAGAAACGCACCCTCGATTCAATTCTCAATCGTTGTGAGTTAGTGGCCACGCCACCTGTTCGCCACCGTCGTTTGCCAAAGAGATTAAAAAATCTCCACCCTCCCACTTGTGCGCGTGTGTGTGTGAGAGAAGAGAGAGAGAGAGAGAAGAGAGAAGAGAGAAGAGAGAGATGCCTTCGGCGTTCTCTATAACTTCAATCCGTGGTTGTGAAATTCGATTCCCACGAGAGTGAAAGGCGAACAAAAACATAATAGAGATCTCTGGAGAAGCCCAAAGGTGGCTTTTTTATTTATTTTTTACTTACTGAAAAGGGAAGAGAGAGACCACTAAACCGATTAAATGCTGAAACCGATCTCAAGACTTCATTAGCCCGAGCCTCTCAAGGCGGCGATCCTTTTGGTCATCTCTGCAGGTGAGAGATCTTGCTTGCTTTCTGTTCATTTCTATTGGATTTGGTAGTTTTGGAGTTGCGAATATGGACTTAAAATTATGTTTCGGATTTGTGTTTCGTTTCTTCGTTCAGGTCGTTGGGTTTCGTGTAAAGATTTGTTTGTTTTTGTATGTAAGTTTTTATGGGTCTTGAATTTTCTTTTTTCCCCCTGAGAAGAGGGTTTTGGGTTTTCAATAGTTGCAACTTGATACCACCTCTTAATCCGGAGTAAAAATGAGGACTTTTCCCCTTGGGAGGTTTCCAACCCTTTGGGTTCTTGGGTTGGATCCATGGTTGACAAGATCTTGCTTTCTCTCAACCTCTCCTCCCATCCGATTTAACGATGGCAGCAGAGTATGGATTGCTTGTGCCTTATGAGCATGTCTGCATAAGATTTATATGCTCATGAGTATAGTTTTTCATGCTACTTTACTTTGCTTCTTATTCATATATCTGCTTCAGGAGGAAGAAGTCATGTTTCGCTGGAAGCATTCCTCTCTTGTTAACCAGGAGGATGACACTGAGCAGCAAGGAGCAAAGGTAATTTTAGCAGTTAGAGTACTAACTTGAATTTCAATAATCTTCTTCACAATGTTGATAATTTTTGAGAAGTAGCAACAGCCTATCTCGAGCTTTAGCAACTGATTTGAATGATCTTGATGCAAGTTGTGTCGGGGACTTGGGTCAATGCTTCAATCTACTGTGGCCCATGCCTTTCATATTAATATTGATAATACACGATTTGAATAAAACTATCTTAGTTTAGTGAAAATGTTCCTTTTGATGACAATGAATCAGGGAAACTTTGCAACCTGCTAAATACTTTTATCGCGCCTATACCCTTTACATTTGATTTTATTAATTTATGTGTATATCTGTCATATTTTTTTAATATAAATATATATGTACTCTCCACTAAAACTATTTATTTATGTGTATGCTCCTAATAAACTTGTTTTGATAGGGCATATCACAAAATGGTAGGTAACTGAAAAGTCCATGACTCATAGTATTGGCAAGGTTTAAGACTAGCTTTGCTGTTATTTCAACTGGAAGGCCACATTGGAATGGGCGAAGGAAAAGATGTGTGTTTATGCATTTGTGTGCACACACCGAGGCAGACTGAGAGAGTTGAGCTAAAATAAATTCTCATGCCTCACTCCTCTCACGGTGAAATGCATAACAAACATTCTCTTTTAATTTCTATAGTTATAAGACTAATATCCGAAGAAGAGGGTTTCTCTTCTTATGATGGTAAGACTTGCATGTCTTCAAGTCATCGAGAGCCAGCCTCTCTACCAAATTGGGTAAAGCGTGACACATCTTGACCTCCTGACCCCACATTGATAAGAGCCTTATGCACCAGGACATTTTCTTCTCAATTACCATATGCGTGAGTATATCCAGGCGTGTTGGCTGATTTATTTGCACTTATTGATAAACAAACAGATTAACAAACTCAGAGCTGCAATTGGTCCCCTTTCTGAACGTAGCTCTCGCTACTGCACTGAAGCATGCCTGCGGAGGTACTTAGAAGCTCGGAATTGGAATGTTGATAAAGCAAAGAAAATGTTGGAAGAGAGTCTTAAATGGAGATCCACATACAAGCCAGAGGAAATTCGTTGGGTAAGCTTCTTTTCCTTGGTTGCTTGGACAGTAAGAAAATTATACATGGACACTCGACTGCATTTTGCTTTCTCCTTTCAGCATGAGGTAGCAAACGAAGGTGAAACCGGAAAGGTGTATAGGGCAAATTTTCATGATCAGGAGGGAAGAACAGTTCTCGTGCTGAGGCCAGGGAAACAGGTCACCAGTCAATTTCTTCCCTGGAATTCATTCTTTTTGCCCTGTTTGAAGTAGCACTGAACTTTAGAATACATAACTTTCCAGAACACATCATCACATGACAATCAACTCCGGCATCTTGTGTATCTCTTGGAGAATGCAATTCTCAATCTACCTGAGGGTCAAGAGCAGATGGTGTGGATGATAGACTTCACAGGATGGTCATTAACCAACTCAGTGCCGATAAAAGTTGCCAGAGAAACTGCAAACATCCTGCAAAATCACTATCCCGAGAGGCTTGCTAGTGCACTTTTGTTCAACCCTCCAAAAGTATTTGAGACCTTTTGGAAGGTTTGTGTTCTTATCTGTGTACAGTTGGATCTCTAGGAACATTCCAATTCATGGGCTGTCTTACTCACCTTTCATCAGAATTTCTGGAGAAAGATATATTTTATATCTGTTCTCTGAAATCAATGATAAAATCAATCATAGACTCAAATTTCATGCCCAATTATAATCCAAACATCAGTAAATGATTCAGAAATAACCTTGGGAAGACAGGCCTCCAGCTCATCCTTTTAATAGAGATCACTACCCTTAATTTACCTTTTCATTGTTAAATGGGGCTATTCTCACATATTGCGGTTTATTCTCCTTGCAGGTTGTCAAATATTTTCTAGATATAAAAACTTACCACAAGGTAACTTTTGTTTACTCAAAGAATGAAGAGAGCATTAAATTCATGCACAAGAACTTTGACCCTGAGATTCTTCCCATGGAGTTTGGAGGAAAGAACAAGGCACAATATGACCATGAGGAATTCTCCAAAATGATGATGAAGGATGAGATCAAGTCAGCCAGCCTCTGGGGATTGGATGAGAAGCCCAGTAACCCGAACCTTGTGACCAATGGGCATTCAGCTTCAGGAGGCGTGCCAGAATCCTCTTACATTTCTGCCTAAACAAGTTAACCATTTTCACCAAGTTGCCGTTAAATGGCTTGGGCAATTTCGAACACCAAAATTGTTCATGAATCTAGTTCACCTTATCTTTCTCAGCTGTGGTAAGAGATGTTCCTTCTCTTCCCTTTATATAGTGAAAAGTTATTTTACATTACCTATGAGTCATGGCTCCTAGTTAAATGTATTTCTTGCCTTTTTCACTTTGAAATTGTCAGTGGATGCATGTTAAGATTCATAGTCAATTAATAATAATATCACAAGCTTTACATTATATGAGAAGCCCTGGACTTGGAAGATTTTGGTTCGCTCAGTTTACAATGTATTAGATCAGTCAGGTGAAAGAAATGAGCTTGCTGGTTTATATGACAAGTTCAACCAATAACAAGAGGTATTGGAAAGAAAAGAAGTAAAGAAAGAAGATGTAACTCTTGAGACATGACTAATAGTTAGTTTTCTGAGGTTGCACTTTGCATCCAACTCCAGTGAGCTGATGCTAATTGGATAATAGACTGAAACAAAAGGCCTTCATAAATTTTCTCCAGTGGTTTTTGAACCTTCAAGAGTCGGCAATGTAGCATGTGCAAAAGCTTTTTATTTTTATTTTTACCTTTGTTCTTTTAACTGTTAGGTGATAAACTGCTCAGAACCTTATATTAAATTAACATTAACAAATAAAAATTCCAACTCACATGATGCAATCCCTAGAGTGATGCTTTATTATGATGTTAGTGATGGAGCAACTGGAAGCATGTTGCTTTATATATATACATGCTGTATGCTGCCATCTTTTGGGTTATAGATATATTTTGTTAGAGATGCTAGGAAGAAGAACCATCAACCTATCTCCTCATCAAGAGTTAGATTGAGGTAGGCACTTTGAGTTGCTAACTGTTCAAATTCTGCTGCACACTCTGATGAATAGCTGTATAGCACTAAATAGCTAAGAGATGGTAATTTAATTCTAAAGCGGCAGCAATATATCTCCAGGAAAAGAGAGCCTAAACATCAGGGTAACATTAGATGCCTTTCTTATTTTTCTTGTGGAAGGCTAGAATTTGGTAAAAGTTGCAGTGTCAATGTCATTGCCCTTTTGCCTTGTTAACATGAGGAGAAAACATAAGTGAAAATAGACATCAAAGGAGCCTAAATTATTATTATTATTATTATCATTAAGTTTCAAATTCTGTTCTTAATCTCCTTCAACTTTTATTCACTAGTCTCAAAAAATTTTGTTCTCCGGCTGAAATATATACAAGGTAACAGATGAATTCGATAGGGGTGAAAATGAATTGGATGTGTATCATATAGTAGTTAAAATCGTATATCTATATCTATGTATATATATAAATTCGGTTATCCATAGTAAACTTAATTACTATATCCGCCAAGTAGAGTGGATATAGGATATATCTGTCTTCATCTTTTAAATTTACAAAAACTTTTGATATAATTACTTAATAATCAATAAGTAAATATATTGGATAACTAGATTTGATATTTATATAAAAGTATAAAAGAAATCTTTTACACCACTATTTTTTAAATATTTTAAACTAAATAATATGTAAATATTTGATTCGGATATAATTCTTTTAAATGGATATAGGCTATCGGGATATAGATACAAATTCAATATCAAAATAAGCCCTCAATTCATATGATCATATCCAACAAAACTCGATATGAATTTGAATCTGAATATGATAATATCCAACAAAACTCAAATATGGATTTAATTCTACTCGTTTTCACCTCTACCCACGCACTGATGTACCAGAGAAGGCTTATGTATTAGCCACAAGCTGATATGAGCGAGCTTTAATTTACTTTAACCCATCAATAAGATCGATTTTAGAATATTGGTTATAATTTGTATATAGCTGTCGATTAAAATGGTCCCATGGTCTAGTGGTCAGGACATTGGACTCTGAATCCAGTAACCCGAGTTCAAATCTCGGTGGGACCTAATCTTTTTGTTTTCCTCAATAAATGTGCCCATTCTTTCATTAACAACAAATTAGGTTTCACAACCGCCATTTTTAGCACAATTTATTTCTTTCTTACTTCACTTTAATTCGCCCCATCCTCTCGTTCAAAACAACGTGAGAACAACTGTATTTGCAAGCAAAAGATTTTTTTTAATTTTAAAATAATAAAAATGAGTTTTTGTACGTAATTTTTAATGTAAATTATATTCGCTTCATTATAAATAAGTATTTATCTTACTAATATTAAATTTTAGTCTTTTATTTAACAAATAGCTCGTATTTATTTAACAAATAGCTCTCTTTTAGGTTTTCATATAACTTCTTCTTGAGTCTTAGACACAATATTTTAGATCCGCTGTACTTGATTCTGCCAGCTGGGGGACCTTGGAAAATAAATCCCATTAAATACAAATAAAGGCATTAAATACTGCCACATCAGTATTAACTAATCGCATTAAATAGAGAGGTGGCTTCATGCATCTCCATTTATTTTGTCCAACCGGTTGGAGATATCCACGCTACGACACAAAAAGACATTAAATTAAGAGAGAAAAAACAAAACTAAAATTGACCTAACCATCTGTACTGCAGAGTTAGTACTACCTCACTACCGGCTCATGAGATCAAGCTCTAGTGAAAATAATTGACAAAAGGAAAAAAATATATATTAGTTTTAATCGGTAGTTTGAAACATTGACTTACAAGTGATTAATCCATGTGTGACTCGTTTTATCGGTTAGGTTTTTATTTTGTCCGAAAGGAGTTGACCGTTTATTCAATTTATATCTAATCTATGAACTCTTGAATAATGATAAATAAAAAAATGAAACCTAAAATTTAGATTAACCTTGTTTCCAACAACTTCCGTATTGAAAATATTTCTCAGAATCAATTGATCTATCACTTCATCTTATCCATCATTGGAAGATGCATAAAAATGCCACCATTAGGGAATGATTTCAAAGACTCAACAAGGCAAGATCCTGAATCCCCTAATTCTTGGTCCAGAGGAACTATAAAGATGCTTGGCAAGAAAAAGTATAATGTGAAATCCTGCCGTCCAATTTACATTATCCCAATATGATAACCAATGAACAATCAATTACACAAGAAAGGAAAAAAAAATTGCATCTTGCTATTCTAAGAGAAGAGAAAAGAGAAATCAAGAGGAGAATGTGGACAACGAACCATGAACTGATATCTTTCTACCATTAATCGACAAAAGTGCACACATAACGAACTGCATGCTCCCTCGGCGCTAACACTTCTTCCACTTTTCCCACATCTTCTACAGATTGACATTTGCATGCAAGTGTATGTACTGCAACGAAGCACTAAATAAGAGGAAGAATTGATATGAGCCAGAAGCATTTAATTTACCACTTCGCGTAGAGGCTTCTCAGTTAAATGGACTTCTACAGATGCCGAGAGGTGGGCGCTCAAATGGAGCACACCATGAATTATTATCCAAAGAATCACCAAGAAAAAGCTTCATCAATCTTCTATGTCACGCAACTCAGAAGGCTCAGGGAAAATCTCCTTTGATTGTCTCTTGTGGGAGAACGAGTGCTCGCCGTTGCTCCCTTGAGACCTTAATGTTCCTGACCGTTTCAGTGTGTGATCTTCCCTTGGGGGACCCGGTACAGACACGATATCTGAGGAGCTGTGGCGCCAACTCCCGAAGAATGCAGCATTCCAAGAGCCTCGTGATGAAGTAGCCCTCAACCTGGCGGAACTAGAATTGTTATCTTCCCTAACCACCTTGAGGGGGTTCTCCAATGCTCTTAGGATATATCTCATTGGTGGGCGTTTGGAAGGTTTAGGGTTCAGGCAGGACTTTGCAACAATTGCCATAGCCCAAACTTCCTCCAAGTGGTCCTCATCTACGATGAGTGATGGATCAACTATCTTTGTTACTAGTTCCTTCTCGTAGATATTGATGTAACGCAGTGTGTGTTCGAGCCACTCATTTGTTGCAGCATCATTTGATCCACTGATACCAAGCTTACCGGTCACAAGCTCAAGCAACACTTTCCCCAAACAGTAGACATCATATGCACATGTTGTAGAAGATGAAGCTGAAGATGAACGGATCAGAATGTTGACAGTGGAGGATAAAAGCTAGTCAGAAGGAAAACACGAGATAATGAAATGAAAGTCAATAATAATGTATACTTACAAGAACCACCTTGTTCAGATGTCCTGCAAGCCAAGGGAAAGAACAGATGATCAGAAATAGAAGATGTTGCCATGCAGAGAATGAAAATTAGTTCATGATCTCAAGTCTCAGCAATTACTTATCACAGGATTATGGAGAAAAATGTGAAATGTCAGTTGGCGTAAGAGAAACTCATGCTCTACAGAAAAAGAACAGAAAAAAGTGAAACGAAACTTTTATAGTTTTCCGTTAGCTAGTGCAACATTAGTAATATATTGCAGCCAATGGATGGAAAGAAAGAGAACTGTGCTAAAACATAATTTAGGCTTATTAATTTGTGAATCTAAATAAAGGCCCTAATCCACTAGAATCTATATAAGTAAAATTTGATTAAATTTTCCTTAAAAAGGGTGTCCTAGTGCATGATGTTCTAGCCAATGTAAGGTCTAAAGTGGGCAAGCATGTATGCAATCCATACTCTTTTCTGACTTCACCCTGCAGCATCGGCATGCATGGCGCAAACCTCAACTGTCAAGTGATGTGCTTTACAAAATGATGCTCTTAGTAGAATTTGGAGCTCCACATAAGCAAGAACAATGTTGAACACAGGATTTTGGTTTATAGACTTACTGTAGATACCTCCAAATTCAACACCTCAAGGTGATAATTAGATGCCCAAGGAAATGTTTGCTTGACCTCGACACTTCTTGGTTGCACAAGCCTAGATGCTCTAAACTACACTGAAGGCATGTATGTTGTTGCTAATGATCTAAACACATGCGCACACATGCAATTCTAAGAAACACGGATACTTTTATACTCTTGTCATATCCATATCGGGCTCATTGAATGCTTTCGGATAAGTATCGGATACTTCCTTAAATCATCCGAATTTTTTAAAATGAAATTAATATTGTTGATACTTCTTAGATATTCCTTGGATACTTTGAAAATTACTATCAAAAAGAGACTATCACCTTTCATTTCTTATCGGCTCTAAAAGATTTGAAAAGATTAAGTTTGCTTGTTTATTTATAATCTATATTAGGTAATCATGTTACAATGGTCAATTTCTTTTGATTTATAGATTGAATTATTTGTTTATCTTACACTTAGTTATATACTACATAATATAATTCAATATATAATAACATTCAACACATAATTTTAATTGATAATGATTTGATAATTAAAAAATAATATATAGTTGAACATATGATGATGGGGAGGATTAAAGAATTATTTATCGGCACAAGAATAACGCAAGAATGTTACATTAAATACGGTCGATAATTTTCAATCACACTAATGATGATGACTTCATTTATCAGCACAAAAATAACATTTAAGTTGATTGATAAAAAAAAAAAAATGCTCTATATTGGCATGGGTCAACACATACACGTGCTGCATAGGCAAAGGGGTGTGGCACTAGCACACCCCATGCTAGGTGTCGTGCCACCAACGGCACAACCATTGTTGCTATTATACACAATAATATAGAATTTCTCAACAAAGAAAATAAAAGTAGCGTACTAATTCATATTTGCTCTCTCTCTCTCTCTCTCTCTATATATATATGAGCTATGTATCCTAGGTGTAGCATATCCTTATTTTTTAAGATTTGTCACACTAAGAAATCCATATCTTAGCATGTGTCATATAATCTGTATGTCGTATCTTTGTATCCATGCTTCATAAATGCACATAGTTTTCAATGTACAAAATGTGTATATATGTGCACAAAAACATGATTTCCTGTGAGCTTTTAATTTCTTGAATTTGTTTAACATAATATCTATTGAAAAGTTCTGATTATTTATTAATGTGATCCACAATTATGAACCAATAGAGATAGTATATAAATAACTTCGTAGATAGACAATACCACTTAGGAATGTTACCTTTAGTTCTATAATTATAGTACTAGATCCTAATACAAAAGTCAAGATTTCCATTGTTGTTATTCTTAGGAAAATATGACTCAACATGATCGTGTAATATAAATAAACCTGTCAAAGATGTACATTTTATCACTTCGATAAGTAGATAGAATTACTAAGTCCAAATACTATATTACTATAGACTGAAAAATCAGATATTGATTATGAAGGTTTCTCCATTGGCAGTATATGGGATCACTATTTTGCTTGGCAAGTGGCAACCTTGATTGGGTTTATAAGGTTAAACAATATTTTCAGAAACAATAGTAAATAAATTTTTAGAATATGATAATCAAGATAATGTTATGAGAACAAGTGGTTCATCTAGCATGTTAGGAATGAAAATCTTTGTATGAAGGGAAGCCTTGCTTGGGTTCATAAGGCTTGCCTTTGCAATAGCCTTTTCAAATGGCACAACCTTTTCAGAAATACTTGGAGGACTACTATATGACAATGTGGCATACACTTTTAGTTCAAGGAGAATGACTGACTTATTCATGGACCAGGACTACTTTTGCATGGCATGACAGGAGCAATCATGATTCTTGAGGAGGCTAGGGAAAATAAATGTAAATACACAAAATGTATCATTGAGTTGATAACCATTTTGATTCCTTGTTAACATTCACCTTGCAGTCTTGCTTAAGTTGTGCAAGATACAAGAGGTAGGAGACATAGCCTATTATTTTCTTATGCCCCCAAAATTTACACCTGACTTCCCACTTAATGTGCATCCACCACGGAGCATTGACAATGTTGCTTGCCATTACACCTAATCTTAGAAGAAGAATAAGACTTTTGATAGGATATCTATTGTAAAGAGGAAAATCCAGAGCTAACAACTGTTTTCTTTGCTTGTAAATTAGTGACAGTGAGTAATAGTAAGTATCCATATGAAAAAGTCTACAGAAATCAGCGCATAAAAGACCGAAGGAAAAGATCACTTGGTAACAACATCAGGATATATATCATATACAAGAACAAATTTACTTAAGAAACAAATTTGCTAAATCAGATCAAATAAGTTTGCAACAAGAAAATCAGAATTGACACTTACTGAAATCTCAACAGCTTGGTGATGACACTTTTGTGACCTTCTCCTTCTTGGGTGCATACCTCACTCAAACTTCCAAGCCGTACTTCAAATTTATCATCAAGAAGGATACTGCTTGCTTGAACATCTCTGCAATAACATCAGAATCTCCATTAAGCCATATCTAGTAAATACCTTTCTGCATCAACTTGGTCAAAGATGAGTATATTGAAGTCCATTTATGCAAACTGTAACCTTGTCTAACCAGATAAAATTAGGTGGATTTACTTCAAGTGATCACAAGGACAATAAAGTAATGCAAAGATAAATATACTTTGCTCAGCTTAGTGCAAGTTAGTGAAAATCAATATAAATCCACAGAACATTGATTTTGTTGTATGGCTAGGGAATACAGTTATTATCTTAAAATCACAATGAGCCATCAGTACATACTGCTAGCTAATTAAAAGGCATATTATGCCCCACCCCCATGTCAGTAGCTTGTAGAAAAGTATTGAGTTGATGGATTTAATATCAAAAGGAAAAGGAGAATAGTCAAGCCATAGTGTGCAAAAGTTGAACTAAGAATGACTACCAAATGTTCAACAGAAAAATCACAACCACTAAAGCAAGGATTGTTGTGCCAGCACCACCCCATGCAAAAGAGGAAGAGAAAAAGAGGAGAATGAGAGAGGGAGCTTCCAACACCAACGAGCATCTTGCCGCCGCCTCTCTCCTCTCTCTTTCTCTCTTGTGTATTTGTCGTAACGAAGGTTGAAGATGATAGGAAAGGTTTAAAACTCCTAATAGGTCAATCTTTTAAACCCCTCTCATCGTCTTCAACCTTAATTAGGGTACGCAGGCTAGAGAGAAAGAGATAGGAGGGTGGTGACAATGACGGTGAAGAGGAAAGAGGAGGGCGACAGCTTTGAACAGTGCTCTTGGCCATTACTCGCCTCCTCCAGCCACTTTGTAGTGATGGATCGATGCGAAGAGATGAGAGGAGGGCTGTCATACACCCCTCAAGACATGTATATTGGTACTGCTTTGGCACAACAATCCTTGCATTAAAGTTCTAGCCACAACAAGTATATGAAATAGGTACATAGAATTGAAAAGTCTTATCTAGTGGAGTTCATAAAGTGGAAACATTTGATAACCAATAATCAATTTTTACTAAAGAACATGTAGAAGTTATGGCGACCAGGCAGGTAACAATTCAAAGTAACTGACCATGAAGTAGATCATGGACTAAAATTTTTGCCTGAAAAGATAGACTAGTAGAGTACAAACACATTGGTCATGATCAGATAAAATTACGAGTAACATCATAACAGCCATGGCTTCCTCATGTTATGTTGTCGTTATGAGATTCTTCATTCCTGCTAGTCATGATGATATATTTAAATTCAAACATTGGAACCCATATTACTTGTTTATCAGACTGTGCCAATAGAGAAGCTTTACTAACTAGTTGGCAAAAGCAAATGATATCATTATTTCCTGGTAATTGCAATTTCCCCTCATAGCAGTTAGTCAATACTATCGTTGAATTCATTGCTATATAAATCAAATGTTGAGAACAGAGGAAAATAACATGCTTACAACACTACTTTTTAATTAGAAGGGTGTCATTAATCTAGAGTATTGGTGATTTCAAAAATTCAAATGTCTACACAGATATTCCAAAGATGATTTTATCATCAACTTAAGAAAATAATGAAATTGAGACAAGCTTATTGCCAATATATACAAACCATTTTCTCATGAAGAAGAATACTCTAATGAAAAAGGAAATTTTTATTTCCACAAAAGTAAGGAAATACCTATGAACCATTGGTGGCGTGCAATCATGATGCAGATAGCACAGTGCCTCAGCTACCCCTATGGCAATCTTTAACCTCTTTATCCAATCTAAAGACTGCATACCTTCTTCCTCCTGACCGGATTTCCTATGCAAAGCATTCGATAGGTCTCCATTAGGTACAAGCCTGTAAACAAGGAATTTTTCATTCTCATTGTCCAAGCAGTGCCCCAAAAATGGAACCAATCTCTCATGCAAGCCCTTTGCAAACAAATCCAGTTCTGCGATATAAGCTTCCTTCTTCGTTCCACGGAGTTCAATTCTCTTCACGACCACAGAATTTCCATCCTCAAGGACACCATGGTACAAATCACCTGAGTGCCCATGTTTGATAAGATTCACATCCCCAAATTGTGATGTCGCCTGGGCCAACTGCTCGAGTGTGAAGGAGTCCCCAACAGCTGCCAAGTTCACCGGAACTGCAGAAGGTTGTGCTCCTCCCCCTCCCAATTGGCCTGATGGGGCAGCCGTCACACTGCTCTCCCTCTGTTCAGCCTTCCGAGCTCCACAAAACATGCAACACAACACAATTGCAACGACCAAGATCACAAGCAACAGAAGCCCTCCGATAACTCCTATGAGTATATACTTCAACTTCTTATGACTCTTCTTTGTAGAAGAGCTCGGGGGTTGTGGAGGTGCACCTTGCGGTGGAACAACAGGGCCATCATATGCTATCCTATGCTCGGCGTAGAACTCCTCACAAGCATCCGGACTCCTCTGGTTCGTCGCATTGCGAAAGCAATTCAACCCAAAGGTGACGTTCTTATTGCCATTCTCAATCAGAAGTGCGCCGTCAAAGTAATTATCTGAGAAGTCCACCGAACTAAACCTGGTGAAGAATACTGCAAACCCCGACGGTATCGATCCATAGTAAAAGTTCTTGGAGAGATCAAGGACAGTATCAGTCACATTGGCAGTAATGGCAATCCCACTGGTTGGGACAATGCCTGGCAGCGAGCCGGTAAGTCCGTTGTCGGACACATCAAGAACCCGGAGCTCTGGCAACGACCACAGCGAGACAGGAATCGCACCCGAGAAGTTGTTTCTGCTCAGATTAAGGAACTGGAGATTGAAGAGTGCGGAGAATAGAGATGTCGATAAGGTACTAGATAGAATGTTACTTCCCAAGTTGAGACTTTGGAGATTCCGAAGGCTCCCGAGATCATCCGGGACTACGCCGGCGAGCAAATTAGAGCTGAGATCGAGAAGAACAAGCGATTTGAGATCGCCAAGCTGCGGGGGAACCGATCCGGAGAGGCTATTGTTGGACAAAAGAAGGGTTTTAAGATTGGGAAGGGTGCCAAGCGCGACCGGGATCGGGCCAGAGAGGAGGTTGAAGGAAAGATCGAGGTAGGTGAGATTCCCGAGCTCGGCGAGAGATGCCGGAATCTCGCCGGAGACAGCAGCGGAGCGGAGATCGAGGACGGCTAGGGTTTGCGAAACCCCGCGGCCGAACCAGTCCGGGATCGGGCCGGGGAGGAGGAACCCAGACGCGTTGAAGGACTCGAGCCGGCTCAGGTTCCGCAACCCGTCGACGGCGAACTGGGGGTTGAGCCTGCCGAGCCGGGTCCGGGGAAGGCCGGAGAGATTCAGCGACACGACCCGGCCTCCCCGGCAGTCGACACCCTCCCAGCTCGCACAGGGGTCCGTCTTGCGCGGCCATTCTCGAGCCCGCAGGCCCAGCGAGCCCCGGAGGCTATAGAGCGCCACGAGATCCACGCCGGAGGTCAAGCTCTGCGCCGCGACCGGGGAAGACGGAAGGAGGAAGAAGAAGGAGAAGCACAGTGCAACGCAGGAACGGACGGTGATCCGCCGATGCATCGGTTGGATCATGATCTGATCTCATCTACTCCATTGTCACCGGCAACGGAAGGATGGAGAGGTTTTGATGGGAGCAATAAAAGCCGTGTCGCTGTGTTTTGTGGGGGGGGGGGGGATCACTTATGAGCTCGCCATTAATGCCCAAAAGCAGATCCCAACCGCCTCTCCTCTCCCTCCTTTAAAATTCATAATTTCCTTCTTTTTCTTTTTCTCACTACTACTGCTGCTGCTGCTGCTGCTGCTACTTCGGATTTATTTAAAAGACTACGAGAAGCGCTGCTTCTCGTACCGGAGGTGACGAAGAGGAAAGGCAACCGGGATTAGCCGGTGGGAGGAGAGGGTGTTGACCGAACCGGGAATACCGGGCGCGACAGCTAGGTAAATATTTTGTCGTTAAATTGGGTAAAAAGGGATGGCCCTCCAAGTTTCTCTGCGTGTTAGTTTGCTCGCTTATTACTTAAAAAGTTACTTTAGGAGGTGACAGAGTGGCATTCTAGTGATTTCGCGGGCAGATGAGGGGCGAACGATTATGTTACTGGGTCAACGGGGTGGAATAGTTTAGTCAAAGTGCGAGGGACGAGCTCACGTGGCTGGAGCTGGTACCGGGGCGGGCCCCACGACCGCCGCGTACGTGAGTGGCTCGCGGTGGCCCACCTCGACCCTTTACGCGGCGGCGCCACCTACCACGTCACTCCACTCGGCGAATGGGATGTGGCCACGGGTGCTTTAATTTACAGAGTTTCTACTCTGAGCTTCAAATGGAGGAGATCTATGTACGCATTGCTTTCGTCTTTTCCTCGATCGCTTTCGCCTTCGATTCATCGTTTCGATGTCGGTTTTGTTGGGAAAACAAAGAGGGCTGCTTGGGGACCACTCTGATAGAACCCTAATTGTTCACTGTTTAAAATAAGCATGGTTTTAACGATATATTTTATACAATTAATTGCTCATTATGAATCTCCAATTAATTATAAGGACCAGGATCCAAGCTAAGTATATATTAAAGTAACATCTCGCTATGATTAGTAAGGAAATTAAAAGTTGAAAGGTTGTTCATATATATATATATATATATAGAAATGGCAAATGTGTATAAAATAATTGATTAATGTTTTAAGTGTCTAGATTATTTGTAATGAGTATATACAGTTGGATGAGGGTTTTATTGTAAAGTTTAAGTGAAAGGCAGGTGTTTACTTAAACACAATTTATTTGCAGGATGTGTTACAAATAAACATTCTCAAAAGGAGAACATGTGTTTACAAGTGGTTCGAACGAGAGTCATAATATAAGGACATTTGATATTTAGTTTGGATAATCTTTCAGCGAAAATTGGATGTGATTTGAGAGCCACAAAACTATATTTGGAAGAGCTATATAAGAGGGTTTTAATCTTACTCTAGGTATTTCTTTTTTTTTTCAAAGACTATTGCAGATCATCTTTTGACTTTAGATGAAATGTACTAAATTGAATAGAGTCTTTACACATCTATCTACATTGGATTAACAAAAATCACGTTTCGAGGGTCATTAAGATGAAAATATCAATCTCAAAAATTATCGATCGGAAACCATCACAGAAAGCAGTGAATCACAAATTCTATTAAGCAACGTTGTTACAAATTAAGTTATAGAGATTGACTAGTAATCTATTAGTTTTCAATAACTTTCTATAAATATTAATGATGATTAATTTTGATCTGAGTTTGAATTCATAGTATGATTTGAGTTTTTTTTTTCATGTTAAGTTGCTTAATCATCGTGTTTTAAATTGCTTATTTGCTCTTTATTATTTCACATTTTTATCATAATAAATTAAGATTTATTAAATAGTGCCTAATTATTTTTTCAGACTGTAATTTTACGTGTAAATGGCAATAAAAGAGACTTATGTGTATACTGGAGATAAAAATTTACTATATAAAATATCATCATGCATGATAAATATCATCATGTGCCAATGTTTATCAACATATGCTCTTCATTAAATATTCTCCTATTAATTCCTTTTTCCATGGCATTTTTTTTGAACAAGATTGGCCAACTACATATATGTCCAGGCAGGATTAAGTAGCATTCTTTGGACCACCAGCTCCAATGATTATTATAGATTGGCATTAATTCTGATGTGGAAGCCATTTTTAACTTGTTTATTTTTTTCATTTTTCTAGAATGATATAATCCTATTTCTTAGTATCATATATCACTAATACTTCTTCTCATGAATGAAGATTCTTAAACTACCCAGTAAATACCCATTAGTTTTATGCGCATATATGAGTGATGCAGTTGTTTAAAGTTTCAGCAATAATAAGGAGCTTATTATCCAAACTAATGAGGTTAGTCTTACTAAATTAACTTATTCTGTCACTCGAATCTTAATCATGATCACCATCACCACTTCATCATTTGGGCTATCAACTCTCGTATTTCAAGACAGAGATAGATGCATAGACTTTCTAAGTAAGCCTAGTTATAAAAAGAATAGATATCCATATCAAAACTTAGCTTGCAATACAATATGGCATTTGAACGCTAACCCAAGAGAATAAATAAGGGTGCTGTTTTGTACCCTACTTGACTATTACAAGCTTGACCTTTAATTATTATTGGATATACGAAAAGTAGGAGATTATAGTTATCATGGACAAATTTGTATCGACTACTACTATGTCGGCAGTTACATAAAAGAAGTCAAAGTTTGCCCTTTCCAAGAATGCAACTTGATGGGTACTTAGTTGAGTGCCATGACCTTTTCAGTTCTACAGAGATAAAGGTTTCAAAAAGCTTAATTTAAGTAGTTAAAAAGTCCCATTAATTTAGTGGCTAATGAGTGGAAGAATCCATGGATAAGCTGTGTGTGTGTGTGAGAGAGAGAGAGAGAGAGAGAGAGTTCATGATCTGAGATTTGGAACTAAAAGCTGGAAACAAATATATATATATATAATCTGTCATGCATTTAATATGCATGCATGTAATAAGGTTGGCAATACTTGTAGAATAAGGCAAGATTTTCCATGGATATATCCGTGAAATGAATAAGATGGTCAAGCTTATAAAAAATGACACTGTGTGCTACTTAGTAATAGTATTCATTTTGTCAGTTTGGTCTATAAAATCTGCATACTTCTCTATATAAAAACACAAAAACTATGTAGACTTTGTCCTTTCATGAAGTGATCGACATTAGTCCAGCGGAAAAGTCAAGTATATGATTGTAGAAATTGGAGGTATGAAATGTATCTAGTAACTAATTCCAAAACGATAGAGATAGAGAAGGAATACTTGCTGGCTTTTTCTGAAAGATAAGGTCACGTTTACATGGGTGAGGTTCCACGCTTTGTCTATCTTAATTAGAAATAGATGTTTAATAAATATGTGGTGGTGATAAGAAAAAATAAATCTATGTTTATGGTTATTAGTGTCAACAAGTGGGTGTTTAAAACGTAGCCCTTGGAACTTGCTTATATTTAAACACTACTGCTTGAAATGCCAATCGGAATACACTCTCTAAATGAATGCTAATTATTGGAGTGAGTCTCCTTGATGAATGACATAGTAATATCTTAAATGAATTCAGTTGTCTCACTAACATATTAAGCTTAGTATTTTTTATTTTTTCAGTCAGAATATATATATATATATATATATATATATATATTTTGTGTGTGTGGTCAAAGATTTGAGGATCTTTTGCCGTATAACTGAAGCAAATAGAACTGGCTTTCTACCACTGTGATAGTGAAACAATGACAAGTACTCTTGATCAGGCAAAGTCCTTGATATTTAGTCCTTTAGTATAAAGTTTTGCTTCTGATAGTAACCCTGAGAATAGCTGTCGTGACACAAGATAGCAGATAGTTGACAACATTATTTAGCTATACTTTAGATCAGTACTAACTCAGTTAAAAGTTTAGATTCTTGAAACAACTTTAAAGTAAAGATTAACTTTATTTTAATTAGCAATGCATATAAGAAGAAGCTAGCTCCAGGGAGATAAGAAGAGACCCAGAAAACTTCTGGGCCCAGATGGTGTCTCTTTCTTTCTACTTCAGTGGTAATAACAAGAAAAGCAAACCTATAGATGACTCAATTCTTATTCTCAGCTTTAGAACAAGGGAGACAATAAGTTTTGATACACACTTTAAGACTGGCAACAGATCCTCTGCAGCCCCAGTCAGCATGAAATTTCCCCCAGATGGGGTACTTGTAGGCCCCTAATTGGCTGTTAGATCAGTTGAAACATGTGTTAACACTCTCACTTTTTTTGTTTCCTGCAACCTGGATTGCGTAGAACCTTCCACAGTGTTCTCCAGAGTCTCTCTTCAGTAGTTGATGGTCCAATTAATATCAAGGCATTAAGGCAAGCATTATTGTCCTGTTTGCTTCCTTTTCCCTATTCCCCTTGGCTGGATTGCAGCCTGGATGTGGTACTTAGATCATGACATGCACGTGCACTGCATGTGCCATCTGACATAGGGGAGTGTTGTGTGTGTATATATATATATATATAACATTACTGCATGGCCAACTGGTAGTTGTATTTAAGTTAATGGTGACTAATCTAAGTTAGGAGGATAAGCTGCTCTTATCCAACTCCTTCTCACTTATTTGCATTGCTAACTCTATTGAGAAAAGAAGATTTGTGATGTAAATAATAGATTGACATGGCGGGATTCAAACTCGAAAACTTATACTTCAGTTGTTAGATAATTATGATTTTTATATTTTATATTTTAATATTGATATTTTATTTTAATCAATAGATGCCATCCCCTATTAACTCTTTTTTTTTAATCCTCTTTTAGCCCAATTAGAACTATCTTTGGACCAAATCATGGACCTAATAGTTGATTCAGGTCACATTTGGGTCAAGCAAAAATTGGGAAATACTCAACTGATTACCAACCCTAGCTCTCTTAACAGAACTTAAATGATAAGAGGATCATCCATCCAAGTGGACAAAGAAATCTCAGTTTGAGTTGGGTTATGATATCCAAAAGGCTGAGCTGGCTCAATCAGAGGGAGTTAGTGAGGATGGTTTCATGGGTCCAGGCTTTGATTCCTTACATTGAAAATGAAAGCCAGTTGCAGGCACTATGGATTTTAAATGATACATTGATTGCACTTTTTTTGTGTTTAATTATTTATATTTTGTAATACTTAGATCCATTAATATTGTCTGCATTTGGGAATTAAAATTTTGTGGAGAGAGGACTCTTGACTGCTATCAATTCCAACACAAGCATTGCAATGTAATTGCAGGCTGATACTTAGCATCAGTTTGGACCCTCTTCAGTTATGTGCTTCCAGTGGCAATCTTGCTCTTAACTCTTAAGTAGATTTAAATTCCACAAGCTCACGTTTCTTTTGTACTAAAATGGTCCTTTAATGGAAGGATATTTGCCATATGTGAAAAACTAATTAGGTCACAAGTCCTTATACAAGACATAGAGGGTCTCTTAGTGGAGATTTCTAGGTTGGATTCATAAATCATGGAACAGTGATCTTAACGTTTGACATATGTTATCTTTGACTTGTAGTCATGCCAGACAAGACCACAGCTTACATGCATGTGAAGTCATGCTTAGGTGTGGCTTATAAAAGACAAGAGAAAATTGTCAACAATACCATATATTTTGCCACTCTTTTTCTATGTTAACTTTCACCTAAGAAAAGCCGGCGGAATAAAGAATATTTAAAGCTGAAACACCTATGATCTTAACGTTTGATTCCTCTTTTATTATGGTCATTTAATATCTCTAGTTAATTTAACTCACTTATACTCTAATTGCATGTTAAGAAAACAAAAATTATTGTGTTTTGAGTGTAGGGATCAGATAAATATCCATATAATGAAGTAAACAAAATTATCATTACCATATGAAGGAATTAATTTAGCATTTCTTGTTCATATCAAGAGGATTGGTACTCTGATAAAAAAAAAAAAAAAAAAAAAACTTAATACAAATATAAAAATGGGATTAGAGGAGCTTGAATTCTTATTTACACATTAGTCTCCTCCCTTAGCCCACTTGTAAGAGTAGGAGTAGACAAAACAGTAGTTTACTGATAGATCTGTCTGCTCTAAGAATATTCTCAACCAGTGTCATCTTCCTCTCCAAGTCCAACAACATTTTGCAGCTTCATATAAAACCAATTCCAAGTGATTGGAGATTACACCAAGGTTTGGTACTTCAAATTTGTTGCTTACCTGTCTCAAGTCAAGTGGGTTGGAGGGGGGGGGTGGGGGGTGGGGATTCAACTGCCCCCACATGGATGAACAGTCTCTCTCATTAGAGTTGGCAGGAGTACGTACCAGAGTAGTTAAATGCTAAGCTTACCATGAAATCAGTCCACCAATCCAACTGGATCCCAGCCTTGCAGAAGAAGAGGAAGGTGGTACAAATGTCCATCTTGTTGGCAGAGGATCCCACCCCACCCTACACCCCCCAGCTGCAGGAAGATTGCTACATCCCAGTATCGACATTTTTCTTTCCCCTTCTTTTTAGGTAAAGCTCCCAGGCAAGTTAGTTTATTAATATCCAGGTATTATAATAAGATAGCTTGATACATAACATGGAGAGGAAATAGGATAGTTTAGAGTTTTTATTTTCAATGAGTATGGCAATAGTTCATGAAGATGCCTACTCAAGGTCAATTTATTTCAACCTCAGTTATGTGGGTATGCTTAGCAAAATAGCATGTTTTCATATAAACACGTATAGAGAGCTACAATGACCGACAGTTGTTCACATAGTTCATGCTGTACATGAAATGAATTAGACAATTCATATGCGGCACCGATGTGTATTAAAAGCTTTAAATTGAATTTTCTCGAGCTCTTGAATTCATACATAGGATAGGATAAGATTTCGTTGCACCAGTACCTAATCCTGTGAAGCTAAAAGTAGCCAATGGAAGGGATATACTTTAGTGATTGTTTGCTTAGTTTTGTAGTGTGCAATCATGGGCTTCTGTTCTGCAAAAGTTGTGAGTTTCAACAAGCCAAAAATTTTGTGTGAAAGTTGAAACTCCTACATAGCTGGGAGTCAAAGTTGCACCAAATTAAGAATTCAATTCATATGGTTGGATCAACATGAGTATTTTTGCAGATGTAGGAGAGTAAAACAATAGTATCTAATATAATCTCTTGAAGATCCAAAATGCAGAACTACATTATCTTCTCTCATGGGTTGCAATAGTCCTGACCCAGAGCTTATATGAACCAAATTATGATATGATCTGATCAAACTCAAATTCTGTTTGTTATGAAACACAAAACGAACTACAATTTGGTTATTTCCAAACAAGTAAATCAATCGACTGCGTTCAGCTAGGAGACGATGGTTGGCAAGCTTCGGTTTGGGCTCCAAGATCGGTAGGTGCATTTAAATTTAAACCCGTTTATAATCAGGTTGACAATTAAAAAGGACTCAAAATCAAATTATTCATGCTTTAATAGACAGAAACGTGAGGCATGACAAAAACTAGGGACAAAATAATAAGAGCAAGATGGAGTTTAGAATAGTAAAGTATGGTAGATTATACAGCTCTATCATGAGCAGTTTATAGAACTGTACAATTCTGAACTTATTATTCTCATCACTGTTAGACTTGATACCAGTTCCATGTATCGCCTTGATGGACTGACAATGTAGTTTACAGTATGTGATCTTCCTCAAAATAGCAATCAAGTTGAACAGCTATAGCTACTTTTAGAGAAAACTCAATATCTCAAGTATCACCTCCTGCCTGCAAATTTACATATAGCTACAGTTGTATCCTGTCCACTGCAATTAGAGAATATTGAAATGAACACGACAGCTGAGGAAAATACAAGTACCTCAAATAGTATTAACAAATTCAGGGAATCTGTTTTCTTTTGTACCAATCTTTAATCTATAAACAGAGTTGCAACCAAATGCAATTACTAAGTTAACAAGTTGGGCATCTACATAATAATCATACTCTATCACCTTGAGAACCAATCCTTGACCTCCTCAATTTGCAAATTAATTGAAGAACACACAAACAGTAACGACTATAGCGTAGAACAATTAACAAGGAAGACTTGAATTCTAGAACAGATAATGACTAGTTTTTATTCAAAGATAATAATTTGAAATTTTGAATTAATTTATAATCAGGTAATTAAGTCCGATTGGTACACACAAGAATATTCTTGTATCTACTTGAGAGTTGAATCTCACATTCTTCCAACTTCATCAACCACAGATAAGCTGAAATATGTTTGAAATGATCGGTTAGAGTAAAGGTCCTCTGAGTAGTCAAGTATGCCAAAGATGACACCGACCTAATTATAATTTGAGTCCACTTTATTCTAGACCAAATGAGCCACTATTCATAGAGTAATCAAACAAAGCATCTGAAATATAATCCTAGAGTTCAACTAGTGTGTTAATGAGTAATAGCGGAATTAGGTCAAAGGAAAAAATAAACTAAGATGTTTCAATTCAAGATTGCTGCTTAAGAACCTCCCTTCCATCAAATGTTATCCTATTGTTATTCTTAACATAAAAACATTCTAAATTCCCAATTTACCTTCCTCAATTGGATACACTGCTTATGCTATGATCTTGTGTCTCTAATATCAATCAGTTTATAGATTGACAGGAGGGTGTGCGCTTGACAGGAATTTCACCTGATGACACAATCACCTGAGCACAACTGACTATGGGAAAAAGTGTTAAATTGCTAATTACCAGTATACGCGGCAACAATTAGCTTCTGTATTACGAGGCATAGAAGACAACAATAGGCAATAATATCATGAAGGTATGGATTTTCTTAATAGAACAAAGTGTGGGCTATTTTCACGGCTATCAGAGCTGAACTAACCTCATTGAGGTTTGTGTCACCGGATGCAATCAGACAGTAGGCCAACTGGGTTGAGTTGTGGTTTAATTCAATACATATTAAAAGTTCAATGAATGTTAAAAATTTGAGAAAACTGGCTCAAATTCACCTAATAGTTAGGTCTTTAACTTGAAGATACAGATCTTGACTCGTATTTATGCACATATTTAAGAATATCATCGTCACAGATAGATCGCATAGACCAAATCCTAAAACAGGTAGATAGAGACTGCTTGATCAATGGTAAAGCACATAACTGAAACATCCCATGCAAAAGGATAGCAAATCTTTAGTGAGTTTCCTATCATGGGAAACCTTAAATGGATACAGCATACTTAAGGAAAAGGTACAAAATGCAATGAATCAATCACTTGATGGAATACTAAAAGATACTCTGCTTCACCAAAGAACAGTATATTTCAGTTAATGGTAAACTAAGTAGTTAAGACACATTTCATTGTATATTTGGGGAAAGCCGGCGCTTAGAAAAAAAATCAATTTGGACTACTTAGAAACTTCACGACTTAATAAAACTTACAATAGTTTAGATGCATGACTTCTGGCAAGAGAAAAGTAAGAAATTAGGTTCTGTATGATATATCTCCATTTAGTCTAGTTGATCATCAGAACAAATGAAATAATTAAGCTCTATAAGGGATAAGCATTACGCAATAACTCGTTTAAAAGAGTGACGATCAAATAAATCAATAATAACTGTAGCTCTGAGATTTGCACTATTGTCATTAAGCAAGTAAAGCTTTGTATCTTGCAAATTGTTCGCAATATATTTAATTGCATATGCTCCAATGAAAGGAAATAAGGAAAAACGCAACTTTTGACATCCAAACATTTATAATGTGAACGGCCAAAACTATACCATCTTAATCAAATCTTATTGAGATTGTACAGCCGCCGAACTAGCCGCTTCTTTCACACCAGTGCCGCTCTCACCCCCGACCTTTGAGGATTCAAACAGCTGAATTACACAAACCAAAATCATAAAAACATCAGCTTTCTCGCACCCAAATAATCGAACACCCAATACGCGGTTTAAGACCGTACCGAGGTGCTCTGCTTCTTAACCCGGACGTAGTCCCCGGCCTTACGCATCGTGTTCTTGAGGCAAATCCAATGCCGGTCCACAGGCGTGCTCTTGAACTGCTCGAAGTGGTCCTTGGCGTTGGCCAAAAAGCCTGCGTCTTCGGCCTTCTTCTTGTAACACGGCGACAGCTCCTGCTCCGGCTTGGCCTTCGGCGCTTCCATTGCTTGACTCTAATTCCTAGCAAGAACACCATTGGGGTCAACCTGGTGACCAAGAAATGAATCCTTGCAAGAAACAGCGTGAGCACACGGATTTGAAGAGGAAAGTTAGTTTAGCTGGAGGTGAAGTTACCGGTGGAGAAGACTTTCGCGCCTTAGCTGCTACCTTGGAGAGGAGGAGTAGTTCGGGTCACCGCGTGGGATTGGGTGGGAGACGAGAGAGGAGTATTGAAAGGGGAAAGCGTTGTTGCTTAAAGAAAAAGCTAATACGAGTAGTATAATATTTTCTTGGAGGGAAAGAACGGAGGATAAGAGGAAGGCATCACTTCGGATTCTGAAAGATTCCTTTTGGGTGGGGGAGGGAAGAGATGTTTCAAGTATAGTTTGTTTGTTTGGATCCGAGATAATAAGAGGTTATTATAAGATAAAACCTCTACTTTTATCTTAGTATTGTACATAATGTCACATCCTCTCCAACAAATGGTCGTATAGTGGACAAGAGAAGAAAAGGAGAGATGTCTTCCAACTCCAGGAAACTATCACCATCACATACTGAAAGAATATGGAATTTCCTATGACCATAATAATTACGACTGGTAACAAGAGATGCAGATTGGATGGCTACTACTAGCATTAGTTTGCCCTTTTGAGCTACTGGCCTCCAGTTTTTTGAGTAAAATATCAATTGCTCTTATCTGATGCTTTCTGACATTTATGTAACTGCTTCATTCAAATTATTTCAGAAAATTTTACTGGCCAATAAGCTATCTGCTTATTGACAAGTAACTTTGACCATGCGTCCGTGGGATCTTCATACAATCAACTCTTGTGAGTTCCAATGGACGCAAAACAGAGACTACACTGAAGTATCCATAATCACCATTGCTCCATATTTGTCCACAGTCGAACAAAATCCAATAACAACGCCATCAGTTCAGGCCAAGAATTGGTGATAATTCATAATTATACATGTTATACTTCCTATATCACATCTTTTCAACACAGACTCCATGTCGAAGCCCTTTGCTCCTGCAAATACCAACTGTACCCTGTGGACTGCATCGTACTGTCATTTCCCCAAATTGAAGTGTGCAACTCCATTTCAATAGCAGAAGAAAAACTTAGGCATCCAAAAGCTTGGAGAAATTGGCATCTTTGCAAAGCCTCGACTGGCATCAAGGCATGTTACGCATATCAGTTGTCTCTCTTGCCAAAGAGCCAACAGATGCAGATACATGATGAACATGTATAATCACCTTAAGGCCTACTTGTCTAGCTTTGGAGCCTTGAGGAGAAAGACACTCTTCACAAGCCCCTTGCCCACTTCTCCAACTTCTTTAAGAATGTCTAATGGCTCTATTCTAATTTCGTCAGCTTCATCTCGACTCCGTTTCTGCATAAAGAAAAACATTCTATTAAGGTTTGGCCTGTCTCACAGTGAACAGTTCATTACTGGGTGATGATGATATGGTAGTAAAATGGGGAAGAAAGATTTCATAACAAAGTCGCTATCAAATAGAAGAGGGAAAAAGAACTTGATCGCGAATAAGTAAATAACTCAACTACTTCATAATTGCAACTGCCTAAGTAGTTCAATAAACTGTTGATGTGATTTCTCCATAAAAAATGTACATACCTTCACAGCCTTCTTCTCCCATGTTAGACCAATTGCATCTCCTCCAAGAGAATCATACCACACGTTAAAAATGTCTGGGAACTCTCTCTGTAGATCTATGAATCAGTACATGCATTCTCTTCCATATTAAAGCACTAATTTTAAAATATTAAGAGTATAGAGTCATATACCTTTAGGTCTCCCAAGAAACATCTTGTCGGGTCAAAGCCTACCATAAGCTTATCTCTTGCATCTTCCAGGCTCTTCACAGAACCCCAAAGTGGCATGAAGGGTTGGAAGTCCTTGCTTGGTTTGCCGCAAACTACCAGCTTACCTGTAACATTGTTAAAATTCTGTCTGCTCTAGAGAGTGAACAAATTCTCCAACCAATAATAAAGGGGTTAAAAAACTAACCACAATTATTTTCAGCTGGGAAAAGGAGGTGATGAGGATGAGATAGTTTCTCTCGGTGGAGATGAACTATAGCATCATAATTGTTCAAAGGAGTTCTGAATAGGGACTGCAGCCAAAAATGGGAGAAATTAGATAATTTTGCAAAGCCCTCGCAGAAGCAATTGAATGATGGGAAGCAGGTTTTACCTCCCATGTGTGTGAACCACTTCGATTTTGGAGGATTAGATTAGTTAGAATGCCTGCACTACTTCGAGCATAAGAAGCCATCCGCTTAAGCACCTTCATATTAAAGAAAAGAAGGAAATTGAAGTAAAATTTTCTGAAGGACTACAAATGGATCAAACAATGTATGAACCAGCAGATACTTGTTTAGATAGAAAAGATAAAGTATGACGGAATAAATTATTTAAATAAATGCAGTACAAGAATTTAGAAAATTTACAGGACAGTGAAAATAGGAACTTCCACCATGATGGATAAAATTGTTTTTTTTTTCTTGGAGAAAGATGGAGGTCTTTCAAATCTCCAGCTTTAAGTAAATAAAAGGGGAAGGAAACTTGACCTATACCTGCTTAAAGCAAGCAGTTCTAACACACTTTGAGCAGGCCAGTAGGTGTAAATAAGCCCTACCCTAGGGGAAATTTTGACCAACTAACAAGCCAGCCCATTGTGGATCAACTTCCAAGGTTCTAGATAGTGCCAGTTGCATAGAACACAATTTAGTTATCTTGAGGTTTGACCCATCTACTCAGCCCAACCAATTGTTAAATGAGTCAGGCTAGGGTCTACAAAACCTAAGCAGCTCGCGGGTAAGGATGGACATGTCTTGACGGTGAAGCTTGACCCACTTGTCTGTAGTCACAAGGACAGAATTCAAACAAGTGTACCTAAGATATCAGCTCAAACAGATAAGCCCCCACATATACAGGTCAAATGAACTGACCAATGTTGACTCAAACGTTAAGATATGACCTTAAACTCTGAGATCAAATATGAAAAGATAAACAAATCAATCTTTCAAAGAGAAAAAAAAAATTATAGTACAGGCTGAGTGTCCTTGATCAGCTGATGAATAACAACTTTCATACCACTGGCAACTGGCAAACAAGATTCAAAATGAATATATGCCATCTCCAATTCAAGATATAGGTGAAGATAAACAAGTGCCCAAACAAATAAAAATGGAAGAGTGGTGCATGATACTGCATGTGCATACACAAGGTCATAATGCAGAAACACAAAATATGATGTACATATCGAGCAGGTGAATAGTTGTTAACAGACTTGCAGACCAGTAGCATACACTTCAGTTTTGCACATTAATGAAAAAAGAAAAGAAAAAAAAAGTATAACTTTCCAACAAAATATACCTGATGAAATATTTTTAGGTCTGGTAAAAAAAGATCACCTGTATACTTTTCCAACAAAATAGAATCTTGTTTTTCTACTTAATGAAATCTTTTAACATAATGAGAATCTTGGTCTGCAAAATATGACAGCCAAAAGTTGTTTAAGAAACAGATATCTAGTATATGACATCTGAAGTTTCAGCATGATATTTAGAGAAGGATGGAAGAAAAAACATACGCAATTAGCAATTTTGCAGCTACATTTGCTTCATCTTTCAAAGTGTTGGCAAAAGGAAGAAAGTATGAAAGATCAGGTTTTATTTGAGGAGATAGTTACCACTTTGCTCGGTGAGTATTTCGTCCAAGCTTCTGATCCTTTATCATATGATGTAGCAAGAAACATAGCTCGCTCTACATCATGGGAATTTTCTTTATAAGATTTTCTGCTTAGTATGAAGTTTTCCTGTGTTGGAACAAAATATTACTACTCAAGTGTTGACATGTGACTTTTTAAGCCAGAACATTATACCAAATTGCCTTCTGTATAACAATTAACAAGTAATAAGTAATTCAAGTGAAGCATAGGGCACTCACATTTATCTCCTTCTCATCCTTTGAGCTAAAATCATCATTTATATCAACAATCAAGGGAGAGAAGGTCCAGTCATAATTTGACAGTAACCGCAAAAATCTGTCATTCAAGTTGGAAATAATTAATCTACTGAACATTAAGTCATCAAAGGATAAGGATACAAAGAAAAAGATAATGTGATTGCTCAGATATCGAGACAAAATGAACTCATAAAGTGACCAGCTGACAGAAAAGAAAAGGTTGCAGTCCCAAAATTCAAAAGTCAAAACTTGAACAGAATGCTAATTATAAGTGACTATGCAACAGGACTTGTAAACTAGTGTAAGAAAAGGAAGTACTCACAAGAGACATATAGCCCAGAGTTATCACATAATTACAACTATGAGAATGGTTAACACAGATCAGTCAACTTGTGCCAAAGTGTGGCAAGAACATCAAAAGATGGTCATACCTGGGACAGGTCCAAATCCAAACATAGACCCCACAGGGAAAGTTCATGCCCAGCCCTGTCCAGATATCTCCCACTGTCCATGAATCAACTAATCTGTATCTTCCTACACCTCTCACATGATCACATGTTGCAAATATCAGAAGCCCCTCTAACTCATTTGTCAAATTGCTCTACATTTTGCAACTAGAATTGTTTTGATGATCAGTCTATTCTTTTGGAAAATTTAGAAGTAGGAACTTGTTTTCCCAAACAAATCTCAAACCTTCTCTGTTTTCCTCCAAACCGGAGGGTCACTGGGGTTCACTCATTTAGCTGGCTGCTCGACAATATGGCTAGTAGATTTGCAGATTAGATAGTTTTAGGGAAATCATAAAATGATAAGATTGCAATTTACATCAGTAAAGGTTATTTAATAGAGATACTCTTTATCTGAATGCAGTTGCATCATTCTTCTCACAGAAGCCACTTTTATGTTGAAGCCATTGATAAATATATAAGGAGAAATGATGTCATGTGCATGAAGTATAATGGGTCCAAAGATTAGAGACATATAGCCTGGATGTTAATTAGTAAATGATGAATAAGTATGTGATTTAACAAAGTCATCAGTACTTTGTTTCCATCAACTAGGAAGTATCAGAGTCATTGTTCAGGTATCTAACATGCAGGATTACCTCAATAGGACTTGCAACCTAAACAATCGAAATTAACCTAAACATTTCTCGTATGGAAGTAACAAATGGCCTGGCAAGTTCACTAGCATACATCAAATGTGAAACAGCAAAAACAGAGAGAGGAAAAATTGAAAAGAGAACAGTACAGGAGCATACCTCAGAAATCCATTAATTCGTGAACAAGGAGGATGATATGGAAATGGCTTCAAAAACAAGTATGCAACTACCAATTCAATTGCCTCCTCCACAAGAAAGGAAGAAAATAGATGTGCGGAAACCCATCGTTTTGCAAGCCTTCACAACAATAGGGGAGGATAAAGAAGAACAAAAGAAAATGAGAATAGAGTGCATGCAAATATTTAATAAGATAAAAGACATGCATGAGATAACTGCCATGTAGAAAAGATTCTCACCTGACAACTGGCCCATACATGGGATAACGGCCATGCAAACCATTTATCATACTAGAATGCTGGCTCCGAAGGAACAACTCCTTGTCTACAGATGGAGTAGCTTTCACCTTAACATTACCAGCTAAAAAAATGAGAGAACTTATTAATAGTATGTAACAAAGGAATTTTAGGAATAAGACTGCACACAAAAAGCAAACCTTGGGTTTTCAACATATCCAAGCCTCTGTCATGCAGAATTTTGAGAGAAAATGAATATCCAGAAGAAAAGACAACCACCTCATCCTCACTAGCGGTACAAAACATACCCCAACGTTCTTGGAGACTGAAATGATATAAATCAATTTTAGTCAAGATGAGAGATACAACTTGCAGCTAGCAGCTCATAAAATAGCCAACTTTCCCGGAAAATATTTTACTAACTTACCTTTCTCCAATTTTCAGAAGAAAGGCAGACTTTGTCTTCTCAACGGCTATGTGATCCAAGGGCCAATTACCAGATCCCTCTAACTGTATGTGATCATAAAAGAAGCTTCACATACCAGTGAAAAATTGAAATGCATAAGGAGCAAAATTTTCAAAGTTAAGCAAGATATTGGATCAGTTTGAGCCATAAATATATATGAAACTTTAGTTCTAACAAATAATCAACAGATGCAGAATGTAAAAATTAAGAAAAGTAAATGAAAAATAGTAAATACAACACTTTCAACAATAAACCTAGCATTTTGCATAACCTTTATATGTTATTAACATTTCTAGGAAAATATCCATACTTGAAAAAACAAGGAACATGTTGGTCTTGAGCATTAATCAAAGCTTAGCATAACAGCTAGCAGATAACCTGGAATTGGCAGAATTCCATGAAATAGATAGAAGCCACAATACCTGAATCATAACTTCTAGTGGTTGGATGCAGCTCGCAGCAAAATCTGGTAGGTTGCGGTCAGAATTCTTTTCATAAGCTAATATGTGAGGTTCAGGAGGAAAGACAGACGCGTGCCTGAAAACTGGGAGCGCGATCAATATGTCAAATGCATGATGAAATAAGATCATGAAGTTCAATCATCAAAGTAAGAATTAAAACTTGCATACAGAAAGTCCTTTGATCAAATTGCAACAATCAATATGTCAAATGGATGACACGCTTTTATACATGTTATCATTAAGGAAATCCTTCTCCGCATCTAAAACAAAGTTTGTGCAATTCTCTCTTCCCACTATTTTGATCTCGTTTCAATTCCATCACCACAACACTTGACAGATCAAATAAAGACATAAATAGCTCATTAAAGTAGTGCAAACTCATATGGTGCCATAACACCAAGCACGAGTATGTTTTTGTACACTACTTAGTGTCTTGCCCAGATTGTCTATCAGCATTCATGCATATACTGGTGCTTCCCTTGATCAGTTGGACCGAGGGTAGAGAAGCATATACATGTCCATGTATGTACGTATGAAGACTTGTCCCAGAAAATGACTGAGCCAAACAAAGCCACATGATTTTGTTTGGAGTTTGGACCTTATTCGACCATGCCTTGTGAAGAACTTAGTGGCTTTAGCTCGGCCGGGCCCAAGTTCAACCCCTTGGGCATGATCTAGTGTGGACCTACCTATTTTGACCAACTTCTATCTCATCAGCCTCTAGCAATTAATTACTTGAGAAAAGGACCAATGTAACAATTTAATTGACAAGACAGAAAGACAACATGTGAACTGTTAATCTTTACTTAATCCAGTAAAGAAAATCAATGTCCAAAAAGATTGCTATTCATTGAAAGATTGCGAAAATGTCAATTATGTATGTAAGTTTTCTGGTAAAAAGTGAAAGCTAGAAGTCCCTCATGAGCTACTACATTCAGTTAACTCAGCTCTAAAGGCCAAGGAATGGTGCCCGTGTCAATAATTGAATTAAGCATGTTAAACCTACTATCTTAAACTTACTATCCCAAGATGGAAAAAGTCATCACGTGGAGATGTTTACTTGTGTGGAGAAAATTATGCACTAGACAACAGCAACAATAACCATTAAGTACTTGAAAATCGTAAAAATTTTAAAAAATAATTAACAAGGTTTTAGCAAATTGTAGGCATGGATATATATAGTTCATTCGTATTATCTTTCAAAGTTATGCATGCAATATCAAATATCAAATCACTCCACACAAGTACATTAAATATTTATTTTAAATTGCATATGATAATGACCAAGTATATTCTGAAAACTAAAAAACTACTTCAAAGAAGTCAGGCAGTACAAACTATGAAGAACACAGTTGAATTAATGATTCAAAGAATTAAGTCAAATTAAGAGATGATCATTTCATATAGAAGCAAACCTGCCTAACTGATTGTTTTGGATATACTAGAAAACAGACAAAGTAAAGTTGCAACCTGACTGTAACGGCTTCAAATAAACTATTTTGTTTCGTCATCACCATGTATAGAAGAAAAAGGGCTAAAGAGTTGATCCTGATCAGATATAGTGATTGATGAATCATGAACAAATGAATGTGAATAATGATAAAAAATGTTCTATTTAGCAAGAGCTGAGGTGGTAATAGTGCTCGTCATTAATAAAATAAAGAAAATTCAAAATATTGACTAGTCAACTTCTCTCTGCCTCATTTTCTACCATCAAATTGGTTATGTCACCATCAATCAATTTTCCTTTTGATGAATGCACGTAGTCAACAAATAAACACGTCATCAATTTCATGCAGGACGGCAAGGAGATAAAAAATGGCATGAACGAAAAATTGAACTGCAAGCATAGCATTTCACCGATTATGGACCTAAGGAATATTCTCCCAACAGTAAATATTAGAAATACCAGGCAAGATTATATTCTGGTAAAAAATATGCATTATGGTAAACAAAGATGCATAGTCAAAATAAAGATGAAATATACAACGATTGCATTTATATCACTTTCTGAAAATACAGACAGACCTGGATCTAAGGGTTGAACACTGGATATCCTCAATGGAATTTCCTCTAGAAGTCGCAAACGTTTAGATAAGACCTCAAAAGCACCAAGAATAAGTCCAGAAAATAACACAGGATCTGCAAATTAAAATAAGAAAAGCTTTACATAAGAGATAATAAAAAAATAAAAAGGTATAAGCAGAATATAAGAAATGGACACTGCACAATTAAAATTTTTGAATACATGAATAAAGTAGCACTAGACACCTTTACTGCCAAGATGTAGGGAAAAGTCAAGTTGATCAACAATATGAGTTATGTCTTCCTTCTGTAGTAGAAAATGTTTCGAAAGCAGATATTCTGTAATTCTTTTGATAATCAGATGTCTCTGCCATGGCTCACACTCCCATACTGTAGCAGGAAAAACAGACGATTAAGATACTCCTCTGTAATCGTCACAAGTAAAATTTAACAGTTACCATATCTCCAGAAGAATGAAAACTGAAACTAAAAGAAGAGAGTGCAAAAATAAAAAAAAATTGCCTGTGCTTTCGGCAATAGTCCCGTCCTTAAATCTCCTAAGTTCTGCTTTTTCTCCCCAAAATTTTCTGAATTTGATGGCCTGAAATAAGTGTGAACAATATAAACAAAACAAATAAGCAAAAATTGCTGTGCTACTTATTTCTAACAATTGCCTTCAAGGACTAGCAGAAGTAATAGTAAGCACCTCGTCCTTTTTCTCAGGGTTTGGACCAACATCGACCACTCGAAAGATCTTCTCTTCAGAGCTGAACAGTATACCAACAAGTATTTGCTCATCACCAAACTTTGAGAAACCCTACAGTGCACATTCATCATTTAGATTATGGTTTTACATTCTCTGAAAAGTGAAAAGATAACATAGCATACATCATATACACTCCACTCAGAAGGTGTGATTCTCCAAGTCACTCTTATCAACTTTGCTCTATCAGTCAGTCCTTGTTGCAGAAGAGAATGCATGTCCTTTTCACATACTCTCCAGCATTCTTCATCCAAGCAAAAGTCTGACGCATAAACCCTAGTATTAGCTTTCAGGTTCACCCTGCAGTAAACAGAACATGCTTGATCACATATATAATTATATATGCATGTATAGGCACCATATTATGATAATATCAGTTTATCAAGTGCATTAACTTCTTGGGATAACAATCTGAATTACCTCAAACAAGAATCAAATTTAGAAGCAAAGTCAACCTTGGTCATGAAAACCTCTTCAAATCCACCATCTCTACATTTATCAATGCTTTTAAGTGAACAAGCTGCTTCATCTTGAAGCTGAAAAACCATTATTCGTCAGATGTGAAATACTTGAGGAAGGTACTCAAAAGTATAAAATAAAAGAAACATGACTTCAAAAAAAAAAAAAAAAATCAGATAACACACAACAAGATGGAATTTGGATAAGGAATTCATCTCAACGCAGTAACACATTTCTACCTCTAGAAGAGCTGCCCTTGTCATCCTGAACGCCAAATTTAAATGGCCAGATGCATCAATCATGACTACAGCAAATGATTGCATGTATTGACCCATATCCTGGAATTTTTGCACCACAATAAATCAGAAAGAAGTTGAAAAGAAAAATGTGGATCAAATTTTGTTCGCTTTTACATATAATCACCAAATAGTAACGAAAATATGAGAAAAAAAATGTATTTTACTGAAGATCACTTAAGAAAATCAAAATGGTAAAGTCGTTAAAAACAGACAACCAGTGGATCAGGCCTTATGGTGCCAAAACTTGATACTATAAAAGTCCAAAACCTTATATTTAAATCTTGAATGAGAACATACTAGATGGAGACAATTTAACTTCAAGAATAAGAGACAAGCAACAGACCTCCTTGGAAAAGCTACGTCGCTCAGTTGGCTGAAGAACTAGGCCCTTCTCCCATATATTTGAAGTTGCTACAAGAAAAACAATAAATGATTTTGGAAGGCAAGCATGTGTGAAGACTTTTATAAAAAAAGAAGTTATATATCTCGATGTAACTGAAAAACGGTAGGAGGATTTAGAACATGAAAAGATGCAGTCATAATATTGAAGCACAAATTACTATGCTACAAAAACAAAACCTACGAATTGATGGAGAATATGTTCGTTGCAACATGGAACTGATAAGAATAATCATTTGCAATGACGTCTGATGTTTGACATTTTCAATCTTGATTTCAAAGACAATAATACATGTTTGCTTCTAGTCATATTATATATACAGTCAATTAGGTTTTACTTCATAGAAAGTTGAAAATACAAAGAGCTATTCCTTAATTACTAAAGTGTGTGTGTGTCTCTGCACATTTATCTTGACCCTACTTGCGAGAGGCATATTGAATTGGCCAACAAATTATTTTACCTATACAAGTGAAATTTAGATGTGATAAAATGATGCTTGTACCTATAAACTTCATTGTGACACGGAAAATCTGCATCACTGTCATGGACTTGTTAATAATGTTCCCTCCAGATTCTACTGTAAGAAATGACATAATGACAGAAATCAAGTATCCATTGAGGCAATCATGTGTAAAGATGGAACTTCTTTGGCGTGCCCATACCTGCATTATAAATTAAAAGATCAGTAGACTTTTCAAGAAAAACAAAAAAGAATTTACTGCATTATCAATGAAATTTCAAGCCAATAAGACATAGCTACAAATTAGATTCATAGCATGTAGTTGTTGAACTTCCAAGGCAGTTGGTTAACTAAGAGTTCATAATGCACCTTAAGACTCCAAATGGAAAATAATAAGAAACTGCAGTACTAACTTTGAGTAAAACAAAGGCCTCTTCCAAACTTTTCCAGTCCTGAAAAGCCTTCTTCACAAATTCTGCATTTTCCACCAAGAACATATCTTCCAATATACTGCTATTGTACTTTGGAGTAGCCATAGTTACTCCACCTGTCAAATATATCATGTGAGTTAAACAAAAGTATAATGTCATATTTCTTTTCTTATTCTTAACTAAACAATAAATTTCTGAAAATGGAAATATTTCATCAACAAGCACCATAATTTTCACAAATTGTCAGACAAATGGAATGTAAAATGCAGGCATTACCTTGATTAAAAGCACGGACATTATTTCTTGTTAAAGATAATTTTCCAACATCGAAGACAGAGGTGGAATCAGGGATCACTCGAATATGAAACTCAGAAAGTTCTGCGAGCTTTGTGACTGCAAGATGAATTCGGATAACATCACATCTCCATCTACTCAATTCATAAACTTGCTAACTTTTGATAGCATCAAAGCAAAGGCAACATTCCGTCCGAATTTTTATCCACTAAAATCTCGAAAATATTTGAAGATTGCATAATAAATTGAACCTGGGAATACGAGTAAAACAGGTTTCCGAGCCTCGTTCTGGAAGCTTGCCCAATTGATCTTTCGAACGGATGGTAATGATTTCAGACTCCTTTCGATGACACATAAATAGAGACATCTTTTCGCATGGTACCGATGGTTCAAGTAATCTTTCTCATGAAAACACTCCTACATAGATCAAATCATCAGAAAAGTCCGACAGTATAACATAAACTGTCGTTTTTACCCTATTTCCAACCTTGGGCATTCGGACAAGAAGGTCGACGTTAATATCGGGCTTTGTCGCGCACCCGAACGAGTGGCTCCCGGTCACTCGGACGACTTCCGGGGTCTTGAACACGAATGCAACCTTATCCGAAGGAACACGGAGATCTCTGACGAACCCGGGAGCGGCTTCGGCGGTGACATCTTGGTCGGGGATCGATTCGATCGCGTCGGTGATGGAGGATACGGCTCGATCGATGGCCTCGAGGGTGGGATCATCGAGGCGCACCTCTCTCAAGAGCTCTCGCAGCTTCAGATCCATGGATGATGACGCATCGGGGACCATGGCGGCGAGATCGATTCCACGCCTCGATCTTCCTTCCCGGCGGCGTGGGAGGACCGATGGGTTTAGGGTTTAGGGGAAGAGATTGGCGGGAGAGAGGGATAAGAAAGGAGGAGGCGCGTTTATCTCGGGTTCGACTAGTTGGGGTGTAATCGAAGCGACTCATGTTCAAGCTTAAGCTTGAAATTAATTTCGAGCCTGACCTAATTATTAAGCTTGGAATAAGGGACTGTAATTGAGCCGACCTTGATAGATAGATAGATAGATAAGCTTGAAATTATTTCAATTCGAGCTCGAACTTAAATGTGAGCTAATCAATAAGTAATTTTTAGTGGTAATTAATTTAAGTTTAAATTTAAGCCTAATTAAACTTAAAATATTTATGTAATAGAAAGTTATGATAGGATTAGTATTTATAATTAAACTCTATAATATTAGAAATAAAACTATCCACTCAAGTAATATTTAAAATATCACAAAAGTATAATATAATTAATTTATGATCAAGTTTAGCTCGAAAATATTTTCAAGACTATTTTGAAGATCAAACTCTAATCGGGTCACCTTAGTTATTTTAACAACCCTAGGTTGGATTAGTGGAGCCGGGCATATTTTTGATACACTGAATCAAGCCTAAATTGAATCCAAATTGAATTAAATTTTAGGTAGTCTACGTTTTGAACAATACATGTAGCTAAGTTGAACTGGATTTAATCTAACCTCGAGTCCAAAGTTAGTCAAAAGCATGGCTTTAATTACACCCTTGCTTGACCCAACTGTAAGCTTTATATCCCTTTAATCTTTCATTTCAAATTCAATTAATAGATAACTACAATATCCTAAATTATTTATCATTTTCACATACATTTTATCGCTTACTTCTCACGACACATTGATCCTTCTAATTATTGAAAACCTTGGAAATACCCTTTTGTAGTTATTCATTCAAAAGTAATATTTTAGTGTCACATAATTATTCTTAAGCTCTCTAACAACCATTTTATCCCTAGTTTAAGGAAAGGAAAAAATTTAAAATACTTATTTAATGTTTTTCATTAGCATTGCCAAAAGGGTGAGAAATTTTCTATAGGAGGTTAATGTGCACTGATGAAAGATGAGAGAGTCCAACTAAAAACTGAGCAAAAGTATTTTGTTTAATCTTTAAAGAGTATAATGGCTAGATGCATGCTATATATAAAGAGCTAATTATTCTTATACACAGAGATACTTAAGTCCCACTAAATTTTAGCTAATATATTAAGTCATATAGTTTAGACTTCAAGTCGTTTACATTGTCGAACTATTACTTCGAAATTATACATCGTCGAGATATTGCTTCAGATTATCACGCTACCGAGTTGCTCATCCAAGTTATCGCACTATCAAATTATTAACTAAGTTGAGAAAGTTATTGGGCCAAGCAATGCTATGCTTGTCCCTTTTATTAAGAAATATAAGCTAGGGTAAATTATAAATTGCCCACTTGTAGTTATGCTTAAAATTAAATTATTTTTAAAATTTTTGTTTATATTCCTATGTGGTTTCCATTAACATGAAATTGTTAAGTTTTCATCCAGAAACAAAGTACCAACTATAATAATAATAATAATAATATTTGAGTGAATATGAATCTTTTACCATTATTATTAAAATGATTAAAAAAATTTCTTCCATAATAATATATTGACGGAGGTATATTAGATTAATTAAGATTTGAGACTTATAATTTTAGATTACAGATAATAGAAAAGGTTAAATATATGTTATTATAAATTGGAAGAATAAGATAAGTTGAGTATTATCTTTAGTAAATCTTGCAGCATAAAACTTCAAGTATCTAACTAGATGCCAGAAGCATCATCAGCCGCCGCGTGATTAGCTTTTATAAAATAGTTGAAATGGGCACAAGAATTAAAAAATACAAGAGTAAAAATATCAAATATAATATATTTAATCTGTAAAGTTTAGAAGTTTATTGGCATAAGATTCTGATCAAAATTTTAGAATCATTTCAAGCATAATATTATTTAAGCCATTCTTATTAGCAGCAACGAGCACCCTTTTAGTAGCCTTCGCTTTCATTAGAAGAGGACTTGTTGTCAAAATATTAATAGCACTAGCAAAAAAAATCTCCCCTTTGCTGGTCCTAACAACAAACTCCACACCCTTAGAGTGTTATTAGAAGGATCAATCAAAATTGATCTTTGTACTATTTTCAGTTGAGCCTGTCCACCTATAGTCTCTTCGTCTTCTAGCACGTACCACCAACGATTTTTGGTGATGCCGAATTTCCTCAGAGTGATAGTTCTAAATACTATTTATTATATGATAGAGGGTTTTTTATCAGAAGATTTTTATTTATAACTTTTCATACTTACCGCATTGTATGCATAATGAGATCTCAACGTAAAAGTAGCCAATAATAAGTTCATGAAATTTGATTGAAGGAGATGATAATTCACATTTAACATTTATAGTGATGGAAAAATTATATTTCATTAATTTTTAATTTTCTTAATATGTTCTCTGTTATTTTAGATTAAAAAATAATAATAATCTGATATTAGTTAAAATAATTAAGAGAGCAAAGTTATACGAACGAAGGTTTAAATTTTAAGCGTAAGTAAGGTAGGCAATTTGTAATTTACCCATACAAGATATAATAGATATTGTCGGGGTTTATATGCAAAAATCCCCCCCAAAAAGCGATAAATTTACCCCAATTTGTTTTTAGCACAGGAAAGCTCTTCTCTCTGCACCAGGACGCCGCCTCGACACTGCCCCTACCCCATCATCGCCTCTTCCGATGGAAGACGACGACGAGTTCGGCGATCTCTACGCTGACGTTCTCCGCCCGTTGCCTTCCTCCTCTTCCGCTGCTTTGCCCTCCGCGCCGCCTCCTCCCCCGTCAACCTCTGCCTCCCCGATCCCAATCGGCCAACCGCCACACCCTCCCCTAGAAACCCTAACTCCCGCCTCTGCGGCTGCAGACGCCGACGATGCCGACGAAGCCGAGGACGACTGGCTCCTCGGCCCCGCGCCGCCCACTCTCGATCCGCCCCTTAATTGGGCTGCGGACGAGGACGACATTGAAGCTGAGGCAAAGGAACACGATGTACCCGGTAGTATCCGCCCTAGTGTTTTTAAGGAGGAGGAGGAGGAGGTAGCGGCTAGGGTCTCTCAAATTCCGGACGAAGAGGACGATGTCCCGGTCATCCCCGGTATCTCAGCTGTTCCAGTCGCTCCGGGGCCGACTCTTCAATCGAAACCCTTGGCGAGCGACGATTGGGATAGCGACAGCGAGGACGATCTCCAGATTGTGCTGAACGAGACCAACGATGGGCAGCTCGGGGGTGGGAGGGATGGGATTGAGGATGGCGATGATGAAGACGGTGAGGACGATTTGGTAATTGTCACCGACGAAGGCCAGCATCACCATTTACCAGCTATGGAGGAGCAGGACTGGACCGACGAGGCTGTGCAGGGTGGTGGGGAAGGGGAGAGGAAGGATTTGGGGGAAGCCGCGAAAGGGAGCGGTGCGGTCGGGGCTGCTCCTGCCACGAGGATTGGGTATAGCAATCACGGGTTCCATCCGCAGCACCACTCCATGTTCAAGGTCAGTTCTTTGGCAGGTGTATGTTGGGATCTTGCGGGTGTTATTCTTTGAAATGTAATTTTAGGCATGGTGTACAGTTGAATTGTTTTGTTTGATTTTTGATGTATAATGTAAATTTTACCTTTTTTATAAAGGCTATCATGCTTGCTTTAATATGTTTCTTTTTCTGAAATATTGGAAACCATCCTTATGTGCGTTAGTCGAGTGGTTGGTTGCTATGAATTTTGGGAGACTGATACAACATATTTTCTATCTTTGGGTGATAATGCCATGTGGTGAATTTGAGATGAAGGTCCTCAAAAGAACTGATGTGCTTAGAGAGGAAGAGTTTTAATAAAAATTATAAAACCCTTTGTCGAAAATTGAATTGTATCTGGTTGCAAATATCATTATTTGGTGCTCATAACTTGTATAAATGTCGAGAAAAACATAGAAGCTATTACTGTGCCAACAGTAGAGAAGCAGAAAAAGTAGTCATCGGTGTGAGGGGACGGTAAGGGTGTTGTCTTCTATTTTGTTTACTTACCATTGAACCTTTGAAGGCATTTTGCCTCATTAAAGATGCAAGGGCTTAAGTTACTTTTAAACCTTTAAAAAAAACATTCTGCAATAGCCAATTGGTCTACTGATATTCATGTTTAGTGCTTGTCGTGAACGAATAATATGGAATGACTTGCTCATTGAGTGTATATCCTATGGTGGAGAGATGTGCTGCTTAAAACTTTTCAGCAAATCATGGAATTTCTTTCCTATTTTTGACCACTTAATCATATATAAGTATGCAACCACTATGGTAGAAGAACAAATCCTAATACATTCACGCACTTTCTAAAACAACCTACAACTGAATCCAAAACAAACAAGGCATCATGTTATTTTTTAATGCAACACAAACAAAATATTAACTTCCATTCTAAAGCTTTGTACGAAGTTAATTAATCCGACAAAGTGTTCCATTGAAGGACTTCAAAACTTTCCAAAACAAAAAAACTAATGGCAGCAAAAGTTTACTAAGCTGTATGTGCCTAAATAAAGCCAACACAATAATCAAATCGGACAGCACATAATCTTACTCAGTTTTAGACATCTGCTTACATGTGTATCATGCCTGAGCATTGGTTTTACGGCTCTACCTTATACTCGATCCCTAGTAGTTGGGCTAAAGGCTTGGTTTGTTGTTGGATCAGAAAATATTAGACTAACTCGTAACCTAAGAATCTTCAGAGTTATCATTTGTTGTTCTGACTTGTCAAAGGGATAGGAAGTTTATGGTGACAAAAGAAGCCTATATTGAATGGTTTGGGTGTTGTTTTTTATCCTTAATGTCCAGTTTTATGTTCTAGAAAATATTATTCTGATTTCTAAATCATCTATATTTTCACATGCCTGCAGCTAGTTAATTCATTGATATCAGTCTGCAAATTACACCATCATTCCCAAGTATAATATGTTTTTTGGGACTATTGTCAATTCTAATTTTGAATTCTGCAACTAATCATCTGTTGCTGCATATTGATGCCAAGAAACATATGATAATACAGGCTTGGAAAGGACTTGTATTGCTTATCCAGAGTGTTTTAGAGCATTCCTAACACCCTTCAAGTTCCAATCTGTTTATAATTTCAAATTTCAACAGTTATTGGTTACTAAAATAGATTACTTTAATGTTTATGCATCTACTTTTATACTGGTTATTTTATTTATTTATTCTCTTGTGCAGTATATACGACCTGGTGTGCCATCTGCATCTGGAGGATCTGTTGGTGGTGCTGTAGGTTTTTCAGGTCAAGCCCGTCCTCCTCTACCTTCGGGGCCTGTTGCTGGTCGAGGAAGAGGTGATTGGAGACCTGCTGGAGGTAGAGGCATCACAAATGCGCAGAAAGGTTTTCATTCAGGCTATGGTGTGTCTACTTGGGGTAGTTCATCGGGTCGTGCATTTGGCAGTGGATTAGATTTTACCCTTCCTCCACACAAGTAAGTTTGTCAGCCTACATGCCTGTGATTGTGATCTTGATTTTTGGAATCTTTGTCTTGATTTAGGTCAAATGGTTTATTAATATGACCAAAATCTCCTTTATGTTCATTATCAGCAAATTATGTTTGTTATATCTTTAGCTTTCTCTTAATATGTGCATAACGTGAATAAAAAGGTGATCTGATCTATACTACCTGCAAGAGGATCATCATTGGCAGATCATTCAGTTCTATGTTTAAAAACTATAATTGTGTCTGTTCACTGAGAAGATCATTGGCGTTGTTCTCTCTCTCTCTCCCCTCCTATCTCATATGGTGATCATGTTTGAGATTGTCAAGATACAGCAACATCAAATATTTGACTGTTTACTTGTTGGCTCAATTGGCCTTATCATCTTTGAACACAAAATACTAGCATTAAAATTCATTGAAAATTATAGAGTATCTTGTTGTAGTTCTGGTGCTCATACCAATGACATGTATCTTTGACATTTCTGAATCATTATGATAGGCCTCCATTGATTCAACTTATACGGAAACATTTCATAGGCAAATCGGTCTACATGGATAGTTTAGGCATGAATGCAGATTTTGGTTTTAATTTCTGTCATTACTTAAGCTGGGTAGGGAGGTTGTCCATGTCAATAAATCTGTACTATTTGAACAGCCATGAGGTTTAGGAATATGCCTTGGTGATGTTGTGTAAGGAAAAAGAATAGCTGACAGTGATATGGTTCTGATTATGGCAGTGGCCTCTATGCAGAGAATTCTGAATTAAAGAGAATTATAATTCAATTGAATTTCCAATTATGTCTAGCCTTTAGCTGTTTTCTAACTTATCATTCTTTTTTCCCCTAATGGAGCCTCCTATAATCTTCCTATTTGTTTCAGTTTGAGGCTTATAAATTGGCCTCTGCAACAGCCCTGAAGATCCAAAAGATTTGTCTGAATCATTGCAGCTCTCTTTCTCCTAGCCCTTGTTTCTTCGCCGTTGCTGTCTTCTATCCTCATACAATCCTATATTCTCTGCCGTTGTCTTCTCTTTTACTGCGTAACAATTTTCATTGATTTACTGTTGCCCTAGTTCTCTAACCACAAGAAGGCCTATTTTCAGTTTGAAGTTTGAACTACCTTGGATCAATTTTTAACCTTGTCCTGATATTGGTGGCTGATCTAGAAGTTCATGATTGAATTCATAGTTTTTACCTTCTAATTTTAATATTAGATTTAAGGACAATAGTTCTTTGACATGAGATGTCTTTGTAAATCTTGGCTTTTAATGGATTGTCATAATTACTATTTAACCTCTCAGACATTGATGCTGCCAATAGTTTTTAAGCATTATAGTATCATTTTTTGTTCACAAATGCCAACTTTCTCATCCTTTCTATAGATGACTTTTTTTTGTAGAGTATTATGACTGAAATGAGTAGAAAATCCGAAAGTAGAAAAAAGAGAGGAAATCTATACTTTAATCCTGATTTTTTTTTTCCTGACATGTTCACTCTAGAACGGTATTCGATATTGAGATTGATAGTTTTGAGGAAAAACCATGGAGATATCCTGGAGCTGATATTTCAGATTTCTTTAATTTTGGGCTGGATGAAGACAAATGGAAAGATTACTGCAAACAGCTGGCAAGAGACTGTCCTTTTCTCCCTTGTTTCCAAGATTATAAAATAGAATGAGACAACCATAAAGAATTATTTCTTGTTCCTCTTATTATCAGGACCAACTGCGATTGGAGGCTACCATGCAAAGCAAAATCCGTGTATACGAAAGTGGGCGATCGTATCAGGTTATACTGTATATATTTTCTGTTAAAAACATCCAACAAATTTATCCTATCAATATCTTATTTTGGATTATTTCGTTGGCTTGGATTCAGGAGTATGATCCAGATTTACCCCCTGAACTTGCTGCTGCTGCGGGTCATCCTAATGTTTCTACTGACAATGGACATCATAAGCAAACCGATAATGGGCTAGTCGATTTTAGTGGCCAAGGAAGAGGACCTGCAAGCGTGCGACCACCATTAGTAGGATATTATCTTTTCTGATTTTATTACCATGCCTTTTGGTCCTTGTATGTTGCTTATGAATAAGATATAAATCTTCATTCCTGTCTTTTGTACCATTTAGTTCTTATATACATATTCATGAATTTTGACTTCCCAGCCAACTGGGAGAGCAATACAGGTTGAAGGTGGTTATGGTGAGCGTCTTCCCTCCATTGACACGAGGCCACCTCGTATGCGTGATTCAGATGCAGTCATAGAGGTATTTTTTGTCTGCCTTAGTTCCAGTGGTACTTCGACTGATCTATATGTCATGTAAAATATACCGGTAGTCATTTGCAGTATTTATGAAAAAATAATCATTCATGGTTACATATTAAAAATCCTGGTGAACAGATTGTGTTGCAGGACTCCCTAGATGATTCAACTGTGTATAATGGTGCTTTTGAGCAAACTGAAAAGGATTTCCAGGGTGAGCATATTAAAGGTGGCCATGAAGTTGAAGAAGAAAGGCATGCTGCATCAGATTATGCCAATCACATCCCTCATACTTCTGCTGATAGAAGTAGGGAAGTTACGAGAAGAGCACCCTTTCCATCCGAAGGAGGTGATATCTTGCATCTCTCAACAGAAGCACATTCTCAGTACACTCCCAGTTCTAAAATGAGGAGTCCTGTACATGGTGGAGCTTTTGGTCCACGGCATGAAGAGAGGTATGTTATATCTTGCAGAATTGTGGTTTAATTTGCGACATACAAATATCAGAGAATCTGATAATGGTTTGTCAAAATTCAGACAGAATATCATGAATGACTTTTTTTTCTGGGTTGCAGCTCCATATCATTGTTGACTAGAATACTTCTGAAGATATGTAATTATGTATAGATGACTTTGTAATTGCTTGTGTCAGGCTCTTATCTGTGCATCCTTTAGTTTGATTTTTTTTCTTCTTTCTGCTCTTCTATTTATATGCTTGTAAATTTTGGGGAAGGCATGCACAACAATGACAATTGACAACTACTAAGATACATAGTTTCTTCTGGTTATGAATTTACAATTTAGAAATGGTTATTCAATACTTCTTACCACTAGTAGTAATTTATTTGGTGATTTATGATATTATTTGGTGGAAGTGTAATCCCCCTCTTTAAAGTGGAAAAGGACTAGGCCAGTATCCACATTTCTGAATTTCCTTACAGTTTCTTTTTATATTTGTGTATCTGCTCAGAATCAGTAGATTTGTGAAACATAAGAATTTGTTATGACATGAAGTTTCTTACTGAAATTCCCAGGTTGTCTGAAGGAACCTCACATGGAAGACACTCTAGCACAAACGGTAGAAACTTGAATGACATAATCCCTAGAAAATCTGCCAAGTCAAGCAGACATGATGATGAGAAAAAAGAAGTGGTTGAAGGCATTGAAATTAATGAGACATCTGGAATATCACTTAAAGCTGGTGCAGCAAAGGAGTTGAGTATTGAGGATAGATATAACAAACATGACGACAAACTTGCACTGGATGAGAGTATTGAAGTAGAAGGAGAGGATATAACGTCAGAATTTCGCATGTCCATTGAGAGCCCCAGTGACGATAACTTGGTTCATTCTGGCAAAAGGCAAAAGCTATGCTCCCAAGTTGAACAACCTGCATTCTTTGATAATGGTGTTGAGGATGAAGTAAGGACTCCACATAGTGATAGCAGCAAAGCAAAATCTTGGAGCAGTAAGGATTCTCAGCATCGTCCTGAACGTGGTGAAATCAAACGAGATGGAGGGTCTAGGCGAGCATCTGATTTGAGAAGGCATCATGCAGAGAGGGAATGTAACGACCACAGAAAGAATGATTATAATCGGGATACTAGAGTAGAGATGGACAGAAGCCGGATGGCTTCAAAGGAAAGAGAGGATATATTTCAGCCTGGTGCACATAGAGACTGGAAGACTACTACACATGCTGTCCATGGTCAAAGCCTTGAGAGGTCCAAGGAGACAAAAATTTCACAGAGGAGAGAAGATAATGTTCATAGTAAAAGAGTTGGTGATGAAGATACAAGACAGGAGTATAGTGCAGAAGCAGGTGCGAGGCGCAGGAATAAGGTCAGGCCAACTGATAGCAATGGTAAAAATGAAAATCTTCAGTTGAAAAAACGGGTTGATGAAGAAGACTGGAGACAATTAAGACAGAGCGGAAAGGATGAAATTGTAATGAGCCATCATGAAAGCTTAGATGATTCTCACATCAAGATAAAGAAGAATGAGGAGAACTCAAGGATAGGGAAATCTGACAAAGAAGATATATTGCATGGTTACAGGGGTAGGGATCATTCCAGTCGAAGGAAGAGGGAAAGAGTTGATGCCATAGATGAAAGGAGAAGAGAAGCTAATGGTAGAATGAGGGATAAGGCTGAGGATTATTATCCTGCCAAGCAGAAGGATGATAGTTGGCATTCCAAGGAGAGAGAACATAGACAGAGGCCCAAACAATCTTATGAAAATATCTTGACACATCGTGAGAGAGAAGAGCGAAGAACAATTAGGAGTGGCCGAGTTGTAGAGGACGAGCCATTAGTTGGGAGTTCTAGGAATAAGGATGACTTGAGGTCTGTGAGTTTTGATAAGGATTATCAAGGCAAAGATCGCAGGAGGCAAAATGAACTTGCAAATAGAAATCGAATTGGTGAAGAAAATGTTATGAAGCTTAAAGGACCTACAGATGTGCATCCACGTGACAAACATTTAAACAATGATGAAAGAAACTTAAGGCATGAAAGGTTGAGCACTCATAATGATCGTCCTTCAAGCATGACCGACAGTCATCAGGCACGCAGTGACAGACAAAAGGAAAGTATGAGAAAAAGAAAAGGCTCTGAAAATAATGGCAAAAAGCCTCAGGGGCCTAGCAAGCGGAGGCATGAAGACCACAATGATAAGCTAAATGAGAAGGTATGACTAGATGATTTGTGTTATGTCATTTCTTTTAGGAGAGCTTCTTTAGAATGTTTGGTGGGATAAATTTCTTCTGAATTTGGTGGGAAATAATGCTGATATCCAAGGTTTTAAGAAACTGTAGACTCTAGTTGGGAAGGTAGGCCTTTAGTAGTAATTCGGATCTACCGAAACTGAATATGGAAAGCTGAGAGGAAACCTACGTGGGCCTGGGTGGCACCATCCAAGTCATCCTTCATGCCAAAGCGGCTTTTTTATTGAATAACATTAATAATCTGTTCGAAACTATGGAATAACATGAAATACTTGGCTTTTTCTGCAAATATCTAAGTGCTTGCTTGTGGAAGCTGTAGATACATTCAGAATAATATTTGTCCATTTTTCTGAAAATGAAGCTTCTATTTGTTATTGTTCTCAAAGAGCTTAAAGAATAACCAGATTTGTTCAATCTAGATAAGTACAGTTTCATTTTAAGCACTCAGGAGGGCTGCAGATTAAACAACCAAGTACCTGTCAATTAGTATGGACTTAATACAAACTCAAGTAAATACTAATATGAGGATTTATTTTCTCCCTGATTAGATGGAAAAATGGATTACATTTGGATTTCTTTTACTTGAGATCACTGAGTAGCATTAAATTAGGCATGTGAACATAGTATTCACTATTCACAAGTGCCTTTAAGACCGGGATATTTTGAAACCTAAGATAATCTTAAATATATTTGCAACCGGTGGCACTACAAAAGATGCAATTTAGTTTCTCTTGATGTAGGCTAAAGTTTCTTTCTGAACTGGTCAATATTAGGAAAATTAGGTTTTTAGATGATCTTGAAGTGTACTGGAAAGGACTTCTGAAATTCTTAGGAGATCCTGCTGTGTTTTGAGCTACTTTTTATTGCAACTTTGTGAAACATGAATTTTTTTGCATGATCTTTATTTTAACAATATGCCTTTCAGCATTTGTTTTGGTGTCATCTCTGTGCAAAGTTGTTAATGCTTACAAACATTGGTTTACTTCTTGTCTGCTTTCTGAAACAGAATTTGTTCTTTGAAGTTTAAGATCTTACATTTTATTCTTTGATCTTGTGGTTTACTTCATGAATACTTAGTATCATGTTATCCTTATATGTCCTTTTGTATTATGAAGAGAAGAAAAGGGAAAGTAGAAAAGCTTTTGATGCTACTAGGCTCAAATTATTTCCGTGTTGCCCACCTATCGGTTGCCTTCTGACCAACTCTGCACCACCCAATTTCTTTTCTCACCCATCAGCAGTTGCCGCTTACTACCACATATGAGCACGAAAAAATAAGTGATGCTACCCAATGCCACAGAAGAGAAAAGAAAAATCCTTCCAACCTGAAGCTGCCACTTACAGTCACTGCACCAATATGGAAAGATACTTGGATTTAGTTCTACTCATCAATTATTTTGCTCTACTTCCCAGACATCCATGCAGGAGCCTGGTGGACTAGGACACCCTTCTTATTAACTAGCACATAAGATCAAACTTGAAAAATAAGCTTTACTTAAAAGTGGTTAATCATATGAAAATTGCGGAATGTGTGGAAATATCTGAATAGCTACTTGTGCATTTCCCCACATTCTCCTGTAATATTTTTTTTATTCCATCACTAGCAGGTAGTACATATAATGTGATGACATTATCTTAGAACTTTATCCCTCATTAGAAGTACATGCACATTAGCTATTATATTCCAGCGGTTAACTTCATCTTCTATATTGATGCTGAACTTCTCTTGAAGCAGCAACAAGAAGTGAAGATTTTGTGATGAAATATTTATATTAACTCCCTGTGTGTGTGTGTGCGCGTGCATGCGTGCGCGTGTCTGTCTGTCTCTGTCTGTGTGTGTGTGTCTGTCTGTCGCTGTGTGTGTGTGTGTGTCTGTCTGTCTCTGTCTGTGTGTGTGATGAGATGGGACCTTATGAAGGCTTACGTTGATCAGGTTGAGAAGAAAGGCACAACTGGGCAACAAAACAGAATCGTCTCGTCTACAATATTATCCAAGAAAAGCAATAACCAAATTCCGGAACAACCTGAGGCTTCTCAATTAAATCATTCATTTGTGAAACAAAGGGAGGCAGATGCTGCCTCTGACAATGATAATCAAGAGGATTCAAGAAGGGGACGATCTAAATTAGAGCGTTGGACCAGCAACAAGGAGAGAGATTACAGTATTATTGATAACAAAGAGAAATTCTCTACTTCCGTGAGGCCTAAGGAGATTGAAGCCTCTAATGTCACTGCTGTGCATGGTGATGAAGTAGCTAAACCAGGATCTAGTGATGCTGTTGGCAATTCAGATCTTAAGGTTGGCGATACAAGACAAATTGTAGACAAGTTAGAGGTACAAGATCCCCATCTAGACACAGTGGCTAAGCTTAAGCGACGCAGTGAGCGCTTCAAACTTCCTATGCCAGGTGAAAAGGAGTCGTCAGTGAACAGAAGAGTGGACAATGAATCGCAACTACCCCAAAATGAAAATGCTGTTGATGTGGAGGTAAAGCCAGAGCGTCCAGCTCGCAAGAGGAGGTGGACTGGGAGTTGATTCAATTGAAACACAACTTTGAACTCATCCGCGACGGTAAATGTCACTTGTCCATCTTGCTCTTCTCATGATGTGGAAGCTGTTGACAAAGCAGATGGCCATGTTGGAGCATTACTGTTATGCAGCAGCTTCCATGTTCTTCGGTTTAGAACCTTCTTCCCCCAGATACTGTTGTTTTTAACTTATACATGTATTCTGGATGTGTAATTTCTTGGTTGGTGGATGGCAACACAAAGTTGTCTTTCCTGTTTTCTTTTTGGGGTGCTGCCACCTTGTAATCTGTTGAGCTTCACAAAATTCTACAGTTCTGGTCCATTGCTTAGTTGCATTGATCTGTGAAGGCTGTCGGACCATCCCATGCTACTTCAAGGCTTTGGTGATCTTTCTCTGCTTCATCGGTGATGGCATAGGAAACCTGGCATTTGTATTGTCTTCTAAAAGAGAATGCAAAAAGTACAAGGTTCTGGAGTGAAGCTGGAACAGTTCCTCCTAGCATAGAGATCTTTATTGTATAATTGTAACCATTCCTTTCTTTTTCTTCATCTACTTTGCTGTTTTACCTTGCAAGATTGATGCAAGAGATATGAGTTCCAACAGGTGGCAAATAAACCAGGTGACAATGTGGTGATGGTTGAAACTTGTGCTGACCGATCGGGTCCGGAATCTCTGACGTGAAGCAACTACTTGCTGTGAACATCATTTATGCTTTAAGTATGATTTCATCAAATGAAACCTTTATGGGGCTGCATTCTTAATGAACGCAAGATGCTGAAAGTGTATTTAGTAGCTTTAGTTTCAGAGGTCTAAGGCCTCTTTGTATCCAAGGAGATTGGGATCAAGAGGAAGTTATATGAAACTGCATCCAGTACAGTTTTTCTCTCTATCTATGTAAAGGAGCCAAAGATGTTATTCAATGCGTTTTTGTTTTTTATTGTTCACTCTAGCTTAAATGTTCTCGATTTATTTGACAGGTTTTCTGTACTGATTATGTCTTGCCCATTGAAAATCTTGTTTTGTTTACATGCTGTTCCTCGAGAAGCCTGATGCTATGATTGTCTTTTCGTTTCCTGGTTATCGTCAGAATGGACGCTTGTTATCTGAGCAATGATTTGGCAAAATCTGACCCAAGTTTTTCTCTAGTTTTTGACAAATTTTAGATTAATGCTTAGAACATATAGCAGAGGAAAGTTCGTTATAATCCCAGCAAAACATTGAAACTAAGCATCAAACCTCTTTCATCTCCCAAACTAGGAGATGAGATCATTCTTAGTTCCCTTCAAGGCAATTTTAGTACAACACAACATACATGAACCGTCTCTCAAACTCTAGTATTTTTACAATTTGGGACTTCATATTAGTTGTGAAACAGAGTTGTGCCAACGTGACCGTGCTTTGTCCTCAACTCCTCTTTGTAAAAGATTCATGCCAGAAGCATCTCGTTCACATTCCAATCCATCTTATTCCATATATTCTCCTTCAGGAGTATCTTTCAACACCTCTCCTCATCACCCATTTATTTTCCCCTCAGTACAATACAAACAGAGATTCCTTGTGCTTTGTCTTTGCCCATCTACACGCTCGCCATGAGCTCGGCGCGTGTCTCCGTAGGTTTGGCACGTTCTCCTACTTCTCTTCCAGAATAAAAAATAAAATAAATAAAAGCACCAAAAAGAAGAAAGAAAATATCATTGGATTATCTTGATGTTTATATTGTAAATTTCATTCCTTAAATGGATCTCAAAGTTGTTCTTCCCATCACTATAGATGTTTTATTTTTGATCACTAGTGATGAGTGTAAATGGAAACCACCAGCAAAGCACACGACAACACGAGATAACCTACAGCCATCATCAGCTCCTTGATTTTAAGTGGCACGTCAAAATCATTTATATATATATATAGAAGCCTCCAAAGATATTATAAAAATATGAGAAACTTATTAAAAATACCTTACATTATATTTTTATTATCATTTAGATCCTATCTATGGATATTTATCAGTCTTTTCTTGTAATTCCTTATAAATGAGTTAAATTATTATAGATACAAAATAACATTAATTAAGTTTTTTTTTTTTCATTTCTAAAAGGTAACAATATATGTGTTTTTTTAATAATAAACTCAAGATAACCATACAGTAGACTAGTAGAGTGTGAATAATAATAATAAACCCAATATATGTGTTTTTAATAAATTTAAAAAAAAGGAAAGAAGAAAGAAGAAAACATATACTAGATAAAGCTAACAATAGCTTTATCCTATTCCAATTAGTTGGGGATTTGGGACTAAATTCTCTATTAAATTATCTTTCTAACTCTATAATAAATACTTATCCACATCCAAGTAGTAAGTAATAAATAGCCAACAAGTTTCTCACCCCTCCCATAGTTTTGTGCACCCACAAAATTACAGCAACAAATCCTTGGGTTGAGAAAACTGCACCCACTCCACCCACGGTTTTCTTAAAATCCACCCATCGTTTTCCAAATCAAACCAAAAGGCCCACAGCTTCCTCTATTCTCTCTATATGAACCAAAAGAAGCCTCTCTCTTTCTCTCTAGTTCTCTCATACTTTACTCATCTCCAGTGCTCCATAGCTTAATCCCATTCCAATGGCCCCTACTGCTGCCATGCTCTTCCTTGGCTACCACCATTGCAAGCCCTCCTCCTCCTCCTCCTCCTCCTCTAATCCTCAATCCTATACTTCTACTAGTACTAGTACTATTACTAGTACTACTATTGGTTCTATGGCTGCTACTTTGCACATGAAGGTGCCTAATGGTGCAGCTTCTGGTTTCTTCTCAAGGATTCTTTCAAAGAATGCTGTAGAAGAAGATGGAGATTGTGGGGTTTGCAATCCATCCATGGAAGAAAAGTTTGAGCAGTCCCTTCAGCTCAGTTGCTGGTCCTTGTGAGATCTAAGAGAGAAAGAGAGAGAGAGAGAGAGAGAGAGAGAGAGAGAGAGAGAGAGAGAGAGAGAGAGAGATTACTCTCTTGGGTCTCTTTTTTTTTTGCTCTGTTTTCTATTAGAAACGTGTAAATTCTCTTGTTAATTTGTCGAGTGTTTTAATGTATATGAGTTACATGATCTTCAGATGGTCGTTTTAATTTCTTTTAAATCCTCCTTTTCTTTTCTTGTTATTGTTTTCGAGTGTTGCCAAGAATTAGGTCTCCTATCTATGTTATCCATACATAATATCTAAGCAAGATGGAGCATTGAACACTTTTGGGGACTTATGATATATGAGCCAATTTTATCTACATCTGTTCTGGCTCTATACATTTAGGAGATTCATATTTAATCAGATAAATATATTGACCAATGGAAAAGTCAACAAGTATGGATGGGCTAATGAGATCATGGAAAATATAAATGCCTTAGCCTTATTATATAAACAAACTTATTTTCTTATAGAAATAGAGGCATATAATTTACATTTCTTATGTAAATTATATATATATATTATAAAAATATGTGTCAATTAGCATAAAAAATGATAGGGTAAAAAATAAAATAAGATATTTTTTTAAGAGTTTATTTTTAGCTATATTATTACAAAATTATCTCTACTCATTTATTAAAAAAAGGTTTAATTTTAATATATAGAAAAAATTGCCCCGGAGAAGCTGACCTTTTCTGGAACTTTTTAGGCCCAATGTTTTCATGGGCCGGCCTTGGGCTTCATTAACATTCTCTTGTAAGTATTAACAAGTATGGTTATTTTACATGTACACCCCTCCAAAGTTATTATTATTATTATTATTATTTGTGTATATACCCTTCTAAATTTCATATTTACAAGCCTAAAAACCACAAGTTTAAGATATTAGTAATGTAACAACAGATCATAATGACACAAATACTTATAATCTGGTGAAATGTTTAATTGCCAAAATAATTTGGGCTTTAAGAGGCCCAATCTTTGCCTGGCCCGGCCCAATAAGGCCCAAATAAGCAAAGGTAAGTCATAACTCATAAATGATATTGTAGTTTAAAAAAAAATGGTGTATAGTAAAAGTATTTTCTTATAAACCAATGGATATTAAAAAGAAAAAGAAAAAGTGGTATTCTATCAATACAACCCACTTCTCAAAACATTGGGATTCTAATTCAAGTTAATTTGCCCCAATATTGCACTTAAGAGGAAACCACACTTGGCCAACCACCTAATATGACCAAAGATTTAGTAAGATAAGCCATGTAACTCTATTATTAATACTATGTGCCCATGATCCATAAGTAATCTAAACACTAGAAATACTTATCCATATATCTATCTAAGACAAACCGAAAGCAGTAACCCCATTGCCTAAAATGGAAAAGCCAATGGCAGTTTGCTACCCGAATGAGTGGCACCCACCCATCCCTCCAAGTCAGCTTAGTGTCAGCCAAGGGCCCCACCTCACCTAGCCACTATGCCCATGCTTAGTGGTCTACCAATCTAGTTGCTTTTATTAATCCTTATTAGCACTAGTGCTGATGTGAATAATTATTAGGTCATCTCTAGCTAGATGAGTCCACATTGTTGATAGCTTACACTTTTAGACTAGCTGGTTAGTTAACATAGTATCAGAACCGACTTTTCTTTTCTTTTATCCGGTAGAAAGAGAGAGAGAGAGATTGAATGCGGTGAGATGGAGTTAAAATGGATCTTGATATTGATATGTTAATGTGAGCTGCCTCTATCAAGTCAATGGAGTACTCCCAAGGCAACAATGGCCTCAAAGCACCCTCCATGATTGGTGCTTTGTTGAGTCATGTGTGTAATTGTTGCATGGGGCCCAAGTATGTAGGATAATCTTAACAATACTTTTAGTGACTTAGTGCATGACATCTTACTCAAATATCTATGTGGTAGGGATATATTTATATGCGATCAGAGAAGTACTAACCATAACTAAAATTTAATTATATGACTTGTGACCTAACATAGGAGCTTAGCCTGGCAGAAGATAATGGGTTTAAAGTTATCTTCTAGCAGTAGTATAGCTGATCAAAGTGGTCGTAGGTTCTACCCCACCGTATAAAGTAAGGAGAAGAAAAATAGCTTAAAACCAGTGGTTTAATGGCGTTTGGTTTGAAACGAAGAGCTCGTACTTGGAGTTTAAACTGTGCAGCTTAAGTTTAGTAAAGCCCTCCATTGAATCAATGTCTAACCTTTAAGCTTTAAAATAATAATAAGTAAAAGAAAAAGTTAGGTGGAGAAGAGGATTTGTGAGTTGGGCAAAGTCAGTGTCAATGTATGTCTGGAAGGGAAACTAATCTCTCTCTATCTCTCGTCCATCAGTCCATGACATGAAGTGTTGTTCTTGTTGGTGGGGGTTCTTGTGCTTTTGGGGATGGGAGAAAGTTTGACAAGAGTTTTTGACCAAACTAGCTAGCTTCATTTTAAAATTTATTGATTCAAATAGATATTATCTAAATTTAAATGCTTAATAGATGTGATCTGTTTTAGTAAGTAAATTAAAAATTAAATCTATTATTTTAGTCAACAACTCAAAGAAACACTTGCTTGCTTCCCACTGGGATTTCTTTTGACATGACATGAAGAGGAGATCTGGGAGAGCTCTTTAGTCTCTATAATAACTAGTCATAGCCATTGGAACCCAAAAGAAGCAACAAAATACCAGTCCTCTTTATTAGCTCAATCCACCCACCATTATCTTCTTCTTCTTCTTCTTCTTCTTCTTCTCTTCATGCTGCTTTTGGAGCTCATATGACCCCACCCAAACTCACCACCTCCACCAATGAGGTTGGGAACGAAAAGGGAAAAATAAATAAAACGAAAGTAATAATTGATCAAAAATATATTGTATCTCTTGTATTTAGTTATCATTCACATTCTATCTTATATAAATATTTATTATTCTATAACTATACTTTATTTATATTTTTCAATGATATTTTGAGCTACCTTTAATCTAACAACAAGTACTACAATATAAAATATTTTAGTACTTTTGAAAATAAAATATCTAAATATTTAAATATTCTTCATTTGATTTTAAAATCAAGTTCCCTCTAAACACATATAGAAGCTGGCCTTTAAGAAAAGTAATATTAAAATACTTTTGAGGATTTAAAAAAAAAATACATGTGATAGCGTGTAAATTAATAATAAAGGTAAAAAGGTGGTGCTTTTGATAAGATTTTTTTTTCTCTTCAAGGAAAAGAAGAAAAGAAAGATGCTTTGTTTTAGGTAGGGTTGTAAATGTAGCTGAGCTTGATTTAGTTTGAATTGAAATTAAATTTCAATTCAAACTAATTTCAAGCCTATTTTAAACTCAAGCTGAGCTTGAGTATAAATGAGCTGCTTAATAATTTTAAGACTTATCAATTCAAACTATTTTCAAGCCTGAACAAGCTTGAATCGATTTGGATTTAAATCAAGTTTGAAATAAATCCTAATTCAACTATAAAGGGAAAGAAATTGAGCCATTAGATCAAAAAAAAAATCTAACTGTTCATATTACTCATGTTAAATAAATATATATATAGTTTTATTGAGTCTGCTTAAATTTAATTTTGAGTCTAAACTTTAAGATCAATCTAAGCTCTAACCGGCTTGATTATTTTAACAGCCCCTAGGTGTTTGAAAGAGCCACCCCCACTGTGATGACTTGATTATATTATCCTAATTTTATTACCTATAATAATGCCACAAAGCGTGATTAAAAAAGATTACTATGCTTTCTTCATGGTAATTGGAGCACCATAAATTTGTCACATGCCTTTTGTTATTGTTTGCATACACTACTCCTATTAAACTATGCTACTTTTCTATGGTCTCCTAGATCAAGAAATTAATAATTAAATATATCCCTAACTTTTTTTCTTTGACATGCTAACACCTAACCTAGGAGAGGTGCAATGGTCATGATCATATGCCAATCTAGTGCTATCCCTTTCTTAACAAATAACAATTTGAAATTGATGAGAAGTGGAGCACTTGAGGAGATTGCATTTGCCTAAAAATATACTGTGAGTGCATACATCGTTTGATCCATCAACAATGGTCGGTTACTAAATCAACCATAACTATATATTTTATGCAAACTTGGCCCCTTATCCTAATAGTTGTTTGATGAAGACTACTCTATGCATTGATCTACCAAACAAGCAACATATTGACTTTTGATAGACAATAATTCAGTTCATAATCTACTTGCTTCAATGCTAGGGTTCCATTAGGTGGATTCATAGGTGTGTTATTTCCTATAGGACAAGTAAGTAAGTGATCATGCATCTTTTCTAGGTCAACCTATAACGGTCTATTAAAATTTTCCTCTTTGTTTGATTCACATTTCTCACATTGATTTACAGAGATGAAGATCATAAGTACGTAGGTTAATTATATGCTAGACAAAAGAGCTAGTCCTCTATAATAATACGTCGATTAGACAACTAAGCCAATGCCATCAAAAAACATATATATCATAATAAATTAAACCTAAACCATGCGTATAAAACACTTTAAAAAATCTACTAAATATCAATATCAACATTAATGGGAGGAATCCGATTTATGACCTCTATCAAGGGTTAATAGGACCCAATCATTAAGCTATAGTCGTGACTTTTTTTTTATTTGTTTTATAAATTATAATAGTAAAATCCCATAAAAACTAAAAAGATCAAAAGAATACTGCGACCCTATCAAAGATGATATAACATAAATTATTATGTAAAGTGATAAAAAAAAAACTCTGATATGAAGTAATGGAGTGGAGTCGAAAAATAAAATAAAGTATGAGTATAATTATTTACTGTATGGATAGTAATCCTTGCTATGTGAAAATCAGTTTCCCTGACATAGGTTATTTGAAAATATGAATGTAACCTCTTTTGTAGACATCTCACCTAATGTTGACCCACACTCTATAAATTACAGAGAAAATTTTATAATGTCTCCAATTTATTTATTTTTGTCTTATATCTATTTTGACTCCTTTTTTATAGTATTTTACATATATATAAAAGCCATCAGATTAAGTTTAACATAATAAAACATAACAAAATCATTTTAATAATTTTTTATTTATAAAATAAAATTAATAAAATTGGCTATGACATTTTACTAATTTGATAATTTTTTCACTCTTACCGTGGTTTATCCCTATCGTTTTCTCTCTTAGGGTAAGAAACAAAGAAGAAGAAAATAGAGGAGAAGATAGTTTTTCTTCGTAAATTTCTGTTTAGAAGTCAAAGAGCCTATTTTGAGTTCTACCTTAAATATTCTAATCAATTATTTTTTCCTTAGTGTTATTAGAGAAAAAGATTTAGGAAAGATATTTTTATTTTAGTAAATAGGTCAAGTTTTATAATAGGTATTAATATTTAAATATATATTAGTAATTTTAATACTATGGTCTGTGGGTTAATTTAAGTCTTTATAACGTAAACTAGCGATAAAGTGGTTAATAGATTATTTAGATAGACGCAAAATGAGGGGTTGAAATGGAAATAAGATAAAAAAAGAGAGAGAAATAATTTCTTTTATAAATTATAAGGTATCTATGTGACTGTCAGAGCTAGAGTTATACAACTAAAATGACTGAAATGCCATATATATATATATATACCATTTTCTATGTGTTCATCTATGGGCTACAGAGATCTGTGTCCCAAAGTGACTTTCTGCACTGTTAACATCACCACCCAATTCCCATAACTACAGTTGCTAAAAAGGTGACAAGAACAAGTCAAGTGGAGAAGAAGCAGCTAGCACTAGCAGCCATGCCAAATATCCTCTCTCAATTGGTTTCCTTTCTCCTATCGTACGTCATGGGAGGATCTTATTGCCAGTAAATAGTTGTAGGAGTACTAAGAATGGTACTAAAAAGCTTTTGAGAAAGGGTAGAGGAGATCAGAATGAGTTTGGGTGTAGTTAAAAAAGCAAAGTTGGGAGGATGGAAGTGGGTCTTTATTATCTATAACTCGTTAGTTCTTGTGCTTTGTTTTGGTGCTTGGATCTGCGAAGGGTTTCGAGGGGCAAAAGGCAAAAGTTGTGAAGTGGAGGTGGGGGGCAGATAGAAGAACGATCGAGTAGTACTAGTACTGTTCGTGCTCGTTTCTTGCTTCAAGAGATTTTTGTCATACGAGGAGTGGACAGAAGAAATATAATAGGCCGGAGTGATAAGACAGTGTAATAAATTATTTTATATGAGAAATTGATGACTTAGATAATGATTTATTATTTTTTACCTACGTAAATTAAAACAAAATTAATGGAGTAAAGATGCACACTTAGAACAGTCTAAGAAGTTGACGAGTGAGATAGTTCAAAGAGTAATAGAGTAGAAGATCGGTGGAAAGAAAGGAGAAAAAAAAATTAAATAGCTTCATTTATAGTATCAAAATCCCTTGCATCATAAACAAATTGACAATTAGGAATCGGCACCTAGAAATTAATAAAAATCGATCACTCTGTCAATATCTTCACACAAATAAGAGGATCCGTCTCTAATCCGACCCTCTTCTTGTCATCACCATCGACGTTGGAAGAAGAATTAGGAGAAGACTTCATCATCAACTCTCTCGCTCTCTCCACCTCCACCTCCCAGTCTGTGGCGAAGACTGCATGCGCCATGAAGGCGGCGCACGTGACCTGCGCCGCCAGCAGCCCGAACCAGAGCCCGGCGAATCCCAGCCTGTATACGAACCCGAGGACGACGGCGACCGGCATCCCGACCAAGTAGAATGAACCGAGGTTAATGTTCGCCCCGGCAGTCGGCCGTGCGCTCCCCCGCAGCACGCCGCACCCGGTCGTTTGGGGGCAGTTCCCGAGCTCGCAGAGCCCGACGATCGGCAGCACAGCCGCCGTGATCCCCAGTATGTCCCCGTCAGCCGTGAACATCCTCCCCCACACGTGCCGCACCGACGTCGTGAACGCCGTCGCCGCGAGCCCGAGCAGCGCCGCGCAGGCAAAGGAGACGATGGTGGCCCGCCGGGCGTTGCCGGGCTGGCCGGCGCCGAGCTCGTTCCCGACGCGGGTGGAAGCGGCGAGGCCGAGGGAGGAGGGGAAGACGTAGACGAGGGAGGTGGTCTGGATTAGTATCCCCATCGCCGCCACCGTGGCTTTCGGGTTGGCGAGCAGCCCGCAGAGGACGATCATGAGCTCGTACCACCACCACTCGAGGCAGACGGAGGCGCACGTGGGGATCGCGAGTTTGAGCAGCGCCGACCAGCCACGTAAGCAGTCGCTGCTCGGGGCCACCCAAGAACGCTTGTACACCCCGGAAAGCAATATGAACAGGATCAAAGATAGGAATAGGTTGAAATTAGTGCATACCATGGCGAGGGCTACGCCGGCGATGCCCATTTTGAGTTTTATGACTAGGAGATAGTTTAGTGGGACGTGGAGGAGGATGGAGAAGAAGGAGCAATAGGTGATGGGCAATGTGATGCCTTGCGATCGGAGGTAGATTCTTAACGGGTGGAGGAAGGAGAGGATGAGGAGGTCGGGGATGGCGAAGACGATGAACGTGTCGGCGGAGGCGGCGATGTCGGGGTCCTGGCGGCAGAAGAGGAGGATGCGGCGAATGTTGAGCCAGAGGAGGGAGATGGGGAGGGATGCAGAGAGGAGGAGGAGGACGGCGCGGTGGAGTGTGAGGGCGAGGAGCTTGCAGTGGTCAGCGCCGTGGGCCTGGCCGCAGATGGGCTCCATGCCCATCGCCAGGCCCGACAGGACCGAGTAGCCGGTGATGTTCGCGAAGCCGATGGAGAGCGAGCCGCCCGCGAGCTCCAGCTCGCCGAGGTGGCCTAAGAAGAGCATCGAGATCAGCGACCGCGCGTAGAGGACTAACCCGGTCAGCGCCGTCGGCACAGAGATCTTCCCTATGGCCCTCAGCTCCTCCACCACCTGAATTGAATACAATTCACTATGTCACACACACAAACACATATATAGTTGCACTGCATATAGTACTACAAGCAATATATATTTTAGTGTCATGTACAATGTGTATGAATGGGCATATATATATATGTATATATATATATATATATATAGAGAGAGAGAGAGAGAGAGAGAGAGAGAGAGAGAGAGAGAGAGAGAGAGAGAGAGAGAGAGAGGTACCTCAGAGAGAGGGTAAAGAGGGGGTTCTTGATCGTCCATGGGGATTAAGAGGTGGGATTTTTTGAAAGGGAGAGGAGGAGGAGAGGAGGAAGGGTTGGTGTTGCACATAGTGGAGTATAGCTAGATATTTAGAGCTTGCTGCTCTTTCCAGTGAACTTGGATTGGTGTTTCTTTGGGTCCATGATATAGAAGCTCTACTTATATAAAGGGCACAGAGAGAGAGAGAGAGAGAGAGAGAGCGAGAGAGAGAGCGAGAGAGGACAATCTTCTGTGAGGCTGCTGACACGTTTCGGTTGATAATTTGGAAAGTGAATTTGGGGGCTTAAGACATACAAAGTTTAGTGCTCTCTCTCCCTAGTTCATGAGGAGGGAGGGAAGGACGTACAAGTGAAAGAGGATTAATTTTGAGTCGTTGAAGTGTGGAGGAAGGCCTTATTAGGAATGCCAAGGCATTAGCTCATGAGTGGTGGTTAACGGTCGAACAGTCTTGTCTATGGATTGGTTTATTTTCTTTTTTTTTGGTTTTTCTCTTTTGGGGTCTAAGGATTGGGTTGGGGGGGGGGGGGGAATTGATGGGTTCTCTTTTGGCATTTCTTGTTTCATAAATTTCACCACCACTCCCTACTTTTTATCTTTTCTTACTTTTATTTTTTATTTGTTGGATTGTAGATGGTCCCAACTCCCAGCTCCCAAATCAAGGAATAATCTTTTCTCATTAATTCTCCACTCTAAAGCTACACAATAAAAGGCTTGCAATCTGGGTCCAAGTGCTTTGTGTTGGAACCTATTCGTCGAACCAAATCTGCCAAGCATAATTCTCGATCGTTTTCCAGGCAGTCATGCTTCCTTCCATAGGCATCATCTAATTCTCTCACTTAAAGTTGAGAATTTACCAAGGTTCTCTTACATTTTTTTTAGCAATCCTTTCTCCTCCTCCTTTTGCTACTACTAGTATTATTATCTCTTTCCTACGTGGCGTAATTCCATTGGTTGCGTCAAACTTACAAACTGAGACACAGTTGATATTAAAGTCTAAAAAAAAGGGGAATATCTCTCTCTCTCTCTCTCCCTCTCTCTCTCTCTCTAAAAATAGAAAAATAGAGAATAATGAATTTACTTTATACAATTGAAGACATCTAATAGCTTGTTATGCAAGCTGAATTTAAATGGTTATTAAACTGAAGAACTCCAACTTGATATAATGTGAAATTATACAATTTATATATATATTTAAAAAAAAAACAACAATATTAATCTTCTGTACCCCTAACAGGTGATGTTCATTATTAAGGTGCAACACACTCTGCCTGTCCCCCGTCATTAAGTAGAGAGAATTTGCCATCAATTTTTTGGTGGTCCCCTACTTGACAGATGTACGAAACTCTTACATACACCACCTTTCCCCCTCTCCCCCCACCCCACCCCTCCTTCTCCAACTTGCCCTCGTGTCTCTCTAGTGCCACTTCCAAGTGGTTCCCATTAAAGGAGGGAGGAGCTTCATGTCATAAGAGGTGCCAATGTCTCTTGTTAAGTGTCTAAAAGATGTTCATTAGGTTTCTTCTTTTCCCCCATCCTATTCCATGCTGCTCCCAGGGGTAAATGATATGTTCTATGAAACTCTCACCCTTAAGGAAAAAATAAAAAATAAAAATAAATAGTAGATGATGTGATAGCTTATTTGACCCTATATAGCCAAGATGAGGAAGCTACATCTCCTACTAATTAAACTTAACAGTAATATATGAACGTTTTTCTTTGGAGGGAGAGAGGGGGGGAGAGGGAGCAACACATCCATGTAGTAATTTGAGGTGAAGAGAGGCAGAGAGTAGTGGATTAATTAGTCCGGCAATGGTAGTAAATGTAGGTAGCAGTGGGGGGGATGTCAGAAGTGGTAGTAAATGGAGGAAGCAATGGTAAATGGTATAGTAGTAAGGAAGCAGTTGGAAGGTAGGGGGACAACACAAGAAAGACAGGACTTATACGTGCTCCATCACACTCCACTCATTGCATGCAATCACTTGCCTTTTCCACAACATGCATGCATAGATTGCTATAGGTCAGCTCCCATCTCTCCTCTCTCCCTCTCTCCCTCTGCCACTACCCTTGCACACAGGTGCAAATGACAAAGGAGAGAGCCCACACACAGCAACATCAACTATCACAATTTGACACATCGCTTCTCACTCTCACTAGAACCATGCACATCAACAACACACAAGCAAGCAAGGAGAAAGATGGACACACATATCTAATTCAATATGTCACCGAGGCCTTTGACTGTAAAAATGATAAGGTTGTGAAAACCCACAGAGATGTCAGGGAAGCACATGTCACTCCAGCTGGGGAGGGGGTGGAGGTGGGACTTGAGACATCCAAAAAGGAAGGGTGCAAAGGGGAGACCTGTGCATAGTAAACTGCATGAGTCCAAGGGAAGGGAACACAGAGTTGGGGCCCTTCTACTTGCCATGGAAGACTCTTCCAACCCCAATTTCTCTGCCACCTATCTCCATAATGGGGGCCAACAGAGCTTCATCAGATAATAGTAAAACTTTTCTTTCTCATGGGCATGAATAGTAAACGGATAACAAGCATGTCTGAGGTATTGATCTGCACAAAAATGTAGATGTAATATACCTCAAAATTATTCCATATTTAGAAGCTATACAGAGAACTGAATTAAGGATTCATAGAACACAATATTAAACAGAGATCATATTTGTATCTGGATAAGATAAGACTTGGGAAGCAAGGGTAGATTAATTGATGATGATATTCAACTAACTTGCAGAACTAAATGATCTCCATCTTATCATCTTGCAATTCTACATTTAACTAGGTTTGAGTGATTAGTCCAGAGGAGCTATACCTTAAATATATAGCCCAATTTTAACTGATTTGGCTTAATGCCTAAACTTCCTAAGGCAGCTCCTTAAAAACATGGGCAACCCTATACTTTTTCGTGTGCGTGTGCACGCGCGCGCGCGCGTAATGGAATACACGCAGCTAAAAGACAATCAAATGCAAATTAGTCACTAAATGATTCCAATGAGCATAATAATGGAGAAATTATGCATCCTTTAGATGCGAAAGAAAGACGAGTTGAAATCAACATCAACAGTGTATCTTCTGCTTCTAGTCATGCTTTCCAAGGTTAACAATTCATGGACATTATAAACAGAATATGGTCCAGAGAAAGAACAATATGCTTTTGATGACCATTTGCAATTCTCATTAACTTTTGCACGCAGCTATCCCAGCTCTGCTCCAAAACCTGGCTTCCTGTGACCACCATAATCCAACAACTAATCATGAGCTGTCATTGGATATGTTAAAGCTTATCGGTTTATTTCACAAGATCGCATATCAGATTATTGTTCCCTTTAAGATTGTGCAGGCATCAACCTGTGGCCAGATTCTATTCGTTCATGGTGGTGTGATTGGTGGTGAAGGCATACCAAAATGAATTTTCAAAAAGGTTAATATGCTGCTCAAGATCATATGATGGATACATTAAGAGGAAAGAAACAAAAAGATGGTCAAAAAGGATGCTCTTACTTAAGTTGGCCTCCAAGATGAATGCTATCCAATAATTTTGTACTAAATGTGAAGTTGACTTCAATCATCAATCACTCCTGATGTTTGTAAACTATATATCTCATATTATCTTATCATGTATCTTATTTTCACGATTGTGTTGAAAGTCCAAGTAGTTTTTCCTACTCCACTCTCTCTCTCTCTCTCTCTCTCTCTCTCTCTCTCCAAAAACAGAACAAAAGAAAAACCCACATATCAGATCGTGATATAGAACCAAAGTCCAGATCTCTCTTTAGCTAGGCCATCAGAACTATCAACAGCAATTAAAAAAAAATGATGGATTCCCTTTTTCCCATAACCTTCAGGCCACGAGATCTGAAAGTTTCATGTGAACTTTGGTCGCCTAAATGTATATGTTTAAAGCACAGACTTTGATGTGAATAAATGCTTCTTTTGCTTAGATGTCCGTGTAAATTTACAAATTCTTGGATTCATCTAATATATATATATATATATATATATATATTTTAGTAGAGATATCAGCAGCAATAATGGTAGTTGTTGAGTTGTAGTAGTAGGAGGCTTTACTAACAATATTTCCAGAACATTTATTAAGGACTGTTGCATGGCATTCAAAGCAATGAGATGTTTTCAGAACCTTATGATGGAGCCAGACACGAGAATTTATTCCAGGATGCAGATGCAAGAACATGTGATGACAGCTCCCCTGAAGAAAATTTAACTTTCAATGCAAAAAAAGCACTAAGGATGTCTTAGTTGTTAGTCTCTGAGCTCTTATTCAGATCACTTTGAAGAAGTTCGTATCTTATAAAGTTCAACCATCAGATACATCAACTACGAGTACATGTCATCAACAGATAATGAAGGATGCACAACATGAATATGATAATAATATACATGGAACACAGTGTTGAGCAAATAGTACACCATTTTATGGTGCAATGCATTGCTTTATATCTGACTGTCCTGGTAATGCTGCTCAGATTTTTTTTTCTACACTAGAAGTCTAACTTTGTCGCCCTTCCTTTCGTCCATGCTCATATAGAAGGTCAAAAAAGTTCTCAAATTCACAAGGACTTACAAACTACATAAAAGAGAAGGTAACTAATAAGGCTGACAAAAGATGCAGTACAAAATTACACACAAAGGGAAGAAGTAAAACTCTAACAGCAGTTATCGAACCAATAGAACTTACAAATTAATATTCAACATGTAATAGCTATAAAATTTAGGTTTTTTTGCGTATATACCTTTGAAAAATCTTATATTTGTTTGTATATCTCTCTAAAGTTTATATTTACATATATATATCCCTTAAAACACTTGCTATTTGCATGATACCTTCTTGGCCACTTTTCAAGTTATGTCTAAATAATATATAGAAATATAATAAAAATACTATTAAATAAGATAAATACTTAAAAACTAGAATAAATACTCTAACTGGTATTCACGTACAAATTAAAAATTTTAAAGAGTATACATATAAAAATTGTATGTTTTGAATACTTATACATATAAATATAAATTTTAGAGAAACATACACGCAAAATATATAACAGGTAGATAATAGCACACACTTTCTCCCAATAGCTACTATTGTATCGAGTACAAAGAAATGATTAAACAATACAACATCATACTTATCTGCGACCCTCCTGTCCTTGGAATCTAGGATTTAGGAAGGACGATAATTGTCACAAGCGCACTGATGAAAGTTGCAGGTGCGGCTACAGCGAAGGCTGGTGAATTTCCACCACCAAATAGTTGATCCCAGAGGCACAAACACCTGGCCCTGCACAATGTTCATCAGCAACAGTTTACAAGAATAATACTCGGTTACCACAATTAGCAATATAAATTTGGAGCACTTCCCAGATGAATGTATTCAAATTTTCAACTGGAAGTTTTCAACAAGTGAAATAACTAAAAAGAGTAATATACACTCCAGAATCCAGACTGTGCTGATGTTCTTTGCAGGTGAATTCTTTATGTGGCTATCTAAACAGATCTATTTTAAGTTTTGGAGATCGTCTTCAAACAGGTTGTTTATCAAACACTCAAGCAACAAAAAGATCTTCTTTTCAGTGGGACGCTTACAATTAATTTTCCTCTGGCTGTTACAGAGAAAGGAAAGAAGCATTTAGCTGTCACCAATCGCTATCTAAAGATAAGTTGTCAAGCTGTATCTTGAAGCTTTATATAGTCTAAAGTTAATCAACTTCTACTGGCAGGAAAAAATAATATATATTAAGCATCCTTATATTGCACTCTGTTCATCTCTAATGAACCAAAAAAAAAAAAAACCACATAATAATTAAGAACTTCCTAATGTCAACTTTTTTAATTCATTATGAATTACAGAGCCAACATATTTAGATGACAATTTTGTTACAGTTGAACTCTACTGGAGTAAAAACATTGTGTTAATTGAAGTCTTGCGTCCAAGTTAGAAGATATCAAAATATTGAAGAGACCATTATTACAAACTGTTTTCGGGACATTTCAACAAACATCTGGTGAGCAATGACAAAAGACACAAAATCGGCGTTGAACGGAATCAAGAGAAAGACAGAAGACGCACCGGTCGGAGCACAGACGGCGAGGTCGCCGAGGAACGATCGCGGCAGCGGCCCACTCTCGGCCGTGTAAAGTTCCAGGAGGTGCTCTTTTCGAACAATCTTAATAAGTCCAACAAAAGCCCACGATCTTTACAGAGCCCATTAAAAACAATCTAAGCCCAATCGGAGTAGAGAGAAATCCAAATATAATGAATTGGGATTCGGGTCCATCCGTGGGGTCAGTGGACGATTCAGGGATTGACATCCCCAATCACGATAATATTTTGACACAGGTCTCACAACATAACAAAAGAAATAATTCATCAAGCCCTAGAGCACAAATAAAATACATTGGAAAGTGCAACCACGAAAGAATTGTAGGAGCAAAAGATGAAAGACTAGAGAAACAAAGATCTCAAACCTATAATAAATTGAAAGCAAAAGGATAGCACTGAGTTGCCTGAGTAATATCTTTTTATTCAGTATATATGTTGAAGTACATATGTGATAAATCTAACATATCACATATGTAATTTTTCTTTCTTCCCCTCCTCTAGCCGAGTGCTAATGGAGGGGAGCGGAGTGGCTTTTCTCTCCTAAAGTTTTTTTTTCTCTCCCTCAATCCCCTCTTGTTGGTATTGGGGTTTGTCGACTCTTTGTGCGGTTGAGTGTGTGAGCTAAGCCTTGCCACTTTCTTTTTCTCTAAATTTGTTCTTCTTTGTCTCCAACTTTATCAAAATCTCAGTTCTTTTTTTCTTCGCCTCCTTCTCTGTCAGAATCTCATTCCCCAACACTTGATCCCATCTCTGCCTTTTGTTCCCTCCCAATGGCGCAACCTCAGTCGTTCCCCTCTTTAGTCATCGTTTCTAACAGCGTTTCTCTACCTTTCCAATTATTGATTTCTTTGACCTCACGCTCTATTGCCACCTCAGATACCCCTTGGCTTCAATGATTGCTGACTCCTCCAATATGTCAGAGCTCTAAGCAGCAAACATAGTTGGCCTCCATTTGTTGCTACTTCACCCCCATGCTAGGTCTCTAGTACTGCGACTGCTGCTCAATGGTGGATTTGTTGTGGTTGTCGAAGGTTGGTTGTCTCACCGTGGTTGTCGAAGATTGGTTGCCTTGCCATCATATAGTGATTCTACTACCGTGGCTAGTCGATGCTGTGTTAAGTAGGTGTTGTCCTAGGGTTTTTAATGATGGCGTATCCTAATTTGATTTGGTGAGATTGGTTTCATTAGGTTGGCTGGTCTTCATGTGTATTGGAACTATTTTAGATGAAAAGAGTCATAGAGCATCGACCCTTTGATAATATGCACTGAGTCTAAGTCTCTTACAAATGTTCTTATTTACAGGGTTGACTCTGTAGGCTAAGAAGAAGGCTTGCCCTAGGGCTCACGCCCTTAATTTTTATTTGCATGAATACCTGTATTATTACAAACTGATACGCTGTGTTTAAATATTAATAAGTTTGTTTTTAACCAAGAGTGGGATTTATTATTATATTGTAACTATTATTTGAAGCTCAATAAATCATTTGTCTACGAATTTTCATTAAAAAAAAAATACATATGTACCTGATACTTACAGTAAAACCACTGCACAGGGCTCATCTTATTATGCTCAAATCCCCTGATACACCTCACCATCATAATGTACTTAAATTCTCAATTAGAAATCCGGTCAACTAAATCTAAAGTAATTACGACAAGATAGTGTTGCTTAAAAATGGGCTTAGATAGCCACTTAGAGATGCGTCATGACATGGCAATCGAGGAGGCCCACGTGAACTCTTGAAATTATTGGGTGTTTAAATATCTCGCTAATCTAATCGATCACCAAAATATTTGTATGGTGATTTTGGAACACAAAGGGGAATCTCAATCGGCAGCATTTCTTTCTCTAGGTTTGGGGAAAAAATTAGGGGAATTTTTTTAATAGCACACTGCATTTTAGTAATTTTATATTTGTAAACTAACCCTTTCTTTTTCTCCATAATTTTAGTTCATTTATAGGAGGGATAACTCTGACTAAAATATAGGGTGTTATTTAAAAAAAAATTCCTACAAATATTGCACGTGTATAATTATTCTACTATTTCAGGATCCTAATAAATTATTGACCTAGAAAAGATTTGCAGCATCTCCAAAACTTTAATTAATCCCAATCAACCAATTAGTGTCATTAATTATGTTACAGTATTGCATCATAGTAATACTAAGGTTTTAGAACTTTGCTGTCATTAGATATAATAATAATGCAACTTGCCAATGACTAAATATTTTTATGCAACAACTATGCTTATAATTTATAATAAAAAAAATAAAATAATAAAATAAAATCTCCCGCCTTCCCGGGGATCTCGTGCTCATATACCACAGACTATTAGAAAATTACGATTAACACGTGAAAATGCGCTAAAAACGGCTCAACTGAATAATAGAGTCATTTGTTCTTGGGTTTGTTTAATCCTTCATTAATTTTAATATTAAGATGCTCTGCTGTCGCGTCTTAATCAGGGCCGTTGGTTCTCGTTGGAAGTAAACGATGCTGATCCTGTGATGTTCGGATCGAATCTCGACAAGATTCGTGCTAGCTCATGCAGGAACATGATGAATTAATGTAACGCTACTAAGTTGAATGGGGAATTAATAATGCGCGATTAAACTGGTCTGGCTAAAGATTTCATTTGATTCGGCATATCTTTATAAAAATATATATATAGAGAAAAAATTCGAATAACACCTTATATTTTAGAGATTGGATGATTAGGTATAGATTAATTATAAAAGTATTAAAAAAATAGGTGGCGACGTGGACATCATGAAGTACCGCATCCAGTTGGGGTAATTGTTGGGAGTTCCTAATACGATGCCAAAAGATTACTCGCCTTTTGGAAAGAGATTAATTTTAAAATATAAAGTACATTTGTGACCCTTAATTTTTGAAGCAGGGCTTTTTGGCCATGTTGTGGGAGTATCTCAACCGATTTAGAAGGACAGATTTTGAGATTTACTTTAGTAACAAGACATTAATTTTAGAATACTTTTTTCTTTTTAAATTATTTTTATATTTAATTATATTCTGAAATAATGATGTAATAATTATTTTTTATATAATATAAAGAGTAAGAAATGATGAAAAAAAAATGTGCTTTATCTTTTTTATGAAATTACTATGAATATTCTTTACTTTGATATAAAGTAAGTTGATACGATAGATTTTAAGTTAAATTAGTAATTGAGTTAGCGTGGACGGTATAAGATATAATTTTGATAAATAGTATTTATATTTTAAAATAAAATTATTATAATATTTAATTATTATTTGGAATAAAAGGTAATAATTTAGGATAAAAATTTTCTTTGTATTTTGTTTTGTTTGCCTATCAACACCTACTTTTGCTCAAAACAAAACAAAACAAAACACAAAGAAAATCATCTTCCACTATTTGATGACAAATTGTTATTAGTTTGCAGGCTTTCTTGTGTCTTTTTGTTCTCCTTACTTAGTCAAGGTGAATAAGTACTCTGAAAAATATTATATATATATATATATAATTATGCTTCTTTCTCTTATCAAGCTGCTGGATGTTAGCTGTTTCAGATTTGTTTCTTTGACTTCCTAAACCCTTTTTAGTTGCCATGAGAGGCCAATAATTTGAAGCAAGCAAGAAATTAATTTGCAAGGAAAAGGTGAAGTGATGATCTTACAACTTTAGACATGCATACTTGGATGTGAATCAACTAATTGAAAAGATTATATTTGATAAGCTATGAACTTACTCTATTGCATATTAGATCAACTAAACTAAAAATGGCTCATGTTATGTGAGTATTCTCAATATTTAATTTCTAGCAGCACAAGTTTAATTGAAATATTGTTAAACTTTCACTTCTCTGAGTAAATATATAAATATATAAAAGAAACAAAAATCTTGCAGACTCATTTACCTATTCTTCAGATTACTCTGATGAAAGAATCAATTATTGCATTCAAAGCAGCATGATTGATTTAAACAAATGATAATTAAGGGCCCACTAAACCAACCAAGAGAGATTAAGGTAGTATTTAGACAGGTGCATCTTATGTTTAGTTTAACAATCACCAATTATACCCCTAATTATTATTTTTTTCTAATTTCTCTCATTAGATTATACTTCAGGTACATGTCCAGGCATTAAAATTGTCTTTTCCTGTGACCTTTTTAGGTTCCATTCATCAGACAATGCAACAAAATTTGGGTAAATTAGTGTTATTAATACATGGAATACTTGCCTTATTTGTTTTATCCAAGTAAATTACTGTAACAACAAAGTTAGAGCACTAATCTGTCTTTTGATCACTAGCTATAGCTATCCACCTGAAATCATTTTGGCACTAAACTCATATAATGCTTGCTGATGCTAGAATGAAGTAATAAATGATAACTAATAGAAAAACAATTATATCTAGAGCTTTCTTGAAACTATTGCTTGTTATTATATAAATCTTTTTATTTATCTTTGTGACATATTTACTACTCAATAATCGCTCTACTTTCTAAACTATTTAAATATCAAGAAAAAGAAAAAGAAAAGAATAGAAGGTCTGGAGAGAGGTGGAAAGGAGGAGGAAGGATCCTTCATGGCTTTAAAAGGGGGGAGGTTTCCAACTGAACATAGATTGGTGAGGTGGGAACTCCCATACGAAGAAGAAAGCTTTAGACCAAATATCACATAGGTGGAGAAAAAGGGAAGGAACTTCCATCTCCATAGGTAGGTTTCCTTCCCTGGCCTACCAATTTCTCTCAAAGTTAATGTCTTTGCATAGGATATATCTTGTGGGTCTTGGCTGGTTTTCTGTTTTCAAGCGTCTAGAGGCTAAAGATCAAGATCTTAATGTTTGAAACAATGATATAGTTTTGAATCCAATTGATTTGAGTTATTCATGCAGGAGTTTTGTTTTGTGTCACTACAGAGGAGAAGAGAAGGCATTCCATATGGCAGCAAACTGGTTCTCTGACTTGGTAAGAGGCTATCACATATGTGTTCAGTTCTTATGCTCAAATGATTGAGATAAGCTTAAAAGTTAGAACTAAAGTTTTTGGTGTGCATGTTGGTATTATAGGAGATGGATGATCCTAGCTTCTTCCGTCAATGGGAGGCAGACTCCCTTGATCAAATCACAGATCAAGAGATTGCTGCAGCTCTTGGGCAGGATTTCCAACAATCTTTCTCCTCTGAGAGCCACACATCATACCCTTCATACCATCCAATCACTGGCAACATTTGCATGGAGAGGCCCAAGAAAGTCCTCAAAGCTAGCAGCTGGGATTCTTGCATCACTGAGCAGAACTCAGCTGCTGTGGCAGATGCCTCGTCGCCGAGCATCCTTTCTTTTGGCAAACTGGAGGGGCCAAAGAAGCAGTTAGACTTGTATGGGGGGGCTGTGAGCATGAGGGAAGAGATGGAGATCTCATTTCCTAATGGAGCAAAGAGGAAGTACGAGATGATGGTTGGGCAGGGAGTCAAGAAGACAAGGCCTAATCCTCAGAACCAAGATCACATTATCGCGGAGAGGAAGCGGAGGGAGAAGCTTAGCCAGAGATTTATCGCTCTGTCTGCGATTGTCCCCGGTCTGAAGAAGGTATGTCTTTGATCTTTTCTTCTTCAATTCTTTGCTAGTTTGTGTCATTCGAAGTTGGCTCATGCATTAGAATTATATTACTCGTATTGAGTCTAACTGAAACAAGTCATACAAATTGATGCCATTTGAAGTAGCAAATTAGTAAGTTGAGTTCCCTTGATCTACATGTATGTAGATGGACAAGGCTTCTGTTCTTGGGGATGCAATCAAGTACCTAAAGCAACTCCAAGAGAAGGTGCAAGCTCTTGAAGACCAGGCTGTGAAGAGGACAGTTGAGTCTGCAGTTATTGTCAAAAAGTCTCAACTTTCTCATGATCATGATGATAGTCCCTCCTCCGATGACAACTCCGACGGCTGCCGACCAGGGGGTAGACTTCCAGAGATTGAGGTAAAAATGTCTCAAAAATCTGCACTAATTAAGATTCACTGCGAGAACCACAAAGGTATATTGGTGAAGGCACTCTTAGAAATTGAGAAGCTCCACCTTACTGTCATCAACACAAGTGTCATATCCTTTGCAGGCTCTTCTCTTGATATAACTGTGATGGCTCAGGTAATATAAGTTCTGTAGCATTTGAAGTATTTAATTTTAATTCAATCTGATCGTTGATTAGTCCGTCGGTGACCCACAAGTTTAACTTTAACCTTTATTCATTTAATTCAGGTTGAAGAGGAGTTCTGTATGACAGCAAAGGATTTTGTCAAGAAGTTGAACTCAGCTTTCAAGCAATTTATGTGAAGAAACTCGTTTTAGTTGCAGGATGTGAAGTGTGGGACCTTTTTCTCATTGTTTCTAAATAGTATGGCTAAAGTTTAGTGCCGTTTCCGAGTAACCTAGAGTTCCTCCTTCTAAATAGGCCTGCAATCTATTCTCATTTGTTTTTGCTGTCTGGGCTCTCTCTTTTCTTTCTTTTTCTCTTCTCTCCACTTCTTTTTGCATGGTCGAAATAGTCAACCGTGTTCTTGGAAGAGATCAGACCAAAAAACTTATCTTTTTTCTTTAAAATTAAGGGGTAATCTGGGGAAGTTCAACTTTTCAACAATATTTTCCTTTCTTCCCCTTCTATGTCTCCCTTTTCCTGAAGGGATTGGACTTCAAACCAATACCTCTGTCACCAAAAGCTTGAAAGTGACCCCAAAAAAATAAAATAAAAAAAAAGTCCTTTTTGTTGGAAGGATTAACAGGCCTAGCTCTAGAAGATAGTAAGGGCTCCTTTTTTGAAGGTCCCATGAATTATTCCTACTTATGCCCCTTCTGCTGTCTCTTTCTGAATGTGTAAGAATTACAGCACTTAAGTTGTTGTCTCATCTGCCACAAATGTACTAATAAATGTACCTTTTTCATTTTAACTGGCAGTATCTTCTTCTTCCTTGTGGCAATGCTATATTCTTTAAGGGCTCCATAGCATCTGTATTCTATATCATGTGCTTGGTTCATTCTGCAATTAAGTTATATGATTCTGAAAGATGAATAGCTAAGAAATTCTTTATTTTTTCTTCTCTGAGAAGAGTTTTTAGATTTGAAGATCGAACTGAAAGGGTTATAGTTATGGAGAAGTATGCTGAAGCAATCACATTCAATTATATGATCGGTTACGATGTTTCCTAAAACATTATACCTCTTCTCTATCTCCTGAAAAATAGTTTAAAAGAAATGAGGAACAAAGTAAGCCTCCAAAGTTGAAGAACAAAATTAAAAGTGAAGAGGAATCTCTTATGCCTTTTAAATGTAACACACTGGGATACTTCTAGATTGCTTGTATGCCTAACATCCAGTCATTTTGACAACCAGTGATGTTTACAACGAAGCTGAAGGCTGCTATTGACTCATTACCTAAATGCATAGAGTTACAAGTACCTCCGACGAGGGTTACCTAATTAAAGGTAAGCACTGAAACGAAAATAATGATGTTCGTAGTAGTAGCAGCTACAGCAGTAGTAGTAAAAAGTAGTACCAATGAATTATAACAGTAATACTAGCATCATGGCAGCAGCAACAAAGACGACGAAAAGGACTATTGTGGAGATCATGACAATTCATATCATTCATTGGGCCTGATAGAAGTTTTTCTTAAAATTTTCACCACATCTACACTAGCTTCTTGCATGTGTAAATAATCCATATACAACAAACCATTTTATTCCAAAACATTTTTAGTACTGCAGACCAAGATGAACAGAGTGAATTCTCTGTTTCTTGAATTTGTCTCACTCTGAACTCAATTCTATGGTTGATGATTGAAAGAGAAGGGAGAAAAGTTCTTTCTTTTGTATCTTGTATTTGCTCTCATCTACCAGACAAAGATGATTTGCTTCACTTTATATATACATATATCCATCTATTTATGCAAATGGGTAGAAATGGCATGGGAAGCAAAAAAAAAAAAAAGAAAAAAAAAAGAAATTGTTTGTTTACAATGATAAGGTCGCATCAAATCTTGGAGAGCCAATCAACAGTGGCTATATCCTAAAGCAATATCAAATATGTGGAACCCATTGCCAGTGGGTCAATCTATGAGCATCATGCAGATGAAAGTAGCCTGGTGTTGGGAGGTGTGTGGGTGTCTGTTATTGTCTGGTCCAAATACTATGTGCCACTTGTGCTTGGTGATTGCAGAAGGAAGGACAGAGAAAATTGGAAGCTACAAGACAAAGGAGGGAATGTCTCTCAACTCGCTAGCAACACAAAAACAAAGAAGGGTTTTTGCTCTTTATCCTCTCTTTCTTTCTCTCTCTCTCTCTCTCTCCCCTTTTGAATTATTTGCAATTACCATACCTTAGATACGAGAGAGATTTAAACTAAAAGAAGTATATCATAAAAAAAAGAATTATTCTTCTCAATTGTTACTCTCTAAAGTATATTTTCCCTTGTTCTGAACTAGAGGAGCGTTTTCACAATTTAGCTACAACTTGGGTGGTTATGTGCAAAAGAGACCCTTCCTTCCTTTCACCAGTAAAAGGCATCTCGTACTACTATGGGGACCCCATAAAATCCCCCACACCTCTATAAAAAGGACCCATCATAGATAGCCGAGCTAAGAGATCCGCCAATGGCAGGGGCGGCGACCACCTCCTCTCCTTCCCCATCTCCTCTCCTCCCGAATGACAACTCCAACCCTATAGCAGGAGCTCCTCGCCCACGATCTCCAAGGGTATTCTCGTCAATGTAGGCCCTGTACATGGCGTTGCGGTAGAAGGCAAACAGGATGGAGCCAGGCAATAGTAGTAGTAGTAGTAGTAGGTGTTGTAGTAGAAATAGTAGTAACGTTTGTTTTTACGGCGAGTAGGAAGTAGAAATGGGAACGGTGTCTTGGTATAGTGGGGTAGTTGGGTGTAAGATACGTATATATATATATATGTATGTATACGGATGGGTATACGGATCTACGGCCTCTGATGGTGTATTGGCCTCTCCCCTCCTTTTGTTTTTAATCTCATCCGGATGTTGTAGTACGGTCGCATTTTGAAATGGGTAAATGGTTTTTTTCCCCAGGTTGTCTCTAGACTTCTTTTCGCTGTTTCTTTTTGGGCTAGATTTTTGTGTGTTTAAATGGGTATTGTTCGCATTATTGGGCATTATGTTCATTTCTTTGGCACAAAGTATATCCTGATATAGAATGGCCGAAGGATCAAGGTTTTTGCTGTGGCTTGCTGGTTGCTCTTGAATGTTATAGACAAATTGGTTCGTTATGTTCATTTATTGAATAGAAAAATGTGTTCTGATTTCATAATTGTTTAGAATGATCAAATTATTTGTCTGAGTACTATTATGTGGCCTTTTAAGCTCACTTAGCAAAATTTTCTCCAAATAATCAGTTGGGCCTTACTGGATTATCTGAATTGCTGGTGTTTGTATTTTATCTGATAGCAAACTGTATCATGGTTCCTGGTGATAGAAGATAAAAGTTCTTTTCTTCGAATATTATGCGGTTCCTTGAGGTGAGTAACCAAAATTTCTCCAAATGGTTAGAAGATGATGAAAGAGCTACAAAAAGGATATTATAAGGCAGGTTTATCAAGTTTGTTGCTGCTTGTTAATTGTAGCCCACAGAGGGTTTGGTGTTGAGAGAATGGCTTCCACATTTTTTTAGTCATGTAAAGAGGATTTAACTACATGAGTGATGATCAGGGATCATGTTTGTGTGGTTGTACTTGCTATCAACATCAAAGCTAAGTTCATGTAAAGGTGTATAGGAACTCACGTTTTTTCCATGATTCATTTTTTTGTCATGAGATGAAAATTTATATTCCGACTGATAATAAAATGCCAAAACGTTGGACAAAATAGTATAAGTGGAGTAAGGTGCTCTTTTGTCAACCATTAAGTTTTCAAGTTCATATATGTTGCTTTTGGGTTTGTAGACAAGTCATTTCTACAATAGTTGCAATTAAAGTTCTTTATTAATGTTGACTTGGTAAAGGCATGTGTCAGAGATGATAGGCAATTCCAGAGCATTTGATGGTTGTAAATGTAGCTTCCTCTTGGTTGAGTATCTTAACGTTGTACAGCAGCTTTCATCTATCTCTATGCGAGGTCATCTAGAATGTGATGGAGCAAGGTATTAACCTAGTCATTGTGTACGATCTTGGTTTGCACATTTGATGCAATTTATGAATTATTAATCATTCATGCTTACGCTCTTTGGCTTTTCTTTGGTAATTTCAGAATGGGAAAAATTCAGAATTCAGATAGTATATTGCTTAGAGAAAGTTCATGGTTGACGTCCGTAAGATAAGTTTGATGGAAGGTCAAGTAAGTCACAATAGTTCTGATTGTTTCTTTCTGTTTGCACACTTGAATCTTTATTAAAGATGCAATGGTTGAGATGGTAAAAGTAGCCATCTAGGCACTTATCTTCCCATCTAAGCACTTTTTCAGCATATGTGCGTAGCTTTTTCCTTTTGAAAATTAAGGGGCTAATCATTTATCTATTGGTGCTTGAGCAGGCATTTAGTTGCTTAGTACCTCTCTGCAACTCAGCAATCTTTTTCTTTTGACTCCATATAATAATCACAGGGATATATCTTAGATGTGCATGGAATTGGCTTGATTGACATAGACATGGAGATAATTATATAGAAGATTGATTGGTTTATTGGCTTTATAGAGTCACAACTTGCTCTTTAAATGGGTATATTTAGGCATACATATTGTTATAATTTTCTAGTTCTGTACAGTTTTTGTTTGTGCCATTGATTGCTCTACAATATATTCATCCATAAAAAATTTAGGATAAGGTCAGTTAAAGATTTGGGCAGATTTGGGCATAAGAGTTTTGCAAAACTAATTGGGGGATGCTGTCATGTCATGTCATGTTCTGTTATGTTTTATTTTATCTTTAAGTAGTGATAACTATTATTAGTTATTACTTTCATCATTTCATTTTTCTAAGCTATCAACTTGAGCCAACTTTTAATTCTACAACTACTGAAGCATGCTGTAAACATCACAGTTTAGATATCTGTCATCCTGTCTATATTCAAGATTGTTATGGAGTACTCTAACATATAAATTATCTTTTGGTACTAATACTTAAGAAAATGCTTGAATTTTGTAAAAAGATTTCATGTCAGGTGTTAAATAGGTTCTTTAGATAAAATATGCCTTTCTGACTGTCCTCTTCCTGTCATGCTTTTTTACTATTTTCTGGTTGGCAAAATGTTATGAACTTCTAGCACTATGTGAGCTAAAAGAGCATAATTGCGTGTTTGCTTCCTGGATATCCTTGATGTACTGAGGTTGGAGGTTCATGACAACTTGATAAATTCCTCTATTGTTGTAACTTACATTCTGTAGCACTACCCAAGCAAAGGATGATGTTATATTTGAAAATTTTCCTATCAGGACTAATGATTGAGGGAGAGTCAGAGATCTTGGAGAACTAGTGACTCTAAGTTGATGAACAATTTGGAGCTAAACCATCCTGAAAATCCTTTTTCCATGTCTGCTTTGCTTAAAAGTGAACTGTGCAAGTCAATGTTTTATAATAGGATTGAATGCACTTGACTAGACTTCAGGGTCAGTAGTCTAATGCCTCTGTTGATTTTTATTCCTTGATCATAATAAGATGAAGAAATAAGATGGTTGCTGGTATCTAGATCAACATGAGATTTGATCTAGTTGGACCTTGATATCATGTTAACTTTATAAATAGAGATTATCTGCTATTCATGAATAATTCTTGCTACAGAGTATGGGCACTCAAATCTGACTTTGAAACTGAATTGTGAAAATCGATCTTTCGGCTGAATTGAAAAGCTTTTGATACTACCACAGTTTGTTATGTTGTGATCATAAACAGAACCCAGTTGGTGAATGTTTGATATAATTGAGTCCATATATATATATATATGTGTATGTCAGTGTGTGCGTCTGAGTCATCAATTTTTTTTATATGTGTAATAAAAATTTATGATCCACCTATTATGCCCAATGCTGAAAATGAATTTATTTGATTGCGAGTCTCTTTTCTCCTCTCCATTGTGAGTCACTGGATGGGCTGCAATGGCATGAGACCTTTCCTGATATCTTCATTTTGGATTCTTCTTTGCAGTGTAGAAAAGGGCCTACAATTTCTGACGTAACCAATTTAAAGGGTTCTCTATACCTGATTCAGAAATGCTGCAATTTGTGATTAATCTTCCTAACTGTTTTAATTTGATATCAGCTTGTAGTTAATGCTTCATGTAGGGACTTGTTTGATCAACCAACTCATGAATGCCTATTTCTACCTTAGATAGCCTCTTCAAGCTAGTACTACTTACTGCTTAATATTTTCTCTGTTAATCTTTGTAGGCTTGGCACGGAACTCCAGTTCATTTACTTGCCAAGTGACATATCTTATTATCTGTGTTTGATCCATTGACACTTGTATGCCGTACATCGGATTAGCATGCAACCATAAGGTTGCTTATCATATAATTTAACTTGGTGTTCATGAGTTCATAGTCAGTTGCTTTAAAGAGTTTTGCTGCCTTTCTCATGGAAGACCTTGTGTATTCTTTGAAGTCTCCAAGATGCTTGAAATCAATTACTGTGAGATACACTCTTCTTGCTTCTTTTGCATGGAATCTACTTTCTTTAAAACTTATCATCTGCATATCATTCAACACTATATGGACTCAACTTCAGTACCCAAGTTTCAATCAAATCTTTACGGATGAGAAGGTGCTCTTTGTTGGAGAAGCAACAGATGTGTAAAACTTCCAGAACTGAATGAAGAACAGAGGTAGTTTCAAAACTCTCTCTCCCTCCATTTGCTTTAGTCCATAAAAGTTGCAAGTGTATTTACAAAAAGACCCGCTTACCTTTATTGCTTGTAATCTGGATATTTTAAACAGCTGACAAAATATACAAGTTATCATCAGTTGGTTGTGATGAGTTTTTTAAATGCATCAAGAGGAGGAGCAATTGAATTTGCCATTGCTTTTAAATGACAAGATTCAAGTTATAACCTTCTTGTTTGCCCTTTATTATCCTTTTAATTGTCGGATAAAAACTCTCCATCCGACTGGAAAAAGAGTTTGTTGCTTTTAGGTTACTTCTAAGGGTGGATTTGCCAAAAGGTGATAAGTCCAAGAGAAGAAGTTTGATGAAGCAACAAGCTACAGTATCAAAAGGCAAAACCTTTTTGACAATGGCTTCAACCAAAGGAGCTTTACTTGCATTATACTAGAAGAAACTTTAGAGTCTTATCATTAAATCTTGACAGTTTTATTTTTTTACTAATGTCAGATCAACATGCTTCATTTTTCTTGTCAATGACAAAACCATCCTTTTCTACATAATGGCGAGAAAGACTCAAATTTCACTCTCCAGTCTTGAGAGTTGAGACACATCTCATCTCTCATCTCTCTCTCTCTCTCTCTCTCTCACTTCTAAAGTTATGATTTGAGGAAAATTATTAAATTAACAACTGAAAGGTGCCGTGGACTCGTGGTGCACGAGGCTTCCGGTCTCGTAGAAATACAGTTAAAATCTTAAAACAATAAACCTTTTCTGGTGCACACTAAGTTGCAATCATTATTAGTGAAATAGCGATGGAAAAAGATATAATTACTGTCATAGAAATATAGTTTAATTTCATGATAGTAACTTACTTTGTTCATTGCTCCATTAATTTTTTCTTTTAAAAAGAAAAAAAAATCTAACGTTGCAACTTGGTCTGGGTCATAACTTTGGTTTGCAACCACACGTGAAAAATGAGGAGGAGATAAGAACACAGGGGAAATTTTCCCTAAAGGACCCTCGTAATGTTTGAAATCTAGAACTAACTCATCCAAAAGTCCTTTCTATGGACTTCCCCCACATGTCACTTGTTGGGATCTTTACAGTTGCAAAAAGATTTCTTTTCTTTTTCTTTTAATTTCATTTTTGCACGAGTGTTTCAACACCAGCCATCGGATTGGACGGTGCCGATGATCTGAGCCGCTCAAAGCATGAAAAGGACTCGCCCGCCCCTGTCCTCATCTCTCGGATTGGCTTCTACGACAACCAAAGATATTGCTGTCCAACGTTATGGAAAGAGACAAAATTTTACAGCGGACCCCCTTAACATAAATGAAAATAAATCGGGTCCTAAATCGGTAATATTCCAAGGGATAGGAGAGTACTACTTACTATATGCGACTATGCGAAGGTCAGTAGTTCCACAGTTTGAGAAAATAATATGGCCTATAATTGCTAATAGTGCTCTATAATTTTGTATCTGGTCCATGAAAGCATCCAAGAACAGCACATCATAAACATCAACAAAAGACAAACAAGCATATATTTTTATATTTATACTGCATCTATTATGGGATATTAGGTGAATCACATAAAATGGATATGAGATATGTAGTTGATATGCTATCGTGGTCGTACCAATAACGGCGAATCATTCATGCTGTGAAATTTGTAGTAGTAATAGATGATGTTGTGTTAATATAATAGAATGAATACACATCATGCTGAGATATGATGATGAATATATATATATAAAGAAGAGAGGATTAACTTTATATTATCTAACCCAGTTAAGAAATAAAGAAAAAAGAATCCTTATTTTTTTAATTGAAATATCGAAGAGAGGTGTGCACCCTAACTCCTTCCACCTCCAACTGCCACAATTAAGACAAAACATTCCCATTTTTCTTCTCTCCTTGGACATCCAAGCAATTGGATTCCTTCCAATGCGTGAAAGCTGCTCCTAAGATCTTCATCCACACGGAGACGATTGGTAATTTCGCCCTTCCATGACAACGAGTGAACTCCAGTTGGTTCTCTTTCTTCTTCTTCTTCTTCTTTTTTCTTTTCTTTTCTTCTCTTTTCTTTTCTTGATCAAAAAAATTGATCAGAATCGACTATTTCTCCCGTCAATTCTTACACGATTTTCACGTCTCAACCATATCTGATCACTTTCTTCGTCAACCAATTGCAGCTAAAATCCAATGATTTGTAGTCCATTGATTAGGTTTATGACTCAAAAGATCCACATCAAATTGGTAGTCATTTTCCGTCGGTTATCAATTCCAATTGATATTTTCCAGCTAGTTCACTTTCTTACCGTTCCTTATGTATCAACCCATCATGATACGAGATAACTATTTGAGTAAAACTAGATTGAGCATGGGTGAGCCCATTTTGATGAGTAGGATTAATGATCTTGACTCATCTATAATTGGCCGGTTTCCTAGAAAGGTTTGGCGATATGTCTAGATTTTATATTAGAGAGGACTAACTCATATACTTGTTCTATAATTAGTTTATTGACTTATGATCGATCAACTAGTTTGCTTACCCTATGTGTTTGTATAAATTTAGGAGTTTGAGAATTACAGCTGACTTATAATATAGCCGTAACTTATCCACAAACACTGTGTTCGTGTAGTTTGATATTGTGGCTCATAACTCAGTCAGTCTAGCTATTTAAGATTGTGTTAATAAGGATTAAATTATCTTACTATGATGATTGATGATTGACGACAGTGATCGATCTAGGGGGCGTCTGTAGAAAAAAGAAAAGATTTATAGCTGACTTCAATGTAGATAACTACTCACAACTACAACCTATGTGTTTGATATTATTCATGGAAGACTAAGTAGGAATATAAAACATAGTCATTAGGTAAGCTTGCATAGTGACCTCTCTTATTATATAATTATAGCCTCAATATAATAATGGGCTCAACTTACATGGCACTAATAAAGTTATATAAAGTTATTGTCTTTTAGTAGGCGGAGCGTTCGGGCTACTAAAATATGCCAAAAAAATGGTTAGGTACTCTTAATTGGCCAATCTTATCCTCTATGACAGATTTAGACTTGTGTTTTAAGAGTTCAACATAAATGCCATCTATTGAATAAATTACTATTGCCAGAAGACCATTGCGAGAATTACCTTCTTCAAAGAAATATGAAAAATTAATGACGGTGCCCTTGGAATTCGAAATAAAAAAGAGTCATATAATATGAGCCATTTGACTATCTAAGATTTTTTAGAGCAGTATATTCCCTTCTCACCTCAGAACTATTATTTTTTTCGATGATACTCTATAAACTATTAGAAATACTTTACTTGCCTCTTTATATTAGGGAGTTATTAAATATAAAAGAAGTTTATGGCCATGTATAGAAAATAGTGATAGTATTAGGAGGTTAAAAGAAAATTATTATTATTATTTTTAGAGATAAAGAGCTAATGTATTCATCTATCATTAATTCACATATTTATGACAGGCAAGTGTCAAAATGGAGAAGATGACTGAGATATAGGAGAATAGAGTCATTAGATTTTAGAAGAAAACTAGAGGAAGCATCCCTACCTCAATTAATCAATAACCCAATTATTTTCTATAAACACATGCACCATATGAATATCGCTAAAGCTCCTTACCGGTCCTTAAACACTCAGTTACAACATTCATGATCCTGTAGGGGCAGGTAATATCACACACAGGATTTTAGTTGCTTCCAATGAATCATGTTACACTCTTTTATGGCCATTGAGAGACCCACTGCGGATCACCTAGACTTTTGTAAAGAAGAAGGCTCATCTGAGCACAACTCCCAAGCTGCCAAAAGGCGACATGGGCATATGCCACCATCCGAGTTCAACTTCACCCATCCCGAGTCAGGCACAATCCACTTGGTCCTCATCCCCGTAGAAGTCGGAGAGGTCTTCTTGGCAATCCTCTCATAGTCCTTTGCTAGTTGAACAACCCTCGGCCAATTCACCTTTTCTCTTGATACGATAGCATTCCTCCTATTATCCAAAGCCTGGAGGCTATAAGACCTTCGAGTCAAAGTTTTTGATTCGAGTCAGAATGTCCCTCAGTGGTAAGCCAATCAAGGTTGATTCAGGAATCACTGTGAGAAGAGCTTACTCCTCCAGCATCTTCACGCAGTATCTGCATGCAAAGAATAGATAGTCCACACTTTCACCGTGCAGCCCACAGAGTGCACAATTTACCTCTGCCGAATGTGCAGTCAGTATAAATAGGCCATCTTTGATAACCAATTTTATGCCAGCTTCCAGTAAAAAGTATGCACCCTTCGAGCCACCGACATCTTCCAGCACTCCCAATGATCCCACCAAGAGGGCAGGAAGAAAATGGGTATGGACTTAGTACTGGACTCTGCCTCTAGGGGTGACCACTAGATCTAAGAAGCATCACCCTTGGTCTCCCACGGATCGAGTACACCGTACTTGGCATGCAGAATTTTCACCAAACCCCGATCACCAGCTCCCCATGAGCTGGGACTCTTGCCAGCTTGAGCACGTTTGAGAACAGTTCCGATCTTAGAAAGACACCTAACCATTGATGCCCAAAAGATCTAAATCTTTTTTTTCGTTTTACAAAAAAAAAAAATAGGGTTAAATTTCTCTCCTCCTAAAACTTGTACCACTCTGTAGACAATGCTTTGGCAGACACACCCGTATCCACCACCAGTCCTTTCTTTTTGTTGTGCCCATTTAACCTTCAAATCAGCAGCACTCTATGTGGGCTCCTATTAAAATAAAATTCTTTTTATTTTTATTTTTTACCCCTAAAGTTGGGGGAGTAAGTCAACACTACCAAGTGGCTCGAGGGATCATCTACGCCTCTTCCCTTCTCACTACCAAACGAATCAGGGACACGTCGCGGAAATAGAATACTTCTCAGGAAACCATTCGACGAAGTTTCGCGTATACGCGATGGCCGTTGCATCCGATCCTCCAAAGTGGTTCCTACATGCTCGCCACTACCGCGATGCGGCGGTGTCATTAGAAAGGTACGATCGTCCCCAGCCATTGACCCCCGTGGTAGGGTGTGAGTCTTATACAGCGAGACATGATAAGGACGACTCAAAATTCTCCTCCTTCCACTTGGTTCCCACTCATGTGGTGCAAGTCCGACACACACGTGAAGACGAATCGCAAACTCTCTTCCTGCTTTCCCTATTGCAGGGGATCCTGCTGTATACTACAGCCGCGATGGAGCTTAGGTTAGTGGGTGAAATCGAGGTGTCTTTTACAATAAAGTCACGACCTTCTTCCCCCCCCCCCCCCTTGAGCCGGAGATCATTGGACGCGTGTCGCCGACCGCTAGCCCTTGCAAAGAGAACGTGGAAGAGCAAGGCGTGAACAGTAACACCCAAATAGGGGCAGAAGAGTAATTTCAGTTTTGTCAGTGGGAAGGCATCAACATAATGGCAGTTTCGTAGTAAAGAGGGGGGGGGGGGGGGGGGGGGGGGGGGGGGGAAGAGAGAAGAGGGGCCTTTTAGTCACTTCGTGAGGAGCTCTTATTCCGCTTCCGCTACAAATAGGCCGACGCCTAGTTCTCTCGCTCGCCACTGGTAACTGTCCTCCTCCTCTTCTTCATCCTCCTCCTCTTCTCCCCTACCTCCTCTCTCCCTCTCTTTTGGGATCTCGGATTCTCACCGAGAGCTTGTCTATCATCTCGCGGCTGGAGAGCTGCGATCGTATCGATCGATAGCTTTACGAGTTTGCTCCTTCTAAGTGGAAGGGAGGGACGATTTCTAGGGTTTAGATCGGTCTGCGCGACTTATTTTGGGGTTGCTTCAGTTAGGGTTTGGTTCTGTTGGTGTTATGAGGTTGAGCACAGAAATCGCGTGCAGGAATGAGGAGGAGAAAGATAACGAGATCATCTCCTTTCTGCCGCCTGCGCCTGCGCCTCCGCCGCAGCAGAAGCTCGTGGTCGGGTACGCGCTGACGTCGAAGAAGGTGAAGAGCTTCTTGCAGCCGAAGCTTGAAGGGTTGGCTAGGTAGGTCGACTTTCGGACGAATGTTTTACGCATCAATGCGTTCCTGATCCTCGAACGACCGTTGGATTTGATATTATTCTTTTGTTCCCTTTTTCTGTGTTGTTATGGATTGTGATAATAGATGAAAGATTGGAATTTTCATCAGTTCCCATTGTTATCTTTGAGAAAATAGGAAAGTAATGATTTACTAGACACTAAGATGCCGATTGCCTCGTCTGGTTCATGTTTTTGATCCTTTATGAGAATCGTTTTTTTACGGAATGATTCAATTGCAAAAGATTGGTATCAAAATTTTCTATTTTATAGCCACTGTTTTATAGCAGAGATCAGGATAGTTTTCTCCAGAAAGTTCGATTGCAAATTCTTCATTTCTTTCCTTGTCATGTTTGGAGAAGATTTTTCATAATATGCTTTTCTTTTGTTCATTCAGCCATACGATTAAGTTATCCAATAATTTAAGGATCGACTTCAATTTAGGAAGTTACTTGAATATACGACGACACGAAGGTTAAAATCGGTCTTTTTGGTATTGAACGGTGGATTTTGATTTTAACTTGGGAGACGGCTGGTAGGAGTCTATATTCGAAAAGTATCTTGCAGTAAATATATTCGCTTTTTATTTACTGGTAGCTTTTATTCATAACGTTGACTCTGCTTGGGAGTTTACGAGAATAGGTATTAGCTAGTTGCCACTTTGGCTATTCTTAGGGTGCATTATGACTTATCTGGAATTTCACTTCTGAGCTGGAATATTCCTGATACATATACATCACCAGGATCAGGACAGGCTAATGAATTTAAAATGCTCTTTTCATGATTCTGTGATTGTTGACGTTGAAACATTGTAACACTTTATTCCGTGAAGTGTTATGTCATGTAAAACATTAAAGTCGTCCCATGTTTTAATATATTTGGTCTACTTGCTCTAGCACATTGTAATTCGTGGAGTTTTTGACGAGTCAAGATTATAGTATTAGACTATAATATTATTGATGCAAAACCTCGTGTACCCATGGTTTAACATTTCATATTTGTCTCATCCATGTTTTTTCTCTGTTGTAAGTGCTGTTGTTATATGCCATACATCTATAGTTGCCAAATTGAAAGTTTTTATTTTTTTTTATTTTTCACTTGGATCATTCTTTTATTCTCTTTTGACTTGTTGTAATTTATATTTTCTTAGGTATGTAATAGTCTCCTCTGGTTACCAGAACTCTTTTTGTGTGCAAGAGAATACATACTTGCCGTTTGTTGTTTTAACCTTTTATTTTGATTGGGAGGAATAATGCTTGAACAGAACTAAAACAAATCCCAGTCAAATTTTGATGTGGAAGCTTTTCACATGTTCCTTTCATTTTGACTTAAACAATGTTCATAATTTCATCAACGATAGTTTTGGTGTTTCTTTAAATAGTTTTTTCATTTCTTATTTGCCTGTATCCCCTTTTCCTTTTCCTTTTTGTCCTATTGGCTGGAAGTTTCCTGAAAACTGTCTCCAGCTTTTCCGAAACATTGCTTATCCATTTCTTTTGAGCGCAAGTCATGGGAGTTCCATCCTAGGCTGGATAATGCAGTTTCCAACTCAATTATCAGGCTATCTTCAGCCTCCATGTTTCGCTGTATTATCCCTTGTGGGTAGAAGAACAGTTTATTCCACCATCTTTGTAGGCGATATTCTTGACCCTGGGTATTGGTTTGCTTTTGGTCATCGGTAATCTTAGTATCAGGAATGTGGCCCCAATTCTCTGTAGAAATATAACTTCCTCCTAAATAACTTCTCATTGGTAGATAATATTTGTTATACTTCTTCATGGTTTGCTTACTTTCCACTTCATAGAACGGTCCAGAGTGAGACTGTTCCAAGTACTCACTAAAGTTTGCAGAATCACCTTGGTTTCAATCAAAGAACTTTTGGTACCTCCCTTGTTATATTTATTTGATCATTGTCTAGAATGTAGGCTGAAAAATCTAGCTGACCTACTAACTTGCTTTTTAGGGCCAAGAACTTTGTTCCAAAGCCATAATTTACTTAATTTCTCCCATCGCATTATTTGTGCTGTTTTCTTTGATGAATGATTGTTCTATAAGTTCCGTGGGCTATGGCCTTTGGTTTCTTTCTTATCATAATTGTGAGTTTTGTGCAGCCTAGACTTCTCTGTATTTTAGTTAACAATGGCGTTCAATTTATTATATACATAGTGTTATACTAGTGTAGCCAAGACTAAATAGTGGGGCAAATGAATCCTCTAGTTGCAACTGCTGCTATTGCTGGTGCCATGCCCATCATACTTAAATTCTATTTTTTAATCATTTTTTAGGAAAAGTTAAATTTTAGGTGGAACTGTATAATCTGAAACTGTAACTTTGTTTAAATAACTATTCTTCTTTGTTCCTTGATAATTAGTTAATATATGGGGACTTCAATTAGTGAGGCTGTCACAGTAAGGCTTCTCATTGCCCGCATCTTGTTGTTAGTTTTGAGTCATTGAAACAATGACACAACCAACAACAGTGGGAAAGGACATAGAATGAAAGTTACTTTAGACAAATAAGAGATCAGTTGCACCATTTGCATCCTTTTGGTGCTAGGTAAATACCATTTTTAACTTGGTACAGTTGAAGTATTACCTTATTATTATGAAGATATGTTTTTTCTGCCTTTCTGACAGTACCTATAGGCGATGAATTATATTTCTATTTCTTTGTTTTTTCCCTTTTTTGCAACCACTCATCTGTGTAAGCCTTTCAAAACCTTGGTGCAGAAAGAAGGGTATTTTATTTGTTGCAATTGACCAAAGCCGCCCACTTTTAGAGCAAGGCCCTTTCGACATTGTTCTGCACAAGGTAACTCATTGCTCTTTGATTTGTCATTCTTGTCCTTTTGTGGATCTTATAACATTTGTTTGCCACATCTTATGTGGTTCCCTACAGTAGAAAATAAAATCAATCCCTTTCTACCTTTTTATTATTTGCCAGGATATACCTGTCAAATTTTTAGAACCTCTAAGATAATTTTCTCCTGAATCTCTGATACTCTTTGTTCTTGATTTTTTTTTTCCTCCAGTTGACTGGAAAAGAATGGCAACAAATTCTGGAGGTTAGTGATCCCAAACACCAGCATGAAAAGCATACATCATCTAGCAGGGACTCTTTATTATATCTCTTGTTGTCCACTTTGCCACAAATTTTTCTAGTGTTCTAATAATGCTGCCAACTTGAATGGATTGTCTACTATGAACTAATGCTGAATTAGTCACTGATGCACCAGAAGATACTAGAATTTAGCACTTATTTTCATCTAAAAATATTTGTTGGCTGCTCTCTTTACATGCTTCATAATTAATGATAGGATGGTTTAGATTAAAGAAATTATATATATATATATATTTCTTAGATTTTACAAGTATTCAATCAATTGACATTTTCCTGAGTGTTCTAGTAAGTATATATTAAATCCTCCTAATCTTTTATGTGAAGTGCTAGGGCTTCTTTGTATCTACTACAACAACCTTCTGATACACTAGGCACTTATATAATAATTATTTGTATTTCTATTTTGATCTTTGGATTCACAACCTTATTGAGGTAGATCATATCAAAATGTATCTGTCTGTAGTACTTTTAGTTGAACTATCATTTTGACATATCCAGTTCTTTATTATTTTTTCTTTTTCGTGTAGGATTATAGGGAAAAACATCCAGATGTGACTGTTCTTGACCCGCCAGATGCTATACGACATTTATACAATCGGCAGTCGATGCTTCAGGAAGTAGCTGACTTGAATCTATCAGATTACTACGGTACTTTTCACCAGAATTTATGTCTCATCAGCCTCTTAGAATGTCTATTGGGTTATCATCTTTTCAGGACAGGCGACTTTAATTTTTTTTGCTTTATGCACCTTTAGGTGCAAGTGTGCAACCAATCATTCTTCAATGCAGTTTCATTCTCTGTTTCTTGAGGTCCTTGTGTTGAAGATATGATGTATATCTTTTGGGATCTATTACTGCAATAGATGCTTGTAGTTACCGATAGATCACTAAACTAGACCTTATCTTTGAAGAAAGGTCATCAGTCATTTGCCCAAAAATTGTTATGTAGTTCCATCTAACCTTAGATTTCTATTTCCTTTTGTGAGGCACAAAATGACCATCTTTAAATGCAATTCAAGCTCTTGTCCGTGTGCTGCGATTAGTCTAGGTTATAAAGGAATGTTGCTTCTGATTTATTTTTCTCCAAAAGTTGGTCATAATGGTGCAGGGGATTTGTTGCAGGTAAAGTTGGTGTTCCTAGGCAACTAGTCATCACAAAAGATCCATCTTCCATACCAGCTGTAGTCACCAAGGCTGGACTAACACTACCTTTAGGTAAATATTTTATTAAATATATATCTCTATGTAGTTTGTTTTATCTGGAATCAATTATCTTTTACTACTTCATATTGCCCACACTTTTTTTTGATTGATTTTTTTTGCTATGCCCCTTGATTCATATAAAAAAGCTATCTTAGTCTTATTATCACTATCTACAAATCGTAATACCTTGACAAGAGGCTCAAATATTGCTGCGATAATTGTAATATCATCTCAAATGTATTTTCAAGAGTCATGTTCTTCAAAGTTTCAGCTAAAGTTTTATCTTTAGGTTTTATATTCTTAGTTTTAGTAAATCACTCTTGTGATGTAAACATCCGAGTAATATTATCTTTGTAACACATAATATTTTTTAATGCTAAAAAAAATGAGTGGCAAATTTAGTGAGACCAGGTTTAATGATCTCCTTATTATTAATTATCTGTCTAAGTAAATTAAGAACACAACTATGGTTGTATATAAGATTTATCAATCATTGACCTTCATGTATGATCATGTTAATTTTAATTTTTTTACAATATGTCCTTTAACATGAGATCAATATAGTGTGTAGTATATAACGTCTAATATAAATAAGGTTTCTTTATCATAAATAAATTTTCAGCAGCTTTATAATTGGCTACATAATTAGTAACCACTTGGACTTCTCTTTTCTTCCCTATTTCTTTATACCATCTTATTTATCAATTGACATAATTAGTACTTTTGAAATGAACATCTACAAACTTCAGAAATATTTTTCCCATGCTGAGTACACTAAGAAATTAATTATTTTTTTTTGTTTTGTGTACCTCACTCAGCATATATCTGTGTACAACTAAATTTATCTCGATACTGTTTAAATGTCTTAATGTAAGTGTGAAATTTATCTACTTCTGACTTAAGATATTTAGTAATAATACCATTTGAACTAGGAGGTAGAACACTAGACCCTATTGATTATATAGTATATATTATAGTATGATAATAAAAATTATCAATTATATTAAAAGGATTATAGTTGTAAAAGAAAAAATTACAAATAACCTTGCCAATGTTTTTTTTTTTTTGCAATTTTAATTCTTTTTAGAGTTGTCTTGATAAAAGTTTTGTACGACCCCTTTTTTGAAGATATGTATCCATTGGTTAATATTTTTAGACTTCGTTGTAACACTAAAAATTCTAGGGATAGAACTGTTGCTCTCATATTATCTTTCTCCATGTATATGAACTGATCTAAATCTTTGTATTTTTCTCATCTTGTCCTGCTTTCTATACATATATTTGCTCTCTTGCATTGCTCTCATATTTTATTATCATCCTCTCTTGGCTCAGTGTTATCATCAATCTATGTGTACATGGTAATGCATCAACTTTTTATGAACTATTGACCCTCTTTATTGTGTAGATTGTTTATCTTTCTTTTTTGCCAATTAGGTGAACCAATATCTATTTTCTTTTTACACCAGTTTTATTTAACACGTCTTTTATCTTGCCCAATAATGCTGCAATATTTTTTTTTTAAAAAAATAGTGAATATATTACTTAAGATCCCTTGGTACACAAAGCACTGCTGATAGTAGCAACCAAAATAGGCAACAAGGAGGAGGGAAACGAGCCCTCCCAGGTGTAGCTGAAAGTTATATTCCTACTATAATTAGCAAGCTAATCAGCTAATTGATTAGCTTCACGATAGATATGGTTGAGAGACATGAAGGGAAAGAAAGATAAAAGATACAAACAATCATCAATGATAGCAGTGGTAGCCCATGGAGCTAGATGGTGACCCTTCCAAATGTTGACTAATAAAAGAGAATCACTTTTGATGACGAGGTGAGATGTCTTTTGCTGGTGGAGAAAGTGAAGTGCCTTGTAGAGGTCGATTGCTTTGGCAGCCAAGGTGGATTGGCAGAATCCATGCTGACATTCTACACTAATCGGGGAACCTATTGGGGTGCGCAAGGTGCAGCATGCTCCACTAAGTTTGTTGGGACTCGAAAAGGAGCTATTGATATTGAGCTTGAGGAAGTCGGGCGGAGGGAGCTCCCATAGGATGAGGCAATGAGGGGTGGATGGCTCACTAACCGGAGGGGAGGGAACATCATAATATTCATAGGCTAGAGGCATCAAAATTGGCTTAAGTGGATCAAATTAAAATTTATTCCAACTATCAACAAATTCCTAAGATTTTAGGTGTTTTATGGAGTTATTAGCCATTTTGGCTCGAGTTGTCAAGTCGAGCTTGAGCCTCACCGAGTTGGAGGTGAGCCAAGCTGAGTTTTTCCAGCTCAAATCAAGCTTGAGCTGAAAAACTTTGGCTGTCGAGCCGAGCTGAGTTAGGCCTAGCTTGCTTAAGCTCAGCTCGTTTACACCCCTACCGCCCACCACCTGCAATACACTGGTTAATATTGTATGCTTTCTTTGAATTGAGAGAATGGGAATTACTATTTTCTCCTATTCATCATAAATTTTTTGGAGAGAAACCAGTGAAAACATAGAGAAATAAATAGAAAATGAGTCTTTCCATAGCCAAGTTCTTTTTACCTCTTCCATTCTTGATCTTTAAGGAAATAGAGAATATAAGGTGTGTCATTTTTCTTGTGTTTCTGATGTACCTTTAGAAGACATAAACAGGACTATTCCAAAAGTTTTGGCACTGTCCAGATGCAACTTTTTCTTTCATTCATCATCTCCAACACTCAGGTAAGCTGTTTTACGCTGAATATCTGATAGAGATCGACATCTTTGAGCTTTGTCAACAGAAATTATTTGGGTATTTGGTCATATATCCTAACCATAATGCAACCACATAGGTCCTATGTAGTCATTAGGTGGAAGAGCCTGTAGAAGAAGCACCCAGAGAAAAAGGCAGTTTGCAGATTTTGTGCTTAATTATAGAAGTTTTGATGAAGTTACGGAGGGTAATTCTTTTCTCTTCCCTTGAACTGAAGAGAAGACAGATATTGTCTTTTATTTATCTCCTTTTTATTCTCTCCTACCTGAAGAATCCTAACAGAGTAGTGCAAGCTGAATTCAGATTTTATAGCCTTTCTGGAATGATGGGGAGAGAAAAAAAGATCTGTTGTCTCAATTCAACCACTTGCAAAATTCAAGGTTGATTGCAACTTATTTTGGTTGTCTTAGTTGACTGAGTAGATCTTTAGTCTCAAAATCTTCTAATATCCCATAGTTCATAGTAGAGGTTGAGGGTTGTTTGACTGGATATGCATAAGTTTGGGCCTGTTGAAATGTTCCTGAATTGTTAAACTCTTTCTTAATTTTAGGGCTTGCTAAAATTCCAACAGATAAATTTTGCTCCAATTTTTGGCATTCAATTCTTCTTTGTTATTGATAGATAATGTGCTTTAAGTACACATCTGAAGTCTGTAACTTCATGTTTTGTACACTTTTACTCTGGGTGTACCTTTTCATGAGCACATTGAATCAATCACATATTTTGATGACAATTCCAATATCAACTTACTTTGAGATCCGTTTTGAAATTAATACAGAATTCCTTACTTTTTGGTTAAACTTTCTGCATGCTGCAGTGGCAAAACCATTGGTAGTTGATGGAAGTGCCAAGTCTCATGAACTATCTCTTGCGTATGATCATTTTTCCTTATCAATGCTCGAGCCTCCATTGGTTCTCCAGGAATTTGTCAATCATGGTAGCTTGTGATTTCCTTCTGCCTCAATTGTTTGATTACCTTGTTAAATTTCAGAACTGATTCCGTTACATACATACACATATAGGTGGCGTTCTCTTTAAGGTCTACGTTGTTGGCGAAGCGATAAGGGTTGTACGTAGGTTTTCCCTTCCTGATGTTAATAAGCGTGAGCTATTAAATAATGCTGGTGTCTTTCGATTTCCAAGGGTTTCTTGTGCTGCGGCCAATGCAGATGATGCAGACCTTGACCCTGGTATTGCTGGTATGGTATCTGTGACATCTCGAATTATTTTGGTTATCTAGTCTAAAAACAACTGGTGTTGTGAGCAAAAAGTATATCTTATTTCTGTCAATACAGAACTTCCTCCAAGACCACTGCTCGAGAGGCTAGCTAAAGAACTTCGCCGTCGTCTGGTATGCTGAACTTGTTATTTTGCTTCATGGATGCATTACATTATATGAAACAAAATTTATTTTGTTTCATATATGATGTATGCGCACTGATACTGTCTATTTTCTGATATATGTAGGGTCTCCGGTTATTCAACTTAGATATGATCAGAGAGCACGGCACAAGAGACCGGTTTTATGTCATAGATATCAATTATTTTCCTGGCAAGTGATCACTTGATTTTTTTTTTCCCTATATGAACTGATCATCTCTATAAACCTTTCATTCCACTATATTTTTCTTATATCCATCATTGATAGATTTAGGAACTAACTTCTTATTAAGTTATTACTTGACAAGAGACCGGTTTTATGTCATAGATATCAATTATTTTCCTGGCAAGTGATTACTTGATTTTTTTTCCTATATGAACTGATCATCTATATAAACCTTTAATTCCACTATGTCTTTCTTAATAATCCACTAACTTCTCATGAAATACGCAAGCCAGCCATGATTTTTCAGCAACATGCAAGTAAAAAGCAAAATATACTTACGTTTTATCCAAGCACAGAAGTGATACACTATATTTCAGATAGTACTCTTTTTTGGTTATTGGTATATTAGAATGTAACTTTCATACATATTAACTTCACTTATGTTGCTTATCATGTTTTGAAGAAAATATCAAGTTAATGCTTTCTGTTATTCAGGCTAAGGTTTCTTTTACATTAATAGTACAATCTGTGTTTGTCAACCATTAAGAATTTACTAGAATTTTTTATTTCCTACAAAACTGACAATCCTTTCCTATATGTACAATCATTGGCATGCTACAATCTCGATTTCATAATGATTGAAAAACTAATGAATTAGGCACAGTCACAGCCTTTTACTTGCAAACATGTTGTCCCATTACAATTCAATCATAATAGTTGCTGGATGACTTACAAGACATCAAGTGCCTCCTCACATACTTCTCTCAATCTTGTAGGATATGGTAAAATGCCAGGCTATGAACATATATTTACTGATTTCCTCCTCGGTCTGGTGCAAAGCAAGTATAAAAGGCGGCTCAGTAACGGCTAAATTGGGATACTGACAAGGTCTCGCAGATTCAAAAGAATGGCTGATGTATGTCTGGAATTCAACCTACGTGAAACATTCGAGCTGCATTTCCCATGTACATAGTGGGGAGATCTTCCTCGGGATGTGGAATACGACAGTCGCTGAAATGGTTGCTTTGAGAAGAAATTCCCCCCATTACTCTGTAAATTATTAACTGATGGCTTACAACGTAGCCTTCTCGGAGGCTAAGGCTTACACCATAAATGTATGCACGATTTCTTCTCTTGTTTCATGTATTCTCTTGTTGTTTGTATTCCTTGGGAAATATTTGTTTGGTTCGGAGCCCTAAATTTCACTACTCTTGTTAGGTTAATAAACCTTTGCTCTTTTTAGTGAACATGGTAAAGATATATCTCTTGTTTGATTCAGCAGTAGCAAGCTTGGCTTAGGGTGCCGGCTCACCATTAGATGTATGTTAGTGTGTTACACGCCAACGTATCAATTTGACTGCTTTGATTCCGATCAAAAAAGAATACAGGATTGCATTAGGGATTGAGGAGACTCATGAGTCTTTGACCCCTGTACAGGGTTGACTTCCACCGAATCACAATACTTTATTTTGCACATTATGTGAAAATATGTAACCAAAGAAGCCATCTTTAGCACCAATTGATCCAGACCTTATCTGTCTTTACCTGATTCGTCAATCCAAGTCTTCCTGGATTTCATTTTTAAGACGAAGCTGAGAAGCAATGATGAGATGCTTAGTCTTAGTAATATTTTGAGACAACACCTATTTGAATAAATATTTTTGCAGGGGAGATGCGATATTTGGTTTGGTAAAAGACTTTCCAATTCGAGTGCCCCTAAAATTATCTTTATCAGAGGCTCTGTCGACAAATGGGCAGCTGACTGACTACTCCTAATCAAGTTTAATATAAAGTGGAATGGTATTAGAGATATCAGTATCGATTTAGGATATAACAAAGTTCCACGGGAACAACTTACCTCTTCCCGTACTTTAGGGCAAAAATCTCGTCGTGTAATTTATAAACCCTGATAAGAGAAGGCCGCGACCAAACAACAACGAACAAGTCTCCAAGAGTCGCAGCAAAGCAAGGCGGAGGAGAAAAAATGGTTATCACTCTATCCCCCTCTCTATGCCCTCTTCCTTTATTCTGTTAACTATCCGTGTTTTTATTCGCTTCTCCTTCTCCTTCTCCTTCTCCACATATATCTCATTGTTTATTAATACCAGCCTTTCTTTCTTCTAATCTTAGAGCCAAGAGGCTGTGAATCCGAAAGCATACCCTTTGGCCGATGCGCAGCTATCGATTACTATATTGGATCTCATCCAACAAGCCGCCAACTACAAGCAGCTCAAGAAGGGAGCTAATGAAGGTAGTATCAATCCTAACCATCAACTTTTTTTATGCGGTTTCTTTTTCTTACATTGAAGTTGGAGTCTTTTAGGTTTTCTCTGAGTTGGGTTGCAAGTTTCTTTTTTTTTTTTTCTTTTTCTCCTTTTTCCTTTCTCTAATTCTGTTATTTTGCTGGATAGCAACCAAGACTCTGAATAGGGGCATATCGGAATTCGTAGTGATGGCGGCGGACACCGAGCCGCTTGAAATCCTTCTCCACCTTCCCTTGCTAGCGGAGGACAAAGTAAGACCCTTCCTGATTACCAACATTGCTGCTTCTGTCTTTAATATGGGGGAAACTAAAAGATATAGATATACTTTTGCAACAGTTCATTGTCTTTAGGACTGGGCTACATTCCTTGAAACTTTAAAGGTGGAGCACCTTAACAGAAAAATATATATATAAGTTGCCCAGTTTCCGGCAGCCTTAAATCATATAGAAGCACAAGCTGAAATTCAGAGTTATTTTTATCCTATTGAATTGAAATGAGAAGATTTTCAGATGAACATATATATAATGGTGAAATCTGAAGTGTCCTATGTACATGTAATTATGGAGGTTTAATCCACCGTAATTACTGGCACATTTTGGTACCATGTGAATCTTCTTATGGTCTATTATCATTCAAAGTTTATGTTGTGCTAGTTCACCATCATCATCTTAGTAAACCTTTCGAATATTAATTCATCTTTTGTAATGTATCTAGTGAATAGGAAATTTTATCTCCCACAAATTTGTCCAAGAAATCCTCAACCTGACCCAAACTAACAATTGAAGTGTGTAGCACCTATTTACATTTGTATTTATGTCCCCATATTTTTATTTTTACAATATTTGCAGGGTAATTTGTTGAGTGAGTTTAGCTATTCTCCTATGGGACATATATCCTCCTTTTTGTATATCACCATTCAAGAACTCCAGAAGAGAAGAAAATGTTCCGTCTTGATGATTCTAGAATCAGATTTACCTTAGACAGGAGTATGAGTTCCTATAGAAACGATCATGTCTGTAGAAGTTAATTTCCTAATTTTTAGACAAATCTTGTTAATTATTGATAAAAAATGCATGAGAGGTAGTTAAAAGAGCTTTTCCTTGTGTGTGATAGAATGTACTCGTCCTTTCCGTTTGGTGGAGATTAAGTTTCTGAAAATATTGCAACTAATGTAGTACCTCCCATCTCAAACAGCATTATGACTTTGATCTCTAATTCATTAGGATAAGTTCAAATTTTATTAGGTTTCAGTGAAAGAAGTTTGCTAATCATTGTTTGGTTAACCCTTACTATGCTTCCATATTGATAATTGTAAAGCAAGTATGATTGTGTTTTACATGTCGAGTTTTTATTTCCAGCTCTTCTGCTGGGATAAGTGAATCAAAAATTGATGTCTGAACATTGCATCAATTACTAAACTGTGCTTGGTCAAAGTCTGACTTTGATCATCTATTATTACGTACTAGTCGAATTGCAGCTGTTGTTTATCATTCAAGGATGTTCACTTGGTTAGCAGAAATGCAAAATTATCGGACTAGGACCATCTAATATTGTATAGTAGTCGAATTAGAGCTGCTGTTTATTGTGAAAGAATGTCCACTTGGTGAGCAAAATTGCAAAATTACCATGTGTTTTTGCTTCTGGATCACTTCATTTCTCATGAAATAATGCTCAGCATTTTGCTTCCAACAAATACTGATGCCTATGATTTAGATTATTACTTTTCTATGCCATTGTGGGTACAAGTATCCCCTATTCATTGGATCATGGTTTTTGCATTTCCTTGCTCTCTTTCCTGAAACGCATTGTCAATCCTCCAGCATATAGTAGCAGCTAGATCTGTGATCTTTATACTTATGTTCATCTCTAAGATAGCAATCTCTCTTTACTTGTTCTCTACAAAGCATGATCTTTTAACCAAATTCACACCGTTGTGTGCAGAATGTGCCCTATGTCTTTGTCCCTTCTAAACAAGCTCTTGGGCGAGCTTGTGGAGTGACAAGACCAGTTATTGCTTGCTCAGTGACTAGCAATGAAGGTAGCCAGTTGAAATCTCAGATACAGCAACTCAAGGTGAACCTACTACTCTTCTACCTATGGCATATCTATTGTTTCACTAGAAGCATTCTGTCAGCAGCAACATCTGTTCATATTGAATGTTTCAGTCTCTTGTGTTTTTCTTCAGTAATTTTATTTACATTCTATTTCATTAATTTCAGGATGCCATTGAGAAGCTTCTCATCTGAGCGCAAAATCCTTTCGGCATGATGGGCCTCTTAGGATCTTCAGTTCTGCGGAGGCTTGGACTGATGATGTTGTCGTGTTTTCTTCATGGCGACTATTTTCCTTCTAAATTTGGTCTGTGTCTTTGTCTAGAACCTTTTGTGTCTGCAAAGAGTGAGGGATGTTGATACTATTCCTCAATTATTGTTGGACCATTTCTTGCATATGTTGCGGCAATTCTCTGGTAAACTGCAATGAGTGAAAATTATTTATCTAAGATAGTTGCCTATTACCTCTTCCAGTTTTCCCTGTTAATCTCCCGTTTGTTGATGAATTCCGAGTACCTCTTTTTGTACTGTTTGGGCTCATCTAGTTAACTGGGTGAAATGCATGGTTTATTGTAGAAATGTTTGTTTTGTTTTTGTTGCAAATTAGAGCTTGAAATGTGGTTTTGCATATCGCCGTTGTATCTTGATCTACACACTCTAGTCTTATTATTTTATAGCTTTTCTTTTTGAAAAAAAATCTCGGTAACTAGTACGAGTCCCTGAAAATACTTTCTGATGGCGTAGTAAAGTAGAAATAAACCCAAGCCAATGTGACCAAAATAATTCTTTGCTGTGTACGCCAATGTGTGGGCGTACGATATTTGACTCCATTAAGATATTCTGGACATCTGAAACAACTACGATTGCTTATCTATATTATTAAAAGTGTGATAGCTATCAATCCATCTCTTTACGTATCTCAACAAGTCATCAAAGTGCGTTTCAAGAAGAAACCATAGCTAGCTAGCGTCGGGGGCATTAAGTATGCTCTCATAATTACGTTACCCATAGCATTACTCCTATGTCATTTTTATACAGTATTATAATTATGATCGCCTATGTTCCTTAGAAGATCATTGTCATCATTGAAGTAATTAGAATTATTCAAGAAAAAACCATTCTTTCTAGTGTTACTTTTTTGAACCTGGAATAAGTTAGTTGACCGAAATGCGCACCATTTCGACGTACTTGGTCCACTTCTAGAAATGGATACCGTTGGAATTCTCCACGCTTTACGTATCTCAGGTTGTTTCCCCGCTTCATACGCCGATTGGAGCTGATCCTTTGCACTCCTGATGGAAATATATGTTGCATCAGTACTACTTGGCAGGCGTATCTACCTGCCAAGTAGACCGACTGCTAGTAATTCCTACGATTACCCTCTGCAGAGGATCCTCTCCCTTGCGGTTTCCTCGTCCGCAGTGGGCTCCACTTCTCTTCTCCTTCTCCTCTGGACCACGACTACCTCAGGGCTCAGGCCCACCATTCCCGGTCCAACCTCTCTTCTCTCTCCCGCCCCCCTCCCGCCACGTGTCTCGCTAACCTCACCCCTTCCGCTCCTTCAAATTCCACTCCCTCCCTCTTGTATTCCTCTACTCTCCCCTCCCCAATGCCGACGGACGAAAGGATCGTCTCCGATAAGAACCCATGTCCTCGCCCCGCATGCTTCTCCCTCGCCGCCTTCGGAAAGGCGGCGATTTCCCACCTCCTCGCCGCCGGCGTCGCCGTCGCCGCCGGCCTCTCGGACTCCGATCTCGCAGCGATCGAAGAGACATACTCCTTCTCCTTCCCCCCCGACCTCCGATCCATCCTCCGGGAAGGCCTACCCGTCGCCGCAGGCTTCCCTGACTGGCGATCCTCCTCGCCGCCGCAGCTCCGCCTCCTCCTCTCCCTCCCTTCGTCTAGCCTCGCCGCAGCTGCTTCCGACGGCCGATTCTGGCTCCCCTCCTGGGGAGCGGAGCCAGAGATCGCCGCCGATCGCGCCGCGGCAGCGAGGTGGTTCCTGGATCGCGCGCCGCCGCTCGTCCCCTTCTATCGCCACTTCTACATCCCCTCCGTCCCCAGTCTCGCCTCGAATCCCGTGTTCTACGTCCGCGGCGGCGAGGTGCGGTGCGCCGCGGCCGATGTAAACGATCTGCTGCGGCGGTTCGATTGGGCGGTATCGTGGCCGGCGCCGGCCTGGGCGGCTACTTCGGCGAGGAGGGTGGACGTCTGGACGGAGATCGCCGAGCTCTACTGCGGCACGTCCGAAGCGAAGGGGGTCGCACGTGCGGGGGTGGAGAGGTGGCTGGCCGAGATGGGGTGGAGGCTGAGGGCGGCCGGCTGGGGGGAGGAGGAGGTGGATGAGATGATGACAGTCGGATCGGACGGTGACGGACGGGCTAGTAGCTGGGATCGGACGGCGCCGATCAAAGATCGAGAGAGCGCAATGTGGCACGTGCGGCTCCTCGCGCTCGTGCTTCTCCGGGCCGGGTGGAGCAAGCGCGACGTGGTCGAGGCTATGGGGTGCTGCCTACGTGTCGACGAAAGAAGTGAGCCGGAGGTGACGTGGCGAGCCGACCCCACCGGAGACGAAATATCTCTGGACTTAGAGTTATGATTTTTCTTAGAATAATTTCACATATGTTTTGGTGTATATAAACAGATTCAAGGACGCATTAGAGTTGGTTGAGATCGTATAGTTTTCCTAATTTACATTATAGAAATTAATTAATCAAATATTTGGCCTAGTTCTGTGGCAGTTGAGATTATGGTTACACATGTGCTCGTTGGATGGAAGTATTTGATCGGCGTATACATTTTCTTAGAATAATATCACATCTTTTCATGCAAGTGTTGCAAATTTAAAATATTTTCTTCATATTTAGAGTATATTTTGTGGATTAAGATAATTTTATTTAGATTTAAAGCATTTACTACAATACTTACATAAATAGCACTTTGGTATAAAAAAAAAAGAGTCATTTGGTTAAGTATGCATTGAAAAATTTAAGAAAAGAAAAAGTAAACGTGCAAAAAATAAAAAAAGTCTTGTCAAGACTCGAATGGTCGAGTCCGCTTAGCTGACTGGTACTACCTAATCGCCACGGCCTCCAAGTGGAATGAGGTTAGCTGGACTTTCTAGTGATCGGGCGTGCCATGGTACATGAAAAACTGCTTCGCTAGATAGGTCCAGTATAGTAGGTCTCCTGTGGAGAATTTTAAAAAATCAAGTTTGATAGTCCGAGCTTGGATCCCAAAATGTGGTATGTTATCGGGTGAAGTGACCTCGGGGTTGAGGCTGCACATGGGTTCGGCTTATGTCGCCCCCGGGCTGCACGCAGGTTCGGCTTAGTCTGATGATGCAAGCCCACTAGTTCATTCCACCATTCTTCCTCGGGCTCATACTTATGCTCGGGGTCTTGTTCATGAGTTCCAAACTAGTTCGCATGAAGTAGTCAAACCAGTTCACGAAAATTTGGCTTGCCTCGAAAATTGTGCACTTATCTTCTTCATTCCAATAACCATGGGGCTGAATTTGGAATTCGGCCTAGGGGCGCCACCATAAGGTGCATGGGAGACGGCAGCAGTTGGGATCGGTCGTGGGTCGCCGACAGTTAACCCATAGTTGGTCCTTGCAGCGATAGAACAACGGTGAGCAGCGAGAAAGCCCAATTATCGAGCTCGAGCTCGAGGCGCTGCAACGGCGGCCATGGCACATCGCTGTCAAGTCCACCGGCCCTAGGCGACTGCAGAAGGAGCCCATGGCCCCACTGCATGGGAGCAGCGGCGGCGGGAAGCCGCGATGGAGCCACCCTGACATAAGGATAGCTTCCCGTGGTGGTGGCTGTCGAGTTCGGCCACCTGACGGTCACCAGCGATTACGGTGATGCCACCACTGGTCAACAATCAGCCCAAGGAAGCCAGCCGTGGCCGCTGGTGGTTGTGGGAGCATCGGACCCACGGCCACCAGTCGCAGCTTTGCTGCAACATGAACCACTGTCGCTGGCAGTCTTCCAATCAGTGCCGGTGTGAACGGTGGCCTGGGCTCGGGTGTGAGGTCTCGTGGAAGGGACCGAATGTGGCGGTAGGGGTTGGGAGTGTCTAGATAGTTGTCGATGGGAAGTTAGGGTTTTTAGCCCTAGCTCCCACTATTGGTGGGGAAGATGACCCCGCGACCACTATTGCTAGTGGTTTCGGCGTGGCAGCGACGTCTGGGAAGGTCTACAGGGTTGGAGGAGTCCCCACTACTGCTGGAGGAGGGGTTAAGACCATGATTTGGGCTAGCTCATCCCCTCCCTCACGGGAGGGTATTGGTGGCCGTGCTGAGTCAGAAGGGTTGTCGCCAAGGCTTGAATAGTCTTGTCCATCCTCTTGGTGCTCCTTAATGGATCTAGTGACCTTATTAGAAAAATCTTTAAAAATTACCTTCGCCCACGACAACGGATTGTCGTCGACTATTGTTGGTGGTGGCGGGGGCGCCCAATGAACTCCCACAGGAGAAGATATGAGATCCTAGTCCTTCATGGTCGATCCCTCCTCGTTGGTCTTGGATCGCATGTTAATCATCTTCTAAGAAATATCGGCTCTGATACCAATTTTATGAACCAGATCTGGACTGATCTAGACATAATAAATTATAAAAATTTAGGTGGAGGTAGTCTCATGAATTAGAGTTCTAATGGCTCTGGTTTCACCTAAATCGGAGGTCGGGATGAAAAGTTAAAAATAAAATAGTAGAGATAGATCAGAGAAGATAAAATGATAAATATCCGACATTGCGGTAGTCGTCGGAGGGTAGCGGATGGTCAAGAATGGTGGTGGATGGCCGTATTGTAGGGTGGCTGCTGGAGGTAGGAGGTGGCTAGGGTTTGAAATATTGGGATGTTTCTACGAAGCTATAATCTGAAGCAGCTATTGGGCTAGCTATTGTTTAAATTTCTTAAATTCAATGATAATTATCAACACATATCCACCCCTATTTATAGGAGTAAAATCTTTAGTGGATTTGATCCACATATGGATTATCCGATTTATTTAAAATTTAAAATAATAAGATAAACTATGTGGTCGACTGACTCGACTCCACTTAACCCAGGTTAATAAAAACACAATAGGTTTTTGCAAAAAGCACTCTATATTAGTCTTTAGGTTTAAATTCTTTCGTCAATATAAAATACTATATCTATATAATTTAGAATCGTTATAATTTATTTCTTCCGAACTTATTAGCATGAACCATGAGGTCCAACAGTACTTTAGTGGACTCTACCTATCAATTAGATTAGACTCTTAATTAGTTGGTATCTTTGACTCTCAAATTTTTTTTTTCTAGAAGCACGAAACCATGGCCAGTTCTTATAGTTATAGGATGATAATAACTGACATTGAAACCCTTAGAAGGTTGGGACCAAAGTATTATTAATTTATAACCACCTCTCGTCCCTTACTAACCTTGCTTGCTTCTATATAAATAGATTTGACCTTTATTTAATTATAGCATAAAGTGTTCAAATTTGATTTGATTCCCATCTGTACCTGATAAAACCTGGATAAAGATTTGGACCTTTTACATGAAAAGTTCATTTAAAAAGTCAAATCCTTATCGTGACTTCTCACCTACTTCAATCCAGTGCCAAATTAACTGAACTAGATTTGGGCCAAACAAAAGAAAAGCAAGGGAATTTTGCATATCTGAACCTTCCTTATTGATTGTACTGCAAACGACTTCAAGCTTATCTATGCACAGCTTTACTCCTTCCATTTCAAATATCACTGCAGAAATTTATGTCACCATATATTGTTCCACAGGCTAATCATAAGTTAGATAAATAGATTAGTATTCTTTAATGAGTAATGAGTCACAACAAACTCAACAACTAGAAGTTGAACCCAAAACCTATACCAATGGGCCGTTTGACGACGTGGAATAAGAGAGTTATTTCAGATAAACTCCTCTTTGTTATAAAAGATTCGTGTCAAACGTAGGATAAGATTTTAGAATAGTAAAATAGAATAAACCCTATCATTAGGGATATTTTTATTTCAAATTTTAGTTTGGATAAAGTTTTAAAAAACCTTGCCCACTTATTATAAAATATAAATAAATAATTTGCGCTCACTGTAAATAGAATACACTTGATAATATATTAGAATATATTTTTATTAAAAAATATTTATGATGAACTAGAAATTGTAACAGTAATCCTTAGAAGAAAATATAATATGGTAAAACATAATTATAATTAATTTTAAACCTATTTTATATCTTTCGAAAAAAAAATTCTTTATATTACATTAGAAAAAGGACAATAAGATCAATTTTTTGATTACTTTCTATCATTTATTTTAATTACCACAGTCAAACACCATTTTATTCCCAAATATTAAGAAATTGAAATAAAATTTTAACTTTAAAGTAAATCTTAATTTTATCTCAATTTTAATTTTTCCTTGAACGATCTGACTACTAGGGTTCAATAGCTGTCAGTTCAGACTTTACAATATACTTCCCTTGTTGGTTACAATTGGTTAAGTAATCTAACAAATAGAACTTTAAGAGCTAATGATAGTTGTTGTTTCTTTAATAATCTTTTCCATCCTTATCATCTAAAGTTGGGTTATTTGGCATTAATATCTCCTCATTTGGCCGGTGATAATTAGGTCATTTTGCATTAAATGAGCCATCAGAGGCTATATATTTAATGGGTCAAGTATTCAACCCCTGGCCCCTGTCTGAACCTAATTCAAGTTCCTAGCGAGAGAGAGAGAGAGAGAGAGAGAGAGAGAGAGAGAGAGAGAGAGAGGAAAAAAAATCGTTTTTTTAGTATAATTTCTGCTCGGCTTTCCTTGTGTGACAGATCTGATCGCAGGATTTAGGTGGAGAATCGTTGCTTTTGTCGATCCTTTCAGAGAAGTGAATGCTAACTCCACCAACTCGCGGCTTTGACTAAGGAAACCCGGAGTCTGTTCCTCCACTCCTCTTTTCTTTAGATTAAATATCCTTCTCCATCAGCAGAAAACCCTAAGAAAGAGGAGTTTGCTTCGTCCTCAGGTATGTTCCCTCACTTCTTTCGATTTGGCCCGGTAAGATGGGATCTTTGCGGCTATACCTACTGTGGGGTTTCTGGGTTTGTGGTGCATGGGGCTGCCACATTTCTGTTGATGGATGATCTTAATCGTGTTTTTAACAAATGGGTTTTCTTAACAGTGTGGAAAGATGGGATTTTGATCTTTTTTCTGGTGCTTTGCGTGTTTGATTGATGTGTTTTTGGTGGAGAAATTAGGTTTCTTTCCCCCCCTTTTGTTCTAATTTCTTTATGTTGGACAATAATATTATAGCTTTGGTAAGATCGTCATCAGTCATCCTTTACCAACTAGTGTAAGATTGTTTCAGATTAAGGGGGAAGGTTGTGATTCTGTCTTAACTGTGTTTGAGATTACTGTTCTTAATAGAGCTCTGATTTGCTGCATGCACCAAATACTATCTAGAAGTTTTCTCGAACCATGATCTTTATGGTGTTTCATCACTGTACTGGTTTGATGCACCTCCATATTATTAAAGGGAAAAAGAAGCAAAAGTGGATTGAATCGTTCGTCCAACTTGTTATTATCTTATCCCCACTCTTTAATATTCAAATATCATATATGCTCATAGACATATGTGACAGATTGTTCTTTCATTTTCCCTGTGCAGGGACCCGTGAAATACGATTAGAAAGTCTCAGTATTAGGTAAACATTGTTTCTCTTCATTAAAGAGATTTACCATGTTGAGGCAGGTATCAAGTAGAAATCATAGATCCAAAGGGCTCAGGATGAAAACCGCTCTTCAGATAAGCCTCTTGGTTGCTGTCACTCTTTGGTTGCTCTATCAAGTTAAGCATTCCTATGATAAGAAGGAATACGAGGAGAGCAACTCCCCTTTGCTAATCAAGGATGATGGTAGCCGGCATGAGGTATTCAAGTTTGGCAGGAAGGTCCTTCCTCACAGAGAGGAGACGGATTCTAGACGAGCACAAATTAAAGAAGAAGAAAATGAGGATGTTGAAGATATGGAACAAGAAATCAAGCGTGAAGAAAATGAGGATGAAGAGAAGTCTGGATCTGGGGATGACATGATTGATGAACTAGATCAAGAGAAAGATGTGGATGCAGTTGAGCTTGGGGAAGAAGTTTCTGAAAGAGAAGAAAAGGACGTTGAGGTTGATGATTCCGGTTTGTTTGAAGAGGAAGAACATAAAGAGGGTTCTCATGAGGCTCGGGAGAAAAGTTTTCAAGGTGATAATGTAGCCAGTGCTGTAGTTCATAATGCTCAAGCAGCAGAACGTGAAGAGGCATCTCATGAGGCTCGAGAAAAAAGTTTCCAAGATGATAATGCATCAAGTGCGGTAGCTCATGATAGCCAAGTGACAGAACACAGAGAGAGATCTCATGAGTCACAGGAAAAGAGTTTTAGAGGTGACGATGCGTCTAGCGCAGTAGGTCATGATGTCCAAGTGACAGAAAATGTGAATGAAAGTGGAGCTGTCAGGAACTTGGATGAGGAACATCAAGAGAATCTAGAAAGGAAAGATTCAGGATTGGTCAATGGAGCAATTGAACATCTCAGGGGAAATGAATCAAGTGCTGTTAATTTATTGGATGCTTCTGAGGCAAAGAATTCAAGTGTTGTTGTTGGCGAACCTGAGAGAAAATCAAATACTACAATTCTTTTGAATTCAACAGTAGATAAACCTAACCATAATATGGAGCAGAAGGTTGATCTAACCACCACAAATGTGATGAAGAATTCCACCGAAGTACAGATGAGTTCAGCAAATAACCTGTCTGATAAAATGGAACTGCTGACCAATTCAACATCTTTGAATGGTCAAGCAGAACAGCAGTTGAATACAAAACCTGTACTGGACAACCAAATGGAGCTTCTGACCAATTTGACAGCTACTGATCCAATAACTAAAGTTGTCTCTCTGAAGAATGAGACTACTTATTTGGATTCCTCTCATGATCAAAATGTCACAAATGAAAAGAGACCTCCTGAAGAAGATAAATTTAACTTAGAGAATGCAGTGACGGAGGAGTCTAGAATGTCCAACACAGTTGTTAAACCAGAGGAGCTTAATAAGAGTTCCACTGGCTCTTTAGCTTCAAGTGACAATGGGGAAGAAGGAAAGGTAAAATCAGAGGATTTGTTGCATACTGTGGTTGAAGGGAGAGATAAAAATACTGATGAGTTTAATCTGCGGAAGATCCAGAAGAAAGCAAACAGTGATGAAGAGGCTGTTTCAGATTGATATTGCAAACTTGCTATAATATGCAACTAGTAGGTCTTAGTAGAGTCTTGTTTTTCTCCTCTCTTTTAGGCTTGCAGAGGCAATAGGAGCAACTTTCTTGTGTTTTTCTCTCAAGTTTCATGGGCAATTGCTTAAACATTGCCTATATGTCACAAGTACCAAAGTTCAAATGGAAAGAGAGATGTGTCGACATAGATATAGAAACAAAGTCTAGCCTTATGTTCTCTTTCTTTGAGTCATTCAATTGTTCGCTATGTGGTGGAGAACGCTAGCCCAATTTCTTGCTTCCACTTGCATATAGCTCCAACAGGAGGCAGCTCTTTACATACCCCCATATTACTCCCAACTTCTTTCACAGCTATAGTTCTGCTTGGCTATTAGCATGTTATACTGTACTGGTTGCCAGCTTACCCATGGTTACCTGGCCATCTTTAACTTTGATCTCATCTAACAGTTGTTCAGATTGTCATCTGTACCAAGTTCAGAGTTACTGCTTTTTTGTTGGATTAGCCATTAATGGAGATAGCTATGGAAATGAATCTAATCTTTGATGGATATTTGGTGGTTCTTTTGGTTGTTCCAACTGTACCTAATCTTATCCAGCTTTCAACTTCCATGCTAGACTTAAAAGGAATCTTCTCACTATGAGAGTCCCTGGATCATCATATATTTATTCACTTTCTTGATGAAATTGGCCTGACAACATAAGCTTAGCAATCTCTCTGGCATGTCAGAGCTTAGCTGTATGCTAGATAATCTGACTGCGTTTTGTTGACTTTAGAGCAAGGAGTACAAACTCCACATGCTTGGTGCATCTAGATGACTCGAGTCTTGTTGACTCTAAAGCACTCGGTGAGGAGATATGCTCCTAATTTCCAGGTGATCTACTAGCTACTCAAATGGTACTTCCTGGATCTACATCTTAATCATATTCGCTTCTCTATTAGAAAATTTATACTAGAGAAATCAATACCATTATGTTCTGCATCATGCATTACTTTTCTTGTGATAGTAATAAAACAGCGAGAATTCTTTCCCTCTTATGCAAGCATTACATAATAAAACAGTAGTCAATGTGCATTTACAGCCCAAGCCACGTCTTTCTAGTCATTCTGTTTAAGTGCAAGATATCTACACAGAATCTCATCAGCTAAAAGAAAATTCAACTCTTTGCAAATTGCGATTCTAACTTTATTGACATAGAGATAATGTTTGGTCATTGGAGAACAAAGTAGTGGTGTATCAAGAGCAAACTCTTGCAGGTTAGCAAGGACCTAACACATGCGAGACTTTCACACGTTTATTGAAATAAGGTCAATTAGATATTGACCCTACAGAAACTTCATTCTTTCCTCTATTTTACTTCTCACAGAAGTGAAGAAATCCCATGTACTCATTTTGTTTGATCATGGCAATGGTCTTCTCAGTTCCCACAACACCTGACATTAAGGAAGAAGAGTTAAAGATAAGTACATAGATCAAATATCATTATTGATGCTTATTTAGCTCCTAAAATTTGGCATGCTAGCATGCGAGGATTTTGCTAATGCAGTGTCCGAGGAGGAGAGAAGATCAAGATGAGTTCAGATTTTTCTTTTTCTCTCCTTACCCATTGTTAGAGCACTTGCAAAGATGACTGAGGAGAGTATGAAGACAATAATGGATGCTCTTCCAAGAGCCTTTACCAGCTTCCTTACAAAGAGTTGCCCCCAGAAACCAGCTATCACTGAGACTGCAATGAGATAAATTGCTGCCAATGCAAAAGCTAGTAACAATGAGACTTCATTCTTCTGCACCATAATAAGGTTGTCACCATGGTTAGGAAGGCAAATACCATAAGGGATGGGAAATCTTTTGAGGAAGTAGAACTCCACTACAGAGAGGGACGAGGAAAACATCATCACAAATGTGGCTGTTGCACTTGCTACCTAGCAAAAACAAAGTTCATTCAACACATTAGGTTAAATCTGAGCAAGTGAGTATTACAAGTTTGAGTATGAAACAAACCAACTTGACAGGCATTGCATATGCATTTTGCAATCAAAACAACATGGCCCATATACATTGCAAAGTTAGTACATTTTGTAGCCTACGATTGATCGACTGTCAAGTCACATGGTTTTAATATTAAAAGATATATATAAAAAAAGATCTTCTAACTGACTTCATAGCCAATGCAGGCTCCCAAAAGCAACTGAACACCAGAAAAATTCTTACAACTAGGGGCTACAGAGGATTAGGCCATTAAAAGTGTCATCCAAATATATTTAATTAGACTTAATCCACGTTCATCAATATTGTCCAGCTCAATTAGCCTATATATTTATGCTTTAAATGGAAAAACAAAATTTACATTTGTGATACTTAACCTGTGGGATAACTCCGATCTCAAGGAGGAGGGGTCCGAGGATAAAGCCGCCACCGGAGCCGAGGAGTCCGCCGACGGTGCCACCTAGTAGGCCACATAGGGCACAAAAGAGAATTTGCATTGCATTCCACTCTATAGAGGCTTCACACACGCACTCCCAGTTCCCACACATCCGTCTATCCCTGCTCTCCCTCCATAGCTTCATAGCCTCCCATATGAATACACTCATGGCAGTTGGTACCTGAACAAGTTTATCAAACTGTGTCAAATTTGATCAAATTATTAACCTTTCTTTTTGTGCAAAGTTACAGGACTAATGTGATTGGAATCATCCAAAGCTGTCCTCACTTTGATGGAATACACAATTTTCACATATAACATTTACAGTCATAGAATAAAAGATGGAGAAGGGGGGGGTGGGGGAATCGAGTTGAGATCCTTCACCTGCAAGATATTGACTACCCAGTAGAAAGGACTGCAAATTTCTGAACCATTCTGCAATCACCACCTGACCATCATTAACATTTCATCCCAAAAGAGCCAAAAAGGCCAGATTGTAAAGGGAGAACGTGCCAAAAGGGAGAACCTTTAACATTTGGAGGACAAGAAAGGAGGACCAGACGAGGATCAAAACAAGGATCCCCTTCCACCTAATGTTGAAAACTAGTGTATCCTTCAAGGACAAATATAAATCACACAACAATTATGTAGGTAGCTAATAATTCCTTGCATTCTGACATACAAAATTGCTAAATGCTTACAAACTTGGATTTCTTTGCGGGCTGAGGAAGGAGAGGCTCATACTTTGATTCATTAACCACTGCATCAAACAAAAAAACCTCAGTCTTTCCATACACAAATTTGTATCATAATCAACCAATATCTTTACTTGTACCATCACTTGCACTGGACTTCAATCTTTCCTGTTGCTTTTCCACCTCCATCTGTACCATCCATAGGCTAATCTAAATAAGTCAAAGCACAATTACCAACTGGACAATTTCTAAGGATACTAAAACAACCTTGAGTATGGTTTCCTGCTTCCACATCTGGACTGCTTTGAAGAAGGACCTTGATGAAGTACCTGAATCGCCAATATAACTAGTTACAATTACAAATCTATCATGTACTATAGAATAGAATTTATTTTCATGCTAACAAACCTAGGAAAAGAATGATGATGAGGACAGTGATGAGCCAATAGGGGAAGATAACACTCAGTTCAACACCAATTGTGATCCCAAGCATCAACATAGGCTGGAACAGCAATGCCAGGTTATAGTCTATGATGGGTACATCCTTTGATGGATGTGAAACCTGAAGGTTATACCACACCGACGACGCCGAAGCCCCCATGATCATACCTTAACATCATCATATACGTAATGATTGAAACATTTATTTTAACTTTGTGTATAGCTATGTGAATTTGCTTACATTTGGAGAGAGCGGCGGCCGACTTGGTGTCGAAGCCGACGACGAGATTGAGCATCGGAACGAAGATTCCGCCGCCACCGACTCCACCTACGGTGCCAAAACCCGAGCCGAGAAATCCGACGACGGTTGCAAAGATGCTCCTCCAATTCAACTCCAGATCCTGCTCATCGAGAACCATATCAAACACCTGGCGGGTAACTTGATCATGGCAATTGCATGACCATTTGGTTACAACTGAGAAATGCAACGAACGCTTACAGGCCAGACTCGAACACTTCTTGATGAGAGAGCAATTGGGTCATCTTGAGATCCATTAGAGAAGAGGAAGGTGATGGCAATGGCTATGGATGAGGCTGTGATGAGGTATGCAATAAGTTTCTTGCTTATGCTGCTATGGATGATTCCAAAGCTAATAGTGTCCATACTTCGTTTTGCTTTCTTTTGAACTCCAAATAGGCTCAAGGATGACTCCTCCTGCTCCTGTTCTACTATAATTCTTAGGTGGACTTTATTTTTTCCTCTTTCTGATGCTGCTTTGCTTTGTAAGAGAAGGTTATACGTTTCTTTTTTATCCATTAACTCGCCATATATGAGGGGGATAAATAGAGAAACGATAGTTGTCATTGAAGGCTTATTCTCTCTCAACTATAACAACAACAACAACAAGTCACAACAACAATATTATTATTATTATTATTATTATAAAAGTCTCCATAATTCTCTCTCAACTATGTCTCAGTGAAAGCTCATTCCATAGTTCATCTACGTTGACCATTACATTAGAGAAAACTGTGGCTATTCCCCTGGTTTTGCGCATGAGATGCATCTTATTTTCAAGTGCTAATAAATTTAGTTGGGTAACCTCCCTTTCACTTCCAAATTCCAAATTCCAAATATATAATGGCAAACCTCTTGGTGGGGGTATTAAAATCAAAAACTTTATTGTATTATGAAGACCAAAGAAAGGGAAAAAAAAAAAAAAAAAAAAAAAAAAATATATATATATATATATATATACAGGTATACAAGTGGCTGAGAACGTGGCAGAAGGTATACGAAGTCTTGCATCAACCAATGACATGTTATTTGGAACATTTTTAGGGTTCTTGAAAGTTTCAAAGAATTGTTGTTTTCATTGGAAATCATATGTACAATGTACCCAAGGTCAAAACTATGAATATGACATAAATAATACCCACAATTTTGTGCATTTATGTTCTTATCACTGGCATGTAAAATATCCTAGTGATCAACAACATTTTAAGACTTTATGAGGAAATTCTAGTAGTACTTTTCAATAAATAATCTCTAGGTGCATTTGTTAATGTATACTTTGTATATGTCTTATTTAAAGTCTTACCTTATCAAGCATCATTCATAACTCCTAAGTGATTTAACCATATATGTCACATCTGGAATGAGCTAATTTTTTAAACTAGCTTTTTAATAGAGAAAACTATGGAGGTCAACTTTTTTGCAATCATTGCAGCCTTGCATTTGAGAGAGAAGAGTAGTCTATACTGGAATAGGCAAAGAGAGAGAGATATCTTTCCTCTTGCTATGAGATTTAGCCAGAAATCGGATAGCAATACTTTAGCAAGAACAAAATTGATGAAAACTTGTAATGCTAATGTACTACTCTTAAATACATGTCACTATGTTACAGATATAGACAAAGAACCCAAGGACAGACACAGGAAAAGGTGGAGAGGAGAGGAGAGGAGAAAGAGGTGTCTCATGGATTAAGGATGATGTCTCCACACTTGCATTTCCAGTTCAAAGGCTTGTAGTTGGAACTGTCATCAAACTTGGAAGTGATTACTTTGAACAAGTGTCCAATCCCACCCTTCTCGTCCTGTGGAGCTACAGGCATCTGAACTGCCTCACAATGGCCACAGGAGATGCACCTCCCCTGACAACTTGGCGGCCTGGATCCTATCATGGCCTCCACCATTACCATACCTTCCTCTGCCCTCCCCTGCATTTCATTTTTACAAACCATTCTTAGACTAAAGGTCCAAACTTTGGCATAAAAACAATGATAACAGCAATAAAAAATTTAAAAAAGAAAAACCACACCTTTGGAACCTCCTGTAGCTTCCACAACTCTCTCCCTTCAGCAGAGTGAAGGGGGGCTTGAAAGGAGCTCAAGAGGAGGAGCAAGGAGAGGAGATGGGCATTTCTTGATGTATTGACTGAGCAGTAAAGGGGACCCATCTGAGGGTATGATTGAATGAGTAAATGAATGATGAGTAAAAAGGAGAGAGTTTGTATACGAATGATGTTGAATTCTTTGTAAGCCTGGTGTTGGAACTTTAATGGTAGTAGAGATTAAGAGGGTGATTGTGAGGTCTGGTAGAGGTGCAAATGGGCAACCTGGAAAGGTGTACTATGAATCCAGGCATTGAATGCATCTGTAACCATAAAAATCCCCTGCTTTGTTTTGGGCATCAGTGGAGGGGTCAGCATTCAGATAGAGAGGGACCCAAAAGGACACAACAGTTGGAGCAGGGATTACAAGAAACAGGGAAAGTGACACAAAAATTTCAGAGAGAGGCCAACATCACCAACTTAGATCTATGTGCCCCTCTCTATCTCTAATATCTTCAAAAATAATTACATATGTAGTACAAATATGCCATGTTAACAGTAAAAAAGAAAGAGGAGAGAGAGAGAGAGAGAGAGAGGTAATAATTAGTAACAAACATCTCTAATCTGAAGATACCATTGGCTCTGAGACCTATACAGAGCCCTGCTTGTGGGGATTCTTCCTGCAAAGAAACACTGAAGCGAGCAGGTCCTTCCTGCATAAAGGTGGCCATTATTGCCACTATTGTTACTGTCTTCAAAACAAAACTAGGAAAAATTATTAAAAACATCCTACATAATATTTTTCTTTTAATACCTATAATACTCCTAACTTGGCCTTAAAATTCGAGGGTATAAGGTCATCTTGCATTTACAATTAAGTAACTCAGATGATTTGTCCGTCGAGAAAACTAATCTCAGGATATTTATACGTTAAATAATAAACATCTTATTATCTAACAAGATGTGAACAATAATATAGATAAAATATAAAGTGTTTGTTTTAGAAATTTCTTAAAAAACAATAAGTACAGATGTGATATACTCATATACTAAAAAGAAAAGAGTAGAGATATCAAGTCTAGAAATTCGGAAATCTATAGGGACCTGTATGAAAAGCTACCTACCTATCATATTTAGTAAGAGAGGAATAGTAACTCTTGCTTGTACAAAACTACAGATGATTCTGAGCAGCCCCACAGTAACACGCAAAAGCCCATCCCCCCCTCTCTCCTCTACGTACAAAGAGCGAGAGAGAGAGAGAGAGAGAGAGAGAGAGAGAGAGAGAGTCTCTCCTCTTCCTCTTTACGTACAGAGAGCGAGAGCGAGAGAAGAGAGGAGCAGGTAGTCCCCTACCACTTTTTGGGTGACTGCTATATTAGTAATCACATGAACGAATTGCTCAGCTGTACGATGTATAGCTTTTGAGGTTTGTTTGGAGGTGGAGATGTTGATGGCTCTCTTTTGGCTGGCGATCTCTCCATGCGGTCCGGTGATAGCTACTACTCTCAAGGATCGATCAAATAAAACTTGCTACATAGGAATGAGTTCAAAAACTCTGGATTGTTATTGCCTTTTTATGTACTCTCCCTACTTTGACTCATTAATTAGCTTCTTTCCTGGGTGAGATGGAAAAATTCTTTCACCGTCCCCGAGGATCAACGTGGTTATAAGATAAACTCTAATTCTAAATAATTATTATAGAAAAAATTATTTGATAATTTTATGGCTTAGTAATTTAGCTTGACTCGATTGATAGCTCGTTGATACAGATGGCTTGAAAAAATAGCTCAGTAGGATATATGAAGTTTAGACTAGTCAACTTACTATATGAACTAAAACTTGGTAGGATATAAATATCTCAGTATCTTAAGAAGGATTGGCTCTTTGCCCCACTTATATCTAGTCTTCGGACTCATAAAAAATTTAAAAAAAAGAATTAGCCTATATTAGATATAAACTGGCCCAATTAGCTAAGTGGGCTTATGCCTTTCTCAAAGTTCAAAGTCTATCCCCAGTAAACCGGCCCAATTAGCTAAGTGGAACGAACGAATATTTGCTATTGGATCCAAACCCAAAGAGCTTACCCATGTTTCTTAGTGTATATTGTCATAATTTTGCTATGATTGGACTTTATTCTCTCATAAACTAGGTGGGATTCGTGAGCAATGAATTAGCTTGTTGAAGTTTTCTTTTCTTTTCTTTTTTAAAAAAATCAAATAACCATTAATTAGAACTGAAAGCTGGGTATTCCTTTCTTTTTCTCAATTTTTGAGTTAATTTTTATATCAACTTAGTTAAAAATTGTCACAGGTTTGACAGAATACAATAAATATAGAAGAAGTAAGACACATTTTGACTCCCCTAAATTACACAACTACTAAAACATAGGTACCAAATCTGTAAAGGTATAACAAATAACAGCATGTCGATCAATCTAAGCTCGATCTACGACCTCAAAACTCTTAACTACTTGTTTGATCTCAGGCTAAGTCACGAATTTATTTAATTAGTTTTATTTTATAATTTTTGAAGAGTAAATTTAATTAGGTATTAAAAGAAAATTTTAATTGCTGAATCAGTTAGGATTTCTGAACTTGACAACTCAAACCAAACGGGCCTTAAAAAAGCATCCAAGACTTCCTTTATACTCTTATCTATTGCGAGGAGAAGATAGTTGACACACACCTTTCCGATAGTCCCGAAGATAGTTGACACACACCTTTCAGATTGTCCCAAATAAACGGAAAGGAGGGTGAATGAATAATACTTGGGGAAATCATTCCCATAGATGTGGGGAAATTATGAAGAAAAAGGATGTATAAAAACCTAAAAGGCTAACATGAAAGAAGAGAGTAAAAGAAGTCTTTCCTATAAAATTAAAAATGAAGTGTACTTTTGGTGCAAATCATACAAACTAGATTGTAGTATGCAAAAATATATTTTCTTTGTGGTAATGCTAAAGAAAAAATAAAAAATAAATCCTCTCAAAAGTGAAGTAAACCCACCACCTTAAGAAAAGCATATTACCACTCTCTTCATATTAGATTATTGGTAGGTAAGTTGGTAGAGAAAAGAAAGGGGTCTTAAACTTGAAGGCGAGACCAGGGACTGAAATCGGCGCTGGTGTCTACATGAAGAGGTGGTTCTCGGCGCTGTGTCGCAGAGGACCGAGACGCGCCGCGAAACCCGAGGTAGATCTCTTCCACTCGAGAGAGACCCAATAGATTTCCATTATTTTATCCGATCGAAGTTGTTCTTTTGTAGGAGATTAGGAGGTCCGCAGCTGACTCAGGAAGCACCGTTCGCAATATGAACAACTCTGAGGTAATAGTGGGGCGTCTATGACCAATCTCCTGCGTTCTCCTATATGACGATGACCCATTTCGTATTTCCTCATGATTTTGATGTAATTTGTATTCTTCTTGTACCTATGGCAGGGAAATGGAAGATCTGGTGATCTACAAGGCAGCAGTGCTAACAAGATCGACCCTCAGGTATTCTGCATGATTTGTCTTTTGTTTGATTCATTCATGTAGGGTCTTTATGTTGAAATATAAACTAGTTTCCGGTCAATTAGATTAATCGGCCAGTGCAGAATTTAGGAATAACTAACATCAGTGCTTTGGTTTTGTGGTCACTTTTTATCTTCTCTGTGCCTTAGAGTTATGAAACCTTTTGGCTTCTCTAAAAGTTGGGAAACGAGGAGTTATGTAAAACACTATATATATACAGGTGGTGGAATGGTTAGTAAGACAAGTAAGAAAATTTATAAAGTTTTTATTTATTTTATCTTGTGCAAAGTATAAAAAGGACAATCTTCTTCTTTTGAGTTTTCTACTGTCTAATCCAAATATTTTGTTGAAAAATGGTATTGTTTGGAAGACTATATAGTTTTGTAGTTTGTACAATGTAGATTAGTAGTTTGTTGATTTTCCTGAACTAGATTACTCTCAGAAATAGCCACATTAAATGTGAGATCTTTAAAACGCAAGAGTTCAAGATGTACTCTTTAGTGTAGGAAACTTTTTCCTTGGGGTTTAAATGTAATGCTATGACGATGCCTCGTTTTGTATTTCCACATCATTTTGACATAATTTGTATTCTTCTTGTACCTATGGCAGGGAAATGGAAGATCTAGTGATCCACAAAGCAGCAGTACTAACAAGATCGACCCTGAGGTATTCTGCATGATTTGTCTTTTGTTTGATTCATTCAAGTAGGGTCTTTATGTTGAAATTTAAGCTAGTTCCCTGTCAGTTAAATTAATTTTCTAGTGCAAATTTTAAGAATAACTAATATTAGCACTTTGGTTTTGAGGTCAATTTTTACCTTCTCTGTAGCTTAGAGTTATGACAACTTTAGTTGGGAAACTAAGAGTCATGTACTATTTATATGTGGTGGAATGGTTAGCGAGACAGGCTAGAAAATTTTAAGTTTTTATTTATTTCTTTCTTGTGCAAAGTATCAAAAGGACAATCTTCTTCTTCTTTTGAGTTTTCTACTACCTTATCCTAATATTTTGGTGAAAAACAGTATTGCTTGGAAGACTAGATTCAATTCTGTAGTTTGTACAATGTAGATTAGTAGTTTGTCTATTTACCTGAATTAGATTACTCTCGATGGAGAAATAGCCACATTAATGTGAGATCTTTAAAACGCAAGATTTCAAGACGTACTTTTTAATCTAAGAAGCTTTTTCTTAAACAAGATTGTATAAATAGGAATAAGTATATGCTAATTTATGTTGGGAGCGCCTTGAGGTTTAAGTGTAATGCTATCTATAAGATAAGGAGTTCTTTGGCTAGACTATGGCATTCTGAAGCAAACAGCCCCATGCTTTCTGTAGTAACCAAATTTTCAGTCCTAAGTTCATAACATGACACGAGCACATGGAAATTATATCTTTCTATGTTGTCCAGCAGAAAACTGAGGTGAACATTGATTCTCACAATAGCAGCACAGAAAGCATAATCTCCAATCATGACTTCTCTGAAGGGATAAATTCATGGCATCCTAATTGCTGCAATGCATTTGTAGCTTCAGACGAATCTAGTTACCATCATGGAGTAAGACCAAATTCAGGGACTAGTTATGCAGTCGTCACAAGTCGAACTGAAAATTGGCAAGGTTTGGAACATGACATCACCGGAAAAGTTACTCCTGATACTAAATATACAGTCTTGGCCTATGTCAGAATTCATGGGGATCTTCAGGGGCCTGCTGGAGTTCAAGCAACACTGAAATTAGAGAACCAAGATTCTTCTACCAGCTATTTATCTATTGAAAGGTCTTGCTTGAATGATTTTCTTTTGCTATTCTTCTGTATGTTTTGCTTTTGTCAAAGAGCTCACCAACATAATTGGTTGTTCTAGGGTGTTAGCCTCGAAAGAGTGCTGGGAGAAGTTGGAAGGTTCCTTTTCGTTAGCAAAGTTGCCAAAACGTGCAGTGTTTTATCTTGAAGGGCCTCCTCCTGGTGTGGACCTGCTCATTGATTCTACAATTGTGTATTGTAAGGTACTTAGTCTATCAGTAATTTTCAGCTAATAGTGTTGCCTTCAATCCGATAACTTCTGCATTGCCTTATACATCCACTGGGGATTCTTTTTAAACTTCATGCTTCTCTCATCAGAACATAGAACATTACAGCAAATATCCGCTGATATAAAAAAATTTGCATGATCTCTCTACAAGGAGATGAGGTGTTGTAATAGATTATCAACCATTGTTGAGGAATGATTTTCGCCTGCCTTTGGGAATTTAGTCATTTACAGGAACTAATTCAGATATGAGAATCATAAGCTCTTTCTCCTCTCAACAAACTTTGCATTCAAAACGTCTCTATAGGTTAAAGCTGGTGAAAGAGCTTGTGACTCCTCTTCGCTGGATTCCATACCCTTTATGAGTTGGTTCCCTTGTCTTGTGTTTTTACCGCTGTTGCTTGAGTTCATAAGTTCGCTCTATTACTTTTAAAGGGATATATAAAAATATGAGTTGCTCTTGTAATGGTCAAGCTTTTAGTAGCATTTAGTTTTTAGCAGGATCTAGCAAAGACCGTACGTTGCTGTGCCGGTGAGTAAGTGGCAAGTTGCAACTGCCATAAGGACGGGAAGTGGGTTAAGTGCTGTCAACAGTCCAACACACTTTTGGGTGCCTCTTAGATATGATCTGTGGTAATAGAGGCCCTCCCTTAGGTGATCAACCAAGCTGATCGTCACTTCATTGAGCGGATCAACTGTGGATTGCCTCTAGGAATCTTCCCATGTGTTGCTCCGCCACATGCACAACAATCTTTGGCCAAGATATTATAATCCATGGATGCATGGTCAATCTTATAATTTTTGAACCTTCTAACTTCTTCTTTTTCTCCTGTAGAAAACAGATACAGTGGTTACTTCAGAGATCTCTCATACAAATAACATTATCTCGAATCATGACTTTTCCCAAGGGTTATATTGCTGGAATCCCATCTGCTGTCATGCATATGTAGCTTCGGAGTGGTCTGGTTTCCTTAATGGAGTTAGAGGATACTTGGGAGAAAATTATGCTGTTGCCACAAAACGTGCTGAACACTGGCAAGGATTAGAGCAAGATATTACAGGGAAAATTTCTGTTGGTACTTTGTATGCAGTTTCTGCATATGTTAGAATTTACGGGGGTATTCAGGGATCAACTGCAGTCCAGGCAACCCTGAGATTAAAGTATCCAGATTTTTCAACAAGCTATTTATGTATTGAGAGGTACTAGTCTTGAAAATTATACTGCTTGCTGAAGATCTTTAGTTACTGATGGGATTGACTAATGCAGGGTGTTAGCCTCTGAAGAACACTGGGTGAAGTTGGAAGGCTCTTTTTCTTTGACAACCATGCCCAAGTCTGTTGTGTTTTATTTGGAAGGGCCTCCTCCTTCCGTGGACCTGCTCATAGATTCTGTCACTATTTCTTGCTCCGCTCTTAAGCAATTTGAAGTAAGCACTTTCAGCTTTGGACTTATGATTATTCTGTGGTCATATGTTATTCCTTACTTTTGTTACTAAAACAGAATAATATGCATCTTTTAATTGCAAGGAAGTGAATACAATGCCTCTCGCTGCTGGAGATGAAAAAATCATTCAGAACCCTCGATTTGAAAATGGTCTAAATAATTGGTCTGGAAGAGGATGCGAGATTCTTAGACATGAATCTGCTGGACACAGAAAAATATTACCTTTGAATGGAAATTATTTTGCTTCAGCAACTCAACGCAGCCAAAGTTGGAATGGAATCCAGCAGGAAATCACTGACAGGGTGCAGCCAAAGGTGTCATATGAGGTGTCTGCATTTGTTCGGATATTTGGGAATTCTACTTATGCTGATGTCAAGGCCACTTTGTGGATTCAATCACGAAACGGCCGTGAACAATATATAAGTGTTGCCAAGTGAGTTTAATAGTTTCAATTATCAACAACCATCATTTATCATTGTGATTCTTACACAAGAAGTCAAGAACCCTTCAGTAGTTTTATATTGAGAAAATTGTCGTAGTGGTTAGTGACATTTCTTCCTGAATCCTGACTGCATTTTTTTTTAAAGAACCCAGGCATCAGAGAAGGAATGGGTGCAATTACAAGGAAAATTTCTCCTTCATGGTGCTGTTTCAAAAGCTGTCATATTTTTAGAGGGCCCTCCTGCGGGAATAGACATTCTTCTGGATAGTTTAGTAATAACTCGTGCAACTAAAGTTCCACCTGCACCTGTACCTAATCTTGAGGTAAATAGATCATATTCCCTTTGATAGTATTGCTAATATTGTATGTTTATTCTCTTTTAATCACTATTAGTCGCTGGTTTTTGTCCATCCATAAAGCATCTTACACACAAATCAATGTGCAAAATTTGTTTCTATCAATGTGCATGAAATCCTGGCACATTTCATGAGTGCAAGAACAAGTAGGTGGAGTTGTAGGCTATCTACTGTTACATTATCAAGTGTCTAAAATCACATCAAGCAATTTGATACAGCTTAGGTGTTCAACATCTCCTCAACTGCTACATCCATATAAATTTGACTGATAATCATATTTACAGAATCATCAATTTCCTCCACTTTTACAATTTCAAAGCAAAAGTCATTATAGCTAATGCCTTTTGACATCTTCAACAGAATCAGTAGCTCATTGACATTGGAGCCTATGCATCAATAAATGACTTTACGATTTTATCTTGTCTGTTTGTTTCCACTCAACACTCTCCATATGATTCCTGAATAATGGTACTTCTTTCTTGAACTTCATTTGAAGTTTTCTTTCTTCCTTTTTCCCCCTTTTTTTCTGCAGAATGTTCTGTATGGAGTCAATATAATCAAGAACAGCACTCTCAATGATGGCCTGTCTGGGTGGGCTCCCCTTGGTTCATGTAGACTAAGCGTATGTGTGGAATCACCACATATGGTTCCTTCTGTCTCAAGGGATTCTCATGATCATCACCAACATCTAAGCTACCGTTATATCCTCACTACTAATCGCACTGAAACCTGGATGGGTCCTTCTCAAATTATCACTGACAAGCTGAAGCTACATTTGACATACCAAGTTTCTGCTTGGGTTCGTGTTGGCTCAGGAGCAAATGGTAGTCAACATGTCAATGTTGCTCTAGGTGTAGACAGTAAGTGGGTCAATGGAGGCCAAGTTGAAGCAGATGCTGACCGATGGTATGAAGTTAGAGGATCATTTAGGATTGAAAAGCAGCCAGCCAAAGTTACCGTCTATGTTCAAGGTCCTTCACCAGGTGTTGACCTGATGGTTATGGGTCTCCTGATATTTCCTGTCGATAGGAAAGCACGATATAAACATCTAAAAGAAAAGACAGAGAAGGTACTTTACTTTTCTAAAAATCATAAATTGTACAAAATTCATGTTAGTGTTGCATGTTGCAAATTTTGTAGTGATGAGGAAAATAGACCTACCAGTTCTTTTCAACACTGTTTCACTAAATGACTTGTCATGCATGTGTCACAGGTACGAAAGCGTGATGTCGTCTTAAAGTTCGAAGGACCAGATCTTAGCAGTGTCGTCGGTGCATCTTTAAGGATAAGACAGACAGATAACAGCTTTCCATTTGGAACATGCATAGGCAGATTGAACCTTGAGAATGATGTATATGCTGATTTCTTCCTTAAGAACTTTAATTGGGCTGTTTTTGAGAATGAGTTGAAGTGGTACTGGACTGAGGCAGAGCAAGGAAAGCTTAACTACAGAGATGCTGATGAGATGCTTGATTTTTGTAGAAGACATGGTAAAGAGGTTAGAGGCCATTGCATCTTCTGGGAAGTGGAAGATGCTGTTCAGACATGGCTTCGATCATTAGATAGCAACCGTCTGATGATAGCCGTCCAGGATCGCCTAAGAGGTTTATTATCTAGGTATAGAGGTAAGTTTAGGCACCATGATGTCAATAATGAGATGCTTCATGGGTCTTTCTATCAAGATAGATTGGGCAAAGACATCAGAGCATACATGTTTAGAGAAGCCCATCAACTTGATCCTTCTGCAGTCCTTTTTGTGAATGACTATAATGTTGAAGATGGGTGTGATCCGAAATCTACTCCAGAGAAGTACATCCAGCAAATCCTTGATCTGCAAGAACGAGGTGCCCCTGTTGGGGGAATTGGTACACAATGTCATATTGATCATCCAGTGGGAGAGATCATATGTGCTGCATTGGATAAATTGGCAATATTGGGTCTCCCTATTTGGCTTACTGAACTGGATGTCTCTGCATCTAATGAATATGTTCGTGCTGATGACTTGGAGGTGGTCCTCCGTGAAGCCTATGCACATCCCTCCGTGGAGGGAGTTGTTCTTTGGGGATTCTGGGAATTAATCATGTTCAGACAGAACTCTCACTTGGTTGATGCTGACGGTACTATCAATGAAGCTGGTCGGAGATATCTCGCTCTGAAGCAAGAGTGGTTGTCGCATGCTGATGGACATATCGATGGGCATGGGGAATTCAAATTCAGAGGATACCATGGAACATATATTGTGGAAATAACTACTTCTTCAAACAAAATATCTCATTCCTTTGTTGTCGAAAAGGGAGATTCTCCTCTATTACTAACCATAAAATTATGATTTATGAAGCATGGCTTGTGAAAAGATAGAGAATCTCCTATAAGCTACAATGGTGTTTGTTGTGAAAAATATCAGATTACATGCATGCACCGTTTCTTACACTTTCTTATATGTACTTTTTGTTTACTCGTGTAATTATGGAAGAATGATGAAATATAAGTTTTGCTGTTCTTTCTGCAAGAAACTACTTTATTGGCACAAGCAATCCATCTCGTTCAGAATCACTGTTCGTGATCTCCTCATTTTCATATCCCCCGTCCAATCCAAATTACGCACATAAGATTTAATTAAGTTTACAAAATCCATGAAAAAAAAATAGCAGAGACGGCATTTGCATACGAATTCGTACTGCAAACCGATAAATTAAGGTCGCCATTGCTTAGTTTAGAATTACACTAGTTGCAAAAGGTGAGAGAAGACAGGTCGTCATCCCACTTCACCAGATGCTCCCACACAACATCACAACCTCTTCTATCTGGAAGGACTCAAAAGTGCATAAATAAAGACCAGAATAAGCAACAAACTTTACATGAGAAATAGTTGCCTCGGGGGCATTTCGTCGAACGACTACGTGATTGGTCTTGTCACCTGTACCTGAGAAGTGATACCTCGAAGTCGATTGCTCGGCACAAAGGGGAAGGTCATGCTCGTGCTTCTCTCAAGTTTGAACTGGAACGAGGAATTATTCTAAAAATAGTAAATAAAATAAACAAGGTCCGGAGAAATAAATAGAGAAGGTAAATTATAATTTACCCTTTGGCAATTTTGCGCAATTTAACTTAGGTCTCCTATGATTACATTTAAGCATTTACCCTCTCATGTAGTACTGATATATACAAGTTTTTTTTTTTCCCTGGCGTTGGCCCTAGCTCTGCTAAATTTCTCCGCTACCATTTTCTTCTGTCGGGAAGAGGATTTTTTTTTCATTGTCAGTGATGACCTGCTCTCCCCTCTCCTAACTTGAGTGGGTGAAGGGAGAGGTTTTCTCCTCTTTTTGAGAGAACTTTTTCCTCACTATTCTTTTCCTCTCAACTCTTATCGTCACTACTTCAAGGTTACCATCTTCTTTACCGGTGAAAAGTTAAGTCTAGAGATGTCTAACTCTCCCTCCTTGAATCCGTCAATCTATCATCACTACGCTCAAAACTCTAGGCACTTCACACTATTGTCCTCTATCGCCAATAATTCCTCTGCCTCACTACCACTCACGTTCACCTTGTCATTCTTCGTGCATCCTGCGGCTCCTTCCTCCTAGCCAACGAACTCCACTCTCGCACACTCATCGCTTGCTCTCATGCTCTCTACTCTTCTCCCCTATTTTAGGGGTTTTCATCATATCCAACAAGGACGTATCAAGCAATTGTGATGATTGGTGACCATTACAAACCGCATTGCTGTAATTTTTTTTTCTTTCTTAGGTATTATTGTTATGTTATGAAGGTTTGCAAGTTTTAGGTATTAGATCCCGATGGAGCCACAAGACAACAACTCTCTTATACTTAGGTTCTTCTACCAAGCTTCTTCTTGTACTTTTTTATGGTGCCGCTAATAATAGGTAAGAGAGAGGCTTACTTCTAGAGTCATCACCCTACCTCCATCCCTCTTTATCTTTATATGAATGCTTGTGTCTATTATTACTCTTTTGAGACTTTACTTCATCACACCTAGGCTTGTATTGAAGATTGTCTCCTTATCCTCGTTCATTTTCAGATATCAAATTATAACCATTTATTTTAACATGAACGAATTATCCGTCTACAAACTTTTATTCAAAAAAATATATATAATTTAGTCTTAAAATCTACTTGTTAATGGCTAAGATTTTTCATCTAAAACCAAAGATACAATAACCAAACTACTCCTGGTATTGTTGGTACCAATATTTTTGGTCATATTGCCAAATGACTAAACTACCCCTAACATCGTTTATTTATGTGGGGGCAGTTAAAATCATATCACATTTGGGGCCACAAAATGCAGAATTCTCACCATCAAACTATATATATATATCTATAAGCCTGACCAAACCCTACCCAGCCCAAAAACTATATATCTTCTTTTTATTTAGCTCATTCTAAATGAGGTGAGAGTCTTTATAATTAGGGTTCGGTTCGCAAATCCTCATGGTGACATGATACAGATCTATTAATTACATATAAATGCAATACCGGGATATAACTACTCTCTACTTTATGTGACAAGTATTCTTACAAGATCTTTTTTTCTTTGTTTTTTTCTCTTCCATTTTACTGTGCGACTTGACCATTAAACAACTCACTATTTTCAAGAGAATTAAAACATACATAATATAAGTATACAGATATACTGATCTTGGCCTCACGAGTAGTTCGTCCCGCCCAAGTCCCAACGAGCTCAATTACAAGTCTAATCACCCAAACCCCAGCCCAACCTAATCAATATATATTAAATTTTGCGTTTAAAATACTTATAAACCTAAATTTAATATATTTCTATGTTTCGAGGATGTTAATATTTGTTTTGTTATATGTATAGATTAAAGCACCAGAGATGCAAGAGATTACGTCCAAGAAATCAATAATATAAAGAGTTAAAAGTTCTTCGAAAGATAACATGACCATAAATAACATCAACAAGGTTCTCAAGCAAAGACACCTTATCACAACTACGTACTTAAATTAAGCGGTTATCTTAGAAGCGAGCAGCATCAGTTGCATTCTTCGATTAGGTCATGGGCCAAGCTGGTATAAGCCATCATTGATGAAGTGGCCATCCATGTAGAGAGCTGCCGCAGCAGCAGCTGCAGCATTTGGGGGGTGATATCCATCCATCATGACGAACTGCATGTCGTCCGACGGCTTCCAGTGGCGCTTCCGTTGGTTGATGAACCAGTTGTTGATCTGCTTCAGATCAAGGCCTGTCGACTCCGCCAGCGCCGCCTTCTGCGTCTCCTGCTCATCGTCACAAGTGAAATGTTTAATGTTGTCTCAAGCGCATGCATGCATCAAGACATGATGCAAACCCCCATCGGATCCACGCATGCCATTTTGTACGAGTACTTGCAAAACTAGGGATTAATAATAAGCGACAAACTTACAGAGGGATATGGCCATTTATAGTGCAGCTCCCACCAGTTGAGTAGCTGTTGCCGGGCATCCTTGGGGAGCTTCCCTTTCTTCTTCTTCTTGGATAGCTCTTGCTTCAGGCTGCTGAGGTATCCACTGTACTTCTTCAAGAGATGATGCTTTAGCTCCTGGTCTTCCCCGTGAGCGTCCATCTCCGGGAGCTCGGTTTCTCCACCACTACCTTCTTGGTCCTCTTCTGAAGAACAAGCTCTACATTTGTCTACAGAAACCAACCAGACATATATTAGCGCGTGCAACTGGATGTCAAAGTTAAGGTGGTGCATCTTTCATATTTGCGATTATGTTCGCATGCAACAATATACTATGCATGTATATGAACTGAAACCACGTCAAAATTCATGCATCATATGCTCATATATGGCCTTATAAGTACTGAAGAGAAAAATAAAGATAAAATAGGCACACAAAAGAAACTCAAGATATTGATAGAAATATAATAAAGTTGTATTTCTTCTAAATGGATGCCATGGTACATCAAGAGCCCTTTCAGGTGATGAAAAAAATTATTGTTGGGCCAAAACCAGAGCTCCTCAGACATTAAGCCGCATCGGCAAACCAGTCTCCATTTGCAGAGTAGAGTGACTTACTAAAACAACAAAGACTTTGTTTTTTATAAAAGGTTCGGTAGATAGGCCAGAAACAGCAGATCAGCTTCAGCAATTAGCCCCTAATTTCATGGGCCCTGGATCATATATTATCGAGAATGTTCAACAAAAAAAAAATATATTCATATACATGCTAGATGTTATTAATATCTGATACAGTGATAATGCAAGAAATATATTGTTTACATAAATCATCATCTTGCCTATACATTATGCATCTAATTAAAATTGTTTAGATCAAAATGTATTCTCATTCTTCAGTTTCTAATTCTCTAAACAAATCTTACGTAAAGTCTACTTGAAAAGGCACTACAGTAAATGAACAGCAAGATGTCCATTTGGCACTTTTATAATATTCTTCTATATTGAAATGTTTCTTTTTCCTTCCAGAAATTTTTCAAGTTAGAATCCTTCATCAATTTTGTTCCAGATAGAAGAAGAATCTGAGATAATCTCTCCTCTTGCTTACAATGATATACCATTGTAGTAGCTATACAACATGGCAGATCAGAGCAACAAATAAAATCAGTTAATAAGTTGAAAAAAAATGTAGAGCCAAGAATAAGTATTTATCCGCTTTCATGTACAAGTTTATAAATGACAAATGCATTTATACATGTGTGGATGGGTTTATGTATTCCTTTAGGAGAGCTTAGAGACGTTACCATACAAATTAACTATGTATATACATATATATCTATATATCTATTTATATATATGAATAATAGCATACATACTTTTGAGGTTCATGAAGCATAAATATCTTCCAAGTAAAAAATGTGCAATAGCAGAACTCAGACCATATATTACCAATAATAATCATGTGCATGTAATGTATTTTTTCGCAGACAGGCAGGTGCAAGTTACAAATAATAATGTAAAAAAATCATGAATATATATACATAACTATAGATATATGCAAGCAAACAAACACTGTAAGTATGTATGTATGTTTGTTTGTTCATCTACAGAAAAACTTACTTGAGATCATCCGTTTATTTTGGCTCTATATAGTTATCTTGAGATTTTAGCTCTGTATAGTTATCGTAAGATTTTAATGACAATGACACTAGACAAAAATTTTAAAAAACGATATATGAATTGTGTGATAAAAAGCCACAGAATAATGTAAGAAACTGAATTCAGCTTGAATCATCACTGTCGAGAATTCACAAAGCAACTATTAATGAACCTCCGAAATAGTAAATCAGTCATAAAGATGATCAAATATCAATACTTAATCCTTGAAATGATAAAATTGCCACGGTTAGATCTTGCAATGGATCCTAGCCTATATTACTTGACAAAGAAACACAACTGCAGAACCTCCGATCAACAGACAAAGAAAGACGATTCGAGTAAAAAGATTAGACGCATACGCAATTTAAGATGGATAAATTTGTAAAAACTGAACAGAACACTGGGCTGAAAAGCTTAAATGACATCGATAGCTTTGCACAAATGGTGAAGGAGCTTGGTATAAAATTAATAACCGAATGAAAAGCATAGGATAGGACGAAGAAAATGTAGTGATAAATTAATAAGTTAAGATCTGAAGCCTTTATTTTGCTAATAGCTCGAGCAAGAGGGATCGACTACATTATTTATTTTCAATACAGAAGTTAATTAATAAGACAAAGAAAATTAATGTTTAATAATAAGGAAATCACCAATAAAACTAAAAGAGAAGGAAGATATATAGCTGCAAATTTGGTTGGCTCGGAGTGATTAAAAGAGCTGCCATCCATCATTTCATGGAAACTGGAAGCTTAGCAGAGAGAGAGAGAGAGAGAGAGAGAGAGAGAGAGAGAGAGAGAGATGGGGGGAGGGAGGGAGACAGATTGCAATGCATTATAAAAGATCAAGGCTACAAGGGCATGCTGTGGCGATTATTCTCGAGGCAAAGTATTGTCTCACTTTGGAACCCTAAGACATCACTTGTCAGAAGAGAAAAGAAGTACCTTTCTCTCTAAAAATCCACACTACCATTATTATTATTCTCATCTTTAATGCTCCTTAAATATAAATAGAATATCATTTACCATGTAAATTCCATGACCAAGTAAAAGCACAAGGAAGAGATACTGCGGTGAGAATCTGGGACTGTACTACTATTGCCTCGTGATAGGTCAATAGAGAGCCTTCTTTCCCATTTCCACCTCCGTCTAGTATTATATTAGCCCACACTAAGATCGAAGCAGTCGCAATATAGTAGAGATAGAAAGGTTAATGATATAGAAGAAGTGAGCACAAGATTTTTATTCTATAAGCTTGCGTGACAGAAGGGGGTTTCTCCTCGTAAAAATGCATGTACTTGTTCTACTGACATACGGCAGTAGTACTCCTCGGCCTTGCACTGTTTCGGCTCCACAGTCTCCCAAACCCTAAACACCCACATCTTCTCCTCTTTTCCATCATGAGAAATGTTAATAAACGCATAACCCAACATAAAAAGAAACAAAACTCAACAAGAACAAAAAAACAAAAAAAAAAAACCTTAGATTTGGTTACCAGAAGAAAGCATCCGAAGGGATCGATTGGTGAGCGAGAGTGAGTTGAGCTGTGACTCCACCCTCCTAAGGAACTCCATTGCCTCTTGCAATGGCCTAGTCAACTCTTCCCTATACTTGACCAGCATCTCATGATACGCCTCCTATATATATATATACACACACACACACACACAACAACAACAACAACAACAACACATGCTATATAAGTATATTCATCTCAGGATCGATGGTAATATGATCAACCTAATTAATTACCATGAACTGGTCGAGTTCAGGCTCGGTTGGTGCATCAAGACAGCTCAAAGCTGCGCGTTGCCTTGCCTCCAAGTCTTGCGCTACTGATGAGAGCCTTGCAACGACCTCAGGTGGTGCTCCAACCTATAAAATTAACCTTACATATGATAAGCTTTCGTTATGAGATAAAACGAAGGCAGTAAGAGAAGAAGGGCTTACCTTTTGGCAGTCTAAGTAAGCCGCAAGGAGAGATGAGTAGTAAGGATGGGAAACTATCTTAGCCTTGATGGATTCCACTTCACCGAGAGGGATTTGGGAGGACGAAGCCTCCTTGTTGTGATGAAAGCCAAGAGGGGTTACACCCAGAGGAGGAGGAGGAGGAGGAGGAGGTGCAACCACAGCAGTGCTGCTGCTTGCTGTGGTTGTGTTGGTAGTGGTGGTTGCAGGAGAAGAGAAAGTGTACATCAAAGACCCCCATGGGTTATTGCTTCCAAACTGGTGGGAGATCTCTTCCATTCCTCTCTGCAAAGAAACACCCAACTAAAGCTTTTTGGGAGAAGAGAAAGAAAGAGATTGAGGAAAGGAATGGTAGGGGAGCTGAGGAGGTGAAGGGCCTCTCTCTCTCTCTCTATCTCTCTCTAAGCTATCATTAGAGGGAGAGAAGGAAAGGCGAGATAGGCTGGAAGACAACACAACTAGAGAGCTAGATAGAGAGAGAGGAAAGGAGACTGTAGTGGCTTTCTTTTCGAGGTCAAATCAAGGGGAGAGTGGCTTTGCAGTGGCGGTGGAGAAATTATAGGGAACCCAAGACGCAAAAAAAGATATGATTTATATGTACAAAGTATTCGTATATATCCATAATTATATATATATATATTTATATATTTATATATATGCCACTCAAAGAACCAAAGAATAATAGAGAGGGAGCAGCAAGCAGTAATAAACATGTGAAGAAGGGTGGAGAGATGTGGAAGATTTGTATAGCAACCCATGTGGGAGTGGTGGGCTCACGCCTCGTGTCTCTGCGAGGTTGGACCGTACATAATACTACACAACTACTACTACTACTACTACTATTAAGTGTTAATTACGTGACACATTTGCATTTAACACCCTATATTTATTTCCAATTCCTGAACTTGTTAAACAGACAGAGGGTGTTAGATGGATTTCTTTTTTTCTTTTTTCTTTTTTTTTTTCTGAGGCCGAAGCCTCTCTTTTAATGATCTGATATTTCGACAGGGTCTTATGAATGAGGGAAGGAGACAGGTGCAGCAAACATACCCGAGGCTGCTAAGTGCTCGGTCTGACAGGGACTTCCTGTCCCGTGCTCTCAACGACTGTTGTTCTTTCTCCAACTCGGGAAGAGAGTTGTTTGAGTTCAATTATATATTTATATTTATATTTATATATATAACTACGAGGACGAGGAGATCATGCATTCCCAATATAAATTATTCTACTCAAAAGCCATATGACATATAGTAATCCCACCTTTTCCCTATGTCATGCACTCTCTTTTTACATTTTTTTTTTTATGTCGTTTCCTATTTATATATAAGATGCAAGGGAATGTAGTTTTTTTCTAAATACAATCATGTAATATACCTTTAACAGTATACTGTATATATATTATTGTTTTTACATGTACTGTTAGAAATATCAGGTTAAGATAATTAATGTGCAAATTATGAACAGTTGAATTGCTAGACATATAATAATAGGACATGAACACATATACAAATGATTCAAATGCTGACTGTTAGTGACCCTTCCATGTTTATAATATTACCAATATGATACTAAGGTTGTCGGATTATAATAATGTGTTGCTAGGACAATACTATTTTACATAAGAACACCTAGGAGATTACATATTTAACGTTACTAATCACTCGACTCATGATCCGATGATGTAGTAATATTATATATATATATATATATATATATATATATATATATATATAGATAAGGCTTTGTCATGTTTATACGGAGTGTAGAGATGTTATAATAAAACTCTACTTCCGTGCAATACGTAGGTTTTGATAGAGAGAAATTAAATGAGATGGGAAATATGCTGATGGGATGCTGAGGGTGCAGGGAATAAAGTTGCAGACACGATGATGGGTGAAAGAAGCAAAGTGTGTTATGTTTGATATGACATCTTGTCTATATGTAGCATGTTGGTTGTAATTTGAATCTATGATCATCTCCTAGTCTAATTGGAAGTCTTTTATTGCTCTTTTGAGTAGGTTAATGTAGAGGGGGGAGTGTGTAACCTTAAATTGGCCATGGGGAGTAAGTAAGCTTTCATTAGTACTAATCCACATTATAAAGTCTCCAGATGCTTCTAATGTTACTTTAAGCATAACAAAAGGGGTTTAGATGCTTCTTTAATTTGTTCGAAACCCACGTAGATAACTTGTGTCCTTGATCACCTTTAATTTAATTTCATGTTAACTTTTCTATAATTAGCCTCCACTTTTTTCCTTTTCTAACTTTCTTATTAAATTTTTAGTTCTCATTTATTTTGAGTTTAAAAATTCTCTGAACTAATTCAAAAACTCTTAAACTAATTCAGTAATCAAATATATATTTATTCTTTCTATATTTAATTAAAAAAATTTAATTAAAATTAAAAAATAAAATTAAGTAATTAAATTTAGTAGTTAACCTCAAACCAAACAAAGGCCTTCAAAAATTAGCCCATCATATAATGCCATCATGCCAAGGAAGCATTTAAAATATGATCATCAGACTGGCGAGACGAGGCTAAGCGAAGTCTTGGGCTGCCATCGATCAAGGACAGGAACTAATGGAGATATAAAAGATACTATAAATTGTTTAAAAAGAAAAGAAAAAACACTAGAAATTGAAATCGTTTAAGACCAAATAAACATTTTTAAGGACAAGAATTCGATACTGGCCAATCTATCCGGATTGATCGAAGCACAGGATCAGATGCTTGAATGTTGTTAAATATTGTATTGGACAATTGGTGTATATAAAAAATATTATTTGGATATATTTAGAGTATTTTGTATGAACATAATTATAGAGCATTCAAACTCGTCAAAGTTTGATTTAAAATAATTTTTTTTCACAGATATATAAGTCCTGAGTAGAAGTTCGCGAAGGACGACAACAAAATATATTTTGAAGTGTTAGATAAGAGTTTATTGGGTTTTTTTGGTCATGATGAGAGAAATGGAAGATTTGAGCTTTTTCAAACAATTTCTTGTCATTGCTATTAGGCTCAATTAATTGACTATTGACTACTCTTTTGGCATGGAGCACGAAAATTATAAGGCGTTTAAATGATCTTTCGAGCGAGAAATGACCTATTAAAGTCTGATTTAAAATAATTTTCTCACAGATATATAAGTCTCTAGTAGAAGTTCATGAAAGACGATAACAAAATATATTTTGAAGTGTTAGAAGAGAGTTTATTGTTTCTTTGGTCATGATGAGAGAAGATTGAAGGTTTGAGCTTCTTAGGAGATTTTATTGTTGTTGCTATTACGCTAATCTTTAAATTAATTAGCTGTTTTAAAAGATAGAGAGACAGTTTTATCTAATATTGAGGATTAGTAAGATTAAATTGATCAACCATGAAAAGCAATTCATTACGGGAGCCAAAAAAACCTTAAATATAATTGTGAAATTCAAAAGACAATTCATAAGTGACTCTCGTATACTTACTTTACTAGCGGTTGATTTAATCACAGTGAAGATGATTTGTAGGTTTTACTAAGGCTTAAAAAAATTTCACGTAAAAATCGTTTATGATTCTTTTGATCTCTATGTTTAGTTATTTATCTTCTAAATTAAAATTGAACGATTTTTTTTAGCCATCCAAAGTAATTCCAATGCAATAATATGATAGCATTTAATAAGTAAACACAATTAAAACCGCAGAATGGATATTGCCGCCCGTAATTACGCGGGACAGCCTGCACCGAATCTCCCTGTCCCTTTCCCTTGCTTGGACTCAAAATATAAACAAATTGAGGCAATCAAGAACAGTAGTTTGAAAACTACAAGTAATAAAGAGTTGTGATGGCCTGCATGAGCAAAAGTTGGGTGGGGGGGACAGAGGGTGGAACAATCAGAAGCCTGTTTCAAAATAGATGGGTGCATGCGCTACCTAGCTGCTCTCATTATATTTATATATAAATGTGAATGTATATTATGGATTCTGGGCCTGGATAACAATACAAAATAGATGGGTGAGTGTAGTATAGTGGTGGGTGGGGGGGGAGCCTCTCTTCTTCTGACTGCCAATCTGACTCTGTTGTTGTTGCTGCTGCTGCCTGCTGGTACGAATAATCTTTTGGTTTAGACCGTGACAGCTACTTAATTATCACTGTTCAACTCCAAGTTTTTGTAAAATTCCATCGAGGGACGAGGAAAACCTATTGGCCACTTTTACCACGACTTCCGAGGCAAAACCACCCCCCCCCCCCCCCCCCCCCCCCCTCTCTCCCCCCTCCCCTCTCCGGTCTGCGAGCAGGGAGGGCGCTGCACCTCCCTCCTCAACCCTGTGTGCAGTGTTGCAAACCTCCCGAGACTTTCGCACCCCCGTGCGGGACCCACTCTCCCTTTCTCCTCACGTGAACCGCACCACCCTTGCTCAATGATTTTCTTCTATTTTTTTTAATATATATATATATATATATACAGTTGAAATTTGTTAGAATACAGAGAGTCTTTTTAATGATGTAAATTTAAGCTTTTTAGATGACTTGAGTTGGGAATATGAGTGAGATGAGCCGAGGTTGAAGTAAAATAAGAGGTCAAAATTAATTTGTGAGTAAGGAAGGAGGCTCGGCTCGTTTACTCTGCTGCCTACTAACCAGTGAACTAAACGGTAGCTCTGGTTTTGCGGCCGCAAACTGCGCGGCTGGACATTTTGTTGGTCCCATCCCAACGTCCAATCCAATTGACAGTAGTAATGGGCCTAAGTGGGCCATTTTCCATGTGAAGATTCGGTCAAGCTCAATGCAAACCCTAGACTGAACTGGTCAAGCCTAAAGTAGCCAAGGACAAGCATCTCTTTTGTCTTCGACTAACGTAGGGTTCAGGCATAGGGAATAATATAGAGCCCTGTTTCAAAAACAAAACAAAAATCCTTCCATTTCTCATCTGGTGATATGCTTGATACAAATAGCTCACATGAGTTGCATGTGATGTAAGTTTAAGTTCGGCCCAATCTTACATCAAAGATCCATCAGGCTTGTTTGATATGGGCCTTTAACTAAGGATCCCAAATTGGGCCTATTCTCGCCCATTGGATTGCAGTCAAAGACAGTGTGCAGTTCATTGCACCCTTTGTGGTCCCAAAATTTGAGAAAGTTCGAGGTTTGTGAGATCTCTCTCTCTCTCTCTCCTCTCTTTCCGAAGGGGTAAGGATATGGCAATCATTCGAGTAGTGGCTGGAAGATTGCATTAATGAGGCATCTCATCTTCTGCCTTCTTTATCTGAGTAATATTCCCGACAATATCTCTAGAAAGATATTTCTTTTCTTCTATTTTCTTCACTGCCATGCCACTATGCAAACCAGCGAGACTTTAACATCCACCAGTGCCACCTCATTAAATCCTCTATAGTACATGCACCCCAAGATATGAATCAAAAACAGGATTTTAATGAAGCTTTCAAAATTGCCGCACTACTAGTAGAAGAAGAAAGATGTAGACTAATAGGAGATGTTAAACCCTCATGCAAAGTAATAGGAATTTATGCGGCGGTCGCCTATGGATTATTCTCCTCAGACGGTGACTCATCATGCCCTCTTGGCCTTGTTGAACGGTACCTGACTAGAGCTTTATCATGGCTCACGGCTCTGACTATAGGCGGGGCTGAGGTTGATATTTTATGTTGTTGAGTTCGACTGATTTGTCTTTGGATTAGGAGGTTAGACCTAATTCTGTTTCGAGGTCAAGTAGCCAATCAAAGGTCCAGTCTATGCAGGGCTTTATTGGTGCTCTGTCTTCAAATTGTCTGAGATGTTTTGTTCTGTCAGTTGTTATCTTGTTATTGTTATAATTTAATTCTATTTTAGTGTAATGGCAAGTTATGGTGTTAAAGTATTTAAGATCTTGACTCTACGAGTATAACAAAGCTGTAGGATGTTAACCCACTTAGCCCTGCTTTTTTCTACTTTTCTCATGTTATTTGTTTTTTTTTCTGGTGCAGCCTAAGGAAGACTTCTTTCTAGGGTTGTCGTCACTCATCCTCCAGTTTCTTTATGGAAGAAAGCTTGTATTGTAATTTCTTGATAATTTTTATATTATTGTTTAGTTTGTATTTCAACTAAGTTTAGGATTTGTTATCTTTTTTCTATATAATTGAGGTATCTAAGTTGTAACAAATTATCTATAAGTTAGTAAAAATATGGTTAAGGACTTTCCCTTTAGGAAAGGAAAAAAAAAAAGTAATAGGAATTTGTTCTTCCAATCAGGTTGGACCAAGGAAAGGAAAGGAAAGGAAAGGCATCGTGGATCTAATACATAGATTAGGACCATCTGACTCTTTTGTAGGCCCCTAAGGGGACAACCATTGATTAGCAAAGGTACGCTTGATTTGCTCAGCATCAAGCTTATAGGACCCTTTTGGAAAGGCAATTGCAAATGGAGGTGGAAGAACATCATGTGCCCATGACCCACTTATATACATATATTGTCTCCTAATACCATTCATTCCTTGCTTGCCCCACACGCTTTCCAATCTTTTCCCTTTAATTTTCCTCTAGAACTTTCTCCCCAAATGATGCTAATTTTAATTATTAGCATTAATTGCAACTGATCATTAATATATATATATATATGTTGAATAATAATAATAATAATAATAATAATAAGTAGATTAATTTCAAGTATTTCATGGGTACGATAAAAAAAAATCGATCCATAAGGGTGATTGAACACTTGTAATCTAGATCTGTACAATGATTTTTATCACCTAAAAAGAAGAAGGAAATACAGATATATATCACAAGCAGGATATGTGTCAAGAAGAGTAGCTAGCTACTATAAATTTGGGCATCAAGAACTCAAATTAATTAGTGACAAAATGCTTATAGCAGCTAGCACGCGGCTGAACGAGTGAAGGGGTTGAAGAGATAAGGCTTGGACGGGGGCGCCACCACGAAGGGCCCGGGGCGGCCTTTGGATCCGTCTGCCTCGCCGGAGATCTTCTCGCAGGAAGGACACATCGTGACGGCGGCGACGGGGGAGAAGTGCATGTAGCACGGCGGAGGAGGCGGCGGCTGGTCGAATTTGATGGCTTTGAGCTCCTGCAGCTCCTTATGCAGCCTCTGGTTCTCGTCGGTGAGCGTCTCGCAGCATCGCTTCAAGAACTCGCAGTCTACTTCGGTTTGTTTGAGCTTAGTCCTGACAAAAATTAATCATGTACAGTACATCAACAACAGATTCATTAAATTATATGCTTACTGAAGAACTTATGCAAGGGAGTTTGTTTGATGTATTGACGACAAACCTTGCTCTCCTGTTCTGGAACCACACTTCCACTTGTCGCGGCCGGAGGTTCAATTGCTTGGCTAAGGCTTGCTTTTGCTTCTGCTCATCGATCAACAACATAAGAATTGGAATTATAACCTATCAAAATTTCAAAAACTTTGAAGAATAATATATGTAGAGTATATATATATATGTATGTGTGGTAATTAATTAAACTCACCGGATTAAGAGTACTATGCTCCTTGAACCTTTCCTCCAGAAGAGCAGACTGCTCCTTCGTAAGCCTGAGTTTCTTTCTCGCACTACCATCCTCTTCCTCGTCGCTAGCTCGCGACGAGCCTTTCTCGACCTCCGTATCCTCACCGCCCATGTCTTTCTCCCTTTTGACGTTCGTCGGGTAAGCGCAGAAGGAGGAAACGGCGCTACGAGAAGATGATATTGATACCTGCGCCGCCCTCACCTCCTCCCTCACCTTGTTAGTTGCTTCGGTCTTGGGTACCGTCCGCCCTGCGTCGACGTTGCTATCGTCTGCACGGAGGCTTAGGCTGAGAGATGGATTGTCGCGCATCGAAGAGCATGGCTTTAGCCGCTGATTGCCGTCGGTCGACCTGCTCCTCTTTCCGCCGATGGCCAAGCAGAGAGCAAGGCCAGTGTCACACACATCATCTTGACCCATGTCCATGCTTGCCTCGCTACCTTAATTTCCACACACTTAATTTCTTCTATATATTGCTTGCAGGTGAAGAGAGAGAGAGAGAGAGAGAGAGAGAGAGAGAGAGAAAAGTGAGGGGATGCTAGGTAGCTTATGATTGTAACTAAAGAGAAGGAAGGAATGAGTGGGGGAAAATGAGTAGGTTTTGATGGATGGAATTATAAAAAGAGTATAAGGGATACAAGTATATATATGTGTCCGCATATATTTGGACCTACAGCTAGTAGTTTACGGAGAGCTTATGCCCAAAAGATTTCTTCTTTCTTTAGGCAGCATGGGTATAGTGATCGAAATATGAGATGACTACGTGGATTCGATCATATGGGGCCGGATCCGGATGGTCTAATTCCTAACCCAACTGCCCTTTTGGAGTGGTACAGTACTCGGATCATTTTCTTTGATAAATAGATAATCCATATATATATATATATACGGCCAGCACGACTGGATACGATAATTAGAAGAGTCGCTCGGATATTGGATGGCATGCATGAATGATTGGAGTACTATGTAGATGGTGGTCCAGGGTCCCCCTTGAAGGCCACACACATGAGGTGTTGGGTTGTTTGCATGGGATGGTTGCCATCTTGAAACCCTTGTTTACATGTGGGGCTCATCCTTGCTCTGGCTTTTCCTTTCCTGGTTGGCTGTGGCAGTGAGAAGGACTGGTGAACTAATGCCAAAGCTTCATGCCCTCCGTGTCTCTCTCGTTTACAAATTAATTAAGGGCAAAATCAAATTATGCACCTAGCTCCCTACATCCAGACTATTCTATAGGATCCTCTATTCTCAATTACTTTACTTTATTATTTGTTTTACCGGCCGTAGTCATAATCATGGACATATATGTGTATATATATATATATATATAGGGAGCCGACGTGGCACATTTAAGGCTCTAAATGGCCCTCACATGTCACGATTAGCTGAACTAGTTATGCTTTGCACGCACGAATTATCTTAATTACTTTATTAAAGTGTCAGCTCAGATACGCATTGACTTTGATCCTAAACCAATATCTAATGACATGACTACCGAATAACTCCATCATTAACCACACGTAACGCAAAAGGTAACTCCCCTCTCCCCCCTCCCCCCTCCCCCCAAATACCTAATCGAAAAATTGCACATATAATATAATACGACACTTAACAACTAAGCATGCCGACAGCTGACGTGTCGCGAGGAGGCCACGGCACGTCAGCAACTGTGACGCCAGAGGGGCGGCGGGTCCACCAATGATTTGCTATCATGGGATGGAACACTTGATTCCTTTAGGGATCCAGGAGGAGGAGGAGGAGGAGGAGTAGGCCGGTGAATGGCAAATTGGCAATCATGCATGGATATATCATCTCTCTTTTTGTGAGCATGTAAAAGATAAGGAAGTGGCACTGCTAGTACTACAAGATTACAAGATAAGGTTTTGTGTGTGCATCTGTCCTTTTAACCACTCCTTTTTTCTTTTCTTTTTTCTCCAACCTTAGCCGACCATGTTGAGCTCTTGTCTTTATACTACCAACTGCACGTATGGAGATCATCTAGAGTATTAAAATATATTTATATTTATACATCTTAAAAAGAAGAAGAAAAAATTAAATACCAATAATATATATATGTATGTATATACCACTAACTAATATATGGGCATTTCTATCATTTGATGTCTATGGTTAACGTCTAAAATAGGAAGAAAATGCTAGGGTCAATCAAGGACTATTTGGTCTTTGTCGCGGTGTTCACCTCTCGCTGTTAGGGATCTTGGAAAGTTAAGAACATAATAACATAAATCTTTACAAGTGAAGCCTTGACTAATTCTGACCATTAAATCTCTTATTCTCGCATTGTTCTACGATAAGCTTTGATAAGTCCTCTATCCTGACCGCCCCTATAAAGCCTTAACGACTTTTCCTTCCTCATCTTTTTCTATTCTTGTATTCTACTATTTATTTTTTTTAAAATAAAAATATAACTCGACTAAGCCCACTCTTCTAAAAAAGACAAAAAAAAATGCCGGGTCAAATGCTTAGAGAATAAGATATAAATGATAAATAAACACACAGAAAAGGAGGGTCCGAAATACAAAATTTCAAAGTATTAATTAACTATAGATAAGCTTTAGGAAGTAAGGGAGGAGACATGGAATGCATTTAGGAAAGGGGGGGGGGGGGGGGGGTTTAGTAGGTTGGATATGCTTTGGTTGCATCATTACGGCACCGACTATTAAAGTAAGGAAGGGGGAGGGAGGTTGCAAGAAGGTCCCACTAATCTTGATGGGGACCAGAACATATCATGGGAGTAGATTGTGTTGCATGATCATGCATGCCATGCCACTCGATCATCTGCAACTTTGAGTGAATATAGATTGATATAAGAAGATAAATTAACTCAGATAGATAACTTTGTATTTAACCCGGCCTCCTACCCTTTTCTCTACATATGTAGGAGGTTAACTCTAGTTTAAATAAAGTTATTATTACTATAAGCTAAACATTAGTAGCACCTTTATTTATTTTATTATTATTATTATTATTATTATTATTGTTTTTTTTTTCCTTGGCACGCATAATAACTGCTAATAATTACCGAGCGTCAAAAGATGCAAAGCCAATAGCGACGTGCAATATATATGAGGACCAACAAGAAAGAAAGTGGTTCCAAAACCCATAATGTTACACATCATCTCCACATTTATACCCTCTTAGTTTCTAGTGGTCAATATCCAATCATGGCTGCCTTGTTTAGTACCTAATATTTATCAAGAATATATACCCCTAGCTCTTCCATTTGGCTAATTTATTTCTTCTTCTTCTTTTCCACACAAAGAAAACACATATATAGGAGACTCGATGCATTATGTATTTTATATAGTGATTTTTCACATAAATATTTGTATTAGAATTTTTTATTTTTAATTTTGTTATGATTATTCTACTTTGTTTATTTGTAGTTTGGGGGAGGGGGGGAGTAGGAGGGGAGTGAGTGAGGGGGTGTTAGATTATGCACAACAAAACAGGTAAAGTGTGAAGTGTGAATGAGAGATAAGGATCCGAATCATTTGCCATCAGCTATCAGCAAATCCCCATATATCTTTGGTGGACCCATTAGTGTGTTTATGTCTACATAGTATCCTCTTTAGCAACCCAACACTGGACGTACCTTTTGCTCCTTTGCCGTCCACCACCCTAAGCCTCTTCCTATTGCAATCAACGTAGTTATTATGATGCAACCCTTCCTATTCAAGGAACCAACTATTCTTCATCCATTATTCTCCCCAGTAGGAGATTGGTGGGGTCCCTACTTCTTGGAATGCATCACAATTCACAAATGATTATGACACTTAGTTATATACTTCACTCCAAGATAATCAAAATGCAATCAACTAATTAAGTTTCGATCTATCAATTTTTTGTTAAATTCCATTTTAGCTAGCTATTGGGCACCCTATTGCCAATTAGCAGGAGAGATGGATGGGCAGTCGCTTATATTAAATGCCCATTTGGGGATCCATGAATAGGGGCGTGTGTGTGTGTGTGTGTGAGAGAGAGAGAGAGAGAGAGAGAGAGGAAAGAGACATAGTCTGCTAGGTTGGAAGAACTACACTACCAACCAAGTTGGATCATTTGGAAGATACTATACCATCCATTTGGATGTCCTAATTAATTACATCACCTCAGATCTATCATCCCTGGACCACAACCAATTGCAAGTTAGTAAGAACCCCAGCTCGTTCATTCAAGAATATAATTCTCTTCTACGCCGCACTAGTTTCTCAACATGATATGGTATTAGAGCGAGCTTTTCTAAATATTATATTGAATGAGATTTAATAACTCATGGACAACATGATGCAGCTATCAGAATTAATGTCTTTAGTTCGTCTCATCTCTATAATAACTTCTTTATGTTAGTTTATTTGTTCGAATCCATCACCCCATATTATTAGAGGTGTCATTAGCTCTTAGATATAGCAATAAATTAGACTTCTTTTGGCATGACCATTCCACAAGAAGCCATTAATTCTTGCCATTAATTGTGATCAAATGCGGATGCTTACGTCTTTAATTGCTCATTTGGTTGATGAGAGTACATATTTATATGTGGAATTCATGGGAGAAAGCTTTCTTATATTGAATTTGCCACTCCTTATACCATGCAAAGCCATCTCTGATGTCTGATAGATATAGCTTACAAATAGCATGACGCAAAGAGCTTAATCCTTACTTCCTTAGTGACATAAATATAGAACAAGGTTTTACATAGATTAAAGATTATTAACCTAAGAGCTTCCACTAGAAGAGTAATTAAACTAATGCGGAAGATAAAGCCTCCAATCCCTGGTAGATAAGGATTAAGAATTGTTTATTCTCTCAAAGGACCACAATCCCATTATAGTCACTAGAAAAAAATTTGTGCTAACTGATAGACAAATTTTTTAAAGGAGATAACGGAAAGAATGATTAGAAAAATGCCGACTTCTGATGATTGGGATAAGGTTTGCTCATAGATTAGCTCTCATTATAATATGTACTCTAGCTTTGTTGTTGTTGATGATTCAATTAAACTAAATGAATGGATATAATTCAAAATGCCGACTTCCAAATGACTGGGACATGGGTCCTTTTAAATCATTGACATTTGGTTGATGACTTGATTGGGTTACCTAATAACACATTTAATTCGCATTTAATTCTCAAATCTATCGGAAATTTTCAATTATGAATTAGGACTCAATGAGTTATATATTAATTATAAGGGATAATTACCCTTATGAACTATTTATTTTTGGTTCCACTTTGAATTCCTCGTCTCTGTAGAATCTCTAAAATACCTCCTCCATTAGTTATTCCTCGAAAAATATTTCGTGACAAATTTTAGGTCATATAGGAATTATTTTATCCTTGTTTTAGAAGAAAGAGAGAAAATTTGAGGATAAAATGATCATTTAGTATTTTGCGTTAACACGGTTAAAATAAAAGGTATTATATGAAAATGGGTTATATCTCAAGGATTTAGGTGTAATTAATCTGATTCATAAGTACTTATATAAGTGTGCAACGTGATAAGTGGGTCAGGTTAATTGGGCCAAATAGGCCAATTAGTCTTAGCAAGGCTTGAAACAAGCCCTAGTTCACGGTCGAATTGTGAATCTTGGGCTATTTTAAGCCCAAAATTTTATGTCAATCTGGGCTAACTCGAGTTAGGCTCGGCTAAGGTTCAATTTAAGCTCAGTGAACCGAGTCTAAAAAATACAATGGACTTGAAATTAATTTTGATATGAATTCACTTAAGCTCCAGCTGATTTACTAATATATAAATACTAGGTATAGTTTAGTACCTAATGGTTCATATCATCTCTCATCCTATGAGGATTGATCTTAATATGTTCTTTCAATCCAAATCAAGTCATTCAATTGAATCTTAAAGCTTGAGCTGACTAACATGATTAAAACTTGAATTAAGTTTAAATTAAGCTTATTTAAAGCCCAAGTTCAAACGAACCGATTCTGATCAAGTTCGATTCGTTTACACCCTAGCTAATCAATGAACAGGTAAATAGTCCGTTCATTCTTTTTCAAGAGTTTAACATCAATTTAGTTATCCCTGTGAAAAATTATGTTTAAAAGGTGTCAAAATGGGGGCTACTTTATCCTCCAAGGCTCTTGCAAAGCCTAATCTTGGTGTTATCTCTCTGACTCGGACTCCTGACTCGTTATATCTATCTATACATGGCCCTTCCAAGACATCCTTTTCCGGCGCTCATCAACTTGCACCTACCACTATATATTAAATTCCATTCAAATAATATATTTTTTATTCTATTCAAATAATTTGGCGCATGCCTTCTTGAAGTCATATTAATCATATGAAAGCATTCCGTCACCTAAATCTATGTGATGTGATTTTGGATATGATTAAAGAGATTACGATTTCTTTCTCAAAGATGGGAAGAGTGTTTTTGAAGTATTCTCAAACTAGGCAACAATATATATATATATATATATAATAGATTATGAGTACGTAGTCTAATCATACACGTGAGATAAGAGGGTTAATTTTTTCTAATATATATAAGTTAGATATCCGACTTTATGTATAAAAATATAGCATTTTGGTTAAAAAATTACCAAAATTTAAATATATTAAGTTTTATTTGTACTAATGTAATCGATAAATTATATTTTAAAATATAATTTTTATTTATGTAATGTGTCTAGATTTTATGTATAAACATATGCATAAGTTATAACAAGTTATGAGATATTTGAAGAGAAAGATTAATTTTATAGTCAAAGTATTCAAAATACTCAAACGATAGTCAAAATAGTATAAAAAATATTCAAAAGCACAAGAACAACAACTTTGCATTCAACAGTCTACCCAATTGTTTGAATAGACCATCGGGCGTTCGAACATATTTTCCCAAGACAAAAAAAAAATTAATAAGTGTTCAAATGGGCCCTGCGAGCATTCAGACGGCTTTGGTTGATTTGATTTAGAATTGGATCTATCTTTAGAGAATCTGTAAAGAATCTTTTAAGAGATATTTATCTTATTTCTAAGACTATAAATGGTTTTAATCTAACCTAGTAGTGAGGGTCGTCAAGGAAAAAATTAGAGATCATATTTTAATATTGACATCATTTATTTTTTGGAGGCTATTGGAGATCAATTCACAGAAAGTAATGTGTTGCAGGGCTAGTGAGCAAGATTGGTGCAGATTAAGTCGTGAAAATCGTGTAAACAAATTTTAGTGGTTAGTTTCTATTCATACATTTTCACATGATTTAGAGTTTTCTCATGTAAAAACCTTTATGTTTGTGATTGTGATTGTCTTTTTCACACTTTATTTTCCACATATTATTATCTCTATCACTATCTCCCATGATGTTTTTACGTTTTTCAATAGGTATTATAGTATATTTAAGTATTCACATAAATTTAATTTTTCAAAATCTATAAACTATAGTAATCAAGAAAGATATTGTTTTAAAATATATCCGAGAATTAAGGAGTTGATTTACAAATATGTGAAAATATATCTAGCTAAGCTACTAATACTAACAACTAACTCTTTTTAACGACCGACAATAATTTTTCTTTTAAGTTAGAGAAAATTTTATGGATTAATCTAATGATTACAAAACAAAATCGTAGATCAAAATTTGCATAAGATTAGCAAGAAAAAGAAAAAGGAAAAAGTATGAGATATCTTTGCCATCCACTAGACTAGCTATTGCCTATATTTTTGCCATTAACAATGTGTTAGGCTATCCTTATTAGATACTGACATGAGAGAGGAAGTTGTTTGTTGTTTATAGACGTAATATTCTACACCATTCCTTTCCCAAGCCCTTTTCCCCCCCTCCCTCAATGATAAAAAGAGATCAAACCATGAATGCCCAAATTGAAACATTCAGGCCACATATTTCTCCATATTGAAGTCACCGCTAATACTTTGTAAAATATATAGTGCAAATTATTGTTTCAACGGCCAATATCTTCTCTATTGATATTATTCATTTTATAAGAGTTCGAGGGATAAATCAATCGATCGATGCCGCTAAGATTCGAATCCAGAAATGAGATTTTAAGTTAATTGTTATATAAAAAGTTTATAAGAGGAAAGCAGAGTAGGCAAGTAGGATAAGAAACCTTGATGCATTGACCTAGAATTAATCCCTGTAGACTTTTGTTTCGCTTTCCAAACGTAGCACTCTTGCAGTGTATCTATCCAAACACTACTATTTAAAGTACTAAGGAGACTCGTAAGTCGTAAAGAAGAAGTTGCGAATAGCACTTAAAAAAAAGAAGAGAGAAGGTTTTAACTTTCATATCTATCTAATTCTCTTTCCAGGAGACCAGAATATTATAACCCGTTCAATAGGTGATTATTTATTTTTAAATTATAATTTTTAATTAAGAAAATATTAACTTTTGCATCTATATCCTTATAAAAATATACATATATTGATATATATCTTTCTAAAGTTGATATATATATATATACACACACATGTCAATCCTTGAAAATTCTTTTTAAATTCATATTTATATGTACAGGCTTCACGTTATTTTTTATTATCTTAGTAATTATCAGATAAAAGACTTATATACCTTGAGAGTAATATATATATATATATATATATATATATATATATTTACACTTAACTTAACAAAATTTTAATTAAATTATATCCCTTAATTGTTTTTAATTACTTATATATTATATATATATATATATTTCAATTTTATTAGTTTAAAAAGAACATACAACTGACATGCAATCTTCTTCTTTTGTTTTTTAAAATATTAATTTTAGAAGGATATTAGAGTTTTTCCAAGGGGGAATTTATATTTAACCCAAAAATTTAGTTGGTCAATTAGTGCACAGGATCCTATATATATGTGGAATCCAGCTTCTTTTCGGATCCTAATCAGATCGGTTGCCCGTTAGGGGTGAAAACGGGTCGGATTAACTCCGACCCGACTCGGATCGGATTCGGATAAAAAAATTCTATCCGATTCGGATTCGGATTCGGATACGGATAGAATTTTTGAAAAAAATTCCGATACGGATTCGGATACGGGTCGGATAAATTTTTCGGATTCGGATACGGATATCGGATATCCGTTTACCCGCATATTTTTTTAAATGATTTACAGTTTTTAGTTTACTTATTTAAATAGTAAGTATTAATATTATTACTAATAATACGTTATATATTATTTATATAGATTAATTTCTCTAATTTTATATATTTAACATACAAAAAAATTATTTGTTGTAAAACTCTTAATAATTTTATATTAATTATATTTAAATAAAATATTATAATTATTTTAAATTTAATTAATATCCGTTTAAAATCCGATCCTTTATCCGAAAATTATCCGTATCCGTTTAGTTAGGATATGGTTTTAAATTTTGCTATCCGTATCCGAACTAAAAATACGGATCCGGATATGGGTTGAACACTATCCGATCCGTATCGAATCCGTTTTCACCCCTAGTTGGTCGTAGACGAGCGGAGCCGTCGTCCGTACAATCTTGACAAAAGAGTTGGCTCTATCCGAGCTGACGTGGAAGAGCCGTGTGAGAACGTTTTGGAGAAGAGCGTTACGGCTATTTGGCTGGCAAACAAACTAATTATCGTCTCTCTGTCTCTCTCTCCCCTCCTCCTCCTCGTCTCTATCCATCAAATTAACTTCTCTCCCCTGTCTCTCCCCTCTTCTTTCTCCTCCTTCTTCTTCTTCTCCTCCACATTTTCATCAATAGTTTTAGGTTGTGAATGCTAATAGTTTCTTGTCCTTGTCTGTCTATAGTTTCGGAGGGTGGGATATCACAATATATTCGTACTTGTGGGGGTGACTCAGAATTATATATCTATAAGTCTTTCTGTTGCTTCGATCTTACAAACCATGTACTCTCCAAGAAACATGAAGTGGTCTTCCATGACATGCAAATTGGAGATGTTGTTCAGAAATTCTAGTGGACCATTTTCCAGGGTAATTAAGCTTGTTCTTTATCTCTTCTTGTTTCTTTTTTCAACTATTGGTTTGGTTGTTATGTTTGTTGTTCAAGTGTGGTTGGTGATCAAATTTGTTGCAGATCGGTAGCAACTATTCTTTTGCATCTAAGTCGGTGTATTCGTTGCAGCAGGCACAGATGGTGGATTCGGACAGGTGGTAAGTTTCTCTCATGGTTATGTTTTAAACTTTTCATTGGGTGATATGACACTACTTTGTTTTCTGTGTAGAATTTGGTGACTAAATGTGAAAAAGTTGCTAGCGATTTATTACGACATTTTGTGCGTAACTTACACAGCATCATTCTCAGCTTAGTTGTATCTGCTGGATTTTACAGTAGTCAATTTTCTTTTCCTCTTAGGCATGAATATGATTAATACTCAGCGATTGCTAGGAGTGAATTAGGTGATTATTTCAGAGCAAAGAGAGCTACTGGAAAGGTGTAATTGAGGAGCAGATCTGATAAGAATTAATTATCCATTAATTGTACAAAAGAGTACTAAAGGAAACACCAAAGTTGTCAGAGAATCATTTCCACCTTGCTAAAATTTAGAAATAAGATCTCTGTTTCTTTTCAGTCTGATGCATCATGAAGCCTTCACTTGAAATTGATCAATGGCTGACCAGGACTTCTTACTGTTGCATATAAGCAGGAGTGATGAAGATAATTCTGATATCAACTGGGATGAACTTGGTTTTGGTCTTGTTCAAACTGATTATATGTATGTCATGAAATGCTCTCGAGACGACAAATTCTCCGGTGGAGAGCTCAACCGTTATGGGAACATTGAGCTCAGCCCGTCCTCTGGAGTCATCAACTATGGACAGGTACTGCAAATTTTAAGGCATGAGAATGGATCATGGCACATGAATATGCCTCATCAATTAGCTCAATTGCTCACTTAAGTTAAACTTGTTTCTATCAAAAAGGGTCTATTTGAAGGCCTGAAAGCATATCGGAAAGCAGATGGACGCGGTTTCTTGCTCTTCAGGCCAGAGGAGAATGCGCAACGACTGCAGATGGGCGCTGAGAGAATGTGCATGCCATCACCGACGGTTGAGCAATTCGTTCATGCGGTGAAGCAAACGGTGTTAGCTAACAAACGATGGGTATGTTCTAAAATAGCTATCAATTGTTATCACTTCAATCTCTTGTTGTTAAACTTGAATTTATATTTTTGTTACCAGGTACCACCACAAGGTAAAGGGTCTCTCTATGTTAGGCCACTGCTCATTGGCAGTGGACCTATATTGGGTCTGGCTCCTGCACCTGAATACATGTTTCTGATTTATACTGCACCTGTAGGAACATATTTCAAGGTTTGTATTATTTGCTATCTTCTTCTTTAGCTTGTTTATTCCTAGTATTAATTTGCCTGTTCACTTATGAAATAGAACTTATAATCTTCCTATTGCAGGAAGGTATGGCGCCGATAAAATTAGTTATAGATGAGAATTTTCATCGTGCCGCTCCAGGAGGGACTGGCAGTGTGAAAACGATTACCAATTATGCACCGGTAATATGTTTTCTCCTCTACGATGTATCAATTAATATTTAACCAGACACCTTCTTTTCTGAAGTGATGACAGATTCTAGTGATCAAACTTAGTAAATTGAATTGAGTGTCTATTATATTGATCATTGCTTTGACGCAAAACTTGTTGAACATTTTCAAGAGTAATCAGGACAGCGCCTAATTGCGATATCTGGATGAGAAATATGTTGATGCTATTTCTTGAAAGACTCTGTAATGCCTAATAAATCTAAAGGACTTTCTATAAGCCACAATTTGTCATGACCTCTTCCCTTCTGTCCAGGTTTTGAAAGCACAAATGCAGGCCAAGAGTAAAGGATTCACAGATGTTCTATATCTTGATTCTGTGAATAAAAAGTATCTAGAGGAGGCCTCTTCTTGCAATCTATTTATTGTAAAGGTACATTTTAACTAATCAAGGCTACTTGATATCCTTTAATAACATGCTAGTTTCACCGACTTCTTGTCAATTCTCAGAGGTAGTGAGGCTCTCATCTGTTGACTATCTCATATTAGCTTCAAATTTTCTTTCATCTGTACTTCAAAGATCCTTCTCTTTCTTCAATTTTCTGGGAGATCAGAAGCTTTCCTGTATATAATAGCCATTTTATTATCCTTATCCATAGGAACTGTATGTATATTGAATAACAGGTGACAGAATTTTATTTACTTCAGTTGATGTTTCTAATGCTGAATATTGTAACCTCTTAGGGCAATGTCATCTCAACACCAGCAACTAGAGGAACAATTCTTCCTGGAATTACACGTAAAAGCATCATCGAAATCGCTCAGGATTCTGGCTACCAGGTGAGAACACAAACCTTTTCTTTTTCTTCAGAAGATTCTAATGTGATATTAGTATAACATTAAATCTGTGTTTATCTTTGTTAGGTGCCATTGAAAGAATCCTCTTATTTGCTCTTCGCATAAAATCTTCTTCACAAAAGAATTCCACTCTTTTGAAATATTTCGATGCCCAAGCTTTCCTGAACTCAGAATCTAGACTATAGAAACTTGGATAACTGTTGAACTAAAACAACTCTCCTCTGTTCTTTCAAATGGACAGGTCGAGGAACGACTTGTTTCCATCGACGATATGGTTGATGCAGATGAAGTATTCTGCACAGGAACTGCTGTAGTTGTTGCTCCTGTTGAGAGTATTACGTATCGAGGTCAAAGGTAATATGTCTGATTCATTTACATGATAACTTATTGCCATTCTAAAGGTCATAATGCAAACCCTCTGATATTGAGCTTGTGTTTGAATTAATCTCCGGATGTGAAGATGATGATTTCTATGTTCATGCAGAATCGAATACAAAACTGGAGTTGATACAGTGTCACAGAAGCTGTACAAAACCCTCACAGAGATGCAGATGGGCCTTGTGGAAGACAAGAAAGGATGGACAGTGGAACTTGATTGACATCCTAATTTATCCACATACAAGAACTCATCTATACTTACGAATAGCTCTCATGTCATCCTTTCTTGTTTTATATAAAAAAAAAATGGCAAGTTCTCAGTTTTATCTTCAACAACAACCGGTAGAAGCAGATAATTTCAGTTCAGGATTCTAAGAAGAGATGATGTTTGTTGGTCAATCGATGTGATGCTCCATTGAGTTCTTCTGTGAACTATGAATAATTTGTCTATAAAGCGAGTTACTTATCTATAATTATATTGTTGCACTCATACTTGCAACCAATGGCTTATCCAACTAAAATAAGTTCAGCAATTTTGGTGATACTTCTAGCATAAATCTATTTTTACTTTTCTCTTCACTGATAATTCTCTCGCAAACAGTAGATAGGTTGTAAAATTGAGGCTTAATAAGATCAAACAGCAAAAGGTCTATATTTGTTGATACACAAAGATTGATTATGTTACTCAATATTATAATATACTGTTATGATAAGTGGTTAGTATTAAATAATTTGTCCTAAAGGCAACATATTACCAAAATATCTAGAAATCGGATCCAAATACCGAATAGTCCAATTTAGTAAGTCCGCACCCGATAAGACGGATAACCTGATCTGCCGAATGATATGAAACCCCATTTCTTACGCGCCCCCTTCGAGCCAAAAGAGTTCGGCAGCCGGGAGAGATGAAGAAGAGAGAAGGGGGAAGAGACGAGAAACAAAGATAAGAGGTGATAGAAGAGGAGTAGTGCGTTTAATTCAATGGAGGCGACGCTTATAGCCTCTTCGAGTAGTCTTTTCTCGCTTAGAAGTAAGGTAGGCCGAGCTATTTACTTCTTTCTTTCCTCTCTTTTGCATCCCAATTTTGTTAAAGTTTTGGAAATTTGATGTGTTTGTTTCGATTTTCTTGCTTAATTGCCGAATGGGTAGATTTTGTTTTCGATTTTTGATGCAATTTTGATGCCAGCTGCTAGAAGGAGTTACAAATGGTTTGCTTGGATCCTTAGCTGCTGTCTAATCTAACAAAGGTGTGGGCTTTTTAGGGCTTTAGTTTCTGGAGAAGTGACAGTGCTGTTTTAACTTGGAAAGGTGATGGTTCTCGTTTGAAGAATCCTCCAGATTTGTCAAAAGAATTACTTAAAACATCATTAGGATCAGTTCTTCGTAGGTAGCCCCAAGTCAAAAATCCCAGTCATAGTAAGTGATTTTGGACCTGGGAGACCCTCTGAGATTGAAAAATTCGTTATAGGTTGTGTTACTTGTGTAGGTGTATCTAAGTATATTACCAATGGCGACAAATTTTGCATGATTTGTGGATGAATTACTGAAATAAATCTGTTTATCTGATATCCTAGCGTTTCTTTGTTCTGTTATCTAGCTTTCAAGGATCAGTCTCCCCTTTACTAGCCTTTGTTGCACCATTTTCTTAATATTGCTTTTTTGGCATGCGGAGGGGTTATGCCTTGCAATGAGGAAGAGAGGGAGAGAGAGAGAGAGAGGGAGGGAGAGAGAGGGAGAGAGAGAGAGAGGGAGGGAGTTTTAAGTTTTAACTATTCTAAGCCTATTATTATTGGTATAGTTTTAACTTTTTAAGCCTAAACTAGTACTTTGTGCCATCCTCATAAACTCTGAATATGGCACTATCAAAAAGAAAAAGGGTCAGTGTAGGAGGGCTCAGTAATTTTTCATGTGATGGTTCTTCTGAATATCTATTTATTTTCATTTCTCTCAACATTCTTGCACAGCTTGAGCATGGAGGATCGGCAAGAATGCATCAAATATGCATTAAAATGGTACAGAATTGAAAGCAAAATTTCTGATGTTGCTACAAACTAATCACTAAGAAATTTACTGGGAAAAAAAATGAAAGCTTGGCATTAGAGAGAATGACTTCTATTCATAATTTCGCTGTTTTTGGATGCACTTCGAGAGTTTAGTTGAAAACACAACATTTGTTAGTGCCCTCCAGTATTTGTCTCTTTCTCTGTTGAACAGCTAACATTAGGTAAGCTACTAAATTGTGAAAAGGAAGATAGAAATTATGATGCACAATCAAAAATAGAAACTTCATATATAGGACAAGCAACAATTTGGGATCCCGTATAGATAGTTTTTCTCTGTTCAGCACTCTTACTTCATTGTCAATGAAATTGCTCCTCTAAACTGGTTTACTTACATATCCAAAAAATCTCAATAGTTTTGCCAAAACTTATCTTCTATAGCTTGACTTGTGTTTGACACGATGGTTTGTTTTCTCCATTTTTTTCTAGTATTTCTAATGAATCTAATAACCTCCAAAAATAAGAGATTGAAAAGTTGAGTATCACAGGAATGAGAATATTGAGAGATTTTTTTAATAGAACGGATTTTTTTTCTCCTTTTGCAGGTATTGTTTTCCAATGGGTGCATGAATCGAGCTGATCTAAGATGCAAATTATCCTCAGGATCTAATAAGAGGCTGCACTTCAGAACATCTGCAATCAAAATTCAAGATGCCGGACATTTTGGTGAACCAAAGAATCTTACTAGTTATGTTGGTGAATTGGCAGAAAAACTGTGTGAGCCCTTGCTCAAACCATTGAAAGGCTTTCCATGGGAAGATGCTAAAGACAGGGTTCTAGAACGCTTGCTCACCCTTGGCGAGAATGCTCTGAAGTGGTCATTTCTTCTAATACTCGTAGTTAGTTCTCCATCAGACTTAATTCTAGCAATCTCAAGAAACAGAGAACTTCTGACACCAGTTGGTCTAATTATAGGGGTTGCACTGGCAGATTTCCTGAAAGAATCACTGCAAGTATATTTCCAGAGAAGTGTCCAGGTAAGCTTTTGTTGTTTTACTGCCTATATTGACCTTCCACTAAATCTGTCCTATGTTGAACTCATTCAAATTAATGGCTATCCTACAGGATATAAATTTGGCAAGGCTTCTTCTTGGAATTGGATCATTTTTTGTGCTTCTTAAGTTCATCTCCTTGTCCTTCAAACTGCAAGGAAGGGTGCTTCTTTCCCATGTTGGTAATGGGGGGCTAATGCAAGTCTTGTGGTTGGTGAAGAAGTTGGAGGAGAATAATAAAAGGAAATCGGAGGAAATAGTGGATACCCCGAGCACTAGCACTATTACTTAATAGATCCCATCTATTGTATGACAGCAAATGCTATAACAAACTGAGGATTTTTTGTGTTGGGGTTTTGCCGATTTCTTTCAATGGGGCTACACTGTTCTTCAAAAGCTGAATTACCTCTCCTGTGTACAACGTTATCTTATCAGTATTAAAAAATTTAGTTGATTCTAGAACTTCTTGGCTCTATCTTGTTTCTTGGAAGACTGTTACATTAGATTACTAAGAAAGATTTTGATATTAAAACGTGAGATCTGATTATAGGGTTTCGACCAATCTCAGCCAGGATGGTGATATAGCCCAAGAAATGTGCTCTTCACAACTTAGCCCCCAATCAATTGATTGGGCTGTATTCTTCACGTCGAACACCATTTAATGATTTCAAAGATTTAACGGGTTGACTAAGCATTTTACAATCCGACTTTCACCTAGAAAGGATAAAAAGTCCGCTATGGACATAATTTAGCAAGGGAAATCCCTGTCTGCTCAAGGTGACTGATTCCCATCTTAGGAAAAGTACAACTAACTATACACCCCTTACAAACCTAAGAATATCTAGTTTACCATTAGTAATTATCCACAATAGATGCAAATGACCACAGACAACTACGGATGGAAATTGAGGAGTTACAAAAATGCCTACTCTACGAGAAACGACAACTTATGCCGCTCATAAAAATGCTTACTCTACGAGTAACGACATCTTATGCCACTTGAACAGCACTACACTTAAATGAGTTTAGTTATGGGCTATCTAATTATTTTCAGCTCTTCTGAGCAATCTGTTTGATCCATCACCGCATCTTCGTCACATAAACTAATGACGCCCTTGCTTGGCGAGAACTGACAATAAGCTGTGAGTAGCTGCTGGTGGATTTCCTCCATTCTCCCAGTCTGCTCATCTTCTCTGTCCATCTCAATGAGATCCTGCATGAACCCAATTGTCGATTTAGTACAATTGATAGAGAATATGTCCTTGTTAAGAATGTCAATTTGATAGAGAGAATATACTAGGTGTAAACAAAGACATCAGATAATACGATCAAAGATAAGATCGAAGGCAAAAAAAAAATTTTATCATTCAACACAAAGAAAAATCTCTACTAATAAACAGGCAAGGGTGGTTGAGTCATCCAATACTGGCTACCGGACACTACAAGAATTTGCTGCGCTTTTGTAGAACAGGGCAGGTATAGGACATTCTCAACAAAGTAGAAAGACAGCAAACCTAAATGCATATGATTCTGGCTGGTGCTGTCACATGAGTTCTAAATGCAAGAAGAATGTGCTGAAAACCTACTAAAATGAGGTCAAGAAGCAACAAGGTAGTCGCAAGGTTAGTTCGTAGAGATTCAAACCTGTGCAGACAAGCTCTTGAATATGGGATAGAATCGTCGCCTGCAATATTCGTTGAATAGGAGTGTGCAAATCAGAAGTGGAATGGTAAATCCCAAAGATACTGGAGAGTGCTTTATGCCAAAAACCCCCAGCGCTATAATTTGTGTCAGCACCAGAGAAAATACTGTCGTGTTGTGCACAATAGGCCATATTCTTCCTCCAGTTTCGTACTTTGAACCGTAGACATTAAGAATCTGCAAATATTCTCATCAAACTTATGCTATACATTTGGAATTCCAGACGGCAAAAGAGCAATAAGAAAGTTAACTATATAGAATAGATTTTCAAATTTGAACAGAAAAATGCAAGGTTTAATTTGTTGCAACAAATAAGTATCCTCTGCATATAAAATGCTGACCTGGTTCCGGTAAACCACGTAACCAAGACAGAAGTATATGAGCAAAAATGGCAGTATTAGAGGTGCCAATATTGAACAGGTGAAACCAAGCAGACCAAACAAGAGAACTTTTGGAACCTCGGTGTGATACGGAAAGGATGGAACTGACTCTGGATCATCCTTGCCTCCAAGCACAAATTTCCTCACAAAGTTATATATTAACGGGAAGAGTTGCATTATCTCAGAACATAAACTTGCCCAGCCAGATGTTAAAACATATGTAATGAAAAATGTTGCCTGCAGCCAGAACGAGAGAAAAAAAAAAGTCCAAAGAAATTATTTATCAGCAAAAATTTCTCTCCAACTGGATGCTAATAGTTGTAAAGAGAGCAGAGAAACATTTACAATATGACTTGATGAAAGCACATATTAAAGAGAACTTCATAGTTGCGAATTCAATTGCGCCGATAAGCACAGTTTTCTATCGTAATATCTGACAGTATCGGGATTTGTTGACCATAACAATAGAAATTAGAGAAAACCACCTGCTTGGGTATGGCCTCAGCAAGATGGGAGGGAATGTGTTTTGGTCTAGTTATGGCATCAAGCTGGCTGATGACAGATCCAGACAAGACATTAACAAAAAAGACGTTCCAAATGGTGAAGTACAGAACTTTGCAACATGCGCTCTTTTTCCTGCCACTGCGAGAAATAAATCCTTCTACTGCAGAAAATAGCATCATCACTGGAGGAACAGTGTAGAGGAACAACAGAAGGATGACGCTTGGGAGATAGCCTGTCACAATCTTGATAATGAAGGTCCTGCATTTTGTAAGTACATAATCAATCAATAAAGTTCCTATCGTTCACCTAGAAGCCTTAAATTATTCAACACAATCATGCCAACCATTGTAATTCAGAATTACTCAATCACAACCCTGAGCAAATAATGAAACATATGAGAAAGGTAAAGAAAAGAAGCATGTAGCAGAGATTGATGCTATAAGAACTGCTATGATGATATTGAACCAGTGATAACGGAAAGACTTTGCAGACTATCTTAAACAAGAATAACCATATGTTAAAAAAAGTGACGTGAATAGTTTGATAAAAGATTGAATCATTATGAATGATTTGATGTAAACAAAATCATTTGCCTATATTGTTTCTGAAGGATTATGTATAAAGTAACATCAATAATAGGCTTAATAGCAGCGGTGATGACACAAGTAGGGGCAACTGTGGCGGCAGCCCACTCCCCGCTTCCCCCTCTCTCCCTCTTAGCATGGCACCTGTACAAGGCAGCACTATCTGTGCCGCTAAGCATGCCACACTATGAATGGCTGCTGACATATGTAGCGCTTGTCTGACTAAAATTAAATGGCTGCTGACATATGTAGCGCTTGTCTGACTAAAATTCTTGCTACATTAACTTCTAAGGTTAACCTTTATCAGCAGAAAAACTTCACAGCCTAACTGAAAATTAAAGGTAGCACTCTTTTTTAATTTGACTTCTTTTTGTAGGACTTTGTCACTTGTATTGTGAAAATAGCAATCTCCCTCCAGAAAAAGTATCAAATATGTACTCTATAAGTATCAACATTTTTATGTTTATTTTGAATTTGTGGATATTCAAAAGGGGGGTCCTTATCATAAATGTAAAAATAGGACTGTATTTCATAAGAACAAGCTTAAAGGTGGAAGTATCCATGCTTCCTCAATAAATTGCAGGAAGAGGCATGGTAATATATCTACACAAAATAGACATGTTTACTTCAGAAAATAAGGGTAGCCTTACAGTGTAAAAAAATGACATGTAAGAACACTAGGGTTGAAAAAGGTATTGTTAGCATTTAAAAGGTGCAAAGAGAATAAACTAACAAAATGTGATTAATATACTTACTTTTTGGATATACCATTCAAAAATGGAAAACGTTGCTGTAAATGGTCAAGTTGGGTGAGACCTTGCACAAATGTGACAGGGATAAGAAATAAAAACATAAAAACCACACTAGCTATAAGAGTTGCTATCCGACGAATCCAAAGTTGTCTGTATGGAATCCAAAGGTTTGACCAGTAGACATCATGTGGTTCAGGAGCCAAATCTGTAACCCATGACATGGGATTTGATGACTGAAGCACTTGTGAGGCAACAATTGCAGCGTAGCGTGTCTTGAAGAAAACAAAAGCAGCTGAACAATCCTGCTAGAAAAGATAATAAGCATTATTCTTACTCACACAACAATGGGTACAAAATTTGAATCCATGCTTCTCCAGAGTTCAATACAAATGCAATTTAAATAAGATCATCAGTAAATAGAAAGACAAAAGTTAACGGAGGTAAAAATTCACTACACTAAGCCATTTGACAATGGTCAGAAGTTAGTAACCAACTTAATGCTAGAAGTAGAAAGTTTTGCACATGTTACATGCGAAATAGAGCTATGCCTCGGATAGTTTGAGGTACAGGATTCACTTTGCCATCCTTCATATATTTGGATAGTTTGATCATCCCTTGCCTACCTTTTCTCTGCATTCCTTTGATTTCTTGACAATTAATACCTGTTTCTATTTTTTTTTCCTATCTATTTTACATTGTTAGAATATAAAGATCACATTTCTCTAACAATTTAAACTTTTAGAGTAGCTGATGAACATACATGATGGAGAGTCCGAGAGAGGAAAGCGTTGTTAAGGCCTTTCTCCATGCTCACTTATATTAAAATTCTAGTAAGCCAAAAGATGGTGCTAAAAGATTCAGTACATAATTTACAAAGAAAAGGACCAAACAAAGTTATACGTCTCAAAATGATAGCACATGCATGACAGGAGTAAACTAATAATAAGAGCTGAAATTACATGCCAGAAGATTGGGAGAATAGTTGACTGAAATTATATTATAAAGTATAAACAGAACCTTGTGATCTCTAATTATGTCTGGCTGGTCGATATCTGTCTTTTTTGCATCAAGCTCAAATTCATTATAATGAAGGTGAAAAGTATTAGGTCTTCCCCCACAAAGACCACATCTGTATATACTAGGCCTGTCATTCTGGTCAAAAGCAGCAACCTTCAAGTGTACAAACTTCCTGTATACCTTCTCTGCATTAGACTGAAAATAGGGAAGTTCAGACATAAGAATAATTGTTTCCAGTGAACTAAAAAGCATATCATTAGCTGGTCATCTATGTATATCACGTTAAAATGTAAAAGCAAGAATCATTTTAGAACATGTCTTGTGTATGTTCATATGGATAATCATCTCTTGTGTGTGCGCTTATGTATGTCCACATCAAAATATCTGAAATATTAAAGGTTTTATAATGTAATAACAGATAAAGAGAACTGAATTACAGATAATGTCAAAGAAAAAAAACTCTGACATGGACGAAGGAAAGATGGCAGAGAAGATGGTATCTCAAGTCTTCAACACATACAGAGTAGAAAAAAGTAGAGAGCTTAAGAAGAATAAGCAAATCAATGACACAGGACAAAATTTAAAAAGGTTCACTGTAAATCATACAACTAAACAAGTGAAAGAAATGATGAAGAGCACAGTAAAAGATGAGTAATCTTAAGATCTGTAAACACAACAACTCGCAGTGGAGACAACTAATTAGTCACTGAATTTGTGCTTAGCAGTAAAGAAATGAGCAAACCTGACAGACAGACAGCATTCCAAGAGTAAGACAATCTGTACTAAATTCTTTCACAAAAACAATCAAGCAAGAAGAATGACATGGTTCACAAGAAATTGTGAATTGCATAATGAATTCAATTTCCAAAAAAAAGAAGAAGCAAATTTAGACCATTAGAGGTAGTGAACTACGAAATATCGCACCAATAGTATCTGGACTTTTCCAGCTCGATAAATCATTTGATGTGACAAGTAACTCGATCCATGATAATTAGAAAAGAAGTTTCTGATAGTATCACCAAGTGGTTCATCTTTTGACAGTGGAATAGCACGAACAAGAACTGAAAAATGACTAGGATTTGGAGGAGATCCAGTTATATGTGATAGCCTCATCATAGATATACCCTTGTACTCCTAAAACACCAGGAATAATTGTTAGTTGTCACATTCTTCTATAAAAACTGTATTTAAAAATATTGAACCTTCGGAAACAAGCTCTCACATGGTAAAGCAGAACACAAGCTGAGGAGGTTATTACATATAACGCAAGACAGTGCACCCAAAGCCTGCAAACAAAGCAATAAGTACTTCATTTATTGGTTTGTTGCATGTGAAATAATATTCAGGTGGCACGAGACTCTAAAAACTATAAAAAAAAATCTGCAAGTAAATTTACTTTCTAAGTTTCCATTTTCATCCAACCATGAAGGAACCTCCCAAAAACCAATGTATGTGATACCAAAGAACTTTGCTATGTCTGCTACTAAAGTTAAGGAGAAATGCATGCTTTTGGTTTCTCTTAGAAAGAAAAGGCACTCACAAATAAATCTTTTAAATCTTTTGATACTTAATTGTGGTTATTTTTCTGGTGCACAATATTTTCTTAGTGATTTCAGGTTCTTAATCCCTTGCGATAAATGTTTGCAATCATGTCGATGCTGTTGAGAATTTGAGATATGACAGAAAACCTTTAGTGAGACTGTTTGGCATGAAGAATGTGCCAACTAAGTTATGTGAACTCGTATTATCTCCACTGGGCAAAGCCATGAAGTTTTCAGCAAAGTGAAACTGTGAAACATAAACATGAATTTGTTTTAAATGAAATCCTCCCAGAAGTCGTGGTAATATCCTCCTGTGAATAGTTAACAACAAGCATATTAAAAAACAGCAAAAATCAGATCACTCGTGTATAACCAGCAAAAGAGATTAAAATAATAATCATCTATGAGAAACAAAAGTGAACGAATATTACAAGATAACAGTAATTCAAATAAAACAGAATAAAAAAAATTAAAAAAAAAGGTAAAACAATTCATCCGTTCATCACGTTTTAAAATGATTAAATTGAAGATCAATAAAAAGAATCTACCCATGTGGTTTTTCACTAATAAGAGGCCTAAGCAACTGAAATGATTGTGAAGTACTAAGTTACTAACTATTCCAGAATTATTTCAGAACCCCGGATAATACCAGCTCTCATGAGAAAATATCTAATTTATTGAGCAACTCTCGTGACAACCTTTTATGACTTACCATCGTGATCCTTCTTTGACATTCGCAATGGTAAATACATCCAAAGATTCTGACGGAATATGCTTGTGGAGCATTTCTTGTCCAAAATAATTCACTGGAAGTACTCCAAATATACACACCAAGCCGGCTATGGAGAAAATGCGTATGCTGCAGAAGCAAAAGAACAAAAAAAGTTATACAGACAGAAAATACTATAAGCAGTAGCCAAAAAACAACTAAGTAGCAGATTTTGATGAAATCATTTATTAGTACAAAAGAACATGACAAGTAGATCTTACCGATGAGTACCACTTAATTCACTCAATATGCCATCTGTTTCACATGATCTAGGAGAAGTATCACTAATATATTTTAAATAATTACTATACCTTTTCCTACAATAAAGCACACAGCAAAAGACAAAAACAAAAACAAAAAACAAAGAAAACAAACATCCAAAGATAATCTTAATCAAAATCTGCTTATGTAGAAGTAGGAAACTATGGATGAGATAAGTTCTTAAATACAGAAATGAGTGACGGCTGATAGATTGTTTCCTAACCAATCAACAAGATATTAAAATATAAACTATAAAAATTACCGCTCTCTGATACAAAATCATCGTTCTCCAATATAAAGTAGTTGGTGAATTGACAAGGAATTAAAGTAGAGGTACTGAGTTTGAATCTGTTAAAAATTGTCTCAAATTCAGTTTTCGACAAATTTCAGCATATATGAGTTCCAAACAGAGGGCGGTGATGCAGGCGTTCGAACGGCACAGCCGCGTTCGAATGCTAACCCCAACCCGAGAGTAGCCTTTGATGCAGGCGTTCGAACGGCCCAACCGCGTTCGAACGCGGATCCAACCCGAGAGCAGTCTGTGATGCAGGGGTTCGAACGACCCCTCCTGCGTTCGACCCTTTGGTTCTGCTGTATTGATATTAGGTGCGTTCGAATGCGCCCCCAAGGGCGTTCAAACACGACGCAGAAAAATCCTAAATCTGAACCTACCTTTAAATACTAAAGTGTGTTTTTAGGGCTTAGTAGTTCGAAGAACATTTATGAGGATTGAGCCATCGAGAGTGATTAGAGTTGTTAAACTCTTTGTAAATGACAAATTTGCAAAGTGAAGAAGATTGCTTCGCCTGTGGATGTAGACACATCGCCGAACCACGTAAATATTGTCTCTCTCTCTCTCTATTGTCTCTATTACTTCTATTATGTTGATTGCTTACGTTAGAGTGTTTAATTCATAATTAGAACTTGTTTAGTGCTATTCTATCATCATTAACACCTCATTAGAGTTTTTTTTTTCTAAACATTGCATTGATTTTCCTTCACTATTTCTATTTGTGAGATTTGGGGGAGAAGTTCTTGCTTTCGCTACCTTCACCCATTTGGGTATTTGCACAATAGAATCCCACTAGGCACATCTGTTATTAAAATTATAAAATCTCTAAGCATATCTACCATTTTAAATATAAACTTCCTCAATTTAAAGTTGAAATCACTTATTGAGCCCATCAAAATATCTCAAACTCCATAAGTGAGGGGGAGTAAATATCACTACGAATTTACAAAATTAGGATAGCCTAATATAAATGCCTGCCTGCAAGAATTCAACCGCAAGAAAAGACCAAGTACTACAAACAAGTAACAGCAACGGAACATAAATAGTTGACAACTAAAGAAGATAAACGCATAGAACAAATCATTAGCTCTAATCACCTGAAAATGACTATCCGGAGAAACACCACGGCATCCAAACCGGCAACTTGCAGGATCTCTGCTTCCGTGTGCTCGCAGGCTTTCACTATCCAACTAGCAGAGGGCACCAGTCTCTCAATTGTGAACGAGTCATGCGCTCTACCGTGCTCTTCGGCGAGCCTGCGGCCGAAGTAGACATTAATGTTCCCCGGTTGTTTCCTCAGGACCGAGTACAGCGACAAGAACACCGCGCAGAGGCCTACATTGATGCCCGCGGAGGTCAAAAGAGCGGAGATTTCCATCTCGGTCTCCTACCGATTCGAAACCCCAACCATCATTGGCCGCATGGAACAATGCTGCGAAGAATACCGCGCGGGAAACCCTTGTAACTAGGAAATCGGGATGAATCAGACACTAAACAAGAGCTGGAGAAATCTAATCATAGGAGGGGGCGCGCGCAAACCCTAGAGAGATGGAGAAGAAGAAGAAAAGAGATCGATTTAGGGATCAGAGAGGCGGCGAGAGAGAGAGAGAGAGAGAGGAAGGAGGGGAGGGGAGAGGAGGGCGAGCACTAAAACGGAAAGAGAGGGAAAAGAGCACCAGGACAGGCGGTTTGAGTTGGCCTCCACAAAAGATGCGACGGGTGTCCGATGCCTACTGGTCGATAACGAACGGTGGAGATGTTACGGGCCGCGGCGGGGCGATGCTTGCCGTCCAGTTGGACGCTGAGATTCGTTCTTGGCGTCTGGGAATCGAATCGGGCACTCGGTGGGCGGGATGCTCATAACTGTCTACTTAACCGTCTCCAGGTGGCCATTGGTCCCACCGGGTGCCCCAATCATATCGCACGTGCATTACACGTGAGATATTCATTCATAGATCTTGTTGGGCTTGTGATTTGCAGGCCCAAATACGTTGGGTTTAAAAGAATAGTCATTGATTTCAGCAGTCTTTTTGTGTACCCAAAAAAAAAAAAAAAAAAAAAGCTTCTCTAATTTGGGACTAAAACTTGCAATAGTCTTAAAAAATGTTGGACTTTTTTTATTTTTAGTTTTTTGTTTATTTATTTAGAAGTTAAAATGGATGTCATTCAGATATAACCCTCACAGCACTCATACACCATGAGTCCATTACTATGACTTCTTGCTCTTTCAAATATCACTATCATTATTAGTTTTTAGGTGTTGTGTAAGAGGAATAACACCTTAAACAACAGGGAAGCTTTAATTGACATAAATGAACAAGCTAATCCGTTTGCTCTCAAACACATATGCTCTATGGAAAAATCAAACAACAACAAAAAAATTAAGTTTGAGTTGAGTTGAGTTGAGGACATCTGTCGTGAGATAAGCCGAACACGTACGTGTTAGGAGGCATGAAAGCATTGGGAAAGTCAGCAGCAATATTGATGGGGGTGCACTAGAATCTAGAGCCTGTAGGAGGACCTCTATCAATGCATGTGCTAATGCTATATATGTTACAAGTCGAAGCCAATGGGAAGTCCTTTTGCTGCAGCTAATTAACCACTTCACCGTATCTTCATAAAAGCCCTAGCTACCACTCTTGAGTCTTGACGTAGGTGGTCGGCAGACACCTGCATGGGCGTCCCTCCTGCATGGGCCATTGCTGTCCCTGTCGTCGCCGACCGCGTCACCGCCCCGCTCCCTACCCCGCTTCCGCGCCGATCTCTCTTACTCCCCTCTCATCTTTCCACTCTCGCAAGTACCACTCTTCACATGCCATTGTCATCAGAGATCATCCAAAATATTTACCAAACGCACCATATATTTTTATTATTATTATTATTAATTCGAAATATATGTTTGGGCAGTTACGCCGACTTGTTTAAATAAAGAGCCATAATTTATATAAAGATCAAATATTAACTCTAATGTTTAGGGAGAATTTTATTCTAGGATCTTTGTCATGGACCAGTAAGACTGGATAATGGACATGTAAGTTAGTATGTCTAACTCAGCTCTTTAATAATATGAGGAATTGAGGATAGACAACTTCAGTGTGATGTGTTGTCTGGCAATTTCTTGTCCTTGGTTGAATTACATTGTGCAGATGTGAATACTTGGACAAGAATGAACAAGTTTATTAATAGGTATTTTGATTGCTTACTCAATTAAACATATGGAAAATAACAAAAATGTGATTATGAAGATAGACAACTTTATTAATATGACTTAAAGTAAGTAGGTTTGAATGATATATACGTACAGTCTATACCGTGTTAATAATAATAATAATAATAATATAGGATGATTTTTTAAAATTAAAATATTTTGGCGTTTGACATCACGTAAATCATGTCAGATTAAATGGAAACTCTAGCGGAGGACCGACCGGCAGCTGGGGACCGTGATTGCAGCGGTGTCTGCGAGAGGGGCAAATTAAGGTAGGTTCCATGTGATAAGCATGCCCTTAGTCCCTTAGACAAATGGTGGTCCACCGTCTTTGGACTAGTTTTAGTTTGCTTTGGCATAATACGACATGATCTTGTACCAGAGGTTTGAACTGTGTGCACTTTTGGAGCAGTGCAGATTGCATCAAACATCGTTTAGAAACCATGAGGGAAGCTTAACATATAGTATTACTGGATTCATAACTCACAAGTTACATCCATCTCTGAAGCATTGTCTTCATTTGTAAGGTTCTTCTATACATCCATGGTTTAATCTCTAAGTTTCTCATTATTGTTATCATTATTTTATTTTCCTTTCTCTGTCTTAATGGTCTACCCAACAAAAAAAAAAAAAAAATTGTTGCTAGATTTAAGTTTAATTATATAAAAACACCGACATCAATAAGATATATACTAGGAGACCAAAGTACGACCTTCAATTAACCTAGTACGAAAAATGCTGTTTTGCTTCAGTGACTACACAAACAAGCCAACTATGACTGCCCTATGAAACTTAACAAACGTAGGAAAATTACAAATTAAGGTTGTAATATAACCTTAAAATATTAAGAGAGTCCCAATCAATAAGAAGTATTAGATACAACTCGATAGCAGTTCCAGTCAGCATTCTGGCACTGAGCAATACTTGAATGATTCCCAGCGGAATTAGATAATACCATACACAGCTAAAACGTTTTGACGGCTGGAGCACCTAATCAAGTTGAACTAGAATACTACCACATTTAGATGTGCCCCCAATCATTGCTACTGACGGTGTGTATGTTACAACCACAAATATGGAGAGGTATGTACTAAACTATAGCCACATGCAGTAAAATATATGGATTAGGTTAGGGCAAAAGCGTGTGGTTTGACGCATAATTGATTTTTTTTCCTTTACTTTAAATATAAGATAATGACTGAAAGATCTTGGAAGCTTCAAGAGAGATTGATCAACAAGCAAATCTTCCTTTCATATTCCAATCATCACTAGTACTACGAAGGCCCGTCGGCAATCACCGCTCTTTGCCGCGGCGGCAGCCGAAGGGTGGATTGTTAACTGAATTAAGAATGTGATTCTTGATGGAATGCAGGATGAGATCAAGCATGATGGGTGGAAAGTACTAATTGGGCCATAGGTAGTTGTTAATGCTATGCTCTCTTTTTTGTGGGAAATAATTAGCTCACAAGGAGGAATGAGTAGCTCAGTTGCAGTTGGCTCCACATAGAGGCTCATTTCTGCTGCTGCTCAGTGCTCACCCATGACAAGATTGAAGCGTTTTTTATTAACCAGTTGTTTGGAAAAAGTGAGACCTTTAAATTTTAGAGGAAGTTTTGGGGGAAGGGGTATCTATAAGAGGGAGGTGAATTTACGAGATAATACAGTTATTTATTTTAAAATTAATAAAGAATGTATATTGATTTATTAAAATTCTATTTTTTTGGTAACCAGATTAAAAAAAAAAAAAAAAGAGTAGATGTCAACGTATTAGCCGTGACCCATTTTCTCTGTCAAAAATCAAATAAGAAATAAATGTCATTGTAGAGAGACTCCATATCATTATCAACTATTATTTATGAGAGTTTAAACTCGGCTGTATAATTAAAACATACATGAATGGAAGAAGTTCCGCTTGGTTCTACAATTAAAATATGCATGAACCAAAAAGGACCCGGCCACTCCTTATAAATTTTCTATCTCATAGTATAGTTGTAATTAAATGAAAGAAAAATTAAAAGATAAAATTGACTTTTTATCATCAAACAAACTCAATATAAAGTGATAAATTTTATTTCAAGAAAATATAGTAAGATTTGTTGTTTTCTTTTTAAGCACAGAATATAAATGATGCCCATCATCTAATCATCTGATGGGATCGAGGGGCTGCTGTACCATTAATATGGGGTGCTGACTCTCATGCTTTATTTGTCACATGATGGGTATATGATTTTGGAGATCATTGACACATTGGTAGATATTTTTATTTTTGATCTTAGTCATAGGTAGGTTTGATGCCCACACTCTGAATTGATATTTAGTTAATTATTTATATATGCATAATTCAAATTTATTATGATTCATCGTTTAAAAGATTAGTTCAGTTATTTAACAAGACTAATAATTTATATATATAGATATAAAAGGGCACTATCGTATATAAAGTCTACAGAATTGAGCAATATATGCTGACACACGATGTATTTGACTTTGGACAATGACTCTCTTTTTTTATTTTTTATTTATAACACAATGACTTCACTACAAGAAACAACTGAATCCGAGTCAAAAACTCAAAAAAGAAAAAGAAAATAAAAAAGCACATCCTTGGAGCACTTGCCCAATCCGACAGAGAATACTCTGTGCTCCAAGTAAAAATAAGAAGAACAAAATAGAAAGGAAACATTATCTATCGCTCTGACATGTGATCTAACGACCATAGCCGGAGGACCCACTTAGCCAACTTCCTCTGCCGCCGACTTCTCGAGTCCCCGCTGCCGCGGCCGCCGGCCTCGACGAAGGCCTTCAACCGCGCCAAGGCGACGTCGAGCGTCTCCTCGGACATGTTGGCGAAGCAGACGCGGAACCAGCCGGGCTCGTCGCAGTGGCACGACGAGCCGGGGGAGATGTTTAGTCCGACATCGTAGACTATCTTCTTCCAGAGCTCCATCTCTCCCTCGAAGGTGTTCGACATGAGCAAATGCCTCATGTCAACCCAGCAGAACAACCCCGCATTGCTTTCCAAGCATCCGATTCCGATGCCTCGCAGTCCTCCGACGAGCTGCGTGTGCCGCCTCTTGATCCTCCTCTTGTTCTCCCTCACGTAGCTCGTCGCGAATTCCTTATCGGAGAGGGCTACCGAGAGGAGATACTGAGTCTGCGAGGAGATGAGCCCGAAGCTCGACATCTTTGTCGCGGCGGCGACGACCGCATCGTTGCCGGAGTATATCGCGCCGACTCGAAAGCCCGGGAGGCCGAGATCTTTTGAAAGACTGTACACAATGTGAACGCGAGACGCCACGTCGTCGGCGTCGTCTCGGTCCAAAATCGCCTCCGCGACGCTGACGAAGCCGGGAGAGTCGAAGTTGGTCCCGGAGTAAATCTCGTCGCTGATGAGATGGACGTCCTTTGCGACGACGAAGTCGACGAGATCGCCAAGCTCGTCGCGCGTCATCGTGGTGCCTAATGGATTCGAAGGGTTGGTGACCAGGACGCCCTTCACTCGAATCTTGCGTTGCTGCGCGCGGCGGTAGGCGTCCTCGAGTGCGGCTTTCGTGACGCGGAAGCCATCGGAGCTCGAGCAGTGCACCGGAATGATCTCTGCGCCGGTCCGCCATTTGAGATCACGGTCAAAGCTGCAAAAGAGTCAACGAAATATAGACAATATTAGTCGGTTATCTAATAACTTAAGTTTTTAAATTAACTGATTACAGTATCAATATAGGTGTCTCTACGTACCCAGGATAATATGGAGTTGGAAGAAGGAAGGCTTCCCCGGGGTCGGCAAGGCAGAACATGAGAGTCTCGTTTGCCGAAGTCGCGCCGGCGGTGAGGACTAACTTGCTCGGGTCGAAGCTCACTTTGTTCCCTCTCAGCTGAGCCATATACTCTGCCAATGCCTGCAAAAAATAGAGATATATATTATTAATGTGTTGCAATTTGTTAATTATACAAGTCTTAATTAATCTTGTATTTTTACTAATCAACTAATAATCCAACATACCTTCTTAAAAGCAGGCAAGCCATGGTAATCCTGAAACAGAGCTAGTTCTCGGAAGACAGAGACGCCATCTCTCTTCAACCCAGCTGCGTCCGGATGGATCTCGAGCCACGACTCGAATAGATCAAACGAGAGCTGCATGCAGATAATTAATTAACTAATGTGCATGGATTTATATGTAAAGAAAACACAAGTATAGGTGTTTTGATGGCACTAACTTGGTTCTCAGCAAGACCCATTTGGATGATGCCATTTGGGTTAGTGATAGGGTCATATGGATTCTTCTCGTACTCCTGCCAACCTAGGAAGTATGAGGAGTCTTGTCCATGGGAGTTACGTGCAGCCTTTCGTGAGAGCAGCTTCTGGCTCATATTGGTATGCAGAGGAGATGGAGAAGTGGATTAAATATTGGATTAATCGATAATAAGGAGGAGAAACAGAGGTGTGTGTGTGTGTGTGTGTGAGAGAGAGAGAGAGAGAGAGAGAGAGAGAGAGAAGAGCAATAGAGAGATGACTGCTTTCGTTGTGCTGCTGAGAGAGTTTGGAGGATGTCTAAGGTATATATAGAAGATACAAGGTGCATGGCGTGTTGTCAGTACAATGTGTGATGTAATTAATAGTATTATGAACACATATTTGGTGGTTAGCTGCCGACAAAAAATCTTTTTGGGGAAGAGACGTCGGGAGAAGAAAGTAATTTACAAAGTGGCAATCACGAACACTACTAGCTACTATATAAACTCACTGCAACATTTCGAAATCCAGGAGAAAATTTTGCCAATCCAATCCAGACATCATTACACCAAATCGATTCGATGTGCATAGCTAATAATATTTGAATACTAATCAAGAGATTTGTCCCGCGTAATTCATATATCCTAGTACCTTTTGATATCATCCAGTGATCCAGTGGTGAAAATAGAAGGGGCCCACTGGCCCTGTAGCGATCGACTGTTGAGAAGATCTAAATTAGGCTTTTAAGGTAATTTGCTTAACTAAACCACGCTCTCGCCGTATGTTTTTGTGGCTTCCGGTTTCGAGCACCCCTAATTACCCAGCAAAACTTACCCCTCAGCAACTATGTAGGGGTATTTGTTATCTGAGGCGAGGTGACCCACCTCAGATAACACCCCCTTCTCTCGAGCCGACAATGGCGGGTCCCGGCAGGATTGCATCTTCACCGTACAGTTGGCATGTGGGCCCCGGGTGGTCAAAGATTTGGGTGCGGATTGGTAGTCGGTGGCGTTGGAGGATCCTAATAGCGTTTTTGCCATGCAGCTTCCTCTTTGTTTGGCTTCCAGTACTCGTCACCTTCGTCGTAGAAGGAGAGAGTGCTCACAATGCATGCAAGTAGGGGAAGCCAGCCATTGACCATGACAATTTGAACCAGAGCCCAGCTAGGGTGATGAGCTCACCGAGTTATTTATTTATTTATTTAGTTTGAAGGATCCTTTCTCGCCATTAATCCACAGCTTGCATTTTAACAAAATGGACCCTCTTGTACTTGTCTCTTTATTTAATATTTTACAATGGACAGTTGGCGACATTTGTTCCGCTGAATGATGATCCTTAATCTTCAAAATTATTGGTAGGATGATGATCCTCTTGTACTTTTTTAAAGGATTTTTCCAAGTGGAAGTAAATATCGTTCCTTCCAGCCTTCCTTGAATACATCTACACGTCAACTCGAGATGGGGTCATAACCTGTGATTGGAATATCAAAGTTTAATTTGATCACTCCCCAGGTCCTACCCTCATCCACCCTAGCTAATAATTCTAGTTCAAAATGATACTAAAACCTTACTACTAATACTGGAGCCTCGTGCAGTAGAAAGCCTTTTTTATTATCTTTTTTAATCTAATCAATCTCCTTTCTTCTTTTTTTCGATAAGCTCTAGGTTTCAATCTTCCTCAGGACTTTTAAACAATTAATTTGGACGGGTGATGGCTATGAGCTACAGTCTCGTTCTTTGTCAAGAGACGTTGCTCTCACGACTTTATAACGTACATCACAGTTTTTAATTCATGCCTCTCTCTTTCACCACTATACACAAGAGAAACCCCCCCCCCCCCCCCCCCCCAGTAAAAAAAGAGTAAACCGTACCGCAGAGGTAAGCAGTCTCTAAATCTTAATTAATTTCCACAATCAATTAAACTCTTCTTGTTTAGCCTTAATCATCCATCTCTATGAAGTACGCCAAGTCATGCATGTAGCCCTAGAATTCCTGACCGACCAAGAGCATGCAGTCTAATGGAGAGAAACATCAGTGCATGGCATCGGTGTAACCATGCACTTCTACGTGTTGGTGGTCATGTATCCCATTTGGTCACTCAAGGATAATGGGGCGGCATGCGGTCATGCATGCATGAAGTCCCTACCATGACCATCCTTAGAACACCTCATGGTGCTTGGTTAGACATATATGACAACTTGTACTACATAGTGGCAACTAACATGGTTCATTGAGCCATTGCTTTCCTCATTAAATAGTGTAGGTCCCCCTTATTCACATCACTATGCTATCAAGAAACCGTCTTCCCTACTCCATTAACTCAATTCTCCATGACTCGATCTATATATTTATGGAAATTAATCACGATGTCAACGACAACGACTTATACCAAACTGGAACGGAAGCAGTGTGCGAGTTTAATTAGGTTAGACCTTTTCTTGTTTGGCCGCCGTAAGCGGAGAAATGTGAGGCTTCTCTAATCCTTCCTTTCTTTCATTGACCACAAATTGAAGTCACCTGAGCAGCTAGCATATGGTACCAATATTTTAATTCTAGAATTCTGAAGGGTGGTGACGAGTTTTGTACTCTTGGTACGACTGTTTTCTTTTAAGGTTTTGTAATTAGTAAATTCATGACTAAATAAAGAGATCTATAATATATTTGTCCTTGTTATTCTTATATAAGTTGTCCTATAATGTTTGATAATAGGTGGGCGAAAAAATATGTTAGATATGTCTATATATTAAAAGAGATGAACAGTGTTAGACTAATAAACACTGCTGTAAACAGTACTAACGAACCACTCGTCCGACTTTCAAATGTAGGTTGAATACTATTTCTCATCGATTGGCACGGACCACCGCTCTCTAAGTCCGAGATGTTCCATTGTAAATAAATAGATTGCTTTCTTTTTTTGGAGATATGCTACAGGGCACTTCGGTGAAAATTTAGAGAGGAATTTGAAAATTACATGAGTATTTAATTTCTATGTTTTTCAATTCTGAGAGACGTTAAGGTTAGAAATCGAGCACAAGAAACAATGTATGAACGAGAAATCAAACAAGTCATTTTAAATATAGTTGTGAGTAATAATGAGCTTTATGTATTTGTTTTGTAATCGCAGATGATCATAGCATGATGTTTCTTTCCCCTTGATTGGCAAAGAGTTTGTTCATGTATACATTTTTGAATCATATTAATTTTTTAACTTAACAATGTTAATTGGAAATACATATTCCAGACCAGTTTTACCAATTTCATCCTCCTTTCTTAAGCTTCGCTGCTCTTTGATCTTGACTCGAATCTGTAGCCCTCACAGCTGCAACTTGTTTGACATGGGGGCCTGCTTGATGTTGCCTTGCTCCCTTGTCTTAAATGCATACAAATCTTGGGGTAATTAATTTAAGGTAACAAGACATATAGTATATATTTCAGCATTTATGTTCAAGTGATTGATTAGACAAACTTAAGCAAGTTCTACTTATAATAAAATATAGATTGTGCCGCATTAAGTAAAGAAATACCATACTATTGTACTGTAGAACTGCTCACAGCTGCAAGTTGTTTGACATGGGAGCCTGATTGATGTTGCCTTGCTTCCTTGTCTCAAATGCATACAAAACTGAGAGTATTTAATTTAAGGTAGCTAATTTAATTAAGTCGACAAACTAGACATATAGTATATATAATATTTCAGCATTTATGTTTCCAAGTGATCGTTTAATTTAGCAGGAGAAGACAAACTAAAGATCACACTTAATATATATGTTATGGAACAACTCCTCTAACAAATTAAAGCGTGTTCTACTTATAATAAAACAAAACACAGACAGTGGCTTTTTAAGTAAAGCAAGACCATACTGTTGTATTATAGTTCTTGATCAATTATCAAACTTTAGACCATGCATGGAAAATAAGACATCCAGCTGGGTTTGAAATCCTGAAATTAATTAATTCTGAGTCTTTGACAATGAACCATCTGAGATTTTAATAATGCAACGCCTCAATCTAGACAGTCAAGAGACAATTTGAGTACAAAGCATGCATATAGTCTGCCATTAAAAAAATATCCAACTAAATGCAAGTCTCAGAATTATGAACATATGTCCGACGTTTATAGGCCACAATTAAGAAAGTCAAGTTTGAATTGCCTTTCTCTGTAGAAATCATCTTCTGCTAGGATAAAATAATTCCACTATTTTGAATGATAACTAGGAACTAAAGGCAGTCAAACTAAATGATGCACAAAATTCATAATACAAAAATCGAGTAAAGATGATGACTTTAATATTTAAACATTTGATTGCTGGTAAAAAGTTTGAAATTTGTAGGTTGTTAATTCTTCAGAAATTAAATAGTTGGTGAATCAAATTAGCCTACTATTTGGATGTGCAAACTTGTTCTATAGATTTATATGCATACTAAACCAACCAAGTAGACTTTCTAAGTTTCAACTTACTTCGGGGCTCCATTGAATCCGGCCCAGAAGTATTTGGGCCTGTTTGAGATCGGATCCACTATGGGCCTACAGGCAACTTAAACAACGCGAGGAAAGATGGGAAGTTTCTATTTTAACCCCTCTTTCTTTATATTATTTTTGAGTTGACCCCTGTATTTCTTTGCTTATCCTCAGAATCACACTGACTAAACTATTAGGCGGTTTGGCTCGAGAGTTCTTTTTTTTTATCTCAAGACGGATCCAATCTCTTCTCCTCCTCCGTCCATGATTTCATAAGGAGATCTCTTTTTCGGTGGATGAATCGAAGCATGAGCCCAATCGAGGAAAGATAAGGGAATCGGAGAAGGGAGGAAGGATGAGTCCTTCGGAGAAGAAGACCGACCGCAAGCCGTGGGAGGAAAGGGAGGCCGCTAGGGCTTGGGGCATCCTTCTATTTGGCCTGATTGGGGCCACCGCCACCATATTCGCGGTAACCTCTCCTCCCTTTCTCTTTTCCTCCTTCCATCTCTCACTGTTCGGTTGTAATTTGATAGGCGCATCGAATTACTGTAAGCAAATTCCGTTTATTTTTGCTTTTTTAAAAATAAAAATAAAAATAATAATCTGGTGTTGATTAATATTTTAAAGATTAAGCACGCATTTGCATGTTAAAGTTCGTGCCTTTTTGGGTAGATGGTTGATGAAGAGTTGGGAGTAGTCATATTTGATCGACTTATACTTTTAGCTTGATTACATACATGGTTTCTATATATTTGGGTCTCATTTAAGAACTTGAGAATGCCAAAAGAAGAATCTGTCGTTTTAGTTTATCTCGAGTTTATTGTTTTTTTTTTCCTTCTGAAGTTTGAATTGTAGTTTTCAGTAGATTTTTCAATATGCAGTTGCATGCTACTGGTATATCTTGTTTGTCAACTGTTGCAGGATCCGTATCAGATGACTATCCTTCTCACATTATGTAGCTTACGTTACATCATCTTGAGCTAGTCACAGGTCTCTTAGAACTATGATTGTTGTGCAAATTTTGATGATCCTATTTATTTGGAGGTTACAAGTTTTCATTATCATGTCACTTTTATTAAGTGTGTTTGTATCTCAAGAGTAGACATGAAAGACAAATAAAATTGCTTTGCCTGTTAATATTCTCCTTGTTCTTGCCAAATACGTCTGTATTCATGCATCCCGGTACATATTCTGACATATTCAGTGTCTGGTTACTCTCTTTTCTGCTTTCTTTTCCATCATTAGTTACTATGAAGGTCTTTATATTGGGTATTTGAGGAAACATGCAGGTTACTCAATTGCGCAGGAGTGCTGATTGGGTTTATTCTCAGGTACATTGGTTACTTGTCTTGCATGGTTGCTCTTTTTTCTTTATCTTTGTGTATGACATTTTTGCAACACTATTTTCCTCAAACTATTGTTTGCTTCAGTTGACACATTTATGGGATATTCATATTCCGTACAGTAGCATCCATTTCTGGCCACTTCATTCAATGCGTTGAAAAACTTGCTTTCTTTTTTAAGTTTACTAAGTAGCGGTTCTTTGTACTCTCTTAAGTTCAGCAGGATGCAGCAAAGCTCATCATGGAGGAATTCAACTAGCAACTCAAGTCGTGGAAGTTTCAGAGAGGAGGCTTGGAAAAGGTATAATCGTCGCATGCAAGAGGAGTATGAAGAAGAAATGGAGAGAGTTGTGAGTTCATCTCTTTCATATTTCAATCAATTCTTTTTTATATTATCTTCAAAGATGGCATACATGCATTTTTATTTTACCATTGTACTAGGCAATGTCTCCAAGGTGTCATCTCCTTTCATCAGGACTTATTATTTAACAATCTTCAGTTAGTGCACTTTATAGTCATCCTTGTTTTTCTTCTTCATGTATACTATATAGCTTAGGAATGAAGAATCAAATGCCCAGAGTGCATTGCTTTTATTTTATTTGCCATTGAACTAATCGTTCCTTTTGGTGGCTTTGCTTGCAAAAATGATCCTGAAAATGAATATCAGTTTGATAGCTCGGAGATCAATAGTACAATCCTAGTGCTTGAAACATGGATGGCTGTGCCGGCGACATACCGGCACATGGCATGAGGGGTGCCACATGGCACGACCATCGTCGACCTCGTCGTCGAGCTACCCATTGCCGATCGCCTTTGCCGTTGCCCAAGTGCGTTGGGTGCCCTAGCCCGAGGGAGAGAGAGTGAGAGAGAGAGAAAGAGAAATCGATAGAGAGAGATCGATCGAGAGAGAGATATATATAAGGTTATCGATTAAAACCTAAGTTGTTGATCCGCGACGGTGAAGGCAATCGGCGAGGGCGATCGGCGACGGCGAAGGTGAAGACGAAAGTGAGTATCTCTTTCTTTTCTTTCCTCTTACGGCACGGCCGGTGGTCGGCACGGTCCGTGCCTATGGCACGACCATCGTTGGCTTGAAATTTAATTATTAAAAAAACTTTTGGAAGACTGTTTATAGAAATTTACCAGGCACTTTTGGAGATCTAGGGAAGGTTACATGCATCAAGATGTCGTCCTAGGAACACGGTTACTTCTATATCTTGCTGTATTTGTATCGGATACAATATTTGTCGAATATTTTTGGGTACATATTAGAAATTCCTTGAAGTATCTAAAATTTTATAATAAAATTAATGTTGTAGATACTTGTTGGATGCTTCTTGGATACTTTCAATATTCCTAACAATATGAGTCAAATCAAAGGAGACTATTACCTTTCTTTTCTTATCGAATAAAGATTGAGTTTGCTTATTTATTTTATATAATCTATATTAGGAAATCATGTTACAGTGGTCAAATTCTTTTGATTTATAAATTGAATTTGCTCGTTTTCTTACATCTTAGTTAGTAATATACTACATAATATAGTAGTTGTTTGTTATGAATTTTGTTCTTTTAATGGATTAATTGAAGTTCTTCCTATATTATCATACAAACCCAAAGATGGTTGTGTCGATGCAGTACCAGCACGTGACACGAGGGGTATTGCACGACATCTCTTCTCTTGCCTCTTATGAATCGCTGCAAAGCGACTTCAGGCAATTAATGGTGAAGATCTTGGTTGCAAACCTCTCCTCTCTCCTCCTTTTCTCTCCCTCTGGGCCATTGGTGTAACCTTTTTTGTGGCACGGTCGGCAAAAGTGCCGCAGCACGTGCCACAGGTACGGCTATTCCTGTATGTAATAATAATATGTAATTCCTCAAGTAAGGAAATTAAAGTACAAAAGTTCCCTAATATATATGTGTATGCGTGTGTCTGTGTAAAAATAAATATATACAAATATGAGCTATGTATCCTACCCATATCGTATCCTTATTTTTCAAGATTTGTCATATCGTTGTATTCATATTTATGCTTCATAAATGTTGTCTTTCATACTTTAGAGTTGTGAGTGAGAGGGGGGAGATGTTTGTCACTCTCACAGTTTGCCATGAACTATTGCTGTTAAGGTAGAAAAGAGCTGATATTATCTTAAGTCCCAATTTCTTCTTGATTTTATCTAAACATGAGCAGCTGACACTTGCAAAGCTATTTTCAGACATTCTACTTTCCCAAGCAAAATTTAGTTGTTTTGCACTTTCAATATAGTTGTTTTTTTTATATAAATTTCCTTTCTGCTCACTTGATTTTTTTCTCTTTAATCTGCTGCTGATGGAATTGTTTTAAACTGTATGTTGTTCTCTAATTATGTATATTTCCTAGTAACTGGTTCTTTTGTTTCTTGTTTACATGTTCATGACTTTGCCACCTTTCATTTGTTTAGGAACGTATAAGACGAATGCAAAGTGTATTTAATAGAGAGAGAAACAAATTTAAGAGGAGCTATGAGAGTTGGAGGGAAAATGACCCTGGTGGTTATCACTATGTTCCACGGGATGATTGGTACTGGAAGACAGATACATCTCACAAGAATCAGAGAGATAAGAGCACATCTACTCCTAGGAGCAGTAGGAATTATCCCATGTCGCATCATTATACAGTCTTGGGTCTCGACAGGTATTATTTGTGGACTTCTATATCCATGTGTTTCTCTGCTAGTAACAATTATGAGCAGTCTGTGTCGCTAAGGTGAATATTCTTTCCTAGCATATTAAATACAATTTTAATGAGTTTGCACACTTCCTACATATTTTTTCACATGTTATTGTGTAGTTGAAACCCAACACCATGTGCAATTCAAACTCTAAGGGCTATTTAATTGAGAGTAGACAACGTCATGGCTTGCTATCATCTATCTGGCATAATCAACTTTCACCAAGCAGCTTACCTTTTAGAAGGGATTACGAAAAGAACATACCATTAGACTTGCTTCTTGTTCTACAGCTACGGTGGATCAGAAATCTGCATGTCTCTTGTTGTGTTTCTCCATTTACCACACTGGCATCCAAACTACTATAATCCCACCTTTTCGACAAACTTTTTTAAGAGCACATCTACTTCTCTAATATCATTTAGAAAAATAATCTAAAGATAAAAGGTATGCCAATGTGTGCCAATGGCACGAGCGTGCCGATCGGCACGTACCATGCGACATGCCTTGTGCTAACTGGCACGTGTCGCAGGATTAGTACGGCACGTGTCTTTGTCACAATCATCATTGATGCATGTTAGTGTGACCTTTAATAGGCTTGGTGGAGATCTTATCACATTATATGTATTAGACGATTTCTCTTATGAGGAAAAAGGTTTTATTTTTTCTTTTCACATAATTGTTGATATGAGAAATAGAGAATGCTAGCCAATTATTGGTGAAATCCTTTATGATCTGTAATTTTTTTTTCTAAAGATTGGAATATTGAAGGAGTACACATCTTCCATTTCGGTTTTTCTACTGACATAGTTTGGTCAAGCGTGGAGCTTGTCCCCTATGGAGAACACATGTAGTATGACTGACAATTTCTTTTACTGTTCCCTTTCTAGCAGATGCTATTGTCCTAATTTTTCTCTCACATTCTTTTTTCTTTCTACATTTTGTTGTGGCTTTTTTCTCTGGTGGGAGAGGAGTGGTGGGGATATGTTAACTAGATAATTGGGACACATGACTTAAGGTGGATTTTATTTATTTACAATTCTCTTGTTTTTCCCTTTTGTATATTTCTTCCAATATATATAGTATAATAATTATAAATCCAGTTGGTTTTCAAATTTTTATTCATGATTCATTCTCTTTTATAGGTCAAGGGTGACTCCATACTCAGATGCTGAGATAAAGGTACTGCTTCTCAATTTCTACTATTATCCAAATTGTTCTGCTGCATAGTTATGTATTTGGCTAGAAAAGTCTGTGTGCCGAGATTTACAACATCATGCATGTTATCTTTCTTCCAGTTTTTCATTTGTAGTTGTTTGTTTACAGTCTGTCTTTAGTGCATATTATAAGTTTTAATATATTATCTCGTCATTTGAATTCTGTGAATTTGCAAGCCTTGATTATGAATTATGCCATATTTTTACTTGAGAAAGTCAAACATGGACTTGAAGTCAGTGGCAGTCAGAATTTTTTATCAAGGAGGGCAAGATTATAAAGTTACTTATATAAAAATAATAATAAACTATATTTTAATTATGTAAAATGCAAACCAAATTTTTTTTATTAGCATCAACCAAAGTTTTGCATCTATGGATAATTAAATAAAATAAAATAATTTAAAGTATTATTAATATCAATAAAAGTTCTGCAACCACACATTAAGTATTTTGCCAACATGTGGTTTCAGAATTGGAAAGAGAGAGAGAAAGATCGTCACTCATAGTTTAGAGGAGAGAGAAAGATTCGAAAGTGAAGGGGGCAGCTGCCCCCTATTCGGGACTGATTTTCTGATGAATCTTTCACCTGATCAATCAAATGCTGCATTTGTTCTCTACTAAATGTTGCTTGGTATTGTCGTAAATGGTTTTAATTATGTCTATGCACAATTGGCATATTCTGCTCAGAATGATATAGTAGGCGCTTTTAAGAAATATTTTGAGGTTTATTTTCTAATAAAACCCCATCATGCTGTCTCCAGCTTGTTCCATTTCTTTCGCTTGACATGACAGAAGTTTTGTCTTCTGAATAGTATCTGATTGTGCATCTACTTGTTGCAGACTGCTTTCAGAGCAAAAGCAATGGAGTGCCACCCTGATCAAAACCAAGATAACAAAGGTAAGTAATGCATGATCATCATCTTCTTCTATTGGAGACATTTGTTTTTGTCTTTGCTTTACTGAATGTTGAGTACACTGTACACTACCTCTGTTTGTTCATGGAGCAATCACATTAACTTCTGTTGCAGAAGTTGCAGAGGAAAAATTTAAAGAAGTAGTGAAGTCATATGAAGCAATAAAGTCGGAGAGGCAAAATGGACATTCTAATTTGTAGCTTGCAACTCCCACCATGTTAGGGAAATATCAATTTAATCAAGTCTAAGCACGCCATGATTGTTATGGCATTATAATTAGCGTCTCAGTAATGTGTGCAATAAAGGTGGCTCAATGACAGAATATCTGAGATCCAGCAGAATTTTGATGCCTCGAAATACACACGTGATGCTTTCCTGCTGAAGAGTTCCCATGTTTCCGAACACTTCTCCAAGTGTATAGTACCGTAAACTTTTAATTTGAAATTAGTAGATAGATCTCCTTGATATGCGATGTTGTCTACATTGAAAAAAAGAAGTATGATATATTATTAGGAATTTTGCTGCACCGTATAGGTGATCGTGATAAATTTCTCCTTGATGTTAAATACTGTGCCACGAACAACGCTTTTAGAAATGAATTGATGTAAACGGTGACCCATGCATGATCAATTGATCATATGTCAATCTTCCAATGAATTGAAAAGAAAGGAAGCAAAAAATAAGTTATAAGATACAAACTCCAAACTCAGTTGATGCCTTTAATCTTTCCAACCAGACCGAATATTTAGCAACTCTCACCTAGCTCTGAGCTATGATTTATCTTGCTGTTCTTTTCACTTTATTATCTAATTCTTCCAGATTCATATCCTCTTCTCATGAAGCTGTTATCACCCTGAGCTATATATTGCCCGTCTCCTTGAGATCTTATTGAAGTTTCAACATGGCTCGGTGCATTGAGTTCTTGTCCAAACTCCTCGAGGAGCATTAGCAACCGGGATTCTCAGTCAGCATTCATCTCTACGGCAATTCAGTCGGGATTCTCTTCACTGTCGAGATTCACTGAACCAGCATGGCTTTGGCTTCGACCACGACCCTGACCAACTCGCCTTCTGCGACCTCTTCCTTTCTCCCTCTTATACTTTGTCTTTGCCTTCTCTTCTAACTCCCTCACGCCTCGCCTCTTATACGCCTTAAAGGTGATGTGCCTTTCCTCTGCCATCTTTCTCACCTTCTCGGTGATCTCCGCGGCAATCTGTCGGTTGTACAGCTTCTTCAAGCCCTTCATAAGCTTCGCAAACGTGTCTGGCTGCGGCATGAGCCCTGATTCAAGCATATCCATGCAGTAAGAGCAGGCCTCCTTGACGTGCTTGTTTGCAAACAAGGCATGGATCCATATAGTCCAAGTGCAGACATTGAGCTCACAACCTTTGCTCACAATGCATCCCCACACATCCTTGGCCAGCTCAAGCTTACCATCCCGCAGTAAAGAATTAAGGAGATCCTTCAACACCCCATACTGCGGTGCGACGAAGAGCCCTCTCTCTACCATCTCTCTAAAGTAGCCACAGGCCTCGACCACTTCCCCCTGCCCGACGAAACCATGCACCATGATTATGAAAGTATCGAGCCCTGGACTTAGCTCGTCGTTCTCCATCTCGTTCCATAATGCGGCTGCTTGCTTCAACTCCCCGAGCTTGCAGGCCAACCGAATAACCACATTGTAGACACCAAGATCAGGAAAGCATCTAACTTTCTTCATCCTCTCCATCAGCTCCAAACACTCCTCCAACTGCTCCTTCTTCTCGTGGGCATAGAAGATTCCGACGTACGCGTTCGGGTCTGGCCTGACACCTAGCTGAACCATCGAATCTAGAAACTCGTACCCTCTACTGATCTTTCCCGACTTGCAGAACCCATTAATCAGAGTAGCATAAGTGACACCATCTGCTGCGCAATTGTTCCTCCGCATTTCAACAAACACCTTCATCGCCTCGTCCATCCGCTCCCTCTTGCATAGCCCCTGGATCAACGTGGTGTACGAAATCGCATTCGGCTCGCAACCCTTCCGTCTCATCTCCCTCAACAGCTCATACCCATCCTCCATCTTACCTGCTGCCGCGAACCCGGCAAGCAAGGTATTGTAGACAACAACGTCAGGCTCGAATCCGGCTTTGCGCATCTGAACTAGAACAAATTTGGCCTCGTCGAGCTTGCCGAGCCGGCACCAGCCATAGAGCAGCGAGGTGAAGTGGCGGAGAGTGGGAGGAAACCTTTCGCGCATTTCCTCGAACAAGTTCGCAGCTTCGCGAACGCTCCCATGCTTGCAGAGCGCGTCGAGGAGGGAGGAGAAGACGTGGTCGTCCACAGGGACGCCTAAACGGGGCATTTCGTCGAGCAGGTGGAGGGCGCGGGAGACGAGACGGGCGGCGGCGAACCGGCGTAGCAGGGGGACGAAGAGGGAAGGGGAGAGGAGGGAGGGGTGGAGATCGGCAAGGTGGGAGAAGAAGGAGAGATCGAAGTGGCGGGTCTTGGAGAGGGATTTAAGGAGGAGGCGAAGGGAGGAAGGGGAGGGAGGGGAATGAGAAGAGGACCAGGAAAAGAAGCGGAGGGCGAGGGAGGAGGAGTCTCCACAGCGGAGGAGGACCCGGTCGAGGAGGCCGGGGAGAGAGGGGTCGACGCCGGCAGAAGAAAGGGCGAGAGAGAGCTTGGCAGGGCGGGAGTGGTGGCGGACGAGGAGGCGGTAGGCGATATCGGCGGCGGCGGAGAGGCTGTTCTCGTCGGAAGAGGGTGTAGTGCTGATTGTGTGCGTTAGAGTTATGGTTTGGAGAGAGGTGAGGTGGTGGGGCGGAGATTGTCGGAGGAGGAGGCGGAGGGTGGAAGGGATGGAGAGCTTGAGCATTTTAAATTATAATTTTTATGAGATCGGTTGTATTATGAACTATGACAAGGTATAGTAGCAGTATAATCTCACTCGGACCTTCTTTTTCTTTTTTTTTGGGGGGGGATTTAAACAATATTATCTATTAACAGGAATAACATGAAATGTTTTCACTTTTACATTGCAAAAATATTCCAACACAAGGTAATATAAAACAGAAAATTGTTATAATTTTAATAGGTTAAAACAAAATTACCTTGTTTTGGATGAAAAATGAACAATCTTATATATATTAAAACTATAAGAGAGTTAAGTAGCATAGATGAATAAGAGAGACTCTTAAACTTAACCTAATTAACCACCAAGGGAGTAACATATATTTTCTTCTTAAATATAATCTTAGTAATATGCATTAGTAGGATGTGGTTGTAGCAGAGTAATATCCAACATCATCAACTAATGAATCATAATTAGGTTTCGATTCGAAGTCCACAAGTACCATGAAATATGAAACAGCAGAAACAAGAGGCATTGAGTGAAACAAATTCAAACAGAGGTGCACTTGGGCATCTTAGAGAACATACTAGATAACTACTACTTTAGAAGGCAAAGTACAAAAAGATGCAAACAAGTACCAACAAGGCATTCAATTTTCAAGACATCTCTTTGGTCTCAGGTAAGATTTAAACAAAATGCAGTTGGATATTTACATTGGCACAAATGAGTAATTTTGGTGATAATGAATCATATGACAGGTGAAGATCAGGAGTCAATTACAACATCAGACCTAAGGTTATACCCTCTGGCCTATATCTGCCTTGCATGTCCTTTTGTAGTGTCCTGTTTGATTGCAGCGACTGCAATGAACAGTATGTTTTTCACGACTAGGTTCCTCCATGCAGAGTCTCTTCCTTCCAGGGCGTCCTGGCGGTCGGCGAAACTTTGGTGGACGCACAACTAGATTCTCATCACCTACTGCACCTTCAATTGTCTTGCAGCATTCGCTTTTATCTGGTATAGGATGTATCGGTTGAGAATATGTCTCACGGTACCTAGCAGCTGTAAAATACTTTTCTGTATAATCATATACACTTTTCCTACAAGATGAGAGCGCTGCAATAGCATGAGAGCAGGGTATTCCATACAGCTGCCAATCATGGCACGAACATGAGTGACTGCCAATATTTACAATGTGAGAGCGATCAGTTGATAAGACTTCAAATTCTACTTCATCTGAACGAAGCACTTGGTAGCTAAGTGCAGACTCAGTAGCATCCAAAATACGTTTTTCAGCAGATGGGGCAAGCATTGTAGTCCATGTCGTACCTCTTTCATGCCGTTCATTAAATTCTGCCATCAATTTGCGATGGATATGTTCTATGAATTGAATGATTGGAAGCTCGCGTGCTTCAAATATCCATCTATGGAGTTCCTCAATGTTTGATGAAAGATGGCCATATCGTGATCCTTCAAAATAAACGACAGCCCAACGGTTAGGTGGAACCTGTTGAATCCTCTTGGCTGCTTCTGGACAAACTTCTTCAATCTCTGCCATCCTTTCTCTGAACCCAATGTTAGTAACTGAATATGCTGCCTTCCAGAAAAGATGGACAAGTCTGGAGTTCTTGAACTCTTTGTTAACACTCTCTGTTAGGTGGTGCATGCATATCCCATGGTATGCGCCAGGAAATTTCCTTCTCACAGCTTCAGTTATTCCTTTTTGTCCATCAGATAAAATTGTAAACTGAGGTATTGTCTCAGTGCTTACCTCCAACAGCTTGTGGAACTCGGATAAGAACCACATCCAGTTTTCGTCAGTTATGACATCAACGATACCAAATGCAACCGGAAACAAGCCACCATCTGAATCAAATGATGTCAAAGAAAGTAGTGCACCAAGATACTTGCTTTTCAGCTCCATTGCACCAAGACAAATAATAGGTAAACAACCACGCAAGAAGCCACAAATAGATGCATTAAATGAAATGAAAAGTTTCTGGAACCGATGGTCTGATCCAGCTGTGAAAACTTGAGCAGCACTTCCAGGGTTGCTTAGCTTTATGTGCTCACAAAATGCTGGAAGAAGGCAATAACCCTCCTCAGAAGATCCATATATAGCAGCCAGTCCCCTTTCTTTTGCTCGCCAAGCTTGCTTGTATGGTATAGTAATTCCATATTGTTTTTGTACATCTTGCAATATATCCCTTGGTTTATAATTTACATCATCACGTAGTCGCTCCTCTATGAGGTTTACAATCCAGTCTACTGATGCTTGGTGGTGACCGAGTTGTGCATTTTTCCCACAAGTATGTGTCCCTTCGATGCTCCTTATGGTGAAGGTTGGGACATCAGGCAATTTAACTGCACGGATTCTCCAAGGACAACCATCTTTGGCACACTTAGCAAAGTAACGGATCAGGTCGCTCTTTATAATCTTAAGCTCAAAGTGTTGTGCAATTGCAGCTTCTTTTATTGCCTTTCGAAAAGCCTTTACATCAGAAAATTGCTGACCAACTACAAAATTACTGTCCTCCATTTAGCACTGAAACTACCTTCTTTGCTAATGACCCATATAATTTCCTTAAAGATAACCAAGTACCTTATAATATCTTCATGCAATAACCTAATGGCACAATAAAGCAACAGATAAATGACTGTATTCAGTTCTGGAACAACATTAACATTAGAAAATAGCTCTAGAGGATGAGCTATTAAATACTCACATACTGTTTTTGTAATAAATAACATAAGTTCTTTTTTGCCTTAGATGGCTTTGAAGAAAAGAACATTTAAAATAAATGAGGCTGCAGAGATCCCAAAGACAAAACCATGAGAATGTCATATAACCTCAAAAGGTAAATTGGAATACAAGTATGATTCTCCACATGCTTAGTGTGAAATCTTTTAGTGAGTTAAACCGTGAAAACTCGCCCTATAAACCTAGACATAAAAACTTTATGGTATATTCACCATCTTATAAAGGAAACAAAGCAACGTGTGATACACGATATCTGTGCAACACTGATTATGTCGTACTCAACTCTAACTTTGGTTGCATGCCAGATTACCACCTGATGGATATCTGAAAAGTGCTTTGTCCAACTGATGCAAATCATTGCTATATGTAGCAGCCGGAAAAGAAAATAATCTGCCAGAATACTAGATTAAATAAAAACAAAGTCATGTGTATCATCTAAGAGCTTTTGAGTTTGACCCAATTTCCAACATACTGGATATCATATCATAAGTGCAATAGGAAGTAATAGAAAATTTTCAGCTCAAGAACATGGAGTTAATGATACAAATTCACAAATACCATTTAATCCATCAATTTGTACACTAACACTGACACCATGGCAATACCTACAACTAACTGTTGTGTTTACTACAAGTTAAAATTACTACGAGACAGAGATAAGAAATGAGCAAGTAAGCCACATAGAAGTAATTTATGAAGCTCAAACCATGAAAAGTGCAAGGGACAATTCTAACCCACCAAAACTCGATTCCTCAAGTCATGCTCTAAATGATCATCCATCACAGTGTCACATCATTGACTTATCAAGAAGAATGCAGACAGTCAGACACTTGTTTCAGAAGATCTTCTCCAACATCTTAAAACAGTTCGAGGACTCCACTAAAAAGATGAAACCATATCATGTGCACACTAACTGCAATCAAACATACATCCTAACGCAATCAAAACGCAGATTGAACTAAACATACTTTCTGCTATATCCTGAATGCAGGTATACGATTCCGCGAAAGGAAATCCCAGTTACTAAATTTGGAATGAGAAGCATAAAAAAGTAAAGTAGAACAGAGATTTCTCAGCTGCAAAAGGGAAATCGAAGGGAGAAGCATACTTAGCCGGATCGAAGAAGAGAGGAGAAGAAGAAGCCTCCGATTGGATCAAAGATACCAACTTTCAGGCTTCTTGGAGAGACCGAGACGAACCCATGAACTACTCCACCCAGAGATTTCATAGATCGAAGAGGAAGGAGACAAGGGTTTAGGGCTCCATGCGCCATCGGAATCCAGGGTTTTGGTGTCCGACCATTGGAGAGGAAGGTAGGGATCGAGAAGAGAAAAAGAGAGGAGAAGCCTATTTCGGGATTCCGTTGAAAGATTGGGGCTGATTAGGTCATCGTAGTGAAGAGAGGTAATTCTGTTTCCAAATAGGGGCTTTTCTGTCAGTTCATATTCGGTGAGGATCCAACCATATTTGGATTTACTTAGTGGGATCCGATATAGTTACCGGAAACCTATTATTATTTTGTTTCACTCTCCTCCTTAAACCCTAACAGCAGGAAAGAAGTGAAACCTATAAACCATCGCATACCACGGCCATGGGAGAGAAGGTAGAAGAGGTCGAGCAAATGGAGGGGGAGGAGATAAGCTTCGAGAATCTGGGCCTTGACGAGCAATTGACTAGAGCTTTGAGGAAGAAGGGCATTACCACACCCACCCCGATCCAGTGCGAGGCCATCCCCTTAGTTCTGGTCAGCGTCCAATTACCTTTTTTATTTCTTTGGTGTTATCTTATTGCTTTCTCTTTTAATTTTCTGAGTAAATAATGGTTTTCTAAGAAACCGGTTTTTTCCCTGATGGATTTTGAGGAAAAATGAGTTTTATTGTTGGGGACTCCTTGGGTGTTATATGAGGTTGTCTAATTTGTGAATCTAGGAAGGTAAAGATGTGGTTGCGCGGGCCAAGACGGGCTCTGGGAAGACCTTTGCCTACCTCCTTCCCTTGCTGCACCAACTATTGAAGCTGTCATCTGAGAAGAGATTGAGAAAAGCTGCTCCCAATGCATTCATTCTTGTGCCAACTCGTGAGTTATGTCAACAGGTGCGGTCAGTTGCAATTCTATGCGTGTGCAATGTACTCTGATGTTATTTCTCATGTTAGATTCTCTCCTTTTGGGATAAGTAAACAAAATTCTCTATATATGTTATATGAATAGTAAATTATGGTTCTTGGAGTCAGTATCGTTTGGAATGAGTAAACAGGTCCTTTTATGTTTTCTACCTTTGTATTAAAATTTACCTTGCTTGTTCCTCGTAGGTGTATTCTGAGGTTTCATCTCTCCTGGAGTTCTGTACAGATAGGTTGAAGATCACGCAACTGACGGCCAACATGCCAGTTCGGGATATGGTGCGTCTTTGTGTCAGTACAAGAGTTTTACTAGTGGATTTCTTGACCACATTTCTGTATATGTTGAACTCACTTGATCTGTATTAGACCTTATATTGTTCTTGGCCTCTTGGATCTTTTGTTTTTTCAGGGTGTTGCTTTGTCGGGACCCCCTAATATTGTGGTTACTACTCCAGGTTGCATTTCAACATGCATATCAAAACGAGCCCTTCAAGCGCCATCTATCAAGGAATCTCTCTCAATGCTGATTCTTGATGAGGTGCGATTTATTTTTTTAATCCTCGTAATGAAGAAGACGTTTGTTACAGATTTCTAAACTTATCTAATATCTATATCTCAAATATGAAAGATTTGATTTTGAATGAACATACACTATATGTTAGTTATTAGAATGTGCAGTATGACAGTTAGTGGTTATCCTGAGCAATTTTCAGCTAATAATCTAATTTCCTGGACAAACTTAACTAAAACTATCTTAGGCTGATTCTTATTCCTTCATCATGGAAGCCAAAAGAGGTGCTTTTGCACTATGCAACTACGGAAAGCCTAAGAGTAAAATGATTTCTAGAATTACTTATTCAGAGCTGGCTTTCTTTTGGACTTTGGATAAGAATTAGTCATACTAGGCACTTGAAGAAACCTTTCACGTAGGATATCACATGCTCTGTTGTAGTGATTCGAAAAGCTCATATTGTTCTAAAAGACCCTCAGGCACCTCTCATATCACTTGTCCTTTGTTTGTCCTATGCGCCGTTGTGGTGCTTGTTAGGAGACGAAAACAATCTCCCCAAATAATGGGTAAGACAACACATGCATTACCTTGCTAGACCCTGCGCTGATGGAACCTCATCCATTAGAATACTAGATGCAAGGATAAAATGATGCATTGTAGAAATCCTCATGGGTGAAGTTTGATGACAAGCAATATTCCAATAGGTGAGGGCAATATATGTTGTCAGGAAAAGCACCACTTAGTACATGGGTTGTAGGTGAGTGCATATGCAAACAAAGTTATTAGATATGTAACAATATCTAACAACATAGAAACTATAAAATTCAAGAAGAGAAAAGGAGAATAGTGATCTATTTATCTTGTTTTAACTTAACAAATGTCCTATTTGTGTTTCAAGTGAACTAATGAAGCAACCGTACTAGCTGTAGAATGATAAATAATTAGAAAGTAATTTCAAATTTCCATATGCTATCTTCTTATAATTATTTAGATAGCTAAGATTTATATTTTGTTGTTAACCCACTTATAGGCTTGTTGCTTTGTACCCTACTTTTCGGACAAACTACGTAGAAGATGTGTGCAGTCTCCACTGTGTTAAGCAATCACAAATGCATATATGAGGGGATATATGAGCGCCTAATTTGATTTTATCTGAAGAATTTCCTGTTACGACTTCAATCAGATGTTATTATTTTGGTCTCTTCTGTTTATGCAGGAATTTTCTTTTAGTTTTTATTCGTCAACACATGAGTAACTGGTAGACTAAGGAATTTTGATTTGTTAAACAGCTGTAGGTTGTTTCTATGAAAGGAAATTTATACTTCCATGTTCTTCTGGCTGTTACTGCTTACTAGTTATTGTTTACGTGTTCATTTTGAAGAAGGTGCTAATTTGCTCTTGCTTAATTTACAGGCTGACCTTCTTCTGTCATATGGCTACGAGGATGACTTGAAAGCTCTTATGCCCCATATCCCGCGGAGCTGTCAAAGCATTCTAATGTCTGCAACTTCAAGGTAAAACGGTTCATTGTAGAATGAAGGAATATGCAGTTGAACTGATACAGATCCATATGAATTAGTTTTTTTATTATCACATAGGTAACACTAATTGAAATCTTCAAAGTCTATTGTCCCTCTCTAGAACAACTTTCATGTTCACTGTTTTCTTCTTCCCTACAATGACAGTTTCTCTGTGTCTCAGTTCCGATGTTGAGAAATTAAAGAAGCTTCTTCTACACAATCCCATTACCTTGACTCTGTCAGAAGAAGGTCACTCTAAAGATGACATTATTCCCAAAAATGTCCAACAATTTTTGGTAATGTCCTTCCCTTACCAAATGCTATTTCTTTATCATGGATGACCAAGTTTTCATGCACAAATGTTAAGCTTGCTTTCATGTACTCTTTTTTTTTCTTTTTTTTCTTTCTTTTTGTACTGAACTTTGATCGTCTGGCTTATGTTGTTTGTGTTAGAGCACTATTAGTGAACCTTATTGTTTAGAGGTAAAATTTTATTTTGATTCTTATTTGCGTAGATAGTATCATGCATTCCTCTGTTGCATATTAAACATGCAAGTTCTGATTCAAAGTTTTCTAATTATCTTTCTTTTTACTAGATCTCCTGCGACGCTCATGATAAGTTACTCTACATGCTTTCTCTCTTAAAGTTGGAGCTTGTTCAAAAAAAAGTTCTAATATTTGTCAACTCAATTGACATGGCGTTCAGATTAAGGCTATTCCTGGAGAAGGTACAATTGTATCAATGAGCTTCTTGTATATTTGTATTCAAGTATGTATATTTAGTGATGGTATGTAATCTTTGAGGCCCCTACACAGCTGGCTGTGCCAGAATTCACTAGACTATCCAGTGCCTGCCTCACAAGGCCTTCCACCATCATGGACGGTTTTATGGTTCTGAGTCAGGACAATAACTAATTTCCTTAGTAATGCTTATATTTGATCTGTGATCACATGGTCAACTGGGAATGGTAGTTTTTTCTGTATTCAGATCTTACTTGACTATTTTAGAATTGCATTTTATATAATCTATTGTACCCGTCTCTGTATTCAGATCTTACTTGACTATTTTAGAATTGCATTTTTATATAATCTATTGTACCCGTCATTCTTATCCTTGACTCTTCACCCTTGTACCACTGTTATTAGGGATGCTATACTGAAAAGACATAATGATGCATTTGAACACGTCTTGTTTTGCACAATTAACACCATGATGTATGTGGTTAGAAGAAAATTCAGCATGGGTGAAATTTGATGGACTTAATATCTTAGTGCATTCTGTATGCCTTTTTTACTTGCTACTTTAGTTGTACACTATGAATAATTATATGTACTAAATAAGTGTCGTCATGTTGCAGTTCGGAATAAGATCTGCAGTACTGAATGCTGAATTGCCACAGAATTCACGACTTCATATTCTTGAGGTAGATTTCTTCAACTCCTATCACTAGCAGATATGTTTTTTATTTTATTTTTTTGGTCTTCTGGTGGGTCAAACTACAAAGTGCTTTAAATATCCTTTATTCCAAGTATATTTCAGCAAAATTGAAGGTGAACTCTTTTGTTCTTGGCCATGCTTCAATATGATTAAACATTAGACTTATAAAGCTGCTAAAATTTCCTATTAGATTTCCTTGCTAAGCTATTAAAACTCAAACAGATGACATATTAATTTGGAGACAAACTAAGAAGTTAAGACCCTGTGAATCTAATCGTATGCTGGCTAAGTCTTGGATCCCTGAGATCATTAGTAGCTAGTAGGCTGAGCTTCGGCTAGCTTGTGCTCAACTGTTTCATATAACTATTTCATGGAAGGGTGAGATATGTAGGCCCTCATTGTATTTTATTTTACATGCTCAACCTAACAAGTTTCAAGCAGCATTAATTAATTGATCCTGTGCTTAAAGTAGTAGAGAGGCCTGGTTTAGCTTAATTTGGAAGCTTTCTTGGTCCTCCATCTTCTTCGATTTTCTCTGAAAGGAGGTAATTTGTCTATGGAGGCCTTCTCCCTTCTGAGTTGCTGATTTGGCTCCTGGAATTTTGTGTTCAGTTTTCCTAATTCCTATATCTTGACCTATTCTTAAGTTGATACAAAAAGTATCATGTTAGACAATGGGCTATTGTGATTTGTTGTTGATAATGTAAAGTGAAGTTTATTGTGTTTCTAATTTTTTAAACAACTCCAGTATGGGCAGCCTGTGGCTGAATTTCTTTTATATTCCAAAATATGATGTGCTATTTCCCTCATTTCTTTTTTGTAAATAAATATCGTTGGCATCTCTATTTTGCAACCTAGTTTATTCTCAGACTAATTTTGAAGTTTTGACAGACACTGAGAAATATATACATTTTATAAAATCTATATCTCAACTCCTGGTTTTGCTAGGAATTCAATGCAGGGTTGTTTGATTATCTAATAGCAACTGACGACCAGACAAAAGACAAGGAGAAAACAAGTAAGGAAACTCAAGCACAGTCGAGAAATTCTAAAAAGCAGTCCCATCAAAATATCGATGCAGAATTTGGGGTTGTGAGAGGAATAGACTTCAAAAATGTCTTCACGGTACATTAACACTTCATTATTTAAGAATGATATTATCTCAGTTAAAGAACTTGGAATTTTATCATATTGCAATTACTTGATTTTGAATTATAATTGCCCTGATTCTCATGCTTAATAGTTTCTATGGTAGAAGACACTCATATAAGAGTTTTTTGTGACTTCTTGATAGATGTCTGATTATGAACCTCGGTGAAATGAAACTATTCTTAGATTATGGCACATAAATATAGGGAAGTTCTTTTAGAATTTGATTTTCCCAAGCACAAAATTAGTTGAACTTCATTACAGTCATGACTCAGGACAGTAATTATGATTATGGCAAATCTATATCTGTGAACCATATGGGGTCAAGTTTTCTGAAGAGATAAGCTAGCACCCCACAATATGATGTTGTAATTATCGATCCTCATATCAGGAAGTTTGAGCGCTAGCTACATGCTAGAATTGCAAATTTCTTTCACATTTCAGTCTGCTTATCACCTGCTTTCAAGAATGCTGGCTTGCTAGGTAGATTCTGTAGTCACACTTGGGGACCTGTTGGTTTTTAGTTTCTGCTACATTTTTTTTTGGGGAACAGGAATGACTCGATCTTGAATATATTCACAGAGATGAAAATGCTCTTTTCTTATGTTTTCAGGTAGTTAATTTTGACATGCCACAGACCTCTGCTGGATATGTCCACAGAATTGGGCGTACCGGAAGAGCCCATAAGACTGGTGCCTCTGTGTCTCTTGTAAGTTTCTTTGTTTTACGTGTTGCTACAACTACAAATAATCATGATAGATGCTTCCATGCAGAATATATATAATATAGATATTCTTCCATGTGACGATGCAATCATTGTGCATTGCTGGTTCTAACTAACTATTTTGTCTTTACTTTTGCTATTTACATGCACAAGGCTGGTAAATGTTTTTCCAGTTATAGCTTTGTTCTGTTTCTTTTTCCTTAATTTTGGTAATAAATTTCTAACAGGTTTTGCCAGAGGAGATGGAAATTTTTGAAGAAATCAAACTTATGTTGGGAGAAAATGAAAACAAAGACTCGTCCGGATACATTGCACCCTTCCCTCTACTTACAACTAATGCCGTTGAATCACTGCGGTACAGATCTGAGGTAATTCAGTCAGTTTTATTCAGGAGTTAATGTACGATATTGCTGCTTCACTCTTAATATGAGTGCTGAAGGAAAATATCAGTGTCTTGACATCTTACTTCACCACTTTATTTGTGAGCATATGTTTTGGTTTCAATACGATAGGACCACTTTAGACCTTACACCATTACCATAAGTACTATGAGTATGCCTTTGGATATCCATTTTGTCTATAGATATCTTCATGGATAATTTGCATCCTGTGCATGAGCCTGGAAGTCTCTTTTTGCATAGATTTAAACCTTTTCAGGGTATTACGTGTATCTATATTGACATGCTAGCACAGTCACAATGCTTGCTCACAAGGTAGTAGTATATTGTGCAGTAGGGGTCGAATAAGAATAATCATAAATGGGTCAAACCAGCTATTTTATTCAAGTTTAGCTGGATATAATTATAGGTGTGTATATAAAGTGGATGAGAACATAAGAATGGGTGTAATTGTATCAAAACCAGCTACCCCAAGGTCCACAGCCAATTTGACAGTATGTAATTGTACTACTATACTCGTTGTGTAATAAATCTATGAATTGGGTCTTCATCTGAAATTCAATCAGTTTGTTCTTTCATAAATTAAGAAAATAGTAGCTCAAAAGAATCTATCACCCTCTTTTCTCTTTGAATCCTGATTTAGTTGTTCTATGTTACGTCAACATGTTATCCATTGAGTAACTCTAGTCTTCTAATTCTGTTTAAGTTATAGATGCTGATGATATCAATTTGTATCTGCATCTATGCTAACAAATATTTGTACAAAGTTCAGCATCTCCTTATATGCATACACATTTATGTTTGAGAAAAAAACACAACATAGGAGCATTGCAAAAATCTGGTACATTTCTTTAGAATGAAAAATATGATTGATAATTGATACCTGATTCATTTTTACTCCTATTTAGCCTGTGAAACTGCTAACCCTATGAATTTGCATTTTAGAATCAGTGGTGCATTTGTTTATTTCTTCGTCATGTCCTTTTACCATTTTCCTCTAGTAAACTTTACATTTTGTATTCCACTCTAGTTAGAATAAAGTAGTGAATTTTCTAGACTACAATTCTCTAACCCTCAGTGGATAATTTAAATGATGAGTTGATGGTTTACAGGATGTTGCTAGGAGTGTAACAAGTCGTGATGTTCAAGAAGCACGTCGTCAAGATCTAAAAAATGAAATGCTAAATTCAGAAAAGTAAGTGGCATAGTTGCATGTTGATTCTGATATGCAACCTTCAGCAGATAATAGAAACACCTGTAATAAGGGGAAAGATTGATAAGAACAATGCAATAGTATGATATCCATTCTTCGAAGATAGTAATTTAAAAGTTCCCACAATTCTGCAGCTGGAAACAACTGCTCTATCCTTGTTGCTGGGGTTTTCTTTTTCTCTCAATATGAAATGTTATACTTTAAGCTTGGATTTTCTGCTACATTCTTCTTGTTGATGCAACAGTGCTTCTTTTCTTGCAGAAATAGAGCAGTTTTCTTGCTGACTTGGCTTTTATGTTCTTTACCTTCCTAATTCATAATTATTCCTTTTTGTTTTTCTGTAGGTTGAAGGCTCACTTTGAAGAAAATCCAAGAGACTTAGGTAATTGAATCTTCACATTATGATGTTCTTTACTTTCCTAACCCATTCTCTCATAATATTTGTTCCGAGTATTTAGTTTTGATATGTCTGGCTAGATTTACTCAAGCATGACAAGTTATTGAGCAAGAAGGCTCCTCCCACCCACCTGCGTGAAATACCTGAATATCTTCTTGATCCTACTACACAAGAAGCAAGTAAGATTGTCAAGCTTTCTAGAGCTGCAATGGGATTGAATACCGCTAGGAAAAGGCGCACTGGGCTCAAGAGAGGATTTGGCAGAAGTAGTGATCCCCTCAAGACTTTCTCTGCTGAGGTAAGTCTGGCCAATCCCTGAACAGGATAATCTATATATTCTTTCTTTTGAAAAGCATAGTGTGGGTTCTCCGGATGCTAGGCGGTCTTCTGAACATGTATAGACTTTACTTATTAATTGCTGATTTAGTCTATTCTAAATTATTTTTTGCATGCCCTGAGAATGGGTTATCACTGGTTCAAACTAGGGCTGCTCATGTGGCCTGATAGCCCGAAGACCGCTCTGAGGCTTGCCCAAAATGTTTGGGCCATAACCCAGCTTACGCCTGAATTAGGCCTGGCATGTTTGGGCTGCTCATGTGGCCTGATAGCCTGAAGCCCGCTCGAGGCTTGCCCAAAATGTTTGGGCCATAACCCAGCTTACACCTGAATTAGGCCTGACTTGAGCTCGGCTAGAGGCTAATTTGGTCGGGATCGGGCTTAGCCTCTCCTGTCTTGGCTCGACCCGAATTTTTTTCCTTTCCTAGATAGACTTGACATTTTCTCTATTTTATTTTGTCACATTTATCTTTTCTTATTGACCTTCCATCATCAATCAATTGATGTGTTTTAATCACTTTCTCAAGATAGACTGATAGCTCTTGTGAATCATGATTACCATATTCATTTTTCTTTAAGCCTTAGAAGCATATTTAGTATCAGGCAAAATTCAGGCTCAAACTTGGCCCACAGACCAGAAATCTCTAAGCTCGATGGTCGAGTTAGGGCCTCCAAAATAAAATCCGGCTGGCCAAAAGGGCTATTAAGTTGAGTGCAGGCTAGGCTTGGGCCCAAAGTACGCCACAATATTTTTGGCCTGAACCTGACCTGATCCGGCCCCATGTCCACCGCTTGTTCAAACTAGGATCTCCACTTTACATGGAGTCTCTACTATAATTTATAACACAGGAGTTTGCTCTTGGTTGGTCGTTTCCTCTTTGAGATAATTCTTAAATTTACTATGTTGTGTAATATATATCATCCTATCATTTAGCTTATTTTGTTTTGACCTGGAATACAACAGTGGTGCAATTTTTCTTCTGCATATAATAGGACCTATTCTAGTGGTTTTATTTAAGCAGACTGGGGTATTCACATAAAATGTCCGCCTGTGACTGTGCGAGTCCGCATTCACAAATGCTTGTATGTGCCCTTAGCTATTCATGTTGTATGAATGTTCATGTATCATGTAACATTTTGTTTTGTATTTGGTTCATTTATCGCAGGGCACAAAGTCGCGCAGGGGAGAGAAAAGAAGGGATAATAATGGGAAAATTGATAGACATAAAAAGAAAGCGAAAGATGCATTTTGATTTTCTCTTTAAGGTTTTCTTTGGAGTTGGTGAAAAGTGGATTATGGTTTTGATCTCTTCAGTTTTTAAGCTGTTTACTGAACTTCCCATATAGCAAAGTAGAGGAAGTCACTTGGTGACCCGTCTGATAGATTTAACCCATGTACCTCATTGGCGACATTCAATTTCAACTTTCAATCTATAGCAGCCCTATAATTATGGCACGGTGGTGCATATCTTACCCCTCAGGCCCTGCATTGTTGGGGGAGTATCATGCTCTGGTATGCTGCTGTGCATTGGGGAAACGCATTGGGCCGGCATCTTTCATCTTTTATATTAGAGAATTTATATTCAGTTCACAATTGATATATTATCACAGTTCAGAGGTTGTTTACATGTCTTTGGAAACAGTATGTATCATATGTAACACGAGTTATCGAGAGCTTACATTACATTCTTGGGAATATTCCTGAATATTTGTTTTTGGTATCAAATATTGTCACCCAGAATATAAATGTATCAACTCTTACTAACTTCTGAGAGAGCAATGTTCCTGTCACTCGTTCCATTTAGCCTTCACAACTACTAGTTTTCTTTCTAATACACTCATCTAGATGAAGGTATAGATCCTAGTTAAGACACCCCCACATACATTCTTGTGCAAAAGAAATGAACTCACTAAGTTTTCCCATCTTTCCATACAAGAAATACGATGCCATCAGTTTACCCTGTCATACTATCTTCTAAAAAGTTGAAGATAAATGGCCAGGCCTATGAACCTATACAATGGTGTCCATAGGACTGGTTATTCTTCCAACTTCATGGAACCTGCAGCGTCCAAATAGCCACTCATGAGATCAAATGTTGGTCATCTATGTCCACAAGAACATTATGTAATCCCAAAGGATTGGTCTATACCAGCATTCTCAATGCAGCTTTGAGGGATTAAACTCATATGCATTAGATTTTGTAGTTCACTATCCCACATACCAGGTGTCTGTATAGAAGCGTTTAAACTTCATTCAGCATCATGAAAGCTTCACAAGAAAGAAACCCAAATGAATTAGAATGGGTTTAAAGAGTAGTTCGTATTACCGGAGTCACAGCGGAGATATGAGCCTGCAACATATCCTGTGGATTGGAGATGCTACACAACATCTCTGGTTGCACAATTCCCGGTGGCAGTGATCTGTACAGTTGAGCATGAATGTTGCTTGTTTCCGGTTCAGATCGAAGAATAGCAGGAGGTACTACTCGTGATAGAATGATCTATAGACCGGGAATGTAAACCAGAGAAGCTTAGTACTACAAATTTAAAGAAAGAGAAACACTAACGGAATTACAAGTTAGAGATTTTCATCTAGATTGTGATCTTACGTCCTTAGAGAGGATCTGTTCAAGATCAACGTTGAGCTCTGAACTGACGGCTGCAAGCTTCATCGATAAGAACTGCAATTTTGACAGAGGCACAAAAGAAACCATCAACGCCTTGGAACTTAGGTAATTTATGAAATATGTTGTTTCTTCCTACTTCACACAACTGATATAATCTAGCATTTATTCTGAACTAAAGTCTAATCGATGAGAATACCTCAACCTGCCGTTGCAGTGACTGCACGTAGTTGATAATTTCATCAAGCATCACAGCCTTACCGGTTATCTATGAGATGATGAACAAATGGTCACAAATCAGATTGTAAGAGAAGGATACCTATCGAGTGCAAATACCACATGCGAAAAACTACCTTATTGCATCCTGGAACAAGTTCTTGAAGAAGCCTCATTCTTTCGCTGATCTTTTCTCTTCTCACCTGCAAGTAATTGGAAGTAAGCATATAAAGATGAAAAGGACAGAGCAGGAAGAAAGCATTAGATCTACGTAGCAGTGAATTTACTCTTTCTGCAAGGCTGTGGCTATTGGTGGCATGGCCACGCTTTGCCCGGACATGGATGCAATCTTCTTTAGGAGCATCACCACCAGTGTGGTGTTGCTTAACTTGCTTTGCAGTCGGTGATTTCTGTGCAATACCACTCGCACTCTTGTCCAGCTCACTCTTTTGTTTCTTGTCATCTTTCTCCACTAAGTTTTTCATAGGCTCAGGTGAGACAACCTTTTGCTGTTCATCAGCAGCTTTCTAATAAGAGGAACACAAAGTATTGATTGCCAATTTTACATGTATCGGTATAGATGAAGATCGAAAGGAATCGAAAGAAGATCTTACTTGCATCCTACTCTGTAACAAATGAGTCTGCCTTGCACCACTTACACAGATAGCTTTTCTTTTCCTTTCGTCGAGATCTTTGTCCATACTGAGCTTATAATTTGAAGGAGATAGTGTACCTGTAACGGAGTGGTTTCTTAGATAAAAGAACCACAGTATCTCAAAAACTTTTCATTGCCTAAGGATAGAGGCCTACTTACCATCAGTGGACCTATAAAATTCCTGCCTTTGTTCTACGCCGACACCGTAAGAAGGAAAACCAGTTTGCCAATCAAAATTAAGTTTCCGACCGACTGAAACAAGAGAGTTCCATTCAGTGTCTAAGCATTGCTCATTAATCTGATCAGCTTGATGAGCCGAATGCATCCTCAATTATTTGGTGGAGTTCCTCTTTTTCCTGCTCAAACATGAAGCATACCATCACATTATCCACATAGACAACCATAAGGGAACTTGTGCTCTTAGCATCTTTAGCAAAAGAGATTATTTGAATTTGATTGATAAAATTCTTGCAAGACTCGACAAGGAACATCTAAAATTGGCAGCCTTGCATTGAGAAGTAGAAAAGTAAAAGTAGTTTCTCCGAGAAGAATCCTAGAGACAAGAGAAGGAAAAGGAATCCCTTGTCAAGGCATGCTATTTACTATGTACCAGCTGGATGACTTTGGGAACTTTGGATCAAGTCTATTCTACACAAAAGATATCCTCGCAGGCAAAAGAAAGCGAAGCATTCACCAGAGGATAAAGGAGACAAGGAAGGAAGGCATAAGCCCTATCATTAAGCAACTCTACATTACTAGTAGTCCTTCAGAGTAAAGTGGTGGGAAAAGCAATCTGGCTTCCTCTATGCAGCAATCTCCATGAAACAAGCAGATTTCATCAGAAACTAACAGGGAAACAAGACAGATGATCATAAAGAGTGAAATGCAACACACACCACTACAACAGAAGATGAATTCCAGCCAGCTGAAGGCCCCTTTGAAATTTTCCAGCAAGGCAGAAATTCTAAAGGAATCTAATCCCTGCTTCAATTTGAACAAAGGAAGTGGGGCCAACTAATCTAGAGTCTATTAAAGGGTAAAAGGCATAATATTTGAAACTTTCCAATAACCAAAAGAAGGATATTAACACTTTGAATATTGCCCAGAATGGGGTCAAAAGAAAATTTTGTGAAAGTATCAAAACTGCTTTGATGTCCTACATAAACGGGCATTACTGAGTAAGTGTAATGTGTCTAACAGAGAAAATGCCAGAAGTCTCGGTCCTGCAAAAAGAAAAGCGAAGAGGCTGCAAACAGAAACACTTTGAAAATCACCTGAATGTGGCATCACATGAAACCTTCAAAGCACCAAATGCTACTGTAATTAGAGGAAATTGGAGAATATAGTCTGAATTACAGTTCAAACAAGAAGAGAAAGAAAACCCACCTGTTAACACCGTCCAATTGGAACTATGGCTAACTTGGATAAATCAAATTAAGCTAAAACCCAGCAGATGTGAAATCTTGCGGTCGAGTGATGGCCAGTTATTAAAATTCAAAGCAAGTCTTCCAAAATGTGCACTAGAGAACCACCAAATTTGAATCTATTTTGGTTGAAAGAATCATATAGGAAGAAAGAGGTTAGAATATTAATGGTTGAAAAGATCAGAAACAAGTAAATTGGAAGAGAGAGAAGTGGTGCTTGTTACTTGCCAGAGAGGGGAAATACTTCTTTTTCTTCTCTGTGAGGAGTGGTTAACCACTCCCAACTGCTCTCTGTAAAATATGTTTCTCCAAAAGCCCAAGTGCAAGCAAGGTAATTTAATCGAAGGCATGCAAGGTTACTTGTGGTCAGTAAACAGTGAGAACTCTTATCCTATTATGTCACCCAGCTATCTTAAATTGCTTTATGGGAGAGAAGGTGCTTCTCTTCCACACCAAGCTTTGATGCAGAGATCTTTTACTGACACACTGCCTACTATTTCTGCACTCATTTTTATAACTGACCAGCCCACCAACATCTCTCTCTCTCTCTCTCTCTCTCTCATGTTACCAAAACATGAGGAATCTTGCAGTCTTTTTACCTTCTTGTCCTTTACAGTTGTGAGATGGAGTAGATGGAGCCTGGAGTGAGAATATAATCACAGGACATACTGTAAGGCATCCTTCTATCCATTATGTGTGCATGAAGCCGTAGGATAGGATATGTACTTATATTCCCAGCTTTTGTCAAGGTCTTAAAGAACATTGATTACTATGGAAGGAAGGGCCAGTTTATGCACCTTAGATTCTGTACTATCAGGGTTTAAATCACCATAGAGTCTATGATAGTGCCCATACATTGTAAAATTACATATTTAAAGTCTTATATTGGTGCAATTACTAACTATTACACTCTGTAGAGGTTCATTCCCACCACTGAGGAAGAAGGAAGGAAGTCTTCTGCTCCAATGATGGGGAATCTATAGAACAACTAAGAAGAGCACATAGATAGGTTCTCTCTGATAATACTAAACAGTGCATTTGCTTTCAAACCACATAAATCCCTTTCTCATCCTCCCCCCAACGCAATCTTTTCGTGCAGTGCTCACAAGCAATTAAGCATTCCCACAAAGTTGCCACCTTTATTGGACTTCACAATCTCCGTACTTCTCATAAGTATCAAAAGAAATTCTCTTGCTTTTAGGAGAGGATCCTCTGCAGCACCTGACTGCAGGAATTTCCTGCAGTTAAAGGTACTGGGCAGCAATTGCACGCTGCCATACAAACTCTGCAGAACGATCCGCTCCCATGCTAATGGTGGCTCATACCAACCACATCCGTGTAGATGAAGGACACTGCAAAGTTAAAGGTAAATAATATCTCATGGCAGATACTTGGTCTAATAAAGGAGCAGCAGAAGAAAAGAAAGATAGGTTTCACCTAACAACATTGATCCAACTTGGGATAGTTTAATGAAATGGACGCACGCGAACTTAAGAGGTAATCAATCATCTGTGCGTCCGTGATCAGACTAAGCACCAAACCCAGATCAGGGCAAGCGCCAAGCAGACATGCAATCAAATATCTACCCTGGTGAAGAAAACTAAATAGGAAAGAGAAGAGTAATCATGGAATGAGATTATTATAATAATGGGAAATAATACAGCAATATGAGAGGAATCCTCAAATGTTGTAAAAGACTTGTGAGCAGCAAACGGAGTAGTAGTAGCATCCTGTTCAATGGGAACCTGAGTTTGGTTCTTGTTTTCTAGCTTGCAAGTTGCAACACTTATCAATGTGGTTATTGTAGCGTCGATAATATTTGCACTAGGACTGTTTAGTGGCCGAGTTGATGGACATTGTGGTATGACACTGCATAGTGTGGGTATGGTGATGTTGCAGAGAGCAATAAGATGACATTCTTACTTAGAGATTGGGTTATATGAAACTCAATTGGGCACAAGTGAATGTAAGTTATGATTTACTCCTACACTGCATCGAGTTGTACTACAACAGCTCCCAAACAAGCGTTACAACCGTTGATGGAATGATGAAAATCAAATGTATGCTCACGGACTGCGAGAGAAGATTATGAAGATCACAGAACATGTGATGCTCTGATACCCATGAGATCATGAGAATTTTAGAAATTTCATCCCCACCTGTTTCAACATGTGATAGCATACAACAATCTAAAATGCATTATAAAGTCGCTTGAAGTTATCTATATATGCACGGGAATTCTGTAAAATTACTAGGATGTTCGAATACAACAAGAGCATTAATATACAAAAGATAAGTGGTGCTATAAGATACAAAGGCTAGGTGGATTTTGTCATTTTATGACATCCGTAATGGTAAGTGTTACTTGTTCCCTTTCAATCATAGAGATTTCGCGTCGATGTATTTTGCTTGGCACGCGAAGAGCACATAATCCAGACTATTTCCAGGTTGGCTCACCAGAGTTGCATCCTTGATGACATGTCTCACACTGATCTGAAGTTGAACCGGAAGATATTTATGATCCTTTTGACCAGGCCAATGCTGTTGCTACTTGCTAGTCTCAGAGATGGCCAAAGTTCAAGTAATATAGTAGTTTTGACGAGAAGTAGTCCCACTATATATTCACAACTAGGGAAATACTGTGATGAGAATTTCTCAGTCTTGGTCGATTCAATATGATACATATTTCTATATACATTTGCTCATAATAGAGATCATGATAGTATACATATTATATTTACGTAAGAGTTAGGTAACAGTATCAGAGATCACCTCTGAAGAATGGTGGATTGAGAAAAGAGCTGGAGAACGTGCCACCTCCATTAGGAAGTAAAGTGAGGAAGCAAACAGTGGCCAAGAGGAAGCCCAACGCATATCTATCATTTCCCAGTGGGGTGATCTCATCCTTGGCAGGTATTTCCTCCCCACCTCGGAAGAATGTTGCGAACAAACCCCAAGCCAAGCAAAGAACGCTGCCGCTAAGTCCACCTATCCCTAGAAGCAGGGATGTCCCGAAAGAGAGCAGGGTAGCAGTGTTCCTTCCCAAAAGAGCCTGAGCTATACGGCCTCCTTCGAGCCTTCCGCAAGGTAGGAGGTTCAAAGATGTCACAACTATTCCTGCTTGACATGATTCACAAAAGCATGATAAGTTAAGACTAATATGCACCACAAAAACCGATTAATAGATCCGAGAACTGAAAATTCCAGTACATTGATTTGAGAATTCACTGGGACATAACAAAACCATTTAGCTTATATCAAAGCTGAATATCAAAGACTAATATGCACCACATAGACCAATTAATAGATCTTAAACAAGCAACCCATTTAGTTTATATCAAAGCTGAATTTCTTGAGAGTTCCCTGGGACATAACAAAGCCAGCACCTCCCCTTTCTGAATAAGGGAACACACTAGAAAACTACTATATTATGCTTAATATCAAGGGAATCCGAGCATGCAAGATACTGAAGCAATGTGAAGCAACAAATGGGAGCAGAATAAGAGCACGCATACCAAAGTGGGAACATATAGCTGCACAAATTGAGAGGTCTAGAAGAAAATTGGAATTGCTATGAGCAGACATAATCAGTTGTGGTAGCCAATGGTGCTTGTTAACAGTACGGGTTCCCAAATTTATGCAACAGGAACAAGGAGGAAGGACCATCAGATTGTCACTACTGACAAGAAAGCTGGTAGAATTAGAAAGGCGCATATATATGATTAACCAGTGAGAGTAGATGAAGGTTTCATGATTCCTACTCCAGCAGTTACAGTTCGGGTTGTTGATGACATACTAGCATTTACTTTTCACGATCCATCTAAAAAGAGCTCATGGCAACCAATTACTAGAAGGATGGAGGTAAATGGTAGAGAAGGAAATTGTAGCCAATCCCAATTAACTGGACATTATACTTTGCAGCTCCTGTCTATCAATCAAACCAAAGAAGTGCAAAATAATCTACTGTTAGAATGAATAAGGCACCTAGAAGTCCAGCAAAAGCAAGAGGATCAACGGGCACGCCTACTCCTTCAACTGCATTAGGTAATACATTTCCCAACTCATCCGCATAAGGTCCGATCACCAGTTGAATGAAAGAAAGAAGGGGATTATTATAGAAAAATTGTGGCCTTATAAATCTGCAAAGGGCAATACCAGACAGTTAAAATAAAGCAAACTGTCATTGATTAGGAGCTTCATCAGTATATATTTGCCTGGAGTTGGACAAGACTTACAGGGCATTCTCACCACCATTGAAACTGCCATCAACCACAAATGCAGAGATGGCAAGTGCTACTGATGTCAAATATGCACTAGCTGTGCGGGCAACAGGAATGTCAAAAAGAGCTTTCTTGTTAGGTAATAGTGACTCATAGTTATTCATCACTCCTAAGCATCCAGTCCAATTAGATGGAACAAGAAATGAAGGGCTAAGCTTAACACCATGCCGAGCTGCTGTTATCCTTGTAGCAATCTGCCAAAATCAAGCACATCAAAGAGACCTAAAAAAGCAGACAACTTTTACAGAAGATCAGTAAAACTAAGCATCACGAGATAAACAGTGCATTCAAGTAAATGTGTCAACTCTTGCAAGTACTTAGTAACAAGCATCCATGTATTTTCCAAATCCTAATTAAATTCAGATCAGTGTAGTAGTGCATAACTAAGATAAAGATGGGCTCAACACAATAGGATTGAAAGCAGAAGATTTCTCTAGATTTAGCAGATGATTATTCTTGCAAATATGCTTTGATGAGTGAAAGGCAAGAAATTAATGCTTACCTCAGATACACCTAATATGGATAGAAAGCCACCAAATAGAGGAAGAACATCAGATATATAATCATCAAAAGTAGCATCAGGTTTCAGAAAGAAGCCACTCATCAGAGCTATCGTCCCAAGAGTTGCAACAAATAAAACAATGGCGCTCACATAGCCCCACGGTGTACTCAGAGTTGTTGACTCCAATTGAAGATCTATTTCTGCTTTTGGTTGCACCATGCAGACCTAAGTATACAAGTTTTATCTTCAGCAACAATATAGTGTTAAAAGAAAAAAACATCTACCAAAAATATAATTATATATAGGCAATCTCAGGTATAATTCAATCAAGTAGCCTACGGTTGAAATGGTAGACATACTTAAAACTCTCCTGAAGAATTATTTCAACACATGGTTTCATATGCTTATCTTCTATTTATTGATATACTTTCGCAATGAAATTGTACCCATCCCACTTGCAAAATTTAAGATCATGATAGTTATTTGAAAACAAAAATTAGATGGGTGGGGAAATTACAATGTACTTATTGTTAGTTTTTATTTTTAGCTTTAAATATTTTTGTAAAAACCATACTGTACTCTTCTAATTCAATCAAAATAACATATATATATATAGAGAAGAAAAAAGAAAAAAAAAACTAAGAGAGAAGTGAAAAAGCTTTGAGGTTTTTGTTATTGTTATTTTTTTTCCACAGGCTAAGGGGGTTATGTATACTGTATAGGCGTTTGAGGCTTTCGAATTTCTCTGAACGGTATGACCCCCTAAATTATTTTAGCCCATTATAAAATAATTACAAATACATTAAAATTCTCGTAACTTTTGAGTTCTAAATTTCTTTAATTAATAATTTCAAATTTAAATAAATTCTGAAATTAATAACACTTATAACCCCGTGACAGTCCCTCTTTTAAAGTAAATCTCTTTGCTGTTATTGAAGTGTAGAAATATAAAGCTGACAAAATCATGAGCATATCACACCATTTACCTGCTTTGTTATGTCATCTTTCTTCTCCTCTATGAACCAAAGAACCACTTCGCACCCTGCTGCCTCAGAGAGCTTCTTTTCCAACTTTGGCGTTACTTCTTCTATGGGTTTCCGCAAATTCCCAATAAAGATCCACCCATCTCCGAATCTCCGGACATCCACAGCAAAGAATGTATCGTACCCAAAACAGCTCTTCAACTAAAATACAAGATCCATACCAAAAATCTCAAAATGCGGTTTAAATCAGAACAGAACAGTACAAAGATGCCAACTTTCCGATAAATCAAATCACCTTGTTGAGGTCCAACGCCTTAAAAGCCTCCTCTGCCTTCTCCAACCTCTCCTTCTCCCTCGCCAACCTATCCCTGATCACGCTCCTGAAGAACCCGGTAATGGGATTACCATCCACCTCCCGATCAAGTTCTTTTAGCTTTCGATCCGCTCTCTTCTTCTCGAGCTTGATCGCAGCCTCGATCGATGGATTTCCCATGAACTTCTTGAATTCCTCGTCCGCCTTCCAATCCACCTCCTGCTGCTTCTCCTGGACCTTCTCATCCGTGCCTTCTCCTCCTCCTCCTCCTTCCACAATCCCTTCACGCTCCTTCGTTTTCACCTCAGCCTTCTCCTCCTGCTCCTGAACTGAGAACCGCGTGGGGCTTCTCCGCAGGAGCTCAGATGAGAGAGAGAGGTAACGTGGTCTCTGGTTCCCAAATGGGATCTTGGAGCGGAAGGCGATGGGATTAGGATTTCGATTGAGAGAACAAAAGGGGGAAGAGAAGAGAAGAGACGCCGACGCCATTGGTAGGAGAGGTGAGAGCTGCGGAGGGGAATTGGCGGAGGGAGGGAGGGATTTGTAATCTGAAATCATAGTTCATTATTATTCTAGAAGAATAGAGAAGGTACAAGAAATTTTTAATAGCGACAGAGGAACTCGAACGTTGGTGGGGTGGGCTTTTATGATAGGCCCGATAGTTTTGGGCCATATATGTTTAAATCGAGCCTAGGCTTAACCAAGAATCAATTACGAAATCAATTTAATTCGAACGATATCAAATTACTTTGAGTCAAAGAAATAACAATGTTTACATAAGAAGACAATCTCAATCTCAATCTCACTCAAAGACATTATACATAATCGTGCTTCTTAAACAAAGAAAAGGTATATAAACAAATCACTTAATATGTATTTTATTTGTCTTCTCCAGTCACCTTTTATGCTTCTCTATGGACTAGCCACCAGCGGTGCAATCGTTTGGTCCCAACTGCAGCCGTTACCTATCAAAATTAAGAACACGATCTTTTAATTAGTAATAAATTAGGATTTAGTTAAAAAGAATTTAATAGTAATTACACAACCAATGGGTGTTACGTACTCTCCTCCATATGTCTCCTCCATCACTATCTTAGTATCTTGTCATCCAGAGAGTAACAAATCTTTCGGAAAGTATCCAATTTGCTCTCAAACAAGGGCACGTAGGCGTCGACGCTTCCATCGTCTCCGAAGAAAGAAGGCACCACAAATAACAACCCCTCCACTGGAAAGTAGGATGGAATGAAGTAGAAAGGTTTGCCACCGCCGAAGTCCATGAAGCGCATCGGAAACCCTAGCCAGCTATTGACGTCCACGTCCGGGTACAGCGCCTTCGCACCCGGATCCGTTAACGGTACCAGACCCTCCTCCTCCACCACGTTCGAGCTCGCAAAGTCTATGAAAGACTTGAAGTAGCTATCGTTCAATCTGGCGACCTGGTTATGGATGACCTCGGCGGCGTAGTGTAATGGATTGTTTACGAGATCCCCTGCTTTACTACTGCAGTATGCCCAGAGGACTAAGTTGCCGAAGTACTCCTCGGGCACCTCCGGGCTCATCCGGTGGCGTCCGTTAACGGCGATGCGGAGGCGGGTGGTCTCCCCGGACTCCACGCCGCGAGCCATCGTTACCGACCTCCATAGGTGAGCCATTAAGCTCTCGAACGTGCTGTATCTTGTGTTGGAGCTCGAAGAGACCTTCGCCTTCAGCTTGGCGATGAATTCTTTGGTGAAATGCGCTCGGTGGACGACCGTCTCCTCCGTCGGCTTGTAGCCGGAGAAGAAGCGGGTGCCCTTCGGTCGGTACTCCGCCATGCGATGCTCGAACTCGATGTTTGGCGGGTTGCGTGGCGCGAAGAAGCTGGTGCGGTCGTGCACCGGGCCAGGACCGAAGTCTCCGCCGCGGCATGCGCTCGCCCACGAGACTAAGAAGTGGGTGGTTCCATAGCCATCGCCGATCTTGTGGTGGAAGGTGCACCCGACCACGAGCGTGCCGCAAGCAAATCGTGTCAGCTGAACTTGAGCGAGCTCCTCCACGCCCCACGGGCTTGGGTGCAGGCCGAGCAGCGCCGGCGATGGCTCCGATGTCATGACGTCGTCATGCACAGCATCCACCGATGCCTCGACGAACCTGACACCCTCGTCGTTGAGGAGGATCGCCGGACTGCCGTCGGCGTCCTCCCCGAGCCTCCCCGCCCACTCTCTGAAGGAGTTGAGCACTCTGGCGAGGCTGCTCTCCCAGACGGAGTTAGGAGGGTTTGGCGCGCGGAAGGCGCAGATGGCGGCGAAGTGGGCGTCGTCGGTCACGTTGTCGAAGAGGCTTAGCGGAACCACTTGGGCGGTGGAGGGAGAGGTATTGCCGTGGTAGGCTGGCTTGATGAGCCTTGAGTTCTCAATCTTCACGTCCATGGCTTTAGAATGGAAAGGGGTTAATTCTACCTGGTAGAGAAGGTATGAAAGTGAGGTACTGAAGACTGAGAAGTATTTTGTGATGGAAGTAGCACTGGAGTTCTAAGGATTATATAGAGAGAGAGTTTAGAGGGTCAGGTCAAAGTCGGCAAACGAGATAATTTATTCAACGTTGGCAAGAGTTTGACAAGAAGTATAAAATAGATTTGTAGTGCACGATTCTTCCAATGTTGCTTGACTTGAAGCTCTCTTATTATTTCTTAATAAGAATAGATGTTTTCTGTTGAAGTCTTCAAATTCTTTGATTAGGATATTAAGGTAGTCAAGCTGGTCTCGGGATTTAATCATTAGGCTGCCATTGTTGGCCAAATTGTAACAGGGGTTATTCACTGAGAAAGGTTTGCGTGTGAAGCATCTTACTACGTGTATCCTTCGGGTAATAATATCTTCAAATGTTGCACTGTAGATTTGTAGTGCACGATTCTTCCAATGTTGCTTGACTTGAAGCTCTCTTATTATTACTTAATGTGGGATCCAGATAATGCGGCGAGAAGAATAGATGTTTTCTGTTGAAATCTTCAAATTCTTTGATTAGGATATTAAGTAGGTAGTCAAGTTGGTCTCCTAATGATTTAATCATTAGGCTGCCATTGTTGGCCAAATTGTAAGAGGAGTTATTAACTCAGAAGGCTTTGCGTGTGAAGCATCAGACTACACGTATCCTTCGGATTCTAATTAGTACTAATATGTAAAACATTCTACATGGCAGATTTATAATTGACTAATTGGTTTAATTAACAATAAACACATTCACATATGTTGTATTATTATATATATTATGGGCTGGACTCAAATGCTGTGGAGAAGGCCCAATAGCTAGGCCATTAAGGCCTTTACTTTGGGCCCTCGTTAGAAGAGGCCTCATATATTTGTGGACTTAGTTTTCACTTATAACCAAGCTAACCCCTTACTTCAACTTCTGTGACTGTAAGCAATGGAATGATGAAGTTGAACATTATATTCCTTTTCAAAGTATGAATTACCAAGTTTAGCATGAGAAGATCGTAATGTATAAGAAAAATCCTCATCCCTGACATTAAATATTAACCATATTATTTCTTTGACGATTGAAGGTTACCAAAGAGGCAAATTACTTGCGCATTACTATAGATGCAGTGCATAGAAAGATAAAGACAAAAGGCTGTCTGATAGATGAGAGCAGACCCTGGCAGGAAACTTGTATTGCGATTTGAAGGCAAGCAGGGAAGCAGATCATCTGATCAGGGAGTTGCATGATGTGCCATTGGGAGGGTACAAGAAGGCTAAGAGGTCATGCTTATAGGATGAAGCACTTCAATATTGTAACTGCAACAGTGGACAGGCAGCTATAACTGGAGGGATCTAATGCTTGCTCTCTGTAAGTGACGCAGATGTCTCAGTTGGTACTCTGTCCATTTTGTTTCATTTGGAGAGGCATGTGTTGCATCTGTCAGTAAAATGGAGAAACCTTTGGGAGTAATATTTTCCTCCATGATGGTGCCATTTACAAATCAAAATGCACTGCAAATTAGTAGATTTCTTTGTCAATAGTGCATTAAATGGAGTAATGAGACAAATTGAATCTTCTGAACTTGTTTTCTTCTCTAGTGAAAAGTCTAACTAGTTCATGTTTATTTGCATAATATGCCGAGGAGTTTTTCATTACAAATACTAACTTTTGAATCATGTAAGACTTATTTTGTTCGACAAATAGTCGGAGATGTAACTTTCAATTTGCATTTTTTTTGTCCTAGAAAAAAACATTCCATTCCATTTCTTACTCAGACTCCTTATTGGTTGGTATATATTACCAAAACTGAGAAAGTTGACATTTCACTAAAAAGTTTTCTCAAGCAATGGAGCCAAAGGCCCTCCATAGAATCCTATGCCACCTTCAAAACCTGCCATAAACTTGGAACAAGTAGACATGATATGGGAATCTCACAGCCTTAGGAACAACTAGGAAGGCATGTAGGAAGCTTTGAACAAAGCTTTCAGAGGCAGAGGAGAGTGTTGGTTACAGTGATGAAGAGGACAGAGCAATAAGGCGAAGTGTGAGCTCATGGTCAAAAAGTTTACGCTGCACTTCTGTGGGGCATGCACTTGCTAAGGATCAAAAGAAGACTAAGCATCATTCCATTCAATGATATGCCCATGAACCTTTGTCCTATGTGTTTTGAGACATCCTAAATCACCAATCTAAGCTACTAAGAGCTAAAGGGAAAATAAACTCCTCTCCTGTCGAACTGATACAAGTAGTTTGTTTTCTCTCTACTTTTGTAGTACATGAACATAGCTTCTGATTCAACCATCAGAATAGAGAATCAAGCATCAGTCCATGCAGCAAAAACTGGGACCTGAGCAATGGGCATTGCTGTCCTGAGCTGGCCTGGTGGAATCCAAGAATTCCCTGTTGTTTGATCAATTAACCTGGTTGGGCTCCTGGAGTATAGCATTGCCAGATTTGTCCTTTCAGGACTCCTCTCCCTGGAACTGCTCAAGGTGGCTACCAAAGGTGCTGAGTTTGAAAAGAAGGTGCTCACTGTCTTCCCTGAGTCGTATACAGTAGGCATTGATCGCTCTCCCTCCATGCTAGCTGGGCTGTGAAAGGCTGCAGCAAACGAGGGAGAGTTTTGATAATCTCCAGTTGCTGTCATGGGTTTCTGATCAAGTGTTTGAGAGGTCTGGGTTGTTTGTTGGGAGGATTGGTAGAGGGCCATCTTCCAATCAGAACCATCGCCATTGTTTTCTCCTGTTAGGTTGAGTTCCTTGCAGCTGTTTAGTGCTGTTGAGGCATCGCTGCCGGATTCTAAAGCTTTAGATTTCTTGGCGAGCTCCCCTGATAGCAGTGTGCTACTAGCCATGATCTTTTCCACATCATATCTTGTTATATCAAAGTTGGTAACAGCATTCACGCCACGGAACTTAATTGCAGCTATGTCATATGCTTCAGCTGCTTCCTCCTGAGTACCTATTTATTGTAATTTTGAGTTGCCAGTCCTAAATGCTACTTGAACACTACTAACTGTAATCAAGGTTAATTGAGCTTAATTGAGAAGAAAACATTTATGTAGGTTATGTTTATAAAGCTTTGGTGATTTCTAGTTACTTAATTGACCAATGTTTGTCTATGATTCATGTATGCCAAGTTGATGACTTTAAACAAGTGGAGACCTTTTGCAGCAAATAAGGAATCATCCTTACAAAAAGCAAAGCAATTTGGAAAAGAAAAATTCCTTTTGGCATGCATACTTACCAAACCTTAAAATATCATGACATGAGACTAATAAGGCCCTAACGCCGTTTAACTTCTTAATTCCAAAGGAAGATTAGTGAAGTCAAAAGCTATTCCATAATCAGACACTCAAAATACTAAAAAGTAAAAAACAACTTACTGAAGGTTCCGAGATAAAGATCTTTGTTTCCAGCAACTCTCCCTATGCGGGCTTGCCATCGACCATGCTGATGATGCCTGCAATATTAATATAATCAACAATTCTGCTAAGTATTTCACTCCAAAGGGAAGGCTTCAATATGTAAGAATAGTTAGACAAAAACCTAGTTACTCCACGGTACATGGAAGCTCCACGGGAAAAGCCACTACTTTTCCTACAATCAAACATTCACTCAAATAAATAATAAGAGACCAAAGAACTACCGGATGAAAACTACTAGTACATAAGCTAATTCTAGAGGAGGCTTACCTTCGTAGGTGAGCAACATACTCCTGCCTGCTCATGTTCTTCATTTCCTCAAGTTCTTGTTGGTAACTTTCCAACTGCATGACAGCCATATCAGTCAGGCTATTGATTGAAAACAAATGAAACAAAAACTTTCAATTGGAGAAGTATCAAATGTATGGTCATACCGCAAAATTTATATGTGTTGATGGCCCCCAGTATTTGAGTGCAGCTAAATCATATGCTCTTGCAGCTTTCTCTTCCATGTCATAACCCCCTAAGGTCACAAAGAATGATACTAAATATAGCAGCAAGCAGCTGAGTAACCAGACGAAACCTTGATAAATACTACATACCAAGATAAACTGCAGGAGACCATTTGGTATCATGACATCCCCATGGATAGAATGGGACAAATAAAACAAATAAACAAATAAAAAAGATAGTTAGCCAAGGTTATTGATGAACTCCAAAAAGAAGGGGAAGAACGTTAGTAGGAGCAATAATGAGATACTTGTAATAAATCATTTTTTAGCAGAAATACCTTGCCTTCCTTTCCTTGTCTGGCCTTCCTTCTTGCAACTATTGTCCCAAAGATGGGCTTCATATCTACCAGTCCACCTATGCCTGATGCAGGAACCAGATATCACATAACCAGCTTCATAGGAAGCAATAAAAGACAACACAAAAAATATCAGAAATCTAGGAACATTACAAGAAGCATAAGGAAAAAAATATATATAATACTTAAATAATAGGGAAGTATAAAAATAGATAGAAAAAACAAATAAAATGCAAAGAAAAAAGAAGTAAATTTATATGCACCAAAGTATAAACCAATGCACCAAAACTCCAATACTGACCTGGTGACACCCCTATACTGAGATGTTCTCTGCCCAAATGTATCAATAGACTTCCTATGGACTGGCTGCTTCTGCCCCAACTTCCCACTCCCTCTCTTTCTGGGTGTATCTAAGGTCATGCATTCGGTGGTTGCAGTATGAGAGATCTGCTGTGGTGCTGTGACACAACTGGACTGAGACCCAGGGCTCATGGATAAGCTCAAAGATTGCAAATCCCCATAACCCATTGGACCAACTGAGCTAGACCCAACACCCCTTTCCTCACCCAAGCCATAGTTGTTGCAACTGTTATAGTGCCTGGCCACCCAATGCTTCAGGCTTGGGATGCTATCATCTGTCATTGGTTCTTCCAATGGTACCTGATACATATCATGGTCTGTTAAACCAGAGCACATCCCTTCCTCGGTTGGCTGGAAATAAGAATGCTGCTGCTGGTGATGCTGATGCTGCAATGCAATCTGCTGCCTATAAGCTTGATGGGAGAGGTCTAAAGGTTGGTTTCTAGTGTTCTCTGGCCCTTGGTTTTGATGGTAGTAGATGCTGTCCAAGCTCAAGGCCATTGCTTCCCTGTCATTGTTACTGTAGTGATGGGACCCCATGTTTGGACCACCACCTAGGAAGTCTTCTAGTTTTGGGGATGGAGATGGCACCATACCTTCATCAGATTGGAGAAGAAAAGGAAAGTGTAACATGAATTATATCTTCTGGGAAAAACTTCTTCTGTTGGGAAGCTAGAAGAACCTAGACAGAGGAACTTAAGGAGTGAGACATACCTTGCTGCTGTGATCTGCTGAGAGCTTCCATGATGCACAGAGAACCATCAGACTTCAGTGGTATGACAGACAATTGAGGGTAGTCTCCTTCAACTCCATAGCAGATCCCAGAACTTTTAAGCTGAGGACAAGAAGGGAAGAAGCTGCACTGCGCTTGAGAAGCAATAGCGACAGGGGCAGGTTGATGGTGAGCTTGGTGATTGTGTGGTTCTGAAGACACTTCCATGTTCACTTGAGGGGAGAGAGAGAAACCCAACCAGTTGTTGTTCATTGCTTCCCTTCACTCTTGTAGATATTCCAAGCAAGATTCAATGCAAGAAAGATCAATCATTGGAGATAGCATTCACTATTAATAGTAACTTAGTCCTGGTTCTGCAGTCTTGCTGCAGCAAACTCTCATGGAAGAAACCACTAGCCCACCAAAGTATCTTCTTTATACCTTACACTCTCATTGTGCAATAAGCCGATGACAGAGAAGAAGGTCTCTTTAAACTAGAGCAAAGAGAATTATTACCAAACAAATGGAGGATCACCACTAATAGACTCTTACATTCCATAGGGATCTGTGATCATAGAAAGACCACACCAGCTTTTATTAAGGCCCTTAAACCCTACTAAGTGCCTTTGGTAAGGAGGGCCAGAGAGACGACCACTCTGCAGTCTGCACCCCACATTGGTGTCTTTCTTGGCCTGCTCATTGGCTCTAAGAGTACATTTGAAAAGCCACAAGAATTAATGGTGATGCTTCCATTGGAGAGGAGGTCCTTTCCTTTCTTTACCTCCTTGTGCTGGCTGGACTCATGCTATCTATCTAGCTGGGTAGCGGTCAGAATGGCTGAGACAAGGCTGCTATTTGCCACAGTCTCATGGCCATGAGATAGATTGACGGGAAGGACTACTGTCCAACCAATCACTTCACTACAGTACTATCTCTGTACTAGACTGCTGTGCAACCAGTATCCTGGTTAAATCTTGTGTTGGGGGGTAGTTCAAAAAAAAAAAAGAACTTGTTAGTTTTTTATATATTAAAATGAACTTGTGCCTGTCCCAAACTTGGCTCATCCAAAAATAAAAAACAGACATACAGAGAGAAAAAAGACAGCAGATAAATTCAAGGGACAAAAGAGTATACCAATCTATTACAGTACATAATGTTGGTTTATTACAAATCTATGAGGAAAAGAAAGGGAGTCTATGTTAGAATATAAATGGGGAAACTTGTTTGCTAAAAACTAGCATGTTCATATGAGTTCATCTCATTCTTTTCTCAAGGCATTGCATGTTGTCAAACAGCTGCTCCCAGACCAAAAAAGGGGGATGTGGGTCTCATGACTAGCTTGATATATTCCAGGCATGATGAAGGAGGGGCCCAAAAGCATGAAGAAAGTTACTCTCTCTTGCAAAGGAGCATCAATACACCTACTCCTTGTATTATATGCGAGCATATTGTTTCCTGAAAAGTCAAGACTGTTGAAAGATTGAACTGGAGTTAGTGAGTAAACAGATTATGTTTGATTAGTAATCTTATCTCTGAAACATTCAAGGTTTAACTCTCTGTTTACAATCATTCTGTGGATTAAAATTATTTTGTGTAGGCCAGCGTAGTAAGCAATCTGCTAAGTTGTATCCTTTTAAGTCTCTGGAGCCTTAAAATGTTGGACGATGGCTGTTATTATATTTGTTGAGGTACTTCTATTATGACTTCTTGTGATGCATGCAGATGGTGCATGGTCCTTCATGGAGACAGATTTTCTAGCTGAAATGATTTGGTATCAGAAAAGGTTGGCTGATGAGGTGAGCTTGCAAGAGGGAATTTGGGGGAAGAAGGGTGCAGGGGACTAGGAAGTCACTCAGGTACAAGAAACGCAGAAGCCAAAGTGTCATCCCACCTCAACTTCTTTTGATTGTTGTAATGATGAATATATCCACCGACTAGGCGACTACATTAGATTTGCATGCAGTGATGCCTCCTTCCCTTGGAGCAAAGCACTTAAAAAACTCCTGCCCTTGGAGCAAAGTACTTTGTTATATAAACCCTGCTGCAGCTCCTGACTTCTTTCCCTTTAACTCTCACCAACCCCCTCTTCCTTTTGGGAGGGGATAAATAGCTAAGGGAGGCAGATACCGACCCCTTCTACTCCCCATTTCCTACTTCCATTATATTTATTGGCAATAAGATTAGCCAAACCATAGCTGACAATTCCACAATGAGGATATTAGATGCAAATATGCTTTGAATCCCAAAATGGTATTTATCGGATAATAGAATGGGTTAAAACTTACAAGTACAACCTCCATATCTGAAGCAAGTGCAGTCATGGTACTTCTATTCTCTGTCCATGAATTGCTGAAAAAAAAAATTGAGATAGAATAGAGCTGACAAATATCCAACCAAGAAACCATACAAACAGTGACAAAAATTAATATCATGCAATATTTCTACCTTGGTAAAATGAACCTGCAAAGTTCATTTGGCATTATTCTTAAACAAATATCAAGGTAGATATGCTTTGCCGAGCTTGGAACAGTGGAACTTCAATTTGAAGGTAACCTGATCCTCTCCTCTGTCACAGCTAAGGCTTAAAACAAGCCATGAGGGCTCCAGTGTATGCTGTGGGCCTGATGTTGAAGCCCAGTCACAGATGAAAAGATAAGTCCTACAGAGAACCAGCAGTAAAATTGTACCCTCTCCAATTTTACCAAGTAAGAGACAAGAAACCAAGTGGCCCACCTTAGTCCTCCCTAGTTCTGAAACTATAATCACAGGAATTCACTACCAATATAAGAATGGTTAATAATGCAAATCTAATTTTGGGTTTGTCTATCACGTGGGAAGCACAAAATCCAAACAAAATCCAAGCAAGATCCCAATCACCAATGCAGATGGCCCTAAAGGAGGAGAAGGAAGGAGGCCTTATTTGGATAGCAACTGACTGAGAGTGACAAGTGCATTGTTCAAGAGAACATAACTAAAGTCAATGTATGTGCATTATAATGAGAGAGAGAGAGAGAGAGAGAGAGAGCAGCTGCAAATTTTCACATGACATTCCACTTTCCTCCAGCTTGCATTAAAGTTCTAATTAAAGCCACATCCTCCCTTCCCTTTCCTTTTATCCTCTTTACCTTCTGCCTCTTCTCCTCTCTCTTTCTCTCTCTCTTTCTCTCTCTCTAGATGAATGAGATGTCAACATCCAAGACCAAGACCAATGTGTCATATGTCCTAATCACCTTAGCTGCAGCACTTACTTCCAACCTCCTTGTCTTAAAACCAAGATACTAGGGTCACTTCATTATCTTTGGGTCTTCCTTTCCTTGTATATGATGGGAAAGAGGAGGCAGGGTAGGGACCCTGGGAGCCCTCACTGGATTTTTATTTTCTACCACAACAGTTGAAAAGTTGAAAGTGGTTGGATTGATAGGATAAGGGAAGGAGGGTAATAAAGCCAAAGAAAGAAGCTGAGGAGGGGCATTAACTCAAATTACCAAAATAACCACCCCCTAGTAGGGTCTAAGGTCCACAAGAGTAGAGAACTGCTTCTGGTAGTCTTCTCACCAGTCATGGCGGTGGGGTCACTTGAGCAAAAGATCAAATGAGATGTATGCATGCTCCCACATTCCCCCCTCTGTTTTGTTGCGATTAAAGAAGGCTGGGATGAGAGCAGAGCCCCCCATCCCCTTCAATGCCAAAGGTGTCTTTAGGTCCACTGCCTGCCCAGCCTGAAAAGAACCCTACAACCTTATCAACTTTTGCTCTTTTTTCCATAACATATAAGCAAGCATCTATAGATAATAAAAACAACCATGTGCGTCTAAGGAAACTGATAACCTATGAGTCAAGAGGTTGATCACTAAGCAGACAATTACCTCAGATGAGGTAGCTTTTGTTTGAGGGGCAAATCATATCTTGAAAGTTATCAAGGGATTAAGGCTTTGGCCCTACCCTACTCCTGAGGAGGGGAGCCAGGAAGTAACCTACATGTTGAGGTCCAAAACTCCTCCAGCTGGATTAATGTCCATTTTACAGCCACTTGGTGTACATCTTGTCATTCCCTCAACTGGAAGGGAATATATGCGGCATAAATGAGGTGCCACATTACTCCATATGATGCAGTGCATCTTATAAAAGAGGTGCAGCAAAACCCATTTATGCAAGCATAGGAACAGATATAAGAGCAGCTCCTAGTGGCACTGCAGGTTCATGGAAGATCTTCCTTGGGTCCATGTCTATGAAAAACAATAAATAACACAAGATTGCACTGTAGAGATGCCATAGTATGATGTGATGGATCTGCAGACCCACCTAAAAAATCAAACAAACCTTGCATTAATAAGGTAGGATTGTGGCTAATGACATCATAAGAGATCCACATTGTCTATATATATCATGGCATGCTTTGCCTTGACAAACCTCAATAAGCTCTTTTCAACATTCGACAAGGTCGAAGGTGAATTAGTATGAGCAACTGTATCCCTGTTAGGAAATAAGCTAAGATACATTCCTGTTAGTGTAATTGAAGAAAGAAAGAAAAAAAAAGAAGAGTAACAGAGCTATAGTGGCTTTACTAGTTCCACAAGATGGTACTTTTCAAGTCAAAACACTAATAGTGCTACCAATGGTTTGATCTACAATATCTTCAACAATGCAAAAACAAAGAACATCATTTGCGTTGAACGAGGCAAAATCCAGGCACCGGCCTACTCGAGGCTATGGAAGTATGGAACACATTCGAGCTATGTAAATTTGTCAGCTCTGATAAGTGGTCTCATGCCATCTGATTGACACTCCAAGAAACAAAATGCCTAAAAATACCCGAACCAGCTATCTCTATTTATTTCATTATCCTTTTCTCTACATCTCTATGATATTATTGCATCAGCTTATCATACTCTCCAATTAAATATCAAGGATAAAGATATCATGCGCAAAGAACACCACTTTTCTCCACTATAATAAGTCTTCTTTTATCCAGCAAGGAGACAAGGTCTATGTTCTACGCACCTGAACAGATTAAGCAACGCATTCAAAAAAATGGTGTATCACAATTAAGATTCATTTCATTGGTGAGAAGAGTACTAAAAAGGTCGAAATTTTGGTATCACTCTGAACTCAAATGCTCTAGCAATGAGAAGCATAATAAAGTTTGATACACCGAGCGACCTAAGACATCATTGACATGTGAATCACAATGTACCGATCAACCCTATCATCATGAATGGTTGTATATCCTTAGAAGGAACACTAAGATCCAAGTTTCCATTACCATAAACATGATTAGACAATCAGAGGGTAAGCCCAAAATACCAATAAAACCTCTCCCGAACACAACCTTTCATCAGTAATACCTAAATCAAATTCTCTCATGACTGACATCCAAGGCACCAAGGCTATATTGGTGAAAGGAGTTGCACCAATCATGAGTAGTGGATTGAGATATCTCATTGTAGTTACTGCATAAATAATTTAAAGGATGAACGGGGTAAAACTGATTTCTCATATTTAAGAAAAAATATAATTTCTCTGTGCTCTAATTACATTCCACTATTACAATAACAGAATGGCACTTACAAACAGTTTGTAGTAAAGATGGAAACAAGATTAAAACCATGAACTGAAGTTTGCTTTTAGATCACCATCTTCTTACCAACGATGTGAGCAACTGCAAAACAAAAACAGAAGGTGTTTACGTGATAAATTATCATTCATACTATCAGAACTGATTAGAATATAATAAAGAAACAAATGTTAGTGTCAGTATACAAACTATATGCTTCCCTCAATGCTCAAACACTACATAAAAGGGTGAATTAAATATTTTCAGTTGACATAAAGAGGCAATTAGATTCATTAAAAAGTTGCAGACTCTAGATGCTGCTTGAAGGATGTTAATTCTGACAGAACATTTCATATTTTTCTGCCTTTAAATCACTGATTGCACTGTATCAAGAACCCTAATATGCTTGGATAACAAATATATATATGATTATTAAGGGAAAAAAGGGTTGCTTTCCTTTTTAGCTTTACTAAAGTTAATATAATCTTTTCCCAAAGAGAAAATTGTTCGTAGCATTTCAGCCTCAAGAATGATCTTGATTACCCTCATCAACTACTAAAATGTGCCTTCTACAATTTTATGTTTGTTATGAACAGTTTTATTCTATACCCACATCAACTCCTAAAGTGTGCCTTCTATAATTTTATGTTTGTTATCAGGAATGGTCTTAATTTTATTCTGTCACTCTCATCCAAGACAATTTCTCCTGCTAAAATGTAGGAAACTAATTCCCTTCACTCCCCACTGACTCTGAACAAATGAGAATGCCAAACCAACCATAATCAGCTCTAGAAGGACTAGAACTGATTAACATAAACAAAAAACTGAGTTGACAATAGGCCAACAACTAGATCCACTAGAAATAGTGACCTTAACACAGAAGGATAGAGTGGGATACCGCAATGCATCATGATCTGTATAGAAAGGAATTGCATAAGTATGTATACTGATACAAATGTGTGATCATAAGTACTAACAATGATCTCTGGAAAAAATTAAAAATTGGGTTGGGTCTAGTTTTCCATCTCAATAACAGATATAGTATTTATCATAATATAACTATAGGATATAAGACCGCCATTTCTCCTGAACACTCGAAATGGATCAGTCCATCTCCTCATTAGGACCTATGGACAACCTCTGGATTATTCTTGATCACATGTACATAAAACCTAAATCATGCTAACCACCACTCCATGAACTAGATTAAACACTAGATCTCCCAAATGAACCCTTTACAACCTGATCTCATGGAGTCCTTTAACCTACTTGCGTGAGATAGGAGCAGGAAACAGAGGAGCAGGAGGAGTGATGTAAGTGCAACTGGAGTGGCATTTTTCCTACACGTGTGCCACTATCCCTATCAGCATGAGGTATTAAAACATTATTTGCCAAACCTATCAATAGGTACAACTTGAAGCACCTCACCATTATTTTAACTAAGAAAACTGTAATTTCTCAATTTCATAATTTAATCACTTTCAACCAGTGACAGAACCAGTAATGATACACCAAAAATGTAGGCCAGAACTTCAGGCCTTTGTCTAATTAATGGTGTTCAAGTCTTCAACAGTTTAACTTTAAAGCAGTTAGAAGTTGACTGAGAAAAGTATTACACTAAAAGTTAAAATCTGTTCTTGCTAGACAGGTATTTAAAAATAAAAGTTTCTAACCTCAAAAAGTTCAAATGGACTGCCACGCCTATAGACATCATTTTGTTTGCTTCCCCTACCAGAAAGGAGATTAGAAACTAAAGCTCGCCATGCAACCAGCAAGATTCCTGTACTTCCCATGGCCACCGATATAAAAGCAGCTTGTGGTATATGGCCTGATGTCAATGCTCTGATGCCAATTCCTAACTGCAAGTGGGGACAAAAAACCAGAAAAAAATTTAACAAAGTTAAAAAGAAAACTGAGAAAAGCTTAGAGATTAGAAATATATAAGTATTTCTATACCGACTTTAGTGCTGAATAAATAAAGAAATTAAGTCTTCCATAACTACAGGAGAAAATTCTTGGGAAGGTCAGTATTTCTCTCCTATCATGGGATACTTCAGTCACCACTTTTATAATAAGAACATCCATAGTTGCACAATGATGTAAAAGAAATGAACCCTTAATTCTTTGAATACATCAAAATATCAGATAAGTTGAGAGTAATCATGTGTAATGCGCAGCAGTGCTAGTGTGAAAGAGAAATGTTGCAAAGAATGCATCGCATAACTTTCCCTTCAGACACTTTTCTGGCATTTAAAACCATCATAACATTGCCCTCAATTGTATGAGTTAGCCTAATATCACAGATTACAGTTGTGAGCACTGAAGGCATATAGATTGATCCTTTTAATTTAATAATGACAGGCATGCACATTTCAAGCTTCATATAAAACTTCCCTATGCGAATAAGTAACTGTTACAAAAAATAAATTCCAAATTACAAAGAAGAATAAAAGAACAACAAGCATTTCTTGTTTCAGCCAAATTAATCAAAAAATGTAAAACTAGAGTTACCGGAATTCCCACTGCCCAGGACTTGGCAGCAGCAGCAATAGCTTTCCCAGAACCATTCAGTCCTTTACCATCATCACCATAAGCCCCAAAAAAGTAAGCGCTAAATATCCACCCTGCCAAAGCACCAAATCAGAACTAGTATCGGGCCAGCGGGAAAACACAAAAACCCAATTCCCTAATCAAAACAAATATGACGACTTTCATACCCGCAACAAAGGGATCCGCCGTCTTCAAAGTTTCAAGGTCAAAAACCGGCATCCCATGGCTAAATCTCCCAATCGCCGAGAACACAAGTAGGCACAGCACATCCCCACCGGCCAAAAGACCCACCTGCCTGAAACACCAATACCCAACACCAAATCAATCTACCAAGAACACGAATTGAGAGGAAAAAAAAAATTAAGAGTTTACCCGAGAATTACCCCCAAGACACCAGCTTTGACGAAAACCCTGGCTTCTCGAACTGGATTACGCCTTCCAAGGGGACCCCGTCGTCGCCGACGAAGACGGTGTCGTCCTTGTCGCCAGAAAAGGAGGGGGTGGAGAGGGGGCGAGTGGAGGTGCCCGCCTCGCCAGCACCGTCGGCGTTGGAGACGGAGAGGTGAAGGGTTCTTCTTCTAGAGTTCCGAGAGAGGAACCGAGGTCTGGATTTGGAGAAGAGAGGATGGTTTGGTTTGGAGGAGTAGGAGGAGGCGGACGGGCATCGCCTGGCGGAGAGAGCGCCGTTGGGAGCTTGGCTCAGCAGCAACATTAGGACCCTTTTCGTGTCCAGTAGAATTTGTGTGACTTGATATGGATATCCACATTATCAAATATATATACAAATAATTATTATTACTCTCCCCTTTTCTTTTTCTTCTTTTTATCTGCTTTATTTTTTTATTTTTTTATTTTTTTCTACTATTACTTCTGAAATATTAAATCATTTGACAGAATGCAATTCTTTTCCCTACTAATAATTTTTTGAAGATGCAAACTGATTTCAAGAACAGATATGTTGAAAGAATTTTAAAAGTTAAATTTTTTTTTAAAAAAAAGTTCTTACAAACTTTTGAGAGCTTTGAGTTAGAATGTACAGGTATCAAAAAGTTAGTGAGCTCTTAGAGCATCTCCAACCGGGCTTCAAAACTCTAAATTTGGAGTCTGGTGGAGCTCCAACTAAGTTCCAAATGGGGCTCCAAATTTAAAGCCAGCTACACTAAAGCTTCAAATTTGGAGCCATATCTAAAAATTTGGAGCTCAGCTCCAATACTATTCAACTTTTAGAAATACCAATTTTGCCCTACAAAAGCTTAATTTAAAATTTTAAATTCCTTCTTTATCATTTATTAAATAATCTAATTAATTAAATTGAATATATAATTAGTTTTGCTAATCAATTTTTAACAAAAATAGTACCATTAGAATACTCTCATCGAGATCTATAAAATGAGTCTAATATTAAATTATTTAAGTTATTTTAAATTTTTTATTTTTATTTCGTGTAATATAATTTTGATATTTTTAATTAAAATAATAATAATTTAAAATTATTTATGAAACTATTGAATATTAGTCTTATTATAAAGATATCGATGAGAGTTTTATAACTATATATTTTTTATTAAAAAATAATAATATTAAGAGGTCTTATTAAGTGATTTAGCATATATATATATATATATATATATATATATATATATATATATATATACACACAATATATATATATATTATATTAATTAAATAATAAATATAGAGCCCGGTGCATTGGAGCGCACCGGGCTCAAAGACTCCAAATATAGAGCCCTCCTTGGAGATGCTCTTAGAGAGAATATTAGCAGTAGGAAAAAAAAACTGATAAGAATAGGGGTGAGGCATTAATTTAATTAGGTCATCATTAAGTTTTTATTTCTCTAAAAGAAATAGGATAAATTTTGATCTGACTATGTATCCAAATTTTACCAAATAAGTTGAGATTTTTCTATCTCTTAACATTCAAATTCATACTCATATCTAAATAGTTTGGCTATGAATATGTTTTGAAGATTGTATTTAAAACAGATATAGTGATAGAAAATTTTATTTTAATATTTATACATGAATCTCTAATCAATTCGCCAAAGTTCTGTTGGGAGACAGAGTTTGAGGCCTAAAAGGCCCATTAAGGCCTACTAATCTGATTGCGTGACATTTTTGCTTTGTGATTTGTGTTAAAGATCCCTATTCTTATGATAGAGTTAACCGTTTAGGATATTTCAGTTCGATATTGAAGGTTAATCTAAACCAAGCCCATTTTAAGGCTAATATTACCATTATAATATTATGACCTTTTACAAAATTAACATGCTTTTAGGTGATGCTTTCTTACCAATCCAATTCTCCCGAGGTGGTTGATGAAGATGAATCTGCACAAGTATCTGCATTCATAAGATCTACAGTAGGCTATCAGATATTCATGCAGATGTTTGTGAAAGAAACTATGAAAATGATCACATCAGTATATCTCCTTTGCAATTGAAAGTAATCTCACATAGAACATGCCATAAGGATTTAAATGCCAGCAGATTCTGGATAGATTTGGAGATTGAATAATTGAAGGAGTAATTTGTAAATTACACCCAATTCCAGAAGTTGAAAAAGGTTTCTAAATTTATCATTCAGGCCCTATAAATTACATCCAACAGTTTGATTTTTCCAATAAAAGATAGATACACAGAGATCATCACAATAAAATATCATCTGTAAGGATCATAAATTGCAGTAACTGCCAATCAAAGTAAGTGCATCCAAATACCAAGAAAGATATGTCCTATAATTCCACTATCATGCAACTGGAACTTTGCAGCAAATGTCTAGTATGTCGTTTAAAGGAGCGTGATCGCCTGTGCCTTCGTCCTTCCTTGCATATAACAGTTCCTTCCCTCTAAATACAAACATTCCACCCTGAAGAACATGAGGACCAAATAGTTTTAAGTATCAAGATTGTTGAACTAAGACCTTGCAAGGAAGTTCATATGAGATTCTTTATCCCCTATGCATATACAATCTGAAAGGAAGACTGCACCTGTTGTAGGACACTGGATTTGTCGTCTGGAGTGGCTGAAATTGTGTAGTTCTTTCCTGCTTTCTTAATGGAGTCGATTCTCGAAAATACTTTGGCCTGTTAAATCACGTTGAATTTCTCTTATCAAATGTAGTTTAAAATTTGACAAATTATTGGAGATTATCTGATGCTTACACTTGCTGGGTTGAAGAACGTGCGGCCCAAACCGTAGTACAGGCCCAAGATGTCATATGCCTGAAAAGGTTAGGCTGTGAGAGTAATGCTCATGGTCTTACAAGAAGCAGATATTTGGTTAAAGACATCTCAGATAAAAGGCACAGATATCTGGTTTGAAAAGAAAAAAGTATTTTATAAAAAAAAGTTGCAGAAATAACCCAACGAGTCTCAGATACATTACGATTACATTGAGGAAATGGAAATGGTTATAACTAACAATGGAATTGCCTTCTCAGGCTAAAGAAAAATGTTTCATTCGTAAGAAGACTTGTTCATGAACTTTTATAATGGTGTCACCAAGGTAATGAATTGATTCATTTGTTTTCATCGATTACAGAACAAAACAGGTTAGGCAATCAAACTTTTGGAAGGGATTGTGGCTCCTGTCATCATGCTTTACGTTTACGGTACCATTTTCTTTTAACTTCGTACTCTAATAAATAGGTATCAGTTGAAAGGAAGGACATTTTCTTAATGATTAAATTGGAAATGCTCATTAATTTCGTTATCAGAAATTGCAACTGATATAAAAATTGTGACATAACACCTTATCCCTACTGTAAAGTACCCAACATTTCCAGGATCTCTTTTTTTTTTCCCAAGAGAAGACTTTTCCAAGATTTTTATATTGGCTTATATGTACTTTGTTTCACATGCTTAGGCATATGCATGGTTCATAGCTATTTCAACGTGAATCATTACCTTGCGATCTGGGTCTGCATAAAGGCATTCCAGTGGAAATGGAAGCTGCATGATGTGAAAATAAAGAGGTTGTTAGCCAACTGAAAATTAGTCAAACAGTTAATTCCCACAGATAGTACAAAGTTTTTCAAAAGAAAAACACATTTACAAAGATCTAATGATATATAATGACATTTACTGAACATAAAGTCTGAAACTTTGAATGGGAAATTTAAATTATCTTCTATTTAAATTTGTGATCCTAGGAAGGATTAAATGCTAAAACTCCTCATTTGCAACAGTTGAATTCTGGCTTCAAAAGAAACAGTATTGACATATGCAGTAGTATAAATGATATCAGCAACTATAACTGAAGCCCAAGCTCTCAGAAAAGGAAAATAAAAAGAATAGATCGTCAAGTATTCTCACATATGTTGAATTTTGACTCTAGAGAAGCAGCCCTAAGTCAGACTGCAAATTATGTACAACATGTTGCAGACATTACGTCCTCAAAATGCTGGTCTGGTTGACAAAATTCTATGATAAATGATCAACTAGAAATGTACCACCTCATTGCACCTGGAAACACCATGGATACTCTTAAACTGACACCAAAAGTCACAATTGAAAGGCAAATAAAGGAAGGTGGCAATAGACATCAGGTGCAGGTAGAAGATTGCAATCATAAACTGATAATGAAACTTTATCAACAAGAGAAGATGGTTTAGAAATCAATAGATCCAAGGGTTCTGATTCATCACAAGCAATTGATAAGAATATGTGCTTCATATCTATCACCTTAAATTAAACAGTAAATAATTGAAAGCCAGATGGATGAATACCCGCTCAGCAAGAATACGAGCTTTATCTGGAGTACCAACACCAACAGCAATCAGCTTAACTCCAGCAGAATCAAATATTGGCTTTGAATCTTTCAGAACAGAGGCGAGCTCCCAGCTTAAGAGTACAAACACAGGAAAGGAGATATAGTCATTTCTCAGATTTAGAATATATGAGTTAATTGTTTAGCTGGTATGAATTTCAAGTTATTCAATTTTCTCAGGGGAAGCGACAAAGCAATTGCATAGTCACCAAATGATACTCTCACCAGCAAATACATCCAAAATGTCTTAGAAGTGCGACTACAGCCATTCCCTGCAGAAAGATTGCAAAAATAGTCAGCATGACGGTATAAGAGAGCATTGTTGAAAGCAAATAAAATAAGTACCAATTAGCTGTGTAAACTAATGTCACATTGTGTATTAGATTAAAAGAAATAAACCAGCTTATCAGCTCAGAGTAAGATACTTGAATCATCTTTTCCACCAATTCCATGAGAAATGTTAATCTGGAGCTTCAGAAGACTCCACCTGATTCATTCTGACTCAATCATTTTTCCGCCTATAGAAGACTCGACCTGATTCCTCCATAGTCGGATATAGAAGACTCCACTTGTATCGCTGTTACTGATTTCATCATCAGACCCTTAAGCTAATCAAGTAGTCTCCTATTATTCTAGTAGGTAAGCTGAAATCGTTAACATAGTTATTTTATATACAATAGAAATTTTCAGATCCGATGAAGTCCATCACTCTTATATTTGATTAAGATATCAATTAGTTAATCTAAACTAGGTAAAAGAGGAAAAAAAACGATCTTTCTATTACTTCCAATCGGAAATGCTATCACAGATAGCTGTAAGAAAGGAGCTCTCACCTCGTTCTGGTCCCAGAGATCTTTAATCAAAACGGGCTCTCCAGTGGACGCGGCGAATATGGTGGCATCGCCGAGGGCGTCCACCACGGCCGCGCCGGAGTCCGACGAGGAAGCGACGGAAGCAGATGATCCCATCGACGCCGCCGGCCGAATAGGTCGGTGGAAGCGGATGGGGCGGCGGGGAGAGACAGAAGTGGGGAAGGGTTTGGGGAGAGGAGAGGAGAGGAGTGATCGATGAGGCGAGAGAGAAAGGGATTGGAGAGAGAGGGTCGCCATTGATGGTTTAATGAGGGGGAACAAGGAAACCTAACCCTACACTCGTCGTCGTCGTCGTCCTTCTTTCTTGGGTTAGAGCTGAGAGCGACCGTTATAGAGCCGTTTCTGTGGCGGGAAAACAGCGTGGCCGTGGACTCGTGGCAATGCATCCGTCTCTTGTGTTCGGCTACCCGATTAATTAAAAAAAAAAAAAGAAAAAAAAAAAAGAGTACCTAAAGATGTCATCGGATGCCTAAATTTCGAATTAGTTTTGCAAATTAGGTCTGTTTTTCAAACTTATTAGAAAATTAGATTAATTTCCAAATTTTTAGAGAAATAAATAACACTGCTGACTTGTTATCCAATCAGCGATCTTCACTTTGATATCCTTACAATAATTTATCTGATTATAAATTTATAAGTACGGGCAAAATATCCTTGATTTAACATGCTGTAATAAAAAGTTAAAAATCCACCTATATTTTTAATATTTTTTTAAACTCTCCTTTAATATAATATAAAGACACTTAGATAAATCCTATAATCCCCTATCTATTCCTATTTTTTCTATAAGATTGAGACAAAGCAAGAGAGAGAAGATAAAATTTTTATTACTTGTCAGTATATTTAAAAATAATAATATACATAATAAGACAGTAGATATGTAATAAGCTAATTCAAGCATTATTTTATAAAAAGTCTACTCAACTTGATACGGTACATGTTAAAATACATAATAATATATTATCAATCTATTATCTATTATTTTAAGATTTTAAATTAATTGATTATCTAATGTAATGAATTTTATTAGTCCATCATCTAATAATTTAATATTTAAAATTAACTTATTACCTAACTGTAATCACTGTACAATACTAAGCATTGTACTATGAAGGTAGTGGATGCTGGGTTATTTATTTATTTATTTTGGGCACAATGGGCCTTAGTTGCTTCATAGAAGGGTACTTGTTGCCTTGGTGGTGATCTTTTATGATGTATAGAAATCATTTCCGTGCTCTTGCTGCAGATAAAGACATATCTCTTGATTGATTCAAGTGTGATGCTCTGATGAGATTCAGATCTAGTTTTAGTAAAATAAGAAAAAGAATCCATTTGTGGTCCTCAAAGTACTCATATCCTCCACCATAATAATTAACTTCCATTACAACAATCATCTTCGTTTACAAATGTTCCAAATTTCTTATTAACTTTGAGCTCAAATTTAACTAGAGTTTTAATATTATTAATAGTGGATTTAAAAAGCTCAAAAGGTTATCTAATATCATATATCCATTTATCATGAGAATTAAAAAAAAAACTGAATTTACTATCATATTATATATTTAAGAAATATTAGTATGGTATATATATATTAAGATTCTTATCAGCTTTAGGCCCCACAAAAGATGTTCTTATTTTTGTAACTAAAAGTATATATGTAATTCAACTCATACAACACCAGTGGTTCTCGTCCCGACACGGCTTGATTCGCTTTCATGAGTCAAGTTCAAAAATTATTTTTTACCAATTATAATTTCAAATCTTATCGAATTCAATTGGTTGAACCCAAACGTAATGCATTAGTATCTAAAGCAAGTAATCCGCCCGAATATAAAAATGGTGCATACTCTCGTGACCGAATCTAATCATTCACATATATTTGTCATGTATATTTAGTTTGTATTAATTTTTCACATAATTTTATTTATTTTATTCATACGTTAAATTTTCTATCTACTTTTTAAAGAGAGTACAAATTTCACAATTATGTAAAATAGTATTTAATACTAAACTCGGCTATACACAATTTTATATTATGTAATCTATAAATTTATTTAATTATTTTCTATCAAAAATTTTATGATTTTTAAATCAGATTATTACCTCTGTGTGTGTGTGTGTAGTTCTGCTTTATGAGACAAGTAGCTACTCTTCTTTTATCTAGTAAAATAAGGATGATATTGTATGCATCTCGTACTTCTCGTTTCTGTGGAAATCCGTGCATTATGATATAATCTATACTTAGATCCTTTGTTATGGAATATGAAATCCCCATCCTAATAGTATAGATCGACACATTTTGTCCTCATTATAGATTAAATAGTGATTAACCATTTAAGTAATCAAGATTCCATCGTTCGCATGCTAGGCCGTGCACGCCACCTTAGTTCTTAGTTTACTAGAAGCAGCTAGCCTCTGTCAAAAATAATCTAATCCAGTTTAATCAGGTTCGGCTTACATTTAAAACAAATTTAATTAATAAAATTGCTAAGATTAACGAGCCAATCAGCACACTTATTAATCATAGGCAAAACATCACTGGCTTAAGACCTAGACATCTAATCAAATATCCCATTTTATATATGCATTGGAGAGTGCAGTAGTTGAAGGTGGATAATATAAGATAATGGTAGGTTAATTATGTTACATCTTATCTTAGGAATGTGTAAACTAGGTACGGCATCTTCCATCGGGCTTCCCACCATATTTCTTTCATTGGAAGACTACTATCTTGTTCTCTTCTTCATCCCAGAACACGATTCTGATACTACGTACCAACATTGCATTGCAGCAAAGGAAAGGAAAATTATAATATAGCAATTAATCTACACTCCAGATCTTGTAATTTTTTTTTATTCACATGAGACGTCAATCAGCATTAATGTTCTTCGCTTAGTTAGTTGAGATATTATTATCCTTTTTATAACTCTGATGATGTGGCAGCATCTGATACGTGCGTAGGCGAGTAGCAGCTCAGCTGGCAACAACACAAACAGAAGAAAGGTTGATACTGTTGTATTAATTAGGATGTTAGCGTCACACTCATGGCTCTTTGTAATAACAAAGACCTACACTATTATATATATTTTGTCCATACAACTATATCATATATATAAAATGAGCATTAAGATAGAGACAAGAGAGGCAGTGTTCATGGCTACGTTATCACATTGGAACTGGGCTTCAGTAGTAGCTAGCTTGCATTCATGTACATAGGAGGGAGGGGTACAGTTTACAAGCAACCCTTCTTGGATGTATCACCTCGATATCCTCACTCTCTCTCTCTCTCTCTCTCTCTCTTTGATCATTGAGCCGCAAAACTACTAGGACATAAACAGTAGCTCTAACAAACTAAGATTTATTTGAAGGGTACGTTGTGTATTAATTGCTCATTTGCTGCTCCAACGCTTGCATTTCCCCAGGAGGAGGGTATATGTTGTAGAGCAAAACTCGCATGCCTACGTACACATAATAAAATAATATAAAAAACCACTTCATGATACATACTTCTCATTTATCTAATTTTTTTTTATATTTATTAATTAGTATATTACTTTAATCCATTATCATTTTAATATCTCTTTATTTTCTTTTTTATCTTCTGGTCTATTTTTTAAATCTATTATGTTAGTATTATTTTCGTAATATATAGGTCATGGAAGTACATAGGATATATTTAGGATCTTAATAGATATCAATAGTAGATCGGTTAAAACTTAATTGCATTAAAAAGTAAAAAGTTCCGACATTTTAGACGGAGGTAAATAGCGGAGGGCATAATGGACATTTGGTACGTGATAAGCATCTACTCGGTGCTTCGACACGTGTCGCTCGGAGAGAGACGTGACAAGCGAGGAGGTTCAAATGAGCTGGCGTGGTCCCCACCACTGTGTCGGCCACGAGGAGGCGAAGCCCCCCGTGCCCCTCTCTCTCTCTCTCTCTCTCAATCTTTCAAATACCACCCCCAAAGAGACTAAAATATCTCACACAATCCTCATCCTCCCACGATGGACCTCTTCGTAAAAATATAAAAATAAAATAAAACCTTCGTGTTTATCTTCGTTACTTTGCTTGCAACGCTCGGGAGGAAGAACCTCATAAATTAGCATTAACAAATCAGCCATTAGTTTGACCAAGAAGCCGTTATTAAATTAAAAGGAGGGGGGTTCAAAGACAAAAGAACAAAAGTACGGTAAAGCGAGAGCGCGGTCCACGTGAGGGCAAGAGTTGGACACCACCCCACCCCCATCTATCTATCTACCTGCTAATCCTCAAATGCTACCGTTACTTATATTAATTAGATTAGGCTAATAACACTGGACGCATTTAAATATTTTTTTTTGATGCCAATTGGTCTAATACTGTACGGCTTAGACTGCTATGATATCATCACCGCAACGTACGTACTCTGTGTACTTTGGAGTATTCAGGAGAAAGGAGAAGAAAAATGAGAACTAGCTGTAGGTCGATTTGAATCTAAACTTTTGCATACATTAAATGAGAGTAAGGTATCTAAATTTCAATTCGAATCTAACTCAGTGTAATAAATGTTTAAGAACATAAACTCAGGTGTGACGCATCGCTATAATTTAGAGGGATATCGAGTTTTCTGGGTTGGATATCTTAAATTATGGATTAAAGTGCTTTAGAGTATAGTATAACAACCGTTGAGTTTTGGAGGATGCGAAGAACAACTTTTTTTGACATTAAAGTCACCTACTTTATCAATAATTTGTCTTGTTAGCTTGTAACTTAAGGAGCTTATAGTCTTTATCGACCAAGAAATACTCATGTTTGTTGAGACTGATTGGCTATTATTTAGCTAGACTGTTGCTGGATTATAAATGGAGAGAGCCATCTGTAACGACTTTCTTTAACTTTGGAGAGAGTCAAACACTAAATTATAACATTTTTCGATCAGAAAGGTGACTTTAATACTAGAGTGCAACTTATATTAAACATAATATGTATAAAATATTTAAACACTAGAATTTTTCTTATCAATTTTCACACTTCCACGTATATTATCTTCGCTGCTCCATAAAAGTAACATAAGAGGTATCCTTCACCCTAAAAAAATACTTTAATTTTTTTGTATAAATACTTTATAGTATTATAATGTGAACTAAGAACTGAGAAATAGAAGAGAAGTTCTATTTAATTTTTTTTTTTTAAATTATCTCTTCTCTTCTCTCGTCGCTGCAGTACTAAAATTTGAGAAAAGAATAGCTGTATTTTGTATAACAATGGTAGAGGTGCTGTGTGGGAGTTGAAATCTAACAGTATTCTAAGTCAATGGGATGGAGGCATACTTCGAATCGCACTAATTAATACATGGGAATATATATATATATATGTATGTAAAGCACGATAATTGAAGCAGTTGGTTGTTTCTTTTATCTCACGAAGAAAGTGGGGCTATGGAGAATAGGTTTTGTTTAGGGTCTAAGATTTGGTACGTAGAGTCACGTGACAATGCATCCTCTTCCACACATAGATAAATGTACGGGGGGGAGAGAGAGAGAGAGAGAGAGAGAGAGGAGTTGCCTAGGGAGAGAAACTATATAATATAAATGTAGAGGTGCTCATAGCTAAATTACCGGAGGCTAAAATAGTAAATCTATGTTGGATGTAAATTATATAAAAAAAAGATATTTTGCATGCCCAAAAATTGCAAGGGCCTTCCAAAAACTGACTACAAAACCCTTTTTGTTTCCCCCCTTCTCTCTCTCTCTCTCTCTCTCTCTCTCTCTCTCTAACCTTCTTAAAAAGCAAAAACCAGCCTGTTTCTGAGCTCAAGCCCAACCAAAACCTTCATCACTCTCCAACCCCACCATTAAAATGGTCCTCCTCCTTCTTCTTCTTCTTCTTCAACAGCGACCCAACTCATGAGCCCACCTCCCCTCGGTTTCATGCAATAGAGTTGGTCTCTGTTTGTGGAGGAGATGGAGTTAGGTGGGGTTGTGGCCATGGATGGGTTGGTGGATGGGTGTTCCGATGTGGGTGGTGGCATGTCTTCACCATTTCCCACCTCAGAAGTTGAACTCAGCAGGGAAAGGGGTTTCCTTGGATCAAGTTTATCCAAGCATGGGAGAGAGGGGATGGGAGCAGAGGAGCATGATTGGAGATTCCTCAAGATGGCTAGAACTGAGCCAATGCTGGCATTACCCACAAAGGCGGCTCCTTTGTGGCTTGGATCCAACTCAAACTGCCACCCCCTCTTCCCTGATGGAGAGCAAATGCTTAGCTTCACCCCATCAACCAAACCGGACACCATGATGGTCAACAGCGATGGGACCTTGCCTTATTACCACCATCTGTCGTCATCCTCTTCAACACATTCATATCTTAGGAATGAAGGTACTGGCATTGCCCCTTTTCTTGTTTGTGGCATCTCCTTTGGATTCCGGTTTTGGTTGGAACTTGGAAGGGGGTCTTTTCATGGCATTTTTCGTCTTTGTTTTTGAGTCTTGTTAAGCAAAAGTTTGCCTTATTTATTTTGGGGCCATGGATGGATCTTGGCCTCAAGGTGGAGTTTTTAGAGAGGCATATTTCTGTTTCTCTTTTTTCATCACAAAAAAGAGAGGATGAAAGAATAGGAGGCATACATGATAAGATCAGTAGGAAAAAAAGGAAGCAAACCCACAAGCTCAAATTTGTTTTTTCTTTTGTTTTCTTTTTTCTTTTGAATCGATTTGCATTTTCAGTTTATGAGTTTGCGCATTTTTGTTGCTTGCCCCTCTATTGCAGATTCTATGATCACAAGCTTTTCATGCTCTTTTGCCCTTCTCTATCTTTCTCTTGTTCTCTCTGCTGTCTCTCACTCGGTGTGGTCTGACTTCCCTTTTTGCCTTTCCTCTTTATCTTTCTTCTCCTTTTTCTTTTTCTGCTTCAGGACTGAGTTCTGGGGGCTTGGATGCAAATATGCATGGGGCCTTGACAAGGGTGAGGGGCCCTTTCACTCCAACCCAGTGGATAGAGCTAGAACACCAGGCGTTGATCTACAAATACATCGTTGCAAATGTGCCCATACCGAGCAGTTTGCTCACTCCCCTCAGAAGAAGTATTAACTCCTATGGCTTTCCTCCCTCCTCTGCTGGTTATTTTGGTTCAGGTACATGTAAGATTCTCCTCTCTTAGCAAAAGAGATAGGAAGGAACCCAATGATTTTTTAGACATTTTACTTGGAAAGATCTACAATGCAAGAAAGCTTAATGTGATTCTAATGCCATGCTAGTAAAAGCTTAACGGTAGAAGATACTATTACGATTAGTCATTCAATATCTTTTCCTTTTTAAGTCTCTTGATTCATGTCAACTTTAGATTGGAAGTTGTGATTAGCCTGACACTCTATTGGATGTACTGTTCCTCGTTTTGTTTTGCTGGCATTGATACTGAAATAGTGAACTTTAAAGAACAACCTTTTTGTTGTTTTAGGGGGGTGGGGATCTTTCCATCTGGGATATTCTGGAAATGGTGATCCAGAGCCCGGTAGATGCCGTCGGACAGACGGGAAGAAATGGCGGTGCTCAAGGGATGCAGTTGCTGACCAGAAGTATTGCGAGCGACACATGAACCGGGGCCGCCATCGTTCAAGAAAGCATGTGGAAGGCCAATCTGGCCATGCCGCGAAAGCAGTGCCTGTCATTGCAACTTCACAATCAGCTTCATCCCTTACTGGCGGCAGATCTTCTACTAACCTCCCTGCTTCGGAGCAGCAGACAAAAAACTTGGCCACAAATATGACCGATCCCTGCCCTGCACAGTTCAACAGGTAGAATCAAATAAGATTTCTTTTAAGTATTATTTTCAGGTTATATCATCAAAGCATATACCAATATTTTTGGTTGTTGTCATATCCATTTCTCTTTCTACTGAAATTGGCATTCCTTTATATGCATTCTTCATAACTGCATAAGCTGCTTGAATTAAGAAAAAAGTTACTGTTTTGTCGGATACTTGAATGTTCTTTTCTTTTTGTCTTTTAGCTTCCAACACAAATTTGTTTTCTTTATAAAAATATGATAAGTTGACATAGTTTGATAATTCCCTGGTTTTACCTATTCTCCTAGTTTTCAGAGTTGTGTGCCACAGTGTTCCAAAAGTGCTTTACAAATTTTAAGAATTCTAAAATATATGATTGTCTGTAGCTACATCTATTCTGTTGTTTCATAGGCTCTTATCTTAGTCCAACTCCAAATCATAACATATTAGCCAATGAATCTCATTGTTGAGTAGAACATGTAATAGCCGTTGTCTTTATTGTTACGAACCATCCAATGAGTCTCATTGTTGGGTAGAACGTGTAACAGCCGTTGTCTTTATTGTTATGAAGATGGCTTTGACAAGACAAAAGAAGGCTCCTTTGAGCAGTCAGCGTATTTGTGAAAAGTTGCTATACATATTGATTAGCGGTTAGCGAAATGGGCACCCTCTTTTGTCATGAGGTCTGAAAGATCAATATAGATACGACATGATACTGATACAATCATACAATAGATCTTGAAAATAGGGATATGTTTTTGTTTGTGGTACTAATACATATACATATATGACTCTATATAATAATGTACTTTTGTGTGCTTGCATTTTATTTAAGGAATTGTTGTTTAACACGTAGTCGTTAATGCTACCAGGGGCTGTTATCTTTTCTAGGAAAATCTAGTTGATTATTTAACCACTTCATTGCTTGTAGTAATGAACTGTTACAAGCAATGAACTGTCAATATCTAGAATGCCCGTTTTGCTGCATATTGGGCCCTCATGATTGTCTACAAGATCTGCCGTTCACACTTATTTCCTTGTACCATGCAATACTAGTTGCAGGTGAAAGACAAGTATTGCAAGTTGAGCTTCTATAATACAGCAAGAAAACCTGCCAAGTTTGGAAACAATAGTGTTTGTGGAAAGGTGAAACGGGATGAACTTAGAGCTAAATATAGTAGGCATTCTAACATCATGGATCATAGAATTGATCCAACAGTGTTATGAAGGAAAAACCTGAAAATAATTTTTCATTTTCTCCTCAAGGTTTCACTGATGGTAGCCAATAATCAAAGAACTGCATATGTAAAGTGCTGGAAGTTGTCTATGTATGGCGATTTAAGTAAAGTTGTTATACAAGGTAACTTGAGGAAACCATTCTAAAACATATACTTGCAATCTTCTTTTTACTTGGTCAAACTCCTTTCATCTACTTTGACACTATTATGAGAAAAGGTCCACATCTTTGAATTCGTACATCTTCTCTTGATAACCTAGATGACTCTCCCTTCGGTAGTTCATTTTGTTATAGTGGTATTGCAACTTTCCTACCTTTGGCATTATCTTAGTAGGTAGCTCAAACAAATATGAGTTTCTATAGCAGGCTGAAAAAGCCATACTACTAAATTTAAGGGTATTCGAAATATTGGTATTTTTGGCAAAATTTTGTTTGTCTGAGATTTCCATGTTCCTTACTCTTTTAGACATCTATGGAGTATTGTTCTTTTCATAATTTCTTTATGCTGTTTGCAAGGCTTCAAGTTATTCTGAAAGAATGCCTTCTTGCTCTTAGTACTGATGTTTTATGTTCAGCAGGATAATGATGAATAAAGAAAATGTAAAAGATCATGTCCAGGACTCCCAGAACTTGTCCTTGCTTACTTCGACAACTCCGAAATCTATAGACACTCCATTTCCCACCTCGAAACTACACAATCCCTTTGAAGAAACCAATTCCAAAGCAGACATTGGACATATTTCCAGTAATTCCTTTGTGAACTCTCCTAAAAACTGTTCAGAGCATATGAACTTTATCCCTTCATCTGAATTTAATGAACAGCCGGAATCCCATTCACTGCGCCATTTCATTGATGACTGGCCTAAGAACCATTCTGACTGCTCTGCTGTCACCTGGCCTATGGTAGAAGAAATGCATTCAGATAGAACCCAATTGTCTATATCTGTGCCCATTGCTTCATCAGACTTTTCATCGTCCTCCTCTTCTCCTTATCATGAGAAGCAAACTCTATCACCACTTAGACTATCTCGGGGGCTTGATTCCATTCAGATGGGTCTCGGAGTGGGAAGCAGTCCAAGTGATCAGCAAGCAAGTTGGTTACCAATATTCAGAGGGGCTTCAATGGGTGGACCCCTAGGGGAGGCTTTGACGAACACTAATGCGCCAAAGGATGAAAACAAGAACTGCTCAGCATCGTCTCTAAATTTCTTGAAAGATCGCTGGGATTTGAGTCTGCCTTTGGAGTCATCACCAACAGGAGTCCTACAGAAGACTACCTTTGGCTCGCTATCAAGCAGCACCGGGAGTAGCCCCAGGCTGGAGAGCCACAAAGCCCACGACAGCATTTGCAGCATGTTCGATGATCTCGGCTCAACCCTTGTAAATCACCCAACCATACCCTCACTTTTAGAGGATGATGGGAAGTTTTAGCATTGTTTTAAATTTAGGACAACGAGCATTTAGTTTGAGTTCTTAAATTTCATCCTTTCAGTTTCAAGTTTCTTCTTCCTTTATTCTGTACTTTGTTCTTGCTTGATATGCTATGTTATATAATTTGCAATGAGTTGCTTCTTTCAACAAGACTCAAGGCCTTTCTCAACCAATGTTTTCTTCTGGATAAAGAATGCATCTTCTTACAGTCATGTGGTTGTTCGTTCTTGTCTGATGGATTAAAACTGTGTCAGGATAAGTTCTTTGGTCCCATTGTAAGTCTTGTCTCAAACTTTCACCACCTACTGGGCAGTGGAATTATTGTACAAACTTCTTGGTTTGCTATGTACTATAAAGAGTCCAGATTTGAATGGTATATTGCCTTTCTGGTCATCTGCATTATATGTGCAGCCTTTGCCATTGGAACTCTGAGCATCTGCCTTATTATTGCAGGCTATAGTTAAGCTCGTACTACATTCCTCTCAGCTGAGAGTGCAGAAATAGATCCAATTGCGATTCTTGGGCGTGAATGACAAGCACGGACTATATACTGTTTCTCCTTAGTTGTCAAGCTGCAAGGATTCCTCTTTTGCATCATGCTCTCTTTTATGATTGCTTTAACAGGAGCCTACAGTGAGTCAGTGGAACTATGGGCTTGAACTCACTCGAGAATGAGTAGTGACTGGCACTGTGAAGTAGCTATTGCAAATGGATGGTACTACAATAACTGCTACAAGATGCCTAAAGTGGTGAAATGAAATCCATCATCACTTCTCTCTCTCTCTCTCTCTCTTCTTTTTCTTTTTTTTTTCTTTTTTCTTTTTTGTTTGTGTGTCCAGTCCACTTTCAAGGTTTTGGCAATCCGGTAGATTTGACATTTCCAACATAACATAGATAAGCCAATATTGCATTTATTGTCTACAAGATCAACTTAAACTCCTTATTTAAGCCATTATTTCTTGATAGTCACTAAACTGCATGGCAATCTCAAAATAAATAGCTTTCTATCCACACACAAGTTGTTGAGCAAATTCCACTACTATTAAAAACAAGTGGAGTCAAGTTTTCAAATTTGGATTTGCTGTCCATGCAAGGAACTTCTTCATTTTGTTCCAAACTCACATGCAAGGTTAACCAAGCAATGCAACACCAAGATACCCCACAAAGATTTCCTTTTGGTAAAAATCCAAGAGGAATTAAGAAACACCCACCTCTTCCCTCCACGCTTTGTTGCCACTCTCCTAAGTAACATAAACTAAGCCATCCGGGAGCACTCACCCTTATATAATCCTTACATCCTTTGCCTTGCAATCCAGACCACTAATTGCATATTTGCATTCATTACCAAGAGAGATGAGTACACCTGACAACTACCCCAAAGCCTCACAAAATGGAGATGCCACCAAGCTCCTACCCCATGGACTTCACCTCCCACTTCCACCTTGCCCATTTGGGACCCCAGTTGCATGCTCTGCTAAAAAAAGATTAAGAAGGGAGCCCAAAGACCCCTTCTTTGCTGCTTACTTAGAGTGCACCAAGAGCTCAAGGTTGGAAGGGAAGGCAGCAAAGGATTGTGGCAAGGGAGGTGGGATTGGATTTGGGTTTGGAAAGGCTGGGCTTAAGCTTGATCTCTCTTGCAAGCATAGTTGTTTGGTTAGGGAGGAAGGTGTGGTGAAGTTGTCACAGCTTCCTGCTCTTCCAGCTAGGGAGAGATTCTTGGAGAGGAGAAGAAGGTATGGAGAATTGTATGGGTACAAGTCTTTGTATATTTAGTGTTGCCTGGAACTTAGTTTGCAGTGGACATGGGAGTATATTCCCAATTATCTGGACAAAAGAAAAGGTAAGGGTGTGTAAGTTGTAGCTGTATATGTACTAGTATACAATCTAAACCTACTTTAATTTAAGGATTGGGAACTTTTTACAAACAATCGATTGGTTAACTAGTGTTTGGATCATACCTTAAAAAAAAAAAAATCTTTGGCACCATGGGAGATATAAAGATATCTGATCATTTTGGTTGATATTTTTGAGATCAGAACACAAATGAATTGTGGAAGTATTCACTGATGGTGTAGCTCTTACCAAGTACATATGTCATGGTTTTCAGTTCTTCATCTGATGTGCCAGTTTGTATCATTTTGGATGAAATCTATTCACCACATCACAGAATGCTCTGTTCCTTCTCATCCACTAGGAAGCATTCATCTAATCCAAGCCTATAAGCTGCTTTCATTCCACTATTAATTGCATCAAGCCAAGTCATTCCCGGCTGTCTACATAGTATGTCTGTCTCAAGTTTGATAAGATAAGATAAGATAGATATCATCTTCAATCGCCATACTTTTCATCTGTGAGGTTGTCAACATTGATGAAACACAGGTGCAACTGGTATTCAAGCATCCATGTATCATTGTTAAATGCTGGCGTCGAAAGAGAGAAGGAGAAAGATGTTGGCATTTAATAACGGCAGTACATAAATTTCTGGCTGCTATTCTTCCATGCATTCTGATCTTAGTATCTGCAAGTTGAGAGAGAATTTGTACCAGATCATCTTGTGGTCCAATAAAGACCCTCATGTTGATAGTTCCAGAATATAAAACATAAAAAAAATTAATAGTATTTGATGCATATAGTGTCATAACACAGATTCTGAGTTCGAATCTGCCATACGCGTATATTATTTAAAATATAAATATAATATTAGATTTGACTCGAATTGATAGAAATTTTAAAGATCTCAATTCAGACTTCAGATATGGATATATAGATTCGGATTCAGAATTTTGTTATCCACCAACATATAATTTGAATTCACTAGTATTAAATAGAGTTCATCATTCATTATCTTGTTAGAGCTAACAAAGAAATATTGCATGCTATACATGCAGTAGTCTCCTCTCTCTCACCAGCCACCTTACACTGATGAACATGCAAAGAATCACAACATTTAAACAGTAAGAATTATATAATGCTCAGACAAATGCTTACAGCTACACTGATGCTAAATGCAATGGACACGAAAATAGCAACCGTTCGTCTGGAAAATCCATGACGCCACTTCTATCTAACAAAAGGTCTCACTATAATTATATCATAGAAATATTAATGCTATCGATGACAAGGATCTTCGTAAGTTTCTAACCAACGGCATTATTTAATACTCGTCATTTTCTTATGCATTATATTTGTACTACTGCCACGTAGAATATTTTACTGTTGAAACTTCTGCAGCCACGAAGGAATCCTTATCAGTTCTCCATTCCAGAAGTTTTTGAAGATAAGGGAACTTTAATACCAAGCATATCAGTATACGTAGACAAATTCTATGACGAGAAAAATCCACTAAGTAGCCGTGAAGGTATTGACTTCCTGAGAGGAATACTCCGAAAACGGGGAAGAGAAAAGACGTTGTGGTGGGTTGTTGCAATCCTTTGATGATAGTTTTGCATGGTTTGACTTATTATATAGCAACTAATTAAGAATTTCAGATGGGATGGTTGCCAAATCGAATCTTCCTATCTACTTGAGTTCATTACTCTGTCAACTTCCATTCATGTCATACGGTCCTTTGATTAAACTTGACAACTAAATATCAATTTGGATTATTGCCAAACAGTTTAAGCTTTTGAATTAATTGGTTATTTAATAAGGTACCAAAGCTTAATTTTTCTAGAGGTTGAATGCACAACCCTCATCTTTCGTCTGTCAACGTGCAGTGTATAGTAGTTGTATACTTCCAACATTTCTCTTTCTCTCTCTGTTTTAAGTTATATTTTTCAAAGGTTGCATTAGGTAACTTGCAACCAATGTGATAAGCATCTTTATTAAGAAAGCTATGAAAATAGATCTTTGAAGAATCTGGAGGAAAAGAATTAGTATAAATGAACCAAAAAGTTAGGATTAAATGCTTGATTATTATTGCTTGTACCAACTTTGACTATTTTAATTCTAAAACTATGTGCTTCTCTGAAAATTATTTGTTTTGGGGGCCATCAGCGAACAGAGGGAGAGTCCTTTTCATACTTCACTGTATCTAGAATAGTTTGAGATATGATAGCATATAAAGTTGCTCAAAATTAGTTGTTTAATAGCGAATCTCATGGAGAATTAGTTGAATTTATTTTCCGAAATAGTAGCATATTGACTTGGAATTGTTCTTCTTCTTCTTCTTCTTTTCCTTTGTTGTCTATTTCCAAAGCAATTGACGTATTCTTATTCTGATCGCATTTCACCTCTTGCAAGCAAAAGAACAGGAAGAATAGATTAACCAAAGGCACAAGTTAAGAACTACGAGAAAATGATAGGCACAAGTAACACCTTAATAGGAAGACCAGAATAATTACAAAATAACCACATAAGAACTTGTGGAAGCTATAACAGAACGTAGCATTCGCCTAGTTGAATAAGAAACAAGCGGAAAATTACGGAGACCTACTAAACTAAATTGTCCTTATGTTCAAGTCTCCAGATATTTTATTATTTTATGTGAATATGGAATGGTGTCCTAAGTTAATAGATAACAGCAAATATTATCATTTACATAATATCGCTTGACTAGCTGAGATCCATGTACCGATATCTTAATATAAAATCACCAACCAACTCATGACAAAGAAAGTCATAGGATCGACTTCAACTCCAAATAATATTGTAGAAATATTATTTGATAGTTTAGTGACTTGGCTCGATTTAGTTGATGGCTCGGCAGTGTGGTTGACTTGGAGGAACAGTTCAACAGCGTAACGACTTGAAGCACGTTTCGGTGGCGTTTATTTCGGAGCAATTATCCGATAACGTATATGACTTAAAACCTAGACTAAGCAGCTAAAAGTTCAGTTGAACCTAAGTGTCTCTGTGTCTAGAGAGAGTTGGCCATTTGTTCGGCCCACATCTAGTATTTGGGCTTATAAATAATATTTTTTTTTTAAAAAAGCTATAGTGTATTTAGAAATATATATGCAATCCAAAAGATTCTTTGTATATATTTATTATTTAATTATTTTTAGACATAATTATGATAATCTCGTGGGAGTCAAAGGGCTGAGCGAGCCGAAGCACCTCTCTCCTTGATAATGTGAACAAGAAATACTTAAGATTGGTATGAACACTGAGCAGATGGGCGCATACCAATCAAACACCAAATCCGCGTTCGACCACTACTAAGCCAACCTAGTCGGCCAGAGAACCGTAGCTGCAGGAATTTCCTACACCTGTTCTACTTGGAAGACAGTGATTGGCTGCGAATCATTAAAAATAAAAATTTCCACCTTATGGGATACAACCACGCGGGAATTTATCAATCATACCCCCAACAACATTTATGGGCATCTACTTAAAGGTCTACTGCTCTTCTCTTCCCCCCAACTCTCCCAACCAATCTCTTTATAAATCTCTGTATAAGCCCAACACTTTCTTTCTCCCAACCGATCTTTCCTCTCTTTCCAAACCTCTGCTGATATAAGATATATCAAGCATGTCATCAAAGCATACCTCCCTCTTTGTGATAGCTCTCCTCCTCCTCCTTGTCTCTCTCAGTCAAGCAGGGAGACCAGAGCCTGCAGACCCAAGGATTAATGGCCAAGAAGAGGTATGTAGACTAACCACTTCCTCTTCCTCTTCTTCTTCTTTTCTTTTATGGAGTCTTTATCTTACATAGTTTGCTTACTTGTCATCCATAGGGAGTTGAGGAGGCCAACTTTGCGAAACTGGATGAAGGGTGTGGAGAAGAGGGAGATGAGGAATGCTTGATGAGGAGAACACTTGTGGCTCACACAGACTACATCTATACCCAAGGGAAGCATAACTAGAAGGATTAGGAGTAAAGCTGCATGGCCTTGATGAATGGCTTGTGATGTATGCTTAGTCAACTGTTACTCCATTTGTAACCCTGCAATTGATAACAAAGTTACAAATTTGCTCAGTTCCTCTGTTTTGCAAAATCTTATCACATAATCTAGATACTGTAAGAGTATTAACCTAGAGAAGAGAAGCTATAAGAGATTAAAAATATTATGTTAGGAGAGCAATCTATTAGGTTACAAGGTCTATTTCATTTGTCATTTAAAAAGTTAGGTCTACCAAACTACAAGTAAAACCATAACATGGTTGAGACTATCTTATCCTTGTTATAGTTGGTTGACTATTATCACATGAAAAACTTTCTAGAATAAGAGCAAGTTAGTGTTGCCTCCTTTCGTCTTTCCTGTTACCTATAGAACCAAAAATAAGATACAAAAACACAACAAAATTAAAAGCTAGGATTTCATGCTGCATGGATTTCTGATTTTAGAAATTCTTTTAGATTTCTGGTTATCAGTTTAGTCCCTGAGCTTGGCAGTTTGCAGGGTGAATTTTTTTTTTTCTTTTTATTTCACCTTTCTTTTCTATTTTTTATTTGTTTTCTCTCGAGTCTTGTTTCTTTGATCTTCTCATCAATCTTATAGCTAGGTTTTGAAGTTATGTCAAATCGACTTGTGCATCTAAATTAATATGAATATTTGTCCACAATTTAAGTGATAACATAGAATAGTTTAGCAATGAGTATTAATTATATATTTTTCTGACTTCACTACTATGAGCCAAACTGTCAGTCGACAAAATTCCATGACACAACAGGGAAACTGCACTGTAACCGGGTCTTAAAGATCTTTGTCATGCAAAAAATGATGCTTATGTCTATTGGCTTTTGTCAAAGACTCGAACAAAAACCTAGACAATGACCTGAACGATATGCATGAACTACAGTACTAAACAACACCACCTGGTGTTCGGCAAATACATCATTAGTGTTGGTATTTCTTCAGGTATAAATTAGCGGCATTAACATTCTTACAAGACTATATGACAGACCAAGTGAAGCAAATCTATCACAGGTTGATAGCTTTTAACAAGATTAATTAAGCAATATATGACACTGACTTCATAAGCTTCAGAGATTAACTGGTAACCACTCCATTCCAGACCTTAAGAAATAGAAGTATTCATGAATAGTATGTGGACATAATTCCACAACTAGCTCCAACAGTAGTTTGACAAAACTAAGAAAATATTCGGTTTTCATAAGAAGTCCAACGTTTGGTGGGATTGTTACATTGAATCCTATGAACGCATACTAGGCGTTCATGGATAAAAAATCTTCCATACGTTCTAGATTGCTTACAGTTTGGGTAATCACCTAACTTATTCAAAGTTTCTTCCTCGCAACTTTAGATAATTGAAAGCATACAAAGTGGTAAAAGATAGATTGTGTGATTTTAGCTAGTTGAACCGGGCATTCGTTTCTCCTTTCTTAATCAGTGTCCTTCTTGGATCTTTATGTGAATACAGTTTCTCTAAGTTAGGCACACTAGAGTCACACTAACTGACCCTTGCCCTACATCCAATGTAAATCAATTAAAAACTGATCTTAGTAAATATATTGCAGGACCAATAAATCAGATTACAATTAATATGTTAGAACTTAGAAGCCAAAACCTTTTAGTTTCATCACACTCTTATCTTACCTTGCAACAGCATTTAACCATTTTAGTTTCAGAAACAATTTCCATTGTTTCACGTAGTCATTTATTAGAAATCTTTAGGCTATGTAAAGTGCTATAAATCTAAAGCATAGCATATCCACATATAGATGCCTACTCACTATCTCCTAGTTATGGTGCCATGACGTTTAGAACCCTCACGGGCTAGGGACTGTCGCTGTAGCTTTTCCACTTATTGGAGGATTCTGATGTAGGAATCCACCAATGGGAAAAGCACTAGGGAAAAGAAGTCCCCCAATGCATGCTAATGGAGTGGTAAAAGTTACAGGGACGTATCCAAATCCATTTGCAGAGACAGCCCAGTGGTCCTCAATGCCACTAACTCCAAGGTCGAGTGCCAATTGCTGAATTGGTGAGCCATCCAATGTAAGTGGAGGGGATAAGATTTATTTTTCCTAAGTGCCTTAAGCCTTTGGGAGGAAGATATTAATATTAGCGGGGTACTTCCTCAAAGCCATTTTTTTTATATATATCATTTATAATTTTGAAGGGCAAATATGGATTGAACAAAAAGCCACTTAGGTATATTCTAAACTATTGTGCTGTTCTTTTAAGTCAATTGCATAGCCGTTTAGCTAAACTATAAAATCATTAAATAACTTTTCTATAATAATTGTTTGGGTTGAAGTCGATCATATGATCTTCTTGGTAATAGAAAAGAAAACCTATCAATTCTACTAAAATTGGTTGGTTGAGTTTGGTTGCAGGGCTTCCCCGCTGTCACACTTGGGAATCCTTAATTGGCTGTCAGATCATGTTCAGGCACTTAATGGATATCCAAATTAATACGGAAAGTTTTCAACCCCCAAAACATCTAGCAGCTTACTCAAATCAATACTGTGATGCTTTAGCCTATGCTATAATAAATTTTCTAGCTGCTTTAGTGTGACTATCTTGGTTCTCTGATGTCAAAAAAAATATAGTGGTGGGATGTGATGCTTATGAATGCCACATATAAGAAACCTGTTCTACAAAAGCCAGATAAATGTACTTGACCAATTTTAACAGAAGACGTCGACTAACCTCTTCGAAGTCAGCAAGAAAGAAGGTGAACCCAGGCTTTGCTTTAGCCTTTGGGAACCAAGGTTGGAGATGTAGGAGACCTCTGCGCTTTCTGCCATTATACATAAGCAAGGTGCTAAGTTACCTGAATCTATTCTTTCTGCACGGTTCAGTTTGTCCTCACTTGAAACTCTATAGATTAAACAGAAGCAGGGAACACTAAGCTCTCATGGTGAGGACGTTTGACAACATAGAATATCAAAAGAAAAAAGAAGTCTGATAAGATTAAAACATATTATGATTCAAATCAAGTAAAAAGCTAGCACGAATAAAGTTTACGTTTCTATAAGATTAAAACAGAGTAGACATTTAAAGCATATAGGACATGAATAATCAATCAATAAGAGATTAACTTAAATTTAGACTCCATTGTGCAGTTATTGCATAAATATTTTAGAAAAGGACGAACAACAGAATAACTTGATGTTAGCCATAACCAAAATGTGGACTTGTTTTTGGAATGTTATATTTGTCTGACATCACCCTTATACTTATTGGTATCAGGACGAACAAAATTGGTTGGAACAAAAACATCATCCATCTCGTGCCTACTTTTCAAAACCTGCATAACCATCGAGGATCATTTAGGTGACTAATTTCTAGAAAACAAGGATGAAATTATAACAGGATGCTGCAAACTTTCCTGAATCATGTAGCTGAATGCTAATGATATAAAACCATCTGTGCAACAAAGTGTGGGGATATATTTTATTTCTTTTGAGGGGAAGACACTACAGTGAGCAAAAGGAAGGAACCAAATTTGACCTTTACTAGTTCAATACGTAACCAACTACTTACGTCGATAGACTAATCTGCAATGTTTCACCTATACAAATCATTTTTTCATTCGATAACTAGTTTTGCCACAAAACTTACCATATAAGTTTTTATTCATTTTAGTAATATTACATGTTCCTGTGAATAATATTGAGTCTTCACTGAACTTGGTTTTCCTTCTATTCTGCAATCTACTATTTAGAAACATAGCTTCCGAAGCATGAAATCAAGAAGGGGTCTTCTCTCTACAGTTTTGGGTGCTGTCCTTGCCTTCATAGTTCATACCAAGCACCAACTTTTCTTGCTTGGAGCTGCCTAGTTCTGCTACTTGCTGGATAGATAAACTCTAGCTATAGAGGTTTCAATTTGAAGAGGTCACCGCCAGATGCTAAGCCTCAACAGGGTTTCAACTTTCCATGCCCTAACAGATTATGACAAGGTCCATCAACAGTCCAACAATGGCACCTTGCTGAGGGCTCGAGGCTATAAAGAATTTCAACATAATTGATGATTGACAGCGATTGCCAAACGCCCTATCAAGACGCCAAGAACCCCATGTTCAAGAACTTATGGATTTCAATCACTGATGAACTCCATCCACTGGTCAATCGGTCACTTCAAATAACTAAAAATGGTTGCAGAATGAATGAGGAATTGCAACTTCGAAAAAAAAAAGGTCCACCCAATCATCCAACTACTGATCATCCAAATCACTGAGAAGTTGTGACAAGGTCAGGAAACAGTAATGAACATAATAGAAATGAAGAAAGATCTGGAAACAGTGGATCCAAGAAAGAAGAGCTAGCTGATACCTTGGAGGAACCTTGAGAGAGCTTGAAGATGATGAAGCTTGGAAACTGCTGAAGATTCATATTTTGGAGATCTGCAGCAGGCCGCTGGAGAGCTAAGCAGAATTCAGGCAGAAAGAGCATTCAATTATTTAGTTCAAAATTTTGAATTTTCAACTTAAAATGTAATATATAAGGCGCTTCTTTTAAACAAGAAGAAAAACAACAGTCTGAATTTTGCTACTGCTGAATATACCTTTTTCGAAAAATCACATCTTCAGGTGAAAAATGTAGAGTACTTCTCCCTCCATCTTGGGGTTGGTTTTTTTTACAATTTCGATGCAAAATAGGCTGAAAAGTGTTTTCATTTCTTCAAATTTTAACATAAAATTTGTACTCCAACACATTACATATGTATAGACATCATTGTTAGAGGGTTTCATTATGCTCACCATGGTTTCGTTGATGCCAAGTGACATGACAAATTGCTCGATTGACATCTTGAAGGACTTATGTTTCATGCTTATTGACAAAACATCTAGAAAGAATTAAGTTTCACGTTTTAATTTTAAAGATAAGATTGTTTCACGGATACCTTCAAATATTTCTTTCTACCCATGGAAGATGTGTGCATTCAGTCTAAAGAGAAAAACCAAACTTTGAGACCATAACCATGAATTTGAAGAACAGAGAAGACTTGGCCACGATCTATCTCAAAGATGCCTAAAATTCAACGGATAGCTCAAAGATAAATATGAGGACATATCATAAGGAAAAAGGTCGAAAATGTAAAATGGATAAGAATTCGTTTGTCAGAAACTGAGAAAATCATAGAAGATCAAATAGGTTCTTGAAGAGCTAATCATAGAAATCAAAAGCTACAATGGTTTAGATTACTGGAGGCACATGTCAAAGTCTGAAAATGCCTCAGTAGCCATAAGCCTATGAAAGAAGGAAATTCAGAGGGAAAGATTTCTACTCTTAGTACTGCAAAGTGTAACTTACACAATTCTCTCTCAACCCATTACTGTGCACCATCTCTTATCATGAAATCGCTAATTTAAATTCATCCTAGCAATTTGTCTAAAGCAACATAACAGATTAAAGATAAGATTAGGCGAACACAAAAGATATCATAATTATGGCCTCTACCCAACAACAAAGGAAGTTTAGCATATGTTTAAAACTCGCAAAGAATCTGAAATAGAAAATTTAATTGATTCATTATCACTTACTGTAATGTCTGGATGACCACATGATTATATGCTGAAGGTACTCAAGAATCGTCCTCGTAAACCTCAATTTCACCTGTACTAATTTACTTGAACTTGTCATAACAAAGAGATGCATGATTACGAAATCAAACATCATAAGGATGAACTAGCGAGAAGAAGAGTACAAATAAGCAAGAAACAAGGATGACTAAACCTCAACATGTATAAAGCAAAACTGAGAGACATATTAGAAGCAAGAGCAGAATTGATCAATCAGTAAAACAGAAACATGCTACATACCTTTGCACAATGAGATCTTCTCATATCAACCAGTGCAGGGTATTTTAGATTTGAATCTAAAAGTCAAAAGAAATGCAATGCAACTTGTTGCTGCATATTCAGAAAAATCAAACATCAAACGCTACTTGGCCTACGAAGGTGAAGAATAGCTTAATACTCGTTCAAAGGGAAGATCAAATAATCAGAAGAAACATAGAGGAGAAAAGTTAGAGGACAAAAGAAAAACTACATTAACAACATACTTAACTAAACAACAACCCAATAATAGTATGTGCCCTAGAGCATGTATTCCCTCAAGCTTGTCCAAGTAAACAATTTACATGTCATTGTTTTTTTATTTTATTTTAGATTTGCATCTCGTAACAAAGAGTACTTGAGATGATAAGAAAATATATATTACATAATCTCAGTTTAATCAATCAATCAAATGTGTGCACTTACATTTAGCCATCACTAATCAGTGAATAAATAACATCATGACTCCTCATCAAAAGTAATTTTTCACTCTACTACAATATTTGCAGAATCGATGAATAGCAATTCTTACACATAGCAAAAGCATCCAAAATCTCACACTCTGATAACACATCTTACTCATGCAGGCATCAGAAGTCTCGTCCCAATAGAAACCTGCACACATAATGCAAGACATACAGTGAAAATCGCCACGGTCTTTGCACTGAGATACCTTACCACTTCTAAACCCCTTTCCACCACTTCTTCACGAGCAAAGCTAATACTTTTCCTTGCACCATCAGACAGTCTCCGCATCAGGAAATCAAGGAAAGATTTCACCATCTCAAAAGTCATCCTCCCCGTCAAGTCGAGCACTAACCTCCTATTGCTGGGAACGGCTAATGTCGACGAGACTTGTTTGACCCACCCACCACAATCCTTGCTCTGATTCTCCTCAGAAGACTTATTTCTTCTTCCTTCTTGGTCACTAACACTTACTCCAACCACAGATGACACTGAGCTCGAGGTCGTGCTCGAGCTCGGAGCCGTCATTACTTGATGAGAGCTCCTCACAAGGGTCTCGACGGCACCATTGCAGACCGAGACCAAGAGTTCCTTCACCTTGGCCTCATGCTTGGGGTTAGTGATTCCAGAGATGAGCTGATCATAGCTGCTGACCGTCGGCGTCCGATCGAGGTATACCGTGACCGCCTTGCTCACAAACACCTGTATGCAACTAGCAATCAGTTCCTTCCCCTTGTCCCCGGTCAAGAACTGGAGCCAGCGCGGCTCGCCAGCCGTCGGATCGTCCGATACACTACTAGATCTACTCTCGGCAGAGTAGAAAGCAATCACAAGATTTTTCGCGAAGCTTCCAACCACGACGGAGGCGAATCCTGTCCCGGAAGAGGAGAATAACTTATCAAGAACCCGATCGGACAAGCCAAAGGAACTACTCCGAGTCTCCGACTCAATCAACTCGGTCTCCGACCCGGAACTTAGGGCTCTGGTGAGACCCTTGGTCACCGCCTCGGTGACGGTAGAGAGGGAGGTCAAGAACTCCTCCGACCGCGAAAGCTTGGAGATTTGCCTCAAACTCCGGGGAATCTCGTCCGAATCGGACCGGAGGAAGCTATTCAAGTCGGAGGAGACTAGGCTGACGGTCTCGGCAGAGGAGGCGACGGCGTCGACGATGGCGATTAGACCACGGTATAGCCTCGCGAGCTTCCGGCGCTTCCGAACAACAGAAGGGAGGTGGTAGATTCTATAAGCACCGTACCCAGACATCCCCACGGCGGCGGTGAGAATGACCCATCGCCGGCGCCGCCGCGAAAAGCCGAGCGCCGCTTTCACCAATCGGAGAGCAGCCATGAGAGAAACACAAAGAGACGACCCTAAGGTTACGGTTTCGAGACCTGGGAATCAATCGGAGTGGATCAACGAAGATGAGAAAGAGAGAGACGAGGAGTCTTAACCGTGAGATATTTATAAGACGGGAAGGTGGTATCGGGGCTCTTCGTGCCGCCAAAATACCGTTACACTGGTGATGTTATCAAAAAAAAAAGAGAAGAAAGCGGCGACCAAGACAAAAGTTTGCGGTAAGCTCACCGGCGGTTTACAGGGTTCTAATCTCGATGCACGTTGTTACGATACAGCTAACAGTGGATCGTGCGGGCAATATCCGATTCTAAGTCTCCTGAGCATCGATCTTCTTTTGGTTATTTTTCACCATTATTTTGCTTCTGCCTGTTTTAAAAACCGCAAGCATACGTGTGGTTTAGTCAGAACTCATGATTCGATTCCTGTGTAGTTTTCACATAATATTATATACATACATATATATATATATATATATATGAAATTTTTGATCTAATTAATTAAATACTAATTAATCTCTAATGAGATCTATTTGACTCTATCCATGATGGATGAGTTCTTAATTTCCAATAGGAAACTTTCATCGGTGTGGTGAAATCCAAGATTCTAGATGAAGAGGAGAAAATGTTTAGATACGACTTTTGTTTGTTTAATAGTTTTGAAAAAATGAAGCATCTATTAAATAGCTTTATTTCTATTTGATAAATGTGTTTAATATTAACATGCAACCTTCTCATTTACGATTGTTTATTACTTATTCATATAAACAAGTCACAAGATAATGCATTTGCTCATTAATTTTGTACTGCACTATGTCATAATATAATGGTTTTCTGCTGTAATCTTGCCTCTGTGTCATAACAATTAGCCAAGTCCAGCCCAGCCTATGGGCTAACTGGTATTAGAAAATAAAAATAAAAAAATAAGAATAATAGGCAAAATTAGATCATCAATAAAGCCTCCGACCAGGTTAACAAACTGTTTACGAAAACAATGGTTAATAATAGTCATGACGCCCTCTTGTGAACAGTCTAAAAGAGTTATTTAGAAGCAAAACTTGGATAATAGATAAATAATGATCAAATATATGAATTAGATTATTCAGCAAGGTCCACAAACAATAGATAATTAGATAGAAAGTTCGCGCTTTCATTATAAATTATCGTTTGTAGCTATGCTCAAAACCATTTATCGGCTAAGCTATTATATATGAAAAACTAATTGGTTGTTAGTGAAGCAATTAAATTGCTGTAATATTGGATAATTTATTGTCAGTTTGAAGGAGGTAAAATGGTAAAGTAAAATATCAATGAAAGGAAATGGTAATTCTTGACATTTAAAATAATTTACGCTTAGATTTATTTAGTGGCAGCTAGCTACACAGGGGCTGTTTTAGAATATAGAATCCGTTAGAAGGGTAGTCTGTAAATTGCACTCATATTGAAACAAGGTTGTAGGACCTCCTGAATCCTGTGGGTCGCCAAGTTCCTACCCCCAGCGATTTCAACGAGACAGCTCGTACGCAGAGAGAAATGCCAACCTTAGCCCTTCGATCCTTATCGCACGGTCTTCTTTGCCGCTCGTGGACGAAACCGTCTCTTCTCCTCCGCGCCCACTCGTCTAATGCCGCTGTGAACCAATCTCGCGGTGGCCTTCCTCGCTTCTATTCCCCTTCTCTTCCTTCCTCGAAGGTGCATCTCTGTTTGGCATTTCGTCGAACAGGTAGTGTGTTGCGTTTTGGAATCGAGTTGGGCTTATAGAGTTTGAATTTTTTTTCTTTTCTTTTCTTTTTTACGCAGGGAAATGGTGTTCGAATCCAAGGGGACGAGTTCTGGCACATGACGAGGGTACTTCGATTAAGCGTTAATGACAGGTAGGTTTCGTTTCTTATTTGTACATTCGTTCTTTATACTTGTAGCCATGAATTTTGGGAAAGCTTGAGAGCAGAGAAATCCCAACCCACTGGAAGATTGTGCAATATGATACAACTAATTTTGCAATAATTATCAACCTGAAGAGGAAAGTTTACTGCTACATGGTAATAAATAAATAAAAAATATGTTCGATGTAAGTGATGATCGTAGATTGGTGGCGAATGCTAGAGGCAAAACAGTGAATCAATTTATATGTTGAGATGACTGACAAAATGAATAGGGACTTTCATACTTGAATATATCTTGCTAAGTAAAGTTCATTCATTTTGGTATTTTAGCACATAATTTGCGTATACGCTTCATGTTAACATTTCTGTCATATATTCTAAGGGTGGAGCTCTTCAACGGAGCTGGTGGTTTAGTTGAAGGTTCTATACAGAGAGTTGATAAGACTGGATTAGATATCATCGCGTTAGATGATCCAAAGGTCATTAGTCCGCTGGGTATGCAGTGGCATGTATTTGCTGCTTTTGGTGAGTATTGTGAATAATTAAGAATGTTTATGTTTGACAGGTTAGGTTGTTTTTATATGTTCTCATGTTTCGAATTCTAAATTCTTAGGGAGCCTGAAAGGCGGTCGAGCAGATTGGCTAATCGAAAAATGTACTGTATGTTATCTTACACCTTTGGCTGTTTGTGCTATTTCTCTTCTATAAAGTTTGTAGCATTTTCAGCTGTCTTCCGTTTAGGAACTTGGAGCTAGAAGTGTAACGCCCTTACTGACCGAGCGATCTCATACAATTGGGGAAAATAGAGTAGAGAGGTTGCAGCGTGTCATATTAGCTGCAGTTAAACAATGTAATTACTTGACATATTCTTTTTGAAGCTCACACCTTATTTACTTTCCTTCATGAGTCAATACTGTTCTTAGATAGAATTAGGAATCAGAGATATACATTGTACGTAAAAGTTTAATGATTCTACTTCTACCTTGATCTATTAGTGTTAGAACCTTCTATGATTCTTTCTCATGGTGTTATGCTTTCTGTTTAGGCCAGAGACTGCATGAAATGACTCTAAATCCTCCAGTAAACTTCTGTAACTTTTTGCCTATTGTAAGTTCTCTTTTCACCTATTTCGTTTAAGAAATGGTATGTTAGTTATTATTTCCAGCATCACATAGCTTGGTTTGCTACTGCCATATCATGTTCCTCATCACACAAGGTTAAGATATTCTGCATGCATGATTGCAGTGAAAAGTTAATATAACTGGGTTAGCATGATACAAGTACTCATTCTTATCTATGTGATCAGAAGTCTATATTGTTGATGCTCTAGAATGTAATTTTCTTCCTTCCCCTTTAAATTAGGAAGAATTTAGAAGAGTGCTTTTTATATTGACATTAATCACTTTTTATAGTTGGAGTGGAAGAACAGTATTTGCCTTGTGTTATGAAGATTAGGAATGGGATAGTATGTGACTCATATTATTCGTCTATTTTTTCTCTAAGATATAACTCGAAATCTTATTTTTGCATCACTGATCGGCACAGTTATTCAACGCTTTTCTATGAGAATATTACTCTTCAAATCCGATTAAAATAATATGTAGAAAAAAAAACTAAGCGAGAGATAAAATGCTTTGATGTTGTTCTTTTTTTTTTATTTGGGGTATATGTAGGTATTTAAGACTTCTGAATTTCTCTAAACACTTGGAACCCCCTAAATTTATTTAGCCTATTAATTATTATAAATTCGTTGTAATCGTTACGGTCATCACAGATGCATTAAATTTCTTGTAGAATTTGAGTTTTAAATTTCTTTAATTACTAATTTTAAATTAATTTAAGTTTTGAAATTAATATCAGATATAACTTCATCCAAGATATTTCACATTACATATGTAACAAGGCCGGTTCTCAGTGTATTCTTATACAACATCATTTAGTTGAGCATTCCTTACATTGTTTATGCATTAACAATTTGTCTTTTCTGGTGGTAGGTAGCACAGTCAAAGCTTTCTTTTCTAGCGGCAGCAGAAGCAACTCCTCTTCTAAGTATTTTACCAAACTCAAACACAGAAGACAGCGGACTTCTGATTGTGGGGCCAGAAGGAGGTCTCTCTCTCTCTCTCTCTCTCTCTCTCTCTCTCAAATAGAAGCATACCAAAACAAATGCACAAAAATATGACTAATATTAGATAAGCACGTCATAAAGTGAGTATGCCAACAAAATTGATAAGAGATGAGAAAGACTTCTAGATAGCAATTTAATTATGGTAGTGAACGGAAGCCAATAGCCCAATTAATTTATCTGCACACCCCTTCCTACTTTCTTCTGACGGCATGCTTACCCATCATACTGATAGTGACACCAGCTCTAGTACACCACAGTCCGCCTATGTGATTTGTTAATATTTTAAATGCCAGTGGCGCCAGTAATGATTATGAGCAATCTGTTCTTTGTCCTGACCGCTGAGTAGTATTACCTTCTCTGGCTGTTTATTTGTTAACACAAGTCAAAGAGTAAATTCAATTTTGTTAAATTAAACCATCTCTGTTTCTCACCTTGTTGATGCTTTTCTCATGGAATGACTTGCAATCAGTACTTAGTAGTATAAAAAAAGTTATGACTTAGGACTTTCAATTTATTGATTGCTTCCTGAGAGACACTGTAGTACCGTTAGTAGTATCTCCTAGGAGAAAGCTACTACAAGCTTGATGATTGCTTTTGCAGACTTCACAGATGAGGAGGTAAAGATGATAAAAGAAGCAGGTGCTACTCCTGTTGGTCTCGGTCCATGCAGACTTCGAGTTGAAACAGCTACCATCACACTTTTAGCAACTCTGATGCTATGGTCTGATGCTCAAAATTTGGGAGCACAACAGAGCCAGTGAATCATTGTACTTGTGTCGATAACTGAACTCAAGTTGGCTTTATGCTGATCATCTTACATTTCTCTGTTGATATGTTATTCCCGTGTTTTTCTAGGTAATTCTATCAATTGGAATTTCTCATTTGCGAGGGGCTAAGTAGCGCGCTGATGAAGGTTGTCTCAAATTTCATCGAGGCCAGCAGCACTCAGTAATTATTCTGTCAAATTTGTACTTTTGCATTGCCGATTTGATGAGAAGCAGAGAATTAATTCTTTCCAACAAAAAGGTTCAGCATTCTCACTGCCCTCTCTTTCTGCTCCAATCCTTTCGTACTCTCCCCAAAAGGAGCTGGATGGTGTTACTTATCATTATTATCTGTATCTGTACCAGGCTGACATGTAAAACGTTGCTTTAGTCAAACATTAATCCCTTCGCTTGCGGTTATTATTCTACCAATCTTGATGAATAATTATTCATAATTTTAGTTAGCGTTATCGCGTACTTTTGGTAATCTCAAGCTTGCTTGGCTATTTAGTCTAAAGCTCATCTTGCTTCTTCTCGGAGGATAGAAACTGGCTCAAAATTTCTATCTTTTTCGTGTCACGTGGGGTGTTCGTCTATCCTAAACTTGTGGTGATAAAAATGAGTGCGTTTTCAGATATGTCAGCTATGGATAAAGATGAATTTGTGGGCCGTTGTTCATCGCCTCAGCTCAAAATAAGGTATACGTTTTCACACCATCTTAGATAGTAAATAGTAAACCAAGCTGGTTTTGTTAAGCTCTCCCTTGCCTCTTACCTGCTCTTACCGAGCTCGTTAAACCCATCCGAACCTGATTAGAGAAAAAGAATTGACACTCCTGATGCTCTCGGAAAAGTTAAATTAGGAGGTGCTTATCGTAACTCCTGCGATCGGGATGGTTGTCTATTAGCGAGCTTTTGCACCCTGGCAAACCGCACGTGTCCGATCGACTTGGCCCAGCGAACCGCCGCGCTCGAAGCAGCAAAGCCTCCGCGACACGTGGGGAGTCTATGCTGACGTGGCTGGCGCCTTCGGGCTTCCGTTCGTTCTCCGGGACTCTCGAGGCTATAAAAGGCCTCTGTATTCCTCTTTCCCACGCACTCCTCCCCGACCTCTCTCCTCCACCGCAAGAGAGACGTTGAACTCGGCGGTAACGCCTCGCCTTTTCCATTTTTGCCTCTGACGGAAGCACGCAATCTCTCTCTCTCTCTCTCTCTCTCTCTCTCTCTCTCTCTCTCTCTCTCTCTCTCCTTGCTTTGCTTGTGATCGGATCGAGAGCAGTTCGATTTCGAATCCCGCGGTTAAGAAAGAGACGCAGAGAGGACGTCTCCTCGCAAGGTCATCCCGGTATCCTTTCGCTCTATTATTTGAATGCGATCTTTTCGGAATTCGTTTTAGTTGTTCTCGCCGTCTGATACGTACACCCTGTTGATGCGATCTGACTGTTTCTATTTTATAAATATTTGTTGCTCTCTTTATTCTCTGTCGCAGGTGAGAGATGAAGGGCGTCTCGAGCCCTTACTTCGACCCCGAATTTGATACTCTCATTGAACGGATCAACCCCCCTGGGTACAACCTTCTCTCTCTCCGTCTCCAGATTCCTCTTTTTTAGAGTTAATTTATTACTCTCTCCATCTCGATTCCTCTTTTTAATAGTTAAGGTACTCTCTCTATATTCCTCTGTTTTAACAATTAGGATAAATTACATCCTGATCCTGTCACCCTTTTAGAAAAGAAAAAGAAAATACTCTTAAATTATTTAAATGTCTCGCCTAGTTTTCTCCCTAGATTATTAAAAAATATTTAATAGATGGACGAAAATACCTTTCATCTTTCTTTCTTTCTTCTTATATTCTAATATCACTCTCTAAATCGATCTTATTTAATTTCTTTAAAATCCACTCCTGATAAAAGAAGCGATGAAAAAGTAATTTTTTTATCTATTTAATTAGTTAGTTAATTTTTAATACTTTTAACAGAATTTCTAACAGCTAAGGTCTAATAGTATAGTTATATATTCCCTATATATTTTATAGCATATATATGTTTTACTTTTTATAAATTAATATTTTGAGCGGATCAAAATGTAATTAATTTTAAATTTTAATAATGATTTGTTATGGGGTTTGTTGGTGTGTTTGATTGATTTCGATGGTTGCAGGGTTGTTATAGACAACGAGACATGTGAGGACTGCACACTTGTCAAGGTACTCGCCGTTCCCTCTCTTTTATCATATCTCTCGGAAAGCGACGAATTCTAGGAGTCAATTTCCGACATGTGATTCTCTTCCCCATTTTGAGAGAGAGAGAGAGAGAGAGAGAGAGAGAGAGAGAGAGTGACATGTCTTTGTTCTTTTATTCTTAACTTTTCCCTTTCGGTTGCGAACTGGAATGATCCAGACGTCTCTCTCGCCGTCCGATACCGATTCGGGGGAGAATCTGTTGAAGAAATAGACTGTTGGTTGTGCAGGTAGACAGCGCCAATAGGCACGGGATATTGCTGGAGATGGTGCAGGTGCTCACCGATCTTGACCTCGTGATCTCCAAATCCTACATCTCGTCCGACGGCGGCTGGCTCATGGATGGTGCGTATTGTACTGCTCTTCTTGCGTCCATCTCGTCAGTTGATTTTGATTGATTGATCTGTTGGTGTGAAACGGATGCAGTGTTCCACGTCACGGACCAGCTGGGGAATCAGCTGACGGACCGGAGCCTGATCCAGTTTATCCGGCAGTCGCTCGTGGCGGGAAGGAGGGGAGGTAGCCCGAGGCAGGTGCGCACGTGCCTCGGCAAGCTGGTGGGGCCAGGCCGCGAGGAGGCGTCGGAAAGCACGGTGGTGGAGGTGACGGCCACCGACCGGCCTGGCCTGCTTTCCGAGATCGCGGCAGTGCTCGCAGTGCTGGGGTGCCACGTAACGTCGGTCCAGGCGTGGACGCACAACTCCCGTGCGGCGGTCATCCTCTACGTGACGGACCACGCCACCGGCGAGCCGATCACCGATCCGGTCAGTCTAGCCGACATCGAGGAGCAGGTTGGTGATTCGTCATTTTCTCCAAGAAAGCGGTGAATTGTGACGATAACGATATCTATCGCACAGGTGGACAGCGTGGTGGAGGCGCGTGTTAGCATGCCAGACGAGAGGCGGCGGGTGAGCGTGTCGGGTCCCACACCGGGGCGCGTCCACACAGAGCGGCGGCTGCACCAGATGATGAGAGAGGACAGGGACTACGAGACGGGGCCAGCTCCGCCGCCTGCCGAGGCAGACCAGTTCGCCGTGGCCCGCCTCGAAGCAAAGAGGAGGATTAATGACTCTCGTGGGCGTGCACCTTCGGGTTCGGGGATAGAAACCCGGGTATTGATTGATAGTTGGAAGGGGAGGGGGTACTCGGTGGTGAATATAAGGAGCCGGGATCGTCCCAAGCTTCTGTTTGACACCGTGTGCGCCTTGACGGACATGCAGTACGTGGTGTTCCATGCCTCCGTCAGCTCTCACGGACCTCTTGCCGTGCAGGTAGATGATGCAAAAAACTACTACCCCAAGCAGAGGAGGGAACCAATTACGTGTGACAATTAAATAAAATTAATGTACGCAGGAATACTACATCAGGAACAAGGCCGGGTGCGCATTGGACGAAGATGGCGAGCGGCAGAGGGTTACCCGATGCTTGGTGGCCGCCGTGGAACGCAGAGTCTCCCACGTAAGTCATCTTCATTTGCTCCTAGTCCTAATTTGTTTTGAGCCTACTGGATTAAGCATCAACTATACAATCTCTTCCAGGGGCTGCGGCTGGACTTGTGCACGAGGAACCGCGCGGGGCTGCTCGCCGACGTGACGAGGATCCTTCGTGAGAATGGGCTCTCACTGGCGAGGGCCGAGTGTTCCACACGCGGCGAGAGGGCGGTGGGGACCTTCTATGTGACGGACATCTCCGGCGCTGCCGTGGACCCCAAGGCGGTGGAGGTTGCCAGGGAGGAGATCGGCGGGGACGGTGTTTTGGAGGTGGGTAAAGATGTTACTCCTGGTTGGCCGCAGGTGAAGAAGAGGAACAGCAGTCCGTCCATTGTCATTGGCGCCGGCAGCAGCAACAGCATGGATCAGGATAGGCCAAGGTTTTCTCTGGGGAGTCTCCTCTGGTCTCAGATCGGGAGGTTCTCAAGTAACTTTGGGTCTATTAGATCATGAGTCTGATGAGAGATAGTGTGAGTGAGACCCAATTCAATTTGCATCTAGCTGTGATGTAAAATAGACATGTCGATTTCCTTCCTATTGCTTGTGTCAGTAAACTAGAACAGTTCTATTTATGTAAATATAGTCTATATCTAGCGCAAAAATGGCTTCTATATCCATTAGTGAGTCTACCCTCTGTTTCCAACCTTATCCTTTTTTTGCGGCCTCTGCAACGATACATGCCCTGCCTGGCTGCCTTCCATCGTCCGCGAGTATCAAGAATACGCGTACAGTTTGACTACTTTCGGATGACCCTTTCAAGAAAAATCGATATTTTATGATGAATTTCTTACGGCAAAACTCAATTTATACAAGATAATATCCAAACATTTCCAGCAAGGAGCACCCTATCTCACGGCAGGGGAACGGGTCAACAAAATTTGTCTTGCCGGCTGAATCCGAAGAATGTCCTCAAATTGACTACCTAACATGCGACGAAACCCAACACAAAGCCTACTGGATTTTTCTCAATTCAAGTACGATACGGAATTATTATTATGTTTTGAAAGAAAATCAACATAGAAAAACAACGAAAGAGTTGCCACTATCTCAGAGATCAATGCAATTTCTACGGATGCATCAAGATGCTTCTTCGCCAGAAGAAATTACCCCATCCCCACCCCCCATCACAGGAGGTCGCTCGACCTCATCTTCCTCGGATTCAAGCCAAAGGAGAAGGAGGAGGCGGTGCCTTAGAATAGAACTGGTGATCCAGGGTTTTTTGTGAGATCCGGAGCAGTGATCTCGCGATGGCTCTTCTTTTTTCTTCGAGAAAATCACAAATAACACCTATATGTTGCCTATAATACAAATAAATCCTCATTTGTGTAATATAGTAGAAGTAAAGGGTGTTATTTGCCATTTCATAGAGTGGCCCTTCTTGGACCTTGTGATCTTTTCTGTGTAAGATGGGCTTAGCCCAATACTAGCTACACAACAAATCTCTAAGTCTCTACTCTACTACTCTTGTCCCACCTCCATCCCCTCTTAGCCTCTTCTTCTTCTACCCCCAATCTCCATTATGCTCCTCCGCAATCGCCTCTTAAATCCCCAAAATTTTCCAATAATAAACTTCTCGTCTCCCCTCCCCTCTTCTTCCTCCTCCCTCTCCTTCCTCCGACCTCTCTCTGTTTCCTCTCTCCACGCCCCCACCAACCCCTCTCCTCCCAAGCGATCCTCCACCGCCCAACCCAATGCTTCGGCTTCGGCTTCAGCGGCGGCGGCCGCAGGATTTGTGCGCACGGCACTCTTCGTCCCCCCGGGAGTTTCGCGGGATGAGGTGACGGCTGAGATGGTCCTCCCGGGCTCCAACATCGTGGTGGGGCCTTATGCGGGGGAGGCGAGGATCAAGATGGTAGAGTTCGTCAAGAGCAGCGCGCGTGCCCGAGATTGTCCCAAGGACAGCCGTCCCGAGTTCGCCATCCTCGGGCGCTCGAACGTCGGGAAGTCGTCGCTCATCAACACCCTCGTCCGCAAGAAGGATGTCGCCCTCACATCCAAGAAGCCAGGTTTCGTGTGAAAGATGCGACTTTTTTTTATCACTTGCGGGTGTTGGGGTAGTCAAAATGTTGGTGATTTTGGGTCATTGGGTTGTATTGCTTTAAAAGTTCGGTGTTTGTTGTGAGCAGGGAAAACCCAACTGATCAATCACTTTTTGATTAACAAGAGTTGGTACATTGTGGATTTGCCGGGCTATGGGTACGTGCTCTTTTTGCACTCTCGCTTGCACAGCAAATGTTTATTTATACACTAGTGGCTTGCGTGAATCTTTTTTTCTGAAGAGCACGCTTTACTGATATCATAGACATTAATGTAATCTTTAGATAGCAAAATGTGGTTGTAACTGGTTTATTCACTTCCCTTCTTGCAAATTATTTAATTAAAATGAGATGAACTATTGACGGAGCTAATTCCAAGTAATGAATTTGATTAGCAGTATGAAACAGATTCAGATTGTAAGGCTTCCAGAGTGCATGTAAGTAGTTACTGCATTATCATATTACCTATGTAAATTGTTGTTCCACATCTTTTATTTAGGGACTTACAATGTAGTTTAACCTATTACTTTTATCTTAGTCATATCTGGTACTTGAATCCTTTTGTAGAATAAGGTAGTCTAGGGCCGCTGGTAAATATTCGTATAGATAGCTTGGATATGGCTAATAACATAGGCATTTAGGTAAATGGTTTTTCAAGTCTAGCATTAGATACGTTCTTCACATTGCTCATCAGTCTTATTGAATCTTAAATCACTTGGGAAGCTAAAGTTACAGTAAGATAGAAAGAAGTTACTGATTGAATAAGTTATTCGATTGACATCCTTGATGGATATAATATTATGCTTCACCTAGTTCAGAAATAGAAGTTATTTTGAGACATTGGAATTGCATAAGCCTTTTACCATGTTTCTTATCCCTCCTCCAAGCAGTCTCTAGGTTTCTACTGCTATTTATTCAGTGCATCTAGGAACACTTACGCTTTCTAGGTGAGATAACTAGGCTCTAGGCTCTATTATCACCTTAGGTGATTTGCACTAAAAAGGAGAAACACTCCACAAATATTAAAAGAAATGACAACACACAAAAAAAGTACAGCAGCGTATCTTGGTATTACCCAATTCCTTATCCATTGGTTACAGAGCTCTAATCTTTATTATCAATACTGGTTGTTTCAACTAACTGATTTTGGAGGAAAAGTTTTCCTCTCCAGAGTAAAGGTACAGTATGGCCTTCATTGGATATTATAGGTGATTATATTCTGCTTTTCTTTTGGAATTTATTTGCTCCATTTTAAAGCTCCGCTAGACTGACCAGATGACTCACTTTAAAATCTAGGTTTTCCTAATGCTTTTCCTTGAACTATTGTGAACATTACCTCACTGGAATTTGAAATGGTGGGAACCTTCTATTATTGTGTATAATTGATTGTTCTGCTGCATATAGATTTGCTAACGCTCCTGAGTCGGCTCGGATGGATTGGTCTTCATTTACCAAGGGTTACTTTTTAAATCGTGACACTTTGGTTTCAGTCCTGCTTCTTGTTGACTCAAGTATTCCACCTCAGAAAGTTGACCTTGATTGTGCTAATTGGCTTGGTCGAAACAATGTAAGAGACCTGTACTTATCTATTTCCTACCTTTCAAAGAAAGATGCATATAAATGTTTAACTCTGCTTCTCTACCTCCTACTTGTCAATGTAAGATCCTTATAACTGTTAGCGGTCTGTATGCTCATGTTTCTTGTCCCGTTGATGTGGTGATTTAGATTGGAATGACTTTTGTCTTCACCAAGTGTGACAAAATTAAGAGCGGTAAAGGCAAACGGCCAGATGACAACATCAAGCATTTCCAGGATATGATCAGCAAGTTCTATCAGGAACCTCCTCCATGGATCATGACTAGCAGCGTCTCATGTTTAGGACGTGATGAACTACTTCTCCATATGTCTCAGCTGAGGAACTACTGGGATAATGAAGCAGTTTAAATCTTTATATTTGTATTACTATTTACACATCTCATTGTATACTAAGCTTTAAACATGGATGTGATTACAATTTTCACCAAAGGAAAAGTTCATCAAGCGGAGGCACATGTATTTCTTTTTTACTGGAAGCCTCATCAACAGAGGGAAGACATTTGTTAGGATGGAGGAGCTAACATGTTGAAAATCCACGGACTATAACAAGAAAGCTGTTTCAGCCAGGACGACAGCCATTTCAACATAACTATGCTGAGTAATGAGGGACATCTTATTGTTAGTAATCGTGACAAATTATGTAAGTGACTTGTTTGTGATGCAATATTGTCAACTAATTAAGGCTATTTTAATATTCTTGAAAACTAGATTGCATGTTCTATATTGCTATTGTGGAATTTCCATCATTTAGTATGTGGTCTGACCATATGATCAGTCTTCCTGGATTCCAATCCGTGACTCTCCACTGGATTCTTGGACGTTTGTAAATTTATTTAGCTATCATTTGGATCGTTGGGACTTCATCTCAAGCTCACCTGGCAATTTGTTTTTATCCATTAAAACAACAAGAATTCATCTCAAGCTCACCTGGCAATTTCCCGGCTATGAGAATATCCACAGGTGGGCTGATGACCCCCTTGTCTTGCAAAGGGTCAGCATTGCCCATTGCTCCGTGGGACCAAAATGGACCTCTCTGCTCTTCCAGCTTATAACTGCTTGCAAAAAAAATCCAAAAAGAGCAGTACAAGAGGTAAGTAGCATCACTGAGAACAGAATTGAATTGACTCGCATTTAATCTCTGGACACTCACAGTGACAGCAAACTACCAAAGCTTTCAATTTCCATGACTCCCGAGTACCTTCCTCACTGGTAGAGTTGCGAAAATTTCTTCTTCTTTCTTCTATTGAACTTATGAATTCAGGCTACTGCTGCTCAAGGTGCATACGAAAGACTTAGTCAAATTCTTTCATCAAATCTTTCACCAATATTTTAGTCTTATATGATTTCTATGTATATTGATTCCTATATTTATATGCTTAGAAAAAAAAAAAAAAACTTGTAATTTTCTTTTTTACTCTTTTAACTTATGCACATAATTGGAGTATTAATTGCGCATGCCCATCCAGCTAGTCATATAAGAGGTGTGCTTTGCTGTTGGGCCAGACAGAATGTGATATGCAAAGAGCTCTACTACAGGAATATGAAGTCCATCAAATTACAATACGATGCATTTATCCTCCAAAGTAAAAGAATGGACACAAGCTACTCTTCACAAAGCTTGTGAAAGAATGGGTCATTCTCTGAAAAGTTCTTTAGAAAAAGAGCCAAAAATAAAAATAAAAAAAGCTTCTGAAAGATGTGACCCATTTAATTTAACCAAAGGACTGCCCTTCCCCTCCTCTCAAAGGGCATCTCAAGACACCTCTTGTCTCCTGTCTTTTCTTTTCCATTTTCCCTTTTCCCTTTTGTGGCGTTCTTTTTATCCCTTCGTGGTGTACCCTGGAGGCAGGAGGAGAAGTGTTCTTCCTCCTGCCCAAATGCATGGCTTCAATGCTTCGTGATACAAAAGAGGGAGATGAAGTATGTCATGGAAGGGTCTTATCAAGAGATCTTTCATAGCAAATACGACTTGATGGTTGCCCAGGTCAATGGTCATCACCACCCTTGATAGTAGGAACAACTACTCAGCCTTAGCTGTTAGTAGATACCACTCCTTTTCAGCAACTAAAAGCAAAGCCTGGAACCTAAGACTTTCTGATTTCTAGATGCCTTTGGTCTTTCCTCCATGCTAGTAGAAAAGTTGAATTGGAAGTAGAACTAAAGAGCCTAATCCATAACACCATTCCATGACGGGATGCTGAAGAATAGAAACAAATCGACAACTAGATTGCCTTCTAAGAGAAATTGCAGAGATTTGGTGTCAAAGTTCACATCCTCAGATGGGTCTTCCTCAGAAATAATGAACTCCAAACTAAAATGATGCTGACTAGTGAGTACACCAAGAGAGAATATAAATATATATATATATACATACATCTGCTACTGTGATTAGCGAGCAAAAGAGAAGCAGAGAGCACTGGGCTGTGAAATACTCTGACAATATGCAAAACTACAAGCAAAAGGCAATTCAACTGCTATGTGTGACTGAAGCAAAATTTTATGGTGTAGGGAACTCTCGCATTCATCCATTACATCAAGGGAGAATTCCAAGCTCTTCTTGCAGACCCACACTTTCCAAATTAAACACAGGGAAGGACTTCGCTACCTTCTTGACAAGACGAAAATGAATGCCATACGTCCCAACCCTCCCCCATGAGCTTATTGAGGAGAACAACTTTTACAACCCGGAAAGTGGATCCACACCAATGTACATTCAAATTGCTGATTCTATTGTATGAAGGAACCAATAGAACAGGGAGTTGCAAAATGTCTGTATTTATACACAGATTACAGAGCTTATATACCTCCGTTTTCCACCCAATCTTCAGAGCCACCGATCTATAGCATTACCTTCACTCCAAGCACCAACTCTTTGCCTTCGCTGATCGCTCTGATTCCAATCAAGTTGCGCAAGGATGGAGCAAGCACAAGATCAAACAGTCAGTCAACCTCTATCATTGGATAGTCCTTGTGAGCTTGCACTTGGAAATGAAGAGGGTAGCAGTGTAATTGAGACTGCAAAGCTTCAACAACTCTGCGGACCGATGCTTTAGATCCGGATTGCATCCACTCTGCATGACGAGCAATAATTTTGCAGCCAGGCCGGCCTCCACCGCCGTCGACGCGCATTCTTCAGGCGCAAGCTTACACACTGCCGACAAGATGGACAATGCGTACTGAGTACAAGACTCGGACACCCTCATAAGCAATCTCACCGTGTTCGGGATCGTCTGTGAACAATCCTTCAATGCCGCCCTGCCTTCTGGGATTGAGGCGAGATCGTCCAAGATCTGCAATGCTGATTCCAAGCAGTCGGGATTCAGATTGGGCAATAGCTCAACAAGCTGTGGTACTGCGCCAATGCTCACCACCAAGTTCCTAACTTGCTTATGAGAGCATATCTTCTTTAGCAATCCAACCCCTGAAGCAATCCCAGTTGGGTGTCTTCTATCCTTCACCAGCCTCAACAATCCGACCAAAAGGCTCAAACTTGACAGTATCTCGTGCCGGAAATCCTTCTCCCCCATCAATATCTCAATGAATCTTGTGCAATTGATCTTGGTCTCGATGGTTCCTTCATTGAGCATGTCGACGACCAGCGAGATCTTCGCGGGCTGCATCAGAACGACCTTCGATTCAGAGTCGAGTGAGAGGTTGACGAGAATCGCGACCGCCTCGGACCCGACGGCATGAGAAGTAAAAGGACCCAAAAGAGAGGAGAGAAGAGCGATTCCGCCATTGTCGGCTATAGTCTTCTTGATAGATTGGTGAGAAAAGACGAGCTTTTGGAGCTCTTTGAGGGCTTGGACGCGAGCCTGGCCCTTGACCTTGTTGCGGAGAGCGGAGATGAGCTCGGCGGCGCGGCCATGGACGTCCTCGGAGCGCTTCTTGAAGCGGAGGTACCGCTGCGAGAACCAAGTATGGATCAAGTGGTGGAGAGTGTGATTTGGGGTGACAGTATCATCCCAGAGCTCTTGCATGGTAGTTGGGCAGGTGAGGTGACCCATGGAGAACCATTTGAGTATATTGGACCTCTCATAGGTTTGTCCGGTACAGAGGGTAACGGGATCCACCATAGGCTCGAGCGAGATGGGGCAGATGAAGACCGTCGGGATCTCTTCTCCGACGGTTTCGAGCTCTTCTATCATCTTCTTCAGGTCGAGCTTCTCGCCGGCCCCGGGGATCCCGCCGCCGGCGATTCCGCCGCCGCCCAAGATGCCATCTTTTACGAAGGTCTCGAGATCCATGACTTGTCCGCCTCCTTCTAGCTTCCAAGAAGGGGGCTTCTGGTACTGCGGCATTGCTTGGAAGTAGAGAAACAAAACCCAAGATGCAATTTTCGAATGGGAAAACAGACAAGGGAGGCGAACGGAGAACTAGAGAGAAGAAAACGGAAGACCCAAGTGGGAGAGGAGAGAGAGAGCCATCAACATCATCATCACCGGTATCATGGAGTTATGATCTCTTCAAATGGAGCTTATGAAAAAGGTGGGTCAGCAGCAAAGAGAGCAAATCTCCAGTCCCAGATCAAAGGAAGAGCAAAAGGAGATATAGTAAGGGGAAAGATCTCAATTTCTTAGAGGAAGATTGAGATAGAGAGAGAGAGAGATGCCCACAAGCCAAAGTAGTCCCAGAAGAGATCTGGGAACGAATTGGGCGTGAGCTGTAGCAAAGACACTGGCATCTCCTAGCTCAGAGAGAGAGAGAGAGAGAGAGAGAGAGAGAGAGATGGGAGGGTGGGGTTGTCTCTCTCCTGGCCTTCCTCTTTTTTGTTTTTGATTTTTTCGAAAAGGTCCTCGAGAAAAAAAAAAGAAAAATTATATTTTGAGGAGGGGAAGACCGGCTGTAGACGGTGGGCAGAGCGCTTCAGCCTCGGCACCCGCACCACACGTGCAGTCATGTCGTCACTGTACGCCGTTTACCCCCGGTTTCCTTCCTGATAACGTAGTCGATAGGAGAACCCCAAAGACCGTGGCAGCCGATAAAATGACACTCTTGCCCTCATGTTTCTCTAAACAGATCCTCTATTTATAAGATACATTTTCTACCACGTTACTCAATAATTGAACATGACTGCAAGTCTTAAGAGATAAAAGGGCAATTTGGTCCACACGAAAGTACGTGGGAAGAAGGCGGAAGCCTAAAGCACGGTTTCTCTCGGTAACCCTAAAGGGGCAATTAAATTATTGGTGTCAAATATTTCCGAGGCATAAAAATAAGAGATTAGCAAGTAATTAAAATTAAGAAATGGGCCCCAGGCCCACTTTCCCATGGAGGAGGCTCTTTTCAAATAGAGTGCCAGATCAGCAACTTTGACCGACCCTTAGACTGTACCCTGGGGGATCTAGTCTTATCACCACTTTGCTGGTCCCACCTGCATTGCTACCTTTCGTATCCACTGTTCTCTTGACAAGTGGCAGGGGTCCTCTTCATTAGATTCAAAATTTTGTACGCTTTTTAATTTTTTAATTTTTATTGTTCAACCATTTTATTAAAATATTCAAATAACCGAAGCCAAGATATCCCAAATTTCTTTTAGCTAATATACAAAATTATTATTTAATTAATATATAACAATATTAGGGCCTAAGTTTTAAATTATTATGCTGCCGAGCAGGCAAACTATGCCAACAATAAAAATTGACAAAATGAATACTATTAAACCACGAGCATCTCAATTTTATAAAGCCTAACTTATTTAATAAGTCTTGATAGTAGAATATTTAAAATGTAAAAATGAGAAAAATTGATAGTAAATAATCATAAGTTGAAAAAAAAAAGAGAATATAAAATAATTTCTACAAAAGAAATATTTTAAGTTAGTTGCTATAAAACAAACAAACAAATATTTTAATCTTTTAATTAGACTCTAAATTTTGGTCCGAGGTCAAATTGTATTTTGCCCCAAAGTTTTGCGTAATGGTAAGAAGATGTAATTTGTTTACATCATTAGGCTGGTATAATATATTAGCATCAACTAGCATATATCCAGATTACCATTCTCAAAGGATTCTTTAGCTCGTTACTTAGAAAAAAGTAAGCAGTGTCGATGGAACCAAAAGGGAAGGAAAAATATATATATATATATCATACCTTTTATTTTCTTATTAGACAATGAAGCAAGTCAATAGGTCAAATGAAAGATAGGTTTTAAGACAGGTTGATGTACCTAAGCAAGGTTTTTTTAGGCTTATTTCTCTAAAGAATTGTTTATAAAAGAAAAGAGTCATTTATTTATTCAATAAAATGAATAACAACGTATCGACAATTTCATCTACTATTCCTCCAAATAGTTTGATAACTTTTCGCAAGAAAATGGTCTCCAATCTCCATTGCCACTTTACCAAACTCAGCTTGGTATATCAGTTGTCTTCTTCTGCCATGCAAAAGGATATGGACTTCAATCTTCTCCAGTAAATCGAAATGTCCAAAATGCATGCATGCCGTGGTTGATGGTCCCCACTCCCCTGTATTTCCACCGCACTAAGTGGCGACTTCACAGCTTTATCTATCTTCTTCACTGGGTTGCAGAGATTGGTATCTGAATGAATTGTTCATTGATAGAAATAGCAAGTAGCTAGCTGGAATACTTCACCCATATGCTATGTCTATGTCTAGTGTGTTCTGCATCTTACTTAAATTCTTAAAAGATTGGAGATGAGAGATATGGGATATGACCTCCTTCAAACTCTCATTTCTAAAAGCTTCTTCCTTTTGCCCTAGCACTGAGAGATATGTAGTAGTCTTATATGGTCATTTCTCTTTCCTCCTAATTTTTCATATATTAAGCTTGTATAAGTTGAATCTTAACAAATCATCTGTCTATAGATAATCCCCTAAAAAAAGGAATCTCCTTTTGTTAAAAAGAATATTCCACATTTGACAAAGCATATGAATAGCACCTTCCTTTCATGTTTATGATGGCAACTATATTATAGGAGATTAATATCTATTATTTCAAAATCAATGATGAAAAACTTCAACACTAAATTTTAAATCATATAATATCTTTTATTGGCTCGATTTTTATGATTGTTAGAATCAAATTATTACCGTCAACAATAATAACTTTAAAAATGGATTCAAACAATGTGCACCTATAATTCGTAGGGCGAGATTTAAACTCATAATACTTTATTATGGTATCGGTTTAGCATAATTTCTAGTAATTTCAACAGAAAACCTATTCCATAATTTATAAAAGAAACCAGAAGAGTAGAACGGTGAGTGGATATTAATCATTCGATAAAAATGAGGAACCTAAGAAATGTAACCACTTTTATGGCATAAGAATGTTGGTTATGGCGGAAAGGCCTCGTGAGCTCGCACGAGATGCACTACGTTATTTTTTGGGTGAGTGGGGTCAGTAGTTCCTTGAAGTTGCCGACCAATTTTGGTTGGATCTCTCTCCTTGACCATGACCTCACCTTCCCAAAGAGACAAGGTGGCCATTATTGTTGTTAGTTAGGAAGGAAAAGGAGAAAGAGATAGGGAAATCCCTTCGTTGGCCTCTTTCCCAACCCCATCTCGGTGTGGGAGTGGGACAACGCTCACGTTTAGATCGACTTAGACCCAATCTTTGCTAATTGGAGTTGGACCTGAACACCCCCACCCTTTCCCATCGATCATCTAGAGTTAAAAGACACCATTTCCCAATTGGACCACTAGATCGAGGCCCACATCCTCTAATATATCGTTCAAGTAGTGACGTAGATTTTAAACTTCATTTCATGACAAAAAAAGGTAACTGCTTCTAAAATATACGTAATTTTGGGTGATGACTGCCCGCTCTCCAGAGCATTATGGAATGATAAAATAAAAATAGGGTATTAAATTTTACCTTCTCTGTACTAATAATTCAATATAACAATCTAGGGGATAAGAATATGGGCGTTAAAACAATTTAGTATTTTTAATATATATATATATATATATAAAATAACGACAAAATATCCGAGTTTACAAGTATATGTATACATTACATAGCCTATTAATGCATTTAAAATGAATAGAAGTGGGTCTTTGGTGAATTGCTAGCTTGAGAGAGGGAGTTAGAAGGACATTTGTCACCTAGCTAGTGCGTCTTCCATTTAGTCAAATTTTGGGTGCATGCCAGCAAGTGCAAGAGAGGGACGTTTGAGTGCATGCTAGCTAGTTTAGGTTCCATCTCTTTCTGTTCTCTTCTTCATCTATTTTGTAGCTATTTTCAAGTTTGTCAAAAAGAAAAAGCTAATACAATCCCGTTTCAAAGAGATAGAGAAGGGGGATCATTTGCCATGGCAGTGCCGAGAGTGAAAGGAAAGAATTAAAGAAGAAAAAGAAGAAAAAGAAGAAAGAAGAGTTGTCTGATTGCTGTTGTCGTCGTCGCATGTCATCACCGCTACCACTACCTCTATCGCTTGCAACCGTCGCTCACAAAAGGGGGAAGAAGAAGAGATAGATGAGACGTCGAACTGATATTTGAATTAGGGCTAGCAGTTAGGAATTTTTTTTATTAATCACTAATTGTCAATTGGATAGTCTGACCTTACTAGATCAGTTATAACAACTAAGCGGGCCTTCAAATGATAAGGCTGGCCGCTAAAAAATAAATGACAGCCGCCTTTAACAACACTGATCTACACTTACCCCAGAGAGAGAAATAAGATTGTTATTGTTGTCTTCTTCGTCATCACTGTAAGGGGTTCGTTGACTTCGGCCACGCATATGTCTAAACTCTATGAAAAGATCGCTCCTCTTCCTTGTAGTGCTAATGCTCTTTTAATCATTTGCCTCTGACAGATCTTCTTCTATCAGAGGAGATGAGCTTATCGATATGCATCTTCCCTATCGAGGCTATGGTTCGAGGGCCTAGATTTTGTTTCATACCTTGGTCTTGGTGTTGGCTTGGAGGTTGGATTTGGCTTGGATCTAGGTTTGAAATTATGTATGTTGCCTTTCACAGCACCGCTTGGATCCACCTACAACCATACATCTATTGGTTCCTGTTTGTTCCATTTTTCGTAGGTGTGAGTGGTTATGACGATACTGTTGGAAGTTAAAACCTCTACTCCGACATTGCAGATTGGGCCATGTTTTTTGCTTTATTTTGTGTGCTATTTCGACTTTCGTACTGTATATTTCTTTGTAAACTGTGACGCCCTTGCTCGGCGGGCATGTGCACACTTGCGAGCCACACCATATGCGACGCACACAACAAAACAGATAGGATTATTATGCATTGATACAATTATATTCATATAATCTATTTTAAGATAAATTATACTATTATCGAAATAAATATGTTAGCATATCTAAATTCATAATAATCATTCTAGACTACTACATAATTTGGTATGATTCACATATACTACAATAAACCATCAGGATACAACAAATACAATTAATAATACTATCTAACCTATACAATATTCTCTATTATACAAAACAGAGTCTAATATAGTGGAATACAAATTATTAATCAAATTTTATACTTTTCTTCTAAATAACAAATCATATGTATTTATTAAATACTATAAAGATCATACAACTCATAAATTTAATTTGGGTGGTAAATAATTCAAAAGATATATAATGTAATATAATTTTCAATCATATACTTATTACATGCATACTACAAATCAACTCGATATAAAATATAAGTAGTATATTTATCTCTAATCATCTTTATGTATCATCTATATACTCATATCCAATATCAATCTAATTAGATGAACGATAAAATTTATTCAATTGTAATCAACTTTATATAAAATTATATAATTATATTGTAGGTCAAAATCCAAACGTGTATATTTAAGTATAATATATCATAATATGAAAAAACTCTCTAAAAGTTAAGACTATTCACCGTCTATCATATGACAGAAAACGCATACACCTCACATCAATCAACCACACATCAACTTATTACTAGCCGAGTTGATGAGGTCTCAAATAAAAGATTCAGGATCTAAAAATATTTAAGTAATATGAATTTAGTCATTTATTCAATTATAATTCAATTCATATAAAATATAATTATTTATTAGATTTAGAGTAATTACTTTTATTTTTATTTAAGTAGCTAGATTTATATTATAGATATAATCCCGATACTATAAATATACTATTATTACGAAGTGTTGGGAGGCTTTAGAGAGGGAGAGAGGCAGTGCCGAGAGGCTTTCTACGGTTGCAGGGCCACTGCAACTAGCTAGCACAATGTGAGTGTGACACACCCAAAGCCTGCCAAAGAAGGTGAGAAAATTTCTCACTTGCTAGGCTTAGCTTGGGCAGGAGAGAAAATTTCTTACCTACTAGACTTGGGTTGGGTAGGAGGTTGGCCACAACAACATGGCCAATTGCATCATGCCCCAAAAATTTATTTTATTATTACGAATTTCTTAAGGGTCTGGTGTCTTACATAAACATATGTTTAGAATTAAAAAAAATAAAATCAAACAAGGGTACCAATCTTTTATTTTTATATATTTCGCGACCCATACATTATTAAGCTATCAGAGTTAATCTCACTAATAACCCTAATAATTTCCTTACGTGCAGCAGGACTCTTCAAAATCCCAGCATGCGACACGCCACGAAACTTAATCACCTTTAAATCCTGACCCACCGAACCCGACCCCGACCCCGACCCCGACCCCGACCACTCGGACTCGAGCCTCAACAAACTGTTCAAATTCACAGTCCCGTCCCCATCGCCGTACACCACATCAGGCTGCACATCGAACCCACCCCTCCCGTACACCAAGCCCTCCGCTGTATCGACCCCATGGCCCACCATGCACGTAATCGGCACCTCCGGCTCCACCAGCTCCTCCACCAGCGGCAAAATCCGACCCTCATAAGGCCCGACCCCTTCCCCAAATCCAATGTCCTTCAAAAATTCCGCCATATCCATAGCCGAATAATTCTTACCTCCGTTGCTCGACATCACTAGGGGCTTTCTGCCGAACAGTTTAGGCGACGGCAAGAGCCACAGGTTGCTCTCCGAGCTCCGCTGCTCGCCTCGCACTAGCAGAGGATCGACGAGGGGGACGCCGAGCGTGTAGCCCGACGCGAACGTGAGCATCTCGTCGACGGTACCGCCCCACGGCACGGAAAGCGCGATAAGGTGTTTGACGTATTGCCTACGCCAGGAGGGCGGATTGCGATTCAAGAGCTGGAGCGCAAAGAGGCCCCCGAGACTGTGAGCGATGAGGATCACCGGTCTGCCGCCGTTGGTGGAGTTGCTTGCGGATTCGATTAGATTTTTGAGGTCTTGAAGGTATCGAGTGCCGACTTGACAAGGGTGGCTCCCGTGGGCTAGACCGTACCGGAAGTCGTATGGTGCACCGAAAAGGGTGTGGTTTTCTTCGTACCCGATTTGCTCCAGAGATGTTATGAGGGTGTCCATGTATTCCGAGATATGCCTGCGCATATATCGTGGGATTAACACTACCACTGCAAAGAAATTTGTTAGAAGTGAAAGATCGAACTTCTTATTACTTGAGATGCGGATCAAGATAACGAATCCCCTGCGTGGAGCCAAAATAGGGGACTCGGGTCTCGACGCCGGGGGCGTTCCGGTAGTCGTCGAGCTCCGGGTGGTAGTAAAGCATCATCCTCTCGGCAAAGCACTTGGTGATGGGAGCCACCACCACAGAAGGATCGAACCATATCCTAAACCACTCATTCCTACGTCTTACATACGAGAGCTTGCAAAATAGGCTCGATGGCTTGTACTCTGAACTCAGACGTGCCTCCAGTTGGTTTCCGCCATTCCCAGGTATTAGTATTATAGGGTGGAGTTGTTGCTCACTGCTTGCAGAGGACAAGGGTATGTGAAGTGAGAGAGCCATGAAGAGGAGGAGAAGGGTGAGAGCTTGCATGGCTCCTTAATTTTGTTTCTCTCTGTCTCTCTGTCTCTCTGTCTCTCTCTCCCTCTCTCTCTGGATTAGATGTTTTGGGATTCATTTGGATAGGTGGGTAAGGTGGGGGTTTTGTGTGGTGAAGGGCTCTTTGGACTACTTGGAAACTTTGTAGCCATAACTACAAGCTAGTGCATTTGAACCTTTGGTTTGCGTGTGTTAAAAGGATCCTAAATTAAAATATGTGCATTTCTGGGCCTACTTGGGCCTTATTGATCCTGGGCCTAAAAGTTGGGCCGACAGTAAAATAAATTGTAGATAGAATTGACTTGTGTGGAACAAGGCTTCTTTCTTTTTTCTCTTATCTTTTCCTAATGATTTCTAGACAATATTTATATTTTAGCCCTTATAGTACGCCATGAGAATTGGTCCATTCAAGAGAAAATTCCAACTCTCATGGATTATTTATTTAATTTCGTCGTTGGAAATAAATGAGGTGTTACATAGTCAAGTAGAGACAAAGATATTTTTAATGGAACCCCTAAAAGAAATATCGATGATGTTAAATGATTCGTCTCTAGTTTGAACATACTATCGACGGTAACAAAAGTATCCAATTGGACAACTTATTAATTAGTTAATCACTGATAGAAAATCCTTGTAGATTTTTTTAGATTTGGAGGATATCTACCGTGTTAATTCAAGTCATGTCTTTTTTATACGCGTTCTCTTAATTTCTAATAGTAATTACAAAATAAAATTTATCTATCAGTATCAACAAAGACTTATTATACTCTAAATAAAAATATTGTCATCCAAGCTGACTATATTCTTGTCATCTTATGAATTCTTAACAGAAAATGAATAACAAAGAAGTTATTATATCTCTATTTCCATTGTCTTCATTGACGTGGGGACAAAATAAATGACAACGAGTTCTTCCTTAGAAGAAGTCTCTCCTTGTCCTTGGTAACAAGTCCTCCGTATAACCCATCAAAGCTCTATATAAACCTACTTCAAATCGAGCACCTCAAAAATATATCTCCTTCCCTTCCAATATACATCTCAATTTGTATACCTCGCTGCCATGTCCATGAGCAAGGGCATGAGAGCACTTAGCATACTAAGCAAGTGCATCAAAGCTCCAATTAAAGCTCTGGGCCGGGCCAGAGATTTCTATGTCAACAGTCTGACTGGCTGCTCCGGCCGGGCCCAACAAGCACAGGTGGTGGGCTTAGGCCGTGGAATGGTTTCCCGGAGCCAGAGCAACGCCTTCTACCGGTCGGCGACGAGCAGCGGCGAGAACGATGCCCGCGAGCTCGTCCGGGCAGCTTCCAATAGGAGTTTGGGCCTGAGCTCGGCCCGGCCCATGAAGATCGCCGGAGTGGGTCCCCGGAGCCAGAGTGTGGCCATTGTAAGGATAGAGAGGATTGATGAGGAGGAGGATTGTAGTGAGTTTGGTGAGGATAGTAAGATTGGCTCGTTGCCAAGAAGCCATAGTTGTGGAGTTGTGAGCAAGGGTGTGATTGCTTGATGAACTGTCCATCTTAATCATTAAAATGAATTTGGGTTTTACTACTTTGCAAATGTTATATGGAACTTTATTTTAAAACTTTTTGTGATTCACACATCAGAGGTTTTTTTAACTCCATAATCTACCGTTTTTTCTTCTAATTCTCATTTAACATCCTCCGTTTAAACTTAAACGATACCAACAAAAAATATTTTATTATAATATATAAAACAATTTATAAATACTTAAATTATTCTAATTTTTTCAGATGAGAAAAAAAAAGAAGAAAAAGAATAGCAAGAGTATTTTAATAATTTGATCGATATTAGTTAGTTAAAATAACGTCTATGTGTTAAACGAAAATTATAAAAAAGAGAGTAGGAGTTAAATTATAAAATTATGAAAAAAATGTGTGAATAATAAAAGAGATAAAATATAAGATAGGGAGGATTATTTTTCTTATATTATTATCATTTTTAAACGTATAAAAATAAATTCAACTTGAGGAATAAGTTGGCTCGTCAAGTTTGCCCCAAATTAAGGGACAAAGCTGCTGACTTTTGTCGACCAAGTAATCGTAGATATATCCTATTGACTCCCCCAAATTGAAACCCCAATTTGGGCAATCACTTTTCCGGGCCAAATGATTGACTAGTATCTTATAATTACGGCACTAAGGGCTGACTAAGAATTCTAAACTCTATTGACTTTTGGAACCTAATAGTGGAAGCCCTTTTATGGCCCTTTCCTCTCGTCCTTTTTAGTGACTAATTTAAGATGAAAGGAGAATATATTATATCCTTTTTATATTATTTAAAATGGGATAATTATAACTAGATTTATTTTCAAATAAACCACCTTATTTATTTTTCGTCGTATATCAATTCCTTTAATTATGTAAAAAATACTTAGATTAGTTATTCAAATGTCATTAACTCTTTTAAATACTACTAATAAAATACCATTTTTTTTCTTTAACAAATTACTCCTCCCAAATATATACTTTAAGTGTCCAGTACACTTCAAAATTTAAAATACAAAATTATGTGTGTTTTAGTGCGTCTAATAAAATTTGGATTATCTAATCAACGAGTTTCAAGTATAAATAAAACCAAAAGTTTCCGAATATACATAATTATTATATTTAAATTTCGAAATAAATGAGTCATAAAAAAAATTAAGGGGAAAAAAAACCCAAAAAGATTTGGAAATAATATTCTCCGTTGAATTTATTTGCGCTTCCAAGTGTTGGAGATATTGGGATACATAAAAGAATTAGTCCATTCAAAGGATGATTTCACAAGGGGATGGCATTGAAATAAGTTGCAAGTATATTATTATTATTATTCTTATTATTTGAAAACGAGTGAGCTACCAAGATAGAACATATGGAATCGTTGACTGTCACACTAAGACAGGAATGACGGGAAAAAAGAAGTGCTCTAAGAATCGGTCATAGTCTACTCGCGTGAGAATCAAGTTCTTCTTGGATTAATTTGCCCACAAACCAGTGAGAATAGTTTCTGATGGAACTCTAAATCTCATGAAAACTTTGGAAATATCATTTGAGATGCCAAGCAGTTTAGGTGCAGAAAAAAGAAAATCTTTTGAAAATATCATTCAAGTAGGATTGGATTGCTGAACTCTTTTGAATTGGGGGGCATGTCAAAAGTCAAAATAACTAGTTAACTACGCGGTAAGTTGGTCAAAATCCAACTCCTTAGAAGTAGTCCATTCGGAGTGTCTCTTTCGCAAAGTCTTCTCTCCATAATTCCATTCCACACAACACTATAAATATATATACATATCCATCCCTAAAACGAATCAATTCATAGCTCACACATTCCAGTCTCAAATCTCCAGTCTCTCTCTCTCTCCCTCTTTCTCACTTCCTCTTCTCTCCTTCACCTCTAATATCTTCGAGCACCTTGCAGGCTTGCAACCATGTCAGTTACTGTTAGCAAGGAAACTAACAAGTCATCTAACATACTAACCAAGTATGTAAAGGCTCCTATAAAAGCTCTGGGCCGAGCCAGGGACATCTATGTGAATGGCATGATGGGTCTGGCGGACAGGGCCCAGCATGGGCCGTCGAAGGGTTTGGCCGGAGGGATGGTGTCGGGGATGCCCCGGAGGAGTGGAAGCCGAGGGTTTTACCGGTCTGGCTCCAATAGCAGCAGCAGCAGCGAGGACGACGTCCGAGAACTGATACGGGCCTCGTCTCGAGGGAGTATAGGCCCAAGAAAGGCCCAGCCCAACAAGTACGCCGGAGTGGGTCCCCGGAGCCACAGCGTGGCAATCTGTAGAATTGATGAGGACGAGCCTTGTGAGTTTGATGATGATGTCAAGATGGCATTGGGGCCAAGGAGCAGGAGTTGTGCTGTGGTGAGTGAGGGAAAAGTTGGGACGTTCGATTAAATGTTCATGAGAGAGTATGGACATCTATCTGGTTAATAGCCATTGATATAGATAGTAAGCTTTTGTAAAATTATGTTTGAAAGTATATATATATATATATATATTTTTTTTATAAACCTATGAAGAGGAAGTTATAAAGTTGTTATTATAACAGTTGTTACACTATTGCTCTCTTTCTTCCTATTAAAAATTGTCACATTTCTTCTCTGCATGTACATGAAATTTAAGTTTTCTATTCGCTCAGTGCAAGACAAGGGGTAAGTACATGGATTTTATTTATTTATTTTTGGTAGAGAAAAATAAAAACTCAATAGTATCTTAATTAAACCGGTGTCACTGGAAGTCAAAGCTGGAAGCACTTTTTTAAGACCTTGTTTATTTATGAATAAAAATAATTTTTTAAATAAGTTATTTTATTCTAGTGCAGGAACTAAACAACTTTAACCTTTTTTCGATATACTAATTTACTACTCTTATTCCATACAACTTCTAAATATCAATTTAATAATAATTTAAAATTATTTTTTTACTTATAGATTAGACAATACTTAATTTCTACTATTACTTTACGTCCAATCAAAAATATTTTCTTTATTTAATTTATAAAAATAACTAATTTTTAATACAAATTAATTATTCTTTATTATTTTAATATTAACTTTGTATTACATCACATGTAATTATTACTTCTTAAACTAATATTAACTCTCTTCTTTTGATATTAAATATTAAAATAGCTCTTCTTAAATTAACCTTATTCTAGTAGTATACTAGTAGCTTGCTCAGCAGAAGAAAACTGCATCGATGATATATCAAAAGGCTGCAATCAGATGTGTTGTATAAAGATTATAAAGTATATATTATAGTAACCGGTGAAGAATCAACTAATTTTGAGAGTAAGTCAAGATGACCAACATGCATTATTTGACTTGAATAGGCTGTTCCAAGAAAACACAAACAGTGACGTGAATTCTCTATACATACTCTCCATGGATGAGTCTTATGACCACCAGCCAAAATGTACATAGGAAAAGGGGGTCACTATAACAGGAGGCGATGCATGTTACATTGTAACGATAAAAGAGCAAGAGTTATAGTTCTTGAATCCAGTGTCAAATTAATCTCCTGCGAACAAGTACAAAAAAGAAGGTAGAGGTCGGAAAGAGATTCACTTTGCTCCATCCTTCAATGAGAGCACCTAACACCAGTCTGAAAAACTTGGACAGATCTCATTCAAATGGTACTGAATAATCCAGTCACATAACATATACTCGCCATTTTGATCATAAAGAAGGCCCGACTGCCTATTACATAATAATGGACAAGCTAGATGCATTATATCTGGTTATACGGGCTGTACATCACAACAAAAGCTCTTACAATGCATAGTTAAACAGGCAAGCAAAACTTGGTCAGAATATGAAATCAGTGATCATCACCACCTGCACAGGAAAGAATATCAAAAATATCGCATGACTACCACTGCTGCAAAAGCAGTCAAACTCTCTTTCTTTGGCTAGTGTTATTTGCATTCTCTACCACTGACCATCAATGCTATTTTATCTCGCAATTTACTTGTCACGAACTTCTTTCTTCGGAAGTAAGTCATGTCTCCTCAATCTTAGACGAAATCTTCCACCTGCACCTATTAGGTCAACTAGAGTCACTAAACAATCATATAAGGACAAATTGGTAGTACACAGAAGAAAGGGGTCAATTGAACATGATCACTGTTAGAGAAGGCGTACCTTGAGGATTTCTTGACAAGAACTTCAATACCTCATCAATTATTATTACCTGCAATTAGTACACAAACATGATGGATCAATATTTACAATAACAACATGAAATCGAGTACAAGCATGTATAATGGTGAAAACTTTTATTGCTATGTGACTGAGCTTATCAGTGAAACAACAGCAAGTAGAGAAAATCTGCAGTAGTGGATTGACCTGAATTGCCATATCATGTAGCTAGATTGTTTTTATATACCAAATTTTATGTTCTATCTGTGTCAGCATCTTTATCTGACAAGAGTAATCCTCATCCAGAAATATTACATTACAGGCAGTTAAAGACCAGTTAGTTAAAGTGAAAAGTTTATCAACCATAAACAACTGCAGATGAGATGCAAGTTACATAACTATATCATCTTTCCATGATATCTATAATTTGCCTGAACGTATGGAAAAACCTACTCACATTTTAGTAATAAATTGTTGATTCCTGCAGCATGTCATTGAAACAAGAATATATTTTTACTATAAATACGATGCCAGAAAATAGCATAACCTAATAGAACTATGGTGCTTAATTACTTAATGCCATGGAATTATGCATCTTGCTGCAGCAAACCAATTTAGGTCATGTACTTATTGATTCATGACACATGCACACAACCTCTCCATTGGTTTCATAGGTAAGGAAGAAATGTACTTGTATAGTTTCGTATGTAATAAGAAAATGTAAGATTCACCACAGACCGTTATTAATGATTAAGGGGATGCCAAATTTCTATATAGACATGGGTGAGCTACTCAAACAACATATATGGTTCTTAACATATAACTACTAAGAAATTCATTTAGCAGGACATATTAGTTTAGAAGCGATTACTGAATGTGCAATAAGGAAGAAAACATATTTAAGAATTATGAGGCAGACCATGATGACAATTACTGCATGACTCGATAGTTGAATTGCCATTTTTGAAAGAAAATAACATGAATAATTTGTTCTACAGACTTTTAGACACTATGAACATTGCAATAATAGAAGATCCAAACCTAAAATGGGTTTGGAGAGAAGAGAGGATTTTGGTGAATGTATTTTTTTATGATGAAAGAGGGGGCTAAGCCCTATTTATACATGGTCACCATAAAATAAGATAAATAAATAATATAATCTAATAACTCTAATAAACATGATTATCACATAGGTACATTTGTCCATTTTAATACAGGATCTCATTCTTATAATAAAGATGAGGATATTAAAATATTAAATTAAAAAAAGCTCATCACCCAATTATACTATGATATAGAATGAATAAGAAAGAAACTCTGAAATACTAACAGGAAAAGAGAGATAGAGAACAATCCTCCATTCTGCCCAAGATAATGGAGTAACCTACAAAACAACGAGAATAACTTCCATTAGATTTTTCTCCAAACACTACCATCCAATAACCAACTTAATACCAAAGTAAAGTTGAATCAGGAAAGGACACAAAAGTACAAAAAGTAAGGGGACTTACTGAGAAAAGCACTGATAGAGGTTCAACATATAGGATTAGTATATGCAACAGCATTGTCAGAAATATTGACCCAACAAGCCATAGATTACTCCATGGACGAATGACACTGGAAAATGGAAAAAAAAAAGGTGATTAAGATTTCTGTTGTAACAATTAACTTACAGTTAATATATTTTGCATGAATTTAGAATGAATAAACGAAGACTTCAATGATTAGTTCACAAGGTCAAGGATTTCCGGAGTGAAATCATGTGATAAGCCCACAATCAGCAAATTTCATGGATAAATTAGTTGAAGTTCTGCTGAATCTAACATCTGTAAGATTATTCTTGAAGATATTATTACTATTGAAAAAGTCTCCATTCCCCATAAAAACTGCAGACCAATCAGATCCATATTCCACACTTGATGCAGTACAAGTTTCTTTCGATGAGTAAAAAGCTCCTTCATGCTTTATATTTGACAAGTTCAAGTTCAGATTATACTACAGTAATTGACTCGATCACCAAAATGAGCTTGTTTAGCTGCTAAAATCAACAGCTGAACCAATTGCATGATTACATCTGAAATTCAAGACAGAAGTATTAAATGATGGTCTCTAAATTTATGATATATGTGCAATAACAAAATGTTATTGATTGACTTACACTACTGATATCGTAAGATACTAATTCACCTAAAGTACATGAGGACGAACTTCAGGAAAAAAAACAATGTGGTGTAAACATCTCTTCTAAGTTTGTCCACGTATGAGTTGCACATTTACAGAGAACTAACTATGTCATAAGCAAAAAAAAATTAAGAAAGGAATGTAGAAGGGATGTGACCAGCATGTCCATAAGAAAAGAAAACAACAAGCACAAAATAACAGAAGAGAGAATCACAATAATCATAATGCAAGCATAGATAAATACAAAATATACTATAAACTGAAGTATCCCCAGCCCAAGCGAGATGAAAATACGAATATGAGCACTGAACAATATCTCCATAAAACATAATTACTTACAGGAGGGATTGGTTTTCACTCAAGTTATTTAAAGCATTAAACATCTCAACAACAACAAGCACTGTCATTGAAACAGTTGATGGATGACGATCATCAAATATACTGCACGGATATGTAGTTTGTCTAGTTGAACAAGAATCAAAATTGACCTGATATCATCAAGAAAACTAAGTCAATATTATGTTGTGAAGTCAATAAGGAAATGCTCAGAAACTATGAAAAGCTAACTACATAGCAGGTAAACATGAGGGCTGCAGGAAAAATGAAAAAAAAAAATGGGACAAAAGTGGAACTCATGTTAGCAGATAAGGGCCATTTAGGGCCATATGTGGGGGTGGCCATCTTGAGTCAGACTGTCATAGGTGGCTTAAAGGCAGTGGTCTGGGCAACTAAGGCTGTGAATGCTAAAGAATTAGACAGAAGAATAAAATTATGCATGGAACCCAAAAGTTAAACAATTAAATTTCTCCTAAGAACATAAAAGATTTCAGAATCCAACAAAGTTCCAAAGTGGGTAGTCTGAAGTGGATCCCGCGAAATTTCGGTGGCCTAGGACTTAGATGACTATGGCTGTCATTTTTCCAAGAAAGGAATGATTCATCTTAGTAGTTTTGTTTTGAGACTTGACCCATAGCTGCCACTCATTTCTTATAATTGCTCAAAATAAGGACTTGGTGGTACTAACATGCTGCAATATCATTAGATTCTCTTTCCTGCAATGATGCATTTATATTATAAACAGACAAGAAATTTGAGTTTTTTTTCTAGACTATTTGTCCTATTGAAACTAAATAGTAAATATTCAAATAGGTGAAACCTCAAAATAGTTACAAATCTAGGTGCCCTTGGTTGAAGGATGCCATTGGATAAACAACTGAGGTAAACAACAAACTTCTACCCTGCAGTGAAGCTGTTAAAGGTTTCAAAAGCTCACTAGTCACTATAGTATAAACTGCTGAAAATGGTTGGGTGGTCGAAAATCTGCCGATTATTGAATGGCGAAAGATAAAACAGCTGAATTTTTTCAGCTTTTCATTGGCAGCTAAGATGGTAATAAATTTTGGATCTTACCAAAAAGTTTCCAAGCGGAAACATTAGAAAAACTACAAGATATTAATTTCATTCCAGTGACATAAAGAGTGACCGATAAAATAGCACTTCAAGCATGCAGATGCTCATATGACTATGTATAATATTCGAAGGACAAGTACTTAATTGCAGATGATGAGTAATTTCAACAAAATAAAGGAAAGTTACCATGCCTTACCAATTCATTATATGGCAATTTGGGACCATTGTCAGAATACACAAACCACCAAACAAACCCCGCAATAGTGGCAAGACCAACATAAGCTGCATCAAGATTACAACAAACTTATGAGGTGGTATCTAAAAGAAAAGATGAATCAATTCTGTAGCAACAAAAAATATCAGACTTTGTCATTTATCATTACTTTAATTATAATATCTACCACTTAATGCATGATAGATTACTTATAGGTCAAAACAAATATTAAAATTCCATTATGTGATGATCGTCAACCTAAGGGACATTTATCTTCCATTACCACCTCTTTCTTGGTCTTCGTCTTCCCATTGTGACCTTAACTTTAAAGTTGTCTCCTTTTTTGTGGTGCTTACTTATCCTATCAACAATACAATACCTATTGCCTATAGGTCTCTCATTTTATTTTTGCTAGAATAATAAAATATAAAACCATCATTACCAAACAGATTAAGCTTAAAGTAGCACCAATTGTTAGCCTTAAACAGTTCTGTAAAGCTACACTACTTCTAGAGGGGAGGGGAAAGTACGAAAAGAAGATTTGTCACAATATCCTTTAAAATTGTCTATCCATCAAAGAGGGCTAAGCAAGTACTTTCCCTGCATGATTCTGCTTTGGGCTGGATGGTGATGCTATGTCAGCACTAAAGTAATAATAATCAGTTCAAGTTTAAAAATTTTGTGCACCTTCTTTAGTAAAGTTCTGATCACCTCAATATTGTTAGGAGAAAGCTTGCATGTTGAACAGTACTTACGCAAAATAAGGAGACACAACAATAGCAGAATAGAGAATTACAAACATTCTGTAATTGCGTATATATCTAGGATATACCTCCAATTACCAAGTAGCGGAAAAATAGCCATCCACTGACTACAGCTTCATTAACCTACAAAGCCAAGAAAAAGCATCAGAGATGGTAAACTCCACCACTAAAAATCATTACCTTGGACCCTCTAATATGACATATATGACAAATCTGCAAAGAATGGAGAAACTTTTATGACTGAACAAGCTCTTGACTGAAAGATGTAGACTTATGGTTCTATCTGTAATGAGATATTTATTCACTTGTTCAGCTGTGTATATGCATTAAATATGCCTGGAAGCACATGAGTTCCTTTTGACACAGGCATCAAATGATGTTTGATAATTACTTTGCTAAGCTATAAGTTAAGAGATGATAATGAAACCATACAGCAGGTGTATGCAACTAAAAAACACAAAAACAAGGTGGGATCTTTTACTTTTTTGCATATGACCACCTACATTTCAGCCCCATTACGAAAAACACTCCTTGTGACATATATGCAACTCAAATCCTTTTCAGATGTATATAAAGAAAATCATATCCCGTTATTTCAGAAAAAGGATTCTTGATAGTCAGTGAGTTCTTTGACTAAAATGTCCTTCCTACCCTTTCCCATCTATGGAAAAAAGTCAAGAACCATATGAAGGGCAGTAGTCAAAATAATTAAATTAATTAATTATTCTGAGTGAGTACATAAATACACCTGAAGAAAGAGCCACTTTGGGACTATAAAAAAAGGTTTCTGAAATAAATGAAGGCGTCACTATCATTGTTATACACAAAATGATGTTAATTGACGCTCTGATCCCTCAGCAATGAATGATGCTCTAAGATGACACACTTGACACTTGACAGCCATCTAAGCAAAATCACATCTTGCTAAGATGCTCACATAATGTTTGTTCTCAAGCTGACATTACAGACGTTCAAGCTTATCCAAAGATTCAAATCCATTAATCCGGTTAATGACCAACAATAGGGTGACAACATTACAAAGCAAATTATCATCAGTTAGATCATAGACTAGCAATATATGTTGGTAATCAGATAGTAATTTATACCAGTCAAATGTACTTCAAATCAACCCATTTGGCAATGCTCAAAGTAGTCGTATTACTAAATTTTCAAATATAGTAATCGTACCTTACGAGGCTTAGTCGTCATCACGTTACTATCAGGCTTATTAAAACCAATAGCAGTTGCAGGCAAACCATCAGTAACCAGGTTCACCCACAGGAGCTGGACCTGCAGAACATAATAATAAATAGGTGAAAGTTATTTCAATACTTACTGCTCTTAAAGAAAGTACACGAAAGGGTGTCTTGTAACAACAATAACACAATTAAGTGCTAGGCAAGAAGATAATAACCATAAGGATAAAGAGGAGGAGGTAGAAAGGGAAGATAGTTGCCCTAAAGTAATTATAGAAACACAATGTATGATAGATACTAGAAATGGATAAAAGGTCTGAGAGCATACAGGTATTAGAGTGTCGGGCATTCCAAGCACCGCTGCCACAAAAATACAAACTACCTCTCCTATATTTGAGGATATCATGTATCGGATAAACTGCTTAGTGTTATTGTATATGGCCCTTCCCTCGGCAACAGCCTATTGAAAAATCATATTTAAAATTAAGTTCGAAGGCTCATCTTTCACAAGATTTAATTGTATGTAATTTTGAGAAACAGAAGCTATTCAGAAGAAAGGAACTTACAGCAACAATTGAAGCAAAGTTGTCATCAGCCAATACCATATCAGAAGCACTCTGAAAATTTTACACAGTATCTCATTATGATATCCTATATGAAGAATTGAAGCAGCTCCATGAAACTGACACATTTAGATTAGGCATATGTAACAAGCTCAACGAAATACAAAAAATATTGTTAGATTTCTCAAATATCCACAAAATAAATATAACAATTAAATCAGTTATAATGACAAAACAGGAAAAGAAAATGTCCAATTGATCATATAGGAAGAGGTAGTTTCTCCTTGTTGACCAGGAAGTATTCACATATAAATCACAAAAGATCACAATGAAATCCCAACCTTACATTGGGAACCAGCTATATTTATTAATCTAAAGTGTAACATTGTCTTGAAAACTTGCCGCTACTTATGAGTTATGATTGTCCATCTTCTGATGAGCATCTTTCCCCTGTGGCCCTGTACCTTCTTTGCAGGGAATTTCTGCCCTTCATAGACATTTAAATAAAAGAAACTACTGCTTCAACAAATATCAATATTTATCATGGCTCTATCAGTCAAATAGGCTGTGTTATCAATACTCACACTTTTCTAGTATCAATAAAGTACTAGTGTGCGTTAACCAAGCAATTCATATAATTTTGCTTATGAAGTTTAGCTTTTAAGATATATCTACCCTTTGACCTGCAATAATTGATCAAATACTGGCGGGATTTCATTTGATTCATTGTCCAAATTTAGCATGGTCTCTTTCAAACAGAAAGGAAGTCATCATGTGGCCATGAAACACCATAACAAGCTAAAGAGCAAAGTCTTTGCTCCTTTACTTAAGAACTGACAAATGAAATTGAAAAAAGGAGGATGTTTTGAGGATACTGTCATCTATGTCCTGTATGGCCGACGCATACGTGTAATAAGTGTTCTGATTTGCTATCAAAGGCTGTAGCAAAAATTCACTAATAAAGTTCTGATTTGCACACAGAAACCCTTTCCAAGCATAAAATTCACCACTCAAATAATTAGCTTGACTAGAAGGATCTTATTCTCTCCGAGATGACATGATTATCCAAATAACTAATGTTTTTCCCTGGCTTTTTACTTCCCTTGTTAAGTATTATCATTGACCCTAATATACCATTTTGTTAATGTACAGCGTTCTTTCAGAGTACTAAAACCTATAAAGGAAGTAATAAAGATTTTTTACTTTCTGTATTCCAAAACATGCATACCTTAGCAACTGCAGTTCCTGATCCCATTGCAATTCCTATGTCTGCTTTCTTCAGAGCTGGTGCATCATTGACACCATCACCGGTCATTGCGACCTTGTAGATGACGAGTAACATGGTAAAATATTGGTCATTTTAGAACATCTCATAAAAATACAAAAATGTAAAATATTTGAGGCTGCTTAATTTCCTTTCGAACAATAGCAAAGCAGGTAAAATAGAGAAATATATAGGTAATGAAGTTTAAGAGCATAGTGGAAGAAATCCAAGGTATGTGATTTGAAAACATTATTTTGTTATTCTTGTAATTCTCTTATGCCACTAACAGCATGTGTTTCATGCAAAAGAAATTCCAATCATATTAGACTTAAACCACTAGATATAGTTAGAGAAAATTAATCACTGTGTGAATGAACTAAATACAAACATTCTGATCGACAGTTCTAAATGAGGTTAGAAGCTTACCACTTCATTCTGATTTTGCAAGGCTTCGACCAGCATCTTCTTGTGAGAAGGTTCGACCCTATCATCAAGATAGTATATCTTGAGTATATAATAGATACAGACTGGATAGATACACAAGAACGTATTGATGCCTACTATTTCAAATCTAACAATATGGTCGACAATATTAACAACAAAATGGACTTTTGAAACTGCATTATATTCCAAGGATAAAGAATATTTAGGTGAATACTAATGGGAAGCCATCTTAAAGTGGAAACAAGTAAGAAGTTCAGTAAAAACACAGGCTGATCTAATCATTAATAATAGGAAAAACTCAGTTTCATGGGCAAAATTAACTTATGCAAAAGATACAGGTACAGATAAACAGAACTAGTTGACACCGAATAGTATTAACATGAAGAAACTACTAAGACCTTTGTACCAATACTAATTTCCCTTTCATTATCTATCATAGAGTCCAAGGAAAAAAAATTGATCCTTCCAGGACGAAGAGTCACAGGGGATGACACTTCACTGTTCAAGAGGTTATTACGAAAAATACATAATAAGGCAGTACTATAGTCAAAAGAAAATGATGAGGCTAAAAGAGAATAATTACAAGACAGGAGATTGGAGTTGAAAAGAAAGTCATATGGTAGAGCAAGAATGTAAACCACCTGGTAAACAATACCATCCTTTGCAATGCAGTTGTCCGCTGCAAAGGTGCAAGTTCTTCGAACTCGGATGCTGTATAAGAGTACCCCGTGAAATCATCCAAGTGCTCAAAAGCACCTATCTGCCGACACAACGATTCTGCTGTAGACTAATATATCACAAGATTATTTCCAGGAGAAATATCCTATCCTGTGAAAGTAATAGAGGAAGATGCATACTCCTCTAACCTTATTATCCCCTGTAACAACTATAACACGTATTCCAGCAGATATACAAGATAGCATAGCACTCCGTACTTCCTCCCTTGGTGGATCAAGCATCCCAACCTAAATGGAGAATAGAACCAACTGAGACATTGATAGAAACCTCATCAAAGAAGATACTAAACCAATATAATATTTTGATTTTTGATACTTGAAAAGATAGTGGCCACGGCCCATGTAACATGTAAGTCACATAATAACAACAATAACAAGCAAGTGTACTGTACCAATCCAATGAAAGTAAGGTTCGTCTCATCTTCATGACAAAGAGTTTGTAGGCCCATGGGCATTCGTTTCAATGCCAATGCCAAACATCTTAGAGTGTCTTTTCCTGCAAAACTGGCCATTATATGACATTTTAGCAAATTAAGAAGCAATAAAAATGCCAAAATTGACTATCTTTTTAAGTTGATCATACTAAACAAGACAAAAAGTATAACCATCTAGCAAAAAAATTGCATCATTGAAAAAATAAGTACCACTAGATCTCTGCTTCATTGTCGAATCATACATATCAATGAAACGGTATAAAATGAATATTGTAACAAGCTTCAAAGAAACAGGATATTTGCAACAGACCAAAAATAAGTGCTTCCTGAACTACTTGAGAACGGTTTCAGAGAAGATATTAGTGACTCCAAACAAAATTGTGAAGGAAAGCTCCAGATTAAACCGAAACAGGAATCAACAAATTGAAAAGAGAACTATAAACCAATTTTAGTGCAATTACAAACTAAATCAAGGCCCAACTGACACTGTGACCAACTGCACAAATCGTCTTCATTGGCACTGCTAGTGCCAGCATCCCAGCTATGCAGGGGAGGGCAAGCATTGCAGCCATACCACCATTTATGAGACAGGGTGTTCTTTGACTCAAATAAATAACACCAGGACAGATGGTCCACGTCAGACAAAGTAATGTCCTAACTGATAACAACATAAATTAATACATAATCCACTGAGTCAACTAAAATCTAAAAATATAATGACATGATTTCAAAATAAGAACTTGAGAATAAAAATTATACTTTTTTATGAAAAAGATAAGCTAACCTCTGGAATCTTGATTCTAACTCATTGCGGATATCTGTGGTTAACGGTACAGAAGAACCATCATCATTGCACAGGATATGCGAACACCTTGAAATTATGCTCTCTGGAGCACCCTTAGAAAACATAATCTCCTGTTGCTTTCTACTACAAAGGACACTCATCATCTTGCGGTCACGGGAGAACTCCAAAACAGAGATCTATTCAAGAATAAATCAGGAAAAGAAGACAGGTACAAGAAATACAGTGAGAAAATCATTCAACTACACAAAAAGGAAAAAAAAAGAACATCAAACAACAAGGACAAGAACAGGACCTTATCAAAATTATAGTTGGTCATATGTGTATCTCAAAACACTCAATGTTGACAAATAACAGAAAACACAAATAAGAAAAACAAGCTGAAACTTGAAAATTCCTATTAATTGTATTGACCACAAAAGTTAACTATCCTAAATCTGAAACATTTATTGGACTTCTGGACTCTATTTTTGGTGTAGTATCATGGTTTATAGAATTTATTACTAGTTAAACAATGTCAAAATTTAAAAGTTCCTAAACATGATGAAAAGTTTCTGGCAGTAAATAAACAGACAACCAAGTGGCACCATATGTCATACAGCAAACTTGAGCTGAAATTTAGATAGGATAATGTAATACAAGAAAAGTTTGTACTTCATAGAATAGCATCAAGAAGTAAAACCTTTTTGAACTGGTGCTCCCAATAACGGTTGCAGTACGATGCACGCTCATGCTTACTTAACATATTGAGAGCTGAAGGCATAGAATCAAAACCAGGAAGGCCAACCTGACAAATGTTAATGCTAAATTAGTGCCCTGTAATATACTAGTGAGTTCATTAACAAATATAGTATATACAATGCAATAAGAGTTAATCATCACATATACCAACTGACCTTCTCCACGAGCACACGGAGAGCAACTTCAGTGGACTCCCCAATCTTTTCATAAGTCTTCTTGTCAGGATTATATTGTAGTGTAGACTCATTGCAAAGCGCTGAGCACATTGCTATGTGAAGAAGGCATGGAAATTGAGCAGGGAACTCAAGCTGCACAAAGTACAAAATTAAGCATCTATCGACATCTTGAATATTCTATGATGCCACAAAGGCTTTATATATGTGAACTTTTCTATGTCTACATATCATTTACTTACTAAAGCAATTATGCAATGCAATTTCCAGCATGATTGAGGTATTTGGAGCTCATTGGATGTCTACAGATGTACTAATTACTAATCAAACAGTATAGCCTTGTTATGTGCACGTGTAGCATTCTATATTAAGCAAGGAGAATTAGTTCAAGTAAAGAACAGGAAGGGATGCTTCCAGCATAGCTTTTAGAGAGGAAAAAAAAGTGGTCCTCAGTTCTGCTTCAAGAATCAGCTCTGGAAAGGCACAAGGAAGTTCCTGATTTCAATTACAAGGGATTTGTAGTATAAAACAGACCACTTGGACATCCTTTTATGTACTATATATCATAAGCTTATTGAATATGGTACCAAATATACAAGTAAAGCAAGAATGAAAACAAAATCAACTAAAAAAACGTTAAATGCTAATTAAGGTAAATATGAGGTCAATTCCTACATCTAGTGGGTTAATATTTTATTTGATTTTTCCTCAAACCTAATTAGCAAGCTATATCTTTTGATGCTATCATGGATAAATAAGCAAGCAATTGTACTGGAAGGGGTCCCAACCTAATTTAAGCAAAAATATCACAACCTATATTCAAAGAATAACATAGTGTGGAAAAGCTCAAAATGGAATAAAGATTAACATTTTCACAAATTAAACTCCTCTGGATTAACTGATCCAAGCGTAAATAACCAACCTCAACAAAAATATTTGCACCTAAGATCATGATCACAAAGCAAGCAACTTTCACAAGAAAAAAGAAAAATAAAAGGAGATCACAAGATACAGGTTGCTGCCACATACAATGGAATCTGCATGAAAATTACAAATTTAGAAGATTAGATGACTCGCCATTGTTCTAAAGCTAACATGGACAACTTGATAATCCAAGCTACAGAAGTGGACCTCACGAAACAATCTTGTATAAGTAAACCTGCTACCAAATAGTAAAAGTGACTATATGGAACTAATACCTGCATCCCTGAAGCATCATATATAAGCCCATCAGGTGCAAATGTCGTTCCACTGACAGAGTACTCATCAGTGATTGAACTTCGATGCACAGATTGAACCACGCAGACCTAGAAACCTAAGAATGTTATTAGTCACTAGTCATGAAAGCAATCATGCAAATTAAGCAATCTATTGTCATTATGGTGCAATCATTCTGAGAAAAACAGTAGAATTATATAACGTGGAGCGAAAGAAAGTGGGTAATGATAGGTCCATGAGAATCATTAAAGGTGTTCCAGAAGGTCCCATATGTATCGAGTCAGATATTTTATTTTGATTTAGAAACACAAGAAACTTGAGAGAGGTATCTTGAAATACCTGAGAAGTACCAGATTAACTATTTGATAGACAGTAGTTGCCAATTGAATACCCAAAAAGAAACTCAGAATCTTTTTGGAAATTAATAAATAACACCCCAAAATATATAAGAGGGAAAAAAATAATTAAAAATCTACTTCTTGAGTAGTAATGTATCAAATTGATCCATGGCAATTTCGATTCTTAGTCACTTATTGACTATCCATAAACTATCAGCATATGCCTTTAATTTGGGGGAAAAAACCTGTAATGTCATTACTTTTTTCTTTCCATAGCTGGCCAAATGACTATGCAATCATCGTCTACTCTACCTTCACCATTTTGAACCTTACACAGAAGGTTTTCTATACTAGCTACTTCTGCCTATACTGCAGTTGGAAGACCTAAAGAAGAATTTTGTGTCTTTTTTTGTCAGTAATGGGAGCAATGTTCCCTACCATTGGAAAGATCACCTGCCATTGCCCATTCACAAGAACTCAAATTTATGTCCAAACATCCCCTGCCAGCAGATGTAGTCACCAACTCATCATCATAGGCACTCAAGAATCAAGATATCGTGTCTGGAGAGGTAGACAGATAGGACATAGTATTTCCCAATCAGAACTCAAACTTCATTGCAAGCCAAAACACCAAGAAAGAAGAAACTTATCAGAGAACTCTTGGATGCCAATTACTTTGCACACATGAAATATGTAGAGGTCTATCTAGCATATGAACACAATAATAAAATCTTAATATCACATAGAAGACATGAGAAAACTACAAGACCATGTTGTAGTAGAAGATACATACTGATGAGTTTATAGGTAAGAAAAATTTATAGAAGTCATAAGAAGGAAGTGTAGGGGAAAACAGAAAGGGAAAACATGAAACAACATATACTCCGGGCAAAGAGAATTACTTGAGAATAATTTAGTATTCAGAAATATGATGGCAAAGTTTCAAAAGAAATCTGTTAAAAATTGCATGCGCAGGAAAAATATATTCACCTAAAACATCCCAAGTTCAATTACTCACCTTTAAGACAGACATCATGTTTGTTGTAAGAGTACCAGTCTTGTCACTACAAATTACTGTTGTGCATCCCAAGGTCTCAACTGAAGGTAAAGACCTGACAATAGCATTCAGGCGGGCCATTCTCTTGGTACCCAAAGCTAAGCACCTAATCAAACAAAAAATACATCATAGTTATGCAAAATTCAAATTTTAGTTCACTCAAGTTTTAAAGCATATGATTAAGATGATATAAAGAGATCAAAGGGCCATGAGAAAGCAATTGCACAATTGTCTAATGCAAATTCAATTGACACTAATCAGTTAGTTGGTTCTGTTTCTTACATTTTGTGCACATTCAATTTAATAAATGATAGTCAGGAAATAAGATGACTAATGGTTCAAGTAAATTGTTATGACACATGCAAATTGATACAGAAAAATCCAAAAAGGAGAAGAGTATATATCAAAAAGCAAAATAAATGAATTTTGACAATAAGAACTACTGCATGAATATGAGTTGCTGTATCCTACACATAGTTCCCAATTACCCACTTTCTGTTACTGTCACCTAGGATAACAAAACATACTTTCATAGGCCAATCAGGAACTATGGAGATAATAAAAGCTTCTCATCTTTCATATATGATTAGTCAGCGAATAGTGCTGATAGATGCCCTTTACATGTGTGCCTACATTTTAGGAAATAATGTACAACAATACTCTGAATAAGCAGATATTTTCTCATAGATGCAAAAACCTTTCACCAATCAAATGGCACTCAGTTTTAATCACTAAGGAAAATAGGCTAGAACTTGAGAGACAATAAAATGTATAAGCTGCAGTATAAGAAGCTATGACTTCTGATTCATCAGCTTTCAAAAGAGATTCTTCATATAAATGCATAGGCCAATATAGACGATTACTTCATGAAACAACATAGGCCAACAAACAGAAATATTATATGCATCCTACCAAGAAGACTCACGTTGTCACAACAGCTGGAAGCCCTTCAGGAATGGCTGCAACTGCAAGTGCAACAGCTATCTACATGCAGCAAAAAGCAATTAAATAATAAAGATACACAATCAGGAGAGGAGGGACGTGGAGCAAGTTAAAAAGAGGCATGCCAGATCGGTTGGGAAGGAAGAAAGACAAAGTTATTGATTAACAGAAAAAATAAAGAAAAAAATATTTTAAAAAATAGTGCAATTCAAGTGAGTAGAATTTATAGCAAAATGAAAGGCCCCAACAATGAGGGACAGATACTACTCTTACTTTTCTTATCGATTCACTTATCTTCAAGACTTCAAAATATCATACTTATCCCAGAAGTAAGATGGAAGGGCACTTATCTTCAACAATAAGGGGCAGGTGTTCTACTCTTACATTTCTTAAAAATTCAAATATGTTACTTTGATCGCTTATAGCCACTTAAACACATATTTATTGTTATCCTACTGTATGTGACTTGAAGTCTGATGTAAGAGATAACACCAAACCCTTAGGAAAGAACTTGGCAGCAAGAGGAGAAGAAAAGCACATGCCCACTATCTCCCATCGGTGATCCATCACACCTCTTTAATAAGTGCTCAATTTGACAGCTCATAATTCACATTTTATTGAGGAATAAGAGAAACCAGCTCAACCAAAAGTATTCTAACAATTAACACTGTCACATATATTACAAATGCATAGAATATTTGATTTCCTTTAGAGTAGATTTTTTCATACAGGACTGTCACACATTGGTTGTATAGACTCTTTTAACACAGAACCAAGTAATTTGAGCAAAATAGATGTCAGTCAAAAGTAACTCCGCATGTGCTTATTTTAAAAATGAAGATGAATATTTGATTTCTTTTAGAGTAGATTTGGAAATCCTTGCTAGAGGATGTTCAGAATGTATCTATGGGAAGAAATCAGCTTAAAAAGATATGGTGTGTGTTGGATAATTAGGTCCAAATACTTTTAGCGTAGAAAAGGAACTTTATAAACTTTGGTAAAAACAACAGAAAAATTAGAAATCAAAGATCCAATATAGCAAATAAAGCGGTCAATTAAGCTAACATTTAAGGGGTTTTACAACCTACATTCCATGATTATTAACAAATACGGACAAAAGCACATATATAAAGACCTCTGTTCTACAATGTGATTCATGTCAGCTGTTCTACAATACGGTTCATGCACCTGCAGAAGTGGCCACATATGCGTTTGCCGTCTATATACTGCACTGGCATAGGGCTAACCCCAAAAGACCAGCATATTGCTTTTTGGAATGCTGATATATTATGAGTTTTAACTGAAAATTTCAACAGACATACACATTGTATACAATGGGTCACAAACTTATTGGTCCTATCAACTTCTCTATTGGGGTTTGCAGGTGCCTGAGGAATATGGAATTTATTTAGGCTACTCGCACTGTTCAACAAAATTATAGATGAAGAACCCCTTTGTGCAGGAGCTCCCTCCAATGCACGTGGCAAATGGAAGAGTAACAAGAAACAACAGAGTACCTTGAAGTAATGGATAGCACCTCTCAGAAAGCCACCATGAGAAGGATCTCGGAAATGACCAATATTTACAACCCAAACAAGAACACAGATCCCTGCAATGACCTGAAAGAGAACAGCTATATAGAATCTATATAGATGAAGAGGGAAATTTGCAATATGGGACTATCAAAACTTGTCACTAAAGAAGACAAGGTCCTCAAAGAAGAGAACCATGAAACAAAATAAGCTTGAAAGGAACAACATGGTTAAGTCATACAACTATGGAAGTAAAATATACCAATACAAATAAAAGTTTGGCAATATGAGTTGCTTGTCCTTGTACAATTAAAATACATGAGCTGCAAGATCCAAATGCAGTGAATAATGAATCACGATGACCACAAAATAGATTCATTCATAGAGATGAGCAACATGATCAACTTGCGGGCATTCATACAAGCATTTGAAAATCTTCCTGCCAACTTTAGCCTTGAGTCCTCTGAGCATTTTTCAAAGGAGGTATCCTAGACTCAACAAATTATTCTCATGACTTTTATTCAGAGGTTCAGGTAGCTAGACTATGCAAGGATCTATCTAACACCCATTGCAGACGATCTTTAACAATTATTTCTTTCTAGGAGCATCCGAGAAAAACCTCCACTTTGATCTCCCAAGTATTAATGCTCTTTTATTGCAAACAAGAAAATAAAAAAAAATAAAGGGCACTTACTTTTGCCAAAAATGTGCCGAACTCATCAAGCTTCTTCTTCAGAGGTGTTGCCTCCTGCAAAGTCATAAGAAATATAACATAATGATGGACATGCTGTACCAATAAATAATTAATGTGAAAAGAAAAGATTATACTAGCAAAGTATACAAGATGCAGAGCTAGAGAGAGAAATCTAAACAGCAGGGAAGAAAGAACATGAAACCAAGACATATCAGAAGGTCCTTACGTCTTCGGTTCTTAACATTGCATCACGTATACTACCCATTGCTGTATTAGAGCCCACGCCAATCACAACAGCTCTTGCTCTTCCAGCTACAACAACAGTGCCCTGGATGTTCAAGGTCACAATTTACATAATATAGTTGCAGTACAACATAATAAAAAAGAAGAGAGCTAGAAGCACAAAACATATATACATAATATATATATATGTGGCATACTTTACTGTGAAAATAAGTCCAGGAGAAGGCATTTCAGCAATTTGACAGTCATAAAACCAAAAAGGAAAGAATTGGAAGTAGAACTACCTGGATACTCAAGGTTAGGATTTATGTTATACAGTTTAAAGTACTTCACAATAGAAAAGAATGAATGGATCTAGAAGCACAAAATATTTGAAAGCAGAAAACTTATCTAGACTTGGAGATATGTAAGTCACAGTTTACTACTTTACTGTGCAAATAAATCCAAGAAAAGGCACGTCAACAATTTGACAAAAAAGAAAATGAAAAGATAAGTAAATATCTACCCAAATAAAGTTGCATAATAGTAACAAAACAAGGTACATAGATAAGAGTAATGATAGAGATCCAGCGCATTAAACTTCAAATGTAAGAGGCATCATTCTAACAAGATTCCAGTTAAGCAAACACTTGAATCAACAGAAAAAACAAGCAACATACTAGAAAAGCTTAAACAACTACAACTACTAGGATATATATGATTAATTCTTTAATGATGATAGTATGACAGGTTTAGTTTGTATCCAGCAGAAGCAAATGATGCTGAAAGGATGAGGAACTTATTCGAGTATTTTTCCTCTCATGAATCTAGTTTATAAATATTAATCGAGCTTTATCCTGTATTGAATTATTTGAAAACAACAAACCTTCATAATGATGAACATGAAGTTTCTTCAAAACTACTAAAAAGCGCCCTATATGCAGTTAGTAGAGACTAGGGAGCACACTCTAATGCACCCATTATCAAATAGCTAGTTTCTCATCATTGAATGCAGTTTCAACTAAGTTCTGTTTCTGCTATTTCGCTTAAGACGATAATCCATCAAAAATATGAGGTATAATGGAAAAAAATACAATCACAGATATTCGCAGGTGATGAGTTCATTTCCAATGTTTATCTAATATGCTGATACCAAAGCAAGGGCTAATCATAGTAAACACTATATGTCACTTCCACTTCCTGTCTTCCTGGCCCTTTAAGTCGGTAAGGCAGTTAAGAGGTTGGGTTGATGTATCAAGGTTTTAAGTTCAGTTTGATTTGAGCTTCGGCCGCTTAAAAAAATGTATCACCAGTTTAGGTCATTGTTTCAGACATTTCGGTGTTTTGTTAAAATATTAAAACAATGCTAAAGGGGCACTAGAAAATACAGGGAGGGAGCGGAGGGAAACTAAGAGAAAATCAAGAGAACCCACAGGACAATGAAATATTAGTGATAATAATACTCCTAGCTATCTTAAATAATAACTGTAGAGATGAGGAGACTACGTAAGAGAGAGAAAAGGGAAAGAACCTAGTTCAAGTTCAAAATCAAGTGCAGGAAGAAGCTTCTTTGATACTTTACTAAATGATTTGAGTTTGTCATAGAGATAAGATAGTGGATCAGATGGGAAATTTTCCCAGATGGGTGTATAGAAATGGAGCACAAGGGTTGAAAAATTGTGCATCAAGGGGCATTGGGCATAGCCTAAACGAGCCCATGATATGGTACATTTCTTCTTCTTTCTCTTGATTTTTCACTGAAATGTAGTAGATGTAATAGCTTACCAGAAATGAGATCCCTATCACGTTGGATCAGGGTTAAATTCAAGGAAAATCTAGCGTAAAAATGAAAATTCCAACCCAACAACAATTACCAAGCAACAATTTAGTTGTTGTCCAACAGATTTCACCCATTTCGAACAAAATGGACTGAGAGGCCTAGTTTCAGGTGATCCTCACTGTCTCTGGCCGAAAGTGGACAACTTGCGTGTTCCAGAGCAGTTTCAGATCAGAACTGGCCGATATTGACTTGTACAGCCAACACATAAGAGTATCAGCCAATTTCTCAAACAATCTTAAATATCATATTACCAAGCAGATGATCAAGTCAAAAAGAACAGAACGAGAGGAATCTTGCAGAAATAGTCAAAGTAGCATTCTCACTGAGAATAGGATGTTCGTTTTGTCTTGATAAACAACATTTGTTGCTGAAGTGGATTCAAGGTCTTTTGCCACAGAGCAGCTCTCACCTAATTTACAGAAAAGGTCAGAGCTTTTTTAGTATAAAGACTTCACTATATAATGAGGAGAATACAGTCAAAGTTTGATAGTGGGGTAATAATGTATCTATTTGCAAAGACCTCCTTACATAGAAGTATAGTATTATGGACCATTCAACTTGAGACAACAAAAACAAGTAACACATGATCTAAGGAAAAAAGAACTGCATACCAGTAAGAATTGCCTGGTCAACACGCAGTTGATTACTTAGCATTTCAACCATTCTCATGTCAGCAGGGACCTTGCACCCGACTAATTGACAGAAAGAAGAAGGATTTGCAATCAGATAAGGGAACTGAAGATCCATTTCTAAATTCCAATCCATGACATTTCGACTTATAAGAGTAGACCATACCTCCAACTTCTACAATATCTCCAGGGACAAGCTCTGTGGCAGGAAGTATGGAAAAGCAACCTGAAAAGACCACCAATTTCTAAATTGAATAAATAATTACTACTTTCTCAAACAGGAAAAAAATTCAGAATGCTTACTACTGTTCCAAAAAGCTTTTGAATTAATGAAAGACTTTTGATTTAAAGAAATAAGAACTTTTACGCGACATTTCTAATGTTTACATTAATACTGCTGAACATGCTTAAAGTTCAGAGTCTCAGTACCAATAACATAGCCCTCTAACAAAGAACTCTAACATAATAAAGAAAAAAAAAACTCCATAAATGATTTCATCTTCAAAATTGCTCAGCTAACACAAAGTCATCATATGCAACCCAAAAGATTCAGCTAATTTTCTTCATGATTCTGCTATTGTCTTCGAATGAAATCTCATCATGATCGAACTTTGGAGATCACCTCACATATTTGTCTAGTAGGAGCTAAGAGTTGCACTGGATATTGCTAGCATTGAGCAACACAAATGAGGTGGACCTAAACTTAGAATCATATTCAACTAATTTGGTAGTTCCTGTGACCCATGATACAATATATTTTAATATATTTTTATGACAACAAGTAAACTCAAGATAATAACAAACATTTGCAAAATGACTGCAGTATATGCCAATGCAACCAAGTAAAAACTCCATATACATAGACATGTATGCAAAACAAAAGTAGACCATGCAAGGCATTTTAAATCCTTACAACTTCCTTACCATTTCGTAGAACGGTTGCAACATCAGCCTGATACGCCCGCAACTCCTATCAAGTTAACAATAAAAAAATATTATAGGTGCATCAAGAACTCATAAGTCTAGAGAGAAAGTCAGGAGAACTAAGTTTTGGATCTCAATATATGGATTGTGTGATAGTAAAAAATAAGCATGAAGAAGGCAGATGTTACAAAAAGACTCCATGACAAGGATGGTCACATTAGTCAGCATAAAGCATGCTGACCGGCAATTGCCATGCCGATAAAGCATCGGCACCCAGCACAGGATGTGCCAATGACACAGCCTTGTGCTGTCGGATCGGCACGGGTCAGGTGCCGCTTAAAATCCAATAACAAATTAAAGGTTAGTAAAGAGACCTAATTTTGGCAGCCACTTTATTTTTTTTAAAAATGGAAGTGAGAGAAGGTGAAAAGGAGGAGAAAGAGGAAAAAAATAGTGTGGCTTGGAGATGAAAACACATTCTTACGCAGAGTTATAACTTTATTTTCTTCTGTTTCATTTTCTGAATACATAATACTGTAGAGTTTTCCAACAGCCTATTAGCTTATAAAGATCAGATCAAACACTTCTATCATATATGATTCTGACTCAGTTGGCATTACGCATTGATATCCAGAAAACCATATCAGTTGACAGCCAGCTTCAAAAAAATTTGACCTTCCCTTTTGAGTTGTAATCAGTTGACACACACTGTTGGGAAAAGCCTTGGATGATGATCATGTAAAAGTTCCATCGAGAGTATTAAATGATTTATCTCATCGACATCATATATTGGTACTAGAGTTTCTTACTTTGTCTTTTCCAGGTAATGCCACACCCATGTTACTTATGTTTCATTGTAAGGAAATAAGACAGACACCTCACCTAAACTGTCATGTTGTGGCACAGAAGTCCCAGATACCAAAATCCATTACCTGACCTTGCATCTGAATAATGTTGGTAATCTTTGCAGTGGATTCTAACCCAAGACGTAACCGCATAGTATGAGAAGGAAAGGTTTACAAGATCATTATGGGAAAAGTACCATCCTAGGATGTATAAACTAATGCAAAATGTTACTCACAACAGAGAACATGAAAATCCTCTTTCCCCTATAACCCCCTTTCACTCAAATAAGTTCCTTTGGTAAATGGTAAGTTGTAAAAGTTGAACCTCGTATAGATATTATCACATACATGTATCAGCATAAAATCTTGTAAAAACCAGAGGTATCAAAATTTTGTTTCCGTTACAAATCAAATACATAATCACAAAATGTAATACGCGTGTAATAAGCTCAAAAACAATATGGTGATGAGAAGATACCTCAAGTGCTTTTTCAGCATTTGTTTCCGTTATTACACCTACTGCTGCATTTGCAGCCAGTATCATAAAGATGACCTGTAATGTTTTAAAAGCAATATTAGAACAAACATGATGTAATTGAGAGAGCAACACATATAAGAAACAAAACCTTAAACAAGATCAATAAAGTAAAAGAAATTTAAAATGAACCAATTAGTCAATTTGTATGAGAGTTACAGAGGAACAAGGACATTTCAAAGAAAAGGATAGGGTACTATTGATACAACAGATAGCTATCTGTCAACAGATATTGATCAAAATCTTACTCTGTGGTGAGTAATCTGAGCTCTTAAAACAAACACTCAACATGTTCTTCTTATAATAAATGTGCAAAAAGATCATTTGTAATGCTGTATTTGTTGTATGCTGTATTTGTTGCTATAATCTACATTCTATTCTTGGACATGCAACTCAAGGATAAGACAGTCATCATGCTCATTAAACAAACATTTAGAAGATGAGTAACTCACAGATGATTCCAAAAATGCTGTTAGGCCAGTTTCACCATTTATCAGAGCCAAGAGAAATGAAACAACAGCAGCAGCAATCAGGATTTTAACAAGCAAATCATCAAATTGCTTCAAAATTAGTTTCCACAAGGGAGTACCTGTACAGAGTTGTATCAAAAATTACTATTAGTAGATTGTTATCGGTTGATAAGACCAACATGAATCTAGATGGCTTCAAATAAGTCCAATGCACATGATAGAGGCTAAGGTTAATTACTTAGCACATACCAATTGAGTAGAAAAGGAGAAAACGATTTGCAGCATGTAAACAATGTTAGAAGAATAAGAAAATTTGGAGATACCACACACCGCTGAACAGCTAGCAGTTAACAAATGCTTATTCTCATGGATGAACAATAGAATATTTATTAACTATTTCAGCAACAGCTAATCTTAAGTCCCCTCCACTGAACAGCTAAGACAGAAGCCTGCTTCAAAACTATTTGTTTACACCCAATTAACAACCTAAAACTATTCCATAAAATAAGAATATGCTAAAAAAAATGACATCTAAACAAAAGAAACAGCGTTATCCAATACCACAAATAAAATTTCAGATGCAAAAGATTAGAACTTACTTCCTTCTTGTGGTAACACTGCCGATCATGCAAGACATGCAAAACAACAAAGAAGGATGAGTAAGATTCACATAATAAAATAGTAAGAACATTTCAAGCTAACATTTGAAATTTATTAAATATAATTATAAAAAATCGCATGAACTAATAGGGCCGTCAAAAAAGCCTATGGGCTCGTGAAGCTTGTGAGCTCAGCTCATTAAGAGCCTTGCTCGAGCTCTAAATAATCCAAACCAAGCTAACAAACTAGGCTCAAATAAATTATCGAGTCAAGCCAAGACAGCACAGGCTCGCTCAAGATCGGCTTGATTAGGCTCGTATAATATTATATATGTGTATATATATATGTGTGAAGACAACACAGGCTCAGCTTCAGGGTATTTATTCGAATAGTTAGTGGTGGACGTCCATCACCGTCCTCACCCCAACAGCCGAGCTTGAGTGTCATCGAGCTGGAGACGAGATGAGACGAGTTTTTCTAGCTCGAATCTCGAGCTCGAGACGAGTTGAGCTTTTTCATCTCTCGAGCCAAGCTGAGCTAGCCCAGCTCACACAAGCTCAGCTTGTTTACACCCCTAATTAATGACACAAAGCATTTTTCCTTTTGCAAAAATAATATTTCAACTACTTTATATTGGTTAGGTATATAGAGCAAATGCGTCATTACATCAGTATGCATGCAAAACTAACTAGAATATTTTGACTTGCAAAATTGTTATACCTAGAAATTTATTTTAGAGGGTGTTTGAGTAGTGTAATTGTTAGATGCAATGAGACTGGTTTCAACATCATAAATATGATGAGGCAGATTAGTTAACTTGACAAAAATGAATAAGAATTGCAAACACTATGTTGTCTCTTTAGCACTCTTGTTAATGATTTAATGAAGACTACAAATTTGGGGTTTGCTAGTATTAAAAATGTTACAACTTACAAATTATGTATTTGTGAAATTATATCTTTTCCCTGAATGTGTTTGTCACGCAATCCATGTTATTTATAATTTGAAAGATCATATCAGTTGATAATATGGTCAATATCACAGTCAACATTCTTGATCTGAAGTAACTCCTACTGTATAAACTCTAGCATATCTAATGCAGGGTAATCCTAATCTTTGTACACTTTTTTGTTAACTCAGATCCTTGATTTCACAATTCAGGAGCATATACATGAATGATATCTCCTTTCTTCCTAAATATGAAATTTGAAAAATCTCCATTCTTCAACTGTCATGTTTAGAGCTAACATTGCGAAGAAGAAGAGCCATTTGCATTTTGATCCCGTATCACTCAGGCTCGGCTCGAAATTAATTTCGAGCCTTAGAATTGGATTCAGGCTAGGCTTAACTCAACTCAAGCCGAGCCAAACCAAGCCCAAGCCAAGCTCGAGCCTGAAATAAGCCTATTAACAAGCTTCATTCAAGCCAAGCTGGATTAAGCTGAACCGAGTCAGATCAAGCCCAAGCCGAGCCACAACCTATTTAAGCTACAATAAGCCTAAAATGAGCCTATTCTCTCTCATCTCCCTCTCTCTTATGGCGTCTTCAAAAGCTCTTCGTGCCAAATAATACACTAAATCCCTCCTTCATCTCCTCTGAACCCTTGCGATCTCAATTCCGTTCGGGAGCCTCATCCCTCACCCTCCCTTTCCACCACCGCAAGACTCTCAGTGATCTCCGCCTCAACAGTGGAAGGAGAGAAGCCGACAGTCTTGATTTCAGAGAAGTTTGGTGACGCGGGATTGGCCGTGCTGCACGAGTTTGCCGCGGTGGATTGTACCTACAATCTCTCCCCTGCGTTGCTCTGCTCCAAAATCGTCCTCTACGATGCCCTAATCATGAGAAGTTTGGTGACGCGGGATTGGCCGTGCTGCACGAGTTTGCCGCGGTGGATTGTACCTACAATCTCTCCCCTGCATTGCTCTGCTCCAAAATCGTCCTCTACGATGCCCTAATCATGAGGAGCGGGACGAAGGTGACGAGGGAGGTGTTCGAGGCCGAAAAGGGGAGGCTTAAGGTGGTGGGGAGAGCAAGGGTGAGGATCGACAACGTGAATCTCCAAGCGGCAACAGAGTTTGGATGCCTTATTGTGAACGCGACCACTGCAAACACCATCACGACAGTAGAGCACGGGCACGCTTCTTGCCGCCATGGCGAGGAATGTTGCCTAGGCGGATGCGTCCATGAAGGAAAGTGAGGACGCGTTTTGTTTTTCCACAAAGGAAGGTGGATGTGTTCACGAAAGAGGATGAGGCGACACCATGGTAGCTTAAGGACGAGCACAGGTGTCAAAGGTGGAGGAGGATGAGGCAGGGATGTGGGATTGGGGAATTAGGATTTTCTCACCCCTTTTAAATTGAGCCTATCAAGTAAAGCCTAAGCAAGCCGTCTCCAGTTTAGGCTTAGCTTGATATTAATTTTAAGCCGATTTCAACAGCTCGAGCTCGGCTTAGCTTGATAGTAACACTAGGGACTAAAATTTTAGGCCTTGATTTGAGACTAAACTCCAAACTAGATTAGCTAACCCTATTTTATAGTCTTAATTTAAATACCTTGGTTGTTCAAAAAAATATGATGTTTGGTTGTGAACTAGGCTAAAGTATAACTCTTACTTTTGATTTGATGTGAAAAGGTGAAAAAGATATTGCTTTAAGAGAGAAATAAATGACATATAAAATTAATGGATGAAAATGTCTTTTGACTTTGATGATAAAATTTAAATTACTATTATTTTAGCAATAACAAATATTAATTTGTGGGCTTGTATGCCCTGTTTGCAGGCTTATGCATGTAAGCTTGCAAACGGGCTTAGCATGCATGTAAGCCCCGTTTGCGGGCTTATGCATGTACACCCGCAAAAACTGCTACATAGGCTTACATTTTTTTTTCTAAAATAATATAGTTAATTATTTTAAATAATAATATAACATTACTGTTTTTTATTCTTTTTTTAACCCACGTGATGATATATATTTTTCTATAATTTCAATAACTTGCAAATATTTTTTTAATAATATTTCATATCAACTATTTTTAATATTATTTTTAAATATTTTTTAATAATATTTTATTTTATATATTCATATAATATTACTGTTTTTTATTTTCCTTTTTTGTTTAAGCCCACGTAATGCTATATTATTTTTCTAATAATTTCTAGATACTTTTTATATTATTTTATAGTTTTTTAATACTATTTTTTTAATATTTTTAATGATATTTTATTTTTAATAGTAATATAACAGCAAACTGTTTTTTATTTCCTGTTTTGTTTTAGTCTACGTAAGGATATATTTTTAATTTGTAAATTTTTTAGAAATATTATTTTCTAGTTTTTTAATAACTTACTTTTTGTTTTTAAATGGCAAGGCAAAGTCTTAGTTTCAAGATTATCAAGAGGGCAAAAACAAACTGGTATAAGTTAGCTTTGAAGATGACTTATATCTACGATTTGATGACTTGGATATAATAATGTAATAGGAGAATTTAATAAGCTTAGACAGAAAACACCTGTTACAACTTACCAAGAGAGAGTTGAGGAGTTAAAGTCTCTAATGCTAATTAAGAACATGTTTTTCACTGAAGAATACTTTATCCAAAGTTTCACTAGTGGTCTAAGGGATGATATCTGGCCAATGATTCACAAGTTCCATCCAAAGAACTTTCATCAAGCAGTGTTCGTTGCTAAGCTGCAAAAATTTATCATAGATTCTAATGCTCGGATGAAGAGAGTACCAAGTACAAATCCACCTTCATATCCTAGGTCTTTAATACCAACTATCATTCTCCTACTATCAACAACCATTCAAACTTCACTGCTAGCACTACTATGAATTCTACTTCAACTGGACAAGCTCTCACTGCATCACTTTCACTCCTTATACTGTTACCCAACAACAAGCAGTAGCTCCTCTAAGCCTAGTTCCAATTTCCCTCCCATCCATAGGCTCACTCCGACTGAAATGAAGTCTAGAATGGATAGAGACCTTTGCTATAATTTTGATGAAGTCTATAGAAAGGGGCATAGGAGTGTGCGGTAGCAATTATATATGATTAATTTGGAAACTGACACACAAGAGAAAAAGGAGGAGACTTCCAAAGAATTACTTAGTACAGATGAACCACCTGATTCATCAATGGAAATATTTATACATGCCTTGGCCGGCCACGACTCCCCTCAGACCATTAGGCTTCAAGGGGCGCTAAACAATAGAAAATTTTGCATATTGGTGGATAGTGGAAGTACACACAATTTCACAAATTCTCATACTATTCGAGATAGTAATTGCATTTTAGAGTGTACTCATCCCCTTTATACCACCATAACTAATGGGCAAAGATTGATTAGCTCCTCAACTTATTCAAATATGTCATGGACCATACAAGGGCATGTATTTTCAGCGAATGTAAAGGTTAACACCTTAAGTGGTTGTGATATGGTTTTGGGGGTGGATTGGATGAAAACCTATAGTCCTACTCTCTTTGATTTTGAAAAATTCACTCACATTTCAGAAGAAAGGAAAGCAAATTACCCTTGTATGAAACTAATCTGATTCAAGTTGTCAACTAATATCAAACGCTTCACTTCAGAAATTGATTCCTAGGCATTGTGTATATATTGGTCAACTCTTTTCTATTACTTCTGAAACAAAATTTAGCTGTTGTACCACCCATTTTCAAGGAGTTGCTAGATATGTTGATATTTTTTAGGAGCCCTAACACCCACCACCTCACAAGGCATAAGATCATCACATTCACTTGCACTCAGGGGTTATTCCACTCAATTTGAGGCCCTATAGGGTCCCCTATGCTCAAAACATTGTGATTGAAAACATAATAAAGGATATACTGAATTTTGAAGTAATACAACCAAGAACAACCCTTTCTCTTCACCTATTCTTCTAGTCAAGGAAAAAGATGATACTTAGGAGGCTATGTGTAGATTATAGGAAGTTGAATATCACAATCAAAAATAACTATCTAATCCTTGTCATAGACGAGTTACTAGATGAGTTACATGGAGCTAGGGTGTTTTCCAAGCTAAATTTGAGATCATGCTACCATCAAATTTGAATTCATCTCATATTGAAAAAACAAAATTTCGAAACTATTTGGTCATTATGAGTTCAAGGTGATGTCATTTGCCCTTTGCAACGCCCCAGCTACCTTCCAATTCTTGATGAATACCCTCTTTCAAGTTTCAACCTCTTCTGAGAAGGTTTATCTTGGTTTGTTCAATGATATATTGATTTATAGCCTTTCTTTACAAGCTCACTCGGACCATCTAGAACAAGTTTTGAAGATGCTAAAGAAAAATTCCCTCTTTGCTAAGCTCTCAAAGTATGTCATAGCAACCGACCAAGTGTAGAAGTAGCTCCAGATCCTTCAAAGATACAATGCATGTTGGATTGGCCTCCTCCAACTACATTGAAACATATTAGAGGATTTTGGGTCTTACGAGTTATTACCAAAAATTTGTGCTAAACTTTGGGCTAAACTTTGGGCTAATTTATACTAAACTTCGGACCACACTAAGTTATCTCGTACATGGATACAACTTATGGGCCATATTTCTTATTTTGTTTTAGTTATTTTCTTCAAAAAATAAAGATTCTAAATGTCGTGTTCGAACGCGGAGAGATCGTGTTCGAACGCCCCTTGCGAACGCCTGCATATGTTTGCATTAACAGAGAACGCAAATTGTGCGTTCGAACACGCTCGACCCCGTTCAAACGTGATCAGCGAAAATGCAATATTTCTAGGGTTACTACTTGTTAGTTTGGCTTGTTAGGTTAGCCTCTTAAGATGTGAATGGCAACCTAAGGGGCGATTATGAATGAATATTGAATTGTCTTCCCTTCTTTCTTTACCCTAACTCTTCTCTCTCATCGCTCAAGCCCTAGCCACGTGTCATCTCCACACCAGTTACCTCTAATACCGTCGAGTCCTCCCTCCTCCTTGGGATCTTGACCAACTTCTCCCTCCTCATCCTTATTCCTTCAACACTACATGCCACCAAATTCATCACCATTATCACCACCTTCTTCACCATCATCACTATCACCCGCCATCTCCATCTTTACTGCAATATTGCATATTTTTGCCACATGTGCAGTTAGAATCTACAGAGGGCATGAATATCAAAAACGTAGATCAGGGAGATACGGAACGATCACCACTGGTTTCATAATTTTCTAACTACGGAGAATGTTTTGAGAATATTCTCCTCCAACTGCGTGGACTCCTGTGCATCCAAGCTTGATTGGGAACGGACGCACGATTTATAATAACTTTTGCTCTACATGTTTCACCCTTCGGAGGATATTCAAGATTGCAAGCCACATACAAAAAGGTTAAATAGTATTTCAATTGGCCTGGACTTAAAACAACATATTCTCACTTATGTTAAGCATAATGTATGTCAACGGCACAAATATAAGAATACCCACCTATTTGGCCTATTACAATCACTTTCAATTCCTAGAAAACTACGAGCTAACATCTCAATGGATTTTATTAAAGGATTGTTGACATCTGAAAGTAAAGAGATAATATTGATGGTGGTGGACAGATTGAACAAGTATGCTCATTTTATTACTCTTCCTTACCCATACATTGTTGCATAAGTGGCCACTCTTTTCTTGGATCACATTCACAAGTTACATGGCTTGCCAAACACCATTGTGAGTGACCGGGGTTTAGTTTTCCTTAGTGCCTTTTGGAAAGAACTTTTTAGTAGATTGGGCATCTCGTTGCACTTCAACACCGCATTCCATCCACAATTCGATGGGCAAATAGAGCAGGTGAATAGTTGTTTGGAGTCTTATCTCCGTTGCATGACTAGCTCCACACCAAAGAAGTGGGCAGTGGGCAAATTCATTATCTCTAGCCGCCAGTGGTGGTTTAACATCAATTACCATAATAGCGTTAATCTAACTCATTTTTCAAGCTCTATATGGGTACCCTCCACCCTAATTAGCTCTTTCGGTGGAACCCACTTCCCATCTTGCTTCTGTAGAATTATATCTACATCACAGAAATCAAATGATACTACTCCTTCATGCTGAACTAGCAAAATCACAAGCCAAGATGAAATATTTTGCTGATAAGAACCGCATGAAGCGACAGTACCAAGTAAGGGATTGTATACTTGAAGCCTTACCGCCAATCTTCAGTTCAAGTATGACAAAACCTCAAGTTGACTGCTAAGTTCTATAGCCCCTATCAAATTCTCGAGAAAATTGGCAATGTGACATATCGCTTCCTCTTATCAGTCAACTCGAAGATTTACCCGTCTTTCATGTGTCCCAACTCAAACAACATTTGGGGTCTGACCACATTACTGGTACTACCTTGCCCATAGTCGACGCGGACGGCGAATCGCTTCTCCACCCTGACAAGATCTTGGCTAGGAGGATGGTGAAGCGGAGTAATTGAGCCATTCCACAAATTCATATAGTGGAGGAACTCCGGCCAGAAGCTACTTGGGAGCAGTTTCCTACCTTAGATCCTAGAGGACAAGGATCTTAAGACGTGGGCAATTGTCATGTTCAGAGCTGATGCTGGAAAGATGAAGAGTCATTTGCATTTTAATCTCATATCAGCAGCACTAGGGACTGAAATTTTACAAAATAATCCTGTATCAGTTCATTGTTCTCCACCTTACGTCATCACGTGGCTATCATGTGGGTATGTTATAAACCCATTGATCCCTTTCTGTAAATCCCATCATCATCTTCTATAATACAATAACTCTCTTCTCTCAGCTTGAGGAAGGGGAAAACCCAATGTCCAAGGCTAATTGCTCTCGTCGCTAGTCTTTGGGGAGTAGTTAGAGAAGGTATTTGAGATTTTTTTTATCTCAGAGCATTAAATCAACCAACTCCCCACCAACAACAGGAGAAAGAAAAAATTTGGTACACTTCCGGCGAAAGTGCCTAACCAATTGAATCTTTAGATACATAATCACGACGATAGAGCTAAAATCTGAGAAAAAAAAATAGCGTACTGGAAATAATTTAACGGTCAAAATAAATCATATTAGCAACAACATACCGTTCTGGCCAAATATTTTTGCGTGTTCGACCACCTATTAATAGAAACAAACCAATCGGCATCCTAGGTCAGTGAATCATCTCCAAGGAATCGAAGGACCAAACGAAAGAACAGAAGACGAACGCAACGGATACCTGGGAATCCGTGAGTCCCTTGATCGGATCTACACCGAACGCTTCGAGAACCTACCAATGAGATCACCAATTAGACTCGGAAATCCTACCGGCTCCGGTGATCAAGAAGACCACCCCAGAGATGACGCATTGGATCGAATCAAGAAGGAGAGGTATGAGGAATTACCTCGGAGACGGATTTGGCGTAGGCGTTGTCCATGACGGAGCTGGATCTGCGATCTCCAAAGGCGAGATCGAGATCAAGGTTGAAGATCAAGAAAGAGCAATCGAGAAAGAGAGAGACGTTGAGAGGGGTAGAAGGAGGAGAAGAAGGTGAGAGAGCGTTTCACGATGGGGAATTAGATTGGCTCAGGAGAACGGAGTTTAGGGTTCAAGATTGGGCCAGGATTAGGGAGATCGGATGCGTAACCTTAACGTGGCGTGGTTCGACTTTTGAATAGAAGGAAAAAAGGGAAACGTGAAGGCGATTTGACCTTGAACTTAGCAGCGTGCACGCCGAGATCTCGGCGCGAGAAACCGAGGCAGTGCGGTAGACATGGAATAGAACAGTGGATCGGCATCGCTCCGGGCTTGTCATCCTCTAAATAGAGTCAACTAGATTTCATAATTGGGGTCAGGAAACTTCGACTTCACTTAAAATATGTTCTCCTTACTAATCTGCTCTTCTTTCTCCAAATTTATTCATCATAGTTCTACTCTAATCTTTAAATTATTCACTAGCCTACTATAGACGTTGCTAAGTAAGCAGTCACATATAATCTTTAAAGTAGAGCACTTTCACATAAGCGATTTATCAATGATAGTAGATTTGTAAAAGCTTGTATCACATTAATAAATAAAAAATTATGATTTAATGAAAGAAATAAAACAAAAATATTCGCATGCAAGAGTAAGTAAAATTAGAAGGTAGCGAAGAGAGTGAGGCTATTGGAGTTGACCAAATTAATAAGTCAACGACCCGATCCTATGCAGCAAATTACATTTCAAACTCATTGAATCGAAAGTGACTTATATATTAATTATATTTTCTAAGAATTGGTAATTTCCTAGCGGTTTTTAAAGTTACGTAAAATCACTAACTCGTTGGTAATTTTATAACTCGTTTAGTATTATATTTAAGTTTTAAAGATTAATTAGACATATGATAAAATATTTGATGGACTTAAAATATTTAAAAGCTCACAACTCTCGTCGCATAGAGATATTTTTATTTATAAAAATTTAAAAATAGAGAAAATTTAGCTCTCCATTCAATTTTTAACTTTAAACGTAAGTACAAGGTCTGATTTAAAACTTTTTAAAGTATATAAATAAAATAATTTTGAGCATAAGTGGAGATCAAATGTATTCAACACTATTTTCTATTATTTAATATCGATCGATCTGCTTCACAAATCATTTTGCGGGGATCACGTAGAATGTAGTAATTATTAAAGAGATCCTATTAAGTGTCGATTTGGTTAAAAAAATAAGAGATTCTTATATAGATTTGGGATCCTATATTCATAGTTTATAGTGAAACATCATCAAATATTTATAACTAATATTATAGTTAATATTTAACTAATATTATGATTCTTTTATCTTTGTTTTCTTATTCAAACTAAGGAAGAGGATCATCTATCCTAATGTTGCAAGGGAAGAAGAAAAAACACAACTCTTCTCCAAACCATGAAATAAACAAATGAGCGTTAAGAGTGTAACGAACGATGCGTAAATTGCCTTGTTCTTCAGGTTATCCGTCATTCCATTTTTCCTTTAATTTGGGTAATTGCCCGTGGGCTATTATTATCTCGGCCCATCACGTGAGTTTCGGCCCATCACCGGCCCATACGAATTTTTTATTTAAATATTATTTTTTCAAATTATTTTTGGGAAAAAAATGTTTTGAAATCCGACCATACCAATGGGTTTTTGCCGCGTGCCAGCATCTGGCTTGCTGATCTAGGAGCCGACCAAGTAACCGTACTCATTAGCTTTACTCTCTCCTCCGAAGATCTAAACAAAGCAGCTCCAAGGATTTGCTATTCTCGTGGGATCTCCGCTTCTCTGGGGTATAACACGACACCTGATTCGCCTTCGGGAATGCCATTTTCAGATCTAAAGGTACCCGATTGTCCTCCCACATGAGAGCAAAGAAAAGTGTCAAAATAGTGTGCTTTTTTCTTTTTCTTTCATTTGAGATCATTGTGAAATAGTGCGATCCTTTGCGGTGATAAGCAAACAGAAGGTTGAAATTTCTGCCCGTGGTCGTTTTCGGATCGCAAACGATGCAGCACGCGCTCGGAAGGTTCTGTAATGGAGTGATGCCTTCAGAATTGGAACACCAGGAAGGTGATATCCTCAATTTTCTTTCGTCTGATCTTAAAAATGTGCATGGCACGGTCTGGATGAGTGTTTAATGGTGCAACACCTTCCGAATCGAAGTACCCAGAAGGTAAAATATTTGATTTTGGTCCCTTTTTTCGGGTGCTCTAAGGATGCAATCTAGAGTTTCATCAATGGAGGATGCCAAGGATTTATTTGTGAGGACCCAACCTAGGGTCTTCCCATTGGTAATACTGAAGATTCTGCTGCTATTCCTTGTCCTGGGTGTTGGATTCTCGGTCTTTAGTATCTACATCGCGCAGCGAGTCGGTGTGCAAGATGTCATCTTGCGAGCTCATTCTACATTCCAGCCCTCCATGGAGGAATTGAACAGTCTCGATCGCTGGATCAGGCCGCCGTCGAACCTGATGCACACGATGAACGATGAGGAGCTCTTATGGCGCGCGTCGTTCGTTCCCCTGGTAAAGAAGTATCCTTTCAGGAGGATTCCTAAAGTCGCCTTCATGTTCTTAACTAGAGGGCCTTTGCCGCTCTCGCCACTCTGGGAGAAGTACTTCGAAGGGCACAAGGGGTTTTACTCTATCTATGTGCATGCCCTTCCTTCTTTTAAGTCTAATTTCACCTCAAATTCGGTGTTCTACCGAAGGCAAATACCCAGTAAGGTATGTGCTGGATTACTACTTATTGGTTCTAAGCAGAGATTTTTTATATTTGCATTCTGGTAGAGGAAGTCTTGTATGCATTTTGAAATTGCTCTTTTCATTTTACTGTGGTATCTTTCGATAATGCACACAATGCTATGAGCATAAACTTATAGATTTAGCCATATCTAGTTGTAATGCCGTGAGCATAAACAAACCTCTGAACTAAATCATATGCATCAGATTGCGTCATGATTAAATGAATAATTTCTTTACAGGTCTTTCTGATTTTATTTTATAGTCTACTCTGATTATTGTTAAAATGTACAAACCGACTGCTTTCTGATCTTTCTAGCAGAAATTCTATAAACACTGCATTTGTGCAACTGACGTTCCTTCAATGCTTTATACTAAAGGTTTATAAAGTGGTGGCATAACTAACTTGATATATAGCATTTTTGATGTTCAGCACCAAGAAAGACTAGCAAGTTACACGGAAAAAGAATAACAAAAAAATTACATTTCAAATGTGAACCTTGCATTATTTGGAAATTCGTGGTATAAACCAATTTGAGGACAATGCGCTGCGCAGCTTAACATTGATAATCTGAGTTATAGGCGCTTAGCTCGAATGCAAGATAAATGCAACCTGGCAATGTTATTGTATCAATTGTCATGACTGCTTAGCTATTCACATCCATATTTTGTGCAAATCAAATTTTGAAATGCTTGTTTTATGCATATTTGCACTCCTTTTCATCTAGTCTAGTTGTCTTATGGGTATGTTTTCTGATCTGCAGGTATCAGAGTGGGGTCAGATGAACATGTGTGATGCTGAGAGACGTCTACTAGCAAATGCATTGCTTGATGTTTCCAATGAGCGGTTCATTCTGCTGTCAGAGTCCTGTATTCCTATATATCCTTTCAACATTACCTACAGATACTTGATGAGATCCAAGCACAGTTTTATTGGGGCACTTGATGATTTGGGCCGTTATGGACGGGGTCGGTATAACCTGAGCATGGCACCTGAGGTTAACATCACACAATGGCGGAAAGGATCTCAGTGGTTTGAAGTGAACAGGAAACTTGCTCTGGCTATAATTAAGGACACCATTTATTACTCAAAATTCAAGCAGTTCTGCAGACCAGCATGTTATGTGGATGAGCATTACTTTCCCACAATGCTCACCATTGAATCACCGCATCTTCTGGCAAACAGAAGTGTTACTTGGGTAGATTGGTCAAGAGGTGGTCCTCATCCAGCGACATTCGGGAGAGTCGATGTCACCGAGCCATTTTTTAGGAGAATTCTGGATGGGCGTTCGTGCACTTACAACAACCACAACACGTCAATTTGTTTCCTCTTTGCTAGGAAGTTTGCTCCAAGTGCTTTGGAGCCTCTGATTGAATTAGCACCAAAACTGCTTGGATTTGGCTAGATGCAGTACAAAAGTATGTGTGTGAGATTTGACATACCTAGGCTTCGGGTAATCTGTTATATGAAGATTGCCCGCCCTCTACTAGATTTATCAGTATCAGTAACAATTTTGTTTCTTTGTATAGTGAAAAACCAGATATAAATTCCATTACACGACTCAAATTATTCTGCTTAAGAGATCTCATCAGTTTTTTTTTCCATTTTTTTCCTCATTTAATGTGAATTATGGTGTTTATTTAGTATAAGTTAGTTTTTGTTTCTTGTGAAAGATTGCCACTCTTTGTTTCCTCTGCCTGTCCCCAGAATCCTGAATATGCTAATCCACCATGTTTGGTGACTGCGGTCAAAAGGAGATGCAAGCACGACAGCAAGATAAATGAGGATAATATCATAATAATGCATGACTCCAAGTTGCCATCATGTGCCAAGTACAATCTGTCACTCAATATAAGTTCCCAACTGATCAAATACAATACTTGTCAAGGCCAAGGTTAATTGTTGGTTAGAGAAGCTTTCATCTCGACAAAAGTAAATAAATCTGGAATCTACGGATCAAGTTTGGAGTAGCGAGAAGTTTTTTTTTTAAATTATTTTAGGAGTAACGACAGTTCACTTGCATGAGCATAAATGAATTAACCAGCTGCTAAATTCTTGCTGATTGCAGACAAAAAGACAGCAAAATTTCATGTGAATCTTGAACTGTAAACTGACAATGCCCTTTTATTTATGCTGTAAGGGTACATTTCGAGTATTCTACTCGTTGGATGGTTTTACAAAAACCTTTGCAGACTATGCGACATACAACTACTCTAGCAGCCTTCCAGATCTCTCCACTTCAAGTACAAGAGACCTGCCTGATAGTGTGTGTAAGCTCCAGCAACAACCAGCACATGGAAGAGCTGGTGACTGTGGCCAGCAATGTCGAACTTCCCAGGCATCCATCTTTCGGGGATTCGAGTGGCATATACTAACGCTCCTATGCCGTAGAGGAGTCCCATTAGAATCTCATATCCAGTCGTGTGCAGTGCCTCCGGCCGATGCCAGAAGAGAACCAGCTTATGGAGAACCGGCACAACCCCGGAAACACCCATCCCGAAGAAGAGGCTTGCTCTCATTGTGCGGAACTCGGGTTTCTGGAAAACAGGAAAGAGCGAGGCAGAGATTGTGGCTATTCCGAGGATTGTAATAAAGCTGAGGTAGAGGTTGCAGAAGAAGGGATTGCACATGAAGGAGTAGTACACTGGGGGATAGAAGGAGGTGGCAATAAGGGCTACAATGCCTGCATAGTCAAGGCGAAGCATGATGTATGCCAGGCGGCGAGAATGGCAGGACAGAAGATGGCATGTGCTGCTGGCAAGAAGGCAAAACATGGCACCACCCAAGAAGGCGAAGAATGGCCACCGCGGTATTGGCCCTGACAGAAGTGGAGCTATCAAGTTAGCCACATCTTCTTTCATACTCCACTGCAGATGGTCATATGGGAAAATTAGTTTTGATGTCCAAAACAACTGACAACAAAAAATATGATCTTAAACTGTCATGCCAAGCTGTTAATCACATTAAAGCAAGTAATTTACATGCCATTTGCCTAAATATAACTCTGGTGCTTGCAGGAGATAAATGCCTACTGATATCAATATCTTCTAAGAATATAATATGCTCAAGAATATCAATCTGTTTATGCATTTCTTCGCAAGGATACACCCATCATTTTTGTTCACATGTTAACTCAAAGAATTTAGCAACTGTTCGTGCTATCTACGAGGACAAAACTTATTTCTGTCCAAATTTAGATCTTTTTCTTTACTTTGCATGCCAAAGATATTGAGACCTTCCTAAACTGTTTATGGTAAATCTTGTAAAAGCAGATGTACCATCTTAGATTAGAGAAGGTTACCGTCTGATTAGCATGGGTAAGCTTTTTCGGCAAACATATTGATAGAAGTTCTAAAATGTGCCAGTGTGATGGGAGCATGTCAATAGAAGTCAATGAACTCTTCAATTCATCTTTTAGTCTTTGTAAATCAGATGGATGAGGCAGAGAAGGTAGGCAAGCCAAAAGTTCTGCCTGAATCTTCTGTAGATCAACTTTTCTCAGCGCATCTGGTAAATGCTGCAATGACTGGAGATCTACAACTGTTGGAACCTTCATCGCAGTGTATATGGTCAGAGCAAGGAAAAGAAAGAATCCAATCAAGTGCCTGATCCATCAACCAAAAGGTGTTAGTACCAAGAACAAGGACATGACGAATACAACATCACACTCTTAAAGTGCATAATATTACAATGGAGCAAATGGTTAAGCATCCAATCCTTTACACAACAAGAATGGCTAGGCATGTTATATGCACCAAGAAGATGAGAGACTTGGGTTGGCTATATTTAACATAAACTTAATGATGCCCCCTCTAACGAAGAACCCATGTATGTACCCAAGTATTCTTTCAGAATTCCTCCACCTGAATTGAGTCACCTCTCCTTAGTGCTCCATTGCATGGTTGGACATGCCAAGTCAATCTTTCAATCTTCTGAGATTTAGAAACCAACAATGCTTGGGAAGATTTCCCAATTCTATGGTCGTTAGCATTATATATCAGATCACACCAACAATAGTGTGTGTCAATATCTTTCCCCTCCCCTGTTTCATCACAATTCAACAAATCTTTTGAATCAAAATGAACAGGAAGCCAAGCAAATAGAACACGCATGCAAAAAAATACAAAGAAACTAATCGAACCCAATAAAAGAAACACAACCAGATGACAAACCAACAAAAGGACACTTCCCTAAAGATCCAATCGTTTAAATCAGCAGGCAGCCAATAATTAACAAGAAAAATATTCTGCATAGCAATCGAATTTGGTCAAATGGGCAACCGAGATTCGTACGTCCAAACATTGAGGGTCTCGTTATGGATGGTGAAAATGCTGAGAAGGATCTGCTTCAGCGGCCATTCGGATCGATAGTAACCCAATATATACTCGTTATCCTTGAGATATCCTGGCAAAGAATGGTACTCCACCAACTGGTACCTGACCCTCTTCCACAGACTCCTCCCCTTCTCTTCCTTCCTTTCCCCCTCGTAGAACCCATTGGTCAACGACTGTCCTTCCTCCATCGAACTCGAGGAGGACCCAGCAAGCTTAGATGATCGGAAAGGGAAATGAACAGGAGAAAGACCAACGGGGAGGGGAAGATGAAGCGAGGGTGTTCTTCTTCCAAAATTTGAGAGAGCATAGAAAGAGGAGAAGGTCGAGAAAGAGCTACGGAAAATATCAAAGAGAGGAAGAAATGGAAGCTTCCTTCTTTTCTTTTTCTTGTTTGCTTTCGTTATTGTCTGGATGTGGGATTTACTACCGAATCGGATATTAGTCGATGTCGGATTCTGGGGGCCTTAGATTTACTTCTAAATTTGACCTTTTACTCCATTTCATTCTCATTTTAAAATTTGGTGCAAGGGAAAGAGATGTGTAAACTTGCAAAGGATGCATCACGGGCACGTCGTCTTTGAAAGTTCAAACACGGCACGTCAAATTCACTCAGTTATCGATGGTTAAATATTTATTCAATTATACTTAGACAATCTAAATTTCATGACCTATTCCTTAGTTTTATATAGATTTTCTCGACTCTCTCTATTATTTAATAATATCTCCTCCCTGCATAGAAGCAGGTGCTAAAATGGTGATCGTGTCACCAACATTTTCTTTTTGTCTTCATTTTATCTAAATAATAGAAAGCGATTTTTAGAACATTTAATATTTTATCACTCACATAATATTTTTTATATAAAAAATTAAACGAATAATTAACAGCAAAAATAATTTGAATGTCTTATTTTATATTATTAAAATATAAATATTATTATTTTTAATAACTTAAAGCAAACTTTTGTGACGACGAGTTCTGGAGTTCAAATATTGTTATTAGATAGTTTTATATCAATTTATATTATTAGACTAGTTGATAAGTTAACACATAAAAAATAGAGGTCTATGTAAAAATAAGCACCAGTATGAATGTATGTGTAATTTTGGCTTTGTTATTTTGAATTGAGTGGAATACAAATTAGATGAGCCCAACCATCTAGGGCTCAGAATGTGATTAGGCTAAATCCACCAGATAAGCAGTTGATCACATTCCACATATGTAGCAAAGAACAGATGGGCTATCTATTAGAGTTAGAGCCCATATATTTTAGGCTTATGAAATTAAAATTTCATAAACTTAAAGAGAACTGAGACCCAAAAATCACAGATTAGTCCAATAATCCCCAAAGAATTTTTCATCAAAATGGAATAGAGATCATGATGACCTGATCCCACCCAACCCAAAAAAAAAAAAAAAAAAAATGAACCCATAATCTAGCTATAGATTTTATTTTTCTTTTTCTAAGAAAAAGAAGCCCGTAGAAACAAGTCCAAAGCTTACAAGACTAAATTTTAAGAGATTATTGAGCTAGATCGTGAGCTATTAATCCGGCTGTAGTTAACAAGCTAATATGCAGCCAGTGTAATTTCAATTTGCTCAAAAGACCTAAATAAGTGCTTTATAATTTGATATTGTCCAAAGAGAAGTCTTGCTTTTAAGGAGTTGATTAAGCTGGCTCGAGTCTGTTCCACCACCAGCTAAGCAAAATGAGATCCAATTCACTTGACACAAGATGAACCCAAAAAGAAAAAAGAAAAGGTAAGCATGGCATCCTTGTGGTGCTAGTTGACACAGAAGGAGGAATTAGTTGCCATGCCCATAAGCAGCCTCATGCTTGTTGAGCTATTTGAGTCAACTTTAGCCATGATTCAAGCATAAGGAATTGTATTCCTTGGATCCATGGCTTGGTTCTCCTACCACCCATCCATTGTTAGATACTGCCATTGAGATCAGCATAAGAATCCAAGTTGCTTTCAGGGATGGAACCAAACGCCTACTCATATTCCTTTCTTGTCTCTATATTGGCAATTAAAGATGCATGGTGATGACATCTGCACAAGTAATGTTCTCTGAGTAGGTTTACACATTGCTGATACTTTTTTCTTTTCTTTTCTTTTTTTATATTTTTGCAAGGTTGGTGTTGTTTTCAGTAAATATTCTCCAGAATTTTATTCCCAGGAATCATCTTATTCAGCACTATTAAAGTATAAATTTCAGTGCTGCTGCTAGTACAATGAATCCATTATCCAGATCATAGAGATTGACTTTAGTTTACTTAGTCTACTTGGATTCCAAAACTGCACATATTGAATAGTTATTACTCTCACAATTCTTCGGAGAAAGATAAGGATATCACATTACTGTATTAATGCTAAGCTATAATTCAACTATTTGTGAAACAGAGCGCCACTTAATTACTACTAATCAACTGTAAACCTCCCAACTCATCCACCCATTTTGAGATTTCCTAAAATTTAATTAGCCAACAATCCAATAAGGCGGCGACACATCGGCATTGTTGAGCTTTGTTCTTCTCTATCATATTGGAAGTAAAAGATACAAAATGGCATTTGGGTAAAGGAAGAAGGTAGTGATATCAGGAATCACATGACAGAGAATTAATTGTATCTTACTTTCCCTTGTTTAGGGATTAAGGCAACATCATGGAGACAAAGTTACACGTCAACTTGCATGCCATCCAACTTTACTGCACTCTTCCCTGCATCACAATCCATCAATTACTACTACTCATGCTGTTAAAAGACTAAGAGTCATAGAAAATATCTCCCTTAACAGCAACCTATGATTAGCAAATAGTAGCAAACTTAATTAATTAATCCATAGGCTACTAATCAGCAAGTGACAGCATCCAATTACATATCCCAGTCATCAACCACATTAGGCCTGCTGTTGCTCAATCTTCCATTATATTAACACAAGTAACCGGCATGGTATTCATGCTGTCGACCTTGCATGAACCATGCACTGAGACATCTTTGGAGATGGGGGCCATGGCGATTCGCTATCGCACTGCACTCCGACGTAGAATCTATAGATCTAGACCTAGCCAATGTGGAATCCAATTTGTCCACTGGATCTTCTTATTGGATTGCATGCATGATGACTTCAGGAAGACGACGTAATTTCCGACATGGTGCAACTTGGGATGAGCTCATGACTAACGTATAGTTAGTAGATATTCCACTCTCTAGCTAGAGGTGTAGTTAGTGGTTGAGTTTTTTTCTTTTTTTTTTTTATAGAATCCAACTACCTGATGAGATTCTCTCCATTGGTTTATATTCTCTCGCTCAATCCACTTTGAATCGCATGATACTCGGGAGTTGCATCCTCTCATGTAAGGATTCTTCTAGTTGAGGAGGGATTCAGCCATCCATGTATTCCAGAACATAAGAAGGAATCTGGCTTCCTCTAGAATAAGGCATTTTGAGGGTCTGGATTAATGGCTGTACTGCTAAAGTAGTGAAAAGGTTGGCAAACATTTGAGGAGTCTCTCCTCTGCCTGAAAATAAGATGATAATAATAATAATAATAATGAGATTGAGTTCTACACGTAGTCTTTGTTGAGATTCTCTAACAACTTATATATCATGCCTATCTGTTATTTTAAAAATATATAAATAAAACTACTTATTAGGCCTAAAAGTATGTTTCAAGCCTATAAGCCAGGAGAGTTGTAAGAGTATAAAGACCTATATATCATCACTTGCTTGCTAACAGCTTAAGCTTTAGAATAATTGGCAATTAATTTCCTCACTCTTTGTCTCTCTAACAAATTGATTGGTTCACTTGGTTGACATTAGTTAGAGGCATATACAACTAACTATTAGTTGGACAAAGATGAATAAACTTTCGGCAGGCAAAGTTGTGTGTGTATATATGCCATTCCCTAGTTGCTAACTGCGTCATGGAATCCCAATTTAGTAGTAGTGTGGGGGTGGGTGTTTAATTAAATCCTGTTGTGGTTTCTCTTGCAATCCCCATCCCAAGTTTCCTTTACAAGATATGGTAATTGCCACCAAATCTAATATATAAGTATAGATATCCAAGTTGCTTGTGAGACAGAAAGAATCAAGAGTAGTAGTGAATATATTTGATTCTAGTTTACTAACTATGGTGTCTACAACGAGAATATTAGATGTGCATGAATTGAAATATAAGAAGATTCACACTAAAATGGACGTCAGAAAGGAATGGTAGCTAGATGCAACTCTAAAAATGGCATGCCACTGCACTGAGTTTTTCTTTTTCGAATCAGCATCCAATTGAAACAACAACCCTAATAGATTTGATTTAGAATCCAACTTATACCTAACTCAATATCAATCTCTAGCTTAAATACTATTTAAATTAAGATAAATAAGACAACTTATTAAAAGAAATTCGAAGCCGATACAATAAAATTAGAACCGAAATTAACTGTTTTATATTTTTTAACTAAGTTAAAACCAAAGCTGAAATTGAAACTCCTAACTATTCTTAAGACTAACTATTAGAAGAAAGAAAACAACTTCTGAACTTACTCTCATATATATATATATATATATGTGATCTAGTGAGGTTGGTGGCAGTCAAGATCGAATCTTAACAATGATCAACTTTATTTGCAAAGTATTCAACCATATATTGTATATAGACTAGTCTTGAGGAAGAGTAAGATGGCACACTGCAGTAGATATCAGTACCTATCAGATAATGTATGGAATGAATAATAAATAGAATTACTAAGAAATAGAGTATGATACGAAACATTGAGGTTTCTATCTGAGAAGTATGACCACCACAAAGCTACCATATTTGACTTATGACTAGGAAAAATAATAGTGTGACATTTGAAGCTGCTTAGAAATTTGGGAGTAATGGAAGGTCCAGGCTATATTGTGTAGAAATTTTTTGATGAAAAAACGTGGTTGATGATTTCAATTTTATTTTTCAATTTCTGAGTTTTAGTGTAAATTACTTCGTTAAAATCAAGTAAATTTTTATTATTAATTGTATCACCAATTTTAAATGCCAGTAAGTCAATGTTCAGGTCCCATCTAATAAATTTCTTTTAGAAATATATCTTTTCCTTCTCCTCTCCTCTGACAAAATTATAGTTTACACCCTATATTTTTATTATTTATAAATTAATTTTATAATTTAATAAATACATACAGAAAATATTTTAGGTTAGATTCTCACTGATAATATGAAAAAATTATATTAAGTTGAGATATTTTATTTTGAAATAATTAAAATATTATTATTTTTAAAATAATTAAAACATCCATAGTATGACTTGATTGAGAATATTTTCATAATATTATAAGTATAGTTAATTTAATTCGGATATTTAGTTAAGTTTAATTAACAAATTTAACAACGGTGTGTATTTTATATATATTTACTAAATTATAGGACTCGATGTAAAAATAATAAAAATATAAGGTGCAAATTATAATATTGTTAATACGTAGAAAAAGTAAAGATTTAAACTTTTAAATCAAAACAATTTTAAGAACCAAATTTCATTGCCCGTAGGACTACGCTAACCAAGGATAGCTACACTAGAGATTCGAATCTTATGACTTGGACCATAGAATATTCAAAGTAAAGACTAGCCCAAGCTCGCGCAACGCTCTAATTAAAATTTGGTTATAAGATAGGGAGTAAGATGAAATTTACTCTCTCTCTTCTTCTTCTTTTTTATCGATTTCGCTTTTTTCGTCTTGCATGCGATATCTCACGAGAAATTGAGCTATAAATAACTTCATCCCCTCCTTTCCAAAGCACCATCAGCAGAGCTCTCCTTCTCCTCCTCCTCCTCCTCCTCCGAGTTCGGAACCCGAACCAAACAAATGGCGTTCCGCAAAACCCTAGCTCAAAGCTTCGCCAAGGTCACCTCCTCTTACTCTCAAAGTTCAACCCTGGCCCCTTCGCAGCCCTCTCTCCTCCATCGCCTCCTCCACATCCAGCGCCGTCCCATCTTCCACTCGGCGGCGGCCGTCCCCGTCCCGGCCGACCGGTTTCCGGGGATCCCGGTCGGTGACCAGATAATGGATCGGATCCTGGGGCTGAGTCGTGACCGGATCCGCCTCGAGGGGCTCGCGCCGCCTCAACCGCTGGTCACGGCAGAGGAGGCGAGGAAGGCGGTGAGGGCGGCGCAGATGGAGGCGGCGAGGGGGAGGCTGAGGAGGTTGGCGAGGAGCTGCGTCTCCTACGCTGAGTTCGCGGCGGTCTGCGGCGAGGTCGCAGCAGGGGATGAGGAAGAAGGGGGCCGGCTCGCACGTGCGATGGACGAGGCCGGGGCCGTCATCGTCTTGGGGGATGTCGTTTTCCTCAGACCCGAGCTGGTGATTACTTTTCTCTCATCCGATTCGTTCCCTCGAATAACTTCATTCCAAATCCCGGTTTTAGGGAGGATAAACTACTTTCCGTGTGTGTGGGCGGGGGGGCGGGGGCGGGGGGACGACGTCAGACGCATCGAAACGACCGGCGGCGAAGTAAAAGCGCGAGAAGCTAAACTAATTGAATAATAGTAAAAATATGTCTCTAATAAGTTAAAGCATCTTCTCATAAGTTTAGCAACCAACTAATCGAAAGCAAACACTAACTACGTGATTTATAACCAATCTTGGAACAAAAGATGGACCAGCTAACACTTGTTACAAGTTTTAATTAAGACGGCAATTCTTTGCATGATGCTGACATAGACAAAATTTGTAGGTAGCCAAAGCAATCGAAGGCATGATCCCCCTCTCAATGTCGCCCCCGTCCGACCCACGCCGAAGTGAGCTAAAGGCGATGGAAGAGCAGAAGGTGGCCATCGACGCTCAGGCCGAGGCCCACGTCAAGCGAGAGCTATGGGCCGGGCTTGGGCTCCTCCTCGTCCAGACCCTGGGCTTCATGCGTCTCACCTTCTGGGAGCTCTCCTGGGACGTCATGGAGCCCGTCTGCTTCTACGTTACCTCCTTCTACTTCATGGCGGGCTACGCCTTCTTCCTCCGCACCTCGCGGGACCCCTCCTTCGAGGGCTTCTTCGAGAGCCGCTTCGCCGCCAAGCAGAGCCGGCTCATGACGGCGCACAGGTTCGATCTCGACCGCTACAACCAGCTCAGGCGTGGGGATAGTACTAATTACCGACCTTTGATCGACGACTCTTCTTCTTCTTCTTCTCCTTGCCATCGCCGGAGTACCTTCATAGGCCCCGCACACTGACTTAGCTAGCCAAATATTTTGTCCAAAATTAAATGGAGAAAAGAAAATTGTTTCTATAAACTAATTAATGTATAGTGACGTCGCATGTATATCAAATATTGGGAGATTATATCTCAGCTCGAATTAATACATAGAATATGAGAATTAATAGTCGGGCTAATAATAATGAGACGGACAGGGTCGTGGGCTCATATACATATAGCTGTCCATCACCTGGCGAACCCTTAACGATTACATTCGTGCTTACTAGTAATCTAAAGTTTGTCAAGCAGTACCATTGCATCACCAATATAATTAGGCGTACTACATGCTGCCATATAACTGCTAATGAATGTGATCAGTTTCTCTTGGCCACCCCAATGATTGTGTTGTTGTCATCGTAGTTCATTATCACAGCAATTGGGCATCTTCGTTGTGTTATAACTGATATAATATGACAATCATTCTAAATTACCTTGTACGACCAGTCTGGGTGGTGTAGTCGGTTATCACGCTAGTCTCACACACTAGAGGTCCCCGGTTCGAACCCGGGCTCAGACATATAATAATAAGACTTTTGTTTTCCCACCTTTTTCTTCTTCCCCGCAAATGTTTTGCTGCAGCCCCTGCCTTGCCTAATTAACCCTTGCTTTGGTCAGCTAATCCCTTCCTAAACACATATTTATATCTCCAGACAAGAAGGAACTGTAATTCTGTAAACCAAGCACCACTCTGAGAGCAAGGAAATCCAGGTCCATTTATTTTTCGTTAGGTCATCTACCACACAATTTTCACTTTATTAAGAACAATATATATATATATATGGATGTTAGGAAGATCTGGCCCAAATTAGGGCTACATTACTTTCTGTTGGATGATAGTAAGCTTTCAGAAGTCTTTAAGCCGGCATCTTTAAACCATTCCAGATTCACACGACTTTGTAAAACTTATACTTTTAATTAAGCTAAGCTGGTAACCTAACAATCTAGCCTACTTAAAAAACTAGCATAAGAAACCTAAAGAGAAAGGAAAAGGAAATATACTTTACTGACTCCCTTTACATTTGTTCAACGGCATGACCTGTAAGCCCAACTAACCTTGCATTAATTGGGCAACGAATACTTCCAGGCGGAGGCGAGAGCAATCCCATCTACACTCCAATCGTAATCCACCCAGGATGCAGGAACTTCTTGCAGTTGGATTACTTGGCATCTCGTTATTGATTGCGTGATTTCCAAAGTATCCCGGATGCAGGAAACCACTGCGGTTTTAGTGCTGCCGAAGAGCTCGCTAATACTTGCTTTTCCTTGGAAGGTTGGTTTAGAAGCAAATACCAAACCCTTCCTACCATGCCAAGGAGAGCACTCCTCCTCTCCTACTCAATCAAACATAGCCGTTTCATAATTTCCAACTCTTTTTTTTAACGAATAAAATTAATTTGTTTTCCTTGTTGAATTGCTCCTTATGTTGCTCGTATCTACAAACAAACCAGCTTTAGGATTAGTGTAGTGAGTGATATGGTTGGGGTATTATATCATAAGTTATCCTGGACTTATTTCACTGAGATTAAATAAGTAAACCCATCTATTCTATTTTTTTGTTCATTATTATTCTTACTCTTAGTTCAAAAGATGTCTTTTAGATCATCACCAATTCGATCTCAAACCAAACCACCTTCCTTTGAAAATTACCATTTATTATGATGAAGTGGAGAAGTAAATATTAGGTGCGCATGTCACGGGGAATGAATAGTATATTTGATTGAATTAAATATGTTCAATGACTCTTATCCAGACTAAACCTTATGAATGTAGGCCATCCATGAAATAAAAATAGAAATAAATTAAAACTAAGTCAACTACCAAGAGGAACGAAAGAAAGCGACTCATTGTTACCAATTAATCTGTTTCGAATCGTACCATTTGGTGATGATACTTTATTATGTTCCAGTTTATTTTATTATCGAAATAAATGTTAAGATAAGTGGAAAGATTCGTATTCATCAATAGTAACATCTAACCTGGCAACTGCTACATGCTAGCTCTTTGTAATATTAAAATTGGCAAATGCTTCACTAACCATCCAGAATAATTAATGTACATCGAGCCCGACGATCAATAGGATTAAGTAGGAGATTATGGTTTTCTGAGTGCTTGTTTAGCTGGCCATCATTAGGTCAGTGGCTTAGTGCTCAATAGAAGCTAACAGAAAAGGTCTGAACTTGAATGATAATAAAAGAAGGAAGGATTTTTTTGTGTCCATTTCTGCTTATTATTTTTGTTTCCCTTCTCCAGATTATAAGTGGGTTTATGATTGGTGATAATTAATGCTTGCATTTGTGTTGGATAGGAGTAGGACTATGCATGTCTGGCTCTATAGAGTATAGTGGTAGTCTGGTAGAGATAGAACTGCAGGGTCTTTTGCACCTGGGACACCATTTGGACTATGCTGTGCCTTCTAGTATCTCTCCTACGTTACTTTGTGCTTGTTTCGTATATTTTTTTTGTGAGCTGGAGATAATTACCGTGTCGTTGGGCTTGTTCGTACGTCGTTACCTTATCTCCGCTCCTTGTTTGTGTATTAAACTTGTATTTATTTTAGGAACAAATTTACTTAGTCAATGGTTTTTTACGTACGTTTCCTTTTAAACTTTTTTTAATATCTATGTACGTCCTAACTAAAAACTTAAAAAAAATAAAAGTAATTATAATGACATTCAAACTAATTTGATTTTAGTTGAGGTGTATACGATACAAAAATTATTTTTATAAATTACATACTCTATTTTATTTATTTTATGATTTCTTTGAGGATTTTATAATTTGAACTTTTATTTTCTCTTATAATTCTCATTTAATATTTTAAATTATTTTAAACGATATTAAAAAATAAATATTATATTATATAAAATAATTTATAAATATTTAAATTATTTTTATTTTTTTTTATCATCATTTTCTTTTCCTAAAGAAGTAGAGAAAGAAAAAAAAAGAAAAGAGGAGGAGAAAGGGAGAAGAAAAGATGAGAAAAAGTGGTGGCGGTAGGGACGATAAAGAAGATAGGTGGAAAATATGGTGAAAAGATATAAAAAATGAAAAAAAAATGGTGGGAGTATTTTAATAACTTAGTCGACGTTAGTTAGTCAAAATAACGTCAGAGTGTAAAATAAAAATTATAAGAGAAAATAAGATATCGGGTTACAAAATCCTTAAACACGAGGTGTAAATTATAAAATAGATAAATATAAGGTGTGATTTAGAAAATGTATATAAAAAACAGTAATAGTACGGATCTAAGTAAAATTATCTCTTAATTTGTTGTTATTATATTTAATGAAGTATTTTCCTGCAAGCTTTTCCTTATAAAACGAATAGTCATGAAATATATGGCTAAATTCTAGTTCTGGGCCGGGTTTGATCTGAGCTGGATCTTATCCTCGCAATTTGGCTCATGTGCCGACTTACCATTATTACCAGAATAACTTTAAAAGGACAAGTGGGTTGGTTGAGCACTGCACCTCATTTAATTAAGCTTTCCAAAATTTTATTTTAGAGCGTTAATATGATTAACTGTAATCCAAATAAAATCTCACTAATAGATTGCTTGTTTTTTGGGGCGGGGGGGACCATATTGGAGTCGTCTATTAAGAAGCTAAACAGTGATTTATGACTAATTCAACGGCGTTATTAGTTGTACTAATCGGAGTTCGAACCCGAATGCGATGAGAAGATCCGAAAGTTTATTTTAAAGAATTCCATTTGTGAATACGAAACCGACTGCACCACTTTCGGTGCTTTACCTTGCGAAGCTGATGGCACGATTGTAGATAAAGTCTAACCGAATGGCTTTTGTATAATTTCGTAATGTTATTTCCACAAATAGGAGGTAATCTCATTTGCAATTTATTTTTTTACACACGAGAGAAGAAAAGGAAACGAAAAAAAGGAGAGAAAATCTGCGTGTGATGTTACGGTCACTCATCGATTTATCTCTGTAGTCTGTAGACTTAATAAACGACTAATTCCACTCTCTCTCTCTCTCTCTCTCTCTAGGCTTGACGACTGCAGAGCTTCGATCCGACTTTGGTTTCTGGCCTCTTGGAGCTCCAAGGATCGAGACCCATTTCGATCCGCTCCCAAGAAGGTAATTCGAAGGGAAATTTTTGGTGGGGGTTCCGGCCGTAGGCAGGGGTGAGGAGGAGGGAAGGTTTCACCGGAGGAGATGAGGGGAGGCCGGCGGTTGAAGTCGGGGCAGTGGAGTGGGGAGGAGGTGGTGGTGGTGGTTTGAATGGAAGCAGTGGTGAGGGTTTCTGGGGCTATTTATGGAGGTGAAGTCCTCGCGCGCATGCGGGGTCAGATCCGGGGCTGCATTTCCAAGTTGGGCTCGCCTTCCTCTTGTGGCAATCCAGGTACGGCTGTTTGATCCGTGGTTTTCGAGGTTTGCTGCTGTTGGGTTTTGAGGTTTTGGTTGTTACATGAGGGTAGGAGGATTTCTAGATAAAACATGAGGACATTTGTAGGAGTTGGCGACGATGGGGGGGTTTAAGAATGGCAAATATGAGAGGATTGCAGTTCAGTTCTGGACTTTGATGGAAAGTTGGGATTTTTGGTGTTATTTGATTAACACTGGCCATGGAGTCTTTGGATTGTTCCTATTTTGTTCCTGTGGACTCCCACTCCCATTTTTGTTGAACATCATGGAAGTCAGAAGTTTGGGTTCGTTCATGTGTTTTGGTTGTTAATTTCTCTTACGACTTACCGAAACGCCTGCTTAGGAGGGAGATCCGGCTCCTGCAATATCTCCTTACCCTCTACTTCTTGCTATTTTGACTCATTTCTTCGCACTTTATGAATTCATCTTTTTTTTTTTTTTCTGTTGTACTTTCTGTTGCTAATATTTGCCTTCCTCTTTTTTGCTTAGATTTTGTTGCTTTTGCTTTCCGTTGGAAGAACTTGTGGGAAATCTGAAGACAACCAGCTATTGCATTGGCAAAGTCCTGAAGAAGGAGATAAAAGTGTTCATCTCACACACTCATGTATCCATGATGAGATACTCTATCAGCGACGGCGACCTGGTCGGAAGGAGTACTCGGTCACTCCTCAAGTCTACGAGGAGTCTGGCTCAGCCCACCATCGCAAAGGAAGAACCTTGCTTGAAGTGTCATCTTCACCTGTGGTACAAAAGGATGCAAAACAACCTATAAGAATATATCTCAATTATGATGCTGTTGGCAACTCTTCTGATCGAGATTGCCGAAAAGTTGGAGACATTGTTAAGGTATGCTATTGCCAATTCAATAATTCACGTTTATATTCATGGCTGATTATGTAGTAGCACCAGTTTTACCCATTTCTGTTTAATTTACTTAGCTTGGTGAACCTCCTCCAACTTCAATTCCTGGAACCCCTTTCTGTAATCCTCATGGTGTTCCACCAGTTCTTGGAGACTGCTGGTACAATTGTACAAGCGAAGATGTATCAGGAAAGGATAAAAAACAACGGCTCCGGAAGGTGTTATTCTTATTCTACTGCTAATAGCCTACTATTTGCTTATAAATGTTTGCACTTTCATTTTGTTGAAGCATTCAAAGTCACAGCTTGGAAACTTGAATTTAGTTAACTTTCGTTTTAGAAGTTCTCTGTTATATTTCTTTCACCTTCAGTACTCTGTTGATTGTCAAGTCACTGAGAAAGCTTTGGGCAGGCACTGGGGCAAACAGTGGAGTGGTTCAAAAGAGCTTTAGCTGTTGAACCTGTCAAGGGTAACCTACGGTTAAGTGGTTATTCTGCCTGTGGTCAGGATGGAGGTGTGCAGCTGCCCCATGAATATGTTGAAGGTAACTTTTCAATGATAATAGGGCATAGAATCAAGTTATTTTCTAGTGCTTTTTTCACGCTATCTTTGTTAACTAAATCAACATCTGAGATGCAGATGGTGTTGCTGATGCCGACCTAGTTCTTTTAGTAACCACTAGACCTACAACTGGAAACACTCTTGCATGGGCAGTGGCATGTGAGCGTGATCAATGGGGTCGTGCAATTGCAGGTTTTCTTCATCATATGTTCGGCGTGCTCCATTTTAGTATTCTGTCTCCATTTCAAGAAGTAATTTATTTGTGTTACATTCAGGACACGTGAATGTTGCTCCTCGTCATTTGACAGAGGAAGCAGAAACATTACTTTCAGCCACTCTGATTCATGAGGTAAGTGAGTGCACCTACTGATTTGTGACTATATAGGCGAGTTGTTCATTTTATTGAAGTCTTGTCTTGCAGGTCATGCATGTTCTAGGTTTTGATCCTCATGCATTTGCACATTTCCGTGATGAAAGAAAAAGAAGGCGTAGTCAGGTAGTCCTTTTTCTTTGGCTTCTCTTTTTTGATAGTTGTCAATCTTTGCCAGTTCTACTGGCGCTGCATAGGTGTAAACATACTATGACAAATCATGAACCAAGATTAGAGGGGTGTCGATAGTGGGAGGGTTTAGTTAATCCAAGTAGAAGACGTTCTGCAAGTTGTGTTTACAGTACAGAATCCACAGTTTTGTTAAAATATATTTTTAATGACCTTAAACAACTCATCTTCACATTTAGGTCCATTATGCTATAAAAGCTATCTATATTATACCCAATTAAGAGTTTAGATGTAGTTTACTGGCTTTATTTTATATGGTATTGATATTAGGCATGACGTTTGTTAGAGAACTTTCTACAGACTTGTGTAGAATTATATGCTATTAAAAGTCATCTTCACATTTTTCCTCAATGTTTGTATTTCATTTATAGAAACTCATGTTAGAATTTCTTGCTGCCAAATCTGATCTGAGCCCTTTAACTTGGTAGGTGTATCTCTGGATTCTTTCCTTGGAATTTAGAATTTCTTGAAAAGAATTGAATATTTGAATGAAGTAGCATAATTTTTATTGATATTAGTTCCTTAAGCTGTCTATTTTTACATGCCAATTCTTTCCATGGACTGTATCTGGATAAGAGACTAAGAAGCTTAGTGATTAAGTCTAAGTGGGTCTATTGTGGTAATGTTTGTACTTAGTGTCATGATTTAAATACATGGCATTTGGTGCTCATATAATTATGTAGATTCGGATCCATTGCACATTGAGATTCTTATGTCTGATTGCCTATTCCTATTGTTCAGGTCACTGTACAAGCTATGGATGAAAAGCTTGGTCGTACGGTCATCCGGGTTGTCCTTCCCCGAGTTGTCATGCATTCGAGACATCATTATGGGGTATGTTTTTGAAGAAGTGACGAATCATCTCTTTTCTCATTCTGTACCAATGTTATAAAACTCCAAATGAAAAAGTTATACTTCTCGCACAACCTTGCTAATATCTGATTTTCTTTCTATCAGGCTTTTTCTGATAATTTTACTGGCTTAGAGTTGGAAGATGGAGGAGGGCGTGGTACATCAGGTACTTGCTTTTACATGGGACCGTTTCTTGATTCACCATATGGGAGTATTTTCTTTGAATGTCTTCTGTTTTCAATAAATGATGCATGCTACATTAATAGGGTCACACTGGGAGAAAAGACTTCTAATGAATGAGATCATGACGGGGTCAGTTGACACAAGATCAGTAGTTTCAAAAATGACCTTGGCTTTATTAGAGGACAGCGGATGGTACCAGGCTAATTATAGTATGGCTGATCGTCTAGATTGGGGTCGAAACCAGGGAACAGAGTTTGTCACCTCTCCTTGTAATCTCTGGAAAGGGGCATATCGTTGCAACAGTACTCAGTTGTCTGGCTGCACATATAACCGGGAGGCAGAAGGGTACTGCCCCATAGTAAGCTACAACGGAGATTTGCCAAAATGGGCTCAATACTTCCCTCAAGCTAACAAAGGCATGCCTTCCAACCTTGTCCATACATCTATCTGATATGTTAAACATTTCATGGACTTTTCAGTTTTATAACCAAAACAAGCATATTTGTTTGTCAAAATGTAAATTTCTGACTGGAATGGCATATTCTAATTAATTTTTTCCCTTTAATGATAATATTTCGACTCACAAAGGAACTTGTGCCCAAGAGCCAACTACTCTCCTTTGAGTAGTGTTAACCAACTGAACTGAATCAAGTTATGATATATCTTCGAATTATGGATAATTTACCTAATATGTTTTGCGTTGTGCATAACATGACCTCTTTGCCTGTGCTCAAAATATTTTCATATAACTTAAATCTCTTTGGTTACTGCTTTGCTTGCTGTAAGATTTGGATTGCATTCCTTACTTTTCAGGTTTACAATGAACTTGTTATCATTCTAGTCTTCAGAGATGAAACAAAGACTCTTATCAACTTGCTCATAGAATATGGCTTCTAATGCTCCTTATATACAGTTAAGACTTTTGAAATGAATTGTAATTAATTAGTAATGCAATTGACAAGCTTCTCTTGGCAGGTGGGCAATCTTCACTGGCTGACTATTGCACATACTTTGTCGCTTATTCCGATGGTTCATGTACTGATGTGAATAGTGCACGTGCACCAGACAGAATGTTGGGTGAAGTGCGAGGAAGTAATTCAAGGTGAGATAAGCTAGTGGGAACATGCATTAGTCTTATGACACGCTCTAATTATCTCTAAGCCTCTATTGGAAAATGCTCTTACAATCAGGTGTATGGCTTCATCACTGGTACGTACTGGGTTTGTTAGAGGATCAATGACTCAGGGAAATGGCTGTTATCAACATCGGTGCACAAACAATTCTTTAGAGGTAGAACTATTCTTCTCAATATGCTATTCTAGATTTCTGGTGCATTCGAAGCCCTTTGCATTCTTAGATGTGAGTGATAATTTGATGCACTTCATAGTTTTGACTTCGACTGTGATTGGTGGTGACTGCTGTCTTCCTCAGTGTTTCTGCTTTTGTTGTGTTACATGCCACTTTTTTTGCTTGGGGTATGTTTCCAATTTCTTCCATGAAACTAGTTGGATCTAAAACTTCATTTTCTACTGAAAACAGCCTGCTTTAAAGCTGGTTGAGCCAGGAGGGACTTCAGCAAAATGAATTGTGCCTTAGCCTCCCTAGTGATATTCTTTGTTGGCTTAAATGGCTGCACATATTCGTAATCCTCCTAAAGTGGATGAGGCACATGGTTCGTTGATGCTTAATCATGTATCTGTCTCACATTTAAACTGTGTTTTGATTTGTTGTTGCCTTTTGAGAAAACCCTTCTTGCTTTTGTAAATAATCTGATTTTCCTAGGGGTGCAAGCAGTCAATGATTAAGTCTAGTCTCCTTTTACTCTACGGTTTCCTATGCGAACAATTCTGGATATGATACTATTTGTTATTTAGGTTGCTGTCGATGGGATCTGGAAAGCTTGTCCTGAAGCAGGTGGTCCTGTTCAATTTCCAGGATTCAATGGTAAGTTTGGTCTCACGATTAGTTTGTTAGCGAACGAATTTCCTTTTGCTGATGAAATTACCATCTTGATTATGAAGGTGAGCTTATTTGCCCAGCGTATCATGAGTTATGTAGTGCTTTGCCAGTTCATGTCAATGGCCAGTGTCCTAATTCATGTAATTACAATGGTGATTGTATTGATGGGAAGTGCCACTGCTTTCTTGGGTTTCATGGTCACGACTGCAGCAAACGTAAGTTTTCTACTATCAACTTCTCTGAATGATCAGTTCGGTTTTTTTTTTTTTGAAACTTAAATCAGTTGATTCTAGTGTAGAGATTAGCAAAGCAGCAGCACACAAACACTAAACAAACACTAAAACAAGCACCACAATTTATCCAACCCCTAAACAACCAAAAGAAGAAAAGTTCTCCACAATTGAACCATCCTACCATGGGTCAATACCACTTCAACAACAAAACTAACAAACATTCCACATCAACACAGTAGGCATACAAGCGTAGCACAAACAAAACAAAGTTCGTCGCCAGTACAAAAGCATTCACTAAAACCAACAAAAAGAGAAGTAACCAAATGACAACAACACACAAACACATCAGTGGTCATCCAGAAGCACAGGGTTCTCCATCTCCATTCCAATTCCCAGCACCAGCCTTTTAGCCTTCTTAGTTGCCACACCTCCTGAATCCCTGCCCAACATAGGAAAAGAGAGGTTACTCGGTAACCTTCCAGCTTCTAGAGCAATCTTTAAAAATTATATTATTCCTTTCAGGCCAGATGCCCCAAACTAAAGCAGCAAGCCAAATTAACCACTAGTTCTTTAAGTGCTTGCTCAACTGTTTTTGTTCTCCCAGTAACCAAGCCATAACGTGTTTACGATTAGTCCTCACACCCGTGGCCTTGTTCATCACCTTAATTATCCTTTTCACATAAGAACACCTCAGAAAAGGTGATCTACAATTTCATCTTTCTGTCAAAACACACAATTAGTACTTCTAGTCTAACCTTTCTTCACCAAGTTATCCCTAGTCAGAATTTTGTTATGGCACATTAACCACAGAAAAGTCTGCACCTTTGCAGAGATTTTTTACTTCCATGTCTTTGACAAATTTCTAGAAATAATCCTTATATTGTTTAGGAATCTATACAAAGACTTCAAAGCAAATATTTCATTAGCTGAGAATCTCCACTTAGTACTATCCTGCCCGCCATTAAATTGAACACCACTGTTCACCACCAAGTTTATCTTCTGCTGCTCTTCCAGCTTCAGTATATAATCAGACAATCCTCATCTATATTTTAAATTCCAATTATGATAATTCTAGACATCAGCCACCACCATTGTCTCATCCCAAACAATAGCAAATAGATTAGGATATTTGGTGGCCAAGCTACAGTCATCTAACCAAATATTAGTCCCAAATCAAACTTTTTTTTCCATTTTGCACAACCCTACTAACACCCAATTTAAACACATCCCTATTATGTAAAATTTCTTGCCAGAATGGAGAAATTCTAGCAGAACTATTAAGCTTGAATGACTCAACTTTAACTTTCATATAATATCTTTTCATAACTACCTCAGTCCACAATTGATTCTCAGAGTTTAATAACCTCCACCGGCAGACAAGGCCTTATTCATATCTTGCATCAATTATTCTTATACCACTATATTCTTTCTTCGTACAAAACCTTTTTCCAGTTCATTAAAGAATAGCTTTTCTTTTTTTGTCTTCACAAGTGCTTTTCTATAAAAAATTCCTTTTCAATTTATCAATTCTTTTTTTCCATCCAAAAAGTGAAAATGGGTCGGATTAACTCCGATTTGACCCGCTATCCGACCCAATTCAGATCGGATTCGGATAAAAAGTTTCTATTCTTTTCGGATACAGATCCAGATATGAATATAATTTAAAAAAAAAATCCTGATACGGGTCGGATATAATTTTCATATTCGGATATGAATATCGGATATCCGTTTACTCACATATTTTTTGAATGATTTATAGTTTTTAGTTTGCTTATTTAAATAGTGAATATTGATATTGTTACTAATGATGTGTTATAAATTATTTGTAGAGATAATTTTTTTTTTAATTTTATATGTATTTGACATACAAATTTTTTTTAAATTTTATATGATTTATAGTATTTTTAAAATTTTAAATTTTATGTTTACTCTTATACATTTCATCTGTGCAGGATCCTGCCCAGGAAATTGCTATAGACACGGCAAGTGCCAAGCTAATGGGATTTGTGAATGTGCAAGTGGCTGGACAGGGATTGACTGTTCTACTGGTAAACTTTTGCATCCCTTTTAGAACAGATAACTTGGGTGCTTAATTGCACACTTAAGCTGCGCAATTTTATGTGGTAAAAGAAACTCAGACATCCTAGCTACCGACCTGTTCTTAATCATAAAATGAAACAATAAAGAAGAGAAATGATTGATTCATTTCCTCTTTGTGCAGCTGTTTGCAATGAGCAGTGCAGTTTGCATGGTGGGGTCTGTGACAATGGTATATGCGAGTTCCGCTGCTCTGATTATGCAGGCTACACTTGCCAGAACAGTTCATCATTGCTTCCTGTCCTCTCAATATGTGGTGATGTGCTTGCTCGGGATGCAAATGGGCAACACTGTGCTCCTAGCGAATCGAGCATACTGCAACAACTTGAGGCAGTGGTTGTCACGCCTAACTACAATCGCTTGATGCCAGGTGGTCGTACCTTGTTTAGCATCCTTGATAATGGCTATTGTGCGGCGGCTGCGAAGCGGCTTGCCTGCTGGGTATGCTTTTCCATCTACCATTTTCCTTGATATTAGATTAAAATAGTAAATTGCTTTACTAATACCAATTTTCTGTTAAGACTGTCAGATTGTCAGCTAGTTTATTCAGTCAGGACTCAGGAGATAGCCATTTAATTCTTATTGTTTTCAGGATATCTCTGAAATATTATAGTGGTAGATTCACTTTCAGGATGCTTTGCCTCCAAATGCTGATTTGTATATATTCTCCGATCAATTTATTGGAAAATATACTTGATAAAATGGCTTGCTTACTGTTGCCAAAGCATGTACTCTTCCCCATTGGATGTATGGCTTTCGGTTGTCTGTGAAACTGTTTATATGCAATTTGATCCTGATTTCCGTAACTGTTGTTTCAGATCTCGATTCAACAGTGCGACAAGGATGGAGACAATAGGCTTCGTGTGTGTCACTCAGCATGCCGGTCTTATAATGCAGCATGTGGGGCAGGCCTTGATTGCTCCGACCAGACTCTTTTCAGCAGCAAGGAGGAAGGGGATGGGCAGTGCACGGGCTATGGGGACAAAAAACCATGGTGGGTAACACGCTTCAGGAATTTCAGATCACGATAGCTCTGTTGTTGGTTCGTCTGGAAATGATGTAAAGTATCAAAGATAATTGCATCTCCTTTTCTTTTTCATTTTCCTAGCTTAAATTGTTAGGAAATGAGCACGCATATATTTCGCGTGCCATAAGGTAGGATCTAATTTCACCTAGGCATTCAAGAAGGATGTTAGGGTGTATGCAATGCTAAGGTTGGGCTTTTTCGAAGATTGAGCCTGACCGAAGAAAAGAAAGATGATGAAGGAAGTAAAGAAATTGCAGTGGTTGCAAAAGTAGGTTGAAGGAATTTGAAGTTTGTGTAATTTGAGTTCCCATCTTTGATGCAACTGATGACTTCCTCCTGTATTTCGTATTCCTTTGAGTTTGATTTGTGGCGAGAATTTCTGTTGTAAAGGGAAACAGATCTCTCTGATTAGTTAAAAGCATGCAAAGAAATGGAAAGAAATGTTTAAAGTTGTCCACTTTTCTCTTTCTCTTTTCTTCTTTGGGAGAGAATTGATTTTGTGTGTAAAGTTTGAGAGAGACTAGAGAGAATTGGTTGCTTGTACTTAGTAGGAGATTTTACCGTCTTCTTCTATATCATCTTCATTGTAAGGGGGCTGCCCTCAACCATAAACTTACTATTTTTTTTTCAAAATTTAAATAAGTGAGAAATTAATAGTGTTCTGGTTAATTTAAGTTTAAATTTAGTTTTTATTTTTGTTTGTTTGAGATAACTGAGAACTTAATAATGTTTCAATCATTGTCAACTGGAATTAAATACCAAGATGTTTAAAGAGATTTTTAAAATATCCTCTACATCGTGGACTTTTTCTTTTAAGGTTTGAACCTTAATCTATCTTCTTCGAAATTGTCTTTAACAAAAAGAAATACTCAATTAACAATCTATTATTTATCATAACTTTATTATACTATTTTTAAAATATAAAATATAAAAATTATCACTCTAATAATGAGAGGTTTTAGAATAATATCACATTGGATAATATCGCCTTTTTTTCTTTTTTCTTTTGTTGTAGATTATTATATGTTTGGGTGATGTGAGTTAAATTAACCTCATGTTAAATGAGCATCTTTGTTAAAAAGTAGGGACTCTTTTATGGAAAACAAGATAAGATAGAGATCGAGCCATAATAAACTCATCAAGTAATTTATTTAATATGAGCTTCTGATAGATTCCATTTGCCAAGCATAAACTTAGGTGAGAAATTTTAATTTAGGATGAAAAGTGAAATTAAATATTCTATTCCTTCCTTTTTGACATTGTGGTCGGTCCCTTGAGAGAAACTTGGTTCTTACTACTGATTGATATTAATTTCAATATTTATTCTTAGTTTATATATATTTTTATTTATGTATCGAAAAAGACTAATCTTTATGTTTAAAATATAATTAATCTATAACTCAGGGTGGATATAAAAAAATTTGACCCCAACTATGTGGCTAATCTTGATAAGTCTAGTGAAATGAAGAGAGAGAGAGAGAGAGAGAGAGAGAGAGAGAGAGCAACCCTTTGGGTAGTTGTTTAGGTGATTATTCCATCACTATAGCAAATAGTATGTGTGCTCGCTCATGCTCTATAATAGAAATAAGGCAAAGCAAGCGAAGATGACGACAGTAGGAAAGCGACTGCAGCCTTCCCCTCCCTCTCGATACCGTCAAAGCGAGGTCATCTCGGATTACGTTCTTTAATCGATTCTTTCAGTGAAATTTTAGCGGCGCTCTAAATCGATTCCTCTCGTTTCCTCCTCGATAGGTACACTCCTCTTCTCTCCAAATTTCTTGTTGTTGTTGTTGTTGTTGTTGCTGTGGTTGTTTCTTTTTCTTTTTCTTTTTCTTTTTCTTTTCTTTTTTTTTAAAAAAAAGAACTTTTCTCCTACGCTTAGATCTGGTTTATGATATGAGTTATGTTGGCTTCTTCTTGTATTGTGGGTTGTTGATCGATCGAAACCCTATGCTTCCTCTCTTTTCTTGATCTAGGATTCCACTCTGCCTGTGCTCTTCTTTGTGGATTTTTCATGTGATTTACAGATAATGTGATGACTCCGATTCGATTAATTAGGTTGTAGTGTCGCCAGATCCGGCTCGTTTGAACTTATAAGAAGAAGAAGAAGAAGAAGAATTTTTTTCTTCAATCTGTTTGCGATCAATTTCGATCTGGTGTTGGATTTTTATTGTAATTTAGCTGAGTAACGGCTAAATCTAGTGTTGTGTTGGACCAATTTCGATAGAGCTTGAGACTTTGAGTTCATTCTAATGGATCTCCAAGTATCCTGGAATTAAATATGCATAATATATTGGCAGCCTATTAATTGTAGGGCTAACAAATGGCCGGTGGATTCGGGGAATCTAGTAGAGAGCCTCAGAGTTCTTCTTTCTCAGGCAGCAGTAGCAACAATGAGGCTGGCAGCTTTGAATGCAACATCTGCTTTGAATTGGCACAAGACCCGATTGTAACCCTCTGTGGTCATCTATTTTGCTGGCCTTGCCTCTATAAATGGCTCCACCTCCATGCCCACTCGCAGGAATGCCCTGTATGCAAGGCCGTTGTCGAGGAAGAAAAGCTAGTTCCATTGTATGGGAGAGGAAAGACTCCATCCGACCCACGTAGCAAGTCCATCCCTGGCGTCCAAATTCCAAATCGCCCAACCGGGCAGCGCCCTGGGACGCCGCCACCACCACCAGATACTAACCATTTCACCCACTCAAACCCATGGTACACAGGCGGAGCACATGTCGGTGGCCCAAGATTTGGCAATTACACTTTCTCTGCAGCCATTGGTGGCCTTTTCCCATACCTCAACTTCCAAGTGCATGGGTTTCCTGATGCAACTGCATATGGGCCAGGTGCCGGTTTTCCATATGGTTATGTGAATCCATTTCATGGTGGACACGCCCATGGGTTCCATCAGCATATATCTCAAAGGCAGCAGGTGGATGTCTATCTAAAGGCACTTCTGCTAATGGTTGCTGCTCTTGTAGTTGCTTCTCTGGTTTGGTTTTAGTTGTAGTTGGCTAGTTGCTCATGATGGTTTTGATGATAAGCATGGTCAGTCTCTCTTTAATGACTGTAGTTCTTGTTTCCATCATATTGTCATCTTATAGTCTGATAATGATCTCCCTGTCTTATTGTGGAGGTTTAGTTGTTTCACATGATGTTCATAGTATTGGAAGTTTTCATATTGTATGCTAAATGATGTATCAACTTTGTAGAATAACTATTTTAATTTTTTTATTTGGAAGGTATTAAATAAGCTTTCTTTGTTTTTCTACTCAATATTATGCATTTATGAGAGTTTTCATACATTGTTTTGTTTCTGTTTGTTCTATCTCTTGTTGCCTTCACCAGACTTGCTGCCATGCTACTTATTTGGAACATTTTTTAAGTTAGAGAAAGCCCAATTTTTTACTGACTCATAGCTTAACTTGTCTCTATAATATGGGCACTGCTCTGAAAGGTTACTTTCCATCTAATGGATTCGTAGCGCCAATAGACAGGTGTAAATGGTGCATGTATTTCATTTACTTTATTGCTTTGGCAATCTGTGTCAGTTCTGACTGTTACGAGGATATCAAATGTAAGCATGTGTACATTTATTAAGTAATCGAGAATAGGGCAAGGATACAAGTATTTGTTTTCTAAATTGGTACGAAGTGTATATATCTTGGATCATTTGTGCCCTAAATAGGATCTTGATGTGTGAATTTTTAATCTTGAATAACTTACTACAACCTTACCCTTGCGCATCTTTACATTTTCAGATATGTGTATTAATGCTCCTGACATTTATAAGGGACTTTACGCAACAGTATATGTATAGAGTTATCGCTATGTGATTATGTGTCTTGGACTTCACGTTCTGTGCAACTTGAAGCATCGGAACCATTGGAGATCAGCCAGATGTCCTAAGTGTACTAGAGGATTTAAAACTTTGGAATTTATCATTTGTTTCCACCGTTAAGGTATAAAAGCAAGTCGATTCATATACTTTTTGTTTGTCCAAATATACAGATACGTTGTTCTTTGTCGGTTCTATAGTTTTACTCGAGTGAGAGTTCTATTATAATTGTCCTATATGCCTAGGTACGATTATATTTATGTATAAGGGGCACAATATGATTGGTGGTGAATATTTATAGGAAACAAGGTTGTCATTATATGTGTTCTGAATTTCTGCAACCTGGCTACTTCAGTTCTCTATTCTTTGCTAGGTGCTTCTTTATATTCCATAATCTTACATTCTAGAGAGATAAGATATTTTGTTTCCTGATTAGTCTTAATACTTCTTTGATGAGTATGATGAGATATGGTGCACACTAGGATTGTTACAACTGGTTGGAGATGATGCATTGAAATGGATAATAGTAAGAATGTATCTTAATGATAGACAAAGGGATGGTTTACGAAAATATTGTAGTTATCAGAGAGGACATTAAGCTTGCATTGGCTGTGTTGGATCATCGGAAACATAGCGAGAAGTCATGCCATTAAACAGAAAGGATAATAACAACATCAGTAAATGGTCATTGGCTTGTGGTCATTCCCTAGTCATATTTATTGATGGTTTAGATAAGGTAATTTTGGTTGTTAGATACTTTTTTGTTTCTTAACTCCAATGTAGTTTTCAGAATGAATATTCTGTCAAAGGAGAGAGAATTCATAATCTTTGTTATTGTGTGCAAACTTCAGTACTGTTGATATGTATAAGAAATTAATGCTTATTTTTTCTGTCAATCAGTCCAGTGGCAATCTGATTTACTTGCTGGCTTTAAATTTGCTAGGTTTAATTTCTAGATTCTCTTGAGGAATCAAATCATCAAGTTAGGGATTAGTTAATAGGCAGTTTGATGCCCTTTCCTTCACAGAAAACCATGGAGCTACTCGACACTATATAATGTTTTTGAGTTAGGAAGTCAATTGATGGAACCTGTAAGCATTCTTTGTCTTTTGAGTATGCTATTTAGTCTATTAGTATAATATAATAGTTTTTCAAAATTAAGTTTCTTGAGAGTTATATTATTAGTACATATTAGTATCAGATTGTTTTTAGTACAATTCTTGTAGAAGCATTTCGAGAAAATGGAACATTTTGTTACATGAGTAAATGATCTTTTTGTGTCTCCTTTACTGAATACTCTAAATATTTTTGTGAGCAATCAAAAGGTACCTTTGCAATTTTCACGAAAATTATAGTGTGAAACTGAAATATGTGCTTGTGATGAACAGAGCTCAAAATAGTTCTTGTTTACTGAGCCCAATATGTCCTTATACGGGTGTACTTTGCAATCAAGGATCTTAACTTAGTCATTTGAACGCATTATCTTTAATGAATCATGTTTAAGTGCAGTTTAATAATGCATACTGGTTTCTGACCAACAGAAAGTTGACTTCTGGATGCAAGGAGAGGGGATCTAATGGTTGTGAACCAATGTGAGTCTATAAGCAATGGCATGCAGAATGGGTTAATATGCACTGACTTATGGATATCATCGCCCATGTTGGACTTTAGAATGGTTTCAAGAAGAGATTTTAGTAGAGTTGCAAGGCTAAAGATAGAGACCTTGGCAGACTCGCAAGGCTAAAAATATATGTAATAATGCTAAAAGGTTTGTTAGGTGCCATTTGCAATGAGCGATGGATGCTGAAACTTTCAATGTCGTTAGAAGAAATGCTAAACTTTTCAATGTCTTTAAAACCGCTTAAACATTCAGCGGTATTAAAACTGCCCAATCTCTTGCAGATGATACATTATGCTTAAATCATTAATAAAACTTTAAAACCAAAAATACATCGAAATATGCTAAAACTATTTTAAATATGTGGAAATTTGACCAAAATATGCACCTGCCTTATGTGGCAAAGCATGATAATTTTACATCAAAAAGGGAAAAAAATGTGACACCTGTATTGGGCTTGCCAACAGCTTTCACAAATAATGGATCTGCAATTGACTATCATAATCCATAAGGACTAGTTAGTTGAAGTCATAAATTGCAATGCTTCATTGCTTTCATCCAGTCTTTGCTCCTATAATGCATCAATAGTACAAGTACTTTCAGTTGCGTAGCAGCTTCATTTGCTGCTACCTTTTCTTTTTCCCTACCAAGTGTCACGGCCTTTAGCTAATTTGGCAGTCTTGGACTCAAGGCTGCACAAACTCACAAAGTCCACAGTTATTCCCAATATTTATAATCAGCTGCAGTGTGGTTGGTAAATCCACTTAAAAGTTATTTGAATCAATGTGCTTGAGCTTAGAAAGTAGTAAGAAAGCCTCTAATTTGATATATCAAAAAGGAAAAGCTTTTGATTATCCTTTGTCACTGCTATCCATGATCTTTTGAAGATTAAACCCGTGCCTAACAGTCGGTGGTGTTTCCTGATTGCAAGTAGCCAGCTCGTTGTGCCTTTGGTCCCTAGCATTTGAAAATGGGATGCACATTAACTTTGCGAGATCCTCTCCACCTACAAGGAAGTGAATTGTTATGTTAGAATGAGACATGCATCAAACCATGCATTAAAAGTTACTGATTACCTTGATAGAATCAAAATCCATAATTCATCAGGAGCAGATGCATCTTTGTGGTCTAAATAATCTCACTCATAAAGATGAAAGATATCATATCTTATTCTCCACAAAATCCAACAATCCCCTTTGCCTGTAAAACTAAAACTTGATTATCAGTAAACCTGAGTCACATAAGAACAAAATCCTTGTATTAGCATTTTGAAATAGCAATGTAAGTCACAAATGATTCATATCAGAGACTTGGAACATTAGAATATTTATATGATGTTTTCCTGCCAAATGCATAGGTAGATCCTTGGTTATTCCCTTATAAGTTTCAATGAGTTAGATCATGATATACGGTGTACATACATAATTTGGATGCATATCATAGCATGGCCAGTCACAGCCTCTGGTTCAAACTTAGGTGGATTACATTGGTCCACAAAGGCCATTCTTCTGGCTTGTATGTTTATGTTATGACTTCATTTCTCCATGAGTTCAAACTGCAGATAAAGAGTTTGAAGGAAAATGAGAGGTATATGCTGATTTCCAAGAAATATTGGTACGTAGAAATACATTAACTATCTGTGAACTTTCTCCATAGAAGCCTAAAAGCATTTTACCGCATATCAGTTTCATTGATATATGGAAGCCATTATCTAACATACAAAAGACAAAAACAAATTTGAGGTCAGTATGAAAACCATCATCTGACACACAAAAGAAATAATTTGAGGTTAGATACTAGGCAATTTAGCAGGGAACTAATTGTCTATAGCAAAAACTTTTGAACTCAGACAGTACGTGCTAAGGACAGATGTTCACACATCTCAGGAGTAGTTGTTAATTCTATGAAAATCTGAGAACTGAATATCTGAAATAACTCCATAATCAATCAGAAGAGGCCGCATAGGGAGTTGCACAAAAGGAAACGACTAGGCTGCATGCACTTTCCTTTTACCATCTGTGAGCTGAGGATGAAATGAGATAATGGAAGTACTGAAAATTTCCAATCAATGCCGGATTCCACAGAAAATCATTTAGTTTTCTTTGACATTTCAGGCCCTTCAAAAAGTTTGCTCAGTCACTTGTGAAACAAATTCTTTTATTAAGAAAAAACATGCAGCTTTTTAGATTTGTCTAATTCTCTTAATATTCTACTTTCTGATTTCTGATGCAACAGAACCAAGATGTGATAATAATGCTTATCATAGAATTTTCATGGCGAGACATCAAAAAGTGACTCATACTAAGAATGTAAGTAGTGAAAAAAAAGGACCAAAAAAAAAAAAATTCTACCTTCTCTTTATTTGTCAATGCACAATGGGTTTGACATTGAAGAAAAACTATTCAATTTAAATGTTGGCACAGAAATCCAAGTCTAAACAGCTAGACATCGTCAACTTACTTGAATACATATTCAAAAGTGTGAATTCATATTTTAGAACTGAAGTGCATACAACTGTGCACTCTAAACAGCTAGACATTGTCAACTTACTTGAATACGTAGATTCATACATGCCAAAAATGAGAATTTATAGATATTAGATAGTAAACTTTTGACAACTTCCTTTATAGTTTATACCTGCATGAAATTTCGTATTAAAGGGATACAAATTAGATATCTCATATATGATTATAGAAAATTAGCACACTCCATTAACTCCATAAACTACCTTGTTAATTGGTCAGCTAGGAATTGAGAAGTATCAAATTGAACAAGTCGCATTTCTTCTTCAAAGTGAATCAATTTGACATCTGTAGTGCAGAACACATGATAAGCAAGAACCGAACAAATTAGAATAAAGATGAGTACCCAACAATAGCAAGTCAATAAATACCTGTATATCATCAAACGTAAAGCAGAAGCTTAAATTGATAAAATCTGCCAGATTGGTGCATGCAGCTTTTCTGTTCTACTAGGACTAGTGCAGCTTAGTTATAGATCTTCAACAATAGCATGCTACAGAAGACAGGCAGCACTAGTACTGTAGTTTGCAAGACCAAGTATGAATTCAGATAATGCACCAATTGGATCAACTTGTCAAAACGCATCAACACGTTCCCACTGTTTCAACGCATCATGTTTGACTTCCTGCAGGCATGCAGCATTAGTACTGTAGTTTGCAAGACTGAGTATGAATACAGATCATGTACCAATTGGATCAACTTCTCAATATGCATCAACACATTCCAACTGTTTCAATGAATCATGTTTGACTTCCTGTTGGCATGCAGCACTACTACTGTAGTTTGCAGGACTGATTATTAATTCAGATAATGTATCAATCAGATCAACTTCTCAATATGCATCAACACATTCCCACTGTTTCAATGTGTCATGTTTGACTTCCTGCCAACATGTAGGTTCTGCCAAGTTTATGTTTCCTTTTAAAGGAACAGCTTGAAGAAGCCCACGGATATGCATCTCTTCATATAGCTTCAAAACTTGCTTCATGTCACCACATCTAATGTAACCTTGAACCAATGTCCAATATGTCACATAATTAGGGTCTATGGCACTCTCAATCATTTGATCTAGAATCTTTATGGATTCTTCCATGTCCCCTTGATTGCATAGACCATTGATCAAGGTAGTATAGGTAATGACATTAGGATCAATTCGTTCCTCTATCATTTTTTGTTTTATTTTGAAAGCTTCAGTGGTATTACCAGCCTTGCAATATCCATCTATCAATGTGTTATATGTGACCACATTAGGAGTTACACCTTTCAGATGCAACTTATTGAAGAGATTAATTGCTCTTTCTAAGTTCCCAGACTTGCATAGACCATTGATGAGAGCATTGTAAGTAACAATATTTGGAACGAGGCCAGCTCTCAGAATCTCATTCTTCAACTCAAAAGCTTCATCTACGTAGCCTGAAGATGCATATCCATGAATAAGAGTAGAATATGTAAAATTGTCTGGTACGAAGCCTGTGTTTAACAGATCCGTAAAGAATCCTTTTGCATCTGCAATTCTTCCGGACTTACAGAGCCCACATATAACAATATTCCACATAATATTTGTGGGCTGAAGCTTCCCATCTGCAGGTTTATCAAGGGCACCCACAATTTTGTTCAGATTGAGCTTGTTTGGCTTACTGAAAATCTCACTATCTGGAAGCATGCTGATATTTACCATTTTCTGCAGCATCAAATTTGCCTCATCAATCTTACCCTCCCGATAGAGACAACTGATCAGGGCACTGCATATGAATATGTTTGGAACTAAACCTTTCCCAGTCATTTCAAAATAAGCATCAAAAGCTTTATTCATATTTCCTTCTTTACACCAGCCAGAAATCAGAGCTCCATATGTCCTGACATTGGGAGCCAATTCCTTCGCATCCATATCGTGCAGAAGGTCATTTACTTTGTCGGATGTCTTAGATTTGAAGAGTCCAGTAATGAAAGAGTTCAACATTTCAATTGATGGAGTAAAGCCCAAATTCTCCATCTCATCCTTTATTTTGAAGGCCTTGTCCATGTCACCTAAATTACAGTAAACATCAAACAGTGTCCTATAAGTTAAGCTATCAGGAGAACATCCCCATTCTTTCATCTTGGCAAGAACCTCCTCTGCTTCTGCTCTTCTCCCCATCTTGCACAACCCATTGATTACTGTATTAAATGTTACTACACTCTTTGCAAAGCCCCTAACTAAGATTTCATTCCAAAGCTTTAAAGCCTGTTCAGATCTACCTGTCTTGAAGAAACCATCCAATAGAGTACTGCAGCTAATTTCATTAGGTGCGACAGCCCTTTTTAACATTAAAAACCATAGGTGCAGTGCATCATCAACAGCACCTACAGAGCAAAAGCCTTTGAAAAGTGTGTTGTAGGTTAGAACTGTCACTCCGATTCCCCTCTGCAGCATCATGTCACCGATCTCAAATGCTTTGCTCATGAGACCCTTCTGGCAATACCCATCTAAGAGAGTGTTATAACTGTAAGAGTCTGGCTTGACAACTCCATATTCCATCTCTTTAACTATCTTCTCAGCTTCTCCTACATTTTCCAGTTTGCAATACCCATTGATCATTGTATTATAGATGAATACATTTGCTTTTAGTCCCACACTTAACATTTCATCCCTGACTCTGATAGCATCATCCATTTTCCCCGTTTGGCAATATGCATTTATCAGAGCACCATAAGAAACTTCATCAGCAGCTAAACCTGTACCATCCTGCATGTCTTTTAGTACTCTTTCAGCTTCCTCATATTTGCATTCCTTGCAGTATCCCTTAATCAACAGGGTATAGGTTACAACGTTTGGCGAGATTCCTCTATCAGAGATAGATTCAAACACCTTCAATGCCTCTTCTGTCTGTCCCAAACTGCAATACCCATTAATCAACGAATGGTACACCACAAGATTCACCTCAAAGCCCTTCCTCTCCATTTCCGATACAAAGTCCGCAGCTTTCTTCACCCTCCCATCTCGACAATAAGCATTCACCATTATCGACACCATGAAAACATCGGGAAAAATCCCTGCCCTAATCACCTCCTCATACACATGAATTGCAGTGCCACTCTCGCCGCACCTAACCAGACTATTCAATAGACTGTTACAGGACCTTAAACTAGGTTTGCATCCACACCTCCCCATATTGTCAAACACGAAAAGAGCCTCCTTTACCAACCCCTCCTCCGTGTAAACCTTGAGAAGCATATCGAACACAGTCGGGGAGAAATAGAACTCCTTATAAACCCTAACCAGTTCATCAAAAACGACCGACGACGACGAACCCGAGGAGTGTGTAATCCGCACCAAATCCCTCAAACACACCCTCGCGTCGTCAAAGAAACGACCTTTAGACAAGATATGGACAATCTTGCAGTGAGATTTCCAGTTCGGTCGAAAATATTGCTGCTTGGAGGCGACCTTGAAGAAGTGGAGACAAGGGGCGGGATCGAGTCGGAGGCGGACGAGGACGGCGTCGAGGAGGTCGTCCGAGAAGTCGAATGGGAGCTTGGAGACGGCGTGGAAGCGCTCTAGGGTTAGTATGCGGCAGAGGCGGTCGAGGATATCTGATCTCGAGAGGTTAGCGGTGGGATCGGAACGGGCGGCGTGTATCGAGCGGCGACAGAGGATACGACGAAGAAGAAGGGGGAGGGAGAAGGGAGAGGACGACGTCAACCTAAGCATTTGAGGGGCATCTACGGTTCCGGTGACCTCCTGGTCGCCGGAGAAAACTATAAAAGGCCCTGCTGAGCTTTATTCGTTTTGTTTTGTAGAGGCGAAAGAGAAGGGAAGAAGACCTGAGGCCTCCTGGACTCTGGGGTTTCTGACGACATCTATTGGGCCGATCTTTAACAAAGAGACACAGGCCCATGGGCTATATTTACTTGTGTGAATTAAGACGCATTAATTATATGAAATAACTCATTAGGTATCTCAATGTCTCATTAAACAATACTGTATCCCTTTCTTAAACATGTCAAGCAACAAGAGCCCTAGCCTCGCATATCCAATACAAAAGATCGATGGAGTCAAACCAAGAGGCCAAAAATATCGAGTTATTGATATCTATCTAACACTCAGAAGCTAACCAGTGTGCAACCTGATTAACCCGTAGAAAAAGTGTGAGAATAGGAGACACTACAGCCATACAACAGTTACAACAGGCGTCATACAAATTAAAATAAAGAACGTAGTGCGATTGAAACTTTAACATAGACATATACTCCATCCTATACTAGACTCAGTGCCACCATAGATTGCCATTCACACAAGTGGTTCTTTCACCTTCTCATAGCAAACATTATCCTCTTGATCGATTATTTTTCTTCTATTGATGTGCTTGTAGTACGCGAATTGCAACATAATCTGTATAAGAGATGTCACGAAGAGAAAATGTTCATACTCAACAGTCATACCAAAAGAATAATCGTAACAAAGAACAAACATGAGAGGGATAATGAAAGGAGGAGTACCAATAAATCGAGCAGCACGCAGACAATAGCATCTAGCAACCATGGTGCGTTAGCTTTTAGCCTTTCCCATTCAACACTCCTGACAAGTATGCTGCATTCGGATGAATAGTATTCAGAGATGGACAGAGAAGATTGATAGAGGTTTATAGAGAAATTAAGAGAAGTCAACCTTCCTACGTAAGTTGCATTTGCAATGAGTGCAAACATGAACATCAGAGGATTTAATCCCTGCACAGTTTCAAATGAATTATGGATGTAATCAGACAAGCTATGATTTACGCTACAAATAATAAGACCTACCTCAACACTCCCTCGTTTAATCTGTAAAAAAAAAAAAAAAAAAAACATAACCTTCAATTTCTTAGAAGACAAGGATAATGAGACGTTTATTTTGCTTTACAATTTTAATCTAGTGGCGTAAGTATAGAAACAATTTACTAACATTCAAATATATCTGCGGCAATCGACCTCCCATATATATAGCAGCCATAATCCATCCTAGCAAAAGCCCATAAGTGTTACCATGCCCTGTTTCCTATACCATAAATAAGGAAGACAGGAAAAGCTTAAGAAATGCTATCATTTTCCGACGACTCATAATAAGCAATTATTTCTCGTCCGAATTACCTCTCCGAATTTCTGACCCATAAAACCGATGTGCATTTCCATCAGAGCATGGCTTTGAAATGGTAGATTGGCCAACGCGGAAATCAGCGTTCCATAAGCAACCTATGAATTAGAGAAACAGAGGAAGAACGCTTTGACTCTTAAGAAGATTAGGAGCTCAAAACAGAGCATCACATTTGTTAGAAATGCATATCATATAATATTTAACAAAAGTGGGATCTAACACTCACGGAACGCGTGATGGTCTTCGTAGTCTCGTGCTTTTGGTGCTGATCTCGAGGAACCTCCTCCTCGGAACTCGAGCCGTCGTCTTCGTGGTACCGGAGCGGGTGGCTCGACGGACCGCTCCTGCCCGAGCCCAAATAGGGCGATCCATGCGACGGAGTATAACTCCCACTTCTGGCCAATGACCTCGCTGACCTGCATGTATGATAAATATTAAGAATTAATAGTTAATAGTTCTTCCAAGTCCAAGCAATAGGAAGCACATACGTGTAATAGACATCGATCCGAGGGGATGCTCTTCCTGATGTGGTAGCTGATATTGGGTTGCTTCTATCGTCTCGCTTTGGTTCCAACAGTTGCTTCTCTTCGTCAGCCTGGAACTGGAATATATATATTTCTCATGTTAAATTCAACAGCAGTGTATAATCTCTAAATGACATTTGCCAAAATAAAAGAACCTTACTTCTTGTTTGGCATCAAAGCATCTGCTCTTGGTCCATTCAAGGAGATAGTCATAGTAGAAAGTCTGTAGGACCAGCACCACTGTAGTAGCTGTGTACAGCTGCATAAATTACTTAAATAATCACATCAGTCACAAATGCTAGCTAACAGTTGATAATATATTAAAAATAACCTAATGCCAACAAGTTAAACTTGATTAAATCTTCACCAAATGACCCCCCCTCTAGTTTAGCTAGGGCTCCAAGCTTACCACTGCAGTGTATAGTTGAGTGGGCAACTGCGCACAGCCATACAAAACATGTGAGCATTTTATACTGAGATCCATAGATTGCAACTAATAAATCACTTCAAAGTAAAGCAGAAGGCCTTACTGTGGCTGGCTCAAGAACGCATCCCACCAAGTTGAAGATATCCCTGCATGCCCACGTAGTAAAAGACCACTACTTAATTTGGAGATCAATTAGTTTCACGATTAAAACTAGGAGTGAGTAAGCAAGTTTTTAGTACCCAAGAATCCAAGTGAGGAGGAGACCAAGGGAGACTCCATGGCCAGACTTGGTGTGGAAGTTAGTAATTATCTGAGGGATCTCTGCTACCCCCCAAGAGAAGAGGCCTACAAGGCCAAGTGCAAAGGAGATCTCACTACTTGGGTCACGAACACAATCTCCAAAGTACTTGCTCACCCAACCCACACAGGCCTTCTTCTCCCCAGAGCATGTCTCCCATGCAAAGGAGCTTGCCACCCACTTCTTCTCCATCTCCTCCTCCTCTTCTTCTTCTCCCTTAAACTTCCTCTTGTGATTAATTAAGATGGAGGGGGGTTGGATATATAGGGGAAAGATGGTGGAAAGGAAAGTTGGTGAGGGGGAGGGGAAAAGACATGAAGAGGATTGGCTACTAGTAGTAAACTACAAGCATATTCTGCGTACCCAGATGTTTCTTATGTCTTTTTACTTCCTTTGCTTGTTTTGTGAGAATGCATTTAATTTTAGATGTATATATAATTTAGTGGTATTGGCCAATTTGGGTGATTTTTCCAATCATAGCTTCTGTTGACAGGGCAATTATTTTACCAAATGTTTTTAAAAAACTTAATTAGATTGTTCCAGAAAAGAAAGAAAATATATAATATAAAACAATTGTTATTTATTAATACTAATCCTATTTGGGATGGTAATTATATTTGGTTGCATTCATAGCTGGGAGTAAGTTTTGGTCGTCCAGAGAAGCACGCGGCCGCAGGATTGGGGCAGTGTCGACGCGCTGCAGGCAGAGCGTATTAAAGAGACGTGGCTCGATCTCGACCGCCAAAAGACTTGAAGCATCTCCAGCTTGGCTTGTAGCGGAACGAGGATAACGATGGACGGCAGCCGACAGGTGAGGAAGCAACGGATGCGACGTCACCAGTAGAATTATTATCCTAATTTGGAGTGGATCCCATCTGTAGGAAAAAAAGATGCGGCGAGAAGCTACGATCACCAGCGCAACGTATGTAGCAAATTAATATAACTCAGAGATATATATTTTTTTTTAACATAATATTTTACATTATCACTACATTTTATTTTTTATTAGAGTCTCTAGGCTCTTCCCAAATTGTCATTCTTAATTAGTAATTTCAAACCTAATTTTGAGCCGGATCAAGTTTAAAATAAAATCTAATTCAACTATAAAAATAAAAACGAATAGAATTCTCCATGATTTTATAAAAAGTTTGATACAGTGAAATTTAAATATAATTATTTTAAGCTTTATGGAATCTATTTTGAAGATCCTTGTTGGTAAGCCGAGCCTGAGCCGATTTGATCGTACAAAACTATATTATAAATTTTTTTAGTTATTAATTTGAACTTTTAAATTTAATAAAAATGATCGTTCAACTAACTACTTGTGACCGTAAATTTTTCTCTGCAGAAAAATAGTAAAACAGATTGTTCTACATGCATTTAATTTGAGCCGTTATCCAATTTTTGAAAAGGGTTAGCGTACGTACATGAGTAATTTATGTAGTAGATAAGGTTACATCTAAACTACGATTAGGCCCAGAGAGTCTTTATCAATAAAATAACAAAAAGTCAATCTAGAAGCGGGTGTTGGATAAGGATTGTGGATTTCACTACCGCCTTATTAGCGATTAAGATTCGTTTGGTTTACCTTTACTCAAAATGAAAGAAGAAATTTCTTATGTTCTTTTAATAAGAAATTCTGTATGAACGAAGGAGAACAAAAGAAGGGGTCGTCTATCTCTGCAACTTGTAGTATATATTAATAATTTAATCAGTTCAGGTGCAATATGCAACAAATATCAGATGAAGGTATACAAATTTCCTTTTTGGCACATAACTTTATGACCAAGATGCTTGACTTAAAGTTATGTGTGCATTTTGATCAGATTCAGAGAGTTTTGATCATACTTGAGTGTACTTTTAGAAGGAAAAGAAGAAGAAGAAGAAGAAGAAAGAGTGATGTTGTTTAATGTGCTATTAGTTTATAAATAAGAAAGAGTTATGGGCTAAGCAAACACCGATTTGTAATACAATTACAGTAATACTACTTGAAATTGTCAGCAGTCGGCATCATTGGAATAGAATGTTTGAAGAAGTTCCCTTATGCTAATCATCTTTGAAAAGATGATTGCCTTAGGGGTAAGGTGAATAGGAATCATTTGACTTGGAGAGGATATGTACAAAAGTTTTGGAGGATTTACCTAATTTTGCATCAACAAAAGCTGCATACCCTTTTTCCAATTGTTACTATTAATCCTATTAGGAAGATAATGACTAGAAAGACATTAAGAATGCACTCTTTTCTGAAACACATCTCTTTTCTCTGTTAAATAACCATTCAATATAAGAGATTGAATTCAAATCTAATTTGAGTTTATCTTATCTAAATCAAAATGATAAGAGACTATTTTGTACCTCTATCTTTAATCTATATAAATCACTTTTTTTCTCTTGATATACTTACAAACCGAATTACTTTTTTTTTCTTTTTTTGAAAGATAGGATTCAAAAGCAGTTGAGTTCAATTTAAATGAGCTCATCTTGGAAAGGTCCTTGCCAAGCCTCCATTTTCTTCAAATGATCTCCAAAATAACAATATTTCTTCAGTGGCTCTCTCTAACAGGCTTAAAAGTAATTACTACACAATCTCTTTTATACCCTATGTTCATCAACGATTAGATTTGTATTTGTAGTAAACACCCACATGGAAAAGAAGTTCCGGAGGAAGAGCTCGTAACCAGTTTTCTAACTAGTCATCTTTAGAGAATACTGAGATGATTAAGCTGATGATTGAAGGTACAATATGCTTAGTAGAAGATTTGGAAACTGACTGATTTCTTAATAGAAACTAATGCCTAATCGAACGAGCAATATTTTAACATGACTGCTTACATTGATTGACTCAGTCCTTCCAGGATAAAGGGAAGCACTTCAAGAGATGGAATGATGTTCCTATGCTTCTCATGTACTGTATTCATGGTGTTGTACTTTCTTGTTACAATGCCTCACAGAGGGAAGGGCCACCTTTTGAGATAGCTTCTTACGCCATTCCTAAGATATCAAGCTACCTGCATGGCTTCTTCACGTTTGATGTCAAAGACTTTGTTCAGGACTTCCTCCACAACCTGCATAAGCAGCACAGATTTGTTGATAGATTGTGTCATAGTTTCCCAGTTAAAGGAAGGTAATGTACCAAGTAAACATAAACATTACAACATCAAATGAATATAAGCTTATATGCTGCTTTATTTGTAGCTAAATGATGACAGTAAATTGAGAAATCTTTATGCAACAGTTAACTGGAATGCATTATAAAGACATATTTATGACTTCCATCTACCATGTGATATTTCAATCGCAATCAAAATTGCTAGTCGACACATATGCAGGAAGAAATGATTACTGATAGAGCTTATCTTTGCCAGCAGCTATTTTCCATCAACTAACTCTAAAGTCTCCAAGTTGGAGGCTACAACTTCAAATAGTTTCGGTATGCGGAGAACCAACCCAAGCTTATAACACATTTGTAGGAAAACAGCAGTTCCTCCAGATGCATACCACTTTGAATATTGGAATATTTTGTGACTACACGTTTTCACCATAACTACCCAACTCAAACAGAACAGCAAAGGGTTACATGGAACACTAGTTAAAAGGCAAATGCAACTAATACAATAAAAGAAACAACTCAACCTACAAGATGACTAAGCAACTTCAACAGGATTAAAAATTGAACAGGAACAATCACAAAATCGGTGGTAAATCTTTAAAATTCCATTTAGTGATGAGAACAACTCTTGTGTTCCAACATATATATATATTTCATAATTTACCTTATCAGGAGTAGAAGCACCTGAAGTTATTCCAATTGTGACAGGACCTGGCGGTAACCAGTTTTCTTTCTCAACAAGCTCTCCATGCTGACAAATGGAAAGAAAAGTTTAATTTATGAGGGGACAAAGAGCTGATGCTTCACGTTTATAAAATATTCAAAGCTTACATTTAGCTTGTAACTTATTCTGTTCCCTGGTCCAATTCTCTGCTCACTGTCGATCCAATATGATGGGATTCCACTGAGTTCCGCAATCTCTTGTAAGTGTGAGGTATTACTGGAGTTCCATCCACCAACCACCAGTATGAGATCAACCTTCTCCTTCACCAGTTTGTACATTGCATCTTGTCTTTCCTGCAAGAATGCATGTGACATTGTAAACTAAAAGCACATAACATATAATCCATCAAGCATGGTCCTTACTAAAACTATACTGTCAGCATGCCAGCAAAATAGTTCTAACAGAGCTACTTGTGGAGACAAAAGTTTATTTAATCAAACCTTAATAGGCTTTAATACGGACCAAGAAAGCACGGCAAAAAGGTCCAAGAACTTTCTCAATCCAACATTTTAAGAGAACAAAATGGATTATGATAGAATGCAATTTTTGAAAGTCTAATAAAAGATCAAGTGCATAACATAAACCATGTCCAACTTACAATTATCTCCACTGCAGTCCAAAATCACATCTCTTCCTTTATTTTAAGAATAGATAGATACCTAATGGATGCATTAGTCATGAACAAAAGAGCATAAAAAACTGTGAAGAATCCAACTATTAGGTCAAAAGCAATGAAAATTGAAAAATATGCACCCAATATGATCTAGGAAATCAGCAGTTAAAGCTATAGGATTGTCAGATTTAAAACAATTCACCTGAGTAGCATCACAGATCGTATTGAAGCTGAGAAAGTGCTCATTGATATTCTCAACACCATACTTACGCATCATAGTCTTCTCAACCAATTTCCCTGATATTAAAAGAATTGTTGACATGGGACTACATCAAGTAAGGTATTGAATAGAAGAAGTAACAGCACCAAAAGAACAGAACTTACCGATTTCTTCAGTTTCACCTTTGAGCATTGTAGTTTGATTTGCAATGCCTACTTTCTCCAAGTCGATATCCGGATCAAATCCCGAAGAAACAGCACATTTGAATTTCTGCAATGGTGCATATGATTTCTCACACCAATCATTTCTCTCTAGCAAATTTTAAAAAATGGCAACCCCATACCTCAAGGAACTTCTCTTTAGTTGAACTAGATCCATCAAGTTTACCTCCGAGGATATAATCACATACATACATTGCCTATCCCATAAATGTGTAACAGTTATTATTATTCTTACAATACAAAGTAAAACTTGAACATAGAATTCCAAAGGATAACTGGAACACAAATGCAGCTACAGTGTACCTCTGCCATGTTCTTAACAATGATATACTTTCCAGCAAAAGAGGCAGTGGCAATAGTCTCTTCATGAGCATATTTACCATGAATTATTGAACTATAGTCACCCTTCTTGTGCTTCTCAACAATGTTCCATACCTTAAAGAAGTATAAGATCAAGTTAGCTAATATGTGAAAGATATTGAATGAAAAAAATACACTAATGTACCTTTGACACCCACGGACAGGTTGTATCAACTATTTGTACTTTTTTCTCACTCAGAGTGTACATCTCATCGACAGAAGCTCCAAATGCAGGTAAAATCACAACTTCACCCTTATCAACAACATCAAATTGTTTTACACCTTTTTCGATTGGAATGTCCTTTACTTCCATCTCCTCCAATCTCTGCATTTCGAGATATATATGAAATAAGCTGTTTAATGAAGTGGACAGGTATAGGACACAATACACCATTTAGATTGTTAAGCATTTCCTAAATCTGCAAACAGTTTCATAGTTCAGAAGGAAGATGAACCTGAAAAGTTCAAACTTGTGATAGCTATGGAAAGGTGGGATAGGTACAATACACAATATCCTTTGAGTAAATAACATCATAACCAATCTATAATATTTGTTTGGCAGTTAGAAAAAAAAATAAATTATGCGATTAAGAAATTTCAGTTCACAATCAACAGAGGTGTAAGCCAACAACCCACAGTCCTCTTCCATTAGAGGATTCCAATTTTAAATCATAAGAAGTGTCCCCAAGATTTCTGATGATAATACTTGCTTTAGCTGTTTCAATTTATAAATGATCTCTATAAATGCAGAAGTTGTTCCAATAAAAGGAAAAGGAAAGCAGTCACATAGCAAATTCAGATTTAGTTTTACAAGAAAAGTATAAAAATGTTATAATTTCTTCCCTTCAACATGAAACTCATTGATCATCATATGTATCATCCAAGCATTCTCCCAACAACATTGGGTCAGTAAGAGAATAAATCAAAGATGAGAGGGTTCTGAAAGAATCAATAGATTTGTATGACCCACTATGAATCCAACAAACCTCTAAATACTGGTGCCAAATTACCAATCAAGAAAAGGTAGTTAGATTATAGGGACTTGCTACAAAAGATGTCGGGCCAATTGGTTGCTATGATTATCCACCTTCTAGTTTAAGCTCGTTTATCTCAAAATAAGCAGCCAGAAAGTCTCCCAGATATGAGATAGTCTAGATGAGGGAGAAAGATGAAAATTTCTAAGTTATGAGTTTCTCTTCATCTCTAAGGCACAATTAGCCAAAGCGAAAAATGAAACTTAATCCAAAACCTAACGCTAGTTATAACTACATAACAATTGTCAAAAGTTAATGACAAGAGGTAGATTTATCAGAAGCACAACAGTTAATGAAAATATGCATGACCGAGTATACAAGACATCAGATGCATAACTTATAAGAACTTTTTTCCTCCAGTTCTTTCCCTACGATCTTAAATCAATTTATTCTGTTAACCATATTTGCTCCAGATATGTAGTTGTTTTTATAGCAAAAGAAACTGACCAGAGGTCTAAGAATAGAGTTTGTAGCCCTTATTGTTTAACCCACCAACAGGGAGTCTAACTGAGACTACACTATGCAGCTGAAAGTTTGACGTCAGGGCTTGTCAATTAGTCTCAAAGTCCTAGTTTTTATTTTTTTTAACGATACTTGTTGAAAAGCGTCTTCCTACTAATTCCTGAACAAATTCGAACCCAGATAAGAATAATTGAAAACCAAACGTTGTTACTCCAAACCTTATTAACGGTAGGATTATGGATGATCTCGTTGGTGATCCACATCCTCTCTTCAGGGAACTGCTTCCTCGCCTCATACGCTATCTGCACAGCTCGCTCCACTCCCCAGCAGAACCCGTACGCCTCCGCAAGCTTCACTGTCACCTCGCCCCACGTGTACTCGTTGCCGTTCTCCTTCAGCGTCTTGATCGCATCACCTGCAACAACCGAAAGCCTGATCCTAAGTCCCCAAACCCGCCAATTTCAGACCATTAAAAAGGCCGCAAATTTCCGATTCCTCACTGGTGTACTCGCGATTCATGAGCTCGAGGGTCTCCTTCTTGTGCCCGAATCCACGGCGGTTGTAGTTGTCGCTGCGAGTGAGATTGTGGCGGAAGGCCTTTTTGTCGAAGTCGGAATCGAGGGAGGTGGAGGCAGCGGCCGGGGCCTCTCCGCCGCCGCATCGAACGACGGCAAGAGAGCGGCGGCCAGAGCGGGAACGTGCTTCGGTAGGGGGAGCGAGGAGGCCAGGGGAGAAGCGGCCCAATTGGGACGAAATCGCCATTGAAGGAGAGGGGGGCGGAAGAAGAAAGATAAAAAAGAGAGAGAAAAAGAGAGAGAGAGAGAGAGAGAGAGAGAGAGAAGCTTTGCGAAGAGCAGAGGAAGAGAGTGCGATAGGCTGATAGGTCTATTTATCTTTTCATTTTAAACCTCCAATTTCTAGGATCCTATTTTACCAAAAGAGTTTGGGGGTACGTGTCTTCTCGTGATGGGTTCGGAGGCGTTCGAGAAGCTCTGTTCGTTTGATTCGGTGGCTGGCAACCGGTGAAAAGCCAATTGACGTGTTTCTGGGCCTCCAAAATTTTGAGGATGATATAAATTGTCCCGCAAATCGTGAGAATCTCCCCTTATCACCACTATATTCTATTACTTTCTTTTTTCTTTTTCTTTTTGTTAATAGAAATGAAGGCCTTTTAAGCCAATCCAAAATTTTCCTCATTAACCACAGTAGCTATCAAAGTATATCAAATAGGTGACATGCGGCTCCCGTCTTATAAGGTTTAAGTCACATGCAATTAAAATAATAATAATAATAATAAGCACTCGAAAAACAAGTGGTAAAGAAATTTTGAGGAGTCACAACAGAGAGTGCAAGAAAAATGTCTCGAGAAAGCCATTCCTAACAAGTAAATAACTAAATATATAAGTCTTTCAGAGGTGGACTTTCTTTAAATTGGTTTAAAATTCTTTAAACTTTTAAAAAAATTAAATTAATTAATCGAATTTCAGATTTAGCCTCAGTTCAAATAAGACCAGAGAGACCGACGTTAGAAGACCTATCAAGTCATCTCGAAGTGCTTACCCTGATTCACTTGGACTAAGGTGGTGCACCATCAGATCTCTGAGACCACCTTAGCTTGACATCCGTACGAAAGATAGAGGAGCCAAAGACAAGTGGAAACTGAGCTTGAAAGGAGAGAGCCCCTGTCCATTGATTTGCCTAAAATCTGGACATATGTTGGATCTCCTCATATTCTATATTTTGATAAGATAATTATAATAATATTGTATTAGAAATAAGTGGTCTATTATGAGCATTTCAAGTTCAATGTTTGTAGCCATGTATTATTACACGTGCCAGAGACCATGGACAACGTGTTATTGCGACCTCTCAAATCAATACCCATGGTGGCACACGTGTTTACAATTTGCATGGTCTCTCAAGGTATATAGTTAAATAATTAGAGGACCGTTGCTCACGTGTTGTATGCTCGTTTTCTTTTTTTAAATAAAAACGTACCAATTTGCGTTACATTACTTTCAATGCGATGATGCATGATAGTGTCGCCCGATCGATAAAATTGGATGTGCAATGTTATTATTATTATTTATTATGTACGTATAAACTGAATCAAGCTTAGTTTGGTCTTACTTGTTACCACTTGTACTTGTGTTACAGTGTAGGCCAGTGGAGCTGTATGTCTAATTTCGTCTTTATTCCCAATGGTCAGTAGGACAATGGCACTCCATTGGCCCACAAGGATCTCCTCTCTTGAGAGATTTATATATCTAAAGAGAAAGAGAGAAGAGAAAGCCTTGAGAGTTTTGGGTAGACGACAGTAGATGAGTAGAAAGTTAAAGCTGCCGGTGGTCTACAGCGTGCTCAGCCAGAAGAAGCCGGGAGAACCGACATCAGCCTTTGCCTCAAAGCAACCAAAGATTCTCTAATTAATTGTTAGAGGGGGGGGGAAAATGTTTTATTTGATGGATATAATACGATGACAATTAATGCCACTTGTAGTAACCAGTAAATGTGCATGAGTAATTAATTTCTCACAGTCATGTCTCATCTTCTTGCTTGTTGGTACTATTTGTTTGGTGTTTCCTATTGTTATACATAAATTAATCTTGCACCTGAGAGAAAGAGACAACGTTGAGAGAAAAAATATATAATATAATTTTTGGTTTTTCTCTCTTGGAGGCCAGGGAGAACGCTAGTTGAAGGTAATGAGAGAAGAATAAACCCTAGAGAGGATGGAGATGAGCAGAGGAAGAGGGAGGAGATAAAAGGAAGGAGTTCTACTCTTGAGAGACAGAGAGGATGGTGAGGGGTAGTTGTATAGCCGGAGGGTGCTTGGAGGCCCAGGATACGAAGAAGGTGAGATTTGTGAAGCTGAGAGAGCAGGAAGAGTCTGATGCAGAGCTTCTTGATGCAAGATATGTGAGAGAGGAGAGCTCAGCTTCCTCTCCATGGCATGGGAGCTCAGCTTACCTGAGAGACCACATTCTTCCAAAGAAGGAAGCAGCTGTGGAGAAGACAAAGAAGTGGCTCAAGGAGAAGAAGAAGGAGACGAAGAGGAGCAAGAGGAAGAAGAAGAGCATGTCGCTTGGGTCTTCTTGTTTCTCATTTGATCTTCTTAGTTGCCTTCTTTCTTGCATGGTGGAAGTCGATGTTGTAGAGCACATTAACTAGCTTTAAACTGATCGATATATGGGATGAGTTTGTCCTGAGTGCTGCAACATTTGAATGTGGATTTTAGGAGATAACTGGGTGGCTTTTTTAGTAACATTTTGATTGTTTAGCAATCTCTGGATGGAATTTGTATCAATTTAACGTGTTGCTTATCAATAAAAGGATTAACGAGTAGCATAATGCTTGCTTTTATTGGCCCAATACTTTGGCATAAGATACTTTGCTTAAGATGAACTCTACATAGCTCTCTTTCTCTCTCTTTCCAAGCTGAATGTTAGTAGCCCTTAGGCAATGGATCCCATCTAAAACCTACAGCTAAGTGTACTAGATGAGAGTAATAGCAAGATTGGTGATGTATTTTTAGAACAAGTACCATTATTTAGGTAAGAAGATCACTATGTATATCAAGATTTTATTTTGAGAAGAGTGAGAACTTAATAATATTCTAGTTGAACCAATGCTGCTGATATTTGTAAGAAACCTAATGTCCTTGTGGTGCCGAATCTTAGATATTCGGCCATAAAGCTAATGGGCCGGCTCATCGGATATCTATTGGGCCTATCTGCTATTTAACAGCCCAATTAAAAACTAGCAAATTATTACGAGTCCTACATCATCCATTATTGTCTAATTTTATTGGGATTAGCTCATCTACTAGATAGATTCTCGCTGTTGTTAAAAAAACTCCCGCTTGACGGATATCAGATAAGACGACCTAAATGATATTCTTAACGGCCCACATGTTTACGTTGGTCGGTCCGAGCACACTTTTGTCGTAATTCGATAACGTGCCTTAGTGGTTATCCGAACCGATTTGCACGAGGTAAAAATGTGTCGACACCCAATCTATTATTAATATGAACTATGATTTTTATTTTTAGAAACAAGTGTAAAAAAATATTTTCATATTAACTTACGGACTATTCTAAAAATTTAAACTATTATGTTTTAATATTTCTTAACTTTTAGATATTTTAGAAGGCCCAATAAGTCAAATTAACCACATCTGGCATTCTTAGTCTTCTGAACGAGTCAAGCCCATGGCCCAAGTTTACAGTCGATCCTCTTGTGTGGCTAAAGCTAAAGCAGCCATCTTAATTCCAAGAAACTTTACCTACCACATACACAAAGAAAAGAGTTTTGGACAGCTCAAAGAAGCATACAAGTCGTCCTCGTTAGGTGCAAGCGCTAGTAGTGAAGCAAGGGGACCCCTTTTGCCCTCTCATAGCAACATCCAACGAACCCCTAACACTTTGCTTAAATCCTCAAACGAAACCAGCCTGGAACCACTCATCCCTTGCCAAATGGCACCTCCGGCGGTAGGCCCCTCCTGTCGCAGTACAGCTCAGTCCCCGACGACGGGGACCGACATGCATGCCGGCCGTGGCTCCGAACCGTCCACGTCGCCCCCCTTGCATTTGATTTCAAAAGTGCCGTCAGCTGCTCAGTAGAAAAAATGACCGTGTTCGTCCTATGATCATATGTCTATATACATATATGTAGACTTGTTTCTCTCCATCTCTCACTTTCATATCTTTGCATGTCCCTTTTTGATCCACTTTGGCACGTAGGGCTATGAAAAAGAGAGGAAGGGTGGGTATAAGATGAAACATAGGGACTATATAATAGGGGCCATTCATCAGGAGAATGTTGTTTGGTTCTTTCAGGTACTCTGTCTGACCAACTAGGGCGCGCAGTGTCTGTTGTGATCCTCAACCTTTGTCTCTTGTATGCATCCTTTGCTTTCACATATAGATAGAGATAATATATATATATTCCAACTGCTTCCTGTCAAATAGTAAAAAAAGGAATTAAACAAAAAAAAATAAGGAATCAATCCCGTGAAGAACATGTAAGTACCAGTAGGACAACATATGATAACAAAATTGTACTTAATTAACCTTCATGTATACTAGTGATTTAGTATGCTTCAGTAGTCAGAGCAGTTTTTTTTTTTAATCCTTTTCATAAGTACTTGGAAAGTATAACATTTGTTTTCCTAATGTGGACTTGTAATCCTATCACACAGGGATGTATAGGATGCATGGAAGGCTTCCAAATCATCCAATGATTAGTGAGTGGCGCACTATAAATATTGGACCTGCCTTTTCTTTATATGATAGAAAGAGGTCAGTGGAGGAAAACACCAAACACTTTATGTAAAGAGCTACAGTAATGACCACTTAATCAATCATTTCTTACTTGATTTTAGTGCCAGTATTATGTGCTTGTTACTGTATCCTGATTGAAACCTTGGTCTATGATCTGAGGTCTTCAGCCGAAATTATTCTAAGAGCTTAAGGTGACAAAGAACAGTGTTTTTTTTTAATTTTTATGCACTAACATGATTTGAATACTTAATTATCTTACTAAGGATTTGCGGTTTGCACTACATTTAATATCACATGGTTTAGGGATTGTATACGTTTGGTTTAGATCTGCGGCACCTCATACTTGAGTGTTCCTAACCATCGTATTTATGAGTTGGATATGTGTCGACGATCGTAATAATTAATATGGGGAAATGTTGGCCCTCCAATTCTTATCAGATTAGTATTTGCCATCTTTACTCATTTCATTACCATTTGAATTTTCTCTCTCCATTTATTAAGACTTCTCATCTTATGCAAGAAAGGTGAGGGAATTTAATTTTCAACTATCCGAGGTTAGAACCATACTAAATGTTTGGTCCCCGGGGACTAAATCTGTAGCTTTCAGTCTCAACACTTCAATTTAAGTTGGTTCCAAGTCTCCATCATTTTAATCACATTGTCTAATAGGAATAACACAGTTATAATTTTGGGATAAATATGATTACTGTTCAATAGTATTCGTAGTACCTTTTGGAGATTCTAGAGTTCTTTTTGACGATATCATGATGCATGCTACAATTTTGTCGATAATTTCTTCAGCAAATCTTCTAATGATCGTCAAAACCTAATTAATAAACATTGTTTTTTGTCTTAATTGGTGCATATCTTAATTTTAACATAAGAAACATGAGAAAATTTTGGCAGTGATATTTGTGAGATGATCTTATCCTAATCCTAGAAGAAAAAGAAACAAGGTCACCAATCCACATCTCCCATGGAGGCTAAGATGTGACTAAAAGGATAAAGAGTGACAAACATTGAAACCAATGTTACATCTCAGCGAATTTTTTCTTTTTTTTTTTCGCTCAACATATAATGACTTGTGAAAGCCTCGGAAGTAAGACAGAAACCATATGAATCCTAAAGTCTCTTCTAAATAGCTTTTTTAAGATAATTAAAATAAGCCATCGATTTACCTGCACACAGGTGGAGATCTTTTCTATTCAGATTTGGTGGATCCCTAGAAGAATATATTAATTCCTCCCTTTAGAATAATAATATGAAAGGCCTTGTCTAAAACCACAAGTCATTCATGTGATATGATTGGCACCTTTGAAATGTAGACAAGTCCCCGAGATAAATTATTCTAATCGATTTGAAAGCATTAAAATATAACAAAGCTGGCATGAGGGTCATCCTCAAGCTTTCTCTATCAATGGGAGAGGAGCTTGAACCAAGGAGGCAAAGGTTTGGTGAGAAGGATAGTCACGAGCCTTGGAGACTAAGTAAAATATTGGTGTAAGTTGCATATATTTTTATTCGTATTAGGTAGTATGGAGGGAGATTATATGATAGTTTATTCACATTAAGACTAGTAATTGGAAGAGGACATTGTGTTGTTTCTATTCGAAGTTACAGAAAGAAATGGGTAGATAGATTGGTCCCATCCTCAACTTTTCAGATAGCAGCGGTGGTAATATATAGGAAGTAGTATATATGGGTTTGTCTAGTTTCTAGATTGTCTACCCCACAAAAGGCTGAGGGCTCTGGTGATCACTACAAACAAAGGGTCGCAATGGAACACAATAATTAAAGGATGATTGATTGATTTCTGAAACTGTAGGACTTGATCCAGAGAATGTCTGCATATAGAGTTTGAGAGTTTTGTTTCTATATTTCATTAGCTGGATGTAAAGTAGATACTTCCTTCCAGTACTATTCCTGGGGAGTTGCTTGATTGGGTTCTTCTGTTGGTATTACTCATTCCTTATCCAAACTTCATACAAGTGCTTAATTTAATTCTTTAAGCAATCTAAGTTATATTCAAATTATTTTTCAGAATCCATGTTTGGTTTAATTCTAGTTGTGTTATGTCTACTGTTATTTTAAAATTGTAGTTTTACCTCTTAAAGTTGTTCTGGATTAGAAATTTTTTTTTAAGAGTTTGTTTCATATTGGTAAATATAGAGAGAAATTATAAATATGTATTAGAGTTTTATATTTATATATAATATAATTTTATTTAGCAAAATTTTCTTTCACATATTGTGAGTGATTTAAGATGAGATGTTTTGACTTAGAGAGATTCTAAATGTGAGTTTTTGTTAGACGCTAATCTCTTGAATTGGTGAGATATCATACATTTAACTTATTCTAAGAATTATTCAACAATCCTCTTTCTAGTGCGCTAATTCTCTAATAGGGTTTCAATGTCCCACATAATGTAACACATTTTCACTGGTTAGGGGGCCTAGGGCACACAAAAGTTCAAACCTAGAACTAATGGATGGCGCATATTTCGCTAAAACTAAGGTTCGAAAAATTAAGAAATTAAAAAGAGAGAAAATTTCTAGTCTAGAAGCATGATTGCGCTGCCGGCACCTTTAATCTATGGAAGCCCTAAAAATGGAATAAAAAATGGGAGCAAGATTGATGATGGATTAACAGATTTTGGCAAGGAAAGCTAGGGTTTTGAAAACGAATAAAAAGAGAGAGAGAGAGAGAGAGAGAGAGAGAGAGAGAGAGAGAAACAACTCTTTCTGACTAGAAGTCCAGATCATAACTGAAGAGACATGCGGTTATAATTAATAGCAGCACAGGTATATTTCAATCACATCCCCTATGGTGTTGCCACTTGATGATGTTTTTGTTTTTCTTCTTTATTATTACTATTAGCATATGTGTTTAAATTTGAAGGGCAAATTATTTAAAGAAAGCATCCAAAGAGCTTGCTTTTGCCCTACCCTACACTGAATGTGATGTGAAGACAAGCAGACTCGCGTCTGTTAAAGGCTGACATAAAATTCCATTGGAATAATATTACGACGAGGAAACCAACAGCCATGTATAGGATCTCCTGAAGCATGAGAAGGATGTGACATTGGAGCACTTCAATGTACACCCAGTGTACTACCAATTCCCCTTCTCATACTCCATTAACTTTAGTTGCCTCTCTCTCTCTCTCTCACTCTCTCACTTCCATGCATTCACTGATCACTTTCATATGCATGGGTCAAATACGAGTAAGTTTCAGACATGCTTCAGTAACAAAGAACCATCCATCACAACAACTTTACATCATGGCATTTCATTAGCCATCAAGTAGCTTCAAACAACTCTCAACTATTTGACATTGTTAGTCTATTATCAATCAATTTTCAGTTTTCTATCACTTTAGACTCATCCACTCTATTAAATCATTTCAATAAGGGCATTTGTGTCGTTAGAGAAAAAAAAAGGCTGCTGCTCTCTGAACGTAATAATTTTCACTTTATAAATATTATTTCCTGAAAAATAATGCAAAAAGTCCATAACCTATGGGCTAGCTGTTTGGGGATGATGTTCCTAATGATGCTACAACAACATATTTTTTAAGGATAATTTTTTCTACTAATGGATTCCTTTATATAGAGTCTTTATATACTAATCTAAGCTAATATTTAAGTAAATTGAATGTCAAACACAGTGTCTCCATTTTACTGATCACAAATGAATGGTTTTTCAATTAGGCATATTCTCTATAATCGGTGCATATTATGTTATAATAGAATACATATAATTTACATATTCGAAACATAATAGAGTCTATTATTATAAATTTTTTTAAAAAAAACTCTATTTTACTGTAATTCAGTGAAAAAATTAAATTGATATCCAATTGCTAGTAATGCTTATTTAAAACTATAGTTATTTTCATCTCTCTCTCTATATATATCATAGAATATATCCAACCAAACAGGCCCTAGTGTTTTCAGGTATGAATGAAAAGTTCACATGAAATTGCTTGACTTGGAGACAGAAGGAATAAATAAAGAAGGAAAGCTTTGTAGCATTAGTGTCAGTGGCAGCAGCAGTAGCAAATCCAAAACCCAAGTAAACAGGGAATCTAAAAGCACACATAGTTTTCCCCCTTTGCCATTATAATTAGGGCACTGTTTGTTTGTTTAAGGCCAGGCCCCCCCTCTCCTCTCCTCTCCTCTCCTTTCATTGGGATTCCTCCTTAGGAGTACGGCTCCTTTTCTTTTCTTTTTTGCCCCCCTCTTTCAATCTTTTAGTAACTATCCAAAATATAAATAAACCATAAACCCAAAGGTAGTTATATAACCCCACCACCAATTGATCAAAATTTTGAATTGGAGTACGGCAAACAGTTGCCAACTCTCGTGTTGGTAGTTGTTCCTTTCCCCAATATTAATTCGATACTATGGTTTGATTCATTCTCTCGACAACTTATCCAGACAAGGCCCAGACTAGTTCGCATGATATTGTCCAATCTTCATATGATTATATCTTATTTTATTTTCTTCGCAAGGGCTTAGAGGATCCACTTGCAAGATTTTGACGCCCTACCAAATGAAAGGAGTATCCAAAAGCTATTCTGGTATTCTTCCACTATGGATTTATTGAGTATTGTTGGGATTACAATAAACCACCAAACCTACCTAAAATGAGGTGGGGAATGGATTTCTTCGTTAACTATGTTTAGTTGGGTAGTTAGTTGTATGTAGATAATCTCCATTAATTGGTACTAAGCGTTTGGATTTGGTATAACAGAGATGTCCTCTCGAACAATATAGAAGAAAAAGAAAAGGTTGGAAGAGATGAACGTTTAAATAGTCAGAAGGATGGCACGTCGCAGTCTAGACTTAAAAGACTTTTCATGAATTGTCACCCTATACTGTTCTTAAGATTATTTTATTAAATAGTTAATTATACTTTTTTATCCTCAATTATGACACTGTACATCTTCTAAATTATCTAGTTAAATCTTTTGAGTTAAATTTTTTTAACTAATTAATTAGATGGATCTAAGTATATATATGCACTAGGAAGGAATTAAAGATTGGACTGTTCATGAACTCAAACAATAGGATTAAAGGACAACTTTTTTTGTTTGTTTTGTTTTAGTTTTCATATTTAATTTTTCCTAAGGAGGGGTGGCCCTCTTTGAGGGCATCCAAAACTTTATAGGTGACCACTGGAAGTGTGCCAAAGATGGGCTTGGAAGGTCTTGTAAAGGGATAAAAGGCAGTTGCAATGAGAACGACTCATTGGTCCTCCAATTAGATTGTGACATGGTGCTTCCATCTCATTATGGATTCCCTTCAACAACAAAAGAAAAAAAAAAAAGTCCTCCGAATTGTCCCTCTTGTTGTAAAAGCATGGCCGAGATTCCATGCGGACGTCGATCAAGACATGTCAACACATCATTCATGCGCATTTGACGATTTTGATTATATCTTTTTCTTTTTTTTTTATAGATGTGCATCGATGATGCGCGCATTAGGCAATACATCTCAACCAGGAATTTTATGACTCATTGTCGAATCTTTTTAAATACAGTTGATGAGTAAGAGGTGTAATCAAGCTGGCTTAGGATCGATTTAAAATTAATTCTGAGACTACATTTTAATTCAGGCTGAACTCAGTTAATTTTGAATTAAGCCTAATTTTAGTTTCAATTAAGCTTGAGCTCCATATGTGCCCAATTCAAGCTTATTTCAATTCGAATTTAATTCAAGCTAGATTCTGAAGTCTTATTTAAGTCGGTTGGATCAAACTTCATTAACAATTAATTAAATAAGATTTAATCAAAGCTAATATTATAATAAGTTAGAGATGGATATGCACATTAGGTCTTGATCTAATACTAAGAAATTATTAATAATATAAATTAATACCCTCTCTCTATATATATATATATATGTGATTAATGTTGGCTCAAAATTAATTCCTTAGTCAAATTTCATCATTATCTTTCGGGCCTACCTTATTTTATTTTGGGCAAAACTAAATCAAACAGAGCTTAAACAGCTCAATTATTTTGACATCCCTGTTATTGAGTATGATGTCATGCATACTAGATTTGCAACCATCCATTTAATTAAATTAATTATTTTCTACTTGATCACTTAAAACATTAATACTGTTAACATTTTATGTGTGGAAAACGACTATCACTCTTTGAATTAACACACTAATATGATAAGTATTTTATTTGTGACAAAATTATCTTCTTACTAATGTTTAAACTCATCGTTTTATTATCGAGTTGATGATAACGGACGTCGAACTAGGAAAAACATATATTTTCTTTTGATATTAAATTTTAGAGTGAATGCATTTCGATCAGTCAAAAAATATATATATATATATAAAAAAAAAAACTCCAAAATTATCTGACCACGTTCAAAAGACCAACTCATTAGAAATTCTCCAACAGAGTACAAATTCGTTAACTTTTATCCGAGCACCGCTGGTCCTCACCCCAGCTCGTGACCCCAAATAATTGGTTCCGGGTGCTTCCAACCCAGCTAACCAGGACGTGCCACGTCGCTCTGCCGCACTGTTGCCTGTTGCTCGCTCAGGTTGTGTGGTGGCCTGACCCCACGCCACGCCAACGCCAACGCCAACGCCAACGCCAACGCCGTTTCTCTTGTGGCTTCTTTAACGACTCGACTAACTAGGGATGATACTTAAATAAGAAGATCTATTGGATTTAAAATAGATTATAGTTTATAATTAGTCCTAGTAATTATAATAATTATTATTATTATTCTGCAATAATAATGAAAATAATTGCTCCAATTTGTTTCTTGTAGCGTTGCAATTAAGGGAAAGCAGCGGTAACGGGTGAGGTGGTCCTGCTCGGCGGAGGAGGTGAAGGGGCAGCAAATTGCACAGGGAGAGATGGGACCGAAGCGGGACCCGCGGTTCCCGTAAGGAGGCGGCAAGTAGCATCGCGCCTCGGGAATCGTGGGTCCCACGGCAAAGCCCGTCGTTTTCCCGGTGGAGATATCAAACTCAACCCTCCGTAACGCCTTCGTCACGGGATCGATATATGGCAGCCGTTAAACTTATCATAGTAATATTACCCCCCCCCCCCGCATGATGATCCAGTATCAACTTAAAAGAGATTTTAATAATAATAATAATAATAATAATAATATTTGACAACCTTTCTCCTTTTATTGTATTAAGAAAAAAATAATAATATACTTTGATTATTCTAGGCTTTTCTCTTTCAAATATAAATAAAATAATAATTAGAGAGCAAGAGATATAATTAATTAGCTAAAAGTCACCTCCTCCGGAAAGAAACGTACTCTAATTCTCTATTAGTAAAGAAATACTTTTGGGGGGCGAGAATGAGATAGAAAGAAGAAAACGTGGCACAAAGTAGTGGGACCAGAGCACCCGAGGCCAAATTTGGAAACTCATTGTTCCACAGCCCCACGCGTTACGGTGCCGATTCAACCCGGACCGAGTTACCCAATCGGATTCTTTTTTTGCTACTAAGAGTAAGCACTAATTATTAAGCCACCAAGAAAACTTTATTTCAAAGTATGGTTACTGGTTGCTATCTACGAACAACTCGTGCGATCGTAAGCACGTTAGCCTACGGACGTAAATAAAAAGCGCAACTCGGCCATCATTTTATGTAACTATTTCACTGCACTGCAGTTATATATATATATATATATATATATATATATATATATATATATATATATATATATATTTTCATGAAAGAGTTAACTGCCATGGGGATGGATGGATGGATGGATGATAAAAACGTTGAGAATAATCGTCGAAATTCTGGTGCACATTTTTTCCGTTTGCGAGTGAAGCTTGTGACTTTCCTAGCACAACGCACCAAAGACTCTCGACTTCTAGCCCTTCCATATATTAGTTAAGGTTCTCTCTCTCGTACCAGATCGATGTTGATACTAAAATGACAAGGCCATGTCTTCAGTGTCGTAGAAATAGACTAGGTAGAGAAAGGCAACACCAATTATTTATTTTTTAAACATTTCCTTTTGCTATTTTCTGGAAAGCAACACAAATTCACGGATAAAAGTCCAACTCCGGGGATTATAGGTAGTATAATAAATTAATATAGTTTAAAAAAGTATACCGCATACGTGGGCTTGTAAGGGTCTGTATGGTGTCACATGGCAACGCACGCTTAGCACGTGACGAGAGAGAGAGAGAGAGGGAGGGAGGCTGAGGTTCACGTGACATCAGCTCGAAAAGGTGAGGAGCGAGGGGTTGGGATGTCATTAGTCATGTACCAGCACCAGTATCCTCCTCCCTTTTCTTTTTTTGCACTTGTGGTATACTGGTCTTTCATACACAAAGTAAATAGTACACACCAGTCCAACTTTTAGGGCATTTAATAGGGCAAAACACAGCCACATCTAAGCCCCAAGAGCTCGTGAAGTGTGAGTGCCAAAAGAGTAATTACTGAGGATAAACAAAAATATTATTAATTGGTAGAGATAGACGGACATAATCAGACCGAAAACCGATCGATTCCTTAAAAGCTAAACCTCCCCTAGGTGTCGACTGCCATCACAAGTTGGTTAGTTGAAATTAATCAGCAGAGCTAAGCTAGTGGCTAAGCTAATGATAACGGAGAAGGGCGGTATTAGATTTGTGTCAAAAAGAGAGGAGTGCTAAGTTGACTCGTAGTTTTCCAACGAGGGTCGAGGGACCACAAATAGATACCATGATCAAGGCATGGGACTAGGAACGAGTCGGTGCCGGGTCTAAATCACAACGGTTTCAATAATTGATCAGGACGCGGCTAGATCCGTCGCCCGTTACGACCAGCCGACAAGAGCATCACACGGCCACCGTCGCGCCCAGGACCACGTCGCTGTCGGCCGTCCGATGGGACATCGGACGGCAGCCGTAGGCCGATCAGGATTAATCAATCTTTTAGGCCCATCGCAAAGACCCACCCTTTTTATTATGGTGGTGGTTTGGGCCTCGCAACCTTATCTCCTCTTTTAAGCTGGACCTTAAGAAAAAGCTGCCCTGCGAAATGGCTCGAATGCCCCTGGACGACATTTCTGAATTCCCCCCAATATGAATGTCAATTTAGCATTTACTTTTTGGAGGAGTAGAGGGGGAAAGTGTAAAAGAATAAAAATAAAATATAAAGGTGGGGTTGAGCAAAGGAGAAGAGGAAGAGGAGCAACAGCGACCTTTTCTTCCTATTGGGCCTGTCTGGCATCAGAGCCTCCATTCTAATTTTTTTTTTTAAATTTTCCTTTCCTTTCCTTCTCTTCCCTTTCAGAAGGCGATTGTAGAAGGGTGGGAGTATACAGAAAGAAGAGAGAGAGCTAAAGGAGATATATAGATTATAGAGAGAGAGAGAGAGAGAGAGAGAGAGAGAGAGAAAGACAGAGATGGCGGAGGTCTTCAAGAGGCTTTCACACCTCCAGGAAGACAGCGATGTCTTCTTGGTCTAGAGCCCTCTCAACCCAACACATACTCTTAGCTAGGTGAGATATACCCTAGCTAGCTATCTCTCTCTCTTTCTCTCGCTCTCTCAAATTTTTAACAACTAGAACCTTAAGCTTATACTCGCTTCATAATTTTGCAATCCTTTCTTCTATATATCTTTCGATCTTTTTCTTTTCCTTTTATTTTGTGTTTCATGGGTTTGTTTGAATTCTCATGTATGGATCCTTGCTTTATGCAGCACGAAGTCGTAAGGAAAGTTTGGAGTATTAAGATGGTGATGAAGGTCGAGATATCATCAACATGGGAATAGCGACTCCACCAAAGGCTATCTCTATGTCCCAAGGCTTCCACCAAGGCGTGTTTAGCTTCTCCGATGGGCAGCACCACCACGTCGCGCAGCAAAGTCGGAGGGAGAAGCTGAGGGTGCAAGGTTTCGACGCCGCCGGGCACCCGCTAGTCCCCATCGTAGAAGAAGGCGAAGAGACCGGTATCTACGGTACCGCCGCAGCCGCAGCCACTGGGGCGGGGCCTACCAACATGCTGTCGGAGATGTTCAATTTCCCGTCCGCGGTCCCCACCGCCACCGACCTGATGGCGAGCCAGATGGCGGCGGGGTACCGGCTGGTCGGGAGGCCTACGCCGACGGCGCTCATGCCTGGGCTCTCAGGGGATTGGTATGCCGAGAGCTCGTCGAAGCAACAGGCCTTGTCGAGCCTCAACGCCGATCCGGCGGCGGCGATGCAGCTGTTCTTGATGAACCCAGCGAATCAAAATCAGAATCAGCAGCAGCATATGAGATCTCCTTCTCCTCCAACACCCGATCCTCAGGCTCTCCACCATCACCACCACCAAGCTTTCCAAGCCTTTGGAAACGCTACTACTTCCTTTGGTGGTGGTGGTGGAGGTGGAGAAGGTCAAGGGCTGTCTCTATCTCTATCCTCATCCCTACAACACTTTGAGATGGCCAAGGCTGAGGAATTAAGGGTGAGAGATGGAGTTTTGTGTTTTAATAATAATAATAATAATAACAATAATCAGCAGCAGCAGCAGCAGCAGCAGCCTTTGTCACAGCTACAACAAAGTCATCATGTGCTCATGGGCTACGGCGGCGGCGCGGCGGGGGTCGTGAACGTTCTCCGCAACTCGCGGTATGCGAGGGCGGCCCAGGAGCTGCTCGAAGAGTTCTGCAGCGTCGGGAGGGGGCAATTGAAGGCAAACCGGGTAAGCCGGAGCCACGGCGGGGCGGCGAGACCTAACCCTAATTCAAGTCTCGCTGACGGCGGCGGCGCCTCGAGCTCGGCCGCCGCGTCGTCGTCCTCTTCCAAGGATGCTTCTCTCTTGTCTCCTGCCGATAGGTTTGAGCACCAAAGGAAGAAGGCCAAATTAATCTCCATGCTTGACGAGGTACGTGGATTAATCTCTCTCTTTAGGACAATCGAGAAAGATAACAAGAGGAAACCAACAAAACACTCCGGCTAGTTTGTCCGGCTTCTGCTAGGAAATAGGGAGGACTTGGCCGGCAGATAGGATATACGAGGTACCATACAAATTAAAACGGTAGTTGGATAGGGTTAATCTCAAGTTATTTTTGTCTTAGTACGTTTACTCTACCCCTTACCTACATCGGTTGCTAACTCCATGAAGAGATTGCATTGCGTATCATTGTAATTAACAATCTCACAACAACCAAATCGATTCCTTGTTGAGTTGACCAACACCTATAGAAATATATATATATATATATATATATATATATATATATATATATCTTCCTTGGAGTTGTTGCGTCTATTAATTTGTACAATTCACACGAGCACAAGGGGGAAAAAAAAAGAACATATCGAAGCAAGAGATTCTTTCTACTGCCCTCGTATATCCCTTGGGGGAGGGTTCTTATAAATAAATAAAAGCACCTATTCTGGTAACTAATTTGGACGCGCTTCGTCCTTCATAGGAAATCCGCAGGCGTTTTAGGTTCCCTACAGTAAGAGAGCAAGCGTCCACATGCATGCTTATAACAACCCACATGGCCGGTTTCCTAACAGTTAGAATTGATCATCTTCTACATTGAGATAAATAAATTTTTTTTTTGTTACATTAATCTACAGGTGGATAGGAGATACAACCACTACTGCGATCAGATGCAGATGGTGGTGAACTCCTTCGACTCGGTGATGGGATACGGGGCGTCGACGCCGTACACCGCGCTCGCCCAGAAGGCGATGTCCCGGCACTTCCGGTGCCTGAAGGACTCCGTTGCGGCGCAATTGAAGCAGACGTGCGAGCTCCTGGGAGAGAAGGACGCGAGGGGGAGCTCCGGGCTGACCAAGGGGGAGACGCCGAGGCTCCGGTTGCTCGACCAGAGCCTGCGGCAGCAGCGAGCGTTCCACCACATGGGCATGATGGAGCAAGAAGCGTGGCGGCCGCAGCGGGGCTTGCCGGAGCGATCCGTCAACATCTTGAGAGCTTGGCTCTTCGAGCACTTCCTTCACCCGTATGCGTTCTTGCCTTCTCCCTCTTTAATGATCAATAATAATATTAGTTTGCTAGCTATGGCTCTTACTATTAACCGCTTTATTTTTCTCGATATTATCGCGCTTTTGTAAAGCATAATTCTTCGAGATCTATGCCCTGCTGATGCATGCAGTAATATTCTTCCTTTCCAAACCCCTGTGTAGCTAGTTATTAGATATCGATCCTAACTTCTGATTAACCTCTTGTACTACTTATGTTTGTAATGTGGCCAAAGATTAACTCAGACCCCCCCGGTTGTCCTTGCGCACTGGCTTTACACCCAAAAAAGCTGAGCAAAAGCTTCTCTCTTTGTTCCATCTTTTTGTATGGACTCAATGCCACAGCATAACAACCACAACCTTGAGATGCTAGTCTGCATTTAATATGTAGCTCGTGTTGATTAATTCTTTGCCATTTCAAAAAATCCACCTTGAAAAAGAAAAAGAAAAAGAAAAGATCTAGCTAGCTTGCATCTGCTCTCCTTGGACTGATGAATAGGATCGTCGCAGTGGATCTCTGGGCAAGTCTGATGTCTTTTCTCTCCACTTTTTTCCCTCTTCCATGTTCTCAGGTACCCAAGCGATGCAGATAAGCATTTGTTGGCCAGACAGACGGGTTTATCCAAGAATCAGGTCTGTCCTCTTCCTCTCCAATAATAGAGCTACCTCTCTTACTTTTCTTCCTTTCTGTTTCTTTCTTTTTTTCTTTTAATCTGGACTGCTATGTTATCAGTAATTCTTTTATTATTTTTATTTTCTCCCCCCCCTCCCCCCACATCCCACTAGCTCGTACTTCTGCATGCATGGAATTCAATAATACACAGTGAAAGGCCACCTATAGCACAGTAGATGTAGTTGATGGATATTTTTAAAGGCAATTCGATTATGAGGAGTACTTATTAATTAAATAATTGAATGATGATTCATGGCCAACCCTACTTAGGTACAGTGTTTTTATTCTTCCTGGTTTTTGTCAGCTTGTTTCTTCGTCTCTATCAGCTAACATATTATTCTGTCTCCGGACCAGTCCAAAGACCCAGTAATCCAAAGCAAAACGAAAACGATAAGCTACGATGAACAAGACAAATGACCCAAATTTAATTTTCACCTCCTTTATTTTGTATTTTTCTTTCAATTTGTTCACCAAAACAGTCCGGTCCTCGCTCTGTACACTTCCACATCATAACAACTGCATTTAATTTGAACCATACAAACTAACAAACATCTATTTCTGTCTGTCTGTCTCTCTCTCTCTCTCTCTCTCTTCACAGTATTATTGAATGGTTTGTTTGCATGGCATTTTCTTACCAGTTGACACGCTCACATAGTGCACCATATCATGTACCAAGTAATAATTGTTTAGTATCAATTCCAGGTTTCCAATTGGTTCATCAATGCAAGAGTTCGGCTATGGAAGCCCATGGTAGAGGAAATGTACCAGCAAGAAGCCAAGGACGAGCCAGAGGACCCAGAATCCAGCAATGCCAACCACCAGACTTCACATTCACCAACGACCCAACAGCAGCAACAACAGCAGCAGCAGCAGCAGCAACAGTCACAAGGCCAGAGATCAGACTCAATTGCACCACACAAAGCTGACCCTACGCCGACGGCGACGCAACAGTCGAACAGCGGGGTCGACGACGCCGCCCTCATCGGCATCGACCCCCCGGAGCTCCTAGGAGCCGACGCACACATCGGAGCCGGCAACGACATGTACCACTACGCCGCGACTCTTGGGCCCGGCGCGAGGATGAGGCTCGGGGCCACCGGTGACGTGTCGCTGACGTTAGGGCTACGGCACGCCGGTGGGAAGGCGCCGGATAGTAGCCGGTTCTCAGTTAGAGATTTTGGCGGGTTTTAAGGTTTGGGGGCAAAGGAAACAGAAGACTACTACTGATGACAGAGATAAACTTCTTCCTTTATAACCATTGTAGGCTGGGGGCAAAATATATAGCAAAGAAACATAGAAATGTATGATGTAGGTTATTTTCGCAGAATTTTCTTTCTCTCTCTCTCTCTCTCTCTCTCTCTCGCCCCCCCCCCCCCCCCCCCCCCCCCTCCCTCTTTTCTCCTTCCTTTTTCTAATTTGTGAACTTTAGAATGCATACCTATTGGTATTGGGGAACGGTTACAGAAAAATTTCAGGATAAGTGTTATTTACAGTATAATGTTTAATTCTTCTCCCATAATATTATCTTGTACTTGGTTTTTATTTTACTGGGAGTCCTACTGCTGCAATAAAGAGATAGATAGAGAAATCCTTCTGGAAACTTGGGTTTATGATTGAGTCATTATTGCTACAAATAGTGGTTGGTTGATAGAGGAAAGCGACAGACGGATATGATTGCCAGAAGAAAACTAATATAATTGCCAAATAGGTCTGCATGTGCCTCCACAGGGACCATCTTGCAACTGGAGATAAATCAGTGGCAAAAACACAAAAGACTTTCATAAGGGATGAAATTTAATTAATCTACCGCGGAGCACACATTTGCATTGATTTTATATTAGTCCTCAATTTTATTGTTTTTTATATGTTTCAAGAGAAGGATTGATCTCACTCATACTAGCCAGTATGATCTGAAACTAAAACCCCAACCATTGAATTAATAAACCCAAAGACTTTGAAGGCCTTCTTTTAGTCCATCTTTAGTTTTAAGCACACTATATTACTACTTTTCTATGGTGGTGAAGACTAGACACTATTAGCCTCAAACCTAATGAGAAAAGCTTTCCATATTTTAGTGAGTTCCAATGTGTATGCCAAGACTACTTTTATCATAATTCCCCCAACAAACACTATTGAAGCACTCGACAAGCACCTACAGCATCCAGAAAATTTGGCATGGATGGTGGATATCCTATTACCATTTGCAAAGAACTCTATTCATGTGGTCCCTGAGGTTTAGGTGGGAAGACAAAATTAAAAAAAAAAAAAAACAGCTTCTTCTGCAACTACTAATATACAAATATTTGTATTCTATCACAAGTTGGGGATCGCTTTAGGTTTAATTATTAAGTGCAACAAGTTGACTTTGTTTCCTTCACAAGACTGTCAGATCTTACCCTACTGAAGCTCAAGGAAGAACCCAAAAGAGAAGAGCATGGCAGCATCTACAATTCAATCTCTCCTCTTCTCCTCATGCTCTGTGCTCATGAGTTTCCTCTTTGCTTACTCTGCATCAGTTCAGCTAAATGATCCTGGTAATACTTAGTATCATGGCTCTCTTCACCATTTTGTACACTTGTTTCTATTATCTATCATGTCTTCCTTTTTCCTCCCCAGATTGGTACTTCTGGTTCCCACTCTATGCTATTGCTTTTGTTGTCAATCTCTTCCAAGTGAGCTTCACATCAAAGCTCCTCGGTCAAGTAGCTCTGCTGGCTCTCTGGGGTGGAATCCTATTGCTTCTCAAGGTCATAGTTGAAGATTCCACCTATGGATTAGCTGGATTTTGGTCATTGGACATGGAGGAAAGGGTTGTGAGAGAGAAGATTGGAAGTGGGTTGGTGGTGATCTCCATGATTCTCCATCTCAAGTCTTCTCAAGTTTCAACAGAGCCCAAGAGAAAGAGACAACATGATTCAAGATTTGCTCTAACTGGTAAAGCTATTGACTAAGGACATTAATATATATATACAAACATATATATAATGTAATTAAACACTTGGCAAATGATATTGTTATTAATTTGCTAGAGTTTTGTAATGAAATTTGAGAAGTCTCATGGCAGGAATGGCAATCCTCGTAGCAATGAGCTATGGTCTCTCCCTCTACTTCTTTGCATTTGTAAAGGAACACATGATATACTGAGAGTAAAATTGCCAAGAGAGGTTTGTGATGTTCTTCTAAGGAGAGAGGCTAGGTCAGCTTAATAATTGAGTTCTCAAGTGTGAGTTGTAGGTGTCGCTACTGATATGTAGAGATGTAATTGTTGAAATATATAGCAATTATATTACTTGATACATACAAATGCATGTTTATGTATTTTTGTAATAGGAATCTAAGAGGAAGCAATTTATAAAGTTGTATGCAGGTACATTTTTTTTTCAGAGGGAAGAGCCTATAGGCAATATTTCATTCATAACATCAAAGAGTTATATACCCTAATATGTGAGAAGTATTAAGAGAAGCCATGAATTTATTTAAACAAGAGTTATCAAATCCTAACAACTAAAATAAAAAACAAGTATAATACCCAATAATGGATGAAAGGTTGGGCAACGCAACTTTTGAATGAGCCACTTCAATTTGGGTCAAAGAAAAATATATCCCGTTAAATAAAATTTGACATTAGGTTTAATGAACACAAATGATTAACAAAATATTCAGCCCGATAGATATACGTATGCAAATGGGCCCGATGTCCCCAGCATTATGTAGAAGCATCCTAAAATCCACAATTAAAGAATAAAAGAAAAGACAAAGCAAGTGAACAACAGTAATTAAAAAATTATATGTCTACGAAGGTATAGAGATCAACCAATTTACCATATTAATCTCAATGGTAGCATTTTATTTAGATATGATTTTCAACTTTAGCACAGTATATAAATGTAAATATACTTTGATACAACCAAAATTATATAGAAACAATCCCCAGCCCTTTTCCATCTTATGTCGGATCACACCAGCCAACTCTAGTAGAGTTAGTAGGTACATTTCCAGGATCAAAGAGATTATGGGTTCAACTTCAACTCCAAATAATATTGTTGAGAAATTATTTGATGGTTAGTGGTTTGGTGGCTCGATTCGATTGATGACTCAGTAATCTAGTTAACTTGGAAGAACAGTTTGATAACACAACGACTTTAAGCAGGTCTCGAAGGAGTTTGATTCAGAGCAATTGTTTTGCGACGCTTATAGCTAGACTATGTAGTTAAAAGCTTAGTGAGACTTAAATGTTTCTGTATTTAATTATTTGTCCAACTCATATTTAGCTTTCGGGCTCGTAAATAATCTGGGGCCGGATCACCGAGGAATAAAAAAGCCCATCAAAGTGGGAGGATAGACACAGGGGCCCACGACATCCCAAAACGAGGACATAACGCTGACACGTTTGAAAATAAGGAAAATAAGATGATATATCCACCGATAATAGACAAATAATTTCCCTTATTCCCATCCCCACGAAATCCAAAATAAAACTAGGGAAGAACAAAAAGAAAAAAGAAAACAAAAAAAAAAGAAGAAGAAATCAGAGGGAGCGAAGGTGAAGCGCTAAAGATGGAGCTCTTCACGATGCGTTCTCCCCGTGCTTTGACGAGCTTGCCATTGTCATCAATGGGGAGGGCTAAAATGCTAAAGCCCAATTCGATTCTCGGCGACGCTGCCAACTTTACGAACCGAGCCATGAACTGCCCAGGTGCCAGGAACGCCGGACTCTTACAATTCCGCCCTCGAGCTTCCGGTATTTCGCCATTTCACTTCTTCTCGTGCATTGAGCTGTGTTTGATGCATATGTTATTGCTTAGAGAGACATTCACATTAGCAAAGTATTCCTCATTTAGTACAAGACATCCGATATTTGATTGTTTTCCATCCGTGAATATCTAAGAGAACTTTAGAATCAAGAAACTCTAGAGTGCTTGTTTGTAAATGTACCAAGAAAATTAACGAAGCTAGATATTGTCTCCTGATCGGTTGATCTATTTTGAAATCCATCCAATCCAAATGCATACACCAACAATGGCAATCATATGCTTGGACATATCTCAGACTTCCTCTGCTATGTCTGGAATTATTTCATATCTTGTGCTTCCTCACCCATATTTTCATATTACAAGAATCTTCTACAATTGCTGGACAAGTGCCGTCTGTCCACGCTTAGATCAGCATTAGAAAATTTATCTTCTCATTGTTAGGAGATCGTAAATGGAACATAATGACCATTGAATTACTAGCGGGTAATTTGGTTACACAAGTTTGTATTCTTATCTCCCAAGTCAACTGCTCTAATTTTTTGTCAACATCTGCAGGTGCTCCCACTGGATCCAGTCCCAGCACATCTGGAGCAACTAAACAGGAAGCCAGTCCTAAAGCCGATGATGTTGTGTTTGTTGCAGGTTCCACTGGCAGAGTAGGTTCGCGTACTGTAAGGTCACATGCTACTATCCGATCTTTGCCCTTATATCGAAGTTGTAAATATTATCTTCTCTGCAAGTCAGCTGAATTATTCATTTTTAATCAGGGAACTTCTTAGACTTGGCTTTAGAGTCCGAGCGGGCGTCAGAAGTTCGCAGAGAGCAGCATCCCTTGTGCAAGTAGTAGTCTTCAGATATTCTACTTGTTATGTTAATCAAGTACCAGCGCTTTGTCAAAATCGTTATGCTAGTCATTTTGTTCATTCTGCAGAGTGTTCGACAAATGAAGCAAGATGATTTAACTGAAACTTCAGAAATTCCACGTAAGATAGGCAGTACCTCAATTAAATCCCATTTAATATTTTCTGCAACCAATGGATTATTTGTTGTCTTCCTCAAGTTTAGTTGCTTCCTACTACCAATAACAGATGTTTTTTGCTTTTTAGACCAGCTGTAGAAAAGCTTGAAATTGTCGAGTGTGACTTGGAAAAAGAAGATGGCATAATACCAGCTATAGGGAATGCTTCTATAGTCATATGTTGCATTGGAGCTAGTGAAAAGGAAGTTTTTGATGTAACAGGACCATATCGGATTGATTATGAAGCTACAAAGAACCTTATTAAAGCAGGTAAAGTAAATTTTTTTTATCTCTTGTTGACACACATAAGGTTAGTGATTTACAAATAATATCTATTACCATGATATGAACTATATTCTTATATATGACACTATTATGCTTTTTTAAGTGAGTCATTTTTGGAAGGAATATTTGTTTCTGCATGCTTCATTCTGTTAATATATGAACTTTGAGAAGCAATCAAAGTTTCACTGATAATGATTCTATAGTCTTTTACCCAATGTGAAGGCAGGCTTTTTTCTCTCTGTCTTTCCATATTGAGATTGCAGTATACTTTCAAATACTTATCCTTTATTTGCGTGCAGCAACTATTGCAAAAGTTGGCCACTTCATTTTGCTTACGTCCTTGGGGACAAATAAGATTGGGTTTCCTGCTGCTATATTAAAGTAAGTCATGTCGAAGGGCATTTACCAGATGGGTTTTGCTCTAATATCTACACACTTTTTAAATAATTATCTGGAAAAGCATCTCATAGGCATGTAATAGGGAATGGAATGCCTCCTAAGTCCTAGTATCGCTTACATTCACTGCAGCAGAAAATTATGTCATCTGAACTCTTCTTCCAAACTTAGTATTACTTCTGCTAGCTTGTGTCAAGAATGATGATTTTCCATATTTCAGTAATCTATGTAATAGACACTAAAGAATTCAAATTCTATAAGATAATCTAGGCAAAACTTTGACTTGATTTAGGAGGTATCTTATTTCTATTTGTGAAATATTTACTCTGACCATACACCTTTTCTCTGGCTAAAGCTTGTTTTGGGGAGTCTTATTTTGGAAAAGAAAAGCTGAAGAAGTACTGATTGCTAGTGGTCTTCCTTACACAGTAAGTGATTACAATGTTTTACCTGATTAAGGACTAATTAACTTGTGCTTGTGTATATACATCAAGTTCTTTCATCTTTCTCTAGAATATCAGTCAGTGCATTTGTTTAATCTATATGACACAGATAGTAAGACCTGGAGGAATGGAACGGCCAACTGATTCTTACAAGGAAACACACAACATTGTCCTTGCAAATGAGGACATGTACTTTGGTGGTCAAGTCTCAAACCTTCAGGTTCACTTTGCTCTCAGACATTGTGCCAAAGTACATCGTCATAACATGTTAAAGCTAACTAGACAATGATAATTTCAGGTTGCTGAACTAATGGCTTGTATGGCAAAAAATAGGAGGCTGTCATTCTGTAAAGTGGTCGAAGTAATTGCTGAGACAACCGCACCACTACTCCCTATGGAAGAGCTTCTCACCACTATTCCTTCACAACGGGTTGGTCTCTTACTAAGGCTTTCCTAATTAATGGACAAAAGTACTATATGTTTGACTTTGCCAATTCGTGAGTTGGATTTTTTCTCTTTTTTTTTGATGTTTTTGTAGTTGCCAGTAAATCATACATGTTTGTATCATATATATTTTCCTTGGCTTGTATTACCAGAAAATAAGTACAATGAATTTCCAGACTTTTCATATGAGCCTTTATATTTTATTGATATTGTGATGAACCATCATCTTGATAATTTTTTCTATAGAAATACATACTATTTATTATTTATGGGGTATTTGATTGCTAGAAAAGTGGAGAGGAAAGTACTTATTTTCTTAGATTTCTTTACTTTTGATGTCTGGTTGTAAAAATTTTATAAAAGAAGTGACTTTTTAACCTTTAAAAAAAATCTCACTTTTTTTTTCACTTTCTTTTTTGAAAAAAGAAAATCACTTTATTGATATAGAATACTTTATTGAATTTCACTTTCTAGCAATCAAATACACTCTTATGGTAACAAGATTTTAAAAGGTCCTCATGATTAGGTCCTACCATGCCAAGGGAATAAAGAGGCTCTATAAGTTCAACTTATTTCTGCATATGACACTTTTTGCTAAGGTAAAATTTGGAAGAAAAAACTTCCATCAGAAGAAATTCTAGATCTTCCCCTACTGTAAAATTCCCTTGGATTATCTTTTTGGTTTCTGAAGTCTGTTCTAATAATCACCCATTTTGCTTTTCTATCAGGAATTGCCAACTGAAAAAGAACCAGGTCCTGTGCCATCTACTTCTGAATCTAGACCAGCCAAAGAAATTGTTGAGGACAAACCTAAGCTAGTGGAAGAACTGAAGCCAAGGCCGCTCTCTCCTTACATAATGTAAGTTGCTTTCATAAATGTGTTCGAGTGAAGCAGAGAATAGAGAGCGAGGTACCAAGTGAAACTGAATATGCTATATCAATAGGTATGATGATTTAAAGCCACCAACCTCCCCTATACCTACCCCAAGCACAACACAGGGAAGTAGAGAGAAGACACCTGAGAAACTTGATTCGGAGTCCAAAGCTACATATGCAGGAGAGAGTTTATCAGATACCAACAAGAAAGAATCTGTCCAAGCTCCAGATTCTAAGACGAGGCCTCTCTCCCCATATACCGCGTAAGAAATAATTAGCTATATGTACCTCTCTCTCTATCTCCCTCTCTCTCTCTCTCGCACACACTTCATACCAGTGCTACATGTGGGCGTACATATTTGATCCTGATATAATGCTTTGCAGATATGAAGATTTAAAACCACCTAGCTCTCCAACACTAACATCTAGCAGAAGAGAGAAATTTGCAAGTAATACACCACCGGTGGTACTTGATATTGATAACATTGGAACAGATGGATTTCCCTCTATCAATTCTCAAAATTCAAGTCATTTGTCGCCTTATCCTGCGTAAGAGATCTTAATGGCTGTTGTGTTTACCACTAGAAACTTCCATCTGTATAGCTGACTTTTCTTCTAACTTACCACTGTGGTGTTCTTAAGATAATGGAAAAACTGATCATCCATCTAGGAATAAGTGAATGACTATTTTGTTGCTGCTAATTTTGCCATTACCAACTCTACAGACAGGCTGCTTGGCTGGAAGTTAGGCAGTATTATGATCTTAAAGTAATGATGCATTATATTGATAGAAGGAATGGCACTACCATACTATTGTTGGTTTAAGTTTGCAAAAAATGAGATCTCAAAATATGAGATGATTCCGTCATTTGGATTAACCAAATGTTTACCAACACTTTATAAGAGTAGCAGGCTGATATACTAAAGTTTGTAATAGATTGCCATTGTGATGCTTCTTTTGATCATTGTGAATTTTCCTGGATATCTCATGCATCCATCCATGTTACACACAATATACATATCATACTCCCGCATGCCTCAGTGAATTTGCTCATTGTTGATACTTATTGTTCTTTAGTGAATTCACTCTATTCTGCTAAGAATTTGTGGCATCTCATAACAGATATGATGACTTGAAGCCTCCTACTTCACCATCTCCAAATGCACCTGCTATTGCGTCATCCATTTCAGCATTTGCCGCTGACAGTAGTTCTCAGATGTCAACATCTACTATTAATGAGACTTCAAACGTTGATGGATCATCACATGAACAGCACAACGAGCAAGAAAAGCTGCAACCCCTTTCACCATATGCGATGTAATTTCTAACACTTAAAAAGATTTCCTAAGAGAATTTGTTTACACTTGCTTCTTGTCTGAACTTCCTTCGGAGTAAAATCTTATATGTCATCATGAAAATACTTTATTATATGAACAGGTACGAAGACTTGAAGCCTCCAACTTCACCGGTGCCATCTGTGCCAAAATTCTAGTACAAGGAAACATAAGGTACTATACAGTACTACTCCCTCTCACTCGTTATGAATTGGTCGAACATCTAATCAGGTAAGTTCATCATACCCAGGAAAACAAGGGGGCTGCAACTGCAACTCTGCAAGCAGCCTTTTTATCTTCTTCGCAAGAGTGATGATATGAACCATTGTTTTCTCTATATCATAATTCCTTTTCCCTTTTCTTTCGTTTTTTACCTCTCTGGCTCTCTTTTAAGTTGTAAAGAATAAATGTAGTAGTATTCTGCTGATCTGCCTGATGGTTGCATCGGCCTGAGTCAGCAATGTCGACCAATTGTGAAGCTAATTTTTTTTCTTTCATTAAGAAAAGAAATTGTTTCTATATACTTTTCTTGTCACTCAAATTATCTGAAAACTCTGCGATCTTGAATGAAGTATACACAACCTTGCCCAGAAGCATCTTTCGTTGTTCATTATTTGAGGTGTATATATTGCAATAAAGCCCTTTAATTGAGAGATTTATAAGCAAGTTCTAATTTATTATCAGAAAGTAGCAAATCGTGGAATAGTTAAAGTGCACTAATTGCACATAGAACTTCTAAATTATGAAAAAAAATCTCTCGTCCTTCTGATAGTATTTGCCTAATTAAAAACATAAATGATCTGCCTCTAAAGTAAGAGCAAAATAATCCTTGAGAGCCTAACATCATCGATCAGATCAGAATGGGTATTCCAAAGATTTTTATAAGGGTGAAAAGAAAAAGAGAAAAAATTGCGTGCAAATAAAAGGGTGTAGATGTAATTATCACTGAAATAAAAAATAAAATGAAAATTAGAAGGACCCAAAGAAACTAAACCCATCACCCAATCCACGGTGAATGGAAAGACAAGAGTCCTCACGCTTAACAGCAAAAGGACTCGCCGTCGGATATTGCTGCTGCTTGCGCGCCAACGCCTCGTGCAGTAGCTGATCCGCCCTCTTGGCCACGGCGGTCCTCAGCCCCACCAACGCCCTCTCGAACGCCTCCAGCTCCTCCAATCCCAACCCTTCCACGTTCGCGGCGGCCGCGCCCCACCGGAACGCATTAATCCCTCCTCGCATCCCCTCCTCGATCGCCTCCCGCTTCTTCTTCTCCTCCTCCACCCTCCCTCGCAGTTCCTCGTACCGCCGCTCCAGCTCCGCGTACTGCGACCGGTTGTGCTGATGGCGGCTCCCGTTATCGTCGGAGAGGAAGCGGTTGACGACGGAGCCGACGGACGGGTGGCCGAAGGAGAAGGGCTTCCCCGCGGGGGAGAAGACGATGATGCCGATCTCGGCGCCGCAGAGGATGGAGAGCTCGCTCGCTTTCTTGAAGAGTCCGGCGCGGCGCTTCGAGAAGCACACTTGTCGGGCCTCCTCGTTTCGGATCCTCTTTATCTCGATCTTTTGCCGTCCCATGCTCGGCTTCCTGCCAACCATGGTGTAACTATATAGGAGGGAATGAGTTTTATTATAAAAAGAGTAAAGAGAGGTGCATATCGTTTTATACAAGATATTAACGTTCCAATTTTGGAAGCAATTTTGGGGCTTAATTGTATCTCCTGAAAGAGTGGAAGAGGATTTAATTACCATGTTTAATGCTACTCTTACATAGTTAAAAGTAATTACCGACAGAACAACCACAGCTACATCTCACCTTTGTTCTCACCATGGATAAGAGAACTCATACCCAATCTAATAAAAAACCTTCTCAAGGAAAGTAGACATTTTAGAAACGAGGAAAGGAAAAGAATCTGGAAATAGTATAATTGGCAAATCTAGCAGCTGGCAAATCTAAATTGTCGGATTTAAAGCGGCACCAGTTATGTAAGGCAGTTAATATAAAAGGAATGCTTAATTAATCGTTAATGAGGCTTCATGCCTTCCAATCTTTTGAGTCCAGCTACAAGAATACGGGCGGAGTGCGGGCTTCGTTTACAAAAGCTAATTGGGCTTGGAGTTGGCTAAAAAAATATTAATGGCATAACGTCATTTGGGGTTTCGGGTCTGCATCCGCTAAAGCTACTAATCGGGTGGGCGGCCGCTCGATGTCGGGTATTGGTTTAGAATCCGGAAATGGATACAGTGTTAGTGTCAAAAGTGAAAAAAAGAGAGAAAAACCGACACCAAACCAAGAATCACCAGTCACAGCTTTCCTTCGTCCCTCTCGCTTTCTTTTCTTTCTATTCTTCCTCTTTTCCCTTCGAAGCTTCTCTTCGTCCCCCCCCCCCCTCCAATTGGATCGATTGTCTCCAATCCGATCGAGACGCTGTTCTTGCCTTCGATCCTTTCCCCACCCATCCTTTATTCTATGGCCAGCGACGACGATCTCCCTTCATCGAGCGACCCGGAGGAGGAGGAGGAGGAGGAGGAGGAGGAGGAGGGGGAGAATATCTACTTTAGCGATCAAGAGGACGCCCTAGAAGAGACCGTCCTACAAGGACTCGAAGACGGTCGCAAGGAGGACTGCGACTGGTCCGTCTCATCGGTGTGTCCCCTACTCTTCTCTTTCCCCCTTCTTGCCCCCTTTCTAGGGTTCCTTGCACAAAAATATTCCATCTTTCACAAAAATAGTCCATCTTTCTATTTATTATTCTCGCTTTCATCGATAATTTTCACTAATTAGGCCTCGGAGCTGGATTCCTTTCATCAATTTGTTTAAAAGAGTTGATTTTTTAATTTTTTTTGCTGATCTGGAATTGCAGGTTATCACAAAAGAATCCCTTTTGGATGCACAGGTAAGAAAATAGGCGTCTTTTACGTGATGATATAGTTTGATGAATGTTGCAAGTTTGAGTTAATCAGTCATCTATGGATGATTTCCCTGGCTGGCGTAGAAGGAGGATTTGCGGAAGGTGATGGAATTGTTAACCCTAAGTGAGCAGCACGCGAGGACGCTGCTGATTCATTACCGGTGGGACGTGGAAAGGATATTTGAATTGCTTGATCAGAAGGGGAGCGAACAGTTGTTCTCTGAGGCTGGTGTGACTGTTGTAGAGAATAAATCTTGTGCCTTTTCTAGTTTGTCAGATTTGGTCACCTGTAATGTCTGCTTCGAGGAAATTCCTGCCAATGCTGTCACTGAGATGGACTGTGGGCACTGCTATTGCAATGAATGTAAGTATTCCTTCTTTTCTGGGTAAGACATGCAAAGTTTCAATTATAAAGGTTCCTCAGACTAAACTTAGTTAGAGAAGCTGAAAGTGAAATTAAATCTACAGATTTATTTATTTATGGTTATCATTCGATCAGCTATGAGTTAATCTCCTCATGGATAGTACCATAGTCCAGTTATGGAATGTCTTCCTGATCAACCTGCTACCTGTTTCCTCCAAATTATCTTGTGATCTTATGCTATACTTGATTGCACTTTCTCCTTCTCATTGAGTCATGGTTGAGAGAATACCTGTTTGATATGCTACATTAAATTCTACAAAGCAGCAGTATGGTTTCATAAGCTCTAGGTAAGAAGGCACATATGCAGGATTTTATCCTTAGGGGAGACTATATAGTCCAGTCTTAGGTAACAATGAATATTAAAAAAAAATTCTGATGATATTTATATGCTATGCCATGTAATTGTCACAAGATATATTCATTTTGTATTCAATATTATCAAAATGGATTATCTGCAATATTTTATACTTGTAGACTCTAAGGCATGGAAAAAACACACATCTGTTAATATGCTAATTAAGTGAATCTGATCCATTGATTCTAATCCTCTTGTATTTATTGTATTTAGGAATCTATATCTAATGTTAGTTGGCTAACTATAGGTGGACAGATTCATTCATATAATATGATTTGTTTGTATCCTAAGACCGTGATTTTCCGGTCAACATGATAGGAAATAGTTTCCCTACTAAACAGGAGTATATTTAAAGGTGGGGAGCTCGAGTGAGCTTTTCCTGACTTCAAATTTCTATGAGCTTGGGTTGAGTTAATACTAAGATGGCTTGAGCTCAGGTTGGTTTGGTTTTTTTTTTTTTCGGAAGTGGTTGGCTGATGGTTCTTTGTTCTGAGAAGGAAATGTCCTTTCTTTCTCTGAGCATGTTTTGAAGTTGCGACCAAATTGCACAAATAAGATCCTACCAACTGAGATAAGATATTTGTTGATAACTTGATATAACTTTGTACAAGTGCATTTAATAGATAATGTAATTATTTGGATGATATATTTTTGTTGGGTTTATTGGGATGGGTGGAGCTTGGAAATTGTAGATGCTGGTGCTGTAGGTCTCACCTGGTTCACCACAGCATCTGGTGTGTACATGAGTGCTGAAGCATAACAATCTGTGGCATGTCTTATTGTTTGTGACCAAATCAATATCTAGGCACATCATATGCTAATGATTTTCATTGGACAACCACTTAGTCTGATGAGTGTCAACCCAACCATCTGCCAATAGTTAGGACTTAGGAGGGATAAACTGCAAACATGATACACATGATGTGGGGGTGGAAAAGGCACATGTTAGAAGGCTGACCCCCTGAAAGAACCAATGAGCTGAGAGAAAGAAATCTTACTTCTTTATTCTGTTGTGACCCTTTCTGATCTGCAAAGCTTTATGATATCTGCATGTATTATACTGCAATTTTTTCTTGATCTTGGTATTTTCCGATTGTAACGCATCTATGACTAGAACCTAGTGGTGTATCCTTTCTCTCAGGTTGGACGGGACATTTCATTGTCAAGATTAATGATGGGCAAAGCCGGCGCATAAGGTGCATGGCTCCCAAGTGTAATGCTGTTTGTGACGAGGCAGTTGTCAGGAACTTAGTCAGCGCAAGACATCCAGAAATTGCAGATCGTTTTGACCGCTTTTTGCTTGAATCTTACATAGAGGACAATAATAAGGTCAAATGGTGCCCAAGTGTGCCACATTGTGGAAATGCAATACGCGTGAAAGGTGATATTTGCTGTGAGGTGGAATGTTCATGTGGACTTCAATTTTGTTTCAGTTGCTTATCTGAAGCACATTCACCTTGTTCTTGCTTGATGTGGGAGCTGTGGATCAAGAAATGTCGGGATGAATCAGAGACTGTGAATTGGATCACAGTTAACACTAAACTTTGCCCTAAATGTCACAAGCCTGTTGAGAAGAATGGTGGCTGCAATCTTGTTGCATGTATATGTGGACAAGCATTCTGGTAAGTTCTATATTATATTTTAGTGATTGCTTTGCTTACTTTTTACTGATCCTGTTGGAAGATAATTGTTCAGTTAGATTGATTGTGGAGTGGTTGATGCATGTGGCATTTCTACAATGGTATTAATTGTTTCACCCATAGTTGCTTGACTGTGGGGTTATTCCAAACTTCCAGCCCCGGTAATAGATAAGGCTGACAGACGAACGACCAACAAGATACTAAGCCAAGTGTAGAAAAATATACCCAAATTTCATTTCTTTTTGTCTACTGCGACAGCTCATATTACCTCCCACTTATGCGTGGAGAGGACCCCTTTATCCACTATTAACTCTTTCTTTCCATATAACAGCTGAGAAAATTTGAGACTGTAAAATTTCATATACTGGAACTACTGGTAACATATCTTAAGGTTTTGATTCCTAACTCCCACATTAAATCCTAAGGGTCCCGTTGCCATCTAACTGCCATCATTTCATCCTTATTGCCCTTGTTTAATTATATCATCATATTATTTGACTAGAACCTTTTAGATCTTTAATAATGACGGCTGACATTATTTATTCTTTAAGAACTATGTGCTGTTTAGTTTCACTTGGAATTCTTTTAGAATTTCAGTCAATGCATCTTCTTTAATGTAATATCTGTCAAAATGAAGGAACATGCCTTTGATCTGATATGCAAAAAGTTTCGGTTTATCTGCGAGCATGTGTTCATATATATATTGAATGTTCTTGTCAAAACTGCCCCTTCTTACTTCTTTATTTTCAAACCGTTTTGCAAACTGCTATGTAAAGCCTCATTTCTGAAATTGATGGCCTTGATGCAGTTGGTTATGTGGCGGTGCTACGGGGCGAGACCATACATGGTCAAGTATTAGTGGCCACAGTTGTGGTCGATTCAAAGAGGACCAGGCAAAGAGAACTGAACAAGCGAGACGCGACCTCTATCGATATATGCATTATCACAACCGGCACAAGGCGCACACAGATTCTCTTAAGCAGGAAAGCAATCTTAAGGAAACTATCCAGGGGAAAATATCTATTTCAGAAAACAAGGAATCCAAAATCAAAGATTACTCTTGGGTGACAAATGGATTGAATAGGCTCTTTAGATCAAGACGTGTTCTATCCTATTCTTATCCATTTGCATTTTACATGTTTGGGGATGAGCTCTTCAAGGATGAGATGACTACAGAAGAGAGGGAAATGAAGCAAAACCTATTTGAGGATCAGCAACAACAGTTAGAATCTAATGTTGAAAAGCTATCTAGTTTTCTCGAGAAGGATTTTCATGATTTTTCTGATGATGAAGTCATGGACACAATGCGGCATGTCATTAATCTGTCCAATGTTGTTGATAGGCTCTGCAAGCAAATGTTAGTATGCGCATAACAAATTTATCTTGCTTTCCTTTGCAGATAAGGTGGAGTGTTTGTAATGATTTTCTTGTCTTTGCAGGTATGAATGTATCCAAAATGAACTGCTTTACCCTCTCCGTACGACTCACAATATTGCCCCGTACAAATCAAAGGGCCTCGAGAGGGCATCAGAACTCACCATTTGTTGGGATTCTGATCAAAGTTCGAGGAGCATAAAAGCAAGCTGTTCTAGATCAGATACAGCTCTAAATCGATCTGGTATAACTTTAATTTGTATCTCATAATATTTTGTGATAGTTAACTAATATTCTTCACTTGAAGTTCTTGTACAAATATCTTCTTGGGTAGTGTACTTATTATTTATTCCATTAGTATGTTAGCTTCTCCCTTCCTCTACAGTGATTAGAATGGAAAATACAAGAAACTTGGTTGATGATCTTGGAAATCACTGACCCATCTTTCCATTTTGTATCGTAGAAGCAACTGTACTAGGAAAGCGACTTGGCACTCAGTTGCATGGATCTTCAAGTTCAGACGATAGCATATATTCGTCACATAAACGAGCCAAGAAAGATGCTCATGGAGGTGGTGCACTTTTTGATCTTAACGTGCCAGCTGAGGTGATTGACAAGCTATGAAACCTGCTCATTGTGTTGCATCACTTAGCAACTGTACAGCTTTAACTTGAGCAGCTGCAAATACAGAGAATATACTCCCTGCTGTGTCTGCTAGTATTTTTTTGGCAATTCTAAGCCTGGAATTAGAGCGCGGGAGAAGAAATATCTTTCTTTTTGTATATGACAAACCTCCACTTGTTGTTCATAGGTTCTGTAAAGCTCGTTCCTGATTTTGCCAGAGGATCCTTCGGAACTTGAGGAGGTTTTCCTGCAGTTAAGGGCGCCTGCCAATTTTGGACGCCGTGTGTGGACCAGGTATATAGAAGGCGGGATGTGTTTTGGAATTTAAATCTAACAATACAATATTTATGCCAATAAATTACTGAGCAATTGTGGCTTTTGAGTGTTTTATACCTCTTCCGTCTTTGTGGGCAATTTTTTTGTTTTTGTTTTTGTTTTGAGATTGGTCATGTTTTTCTTCTTTGTTGATTTTGTTGGAAGTATATTTACGCATAACTTCGGTATTTGATTTTAAAATGAGTTTAAATTGGAGTTTAAATTGTTCAGGCGTTGCTTTTGACTTAGGAAGTAGACATTCTTGTTGACTTTTGATCTATTTAGATTTGGAAGCATGTTTAGCAGGGGCATTTCACTATTTAATTAAATTTTTTTTTTTGATAATAATACTATTGGACTCTTAGAAGCGAAGTGTGTTTATTTTTTTTGTGCTAGATGTATATATATTTTTTTTTACGTTGGGAGTGTGGTGCACATGAGAATTCGATATTACTATTTTGAAAATTCAGGCACTTTTTAGTGCAAATGCCCCTGTTTAGTGTCACCTCTGTATTCAATTTCAATTTTAAGATTTTATATATATATATATATTATCCCAATATCTTGAATTCTTTTGTCTTCTCTCTTTTGTGAAATTCAACTAGCAACTATTTTCGTTAACAACCTTCAAGCACACGTCTTCCCACATCCTATTTTAATATCTGTAGCATTACTTTGGCTTGAATAAGAATTTCATAGCATCGAAAGTTAAGTGGAGTATGAGTGCAAGGCAAGGTACCACATTCTATATCCTTAGATATTTTCGTGTGAAAGTAAGCAAGAGGTAGAACTGTATATACACATTTCATGTCAGAATATGAAAAAAAAAGAACACTATGTTTGAATACGAAGACTATATGTTGTATATGATAGCTTTAAAGATATCAGAGCAAGTCTTCACCTAATACCAAATCAAAGCTTTAATTCTAACACCTCTTTCAAGTTTCTGATGGTTGGCCGCCAATCTCAAAGAATCCAATTATGAAATTATATTCAAAGATTATATTTTGGCCACTTGCTTCGTCAGAAAAGCCAAATGAGAAACTTGTAGACATAAAAATGCAGTACAACACTTTTACATACTGTTCATCTTGGTGTAATTACAGTCTACTCTAGCTCATTCTAGCCCTGAAGAAGGAGCTAACTTTCCCAAACCCCTCTGTTTTCATTTCGGCAGAGGAAACAGAGTATTGCATAATGGAAAATTTTCCTCAGGAGGGAAGTAATCTCTTGGAGCAAAAGACAAGAAAATGGAGAGGCGTCTCCAAAACTCTCACACGTCAAGACAAGTTTTATTCAACCATGGAAGCAGATGATAACGTTTACTCTCCCTCTCTCTCCGTGTGTGTGTGATTCAGACATACATCCGAGGAGCTGTAGACCTCGAGATACGAGACCCTGATTCCCGCTGACCTCATTTGCTCTTCTCGATAACGATGAATTGGTCTTCTACCCCACGAATTAGTTCGGAACTTTTTGTGGGTCTAATTCGCAAAGAAGTCTACTATATATTTAAAGCTTTCTAATTTTCTTACGGTCATTAGCAAATCTGTGTAAAACTGCATTTCTTGAAGTACTAAGTATTGTCAGGACGTAAGCATAGTTTAGACTAAATTGCTTCTAGCCTTTTGTGTTTCTAGATCTGACAAATAATACACGTAGCACATCTACACATGCACATAGGAGTATCTTAACAAGAACGACGAGATTAACTTGTTGTTATCTAACAAGTGCGTAGCTAATTGTTCCAAGAAAGTGTATCACTTCTAATTGCATAGATTATTCTAAATGAACAGCAAAGCCGATGTATGTTATGAATCCTGCAGCCATTTGACCTTCTGAATAAAACCGAAGGAACTAGCATTAATTATTCTCAGACAGCTCTATGGCCAATGGCATCTTTCTGGATCTTAATCTCAAAGGTGAGTTCATCTCCTACACAGTAGACGAAGGCCATTGGGTATTTGGGTGCTCTCGGAGCACATGAAACCTCGAGCATGTCTGTCGTGTAATAATATCTTTATCCTACTTGGTTAACTAATAAATCTTGAAGGTTATCTTGGTGTCACGTATTTTAAGGTGTCATTAATGCTCAAGAATCTCACAACTTGGAACAGAGTTGTGGCCATGAATGTAATTCAAGTTTATAAAGGAAAATAATTCCAGCCAAAAAAATTATTATGAATGCTTGCAAAGATAAGCATGCACTTGTTTCAGCTATAATGCTCACAAAAAGACACAGGTTTATAGCTGGGTTAGGCTGTTCTTTTTTTTTTTCCCTCCAAAAGCATTACAGATGCGTTCTTCTCACTGGAAGGAAACAGGTAGGGTGGTGTTGTTTTGGAAGGGTTCACTAAAGATTCAAGCAGACAAAATCATATTAAGTAGTGGATTCTGAGACAAACAGAACTTCCCAATCCCATACAGGACAATCTGAGCATCTTAGTTATCCTTTAGAAGCTGCTTTACTAAAGCATCTTAGTTCCTTATTTATCCATAATTGAATGCAACATGGTAATTTTATAGGTCCCATGTACCTTTATATATATACATGTATATCTCAAAATGATGGGAGTATTTGATACCCGAAAAGTATAATTAAAAAAATGTATGTTTGAGTAAGAATAGATTGATTAATGGCTTAGTGCAACTGGATCATGCAAGGGTCTTATGGAAATGAAGTAGGACAATGGTGATTAATGGTAAAAGGGTAAAATTATGATTTACATCTCTGTGGTTAGGCTAAATTTTAGAGCATAGTCATCTGAATTTATTGTTTGTGTCACTTAGTCCTGTTGTAGTTTTTTATATATATATACAGTTTTTAGTTTTTCTGCCCAAAGCTAATGGTAAGATAATTCTTCATCAAAACAGTTAAGCTTTTATCCTTTTTATCTTTTATCTTCCCTTTTTTTTCGGGGAGATTTGTAACACCCAAACTATAAAATTGAGAGAGATTTGAGATGGAAGAAATGATAGGTTAAACTATGAGAAAAGTAGACAAATCAAAGATCTAAAAGAGACTTTAAATTTTAGACTAACCACAAGGAGTAAAATATATTTTCCCCGTTATAAGATTAAGTTTCGGGCAGAGAGATAGGCAATAGTTCTTGCTCACATGATTACTATTTTCAGATAATACACAGGCTTTTTCCTCAGGAGATGTCAAACTGCAGAGCGTGACCTTGGTTAAAAGACAAAACCCAATCAATGAGTACTGAGATAAACAAGCCTCAGCTGCAGCCTGCATGCAGCATGGTGTCCACTAGCCTGACACACTGACTTCAGCTGTATGGATGAAGAAATCATGCAAAGGAAAGCCAAATCACATGCATTCTATCTAGTTAATTAAGTCTGTAATACAAAATAGAGATGTCTCCAAACAACCACATGTGCAACTGGACTTAATATATTCTTATAGTTGAAAAAGAAGCAGGTAATCTTACTAGAAAGTTTATTGCATAATGGAACTATTATGTGGTCACCCATCATAGTAATTAATTATTATTTTTGTTTCCTAGAAGATGTAGTGGTCAAATGGTCACGGGGATTCCTATAAAATGAGTCACAGTTAAGCCCTCAGTTGCATTGGGTGGTGGCTATGTTGATGAACACCAAGTTCCAAGGAAAGATCACCTTCAAGCAATAAGGCCTTTTGTAGAATCGAATTTAGTTGATCTGTTCAACAACTATTGGAGTGGTAACTACTACCTTTTACTTTGTCACCTGCTAACTTTTTTTTATGTTTTATTCCATCTTCTCTTTAAGGTCTTTTGAGTGTTATTTACATCCCATGGTCAGGAAGCTTCATGAGGTCCTTCATAGGATTGGATTGGATTGGATTGGATTGAATTGGATTGGAAGTGAGTTGCAACTGCAAAATGCAGGTAGAGATATGTGAAGATCCTTCTCTGCAACAAATGGACTCGACTACAGTAATCTCTTCCGTGCACAAACGCTTAAAGAGGTGGCAATTTCGTTCTTCTCTTGGTTGATTCAGTACTTGATTTTGATTTTAAAGAGAGATTAAATGTTGCTATAGGAAGGTTATATTCTTCCGATCTTTCTTGACGTTGGTTGTATGTGATGACAGTGATTGTGACAAAAGACTGAGAAAAGAAAAGTTGTGCTCAACTCTCAAGTCTTTCCATTATCTCAAGCAGGTAGTAGATTTTTCTTCTCTCTCTCTCTCTCTCTCTCTCTCTCTCCTCTCTTTTCTCTTTTTCCTGAATCCTGCGACTTCTTGTGTTAGTTAATAGTAGATCAAGTAAGTTTTATTCTTTGCGTGGAAACTAATGCTCCATTTTGTTATCCTTTTGGCATTAGTTTTTAAGCAGTCATTATAGCTTTATTTTCTAGCAATTTTAATTCAATTGCTTGAGGGGTCCTTCCTAGTGTTTTCTTCCACTTGTAGGCCAAGAATATAGTAAGTTGCTCATCATAGATTTGGTTTTGCTTTGCAAGGATGTTGGAGAAGACAAGGGTGAAGGTGGCATAAAAGAAGATGGACAATTAGTTTCCACAGGGGTCCCAAGCTCTTTAAAGCAAGAGGTAAACAAAGAAAATTATATAGCATTAGTGAAATCCTATCTGTACATGATTATGACAGTTTTTAAGTTCTTCTGAAGAGTCAGTTGCCTACTGAAATTTCTTCTCTAAACTGGGAAATATGGCTATCGAACATGCCGTATCTAAATAAGTTGTCAAACATCTCATAATACTGACCTATCAGTTGTAAGAACTTATGGGTGATATCGACTATGGGCCTGCTTATTTGATATACTACTCTGAGGTAAAGTAAGCATTTATTTGATATGAGATTTACTTCAAACGCATACCTGCAAAAGTTGATGTGGTAACACACAGAGTATTTAGGTCCATAATGCAGTTCATCATGCATCTGCAGTATGCTGCATAAAAGGACTAATTGTTGCTGTGCAATGCTATCATGGTAGTGTGTCAGAACTTGGTGACCCCCTGATCTGAAACTATAATGGAAGATTGAATTAATAGAAAAGTTTTATAAACTGCGAAAAGTAGACAGGCAGCAGGAATTTGCTAGGCAGATGCCCAGTGCTTGCGGCAGCAAAAGATCTGTAAAGTATAATCAGAAAAAATCATATAATGAGAGATGAGATTTCAGGATAACGGCTAGAATACAGTATCTGCATCAGGGTCCAAAAGATTTACAATGAAACATGGTGCTCAATGCTCTTCAGAAGACAAGGTAGCAATACAGTGCTCACATATAAGAACTATTCCAAGTACAGAAAAAGAAAATTTAGCTGGCTTGTTAATTGGAATTCTATCTTGACCCTAAGGGTATCTTCTGATGAGGCTCAACCTCTGTGCATTTGAAAAATGAAGAGGAACCTAAATTTCTGATTAGTACCTCCTGATTATTTTACATTCTTGTACTTGTGTAGGTGGTAGTAACAAAGTTACGTGAAAATGTGTAATACGCTCCAATTCTTTGATTAGAATGTACTTTTTATCTCAATTGATGCAGATTCAGCAACTTGAAAAACGGCTACAAGATCAGTTTGCGGTGCGGCATGCTCTTGAAAAAGGATTAGGTCATAAGTCTTGTTCTTCTTTTTCCAACGATAGTTCCATCCCGAAGGTAACTAATTTCTTCTTTTTCTTCTCTCATAATGCTCCATTGTTGCTGTATTCTTTGTTTAAAAATTATGATAGTAAAATACTTCTCATTATTTGAGTCTGCATTTTTAATTTAAAATTTACCTGATATTAGATTGTTATCCTTGGATTGGCTGATATGCCTACTTTCTATATGGTTCAGCCTACCAAGAAGCTAATAAAGGAGATCGCAATATTAGAGTTAGAGGTGATGTACTTGGAACAACATCTGCTGTCACTCTACCGGAAAGCTTTTGAACAGCAAATAACCCATTTATCTCCTGCTGCTGATATGAACGACAATAAGAAACCAATGAACTCACTCTCAGAAAAGCTTACGGAGTCATCGACACTTGATTTCTCACCCCGAAAACAGAATCTATCAGTTCAGTCTAGTAGGATAATCCTACCACGTAAGTCGGCCACAAGTTTTCAGAGCGACAATTCTGGTGTTCTGTGTCAGGAAAAGCACAGTCTTGGAGTTAATCGCAGCCATTCCTCGCTCTTGCAACGATCAGTATGTTCAGCTAGATTATCACCTTCAGCGAAAAATCTATCTAGAGCCCTTAAGGCATGCCATACACTGCCGTTGTCATTTCTAGAGGTAGCTGAAATACTATTTTTGTACATGCTCTGAATTTCTTGCCTCTTTGTTTACACTTTACAGACTATCTTGTTAATTTTGATTCCCTTTAATCCACTCTACTCATATATTTTTTTCTTGATAATTTAACAGGATGGGAGGATTGTTGATCACAATCAAATAGTAAGCTTAGCAGAACATCTTGGCACTAGAATTGCTGATCACATTCCTGAGACACCTAACAAACTATCTGAAGATATGGTCAGATGCATGGCTGCCATATATTGTAGACTCAAAGATAGTCCTCTGGTATATCACGGTCTCAAGTCTTCTCCCAGTTCATCCTTCTCATCAGTTAGCGCATGTTCTTCACACTATGCTGGGGATTTATGGAGCCCCAGCTATAAAAGAGGGTCCACTCTTGGGAGACAGATCGATAATACTTTCCAGGCTGATGGATTAATTGACTTCAGTGGACCTTATCATACAATGATGGAAGTTTCTGCTATTTGTAAAGAGTCTAAGAGGTTCAGTGAAGTTGAAACTATGCTGCACAACTATAAGTGAGTAAATATATTCCTCTTGCTATTTGTCAATTTCATTTTTCTTTGGAACTATGTGTCTACCCCTTAAATGAACTGCTATGTTCCCAAATTATCACCTATCTTTCTGAAATATTTGAGTGAGACAATACATATGTGTGGGGAGTATGACCTAATTGAGTGATCAAACTGCTCGCAGGTCCAATTTATTCATTTCTTTCATTTGACAAGGTTATTTGCAAACTGAAAGCTGTTACTTTTGTTACAGATCACTAGTTGATAAGCTGGAAGCAGTTAATCCTAGTGAAATGAAGAATGAAGAGAAGCTTGCTTTCTGGATCAACATACACAATGCCATGATGATGCATGTAACCATTATTTAATTGTTCTTTCCTATTTATTTATTTTTTTTTCTCTGATCATTATTGCCTCTCAGGCACATTTAGAATATGGCATTCCACAAAGTAGTACGAAACGGATATTGTTGCTCACCAAGGTGAAATCAAACATTAGGATGTTTCATCTTCTTTTCTATCCGGTGGTTATATTCAGTTAGTTTGACAGAATCTTCCTTTGTTCCCCCACAGATCACATATATTATCAATGGTAGGAGTGTAAATGCAGAGATGATACAAGGTCCAATCTTGAGATGCTGTATACATCCTCCGGGACAGGTGTGGTTATATATTTCTTACTACCATGCAATAGAGTCATGCAAGAGCATTTAGTTCTCCTTATGCTTTTTTATTTCATTGTAGACAACCTAAAAATTGACAAGGTTACAAGGTTATCTGATTATAATTCCAGCAGCATCATGAAAATATACAAGATTACCTGAAAATTCCAGCAGCTTTCTATGTTATCTGATTATAATAGTGAATATATTACAATTTTTTTTTTTCGATTTCCCTTTGTTAATTTCTCTATGCGAATCACATATAAATTATTTGTCACTTGATCTGCATCACCGATGTGATTAAGTTCTGATGTATCCCTGTAATGCTAGCTGAAAATTATTTCTGGATGTTTTGAAAAAAAACTTGCAGTGGCTTCGGCTATTACTCTACTCAAGATTTCAATCCAAAGATAGAGATGAGTGCCAGGATTACGCCATCGAGCACCCTGAACCACTACTACATTTTGCACTCTGTTCAGGGAGCTACTCAGATCCTGCGGTAAGCATTAAAAAAGTTTGAACTGCTAAGGGAGCTAGCTACTCAGAGGGAGAGGTCATTTTATATTTGCAATCCTCTTACCTATGGATATCGTTATGGCGAATTAGGTGAGGATATATAATCCCAAGAGATTGTACCAGCAGCTGGAATCAGCAAAAGAAGAGCACATTCGAGCCAACATCAGAATACATAAAGAGCAGAAAATTCTTTTACCAAAGATTATAGAATCCTACACAAAAGCTGCCAATTTAAGTTTGCAGGAATCGTTGAACATGATCGAGCGCTATCTTCCCGTGACTCTACGGATAGCCATGTATAAATGCCAGGAAGGCAGATCTCGCAAGCTCATCGAATGGATACCTCACAACTTCACATTCAGATACTTGCTACCAAGAGAGTCGGCAGAGTTCTTATAAACTAACATCTTCTAGTGCTTGTTTGGCACAAAAAGACTGCCCTCCCATCTTCAATTTTTCTTCTTGTGTGTGGTTTTCGTCTAGCTTGTACAGAGGATGGATACATGAGAATGACAAAATATTGCATGAATAGAGTATAGTTCATCTCCAGAATATGTGTATATACGGTGGAAGAAGAGGTCTACTTGTCGACATATTTGTCTATCCAGGACATTTGCATGAGCTTAATGATAGGGCCACAACCTTAATCAATAAGCACCCTACTAATAGAGTGTAAAAGAAACTAGCTTACATATATTTGCACTATGAACGTTAATGATAAACATTTAGACACTCTTACCTCTTAATGGTACAAGATTAAGTTCCAAATGAAAAATGAATAAGAGCAGAACTACCCCTACAACTTGTTTCTTTTTTCTGACACCCGGTACTCTCTCTACGTGGGGAGAGATGATAGATAAGATTGCACTTCACTGAAGTCAATCATAGCCGGAGGAAGAAGAAGCTAAGGTCGTAGCCCAGCCACCCGGTGAGCTGCACCAGATGAAACGTCTCCGAGTCGGCGGAGCCCACCACCCTCTCAAACCTCCCCCTAAAGTAAGCAAACACCACCCCACTCCCACTCCCACTCCCACCCACTCCTACCTTCGCCGTAAGCTTCCCCGCCCCGGCCGACACCGCCCGCACAGCCCGTAGGGCCCACTCCTCCGCCTCCGTGGCCACCTCCCTCCTGCACCCGAACCCCGCCCTCCTCCCGTTGCAGTACACCCTCCAGATGGGCTCCGAAAGAAGTGGGCCCCCACTCGACCGGGCCGGATTCCGGTCGCACTCGAGCGCGATCCGACCCGCGAGGGAGAGCTCGCGGGCGCCCACGGGGAGGTCGAGGAGGAGGAGCGTGGGGCCCGACGGCCCCAGTTCTTGGAGGCAGAGGGTGGTGGTGAGCTTGAGGTGGGCGCCGTCGTGGGGGAAGAGGAGGGTGCCCGTAACGGAGGAGGCCTCGGCGGGACGTGGCGAAAGGACGGACGGGAAGGTGATGGGCCGGCACGGGAGGAGCACTAGGCCCATGAGCCAACGGAGTTGGCTCCACCAACCCTCCGTCACGTGATCGTCCTCGTCTCCTCCTCCTCCTTCTTCTCGTCGCTTGGGTAGTGTCCTGGCGGCCATGACCATACGTACGTGAACTGTGAATGGTGAAGAAACCCCAAAATTGGTGACGTAACAAGGGAGATAATATAGGAGTCTGATAACGTATCTTACGCTTGTTTGTTACTATCCTGCTAACTAACTAACTCGTCCTAGTTTTTCCGAATAATAATGGATTAATATGAAGATAATACTTGTCTCGTCCTAATAATATTTATCATTTGAGCGGCCAAAGAAAATTTACTCGTGTTGATACGTTTAAAGGCGGTGCAGATCACATGATAAGTACCCCCGGCCTTAAATAAGTGTATAACAAATGGGCCCACTGGGTCTCATCTATCACAGAGATCTGAGTCCAGATGTAGACCCATTTGTCACACGCAAGCTTTAGAAGAATCATGACAAAAAAATCATTGATAAAATTAATCAAGTTTAGCCGTGATTGACAAAAAGGTATAATTAGTGTAAACGAGCCAAGCCTAAGTGAACCAGATCATGCTCCTCTCGAAATTAATTTCTAGTCTGGGAAGCAACTAAAGAAATTATGTTATCTTGCAGCGACATGTTCAAAGTAAACTCTCCTGTCATTTTGAATCAAATATATCAGATTTGTATACTCTTTCTAAGAGAAAGAAAAAATTATCTGAGCTTTAACTATATTGTGTGACAAAATATAAATGTACATGGATTGGAGAAAGAAATTTAAAATTTGTATTTTTCTTTATCATTTTGATTCAAATACGATGGATTTGAACACAATCTCTCGTGAATGGTTTACCTTTCATATTCAATCTGACAAAGAAAATGAAATGTCTGTGAACCTAACTACTTCGTTATGACTTTTTAGCCTCACTTACTGAAAACCGGTACCGAATGTATATAGAAAAGAGAGAGAGAGAGAGAGAGAGAGAGAGAGAGAGAGAGAGAGAGAGAGAGAGAGAGAGAGAAACCAGCTATATTGGTCGTAGGAGCAACATTAGGAGTTAACAGCATTCCTAATGTTAATCCTACCATCATGCAAAGTTGAGAGGATTATATTCGTTTGATACTACTATTGTTTCAGGAATGCCACTGACTGATCTTTAATTCATTCTGAGCTGTATACTTAGAAGTGGTAGCTGGTAAGAGGTAATGCCATGCATTGGCAATCTGGAATCTAGAGTCTATGTGCTTATGGCAAGATGTGGCTTAATTAATTATTTTGATAGGAGTTAGGCGAGTAATGTCTGCACGAAGGGTCCAAGTGGGAATTATCCGACTTCCGGAATGATCGCTAAAGAGTTAACTATCTCACTTATAATCCCCCCCACAAGGAAAAAAACATCATGATCCTGATCTATGTTACAGTCATGAGCAGAGTAATCTCGAGGTTCTTGCAAGTTCTGATCACCAATGAATATTATTAAATCTAAAAGGTAGGAAGATCGTGCATGGCGATGCACTTGCTTTACTAGTCTGATGCTGTAACTTGTACATCTTTTTTTCTTTTCTTTTTTATCAATTCAAATAAGATCAAACAATAAACTGACTCCACTTGGTTAGAATATTACAGAATCCATACATAATGCAATGCTTGTGGCTTCCTTATTTACGAGTAGTGACCACTCTTTCTCGAATGGTTATGCATTCTAAGAGATTGCACGACTTGACATGCATATATGCTTTTGTTCACGGCATAACCCAGATACTGCACATGGTTTTGGGCTCATCTAGCAAACTCAGATGGGTTTTGGAGTGCACGTCTCCAGTCCTATTCTTCCAAGTTTGACATTACTATTATATATTTTGCTAGTGATTCTATGTTCCAAATCCTTGCCTATTTAAGCCCTTCTATTCTCCATCCTCTAAATCAACAAGCTCAGGCAAAATCAAGCTAACAGACACACAGCAAGCAAGCACCAATGGCGATCCGTTTCACCGCCGAGCAGGAGGCCCTTGTTCTTGAATCATGGGATGTCATGAAGCAGGATGCAGCTGACCTTGGATTGCAGTTTTTCGTGAAGTACGTAGTTTGATCTTGCTATGTAATTAAGATTGGCATGTCTACTTACTTACTAATTAGTGCTATCCAATGGTCTCAGGATTTTTGAGATTGCACCATCAGCTAGTGGTCTCTTCCCTTTTCTGCGGGACTCCAGCGTGCCGCTTGAAAAGAACCCTAAGCTTAAACGCCATGCCATGTTTGTGTTTGCTATGGTGTGTTCTTCTTCTTAATTAAGAGCTTACGAATACTTAGCTCGTCATATATAGATGCATATCTTCAATGTATTATGATCTTCTTCTACAGACTTGTGAGTCTGCAGCACAACTGCGAAAGATGGGTAAGGTAATTGTGAGGGAGACAACTTTGAAGAATCTTGGAGCCATTCATTCCAAAGCTGGTATCCTCAATGAACACTTTGAGGTAATTAGGATCGTTATATATTACTTACTTTTAATTTACCTAATTCAGTTTTCTAGATTAATTTTAGGCAGTGCTTAAACAGAAACGAGTACTAGAAAAACAGAATGCAAAATGTTTCAGAGCTTTCTTCAATCTAAGATAAAAGAAGCCCCAAACTTATAAATGCATACACTAAGGTGGCGTAGTTTATCAGTATTCTTCTTCTGATGTAGGTGATGAGGTTTGCACTTTTGGAAACGATAAAAGAGGCAGTTCCATATATGTGGACACCTCAGTTGAAGAATGCATGGGCAGAAGCTTATGATCAGCTAGTTGCAGCTATCAAGGAAGAAATGAGACACCTCCCTAAAGTTGCAGTCTATGGATCAGAGGCTAAAGTATTCACTAAAGAGAAAGAATCACTGGTGCTAGATTCTTGGGATGTGATGAAACAGGATGCTGCTAGCTTAGGACTCAAATTTTTCTTGAGGTAAGATTCCTATTCCATCTTTTACTTTTATCCTTCTACATAGCAATCAGATTTCCTTACTCTAATTTTTCTTCAAATTTACAACTTTCAGGCTATTCGAGATCGCTCCATCATCAAGCCGTCTCTTCTCTTTCTTGAGAGACTCTGAAGACTCCGATGTTCCCCTCGACAAAAATCCTAAGCTGAAACGCCACGCTATGACCGTATTTTCCATGGTAATGCCTCTCATTCTTTTTCTCTTATAAAGTCCTATGCTTAATATTATGATATCTTGTAATGCATATATGACTTCTCTCATGAAGATTTCTGCACTTGTTTTTTTTTTCCGCAGACCTGCGACTCTGCAGTGCAGCTACAGAGGTTGGGTAAGGTTTTCGTAAGGGAGACAACTCTGAAGAAACTAGGAGCCACACACTCCAAGGCTGGCGTAACAAATGAACACTTTGAGGTAAAGGCATTCGATTTTTACATTAACATCGCATACTTCAATATCTATACTACATCAACCAAGTTCCATCAGAACAGACTGTAATTAAACTGTCTAATTCACTACAGGTGATGAGGTTTGCACTTTTGGACACAATAAAAGATGCAGTTCCATATATGTGGAGCAATGAGCTGAAGGATGCATGGACAGAAGCTTATGACCAGCTGGTTGCAGCTATTAAGGAAGAGATGAAGCCAGTACCAAAAGCTGAGCTTCTATACAAGCCAACAAGTTTCAGCCAAGATGAAGAAGCCCTCGTAGAGGATTCATGGAATGAGATGAGGAAGGATGCTTCCAGCTTAGGACTCAAGTTCTTCTTGAAGTATGATTCCTCTTTCTTCGTCACTTTTGATCGATCCTCTTGTTGTTTTCTTATTTTAAATAACAACTTAAGTGATATACTTGTATCACTAATACACACATAATTCTTCAGGATATTTCAGATTGCACCATCAGCAAGGGGCCTCTTCTCTTTCCTGGGCGACTCTGATTTGCAGCTTGAGAAGAATCCTAAGCTCAAGCGCCATGCTATGACTGTATTCGCTATGGTATTGCTCATAGAAATTAAGCTAATATATGTACAGTTAACTCATGATCACCAAAGCATAATGCTGATAGATACTATGAATTCTGCAGACTTGCGAATCGGCAGCGCAACTGCAAAGATTAGGTAAGGTCATTGTAAAGGATACAACTTTAACAAAACTAGGAGCCACCCACTCCAAGGCTGGTATTACCGGCGAACACTTTGAGGTAAGAATTAGTTGAGTACCAGCCCTGTTAAATTAAGGTCATTGTTTTGGTTCCTCCTACATGGGTACTTCTTTTGCCACAGGTCATGAGATATGCACTTCTAGACACAATCAAAGAAGCAGTCCCTTACATGTGGAGCCCCGAGATGAAGAATGCGTGGGCAAAAGCTTATGACAAGCTTGTGGAAGCCATTAAGGAAGAGATGGAACCCCACGCTGCGCCTGATCATGGTGCGGTTGTCTCCATAACAAGAGGCTTCACCGCAGAGAAAGAAGGACTTGTGCAGCAAGCATGGGAAGTAATCAAGAAGGATGCAGGAAACCTTGGCCTCAAATTCTTCTTGAGGTTTGTATATAACACCGTTGCAAGAGTTCGATATCTACCATGTCTAATTTTGTTGCTAAATAACACGGATTTCCATAGCTAGCATAAGATGAGCCACTTAACATATACGTCTTGGTGTCAGGATCTTTGAAATTGCACCATCAACAGCTGGTCTCTTCCCTTTCCTACGTGATTCTGATGTTCCTTTGGACAAAAACCCCAAGCTCAAGCGACATGCTATGACTGTCTTCGCCATGGTATAATTTGATAAACATGCGTGATGGTTGCATAGTAATCAAATCACATTTCTTACAAATCTAAATCTTGTCATGTAGACTTGCGACTCTGCAGCACAACTTCGCCGCGCAGGCAAGGTTGTCGTCAAAGAGACGAGTCTAAAGAAGCTGGGCAAAACACACTTCAAGGCTGGCGTGACGACAGAACACTTTGAGGTCAGGATTTAAATCTTTATTTTTCCCAACTAACAGTTTTTTAAGATGATTCAGTTTGGACATCCATGCACTCATCCATTGTGTTCTGGTAATTTGTACAGCTGACAAGGTTTGCACTTCTGGAGACAATAAAGGAGGCAATCCCATTTATGTGGAGCAATGAGATGAAGAATGCATGGGGAGAAGCTTATGACCACCTGGTTGTAGCCATTAAGGAGCAGATGAAGGCATACCCTTCCCTGTAAAACACTGGATTTATATGGAGCAAATAAAAAACATGGAGATGTTATCATTTATGAGTGCTACTGTTTCTTTCCATCTTCTTTTCTTGCAGAGAGAGTGTGTTTGATGTCTTTCTATTGTACCGGGCTTCCTATGAATTCAATAGAAAAACATATGAAATGGTAAGAACTTTACGAAAAATGCTTAGAATGAAATACTGAATGTTGGTGGATGACTTGAGCTACGACATCTTGCATTAGTCAATGGTACCTAATGGTGAAGCTCGAGCTATCTTGATAAATGTTTATAATAATATTTCCTCCTATATTTATTATATATATATATATATATTGATAAAAATTTGTGGCTAGTAGTTTTTTACCACTTACCAAAGTAACATTAAATAAATACAATGTCGATACAAGAGATTTGTATACTTCAACAATGATTTCCTAGTGAGATATTGTCACATGACGTAATGCTTTTGCATCTAATAAATCTAATGAAAATATTAAGGCTTCTGATGCAAATAGCAACAGCATTATAAACTTGAATAGTGATAACATTTAGTATGCTTATGACACCTTGACTATATAAACTTGATAGATACTTGTCAGCAAACTTCCTCTAGTAGTAGGATGCCAAAAATTAACAAAAGTTAGAAAAAGAAGTATCACATTAGCAATGATGCATCCGAAAAATTTGTTGATAGCCTATTAAAAAGGTACGCATGAAACAAAGAATATAATAATGAATTATCAATTGAAAGACAATGAAAAATAAAGACATAAGAATGTTTGTCCCTAAGCATGAAATTCCAGGTATGAATGTCCAGAAGGTTTTTAGAGAGGACAATTAAAGATTAATTTTAAGGGTTTGCGAACTGCTTATGCCTGCAACATTTTGGGCAGACAAGAAAATGGGTTCTCCACCACTGGTTCTTCCGAAGCAGCTACTGTACCAGGCCCTTCAAATGTTGACACTATTTTTGAGATACAATTATATGGACATGATCGACATGTAATACTTATATCTATGTTTATGTGTGATACTATCAAGCACCATCTATGGTGTTGGACTTGAAGAACATATATGTGATGGACTACTTCATTAATTTGTAGTGACAGCAAAAAATGCAATATGCATTAATTATGCAATATACTGTCTTACATATATGCACTATAAGCATAATTCTGATAAAATAAGGAGTACTTTAGGTATTGTAGTATTTATATTTTCAAAAATAAGGAATGTTCTTTATTTTGTTATATTGTTAGGTTAAAAGTAACTCATGGTATTTTTAAAGCATTAAAAATAAATGCACAGATTGAATTATAAATATCCATATAGCAGAGTGTGGATGATAATAAATGCAAAATATAGGGTAATTTTAATAAACTTCCACACTCAGTTATATATACGGGAAAAGAAAATAATAATCCATATTCACTCACTAACTTCTATATCTGAATACAATTTTTTAAGGCATTACAAGAGTGGACAGCCATCTCACACCCTTAAAATATTCATGGCAAACAGGATTATGTTATCTGTACAAAAGTTTCAAACATGGTACTACTGTAATGAAGGAAAAGTGCTTGAACATGTCACAACGAGATCTCTCTAACATAATATGCATCTTAAGAGACAAATCTATTATTACGTAAATCTCATGTCTTATTTTGATTTTTATCCCTTCAGTTGGTTCCATCTTCTCACTGTTATATCCGCGGAGTATAGCATTAAGCAACCTCCCAAAAGGAAATTAAGAGGAAGCATTCCATCTTGACAATGGCTATTGATGGTGGCTCCGCCGTCGTGGGCGAGTACTGGAGCCAGTCTTTGGCAAATAAAAGTACCTCATACTAAATCTAGTGCTGGATCGTGAAGCCAATCTCATGTGCTCTAGTGTTTTTTAATTGGGATCGAGTAGTATCATTTCTCTATCTCTCGTTCATAGAGTATGTATAATGATAATGCGTTCAAAGAGAATGCACGACCGAGCCAGTTTTGTTTGTCTAAGGAGTACTGCTTGACATGCATATATATAATATATATATGCTTGTCTTCACCACATAACCCAGATACTGCACACGGTTTTGGCCCTCCATCTACCGAACTCAGGTGGTTTTTGGGGTGCACGTCTACTATATCCTACTCTTCCAGCTTTGACAGTACGGTATTGTGCTATTGGTTCCAAGCTCCAAGTCCCCACCTATTTAAACCCATCCATTCTCCATCCTCCAAACCACCAAAGCTCAGGTAGCAACAAGCTGACAAACGTAGATCCACAAGTAGCAAAAGCAGGCACAAATGGCGATTCGTTTCACCGCCGAGCAGGAGGCCCTTGTTCTTGAATCATGGGATGTCATGAAGCAGGATGCAGCTGACCTTGGATTGCAGTTTTTCGTGAAGTACGTAGTTTGATCTTGCTACGTAAGAAATGGCATGTATATTGCTTATATTGTCTGTTTACCTTACTAACCAGTGCTATCCTAATGGTCTCAGGATTTTTGAGATTGCACCATCAGCTAGTGGTCTCTTCCCTTTTCTGCGGGACTCCACCGTGCCGCTTGAAAAGAACCCTAAGCTTAAACGCCATGCCATGTTTGTGTTTGCTATGGTGTGTTCTTCTTCTTCTTAATTAAGAGCTTACGAATACCTAGCGTCTTCATATATAGATGCATATCTTCAATGTATTATGATCTTCTTCTACAGACTTGTGAGTCTGCAGCACAACTGCGAAAGATGGGTAAGGTAATTGTGAGGGAGACAACTTTGAAGAATCTTGGAGCCATTCACTCCAAAGCTGGTATCCTCAATGAACACTTTGAGGTAATTAGGATCGTTATATATTACTTACTTTTAATTTACCTAATTCAGTTTTCTAGATTAATTTTAGGCAGTGCTTAAACAGAAACGAGTACTAGAAAAACAGAATGCAAAATGTTTCAGAGCTTTCTTCAATCTAAGATAAAAGAAGCCCCAAACTTATAAATGCATATACTAAGGTGGTATAGTTGATCAGTATTCTTCTTCTGATGTAGGTGATGAGGTTTGCACTTTTGGAAACGATAAAAGAGGCAGTTCCATATATGTGGACTCCTCAGTTGAAGAATGCATGGGCAGAAGCTTACGATCAGCTAGTTGCAGCTATCAAAGAAGAAATGAGACACCTCCCTAAAGTTGCAGTTTATGGATCAGAGGCTAAAGTATTCACTAAAGAGAAAGAATCACTGGTGCTAGATTCTTGGGATGTGATGAAACAAGATGCTGCTAGCTTAGGACTCAAATTTTTCTTGAGGTAAGATTCCTATTCCAACTTCTACTTTTATCCTTCTACCTAGCAATCATATTGCCTTACTCTATTTTTGCTTCAAATTTACAATTTTCAGGCTATTTGAGATCGCTCCATCATCAAGCCGTCTCTTCTCTTTCCTGAGAGACTCTGAAGACTCTGATGTTCCTCTTGACAAAAATCCTAAGCTCAAACGCCACGCTATGACCGTATTTTCCATGGTAAAAGCTCCCTCATTAAATATCATAATATCTTGTAGTGTATCTAAGACTTTTATTCATCATGTGATTCAAGCATTTTCCTAATTTCTGCACTTAATTTTTTTTTCCCAGACCTGCGACTCTGCAGTGCAGCTACAGAGGTTGGGTAAGGTTTTTGTCAGGGAAACAACTTTGAAGAAATTAGGAGCCACACACTCCAAGGCTGGCGTAACAAATGAACATTTTGAGGTAAAGACATCCAATTTTTACACTAACATCACATACATAAATGTCTTATTTCATAATGCAACAACTAAGTTCAATGATAATTAAACCGTCTGATTCACTACAGGTAATGAGGTTTGCACTTTTGGACACAATAAAAGATGCAGTTCCATATATGTGGAGCAATGAGCTGAAGGATGCATGGACAGAAGCTTATGACCAGCTGGTTGCAGCTATTAAGGAAGAGATGAAGCCCGTACCAAAAGCTGAGCTTCTTTACAAGCCAACAAGTTTCAGCCAAGATGAAGAAGCCCTCGTAGAGGATTCATGGAATGAGATGAGGAAGGATGCTTCTACCTTAGGACTCAAGTTCTTCTTGAAGTATGCTTCCTCTTTCTTTCTTATGTTTAACGACACCTTGTTTGATATGCTTGTATCATTAATAGACACATATTTCTTCAGGATATTCAAGATTGCACCATCAGCAAGAGGTCTCTTCTCTTTCCTGGGTGACTCTGATTTGCCGCTTGATAAGAACCCTAAGCTCAAGCGCCACGCTATGACTGTATTTGCTATGGTACTTGCTAATACTCAACTGCTCTCTGTTTTCTCTAGGTTGTTCGTAGAATGCTAATGTATATACAATTTACTCATTATCAACTAAGCATGTTACTAGCACATACTTTAACTTTCGCAGACCTGTGACTCAGCAGCGCAACTGCAAAGATTAGGCAAGGTCATTGTAAAGGACACAACTTTAACAAAACTAGGAGCCACCCACTCCAAGGCTGGTATTATCGGCGAACACTTTGAGGTAAGAATCAGTAGAGTATCATCTCTTTTAAATTAAGGTCATTGTTTTGGTTACTCTTACAAGGATTCTTCTTTTGCTACAGGTTATGAGATATGCACTTCTAGACACAATCAAAGAAGCAGTACCTTACATGTGGAGCCCTGAGATGAAGAATGCATGGGCAAAAGCTTATGACAAACTTGTGGAAGCAATTAAGGAAGAGATGAAACCCCATGCTACACCTGATCATGGTGTGGTTATCTCTGGAACAAGAGGCTTCACTGCAGAGAAGGAAGCCCTTGTCCTGGAAGCATGGGAAGTAATCAAGAAGGATGCAGGAAACCATGGCCTCAAGTTCTTCCTGAGGTTTGCATCTAATGCCATTGCATAAGTTTGACATGTAGCATCTCTAAATTTGTTGTAAGTTTCATAGACTTTCTGAGGCATAAGAGCATGCACTTAACCTATATGTATTGGTGTTAGGATCTTTGAGATTGCACCATCAGCAGTTGGTCTCTTCTCTTTCCTACGTGATTCTGATGTTCCCCTAGACAAAAACCCCAAGCTCAAGCGGCATGCTATGACTGTCTTCGCAATGGTATAATTTGATCAATATGCATGATGGTTACATAATAATCAGACCACATTTCTTACAAATATCTAAATTTTATCATGCAGACCTGCGACTCGGCAGCACAACTGCGCCGCGCAGGCAAGGTTGTTGTCAAAGAGACAAGTCTAAAGAAGCTGGGCAAAACACACTTCAAGGCTGGTGTGACGACTGAACACTTTGAGGTCAGGATTTAAATCTTTATTTTCCCTACTAATAGTTTCAGTAGATGATTCAGTTTATCCACGCACTCATCCACTGTGTTTTCTTGTTAATGTATACAGCTGACAAGGTTTGCACTTCTGGAGACAATAAAGGAGGCAGTCCCATTTATGTGGAGCAATGAGATGAAGAATGCATGGGGAGAAGCTTATGACCACATGGTCGCAGCCATTAAGGAACAAATGAAGGCATACCCCTCCCTGTGATTCACTGGGACTTCTATGGAAGAAATTAAAAGCATGAACATATTATCGATTACAAGTCTATCTGTTCCTTGACATTTTCTTTTCTATGAGTTGCAGAGAGTCTGTTTGATGTTTTCCTACTGTATCGGGCTTCTTATGAATCGATATGGAAATAAAGATGAAAAATTCTTATTAAGCAACAGAGTTGGCATAACTATTACTGAAAATGGTAAAAGCTGACTGGGAAGTCTAGGCATTGATCCATACCTGAGTCAGATCCACTAGGTTTATAAGCTTTCTGTGTTCTTTTTTGCCATGCTGCATACCAAATAGATGCCAATGAGCTTAAGAAACCATAAGACAGATTCTCTGCACTAATGTTTCCTGTAATTACTATTTCTCTGCGCTTCAGATTAATGCTTACACGAGGCCCAGATTATTTTCCATAGAATTAAAGGCCATGCAAAGACATCAGATATTAGTATTATTTTAGGATCAATATCATAAGGAAAATAATGCACCGCAGCTAGTTAAACAACAACGACCAATAATGATAATATCCACAGCAAACCAAAATGACGAACAAACAGATAGGTCATATCCACAGGAAACCAAAATGAAGAACAAACAGATAAGTCGATGCTGGAAAAGATCCTGAATGCTGTCTTCTCAACAAAATAATAATATTAATGAAGCTTAATTATGGAATTTTCTCATTCTATATACAAGAAAGGAGAAAATAGTCCACATTCACACACTAGCTTCCAAACTTGAACACAAATTTTTTTAAGGCAGTGAAAGAGTGCCAGAGTGGACAGCCATCTCACAACCTTAAATTGTTTCATCAAGAGCACATTCATGGGAAAGAATTAAAAGAGGGTTATATTAGTTGTATAAAAATTGTAAATCTGCTACTACTATAATCAGAAAAGGTGCTTGAACATTTGCATACGAACACTCTTACATAACACGCATCTTAACTCTCAAGAAGAAAAATCTACCACTTATCAACCAAATATTGCAGACAAGATAAATGAAAGATACAAAATTCACATCTAATAGATAACCTGAAGATGAAAGATGGGCTGTTGGTGTCCTAGAACCGCGACCTCGTATGAGCTGATGTCATGTAGCACCATACAACCACCCGACTTGTTACAGGAAAAGATAATGTCCTTGTCAACCTAATATTCCATCTTGACAATGGCTGTTGATGGTGGCTCTGCCATTGTGGGCAAGTATTGGAGCCAGTCTTTTGCACAGAAAAGCGCCTCCACTGTTTCAGGACACATTGAGCTTCGGTACTCATCAAGTATTCTGCTTCCGGTTCCTGTGCCAAATATAGAGGAGCCAGTACTGATCATGGACATTGGAATGGCCAGGACATCCCTAGCCATCTTGGAGAGTGTTGGATACTTGAGAGTATTAAGCTTCCACCAGTTCAAGATATCAAATTCTTGGATTCGAGGGACAAGGGATTCTTCTAAGTACTGTTCTAATTCCGGCTTTGTTGGCTGGTTCACAGCCATCTCAGAGAGGTACATCTCAAAGTCTAGAAGCCCATCACCAGCTGAAATTGGGTTTGATAGCTGATTATTGTCGTTAAAAGTCATTGGTGTTGACGGCTGATTACTGTCATTAGGAGTCATTGGGGTTGATGGCTGATTATTCTCAATAAAAGACATTGGGGTTGATAGCTCATTATTCTCAATAGGAGGCATTGAGGTTGATAGCTCATTATTCTCAATAGAAGGCATTGGGGTTGATAGCTCATTGTTCTCAATAGGAGGCATTGGGGTTGATAGCTCATTACTCTCAATAGGAGGCATTGGGGTTGACAGCTCATTATTCTCGATAGGAGGCATTGGGGTTGACAGCTCATTATTCTCAATAGGAGGCATTGGGGTTGAAAGCTCATTATTCTCAATAGGAGGCTTTGGGGTTGAAAGCTCATTATTCTCAACAGGAGGCATTGGGGTTGATAGCTCATTATTCTCAAGAGGAGGCATTGGGGTTGATAGCTCATTATTCTCAATCGGAGGCAAGCTATCATTCTCAATCGGAGGCAAGCTATCATTCTCAATGGAGTTCATATAATCATTCCCCATAGGACTCATGTCATTATCCTCTCCTTGTTCAATATAAGCTGGGGTTAATGGCAGTGGCTGGGCAACATATTCCAGATAAAGCTCATGAATAGCATCATTAACAACCTTAACATACCTTGCAGCATCTGCACCATAAATTTTGGAGAAACTGAACTCTACAAGCTTCATCTTGAAACGGGGGTCCATAACAACAGCAACTGCCAAGACAAGGCTGCAATCTTTCCAATATTTGTCAAACTTTTCATGCATATCTTTAGCAATACTGCTTACTATGGCATCTTCATTCAATGTTGCATTTGTCAGCTCTAGCTGGATTTTCCATGCTTCATGAAAAAATATGTTAGCAGTTGGTTCTGCTGTTGCCATGACAACATTTGCAGAGTCATATAAAAGCTTCAAATAAGTGCAAACAACCTCCACTTTTTTCCAGTCATCTGATGATGGTGCTTCATTATAGTTATCATCACATGTTTCTAAGACAGTAAATGCTTGCTTGTATTCCAGGGCTGCCAGCAGCATGAGGTATGTAGTGTTCCACTGTGTTGTAACATCAAGAGACAAGGTTTTCGTGCTAGGAATCTCAAGCTGTAAGGCAATCTCAGCAAACCTTTCTTCACGTGCAGGAGACGCTTTCACAAATTTTATGCTTTCACGAATATTGTAAATGATACCATGAATTGAAGCAATCACATCCTGAGAAACTATATTCAGGATATGGGCATAGCATCGGACAACAAACAACTGACCTTTGAGCATAAGTGTGTTCTTATTGGAGAGGTGATCTCTGAGATTTGCACTGTAGATGTCATGTGAAGAGCAATTATTATCTAAAGTGATGGTGAATAGCTTGGTCTTCATGTTCCAATCTGAAAGGCTAGCACTAATAGCTTCACTAAGTGCATTTTCTGAATGAGGAGAAGATACCATCATGAAGTTAAGCATTCTTCTATGCAACTTCCAGTCAGTGTCAATGAACTGTCCCGTGAGTGAAACATACCCAAGAGTTTGACTTGTCATCCACAAGCCTATGGTAAGGCTGACCCTTCCAGGCATAGCGCCAAATGCTTGCATCAGACTTTGCTTTTCCTTCTGATAAATTTTTAATATTTCTCCTTCGATGCCATTGACATCTAACATCCTGAACCGAGGTTGTAGACTTTCAATAAAAGAGATGAAAGCAGGTTGCTCGACAATGTGAAGTGGGTAATCATGCAAAATAATCATTTTTGCAAGATATGTGTAGCTAAGATCCTGGTCAAATGTAGCATTTGCAAAGCCAGACAATCTGTAACGTCTTTTGGGTGGATCAGTGGTACTACCGTCAGCATTTGTACCTGAAGTAAGTGCCAGCTGCGCCCGTTCTTGGCTTTTTATTTTGGGACAGGAACCCAAGGCAATGTGCCTCTTAAGATGGCTAGTACCTGCTATTTTCGAACCTGAACTGTATGCAAATGTCTGCTTGCAAAGTTTGCAGCAAGCACGTGTACATCCTCCAGACACAGCTTCAACAGTGAAGTGTTCCCAAACCATCGACTTCTTTCTTCTGCGCTTGGAACCTGGTGGGGTCACTTCATTACTGACAGGTTCAGTGTCGCTAGGTTCCCCCATGAGAACTGAAGAGCAAGTAAAAGTCACCAATGGCAAAATTCTGCAGCTAGGCTTCTAAATAGTTGCACTAGGCAACCAGATTAGTGTCTGCTAAATTAAAATTCCCCCTTCCTCTGCAAATTACTCTAATATTCAGCCACAAACTGTGCATAGACAAAAATTTATTAGGGCATGATGTGTGTGTAGCATTGCTTGGAGGACAAAAGTGTAAAAGTAAAAAAAAGGGATGGAATTGAATAAAGACTCAAACCATTTTAGGTTGTTCAATTATTAAGCATGCATGTGGTAGCAAAAACTTCAACATCTCAATCTACAAATCTTGTAACAGAATAAACTTTGTTAACCCTTAAGCATAATAATTATTAGACTTCCAAGTACATCTCATCCTCTTCATTCAAAAAGTTGACAACATGAAATGCAGCTAACATCTGGTTTTACACTTTAACCCAAAGTATAGGTCAATAAGATATGTACACAAATTAAAAAGATGATAGACATGATTCAGAAAAACGTATGCTAAACTTCTAATTTTGTAAAAGCAGCAAAAACATGTAGATACAAAATCTACAGATTGGTCAAGTTGTGATACAGATTTTGAGAGGTCATAAAGGATATGCAAAACATCCAGTTAAAAAAAGATTACATCCAATGTACCCATTCTGCCATTCTGTTACTGGAAAATGAAATGATCTCTAGCATTAGACCTAGGGGATGATAATCAACTGATTCTTGCTAAAATATCCCACAGCGACATGAGTTAATTGAATTTCAGAGTTCTGTAGTTCAGTGTTGTCCAACAAATGGAGTGCTTTAGAAATGAAAGTTCTTATAAACATGCCAGTAGCTCCAAATTACATGGATTCAGAAGTGAAATTCTTTCTCTCTTACAAAAGATAAATAGGAATAGTGCCTCTCTGAAACAAGGTCAACCAATAAGAAAAATTAAAAAAAGTATCAGGATGTTGTCCTTTAATTAGGCAAAAAAATAAAGGAAAATGTTTTTTAAGTCTAATGAAGAAGTAAGATTTGCCAAGCATAAAAAACTGGTTGGAAATTCAGTTTTTGCTTGTAGACAATATCAACACTTAATGCAGGTCATTGGTTGGAATTTCAGCTTTTTACTGCCGCACGCACTTATATGCTACTGATTCTAAAAGTATCACATACAAGAGGCACTTATATGCTACTGATTCTAAAAGTATCACATACAAGAGGTTCAACGGTGGATCTCAGCATCTCACAAGGGTGATGAATCATGCCTCACTGACCAGAATACTAAGTCACACCTTGTGAACTATTCCTGAAGGCAAGAGGCGAAAGAGTGGCATATTTTTTTGTTAAAAGGAAGAACTTTGTCCCATCTCACATGTAAGAGGCAGGGATATATCTCAAAGCATCAGTAAGTTGACCTTCTTTGTGGCGGTCTTCCACCTTTAAATCCATTCTTAAAACATGCATACATGCATATTCCTCTGTCATCACCTAACAGAAAAAATGTCCGGATTCTATATGCTCCCAGATCCAGAGCTTCCAATTAGCCATCTAGTCCATAAAACAATATACAATTCAGAAACTATAACGATACATCCAGAGCTGGAAGGAAAGTGAATCATGACCAGTTAGCCACATGATAAACCAAGCCAAGCGCAGTGTACTTGGAGTAACTGCACCAGGATTCTAGATGGGCCGAACTATACAGTAGCCTTAAAGCACACCGTACCCTAAGCTTGGGCTTTTCTTACCGCCTCTCTACAATTTTTGGCCCAAACTAAAGGAGACATCCCAAATCGATGTCGGAGCACATCCTCACCCTAATCCATAATCCTCTCCGTCGGCTAATGGATCTGAGAAGCCCGCCAAAAGAAATTGCTTCCGGATTCCCTACGAGATCCTCCATAGATCTAGTCTAAGTCCATGAAAAAGATCAGAGGCCCACTCGGGAAAGAAAAGGGTGGATCTTTTACCAACAACACCGGAATTGAAGAGAGCAAATCACAACGAAATCAAAACCAAAGAGACGGAAAAGCCGAGAACTATATTGTTTCGACAATCATCGAGAAATTAATGAAACAACGAACAGCGCGAGAGGGGTTCGAGTATTCTTACCGGAAATCTCCACACGGAAAAGCGACGAGAGGACTCCCCCGGTTTTAGGGCTTTGGGCTTCTTCGACGCTTCTCCAAAAACCCAGAGAGAAAGGCGAGGTTTTCTGTGGTGAACACGGGCCGAGGACTTCGAGTTGGACGGGGGGGAACAAACCCTAGAAGAAGAGGGAAAGAGCGAAGAGATGGCGATCTCGGCTCGGGAATCGATCTTTTTATGGGCTCCATAGCCCAATGGGCTCCGGATTCTGACCCACCTCCAAATCGAGGTGCGGACGCCACCAAATCTAATTGGGCGGCTTCCCCGAGTGGGCCAGGCGCCCAGGCCACAGCCTATCCGACTTGTTTTAAGGTTCGGAAAATTTTACTAATGTACGAATTTGCAGATCGAACCCTGAACTCTTCGATATTTCCAATTTGCTGATTTGAAATTTGATTCGCCAAAGACCCCTGCTGGGAGTCACGCATCACATGCATGCAAACTGACCTCATAACTCATACGGAGGAGGTATGAGGAAATAGACAAAGAAACTAGTTCGGATAAGACCAAAAGGTGGCCATGACCATTATCCAAAGACATGAACTGGACCACCCGAATCAAGAACCCTCCTACATCTCAAGGCTTAAGAATCCCAATAATATATGTATCGACTCTTTGTTTTAAAGATGTCACGGAATATAAAAAGAAAAACTATAGCATATTTATCCCTTAAAAACTTCTACAGCAGCTTATGAGGACAAATGGGAGGTCCTTTAACAGGCCATTATTTCACGGCCACAGTGAGGACCAGCTACTCCTTCAGTATACTAAATGCTAGTGTTCAAAGATCCATAGACATTGAACGATAAAAGACAGCCCTAGCATTTATTAGAATCTAGGGTGTTATGCAGATTAATTCATCCCATGTTTTGTAATACCCGGCTAGATGTATATATTCGTGGAACTCAACAACTAGATTACAATGGGCGGACTTATTCCTACTTGTATATTTTAGCCTCTTTACAAGTTTCTGGAATGACTTCTATATCTGTTCACATAATAAAGATGTGCTGGGTACCTTTAAGAAGCACAGTGGGTAATTCACTATATATTAGTCTATAATATAAATACACCTCCCAACTACCGTAAGGATATCAGATAAAAGTTCATAAAGGCCGCCTGAAGTTAGTTGAGACTTCTAATAACTCTTATGATCCCCCTTTATACCCGTCTGTGTTAAATTGCCGCGTAGCCCACACCTACCACCTTACCATGTTACAATATTTCTCTCGCCACCCCACTTCTCTAAGCTTAAATTGGTCACCAATTCACTTATATGTAGCTCTTAGATCTCCAACTCAGTGAAGTGAAGCATGGATATGTACGCTATAAAGGTCGAGGATTCGACGCTGGCCGAGGGGAATAACCCCTCTGCTGGTCCTGTTTATCGGAGCATTTATGCGAAAGATGGCCTCATGGAACTGCCTAGTGGAATTGACTCCCCATGGGAGTTCTTCAGGTAAGCATTATATGATCTGTTAGGTATTTGAATTATTTTCTCTATTAGAGGTTCGAGTTATGTTGTACTATTTGCATGCATTATATGATTTGTTAAACGTTTGAATTCATTGAATCACAAGTCACATTGTGCAGTTGATGGGTTCTTCTTCTTTCTGTCAGCTCATGCATCTTTTGGCTGATTAATTTTGCCTTTTGCCAGTGGATCAGTTAAGAGATATCCTCAGGAGAAAATGCTTGGCCATCGCCAAGTTATTGATGGGAAGGTAAGCTAATAATGGCTGATTGTTTCTTTACAATTTTATGGTATGTCTGTTTTTGATCTCTTTTCTTTTGATCAACTGCGAAGAAATTTGTGATTAGTAGGCGCAATTGCCTATGTACTGCATGAATTTACTAAACTGGTAACTAAATTTATCAGGCTGGGCCATATGTGTGGAGAACATACGAGGAGGTCTATGATATAGCTACCAAGATTGGATCTGCCATTAGAAAGCATGGCGTGAAAACGGTGAGCCAAGTTATATGTTTACCTATCTGTATTTATAAATTGTATGGCCTAATATATTTTAAGAGTGTCAAGTCATAAAAGAGAATGAGTATGAGGTTCGTCTTTTTATTTATGTAGGGAGATCGCTGTGGCATTTATGGTTACAACTGTCCAGAATGGGTGATTGCAATGGAGGTAAATATTTTATTCTTGTTCTTGTGAACTTTTTGTCATACAAGTTCTATTTATTGTTTAGTTTGTGGCTTGGTAATCTTAATTAAACGCTAAACAAAAACAAAAAAAAATTAAGACCATTTGTTACAGAAGTAGAACGCTAACTTCATTATGTGAACATATCTTCTGGAGATATTTTGTTCTGATCTATCATCTGGTTCTTCTGCAGGCCTGTAACAGCCAAGGAATTTGCTATGTGCCTTTATATGACAGCCTTGGTAGGTTGTTTTCAGTACTAACTTTGTGAAGAATGGGTGCCAGAAATTTGTCATGTTCATTACAAATGCATCTTGATTTGCTAGTTTGAAATCTGAACAGAGATGTAAAAATTAGTGCATAAACCAGTGATTCCATGAGCTAATCCTTTAATTTCATGGATAAATTGCTTTACTATATGAAAAGTAAATAATTCGTGTATTAAATTACTGAATCTTTTGTTATTAAATGTAATGCAGGTCCTAATGCAGTTGAGTTCATCATCTGCCATGCTGAAATATCAATAGCTTTTGTCCAGGAGAGCAAGATACCATCGGTAAGCTGAAAATTCCATCTTATCTTAACCATATCAAGCAATAATTGAATCCAATCTTCTTCTGCATCTCCATTCAAGCATTATCTGGCAAATTTCTCTTATGTTCTGCTTAACTAGACTCGTGATTAGTCCTTAGCTGATGTTCACCAAATGATCCGACTCATATATCTTGGTCCATGATAGATGTAATAGTACTTGATTTGAAAAGTTTTTCTCTCTCTTTCATTTGTTTATCTTAGTACTAGTTGTAGCTCCTTCAGTTTTTCTAATGAAGTGAGTTTGATGCCTTGTTCATTCTTCTCTTATATGTTTAATATTTTGTATTTTTGCATATAGATAATGGTAACTATGTCTTTTTCATTTCTCTTAATTATACGCAAATTAGGAATCATATGAATAATGGTTCTCAAAATCGGTCATGTTTAATAAACAAATTAGAATTCATTTGACATGGTTCAACTTTTGCATGTCTCACTTCTCTAACTCTGTGATATTCAGGTATTGTTTTGTCTCCCAAAATGTGTCGCACATCTCAAGAGTATGTTGAATAGAATCTTGCAGTTAAATGCAAATTTGTGACATACTTGAGATAACAATATATTTAATCTTCGTTAAAATATATAGCAATCGTCAGCTTTGGAGCGGTGACTAATGGACAAAAGAGAGAAGCTGAAAACTGTGGAGTATCTTGTTTCTCTTGGGAGGAATTTGCTTCCTCGGTAAGATCTCGACTTCTAACATTTTATGGTTTTTGTTCTTGAATTCCATTAAATGTCACCTACTTGACTTTCCCTGAACAGACTACTCACTGTTGAGCAAATTTGATTGTATTTCCTTGATGATGCTAATTTTCTTGAAGCATCGGTAACTGCTGCATCATTTATGCAAATATGCCAAGGCTTACCTAATATACTTCTCTTCTAGGTGAATGAGAAGCATAATCTTCCGGCGAAGCATAAGGATGACATATGCACAATCATGTATACCAGTGGAACAACTGGAGATCCCAAAGGTGTTATACTAACAAACAGGGCTGTTATAGCTGAGGTCATGAACACAGAACATCTCCTTCTGGAAACGGATAAAGTGGTAACACTCAAGTTCCCATCTCTAACATCATTCTTATGCTAATGATGTACTTTATCAGATTAGATCTCTTCAAGGGGTTGAGCTGATAAATGTTCAGATTATATTACCATTACTTCATGTATCAAATTTATCTGCTTGTAGGTGAGCAAAGATGACTCATACTTCTCATTCCTTCCATTAGCCCACATATTTGATCAGATAATGGAGGACTACTGCATCTATAAGGGTGCCTCAATAGGATATTGGCGAGGGGTATGGCAATATATGTTTGCTAGGGTCTTTATGTACGATAAAACTTTTGTTCTAAATTTCTGCCAAAACTTTACAGGATATTCGATATTTGATGGAGGACATCCAGGAACTGAAACCAACAATATTTTGCGGTGTTCCTAGAGTTTATGATCGTATATATGCAGGTTTAATGTTTATGTCCTCTTCTAATATTTGGTTAATTCTGCAAGAAGTTCTATATATTACTGAAACTTTTATGTGCAATGAAGGTATCAATCAGAAAATCTCAGCTGGAGGAGTTCTGACAAAGATTTTATTCCAATATGCTTATGATCAGTATGTGGCACAATGCAACCTTTTTCCATAAAGGATTTATTTTACCATATTTACAGTGGTTTGTATGTTTTGGTTTTCTTTCTACAGCAAATTAAGAAACCTGAAGAGAGGGATGAAACAAGATGAAGCATCAGCATTTTTTGACAAGTTAATCTTCAGCAAAGTAGGCTATTTGCCATGCTTCTTTTCGTTAGTTATCTATTTCCAGCACTTTTTGATCATCCTTGTTCTGTCCCTATCATAGATCTCGCAAGGGCTTGGGGGCCGAGTACGCCTTATGATATCTGGCGCTGCACCACTACCTAGACATATTGAGGAGTTTATGAGAGTCACCAGCTGCAGTGTCCTAGTACAAGGATATGGTAAATAACTTTCTATAGCATTGTAGTCATATATTTGCAAATGTTTCAAAGAAACTTTCTATCCAGATCATCTTGTAAATTTTCGAAAAGAAAAACAAAAAGTCCAGCATTCTAATACTTCAGATCTAGATGAATGATAAATATTAAATAATCATCTACAGAAGTTAAGAAAAAAATCAGAATTGATGACCATACTGAATATAGTCGTGAATTTTTTATTGATACTTCTATGCAGGCCTTACTGAAAGTTGCGGTGGGTGTTTTACATCGATAGCCAATGTATTTCCGATGATGGGGACAGTCGGTTCTCCTGTTACAACAATAGAGGCAAGACTAGTGTCAGTACCAGAAATGGGATATGATGCACTATCAGATACGCCCCGTGGGGAGATTTGCTTGAGGGGTACAACATTATTCTCTGGTTACCACAAGAGGACTGACCTCACCAGTGAAGTTCTCAAAGATGGCTGGTTTCATACAGGTAAAATTTGCAGGTTATCTCAAATCTTTGAAGTCCTTAATTGTCTAAGATAATTACGTCTAACCTCCTCCCATTTTCATGAGTATAACTTGTTATCTTCTTAAGAGTTGCAACCATTACAGAGCCAACTTATCACTTCTAGATATCTTAACTGTAATCTTATTATCTTAGAAAGCGAAACATATTTCCAGAGCTCATCCCCCTTAAGAGTAGTGCACCTCTGAAAAGTATAGTTGTGACTCAGAAAGATTGTTACTTCCTTTACTAGTGATGGATAGCATTTTAATGCTATCACTTCAGAGAGGGCCTCATGTTTTTTTTCTCTTTTTTTTCATTTTATATCTCTACTTTTGTTTATATGATTTAGAAAGTACAAAAATCCTTGGAAACTAAGCTTATGCAAATTGTATTAAATATGTAGGCGATATTGGAGAGTGGCAACCAAATGGTGCAATGAAGATAATTGACAGAAAGAAGAATATTTTCAAATTATCCCAAGGAGAGTATGTTGCTGTTGAAATTCTTGAGAGTGCATATATGCAGTGCCCACTTGTCACATCGGTATAACAAGTTCTAGTGGCAGAGAAGTGTTCATGTTTTTATTACCTTAAATTCTCTAATATCAACAACTTTCGGATCTCAAGAGCCTCAATTTCTCGTTTATTTTTCTATGTAATTCAGGTTTGGGTCTATGGAAACAGCTTTGAGTCCTTCCTCGTTAGTGTGGTTGTTCCTGAAAGGAAGTCACTGGAGGACTGGGCAGCAGCTAATAATTTGATCGGTAGCTTCGAAGAGTTGTGCAAAAGTCCAAAAGCAAGGAAGTATGTCCTCGATGAGCTGAACAGCACTGGTCGAAAACAAGAGGTAAGTTTTAGGCCATTCATATTGCAGAGTAGTTGGATAATATGCAAATATCACTTAGCTGAGATCAAATTTGTTACCGCAGCTAAAGGGCTTTGAGATGTTGAAAGCGATTTATCTAGAACCAGTGCCATTCAGCATAGAGAAAGATCTGATTACCCCAACCTTCAAGCTGAAGAGACCTCATTTACTCAAGTATTACAAGGTCATTACTTACCATGGAGAATTAATACATCTCATTCTTAATAATACTTTTCTTGAATGCTATGCTTGACAAACTTTATTGATGTCAAACATACGTAATTCTTGCAGGATTGCATTGATGAATTATACCAAGAAGGGAAGGGAGCAAAGGCATGATTTTCTTCGCTATGTTTGAGCAGATAATAAAATATAGTTGAGCAATGACTAGAAGCATGTGTGGCTAGTAATTTCCTCCAACAAGTGTCTTCAGTTGTCATTCAAGATGTTAAGGGAAAAGATGGGGACGAAAGTATTGTAGGAAAATACCATCTAAATTCCCTAGTATTTATGTAATTATTGCTTCATAATACAAGTATCCTGTTAACATGAACAAGTATCTGAGAAATATCTTCTGAAAAAAATTCTCGATGCTGCAAATGACTTTTTTTCGCTTTCTAAGACTCTAATTCTACGATTAGTATTCTACAATTCTACTCACTATCAAGATTGAAGTTTAGATTAAATTTGACCTGTGAAAGAACATTATGGACTAGGCCAAGAACCTTTTTTCCTCTTAGAAGTACTAATGAAGTCTGGATCAGTGATTAGCATATCGATTTCCTATGTCGGGCAGCTGTAAACTAGATACACGCATATTTGTTCTTCACTGCATGGTGAGTTTTGAGAGGAGAAAGACACAAGCCGAGGAGATGAACACTGCTCCTGCAAAGCAAGCCAGCTCCAGACCATTGTTCAGAGGCACATTCTGAAACTTTTCAAGTATCCCTGCTTGAAGCAGCAACAGTATGGCATGCCCAAGTTTAGACTTCACTTGTGAAATTGATTGCATCTCCACACCCTCCTTTAGCTTCTGAAAAAGGATAAATAGAATTTTAGCTGTGTAATACCAGCAAAAAGTTTAAGAACACAAATTGGTGATGCATAACATTCAATCTAACCTTTAGATTGAATGAACCAAAGTTCGATTCAGTAATCTGCGCTCCTCGTTTCCGCCTCATCTCATTGGAACCAGCAAACATGATGTACAAACCCATCCCAAAAGTAAGCAGAGCAGTTCCCACAAGGAACATATCTGAGGGAGAATTGTTATAAAAACATATTATGATCGGACAAAGAAGAGTTATGCTTAATGATTTTAGGACGAGAACCAAAAAAAAAAAAAAATACCTATTGCTTCAACAAGTAGTGTTATGACTTCTCCTTGATCACTTCTTTGAGATAGTATGTGGAAGTAATTGGAGAACGATTGTAGAACGCGAAAGCAGCCCTATAACCCATAACATTATAATCAGGAAAAACCACAGGTATCATCGACCCACAACCAAATTGAAGCCAAGAAAGCACAAAATAAGAAAAGTAGATTACCTCAACAAAGCACAAGATTGAGCCTACGAGTGATCCTGCGACAGCAATTAGCGTAAAGGACTGGCATCCGACGATGGCCTAACAGATTAAACAAGTATAGTTATAGCTAATCAAGGAGAAATTAAGCAGAGGAGTCTTGGAGCAAGTATCAAAAGGATCACCTTTTCGACAAGGATCTCGACAGCAGTGGTCCAACATATCCTTGTTCCGAAAAGCCCAAGAGGCGAACTTGCTAGTTTATTTACGAGAGAAGACCAAGAATCTATGACTCCATTTCCTTCTTCTAGAGAAGGTTTCTTCTGCTTCTCAGGAATAACCACAGCTGCTTCCAAGGAAACCGCGACCCCCTTCTTACCTTTGTAACTTGGTATAATTCTCTTCTCTGCTCCACTCCATAGAAATGGTAGTTTTAGTGCTGGGAGATACCAACGAGTAGAAGAAGGAGAAGAAGAAGAAGAAGGTAGATGGTCTGATCTGATTAGAGCTTCAGTTGTCTGAAGCAAACTGCTTGTTTTTCCCATTCTTCACCTTCTATCTTTAATTCTTCATCAAAATCCTCTACTCGATCTGCAACAAGTGGAACTAATAAGAGGAAGCATAGGTGAGGAAAAAAAAAAGTACGCCGAAGGGAAGATTCCAAGCATATCACAGTTTTGGCGGGATTTGGACGTCGGTTGGTGTTAGCATTCAACGGCAGGAAGGAGCGCGGAAGAATTCACACCTGGTAAATTGGCAATTACCTTGTCGTCCTTCGGGCGGCCCATGGTCGAACACGTGTGCTGAAGAAATCTTAGACATGCCACTTCTGACTTCTCAAAAAGTCAACTTTTCTCTTTTGATGACTAAATAGAAAAGCGTCGAGGAGAAAATGTTTTTAAAAACTTTTCCCATTCCTCCCGAGGGACGGTGGAGCAACATTCGTCACGTTTTTTTCTCCGCCGAGAAGGAAAGAATGGTGAATGAACGACGGACACTCGTTTGCCACTTCGATGGTTTGAGGATTCTCACTTTGGCTTCGACAATGTCACAGAGTAGTCTTAGATTTGAATACATGTTCGTCTAGCCTTATAAAGTCTAGAGGGTAGATGTGATTGATGTGAACTGGAGATATGCATTGCTGGTACATATGAGTTTATTAGTTTATCATTATTATTGTTATTTAACTTAGGGCTTGATTAGTTTAGTTGAGGACTCTTTATATAATTAAAATAAAATTTGACATAAATTTTAAAACTTAACTTAATGTAAGCTGAAAGGCTATATAAATCTGTTCACCTTTTTTTTTTTTACTTTTTTAATATAGGACTAACTCTCGTTTGATGCACATATATTTAAACAAATGGAGTATCGACAAGGAGTGGAATATCATAGACGTATCATTTTCAAGAGATAAATTAATATCCTATATTCCTATGCAATATCTTAGACACCAAAAACACATCTTTCAAAAGAAAAAATAGAATAAGAAGAGAAGATCCAAGTACGTTCGTTTTTATTTTAACACTATAAATTATCTTAAGATGCATAACACTCCACATGTTAACTGTTATTTATCACGAGTTAAGATTCTATTAGATCACACTAAGCAAGATATGAGAACATGTTATAGATTTGTTTGTGTGAGATAGAAAGAAAGTAGTGAGAGAAACCATTGCCATCATATGTAAATAATAAGACAAATAAATTAATTAAGCTTGAATTTTGATGCCACCCTATCAGGAAGCAACTACGTGCTACTCTTAACTCCCATTCGATGATTCGAATTTACTTTTTTCCCGTGAACAGGGCTTGTGAAGCCTTTAAAGACTAAGGTCAGTAGATGTTGGAAGTTCCCAGAATCTTCATGATACTATTGGCAGAAAACAAATTAAGACAAAACTTTATTGTGGATCAATTACGCCAGTCACCCTTGGATGCCCCAATAACGAGGCCCACATCAAGTAAATAATGGTTGTGGACTTGTGTGGTCCATCTACCCATGCATGTTGCTGCTAGAAGTCATCCCATCTTTGCTGCCAAGATTAATTAATGCACAGCATCTCTATCTACTACAGAGCCGTTTCAGCTAAACGTACGAGTAACCTTTTTTTTAGCCTTTTTGAAATAAAGATCTCTTAATTAAACGTTGTGCTCACATTAATCATTATGCTTCCTTCAGAAATTAATTAGGATGTGTTGAAGGATGTATGGTTTGAGCTAATGATCGTATCTTGTCAAAAGGTGTATATTTGAGTAATCACATGAGGGTTAATTATTAACCAGAAAATATGATGTCCATGAGAATTGATTATACAGACTTTCTCTCTCTCTTTTTTTCCCCATTTTCATCTAAATAAACTTAATTAACGTGAAGATAAGGGACTAAAATGTAAAAGAAAGAAGGAAATGGTCGAAATGAGGGAGACCAAAGAGTTGGTAACACTAGGGGCTCAGTTGGAGTCTTGAAGCTCTCGACTGCACGACGTTGCGCTCGTGCGAGTCGCACACCTGCGTACTAAATCTACACCCATACTTCCGCGGCTTCCTCGCCGCCGCCGCGCTTCTCCCTTCACTACCACCGCCGCCACCGCTTTCTTCCACCACGGACGCATCCCCGCCGTCGATCTTCTTGATGGCCCTCTTCATTGTAGAGCACTCCCGCTCCAGCTCCTGCACGCGGCTCCTCATGCTGTCCATGTCCAGCCTCAGCACCTGGTTCTCCCGCACCGCCGACCGCCACGTGTCCTCCTCCCCCGCCCCCGCCCCCGCACCCGTCCGCGGCTGCAGCCGGTGGTCCGCCGAGAGGAGGGTCCCGGCGATGACGCGGCGGAGCTGGAGCTGCTCGAAGAAGAGCACTTGCACCACCGCGCGCAGCGGCAGCCGCTCGTTCTGCGCCGCGTGGGTGCACGCGTCCACCGTCAGCTTCCGGAAGTCTACCACACCGCATACCTTCTCTTTCTCCTCCTCCGTCATCCGTGGGTGCGCCTGATTCCCATCAAAAGTTAAACGGAGAATTTCACTTCGCACCATACACTATTAACTTATTGTAGTCCTATCATTGTAACTTAATGGATTCCTTTTGATAAGTCTAAGTACGCGCACTTGGCATATTTTGTGAGCTATGGCGATCATGGAGGTTGGACCCCAACATTGCGACAACTGGTAGGGCATATCATTTAACGAATAATTCAATCTATTCTCAGTATAAATGATTGTACACCATTGCCTTTAACCTTTTCCTACAAAAGTTTGTGAAGTACCCCATCTTTTTGTTCACTTAAGATTGGTGGGATACTGGGATCTGAGTCTAGTTACCAAGTTACTACAGGGATAATTTAGCAATTTAGTATGCATGTCAAATTAACCAAGGGATAAGCTGACACCTGCAACTAAACCATTTACGATATGGTGTTATCTAGACTTATCCGATAATCCAGGGTGTTAAATGAATATTTCCAGAGTTAGTCGGATTTGGATCGAGATAGCGTACCTTGAGATAGATATCCACGGCCCGATAGAGGCCGTCGTCGTAGACCCTAGCGTGGTCGGGGAGGGCCAGGGCGAGCTCGGAGAACTTCTCCGGCTTCAGGTTCTCGTCCGATGCGATCTCCGCCAGGTACCCGTCGATCAGCTTCCCCATCCGCGTCATTGACCTGACACCTGTTGGTGCCCTCCCCTCCTCTCCGTCCCCCTCCCCCTCTTCGCCTTCCGCCGCCGTAATCGCCGCCTCCTCCTCTACGAGTCTCGCAAGGGTGTACTTAAGGATCCTCGCCACGCAGTCCACGTCATAGAGGGTCTCCACCACGTAGGAGTAGTTCGGTATCAAGAGATCGTCCACCGCCGCCTCCTCCAGCTGCGACGCGATCTTCCGCTCCAGCGCAGATCTCGAAGCTTCCGAAGCCCGAAGTATGTTGGCCGTCCTCAGTAACCCAAAAAGGAATCTCGTCGTCGTCGCTGTCTTCGTCTCCCTCGAGCTCCTCTCCTTCGGTAGATTCGTGATCACCGTCTCGAGCAGCTCCCTCTGCTCCGCCTCCGACGACAGGGGAGCCGACGCGTGCCTCCTCGACGACCGGGAGAGCCCGGGGATAGCTCTCTTGGCGTAGGAGACGAGGGAGACCTCGATTGCCTCGGAGCTCAAGTCTCTCGCGCTCATGGCGGCTATCACTTTCTTGTACATCGGGAGGTTCAAGATCGCCAGGTCCTCGAACCACGAATCCCCCGCCGAGGACGACGAGGACCTCAACCGCCGCATCCCGGTGTCCAGCCCGTTCCACAAAACGGCGGCTGCGGCTGCTCCGTCGTTCACAGGCCAGCTGAGCAGGCCGGAGGCATCGGAGGACGCCCGCAACGCGATGGAGTCAACGCATCGCTGGACGATTCCGAGTTCGTCGGCGACGGGGATAAGGTCCTCGCACGACTTGAGGGTCTTCGACGCCGCCTTGAGGTTGCGGAGGACGGATTGGGCGAGGTACCTCTCGGTGCGGGAGACGAGGTTGTCTTCCGCGAACTCCTCCGTCATCTCCAGGTACTCCGCTGCGCACCGGAGCGGGGCCACGTTCCACGCCGTCAGCTCGATCTTGACGCCGTAGCAGAACTTGGCCGCCGTCTCGAACGTCCCCGGTCCTCCGGGGAAATCCACCAAGGCGATGTGGTATGCATCCTTCGCCTTCTCTTCTCTTTCCTCTTCAATCTCTTCCTCTTCCCCACTGGCATTGTCCACACCGGTTTGCCGCCGTTCTCTACGATTCTGCTCTTGCTCTGTTATCAGCAGGTGAATCTTCCTGCTCTTCGACATCAGAGGGAACTGTAAACAATTTTGCAAATCCAAATCAGCTTTGGGGGAATTTCATCAAACAGTACAGAGGATGAGTTACAAAAAGTTCGGAATCAAACCTTGTGGAGGTGGAAGCTCATCTCATCGACTTCGAAGACGACATCACTCGGCAATCCCGTAGTACAGAACCTGCAGAACACTCATCCTTTTCAGAGACAAAAATTGGGCAAGGAGAAGGCGTCGAATTGGTAACATCAGAGAAACTCACCAAGCCTGCCCTCTTGAGCCAGGAAGCTTCCCTGCCGCCATTTTGAGTGCTCGTTCGCTTAGAATTCAGTAGATCTGAGGTGCTTCTCGTACGCTGATCATCTCTCTCTTTCCTCCTCTAACCGCGGTGCGGAAGAGCCAAAAGGATAGAATTCGAACACGAACAGAGGCGTATGCCCTTCCAAAGCCCAACAATTATCGCACTTTATTTTAATTACCAAAAGGGCCTTTCATTGTCTGGTAAACTGTCCCGCTTGCTCGTATAATACTACTTAAATTACCACCCCAAGAATCCCACTCCAGCGACAGTAGTTATTGCAGAATGTGGTAGGAGAGCCTAATTCTTGGGTTATTGTTTAATTAATCCCCAGTCTCTTCAATCCTCATGGTTGTGACATGAATCATCGTATCTTCCTACCCCTCACACCATACGCGTGCTGTAGTTTCTCTTACTATATATAATTTCCTCTGAGGGAGTTAGAAGAGGAGTCATGAGAGTTATGAGGCTTCTTGCAGGCAGGTGGCCAGGCTCAGAGCTCATCAATGTCTCATCCACCATTCAACACGGCGCATTCATGATGAATGAATGACCTGGAACGGCAAGGTGTTTTAATTATGGATCGGAAAGATGACACTGACGCATCTGGAAAAAGAATCTGCCATTTCTGCGTCCAGCTTTTCTTTTACTCTCGTAGTGCAGAGTAACTCTCAGTTTGAGTGTTCCGCTGGGCCTGGCCTTAGACTTTGTGTATGTTGTTGCTAGAACAACATTTGGTACATCTATTTGCAACCAAAAACACTATTGATGATTAGTATTATTCATTAATTTTATTGACTATTGCCAAGCCTTTCCTTCCCCCCCCCCCACTAACCTACATTTTTCTTCTTCAAAAAAAAAAGTAAAAAAAATATATATGTAAGCATACATATTATCTCTTGAATTAAATTCAAACAATATGAACAAATAGCGCAATGTGAGGGTGAAGAAGGTTATGCTATTATTCTTTAAGCCATATATATATATTTCATTACCGTCCACCCAAGAAGCTGTTGCCAACTCATTCTACTGGGCCCGAATAAGCCAACCGATTTGTTGGATCACATTTATAGCAATCTTCCTAAGGATCAAACAAAACCCCTTGTACGTTTCCCACTACAAATCCCTATGGATCAAGCAAGATACTTGGGTCAGACTTGCTGCCAATGTCTTTAATATGCAAAAAGAGAAATGGGAATGACGCCAAGATAACTACTCCTTTTTGTCTATTGCAGCTTTTGCCTTCGCATTGCCGCACTTTCCAGTTTCCACTACCCATATGTTTGTACCCGCCCACTATAGTCACTATGATGATAATAATAATAATAATAATAAAAGAAAGAATACTAGTGCTTATTTGATTAATATGATTGTTCGGTGCCAGGTTTCCATCATACAGAAAGCTTGAAACCAAGTTTGTAGGCTAAGTATGGAGTGTATATTTAAGGTGTGGACTAAACAAAAGCAACGATTCCTTTGCAAAATTTACACGCATCATAGCTAATGTGGTCCAAAATATTTGTGGAAAATGTATTGACCTGACGTCTAAAAATGAAATGATTGTGAAATGGGTTAGGTACAAGAGCTCACTAATGATATAAAGATTCATGCTACTGTCTACGCTCACACAAGTGAAAAAAAAGAAAACCTTGATGAGATAATGCTGTTGTGGACCTAACACAGATGCTTAAATTTGATCATTCTTTCATTCGCTTCCCTGAATGACAATGAAATGTGAATTAAGGATACTGGAAAAAAACACGTGTGTTTCTTTAATTTTGCAAAAGCTAGTTACTCTCTGTAAGCCCATTATAATTGAAAGGAGGAGACTTTCATGTAGGGGCGAAGACCGATTGGAATTTATATAAAGTATAAGATAAATCTTTCATATCACAATTTTCATAGTATTTAAACTAGATAATATGTAAATATTAATTGAAATATTATTTTTGAACTCACTTATATCTGCATAAACTATCTGAATAGATATAGACACAAATTTAGATAGACACAAATTTAGATATCAAGATGGATCGAAAAATCTCAACTCATATCCGACATAATTTGGATACAAAATAGGATCACGTCGGATTTAATCCGACCCATTCTCACCCTAGTTCCATGCCAACACATATTCTTTGACAAATTCTTGAAACTCTGAGAAAGATACTTCTCATTTTGAATTGAAGTTTCCATTGATACATATATGGTAGAACAAGATTTTAATACAGATAGATTGCAGGATCAGTTGAAGCATATAATCTAGCAAACATGAGAGAATAGCAGTGATTTTTTTTTCAAAGGAAAACAAAATATCGAGAATTAGCACTAGGGATGTCCACCCAACCTGTAAATTCAGAATACATGTCCTTCAGTGAAATAGGTGTCTTCAAAAGAACCTACCTGAACCTTAAACCCTTGAAAAAACATTATATGCAAGAAGATAACAATTTTGGAACTCATCCAGGCAAACACTGAGCTACCATACATGAGAAAATAAAGCATCATAAAATTTCCTTGAATAAAGTACACGATGGAAATAAGTTTCATTGGAGAAGGTTGAGTACCTCATCAATTCTCAGTAGTTCTGTAGACAGAGAATCATAAACAGAGATGCCTGGTTGTCGAAGAGAAAGAACTATTTTCAGGTCAAAGTACCTCATCAACAGACAGACTTCTGTCATCTGTCAAACTCTAAAAACGTTATATAATATAAAAACCATTAAGTTCTTCCTATTTGAACCTCTTAATTATGTTCCAAATGGCCTGCGCAGTATGTGGCAATAGATTTTCTGATGCAAAAGCACTGAAGACAAGAATGTGCATACAAGCTTGCGATATTAAAATTCTGCCCACAAGTCATCTATAGCTTAGCAACAATCTGATGAAAGATAAAAGAACAAGAAACTCAAATGACAAGAAGTTTATAGTAGTTGTGATAAGCCAATATACCTGACTTAAAGATATGGGTTTGAACTTTTGGAACCTCTTCTTAGTGATGCATGTACAACCTGAAAACTGGTATCTGGTAACCATAGCATGACATTTAAGTGGCCATGCACTATAACATATGGTTCAATGGCTCTCCACATGAAACTTCTCGATCTATTCTGACTCCAGTATAGACCCCTGTATGGAGATTGGATAGCTGCTGTAACCTCTGAAAAATATCTAGACACCTTATGGAAACGACCACCCATAACATGATTTAAGCAACTAGATATCACAATCAACTAAATAATGTGAGCTATTTCCTTGTTGGATGCTCTAAACCACTCTATAGGCTTTGATTCCAATTAGCTCTTCCCAAATTTTTTTACCTTGTGAACGACTGCTATCTCTCAACAAAATCTATGCTAAGCTTCTGAAACTCCTGATTAGTGCTACGAGATGACAAGTAGCTTTGTTGGATTTGCTTGATGAATTACATATCCTCCCATAGCAGATTTACACCTCCACCACTTCCACCAGAGTATCTTGGGAATCCAACCTCTTGCCAGAAGAGATGAAACAGTTCCCTATACCATTTCCGAGAAGACCAATTTTCTGCATCAAAGGCACGAAGTGACTTGCACTGAACTGCAGAACTAGCGGCTTCTAATACTTGTAATCATGTCCACCTTTAGGCACTCTTTTTACTATGCAACATACAGTTGCTGAACATCCCATTCACAAAACCTAAAAGCTAGAGATGATGATGAAAATCAAGAAACTCCTGCAGAGTTTGATATCCAGACTTCTATTTTATATGCTTTCCTATTGCATCCTTGCTTCCTTAGTTGAGAGGTAGATGTACTATAGCTTTAACCATTGCAATTCCTTTGTGCAATCAAGAATCCATGCTTTATTGAGCCAACCTTCTGCAGCTACTTAGGCTACCATATTCATTCTCAATAGCACCGGAAGCTATGTACATGCTTCTACCAACACTCAAGAGCTTAAAACAGGATAAGAGGCAATAGAAAGCCATGCTCGATCAAGACAGGGCAATGCTCTGTAATATTAACATGAATAGCAACATGAAATCCACCATTAAACTTACCAAATAGGGAAAATATGTTGGTATGTGCACAGAATACCTATCAATAGGCACGCCCAAGGTAACTCACTGATATGTTACCATATTAGCTAATACTTCAAGGTTGAAGCTCAAAATCACAGAATAAACAGAAGAATTGTGAAAAAGTATAAAGGAAAAGACAAATAAGACTTCAATGAAATGCAAATCAAATCAATGCTAAAATTTTCTGTAGGACTGTATTTTGGTCAAAAGGAAATTTTACTACAAACTACAGTGATTCAGATCAAAGTACTGCATTACCCAACAAGCTACTCTTTGAAGGAGAGCTTTGATCACTGAACCATGGATCATGCACAGAAACAGGGGAATCCACCTTCATTTCCTCCAACACAGAATTGACTAAAACTAACTTCCTGCTCTTTGATACCTTTTGTGACTTATCCGTGCAATTTGTAGATACTGAAGATACCGATGATGATGCTGACATGAACTTGTTCTCATCTAATGATGGAGCCCACCCACTTAGCCTGATTTGTTCCAATTCATCAGCCACTTCCGTCATGGAGGGTCTCATATCTCTGTGGAATGCTAGGCACCTAAATGCAAGTTCTGCCACCTTGTGAATGGAGGAGAGTGTCCAGGCATCTCTATGAGGCTCAATATATGGGTCTATGATCTCATCGATGTCTCCTTTCCCTATCTTATTAATAGCCAATGCAGCCAAATTTACCTCATTCTGCACTCTGTTGAAGTCCACTACTTTCAGTGCACTTATAATCTCCACGAGCACAACTCCGAAGCTATAGACATCACTTTTGTCAGACAGGTGGAAATTCTGATGATATTGAGGATCAAGATACCCAGGAGTGCCCTGTGGCGTCGTTGAGATGTGTGATAACTCAGTCATGCCCATCCTAGAAAGTCCAAAGTCCGCAACTTTTGAATTGTACTTGTAATCTAACAGTATGTTGCTAGATTTTATGTCACGATGGTATATCGGTGGATTGATGGCAGAATGGAGGTAAGCTATAGCCTTTGCAGTCTCAGTAGCAATTGTTAAACGGACAGTCCAAGGGAGAGAAGGACCTCGCTCCCTCTGCAAGTGCTGAGATAGTGTTCCATTAGGCATGAACTCATATATTAGGATTTGTTCCTCTTTCTCAATGCAGCAACCCAAGAGTCGGACCAGGTTTGGATGGCTCACTGAGGAGAGAAGCTTGATCTCATTCATGACTTGTTCGGTAGCATCAGCATCTCGTTTTTTAATCTTTTTAATAGCAACTGATTTGCCATTGCTGAGTGTGCCACCATAAACAGTTCCGTAAGCACCGGTGCCTAGAAATTGGGTCTCCGAGAAGCCATTTGTGGCTCTCTCAATGTCCTTATAGGAGTAGAGGGGAATTGTGCAGGATGCTTGAGAAAGCAGGCGTCTAGTGATTCTCTGGTTTCGCGAAGAAGATGATCGCTTCCGGAAGAGATAGCAAAAGAAAACCAAACCAGCTGTTGTGACAGCTCCAGCAATAATCCCTGCCAAAGAAGTTGCTTCTCATGGAGTGATCGAAAATAAAAAGTATGAAAAACAAGGATGCCAATTTGTGATCTAAAGAGCCAATAGCATTAAGCATGAACAGTTTAAATTGTTAAACCCTCCTACTTCCATCTCTCATATTCAATTAGCATACAGTAGTAATATGTTCTCAGTTAATAGTAGCAAAGAAAATTTACCACCAATAAGAACTCCAACTCTGGTAATGCCGCCGCATCTTCCAGACAAATACTTGGAAGGATTGCATTTACGCTCAACCACTGATACAAAATGCAAAAGGTAATAGCAATAGAGTCAGAAGTAATTCCAAAAGCATATTTGTTAAACTAACCTAAATGTTTGACTATAAAGTATAAACCCATATAATTATTTGCTTCATAGTAAGATCCATGTGCAATGGTTGTACACTAAAGATCATAATGTTCCAAAATTTCTCAACGGATGCACCTATGTCAAAGTAGCCAATTAAACTAACAAACCATCGGCGATAAGAGTTATTATTCTATTAATCTAACACTATTTTTCAAAGTATCAGTTTGCTTAAATACCAAAGTCAACCGAAGAATATGAACCACCATAGATCACGGCCGGGCAAGCCGTAAGCTGATGGCAACTACGAATTATTCTACTAGGGCCACCGGCTCAAGACCTTATTAACACACTTAAAAAAAAGAGAGCAAATGACCGATATGACCCTGAACTAACCTCTCCGGCAACCAGTTCCATTGCGGAATCCATCCCCTTGGAACCCATCATGGCAAGCGCACCTGAAGGCCGGTTTATTGGTGACCGGCGATGTCAGACGCGTGCAATTGGCATCGTCGGAGCACCGGCACGTGCCCTCGAGCCACCACCCGAGCTCCGCCGTACTCAGCTCCAGGGACGGGAACAGCCCGCCGCCAGAGTAGGCGACGGAGGTGTACAGGAAGCTGCATCCGGTGCCGGAAGCTTCGTTGGGTTTCAAGAAGCCGGAGTTGTTCGGGCAGGGGACGCAAGTGATGTTATCACAACTGGACGAGTTGGGCGGGAGGAGCAACGCGGAGGGGACGACGCAGTCGGAAGGGGGACCGGAGCAGCGGCGCAGGAAGAGGCCATTGCGCCACGTCATCGCGTAGTTGGGGGAGTAGAGGCTGTTCAAGGACTGGATCGGGCGGGTGCAGTTAGGAGGGAGACGGATCAGGAGGGCGTCGGAGGTGATGTTGCGGATCGAGAATCCCCCGACGAGGGTTTCTGCGGATTTGGAGCAATTGAGGGGGATGGGGCAGGAAGGGGAGAAGCCGAAGGGGTAGGGGACGGTGGTTGGGCCGCAGGTACGGCTGCAATTGGAGGTGGGGGAGGAGATGGCGAAGTGAGAAGAAAGAAGGGAAAGGAGGAGGAGGAGGAGGAGGAGAAGGATCTCCATGGTTGCGATGATTTGGTTAGAATCGAAGCACTTCATCCATTACGAAGAGAACTAGTTAGTACTATGTAATTCCACACTTACAAGTACTATCTATATATGATTGCCACTATCCACAGAGACACATCGGAATTGGAAGGTTTTAAAAGAACCACCAGGCTATGGATTAATATTAATTTGTCGTTTACTTTTCAATGCCAGACTTCCCCACAAAATCCAAAGGAATCCGTGTGGAAGAAAAGAGAGATAATAATAATAATAATAATAATAATAATAATTCAGTATCCCTATAGCTATAGGAAGCTTAACCTTAATCTCCGTATGGGCTACGGGGTGCTACGGCGATGGGGAAATTGGCTTCTTGGAGAGAAGAAAATCCAAGGTCTGGCCTGGGCCTGGCTAGTGGAAATTGGAAGAGCATCACGCATGTGATGTGGATGCCAATTTGTCAAAACGCGGTTTCGCCTTTTAAACGATTCAAAGAATCGAACTGCTGCATATTAAGTAAAATAATCAATCATGAGCAAGAGAGTTTGGTAACAATTCTCAGTCACACGTTAGGCCTCCCCGCACCCGTTCCGTGGAGTTGCATGATGGAGTCTGTTAAAATATCGCATTAGTTGGACATCCGAACAAATTATCCAACCAATCCGGCAAAGCGTCCAAGACCATGACTGACTCCACCGATTACTCAATTTATCAATAATAGGTGAATTACACAATTTTAATAAGGTTGGATATGACTCGTTCAACTTATATCTTTACACCGAATCACTACTAAGAATGTTAATTTGTGACAGTAATGATAAGACTATTATTCCGTAATCAAGGACACAATTAAAGAATTTAAATGCTATTACAAATTCTTTGCAAGGATACTATCAGAAATCTCAAGAAGAAAACAAAAAAAAAATCACTCAGATCGCAGCTCAGTAATTGAAGAGTAGTAGAGCACCCAGACACGGTTTATTATTTCACCATGAAGCCCATATATATCATCATCATCATCATCAGCTCCCGAGTATAATCATGATGGTGTTATAATTGATCGTCAAGCCACCGGCACGTGCTGCGGGCCCCGCAGCAGCGCCTGCGGCGCCTCCTCCGACACCCGCCACACCTTCACCGACTTGTCGAGGCTCCCGCTGTAGACGATCCAGCTGGCGGAGGTGGAGGCGGCGCCGGGGTGGTGGCGGCGGTCTTCGAGTTGGTCGTCGACGATGGCGAGGCACTTGATGGGCCCGGTGTGGCCTGAGAGGACGGAGAGGCAGGAGTGGGCCCCTCCCTCCCTCCGCCACACGCAGATGGTCTTGTCGGCAGAGCCGCTGAGGACGAGGTTCCCCTCGGCGGCGAGGCAGAGCACGGCCATCTTGTGGCCCTGCAGGATGCCGCCGTGGGAGAGGTGCCTCTCGCCCTCCCAGAAGTTGACGATCCCGTCAGAGGAACCGCAGTAGAGGATGGGCGCCGTCGGGCTCACCACCAGCGCCGTCACGGCGCACTCCTGCTTCAGGAGGGTCTGCACCGCCACGTGCTTCGTCCTCTTCCCTTGCAGCTCCCTCCGCCACACCTGCAAACAAAGAGATCAAACGTTTCGTAATTGTTTTGCTTCTATTGATGTAAATGAAAAATATGGTTTGGTTAATTACATTTTACCTTCTTTCCACTTCATTTTATATTACTTAACTATCTTCACTTATAATTAACATGAAATTCGTAAGTTTTTCATCCGAATTAACATAGCCAAAAAGCATAAGACTTTCAAAATAATTAATCAGCTGTAATATGGACTACAAAAAATTCTCCATCATCACATATGATTATATGAATTAAGGAATTATTCGAGCCCACCTCTAATTTAAGCGTAGAGGAAGGGTACTCTTCCAAAATATCTTGGGTAAGACTTTCTTTTTGGTGTAGCCGTTGACTAGAATACCAAAACAGGGACTTTCTTTTATACATGAGAATAAAAGAGAATACCAACCTTTACGGTGCCATCCGCTGAACCAGTGAAGACAAGCCCACTGAAAGCGGCGACGACAGAGTTGACGGTGTCGTCATGGGCGGCGACGGACTCGAGGCACTTAGAGTCGGCGATACGCCATACTTTGAAGGTCTTATCCCATGATCCGGAGTAGAGTAGTCCCTGGTCCTCGGTGGGGCTGAGGCACGATATGGCGTCGGAGTGCCGGATCCACAGAGCGCTATGGTTGCGTCGCACCTCTCTATCATTAACAAACGTAATAAAAAAAAAAATTTAAAACTATCCCTTTTTTTTTTTTTTTGTGGAGAAGGTAGCAAACGTCAACCTGTAATTTGAGGGGTTAAGGGAGCTGCGAATGAAGTCCTTGAGGCGGGGGAGACTACCGACGCGCTTGTGGGTGGCGGGGTTCTTGGGCGACGCCCGCCACACCCGGATCTTGCCGTCCTGATGCCCGGTAAAGATGCGGTCGCCGGCGATGACAATGGCCTTGACGAGGCCGCTGCTGCACTTGAACCCGGCCATGTCCTGCTGCTTCCTCCACACCCGGATGTTCTTGCTGTCCGACCCCGTGTACAGCATGTCCCCCTTCGCCGCCAGCGAGTAGATGTGCCCCTCCTCCCGCACCAGCGAACCGATCAGGCTGGTCCCCGCCAACGCGCCGTCGCCGCTGTCGCCGTTGTTGTCGTTGTCCTGATCGTCGTAGCCGGCGGAGGCGATGATGTGATGGGCCCAGGGGGAGCTGTAGTAGGGGGAGACGGTCTGATTCCAAGGGGACATGGCGTAGGGGGTGCACTCGCCGCTCGCGCAGCTCGGGTAGTCGGAGCTGTACCCGGTGCTGCTGGCCGCCGCCGCCGACGAGCTGCTATGCCGGTTGGAGAAGTCGTCGTCGGTCACCGCAGAGTATTTGAACATTGGGTCGGAGTGCGGCAGGGGATGGTCGCCCGGGTACTTGCTGGGCTCCGCCAACATGGCGGCGCTCCCGCCACTCTCTCTCATTGTACCGCCAAACACAATCACCACAAATCTAAAGCTTTGACGTACTCTTGATCAATAATAATGGAAGAGAAAAAGGAAGGTAGGTAGAGGAGGAAGGAAGAGTGGATAGAACTAAAGGTTGGAGAAGGGGAGGGGGTGTAAGTGTATATAGATAGGAGAGGAGAGCATGCATGAGAGGCCAAAGAGGAAGGGAGGAGGCCGGTGAATGCGTACGTCCGCTGGTGGGAAATGGTCGTTAAACCGTTGATAACGGTGAGCCGTGGGCGTCCTAATTTTAGCGTATAAAGTGAATCACAACATTGTAAGGGAGGCGGATGAATATTCTACGCAACGTGCTTGCCAAATACTGTACTCGGAGTGCCACCAATCCCTCTTTATTAATGGCATTACTATAGATTTAATTCCCATGGGACAAATGATAAGCTCATTTGAGCTTTGTTTCTAGGAAAATGCTAGCCGAAGTGAAAATTTAAATTGTGTCCTAGTTAAATCGGTACTTCTGAACTCAAATACACTCATATGATAATGAGTCTATTTTAACTATTTAAGTACTACTCCATTGGCCATGCTGTTTATTGATTCCATGAGTAATTGATTTAACTGTACAGGAAGTCAAATTCTAACACTAAACTTGGATATGGTGTTCAGGATAACAGCCTTCTAGTTTCTCAGGAGCTCTGTCATGATGTGCAGCCACGACATTGAGACATGAGTAGGATGACACACATAACTATTGATTCAATTTTGGAGTAGCTGGTATAAAGGATTGGGAGACAACAAGATTCATTAAAGAAGCAAATCAGTTTTCTTGTCCTTAATTCTTACAATAAGCTATATCTCTGTAAACAGCTGTTATCATTTAAAAATTGCTTCTTTTATGAGAGATGCATCCACGTTGGCTTATTTAAGTTCCAATTCCCAGAAAATAATGCAATATACCGAATCTGTGACTGATAAAGTTACAGATAATGGCATGAGTGTCCTGTAAATATTCCACGTAGGCTGAATCCTCTTTTGTGGATTATAAAGTTACACCAGTATAAGGCTTTGTCAGGAAAAAATAGCCCAAACCAAGGCATATGTATTTATTCACCACAAAAAACCAGATTGAGCTGCATGTTTACGTATGCTGCCAGAAAGCACAGCAATGCTGACAAATTAGTACATATCTGGGAAGGAAAATCAATTCACAAAGTTCCACGTACTTTTATATGTATTTGCTCCAGTAGAATCACTCCTCCAATCACATAGGTCCTCTGAATATTAGCTTCTTCTTGCTGCAAAGAGAGCATAATCAGTTTCCGCCTTAAAGACAGTTTTCTAGGTTATATGTTTGCCTTCTCATCATATAGCCATACCAAATCTTCCACTAAGGAAAAAAAGACAAGAAAAACATGAAAAGTGGAAGAACCTATCATGCTCCATGAAGAACTAGAAAATTTGCTAATTGGATGTTCAAATCCTGAATGTACGCCACATCATCTACTCGACACTTAAAAATATAGAATGGTTCAAATTCTAGGGCAATCAGTCAAATGAATAGGCACAAAAGTTAGCTAGCAAAAGTCTCCCAGGGTTCACCTATTTTGAACTAGAAGTCGCACAACTACATCCAAATCCTGGTATCAAATAAATAAGCTACTAAAGAAAAAAAAAATGTTAAGTTTCATTAGTTTATGTATTTTCCTGATAATTATACCTTGCTTATTGTAATCCCTCTTCATCAGTTATTGTACTTCATACTTTCTTTCTCAAATCCAATTGTTGGAAACTGCTTTGCAAATTCCTCCACCTCATGACGTAGTTTTGCAATCTCAGATTGGAAGCCGGCATCTGTTGCAATGGTGGCTAGAAAGTCCTTCAGTTTTTGCCCTCCTAGCATGACAAGATAAACCAATCTAGTAAGATTAAGATTATTAACCAAACGAATGTAGACATCTAAAAGCATGAATTAATAGCAGTAATTTCAGTAACAGTAGAAATCTGTAGAACCTTTGGTTCCAGCCTTAATCTTCAATGCTAATTTAACTGCAGTATCGAAAAAGTCAGCAACTTTTGCAAAGTCCTCCTGATCAAATCCTCTAGATGTAAGAGCAGGGGTTCCTGAATTAGCAGATAGGAGACAGTAAATTTTGATGTACTTATTATACGTGCACATATCAGAACAGGAAATGGTTATACCCATCCTAATGCCTCCAGGTACCATGGCTGATATGTCACCAGGTACTGTGTTCTTGTTAGCTGCAATATGAACTAATTCCAACACCTTTTCAACTCTAGACCCATCAATCCCCTGAAGAAGAATTTGGAGAAGTTTGGCATGTTATAAGTAGAGCGAACCAACAACTACATGAAAGACACCAAACAGCTACCCCCAAAAAAAGGCCAAAAACCCTCCGCACGAGATATAACATAAATCAACTGTGGACAAGGACATGAGGATGGGAATGATTAATGATTCCAGCAAGTAAATACATGAATGTCTACCTGCTGATAGAATGAACAGGTATGAAAAAAGTTACTAGCACAAAAGAATAAATAAATTCTACCTACTGATATAATCATAACATGGAGAAGTACACGTAAATTTGCATTACGAAAAATTAGGTATATTTTATTGTTACCTTGTTCTTCAAATTCACCAAGACTAAATGATTTTCCGTTCCACCAGAGACAAGATCATAGCCTTTCTCAATTAAGCACTGCATGTGATTTCAATGCACTAGTTAATAACATAGTATTACCAACTCCAGTGGCATAGCAAATATGAAATTCTTTAGAATAACATTGAAGATCATATAATGCTAACTGGATTAGGTTAATATGAAATAATTTGCTTAGGATCATAATGGGAGGAAAAAAATTTCAATTTTAAACACTAGCAAGATCTCTTGAAGCATGCCACAAGGATATGCAAAATGCAAGCGGCAAATACTAGCAACGTCTCACAGATCATGTACAGTTAACCTTGGGCATGCTATTTTATATGCAAATGTGTGCATACACTGACAAGTTGTGGAATGAAGCCATGAACTAAATCTTGTACATTATAAGGTTCACACATGAAGTATGAGTAGAACATTTAATTATGAAATGACAATCAAGTATAGCAAAGGTGAGAGAAGCACAAATCAGACATTGTACCTGAGCAAATTTTGCACAGTTACTGAGGACTTGCTCCTGATAGGATTTATACTCTGGAGTTGTTGCCTGCAATTGCACAATAAAGAAAAGAAAAAACTTACAAACATAATTATGATGAAAAAGGAGGGTTATGTGATATGAAGTATTCGTCAAGGCTACTGCAGCACTAATAGCGCACCTATTTGAGGGCCTAATGATGTATGTCAATTACTTAGGCCATTTGAAAGTTAGTGCCCAGGTCCACCTAGGCAATTTGACAACCTTGTTCTTGAGAAATGAGAAACTAATGAAGTGCAGTAACTTGTTGAAGATGTTCCTGACAAGGATCTTCAGTCTTCCTAGTACTAAATGGATGCAATATGCATGTGTTTAGCCGTTTCTTTTGAAGAGATAAGGAAAACTTCAGGAGAACAACGATCATCTCATAGAGATCTCAAGAGGACATTCCAGATTCTTGACACAAGCCATGAGATTTTGTCCAGCAACAATAAAGATGAACTCTAGAAGAATGTTATTACTAAAGTTGTTGATTTTGAAACTGAACATATTTATGTCAAGATGTTTTTTATCTGGTTAAAAAGCGGCAAAGAACTAAAAGTTGAAATTACTCCACTTGCCAGTATATCTCAGTATGTAGAATAGATGTTTGGAAATCATAGGGTTCTAGCAAATTAACAAAGGATAGCGTATCATGGATCAGCACATAAGAAATGAAGCAATTACTTGCAAATATGTTCACATGAATAGCTACTACTTGTTTCATTTGCCCTATTTCAGAGATTATATTTATTTGCACAAGATTTCAAAATTGAAGAACAACTGATGAAAACCTGTTTCAGTGCAACAGCTAAGCCAGCAATTGTGTGATTGTGAGGACCCCCTTGAAGACCAGGGAAGACAGCAGCATTGATCTTATCTTCCAGGTCATACATAACCTTCAGAAAAAAATAACACTTATTTTCATTATTTGCTAGATCATATAAGTTGGCAAGAGAAGATTATACAGCCACAAGATACCATGAACTGATAACTGACCTCTTGCCCTTGTTTGTTTATTTCTTTTACTCCCTTCCTGAAAAAGATCATGGCTCCACGTGGCCCACGAAGTGACTTGTGAGTTGTTGTTGTCACTACATCTGCATACTCGAAAGGAGATGGAATGACACCAGCTGCAACTAGTCCACTGATATGTGCCATATCTGCTAGAAGTATCGCTTTCTGCTTGTCACATACCTGCCAATTCCAGACTTAGGTAAAGCTACATGACTACTAATCAACACAAGAAATATGTAATATGAGAAAATAATTTCTTATAGATGAGAAGGATTTTATGAAAGCTTGCCTTTCGAATGCGTGAATAATCATAGAGGCGGGCATATGCACTAGCTCCAGCAACTATTAATTTGGGTCTGAAGAGAGTAGCACTTTTCTCCAACTGTATTCAGAAGAATATTTTAAGTACAAATAGAAAAATATTGCACAAAGCCATAAACTACGGGTCTCTCAGTTAAATTTCATATTGAGAGGCATGACACTGAGAAATCAGCTGGGAACTACATAGCTTGCAGAAAGTAATTGTGCGAAGAAGATTTTATTTCTATCATTTGAGATTATCATGATAAAAGTTCACTGTACTGGAGTTGCAATAAATACAACAAAAAAAAGATGTGCTTCTGAAACCATTTGTTCTTTCCATGTAGACTATGACAGGACAAAAGTCATTTACAGATAAAAAGGTAATGAAGAGTCAAATTTTCAGCATAGAAAAATGAGTCAAGTAAAAAGTATGGGACAAGAAAATAATAGAATAAGAGAAATAAAGCAGAGCAGCCACCTGGTCATAGTCAATGTAGCCGGTACTCTCATTTAACCTATATGGCATTGTTTCAAAGAATATAGAAACAGCAGATATCTTCTTGGTATCAGTCTGCAATATCCATACACAACAGAAGCGTGAGGGTAGTCCAAGACCAAAGAACTGAAACTATAGACAGAACCGTGAGGATAGTCCTATTGCCATTGTTGTACGAATCAAAACAATAGGACTTAATTCGAAATTCAAACAGTGTAGTATAAGAGGTTGATCCGTAGAAAATGTCATAGCTACTAAACATTAAACATATGTCTCAGAATGACATTAATTTTAGCAGAAAGAGGTAATTAGAGGACTTAAGCTGAACCTGGTAACCATGAGAAAGATGTCCACCATGAGGAAGATCAAGGGCCATAATCCTCTCATGTGGCTTCAATAATGCCGTATATACTTGAAAGTTGGCAGGGGAACCAGAGAGCGACTGCACATTCACTTTAAAAGAAGAGCAGAGTAGATCCAAGTAAAACTCACAGAAATTTATTAACCTCTCTCTAGTATGTAAATTTCACAAGCATGATAAGGTTGTTATTTCACAAGCATGATAACGTTGTGTATAAATTGAATGAAGCACTGTCATAAAAGGTGGTCCATATGCCATACTACCCACGGAAATCTCATAGGACCCGTATATGATTTTTAGAGCCTTATTATACTACTTTTCCACTACAACTACTGCAAGGCATACACAGCAAATTTTCAAGGGGGATAATTGTCTATATTGTATTTCTCTTCAAAATTTTAAGTCCTTTCAGTTTTTCTATTTACATTTCCTGGATTTATTAATAACTTATTATTAAACATTGAACTCATATGAAAACACATATACGCCAAAAATATATGCATCATACATGATCTTGACCAAATATTTCGGACATCTCTTTGAACATTGAATGGAAGATGAATGGATTGCACCACACGACTTCCAACTATTCCAAAAGCTTAGAGCAGAATGGTTTTTTTATCTTCGATATTCCAATGTTCTCTCTCACTTACGAGCTTGAGACATTTTGATGGGCCTCAAAAAATGACTTAACATACATGTTTTTTTTTTTCTATTTAACTAACAAGGTAGATCTAGCACGATTCAAACTCAATATCTCATTTCTTTGATACCATATTAATTCACTAACTACTCCAAAAGCTTAAGTTATTAACTAACAATAGTTTTTCTTATCGTTGATAATCTAACAATCAACAATGATAATGCAATATAGGAACAGAATTAACAAGAGCAAAAACTGGGTGCTATAGTATAAAATTATAAAGTAGCACATCGTAAAATATTTAGACCACAACAATATAATAGGATACAAAGTGTGATGATCAAGCTGTAATAGGTTTACTATATAGGAGCTTTTTGCATTATAATGCTACATTGAGCATTTGTTGGTCACATAATGATATTAGAACTATGCAGAGATTTTATAAAATAAAGAGGGTGGGTGCTTAGTCCCAATAAACACATTGAATGTTAATCCATGCTAGGAAAGAAAAGCAAGATTAGAACCAGCAAAATAAGATGGCAAGAATTTGAAGTTTACCTCCCCATTTTGCCGGGTCTAAGCCAAAAGCTTCCAGTGCACGCTTTTGACACAGGGATTCTGCCATGTCAATGTACCTACAATCAGGAAAAAACAGAAGGACTATCAGCTGAGGTGCAGCGGAGATTATATACTTACTTTAGGAAGACAAAACATTAAAGAGAAGTTCACTTTTTCTCTCCATCTTTTGATAAAAGAATTCTAAATCTAGAAAAGTTGCTCAATGTGATTTATACATAGTGAAAAAGGACCAAAAGAAAACCAAAATCTTACTCGTTTCCACCATAGTATCTCGCACCAGGATATCCTTCACTGTACTTGTTAGTCATGACAGATCCCACCGCTTGCATCACGGAGAGTGATGTAAAATTCTCTGAAGGTATGAGCTCGAGTCCCTATTAAATTTCCAAGAAGCAACTCTTAACTAATCATCATTGCACAAATTTCCCCATCTCTTCCCTTCTTCTCTTTCAAGTAGAAACTAAAACAATTAACGTATGTGTATAAGTGGCAATTGGTCCTAGCAATTGCATATCGCGAGGTAACCTTTTGCAACTCTTTTCTATATTTTGTGACGGCTGCTCGTGCAAAGTAGCAATATATTATTAGAAGCGAAGACAAAAGGAAGAAGGAAAAGCACCTTCCATTGCCGGGCTTTCTCGAGCTCAATGATGTCTGCGATCTCCGGATCCACAACCTCCAACGGAGCATTCAGCTGCTTCGTCCACTGCAGATCCAAGAACAGATCGAAAAGGAATGAATACCATTTGATGCCCAACAAAATGATTAAATAAAAACCAAGGCCCTCCGATCGTACCGTGGCACTGGGAATAGAAGACTGGTGCATTAATTGCCACAAGAAAAACACGTAAAACGGATCAGCCCCGGTCATAACTACGAAAATGAAAAGGGAGGGAGATTGATGCGAACCATGTAACGGAGGGAGCTCCGCGAGAGAGCGGAGGATGAGAGCCTCCTGAGAGCCTTCGCCATGGCCATCTCGCTCGCTGCCTTCTTCTCTCGTGTCGATAGGAGAAAGAGAGGAGCAGAGATCGCGAGGTGGGTGGGAAGAGTCACCAACCCCCACCCTATACTGTTGGTAAGATAGATCGGAGAACGAAAAGAAATCCGAAAAATAGCACATAACATTTAGCGGCGATTGGAAATGATTAAATTATTTATACAGAGCAGCGAATCTTCGCACAGTACCCAGCGACGGACACTGAGACGGTGAGACCGTCCGACACCAACCTCGCACTCTCACTCTCACTCTCACTCTCACTCACTCGTGAGGAGTTTATATTTTATTTATTATTATTTTAATCATAATTACTAAATAATAGTATCTTTACGCCCTTATATTAGTAAGTAGCTTGAATCTACTATGTAATTAAAAACTAATTTATTATAGTATATTAAAATAAAATTATAAAATCTCCACTTGAATCGAAGTGTAGGCTGTGTAGCAGATTGGCTCAAATATTCTATCATCCATTATTAGGCGCAATATCCTTTTTTTTTAAATAAAAAAGAAAAAAAATTATTAATTAACCACCACGGTTACAAATAGCTCGACTAAGATCTGCAGCCTCTCCCCAACTTTATTTATCGAAATTTACTATACCTTAAATTCAATATAAGAAGAGTTTGACGTCTTTCTTTTCGAGAAAATACAGAATTATTTAGCAAAATATCTGTAGAAAAAATTTAAAATTAAAATTCAAAGAAGCTACCGATAGCTTTTGACATATTAATAACGCACAAAATTATGATATGAGGTTATAAGTCCACACTTTATATAAAATAACTATACATTAGAATAAATAAATATGCATTACGGTTAATACAGGGTTATAAGTCCGTACTACAATATAATGTGAGGTTATAAGTCTGCACTACAGTGTAATGCGAGGTTATAAACCCGCATTCAATGTAAAATAATCACACTAGAAAAAATAAATACAATGTAGGTTATTATAATATTATAAGCTTGTACTGCGGTGTAATATAGGGTTATAAGTCTACACTGCAGTGTAATATTAAATTATAAGCATGCACTTAATGTAAAATAACAATACACTAGAAGAAATAAATAAGCACTATAGGTTAATATAATGTTATAAGCCCACAGGCGATATATGCGAAGTTAGAAATCTGCACTATAGTGTAATACGAGGTCATAAGTCTGCACTCAATGTAAAATAATCATACACTAGAAGAAATAAATAAACATTGTGAATTAATACATGGTTGTAAGCCTAACTGGTGTAATGCGAGGTTATAAACCCGTACTACGGTGTAATGCGAGATTATAAGCCTAACTGCGGTGTAATGCAGGCTTAATATTTTTTTTATTTTTGCAAAATTTACTAGTTCGAAAAAAAAATCTCAATAGTAGATGATATAACTAATATTTTTAAAAAAAAGATGAAAGGGAAAACCTAAATTGCGGCTATGATGACTATTATTTAATAAAAAAAATAGTGGAGAGAGAGAATCTCAACCGATATGTAATTAAATGTTGTCTAATTTAAGAGCAAAATAATAATTATAGATTATTATTAAATTATTTTATAAAAGTCGTATTGAATAAGATGAGAAAGAATGGTGGATTAATATATTAGAATAAGGAGTTTTATTTAGAATAAATTTATTCTTATTTCACGAGTAAACAGTAGCTTAGAAAGGTGGGGAGCTGTGCTCTTGCAAAGAAGGTTTTCGTATGAGTGAAGAGTGATGATGCTCGTTGATGGACACACTGAAGGAGTGAGGGTCATGCTCATAACTACCTAGAGAGAGAGAGAGAGAGAGAGAGAGAGAGAGAGAATGAAATGAGTGAACAGTGGTCGAGTATTGTCTTCTCGAGGGGCAGAGTATGAAAATAAATTTTAAAAAATAATAAATTAGTATATAAAAAGAACTAAGTTATTATTTAGTTACAACGCAAAAATAATAAGACTTATTCTTAAAGAAGGCTACCCCTGTTCTATTAGTGAAAGGTAGGGAGGATGAACTTATCAGCGTTTCTAGAGTCTAGTTTGGTATATTAAGAGAAGACGAGGATTAGTTTGGTCAAAAATTCCATGGAATTCACCTACAAATCTCTACAGAGTTAAGTGAAACTTACTAATAGCTTCTCTTGTCCTAAAAGCGGCAGACTAATGACAAGACTTGAGCACAAATATGACAGCTTTTCTAGATGAGCTGCACTATATTCATGAAGTAAACTAACAAGCAAAATGATGTACAAATCGAAGTCCCATGATAAAGCTTTTTCGAAAAATCTAGTTCCATAAAATTGACTGGAAATTTCGTCACTGATTTCTTCTTAAAACTATCTTTCGAGATCAACTGCAGGTGATTTGAAGACTGGAAGTGAAGCTTTTTCTTCGGTGGAGCTAATTCCAGGGCTATGAAGGCACATCTGTGATCATAACCCATAAAAAAAACAGAGAACTGCGCAGTTAGAAATTATCATTTGAAAGTACTATAAACCCTTGGACGAGCATCTTTCTTTGAGAGCAGCCTTATGCTGTTGCAATTACGAATATTTTGAGATTTGCAGTGCAAAATAATTGATCTCATATTTCTGAAGGCATCGAACAACAGCAGAAGCTACGGTCCTGGTAAGTCGACAGAAGCTACAGTCCTGGTAAGTTGACGGTCACCGTTCACTCTCCAACCGACATAAAGAGCAGCTACAGCAAGCTTGAGGGATGAAAAAACATCATATGGTCTTGGAAGATTACATCGGGATTGAATTCTAATAACATGTAGCTGATCTCCAGGATAGCAGCAGAATTTCATGTGTCCACTTGTTTTCTAAGGGCCTGAAGTAGTTAGCAAGCATAAGACAGAGCAGCTTCTAAGGACTGTGCTTGATTTTGATAAGCAAGTTTTTGGCTCAGAATGGGATATGGTTTCAAAGACTCTTGTGATCCACTGAATCGCTCTTGCCCTTAATCAGGCTCAAACAATCTAAGAGGTCAGACAGGCCTTTCAATGTCGCTTTACAAATTCTGCAGTGCACATATCCAGTAAGCTTGACATAGTCACATAGCAAGTCATGACAATGAGATCAAGACTGGATTAGGAATGTGCCATGCCGATAAAAGAACCAAGAAAAGAGCAAGGGAGGAAGTGGTGAGACTTGCCGTGTGTTAACATGTTCATATATATATATATATATATAAGATGAGAGCAGATCTGGAGGAGCGGCTTTGCAAGTAGTTTTCTGTGAGAGCTTGCTCCTAAGGAGGTTGTCCTCCAGGATTTGTTCCAGTGAGATCTCCAGAACCACCATAGAGGAGGAAATCATGCCATCCTTGACCGGCTACGGTCATCTCCAAAGCATGGCAAGAGGAAAAACAGCAGGTTCCCTCTCTACCTGAATCAACTCAATTCATCAATAAACATGACTATATACAACCCACATCCTTCCCTACAAAATAAAATAAAATTCATTTCCAACCTGTGACAAAAATAGAAAAAAAAAAATCATTTCCATCTCCAATAGGCAGATCTAATCTCACCTAGAAAAGTATATTGTTATGGGACAGAAGAGGCTCAAAAGAACAGATAAAAAGTTTATTGACCAAGAAGAGAGAACTGCACCTTTTCCAAAATAACAGATTTAAGAAAATTATTATGTTCAATGTTTTTCACAGCATATCAGATGATTGATGAGAGTATATAGAAGCTTACCTTACATAGCATACAGCTAGCCACTATCCTTGTTAATTACCTCCATGAAACTCTCAACCTTACAACTATAGGCAGTTCATAGCTATAAAAGAAAATTGGCAAACAGTTCCAGACAATATGACAAATATACATGATGTATAGAGGACTATGATCCCAATATACAATGAGCTGTTAAAATTTGCTAAAGTAAATTTATTATTTCTGAATTCCTTATGTGAAAGAATAACTAGAAAAGGAACAGAAGATAAAAACATGGAATGTTTTTTTCAAACATCATGGCTGTGATTCTTTATCTTTAACCTATTTTAATTCCATACTATCTACAATTCTCTCTCTTCTATTTTGTTTAAGCTGAAAGTGCAATTCTTTCCTTTATTTCTATTTAATTACCATAGTAATTCTTCCTTTCCTTCCATCGCCTCCTTTTCACCTCTGTTGGACTGCTCAACTAATAAATTGATGGTTTCTTTCTGCTCTTCTGCTTAAAACTGAAAATTACCTATATTAAGCCCTAGCTTGCTTGTTCGGCTTCACATAAAGTGCTTTTTTGGTCTAAAAGGCAGATTTAAATGTTTGATTTTTTAAAAACGCCTTTTTTTTATTCCTACATATTTCATTCTTATGAGTAAATTTTATTTGAGTCAAAGATGAAACAAGACATGTATACGACAAAAAGCAATAAAGGTTCCTGCATTTGTGTTAGTAACATAAGTATATAAAAGCTAAATGTTAGAAAAGAGAACATGCTAGCCTGCCAAAAAATTTGACACAAAAAGCTCTATAGTTTGTGGAATAGTATAAATTTTCTGTTCTTAAAGTTCAAAATTTAAAACACAAAAAGAAACAGCATAAAACTGGCCTATTGTGACTTCCTGAAGAACTTTGATATAATTAACTGAAGTTTCCGCTTATACTTACTTGACCAGATTTGATAAAAAATCAAATTCCACATGGATCATATCCAAGGTGTCCACCCTTCATACATGTTGCACAAGTTGTCAATATCTGTAGCTTGCCTAAGAAGATAGTCAACTTGCTCTGAAATTTTCAAGGACCTACAGAAGAATTTTGGCCATTCACTTGCAACGAAGAATCGAAGAATTTCACAGAAGTGATCAAACGCTGCAACTCTTATAAACTACTTACATACCTAATGCTTTCAATATCTCTCCCATGTAGTTTCTGTTCAACTTGCTTCAGCACCGACAAAGCAAATGCATTCTTACCTATTCAAAGAGTCATCCATAAGAATATAATTAATGACTGAAAGAAATTCCACAACCATTATCTCTTTCTACTAAAAAGTCTTGAACCCTGGTAAAATGCAAATAGTAGGTAGAAGAAGAAAACTCAATGAAACATGCTAAAGGAATACAAATCATATTACTCAGCAAAGCCCTGACAGAATTTAAAGGCATACTTTTACACCACCTCGAGGAAAAATGAACACAAACTAGCACTCAAACTACTTTGAGGAGTGATTTCATTCAAAAATAAGGGACCAATGCAATACTGCTCAGAGCCTCAGATATTAATTTCACTACATTCATGTTTACCATCAGTTTCTTTTCGTAGGTCTTTTAATCCTCGTTATTTGCACTGCACTATACTAATCCGATAATCCTTTTCCAGATGGTCCTATCTAGATCTTCATGACCTTAACTGGGAATATTTGTTGCAAGAAAAATAAAGCTCAGATAACTTATTAACTTATAATTATTATTCTCATAATTTAGATCCTCGGAATATGGAGAAACATGACTCTTCCCATTGTTTACTTGTAAAAGAAATATTTGCTACAAGAAACTGTCGGCAGAATGGTGACTTCCACCATATTTTCGACATATCAGCCTAATATAAGATAAATCATATTTGTGGTTAGGGATTTAGGAATGTGTCACTACATGATTCCTGTCGGCAGAATCGTGATATTTGGAGTTTTGGGCCTTTACTGTCATGTAAAGTTCCAAAGCTAATTTCAACTGTCACAAAGACAAGAAAGTATCTGCCTTGACATCATCAGGAAATTGATTTTACGTTTCTATCAGAAATAAACCAATAAACAACTCTGCCAGACACATATATAGATGCGGAAAAAATGTAAAGAACAATAACCTGAGAAAGAAGGAAACTTCGGCATTTATCAGCATAGATAATTAATATGGGATTAATTTTCTTCGTCATAATCCACAAGTGGACATATATCCGCAACGCCAGCTAATACCGAAATAGAAGGGGCATGGAAAATCACAGGAAAGATTAAACATTGTCTAACTCTTATTTTTTCTTACCCCTCATCATTCGGCTAGCTGAATCAGAATTGGGGTTTAAATCATCACCACTCCAAGCATGACCTTTGACCTGCTTTAAAAGCAACTCTTCTCTTTTCCCAGCTAATGGCTTCGTCTCCTCAACTCTAACCTCTTCCACATCATGCGCACTATCAACATGGGTTACTTTAGCTTCATAGGATAATGATAAGGTTGGCATATTGTCACTTGGGAACAGTAGATCTGCAGTAGCTGTACTACTACTGGAGTCATCTCTTGGAACTTTGGATTTTGATTTTTCAGCATAATTAGTTTCTAGTCCATCAGCATAGACTAAGGAAATGGTGCCGGAAGTGTCCTCTCCAGATTTTGTAAGATGCAAGATTTGTTCAACCTTTTCTGTGTTCTCAGAAAGACTTACTTCAGTTATGTCAGAGCATGATCCTGAGCTGCTGGTGTATGTGTGCTCTGGAGGAGAAATCCATTGCTCATTTTGCACAGAAAACTCAGCAGCATTAATTATATCCTGGGTGCTGCCTTCTCTGCTCATGGAAGGTCCTTTATCCTTGTCGGCCAATGAAGCAGCACCATGCAATAGGTCAGACCTTGACAAAAGGTCATGAGACCTCACCTCTTGACTTTCTCCAAGACCTTCAAGAGCCTGGAAAATAGAACTTCAAATAAGCTTCCTCTCATATGTCCTACATAAGGGGGAAAATAGCACAAGTTCCATAGACATATGTGTGTGTAACTCTGTGTGTATAGAGTGGATTATACACATAGCTACGAGTGCAGAATAAATAGACAGATAGACACTAAAACTTCACTGATGGATATCTAATCTCTCCAAATTTATATCTTGCACATTCCATGACCTACATAACATAAATAGTGTTGCTATGGCCAAAGCATAAGATCCTTTTGAGTGCGCCCCTATAACGTAGGGACCCAATAATCCACAACACGTCTGTTGGCTCAGGATCCAAAAGCTCAGGTTCAGCTTACGTTGCAATTTCAAAGTTACCAACCCTAGTTGACGCCCTTACAATGAGATTGCAAAGTGAAGGGAGTTGGGACTCATCAATACATTTCAACTACTACTCCATTGTATAAAAGTGCTTAAAGGATTGTCAAGTCCAATAGCAGAAAAGAGATAATTACTTTGTGGAGATTCCCTGCATGTACACTTGAAAGTCGTGCAAGCTTGGTTAACATGGAATGTAATTCCTTTACGCTCTGAGTAAGTGATGGAACCAAGGATGCTAAAGTTTGACAAGCCTCCCTAAGGCCAAAGATATAAGATTGGTATAATGCTTTTCCATGTGCAAGAGATATGTTGGTGTTGCTTTCACTTTCTTTTGATATTGCATCACTCATAGAAGCTGAATCAGTTTTCAGTGAAGCTTCAAGTGGAAGTAGTATCATATTTGCCTGTAAGGACAAAAACAGTATTAAAATAGTAGGTGATTAGGAAACTAACTCTGGTATATCTCACAGAAATAATAAAATGTTTTTCTGAGGTAAGCAAAGTGTGCTATCTGCTTAGACAAGAGAAAAAAGATTTGCGAAATATCAGATTAGGCAAAAGGAAAACCTTGGAAAGATCTGCCATAAGTGCACTATGTACTGTAGCAGCTTCCTTTCCTAGACTGTAAACATCATTCAAACCCTCTGTTATAGCCAAAACCTGCACACAGTAAGACAGAAATGAAGAACAGCCAAAGAGGCTAATGGAGGACCAGATCAGTATCAACTTGAGTACTATAATATGGGAAAGTGCAGTCATAGCAACCAAAGAAAGATGAACCAAGAGTAAACAATGTCTTTCTAGTAACTTGATGTCCAAATTACCTTATCATCAATATATATTTATCCTTTCCAGAAAATATGGTATTATAGACACTCTAGCGGAGGAATAAGAAGTATCTTAAATATTAGAGAGAAGTTAACCAATACATCCAGCATCATATGCCTGAACTAATCATTAAGATGACCTGATTGAATTCATTGTCAAATTAGTTTCAAGTTTTGATAAAACAAACACATGTCCCATTTAATATTACATTGAGCTTGTTTATAACAATTTGACAGCCCTACAGGAAGTAACATGCATCAATTCATGATGATTCCTTTTAATCCAAGATATTTTGTGCAAAATGGACCTTAACTGCTATAAAAATTTAACGAACACCGCCAACATAATAATCAACTAGGTGCAGTTCTAGCAGCATGGTAGTATGTAAACAATCTCAATTTTACCCAGAATACAGCATGTGTCCACTGACTAAAATCAACATAAGGTCGACCAGTAGTCAACCTTATCAACTCTCTATAAAACAATAATGGAGTTTTGACCAAAGAAAAAATGGAAAACAGGAGATTGCTATGGAATCTGTAGATTAAGGGACAATTCTAAGTGTTGCAATTATTTCTCATGCAACATAGGTGTAAACCTGCAGAGTTCTTCTAGACAGAGGAGTCTAGAGCACAAGAGAAAGACAATAGCTCTTGGTTAGGAGTTCCACTAAAAGGATCAAATAGACAACTTGAAGCATATCTGGAATTGCATGGAAATCTCTCTTTATTTGGACGTATGAGTAGCAAATACATTAGAAAATGACACATATCACATAACAGTTCTGTTTTGAATTAACAAGTCACAAAGTTGAGAAGAACATAAACAGAGTGTTCTGAAATCCCAATTTAAAAAAGTGCGTATGCCAGGTAAATCTGATACCTCATCAAGCATGGAGCCACATTCAGAAGTTAAGGCAGTATGACCTCTTGAAACACGACTGAAAGCAGATAATGCTGTACTAGCTTCACAAGCACATTCACTCATAGCTGCAAGAATGTCTTGCAGATCAACTGCAAAGACATGTAAATTATAGATTGCATCAATTAGAAAATATATCCCAAGTGCAAAACCAGATACGAGAATGAAATTCTGGTCAGAAGCACAACTTGTACACAAGAAAACAAGGAGAGACCTGAAGCAGATTTTGCCTTCACAGAGGCAACATGAAGTTGTTTGGTTGCAGAAAACAAACCATTTGCAGCAGCTTCCATGTTGTGTTGTGCCAGCTTCCATTCATGTTCAGCACCTGAATTGGAGAACCAATAAGAATGTTGTCAGAAATCAGATTCAGGAATCTCTCATTCTCTCAATGGTTCATAGGTTCCCCAAGCATACCATTACCATAGCAGTGGTGCCTACCTTTTTTATTTTGCTTGTAAGATGATTCTTAACTTGATTTTGAGTCAATTTAGGTTCTTTTGGGCTAATTGGGCACAACAAAGATGTATGTGGTTCGATTGTTCTTGATATAGTTGGTTTTGATTCAAATAAACTTAATTAGTGTTCAATTAGAGTTGTTTTGCTTGACCAACTTTGAAGACTAAAAGGTTAGATTTAATTTCTATATTCTCTTAATGTGGGTAAGTTTGACCTTACTTGATCTATTCTTTCAGCCATTTGATCATTTGGATCTTTCAATGATGTGGCACTTTTCTACATTTAGTTAAGGTTAGACAAAAGGGAGTAATTTGATAGCTGTTAAAGGTTGCTATCTTACAAGGAAACCTAAGTCCTGACATCCTAGCTCCGAGTTCATCTAAAATACCTAACCTAATATCAAAAAAATATCTTAATTTATCTGAAACACTCATTCTTAGCTCAAAGAGCTCTTATTGTAATCCTTATCTAGTTGATTCAAATATTAGTTTATCCTTATCTGAAAGAGACCTAGATGATTCAGATACTAGTCCAATGCCTATAAGGAAGACTAGAGCACCCCTTAGGGACAAAAAAATATAATCAGAATGAAAAATAAAACACCCCTTAAGTCCCCTCTCATTGTAGGATGGATCAAAGGCTACTATTAGTCCATTATCCTATTTTTCTTCCATAAATAATTCTTTATTTCTGGTCAAATTCTCTACTTTAAGGGTCTTTTGGTTGTCAGAAAGTAAAAGTGATCTTGGAAAGTATAAGTTTCTTAGGAATGTACTTCCTAATAAAAAGTCATCACTTTCTAATGTTTGGTGAGACAGATAATGTGAGATTGGAACTAAGTTTTTTACTATTTATTATTTAGTTGAGAAAAAAAATAATAATTAGAACTTCAAAACAAAAAATAAAAGGATCTGTTTACAACTATGCCCCTCCGACGTTCTTTATTTGTATGCATATCCTTTTAAATTTTATATTTATGTGTATATCTGGTTACTTTTTGACAAATATAAGCTAAAATATTTAATACTAAAAATATAAAAAGACATAAATACCATTAACTGAAAAGAATGTGTGAATAAAAATAACGGTATTTGTGTTCTTTTCAGTCAAATTGATGAAATTTGAAAGGTCGATTAGGTGAGAGGGCATTCAGAAAATGTTTTAAAAGGTATTCATGTAAAAATTAAGGGTTTAAAGGAGATAAACATAAATTTTAATTTTATAGGGATATACATTTAAATAAGAGATTTCAAAATGCCATACAAGTAGGGGAAAAACTTGCAAAAATATTATATGGTTTAAAATATATAGTCTTTTAGAACTTAGTAATCACTTGCTTTACAGTTTGCATGTAACTGGAAACTAGAATTGGAAAGTAAACTATCTCTACTCTGGAGAGGAAGTGGTTTTGGCCAAAAATAGGGAAATATGATGATTTAGGGTCTCATTTGACAAATCACTTCCCAACTCACTTCCTGCAACTAAGAGTTCTTTTCCTGGGTTCTCTATTTTTTAAATTTCTTCTTCCTTTTTTTCTTGAATATGTTTACATCCAAGATTTTCATTTCAAATTCAAACAGAAGAAATCAAGGACCTAAAACATCTCTCTACTCAAGGTCAATTGTGGTAAGCTCCCTATTGCTGAAGTTGATTGTTCTCAAACCATCTGGCATCAAAATTTCCATAGTATCGGTTTCAATTGCCGATTAATATAAGTTTTGAGATTGAATAAGAGATGCATTACTTCTTTGATCCTTATTGTGTGTGTGTGTGTTTTGAGAAGAAAGAAGCAAATCTAGTCTGCTTTCATTATCCGAGCCATAGCAGCACCAGATTTATCAAAAGTTACGAAATTTAGAAGAGAATGGGCATGTCCCCATCACCTCTATGCCAAGCCCAGTTCTCCACCAGTCTACTATATTGGCAGCCCAATTTGCTGTCCTATTTCCTTGCCTATAGATGTGTATGGCCTTAGCATATACAAAAAAATTCAACAAACAGTGACACTCATTAACAATTGTATGTAAGACTAATGGAACTCCCGTGTAGTGTTTAGTTTCTTCTAGCTGCATTTCTCAGCCTGCCTAATGCCTAACATACCATATACAAATAGAAATATATAATTATAATCCTATATTTATCTTTTCTAGATCTATCTATTCATTTACAGACACAAGCATCTGCTTTGCCACGGGCCACAAAACCTCTCCTGCTTCAGTCATTAACCTGAGCACACCACCTCCCTGTATTGCATTAGAGCTCTTATCTATGGTAATGCCAAACTCTATTTTGCCTTCGTCCTTCGACAAATATCGCCATCGTCTTTTGTCTACCATTACCATTGTCCTCAATCAATCAACATCATCTCTGCTAGTCAATCCCAATTGGCTCAATCAAGCTTCAGGTTTTAACCAAGGGGCTTGTTCATTGGTGGGGCTTGGGATAGTCTATATTGAATTTGACCGTGTCCAGGCTTTACTAGTTGTTGCAAGGGCTAAACTTGGTCCATTTCCTATGCTATATATTCACAATAAATAACATGATCCAAAGAGTGAAGGCATTGAACAATATAAAGTTTGCAAACTCACGTGTAAATGAATGATAAGAAGTATCTAATCGTGTCAAGGAATTCAAGTACACTTGCTGCCATCCCCTGCCTTTGCCGGTAGATCTCCCAGAAGGTTTATCGCCAGGTGTCCAGAAAAGACCCTCTCTGGATGCTTCAAATTCCAGTACAGAAGTGCATATCTTAATCATTTCAGATACCCGTTCTTGAGCCGTCCAAAGCAATTGTCTCCTTCTCAACAGATGATCATGAAATTCAGAAGGAATACCCGAACTCTTACCCGAGGAATTACCTGTTGCACCGGTATTTGGGCCTGCACAAGCCCATCCCATGGCTCGTTCAAGTTGTCCTTCTGCCGACACAGAAGTCCTTTCACAAGCTTGCAGGCACTCTAATGATCTTGCTATTGATGACATGGAAGACTTTACTTTCTCCAATATTCTTGACCTGTTAAGGTTTGTAATAAGGGTAAAGAACTTATCATCAGCAAAAATATTTTGCAACAGGACTTTGTTGTTCAGTATATGAGTTGATGAAAGATCATGCAGCCATTCCACCTCAACCATTTCTAAAATCGTTTTGCCTAAAGTCTCGGTGAGCTCATTCACCTGTCTTTTCATAAGAGAAATGGCAGATCTGGCAGCCCTAGCAGTCTCGTGAGCATTACAATATTCCCCAAGCATAAGCTGTACTCGTTTCACAGCTCCAGCATCTCTGTTTACTTGATCAGAAACAAGCTCTCTTCTTCCTTCGGTGACATGCTTTAAATTATCTATTTCTTCGTTTAAAAGCAATACAAAAGAAGGAGCAACTCTTTCTTTTAAGTACCGAACAGTCTGCTCTTGTAAATGAACTGCGAGCTTCTTTTTAAGAGAACTGTAAAGCTGTTCAAAATCAAAATTATGTTCCACTGAAGATGAAACCTCATGCAAGCACAAATCAAGAGCTGAATCCACCAAACCAACTTTCCAGATAAAGAAGGTATGTTTTTTCAGTAATCCGCCTAATGCCCACGCTAACTCAGACAATGATGAACTTGATGATACCAGATCTGCAAGGATCAAATTGGAATGGCTTGAGTTTGGGCCATTTGCCGATACCCAGTTATCCATAGATTCCAGCATGCAAAAGGGCTTTGTTAAGATGGCAACAAGAGTATTGCTTCTTCTTCTTATATGAAGATCACCCTCATGCTCAATGCTTGCCAAGGATGCTAAATATTGCTCAGCAGAAATTAATGAATTCAACACATTGGCTTCTATTTTAGCAAGAGATGAGGTCCGCATATCCTTCTGGCTCCAAGTTTGGTGAAGTTGGTCTAACTGTGCTCTACATGCTTCTTCTTGGGATGCTAGTTCTTCAGCTTCTTCCCAAGATAAATGATCTCGCCCCTTCACAGCAGCTTCTTCAAGAGCTAATTGCTGATCCGTGATCAGTCCAACCTTCACAGAGTAGTTGTGCTCCAATTCCATCAATGAAGCTCTCTCAAGCTCCACCTCAACTAGGTTTTCTAGTGCTGTATCAATGGAACCACGGATCTGTGAAAGAGCACCAAAAGCCTCCATTACTTCAGAATTGTGTGAAACAATTGATCTGATAATTTCTGGTAGAACAACTTCAATCATTTGCTCAATCAAGTGAGTCATTGATTGCATAATAGTCTGAAAAGTAGAAGTCCAGTTTCCTAATATAGATTTTTCATTATCAGTACTTGTGCTAAGCAAATTTATGCCAATCACTCCCTGAACTTCCTCAACAAACCCTGCGATTAGAACACATTTTTCAATCTGTTCTTCAAATTCCTTAAAACCAATGCCAAGATCAGCTTGTAAACCACTGCACCCTGTTCTCGAGCCAGCTGTCTCAATTGGTTTAGTTGATATTTCAAGCACTCTTGTTCTGACCTCCTTATAGAGTTCAATCACAGCCATTCCTAAAACAGATAGCACCTTTGTGCTTTTTTCTTCAAGATCCTCATGTGCTCTAAACTTTCTTATTCCATCATGTTTATTTTGAGCTGGATGAGAAATGGACAAACCATCATCGTTCCTTGCATAGCTTGAAGACTGCACATATTTCATAAATGCAGACAGTAAGCGCTCTCTAGATTGTGCTTCAGTACCTGATCCAATTGAATTCATCAATTCAGAACATTCACCATCAAGTCTTTGGATATCTGCTATTGAACTTTCAATTTTATGAGAGAGATCTCGATGTCTCAGTTGAATCAAATCAAGGCCCTGTCCTTGGGCCTTTGCAACAAGGTCTGCAGCCTGTCTTTTGGCAAGGGAAAGAATATCAGGTGAAAGGCTATTTATTGATAACTGCAAAATTTGCGCCCATCCACTTACTGGACTGGTTGTGTTATAATTAACTGGGAGAACTCTTTGTAATGCCAACGCATATTCATTAAGTGTCTCAGTAGCAGAAACAAGTCCATTGTCTAACTCAGTTATTAGATGAGAAATTTCCCTATCCAAATCATAGCATTGTGCCTGTGTTGGTTCTGGTACAATTGTTAGTGGAATTCCAGATACTAGAACAGCTGAAGTAAGAGATAAAGCCTCCATGCTACTAAGTCCTATGCATGTCTGTGGAGCCGGAATTGAACCGTTTCGCAATGCATCAAGAATCCTTCCATGTTGATCCACCCAAATTGCCAACTCCTGTGCTTCTTCAGCTGCCACAGCTTTTGCTTGTGCTAATTCATGAGCCTGAAGTTCAAATGATGCCCGACAATTTTCTGTAATTGAAGTAGCTTCAGCTACAATTGATTTTGCAGATGTCTCATGCTGCAGAAGGCTTGATCTCTCTTTGTCAGCATGATAAAAGATAGCAGATATGACTTCATACTGATTCAAGACATCTAAGAATCTCTGCATGCGTACAGTATAACAAAAAATTAGTTTATTCAATCTATGTTTAGGTATTACAGTTCTCAAAGGAAAGTTCTCATCACACCTTCAAGGCAGATTCTGCACCTGGTAAGATAGCTACCAAAAGATCATGATGCTCCTGATACACAGATAAATCATCATAATGTCATATTCCTCTTCAATCAAATTGGCAATTAAAAGATGATAAAAGCATTTCTCTTTTGCAATCATGGATTGAATCATTTTCTGCCTTCTATTCTGAGTACTATGATAAGATTAGTGCAAAACATAACAAATGTAGTGTTAAGTCTATTTTCATAATTAGAAAGGATAAGTACAACTTTTCTCTGTTAGTTGGGCAATTTGTTACCCAACAATCAATTGTCGTGCCGGTTCAGCATGCCCTTGCATGTTTAGTGGTACACCTCTAATGCCTCTAATAAATTTCTTAGTCTTATAAAATGTTTTCAGTTTAAATGTACATATTAAAGCCTACATTAGACTATTAGAGTCTTTTTATCCTTAAACAATGTTGTAAATAACATATTTAAACAAAAATATTGCAATAGTCAAGTAAAAACATGATTCAACATATACAATGATTGAATACATTCATTTAATTAACAATAATTCAATAATTAAAATCAAAACCTAGTTGAACATGGTTAATCTAACATGTCAATTTGACATATTAATTTTGAATAAATTAAAATTTAGGAAAAAAAAATCTAATAATGAAATTTAATTATAAATTTGGGTTCAAATCAACTAAGTTAATCTAATATTTTCCTATCACCTTTTATCTATGAGCCTATGACTCAACTTTAAAGAGAAAATGAAGCATAATGATTTTAGAAAAACAACTTTTATATAAAAGCGAGTTGAATTCAACATTTCTAACCCTATAACTAAGGAGGTTATTATGACATAAGCTGTGACTATCCTTTTGAGGTTCTCTTTTCATCCAAATAATATGTACTGCTTGAATTATATCATGAAAGTTATGAAACATAACCTAAGATTAACTCAAATATAAGAACAAAACTAATTTCATACAAAAGATGATAGATAACAGTTGTTCCAGAATCCAGTAACCTGAAATTGAGAATCCATAACCAGTAATCCTTTTTTATTCTTTCCAGTAAATCAATGAGAGATTATCAGAGTTCATGCTCATAGATACAAATAGAGCCCCAGATTTTTTTTTGATTCATCTGTGAACAGGGTCTATATAGAGAAGTAGACCCACAAATAGTAAGAAACATTGAGAATAAAACAGATTGTATCTCTCTCACAAGTTAAAGAAAGAAATTAATTATATCACACTCAACAAACCCTCCTAGGGAGTTCTTTAGAAATTAGAACCATAAAAACGAACCTTCTAATAATGTAGGCCCGGTTTAATGTATCATAAATATCTTAGCACACAGAAAATAGAAAGAAACTTGATTAGGGCAGTATCAAAGCACAAGAAGAAAAGCAATCCCAAGCTCCCAACTATTTGGATTCAAGTGGAGCAATAACTATTGAGATCTACCAAGAGCATCAACCCATGGTGATTCATGCCAAGCCATGTCAATCTAGTAACCATGCTAGTTTAGCATGCACAATCCAAGTCATTCAACCTATTTATGTTTGGAGTTTGTTTTCACATTTAAAACTTCAGAGGATATAGGAGTATTAAAACTTCATATGTAAGAGGATATATGAGATGAACCTCTTACATATGCTGAGAGGCAGTCAGTTAAATATATCAATTTCACCATATACTAATTTACTCTTTTAGGACTAAGAAAGGACTAAATAATGAATCGCAGATTAGAAAGTACCTCGACAGAAAGGATTTCTAATCCAGTCCAGAAATTGAATAGGTTGCATCAAAAGAGAAAAAACAAGATAAACGAGTAATGTTTCTTATCCTATCATTTAGGAGCCATAAATAAAAGAAGTTTTATTCATATTAAATTATTAAGTGAACAAAGAAAAGGTACACTAACTCACATTACCACATTGCATTTCTTTGTGTTATTTCAAAAGGAGGGAGTTTAAGTAAGTTTTAGTAGTGCTCTCAACTATGAAGCACGGACATTTCAAATAGCACGCCATGTCCGTGTCTGACACTCGTCGGACACTGACACTCGTTAGACACTAATATTCATCAAACACTTCTAAAATGTATCCGATATTTAAGAAATTATAGAATAAATTCGGACACTCTTAAAGACACTTTTTAGATATAAGATTTATCATATGCTATAAAAGTTTATAATAGAAATTATTTATTGTAGTAATTTTCTGCATATGCTATAAAAATATAATGCAACAATTACAAGTTAGTGCATCCAAAAAAATTATATAAATACAAATTATTGTAACAACACAGATTCACTAATGTCATCCACTATAGTTAAGTAATAGCATTTAGTTATTTATTCTCATAATATTGAATTGTATTATCACATATTAGTATTATCATTTTTTTACTTTGTGGTATTGTATACATTTTATTTTACTTTCATGAATAATTTATGCATGCCTGTGTATTTATATTATAAGTTTAGAAAAACATTTCTTTAAACGCATCAATAATATACATAATGCTTTTATTTATTTACTTTGCCATGTCCTATTTCTTTAAGATTTATTTTATCCCTGTGTACATATCATGTTGTATCCATGTCCGTGTCCATGCTTCTTAGGCCTCAACCATCATGCCTCACTTTTCAGGAAGTCTTATTAATTATTATCATGTTCTGGGGAATCATATTGCTGCTACATGCATGTCTACAGTGGCGGAGTTTAATATAATTGAATCATATAGAGGACAAATCATGAATAATCAGGCTGATAATTTGTGTTATTTTATTTACTATCCCCACTTTCACTAATGCAGGAAGTTTTACTCTCATTTCTATTTCTCAGTATACAAAAGGAACTATCTGAACTTGCACTTAACATGCTTAACTAATGAGAGAAAAAGTTTACCTGTAAAGGAACACGGATTTCTTGAACTCTGGATGAGAACAAGCTCAAGCTAACAGCCAATTCCATTCCCTTCTTTTCTTCACCAGCTATAGCCGCTTCATCCTGGCTGTTTCCGCGTGTCCATTCCATTAAAGGATCCCAGACAAACACCTCCAATAACATTAAGATAATATCCTTATTCTTCTGGAGAACACTCGTAACTGCCTCACAATTGGCCCTGAAGGCACCTTCTGTTCCAGTCAATCCTAAAGCCGTTTCAATGGTTTGAGTAAGACGGAAGGGGACAATTTCAGGAATCTTTAATCTCTTCCCTTTATCAAAACATATATTGTAATCAATATGGACAACATCACCACTGCAGAAGTCCATAAGGATATTATCTAGATGTCTATCGCCTAGGCCAAGAATGTGGCCCACTATGCTCATGGCTGCTACACTACCAGAGAACCTGCAACCCCATCACTGAATCATTTTGATGTTCACAAATGCTTCGTAAAATAATATAGAAAATAGGCCTTAAGCATATTTAGCAAATTATAGATTACTCTATAGCTATCAAAATTTCAGACTAGCTTGTTAATCCTGCCAGATATTCCATCACTAAAAGAAACTAATATACATACGAGTATATGATAGAATCATAATAATTTATTTTTCCATAAGGGTGTCCATGTACATCCATTCCATAATAACCACTACAAAGATCTTACAAGACAACTATTCGAGGATCAAGTCCTGCATTGAACTTAGCTCATTAAATGAAGTGGGGAAAAGTTCTTTAAACAGAGCAGGCAAGTCTTATATCATCAGGAAACAGATCTTAGACAAAAACAGATACAAAATTAACAGGTATGATTTATGTAACTTGGTGTACAGCTAATGCATGCACATGTGCACTGGAGCCATGGTTCCAAGTCACAGAAAAATATGATAATAAACATAAGATTGCAAACATCTTGAGCTCCCCATACCAAATAGGCAGTAGACTCATGCATTGAACATCCTTTTTTTAGTGCAAATGTTACTAGATTTAACCAAGGAAAAGCTTAACATGATCCAATTCAGTTCAAATTTTCAATTGTCATCTTCAGATGCTATCCCTTCTCAACAAAGAAAAAGAGTTTGAAAATTTTCAAACTACCTTTGCTAAATTCTATATCTATATCATGTCAACTCACATAAATCAAGATGGATAAAGAAAACCAGCTTATGATTTAATTAACCCATCCCTACATATTTGGCATCTAAATTGCTTCTCCATAACTTCAGAAACACTCCCAATTTTCTATCAGTTAAAACTTGTAGTTCCTCCCTAGAATAAGAGTTAAGAGAACTGTGTTTTCTATTGCTTATTTTCCTTCTTTATGCCACCTTGCCAAGTGTTGCATTCTATCAAGCACTAGTGCATATTGCATAACAACATTTCCAACTTACAATTCTATCCTTCCAATTACCTTCCCCATCTTTTGTTCCTTGCTGAAGATTCAGTCGTACAAATAGGAATGCCAGAGGTACACAATGGAAAATTTGGCATCCCTATGGAGCAAAAGGAATATGCAAAATATGGACACACTACTAATGGTTCAGATCATGATTAACTAATCTATAAAGCAAGTAAGTTTTGTTGGATCATGTTTGTAGTTGTACGAATAGATGGTCAGACTTTTTTTTTTTGTTTGTGTGCTTGGGCAAAGAGGAGATTTTCTTGGGTGGCACAAAGCTTTTTATCAACAATTTAGGGTTCAGAACAAATTGAGGAAGTATTCACAACTAGCTGTCAACCCAATGCCACCCCTTTGGCAGACTGCACTAAATCCTTGACATAACAGAAAGTTAAGGCAAGAGAGAGTCTTGACAAAATCTGTTGTGGCTAGTTGGTAAGTAGACACAGCAAATGATCAGTTCACAACTAGCTAACAACTTAATGCCATCCCTCTAGCAGATGCCATCAAATGGAAAACTAATGCAAGAGAGTCTTAGCAAAATCTTTTGGCCTAGCCAGTAAGTAGACAGCGAATGGCAGCATTTGACAACTAGCCATCAACCTAATGCCAACCTCTACAGAATGGCATAAAATCCTTGACAAAAGGAAAATCAAGAAAGAGAGACTTGGCAAAATCATCTGGGCTAGTTGGCAAATAGACTGCAAATGCAGCAGTTTTCGCTAATGCAGCCAAGGAAGTAACCCAAAAAGAGTTCCTGAAGACATTGGATGACTAGACAGAAAAAAAAAAAAAAAAAATCATGAACTATCAAGAGATATACAGTGCACTAAAGCAAGAGAAATAAGTGATTTAGTATCAGGTCACAAACATATAGAGGGAGAAATAAGATCAATAACATCTGTACCATAAAAGAGATTGGATGACTCTAGACAGAAAAAAAAATCAATTTTTGTTATGAACTATCAAGAGTTATACAGTGCACTAAAGCAAGAGAAATAAGTGATTTAGTATCAGGTCACAAACTTATAGAGGGAGAAATAAGATCGATAACATCTGTACCATAAAAGAGCTGAACTCGTGTACATCTGACAATCAGAATATTCCCATTCTTACCTTCACAGAAGTTAACAGTAGTTCCAGTGCAACCATGAAATATTGGAAACTAAGCAAAGTGAAATGGAGACGCACCAATTTAAGTGAAGGAAGCAAATAACAATCAGGTATACTTGTACCAAAATAACATATCCATATTGACTCTGAAGAAGTGATGAACCAAGTATGTGTTAACACATGATCATTGTACACAAATCTAAGAAGAAGCAATTGGGACTCTAGTGGATGGAAATGTTCATTATCCTATTAAGGATTCAGACATGACGTGATATAACTGCATTTCCAGATAACATACCCTCTATTATTCAAAAGGGAATGTAGAGAAGCAACAATATCGGACATATTGATGTCACAAGATCTTGATTCTACTTTGACATTACCAAGATCTAAATTCAACTACATGAACTATAACACTTGCCAAAAGAAATATCATAGAGGAATAAAAAAGATACCTTTTTGTTTTTAAACTAAAAGATTTGAATCCTTCACTTGAACACCACATCTCCTGCCAAAGAAGTTGTCTTGGAGTCTCTTTCATAAGCTCCAAAAGAACCTTTCGTTTGACATCAAGAGGCCAATCCCTTCGTGAGATCACTCTTTTTATACCTTTCTCTTTCAGTGCAGGTATTATTTTTCCATAGAACATATCACTCGGACGAGGAATAGGTGGAACTGCATTGCTTATATTGCCAGTGCCAACTGCAGAAAGTTGTGCCAACTGAGAACGGCTCTGCCATGCCTTGTAGACACTATATATACTAGTGACATTGTCGACCCACTGGATCAGTCCAGCTCGGCCACTGATTGGAGTCACAGAATAGTACCGTATTGCAAGAGATCGACCATGAGCATTGTTAGATGAATACAACAAACTATTTAATGCTTCTAAAAGCTGCATAATTCGAGCATCAAGACGTAGATCCTCTCGACCTTTAAGAAGATAAGTATACTTCTGGCCATCTGATCCTCGCAAAACAAGCTTCTTGGGTTTTGTCTTTGTTGATAGGATTGTTACCTGCTCATGGAAAGAAGATACAGTAACAACACCAGGGATGTCACTAACAGAAGTTCCGGAGGAATCAAACATGGACATTTGCTTCTCAAAACCAGGAATTGGAATATCAGAAGTTGAAAGCAGTGCCAGTTGTGGAGCCACTTCACTCAAAGATATAAATGACTTTCGATGATGAGTCGCCAAAGATGCTGCAACAGCATTAAATGGCCGCCACACATCTTCTATTGCTGCAGCAGATCCGGGGGGGGTTTTGAGGCCTAAGATGGCAGATTTCAGCTGCTCCCCATACTCCTTACGGAACCATATCTCATGGGCAGTTCTTGGTTCACGAGAAGTGGAGGCTAGACGACGCTCTAATGCCACAATAACCGGAGCCATCATAGCAGAGTACTTTGCTGCATTTATCTTGCTTTTCTCAGCAAGACTGAGGGTCGAATTCATAGCAACCCGAGCAATTTCCTCTTTTAACATATTTATGCGTCTTATAACATCTGCATTGCAGAAGCAACAGTAATTATCCATTGCATTAGATGCTAGGAATTGTTTTATTTTAGGCACAGATGCTTCTGCCAATCAATTTGTATAAACACATAGTCAAATATGCTAAAACTCAAGAAAGCATCCAGCTACAGATGATATGCCTATTTAAATCAGGGTAAATTATAAATTACTCCTATGGTTATGCCTAAAATTAAACTAACTCCTAAACTTTCCTTTGTAATATTTTACTCCTATGGTCTAGATTAATATGAAAAACTTACAAGTCATTAATGGAGCAACCAAATTACCACAATACCTTTGTGATACTAATCATCCCATTGTTTGAGCAACTATGAATCTTCTAGCCATATTCTTATGGTGATTGAAATATTCCATTCCATGAACATGTATTTGAAGGGAGATAAATTGTGATAGAGAGATGATACTAAGATTTAAGGCTTGTAATCTTAAGTAGGACGAGAGGATATAAGAAGGAGAAAATGCATTTTATTATAAATTTTTAAAATGGGATATGGTGAGCAAATTTAATAGAAGGATAAGGACATTTCTAATATTTTGATATCTATCCTAGCAGGAAAAATGAAAAATCCCTCCAAGATTATTCTTTTTAAGTTCTGGTATAATTTCAATTAAGTATGTATGGAAACATAACAATTTCATGTTAGTCTAGAGTCTTGATCATAAGCAAGGAAAGCAATACAAAATTACAAATGAAAATTTAGGGGGACTAATCAGATTAACAATTTCAAATTAATTTAGAGCCTAGACCATAAGCGAGCAAAGTGATACAAAATTACAAATGAAAATTTACAGGAAGTAATATGATTTTAGGCATAACCACATTGGGGTAATTTGCAATTTACCCTTAAATTTAAAATAGAAAAGAACAAGACTAGGAAGTAAATCATCACGTGATTTTTTCAGCAACTTTTCCACAACAATCTTGTTTGCTACCTTATTATTATTTTCAAGTCAAATCCTTTTAATGATTTCAAACTTACTGAAGAGTCCAATACAGCATATCAGGTATATCCTCTTTGATCATTTGTTGCATGTACCCTTATCTAATCGGACTAGCCTAAAATTCAACTGATGCAGCTAGAATTTCATCAAGATTCTACAAGCAAATTATCTAGACCAGCTCCTTTTGGAATAAAAAGATTCTGAGCATATAATGGGTTAAGACTTGAGCATATTAAATTTGACAACCTTTTATAGTGACTTCTAGTTAATGTGGATCTATAGAGTATAAACCCAATTGAGACAAATTACATTATTATTATTGAAAAAAAAATTCGGTATGTTGAAACTAACCATGTTATATGTTGAAACTGACCATGTTACGAGTTTTGGCTTTCTATTATTATTATTGTCATTATTATTGTTACTTTAAGAACATGCTTAGTAGAATTGTCATTTTATATCGCTAAATTTAGATTTTATTTAACACTATAAATCCTAGATTTATTTGCTTTTCAGGTGGATTCCACTTACTGAGCTATAGTTGCTGGCTCATAAATTTTTTTATTTATAATATTTCAGGTAATGATCAGCGTGGCGACCGAGCGAGATGCACTGAGACCTTACCTCCACTTAGGACCTACTCATTTACCTTTTCGTTCCTTTGGTCTTATGTTTTAGACTATTTGTTAACTCAATTTGTTTAGAAACGCATTAATGATGACATTAGTTATGTTCATTGCAATTGGTTTGAGTTATATAAATCAAATTCTTTTCTTTTATATATTCTTGTTATTATATTCTTAGAAAGTATTAGTAAAGCTTCATGTATCTTAAGCATATTGAGGTAGTTGATCAGTCATAACTCCGATTACGGGTCGTGACAGACCGGGTTTGGGTTAGGCTTGGCGAGGTGACTATGCTTAAGTATTTGTTCACAGCCCGGCTCACCAATCACTTGAACCAAGCTAGCTTCGACACTTATTGCCTGTTGCCACCTATTAGCCTGTGAAGTATTGGGCTCAAGCTAGGCGTAATAGGCCAAAGTTAAAAAAATATTATATCTTATCAAGCCGAGAGTAGTGGACCTCCATAAAAATATTTTAGTTAGCTTTCATAAGAACATACTTATATAATGATATCCAATATGTTAAATATCCGATGCGGGACTAAAAAACCATAGAAATAGGCGGGCGTAATGGGTCAAGCTTTCGTGTTAAGCCAGATGGGCAAAAGCCTAGCCCATGTTGCCAATTACCATCTCAGGCTTGGGTCGAACTGGATTCAAATCAAGCTCAGATTAGGCTTAACCCGATTAACACCGAGTGGGTTTGAGCCAGGCCTAATGATCAACACTAATTACATGTTCGATTTGCAATTTCAGTAGCAATTCTTTAAAAGCGAGAACCATATTTACCTGAATGAAGATCTTGAAGAGTGCTCAGCCATTGTTCTTCCCAAAGAACGGTTATCATCCCAAGTTCATCAATTGCCAACGTAACATCTTGAACTAATTTAGGATGAAGCCTAATCTGCAGCACCGTTGGAGTATATAATAATATAAGCCTAATATTCATGAAAATCATATAGGAAAGGGTAACAACAATATAGGATCACATAAGTGCATAACCAAAAGCACAGACAACAATATGTTAATCAAATAATGAGGTATATACAGAACATAATTAAATACAGCCCTTTACCAAAAAATCCAACATGCGCTGAAGCTCCTCAGAGGGGTTCCCTTCATATGCATTTATATCAACTAGTGTAGGATACACTATAGAATAAGGAGAAAGTTTGCCTAGCATCATCAATAATCCCTCCAATTGCTTCCTGACTGCCTTTTCTGGGTGAGAGCTTAAGCGAGCAAACAGTTGTGGTATAATTTCCTGTGTCCATATTAAAAAACGACAAAAGCTATAAGTTCAAACCATTATCATCAATAAGAAAGAAGCTAATGTGAATAATCATATATCTCACCTGCCATGGCAATGCAGGAACAGTTGAAAGACCAACTTCAAGTGTTTCTCTTAACTCAACTCCGTAGTTCAGAATTATATGTAAGAGATACAACACTGCCCTGAGAATACAACTTCTAGTTCGTCCTTGCAAAATATGACAATCAGCACTAGCCTGAAGTTTGACGGATGAGCACGAAAGGTACTCAAAATAACCATGTGCAGCATGTCCAAACATTGACACCCTCCTCTTCCTTAGTGGCCACCAAATATGAATGAGTTCATCAACCAAAGGCAAGATGGCATCCTTATTTGTGGCAATATTTTCACAAATAAGAACCTGAAGTTGAGATGAGAGAATAGCGGAGGGGCATTCACCATCGCAGGATTCAAATCCAGGTGCTCCCGCAGTGGCTTGCATAAGATAAGCTGCTTGCTGAACCAATGAATTGACAAGGGCATCATTTTCTGAGAAAGGATAACTGCTGGGCTCCAGATTTGCTGCACTTACATCACCCATGCTAAGTGCATATTTATCACTATGACAGATCCTTTTTATAATTGTCTCCACCTTAGAAATCTCATCTTCTGTCAACAAATATCTGTCTGCTGAAAGTTCTTTCTCTGGAGCAGGAGATAAAGAGCATGACTGCAGAACAGATCCATGCATAGGAAGGGAGTTTTGGGCTTGACTAAAGCACCAGGAAGCATAAGAAAGCCATGCCTTACCCATACTTGGACAAAGATCGCAGGATGCTTTTGTAGCTGCACCAACTAATTCTTGAATAACTGAATGATAGCTTATATTGGAGGGCAAGCCACCATCACTGGACAGTAGCCTGTTTTTGGCATATGAAAAACTATCACATGCAGCATTTGCATTATAATCTTCACATATCTTTAAAACAATGTCACTCAAGGTCAAATTTAAACTCTCTTTCTCCAACCACGATGAGAGTTTCAAACATGCCTTAGCCTTGAGAAGGGTTCCTGTTTCAGAACCATCAGTTCTGGTAGACAATATATTGGAACGGACAAATGACCAGAGATCAGTTAGAGCCTCTTCATTTGTTCCTTCTGCATATTTCAGTAGGATACCTTCATATTGGACATTCAAACCAAGAATCTCCCTAGACATCACCTGGGAGCATATTGTACCATGGTTTATGAGATATTGATACATGCGGTTAGCTAACATGAAATTGCCCTGCTTCCTAGCTAAACCAAGGAGCTTTTGGCAGAGAAGGAGAGTTGTCGAAGAAGACGGTTGTACAGTATGATAAACTCTAAAGACCTTTATCCACAAGCTGCAATCTTGATGAATCTTATTAATTGGAGACTGCAGTACTTGATCCAAAGAACCCAAAAACAATGGTGAGTGATTAACTTTGTGCTGGTCATTATATCTAGTACCGTCTTCAAAAGCAAAGATGCACAGAAGCTGGGCAGCATAAGCAGCTGCCTCAGTGAAACCATCAAGAGGAACCACAGATAATGCTTCCTCCAGCATCAACTTGGCTTTACCAAGTTCCTCATGCACCACACTGGAGCTTCCATCATTTTGAAGCATTGACCACAGAAGCATTTGCTCACTCCTCTGTAGTGCTACCTTAGGGTCAAGAGTTAGTTCACAACTGCTTTTGGGCGTCAAATCAAGGTAACCCAGTGCTGAATGAAAATCTCCCTCATCAAAGCAGCCTAACGCATGAATGGCATTCAGTTCATTACCTGCCGTAGTTAAAGCACCAGAATAATCTTTTCCAGCATGAGTAGCACGGAGTGTCTGTAATTCTGTCAACCAGCTTTCTAAACAACTCCAATCAGAGAGTGATGTGTAGCACTCAATGACACGTGTTATAACAAATTGGATTCCATCGGAACCCATGGAACTAAGTGCCTCCTCAGACTGAAGAAGATGACAATAATGTGCAGCAGCCTTCTCATACTGGCCCTGAGCTTGATAGACAAGTCCTGTCATCCATGAGAGATGCCCAGAGCTGCCAGGTACACCTGTGCTGAGTTGGTTGTCTTCCTTAAACAAAGAATTAAATGTCAACATGGCCCATTTCTGCAGTCCATCTAAAGCATCAATCTCATGGCACCTACACAAGGCCAGGGAAACATGTCGCAACACCTTCAAGACATCACATTCCAATCTAGTTCTAAGAAGATTATTTTCCGCAACCAATCCTCCACGACCTTTATCCTTGAAAGATGATGCTAGCACATTTCTAAAATCCAGTAGTCTTAACCCACAGTAATGGAGCGTAGCATAATCACAATGTAAAGCAAGCCCAGCATTCAACATGGGCTCACATATTCGAGAAAACCACTCTTCACAAACTTTCTTGTTTGCTCGAAAAAACAAAGAACTTTGCTTGGTTGGGCAAGGTAAAATAAAAGAACCTTCATAAGCATTATAGACATTTTTCTTCAAAGCCTCAACAAAATCCAGTAGCAGGCGCATTGGTAATAGGTGGACATCAGAAGACCCTATGTACTTGCTCTCACCTTGCTTTGCTTCTAGTGCTAGAACATTTGGTACATCCAACAGCATGCGCTCTAAAGCTGCAAAAGTTTGTGTGGGGCCACCAAGGTTAGTTCGAAGCCGAAGATTAATGCAGTGCCTAGCAGCTTCATGTATGGACCACCAAACTGCAGCTAGATTGTTTACTGGACATAATTTATCTAACACAGCTCCATCCTCCTTAGCATCTTTTGATATATCATCTGGACCGGTATCTGCATTTACTTCCTGTTGACTAGAAAAAATATCTTTTTTGCCCCGACAACTGAAGACTAGTCGTTGTATCCAAGAAGATAGAGGCAACTTAGACCTGTGAGAGATGTAACTCAATATGGAAACAAGTTGCTGCGAGTGGAGTTTCCTGGACAACTGCTTTTTCGCCAGCATGTGCTGCCAGTTCATGTAGCACTTGCCTGCAGCACTAGTATGTAGAGATTTGCTAAAGCTACCTACATCCTCTAGCAAACCACATGAATAAACTGTAGTTGGCAAAACGACAGAAATGACTCTTACAAATGCATTTCTAATGGATGTATCTGGATCAGCAAGCTTGTCTAGAGCTACATGAGACACAGAAAAATAGTATCTGGTATCGATAAGTCTAGCCTGCAAAAGCACTTCCAAGGCAGAGGCAACATGAGATCTTATTTTAGTCTCCCTATCATACGCTGAGTCCAATATTGAAAAGAGCACATCACTGCTAATGATGGCATCTCTATAAGCTTCATAGCAATTTGTAAACATGTCTGCATCCTTCTCCATACTTATAGCCAGCCCACCAAAAGTACAGATCCAGTCCAGCACTTCCACTCTTATGGTTGTCGGTGATGATATATGAAGTGCCCTAAAAATAAGTGCTCCATACCGTTTTATATATTCAACTTTTTTATCATAGTAAACATTCTCTGTTTCTAGGCTTTCTCGTTTCTGGTCATCCCCCTTACTAGAAGTTTTCAAAATGCTGTGCTTACTTAAGAGTTCAACCTCAATCAGCTTGTGTAAAATCCTAAAAATATGGAACTGCAGCTCAAGGCAACCCTGAAAAGGGATCTCAAGAGGATTTAGCTTTCCTAGAATAAAAGATGCCAATCTAGTTGCTCTCTCGTATCTGAGTGTGTCAACGGTGATATGGTCAGGCAAACCCTTAGAAGCAACAAAGGAAACAGAAGTTAATAGTACCTTTAAATCAAACCTTACCAGTGAAAGCAACTTATGTTCTGGATAGCCACTGTCATGACCTAGATCTGTCTTTAGTTGATGATTTCTAGTAATATCCAATGTTACCCAACCAAGATTACTACAATCTACATGATGTTTTCCAATCATACCTTTCAACAATTCTAACTCTTCAAACAAAGACTCGATGGCCTGAGAAACCACATCACTGGAACAATGTTGAAGAAGGAAAAGGTAAGTAGCAGCTGAGCTAGCAACCACAAGATGATTTGGATGCAGACGCAACTGAGACAGAGCGGAATGAAACTGGAGTACTGCTCGGACAGAAGAAGGGAGGAGTCCCAGATTCTGTAGAGACAGGAGTTGCAGATTAGTTTTAAGGACTTCTTGCAACTGAAATGATGGAACGCTCGTCAAGCTCTGAAACAATATAGTGAAGGCCGTTTCATAAAATTTGGCAAACTTCTCACGGAGTATTTCAGCCAAAAGAACCAAGCATCTCCATGATTCTTGCGTCCAATTTGATGAGCCAAACTTAGTGCAAAACGTCAATATGCACCTCAAAAGTCGAGGAGCCATATCCTCGACTGGCCTCGATATTTGCTCAAGAAGATCCATTTCCAGTACACCAGAAGCCGTGACCTGGAGAACCGTCAAGAAACAAGAGAAAAGTGCGACCAACCTGTCCATGCTGTGTCCATGCTCGACACTCAAATCATTAATCAGAACCTCCATATCGCCCAAGAACTTTAACAGCAACCCTAGCGAGAATTGCAAACTATTCAGCCAGTGCTTTTGCAACTGCAAGAAGCTGTCCATTATCATGCATCTATCCGATTCAGAGAGGTTGGGCACAAAGGCCCACCCAAGAAGCAAGTCCACAATGTCCACGAAATGCGGCTGGAAGCACTGCCCATATTTGGATGATATCAAAGTGAGAAGCCCGAGTAGCTGCCGGAGCAAGCCAAGGGAGGTCCTCTCATCCTCGAGAAGCTCCTGGCATGCCTTGAGTATCGGCGGCACGAATCTCTCCTTCGAGCCCGCATCACCGACATCGAGGAACTCCTTAAGGCCGTCCAATGCCAATTCAACAGAACCGCTAGCGACGCCGGCGTCTCCCAGGAGGGGAACAGCCCAAGAAACGAGTCGGTCCGGCAACCCGATACCGGGAGGCGAGGGTGAATTGGAACACAGGACGGCGCATAGGGATGCATAGGCAAGAACGGCGGAGCGCCGAACAGCATATGACCTGAAAGATTTTGATTCCTCGCGGTATAACGCATGATATTTCTTAATTTCAATAATCAAATTACAATAGAAGGAAAACATATATTATTGCGAAGCAGAAAGGATTTTACTTGTCGGAGAGGAGCTGGGAGAGGCCCTGGGCGAGGAACGGGGCAGATTGGGGGAGAAGGTGAGAGTTGGGAGGAAAGACGATGGTGCGGTGGAGCGATTCGAGGGCAGAGACTCGGTCCGCGTCGTCGGCTCTCTCTCCGGGACCTTCGGGCGCCGCCGACGAGGAGGAAGAATCGGCGGTAGCAGACGAGGTTGTGGTGGCGAGTTTCTGGGGGAGCGCGGCGGAGAGGAGGGAGGCTAGCTGTTGGTGCAGATGGTGGAGTTGGTGTTGGTGGTGCCCTCCTTGCATTCTCTCATCGCCGACCTCGGTCGGTTCTCGAGTGAGAGGGAAATAGACTTTGTGCCTTGGGGAAGGTGGAAAGGTCTATACAACTCTACATGGGTTAGTACTTACATAGTTATACTCTCTACTATATATCAGATCAAGATTTTCTTTACAAACAAAAAAAGAAAATCAAAATCAGTCTAAAAATGCTACTCTATAATATTTATCATTCGGATTTTATGTTTTGATTAAAATGTTTCAAAAAAAAATAATAGTTTTCTGGATGGCTGGTTACCATATGGACGATTCAATATAACCTTTGTTGAATAACTTTTTGTAGGTTAAGATAAAAATAAATGGCTAAGTAGATATAAAATTTAAATGAAGGATTTCAAAATAAAATTCTTGATAAATATTTTATGTAACTTCAAGAAAGAAAAGATAACTTAATCATTTTGTGTTTGCTAATTAGTAAAAAAAAAATTTAAATTATAAAGAAAGTCTTTAATACGGTGAATAGCATATAGCGAAGTAGTTTTCCATTCGTAGTCTATTAACGAGCAAATGCAATAAAAAGTCCCCCTAACCTTAATTAGGTTCATCTATTGGTATTGATTGTGTCACCACCTTTGAGGTTGACTCTAGCATTTACCAAAGAAGGTTAACACCATAGACCTCCCGAATAATGATTTCTTACAGTATCATCTGGTCTTAAGTGTGTGGCTTACAAAATCGTTAATGATTCTCTTTAGCAATTAGTCATATCAAATTCGCACGGAGCCCTCACTTACAATTGGATTTGTCATCCTATACTAGAATTCCTTCAATTTAGGAATATCATTGTAGGGGAACAATAAAAAAAATCATAGAAGGATTTAAAATCTTGCAACCTAGTCACTATGTACAGAGATTTTGCTATTGAAAGAGTTGGACACAGCTCTCCCACTCGAGACTGAGCCTTACAAGTCAAGTTAAAAATGTTTATATATCTTACATGTTTTTGTCTCAACGATAAAAAAAGGAACAGATTGATATCTCTCGCATCCTAAATTTAATGCTAAAAATAAAATCCATAATCTCTTTTCGCTCCGGTCTGTTTCTCAGCCAAATAAAAAGAAAAAAAAGAAAAGAAATTATTATAATATAAAAAAGAGTAGTAATTATGATATTTGAAAATGTTTCGTTGTTACGCAAAAAATTGAAATGAATTTCAAGTTCAATGTGGTAAAGTGACTAACCCCATGAGGGCTCATAATTTGATCACTGATTTGTATCAGGGAGGTTCTCCCTCTACCTCGTCTCGTCGCCGTGGTCGTCTGATGCTCCTTCGCGACTTGACCAGGAAGACCACCTCCTTCCTCCTCTCGGCACCCTTCTCCTCCGTCGCGGTGGACTCCATTGCCACTTCCATCCGCCCCTTCCCCGACTACTCTCCAAAGAAGCCCTCCGTCCAAGACGCCGACCTCGTCCGCGACCTCACCACCGCCCTCAAGCAGCGCCGCTCCGACCCCATCCGCCGCGTCCTGTCCCCCTTCACCGCCCGCCTCCGCCCCGACCACCTCCTCTGGACTCTCCCCCACCTGCGCTCCCACCTCCCCCTCCTCCTCTCCCTCCTCCGTTGCTTCCGCTCCCTCAACCGTCGCCGCCACCCCCATCATCCTTCCCTCTCCACCGCTGTAGCCATCGCTGCCCACATCGCCGTCGTCGACAACCACGTCGGCGTCGCGCGCCAGCTCCTGCGCGAGGGCCTTTTCGCCTCCTTTCACAGGCAATTCATCGAGCAGGTCATCTACACCTACAAGCACTGGTGCTCCGACCCGTCCGTCTTCGACCTCCTCTTCCATGCCCTCGTCGACGTTGGTAAGCTTGAGGAGGCGCGGGCTCTCTTCCATCATTTGCTCACCTATGGAATTTTAATCTCTGCCGATGCTTGCAACGCTCTTCTCACCCGCCTCCCTATCGACGCAATGCTGAGCGTTTTCGAAGAATTTCTGGAAGCCGGTGGTCTTGAGTGGAACGGCAAGTCGTACAACATCATAATTCACGGGCTTTGCAATACGAGAAATGTCAGGGATGCACATAGGATTCTTTTGGAAATGGAGCTAAAGACTGGAGTTTCGCCGGACATAGTTAGCTACAGCACTCTCATCGAGGGGTACTGCTCTCTCGAGGAGCTTCACAAGGCCTTGCAGCTGTTCTACGAGATGGGCACCAGGGGTTTGAAGCCGAACCCATTTACTTACAACAGTATAATGTCTCTTCTTTGCAAGAAAAAGAGACTTGTAGAGGCCAAGGGGATGCTGATGGACATGATAGGCCGTAAGATTGCTCCGGATGCAGTAATATATACTACCTTAATTGATGGATTCTGCAAGAATGGTGACCTATACTCAGCACATAAGGTAGTTGATGAAATGAGGAAGAGCGGACTGGTTCCTGATGCCGTCACATATACTGCTCTTATTGATGGACTTTGCCGGAGTGGAAAGATGGTCGAGGCAGATAACATCCTTCAAGAAATGCTTAGGAAGGGATTGAGTCCGGATGAGGTTACCTATACTGCTCTTATCGATGGTTACAGCAAGCAAGGAAGAATAAAGGAGGCCTTTAATGTCCATACTGAAATGCTAGAGAGGGGCTTGACGCCGAATGTTGTGACATATACAGCTCTCTCAGATGGCCTCTGCAAGCAGAGTGAGGTGGAAGCCGCAAACGAGCTCTTGCATGAGATGTGTGCCAAGGGACTAGAGTTGAATGTATGCACATACAATTCACTGATCAATGGCCTCTGCAAATCCGGGAACATAGAGCAGGCAGAAAAGACCATGGTGGACATGGAAGCAGCAGGGCTTAGGTCAGATGTATATACCTATACTACTTTGATTGATGCTTACTGTAAGTCAGGTGAGATGGATAGAGCCCACAGCCTCCTCCAGGAAATGCTGGACAAAGGCATCCAGCCTAGCCTTGTAACTTTTAATGTTTTGATGAACGGGTTTTGCATGTTTGGGATGCTGGAAGATGGAAAAAGGCTTCTACAATGGATGGTAGATAAGAATATTATGCCAAATACTACAACCTACAACTCTCTTATGAAGCATAGCGTTGACAAGAAGATGAAAGCCACAACAGAAATCTACAAGAGGATGTGCTCTCAGGGGTTGATGCCCGATGAAAATACTTACAACATATTGGTCAAGGGACACTCCAAAGCCAGAAACATGAAAGAAGCTTGCTATTTTCACATGGAAATGGTCAGGAAGGGGTTCATGCTTAGAGATAGTTCTTACAATGCACTTATCAAGGGCCTCCTCAAAAGGAAGAAAATCATGGAGGGAAGGAAATTATTTGAAGAGATGAGGGACAGGGGTTTGGTTGCTGAAATCGAGATATACAACTTTTTTATTGATCTTAGTTATAATGAAGGAAACATGGAGATAGCTCTTGCACTTTGTGATGAAGTAGTAGAAAAATGTCTCATGAAATCTAAAACTGATGAGACTAAGCATAGAATCTTATGAACAAACGATTGGATTATTGTGGAGATGTACTGCAAAGGAAATGAGCTTCAGTGCAAATGGGTAAAATTTATGAACAAAGGATAGGATTGAATGATCTCGCCAGGAAGTTAGAAGCATATGACTTTCTCGGAATAACATTCAGAACGGAGTAAGAATTAGATGGTTTATTTAAAATTTGTAGCTTCTTGTTGAAGATGAAGTTCATAGATAGTCTTTTTTTTTTATCCAGTAAAGAAAGGATACATCACACTGAAGCGAGCCGCTTGCCAACATATATTATGATATCTGTAAGATCCAACCCAGTCTTCGACAAATAAAGCAACGTGGTAGTTTTCACAAAGAGATAAGACACTGCTTTAATTTGTGATATTCTTACAAGGTTTATAGAATTTATGACAGTACTGAGACCAGTATTGCAAGAAATATATCACTGCAATAATGTCTCAAAGGGTGTCAACTTAGGCAATGGCTACTACAAGACTACTTATCATAAAGCGCTAACAGTTTATTGATTTATAGGGGGAATCATCTCTCCATAAAAATGCGAGACCATTTAGTGAAGATTCTAAATGTGGATTGAAGTAGTAGAGTAAAGATAAACACTCCAACATTGTAAGTTTGTTGGTTGGCAAGTCGTCATTTGCTGGGATATATATATTATAGCTCTATGTGAAACATAAATGCAAGTTAGTCATATTCTCTAAATCTTCCAGTTGCCCTAATGATACATATAGCTTGTTAAAGTCTGTTACAATTTCCCAGTAACTTCAATTATCATACTTTTACTTTTAGTATCATCTACATTTGGTTTTGGTTTCTTCATAAATCCTTGAAGATCATATGGGCAAGATGACTAGCTGCCGCTTATCTTGTAAACATAATGCAGTCATTCAGTTGTTTCGTATGACATTTGCATGTGCTGCTAATTCAGCGGTTCTCCTAATAATCATCTTGGCACATTAGCTCTGAAGTTCTTAGGTTATTGTTCTGTCTTTATCATGGCCATCATGGTTGTGGCTGTCTGTGTCTATATTGTCCTGGTACACCTAGAGTTCCTCATTTTCCTTTTCTTCTATCTGTGAAAAAATGAATCACTTATTCTTGTCAAATTTCCTTTCAGGTCTATGACCAAGGGGTATGATTAATATTGAGGCAAGTTTGTTTTCTTATGGCTATCACCCAAGTGTTTCAACCAGAGCAACTGTTCTGATGAGTATTGGCAGCCAAACTAAATTCAAGTGCACAAGGATTCTGTCATTGCAGGGTATTGAGATGACAGGATATACACAGCCCTATCCTCGTTACAGAGGCTATTCTCATGACTCGAATTAGCTGTCGTCTGAAATTGGGTGAAGCAAGCGCTGACCATAGAATTAGTAGGCAACTGTGTTGTCTCAAAAATACTTTTGGAAGAAGGTGCACCAAAGGAATTTTGGTTTCCGCATATACTACAATTTGCTTATAAAGCTTTTTGGTGCCACCCGATGGAGGTCCATATATACATTGAAACTTTTAATCAACTTCTTGAACCCGTTCTGCATCTGCATCCTGTTCCATGAGATGTGGTATTTAATACTGTGTATGGGAGGAACTCAGACAAGTTCCCTGTAAAGGACAAGGAGCATATGACTTTCTCATAAGCAAGTGTAACAGTTCTGCTATTTAGTACAACAAAAGCAATCTGAACACTTGAGTTATTGTTAATTTGTGGATTCTATTGATCACGATGGCAGATACTCTTTCATACAATATTCCAGTTTTTTTTTTTAATTTTTTAAGACGCTTGCAGATATATATTGTAACTAATGATATTAATCTACTGAATGTCTCAAAAGACGGGTGTCATTGGTGCTCTTCATTTATGTTAATAAATGACTGATTTTATCTTTTAAAAAAGAAGCCAAAATGGAAAATTTTAAAAAATAAGTCAAAATGGAAAAGTAAAACTGTTTTCGATACGTCTTTTCTATAATTTATTTTCTACACCTAAACATCAAAAATAACTTTTTTTTTAACATTAACTATTTTGCTTCTTATCGGAGGAAAAAAAACAACGAAAATAATAATAATAATTGTCATAATATCGTGCTCAAATGGTTGGGAGTTGATGTACGAATATTCTCCGATTCAAATCTCAGTGGCTCCAACTTAACTGGAACATCATTACTTTAACAAGAAAAAGAAAAAAGTGAACACTACTCTACAGCTTGCAAGCCAATATGATACATAATATGTGCACAATAAAGACACTCCACTGGGTCTTTTATCAAGAAGTTCTCACTCAAGGATTTCTTTTGTAACTCAAATTGGATCTGTTGTATTCTGACAGGAATTGAACTATATTCATAAACTTTGAAAATCTGATAAACATGTTTCTTGCGCCAGTATGTCCTTACCCATCAGATAATTGATCTTTTATGGTAGTTTGAATCTTTCTTATATCTGAAATGGCCATCTGATCTCAACCAATATTTACGTAGTTGTTTCATCTCAAGTAGTTCGCCACAACTCTAGACCTACAGCTGAGTCGTAGCATCTGTTAATCCTTGGCAAATCTGCCAAATGAAACCCAGTCATGTCCCTTTCCTAGGGCTCATCAGCATGCTGAGGATAGCCTGTCAATGCATACGCCAGAATTCAACAATTAAGGAAACAAACCAAAGAGCAATTGGGGCATCCTTCCATCTGGCACTTCTTCAATGCCCATCACATCTATCAAAACCCTCCGAAAGTATTCTGCAGAAGTCCACTTACATCTTATCTCCACTTCAGCCTGCAAGACGCAAAAGAGTCTAAGAAAAGAGACATACCAGAAAAGGAGCAAAAAGATTCTGGTAAGAAAGAATTAGCAACAACTTATTCTCATCCTATTGTGATGACATTTACAAGAATCCTCAAATGGCTTAACATACTTTCCAGCCTAAATATTTGATCAAGAAGCAGCAAGCTCAATTGGTGTTATGCCATTTAATCTCAGGAAGGCCCAATCTGGGAGAAAGATGGTTGGGCATTAATATGATAGATTCAGGGGTTGAAGTAAAGCCAAGCCCTCATTCTGGCACATTTTCAATTCATTGCCACAAGTTAATAATATGATAGATCAGATCCTCCAGACAGACATTTGCGTTTTGGAGAGCAAGACTTGCCGTCAGCAGCTGAAAAGACTGAATATGAAGATCAAGGAGACACTGGGAATCAGGCAGTTAGAAGAACAGCATCAGTCAAAGAAAGGTTTTGTGCTGAAACAGTCAAAAGAGAAGCTACATAAAACTGACCAACTAAACCATTTCATGGTTGTAGGAACAAGGAGAGTAGCTTCCACCATGGTAGCCAATAGGACGGAGAACAACTAAGTAGAAATCATCTACCAACATCATTTATTGGTAAGGTTAGACGAACACAGAAGCAGCAAGCCACATTCCATTCATTGACTTGTGTGACTTAATACTTGCCAGAGATTCTCAAACCACCGAAACATAACAGAACATCTATTATAGCCTCAATCTAGACTCTGCATACAGCTAAACAATAATTCATAAATCACAAGTATTAGAACATTTCCACACTTGGACACAGTGTATTCTGTTGGGCAACTGTTATGATATTATCCGTAAAGGAAGCAACAAAGTGAATTCAGAATTTCAGATATACCGGCTATCCTGATAAACATGTACCTGCCTTTCTCAGACCTCAAGCAGCCTAAAATGGGTCTGAGAACCTCAGATCTGCTGGCCCAGGGCCCAAAATGCCTTTGTCATGTTCCATCGGAATACTGCTGAGACCAACTGCGGTGTCAGCATACCCATTTCTCTCTTCCTCCAATGGTGGCTGCTGCCTCCAGTTACCCGCTAGCCATTCATGCTACCAACAAAAATACACACCAGATGGACAGAAGGATAAGCTTAAGAAACAATAAAATGTCAAAAAGTTGTAGTACTAAAAGTAAGATACACTTGCTTCTTCATGGGTATGGTTTCCATCCTGCAACATTGGTGTAATGATGGGTGGGTTGGCATCTGGGTCAGGCTTCTGAAATACAAATATAGAATATAAACCTGCAACAAACTTCAATAGTCAATACAGGGAAAGAAACAAGAATTTGACAAATGTCAACTGGGGAAGAAAGTCAAATCACCTAAAATATCAAATGAACGTGGAAGCAGCCTTCCACGAAGATCCACCAAATTTGCACCATAACTAGAGAGCATTCCAGCAAATTGTGTTCTACGGACATGTTTAGATTCAATAGAATAAAAGTCAAACTTCCCCCAAAGAAATAAATGTAAAATCTTTAAAGCAATATGCTTCAACTGCTTGGTGTGAATAAAACATAGTTGAAGCTTCTTTGATTTTTCTTTTTAAATATCATTATTATTTAAAAGCAGTTAGTGGCACTAGCTTAATTACAATGATGACCAGATATGTTGGTTGGATCTACAATAATGGCCCTACTTGCAGATAAGCAATCAAAGTCTTTCTCAGAACAAGATCTGCTACAATGGCTGTGGTAGTTCTATACAATCAAAATCTTCCTCCATTGAGATTGCAGTCTACCTCTCAGCAGTCAACCACAGAAGATATAAAATTGGAAAATGGAGACCTAGAAAATAAAAGTGGAGAAGACGTACCTATTGTCATCATAAAACTCAGTTAAATTCTGAATTTCCACGTATTCAAGACCTGCTTCTCTAGCTAATCTGATTAACATGTTCAATCACTGTTAGATCCATTTCCCTGAAGTTCCGATAAAAATAAAACTGCTACATAAGCAACAAAACTGGAATGTGCATTACTACCTAATAAGGCTTGGGAAGTGGACTAAGCAATGAGTCTCAGGTGTTAAATCATTGGCGAATTTCAGCTGATATTTCTTTCCAAAAAACGGAAACCTGAAAATGTTTGCACAAAATAGTTCAGAGAGTGCAAAATATGTCTAAAGTGACACGAAACCAGCTGAGTTTCTCCATACTTCTCTTCTTCAACTTCAAAAGTAATAACATAATTCTCTGAACGGATGCAATTAGTAACTGCATTTGGTTTCAGACCGCTTCCTTTGTTATGCGAAGCCTCAACATTCTTCTGATATTTTGTCCTGAAAAGTTAGCAACAGTTTGGTAGCCTTGGATAATAAGAATAGAATAATAGAAAGCTTCTAATGTAATGGCTAATCCAGGGTTACATAATACGAAAGGGAAAAGACTGTCAATTATTCCAAATAAATTCTTCTCTAGCATGTAAAATCCCAGAAGTATCTGATCATAACAACTTAGCTGTCAAAAAAGTGAAAAACTTTAAGGCAAAGGTCAGAAAATTATTACAGCTGATAAATATTCTACAAATCACCAGCCGCAGCCGTCTCTTAACTAAAGAGAACGTAACTGATGCATATGACACTATCTATTAGAATACACATGTTACAGGATAATGAAATCCACCTATTGATGAGAGAACTAATAATCAGAACACAAGTATTCCTTATCCACACTAGCATCTTAAAATCCTTACCAACTTTGACTTAACTTGAAGTCCCAGAAACACTTATTTCATCATAAGACTAAACACTGATTGCTCATGCTGCACAGATGAAATTATTCAACACATAAAGCAATTGAATTCAGGATCTTTATGCATATCTATCTCTAAAGATAGGACAAAGTGCACATACTAAATGAGATTTATGTATATTTTAAAAATATATACCATATAGTAGATGAGTCAATAGTTACTCCAAAGAAATATCCTCCAGGTTTGAGCAGAGCCGCTACATTCCGCAGAAAGCTCCTTGCTCTCTCCTCACTTTGGAAAGAGGACTGGGCAGAAACTTTCAAACTTCAATTGGATGAATGCCATGAAAATTAATGAATTAAGTAAAATAGTAAAAACCAACTTGCCTGCAAATGATGCAAACAGCAACAAATATCTGCGGGGACGCCCTTATCTTGCAAATGACTCTCTAAATCCTCCTGAGGCATGTAACCAAACTATTCAGATTCAAGAACAACTTAAAAAATGTGACTTTGCGCGAACAGAGATGGTTTTATCTGAACTTACAGTGCAAGGATCCAACTCGCAGAACTCAGCAGTATACGGCTTCTTCTGGTTCTCCCATAACTCGCGAGCTTCGCTAATGCCGGACGCAGCGGCATCTGCCATGGAATTTGGGAAAAACTAGATCACACCCTAAAAAAGAAAGAAGAGAGAGCAGGAGAATGGAGAGAAAGAGAGTCGAACCGATTCCGATGTAGTGACCAATTTGGGTATCGTCCCACTTGTCTGTGCACGCTAAGCCGCCGCAATACAAATCGCAAACCTAAAGAGAAAGAAAAATTAAGCCGAGAGCGAGCGAGCGAGCGAGCGAGATAGAGATGGCGAAGTGGGAAGTAAAGACCGTGGCATAAGGGAAGACGAAGATATTGATGAGGGCGGTCTTGGCGAACTCATAGAGACGATGGTATGCGGGCGGAGGTGGGGGAGCAGGAACTACGGGGGCGGACGGCAACATTCGGAAGCGAGCAAGAAGAGAACCACCGAAAGGGTGGGTTTAGATCAGAACGACGGGGTTTCGGCACGGTCGTGGGGTGAGGTTTGAGCCTGTGGGCCATCTGGCTCGGCGATTCAAACTTCTCTGGGCAAAACTAAGGTCTAGGCGGGCTTAGCCCACTCTTATACCTGGCTACAGTGCTGTCGCCTAAATGATGTCTCTATAACTCATATCGTTGGTATTTCTTTTTTCTCCTCTCTTTTTCTTCTCGTTTTCTCTATCTCTTATTTATACGCTAGAATGCACTGTCAATGGCAATTATTTAAGGGCAAGTTCTCATAAGCCAGGCATGCTCTGGGCCAATTACATCTATTAGCTCCTATTAATTGCTTTACCTTATGGTTTTGTTTAAAGGGCATGAATCCTCCACCAGATACTGGTAGTTTGGCTAATTACGCTACAGTAAGTAGTCAAGATGGGTAGACTTTGTTTTGATAGCATCTTTTAATATTTGAAGCGTAGAAAGTCAATATTTTCTATACGCTTAAAATTATATAATCTTAAATAGAAATAAAAACAAAGAAGATAATCTCACAATAAAACACTCAAATAATCATAATACATATATATCATAATTTTTATTTTTAAAAATAATAACCAAGATATAAATCTAATAGTACTAAATCTTGGCTAATATAAAGTTACCAAACTTATAAGATAAGCTCACAAAAAGAGGAAATAGAAAGTAGAATAGAAAGTTATCTATCTTTTATCTAACAAAATTCTAATATGAATCATTCGTTCTCCTTTTTACTTTCTAAGATACACTATGATTTTTGGTTCACACCTTCAAATCACACACGGGAGACTTATTAGCTCATAATGAAGGTCCTACACAATTCAATTCGTTCATCGGTATCAGGATATTTGTTTTATTAATCGGAGCGTTATAACGCACATTACTAAATTTTAATCTATTTTAGCTTAATTAAGATGTAAAGAGTTAATATATTTTTAAAACAACCTCCTTATCCCTCTCCGTCCCTCATTCCCTCACCCGTCTTAAGTTTTCTTCGCTCCGCTCTCCCTCGCGCAGTCTCGCTTCCCCTTTCCCGTCTCTCCCCCCTCTCTCGCTCGACCCGTGACCTTTTCGTATTGTCCCGTACCCTAATTTCCAATGAGCAAGAGGGGAGAGGAGGGCTTGGTGGTGCGGCATCCGGATAGGATTCCGCTTCCCTCGCGCCACCGCCGGAAAAACCCCTTACTGGCTTTCCTCAGCGTCTCCCACGACCGAAGAGAGGCGGAGAAGGAGAAGGAGGATTCGGCGCTGCCGCCGCTTCAGCAGCTGGTGAGGCATCCTTTGGCCTTGCTGGCCCTCGTGCCCAACAGTGTCGCTCTCTTCTCTGCAGGGGCCATCGCCGGCGCCGCCGCCAAGACCGTCACCGCCCCTCTCGACCGCGTCAAGCTGCTCATGCAGGTGCCGTTCTCTCCTAAAGATCACAAATTTCAGATGATGTTAGGCAAAGTTTGATCCTTTTTGCTTGTTTCATTGCAGACGCATGGCGTTCGGGTCGTGCAAGGAGTAGGTGCGAAGGAGAAAGTTGGTTTCGTTGAGGTAGCAACACAAATTTGTTCTTATTTCTTGATACTTCTGTTTTATACTTTTTGCGTTGCTCATTAATTAATACTCTGAAAAATTAGACGTCGGCATTACCTCCATTTCTTTTTAGATGAACAAGATCATAATGAAGAATTTTTTCCTTCTCTTCATGCCATCTTAAATACGTACAGCAGTATTTCATTGTCTGACAAGTTGAGTAGGTAGGTTGGATATTTCTAATATATATATATGGACAAGTGGACAAATACCAGAACGTGGTCCAAGGATTATAAATTTGGTATGAAGCTGTTTCTATTGTTGTTGCTAATAGTATCTAACACTGATTATTTTATTTAGGTAGTTGATTAGTTTGAGATTTAATCTTTTATTCCTTATCAAGATTATTGAAATGTTCAGAGGGCTGGCTTTCTGAGGAATCTTGACCAGTAAAGTAGTTATGTTATCTACCAAGTGGAATCTTTGATAGTGAAGAATTAAATAGGAGAATCTAAGAAGATAACATGGGAATGGAAGGCCATTACCCATCAAAGAATTATCCCAACAAAAGGTTCATCGTGCAATTAAAATTCCAAGCCGGACACAGAGCAGATTGCATCTGAAGAAGTTGAATTACATAATTCGAATTTATGAATTTGAAACATCAGCAGGTTGCTGATACACCAATATTTACTGGACTGATTTACTAAGGCACACAATCCAAGTATTTGGGACATGACTATAACATTGAGACCTCAATATGTGCTTGAACAAGAAACCCATAAAATTATTGAAACAAGATTAGGACAGGTAAAAATTCTCAATGTCATGTGCAGATAAGTTCTCAGAGGATTGGCATGTTGTTGAATAATAAGAAAAACTTTAGCTCACACTAACTGACGATACTGTCTGTTAAGCTAAGAACCAGCTAACAATCTTATTGCTTCACATATTCCCTCAGATTGTCAAAGCAATTCTAGAAAGCTTTCATGGAGAGTTACAACTAATTATCATCAATTACTTGTCTGTTACTTGCAATGTTTTAGCAACCACACAAGTAGGTCCAATAAGTTGTTGTGTATACTTAAATTTGAGTTTGGTTTTCTATGAGCACCTTTTTTGTTGTAATTGATCGCTAGGCAAATGTATCATAATGCCCTTTTCTCTCATGATACTTCAGTTTCAAATTAATTTTCTTTACTGCATTTATTAATCTTGATGCCTTTAGTAACTAGTTACTGTTGTCCTCATGTCAATGGGATATAATCATTGTATGTGCGATTATTTAGCTATCGTTGTTGATGTGTGTGCTGTTATAACCACACATTTTTAGGCAATTACAACAATCGGAAAGGAGGAGGGTGTGAAGGGTTATTGGAAAGGCAATCTACCCCAGGTATGTGATATCTGCCATGTTCCAAACTTTGCTTGAAATAAATTTCATTAAAGTTTTTTTTTTTTTTTTCTGTCTGTGCATAATTTCAGGTTATCCGTATAATTCCATATAGTGCTGTGCAGCTTTTCTCTTATGAAGTTTACAAGGTGACTACTTGAGGCTGTTGTTGATATTACTCAAGTATTCATTTTCCAATGCTGACATGTTATTGCCCTTTTCTAGAAACTTTTTAGGAAAAAGGACGGTGAACTATCTGTTATTGGGAGACTTCTTGCAGGAGCTTGTGCTGGGATGACTTCTACCCTTGTGAGTTTGACTGAACAACACACTTAACATGAATCTGTAACTTCACATTTCAGCTGGTGGATGTTGATTTGTGTATGAGGGGGTGATGAAATTCCAGCTTGTGTTCTTCCATCTCTTATATTCTTCCACTCATGGTTTAATAGGTAACATATCCATTGGATGTCCTCCGGCTGAGGCTTGCAGTTGAACCTGGAAGCAGAACTATGTCTCAGGTAGCTACCATTGCTCCATTTGTTTTATGGCTGCTGTTTGCCCATAAGCGTAACTGAATGAGCCACGTTTTTTCTAGGTTGCATTAAACATGCTAAGGGAAGAAGGGTTTGCATCTTTCTACGGTGGTCTTGGTCCATCTCTTATTGGAATTGCACCTTATATTGCTGTTAACTTCTGCATCTTTGACTTGTAAGGTTACAATCTTCATGTTTGTTAAATACATTTCGCAAAGGATATCATGAATTAATTCACATGGCAATTTTTGTACATAAAAGAATGAAGAAATCTCTACCAGAGAGATATCAAAAGAGAACAGAGACATCTCTTGCAACTGCTCTTGTGTCAGCAACACTTGCTACACTTATGTGCTATCCACTGGACACTGTTAGAAGACAGATGCAGATGAGAGGTTCACCATACAATAGTGTGCTTGATGCTTTTCCAGGTAAATTGAGTTATTTGCAACTGTCTCTGTGATTTAACAGTATTTCTGAATTCTGATTGCCTATAGTGTTGGCTGACTTTATTCCTTTTTATTTTATAAATATCTCTCTGACTTGATGTCTTGAAATCTTCTGTTGAACATAATCAACTGAATGCAGCTGAATTCGGATTTTAGTATGGTGAAGCTTTGGGGGTAAATGATTACATAATTGCGCTATATTAGTTAAAGTTAATGCATTTAGAAGAGGACTTAAAGTTAATCTAAAGGTGCAAATACATACGAGGAGCTTATTTCTTTCTGGATGGCAGAATCTCGTGGCTTGGCAGTTGTTTTAATTATACAGTGAATAAGATACAGGATAGAGCATCTACTAGTATCCTGTACAGAAAGTAAGAATAGGATGCAATATATTTCTGTTTACATGAATGTCAACTCGTGTGCTTTGCTAAGTGGATATCTGCGAAGGCTTCCTCTTGGATCTAGCTCAATCAGAATCTATTCAGCAACCCATTATTTGAAGATTTGATATCTTGGTCAAGTAGACGCAATATAGCCAAGTCAAACCTCATTTATATAGATGAATCCATGTATCTTTTTTGTTTTATTGTTTTTGTCTCCATATTTAATTTATATCACTGCTTCTAAACAAACATTACATATGGCCCTTTGCGTACTGTATATCACCCTTGTTGATTGCTGGCAGAATTTTCAGACTGGATCCGGTATTAGTTTGAGTTTGGCTTAGTTAATAGCAAGAACAGATTGGATTTTAGTGGGATCAGTTTTGGGAAATTCTTACTCAAAGCCTGTTGGGTTCTAATGCAAGCTTTAAAGGATGGATTTGCTTTAACCTTTGTCTTAATTGATTTTATTGAAGTTACATCCCTCCATTTGCCTCGAAACATGGAAGTTAGCTTGGTGACTTTCAGGAATTAAGTCAGTCAGTGTTCTTGCATAACCAAGTAGTACGATATCCCATGCTAAATAGGAGTTGATTTTGTGGTAACTAGTACATTCCCTATATTTAAGTCATCAATTCTTCTGTTTATTATGATTTGAGCTAGTTGTTAAATTATCATACGGCTATTCAACAGAATGACCTTTCTATCTGTCAAATGTAAGTCGCCTTACTGCATTATTTTTCTCCCTTCTTCTGAATGAAATGCAGGTATTGTGGAGCGTGATGGGTTAATTGGATTATATAGAGGTTTTGTACCCAATGCATTGAAAAGTCTGCCAAATAGCAGGTCGATTTAATCTTGCAACATGGAATTCAATTTTTACTATATAACAGTTGTTATTGGTGTTGTTGCGAGTCTGCATCCTGAACCAGATTTTGTCTGCTCAATCCTTTTCACTCATCATTGAGTCATTGTTCTTTTGCAGCATTAAGCTGACTGCCTTTGACACTGTGAAGGGCCTAATATCTGCTGGCCAGAAAGAGCTACAGAGAATCACCGAGGAAAGCAAACAGAAAGTAGTTAGTTGAGGAAGGATGCTCACTGCCCCTAGTTGTTTCGTTTCCTTTTTCCTTTTGTTTTATTTTTTACAAATGCTTTTAGTTGTTCAGCGTTGGGGGAATCTCTAACAAGTTAAGGTTTTTTAGTGAGAGAATTTCTTTTGCCGCAAGACAGAGAGCACAGAGGAGAGTTTCCTGCTGGAGGATGATGTAGCAGTTGTATCCAATTATGCTGCTATGTCTTGGATTTTGGATAGTTTTAACCATTATAACTGGCAATCATCACAGTTACCTTGTATTAGAGACTCTTGGTCTTTTATTTCTCTAACTAAGCAGCATCTTCTCTTTCACTTTTGCTATCTTTACTATTCTTTTGTTTTGAGTTTTTGACCAAACTAGTTCTGTTCCAAATATTTTTTTATCAATATAGGCGGCTCTTCAAACTTATTACTAAAACGGATCCATTACAAAAGTTGAACTCATAAGCGTTTTATCTTAAAGAAAATGCTACTAAGATAAGTGTCTATAATATAAAAATAAAGTTTTAACTTAGATAGTTGAAACACTAACTTAAAAAGATTCTTATACGCTAATTATTTCAATGTTTATCATAATAAAAAAAAATGCCAAACTAATCAGTCGAATAAGTAAAATTATAAAATATTTATTATTTCAGTATTTTTAGATATTGTTGCAGTAAAAATTTCTCCCCCATTAATAATTAGTTTGAGGGCGAATCTATTTTGATAAATAAAAATTAAAAAGCTAGTTTAGTCGATCACTCTCTTTTGTTCGACTATCATCAATCTCCTATTATTTAGTGCAAATTTGCTGCTATAACTTCGAATCCTACAATTTCCACCCACCTATCTGCTCATTTCTTGATCAAGCACTGAGTCACCAAATATTTATTTTAAAGAATCTACTATCGATTAATATTTTCTTGCATCCCATGCATTGCATACCTACTCACTCCATGTGCCATGTGCCCCCCACTCCTTAATTTCTCTAGACTGGACTGCTCTCCTATCCAGTCCTACCACTGACTCATTCTCAAGTCGAAGTCGACTTTACCTACTTGATTTAATGTGTTTGTACCTTGTAGTTGTAGGCGTGGAACTCGTGATTTCGAATTCAGCTTTTATTTTTACCGTATTAGTATTCACACTACCAATGTCTCACCATTTTGCCTCTTGACGGATATCTGCTGTATGAATAAGTTAACTTAATTATTAATATAAATATAAGAAATGTTAATTTTAATTATAAGAATGTTTTTAAAAGTAACGAAATATTCTATATTCTATTAATATATTGTTTGGTAAAAATTAACTCATAACATTTGTAAGATATTAAAAGCAAAATCTCCGCCTCTGTTCTTTTAGGAATATTTTTTTCTTCTTAATTTTAAAATACAACTTCTTATTTAAAAATAAAAGTTAAACATCGAAATTATAGTTTATACCACATTTTTTATAAATTATGAAAGATAATAAAAACAGAGCATTTATTATTTATTTAGCCTCATTTTTACTCGTGGGAATGCTATGTCTTGTGTGGCACTAGTAGAAATTTAATATATAAAAAAGATAGTGAATGCTAGTAAAAATATGAATGATAATAAAGGGAAACCATAGCTTTAACAGATTTCCAAATAATTAGGTACTATATATATAGTTAGAACTCGAACTGACCTCATGAATTCATATCAAGTTCATTAATTGCTAGGGTTGGTTTCACTGGTTCTGAATCCTTATATGATCTTTGTACCACGTTTAACATTTTCTATATCTAAAAACCGCGTACGTGGTAGCTTTCTCAGTGAGTTGATGGAAAGAGGATGGGAGAGAGGAAATTTGCTTCTCTGCTTACCTACCACGGCATAATTTATTTTGGTGGTTAGTGCCAGATCGACACTATTCGCCTGCATCTATCCACAGATTAAATTTATCATGCATAACATATGTCTATTCTTTTTTTTGGGTGGGGGCTAATTAAAATTCCTCCGCCAAATAGATGAACAAAATGCTCCATTTTCCTTTGAGACATTCCATCTTGTTTTTTAGTGGCTAAATCGATCTTGTTTAATTCTTTCAATAATTTACTTATAACAAAACGAAGGAGAAAATGAAGTAAGAGTATATTTTATACTATATAATTAGTTATTTAATTCTTAGATAATTTTTTCCAACAAGAGTTATAATGGAGGAATCTTAGTGATACGGTCAAATAATTCACAGGGTTAGAGTAATACATAGTGATAATTAGTTTTTAGTGTTTCGAAAAGGGAGTAGTTTGGTGCCGAAATGGCTACCTATATATAGAGCACAATGCCGTGGAGTAGTGACTTGCTTCACATCTTCAAGAAGCTAGCTAGCTAGCTCGCTCTTCTACAACCCCTTCCTCCTCCTCCTCCTCCTCCTCCTCCTCTGCAAAAAATTTGAAAGAGAAAGATTAAATTGGATGATAAATTAACTGAAAAGAAAAGAATGTCGTCCCAAGTGGGGTTTCTGAGAACCATCGGATCCTCTGCATGCCCTCTCCAACAGGAGCAGCGCTCCCGTGAGCGCCGCCTCCGCCTCGTGCCTGCTCCCGTGACATGCCGTCAATCTCAGGGTGGCGGCGGCGGTGGAGGCGACGGTCTGATCCTAGACCGTCGCAACGTGCTGCTCGCGCTGGGTGGCGCGGCAGCGACGGCCACGGCGTCGTCGAGTAAAATGGTGCTCGCAGCGCCGGTGACACCTCCGGACTTGTCCAAGTGCCACGACGCGAACGCCTCGGGCCTCGGCGACAACCTAAAGTGCTGCCCGCCGTACACCAGCGCGACGGTGTACGACTACGAATTCCCCGCGACGCCGCTGCGGGTGCGGCGGCCAGCTCACCTCGTGAAGTCGGACGAGGAGTACATGGCCAAGTACAAGGAGGCGGTGAAGAAGATGAAGGAACTGCCGGAGAACCATCCCTGGAACTACTACCAACAAGCGCTGATCCACTGCGCCTACTGCAACGAGGCCTATGATCAGGTTAATTATCTTCACATTTTATTTTAATTTATTTCCTTATTTTTAATTTTGGAAGAAAAAAATAAACGAAGTTACTATAAGCTCGTCTTAATACCATACTATAAATTGAACAGGTGGGGTACCCGAATGCGAACGTGCAGGTGCACTTTAGCTGGTTCTTCCTGCCGTGGCACCGGTACTACCTCCACTTCTACGAGCGGATCCTCGGGAAGCTCATCGACGACGACACCTTCGCCCTGCCGTACTGGAACTTCGACGCCGAGGACGGGATGAACCTCCCGGAGATCTTCACGATGGACCCCACTTCATCTATCTACAACGACAAACGCGACAAGAGCCACTACTACCCGGCGATCGTGGACTACAAGTACGGGTACGCAAACACGGCGGGCACCGGGGAGACCGGGAAGGATCTGGTGCAGGCCAACCTGTCGTACATGAGCAAGACCTTCAAGGATAGCTTGCAGTTGCCGGAGCTGTTCATGGGGGATCCGCTCAGGGCCGGGGAGGAAAGCGAGAAGGGGACGGGGGGTTTGGAGACGATACACAACGCGCTTCACCAGTGGGTGGGGCCAGCGGAGAGCCCGCACACCGACATGGGGAGCTTCGCTACGGCGGGGAGGGACTCCGTCTTCTTCTGCCTCCACGCCAACGTGGACAGGCTGTGGCACCTCTACCGCGGGTTCCGAGGGAACAAGGTAGAGTTCAATGATCCCGACTGGCTCGAATCCTCCTTCCTCTTCTACGACGAGGACGAGAAGGTCGTCCAGGTCAAGGTACGTACGGACTACATCACTCTACAAATATATATACATATATTACTTTATGTACTTAAAAACTATATGGCTGAAATGAGACAAAATAAATTAATTAAGTTTTGCACGTAAAACGTTTCGCTGATATCCGTATTGAAAACATTCTGTAGTCTTGCTGAGGTTGGTGTATATGAAAGATATAATAATTGGTGCCAGTAGAAATATTTGAATATAAAATTAAATAAGTCTTTTTAATTAACACTAGTTAGTTTGGCAGATAAAGGATGCGCTGAGCACGACCAAGTTACGGTACACGTATGAGGAGGTGCCGATCCCGTGGATGGGCAGGGTGTCAATAAAGAAGAAGGCGGAGACGAAGGAGAAGAGCACGACGGAGCTGTCCCTCGTGCGGGTCGGCGAGTTCGGATCCCAGCCACGTGAGCTTGGCACGAGCCCGCTACGTGTGCTCGTGTCCCGGTCCAAGAAGAACCGGAAGAAGGCGGAGAAGCAGGACAAGGTGGAGGTGCTGCAGGTGAAGGACATCGTCGTCACCTCCTCCGGTCCGGCACGGTTCGACGTCTACGTAGCTGCCCCGTACGGCGACCTGGCCGGGCCGGACTACGGTGATTTCGCCGGAAGCTTCGTGAAGCTCCCGCACACGATGAACGAGAAAGGGAAGATGCCGGAGTCGGGGATGAAGAAGAAGAAGAAGGCCAACTTGAAGCTCGGCCTCACGTCCATTCTGGAGGACATCGAGGCGGACGACGCCGACAAGTTGGTGGTCACGCTCGTTCCACGCGTCGGAGAGATCACCGTGGGCAATGTGGTCGACAAGCTGGTGCTGAGTAATTATTAACAAGACGAAGAAAAAAAAAAAGAGTCGTGGAGTCCGCAAGCGCCTTTAAATTACTAGTGTGGGTCTGATCGAGTCGTCGTCTTCCATTCAATAAGGACTTCCTATGTTGTGTTTAAAGACTATGTATCCGCCATGAATGCAATCCCCATGTGGTATATTTATGACAAATCTAGTCCTATCAACTCGATTAAATAAATTAAAAAATAAAAACCGTTGATATGTCGAGCATTTATTTAATCTTTAGCATTATGTCGTTGAGGTCATTGTAGAAAATTTTAATATCATTTTTTCACTGGATGGTAATCGGTTAACTTATGATTGAGATCAGTTGGATGGAGACTAAGTTTAAAGTTACTATAGCCTATTCAATTTGGATGATTGGGACGCTACGAAACAAACTTTGATAAGATTGGGATTGAGAAATCAGTCACCAACTTCACCGAAAGGCTGGCAGACGAGACATTTTTTCTCCTCCAGGTGTCGCTAAGATTAACTTCGATGTCTCCGGACAGCTGAGCAATGATGGTGATGTTGGTTTCGTGGTCGAATTTTTAAAATATCTACTCTCATATTTTGTTTTTTTCTTAATAATTCTATCATATTCATCGTATTTATAGATGGGCCAACGATATTGCTCGCCCGAAAGTACCATGCATGCGGAGAACAGTAGGTGACATAATTGTGATTTGACCCCTTGTTTTTAGGTTATTTTCACTCACTCTTTTATTTTTTATTTTCTCTATATATTATTCCACAGTGTACTGTCAGAAAGTCTGAGGCGTTGTTTCGTTTAAGACTAAATCCTAAACTCAATTAATTAATCTTAAGTTTTTAATAATAAACTTAATTAGATATAAAAAAAGAAAAAAAAATTAATTACTAAACCAGTTTATAGTTTCTAAACTAGTCTAAAAAATCTTTAAATTTTAAACAAATAAGACCTTAACGAAAAATTTATCTCATGTTTGACCCAAATAGCCAGTCTTGTTTTCTTGCTCCTAAAAAATAATCTCTGTTTCTCCCAAACTCTGTCCTTAAATATAATCGCTGCCGCAGTCATCATCATTAATTCCTCTAGTTCTTCTCCTCTCCCAAACTCAAACATAGATATAAATCTTATCATTACCACCAACCTCGCTATTTCTCCTCTCTCAAATCCAACTTTAGATATAAATCCCACCAATCATTTATCTCATCACTAACAATCTCTTAATAACCCTTTAACTAAGCCATATAATTGCTACGATCTCTTATCATAGCAAGCGTATTTGTCATGAAAATAGAAGTTTTAGGGGCTTTCGATTTTGAATACTTGAGAAGATCAGATCTTAGTTGTAGAGAAAGAAAGAGAGAGATGAAAGCGAGGGAATGAATGAAAGAATACTCATCCCGAACAAGTCCACTTCTGTAACTTTAGTGAAAACTAGTGATGGCTAATAATAACGAGGGAAGACCCACCAAGCATCATTGCTGCTTTCAATTAGCGCTTGAGACGGTCTTATGCATCATTGCTGCTTGTGGACTTCAAGCAGTCTATTTATGAAACAAAGGATTAATGTAGAAAATTCAAATACTTAAACTGGACTAATGCCCATGAAAATAAAATTTATGCTCATAAAACTCCACAGGTGAATCTCAGATTAATGCAGATTTTGGCCCATTATCTATCAAAGTACAAAATGCATGCGAAATCATTGAGTTCAAGCTATTTCTGAAAAGAAGGGAAAAAAAAAAACAACCATCGAGATCAAGTAATGGCCATGAGGCATCTGAGTGAGCCATGGTCAACAAAATGCATTGACATCAAATCATTAATCAGTAGAAGAACGAAATGAAAAGTAGTATTAAAATACTATACAGAATAGGTTAACTAAAAGAAGCTGCACGATAGAGAGCTTTCAAAAACTGACACACTCCAAAACAAGAGTACGTAATACAATGGAAAGCTGGTCTCGGCCTATGTTATAGCCAACAATAGAATCATCCACACATTACCTAAAAAGTTTATTCACTGTCACAAAGTATAACTCGTCTATCTGAATTGCAGACCAACATAACAGATAAATAGCGACTACAATAAAGCAAACCGAAAACAACAATGGTAACTCATGACAAACATGCCAGCTGAACGGATGCTGGCATCATGCAAGAGATCTAAAGTAATTTACAAGAAAGCATCTTTTTCAAGCAACTTGAGAACATCATCCTGATTGTTGAGCTTTGCAACATCAATGGGGGTCTTGCCGTCTAAATTTTGGAGGGTCCTGCGCAAGGGAAGAGTAGGCGAATACAAAGACAAGTTTAGTGTAATAAATAAAACTTTTACACAGCTTGGCCATGCTGTAAAGAAGAACAATAAGAATTTGTTTTACTTACACAGCAGCGCCATGCTCTAATAAAAGTGCCACACATTCCTTTCGCCCATAACCGGCAGCATAATGTAGTGGAGTATTTTTGTTCTTGTCCAATGCATCCACAGCGGCCCCTGCCTCAAGAAGTATTTGAGCACACTCAACCTGATAGAGAATAGCAAAAAGCATAAGATCTTAGCATTCATTAGAAGTTAAAAAAAAAAACAAAAGCCGTAAAACAATTTGGGATCGGCTATATGGATCCTTCTCCATTCATATATATTTGTTGCCTTCCTTTGTATCAAATCAAACAGTACCACATCTTTCCTTAACAATTCCCTCATATCAAGTTTGGCCTTCTCTTCCCTTCCCTTTCCTTCCCTCTTACAAATATTTCTATTTGAATGCCTATGGAAAATCCAATCTGCCTATGATTATGGTGAGATGAAATCTAGGAATAAAAATGTAATAAAAGTTGAGATATCTCTGCTCTGGAAAATCAAATCAATGATCATCTTAAAGGCCCTTATACTGAGGCCACTATATAGCTAAGGTCAAGAAAATTAACCTTGTGCAATGATTTCATGCCGAGAATTTATTGATATGGATACCCTTCTCTCAAGATAAACAAGACAGGATGCAGGTATGCAATGCATTGACATAGAAAATAAATGCTCCCAAAAAAGGAAGAGAATGCATCAGATCTTAATACTTCCTTCTCACAGACCAAGTTGAGGTTCGACTTTCTAAGTACAAATATTTCATACACTAGTATCTGCCAAATAAATCAAGCACCTGGAAGGAGGAAAATGACCAATAAAATGCACCACATTCCTTAAGCAGAGCTACAATTTTATGACAGTTTTCAAATCCAATTTAGTTTTTCCCATTAATTCAGCCGAATCAAGATATATCTTTTAGTGTATCATGTATTATTTAAAATTCCTAAAGAAGGAATCATGTCAGATTTATACATCATACCTCACCATACCCACATGCGAAATGCAAAGCTCTTCTCCCCTCTGAATCTTCTTCATCCTTGTCTCCTCCTGCATCCAATGCTTTCTTCAAGCCCTACGTGAATGGGAGAGGAGGAAAACTTGCATAGATCAGAACTACAGCTAATGCAATATAAGGCCAGACAGTGAAAAAGGAGAAAGACTGAAAATGTGTCACACAGAAACATGAGAAAAATTCGATGCTCGTCCATAGACAGGAATACAATCTAAAATGCAGCCTGTGAATAAATAAGATCTTATGAACTGATCTGTTTCTGAACATTGAAGCTTCTGCAGTGAGAAAATCAATGATATAAGTGTTTGTGTTTGTCTATTTGCTTCCATTCCACGCATTCAGCAACCATTATTTATGATGTCACAAGCTAAATATAAAGATGAATATAATGTTTCCAAAAAATTTACATGGTAAAGATATAGCGTCATTGCACAGGCATCAAAATAGACACTCCACTGATTCATTAGAATCATCATAGCTAAATTCAATATTGTTTGGGTTGCTTTCATGGATCAGATTTGTCACAGTGATGCATGTTCCTAACTAAACAATTGTTAGGCACATCATGTAAATACTGATGAAAAGTTGATTCAAACACTTGGAAAGACCATCAAACGCTTACACAAAGCATGATACAAAGATTATGAAATATAAAAAGGAAAATGGCAGCACCACTACTATAACAAAAAAGTAAAAAAGAAATTAAAAATTTCTAACTTAACGAACTCTTACACAGAACGATGGACTTTGATGTAATTTCAGGTGTCATTATATTTCTGTCTCAAATGCTTGTAACCAATAGAAAAATGTTTCGAGTGTACACATGTTAACTATTAGTTCATGGTTTTGTGTTGTCACATATTCTTCAGTATATTAAGGTATACATGCAGCATAGTCTTGATAATAATAACTTGATATGCAACCCTACATGGGTTCAATACCCAAAGTCCTGGAAACTATGAAAAATGCCAGATTCAATTATTCAAATGCCTAACCAAGTCTTCATATTGTCTCATCATTAACTAAGAATCTCTCCAGAACTACTTTCTAAATCCATAAAAATCAAAAGCACCTGAGAGGTACATCATCGAACTCCAATACCTCAGCATCTCCAACACTAGCAGTATGATGGACTATAGATTCATCTTCATATCCAGCTTCTTCCTCTGCTTCTTCAGGTCCAGAAAGATCAGCAGAAGTTGCAGCCTCTCCTGAAGAACCGACACCCATTGCCTGGCCAAGCTTTTGAAGAACTTCAGGGTCATTCCAGTACCTACAACAAATGAATTCAAAATGAGGACTTGTATGTAATTTATCAGTAATAAATTTCTCTATTGTAGCTTATCATCAACTACTTCATCATTGCAGCTGGACCACCACGCTCTATCTCATCAATAATTGGCTTCAATGAAGCATCTTCTTTCACGCGTGCCATTCGTTCTTCAATCTGTTCCTTATTAGCTGGACTACTCAAATTCTCAAGCATGCTAGACATAGCAGGATCCTGCCCATAAATAAGAAAAGGATCAAGATGCAAGGAACGTCATGCTTCAGGTAGGGAATATCAAAAGGAGTAACCATAAAAGGGGAAGTGAAAAATCACACTACCTGAACTAAAGCATTTCCAAGGCGTTCCGCCATTGATACGAACTGGGGATTTTGCATGACCTGTTGCATGGTTGACATATATTGCTGAGGATCCAACTGAGGAAGACCGTCTTGTCCTGCATTTTGGACGCTTTTCTGAAGCTGTTCAGCCATCTGGTTGAATACTGGATCCTTTGCAATCTGTTCTGCCATCTCTTTTATAGTTGGATCCTAGATTCATCAAGGATTCATTAAGCCATAAATAAATCCACAGGGTTTTTATTCAAATATCAAAGGTGGGAAATGATTTTATCCACAAAGGGCCACCTTCCTCACAAGTTGATCGATAAAAAGTATAAAAGTTGCATTATATGCCTTCTCCTATTAACATCTTAGATGTGTCAGATTACAATATAGTACAAAAGGACCTTTCTGGTTTTAATTGAAAGACTGCTTAAGATCAGATACTGATATGCTGTAAACCACAGGACCATAACTTGTTCAATCAAGAGTCAGGACATGCCCATAATAATGTAAGTAGAGTAAGGAGAAGCTAGCTGTAAGATAATTGACTGCTGATTGGCCTAAGATAATGACAAAGTAATCCTGTCAATATTTCCTAGCAACCAATAGACTCAAAATAATCATTTTTTAATAAAGATTACATTATTATAGATTCTTGGCCAACTTCCTCACCAATTTTCTGAGCATGGTTCCCATTACCCAATGCAATCTAAGAAGACTTATACCTGCTTGTAAACCATTTACCGAATGAGAGTTTGGAATTTCAAATAAATGTTAATGGTAAATAGGGGCTCTCCCATTTCTTTATAGTAAACTAAGTCCCAGGGTTGTTCCACCAATGCGCTCATTTTCAATCAAACTTATATCAGGTAGAAATAGAGTTTAACTATCTCAATCACCAGATCTGGGGACTTCCTTTTATCTACCACACTTTTGTAGCGTCCTCTATTCATCAGCTAACTATCTCGCAACTACCAGAACTGAGTTAATCAGATTTTTCTCATCAAATTTAAAGAAAATAATGATGATAACAGGGTCTCAAAGAATTACAAAATCTAAAATCATGCCTCATGCTACATTCTTTTCTTCCTACTATAAAGTATAAACCTCCATGTACTGAATCTAGCTCTTCCTACATGGCCAGCCTAATTAATAGCTGCATCTCTCTAAATTCAGGTTTCGTGTCGTCAAGGCATCCTACTTGAGGAATGTAAGTGCTAACAAAACTATATGCTCCTCTGACATAAGAAAATATGCATCAGTCTATACACCACTTATGTTCAATTGCATCTGGTCATTATATGCCACAAGTATCTCTTTCCAATATGCCACCATATATCCCAAAATGCTTTTACTAGCTTTTTCTACTGAACTAGATTCTTTTCACTTATGGAATAGTATTGGAACTATGATAACTTGGTGAATCATATTGGTACTATTACCTACCACTTCTGCACCATTTTGGATATGAGTGACTCCTCACTACCGAGAACAAGCATGTCAAGACTCAAGACCAATATAAAATGCTTTGACAAGATTCCCGTCCCACATATAAAACCCACTTTGGGACCTGAGGTACAACAGAAGATTGCTAAGAACCATTGCTCCATTGAAAAGTCATGGTGGGCAGTACTAAATGTGCTGGGTTGAATAAGTCCAAGTGTACGTCGGAGCCATTCTAAACCATTCCATCCATTGTGCTAGTGTTTTAGTCTATGACAGGTTACCACCATTCTTGGCACCGAGTGAGTCGGTGGGAGTTCTTTTATCAGTCAATGTTTCTTTCCTTTTTGTTCACTAGATAATTTTCTCTAGCATCTTTTGTTTGTCTTTTTTGCCTTTTTCATTAATTGTATTGCTTCATAGTATTATTGCTGATATTTTCTAGGTATCTTCTACTTGAAGATCGTCTAATACTATTGAATTGTTAGTAGGTTATATTTCACAAAATATGGTGCCTAGTAATGAAAAAAGGATGACCTCCAAAAGTTTGCTTTGAGTACAAGGTAGTCAACATCCGGTAAGTGACATAAACCAAATAGATTAGCATGTACCCCTTGCTAAGAACACAAGCAAACAGAGATTTTAACTTTCATACTTTATAAAGGTACAAATCACCACGGCTATTATCTTACTTGGCACAATTTTTCTGCTACATTTCTAATATACGGAGCAGAAAAGCTTCATGCCTCAATTATAATCTGAAGGTAAAAGAGAAGGCCAAAACTCACAGCAAAATTACCATTTCATGAACAATAGGAAAAGAAGGCTGAAAAGAGAATACATAGGATATTCTATTCTTTTCTTCTATTCTGTTTAGTCTTAAGCTTTCTCCTCTCCTATCTTTTATTATCTCCTCGTCATAGTCCTCTTTATCATGCAAATGTTAATAGCAGCGCAATACAACTTATCAAACTGAAATTTGAATTCATAAAAATGAAAGAATAATAACATACATTTAGCAGCTCAGACATTGCAGAAAAATCAAAAGGATTTCCAGGAATCCCAGCAGTCAGTGATGATGCATTCCTACCACGTCCAGGCTGCTCTTGGGGCAATGATGCATCAGGTTTGGAGTTCTTACTCTCATCTGAAAGACATAAAGTTTAAAGAAGTGAAAAAGTATAAACTATAAAGTGATGAGCATATAACAACGACAGATATAGCCAAACTCGTCGTAAATAAGTGAAACACATCAAATAGGATGAGCATTTATATCTCCTCCAAAAAACAAAAAAAAAAATCATCTCATCTGCCAAATCAGGAAAAACTGCATCGATGCCAACAGCTTTCGTAAACAACAGCGTAACTCAAAATCAAGGGCGTACAACAACAGTCAGACAGCAAACCCCAGAAAGAGATAGCCCCAACTATTGGTCGGCTATTATGGAATGAAAAATTGCAGGTTAATTTGGTACAATGAAGTTAAAGTTTTGAAATGGAGTCCAGTGATCACAGTGATACGTACATAAACTAAACTAGTTTACACCAAACATCAATAATCAATTTCGGAGATTGAATAGCTCATTAGCTTGGACAACTATAATTGCTCATATCCAGACTCAAACTACCAAAATAGTGAGACCTCTTCAGACCACATCTAGCCCTAGGAAAGCGAATAAAGCTGCAAAACTGCTATTAGTGCAGACTGCATCAACAAATCCTCTTCCGGGTAAAAAATATTAAATACTCGAAATTCCAACTAAATCCACGATTGCCAAAATCTTTATCTCAGAATCCAATTGAGATTTCCCTGGAAAACCCCCAGATAATGGCTTGCGAATTCTCCCAAGACTTCTTGGTGAACCAATTCCCCCCTCGATCAAACAAATCGCAATGATGGTCACAACCACACACTCCATCTAATCAGGTGAGGTGACCCTGACTCACCTCTCCAGAATACCAAAAAAGAAGAAAAGCCAGACCAACTATAAATCCTTCCGGCTCAAAAAATAATCGATATATTCAAGCTCCGATTGTGCAAGCTTCAAGGTTAAATTTTTGGGGAATAAAGGCAAACAAAAAAAGATTTCGGATGCGATTAACCGAGAAGCTTCCAGATCTAGCAAGAAGACCACCGGAAATAGGTCGGAATAGCTCAGATTAGAGAAGAAGAGAAGGGTTACCAGAGGCCATGGCGATGAGGATCGAAAGAAAACTAGGACTCCTCTCGCCTCTTTTTTTTTTCTGTGGACTTCCCCCCTTGCTCCCCTCGCGAGTAATATATCTTCCAAACCGCCTCGTAGCTGAGTCCGAGTTCGAAACCTCGACTCGGCTGTTATTTTCTTTTACTTTTTTTTTATTTTTTCTTTTCCTTTTTCCTTTTCTTTTTCTTTTTTTTTTCTTTTTTTTCCTGTTCTTTTTTTTGAGTTGGTTTGTTGCGAGAGCGTGCGGATAGGAAAAAGGATAAGAGGTGTGCGGCCAAAATCTCCCATTACCTCACCACTTCCTCCTGCTGCAGGGTCTACAGCCTGTATGAATTGTAACTGGTGCGGAGTGGGGACACCGCTCTTTGGATCGCCTCGGCGCCCGATGCAAACAAATTTCGAATCACTTCAAAATAAATTACCAAATTCAACCATTTTTATTCTCTTTTTATCTAGAGTTTTCTTATGTTATATTCATCCTGGTTCGTTAGGAAAAAGTTTAATTAATTCACCTGCTATAACGGCATAAAAAAAAATTAAATTAATACTGAAATTTAACCGAAGAAGATAAGCATCTTATCAGCATGAATTTGAGGTTTATAAGATTTCTTTCTTTCTCTTCTCTAAGCTTATCAAATGGCATACATCTAGCAAGCTGTTTGCACCTCTCTCTTTCTTTCTTTTTCTAATTTTACTAATAAAAAGATTCAAATCTTAATATAATATATATTAGTCATCTCTTGCATATAGTTTACAAAAAAAATAGGCACAAAACCCATTTTTTATTATTCTAAAATTTAAAAAGCTTTTCTATGAAAATGCCCCTCGAATAGAATCCTTTGATTTCAAAAAGAATAATCAAAATTATTCCCTGAGAAGCATTCCCTGAACAAATTAATTGCTACCATCTGCCATGACCAATAAAAAATTAAGAAAAAAACATTGCCTTTTGTTTTAAGAAAGTTTTTTCTCCAAAAAAAAAAAAAACATGCACACATTTTCTCCCACACACTACCAAACTATATACCAAGTATACGGCAAAGATATACAATTTCATATGCTCACAACATATATAATCTTTTAGCCTTATTTATACCAGGAAAGGATACTACTAATAAGCTGAAACAACCCTAAGAAGTTTAGTATGAGTTCTCAGGAGCCTGTGGGTGGTACGCCCTCCTTCTCAACTGAGATTCTCCTGCAGGCTGCTGCAGGAAGATTTTTGTTGGGTCGTTTGGATCCACATAACTGCAAATGAACAAAATGGTAAGAATCAAACAGCCATAACAATATCACTAAAAGAGGAGCACCCAGTCTCAGTCCACTTACGCGCGCCGCATCATGTCTTCAACAGGTGTTTGAGCAGCTTGTAATGGATCCACACGTGGCGCAGCATCAGATGTAGGATAAATAGCATGTTGGTTGTGCCGTCTCACAGATGCTACCAGATTTAAGAAAAGAGGAACAAAAGTGCCACAGCCACCTTCCTTAAACATGATCTTGAAGGAATGAGTGGAGTACAGGGCCCTATGCTGATCATCTGGAACAACCTATTATTGTCATGTCACAGTTGGTTAAAGAAGCCTGGAACAATGGCAGATAATGTATCTAATTAGGTTACTTACAGGCTCGACAAAGCCAGAAATGTTGTTGCAGAAAAATATTGGCTGATTGAACTTTTCACCATGCACATATAGCTGCCAAAGAAAATAGGTCAAGAATAAATAAGGCTTTGATTAAATTTACAGGTCATCAAGGGGTTAATGACTTAATTCTGAACCTGGGAAAACAGCCAGAGTTTATCTTAAAACCTACTACTCATTCAAGTAAAATGAGATAGTACCGATAAAGGAGAGATGCACTACTCAGTAGAAAAGAAAAAGAAGAAGAATAAAAATAAAAGAGTAGAAGATCTCATCTAAACAAGATGAAAATGTCAAGGTCACTGAACATCCTATAACGGATTCATGTCTAGCCTCAAAGAATGTGTGTAATTTTAATAGTTTTAGCATAATTTGGACAAAATCATATTTTCAGTTTTGTAGATTCCTAATTTGTATATGATTTTTTAAGTTTTTAACAGTTTCCACATATTCTGGTGTAGATCTAGAGTAATTATAAATGGATATCAATCAAACAATACACAACGAAAAGTTCTACCACTATACAAGCCCTACATAAAAGTTGTACTACAGTTTCTCAGATGAAACTTGAATTGAAAGGCCTTCAAGATTATATTTTGGTTGATGAATAGTAAAAAAATCCATTTCCTCCCTCCCCCTACTAAAGTGTACCTTCTTTATTATGTTATCTTTCCCCACTTTATAGACACTATTTAATCAAACACCAAAATAATCTCCAGATAATCATCAAAAACCACCATCTCTATTGAAATTTAATTGTGCATAAAGTTTGTCATTTTATAGATTAAAGTGAAAAATATCTAAGAAGATAATATAATACTATCCAAAGTAAAATCAAGCTTTAACAAAAACGTGTTCCAAATTTCTACTTTAGGATTTCTTTTCAGAGAGGGATATCCAATTAAAGGCTGAAAAGATATCAAGTGCTGGAACACCAGAAAGTTGTCATGTTTGCTAATTGCTCTCAAAATTTTAAGCATCTAAGCAGCAGCTTTATTGCTGGACTTGGACAGTCCTAGGAATTCCACCACGGTCATTTCATGTTTCAATTGAGGAGATTTCTAAATTCTTAAAGTTTAAAAAGGATCTGAGATATTAAAAACAGCACCTAATGAACCAAAAGTTGTGTAAATTTTTAAATTAAGGTGACTATAAAACAATAGCGGAAATTCTTTACTGAGCAAAATGGCAAGAAATGGTTCAGACAGATTGATGGAGAAACATGGCAAGAAAGAGAGACACAGAAATTATGCCTACAAAAAAAACAAACAGTTGAATATCTAATTAAAAGAAAGTTCACGATTCCAGACTGCTCAGATATCCCTTCAGAAAATCTAACCACTCCAGTCAGCAGACGCAACATGAGGATACAAGACACTTGTGTATATACAACAGAGAATAAAAGTTACCAGGCGCACTTTCAGAAGTCCACAAGCTTAAAAAGGATTTAGCAAATACAGTTAATTCAACCAACCATTGCACTATATGTCAACAAGCAGTAATCAGTTCATTCAACCAACCAGTTCTGTCCAAATTTCCATACCAGGGGCATATCAAAAGCTACAAGGTTTCCAACAGGTTTCTTCGCAACAAACACCATGCGTATGTTAGACAAGTATATAGTTCCCTTTGCTTTAACATGGCCACCAGAAGCTCTAAGAACAAGGAAGAAAAGGATACCAGATGTCAATATCCAATATTAGGTATAGTGTGATAACTGGTAACAGGAACATTATGCGAAGAAAACATCTTAAACTCTAATAAATAATAACCCATGATACAAAATCAGGCTCTGAACTATATTGCAATAATACAATCCAGTGCAGGGGTACAAACTTTATTTGACAAGGATAAATCTTGATTTTCTCTTGTACAGATTTGAAACAACCTTGAATTTAACATAACTGCAAGAAAGCAAAAGACCATACTTAACCCTGTGTGAACATGTGGGGTAAGTCGAGCTAAATAAGGAAGAAGCTATTAGTCAACACTTTTAAATGCTAGAAGTTAAGAATATTGTCTTAACTGAAGTACATGTAGTTTTATGGTGATGGGACAATCCTATCTAACAAAGTGGATGATAGAATTCCACTGATACATCATGTCTATTATGCTTGTTAACTGTTTCATATGTATTATAGGACAGACCAACAGCACTGGAATTTTATAAAACAGTGATGACCCTTACAGATCCACCAAAATGATGGATTCATGCCATTCTGCTACTTGTGCACGATCTATGCAGCTATGCCAAGGCAAAAGATGAGTGGAAGAGTAATGGCTATACTAATTGGCATTTTGATACACTTATCCTTTCTTCTGTATATTGTCTCATCCTTCCTGTATCCTAGAACTCATCAATCCCTCATCATATTATGGCTTAGAAGCTATTCTATTGTCTACTTCAATTGTAGTACTATCCTCTTACAATTAAAAACCAAAGAAAATAGAGATTTTGCAGCTCCAATGCAACATGCGCCATTACATACCACTATGATCTCTTGGCTACATCAAGATAGAGAAAAGTAGCTTGGCTTGTGAAAAAATAATGCCAGCAACGTAAAAATGGATAATTCGCACAGCGAATCATCGTCAAGCACCTCTTATTGAAGCTCAAATTTCACGCGATATGATCTACAAGATCTCTTCACATTTACGCTTTGCTATGTCCCATGATTAGGGCAAAATAGATCGAAATCATTCAATAAACATCAAGACAAGAAGGTAAGAGAGAAGACTGACCCGGGGATCTTGTCGACCTCGAACTCGACGCCGTCCCTTGCGAGGACGAACATCTCGCCGATGAAGGGCACCGGCATCCCGTTCCCGAACAGCTGCGGATTCTGAGCCATCTCCAGGAAACCGATCGATCGAGGTCGAAGTAGTCGAGAAAAGAGAAGGATCTCTGTATCCAATTCCAAGAAGGGGAGGAAAAGAGAGACGGTGGTTTTCACCAGTCGGTTACGCGTGCTGTGGAGAGAGTTCGAGATGCTCTCTAAGAATACGTCCCAATTCCGTTATAGGTAACCGCGTTGAGAAAAAAAAAAACGTAAAAAAAGGAAACAATAAAACTTCTTTGGTACTCATCCAGAAAACCTCAGATATATTTTATTTTTAATTACATTCTAGTCCTCTCAACTTTAACTTAGTATCACTTTTAACTTCATACAAATTAATTATTATAATATTTAAAGTGTAATACTTGCACCTATTTATAAAGATAGATATTATAATATTTTAAATAATTATACGCTTTTATAGTAAAGGATGTAAAATAATATTTAATCAAATTTCAGAGTAGCAAACTTATTCTTTTTTATTAGAAGTTATCACAATAGTAAATATTCGCTAATGAAATGTTTAAAAGAAAGCAGGGGGGTTGACTCCAGCAATTGTGAGTGCAAGATTCAGAAATGCAATTATCCAACAAGTGTCTTTCTATCAAACATCTATTCATTTAATAAGAATCATATTTTGAGAAGGCCCACAACAAGCTAAGTAACTAACTATAAGAGAAGCATGATGTACTATTCTGGGAGGCTTTAAAAATCCAAAACAAGCAACACTAACCACTGTCAAATAAGTTTCACCCCAAAGTCTGTGTGGCCAGAGAGAAAAAACTTATCCAACATGACATACCAAGAACAAAAGAGGCCAACTATTACGAGGTGCGTAATATTTACACCAGAGTGAAGGATGCAGGGACAAAATAGTAATAATAATCATAAGAGCAGTTTGGCCAATTATAGCTGACGATCTTGGTGAATTTCTAACAAGAAAAAGTAGTCACTGCCTATGCTATCTCGTCTTGATGATACAAATACAGGCCAAAGCCAAAACGTGTGCAGGCTTTGCAGAAGGCTGCCTCTTCCGCAGCTGCAACCGCATCTTCAATCTGGGCATCTTGCAAGGACACAGTTCCAGTGGCATCCCTGTGCGCCTGCGCTCACGAAGAATTAGTGAAAAATTGTGCGAGCCATGAGGGATAGCTAAAATATCATGCACTAATGAAAAAATTTAAGCACAAACTTTTTCGCTATTCCCAGTATTTCTGCATCTGATGATCATGATAGTACAAAAAAGCAGATTAATTAGGGAAAACTAATTGCTTGTTTGGAAGCTGGAACTGTCTGTCCGAAGATAACCTCCCAAGAATATTAATCTCCCATCAGAAGGAACAATTTTGCTTCCACCTGCCTCCTTAAAATTATGTATACCTTATAGAGAGCCTGTTTTTATTATAGTTGTTCCACCATAGAAAGAAATGTATAAGTATTCATTTATATCCTCCTCTGAAACCAATATGTGCAAACAAATTTGCATTTGAACGAAAAAGAAACAATGATCTGGATGCTTCTCCTAGTAAGATTGAAGACTTAAAGCTACTCTGATCAAAATATTGTCCTTCTGCCCAGATCAAGCTGCCTCTCCAGCAACACAAAGCTACCAGATTAAATCATTTCTATGGTAGTATCAAAATAATATATATATATAGGGAAAAAAAAATCTAAACCGAGACCTAGTTCGATTTAATGAGGGTTTTACTCATATAGAAAATTGGCACAGATGCCATCCCATCTGTTTCCCTACTGAATTACGATCATACTTACTGTCATAAGAAGGTGTTACTCTCTTTTCCAACATCCACCTAAATGCTCATACTTCCTGTTGACTTTCTTCGGTTGAATAAGTCATGCAGAGATTCTATCACACTACAGTTCTTTTATCAATCTTTTATCTGTATAGTACAACAAATGAATTTTTCTATTTGTAGAGGAAGATGTTAATTGTTAACTCTCTTTTTTACAGTACTTCATTGTTTGTTGACTCTGTAATGGCTTAAAGATTGAGCCACAATGTTATAAATTGCTTCAAAACCAACATCACCTAACTCTGATGAAAAGGAAAATGATTTAATAAATTATTGACCGAATAAATTAGAAAAGTCAGACATGTCTCTCACAAAGAATTCAGGTGAAAAATATGACATTGTACTTGCTCTATGAGTTATCTTGATACTTGATCCTTCTTTTCAGAATTAGAAGTTACCAGGAGAAGCTTATCAGTCACACAACTACTATCCATTTGTAATGAAACTGCAAGAAACAAATTCTCAACGTAAGTACCTCTCCATCTGTTCCCCGTATTGTTACACGATATACCACTGTCACAGTTCTGCTGTCGGAGTATATCACATCACGGACTTCTCCACACCAACCTTGAGAAGGAAGAATCAATTACAACAAAATTATTACTGGTACAAACAAAGCATGCAGCAGCTGTAACTAGTATAGTACTTCAGAGCTCGCACCTAGCAATGATCTGACAATAATGTAAAAAGCTTAAAAATGCACAGACTGTCACTTCCAATAGAAGGATAGTCCTACATAATACAGAAGTCTTTTGCATTATCTGCAATTGGTCCCTAGTTTGTACATGAAGGAAAGTCTATCAAATCTGTGAGTAAGTGCATGCATGTTTTAACAACACAAATAATAGGAGCTTTCTTCATGATTGGAGGGATAGGGACTTGTTCACCACTCCAAAGTGATTTAAGGTGGAGAGCTTGGCAAACTACTATGAAGCATTGAAAGGACTTTGTGAGTAGTCTTTGACAAATAAAAGAAAAGGTAAGTCAACTAAAAAAAGAATATATATTTGATACGTAATTGTATCTTCCTAATATTCTTAGAATCAATGGCTTGAAATTAGAAGTCATATGTAATTGTCATATATTTTATCCTTCTGTATGACAAATTGAAAAAGAAAATATAATGGAGAAAAGTCATATCAATCAATGATGTATGTGTTGCACTGTGTATTTCTTAGGTTAAAAATCAGTTGAAACTACTCCGATACAATACCAGAATGTCACAGCCTACAGAATAACAGAAGCTAATGAACAAAAGCAACAGAAATTCTAGCATACGAAAAGGTAAGCTTGATTTAATACGCATGGGAATCAATAAGATTTGAACTAGTTGGTAAATGCACCAAGAATTGCCACAAAACTTGGGAAGACTATTTTCATAAGGTTCATGTTACTAAAGAAAAGAGGTTCACCTGGAGCATAAAAGCTCAGCATTCTGTTGACATGGTACCTATATATGCAAAAGCTAACAATATTAGAACCAATGACAAAAGATCAAATAGCATCAGTACCATGAGAAGTATTAAAATTGCAGAATCAGATTACATGCTAAGATGTATTATGACCATAAATACACTCTTCAAACACTCAATCATAAAAGTACCGAGTAGCCTTTGATCACAACTATTTAAATCTAGTACTTATAAGTGCTTGACTTCAGATAGAGCTGACCAACCCCAACAAATCCAGCTTTGAAGTCTAACTATCATTAACAATAACCTTTTTTCAATTATAAGCTCCTTCCAACTACATCGAAATTATTGCAATAAAACACTGCCATTACAGCGGTAGAGCATTAAAGTATCAACCTTAAAGTTTCTTTACCTTTTTGAATTAGTAACATTAGGAAGGCGTAGAAATATTTATCCAATCTGCCAAAAGTATTAATTTCATCTAAAACCAATGCGAGCAATCCACTCCAACTCCTAGTTCACCAAGTTTAAATCCTAAATCTTAGGTCTATCAAGCCAAACTCTCCATGGTGCTATCCTGTCCACTCGAGGACTCCGGATAGAAGTGAAAACAAAAATGTCAAAAGTAACCTCCTTCCCCCACTTCTTTCATCAAAGTTTAGATGTTCAAGCTAGGTCATCCAAATCCAAGCGCAAATCCATACCAGGGAATAGTATTGCGGTCGGAGTTGATGATCTTGTCGGGAACTCGCTTATTGAGGTCCCTGAGGATCTCGACCAGGGGACGAGTGATTCCAGATGTCCTGTCAAGTGGCACCACGTAGTTGGTGGTCGGCAACCGACCTGCTCCGCCGCCCTCCAGCGCCGCCGCCAACCTGCGCCTTCTCCAGCTCAGCGGCCGCCGGATGAGCCTCGCCTCCGGCAAGCTGGAGATTTTAACGGGTAGAATCGAGCAACCCACGAAGAAGGCGGCTTCCATCAAACAGAGCAGAACGGAGAAGAAGAAGAAGAAGAAGAAATTCTGAAATTTCTTTATAGGATGGTTCTGCTCTATAGCTCTACTGCTATCTTGATTATTAATATATTATTCATATCTAGCTCCAATCTTGAAGCGAGGCGAGGTGAATCGGCTACCTACCAACTCCTCTCGACTCAGCCTCGTTCCACTCGCTTCGTCTTCTGCACATGCGTGGGAACATAGAGGCTCGTCACGCCTAGAAGATTCGGACTTGCCTAATTATCTGGATTGGGATTAGAGGGACCCTAATTAAGTATTTTAACTGTCCATTTATCCCAAAACCCCATTCTATATAAATATTTATCATTTCATCTTCCCTCCATACAAACAAATAAAGCGTTAAAATTCACGCGTGCCGCGAGGGGGGGGGGGGCTCTATGCGTGGCGGCTTTCTGATGGCCCACGTGGAATGACAACAGTTGGCCTTACTGGTGGTGGCTATGCGGAATAATACACCGTAGAAGATTAGACACATGCATGACGTACGCCTTCGCCACTTTCTCCCATTTTCTAACGGAGGTCATCCTTCCACCTGATTGTTATATATATATATATATATAGATAATCCCCATCAAACAAATTAGCAGTCGTGCTGAGGTTATTATGCAACTAGTTGAAAGAAAGGGACCTAAGAAGTCCTCTCTGGCATTGCTAATACTAAGAAAATTTCTACCTTAAAAGTAAGCTTAAAGCATTAAACTTGCTCAGAATGCAAGAAAAAATCCTTCGACAAAATAACAATTCATACGAGTGGTATCAAAATATATAAACTTCATATTACTGTAGATGATTTCAATACGTTCAGAACTCCAAATGTAATTTCATTACAAGCCAAGTAATGTTCATTATGCACATCTGAGTTGAGATTGGGAAGGAAATAAAAAAAATGCTATGTATACTCAGTACATCTGACATTTATTTAGTAATACCACAAAGGATCAATGCTTCAAAGAAGTTTGGCATCCTTCTTACTCTCCTTCTCCAAAATATTTATGCAGCAGAGGCGTAAACAGATGCTATCTTCCTTGGTCCGTTTCCCTTGAGAAAGTCGGAATACCAGTCACCTGAATACCTTCGGTATCTCGTCCTGTTCGTGTCGTTGAAATCGACACCTACGAGACCGAATCGGGAAGTATAGCCAAACTCGAACTCAAATGTGTCTATAAAGGACCACACAAAATAGCCTTGCACATTTGAACCGTTCCTGCAATTATGAAAGATTTGTCCAGAAAAGAATTATAGAACATGATCAAGTTCAGCTAATTAGTAAACACTTAATAATGTTAAAGAAGAAAGTACTTTATGGATAGAAGCAGTGCTTTCATGTATTCCTGTATGAAAATAGCTCTAAATTCATCGTAATAACTCTTTCCAGCATTTTTGGTATCCACAGCTTCGCCATCTCCTGAAATAAAAATTGGCAGAGGAATGAGTAGCGTATACTAGACAGGTAATAGATGATAAAAAATAAAATAAAGGGAAACATCTACTTGGCAAAATTACACAAATAATTAAGGCAGTACCATTTTCATGGATCATGATCGGAGGATTTCCATAGTTCACTTTGAGGTGCTCCAACATTTTCTGCAGAGCCCATGGTTCTGGGGTTATTCCCTTGTTGTTCTTCAGAAAGATACCCTGTTTCATGCTCAATTTTTGCATCAGACCTCACATTACCTATCCCATTTTCTTTTCAAATTCTCCTCGAAGGAGAAGGACTCTCTCTATATATAATTTTAGATGAAAGAAGAAATTGTAGTGTAGCATACCTTTGATGAAGTTCCAGTCACCACTGCATCAAAAGCTAACTTTGGTTAATCGGTTGACTAAATTGTTCTATCTTAAGTAAGAAACAAAAAAAAAAAGAATTTCTTCTTGAAAGTAGATATATCTTCTTTTTTTTTCAAAGTAGATTCATCCTATTACCAGAATGCATAATTGTAATGCCTAATTTAATGAGTAAACCCAGACATATGAATAAATGATTGACTCCAGTATTTTTCATTGATGTCAGTTTGTAGAGAAACAGGGAAAAAAGTACCGGGGCAGTAGAGAAATCAATTTAAATTAATGGCGAAATGGAAGTGATGAAAGAACTGCTGGAAATATGACTATGAATTGAGGAACTTCCTTATGTCAATAAAGAACTTATAAATACAGCATAGGATCTAAATTTAATCAATAAGAACCATAATGAAGGTGTTTTCTGACGGGAAATGTAAAATTTAGTTGAAGCTGATACAGAATTCAGATGCATGGTATAAACAATTTCAAAAATCAAATTGCATTGATGCTTTCCATATCATTGAAAGCTCTTACGTCCATCGTTGCAGCTATATTAATCTTTGGCTGGTTACTAATCTAAAGCAACTTGTTCATATATATGTACAGTCCAGTGTTGCTTACACTGAGTTTTCACAGCTGCATCAAGGTAGTAATCTCTCCTTTCTAAATTCAGGCTGCTAAGATCAGCTTGTACATAAAACACAATATAATGATTGAAGCCAATGAAATCGAACGATCCTTTGATTTTATTTGATTGTTCCGTGGTGAAAGATGGTAATCGAGATCCTGCATTCTTCCTCATTATGTCAGGGTATGTTCCGTATACCAGAGGATGCAGAAACCTGGCTCAATGAAAAATAATAATAATAATAATGCATCACCATCAGGCATCCGATAGGTTACTACTTACTAGTTCAGCTTAGTACTAACCATCCTATATGGAAATCAATCATCCGTTTTGCTGCAGCTATATCCTCTGGTGATTGTGTATAAGGCTCATACCACCAGCCTAGCAGTGTTATTCCTATTTTACCTCCTTGCTTCGCCTATCGGAAAAAAAAAACGGTTCAAATTCCTACATATACTCCTGCACTTTACATTCATTTGAAAAGAGAAAGAAGTAAAGAGTGCAGCAAACCTGATATTTCTCTCTGTATAAGGAGACTGCTGAGGCATGTGCTAGTAGGAGATGGTAAGCAATTGTATATGGCTCTGTCATTGAGTTCCCCTCCTCACAAGATTGAAAACCAAAGGGATAAGAGCAGCGTTCCGGAGGAAGGAATCCTACATCATAGCCACCTAGTGGTTCTACGTTCGGCTCATTAACGGTGACCCAGTTTTTCACTCTGTCACCAAATTCTCTGAAGCAAACATCTGCATAGGCTGTATAATCATATCTGCGTCGTGATAGAAAAATGCAAAAACAGTACTTCAGCTAATCTGATATGAGTAACAAAGTAAACTGTTATTCAATAGGAAAATTGCAGGAGACTACATTATCTTGGGGCTCAACAGTCCTTTGTATTCATCTTGCAGAGCTTGGGGAAGGTCGAAATGGTATATTGTTACATGAGGCTCTATCCCTAGAAAATTAAAGACTTCAAATATCAGCAACCTAAAAAGGACTGGAGCAATTTGTTTAACTCAAAATTTTCAATATTGCAAGCTTATGAAAGAAATTGCTCAGTTTTCCATTCCTCTACCATAGCTTACGAGCTCGTCTATTAGATTGTTGTAGTACTGCAAGCCTTTTGGATTGACGGCTCCTCGCCCATCTGCATGTTATGTCATAAGTGAACTCTGAGCTACATACTATCAAATTTTCTGTGAAGTACTTCTATGGTCAATTGGTCATAGACACAGCTCTAACCAGGAATAAGTCGAGGCCAAGCAATCGAAAATCTATAGGCATCCAGACCCATCTCATGCATTATCTTCACATCTTCCTGCAACCAAAGACCAATGATATCAATTCTAAACTGTTTAATTTTGCTCTGTCTAACTAATGCATGTTATGAGACGTATAAACTCGCCTTGTACTTATGATACTGGTCTGCTGCTATGTCTGCGTTGCTTTTATCCGCAACTTTTCCTGGTACCAAACTTGTTAGAATAAATTCGATCATGAACGAACTACCACTAATTAATCTATCAGTTGGACTAACCAGCACGGATGTAGTCATCCCAGATACTTGGTTTTCTTCCATCCTCTGTGGTAGCTCCTTCTACCTACAAAATATTAGAACAAAACTTCTATTATAAAAGGATTTTACTTGCCAAGTTGATTATTTCATAGCTTGTAAACAGTTAAAATTTTCGGATGATAGAAAGCCTATATAATTTACATGCGGCTAGAAATACGTTTGCATACATTTGGAGAGCCAAGTGGAAGAACAAGAAGAAGATGGAGTTCACCTGGAGAGCCGAAGTGCCAGCCCCAAAAGTGAACCCCGGCGGGAAGTCATCTCGGCTGATCATCAGGGCTCCTACCCCACAAATCTCCTTCAACAATGAGAGGAAGAGGAACGAGTAGCAGTGCAGCTGGAGTATTCCATGCCTTCCCATCTCCTCTTCTTCCTCTCCTCTCCTCTGCTGAGCAGTCTGCTTGGTTAATATCTCTCTGTAATTAAGAAGCTACTTATACCCAAAATCCATGTACTCCTAACACTCTACCCTTACATATATTAAAAAAATAAATCTCGGATCTGTCTATCTACTTAAGTTCATGTTTTCCCGATAAAACTTTTAACGACAAACTGAGTTAAGAGGGTAAAAACCATTTTGGTCAAAAACTCGTACTTTGGCTAACGAAAAGATTAGGTGATCTTCCCTTTTCTAGATTAGAGGTCGAATTTGGCTTCCATAGAAGGCATTTTGATTACCAAACTCATAATTCATTCCCCCGGCCACGGAGGTCAGCGTCACCCGATGAAAACAGGGTGCAGAGGACGAAATGCAATTTAAATCCTCCTCTTATGAGCTCTGCCAAACAAGAGCGGAGAAAATATAACTATTTTACCAAACTAACCCACTCAATCTATAATGTTGTTTAAAACAACGTTTACATAAAAATTATATGCTAATAGAAGGACATGTGAAGAGAGTTTATATTTATTTTTATCTAGATCTGAATGCATTTTTTTAAGTTTACCTAATTAATAGATTAATAGAAATTAATGAATAATCTTCTCGTTATCAGTAGGTATTCCTAATAGAAATAATACGATGAAATCTAACACTTTACATTAGAATAAAACGTTAAACTTTTCTATTTTGTTGGGACTCTAATATGGCAACAGACTGCCGTATCTATGCTCATTTTGTATTAATAGATAATCTATTTATGTAAATATATTTATATGGAGGATCAATTTAGTTAACAACATGAGAAATAGTACTCCGAGGCCTTATTTTCTTTGAGTTTTTTAATTAATCAATTCTAGTAAAATTGGTAGGTATTCTTTTCCGTGACAAAAAAAATTAGGATCGATTTTAATCCAAAATAATTATTATGATAAAAAATTATTTAATAATGAGGAGCAGCTAGAAACAATTGTTGGCCTTTAAGTTCCTCAGCATCTAATGTTGGTTGATTCCGTGGCAAATCTATATCTAATTTCATGCTCATAAGTATATGGAGACTATATTTATTAAAATAATAGAAGACTAGAGCTTGTTTTTGTTAGAAAAGTCTTTATTTTATTAATTTAATCAAATAATTATATCTTGATATAAGAGGAGAAAAAAATTACTTAATTGAATTACAGATCAAACAACAGTAAAAATTGAGTATCAGGTGTTAAGAACAATTACTCCAGCAACAATAAAAATAGAATAATACTCTAGAAGTAAGCCCCACGCTGGATCAATCGTGGTTGTAGTATAGCCGGATTAAATATATCCAACTCGGGAGAAAACTATAATAAAGAAAGATTGACAATCGACATGTGATGTTAGTCAATAGATTCATCATCCTTTCACGAAAGTTTCAATCAGGTGGAGCTAACCATATTAAAGAATGAGGATTGGTTCTTAATGGATCTCTATCTTGGGAAAAAATGTCTAATTAGACTAAGTATAATTAGATACACCTGCTGAACTATTCATAAGGAATAATTCATTTCAATTTGATGTGAATCGAATTAGATCGGATCACGTCAAAAGGAGATTGGTAGTTACTAGAAGCATTCTCAGCAGCTCAAATGATGAAAGAAAAGATATGGAAATGAAGGCTACTCACCGTCTCAATTGGAGCGTTGCGGACCCGCGTATTAACGCCAGACCATCGGTTTCGAGAGTGAAGCCCAATCTCACGTCAAAGGGAGATTGGTAGTTACTAGAGGCATTCTCAGCAGCTCAAATGATGAAAAAAAATATATGGAAATAAAGGCTACTCACCGTCTCAATTGGAGCGTTGCGGACCCGCGTGTTAACGCCAGATCATCGATTTCGGGAGTGAAGCCCAATCTCTCTTTAACGTTATCCGATCTAACCCGGTTCGCATCACAGTTTTTCTTAAAAAGAAGTTCTGCACACAACATAGAACTTGTGTCCTTCTGGTATGAATGGTTACACTACTATTACTGCGATGTCGTTAAGTTAAAACGTTTCTTCTAAAAAATGGGACAAATTAAGCAGATGCATACAAAGAGTAGACAATTCCACAGGTCTCTTATTTAACTAATGTGGATTTGTGGCTCACAAAGAGTTCGATACGATCAAGGGTCACACATCAATATTTGATTCTAATTTGGATACTATCTAGATTTTTTTTTTTTTTCATACATACTCTCATTTACTTTTCCGTATTTCTATTATTATCTTTTTTTCAAAATATTTTGAATATCTATTTTGCTAGTTATTTTTATATAGATTATGAACTCGTATGCTAATTATAAATTAGACAAAAAAAAAAAAAAAAATCTACTCCTCTTGCTTATTATTTAGGCAACTAAATAAATGATTTACATCATGCAAATAAATGATTGCCACCAGAATACTCTTATTGAAATGCAGTGGGGATTAAATGATTTAATAAAAAAATTATTTAACATTTCTTTGCTTACATCGTCAAAAGGAGCGATGAAAATGTCAAAGTGACACAGATATAAACGAGACACTCATATTAAAACAGTCAACAGTTTCTGCGACCCAATTAATCCTTGACCTCTCTCATTCTGCTGCACTTTGTATAATAAATGACGTTGCTATCTACCTTTGTTTTTATAAAACAAGAATCTTCTGAGACTAAGTTTACAAAATTTTAGAGCAAAAATAGGAGAAAAATAAAGGATAAATTGATGAGAGTCTCCCCATGAAAATAAGCTTATATATAATATGCCTTCACTTTCAATATCTCTCTATCAGAGAGCGTAACAAAAGCTTATTCTATTCTACGTGTCACTAGAAAAGTCTGCAGAGGCGACGCTCTCAATTGATGGAGAAGGAAATTACCCACACAGCTAGTGTACGTGTATTTCGTGAGACTTGCGGGGTTCTCTTTTCTTACTGGCCGTAGGAAAGGTCAGGATAGAAACAAAACGAGAGAAAAGGAGTCGAGAAGGCTCCACATTGAGATACTTTACTAACCTTTCTTTTTCTATGACCTCCTGCCACTGGCTGAACCATTGGTATGACTCATTTCTAAGTTTAAAATTTTATTTTCCTATGATTTTCTCTCATGAAATTTCACCATCACACATCGTGTAGAGTTGATTATAAGACCTCCTGCACCACAGAGTGATGGGCCCACACCACTATAATATATGGGGGCAGTTTGTAGAAATAAGTAATAGTCTATGGGCATAACCCCTTTTTTTTTCTTCTCCCTCTCAATTAGTATAGGTTTGGTTTCAAATAGGCCTTTGGGAAGCCTAAGTTGGGCTTTGATAAAGGTACGTAGGCACGGCCCAATTTGGGCTGGATAAAGTTTCGGGCCCACGGGAGTGAAACGTCATTCGGAACTCGACCGCCAATAGGAAGCGGAGGAACAGCAAATCACACTCACTTTGACGCGCATATATAAGATGAAGAGGAGTCGGGTCGAATCGGATCGGACCGGAATTAACCTCTCGCCTCTTCTTCTTCTTCTTCTTTGATCTCGAAATATCTCTTCTCGGGGGCGGCGAGAATGGCGACGTCTTCCTCGCTTCTCCCTGTTCTTGGCCTTGCCTTGCTGCTCTTCTGTTGGTTGTTGTCGGCCGCGGATGACGAGCGCGCGAATAAGTCTTCGGGAGGAGCACTGATATGGGCGACCGGAAAGGACGAGACCGATCTGCTCACGGTGGTGGATTCGTCCGTCGAGGACGAGGCCGACGAGTTGTCCGGTGGATTCTCCTCCCTGGACAGCATGCTGCAGTGGGCTATCGGTATGACAAAAACCCACCCAAATCTATCTTCTTTCTGTGATCATTTGGATTAACCAAATAATTAGATGCATTGTTCCGGAAATCAAGTAGTAGAAGTTGTGAACTACCAAAGTAATCACTCATGGGTCTTGTTATGTCGGTATATGTGGTGCTCATTGTTCTGTGGCATATTACTGTTTCTTTAATTGATGAGTCTTTAATGGAGCAGGTCATTCTGATCCAGAGAAGTTGAAAGAGAAAGCAAGTGATGTGCAGAAATTATCCGTCGAAGAACTGATAAAACGACAAGTAGAGATAAAGGTGAGAACTTGCTTAGCAATATGATATTTTTTAATGATGCTGTATAACATCTATGTTATCGTGTTGCTCCATTTTTTGTTGCTACAATGGTTTATGCAACTTTTTTCATTATCAATTTACTTGATAATTATCAGTGGGAGCTTTCACTTTTAAATGCCAACCGATCACGCATGGATGATGCAAACACATAATTGAAGATGACAACTTAATTGGGAGAAGCAAATCTCAGATGTTGTTGTCGATCCTACTTAGATTTGTGAAAATGCGCCGAAAACTCTTTCAGTTTCATGATGTTGGTGTTCTTTTTTTCCATCAAAAAATAGTCACATAGTATGCTGCTATATATACCTCTTATGCAACTTTATCTGCAGGAGCTGATGGAGAGGTTGAAGACACCATCAGACGCAGAGTTGATGAAAATAGCTATCACTGATTTGAATAATTCTTCTATATCACTCGAGGATCGACAGCGCGCATTGAATGAGCTCTTAATTTTAGTCGAGCCCATTGATAACGCAAATGGTAAACATACTTTAGGTGTTGCCAAATTATTTTTAGAGAGAAATTCCTTTCCGTTTTCTTCTTCTTTTTGCAGATGGGCTATGTTTTGACCAAAGAGGACTAGTTTTGTATCTCATTATTTGTGAACAAGAAATTTCTTAAAATACTATTTGTAGGTTGGGAAAAGGAAAAGTACTGGCTAGTTGATTCTCTCTACTCTATGATTCTCAGATCTCGACAAAATTGGCGGTCTTCTTCCAGTGATTCAAGAGCTGCATAATGCTGATCCAGGGATAAGGATGACTTCGGCATGGGTTCTTGGAAAAGCTAGTCAAAATAATGCTGTTGTCCAAAATCAGGTAGTTTCATTTTACTGTTATCATTCTATTACAATTTGAATCCACAAATTTGGACCAACATCTTGTTGTCCCTTCTAACCTTCTGTTATTACTATTCTTATCATGGCGGGGAATCTTACTATTCTTTGTTAAATCAGATCCTTTCATATGGAGCATTGACAAGATTAGTGAAGATGGTATATTCTAGTTCTATAGAAGAAGCTGTAAAAGCACTATATGCTATCTCAGCTTTGATCAGAAATAATGAACGCGGTCAGGAACTGTTCTATCTGGAGAATGGAAATTCAATGCTTCAGGTAGAATAATTTTCTTTTGTCACAATGATACGCTTGGGTGATGTAATGTGACTAATGATTTCTGTTATTGCAGGAGATAATGACAAAACCGAATGTTGATATCCGGCTTCAGAAGAAGGCTGTATTTTTAGTAGCAGATCTAGCGGACTCTCAGATAACAAATTCAGAGAGCCTGAAACTTCCATTTTTAAGTGATCGCATTTTCCTGAAGTCCGTAGTTGATTTGACATCTTCATCTGACCTTGATCTTCAGGAAAAGGTACCTGGCTGATCACCTCAAGATTACCTATGTAAGGGGAAACCGGATTTAACTAAGGATTGTGTGAACTTTTGACCTTTTTTAGCTTTTGAGATGTTAATAGTTACATGATTTAGTGATGTCTTGCTATTTGTGGGATAGTGGAGTTAGTCGTTTACATATAAAGAAAATGAAAATCTTCAACATGAAATAGATGCCACTAAATCTATATATATATGGAAATGCATGTTGTAATATCTTCTGAGGCTGTTAATGGGTTGTTGGACTATAGGAGTATTATCAACTTTACTTTGTGTCTAAATGAACCTTTGATGGTGATGATTGTGACGATGTTCACATAATTCTTCACCTGAACATGGAAGATGTGCAACATTAAAAGAACAGCAGCATATATAATATCTTGCACAAAAGAAAAAATATATATATAAGAAACTCATCCAGATGGTGACTTTTTTATGATTGTGTAAGTTGTGCATAGCAATCCTGGTATGACGATTGAAGATCTATCTACTTTGACAGTGAAGTGCACTAGTTTCCGAAGAGGGCAAATTTATGTGTAAGAGCTTGATCTGTGCGCTAGAAATCCACCTCTGTAAACTGACAGTAACGACAGAATAGACTGAGTGATTTATGTCTTACCTAGGAACTTTAGATTTTATTTTTCATTCCTCAAATTTAAATAATTCACTGGCACAGGTAATTGGTAGTCATTATAATTCTAAGCAGACTGAAAACTTGCCACCGAGGTTCTTAATTTGTTCTCTTGTAATTCAATATGATCGTTGGCAACATGAAAACTCCCACAGTATACTTCAGCTTTTAATTTATTCTTGGCTGCAAAGTGTGGTACTGTGCTTCAGTTCTTTTGAGAAATGTTTTTTCCTTCAGTTTGTCATATAATGATGTTATAAAGCTTTTATTGACTTACCAGATAGTGTGGTAACCAATACTTGCTACAGTATTGTCTGCATAGTTCTTGTCACGTAAATAGCTTCCGGTACTCAATAATTTCAAATGCAAAACTGACTTTTGCTGTTAGCTACATTTAGGTTCCATCATATTGGGGTTTACACAGAACTCAGATGTAATTGTAGAGTTGCCTCCCTTAAGCTTATGGATTAATGATTTTGAATTCTATCAACTGGTTCCTTATGCACTTTGTGACATGTGTGCAGGCTTTGTTGGCTATCAGGAGCCTACTCCGGCTGACAACCAGTGATGCCATAGATTTTAAAGATTTCTGTGGTCTGGATATTGTGCTTGAGAGAATGAGGGTGCAATTGGATAATTTGACATCACAGGAAGAACAGAGAGACTATGCTAGAGACATGGAAAGTCTTCGTAGAGAAGTTGCAATTATATTTGATCAGAAGCTTGAGCAGGTACTTTACATTCGTATCTTTGTGATGTGCTTTATGGACTCTTTTTCTTTATTTTTGGATAAAAATGTGCTTTATGGACTTTGAAGCAGTACTTCTAACTTGCTTATTGGCTTGATTTTTACAGGCTATGCCAGTTCCAACATGACATGGGTACTGAAACCTAATTTACTCTGCTCATTATGATGAAGAAATCATGCATTTTGAAGCTGCTGTTATAGTCTATCTTCTTGTGTTCATCTAGTTCACATATTTATATCCCTCCTCTTTTGGTAGAGTATAGAGTAGAAAGTAGAGAGAGGTACATTTTTGTATTTAGGTAGACATGTACATTACGGTGAAGCTGGTAGACCACTGACCAAACAATCTGTTTCTGTTTGGGTAAATTACAAATTCTCAACCTAATCTCAAGTTACTCCGAAACCATTATTCATATCTCATTTTACCTCCCATGATATAGATCCATATAAAATTGTGACTTTTTTAATCCACCCTCAATTAAATTTTATTATTTTATCATTGTTTGCGTTTTACTTTTTGAAGTCTTGGCAGATTCTGCGGCTCGTTCATTTCTTATATAATGCACCTGCTGATGCATATGGATGGTGCTCATCATACACTTCATTTCTTCGTAATGTCTCAACGCCAATTTACAAAGTATACAAATTAATCTCATTCACACAAGCACTGATAACGCCTTATTTTGTCCAGCCTCATTTGAAACGTTTTTTAAAACAATGTCCAGTTTGTTTTATTACACTTTGAAATTATATATATAACCATGAGTAAACACACAGTTATGATTAACTTGAACTTAGTTACCTCTATTTAATTACAAAAGCCAGTGGCAGTTCATGGTGCTTGCTGAGAGCTAATGCGGATTGTACTAGTTAATCACATTAAGCAATCAGACATCACCCTAATGCCAGAAATATTTGGCGGCTTAAAAGTGAGAGAATTTTAATTATACAAAATAATTTTATTCTCTCTTTTTAACTTCTTTCACTAAATTCAACTAATTAAAATGTTCAACAGATAGTTAATTAACTTCTTTTATCCACATCTTGGTTCAGAGTCTATGTTATACAATTTTTTAGTTCAATAGATTTATGTGGTAAAAGAGATTGTTTAATCCCATTTTTATTGCCTTCCATCCAAGATTGGTCAGGTGAAAATAAATGAGAAGCTCCCTCAGAGATAGTCTTTTTTTTCGATATCAACATTTATATTTTCAGACAAGGCTGAAACTAATTGTTTTACTCAATCATCGGGAGCCTCCAATATTGCGAAAAGAAAAAGAAAAACTCATCTAAAATTGAATAAAAGAACAAAACAAGAACCCAGAATTCAATATCGCAAAAGAGAGAATAGAAAAAGATAGTCTCCTCAGTTCAGGTCTCCATGAATCTTCCGCATTGCATATAAACGCACTCAGAAGAACGAAAGTTTTCATTTAATCATCATCGGAGACTTCAACCCCCAACAGAAAAAAGCAAAGACAAATTAAGACAAAAACCCACAAAATCCAAGAGAAATCCCAATTTATGATCGGCGCTGATAAACGCTGTGTCTCCTCAGTTCAGGTCTCCAAAAAACTAATCCGCATGGGTGGGAGCAATCGCCACCACTCAGAAGAACGAAAGTTTTCCATTGCTCATCCTCGAAGACATCAGCGCTAAACGAAGAGAGCACAGAACTATTACCTTCACCTATAGAGAGTATGCCATATAAAAAGAGAGGCTTAAGCCGCCGCCAGAGGAGGAGAAAGGCAAGAAGGGCAAACGCGAACTGGTGTTAGGGATGGAAGAGGCCACCTTTATATAGGTAGAGAACGAACGCACTCACCCTAACCCATTTGGATCTCGTGACCTTGGAAACAAATCCGACCCGTTAGAGTTTGGTTAATTACACGTGCACCCCTAAACTATTTATCTATTTTTACATGACATTTTTTTATTTATTTCTCACAATACTTTGGCCTCCCTTCGCTATCTAATATATATATGATAAATAAAACTGTTAAATAACTTCTAAAGTGTCTAAAATTAATTTTGTAATCATTTCAATAAAAATAGTAAACTTAAAACTAACAAATAAAAAATATTGTAGAGATTTTCTATAACTAAGTGCGTTACAATATCACCAAAATAAATAAATAAATAAATAGATATGGAGGTTCTGTAAATATTTATGAATATTGTCCCTAATAATTAGTGGCTTCTATGACAGTAATTTTTAATTTATAATTAAAATTTTTAGTATGCGTTGTATATATATTTACTTATATTTTAAATGAAAAAATAAGCATTATTAAATTACAAAAGCTGTACGGTAATATCATTATCTTGGACCAACTTGGGCCAAGTCATTCATAGGAAGATTGACTCGACTTAGACCGACTTAAAGTTTCTATTGTCTCTAGTTATGGTTACGTGTGAGAAAAACTAGTAGTGGTAGATCAACTGATTTGATCCTTTTTGTCTTCCGTTACATGTGAGAACAAGTATTTCTTGTGTTCTCACTGGAAGACCCAGTAAACATGTTCAATAACCAGAGTAGTCTGAGGGTCTCATAATGCGTCGAATGCTGGCATCCATATCAAGTTAGTCTTCTTCATTTGCACCTCCTCAGTATGGGCCATGGATATTGCACTAGTTTGACTGGACTACATCTTTCTGGACCCCAGGAATAGCTTTTCGTCTGCAATTCCTACAGATCAATCAAACTGTAGATATTGTGGACAATATCTCCGATATGATCTATGTGTTTGTGGTTCTCAAATGGGCTAGATTCATGCCAGCATAAGGATAAATAAAACAGAGGAGTAGTGTTGCTGGGTTCTGTGTGTGTTGTTGAACTGTGCTGTTAGGCTATCAAACATTCAAAGCTTGATCATTATAGTCTATCATAAATAAAAAGTAGGTATGCATTTGACCCTTTCCAAGTCATCAGAATCAGAAATGTCACCGTGATAGAGCATCTATATCATGTATATTAGTTTAAGCCTACTTAAATTGATGGACTGTGATAATTTCTAAGCATATTAAATATTTCTAACCTTTACATGGTTATGATCTGAAATCAGTGCGGTGTATGCAAAAATATGTAATAAATTTGTTTTATTTTTCCACATAATATCCGTTCTTAGTCTTAATCTTTGTGAAATTGCAGTCCTCTCTGTAGTATAGACTTGTTATTGGGATGCAAGACTTGATAATATACAACAGATAGATGTAAGGATCAGAGGGAGGCCACCTTTAACTTTGCTTCATTTCTCATTAGCTTCAAAGATAGCCCTCAGAGAACAAAATAATAGGTTTCTTCTGCATGATATAGTGTTCACTACATTAACAGTTTTCCAAACTTTAAAAATTAAGAAGAATTAGACACACATAAACAGTTCGTTAATTCTTCTACTTTTTTTTAGAAAAATAATTGAAACAATTGATGTTTTAAGAATTCTTTGTAGCTGCTCGATGTTCAGCCAAAGCCCATCACCTGTGACATTAATGCATTCAAGGTATCTGGCAAGAACTTTCTTGCAAACAGGAAGCAGACTCACAAGGATTGCCACTATAAGTGCAACCTGCACTATTTCTTAGTCTTATTTGCATTTAATACTATGATGGCCATAAAAATATTCATTTAGAAACTCCGCTAGTATTACGTGATATTGGTGAAGAATGAATAACAGAGAATTGCAGTAGATAAGAATACTACAAATGAAAAGAGTAATTCAATAATTTGATAGAACGTTATTGATGATATTAAGTAAGGTTCAGTTTTTAATCCAAAGAATAAGAAAACTTATAGGTAGAAATTTGGAGAAAAGAGAGGGAAACAAATTTAATCTTCTACGCATGCAATCTTCTCTGGAATTCTTTTAATAATTTGCTCGTCTGGATTATGTTAATACGGGAGATTGCTAGTATTTTACGAGTATAAAAATAGACTTGTTTATCTATTTAATTTATTTGTATAGTAGCGTTGTTTCTTATAATGTTATATAACCTACATCCGTTTTAGTTTAGCCCTATTAAAATTTTGAAATTTTCATCTTCTTCTAATCGAGTCGAGTGTCCAAACACTATAAATACATCTTTTTGTCTCTTCCTCGATTTAGAATTTATTCTTCTTTTCTGTTTCAAAGTTTTCTTTCGATTTCTTTGGTCGAGAAAGACTCTTTCACTGCACTGTGTTCGAATAGCAATGACAGTAGTGGTGGTGGTGGAAGACCTTGTAGATCTTTTTAACTGACAGTTACATGTACGATGATCTCTTTTGATTATTTCTTTCTCGATCCATCTGCTTAGGTATCGATATTAATAAGGTCTTGTTTATTTCAGAAATAAAGTTAATTATACAGTAAGTATTCCTTTTTAATATTCTCAAAATAAAGTCTATTTTTTTAGGAATAGCCATTTTATATTCATTTGTATTTTGGATTGAGAGTATAATAATTATCTTTGATATAATATAAATTAAAAAAATTATAGAAAATTTATTTTTTATTTTTTTATATAATTATTATGAATATCTTTTGATTTGATATAAAATAGATTTCAAGATAGATTTTAAATAAATTAGTAATTAAGTTGATATGCCGTACAAAATATAATTTTGATAAATAGTATTTATATTCTAGAATGATATTATTATAATATCTAGTTATTATTCTATAATAAAAAAATATATTTTAAAATATAAAAAAATTATTCCCAAAATGAATGAAGGCTTATGATTCTTAATCTATTGGATTGGGTGTTATTGTAAGCATTTCACATCCTCCTTTTTTCATCTCTTATTTATTCAGCTTTAAACTGCATTAGAAACTGCCTCTCTATATTTCTGTAGCATATACATGATGGTCTATTTATGCCAAGCTCTAACTAAGACAAAATATGTTGTATTTGCATCTCCATCATCTCTGTAAGGTACATCCGCTATATAGTTAATTCGCTGGTGAGATATTAATCAGGATTCACCTTTAAACCTGCATACTATGCCTTGTCGAGGGCTTCACTTTACCATCCTTACCTTCACCCTGTGATTTCCTACCTAATAAATGTTGCCATGCTCATTACATTGTAAACTTTTGCAGTGTTATGTCATCATATCAGACATAAAAGAAATAAAAGGACAATGGAGAAGACCACTACGAATAATGATGAACAGATGATATCACAGAACAGTTTTCATCTGAGAATATCTGCAACAGAAGTTTTGCTCATCAGCCATACCAATGGTTGGTATCCATTAAAGGTAGCTACTATCACATGATATACCAGGAGTCCAATATATAAATAAGAATACAAAGAATAAAAAGGCAGTAAACCATAAATGATCAAGCAATATATTATTTATTAGCTTGTAACTCTACTGCAAGATAGAAACTGAACAGAAATAAGAAACAAACACAAACCAACCAAAAAGAAAGTGGGCACCTCTTGAGGAGTACAATGGCTGCACCTCCAGCGAATTTTAGTAGCCAGAAGGACTCCCAGCTCTTTTCTAGTGCAACTTTGTAGCGAAATGCATTAACATCACAGGAAGCTTCTCTCTTTTTTTTTGACAATTTTGAGAAGAAATTTGTCACCTTGCTATTGACATATTTACCACGTATTACTTCAGTTTTGTTTTGGATAGATAAGGAAGAAGAGAAGACTCTCCTTCATACCGTAGTTTTAGGCGTCTAATATGTTTTCCTTTTGTATGGAACGAGATCCTTTTTAGTACCTAATAAAATGGCATAATTTGCCAACTTGTTTGCCAAGCTCATCTTAAGTGGTGTTGCCTCTGTTCTTGTTCTTCTTTCAAATGTTGAGTATGATAAGACAACAAAACACCTTGCATGTCCTAATACTTGCATCGTGACCAAGAATATAAAGCCCGCCCCATAAGCTCAGATGTGAATGTTTTCTATCTTGTTCTTCCTCCTCTCTCTCTCTCTCTCTCCACAAAACAGCGGAGCGTACTGAACATGGGGCAGAGGGAAAACAAAATTACCAGATCTCAATAGTGTCAAACTTGGGAAATATAAAGCCACAGGGCAAATTGTTGCATTTACCTTTTGGAATGGCATTACCCAAAATCTACCAAACTAAAACACCCACTTGGCATAACTCTATTGTGGTTAGCTACACGGCATAAAGCCACACATGCCAACTGATACCTGGCTTCATTTGGTCAAACCAACCTCTGCCTCGCTTAAGTTTTTTTATTATCAAAATGAGAGAAAGCTAATGCAACTGATAAGGTTGTTGCAGCCTCCAGTCAATAAAAGTAACTCCAAATGTCTATAGCTTGTTGCCTCCCTTCCTCTGTCTCGAGGCTTTGCCAATTCCAATAAGCAGATGGGCAGCTCTGCAGATGTATCTATCCGCATTGAATTTGTGTGCCCCAGAGGGACATGTGGGCATTGAAGTAAGTGATACGCAACAAAATGCGTGTGGTTTCATGTGCATCTTCTTCATCAGTTCCCTACCTATTGAAATATGGCAACTTTTTAAGCCCTACCATTCCGAATTCCATTTTTCCTACGAACATAAAGGTCAATATTTTATGAATTTGTCTACAGAGCACGTATGATTTAGCGTTTCTTAAGATGGTTGATACAGTTAGTTTAATTTATACATAAAGGAAGACTTTTTTCTAATATATAAAAAGATAATCGGAGATAAGAGCAAGTAATTAGATTAGTATTTAGTACAGTGGAAATGGAAGCGCAGAGGAGGTTTCCTGACATCATGAAACTCGCCATTGCCCCAGGAAACCCTGTTTCACCAAACTACTCTTCCTACTAATATTATACACCTGTAAGGATTGGTTTTATTCTTGATGTGGTGATGTGATCGATGGGCTAATCACTTGTCTGCACACCTCTTCTGACCAATTAATAGACACATCAAATTCGCCACAAATTTCCTTGTCCTTTTTTGAAAAAAGAAAGTATGTATACATAGAGTAGATAATTGTTAGATGTGAGGCAAAATGTCATTGTAGATTGCTATCCAACCTCATCTCTATATGATGTTATATACATATAAGATTCGACCCATCAACCTAATACCTGCCATCCCTTTCAGGAGTGTTTCATATATCTAACTTAGCTTGCATTCAAGTAGAAAAGGGTAGACAATTCTGCATCCAGATTCTTTTATTCTTTTGATGACAATCGCATGATACGAAACATAATGCAAGCAAAAGAAGCATTCATGCGTGTTGAGTGCAACGACGTGGACATATAAATAATATATATATATATAGAAAGAATCAAGAGGTTGCAGATACTTTTCTAATGAGCCAAGATAGGTTGAAGGCAACAGTGACAGAGTCAGAGGCTCAGAGCATCTGCTATCTTTATTATATACATATATATATATATATGTGTGTGTATATATTTATTTTGCACGCATTTATAGTTTTATATATGTCCGAGAAATTAATAACAATTTCTGCAGGAGATTGCTACAGGATAATGGGTAGGGCTCCACAAAACGAGGACGAGTCAGACCAGCAGAGGGTAACTCGTGCGTCTCCCAAGAAAAATTGGAGATAAATTTATTGGTTAATTATTACTTACCTTCATATAGTTTGACCTAAGTTTAGGATATTCGCGTAATATATATTCTTTAAACCTAAATCTAACCGCATAGCTCTTTTATAAGTAATTTATTATTATTAGTCAATTATTATTAGGATATAAAAAGATTATTCACATAGAAATACAGTATAATAATAGTGGGATAGTCTGATCATTTTGATCTAATAATAAAAAAAAGTATAATAAAGAAAATATTTACATATAGATAGCAAGAGAATGCAGTAAACTATTTGCGATTATTTTTAGCTTATAACCATAATAACTTATTAATTTTGTGAGAGTTTGTATGCCTTATGAGTTATTTTAGCCAAGGGAATTTGATTCACTCTAGATGATGAACGTATTATTTCAACCATAACTTCTATCTCGCAAATAAATTTATCTTCTCATAACTGAAAGAAAGGAAAGTCTCAAGAGGAGAGGAGAGGAGAGGTGGGGGAAAAAAATTGAATAATAATTAAAAAAAATATGTACATATGAAGAGAGAGAGAGAGAGAGAGAGAGAAGAAAAGTGAAGGGACGGTTTCATGAGAGCAAAGCAACCGCTCCTTCCCGCCAAATTAACCACGCCCCCCGGCCCCCATCGATATCATTCATGACACCAAGACTTCGACCGCATACTTCCTCGGGCACCGGCAAACTGGACACGTGTCTGCCGCCGATTCGCAGGCCTTGCACAGGCAGAGATGCCTGCACGGGAGCATCACCACGCACGCCTCCCTCCTTCCGCACACTTTGCACGCCCTCCTCCTCTCCTCGCCTCCTCCTCCCTCCTTCCCCTTCCCCCTCGCCTTCTTCTCCTCCTCCTCCTCTTCTTCTTCGTAGCAACACGACTGAGCGTCGTCGGTGTGGCTGAGCCCTTCCTTTGCCCCTCCCACGCCGCCGCCGCCGCTCTGGAGGAGGGCGTACCGGAGGCTGGCGACGGCGGCCTCATTGTTCCTCGCAATGTTCATCCAAATTTGCCTCTCCGCCGCCATCTTCGTCGCCTTCTCCAATAACTCCGCATTCCTCTGCCTCGCGCTCGCCAACTCCGCCTCTTTCTCTCTCATCCTCTTCGCCGTCCTTTGCTCTATAGACAGCATCAGAATCTGGTGCTGCCTCTTGTGCAGCACCTCGTACTCCGATCGCATTCTATCGATCTAAAATAAAAGAAATATATACATTAATTCATGACATATATTATTAGTACGTTATCCAACAACTTCAAGATTTTTAGATCAATACCTGATCGCGAACGAGTGCCTCCGTCTCGAGGCTCCCTTGATAGTATAACTGGGAGATCGGATCTCTCTCGTCGAGAAATTCAAGTCGGATTTGACCGGGATCTGGGAGCTGCGGCATAGACATGGCGGAGGCGGCGAAGTCGTCTCTGCTTCGCTTTCTTAGCAAAGAGGATGAATTGGAATTTAGTAGATCGCCATTAACCACAAACTTTTCCTCTCCTCTTTCCTCCCCAAGTGCATTAGTAGTATTCCAAGGCCTGAAGTGAAAGAAACCAAGAAGAAATAAGATTTTAAGGAAGAGTCAAAACATTAAGACAAAAAAATAGGGACGAGTCTTAGCATTAAATTCCTCCAGCTCTCACCTAGGTGGGTACTGCGCTTGCACGGCCATAACAACGCTGCCAATTTCCTCAGAGTTTTTTTTTTTCTCTCTCGATCAGAGGTTCTCGGAAAATAAGAAACGGAATCGAAATTAATCCGTAGAGGATTTCTTTCGCTCTCTCTCTCTCTCGTTGTGGAAGTTTATGGAGGAAGTGGTGGTGGAGAAGGAATCCGAGAAATAAATCGCGGGTGCTTTGCTAAGCTTTTTAAAGTGGGAGATATTGGCAACGGACGGTCAAAGGGAGACCGCGAGCACCACACGAGGGAGGCAGTGGCTGTGTGTCTGCTACGCTGCGTAAAAGAAAAGAGGAGGAGAAAGAAAAGCTGGACAAAGACCCCCCAAAAACGAGACACAAACTCTTTTTAACTTTTCTTTCCCTTCCCTCTTCCCTCTTCCCTCTTCCCTTCGTCTTTCCTCCCAGTCCTCGTCAATTCACGCGTCCAACGCGTTACTGCCACTTTCGTTCGGTTTCCTCTGCTCTGGCCGTAAGGTTTAATTACCTAAATTTAAAGATTTCTTCTTCTTTTTTTTCTGGCATGCATTACTTTAAACTAACATATATCTTATAGACACTAGAAGGATCTAAATGCAAATATTAACTCTTAATAGGAAATACAAGTATGTTGAAGAGTATATTTGCAAAAGAACCCTTTAAAGATTAAGTATTAGATTTACCATACATAAATGCACACGGGTAATTAATTACCTGGATTCAAAAGGCAGTTAATAGCGTTGCGTGTTTGATGGATCTAATTGCGGGATTAATCGAACGCAATTAATTGACAATATTTGCTGAGATCTTTGTTTCTTCCATTGCTTCGCCTATGACCCTCCTTAAAATTGAAGACACTAGTACTAGTCTTCATATCTAGATGTCATGCAGACCTCTAGAATACAACTTGCTAAGTTTCCAAGGACTCAAGTTATATACTTGTTTTTGTGTTTGAATAAAGGAAAGCTATATACGACAATTGGCATACAAATGAGTTAAATAATATAAATAAAAAGTTTAAGGAGATATTCTGAACTCGCACTAGCTATAAAAGTCTTAAACTTTACACGTTATAATATAAAAAAGGTTAAGTTGAGATAAATCGAAGATAAATTCAAGCAACTCATACAGCTGGCTTACAAGTTTGGAACTCTTATGCCTATCAAACAAACGCTAGACTTTTAGCCATTTGGCGTCTATATAGAAGAATTAGTTTAGATGTCGATTTTAAGCTGAGACTTATTCCCTCTAAGATGTAGTCATCCAACTACTTTAGAAGTATACTATCCTTTTCTCTTAATTGCGTAGTATTTTGATCAAGATAAACATGTATTGGCTTCATAGATATCTTGAAGTGGATATATATATATATATATATTCATCAAACAGTGAGCACAGACATAATACATTTAGATATAATATATGAAGTCTTCAAACATTCACGGCGTCATTTTCATCAGCTAGTGAGTCATATGTAACCTTTATTTGAACGTTTCCAAGTTCCAATACTTAATAAATACTTTTACGTTCTCACTCTTGAAACTGAGTGATGTTTACCGTTGGGATTCAAAGTGGCAAAAGAAACGAAGAAACGGGTACTGATTCGAAAATTATTGCCGCCCGACACAATTTTGAAAGAGTTATTAGAGGAGTTTATTATTGGTTCGTATCTTTTTCATGAGTAATTAGTTGCTGAGTTTGAGAGCCCTTGCGAGTTGCAAAGATCTCCACGCCTCTGAGAAAGAGCTCAAAAGTCAAGCTTAAGATCATGTCAACCCAGGCCGCCGTTATATCGACCACGATTGAAAGGGCTGCACAAAGATTTATATGTGGTTATAGATTATTCCCACGCGATTACTTCGAGTTGTTGGAGTATGTCTATCCTGACGTATGAAAGAGGTGGGTCGCATAAGATAGAGGACAGTAGTAAAATTTAGTAATAAGAGAGCAGTTTTATACGCATCATTTATTGGTATTATTCTCAATCTGCTGGATGAATCATTCGCTTCAAATTAGAGCTTGCTTCTGTATCTTATTTAGAACAGGAACCTGTTTAAATATGTTTGGGCCGAGGATAAGACTAAGCCTTGCGTATTTTTTGTGGGGTTAATTCGCTAAGTAACGTTAGTTTGGATTAGCCTTATAAGGTGTGACTTCACTTTATTAATAAGAGTTGTGTTGGGTTGAACTCTAGTTTTTATACTAATTTATTTGAAGTGAAAGGGAAATGAATAAAAGAGAGAGTGGAAGAGATAGTAATATAGTTTATCTGCACAACAAAAATTTATAACTAAAAGATTTCTTCATTGGGATCATGATACAATGACCTTTATCTTCATATATATATATATATATATATATAAAAGGGTGTTTTTACTTGAAAGTTTTAAGTCTTGCTATTGAAAGTGCACTCTAAATCTTATAATGTAGAGTTAGGATTATTAATTTTCTTATAAGTAGTCTTCTTGTGATCTTAGAAAAACTTATTATGGTGATTTTTTTTTCATAACGCTTCTTTTGACAGTGAATTTCGTTTGGTATCCCATTATCTTTTTCCTTTAAGATAAATGTGTATATAATATTTTTTATTAGTATTATTATTATAATTTATCGGCAGAAAAGAAAACTCATTTCGAACACTTTTTGGTACACCAAAACTAGCCAAACCATCATTTAATACTGCTCCTTGTCCCAAATAAGCAAGATTAGACCTTCATATTACATAAGATAAAGCACTACCAACAACCAAAGCAATTCTAATATCAAAGTTGCAAGACATGAACAACAGCCAACGTTATCCATGCTACTCTCCTGAATGTAGCCCTGCTCACATCGCAATTAGTTCACACATCTCTATCCCTCCTGCACTCAGGTGGCATTACAGAGTGCCTGGATTGATCAATGCAGTAGTTGTAGATGGTGTACTTGCTCCTCACCCACGCCAGTCGCCGGTATTGCCAGCCATCCAGATCCTGGAACTCCTTCTGATCCCACCACCGCATTCCCTGCGTCGCACATAACTTGGCCTCCACCGACGCCTCGCAGCCGTCAATGTGGAAACCGCGGTAGGAGGCTACGAAAGGCACCTTCGACCAGTCGGTCTTCTCGAGGCCGCCCCTCGTCGCCCAGTCGTCTGCATTCCATAGGCTGGAGTAGATCTTCATGGGCTGGTTGAAGGGGTACCTCACACCCAAATCCTTGCTGTTCTTGAACACTCTAATAGGAACATCATCTACAAAGAAGCTAAGAAACCCAATGCAACAGTGGTGTGTCAGATTCAGCATCTAAAACAGTGTCTTGTAATGCAGCTCAGAATCGTATTTGACAATCTCGTATAGTATCAGAATAATCATATTAACTTCCTCAATTCATAAAACAGAAAGTTAGTATCTTCTTCAATTCACTGTATGTATGTAGTGAATGAAGGGCTCATCCAGATGCGATATTACTTGCTTTGACCACTGTGAATCATATCAGAGGTCACCATATTACTCCAACGTTGTAGAAAGCTAGTATTTATCCACTATTATGAGCTACTGAAAATGTCTTCTTGTCTTTAGAAACAAACATAAGGCCAAGGACAAAGGTTAGTCAATAGAAGGCAATGCCTGGAGGAAAGTATGCATGCAAACAGCACTATCTTAGATGGCCCACCCAAATGGGGTTGGTTGCAACTGCTGCACTGATTCTTTTTTTTTTTGTGTGCATGTGATATGCCTGGTAATTGTACTCTCACCTTATCCATGATTCCATATCATGGTTGAATACAGAAAGAGAGCTTTAACCCACTGTTTAGAATTAATAAAAAAGAGGCAACACTTATAATTGTATATGGCCCATGACTGACCGATTGTTTATTTCAGGGCTAAATCAACATAGTAATGTTAATGCTGATCATTTCAATCTTAAAACAAGACTAAAACTGAAGCAGGAATGGAGAAAGAGCAGAGAGAGAGAGATGAAACCTACACAATCTGGTACATGTTCCATAGAACAGAGTAAGAGTGGTAATCCTTGGTTGGATCAAACCAAAGATAGATCCTCTGCTCTCTATCTCCCTTCCCACCAGTGAACACATTGGTTTGCAAAATGTAAGGTTGGTTGGTCCTGTTGCCCAAGAACTCAAAATCTATCTCATCATGCTCTGAGTTCTGAGAAGATAACTGATTCAAGAACATACACCAAATCAAAAGAGTTGTTTTTAGAAGATACAGCTAACACTAATGTATGGTTAAATGCAAAGAATGAGGTACATAGAATGCAGTCACTGTTCCAGCCGAGTCCCCTGGAACCATCTTTATTTGCATACTGAAGTGACCAAACAAGTATGAGCCCTTTGATTGAAACCCAGTGCCTGAAAATAAGAGAATAAAAGAAAAAGTTGGTGCATTTGGATTCTGAGCTTCTAGCACTTCGAACATAGTTTACCTGTCGATTTATCCAAGTAGAGTTGGATCTCATTGCCTCCATTGAAGTACTTGATGTGGTCATAAGCCCAGGTGGGCACATAGTTCTTCTGGAATGGAACATTAATGGGCTTCCTTGGTGGAGCAGCCAGAGTGGTCACAGAGGCCAAGCCAAAGAAGCAAAGCCACAAGGCCAAAGAAGGGGAGGAGGAATAAGGAGAAGTAGCCATTCTTTTTTCCAAGGGAGAGTGAAGAATTGGAAGATGGATACTGTGACTCCTCCTCCTCCTCTATGTAAGCAGTGACTCTATATTTCCATCCCCAGACAGCCAGACAACAGTCGTCTAGTAGCTTTTGTTTTGTTCATTTGGGAAGAATACAATAACATCATGGTACAATCTATGGATGAGTGGTGTGTAATTAATAGTTATGGTGTTCTCTGCTATTAGCTTTGTAGCAGATGATGGCTATTGCTTGGATATAGAGGATTTCATAGATGTGGATAGAGATTGGGCTCTTTAACTGCAAAAGGAGAGCTAGTGATGGGGACTAAAGACGCAGATAGGTACTGTTGACTCAGTGGTCACAGGCATACTAGGACTGGTTAGATGTACTCTTTTCTACACTATTCCTTTTTTTAAACACTATTTTCTTTTTTCCCCTCAAAACTTTTTATTTTAGAAAAGGAGAGATATTCTAGAATTAACTTCACAACAGTTACAAAATTAAACCAACCTTCGTTGAGATGTTATAAAACCTTCTTTAGAGTCGGTCAGGGGATAAAAAAACCATAAAAGATTATTAGGAAATTCTTCATTCCAAGTACATTAATAATCTATAGTTTCATCCCAAATACAACAATTTGGGTCTTAGCCTTTCTAAAATATAATTATCTTTATATTTTTAAAAATTATAAATTAAAATTTTAATATTATATTATCCACTAAGACTGTCACAAACTAAGCAGGATTGATAACCCCTTTATATTATAAATATATTTGTCTTTCAAAAAAGTAAATACTTCAAATCATCTTAACCGTCAACTTATATCATAAACGAGTCTCTTATCTAAATTAGTATAATGTTACAATATTTTTTAACAATAATATTAACTAATTAAATAAAAACAAATTATTAAAAATAATATACATTTTATTATTATTATTCTAAAATATGTGCATTCATTTTGCTTTTAATGCATTAAAAACATCATAACATTAGTGTTTTTTTTAAGAGAAATCATGGCATTAGTATTGTTAATAGAGTTATTGTTTAGATAAACTAAATTAACTATACTAACAAAGAAGGAATAAGAGATATTTGTGTGTTTTATTTTAGTAACAGAACAATCATTATTCTACTGGCTATTACCAGCTTAAATTTAACTTAGTATAGTTTTGAGACATTAAAAGAAAATACAAGAGCCAGAAAATTTATATGATATAATGTTATTAATAAAACAAAAATAGGGTGTTTTAATAAATCCCATGTAATTGGCTCAGACAGGAACCTGCCACGTCTGAACAGGGTAGGGTAGGAGAGTCCCCAGCCCCCACCCACCTTGACTGTATTAAATTCCTGCACTCGGGTCTGCGGGCAATCTGCTGCGTGGGCTTGACTTAGTACCTAAAGGGCAATCTAGTCAATGCGTATCGTGTCCTTTCAAAAAAAAAGAAAAGAAAATGCGTATCGTGCGTGATGGACTTCGATCGAAGTCCCTAAACTCCTAAGAAGGGTAATCTAGTCAAATTAGGTTTTTCCGTTTCCCTGTATATATTCCAAAGATTTCCTCGAAACGACGAGCCGATCTCCCTCTTCCGCCGTCTCTCTTCGCGGGGTTGTTCCCGAGGAGCGTTGTAAGATTCTCCGGTCGGAAGGAGAGACCTCTCCTCCTGTGGAGATCGATCCGAGGTAAGGTTTTCCGTTAGATCTGTGTCCCGTTTAAACAACAGAGAGAACTTGTTGAAGCTTGCACTCGCATTTCGTTCTGATGTGTTGTTTGACCTGATTTAGATTTCTTGAATCGAGTTTTGATCTTTATGAAAAGTATCCTTGAAGATCTGTGTCGAACAATGGCTTTTGTTATCTTCTACTGTTCCGTTAGTGTCCATCTGTGAGAAAGATCTTTCTTTCTTCCTGGAGCAGTGAAAGATGTTGGTTTTTGTTGCTAACCCAACACTGCTGGTTTTTGAAAATCTTATTGCTATCTTTGCAACTGAATCTTTCTAGTTTTGGAAAATGATTTATCATGATTTTTCACAAGGGTGGAAGAATTGTGACCCCATCCATCAGCTTGCGATCCTTCGTTATTTACTCCCACGTATTCCGAATCTCTCTTGAATAAAATGCGTTTGTAGAATTTGAAGCATTTGGTGATATTTTACTTGTGCATTTGTAACACAAGAGGGTATTACTAATGACAGTCCTTAGTTATCGAGATGGCTGCTGCGCCTGCTGCAACTGGATGGCTAAGGGGAAGAGTGAAAGCTGTTCCTTCTGGAGATTGCTTGGTGATTATGGGAAGCACGAAAGCTGAAATCCCACCTGAAAAGACCATAACTTTGTCTTCTCTTATTGCTCCCCGGCTGGTATGTTGCTTGCATCTGATGCTTAATTCTTGCTAATAAAATGCTGCATGTTTTGGCTGAAGCATCTAGTGTGTGGACTTTATAGTTAGACTTACACTGGGCACTTAAATTGTAGAAGTCAAGGAATGAATTGCTTTTTTCTACGTAAGAAATTGTTTGCTTTCGTTTGATTATAACTCTCAGATCCCTCTCTCTCCTCTTTCAACAAATAAACATACTAATATATATATATATTTTAATAACTGCGTTTCTGTTTGATATTTTTTTTATCTATATTCTTGTATGCTTCTTTTGCTTATACATCCAGAGCCGTTATTGCAATACTTTTTGCTCTTGTTTTAGATATCTATTTCAGTTGTATATCAATATGTCTTTCAAAATTCAAACTTACTTAAGGGCAATCTAGTCATATATCCTGTTTTATGTACATAAATGTTTTTATTTCCTTCATCATTTTTGCCTAACATGAAACCATTTCAAAGGAACTTGTTTCTCTGCTTACTAGTTTTCCTTTGTTTTTGTTGTTTCACTCAATAATGCCCAGGCCCGCCGCGGTGGAGTTGATGAACCCTTTGCGTGGGCTAGTAGAGAATATCTAAGGAATCTTTGCATTGGAAAGGTTGCTTTCCTTCTTCTGCTTTAAATCATAGTCTTCATAACTGAGTTCTATAATTGACTTGGTGCCAAAGTTGTGATGTTGCTTTGCAGGAGGTAACATTTAAAGTAGATTATACTGTTCCATCCATAGGGAGAGAATTCGGCACAGTTTTCCTTGGTGATAAGAATGTTGCACTATTGGTTGTTTCAGAGGGGTGGGCGAAGGTATTATCAGTCTTTGTTTAACTAGCTTGGTCCCACTTGCACCCTATATGTGATTGGTATTTGCTTCTTCTTTCTTGGTTTTCATGTTCAATAGGTTAGGGAACAGGGTCAACAAAAAGGTGAAGCAAGCCCTGTTTTGGCAGAACTGTTGCGCCTGGAAGAACAAGCTAAGCAACAAGGATTAGGTCGTTGGAGCAAGGTTAGAAACCTTTTTTCTTTAATTGCTGAATTTCACCAAGTAAATTTGCAGTAGAGGATGCCCATATCACTTGAAATCTTTCTCATTATTGAAGCAAGACTTGTGGTTATTCTTGGTGTACTTACCTAGGAAGCTCATCAATTATTGGCAATTTCCATGCTAATTATCCACTGTTTTCCAGATATATATCCTGAATGGATTAATTGGGTTAAAATCATAGACTTTTTATTGATAACTGATTTAGGTACCAGGTGATTCAGAGTCATCAATTAGGAATCTACCTCCTTCAGCAATCGGAAATTCTAGTAATTTGGATGCAATGGGACTGCTGGCTGCAAACAAAGGCAAACCGATGCAGGGAGTTGTGGAGCAGGTTCGTGACGGAAGTACAGTTCGTGTTTATCTGCTGCCAGACTTTCAGTTTGTTCAAGTTCTTGTAGCTGGAATTCAGGTACTATTTCAACAAAATGTTCATTGCAGTCATTATTATCCTCGTAGCTGCTAGCTTCTTTTGCTTTGCATGTTCACTGTGTGTCTATCATTTTAATTGAAAAATAGGCACCATCCATGGGAAGGAGGACTGCAGCAGAAGCTGAAATTAAAGCTGGTGATGCAAATGGTGAAGTTTCTGCTGATGCTTCAACCTCTTTGACGTCAGCACAGAGGCTTGCTGCTTCTGCAGTGCCATCCACTGAAGTTGCAGCAGATCCATTTGGTCGGGAAGCTAAACACTTCACAGAGATTCGCGTTTTAAACAGAGAGGTAATTTAGGATTTTATTATTTTTCTTCAAGCTAGATGGATTTAAATTCTCCTTTCATTTTCTTACACATTGGAATTGGCAGGTTCGAATTGTGTTAGAAGGCGTGGACAAGTTTAATAATCTAATTGGTTCAATATACTATCCTGATGGTGAGACTGCAAAAGACTTGACTCTGGAGCTTGTCGAAAATGTATGCTCCTTTCCCCAATACCTGATAATGCAACTTCTGTTAGATTTAAAGTTGATGAGAAGGGTTAATTACAACCTTTGCTTCTGGCTGGTAGTATGTATTATATCTGGTGCATGATTGTTGCTGGTTGTTACCTTTATTCGGATATCATGATATACCTAGATCAGCTGTAGATATCAAAGGATTACCTCCTTTTGTGAATTCTATTTTTAATTTTTAATATTGAGTTCCCTTTCTTTGCACTTTGCTTCCTTGATTTATATTTTAGTTAATTACAATATGAAACATAGTGGTGAAGTTTCAGTTTTGACCCAAAGAAAAATATATATATTAATTTTAGCCTATTGTGGTCCAAAATAAATGTCAAAACCAGAAATCTTGATTGTTTCATCTTTAACCAATGAGTTTCAGCTCTAATTTTTATTATGCTTCGGCCAATATCGTTCCATCTCGGTTGAAGCTTCAAACCCTTTCTAGCACCTTTTAAATAAAATTATGTTGAAAAGTTATTTTCATTTTTGGACTAATTATTTACATGCATGACATAAATTTGAAGTTCCATAGGCTGAAGATGGAGCAAGATGCCACAATTGTAGCCCATTAAGAGGGAAATGCCCTCCCTATATAAATATAATAGATTCATGAATCGTATGCTGAAGCTAGAAAAGCAAGAGTTTGTTTGTAAAACCTTTGTGGACTTCTAAGGGCCTGTTTGGACTTTTGAGAAGCATTGTGAGATCAGGTTCTATTAGAGGCCACCCAAGGGCCCCTTTTACATATGAGTAATTAAGTAAAAGACACCCACATGCAGACCTATGCCTAGGTTGATATTGTTAAGGATTTGTACCAATAGGTCCAATACGAGAAGATATTTCATATCAGATTACCTTATGACAGGGAAAAACTTATTTTCCGATATTGAAGAATAATATGATTAAACACCTCAAACCTTAATGTGAGTTCCTAAGGGTAAAATTAGATGACCTGAGATATTTAAATACAAACATAGACAAGTGTAGGTTTCTATTATTCCTGGGGCTACTTATTCATTGTACTATCTTGAAAGAAATGATATTTTTGCAGACCAGAATGTAGTCAAAGGCCAAATTTTGCTTCACATGTCATCATGAGGATCATATGCTAGTGTCAGTTATCTTGCTTCCTATCTTATGTCAATGACGAGGACTATTGTTTGATGGGTTTTTTTTTATAAAAAACTCATATAACATTATGTCGAAGTTCCATTTCTTACCATGATTAGTAGGAATAGAAGAGAAATCTTGCATCTGTTCTTTTTAGCCCCCATTTCACTGCAAGATTATCCTTTTTCCCTATTCTAAATTAGGGAACACTATTCTAGATTAGAAAGTAAACATTAAATTATTCCTATTCTAGATTAGAAATACTATTTAAATTATTCCTCACATAAGCTTATTACAATTTTACCATTAAAGTTATTTTAAAATCTTATCCTCTTTCCTTCCATCCACTTAATGCATTTCACAAAGTAAAAGTTTCCGTTCAATCTTTTGCCCAATTTTTTGTTCAATTTTTCTGCATTTCTTCTTTCTTTTGCTGCCCACATATCTCATTGCATACATACTTACAAGTATACATTGCATACCTACAATAATGCAATGCATATCTATAGGTATGCATTGCAGATCTACAATAAATAAGAAGACTGTAATTTAAATTCATCTATCAAATTAAGTGTGTTTTAGTCAATTTTAACTTTTTAATTATACTTTACCTCAATTTTATGTCTCATCAAAAGTAATTACTACTCCATTATTCTGAATTATAAATAGACATTAGAATATCCTACTCTAAATTAGTGGTATAATTTTGGAATAAAAATCTAGGATAGCTATTCTAGATTTTTCCCTTAATTTCAAATTCATAGTGAATGAGGTCTTATTATACTGGGTTATCAGTATATCTGTACTATCCTTTCTAGAGTAGTGGAGGGCCTGGCAGCTTACGGAACATGTCTCTTGTTTAACATAAATTTAGGGTGCACACTTCTGTTCCTGTTGGCAAATAATATAACCTTTTCATTTCTTACATTTAACTTTTAGCTCAACTTAGTCATGGAAAATGCAGTTTGTCTTGGTGTAATTTGCTTGCATGTAATTTGGGCATTCACTATTTATTTTTCTATTTTATCCGAAAATCTAGCCCTTTGAATCACGCAATCCACTATGTATCAACATTTCTCCCTCTCTGTCTGTGCTTAGGGGCTCGCTAAGTATGTCGAGTGGAGTGCAAATATGATGGAGGATGAGGCCAAAAAGCGGTTAAAGGCTGCAGAGCTTCAGGCAAAAAAAGAACGCTTGAAAATTTGGACTAACTACATACCACCACAAACAAACTCAAAACGCATCCACAACCAAAACTTCGCGGGAAAGGTAACATTTATCTTGCTAAGCAGAGAGCTTCTTTCTTAAAACTTTAGTAGCCTGATTTTGTTTTTCTTTCTCTCCGATATCTGTTTTTTTTCTTCTTATCCCCTGTCTGTCTCTGCAATTTGCTAGGTGGTAGAAGTTGTGAGTGGTGATTGCATAATAGTTGCTGACGACTCTGTCCCATATGGCAGTCCCATGGCTGAGCGGCGTGTAAATCTATCAAGCATCAGGTCCCCCAAAATGGGGAATCCTCGTAGAGACGAAAAGCCGGCACCATATGCCCGCGAGGCTAGGGAATTCTTGCGGACACGTCTTATAGGCCGCCAGGTAGGTTATTATGAATGCAGATTACCATTGGAATTGTTTGATCGTATAGGTATGATTAAATAACCCATTTTTGCCAGGTAAATGTGTCAATGGAGTACTCAAGGAAGGTGGGTATGCCTGATGGATCCAACCCGGCTGCTGCCGCTGATTCTCGAGCCATGGATTTTGGCTCAGTCTTCCTAGTTTCTCCATCCAATGCTGAGAGTGATGATACCTCTTCTGCTCCACCAGCTGCAAGTGGACAAACAGCAGGAATAAATGTGGCAGAGCTTTTGGTTGCACGTGGCTTTGGAACAGTAGTCAGACATCGAGATTTTGAGGAGCGATCAAACTACTATGATGCATTGCTGGCAGCTGAGTCACGTGCTATTAATGGAAAGAAAGGGATTCATTCTGCTAAGGATCCTCCAGTGATGCACATCACAGATCTGACAATGGTAGAGAGATCAAGTTTCCTTTTAGGTGTCACAATGAAGTTGTCTTACCAAGTAAATTCTAACTTATTATTTTCTCCAGGCCTCGGCGAAGAAGGCTAAAGATTTTTTGCCATTTCTGCAACGCAATAGAAGGCTCCCTGCTGTTGTTGAATATGTCCTCAGTGGTCACCGGTTTAAATTATTGATTCCTAAGGAGACATGCAGTATTGCTTTCTCATTCTCTGGTGTTAGATGCCCTTCTCGAGATGAGCCATTTTCAGATGAAGCTATTTCTTTAATGAGAAGGAAAATCCTGCAAAGGGACGTTGAGGTGCTTATTTTACTCAATGAATTTCATGTTACTTTGTTTTCTTTGCTCTGATATTTTATGGACTTCCTGCGCAGATTGAAGTAGAGACAGCTGACAAAAAAGGTACTTTCTTGGGATCCCTCTGGGAGTCAAAGACTAACATGGCTGTGACTCTCTTGGAAGCAGGACTGGCAAAGATTCAGACATCATTTGGTTTGGACAGGATTCCAGATGGTCGCCTCCTTATGCAGGCTGAACAATCTGCCAAACAGCAGAAATTAAAAGTATTTAGTGTTTCTAATCCTCCTTTTTACCCTTGTAGCTCCTTCAATTTCTAACTCATGATTATTCTTATTAGATTTGGGAGAACTATGTTGAAGGTCAAGAAGAAACCAATGGTTCTTCTACTGAGGATAAACAGAAAGAAGTGCTAAAGGTGCCGAGTCTGTGACTTTAGGCAAAAACTAATTGAAATGGTTTACTAGATTGTTAAATCTTCTTTTTCTTAATGAGTCAATGGTTTGAATGTTAAGCAATTAAATTTGCTTGGTCATTAATGTCTTTGTATGTTGTTATTAGGATAATCTATATCTCTTCTCTATGCAATACAGGTAGTGGTTACAGAAGTACTAGGTGGTGGCAAATTTTATGTCCAAACGGTAGGTGATCAAAGTGTTGCTGCTATCCAGGAAAAGCTTGCTTCATTAAGTATCCAAGAAGCTCCAGTAATTGGTGCTTTTAACCCTCAGAAGGGCGACTTAGTTCTTGCTCAGTTCACTGTTGATAATTCTTGGAATAGAGCCATGGTAATTATCACAATTTGTACATTTCATAATTTACCTAACAGCTTTTTTCATTTATTTATCTACCTTTTTATGATTAGGTAACTGAATGTAGAGTTTGTTCTCGTGATGCTTTTCTGTTCTCCAACTTTTCAGTTAACAGAAACTAGCTAAGCAGTGGCATTGTTTTCTTAAATCATGGTTGTCATATATGTCATATTCCATTATGTTGTGCAATCAATCATATGCACCTTAATCTAAGAAGAAAATTTTATAGGATGACTATAAGACCTTTCATGCTCTATGAATTAAATTGTTAGGTAATCAGAAAACAAATAGTAGGAAATTAGAAATTGAGTGCCAGCAGAAGCTGTGTTGGTGAATGAGTAGGAATTTTGGATTACTAGAGAAGAAAGAATAAGAGATGATTGCGCCCAACATGAGTTATAGGTAGCACCAATAAAGGATGAGTTGAGTGAAACTTAGACTTAAGATGTTTTGATTACGCTTACTAGAAATCACATAGGAGACTTGGAAGTATTGATTTGAGTCAACCAGCATTAAACATAAAACACTCACCTCCAAAAATTACGTGTTTTTCACGTGGAAACATTCATGCGACTCTCACATGACCTGTCAGTGTAATAATCTCACAAAGTATTTAAGTTAGGTCTAAAATATTATAACAATCCAAACAAATAATCTAAGATTACAAATATTACAGGCCTTAATAAACCTTCAGAAATACATATCCATATGCAAACTTAAAACATAATAACCTTCGCAGGGGCTAAAGTCCAACTTAATAAATAAACAATCATAATAAGTAAATAAATCCACTACTCACTATCCGCATTCTTAATATTTAACTCTAAAATATTTTCACTAAAATTATGGTGAGCACATGGCGCAGCAAGTAAAATCAAATAGTAATTTATAAATAATGTATTATATGATAAATAGAATGCACGTTCATAATTATCAATACATTAAGATAGTCATAATTCACATGGTAAACATAATATCGAGGGGGATTAGTCATCTAGTGGTATTATCGTTCGTACATGTCTGGCGATGCTGCATATGATCAGTTGTTAGTGGTTATCAACATCATCACCGCTTTAGTAAATCATCGCACAAAGCAAAATCATTACTTATAATTAGAATTATCGCATACGGCGAGAAAGAGCTTACAGCTCAATAAGTGTCTTGACGCCGCATCCTTAGGTACCGCTAGAGTTATAACTCTACCTCTCAAACATTTTTTTATTATCGTCCTAGATTAAACTATAAACAAGACAGTGTAATCACATGAATGCTTTACCAACTAAAGATCTTAGGAATAGATCGTTAATATAATACACTCTACCCTTAATTCAGGGTTAAATGGATGAGAGAGGCATTGCCTAATTGAGACTAGACTAATGATGATACAGTGTCATATTTTATATTACTTTATTACATCATGATCATAACTAGCCATTGAGTCTATCATAAATAAGCAATAAATAATAAATAATGCATGTAAAGTAATCAATAATGGCATAAAATAATTATTATCATATCAATAATATTATTTGTAGACTAACATAGGATCTAGTTCATCTTAAATATTTTTGAAATTTGTCTCCTAAATAGTCGGGCTCATATATTTCTGAAATTTGTCTTCTAAATAGTCGGGCTCATCCTGAATCTTGAGACCCTTATTGTACAGTAATGGGTCTGCGGATCGGGCTGAGGGTTTGGTTTAGTCCGCCAGTGATCCGCATCCTTTATTGAGTCCTTCAGCGGCATGGAACAGAGAACATAGAGAGAAGGGAATGAGGGAGAAGAGAGAACTCCACTTCGCCCCGTCCCCTCTATAAAACCCCAACGCTCCCGACCTCTCCTTTTTGTCAATCTCTCTCTTCTTCCTAATTCCCTTCTCTCTCTTGTGCCGCCGAAGGACTCGACGAGGGCCGCAGATCACCGAAGCACCGGGGAACCAAATCAAACCCCCCCGTCCGATCTGCAGACCATTACTGTGCAAGGAGGATCTTGAGATTTAGGAGAAGCCTGACTGGTTAGGAGAGACAGATTCTAGAAATATTTTAGGAATACCGCCTAAACGCGCTAGATCAATCCGCGCGATTGCTTATGAGGGAGCTTCTGCTCCAGTTGATGAGTCGTTTGTGGATACTCCAGCCAACAACATGGAGGCTCTTGGATGTTTGGTTAGACAGCAGGAGAGATTCATTGAGAAGGTAGTTCGTGAGTGCATGGCAACGACTAGGACGAACACACTGGGTGGATTGTCCGAGCACCTTGCCCCTTACCCCAACCGAGCAAGCTAGAGGTGGATTCTCGTGGTCACTAAACCGTTTTATGCAGCTTAATCCTCTAGTGTTTAGTGGCATGACCGATCCTATAGAGCGTTTGATGCTAGACATGCATACAGGAGAGTATATCACATGGAATGCATTCTTAGACGATTTTGATCAGAAGTATTTCTTAGCACCCCTTCAAGTTGAGCTGACACGGGAGTTTACCTAGTTAAAGCAGAGGAAAGATGACTCTAGGACAGGAACGGGATAAAAAATTAAACCTTTACTCATACTGAGTCATTCCCCTGCTTTAATTAGGTAAACTTCCGTGTCAGCTCAACTCGAAGGGATGCTGGGAAATACTTCTGATGAAAAGCGTCTAAGAACGTCTTCCATGTGATATATTCTCCTGCAGACTAGTCTAGCATCAAATGCTCGGTGGCCTTCCACCACTCTTCCGCCTCTCCACGGAGAAAAAAGGTGGCAAAAGTCATTTGTTAATCCTCTGGGCATCTTAAAGCAGTCAGGATCTTTTTCATATATATTAGCCACTGGTTTGCCTTCATAGGATTGGTCATGCCATTAAACACTGGAGGATTAAGCTGGCATAAAACGGTTTAGTGGCCATGAGGATTCACTTCCAGCTTGCTCATGGTGCTCGGACGATCCACCTAGTGTGTTCGTCCTAGTCGTTGTCGTACGCTCATGAATTAGCTCAATGAATCTTTCTTGCTGTCTAACCAGATGTTCGAGAGCCTCCATGTTGTTGGCTGGAACATTCACAACCGGCTCGTCAATTGGAGCAGAAGCAGTCACATGAATAGATTTAGCGTGTTTATGCGACATTCCTAAAATATTTATGGAATCCGTCTCTCCTAAATAGTCGGGCTCCCCTTGAATCTCGAGATCCTCCTTGCACAGCAATAGGTCTGCGGATCGGGTTGTGGGGGTTTGCTGGTGATTAGTGGCCCTTGTCGAGTCTTTAAGTGGTACAAGAGAGAGAGAGAAGGGAATGAGGGAGAAGAGAGAGATTAGCAAAAAGGAGAGGTCGAGGGGGTGTTGGGGTTTTATAGAGGGGTGGAGTTCTCCATCATTCCCTTTTCTTTTCTCTATTTCGTGCCGCTGAATAACTTGACAAAGGCCGCGAATCACCGGCGGACCAAACCCTTAGCCCAATCCACAGATTCATTACTATGCGATGAGGGTCTTAAGATATAGGAGGAGCCCGATTATTTAGGAGAGACAAATTCCAGAAATATTTAATTTTATCCTGCTATTTCGCAATTGTACCTCTATCCTGCTATTTCGCAATTGTATTAACTTTTTTTAATCAGTTTTCAGTTCTTTTACTTATTTTGTTTGGATGTGAACTATTCCCTCTGATTTGTTTTTTTATGCATGTGAAGATTGTCAATGGGCCTGGAGGAGCTGTTGAATCCACAAACGACAAATATGAAGTCTTCTATATTGACTATGGGAATCAGGAAACAGTTCCTTATAGCAGCTTACGACCTCTAGATTCGTCACTCTCATCGGCACCTGGCCTGGCTCAACTTTGCAGCCTTGCATACATCAAAGTACCAGATTTAGCGGAAGATTTTGGCCAAGAAGCTGCTGAGTATCTGAGTCAGTGCACTTTAAACAGCTCTAGAGAATTCAAAGCCATGATTGCAGACAAAGATACTTCAGGTGGAAAAGTAAGAGGACAGGGAACTGGAACATTTCTTGTCCTAACTCTTGTTGATGTTGAAGCTGGTACTAGCATTAATGCCGTCATGCTACAGGTTCGATCACTTTATCTCTGGTTGTTTCTTTAGTTTATGTAATATGATAGGTTTATGAGATCCTACTCTAAGATATATTACGTGAATCTTATTTAGGCAGATAGACCGTAATTTCTGTAAAGAGAACTTTATTGGTTATACACAGCTAACAATTTTAAATTTAAAGTTCCTCATTATGCCACATGGTGTTGCTTGCCTCTTCCAATTTAGTAACTAATGGAAGAAGAAAGTGATCAGAGTTAGTTATCTAGTAGTTATTGCGCAAGGCTCTTCTAGAAGCAACGCACTCTAGTTTTTACTTTTTACTAGTTTAGTTTCAAGTGCATTATGTTTTCATTACCTTCAATCCTGCTTTCTAGGTATAACAATTACTATATTCTTCTCTAAGGTTAATACCTTATAGACCAGATTTGCTATGCTTATCTGGTTATTGCTTGGTTTAACTAGATTTCATGGCAAAATTGACAAGCTTTATTTGAAGTACTTTGGTTATCTCTTTCTTACAGCTTTGAGTTTTCCTACAGTGCTGCTCAACACATTCTTGTCTGCTTGACAATAATTGCTAGAATTTTTTTACTTTCACGCTTCAGCATTGTAGCTCCTTTTTATATGCTTGTTAATGACCATATTCCCAATTTAAATTTACTAAACTGTGAACACCTCAGTACCAGTGTAATACTGAAACATGTTGAAAGCTCTGCTGACACCATTAACCGACACCAGGATGACTTTAAAATTGGATTCTCTTAAGCCATAATTTTTTCTATGAATTTAGCATGTAGGGTATAGACCTTGCATTCACTGTGATGTGCCACGACAAAAAAAACTGTTTTGATGATCAAAGAATTCATGTATATAATCGCAGTCTTCATTAGTAAGTTGGAGGACAGTAAAACTACGCCCTTCTAAATGAGCACATGGTATCAAAATCAGAGAATTTATGTGCAACGCTTCTCTGAAAGAATCATTTTAACTTTTCAAGTTTATTTTTCTTGCAGGAAGGACTTGCTAGGCTTGAAAGACGGAAGAGATGGGATTCTAGAGAACGGAAAAATGCAATTACTAAATTAGAAGAATTTCAGGAAAAAGCCAAAAGAGAGAGGTTGAAAATATGGCAATATGGAGATATTGCATCTGATGAGGAAGACTCAGCCCCACCAGCAAGAAAAGCTGGCGGTCGCAGATAGATTGTTCTATCTAACCAATCTGGAGCAGGAGATATTAGCAGATTAGTGAGGAAGGTCACACTTACTAGGAGAGCTATTTATGACGTGTATTCCCTTTTTAATTCTTTCTTCATTTCTCCGTAGGCCTAAGAAATAGACATTGGTTATTTTACATCTCCGAATAAGTTATATCCCCACCCTTTTTAATCTATGTACACTGCAGAGAAAAACTCAGTCTGCAATATACCTTGTAGATTGGTCCGTAATTACTTTCTAAATTATTGAGTATACTTTGAAGCTCTGCCATCTTCTAACTTATTGAGTATCTCTCTTTAAAGTGCAATTTATTCTACACTATTTTTAATAGTGATATTAAAGCTCTTCTAGATGAAGATTTAAATTTTAATAACAAACTTTGAAATTTTGCTTTGAAAATAGCATCTCATAATTGTAGCACTCTCACGTTAAACATAGTAAATTCTATCTGATGATTAGGTAGAAGTGCAATCCAGCGACAGTCCACGATGCAATAGTTGAGATCATCTAATAAAAATATAAAGAGCTTGGTGGCCATTGTAGCCCTCTTCGCAGACCAGAAGCTTGGTTTCTACAGTCACGGATTATTCCTTCACGTGGAAGTTTTGGTGGAAACGAGAGGACGGAGATGTTTTAAAATTTTCCCAAACGGGATCTAATCCTTCTAAAATCCTCTGCATCCAGTTATATCTATCTGCCTATCCATCCCTCCATCCATCCATCCCCGAAATAAGACGTCGTCGTCTTTTATCTCCTGTGCCACGTCAGATTGCAAAGATAGGACCCACGGTAGTAGCTGATCCGAAGTCGACACGTCAGCAGAGGAAATTTAGTCTACATGTTGGATTGTTGGATTTTTGTACGTGAGGGTGGAACATATGCATGATTATCTTATGGGGGAAAGGATGTGACCCTTTTGTTAAGGTTCCAATCACTAATAATAATAATAATAAAGCTGATTAAAATGAGAAAAAAACTGACGGTAGAGAGAGAAAAAGGTAGGGGTTGGTCCAAAAATTCCAGTCAAACTGTCAAACCTGTCTCCCAATCGAATCCAACATCGATTTTCTAAGACCTATAATTCAAACGTCCATATAACAATAATAATAATAATAATAATCAATCCTTTGAAAGCATAAAGAATAAAAAGAAATTAGCTGGAGTCTCATTCATTCAGTCTGACGTCTCTGGAATGCTGTTATACTATTCGCCATTTAAGTGATTTTTAGATTCAAACCCCTAGATTTTCGCTATTTATAAAACGAAATGCAAGGTTTGAACTGCAAAGTTGCTGACTTGTAGTGTACTGGGACTTTTCCTTATAAGTAGTATCGTCTTCTCCTCATGTCTCTTCTTGCTATTTTACAATTGAGTCACAAAACCTCACCTTCTCCCACTTTAGTTACTACTGCAGGAGTGGAGCTCATGAGGAGTTGGACGAGATTAATACATCTCAAATCCCTCAGCCTCCAAATGATCATCCCCTGGTGCTTCCACGTGTCCGAAGACGAATCGTCGGCTGCGGCGGCGCCGACTCGAGTTGTAGATTCCGACGGACGCGTTCACGCCTTCGACGGCCATGTGTCGGCGGTGGAGCTGATGTCGGCGCACCCCCGCCACCTCCTCTGCCTCGCCGACTCCTTCTACGTCGGCCAGAAGGTCCCGTCCCTCTCCCAGGCCGATCGGCTCCTACCCGGCCGCACGTATTTCCTCCTCCCCTCCCACTTCTTCCACTCCCCGCTCTCCTTCGCCTCCCTCGCCGCCTCCTTCCCCCTCGGGAAAAAGACCCAGCTGCCCTCCCTCCGCCCCTTCGACGTGCAGAAGACGGCGGCGGGGGAGATCAAGATCACGGTATCGGCGGAGTTCTTGGAAGGGTTAGAGAAGGAAGGAGACAAGAACAGAAAGGGTCGCCGCGTGTGCACGACGGAGGCGTTGGAGAAGGATTACAAGCAGCTAGTGAGGAGCCGATCGTGGAAGCCGAAGCTGGAGACGATTGGGGAGTCAGACAGGCGGAGAACAGGGGGACCTTTTTGTAAAATTAGGAGGAAAAAGAAGAAGAAGACTAGTACTAGATCACAGTCACACCACCATCATCTATGAGTTCCAAAGACTCCTTGATTGTTCTTCTGTGCATCTTTCAGGTCCCTTCTTTTAGCAAAAATTAATGTAAATCGAACACTTCATACATCTTGCATGTAAAACAACGGATAGTATTCTGGAAATTAATATATCTTCTTTTTTTTCCTCCCCCCATTTAAATGACAAGTATTGGGATATAATTTTCTTTTTTCTCTTGTGGCCCGGCTGGAAAGGATTTACGAGTCTCTGGTCAAAGAGTTTGGGTAAAGGTTGCTGTCAGTTAAGCTGACAAAATGTGGTTGCATGTCGCTGCCATTGGTTGCATGCACGCATGACCACTTAACAGTACTACTCCTGCAGCTTGTGGTCTCGAGTCGACGTCTGGTGCATGCGTGGCAGTAGCTAGCCGACACGGGAGTGGTCAAAGTGGGGACTCGCTCCTCGGGGTTGCTCTGAATAATTTATGCACTACAACTTTCCACATGGACAATTATTGGACATGGGCACGGCTCAATCCGTGGTCGTTGTCTTCCATGCACCATCATCAACTGCACGTGCTCACGACCACGGAAAATAGAAGCCCCGCCGGCCAGGCCGAACGACTTACCGTAGACACTCATTTCTATTACCATCCAAACGATTACAACATTGGCCGGCTATATAAATACAACGACGACTTTGATATTAAGCAGAACCATAAATAAAAATAATATATTAAAAAATTATACTAGAGAGAGAGAGAGAGAGAGAGAGAAAACAAATCTTAGCGAAGTGACACACCACAACAGCGAAACCTTACTAGCGTTTTGGGAGCTATTTATTAAGGACTAGAATTGGCCAAAATCTCATGTCTGTAGCGAGTGATGTAACATTGCCGTTGCTGAGATTCTTGGAATTAATTTTCGTTAAGTTTTTTTTACAAGATCCAACGCAGTTCTCTTTCATAAAACCGAGCGACCTTGTTTGAAATCTAGCTCACGTAGCGTATTCTTTTTCTTCTTTTCTTTTGACTTATTCTCAAAAGAGAGCATCATCGTGGATAGGAGAGTATTTTTTTTTTTAGCAGTCAAATTTAATTGGAATATTTAAGGAATAAAGTTGAAAGCAGGAGAATATAGTTTAAAGCTAGGGCGTGCAAAATATATTATCATAAAAATGTTATTGTTTTTCTTCTTTTTTAACTTTTAATTCTTTAAACTGTCGTTTTGAGGCCCGTATCAATTATCAAGCAGCCAAGTACTCCCGGGCGAAGGAAATTCCTACATTCAAGATGTAGATAATCCTCATAATTATTCCTTCCTAATTTTTAGTGTACCGTATCCGTTTTTGTTCACATCATCATCCTCGCTAATGTTATGATCTCCTCCGCCGCTTTTTTCTCGTCGACATCATCTTGAGTCTCGATCCTCTATCGAGGTCCCGGATCTAAAGGCGGGCTTACCGGCGGTGAGCTGACCGGCAGCGGGGGTGTCGTCCGGCTAGGGTTCCGGGTGGTGGAATGCGAGGTGAAGCTCCACAATGCCGTTCTTTTTCCTGCTTGATTTGGCAATCTTGAGCTGCCGTTGCCAATTTACTTTGGATTTCCTTTTAGTACTCCTCGGATGCGAAAAGGTAATCTTGGTTTGTGCTAGTTCTTGCTTATATTCTGAAATGTACTCAGTGTAATGCAGGGATCGTCACGAGATTTGTGAGGTGATGTGGGAATTTGGCTGAATCTTAGTTGTCTGTGAGTTTGAGTGCTGCGAGGATGCAGGGGAAGATGCACGGGGCTGCAGCTCGGCAACCATCAGATTCTAACAGGAGGATTATTGAAACAAATGGTCAACCGAAGAGGGCCTATCAAGTCTGGAAAGGAAACAATGTGAGACTATACATACTGCCTAATTATCTTGCAGTTTTGTAATTTTTGATGGTACTCATTGATAGATTGCAAGCCATTTAAGATCACTACATAAATCATATTTGTTATGCATGTTTAAGAGTAGGCGGGAGCTTAGTTTAGGATGAACGAACTGAAACAACCTCTTCAGAAATGTGGGTAAGACTATGTACATCTTCCCTCACTGACCTGAGTAGACAGGAACCTTGTGCCCAGAGGAGGCTCCGCGCCCTTTTTCATATCAAGTTGGTACTTGTGTTGCTCAGAATAGAAGATAAATCTTCAAAATCATATGGATCGACAGTTAGGGTTTATCTTCAAGAATCATAATTCGCTAACTAACGATCCTATTGACAGCTATGCTGATGTTAATTCAAGCTTTTATTAGCATTTCAGTGCCTTCCATTAGTATGCCTTTGGTTTCTCTCACAAACATTGGAGTATTGCCCTTTCACCAGTGCCTCTTCTAGTTGTTCCTATACATGTTACACAATCTAGACCATTTTCTGTCACTATCCTAGAAATTCTTTACTCTTTGATGTACTCTTCTGGGCAGGCAGATTTCAAATATGAATTATTGGAAAAGGGCCTCACTTATTGGGAAAGAACTTCCTCGATTGTAAGCAGAACATCAACCATGTCCTTCAAGTAAATAAACTCAATGCATGCTCCACTTATCTTTCTATATGGTCTTTTGTGCCTGATGAACCCTTTTTCTTCTAAATGCAAATTAAAGTTCATTTGATGAACAAATCCTTCTAATAAATTAGATGACTAAATGAGCCAAGGAAATTAAGTGTAATTGTAGAATACTGAAAGAGCTGGCAGGCTACCTGATTCTGCCTGCTTTGCCTTGTGAACTTTACTTCTTTTGCTTAGTGCTTAAACTTTGTATTAGTTGTAGAATATGGCCTTAGTTTTTTAATGACTTTAGACATGATGTGGTGGTTACAGCTGACTAATGCTATTGCTGATATCAATGCTTAAACTGTCTTGATCACTGTATCGTGAAGGTTATAATGGACTTGCTGAGTTATACATTTTGAATCGCAATACAATTGGCCAGATGTCTATAGGGTTTCTATAGCTCTACAGGAATGTAATTTATTTGCGCTCTTTCATCTTCCCTGCAGATATTTTTCCTTGGAGGGAGGCTGTTCTTTGGGCCAGATGTGAGGTCACTGGTACTCACAATATTTCTAATTGTAGTTCCAGTAGTCCTTTTTGCTGTCTTTGTTTCGCAACAACTTGTTAATGAGTTCCAGCACTATCTTGGGAATTTGATCATAAGTATAGCCATCATCTTCACAGCATATGTAAGTTCATATCCACTTCTTTCAATTACTAGTCATTATTATTTGACCTTTTTTATTTGAGTGAACTCTATTTTTGTATGCACTTTATAATGGCCACCTAGTAATTTTAAACAAATATATATTAGTAACCGCTACATATGACTAAATATATCATTGACTTGTCATTCCCCATAGACTCCGGGTCTTCTCTTAGGGCCTCTCTTTTTCTATGATAATGTACTAATTTATATTGATGAAAGTTTCACCTAATACATTGATGGGAAATGCTATTCAACAATAAGTTGACACTATTGTAGATCAGTCAGGATGCATTTCACTTCCCCTTTGGTTATTTACCTTTTGGAATTAGAAATAGTTCCCTGTTTATCATCTTCCCTTCTATGATTTATAGCAAGCTCCTCTCTTCTTAAATCTGCTTTGGCATTTTGGGTCATTTCTTGGTGAAGATAATAATCTGCCATAAGAACTTTGATCCTTAATTTATGTGCCCAAATATAGAGAGATTTTGTAGGGAAGTAGTCAACTTAGTGCGGGTGGGTGGGTAGAAGTGAACAGCAAGTGAAGCTGGTTGGGCTAGGAACAGAGCTTCAATAGCTCGTGTCTATACCTCTGCACTAATATCTAGAAGCTTAATGTAAGAGGACATTGAAGAGTTAAGTAGTCTGCTCTGCCCTTTCATGCAGCCTTCTATATGTTGAGTTGCCCTTTATAGATAAACTCATGCATACTGGGAAATCTTTGGTAATGTTTATCATGGAGAAAGGGCCTAAAAGTTTATTGATCTCATGATCTCCTTTTTCTGCAAGTGTGTGTGTGAATTATTTGGAAAAATTTCTTTTTAATATTGCGTTATCAGTAAACTAATTTAAATGGTTCTGTTGGATCCTTATCTGTGCAGATTCTCTTTCTTCTTGTTCTCACATCTGGCAGGGATCCAGGCATTGTTCCCCGCAATCCTCACCCACCTGAACCTGAAGATGTTGGTGAGCCCTCCAATTTATCTGCAGATTGGCCAAGCAGTGCGCCTGGCGGTTCAGGCTTACCACTCACCAAGGATGTCATTGTTAGCGGTGTTGTAGTCAAGGTGAAATATTGCCATACGTGCATGTTGTACCGTCCACCCAGATGCTCCCATTGCTCCATCTGCAATAACTGTGTTGAACGCTTTGATCATCATTGTCCCTGGGTTGGCCAATGCATTGGAAAGGTACATTATGTATCAGCATTTTATTATGCAGTATTACTTCTTGCTACCTTATTAGCATTTGATGCTTAATCCAGTGTATGTTTTTTTTTTTTTGGATGCTCAATACTCTTTTATGTCTAGCTTTCTTATCATCTATATTGTCATCCTTTCTGTTATGAACTTAAATTGGCTAATTTGGATCAACAAAGAACTAAAATTTAGTTAAGGATATTGAGTGTTGCCATCTAATTCTGATCATGCAGAGGAATTATCGCTTTTTCTTTATGTTCGTGTCTTCTACAACTGTGCTCTGCCTATATGTCCTTGCATTTTGCTGGGTTAATCTCAAGAAGATAATGGATGCATATGAATGTAATCTGTGGAAAGCCCTTCTGAGATCTCCTGTATCTGGCATCCTCATCTTATATACATTTGTTGTAGTTTGGTTTGTTGGAGGGTTGACAGCATTTCACCTTTACCTGATTTGCACCAATCAGGTTTGATCCTTCTCCAGTTTCCTTTATGTCCTCAATTTATGCATGAAGTGTTTACTATATTGATAAAACTTTCTGCAGACTACTTATGAGAACTTCCGATATCGATATGATAGGAAGGGTAATCCTTACAACCATGGTTTCGTGGAAAATGTCAAGGAGACCTTGTTTTCAAAAATTCCTAGCTCGAAGAATAATTTCCGAGCAAAGGTCAAGGAGGGCTCATCTGTCTTCACCACTTCACACAATGTTGGGCGTGTCTTGAGCCCTGATATGCCTAAAAGAAGCGTGGATCTGGAGTTGGGTGTAAAACGGCAGGCTGTGGCTGCAGAAGAATTAGAAGATTTACAGAGCCAGATTGGAAGTTCTATGGGTCTAGAGAGATGTGGCACTGAACCTCCACACTTGGTTGGCCAAAAGGAAAACTTTGAAATAACACCTGATATACAGGCATTATCCGCCGAGTTTGGAATGGAACATGGGTTTAGCGAGAGAAGAAAGGTTCAGTAAAATCTTTGAAATGTTGGTATGTAGCAAATCTGCTTTACATTGGTAACAGGTCTAAGGGTGTTGAGAAAGTGAAGTCACAAGCATCAAGAGAGATAAGGCGTTTGACTTCTACTTCAGTTGCCAAGTGGTGTGCTTTGTTGTATATCTTGTAAAGTTGATAAGTTTGCATTGGTTTGCTCTTTTGGTTTGGCTTCTTTGCTGGTAATCTTATTCGTGTTGTTGTGTTCCTGATTTGTTGATTAATTTGCCCTGTAACTGGATTTCATTGATCAGAGTTGTTTCTGACTCTGTTTGCAATTATCATCAGAAGAGTGAGATATTTAACTCTGCTTTTAAAAACTTTTCCTACATTCTATGTAACAAGTTGTTGAATTTGGACAGCATAATTTTGTTAGAAGATATCTTTTTATATCCCTTGCTGATGACGATAAAAAGCAACTAAAGGCTACGTCTAATATGAAATATACAATATCATTTCTCATCATGACTTGTCAAGTCCAACCCCATCGCATGATCTTACTTAATGTTTGGAGAAAATCTAGCCGCCAATTAGATATTTCAAGTTCAACCTTCGCGCTCGAACAGCGTTTGAAGAGTTTCTCCGCAAATCATTTCCGTCCGCTCCTTGCTCGATAAAATTCCCAAGAGAACGTATTCATTTAGCAGTAGCAACAGCACCAGAGATGTCCCGGTGCTGGAGGCGAGCAGAGGAAGACCGCATCGTCGAACTCGTCTCTCGTTGCTCGAGTTTACGCCATCTGAAGCAACTCCACGCCCGCGTCATCGTCTCCGGCCACTCCAATAACAGCTTCGTCGCAACCAAGCTCGTCCGTTCCTTCGCGGAGCTCGGCAGTTTGCGTTACGCGCGAGTCATCGCCAATTCCGTCACGAACCCCAACGCTTTCGTCTGGAATTCACTCATCCGAGCCTACTCCCAAGCTGATAGCCTCGACTCTTCTCGCGAAGCTATCTTCTTGTATACCCAGATGCACAAATGCCCGCAAGTTGAACCCCTTAGTTTTACTTTATCATCTGCTTTGAAAGCTAGCGCTAGATTAATGGCATTGGATGAAGGAGCCCAGATCCATGCGCACGTCTACAAGTACGGTCTACAGAACGATGCCCGGGTCCAGACTACGCTTATTGATCTTTACGGGAAATGTGGCCAATTGGTGGAGGCAAGGAGGAACTTTGATGGGATTGTTAGAGCAGGGGTGAAGGATGTCCAGGTTTGGAATACAATGATTGCCGCCTATGCTACCACTGGGGACATGGAGAGTGCAGAATTCCTGTTTGTGAAAATGCCTGAGAGGAACACTTTTACATCGGTCGAGATGATTGGTGGGTATGCTGCACGCGGTAAGTTACATTTGACACGCTGGATTCTTGAATCGGGATTGGATAATAGGGATGTGGATAAAGTTGTGAGCACTGCCATGATCAGCGGGTATGCAAAATGTGGGGATGTAGCTGCTGCTAGATTGATATTTGATGAGATGAGAGAGCGGGATGTTGCATCGTGGAATGCGATGATCTCTGCATACTCGAATGCTGGACTGACCGATGAGGCATTGGATCTCTTCAAGATCATGCTGAGGAACAGTGGACTGTCAAAGGTGGAACCAAACCATGCTACTATCTCGATCATTGTCTCTGTCTGTGCACAATCTGGATCCCCTAATTTAGCTAATTGGATCCAAGGTTATGTTGACCATTGTTGCTTGAAGCTTTTGAACAACCACACAGTTGCTGCTCTCATTGGTCTGCATTCCAAATGTGGAGATTTGGAGAGGGCATATGAGCTGTTCTCTAAGTGGAAACACAAAGACTTGATCTGCTATAGCTCTATGATAGCCGGATTTGGCATTTATGGGTGCGGAGAGGATGCGATTGGAGTGTTTAATGAATTGAAAGAAGCTAATTTGAAGCCTGATGGGATCTGTTTTGTGTCAGTCTTAACTGCTTGTAGCCATGCTGGCATGGTTGATGAGGGGCGTCGGTACTTTCAGATGATGAAGGATGAGTACCACATCCTTCCAACTGGCGAACACTACATGTGTATTGTAGACTTGCTCGGTCGTGCTGGGCGCATAGATGAGGCTTATAAAATGATCACCAGTGAGATGCCACCAAGCATTCAACCACATGCCGGTATATGGGGAGCGCTATTGAGTGCATGTAGGACATACTCCAACGTAAAGGTGGGGGAGGAGGCAGCAAGGCATTTAATGGAATTGGAACCAGAGAATGCTGGGAATTATGTACTTCTGTCCAACATATATGCAAAAGCTCGGAAATGGGAGGGAGTAGCGTGGATTCGGGCTCTTATGAGGAGCCGGGGAATGAGAAAGCCACCAGGGTGGAGTCAAGTGGACATGGAAAGTGGTTTTGTGAAGTTCATTACTGGGGAGGTCTATGATAGCCACTTAGAGATGGTCTTAGAACTACTAAATTTAGAACTGAAGGATCAAGGATACATCGGAAGCATTGTAGAAGTAGAATGACATACTTGGTTGCTCAAGTAGCTGTTTTTTGCATTTCAGAGCAGTGTCAAGATATCTTTCGGTCTTGCAAGTTCAGAATTCAACTATAGCTAGAACATCAAGATCTCAGGTCCGACAAACTACCATCACTGAGCCGTATCAATTATGAGCAATTTTTCTATGACATGAAGGCAGGATGAAGATTTAGTGATGATCAATTTATTGTTTCTCATAGAACATGAGGCCATATGTGTGACCTGCTTCCAGGTTCATATCAAGTCTCCTTGCAACAGCAATCTGGTTGACGATCATAGCTATCCTGTTAGTTTAGGTGGTCCAGAATTTGAGCAAGGTGTATTTCTAGTAAACAAACAGTTAGCCACCATGTCCAGGGTTCTGCCAGAACTTCATTGTCGTTCTCTGGATGATGATAATGACTGTAATGAGAATTTGGTACAGATCGATTCATCAATACTTCCTACTGGACACAAGACCTTCTTAATTATGCTAAAGACAATTCATGAACAAGGTTTACGTCACATGTCATGATCTGAAGCCAGAAATTTGTGAAATGGTTTGATAAAAGCTCTCGTGCTTGTTTACAGAGGAACCGATGCAAGCCAGTATATAGGTACAGCAACCATGAGCAAGTTCCATTTTTTGGTAGGAAAATTTTACCAATCGTGGGAAAGATTCAAACTAATCTAGACGTGTGAAAGCTTCTATTGTTTGAGTAAGACCTTTTCTGTTTATATAATGCTTCTATCAATTCGATGAGCACAACCAAGTTAGTTTATCTTCTGCTATTTTTATTTTATTGTTTTGTTTTCTTTTTGTAAGACAACACCAAGTACGTGAAGAACCTTGTTTTTTTCTTTGCCACAACTTTTATATTTCATGAAACCACCTGATTGTTGTAAGCAAGGATAAGATTATTATGGCACCTTATTTGTATCATTGTCATAATAATGGCCATTTGAAATTTATAATGGAACATCAATGAAACCATTACCTTATATATCTTCAGTAGTCTTCTGATTGGATTTCAGAAGTAGTTCTTGCTCTGTTCTCTTTTCCCTAAGGTATCACCAAGTACAGTAAGAGTTTCTACCATTTGCTAAATCTGAGACAAAATTGGCCTGATAGATTGACCTTTGGATAGATAAGCATACCAGGCAAACACTATCCACAAAAGTTTTGTGCCAAATCTCTTCATATGCATAAACAAATCAGGGAACCAGATGCTGAGCAATGCCCTGATGGCAGGAAATACCAAAGTTCACAGCTTTATGCCCTCACTTATCTCTTTGTTATATGTACAAATTCACATCTATCAACTATCCCCTACTCTATTTGCCTGCCTTTAGTGCATCAAGTCAGCTTAGCCACTGAGAAGGAATATATGCAGTACAATGGCATTGAATGTGGAACATATTCTCAAGAAGTTTCAATCCATTACAATATGAAGCTAGTGGATAGGAGGGGAAGAAGAATATAATATCCTCAAGTCTATACAAGTCAATGTTGATTAGTTGCTTAGTATAGCAATAGCAGGTGGGAGAAATAAGTATTAGCCAGGCTATTAAGTTCCTGAATCTGGTGCTTCTTGACGTCTCTAGGTAAAGGGTTTTATGTAATAGGCAATGTACTTTAAAATATTCTAAATGCGTGAAGTATGTCCAGAATTTTCATATGAGCATATTCATAGGTTCTGTAAAGGTTCGAGAAGATATTTAAGATAAAGACATATTTTATAGTAGTAGTTTTAACCATTCAAGCAGGAGAATTTTTTATGCACAAGTGTTAGAAGATCAATTCTAACCACCATGGACACAAAAATGAAGAAAAATGACACCTTGGGTGTTCGAACGCACTTATAAACTATACGTATTTGAACGATAAACATTGCGGGGATGAACAGTAATTGATAAATAGTACCATATTAAAATATTGCATTCAAATACACTTATAAACTCTATAAACAATCTTTTAGGACTGTTTGAACTCTGCGTGGCAAAAATATATAAGATTATTTTAATCTAAGCCTAGGATATCTCTTCAATTATTATTTGAAGATTATTAGAAATCACAAATATGCTGATTAAGATTTCTATTTATCTCGATGGTTATCGAAGTTAAATATCGATTACAAAAAATAATACATCATGGATTTGAGCGAGCAAAACCTTACGAATATAGTCATATGTATCAACGAACGGCCTATTAAGTCCAAATTGTAATTGATACGATTATTCAGTGGTTAGATCAATCTTGAATTGAATCTTTATTTTTTTACCCTAAGATTAGCAGTCTTTCTTCATGTAAAAATTAGTTTTATGTACCCAAGACGCATTTCTCCAGCATCGTCTCCCTCATCGGCCTCCAACTGAAGGAGATGGATAGCATATCTCAAACTTTTAAGGCCTGAACGGAAGTGCTGAAACACGAGTTTTTTCTTTTATCAATTTGCTATCTCCAACAAAAATTAATACAATTTTATTATAGTTTTCAAACTATTTAGAAAAGACTATAATTAACCCCACGTAAGAGATCACGCCAGCAAATGAGAACCTAAGAGTGTTGCTTTTGTAATACCCTAATCCTACAAAACAAGTTGTATTAAATTAATAGTAAATGGACTTTATAAACCGCCTATTATGAAAAACGATTTACTTAAAAGAAACCTTCGAGGCATAATAAATGGACTTTATAAACCGGCTCCTATGAAAGCGATTTACTTGAAAGAAACTCTTAAGCAATCAGAAACTGTATTACTTTAACAAATAAGTTAACATTTTTAAGTGACCATTAATAACTTTTGGTTAGAGATAGCAAATCAGTCAAAGGCTCAAGCAAACAGTATAAACGTGAGAAAAAGAAAAAGGAGGGTAGCAACGGTCGACCTTCTCACAAAATAATCACCAAAAACATGGTGATTGCAGTGGGGTTAGTTTGTCACATCATACATAAGTGATGTCTATCCATAGCCCTTGTCATGCATTATCCTTGCCTTTTATGAAGACGGAACTTCTCATAGTCTCTTATTGATAGATATATAACATTGTCTAACATTTAGCATCATTCTATGACTATGGGCTGTCTACATAATTTAAACCCAGCTCGGCTCGCTAAGACTTGTGACCAAGTTTGGCTTGAAAGTGAGTTGATTTGAACTTGATATGCATAACAGACTCAAAATTAATATTAAGCTGGATTTGATCTCAGAGCCGAGTCGACTCAAAAATAATAATACAATAATATAATATAGTATAATATGTAATACACATGTCTAATATGGATCTTAGATTAAAATCTACACTCTTAGTATTATTATATTAATTCTTAACTGTCACCATTTTCTTCATGCTCGATTTAGTCTTTGATTTAGAATTAAAATTGCTTATTAATTGGTTCTCAAGCTCGAAATTTATCGATTCAAGATTGATTCTACGATTAGGCAACAAAATTAATTTTAATTTAAGCTTAAACAAATCTCCGCTCGGTTATACCCCGACACGACAAATACTGATGGCCCTTAGAGCTTTTCTCACGCTTCCAAGTAGCCAAAGTCAAAGATGGGACAAAGTAGATGTGGAACTACAACGTGGCATGTTGTCTCTAAGAGTCAAGACCAATGGTTGTTTCTTGGAACTTTCCTCGTAGTTATCAGAATCGGGGACTAAGTTAATTATACAGTGATGGGTGGATGCACATAGAGTATACGCAAACTTTGATATGTACATATAGTCAAACTATGAGGAAGAATTGTATACTGAAATGATCCATTCTCCATCAACAGCACCAGTTTAATGAGACATAAATGAATAAAAAATTGCCCACATTGGAAGGATTCAATCTCAAAAAACTTTACCCACAGACCAAATCCTCGTCACCTCCTTACTTTAATGAGAATTAAATGAGGCATAAATACAACCATGGCTGTTGCTGTCAAGACCCAGTTGAGCGAGCTTTCCCAGCAACTGTGTCCAGATTTCCAAACTATCTATTTCAACAGGCACATGGAATGCACTGTAACACATACACGAACGACTAAAAGAAAGAGACTTTGACTCAAATCTTTCTGGCAAAGCAAAACCTAGGTGTGGTTGAGGTCGGCACGTAACAACGCACTATGAACAATTATATTACAAATAGAAGAAAATTTTGTACATCTTTACATCCTATGTGTATATATATATATATACTGAACCCAGCTCTCATTTAGAACAAATAGCAGCAAGTTCAGACTCGCAATTGCCAAACTATTTTTCTATCTACATGTGAAAACTTGGGGGATATGTACAAGATAACATCGTGATCTTCCAGGAAATCTTAACAGAGTCAAGCAAGAGCTGAGACGAAACCTTCGATTCGCAATCTTGGACTCGATCCGTAAGAAGAAGCACAAGATGGGGATCCTCTTTCTACTGCGGTAGAAGGCTTCATAATATGGAAATTCCCTGTTGGAGAATTGAATGATGGAGTTTGGTTGGAAAATTGAGCATCGTGAACTATTGGGTTACCAGTGCGAGCAGGTGGTGTGCCACAAAAGAAACCCCCTTCGGTTGTGCTATCTGACTCACCCTCGTATTCTCCATCCTGGATTCCATGATGATGACAAAGAAAAGATCAAAAATTTATCCAAAGAAAGACTAAACAAAGGAAGAAAAAGGGATTAATTTGTTAATGGAGATAAGTGATAAGTCCACTACCTTGCTCAATATGATGTCCAATATGTCAAGGCCCAAGTCTCCTTTATTGAAAGAGCAAATGCTGATATCGGATAAAAAATTGGTTAGAAACTTGGATCAAAGTTAGTAATATACAACAAAATTCGAGAACAGAACTGCGAAATTGATCTCGTGGATATCAATTAGATCGACTAAGAGGAAGCAAATATGAACTGTGTGTAACAAATCTTCAACAGCCCCGATTTCATATTTTGTCGGTAACTTTTTAAGTGGCCACACAAACTATCATCTATTCCTTTTTCTGCTCTTTGGATCATACCCGAATCAATCCATAGCAAGATGAAGTCTTCTAATTTTTTTCAACTTAGATCAATACTAGCATACTACCACGATCTTAAGAATACTAGCAAAAACAACAATTAGCTAAAGAGAACACAAAAGTACTGGGTTGCAAAAGCAAACATAAAGATATCGAATCTCTTAGATCTACATACTTGCTCAGATTACTCACCCCTTTGATTTGGATCTGCTGAAATTGTCAAAGATCATAGGAACTATCGCAGCCCGACGAGGCTCAGGACATACCAATTCACTCAACGGAGGAGCAGATCGACATCTCGAATCGCATGTGCATTCTGCGAATAAATGGCGAATACCGCTTATTCTAAGCGAACAACTCCCCATCTTATCCTTCCTGGAGAACGAAGATAAGCAAATTATTCACCATTGGAATAAAGGGCGAACAGATCCAAATAGGTCCCCGGTTCTTACCAAGGAGGACACACCGTCGAGAAAACCCTCGATTGTGCACAGATCTCGTGGCGAATCTCGCGCTCGGATTTCTGTGCGATGGCGGCGTCGGAGGAGGAGGAGGAGGAGGAGGAGGAGAAGGAGAGAGAAGAATACGTACTTCTCCTTCAAAGCTCTCTCTCTCTCTCTCTCTTCCCTCTACTCCTCTCCAGAGGCGGTTTGTGATCACCGCCTTAAATGGGCGGTGGCATTTTATAATGCTCACCGACTCTTTAATACTAATTACTTATCAATAAATATCTTATTAGTTTGACTGCATTACTATAGACATCAAGTTGCGGATGCGGGTCTAAGTCGGATCGGGTTTCCACTCTAAAGTCCGTTAAAATTCCCCAAAATGCCCTCGCAAAACCTGACCCCGAGAGTCGCCATGGATCGCAAGAACCAAACTCCGCAAGGTGATGTCTTCTTCTTTGTTTCTTCTGTTTCTACTTCGTTATCAAAGTCCAAAGACCTCGCCTTTGATGAATTCTTCTTTCGTTTGTTTCAGGAGAAACGGCTCAGATACTGGTGGAGTTCCTGGAGGTGGCGATAACTTGCATCGTTTTCCTTAAAGGGTTCTATCCTCCTGGTACCAACTTGGATTCTCTTCTTTGTTTTACCTTGATTGGGCTTCATTTGGAGTAACTTATTGTTTCTTTCTTTGGCGTTGTTGCTTGTGGTGGAAAAGGGGCATTTGAGAGGAGAAGGTATATGAATGTGGTGGTGCAGAAAGCACGACACCCGCAGCTTGCGAGCTATATCCACTCTGCAACCTCTGGTCTTCTACCATTCATACAAAAGGTCTAATCTTTCTTTTGTTTCCTTGTATGGGTACCCTTTGTTCAAACTTTTTTTTTCCCTTCCAATATTGTGGTTAGTTGGTTATTGATTTGTTGCCGATTGGCTTGCTTTTGCTACTTAGGTAGCTATTATGAATACGAGTTGAGGCTTATGCACACAAGAATGTTGCCATACATATTAGGAAAACTAACAATACTAGTAAAACCACGTAGCCAGATTAAAGTCTTGGATATTCCTTTGTGTGAAGAATGGATAAGTTCCTTTCTTCCTCATTTTTGTATGGCAAGGTAAATAAGCAAAAGAATGAATAAACTAGCCATGTTGCCTCATTTGATGCAGGAGGCTCGATGCGGCAAGTAATATGTTTCAAATGCTCAATCCTATTCTAGAAATTCATTTGGATAATGTTTGATTGTTTTGAACTTGCGGAGTCTACACAATTTAACTAACAATCACTTTAATGTTATGAAGCTGGCAACTTATATTTGATATGATTTGGTTAGCACAAAGACATTAGTTCTCACAGGCACTTTTACTTACAGTTTAGATTAACTTAGGGTTTTTACTTTTAATCAACTGTAATCAATCTATGAATTGCAACCTCTGAGGTTGTGAAACTCAAGGGTTAGGCAATGGCAAAACCATGGAGGTTGTGAAACTCAAAATCCAAAGTTGGTACAAAAAATGGTAAGCATTTTAGCGAGGTTAGCATGCACACAAGTTCATATGAAAAGATCTTACAGAGAATGATTTACGAATGACTGAGATGAAATTTTAGATGTACAGATTCTCATCTATCCAAAGACAACCATAGAGGCTGTGAAACTCAAAATCCAGAATAGGTACAAAAAATTGTAAGCATTTCAGTGAGGTTAGCATGCACACAAGTTCATATAAAAAGATATTACAGAGAATGATTTACGAATGACTGAGATGCAATTTTAAATGTACAGACTCTGTTCTGTCTGTAGATTTTGGTTTCTGAAGGATGTTTGAAACTTGTTAGATGTACAGAGCATAAGGAAGAAAATCTAGACTCTAGAGTCTGTTAAAGGTGGACATTATTCTGGAAGGTTAAAATTCTTTCCCTATTTTAGAAAGGATGAAACCCTGAGTACAGTCAGTACATAAACTTGTAGCAAACCGATGCACAATTTGTTCTCTTACTATGGTTTCTTTAAGCTCTGAACAAGCAAGTGATAATTATGTCAACTGGGTGTCTGTGAATAAATACATTGAAAACTGTAGAAATCCAAGTGCAGATACTAAAACAGCCACCTGTTGTTATGTGAAGTGTCCTGACTTCCCTCATGTGTCGTTCCAATTCCAATTTCCTCAGATGGTTCCAATAATATTGTAAAGATGTAACAAAATGCTACTTAAACATCTTTTGCTACAAAATTCAAAATTTTTCCTTTCCGAACCATCTGTGCTCCTCTTTCGCAGTTATGTTGCCAATCTTGTATTGAATTATTTCTGTTATTGCAGAAATACTAACCATTTCTTTTTCTCATTCTATCATCATTGGAATCTGTTTTGTTTTGATGACATACTTGTCACTGTATTATTAGCTAGTCCTGTCATGGTTTGGACAATCAGGTAGGATATCCAGGAAACTTGACTTTGGTTAGTCTTGAAGTAATCTATCATTTATTTCAAATGTTATTATTTCTCAGAGAAAACCTAGATATCAGAGGTACAATCTCTGGAAATACCTGGAAGCTAGTTAGGTACATAATTAACTACTAAAGGAACAGGGGAGGTGATGAAGGGTTGTAATTGTGTTAAAAAAAAATTTGGAAAAAAAATTCTCTTACTGTTTCCAATCCATTGTATCCAAATCATTCTTCATATCTTAATATCAGGGACTGGTGGAGAGGGTGGTAGTAATCTTCTACAACAAAGAGCAAGTCCCAGTTGAGAAATTTGTGTTCAAGCTAACCGTGAACCAATCATACAGCTCGACGGTGGAGGAGAATAACCTAGAGTTTGCTCTCAGAGCTTTCCTGGTCAAGCTGACTGTTGCTGAACCGCGTACTAAACCCCTGCCAGATGGTATATTCAATTCTAGCTATTCGCGGAACAAATATATTTCAGAAAAGAACTTAGTGATTGCAGCTTTGATGTATCAATAGGGTGAATTAAGCTTGTCATTCCCTTGTTATAGGTAGTAATTGGGAGATCACTGCCTACTTTCATTCCCTTCCTGCAAACAGCGACAAGGAGGCAGAGCTCTGGATTCCTACAGACACGAAGCAATGGATGCAGCCCCCACAGATTACTCCCATCAAGTCGATGAGCAGTGATCCTCTGAAGGTTCAGCTCTATATGGAACATCCCAGTCCAGCGGAACCGAGGGACCTGGTAGGATAAAAACTCCTGAGTTGTTAGCATGTCTACTTGTCTGTAAATTGATGCCAAAGATTAACCATCACTTTGTGATTTGCGATTGTAAGTTCTCAAGTTGAGAAAAAGGAGGGGCTAATCAGTAGAAGAGAATATCAAAGTGTATTGTCTATGAATGGAAGAGTTGAATGTGTTGGACAACATACTAATACAATTGATACAAGCTTGTCTGTAACCATCCTATTGTTGAATTAATTTCTCTAAAGTGATCAATTCAAGGAGTTTTATCTTAATCATTTTGGTTGTTTAAATTGTGAAATATTATATTAGATAATTATGTGGAAGAGTTATACCAGATTGGGCTTGGGCCGAAGGCCTGCAGATGCGGCCTGGATGGTCCAGATCGCATCGTGCGTACCTCTGTCCTCCACTCCATCGGAACCGTACATTCTCTCGGGATCACGTGCGACAGATCTCTAGGGCACCGAATATTTCGCACCATAATTTCACAGAGTAAAACTCGCCCCGCCGCTCTTCATGGCAAAGGCTTGATTCAATAAGCCGTGATGCCGTCAAACTATGGGTCACAAACTAGCGTCCGTTTCTCGCCCGCCTCGATTCCGCCGACGGCTAAATGTAACCGTGGTCCCCAACCGTTTCCCGCCTTCAAAAAAGTATCAGCTGCCACGTTTCCCTACCTGATTGGCCGAAGCATTGCACGGTCGGGCATGACATGCATGATCCCGTCACATGCATCCATTTTCCCGCGCTTATGGGGAGGCATTTCTCCTACTAAAGAAATGGGAATATAAGAGGTGACGGAGAAAAAAGGAGGGAAAAAGATAGGGTTTTGCGAGCTCTTCATTGATCCCCCCAAAACCCTAGGGCCCTTCCTATTCAATCCGCCGCTCGATTTGCCACAGATCCATCTTCTCCTGCTGTTTCCGGTCGTTGATCGAGGAGATCGAGGAGAGGAGAAGGATTTGGGCTAAGATTCGAGGTGCCTTTTCATTTCCTGGATCTGTCTGAATCCATAGTTTCTGCGTGGGAAAAAAATATGATCGATCGATTAGGGTTTCAGTTAAGATCCATATGAATTGATGAAAGCAGCTTCCGGGAACATGGAAGACGTGAAGCCCATTCTTTTGCATTCGGATGACGGCGGTGCTATGGAGGCTAGATTCGCGGACCTCTGCAAGGTTTGGCTCTCGGTTTGTTCGATTTCTTTGTTTCTTCTTTGTTTCCTTTCTGGGGTGATTTGAGACAGATGATGTGATGGTGTATAGATCAAATTGGGGGTTGATGAGAATACGATGAGACAGGCGATGATGTTATTCAGAGAAAGCAAGCACATTCTCGTTGCGAGCTCGTCCACTGTTGGAAGCGTATCGGTAAATTGTCCTCTTTGTGTTTCTAAATTTGCTTATTTTGATCTAGTTGCTAAATTAGGATTTATTTGATTATTTTTTTTCCCAAACTGATATTTTATTTCTTTCAAATATAGCCTGAGGAGAATGAGAGGATCTGGTCAGCATTTATTCTGTACTGCGTGTCAAGATTGAGCAAGGGAAGAGCCAAACAGGAAAAGGAAGAGAGTGGTATCACACTATGTCAGATATTGAGGGCCTTTAGGCTTAGGTAAGATGCCTGTATTTTTCTTTTATATGTTCCCCTTCTTAGTTGCTTACGCATTAGGCGTTATTTGTGCTAATTCCTTTTTTTTTTTATCTACCTTTGCAATATGCAGCATTGTGGAATTCTTCAAAGAGGTGCCACAATTTTGTCTCAAGTTTGGTTATATTTTAAGTGGTCTATATGGTTCAGATTGGGAGAAGAGGCTTGAGGTAGGACAAGGGGGAATTACATTTAGCTATTACCTCTGAATTTTAGGAGGAGCCTTCCCCTCATAACTAACTTCAGTCATCTTTTGTGTTTCACCTTTAGTTGAAGGAATTACAAGCAAATGTTGTCCACCTAAGTCTCCTAAGCAGGTAAATTTTTACTGCCATTTTTTCTCCTTTTTGCCTTTATTCAACATTTTCTCTCTCTTGTCATTGATTATGAAGTGAACCTTCAGGCGGCGCTGTATTTGAGACATTGGACATGTTACCACTGTATGAAAGTTGAGTCTTTGGAGTATTATAGAGAAAATTTTCTCAAGAATTGCAACTCATGCTTGCCTTTTTAGCTCTAGGATAGTTTCACTCTGTAAAGACCTTTTATAAAATAGTGTAGTACATTAAATGATAATATGGTAGGGATCACAGATAAGTAAGTCTATCAATGATCATTTTTCAAGATCCATCTTTCAGGTATTCCTTTATGTGTCACATCACATTGTTAATTTACCACAGTACCAGCTAGTAAGCAGAAATGAGCCAGTATTTTAATTTTATTTTATTTAGTATGCAAAAAACCAAAATTTACTGGTTGAGTAAATGCAACATGATGCTGTGATTGATTTTTTTTTTTTGTTGCTAACTGCTCCATTTCATTGTTTCTAATCATTTGATGTATGATGTTCGTAATTGCAGCCACTTGTATTTACTTATATCGGCTATGAAAAGTTATCATGTTATTAATGATAATCTGATAGCATATCAGGTACTATAGACGTGCATATCAGGAGTTATTCTTACCAAGCGATACAAACAGTGGTCAGAATTCTGCAGTTTCTAGCAATACAGGATATGTTTCTGACTACCATCGCTTTGGGTGGTTGTTATTCTTGGCTTTACGTGTCCATGCATTCAGCCGATTCAAGGATCTAGTGACTTGTACAAATGGACTAGTCTCTATCTTGGTAAGTATTTATGGTATTTTCCTCTTGTATTGTGTCGAGTGTTAAGCACATTTTGTTATCATCTGCTACATTTTGGGTCAGCATATGTGAACATCTCTAATTATTTGAATCTTTATACAGGCCATACTGATTATTCACGTTCCTGTACGCTTAAGGAACTTTACTATCCAGGAAGCTTCAATTTTTGGTAATGATGCTTTAATTAATGACTGTAATGTGCCTGTGTCCCTTTTGAGTTTGGTACTTTATTCCATATCATTGCTTATGCCTTAAAGTGGGGACCTTGTTTCTTGTTGTGATTCAGCTAAGAAATCAGACAAGGGTGTTGACCTTCTTGCTTCTCTTTGTGACAAATATCATACCTCGGAAGATGAGTTGAGCATGGCTCTGGAAAAGACAAATAGTTTGATAGTGGATATTTTGAAGAAGAGTCCATGCCCAGCTTCAGAATGCCGAAAGGATAATTTAGCTTTCATGGACCCAGGTCTGTGAGCCTACCTATTAAAATCTTGCTTCACCTTTATATATATGTCAGAACTCGGGCCAATTTTTATCATATTGTGCAGATGGTTTGACATATTTTGAGGATCTGTTGGAGGAAAATTCTTTGCAATCAAGTTTACTCATTTTGGAAAAAGATTATGATAATGCAATAAGCACAAAAGGTGAGCTGGATGAGCGCATGTTTGTCAATGATGAGGACAGTCTACTTGGAAGCGGAAGCCTATCTGGAGGTGCCATTAATATATGTGGGGCAAAGGTGTATTGTTGTACCTGTATAAACTATGGCCTCGCATTTTGTTCTCAATTTTCTTCTTACATGATTTTTATTGATGCAGAGGAAATATGATGCAATGGCCTCACCAGCAAAATCAATAACAAGTCCAATGTCACCACCACAGTCTCCTACCTCTCCTGTTAGTGGAAATGGTTTCTGTAATTCCAGGATGGCTCCAGTTACACCAGTGAGCACTGCCATGACGACCGCCAAGTGGCTACGGAATGTAATCTCTCCACTTCCTTCAAGACCTTCAGCAGAGTTGTTGCGCTTTTTTTCAGCATGTGATAAGGATGTTACAAATGATATTGTCCGCAGAGCCAACATAATATTGGGGGCAGTTTTTCCTAGCACTTCCTTTCGAGACCGATGTGTATCTGTAGGTATTCAAGGTGCAAATCGGATGGATACTATCTGGGCTGAACAAAGAAAAGTGGAGGCCATAAAACTATATTTCAGAGTTTTGGAGTCAATGTGTAGAGCTGAATCACATATATTAAACGGAAAGAATCTTACTTCACTATTATCCAATGAACGGTTTCATCGATGTATGCTTGCTTGTTCGGCTGAACTGGTTTTGGCGACTCATAAGACAGTCACTATGATGTTCCCTGCTGTTTTGGAGAAAACTGGCATAACAGCATTCGATTTAAGCAAGGTGATAGAGAGTTTTGTGAGACATGAAGACACTCTCCCAAGAGAGTTGAAGCGGCATCTAAATTCCTTGGAGGAGCGGCTTCTAGAAAGCATGGCATGGGAGAAGGGTTCATCAATGTACAATTCCTTGATTGTTGCTAGGCCTGCTCTCTCTGCAGAGATAAACCGTTTAGGATTATTGGCAGAACCAATGCCATCTCTTGATGCTATCGCAATACATCATAACATTTCCTCTGGAGGTCTGCCACCTCTCCCATTTCCAAAGCGTGAATGTTCACCAGGTACTTCTCTATCCCATTACTCTATTGGAATATCTATCCATACTAGCCATAATTTAGCGTCTACTTGTAGTTTGTGTAATCAGATCTTTCTTTTTTTAATATTGTTTTATGCATCTTGTGATTTTTGTAGATCAAAATATGGATGCAGTGTCTCCTAAGAGAACATGCAGTGAACAGAGGAATGTGTTGATAGAACGTAATTCATTTAAGTCACCTGTCAAGGAGCATCTGATCCATAACGGTTTCAAATCGAAGTTACCACCACTTCAGTCTGCTTTTGCAAGGTTGTGAATCTTTAGACATACTATTTGAGTTTCATTGTGAAATTTGTAGATTGGTTGGGAGATCTAGATGATTTTAATCTGATAACCTTATTTGCAGTCCAACAAGGCCAAATCCTGCAGGTGGAGGGGAAACATGTGCTGAGACGGGGATCAATATCTTCTTTAGTAAGGTAAGCTTTTTTCTGTGAAGAATTTCTTTTCACCCACTTTCTTGCCATTCAAGTTCTAATTCTGATATACATTCTCCATAGATTGTAAAGCTGGCTGCTATTAGAATCAGAAGCCTGTGTGAGAGGCTGCAGCTTTCTCAGCAAATTATGGAGCGTGTGTACTGCCTTATCCAACAAATTCTTAGCCAACGAACTGCCCTTTTTTTCAATCGACATATTGACCAGCTTATTCTATGCAGCTTCTATGGTGTTGCTAAGGTATGTTGGTAACTTGCAAAGTGATCTTTGTTTGCTTGTCACTGCATCTGTTATCCTAAATGGATTCTATCTCTGCAGATTTCCCAACTGACTCTTACTTTCAAGGAGATCATTTTCAACTACAGAAAGCAACCACAATGTAAGCCTCAGGTTTTTCGCAGCGTCTTCATTCATTGGCCATCAACGAGTCGAAGTGGAGTAAGATTCTTCACTCTGTTTCTCTTTATCTGGAGGTTTCCCCCGAAAAAACATTCATTTTCTAAGCATATTTATGGAATCAGAAAACAGGAGAGGAACACGTGGACATTATCACCTTTTATAATGAGGTATTTATTCCTTCTGTCAAGCCTTTGTTGGTGGAGCTAGGACCTTCTGGAATTACGAACAGAAGCAACAAATTGACTGAAGATAAAAATTGTGCTGATGGTATGTGCTACCTAGTACTAAACGATATTTTCTATGTGGAAAGTTGCCCACAAGCTTTTTGTGAAATACTTAAATCTTGCAAAGCAGGCCAAATTCCAGGATCACCTAGGGTGTCTTCTTTCCCAAATCTTCCCGATATGTCCCCAAAGAAAGTTTCCGCTGCTCACAATGTCTATGTATCCCCTCTGCGATCATCTAAGGTGAGCCTTTCGTCCTTTACAGGAGATTCTGGGGTTTTTTTTCACATGTTAACTTAAGAAATCCTGTGTTTACCTTTTCTTGTCTTTGACCTTTTACAACATTTTTTTTTTGCAGATTTAGCATAAGACAGTTATTTAATGCAGAATAAGTGTTTAAGAAGCTTGAAATATTTTTATCTTTTAAGTCTCATTCTGTCAAATCAAATGATCATGTTTTTTATCATTTACTCTTTTTTTTCAATTTGACTTTTAATATTGAAGCTATAATTCAATTGATCCCTATAGAAGAGAAAGTAAAACAACATTACAATATGCATGATGCATAAGATTCGAACAACTTTCTTTGTTGAATCTAATACTGATGGTTTGACAAACTTTCACCTTTGTTTTGATTCATTCTTTTTTCTGTCTTGTTATTTTATCAAATCTCAAAAGATAAATTACTGCCTCACATCTACCGCTAATTCTTCTGTGCACAAACTCTTGGATAATCATAACTTGCTTTCATGATTAGTTTGTTGTAATACAAGTTTGTGCCAATTACAGATGGATTCTTTGCTGTCGCCTAGCTCGAAAAGTTATTATGCCTGTGTTGGCGAGAGCACTCATGCTTTCCAGAGCCCTTCCAAGGACTTGACAGCCATTAACAACCGCTTGAATTGGTGTGTATGCTAACTTATATATTGATGTAATCCCCAGTGAAAATAATGCCGATTACTGATAGTTGATCAAAATACTGCAGCGGTAGGAAGGTCAGCGGCAGACTCAACTTTGATATGGTGAGTGATTCAGTCGTAGCTGGGAGCCTTGGCCATCAAAGTGGCAGTTCTGCTTCGGCCACAGCAGTTGCCACCTTAAAGTTGCCCATCAAGTGTGAGCAAACCGATTCATAATGGCTTTTGGTGTGGGCTTTCTAACCTATCAATAGATCTCTAATCTTATGATATCATCCTTGTATGAGGTTTAGGTCGGGGGAAATTATGTGTGAGCAGCTCGCTTGTGTAGAATAAACAAAAAATGCTGCTCAGTTGATTTCCCCATCTGCTTCATGAGTTTTAGTTCCGAAGCTCCTTAAAAAGCACATACGGTTATTACTGATGTAATTTAATAAGTTCTGCTTATCTATATGTAATGTAAATTAGATAGTCTTTTGTGGCATTTTGCTCTCTGACTGTCGTTACTTCTGGAAGCTAACGGTTTGCAAAGCACCGGGCCTCGTTCGCCTATAGCCTCGCAATGAGATTGTCAAGATTGGCAAGGAAATTAAACATTTTAGTTGCCCGCGATTGAATAAAAGAAATTGTATAATTCATGGACAATTATATGGTACGGTCCGTCCCACTATTTGTCAGGCGTGAAATTTTCTTGTGCAAGAGATAGGAGTGAGGCCTCGATCACCTTCAATAATACCCAAATTCCATGTGCCTGCTGCCCGGATACGGCTCCCAAATGAAGCTAGTCAAAGTAAGTGAACATATACAAGTGCGATAGTTTGCAATATGATGTTCCAAAGTCCAAACGGATGTTACCGTACTCATGTTCTATATATATATATATATGCACTCGACCACCACTATACTTGAGGAGTTATTCCGTGAATGGATTATGTGCTCCAAGATGGAAGAACTCGAAGAAGTATCAAGGCCTCAAACACCTGGTCAAGATTGGCGCAGACCCATTTCGGATTCTGCCAGAGTTTTGGCTCGAATAATTCGAGGCCGAGTCGGGTCGGGGCATGCTGGTTGAGCACCCCCTACAACCGCACATGGCAACTCCATTTATGCATATAGAGAAAAGAACCAAGAGATGACTTGAATTGGTTAAGGCATCCCAGTAGAGCCTCAATTTAGTAAAGGCAACAAACTCATTTCAAAAGGCACTAACATACTCAGAAGAATGTATATATCTCTACATATATGCATATCAGAAAGCATCGCAGATATCAGTTATCATGACATTTGACTAACAAAATCACTTAGTAGACTAAAAAAAAGTAAACTTAAACAACAACAACAACAAAAAACAGTACCCATCAACAAGAAGAACAGCTCATGGACGCCCAACATTATAGATCCAATAAGCATGAAGCATTAAAGCATTTTATAGTCTGAGAGTGTGAATTGAACACAATGTAATAATCCAGGAAGCAGCAAAAATTACTAAACGATTACAACCATGACATAAATCTAAAGCCCTCTTCTCAAGAATCAAAAAAGCAAGAAAGACTGGGATAACTGATGCCGTAATAAAGTAGAGAGACAAGTGACATACACCACCAGCCTCAGTCACCCTTTCGCCTAAAAGAGCAACCCTCGGTGAGCCTGGCACGCCCACCGGTCGGCTGGCACAACACCGTCTGGCAGCCGGCGCAGACGACGACGGTCTGCGAATGGCTAAACACGGTCGTTCTGCAACACAGAATTGATATTGAAAAAAAAAAAGAGAATTGAAATCTAAGCTCAACAATGAATGCATAGGCAAAAGTTATCATAAAAATAACATCTTTCCAGAGTTATAATGGACTTACATGTTGAAGCAACCTTGGCACTTGACGTCCTAGAAAGATAAGAAAGAGAGTAAGTATAAAACCACAATTAGGGAGCAAGAAACAAAGTTTTGCAATCAACAATATGAGGTCCAGTGCAAGTGAAACCAGATCAATTACCATGAAGAAGGAGTTGGGAGACTGGACGAGGCGCTTGAGCTTGTGCTTCCTCTTCTCGAGCTCAGCCGGAGGATTCAGCAGATCGATGTCGTTTTGGAGGACCTATATCACCGCCAAAGATTAAGACGAAAACAAGTAAGAATTCTTGACCGAGAGGAATTGGATTACAAGAGCATCTACTACAGCAAGGCTCAATCATCGAACACAGAATCCCCTTAGCAGACGAGATCTATAAACACTATACGGCAACAAGGATCGAAGAGCTCACCATCTTGACGAAACCCTAGAAAGATCGTAGGAACTTCGAAAGACGGAGAACAAAAGGCGAGACAGCCGCGACGAGAGGAAGCCATAAACCCTAACGGGTCGATTATATAAATTAGAAGATCAGTGATTGTAAACCGTCGGATGGAAATAACTGCGATCTGAGACGTTCGCCGAGTAAATTGTAAGGTCCGCGATTAAAATACAATTTTCCTTTGTTCCTTTTTTTCGCTAATTTTGCTATATCTTATACTATGTGAAGACATAGGGCCATTGGGGCATTTGCATGAAGAGCCCTTTATTTTGATAATAGTTAGATTGAGATTTTATACACACATTTTATATAACTTATAAACACATTATATTTAACATAGAGAATAGACATACTTAATTTAAAAAAACTTAATCTTATTATTACCAAAAATTTTATAAAAATATTAATGTAAGTAGCCAGAACATATACGAGTTAGATTTTGAGATGATGAAAGACATGAGATAATGTCCTTGTTATAATAAAAAATCGTAATCATTGTATTTGATATAATAGAGAATTTAAAGGCATGATATGTTATATATCCATTACCTTGATAATTTTGAAGTTTTTGAATCAACTAATTAAATATTAACAATAATTACCATAAAAAGTCTCCAAATTACATTCTTCAACTACCAATACATATAGTACTAACCCTCAGAAATATTATTACTATCATATCTGCTTATTATAAATAGCCTATTTATCATCTTCTCAAACCAAATTGCATACAGAGGTTTTCATAGTTGAGAACCCAAGCTTGATTCTGATCTTACTACTGGAAACATAAATGTTACAATGAGCAGTATACAACTATATATCCTATATATATTACAGAGCATACATACATCCATGTAGAGGAGCCTCTTATTGACTAATAACTTCATCAAAGAGAATATGTAGAGGGGACTCGCGCTTCTCTTGGTTGACTTGTTAATGGAATATGTCACTTATAATTCTATATGCATATATAGCTAACGCGGAGACAGCAGGAGAACAAGCTATCTCCCAGACATGAGGTTGACCAGACCTTGGTTTTCAAGGAAAGAGTTCATGTTCCAGCGTTCACTACTGGAAGACAGCAATGTCAGAGCAACTACAATATGTTTCATGGCTGGTCTCTGCTTGGGATTGTCTTGTGTGCATGCTCTGGCGAGTTGCGCCATCTGATGCAGAAAAATGAACCAAAAAAAAAAAACATAATTCAGCTGAATGAGCTTCATAAATCATAAACTAGTTCTTACTCAGGGAACTTGCATTTCTGACCTGAAGGATTGAGTCGATTCGGTAGTCATCACCAAGCCTAGGATCAACTAGTTTCCGGAGATCCTCCTCAGGATGCTTCTTGTTAAGAACATCCTCAAACTGCAGTGTACAGGAGACGAAAAAAAAGTCAATGCGCAACAAATGCACTTATATATAGAGCTGTAAAATTGTGAGTGCATTAGGCGTGCATTCACACGATATAGTCATGCGAGTGGACAGTGCTTACAAAGGGGGGCAGGGGCAGGAGAAGAGAGAAGCATGAGCTAGCATCATGTTATATCATTCAACAGCTTATGAGTATAAGCATGATAGATATCTCAAAACCAAATCTCATGTGTTCTACTGTCTTTCTTATACATCAAAATCAAATGATGTGGCTGAAGCTCATCCATTTAAATAAGATTGGACTGCATAATAGACCTAAAACCTTGATTTAATCCAAAAAGTGATTGCTTAGAAGATTCAAGGGATTGACATTGATTTTAAAGAAGTAGAAAGGACAAGTCCAAGAGGATGCTTCACGGCATAGATCAAATAAGTATATTTATCTTCTCATTAAGTAAATCACTTCAAAGCTGCTTGCTGATTGAAGAGTTCTATCCTCTAAAACATTGGTTCTTTGGTTTCTAGACACCATAAAGTTAGTGATCATGTCCCATGCTACGGATTTTGAGATGAATCTGTCACTAACTTTTGGCTGCAACAATTGGTAGGATGAGAATACAATCCAGAGTACAAGCAACCTAGTTGATCCTCCAGTTATACTACATAATCAAAATAAATAAGTCTTATAAACAACAGATCTTTGAGTTACAAGCGTTATAGAGTATTAAAAGGAGCCTACTGTGAGTTCGAAAGAAAGAAATACCAGAGCAGCCAGCCCCTTCGGATATGTGGCAGATTCATTTGTCATCACAATAGCTTCTTTCGCTGAAATAAGCTCATAGAGGACAACACCAAAAGCGTAGACATCCACCTTAGGAGAAACATCACCGAATAGAACATATCTGAAAGGGAAATTTTAAAGTTGTAAACCTGTAAGCAGTCAAGATTGCACCATTTTATGCAGCAATCTCTAAGAAAAATGTATCTTTAGTACTACTTGACTCCATTAAGCTGCAGCTCTTTCGCTGGCTGTGAGTGTTGGTTAACCTTTCTGTTTTCTGTCTTGTACATCTTCGAGCTTAGTAAATATAAAATTATGTATAAAGAAGCATAACTGTGATATGGACCACATAAATGACCTATTATATCATGTATAAAGGAAAAAATCTCATGGTTTGGGGTGCAAAGCTGACTTAAAAAGCCCTGTTACTCAACTAGACAATGGACAACCAAGAAGTGTTAGGAAAATGATATCTTGGAGAGAAACATTGATTGGAGGTGAAACATTTAGTAAATTATTTGGGCCTCTGGAAAAAAAAATGCGAGCAAATTGAAAAAGAAGCACATATAAGAAAAAATAACCATCACATTAAATATCTTTCAAAGTACTTGGTTGGATTTTAAGACTATGTCAACCAAGGAAAGTCTCTTGTGTAGTATGTCCCAAGAAGCTTTGAGTTCCTAAGTTATACCAATATACTCTGTAGATCAGGTCTTGACTCTTAACTCTAGAACTTTTTGCACTATCTTATTTTCCTTTACCGGGCTCTAAATCTTCTCTACACAAATCCATACCATCTTAATTTACTCCCCAGCACTTTCATTTCAAGTTAGGAAACTTTGTACAACTCTAGTTTTAGTAATAAATCAGCCTTTATAACAAACTCCCAAATTGAGATGGAAGTTACTTCCCAACCCTCTTTAGCATTTGATTTTTTTTTTTTACAGTCATATAGCAAGAAAATATTCCTGAGATGTAAGTTGCATCTGGAGATCAACCAACTCTTCTACACTACAGTGTACTGATTTATTATCCGGTCATGAACCAAACTGAATATTGCTGACAATGACAATATATTATAACTTTCACCTTGTATGCTAATATAAAAAGAGAGAGAAAAGGAACATCATTATTCCTCCATTAGCTTTTTAAAAATACTCTTTCTAGAGAATGGTACAGCCTAGGATTCTGATATGTTTGCCTAGGGAGGACTTCACTGGACCACCAACGCTGGTGAAAGAAATAATCAAACAAACACAAGATTGCTAGTAACTCAAGGAGGATGGTATCATATAGACAAATACACAGAGATGGAGAGGGAGAGAGATACTACTGCAGTTCTTACTCTGCCGGAATGTAACCAAATGTGCCAACCACTCTTGTTGACGAATTTGTCTTTCCAGCCTCAGTAAGTTTTGCCAATCCAAAATCTGCAACCTGCAAAGTAGTTACACATTATTATTCGAAGTCCAGAAGCACCTCAACTCAGTTTCCCTAGTCAGAGAACTGATGACAACCTTTCCCCGAAATTTTTTGTCTATTAGGATGTTTGCTGATTTGATATCACAATGTACATATAATGGAACAGTGTGTTCATGAATATACTCAAGACCTCTTGCCGAATCAAGAGCAATTTGCAATCTAGCAGCCCATGACAGAGGATCCCGAACTACAAGCAGATATATAAGATAACATCAATCATCTAAAGAAATGCATAAAGACATCTCCTTGTAAAATTTGGCACTCCTATGAACCAGGGACCTTACCTGACCCATGCAAATGTTGGCCTAAGTTCCCATTCTCAATGTATTCGTAGACAAGGAACAAGTAACCTTCAATGCAGTATCCTACTAAGCGAACCTGCACAAAGATTTAAGAATGACATACTAGAGATATTCATAAGACTAGTCCTCCTATTCAGGCTGACAGGCTACCTAATGCAGTCATTGTATTTATCTACATAATGAGCATAAAACAAGATAAAAAATATCCAGATACTAATGTTCACACATAAACTCTGTATATTGAGATACTCGCCTACTCATATTTGCCCTCCATGATTTAAATGTACTTCATATTATCAAATCAGGCAGAACATGAATGGTCTTCAAAAGCTTCACTTAACTTGTACAGATAATGCTCAACTGTTTAGAAGTCTAGACAAAGAGTTGAAAATAATCAAGTTCCAGACCTTGATGGTTAGACAATTACTAATCATTTTATGATCATCCGCCTCAAAGATTATATATTTCCCATACCTAGCTTTGTGCCCTTGATTGCACACTGCACCCTCTTGACATGATGATGAACAAGTAGTATACAAATAAAAGATAGTACTAAATTTTATTAGACATACGACAATTTTATTTAATGGTGAAAATAGCAAGAGAGGATTACAGACTTGCAGTAGAAACTGTCTTAGTTCTTTTGGGTAAAAGGAGAAGCAACAAAAACATAAAAGAAAAACGAGTACCTTAACACATTAACTTGAATATGATTATTCATTTCTCCAAAAAACGAACTGAATATGAATTTTCATATTTACTTGGTTTTGATTCTAAATTTATAATAGCCATGGTCGTTGAAGAATCAACTAGCACGAATGCACGATATTCAGAAATAATCATCACACCTCCAAGACTTGTGAAAAGAGTACATCTGATGTGGAAATTTACTATAATGATGTTACCATATGGAAAGTCAACGGAAAGTCAGAAACTTATGAATAGACAGACAGTCAGTTGACAGTTAATCTGTCAGATTTAGTAAATGTATTCAGACAATAACTGAAATCTAAACAAAAGGAGAAGCCATCTCACTAGATTCAAGTGATGAACATGTGTTAGAACTTTTACTTCAGCAATAAATTCTTTAGATGCATCCATATCCATTTTCTTGACAGCAGTTTTCTGCAGGACAAGAGTCAAAACTCAAACAGAGAGTTATCTTAAAAATCATTATCATATACAATTAACTGAGAGAATTTGGATAAGTGGAATATTATAAGATGAACCCAATTAAGCCTGAAAGCTGATCAGCTAAAGTCAGCACTATTAATGCCATAAAATTACCATCAGCAATGATGAATTTACATGTTATGATTCGCTGAAGAGAAAGAACAGATTTTATGAACCAATACACTGTCCATCAACATAAAGATTACAGAGTTTACATATTCTTTGTATCAATCAACATTTAAATTTTACCTGTCAACTATTCACTTTTATTAGTAACAGGAAAATAAATGACACAAAGGATATTTCTTGTTTAATGACAGAATTTATCATAATAAAAGGACAAGAAAGGAGAGAAATGGACAAGCTTAAGGTAGAGAGGAAGACAGAGATATGAGTCACTCAAATAAATCTGGATTATGCTTGGCTTCTTTCCATTGTAGCAGAGAGACAACGAGGTAGGTGACTTAATTTTTGTCATACACAATTTAAAAGGAACATAGGAAAATATATATTGTTACCATCAAATGGATCATGTTACCAGGGTACATCTAGCTATTCCTTAGATAAGTAAGCAGTATATGAATTATGAAAAGAAACAAAAAGTAATCATGGATTAATGTGCTATTGAGCGCATATGATATACCAATAGTAGCACAACAAAGATGACTCTCCTAGGGATGAAAATGGATCAGGACCTATCTGCTGAACCAGATATCCTTTCCCAGTTTAGGCCAACATAGGCATAATTTTAATCGGCTCATCTAAATTTGGATCCAAATACATCCAAGGGTAGACTCATCTGGATATGGTTTCCATTAACTCACCATTTATTCTAAAAGCTTAAGTTATTAGAAAATAATAAATTTTATATTTTATATTCTAACAGGCCTTCTTACTTCTAAGCTGAGATATTTTGATAGGTCCAAAAAGTGTGCTTGACTTAAATTGGTGAAAATTTTATATTTTAAATGACTGATAAGCTTGACAGAATTCAAAATCTGCTATCTCTACTCTAATACCATGTTAAGTTACAATCTTCTCTAAAAGCTTAAGCTACTAAAGAATGATTTATATTTTATATTCTAACAAATTCAAATATTTCTTTTCAAAATTAGATCCATATAATAGTACATGAGATAGAGTTAATTATGCTGACACCCCCTGTACTATACTCGGTTTTTTCGAAGACCCCCTAAACTTTTTAGGTTACATAAAAAAATTTCAATGTCACCCTTCTGCTATCTCTACTCTGATATCATGTTAACTTACAATTTGCTCTAAAAGCTTAAGCTACTAAAGAATAATAGATTTATATTTTATATTCTAACAAATTCAAATATTTCTTTTCAAAATTAGATCCATATAATAGTATATGAGATATGAAAATAAAAAGCTCTCGTACCAACAACTTCAGTGTTCTTTAGCAATTCCCCAATTTGTTTCTTATATACTTACTCAATATGACATTCTGAGTTGTATATGACTGATATTCATGTGATATAGTGTTCAAAAATTGAAGAACAGTTTCTTGAGTGTACCATCATATATAAGAAAAATCTTTAAGCACATCAAATGAAAAAAAAAAAAAACATACTAAATGAGTGAGAAACTTAGCTCACATCACTAAGACAGATGTTCAAAGAAATGCATTTATGATCTAAATTTTTGTTACCTTCAAGCCATTCAATTCCATATCTGGTTAAGCTAAATCATGGAATAAACAAAGCAAAGCATTATACCTATGACAAATGCTTTGAAAATGGTCTTCATAAGTAATCACATAACCACTAGAAATTGCATCTCAACTTTCTTAGTATCACTAAAAAATGGCCCAACCAACCTCTCCTCTGAGCACTGCATAATAAACAGATCCAAAACCACCTTGTCCAATCTTATTAGACATGCTGAAGTCATTTGTAGCACTACGGAGTTCCTCATAGGAGAATTCTACAGATTTATCATCTGCAACACCTATAAGAGGGGAAGAATTGCCACCTTGAGGAGTTGGCGCCGGAATTCTATCTGAGGCTGCTATGTTACCTACATAAAACAAGGAAGAGATAACAAATATACATCCCCCTACATGAACTGTGCCACAGCAGCAGAGAACAGATTAAGAAGCAAAGAAACAATACTTTCCATGTCCTAAATGTATAGTTCCTAGTTTCATATGTCATTCCATTCTTATTCAACTCAAACTGATTTATGTTGTACATCAGTTCTTTCATTAGAATGGATTCTTACACACAGGTGGCCTTAGTTAATCACAAAACCAAACCAAAATTTAAGTACGGACTCTAACTATGGCCAGTACAGGGATTCATAATTGCTGCTGTTAAAAGAAGTTTTTGCCAGTTTAAAAAGGTTGGTGATGTTCCCTAATTTTTACATGGATTGAATTCAAAACCTACCAGAGCTCTAGACTCTTAGTTGATTGCCATGAATATCTGGCAAACTGGCAGCCAATGCCTCTAAAAGTTACATAGGAGAGATGGCTAATTAAATAATAGATAGATTGTTATTCATATTATTTGCAACTGCTCTATGAACAACAATAGAATGCACAACAAAATTTAGATCTCTAGATCATGAAAAAGAAAAAAGTTCCTCCTATAGATAAAAAGCTTATAGAAAAAGTAACTGCTAAAGAAGCTAATGGAATCAAACTGGAGAATAACCATTACCGAGTGGAAGGGAACTGTCATCAGATGTTGATGGAAGAAAGGATGCCTTCTTCTTTTTCTTGGGCCTATAAATATAAACATAGAAACAGATGGCTAGAACCAGTAGAGTTGTTGCAGCTACTAGAGTTCCAGCAATGACTCCAACATTTCTGTGCCTATTAAACAGTGACAAACAGATTGCATTCAAGTTAAAGAACTCCAGGAGAATATACCTGCTCTGTAGATTGGAATAATTTCTAATGTAGAAGCACCATTAGCTCAGAAAAGCAAAGAATACAACCTGTGCTGCAGAGGGTGATAAAAATCTACCCATACGAGAATCAACCAGAAGAAAATAAATTGGTTGCAACTAATAAGTGATAAACCAAAATTTACCTTGATGGGAGCATCGGGAGAGAATGATAGTTTCCGTTTGGATCTGCAATAAAATACGCAAACTTTTAAGCACCAAAGTTACTAAAAAACTAGAAGTTGAAATATAATATATTGGGAAACCGAATGCATCAGAAATGAAATACACAGATGCAGTTATTGCACCGCTGTTATCATCCAAGAGTATCTAAATGACTACTTTTATGCCATAAAGTCCAAAGTAAATATATCTTCTAACTCCCCAAACCACTCCGATTAAAGAACTCATCTTTGGCAGGAATAAACACGATTCCCTTCCCCGCGCCGAAATCCACACCAGGATTGTACGCTTGAATCAACTCCTTCTGTGAAGACAACCCGTACTCCGCAGCCACCGACGAAAGATTATCCCCAAATCGAAGAGGATACGTCACAAACAACCCGTACTCCCTTGACACCGCCCCATTGCCGCACGAGCAATTCACCGTGACATTAATCGTCACCCAATCGGGCACGTTGAGCTCAGGATAGCTATTGACCTCGGCGAGCCAGTGACCGGTGGTGAGTCCGGCGAAGACGCTGTCAGCGACCTTGTCGTAAGTGTCGACGTGCTGGAAGACGTAAGGAAAGGCGTGGGCGAGGTATTCGCCGTCGACGCAATCGCAGGGGAAGTAGACAGTGACGCGGGAACCGGATGGGATGCTGCCCATCTTCGTGATGTTAGGGTTGTACGGGTGGACCTCGTCGGCCGTCAGGCCGAAGAGAGCGGAGATGTTGCTGAGGGTTAGTACTTTCTTGGGAGAGACGTAGTAGGATCCAAGAGCGAGATCGCATCCTCTCTGGCAAAAGGACTCTGACCGGAGAAGAGAAGAGACCAAGACTGCGAAGAAGAGAAGGGAACGCGACCCAAGATTCGGCATATCTCTGTTTCGGTCTATAGAGGGGAAGGAAAGCGAAGAGGATAAACCCTAACCTTAGATATGGGAGAGCTACGATTTCGTAAGGATGAAGAAGCCATGAGAAGAGGGGTGAAGAGGAGGAAGAAGGAGAACTCTAGTCTCTAGTATGTGTGTGTGTTAGACTGTTCGTTTTGGTACGCGGGAGTTTGACTGCAATAGCCAATAGGCATGCCAGGGCCCAAGTTTGAAAAAGACCTCTCTCAAGAATATTTTCGAAAAAGACCCACCTGTGGTCTGTTTCTGCAACTCCTGTCCTTTTTTCTTGTCTATTTGCAAGCCTCAGTTTGTTTTATGATCTCCTTTTACCTGAAATTACTTTGCATCCCAGTAGTTAAGTTAAAAGTGCTAATCTTTTATCCGAATCATTTATTTTATTTATTAAAAAGATCGAGTTCATATTTATTATTTCTTAACATATTTTAAGTTTAACCTATTTATTACCCGCTAATCTATTCACGATCTGATACGCAGTAATCCAATTTTTATCCGAGTAAACTATTATTAATCGCAGAAAGGGGAGCAATCTTAAGCTTAATAGGCATGCTCTTAATGATGATTACAGAGTTGACAAGAACCTCCTCTTGAGTCAGAACTGTAGATTTCCGGCAGCAAGGAATGACAGGGATCGTATTAATGTGTTCCCTGGACTTAAGCCCATGCATGAACTGCGCACTCCCACTTTCAAAAAGAAAAAAAAAAAGATTGACTTTGATACTAGAAGAGATTAATGATTGACTCAGATATTTAGAACAGTTAGATGACAAATCTACAAGAGATATCATCATGTCTTACTAGCTCTCTCCCCTTTTCTTTCGACTTAGTAATTTGCGAGAATGATATGGCTGTTATCATGCAGCTGGATGGAGTTGTAATGGTGACAGGATATTTGACTGTCATTATCATTAGCATGATTCATACAAGCTAGCCTTAGTCATCCTGAGAGAGAGAGAGAAACAAAAGTCAATTGCAACCTAAGCTCATAATATATATCAGTATATATTACTGAGAACTAAGTATGATTAGCCATCACTCATAATCTATCAATATATATATATATATATAGCAAATACTTCAGCACCCCTCTAAAATTTATAATTGTAATCTAATGGCTATAATAGCCGGTTTGCACACCATATATTAGTTTTTCGGTTCCAAAATTATATTACATAAAAAAAAAGTATATTAGTCAAGAAGATTTAATTATGTGTGCCTCACTTTCGTTCTTTTCGTCCGTTAAGATTTCTCTCTTTTAGATATGATTATGATAAATATAATTATACCTTAATTATAAAAAATATTATTTAATATGAAACTATTTAAATTTGATTCTTTGGAGATAGACTTCAATTTAAATATGACTCTCTATCTTTATCTGTTATAAAATTTAATTAACTTTCGTTAAGTTAATTATAAAAAGACGTCAATACCCTTATTATGATATATATATATATGTTACTCTCACTTAAGAATATATATGTATTTTACACAATAAATTATTAAGATAATATAATTATCAAAAAATAATAATATATTAAAAAAATTTATTATCTATTGAACGGGTAATATCTTTTAAATTTGTTACATCCTATTATACCCTTAAGGATATTAACCATTAGAACTTCATCAAACCGATTAATAAACAATTATCTCTACGGTATTAAAAAAAAAATACTATAAAACACGCAACCAATTGTTATGCATGTTTAGTTGGTAACTAACCAATTACTTTAATCTCCATTAATCTCTATTGATCTTTGTAGCAGATGAGAATATTAATAGGAAAAGATCAACTAAAGTGTCAACCACTAAGTAGCCCCAGATTTTTGTATCTTTAACAGGGCGGCATTTTTGTGAGGATAAGCTGGAGATCATAATAATAGATAACATTAGGATAAGCAGTGGATCCTCCACAAACCCTTCAAATATTCCTGTAGGTCTAACAATAGTTATAGAACAACCAATGAGATCATGCCATGTAACTAAATTGTATGAAATCTTACACAGAAGCCGCTAGCGATTTATTTTAGAATAATTTGGCGATGTGCAATGATGTACAGGCCGTCTAATTGGTGTCGGGAATTTTCTATAAGGTGACTTTGCTCATTGTGCAGCCTACTACCACTTCACTTATTTATCTTAAGGATGACCAACTTCTTATCCAATAAAGTTTACATCTTTACGTAGTTTACCATATTCTTTGTTACTTCCTAAAAACAAATTCACGAAGAATCTAGGGAAAGATTGGCGATTCTTATACACAGTTTCCATTAAAGAGAATCTACTCATTAAAGAGAAAGTCAGCCGTTATTTCTCTCACTTCAGTTCTGTTGTCAGAAGAAAAAAAAAACTCTCCCATTTTCTCCATCTTTCTCCTTATCGTTTCTACCACTTCAATTTTTTATATGCCAAGGATGGTAGCCGGAAGGAATAAGAGGGGAAAGAGGAAGAGAGGGAAAAAAAATTTATCCGCAGAACCATCCAACCAGCAGTAACAGACAACCTCCTTCTGATTGCTTTACAGCCCATATAAAAAGACACATTTTTCTATCATTCCTGAACCTTCTCTTTTATCCTGCCTTCTTTCTCTCCCTCAATTGTATAATACCCATTGTTTATCGTCAAGGATCACCACATTCTCTCATTCCATCATTGGCGTTCTTCTTCTCTTGGGCTTTTCCTTTGATGGGTAGTCGTCCCCTGAGCCTTCTGATGCAGAAAAGAGCCTCCTTTACTTATTTGATTTCGATTGCTGTGGTGTTGGTGGGGAAGTGAAGGGGGAACAACTCATTACACTAGGTTGGCGCCGTGTCGCTATCTTTCGGCATCTGGGTCCTGTGAGATGATTGGAAACAGGAATGTTGAATAAAGTATGAAGGGGTTAAAGTACATTGGTGATTCTTACAGCTCAAGAGGCCGGTGGGGTTTGAGCAAACAGCCGTCTTGGGTACGGACTTATGTTGGATTTCGTGAACTGGATCATGTAGCTCTGTTGTCGGGGTAGTTATTTTTTGGGGGGATCCTCGATTGGTTTCTTCATCTTGGTTCTTTATCTTTGAGGGGATTTATTGGTTTATATTTGGGGGTTTCCGGAGGTGGACTTGGGATGAAGACTTTTGGTTCTGGCTATCGCAAGTCGCTGCATTTGCATAATGTAAGCGTAGTATTTCATATTTTTTTTACTTTTAGACAACCAAATTTGATGTCAAAGTTTGAATACGATATCTGCATATCATGTCGCGTGATGCTAATGTTTTGTTTCGATGCCCATCAATTTGATGACTCTATTGGCGAAGGTACGTTTGCATGTCCAGAAATAAGATGGATGATCTTATTATTGTTTTCATCTTAAACCATGGCTCATATGTTCATGATGATAAGGACAAATTTCTATTACAAGGATGGTCGCTGCCATGTTTTAGTGGAGAGAAATTCGTTCATCCTTTTACCTTCAATTATATGTAGATTTGGTGTAGGTAGATTTGCTGATTTGGGATTATATCTGCCATATTTTGTTTCTTTCACTATTCAACCAACATTTCTTTGTGTCATTCACAAAAGAAGTATATTTAATTCGTTAAGATTGTGAATTGCTCATTATACTACTGTGATTCTGATATGCTCATTTTAAGGACAAAGATCGTAGCAAGTTTTCTCGGCTTTCTGTTTCTAATTCAGAGTGAGGACTAGTGATAAATAGTGAAGTTATCTCTTCAGATTCTTATCTACTAGTATATACATTGTTTCCACCCCCTTATTTGTGATTTTCCTTATTGTGCAGTTTACTTATTTAAACATAGAAACAGGGGAAGTAAGTGTTAAATTGGGTATAAATTTAACTTCATTCTGTTCTACTCTTGCAGATGCTAGTCAGGTGCCAAGAAGACAGTTAGATCCTGTACCAAATGTCAACGACTCTTGTAGCTGCTCTCGGAGGTGCTGCAGGAGGCGTGACATTGGTAGGGATAGTGGTTAGTCTTGTAAAGTGTTGCTTATTGAGTTATAAGAGTTCTTCAAAAACTTCTGAGACCAATTCATCAGATCTTTCTCAGCAAGGTACCTGCTTTTGCTGTAGTCTTTCCAGACTGCATGTTAGTATTTGTTCTGGAGAAGTAATACCAGATTTTGTACTGTAGTCTTGGCTTTTGGTTGGATAAAATATTGAACTTTTTTTGACCTCTTACCCTCAGAACTGCAAGGAGCACGAGGTCTTACTCTGCAGGAACTAAATGTGGCTACTAGGAATTTCAGCAATATCAATTTGATTGGCAATGGGATATTTGGGGAAGTGTACAAGGGTTTGCTTCCAAACATGATTGTAGCTATTAAAAGAAGATCATCTGCTCCCTGCCCAGAATTCATACAAGAGGTACTACTAGCTTCAGCAGTAAACGGTCTGCTGTAGATGATTAAATGGGCCGCATATTACATGAACAATTTTGCGTGGACAAGTTGTACAAGCTAGTGTTACTTCATCATGTGCAAAATGTCTAGTCTATACTATTGGCATCTTACTGAAATTATTTAAGGTTGAAAAAAAAGAACATAATCCACTGGACACATAATGTTTTTTCTTCTGTTTGACCTGGATGAATTTCTTATAGTAGCTTATTTCCTTTTGATTGGCATATAAGGAAGCTTCCAAACTGCTGCATAAATTCTATACAAGCTCGAATTATTTTTGATAGCAAGTTTTCTCCTTTTTGTTTTATCCTATCTGATAGACATTTGGTGTAAATAAAATGTTTCTACTTTGTAGGTCCATTACCTGTCATCTATTCGCCATCGCAATATTGTGAGCCTCTTTGGGTATTGCCAGGAAAAGGACTTGCAGATGCTTATCTATGAGTATATACCAAACGGCAGTGTTTCCGCCCACTTGTGTGGTGATTTGTGTTCACTTGTAGCATATCATTATTTATTAGAGAAACAAGTAACTATATATCTTAATTTCCTTGGGTTGTTCTTATGCAGATGCTAGTAAGGCGTCAATGCAAAAATTAGAATTCAAGCACAGGCTTTCCATAGCCCATGGAACAGCTAAAGGTGATTGTTTGGAAAATCATGGATCATGGCAGTTATCCTCATGTTGACTTATGCTTACTAAAATATAATGTGCCACGATGAACTGTGGCCTTATATAACGATCTACTTGAAATTATTATCTTGCATGTCTTTAGATTTCAATGTTGTACTCAATTTCTTGGAGACAACCTGAAGCAGTTTGACTCTGGAATCTGAATGCTTGTGTCCTTTCTGTTGCTCAGGTCTGAGGCACCTGCATTCTTTGAATCCTCCTCTGGTGCATAAGAACTTCAAAACATCAAATGTACTTGTCGATGAAGATTTTATACCAAAAGTTGCAGATGCAGGAATACGAGGCTTACTTGATCGAATTGATGGGGATGGTCCATCTTCTCAAATGGCAAAAGATGATCCTTTCCTCGATCCTGAGTATTTCCTATCTCTTAACAACTTAAGATTTTACATATTCTGTCAATTATAATAGAGAGAAAGGAAAGTTTACAGCAGGACGTATAATCTGCAGTCCTGACTCTCAGTCAATACTATCTGCCATGTACCAAAAAATCATTTAGGTTGTTTTATCCACAGTTACAACTTACAACTGTATTATCAAAATAAACTTATAAGCAACAATGGCGAGACTCGGGGCCCAGAAAATTTGGATCCTAGGACTGCAAACTTCTCTGGTCCCTTAGATCTTGAACTGAAGATAAGTAGCTAGAGTTGTTTGAAATTTGAAGTACTGTAACTTGGTAGAATCTAGTAATTCAATCAAGTAGAAGTAGAGCCACGATGTTACATCCTCCTAATCATAAAGGATGATCCAGCTCATGAGGCTCCTTCCAAGGACTCTAAAGGGAATGATTTATGCAGCCTTACCACATTTTAGGAGAGGCTGTACATTGTGTAGAATGATTCACAGTTGTCACCACTGGCAACTTGGTGGCGAGCTTACAATTACATGAAATGACAACCATATCCTTATGACATGTGTGCTCTCTCTGATTGCTTGTACAGGGTGATGGAGTCTAGAAGATTTTCTGAAAAAAGTGATGTGTACAGTTTTGGAGTGTTTCTTTTGGAGCTACTAACTGGAAGGGAAGCTAGATTTGAACAAAGCGTCATCGATTGGGTAAGTGGTCAGGATTTTAATACTTGATATTCACAAAATGATGAAGTGTGTGCCTACCTTAAGCTCATGCATTCTCTTTGTGAAATTATCATTTGTCTTTCTGGCCTCATCTACTGCCACTTGAGAGTATATTCTACCAGGTTCTGTCTTCAACCAAATTTGACGCAACCTAGTGCTTTCTCAGCTGTTTATCCAAACTCCTCGTAGTTTTGTGCATTCACATTTATTTATAGATCAACTTACTCTTTTTCTGAGTAATACTATTCTCTGTTGTACTTTATCTCCTTCAAATAAATTTGAATTTTCAACTTGCACTCTTCTTATATGCAGGCAGAAAATTTTCAGGAATCAAGTAATATCTCTACCCTGGTTGATCAAAGAATGGGAAGTAGTTTTACTTCGGAAAGCATGAGGGAGCTCTTGCAGCTAATAGTCTTGTGTGTGAACCCATTCAGCGAGCGGCGTCCATCTATGAATTACGTGGAGATGGAAATTGACCGGATACGGGAGAAAGAAATGACCTTGACAACAATCATGGGTGAAGGCACCACAACAGTGATTCTCGGAAGCCAACTATTTAGTACATCAAAACAAAGATTGTAACCCATGCCTCTCGAATTGTATATGTGCTCTTTCTCATTGGATTTGTTAACTTCTGCTGCAATGCAAGTGTACAAATTGGAACAGCTGCATTACTCTTTTCAATTTCATTTTCCCACCATTGATGATAAAGATAGTCTTTATGTTGCTTTATCTCAATATACAATATATAGTCAATTTTTCGCGTGAATTCCATATGGTGTTGTTTACAGTTCTACTAGACATATTTTGGTCTAGAATTAGTGAAATATTTGCCTTTTGGCATACTGCTGTTATCGATGCTAAATGATCATTATTTGCTTTGTCTTTCATATCTTTATCATCTTCAAGGGAAAGCTAAAGGCAAATCATGGAGTTTAATCTCTGCCAAAACACCATACATTTGGAATGATGATTCCATCTCGAAGTAGGAAATGTTTTACCTGAATAACAAACTCTAATTTGCATTTGGAAAAATGACACAAAGTTAACAAAAAAATAAAAATAAAGTTATATAACATATACATTACTAACACTCTGTACAGTCATATTATTAATGGTAGAGCAAATAATACCGATCGAATTTTAAATGATACAAATATAGCAAATATATTATCTTATCTTTGTCATCTGAATTCTACTGACATTACTTTAGATGTGATCGGAGAATTTATCTAATCTTTTATAACTTTGTCTCTAAGAATATTCAAATGTGACAAATATAATAAAGAAATACGATGAAGAAAGTTTAAACCCACCATAAAAAAACTAAATATTTAAGTTGAAAGTACAGAAGAATTTCGTACAACTCAGTCAAACCACACGAGAATAAAGTATAATTAACTCTATAAATATAATTGAACACCATCTTTGTTTTACCTCATTATGAAACTTACATCTACGTCAAAGTGCTAACCTACACCATTATGAGGAGAATATAATAGTATATTTAATTAGAATTCTGAATATTTTAAATTCAAATTTATTAAATATTTATATTAGTTAACATCGGGTCAACTCATTAGGGCTGTAGTCGAGTTCAAGCCCGACCCAATTATAGATCGATTCTTGTATTTTAAAATGTTAAGCCTGGCCTGGCGGATTAAATATCCTTAACCCGATCCGGCAAGCCATGCTCAGGCCTGATGACCCGTACTGCAATATCTATGCGAACAGCGCCGTGAGAGAATAAAGATTGAAAGGAACGGTGGAGATGGCTATGTCGGCATGTCACATAGAAACTTTTATACGGACCCTTAGTAGGTACCGAACGCCGATTGCCCCACAACGACACCCCACCAATTCCAACACTTTCTTCCCCTCCTCCTCCCGCGTCGTCGGCGACAGAGCCGCGCCTTTTCTCATTGCGTCAAGTATGGCACGGAGCTCGAACCCTAGCTTGATTCCTCCTCTCTGAGGTAAAACCCCTTTTGCTCGATTCGTCGATCAGGTTTGAGACAGTAATTTGCGCAATTTAGTGAATTTGTAGTGCTTTAGCAACTAATTTGGGTATCGGTGGTGAATTTAGTTGCGTTTCTTTGTTCTAGTTGGGTTGGTTTGCGGTAGGATCGATGGAGGTGCGGAAAAGATGTTACCTTTTGTGAATTCTTCTTTCCTTTTGTTTTCTGCTCATTTGAGGGTGTTTTTTTTTTTTTTTTTTTTTTATTTTTACTTCTTATTTTTTTTCCAGCTGATTAATTTGGACAAATCCATTAAACTGGAAGTGCAAATTTTGGTTCTCGGAATAGGCACTGCCATTAGAGTTTCGAGAGGGAATGGCTTACGTTTAGGTGTAACCTTTCGTGGGTTTCCACAGATTGAGCGTTACAGCATTGTTGGATTGGGTTGTCAATTTGTTGATGAAGTGAGAATGGAATTAGAAGTGACAGTATAAGATAAGATTATAGATCAATAAGCAGCTTATGGGGTTTTGTAAGTGAGAATTTCCTGAAAGATTCAAGCTGATACTGTTTCATTTGTTTACATAAATTTCCACATGCCTTTACATATCTTTCAATAAATTGGGCGTGTTTGTGTTAAAACACCTGCTTAGATGCTAGGAGACTGAGTAGGTTCTCTGCTCAATTAAGGAAAAATTATCTGTTGCTTGTGAACTCAGTTGCAGAGTGGACTATGGAGTAGAAAAGGTAAGTAGTAGTAGGTTGTCGAGAATTAAGTTTAACAATAGAATAAAAAACTCTCCTTCTCAATTTGGCACTAATATATTGTGTAATTATGCATATGCTAGGTAAGAATTACAGAATTAGAGATATATCAGCATGGTTATCCATGGAATTTGGGAACATACCAGCTTAGTGCAATTTATAAATTATGCATCTCTATGGACTCATCAAAGAACACAAAGAAGCCTCCATGAGAGATTTGATTCTGTGCTGGTCTAAGGAAAGAATTTAATTTCAGTTGTCAGAAGAAGGGGTTCCAGTGGGAAAACAAGGGAGTGAGCCTTCTTAAGGTGGAGTGTCTTAGGAAGCAGAATTTGATAGAATTAGGGGGTGAATACTCTACATGGAACTCCCTTTCTCTTCTTTTTGAGGAAAGCTGAGATAAGGGATCGTCATGCTAACTTTAGGAAGATTGTTGGAAGGTTGGCTATCTCAACCACCATGAATAATTAATTGGTATTGCCAAGAGTTGTGCAGTAAGAAAGTGATGGCCCTTCATTTTATATCGTTGGTAGTAGGTAAGCATCAAGTTGCTGCAGGAGGCTATGTTGGACCTGCTATTTTGATTTGTTCCTTCAAGCCTTTTGATAAAGGTGCACTATGAAACTATTTATGCTTGCTTACATTATTAGCAGTATATCTACCTTGCCCATTAATTGCTTTAAAGCTATTCCATGTCTCCCAAACCTGTCATTATCAACAATGTGAGCACAATTTTTATATCTTGAGTTCTTCGCCTACTTTCAGTAAGCAAGTACAGCAACAATATTTCTGTCAAGGAAGTTTTGTTTCATTGGTATGTAAATGCGTCGGATGTATGGACAAAAGCTAAATAGTTTTACCAATTACATGTGAATTTGAATTTTGAAGTGTTTTCAAATCTCAGGACTGTGGTAGATGAATACGATACATCCTTGTGCAGAAAAATAATAAATCTCTAGAAATTATTACAATGAATTCACATATGCAAGACTTAACATTAAAGAACATTTGAGTATTTGACGTCAATTGTCTTTCAGAATATAATTGGTGCAAATGTCTCATGATGTGAGGTAAAATATTCTTTATCATGTTGGTTTAACTGTTTTCATATCTGAAAGTGGAATGGGACATTTCGTTATTTACCATAGGACCTCATTGGATCTCTGTCTATTAACAGTGTGCCTGGGCCCCATTCTGTACCTACTTAACTCATTCCTACTAGAGCTTTAATATCATTACCTAATTCTTTGCTTTACTGGAACTTGAAAGAACATTATAACTATGTTGCAATCTTGAGATGCAGACGTGGCATTTCAGAAGTGTAATATATAATAATTTATGCTCCATGGTTTAAATCAGCTGCCAATGTCTTATGAAAAGAAATATCTGATCTAGTTTGAAGTCCTTGAAGATTCTTTACAACTTTGCTTAAGTCCGAACTTCTGCTGAAGACTAAGATTTCTGAAGTGGTAATTCATACCTCAGGAGCATTGCTGCAATTATGTTTGTGGTACTTCTCTGAATTTTTAGTTATCCATCTTTATCCTGAACTTCCAGGGAATCAAACATGGGTGGATTCTGCTGCTGTCCATGTGCAGAAGACTTCGAAGAATTTGGCCATCCTAGCAATCCTGTGTATAGGCACTGCATATGCTTGAGATACTTCTCTCACCAGCTGTTCAGTGGGGTAATATAATTAATAGTTTTTTATCAGCAGTTTTTGATTGACTTACTATCCATTTGTTGTTGTTCTTTTGCCTTAAGTAAGATTTTCTGTGATTAATGGAAAAATGCTGCCCAGAAATACTTGCACTAATATTGAGGTTGTTTTTCGTCACTTTTATTGGAAATTGTGCTTCTCCATGGAAATCATTGTCTACGGACTGGTTGTTTTTCTTGCTGATCTTAAATTTTGTCCCACAAGTAAGTTAAAGGTAAAAACATGATATTCCAAAAGGACAAAATTTTGTTGCTTGATGCCAAAAGCTTGTAGGTAATGTTTTATATAGAAAAAAAACATATTTAATGTTATTGTTGAGACTAGCAGGGTCTATTTTGCTCTTGTATAATTAAATTTATGAAATGCACTTAACTTGAAAATAATCTACTCGGTTTTGAGGGTAAAGTTGCATATATCTTCTCCCAAACCTTTGCATTGCCGCAGGTATTGTGCGGTGGGACATCCTTTTTGGAATGGCCCCTGAGGCTGAAAAACTACACAATGGCTTGATATTAACCAAACCTGGTGGAATATGATGTGAGACCAAAATTAGGGAAACAAAACATTATGTTGCCCTTAGCTCGATTTTATTGTTACATTGTTGAGCTTCAAATATTTTAAAGGTTTATCTGTCTTCTGCTATCTACAGAGTGTAATGTGATGGGTGGTCATGACAGTATATTTTATAAGCATATCTGGATCTTCAGCTCTTGGCTCTTCTTCATAGGTAATTTCATGCTCACTGATTTCCTTGCATATGTAGTTCAACACAGCTTTTCAAAGGCTTGAGAGCAGGACAGTTGCTTCCTCTATTCAAACAGCTACTCCATCCCTTGGCACTACTGCAGCTGACAGTTCATCATCTGAGACCTACCATCTTGTTCCGAGACCTCCACCATATGATACAGATCCTAGATATTCCCGTTCACAACGTGATGGATTGGTCTTAAGACGTGAAAAGTCTATGAGTCACATACAAGAAGATTCACAGACTGTCAGAAGAAACATCAGCAGCTCTGGTTTGGAACATCTAGCTTCTCTTAAAAAGCGGAACAGCTTGGGATCAGATGAAGAATATAAAGCTAGTCGTTCTGATGTGGATAAGAGTCAATCTACAAAAGCATATGGTTCAGGCTATGTGATAACTTCATCAGAAGATGAAGATGTCTGCCCTACATGTTTGGATGGTAATTTTGTCTCTTTTATAATTGGAGCTGTAAACTGGTCATCGATTTTTATTTTGTTATTCTTTTTCTTTGACATATGCCATTTTTTTTTCCTTTTCTTGTTTCTGTGGTTGGTGACTTTCTGATAACTGAGTTCTAAGGCATATCATGAGATCTCACTAGCAAATTTCTATTTTTTTTTGGCAGAATATACTCCTGAAAATCCAAAGATCGTGGCGAAATGCTCTCATCATTTCCATCTAAGCTGTATATATGAATGGATGGAAAGAAGTGATAGCTGTCCTATATGTGGGAAGGTATCTTCTAATAAATTTCTTCCTTCTTATTTGTATCAATTCATTTTTATTTTCTTTTTCATTCTAAATCTTCAAAGCTACAGGTCTGTGTTTCTCATAGGCCATAGCCTCTGTTTATTTTTTTTTCTTCTGAATGCCAAATACCTCTAGCTATATGGAGGCAGTCAATTTTCTAGCTTGATTCATGTGTCTTCTTCTAGATTTCTTTTATTAACTTGTCAAGGAACATTGTGGTAGTATATTTGGCAATTAATTGAATTTGAATTTTATTTGAATTCAATTATTATTGTTCCCTTCTCATGGTAATGCAGGATATGGAGTTCTGCGAGAGCCCATGAGTAGGATATATATGGTTTGCGTTCAGCAGAAATAATCTGCATTCAGAAAAATAGTCTGCAGCATATGACTTTGGAGAGATTATGTATATATATCTCTTCTGTAACCTCGGAAAAGAGCCATCACTCAAAACAGTCTCAACTCAGGCATGCCATTCCCAATAACTGCAAATTGTGTTACACATCAATTAACAAGAAAGTGTTTCGAGATCTCAGTAATCTACTTTGTATTATGCTTCCTTCCTGACAGTTTTCGAATTATTTGAGTTGTCGTACTTGATGATAATCAAGGGAAAAAAAAACCCAAAAACCTTAATTCTTTGAACTACGTCAATGTTGTGGTTCTTGGACAGATATTGGATTTGTTTGTTTAACTATGTCCAACAATTACAGAGTGATCAACTTTCTCAGCAGGAAATCTTATTAGCTTATTCATGTGGCTTATCTGATTTCCCATCGTCTGGGAGCATTAAAATGTTGACGAATACGAGCCAAATCCATCGATTCTATTTGAACTAGTTTTCCATTAAGAGTTCGTCGATGATATAAGAGCGGATTCGTCCTCCTCTCATTCTTGCTTGGCATTTATCGGCTGATCAATGTCTGGTCGAACCAAGCTTCCTTCTCTCTCTCTCTTCGCTTCCCCACCAGTAAATGAAGGAGGAAGGCGGGACCAAGCCCATCAACAGATGCACGAACGGACCGGTCTGCTATCCAGTTAGCCAGTAAGAAAGAGAAGGTGAGCCAGAGCCAGGAAAATATACGCGTCTACAGAGCTATCATCTAGCCGTCTTAGCTCAGCTGGTAGAGCGCATGGCTTTTAACCATGTGGTCGTGGGTTCGATTCCCACAGACGGCGATTAATAATATGGGGTTGAATTATTTTTCCAATCGATTTAGCCACGAAATAAAATCACACGCCAGTAAATCTTGGCCACCATCTTCTACAGGTTAAGTGCCACTCCATGGCTTGTGCGACATTGAGACCATTTGACTGTTATAAGCAAGAGTAAGATTATTATTGGCACCTTATTTGTACCGTTGCCATAATAAATGACATGTTTAAATTTATAAATCTAGCAATAGTAACTCCAGACTAACCTTTTTTTGTTCTTTTTTTTTTTTCAAAAGCAGGTCAGTCCACTGAATAAATTATACTATGTAAAACATAATGACTCAGATATAACAGTGAAAGAATGGTTGCATCAAGTTCAGCGGAGTTATTTTTTTCCCTTTTATTGGCTTCGTTTTGCTCAATATGATAGCAGCATATGCATACTTGAACTCCTGAAAATTAAGAAGGGAAATATGCATGCATGTCAAAAATAATCATTAATGAACCTAAAAAGATTACCTTGAACGACACATCAAATAGCAATAGTATTAACAGATGAAACTTTCCTGGACATTCAAAAACATTACTAGACAAGCTGTAACTCTGTTCATTTGTTCAGTAAACATCAATTAGCCTCATTTCAGTAGCTGAATATATCAAAGAGAAGGTAAAGTGATCGAGTGTAATAATTGTAGTTTTCATCAAAATATTTGCTCCTTGTTGGCTTGAGCTCAAGTGTAATTGTAGTTTTCATCAAAATATCACTCTTTGTCGGCTTGCGCCGAAGTATGGGATGGATATCTCCTAAACATGATATCATCCCATGTGCTTTGTCCATCAGTAATCTCCTTCACAACAGAAGCTACCTTATCAATCTCCACCCGGATCTGCTCTTTGCTGTCCCTCTCCCGGATAGTCACACTTGTGGTGGAGTCCACAGTTATTGCTAAAGGAACGCCAATCTCATCTGTCCTTGCATACCTCTTCCCTATGGAGGTACCTGCATCAAATACCAAACAGCAGAGAATCGTACTCAGTTAACCATGATCCTTATCCATATAGAAATTACATTAAGAGCAGTCTAGCGTTGTTAAGGTAATCCTATATAACCATGCTATCATCCTAACAGTCCAATCAATCTTTCTCATGTACAGTGAAACACACGTATCCCAGAGTTTCTTTACTTCTAATTTGGAAGTTATATGCTGTGGAGTTCCATGATCAACTTGTCAGTTGTCACTGGCCAACACCACGTGGTTAAAAGGTTGATACTCTAACAGCACTAAAAGGAAGCCCATTACAATATTGTTGGTCGGCAAGAAACCTATCCGAAGATGCAGCCAACAGAAATATCATAAACGTTTTTCTCACCACAGAAGCTGTGCTGATGGCACTTAAAATGAAAAGAAATCACAAGCAACAGCCCTTTTAGCTTGTCTTTTTTCAAATTTAGAAGCTTAGTTCCATCTATTCAGCTAATATAGGCATACCTGTAATGTCTATAATATGTGATATCCCAGCTGCTGTCAGTGATCTGTCAATAATTTTGGCCACATTATCAAACTCTTGATTTTTTATCAGAGGGAAAACAGTGCACTTGATGGGAGCTACAAGGGGTGGGAAACGGAAAACATTCAATTGCTCATCTTCCGCTTTGCTTGGTCTTGTGTAGAAAGAATGCTCAAAAAGGCAGTAGATTATCCGTCCGATACCAAAAGATGGCTCAATTACAGATGGAGTGAACACCCTTTGATGTTCCTTCTTCCTTTCTATATTGATCGACACCATGTTTTTCTTTATCACAACATCTTTACCAAGAGTGCAGACATGGAAGTCAACCTCCCCTTTAGACTCAAGAGTGGCTTTCATCTCCAACGCCTCTTTTTCACTCATGGCCTGTCCACAGGGCTAGTGAGCATGCATTATAAAGGAAAAGATTTATTAACCAGCTTTAAAAGCATGGTACCTCCAATGCTTCAACGACCATCTTTTGACTAGCCTTGAATGAAAGACCTAATTCTTTCTTTGATGGAACTATGACAAGTTTCTGTTCAATGAAGAAACAGCTATGTGTGAGAATAAGCAAGACAGCATCTATACCAAAGAGAGGGGATGTAACAAGATTTTAGTCAACACAAAAACTTCATTTAGTTAACTGACTGGAAAATGTAACAAAGCAGAGAGACAGAAAAAGTTAAAACCTACCTCCACCTCTCTAGGTTCTGCAAACTTCTCATGAGCGACCAGAGGAACCCCACTTTTATCCTATCAAACAAAATAATAGCTTAACAACTTTCAGATCACAAGAGCCTAAAACATCTTGGTTCAAACAAAAATAACTAATAATAGGAAAGTAACCTAAAAGAAATTGGGTTGGCAGCTATACAAAAACAAACACAGCAAGACTACTATTTAGCTACAACTAAAACAGAAGACAGTGAATAACTCCCAAAGAGTAGTAGAAAATAATGCTCAAATTAGTAAAAAAATTCACATTGGAAGAAATTCATCATAAACTGTAGCGGTCTACAAACATGAAACAACATTCTATTTCAGCATTCTCTTCTAAGCTAATCAGAAAAGACAAGGTGTGTCAAAAGAACACGCACAGATCATACTACCTTTCAACAAAATACTCCTGAATGATCACAATGATGCTTTCAGCATTACACCCTGTTACCATCATGGAGTTTGGTCCTTGGACTAACTCTACGTCCCAAAAAATCTTAAAATTGGCAATAATATCTTGTCTTTATGAGATGCACGAAGCTCATTCATTCTCTGTCTTAAGCATAGATGTCGCTCAAAAGCACAAATGACACACTTAATAAGGCTGCCAAGTACCAAGTACATATTTCTTCCAAAACTTTATGAACGAAATGTGTATCAGGCACATGATCCAAATAATAGAATGCAAGTAAAGGTAAAAGTCAGAAACTAGTCAGTCATAGAGCTTTTCTTTTTGTCGAGATAAGACTTACAGAATGAGCACGTAAATCATAAGCTGATCTGTCAGCAATTCCCACACACTCTATCCAGCCATAGGAACACTCAATCTCGGCATCCCAACAGTCTGCAGCATAGTGAGCCATTTCATTTGGCAGATGCTGCCTAAAGCGCAAGCGGTCCTTGTCTATTCCAAGATGTGTTAAAAAAAGATATACCCTCCCTATGAAGTAGCCAAGTGTTGCATTGTTCACAGTTCCCTATCAAAAGAAAATCAAAAGATATAAGAAAAAAGAGCAGGAAAAAAGTAGGTAAAATCTGATACAGCATAACAATAAAACAGCCAGAGAATCCAACCATTGAAACTGCTTCACCAAGGTTCATTGACTTGGCTGATTCCCCTTCCAGTTGTTGCTCCCTTGGAAACATCAAGAATTCCAAGTTAGCAACATCTGCAAATTTTGGGTGGGATTTGTCCTCAGGATCTACAAAGTGCTCAATCTCAGCCAATGTGAACTCGCGCACTCTCAAAAGACCTTGACGAGGTGAGATCTTGTTTGTCAGAAATGAATAAAGTTAGGTCAGCAGTTGAACCATCATAGGAATGACATCTAAGCTATTTAATATATCACAGGTCATACAACACGAAACTTAAGATATCCAAACGAATATAAATGTTCTTCAACATATTAAAGAATAAAGTGATAATCTCAACAAAAGACAATTTGAGATAGCCACATTTATAACAATATCTTCAAGAAGAGAGCTAAAATATGACAGCAGTCTTCTCTGATCAATTGTGAATGTTATGGGTGAAAATTCATCACAAGCCTATTAGATAGTGGCAAATCTATTAGGTAGCTGCTTTTCTTTGATGAATACGAATTCATATATAGACAGTAAATGGAAAATAAATTTGGCAAAACCTTCCAACTAATTTGAAACTCAAGGTCATCTATTATACCCTAGCACTGCATAAAATGCTAAGGTGGATACATAGGTGGGCTCCTCCTAAGATGGGTGCCCAGATTCTGAGGTGTTAATGATGCACCTAAAGACCATTCGTGCAAAGAAGTGAAAGAAAGAAAACTGACAGAGCTACACCTCATTTCTGAAGGCCTGGCCGATCTGAGCTGCTGCAAAAGGAAGCTTGTTGCCATTGTAATAGTACAAGTCCTTGAAGTTTACAAAAATTCCCTGTGCAGTCTCTGGCCTCATATACCTAAGATAAATCAGCAGAACATTTAGTATCACAAATAGAAGACAACCAATTAATGATTATATATGGTATTCATATTATCTCACCCTGGACTTAATCCAGAAGGACCAATAGAAGTCTGAAACATGAGATTGAATGGATAAGGATCAGAGAGTGGGTTCTTGGTATCAGGAGCAGTGATACCATACTCCTTGAGCTTACCACCTAATTCTTCTGCAGAAAGATCATCCAACACTGCCAGCACATGCTTGAACTCAGCAGCCTTCTCAGGCGACAGCATCAGATCCTTCTCAAGCTTCTCTTTGCAAAAGTCCTTGAGTAAGTGGTCCGCCCGGTAGCACATTCCTGTCTTCTCATCCTTCACCATGAGGTCAGTGAACTTATCCACATGCCCGGATGCCTTGAGGACCACCTCTGGGGTCACACAAGGGCAATCCACCTCCAACATATTCTCTTCCAAAACAAAATGCTACAATCAAAAGCAATGGATCACCCTTACAATTAGACAAATGCCACAGAAGAAAATATGAATTACAAGCTGAAATTTGTAAATTTTCATCAAATTGTGAGAACCCATCAAGATAGGAGCTAAATTACACCTGGCAAATAGAGCGTTAAAAAGAGAAAAAAATATCTATATTTCTTGGGAATTTTAGCAAAATATGAAACTCCAATCCACTCTGTGGCGGACGATGATCAATTAGAAACTTCTTTCACCTGGCGCCAGATAACTTTAATTCTTCTTAAATTTCTTCACAAATAGTAAGAACCAATCAAATTAGTAGCTAAATACACCCAGAAGACCAATAATGATCTGATCATCGTAACATAAGAATAAAAAAAAAAAAATCTTTACCGAGAAATAACAACAATCAATTCAGAAGCATCTTTCACCTGGCGCCAGAAGGCAAGAACGTTAGACTTGACGGCGCAACCCGGCGGACCATAGTCGTAAAGCCCCGCAACGCCGCGGTAGATCTTAAACGAAGGGATATAGAACAGCCTCCTCTCTAGAGTATTCACCACGGCCTGCCGAAACGCCTCCCGGCTTCCGACGCCGTCGCCCCCGTTGCTGGTCACGGCGACCTGGAGCCGTCTCGCGGCGGAACCTGCCTCGGTCTTGAGAGCCTTGAGAGCCTCCACAGCTGCATCGACCTCCGCCGGAGCGACTCCTGGAGTGGACTTAAGGACACGAACAGCGTCTGCCTGGGCATCGGCGGCGGCCTGTTTCTCGGCGAGCGCTCGCCGGAGGGAGTCCTCAGAGGCGGCAGCCATGGGGGAGTAGCTTCGGTTCAGGAGTAGAGTTAGGGTTTTGGATGGGGTAAGGGTTCTGGAAATGATGGCGGAGATAAAGAGGGAGCGGAGAAGCATAAAGGAATGGAAACGAGAGGGACGTGGGAGAGAGAGACACGAAAATATCTTTAGGTAATAAGAGAAAGATAACAGCCATTGGATTTAAGAAATGGACGGATAAGATACGACATAGTGGTGATCCGAGTCCGGGAAATGAGACTCAACCGTAACCGTCCGAAATAAATGGATACCATTGGAGGGCTTCAGATTAGATTCTCTCTCACAATCTTAGTAGTGGGAATGTGGAAATTGTCACACCAAATAAGTATAGATATATGTATATGTAAAAGAGTACTACTATGCTAACAAACAATTTACAAATATTCGACAAACTAGCATTACTCTATGTAAAATATGTGATTAAGTCTATTTTTTAATTTATATTAAAAATATACAAACTTCCCAACCATTGAAACAAATAGATCACCCAATTATAGCATAGTTGGGTGGGTTCTTAAAAAAAAATTTAGCTGAATTAGTTCGAATAAACAGCACAACGGCTTGGAGTATTAAAGAATCTATTTATCGCTCTTTTTAATAAAAGAGCTGATCTAACTATTTAGCCCATTATTTGTTGTTACGAGGCTGGAGTATTTTTGTATTACCCCGTAGGTTCTTCGACGATGAAAAAAATGTTAAAATATTTATTCATGCCAACCAATAATTATTTATTTGAATAATTTGAAAAGTCGATCGAATATATTTCTTATTAATCTAATAGTAGTTTTTGATATTTATCCAAAGCCAGCAGTTTAATGAGCCATGGTTTTATTAAAGTTGATGCTAAAGTTAATGACTCAAGGAGAAGATATAGTTCTGTACATTCACCTAGTGCTGCTCACGTGGTCTTCACATTAATTCTCTGATGGCAAAAAGCCATATAGGCATTAGGACAATTCACATGCATTATAGTCTTCTCTCACTATCTCTGAAAAAGGCTTCGAAAGAGGGCATGATAGTGTTAGAAAGAGTATTTATTTGAGCTAAACTTTAATCTACTGTGCTATTGAAGGCATAGTTATGCTTTCCGTCTTGAGATCAGTATAGAAGCATAAGCAATTCTTTAACTTGGAATAAGATAAGGATGGAAATATCCATGATCAACTTGAATCTTATCACCTTTGCTCATTATTTATCTACTACTAGACAGATAACTATTGTAGGATAAGGATGAACAGAAGTAAAGAAGAAAGTAAAGTATACACTTGTTTCTAGACTCTCCTACATTAAGCTTTTTTTGGTACCCACATGCATGCAGTGCTGCACCCAGTTACTCTCCAAGATGACTCTTGCCTTCTCCTTGAGTCTTTGATCTATCACATTGCGAGGAGCCTGATACAAAAGTTTGCAGGTCAAGATGATCATCATCACTGCTCTTGAGAAGCTGTGCATAGTGTGCAAGGTCCGGGAACTCAGCAGGGGCTGCAACTGGATCTGGAAGTGGAACTGGAACTGGAACTGGATCTAGATCTGGATCTCTGCGGCATTCGACTCTTTCGGGGAAGTTAAGCTTGGCTTTGGAGCCTTTGAACATTAAGGCTGCGGCGTCGTAGGCCATGGCGGCCGCCTCTGCGGTGTTGAACGTGCCAAGCCAGACGCGGGCCGCCTTCTTCGGGTCGCGTATCTCAGCTGCCCATTTCCCCCATGGCCTTTGCCTCACTCCTCTGTAGTGCTTTCTTTGTTGAGTTCCTTCATGCATTGTTGCTACTTCTTGTAAGAGATCAATTGCACCATTGACATGGACACACACACAAACATATATATATATATATATATATATATATATACACACACACACATACGTCTAGAAGTGCTGTCCTTATATTTTGATAGATGTTCTTGTATGTTTACTCATCTATTTTTTGTATATATCGTAGCTCTTACTCTGGATTTAACAAATTTATGAATTATTTTCCAACAAAAAGATCCCTAGTCAACCCTGAACGGTTGGAACATAAGACATGACTTGTTGTTGATGTTGATGATTAGGCTTGCATCTGACATTCATACTTGTTATCAACCATGGAGAAATAATTCACCTACTCATTTATAAGAAGAGAAATTGATGCTATAGTCATGTATACTTGGCTGTAAAGGAAAAGAGATCGAGCAAACTAGCATTATTGGATCATAGTAATAATATTAAAAGGCTAGAGATATATGAGCACATATAATAGGTTAATATGTACCATGCTCCTCAACTATCTGGCTAGGCTCCCTTGCACCTGAGCCACCCAGAGGCGATATTACCGGCGTCGGGGCCTCGATCACCGACCGTTCTACTTCTCCAAGATTCATTCCTTCTCCTGACTGACTGGAGCTGATGACATGCTTGAGGGCTGACACCATGGCATAATTTTCACGCTCGGCAAAAGCCGACAAGTACGACGGAAACTTCTGCTTTCCTTTTCCCTTCTCTGCATCAGGAGGAAGGTTTCTCTTCCCATGCCTTTGATCCACTTTTGAATCTTTTAAACTGCCTCAATAGTCCATGACTATACTAATCAGATAGCAGTAAGAAGCAGCAGCAGTACCAATATTAGTCCTAAGAAGAAGCAGAAAGAAAGGAAAGAGTGGAAGTGATAAGGATGGAATAGGTGGGGCTGGAAGTGAGCTTTTGTAGATATATTGACTTATAAATCATGAATTCTTATAATATTTTATTTGTAACTTTTTTTTTTCTTTTGTGTTTATCCTACACATGTTTATCTAACGGAAAATTAGATGAGGATGTATCACATATGTTTAACAAAATTTCCAGGCAATTTCATTAAGATTTACCTCAGTAATAGCTAGCCTGATTCATATCTTTTTCTTTCTGAAAATTATAACTAGTTGTAAATAAGATGCAACTATGCAAGAGAGTATGGATAAGAACTTGAAGCCTTAAACAAGTTTAGACGATTAGATAGGGAAAAAAAGAAGAAACAATCACAAAGCTCACCTATAAATCCTTTATTAGTTACTAGTGTTCTTGGTGCTTGATCTTGTTCCTGTGGGCCTTCACCCATATAGCTTGGCTTGGTTGTAAACCTTATCCAATTGTGACACGTAAATGCTGAGAGGTGTGGAAGTGTGAAGAGTGAAGACCAGGTAAGGCTCAAAGCTGAGACGTACACTCTTGGAAACTGTTTCTTTTAAGCAACAACTCCTCCAACCCTCGTGAAAACTTCCTGGAAGTTCCACAAACTGTCACTAGACAGCTCAGTATCTCTGAATCAACTCCACAAAGCTCATATAATTTATAGCTGATGTTCTCATGTTCATTAAAAGACCATTAGGAATAAATTATAGTGGTTTAAAGCCCAAGAGCTTTTCATGATTACACAGTAATTAGGCATAAGATATGACTCGCAAATAGGTGGTCGCCTTAAACTAATGGAGTCCCTGTTTTACTTAGTATTCTTTGATAAGCCCTGTCTCAACGCCTACTTACTTTAGATCAGAGTAGTACGAATCTAATATTCTCATTCTAGAATGGCTTGGTGAGTTGGTGAGGAGCATAAATTGAACTTTTTTTGTTCTGGAAAACAACAAAAAGTTATTGTAATCTGAGATCATAATTCTAAGCATGCGTGACACTGTGGAACTGAGTCTGCAAAGCACCAACAGTGACGTAGGCAAGAGATGCCCACCTGAAAGCATTTGCAATGGATTGCAGATAGTCTCCTTAAGCTTTCAAGGTATGATTGTATCAAAACTAGCAGCAAGTTGAGATCACCAATGGAACTCCTCAAACCACAAGAGCAGTGTTGTTATATGTTTATATTGTGATTATCATAAACATAATACTGATTAGTGTTATATGATGCAGTGATAAGCATTCTGGGAATGATAAACTATGGGGAAGAACATTCCAAAATCAAATTCTAACAAAAAGTAAAAAATAAAAAAAAAAGCCTAAACTTTTCAGAAGAAATAAACCCAGAGACAGACTGCAGCAGCATAGATTTCATACTGTAAGACTGACTACTAATGTACTGTTTAATAGCTAACTGATTTAGAAAAGATTTTACTAACAGAGGTGGCTAAATACTATCAAAAATGATATACCAGAATCAGTTAAGGGAACATCTATAAACTGCCGGTTGAATTTATGACACAATCAGAAGCTAAAATGTTTGCTGACATACAAAGAAAGATTAATTAGACTATCTAACTAATCCATGAAGAAATAATGTTTCAAAACTATTAATAGTACAAAAGTCTGCGTATACCTTGAGTTACAATCTAAACTCACAAAAACAATCAGGCAAAGCAGAACCCCTGCCCATCACAAAATCCTCTCTGTGGGCTTCCCACATAGCCTTCGCTAACTTCTCTCCTCTCAATCCCTCCGCAGTGCACTTCGAATAGGCTCTCCTGCTCAAAAGTAATGTTTTGTAAGACCCTTTCAATGCTCTCATTGCTGCGACCATCTTGTCCATATTACCAAAATAAGTAGCAACATAAGCATCACTATTTAACGAAATGTAGTAATCAAGAGCAGCTTTAGTGTTTCCGTGCATCTGAACAAAATCTTCACTAGTTAGGAGAGAGGATTTAGTATAAACATTTCTATAAACAGATGATAAGCCTTCTATTTCCATGAGACCATCTCCAGCTGCCAAATAGATGGTTGTACTTGTAGGGATGCCCAGGGCTTGAAGAATAAATGCTGTTTCATTTGGTGTTAAAGGACATTTGCCACGATTCCTCCAAACACGAGCAGCATCACCTGTCCATGGTTTCCTATCCCCACGTACAGCTTCAACGGCATCCAAAGATGTGGAAGAGAGACCTGGATATATGCATTGGCTGTAGGCTACCATGTCTGGTTCAAATCTCAGATGAAGGGATAGGAAGGGTTTGGGTATGGTTTCCAGAAGCTCAATGCCTTTGACTTCCAAAGCCTTATTAAGGTGCAGCGCTTCATAACAACCACGGCAGAAGGAAGCTTTAGCATGCAGAGGATACCTGCAGCATCAGGTAAGATGACTGAGAATAGGAAATTATTCAATCAATTTTCTGGTAAACTTCGTTATATCATACTTATAATGGTCCCGACATAAATCATAGCTAATGATAATGAAAGCCAGGAGAAGTTCAAAATGATGGAACTCTAAACTGAATCAATCCAAAAGGTCAAAGAAAAATGAACAAGAATGTTTCCTCAATGATGAGAACTGTGACCCACAATTTCAGTTAGAGAGCTGGGAGAAGTGCAAGATGAACACATCATAAAATCCATGAGGCCATCGATCATGTAGAACTGCTTGGTAAGTGAAGAGGCATGCAACCATGAAAAGAACCATCCTTGAAGGAAAGCAGATAGCTCAATACCAATTCTATGCCTAAGGCACTAAAGAAATAATCTGAAATCAGAATGTTCAAGATTGCTTCTGGTAGTATAGCTTGCCAGTTTTGACAGTTTCCTGATTTCTCCTGGTTTCAGTTTTGCCAACATCAGGAAGCCTATGAGATGACACGATTATGGAAAACAATGGAAAGAATTCAAAGCCTATTCACAAAGAGCAAAACTATAATGTTGAGCAAGCAAATCCATTTTGTTTGTTTAGAAATAATACAATAACCACATAAAGAAATTGAAAATAGTTAAGAAGTACATTACCGATGGAATAAATTGATGCCATATTACGATTGAAATAAAGCTATTATGAGTAAATCAGAGAAATATAATATGTTAAAGATCTCACGTTCAAACAGTACCTATCTCTTCTTTGACTCATAGCCGGTGTGATAGATATGTAGTGATGTTCCAGCAGAGCAGGAAGCACCACCTCAACATAGTCAAACTGCCCTTTTCGCTTGCTGCAATCTACTCTAAATGGCTCTCTAGATGCAATTTCTTCTGGTAACTCCTTCACAATTTCCACAAAGCCTTTCATTTTCTCGATAAAGTAGTCCACATCAAAAACATCTGCAAAGTCACTGACACAAAGTTCTAATCAGCACTAACCTCTACCGACCACAGTTCTTCTAATATTGACTTCACTTATTATACCTTGATTCGTTCCAATAAGCAGCAACTTCAAATTTCGGCAGCACCATAGTTGCATTTAGCAAGCGCGCGATCCCGATTCCATCACACAACTATAAAATTACCATAAAAATATCAACTTTCTTAATCTAAAATTTGCAACAAATTAATCAAATTAGTAATCTTACATCACGTCTCATTTGATTGAGGCCGCCGTAGCAGTCGATCCTGATGTATCCGTTGCTCTTCGCCGGGAGAGCTGCAGCATATCAACAAAAGGAAAAATCTTCTGCAATGAAATGAAGCCATTTTGACAAGGATTCAGAAGAAACAACAATAACCAAACAATGGTCTAACATTTCCGATCCTAACCCTAAAAACTAGATATGGGTTGGCGTCCTAACTTACCGGATAGAGATTCGCTCTTCCTCCACCAATCGCATGGCCTCCACTCGAACACCCTGGGGGCGCTCCAGATGAGGGATTTCTCCTGCGAAAAGACGCTGTTTTGAGGGAAAAAAATATTAGATCTAGAGAGAGAAAGAGAGAGAGAAAGAGAGAGAGAAAGAGAGAGAGAGAGAGGCTTACTCGAAGGAGTTGGGAGAGAAGGGAAAGGGAGAGGAGTGAGAGAAGAAGATGGTTAAGAAGATTAGAGAGGGGAGGAGAAGGAATAGGAAGAGGTGCCTTATGCGGTGATGCCAGGGGATCGACGACATCGCGCTGCGCGTTGCGATTTAGTCGCGGAATCCACAGAGAGACATATATATGTGAGGATCCACGAAGAGAGCGAGCTTTGGGAGATGAAAATTTAATTAATTAAGCAGAAAGCTAATATAAACAATTTGCATAAAACTCCCCGTATTTAAAAGAAATTATGATCTGAACACTTCCTTTGTTTTACCAAAGAAACATATCATAATTAAGTGTTATTGTGCCTTTTTACTATTTCTTTTTTTTATTTATGTAATCTAAAATTGGTATCGAATATAAAAACTGGTTATTATAGATTAAGGTTATAATTTTTAAAGTTAGATTGAAGTATTTGCTATGAACATTCATAAGTTATTATAACTTTATGCAGTTAATCGACTAGGACAGCACAACTGTCACTCTTCTGAGTTCTGAATTTGCTTAAAAGTCACCTTTCTAATTCCCTTCTTTAAGGCTTAAAAGTCTGAAGTCACGATCCCACGATCCATGGCTTCCTCGTCTCCTCCAGTCCATCTCTTCTTCCTCATCTCTTTCTTCGCCGCGACGTGGCTTCCCGTTGAGTCGGCCTACATCGCCTACAACACATCCGGCGGTATCGTCGCCGGGAAGCTCAACGTCCACCTCGTCCCTCACACTCACGACGACGTCGGATGGCTCAAGACCATCGACCAGTACTTCGTCGGCTCCAACAATTCCATCCAAGTCCCTCCCTTTCCCCCTTTCCCCCCTCGCACTCCCCCACTTCAGTCCCTCTCTTTCTTTCTCTTGATTTCGTGGAGGTTTATCTTTAGGGTGCTTGCGTTCAAAATGTGTTGGATTCCGTCGTCGAGGCGTTGGTGGCGGACAAGAATCGCAAGTTCATTTACGTCGAGATGGTGGGCACCAATATTGACTTTTCTTCTTCCTAAATTTGGGCTGTTTTTGGTTATTGGGGTTGTTTTTTTTAAATCAATTTTGGCTTGGAATGTTTGCAGGCGTTCTTCCAGCGATGGTGGAGGCAGCAGAGCGATGTGGTGAAGAAGGTGGTGAGGGAACTGATCGCCTCTGGGCAGCTGGAGCTCATGTAAGATCACACCTTACTTTTCTTTGTTTTGGTAAATATTTAGTTAATTTTTGTTCGAATTAGTTGGATTTTCTTTATTTGTTTATAATTTTGGTGAATTTCCATAGACAGGGTTAAAGTTAGGACTTTTCGCCAGTATACTACTGATTGAAAGCTTTATTTGATAGATTGAATAATAAATCTTTTTGGGATATTTTCATTTCCCACCTTGTTTTACTTTAATTTAAATGGAAGAAAACAATCTAATTATAATGTATTGACCTGTATATCACATATTCTAAGTTCCATTTGGTACTCACTCGGCCACAATGCCAAATGCAGATACATAACTCTCACACCAGTCCTTTTTGGACTTCCGTGCAAAAAAAAAAAAAAAGCCAGAAATAGTTGTTCAATTAAAGATCATAAAGAAGATCAGTGCCAACATTATTGTGGTTCACACTGCAGCTATAGTTGTCTGTTTCTGACAGATACTAAAGTGACTGGACAGTCTTTGCACTTAAAAGTATTGCTGTTTGTAATATCATTTAAGTGCTTTATTCAGCTTCTTCTATTTATTAATATTGAACTTAATATTGAGCATGGTCTTTTCTTTCGAAAGAAATGCGGGAATTTGCATGCATGACGAAGCAGCTGTGCACTACATCGACATGATTGACCAGACAACACTTGGGCACCAGTTTGTCAAGCAGGAGTTCAATCAGGTTCCAAGGATAGGTTGGCAGATTGATCCTTTTGGACATTCTGCAGTTCAAGCTTATTTGCTCAGCGCGGAGGTACTAATTTGACCCTCTCAGTGCATTAGCTAGTAGCCATGAGTCCTTATAAAGAGTATATTTTTCTTCCTTGCGGTTTAATTTTCTCTTTGTTGTGGGCATTTCCTAGATTGTTATGCTGACGATATGGTAGGTGTCAAATGTAATTGACAAAACCGGGAACCTGATTGAACTCCACTAATCAGTCGGAGACATATATATCTTCTTATGTTGAAATTGTCTGAATTACCATGAACCTATAGGTTGGATTCGATGCCCTTTACTTTTCACGGATTGATTACCAAGACCGGGAAAAGCGTAAGGACACAAAGAGTCTTGAGGTTGTATGGCGGGGTTCCAAGACCCTTGGTTCATCTGCAGATGTGAGTTACCTCTTCTACACATACTTGTTTCTTTAGGGATTAGTTTGTGTTACCAAGGAATATATATATATATATATATATATATATATATATATATATATATTTATGTACATACATAAATGTGATCTTGTCCTGTTTAAGAGTCCATCTACTTGTTTCACTTCAATTCAGATATTTACCGGCATATTTCCAATCAACTATGAACCTCCTCCAGGTGATTTCTACTTTGAAGTTAATGAAAAGTCACCTGTTGTTCAGGTACTTCCCTTAACAAGTACATAAATATTTAATTGTTTGCATGGAGATGGACCATCATGTTTATTTCTCCCATGAATGAAGGATGACCCCCTTTTATTTGACTACAATGTTCAAGAGCGAGTGAATGACTTTGTTGCTGCAGCTGTATCACAGGTATGTGGTTTCAGTTTTCTTTTTTTAGTATTACCACATCAGTACATGTATGAATTTTGACTCGCTGCAACTTACCCAATCCTCTGAGCTGGAATTTAGCCAGAATTGTAGATCTATTACCCAGGTATAGAATTCAATGCTAGGTAATAACATTTTCACAAGGATTGAATTTAATATTGTTGGTGGGCTTTATCTCTCTCTCTCTCTCTCTCTCTCTCTCTCTCTCTCTCTCTCTCTCTCTCTCTCATCCTCCCATTCTTAAAGTAGCTTTGATGGTTCCTATAGATTATAATTCTAGCATGACGTGATGTGTTGAGTCTCAGTAAAGAAACTCTGTTCTGTCAGTTTATTATTCTCTAATATATAGAAAATATAAGATGCATAATTATTAAATTTATTGTCATCTGTTGCTCTCTCTAAGTGACAAGCATGCTAACAAGCTACCTTTTTCCTCTCAGGCCAATATTACAAGGACAAATCACATTATGTTTACCATGGGCACCGATTTTAAATACCAGTATGCAAATTCATGGTTTAGACAGATGGATAAGTTCATTCATTATGTCAACATGGTAACTATTTCTCAGAAACACATTTTAGCCGTTATATATAGTAATTTCTCCATCAATTTATATTAACTCACTTTAAGAATCAAGTGCTTACTGAAAAGAAATAATGTTGCAACTTCAGTGCAAATGCACGGCCTGTCTACTTGAACTGATTTTCAACTTTTCATGTTTACTTTCTTGGCAATTCCGTTGCAGGACATGTCACAAGACAAGCTTAAAGCTTTTAATTGAATATGTATAACAGATGCTCAGCCTGCCTACTTGAATTAGTTTTCTAATCATGCCTCATGCTTGGGTCATTCTAAAACCTTCTTTGCTTTCTAAGATAATTCAAACCTGTGGAGTCATCTGCATGTAAATAACTTAAAGAAGCTTGCTTTCTCAGGCCACCACTGCAGCTGGTGGTTGGGTCCTACACTCCTACTAGCCCGTGATAAAGGTTGCCTGTTCAATTTCTTCCATGGACATTGAGGTTGATGTTTGCTGGATTTTCCAGAGAGTGCTATATGTGGTTTGGACCCATTGTGGCCCATTTCTTAAAAGAGTTGGCCATTTTGTCTAATTTATATATTATAGAGAGCTAGTTTTTTTTGTATAACCTATGATTAACTTATAAGTTCATGATCTATCAACAAAAGAAGCTTGTTTCTTTATAAACACTTCTAAAATATCTAGTACTTTTTAGCTGGTGATATATTGGTTGTTGGTCACTTCACTGTGTGTCTAATTCAAAGTTTGCATTCGGTTCATATGTGTGACATGTTCCTTCAATCCTTAGCTATATTTTCTTTTACCTTCAAAGTAACTGGTCTAAACTTTTGGTGGGATATTGATATGAACAGCCAAATTACCCTGATAATTGATCTTTACAAGATTTAATAAATGTTTGGTTTCACCACATTCATTTGCATTTTCCTTTCATGTTATTGAAGCTAATAGAGTATTTTTCTTTTTCTGATTTGGCTGACTAATTCTGTGCTTTCTAGTTTTTAGAAGGAACTTTTGAGCTTGTACTGAATAGCAGTTTCCACAATTATTCAGGATGGACGAGTCAACGTGTTGTACTCAACCCCTTCCATTTACACTGATGCTAAGTATGCTGCAAATGAGACTTGGCCTCTTAAGCTTGATGACTTCTTTCCGTGAGTCAAATTGCAACCACCAGAAACTCTCTCTCTCTCTCTCTCTCTCTCTCTCTCCTGCTTGTGCATCATCCTCTTGTGACCTGATTGTTGGTTATATTGTTAGATATGCGGACCGTACAAATGCATACTGGACAGGGTACTTCACTAGTAGACCTGCCTTAAAAGGCTATGTTAGAGTATTAAGTGGTTATTATCTAGTAAGGCTCCTATTCTCTCGTAATAGGTGTTGGTGTTGGTGGTTGTGATTTTCCTTCCAAAAATTCATTTCCTTGTGTCTGTGCTTGTATTTCTGCACAGGCAGCAAGGCAATTGGAGTTCATTATGGGAAGGAATAGTTTGGGTCTCACAACGGACAGTTTGGCGGATGCTTTAGCCATTGCTCAACATCATGATGCAATTACTGGGACAGAAAAGCAACATGTGGCAAATGATTATGCCAAGCGACTCGCAATAGGTTATGCAGAGGTGCGGTGATAACTCTAATATAACTATCCGAGGTTTCTGGAATATGATCTTTGCAGGATAACAATGGTGTTATTTACTATCTTCAGGCCGAGAAGTTGGTTGGATCTTCACTTGCTTGCTTGACAGAATCTGTTTCATATTCACAGTGTGATAATTCAGAAACAATGTTTGAACAGGTAAATGGAAAATTATGGTGTTGTTTTAGGTTGCTTAACCAGATTAGGGTGTACGGTTTTGGAACTTCTCGCAAACGTATTATCAGGAACTAGGACATGGTTGTGAAGATTCATTGCCAAATATCAGCACCATTATCTAAAGCTTTTCCTAATAATACAGTATTTGCTGGTCTCTAGAGGACAACTAATATTTAATGAGTTTCCTACAAGAGAGGACATTTTGCATCGGGATATCAAACTAATGCCAGTTGCTCATGGAATGGTGCCAACATTCTTACTAGGAAACATTTGCATCAGAGGGACTTGCTATGAATTTATATAGCTATTTTGCTCCTTGCTTTCTGTACCATTAGTTTTATTCTCTTTGAATTTTATTCACATCAACTTGCTCTTCTAAGAGTGATATTTGAGGTAAACCTCTTTTTAGTCTGATACATCACCTCTGATTTTTCTTTTTCAGTGCCCTCTTCTTAATATTAGTTACTGTCCTCCATCTGAGGTAGATCTATCTCATGGAAAAAGCCTGGTAAAGTCTGATAGGTTTCATATGTTTCCTGTTGTTAAAAACTATCTATATGAGTTCTAATATTTTTCAAATCTATTCTTAGGCTGTTCTTGTCTACAATTCTCTTGGGTGGAAAAGAGTGGATGTGATCCGGTTACCTGTGAGATTTTTTTCTACTCAATTTATCTTGCCTTCACTTATTTTGTAACATTACAGTGATTTGTATGTGTATCCCTGCTCATGAACTGTTTATTTGCTGTTAAATTTCTTTAAGCATTTAAAGGATACTTAACATTTGCAATAATTTCCATCTTGATAGTTTTCCTGTATGAATTTAAGGTACTCTTCCTCATACTTGCTGCAGGTTATTAGTGAATCTATTGTTGTGACGGATTATGAAGGAAGAGAAATTGAGTCTCAGATTTTCCCAATTACCAGTGCTGCTGTGAACTTGAGGAATTCATATGTGACTGCTTACTTGGGCATATCACCGAGTGTTACACCAAAATTTTGGCTTGCATTTCCAGTAGATGTACCATCTCTTGGCTTCACTACGTACTTCATTTCAAGTAGGAAACTAGCAGGTGGGGTGTACTATTTGTTTATTAGTTGTAATCCTTTCTGTGATAGTTTTGCACTAAAAGGAGTAGCGGTATCTTGCTCTTTGACTCTTGCAGGCTCTAAGACTGCCATGTCAACTCGATATTCATCTCAAGAAATCCAAAATAGTAATACTCTAGAAATTGGACAAGGAAATTTGAAACTTCAATTTGCTACAGATGAAGGAATGCTCTTTCGCTATTTTAATAACAGAAGCTTGGTAAGTTGGCATATTTCATTCATGCTTCAGGTTAACATTTTCTATGTAGATCTTTGACATTTTCTGTCCAAGTTGCACAAGGATTAAAGAAGAATATGTTAGCTTATAGTATTTGTTGTTACTCAGTTTAATGAGATCTGATGTAATTGTTTTGTGATTCAAGGTGGAAACTTCTATAAATCAGTCTTTCTGTTATTATTCTGGATATGAATATGATGCACATCGGGCTAATCCACAGGTAATTTAATTTAGGTTTCTTCCTCATGCTTCACTGAGATGACATCAATGTGCATATCCTGTTCCTTCTTGCAGGCATCTGGAGCATATGTATTTCGCCCAAATGGTACATTTCCCATTGCACCCGATAGACAGGTAAGTGCCTTCTGAAATGATCAACTTTATTACAAGCAGAAATAATCACTATGTTGGTTGTTTGCCATCTTTTTTATTTTTGTGACATCGTTGTGTTCCTTTATAGGTTCCCTTGACAGTTATGCGAGGACCTATATTAGAAGAAATCCATCAACAGATAAACCCATGGATATATCAGGTGAAACACCCATTTTATAAGATTTGTTTTCTGTCTTGTCCCTGAAACTTCTGTCGCCATAGCATCCATAGTTCATGTTTCTTCTAGATTTTGACCAATGTCCAATAATTAGTAGAAGATGCTAGTTGGTTGACACAACTATGGTCTTTTATCCCATTGTTAGGTAGAACTAGCAGAAGAATCTAGCTACTGATTCCGAGATGCACCTTGAAGTTTTTCTTGTCCTTTGAGTAAACTAACATCATCATCAATTGTCATCAATATTACGATCAAAGACTACAACAATATAAAATTCATAAGTGCGAGAATTTGAAGTTAAGAATGCTATCGAGGAATTGGGCAGTTTTGGAGGGATAACTTCAATATTACTTTAAATGTCTTGATCCGAAAATCAAAATCATGATTGGTCATGTATCTTAATATGTTTGAGATACACGAAGCTTTATTAATACTTTCTAAGTACACAATGACAAGAATTAATAAGAAAATCTGACTTCAATAATTTAATCCTATCACGATCTGAAATCAAAATCATGATTGGCTATGTACCTTAATACGTTTGAGATACATGAAACTTTATTAATACTTCTTAAGTACACAATGACAAGAATTAATAAGAAAATCTGACTTCGATAATTTAATCCTATCACGACCTGAAATCAAAATCATGATTGGCTATGTACCTTAATACGCTTGAGATACATGAAGCCTTATTAATACTTCTTAAGTGCACAATGACAAGAATTAGTAAAAAAAATTTTGATTTATATAATATAACCTAATATTAATGAAAATAACCTATGTTATCACTAATTTGTTTCTAAGCAAATTGAATTAATAAGTCGTCATGCTGACTATTACCTGAAGTATTAGAAGAGAAAATTTTATAAGCCAACAACTATAGCTCAGTGAGTAGAATCTACACAAAAGCTAAATAAATCTAAGATTTATAATGAAATCTAAATTCAGTGATATAAAATAACAATTTCACTAAGCATGTTCTTAAAATAATAATAATAATGACAATAATAATAACAGAAAATCATATCTCATAACATGCTCAATTCTAATATATTAATTTTTTCTCAATAATAATATCATTTCTCTCAATTGGGTCTATATCCAGTGGATCCACATCAACTAGAAATTACTTTGAGATGATGCTCGGGTCTTATCTTCCTAGCTAATCCGGTTAGGGTTATCAGGAGATGTTACTATATGATAAACATACCTTGTTTTTTTCACTAACCGTTTGAAAAATATTAGAGTCACCTCAGAAAGTCTTTCGATCTAACTTGTGATTGTTTTCTAACTTCGCTAGAGTCACCTAAAAAAGTCACTGCATTGATCTAAAATAGGATTTTCCCCGGGACTTCTAGTTAAACTTGAGTCTCTACGAAAAGTCGCAAGCGATCTATATCGGGATCATTCTCTAAGTCATACTAAATATCAGTTATATTTTTGTCCACTAAAATTTGCTATTTGCATGAAGTATAACAATGCACTAAATCATATATTTAACACAAAGAATTATAATAATTAAATTGCACACAAAAAATATAATAAATAAATTTACACACAGAGAAATACATGGTCTAATAAAAAGCACGAAATACAATATGAATATATATGTGAGTGAATCCACTCACCTGAGTCTAGGTAAAACAACTGAGATCTCTAATATCTAGTTCACGTGCTAAAAATCACCACCTTTAATAATAAATAATAATAAAATTTTAAATTAAATAATATTATGATTTCTAAAATTTAAACTAAATAAATTGCTCAATTGGTCCAAATCAAGCCCAATTGGTTGGGCTGGGCTATAATTGGCCCGCAACCCATCCAACAATCCACTTAAATGGATTGGGCTAAATGCCCAATATAATTAAGTTAAAATGAGTCAGGTCAGGTTCCTTGGATTTGAAATCCAAACCGGACCCAAATCCCTTAACTTTAGGGATGAAGATAAGACTCGATTTGCCCGAGTCTACCTTCTTCATCTCGAACGGATCGACGAGAGAGAGAGAGAGAGAAAGAGAGAAACGTAGGCGATCATTGTCACCGGTTCGCCGACCATGCTAACATCTTCCTCGTAGTCTTGATGACTTGAAAGAGGAGAGGAAAGATCAGCAATGGTGACCGACGGTAGGAGATCTTCCATCCATGGTTGACGACAACCCGAGCCACAAGGGCTCCAAAGAGAACACCTATAGCACGAGACCAATGACGTGAAGCTTTCCACCCAAAGCCGCCAGTCGGCATGATTCGCCGACAAAACCGCAACCCCACAAATTAGGTATTTCTAATCTACCCTATTAAACTTAAATTAAATTTAAGGGGTGGGAGAGAGCTTACCGACGAGTCACGTGGTGATCTCTAATTGCTCCGGCGGTCCAATTCCACAGCGGCGACTCTGACAATAAAGAAAGGAAAAAGAACGAGAGAAAGAAATGGTTGGGATAAAAAAGAGAAGGTATTTATGGTTTTATTTATAGAGGTAATCCAAATCTGATTTTGATTTGGATACGGCCAAAACTCTCACTGACTTTCTTGTCGCGTACCAGAGGGAGAGGGTGAAGAGCGCGCACGTGCAGTGCACGTGTGCCCCAAGAGATTATTTTTTTGAAATTCTTATATTAAACACTTTGGGTTGAACTTCCATCTGGAGCAGAATCATGCCAGAGAGGAACTTTCCTGCCATGAAATATAGCAGGCGAGTTGCCAGGTAAGGCTATCTTCCTTTGGGCATGAACAGCTCAGTGCTTCAGTTAAGGAGCAAGGTGTTACCAACTTACCATCATCTGTAATGTACAAATAAGAAGATCCCAGATGGAAATACATCTCAAGTTTCAAATATCAAAAATAAGAGAAGAACTTTCCCAGTTTCTCTAGAATAGATCTAAATTGGTTCACAAGATTACAAATGTTAGATGCCCAATTGTAACTTCATCCCCTGCTTCCAATTTCCTTCAAGTTAAAAAGAAGCTGTTACTTATTGATTACTATCTTTATCCTCAGAAACTCATGTCATGTTGGCGAGAGGCAGCAAAACTGATCTAAATTTCTATGAGTATGCAACAATTGTCTTGGTTAGGGATTACCCCTGTAATACCAGATGGGATGACAGTCGAAAGACTCTTAAGTTGATGTGGTACAATTTAGGATCAGTTTTGAGTTATGACTTATGGCATAGTAGTGCTGCTAAAGCATGCAAAATTAAGTGAAAACTGCTGATAATTGGGCAGTTGAAAGGTGATCAGTCTAATAATTGCTGACTTCTTTTGACCCACTAAAAGCAGGAATATACATTGATCTGAATCTTTTTGATCTTGCAAACTTTTACCCTGAAGTGTGCTGCCAGTTTACTAGGTTTCGTTAGGCAATGATCATAGTTTTCAGTAGAAATGAAATGGCAGGTTTCTTACTTTATATGTAATGCTTTCAGTTAGTTGGACTAGTGGAATGTACTGCAACTTCTCCTTATTATCATTGATTCTGTAAAATTGCCCTGTAAGATGATTGTTGGCTTATTCGCCTAAAAGTAAGCTGATTTTCAGATGAAAGCAATGTTGTACTTTTTGCAGATTACGAGAGTCTACAAGAAAAAAGAACATGTGGAAGTTGAATTCATAGTAAGCATATTCATTTGAGATGTTGAACCTCAATGAATATCTTCTGTTCTGTTTTTACTGTTTCTCAACCAACTTAACCGTTGTTTGCGGTATATATTTCAGGACTAACAATATCACTTGCTGTAATTCAGGTTGGACCTATACCAACTAATGATGGGATTGGGAAAGAACTTGCAACTCAAATTATGACAGCCATGACGACAAACAAAACATTCTATACTGATTCCAATGGACGCGATTTTATTAAAAGGGTAAGATCAACTAATATTTCCCACATAAAAGTTTGGATATGGAGTTATATTGCGTATTAAGTTTAAAAAGGAATGAGCTGAAGTATGTATGGCTTAACTAAAGGGATTGAGCTCAGTTGATCAGGGGCATCAAGTTTGAAGCGGCAATCCAAGTTCAAGTCGAAGAGATACCATTTTGCATAATTATTTTACAGTATGGATCTTGCTGTTTAACCAGTCTGAAGTGTGAAGGGACATCCTGGGTTTAAATTTTGGAGAATTATTTTGCAATGTGTTTTAGCTCCAGTTGAGCAATATTTGTTGGTTTATGGGCCTCAGATGGTTCTGTTGTATGAGCCTAGATGGTTTGAAGGTGATGGTTCACCCCTTGTCTAGCCTATTTCTATAGGATTGAATGATTGAAATGGAAATCAAAAGAACTGTATATTATGGCTACATTGGCTTGAAAGAGGCAGTTTTCCACTTTCTCTCAATTTGGAGGAACTTAGGAGGATGAGCAATTATTGTTGATAACACATTTCAGCATCCTCTCGTCCACTTTCCATGTTGGGTCTTTGACCAATAAGTGAGATTTGCATGGACAATCATACTTTATTAGGGATCATAAAGGGTGGTTGAAGTATATATCATAAGCAAATCATCTTTTTACCCTGGTGATTTTATGTTCCAAAGTATTATATCAGAGAATAACCTTTGCACTCTAATTCACCGAAAGTATAAAACATGTAACTATAAACAATATTATTTCTTTTGCAGATCCGAAATTACAGAGCAGACTGGGAATTGCAAGTGAATCAACCTGTTGCTGGAAATTATTATCCGGTATGCCTTTATCTGCAATTAATGTACTGGTTATAAAGAGTAATTACATATTATTATGGTAGAGTAAGCAGTTGCATGAGATTGGCAATTTTATGTGCTTTCAATTGAGATGTAAAGCTGTAAACAGTACTCTCTGTTTTTGCCTTCGCAAGGGCACTATCAAGATTAGACTTGGATCAATCTTAGTCCATAGAGGGATCCATGTCAAGATTAACTCTCTTTTTTTTAACTACATTTGGTTGTCAGATTGGTCATTTTGATGGGCAATAAAAAATGAGTCAAACTGTTCTATTTCAGATTAATCTCGGAATTTACATTGAAGATGACAACACAGAACTCTCAGTGCTGGTTGACCGATCTGTAGGTGGATCCAGTCTATTGGATGGTCAAGTAGAATTGATGCTTCATAGGTATCTCTTCCCAATACCAATTTTACGTAAAATAAAACTTTATGATCTCTTACTGGGAGGATGTAGGGAGTTAGTCTACAACTCAAATTGACATAGTTTTCTATCAATAATACAGGAGGTTGCTTCATGATGATGGCCGAGGTGTTGCAGAAAAGCTTGATGAGGTGGTTTGTGTCAATGACCAATGTGAAGGACTGATGGTAAGTTAGCAGATGACTTACAAAGATTGTATTAGAATGGGCAATCTTCTCTTTTGCATGTAATTGTTATGTGAAAATTCAGCACTCCCAATCTTTCATGTGTATCACCATTATATTATCCTCTTTTCTGGGAATATCCTAAATTTTCTGAAGACAGACTCATGCAACTTTAAGATTTCTATGATACGTAAAAATGTCCACTAAAATGTAAGTATTGATGAGGATAGCTGCTATTACAGCGATGAAGAAATATCCTATTAGAGTGTATGATACAGCACTGCTCCTCATTCACATGTATGCAAGCAATATTAACTCTGAATTGGATTCTCCTCAATGGTTGCAGCTTGTTGGATGTATAATTGAAGTGTTTGGAGAAGCAATTCTTTTTGGATTATTGTCTTACCTTCAGGACGACAGTTTAGCCATTTCTTCCTCCACCTTTTTTTTTTTCTTTTTTCTTTTTCTTTTCTATGCATGTGTGTGCATGTTTGTGAGATTACTTTTGTGGTAGCTATCACACTGTTACGAGCTACTGGCACTAACATACTTTGACAGATTCAAGGCAAGTTTTATCTTAGAGTCGATCCATCAGGAGAGGGAGCTAAATGGCGACGGTCCACTGGGCAAGAAATATATTCTCCTCTTATATTAGCCTTTTCTCAACAGGTATAAAACATGCTTTTATTTCTATACTTGCTGTTTAATTACTCATGTGTTTTGCTTATGCGTAACAGGATAGTGGAAGCTGGACAAAATCTCATGTACCAACATTCTCAATGGCAGATGCATCCTATAGCTTGCCAGATAATGTTGCATTGGTCACTCTCCAGGTTAATTACTACCTTTCATCATCTCAAAGCATTATATGTGCAGCATTTTCGTCAATGCTTAGGGAGATGAATGTGACATTTTTTTCTCCATGGTGATCAATTGTACATGTTCCATTCTCAAATGTTTATCCTTTTGCCTCTCTGACCGGACGAATTCACAAACTCAAAATATTTCTTTTTCTTCTGGCATAAAAAGAATTCTTGTCATATTAAAGTTCTAATTCCTATTCTTCAGATGTTATTTTGTTTTTGGTTTATTATCATGATAGCTTGTTAACCTTTCCACGACCTTGAAATAAGTTCAGTCCTTGTGCATTTTGATCCATTATGATGGAGCAACTCATTTCATTTACTGCAGATTTACTATCAAAGTCTTCCTCATACCTCTTGTTCTTTCCTTCCTAGTGATCCATGCAGTTCTGTGATCAATCTAGCCTCTTATTCTCATTTAATCCTTATTACGGGCACTGAATTGTTACAATTCACCTACATGCAATATTATATTGGAGTTATCCACACTACGTAATGCACTAACATAACATAACCTGATTTTCCCTCATCAATCTGTAATGCAACATTGGTCGTTCTTCATTCCAAGTTCATTGTACTTATCCGTAGTGGTATGATTGTTAAATCAGGCACTTGAAGATGGTAGTGTGCTTCTGCGCTTGGCACACCTTTATGAGGTTCCTTCGATTTCCTAACATTTTGAATTCAATTATTCACCCCAAATTAGCTTCAATCTAAAGGCCCACTTGGCAACTTCCTTTTTGCATGAAAGGCTGAGGAGGACAAAAAACTTTCTATGATGGCAGAAGTCGATCTCAACAAGTTGTTTGCGGGCAGAAAGGTAAAATGGCGAGCCTATCACTTAAGTAGTATCCAAGTTGCTCTAATGTAACAGTCCTCTTGCTTTCTTATTGGCTTGCAGATCGTTAAGCTATCAGAAATGAGCTTGACTGCCAATCAAGCAAGGGATGAAATGGAGAAGAAGAGACTAAAATGGAGAGTGGAAGGCTCGGCAAGCACAATCGTCCCAGTCAGGGGCGGGCCTGTTGATCCTTCCAAGTTAGTGGTGGAGTTGGGTCCAATGGAGATCCGCACATTCACAATAAATTTTGATCATATGCTCCCAAAAATCAACACTGAGAAAAAGGCTTGATATATTTTGTATATCTAATAATTCCACCACTGATGAGGGTGTTGAACAAACTTATTTCTGGCTGAGCTTCCTGAAACTTTAGATGGTCAATCTAGATCTCCGGCTGCTATAATTTCTGTTGTGAAATTGAATCGAATGAAAACTATCATCAGAATGTTTTCTTTGAAAACTATGATGAATTAGTAGCGAAAGCTATGAAACAAGCATTGTGCAAGCATTTTTGTATGTAGTAAATATACTATTCATGTCATGAAATTGCTCAATATGCAGTTATATGCACACGCAAAAAATGCAATTAGCCTTACTTTGCTTACTTATGGAGGCTTGCTCTTTTCCATGACTTGGAGATGCAGCAGTTTTTGAGAGCTTCATAAGAATTTGCTCTTCCACAATGCTTCTTTTGTATGAATATTCTAGCATTTACAAACAAACAATCAAATAAAAATTACATACTTCAACTGAATTAGTTCCTTTTATCTCATCTAAGTATAAGCTAACAGATCTATGGAGAGTTGATCAGAAATGACAGCAGCACATCAATCTAAGCACACCCATGCAGTGAGTAAATCTCTTCTTGATGTGATTGCATATCCTTGGAGATCTGTTCTTCTTGCTGGCCATTAACCCTCTCACAGTCACTTCTTGCTTGCTAAAGTCCACCATGTAGTCTAGCAATCCTGCTAAAAAGAAGAGTCAACTGTTGCATTTAATGGCTGTTTCATTTGATCTTACAATTCAAAGTGATATCTCGTTTGAACTGATAATTTTTTTGGGCAAATTTCAGTTTATCCTTTAAACTTAAACACTTTAGCTCGTATGCAGTCCAATCAAATTACAATTGTTAGATAGATTTGTCCCAAATTAATGATACGACTAGCCTACCTCGATCAAGATTTTATCTCTGTGAGGGTAATTACATCTTTTTATATTCTTCTTAACGGTTGACTAATAGTTGTAACTTAATGTGCATCACATAAGGTTAAGTGTCTAAGGTTAATTAGTAAATTACATAGAGGTAAATCAAAATCGGGTCAAACCATAAGAGGATAAACAGTAATTTACTCTAATTAATTTATTTTCATTAATTGCATGATTTTATCCTCACCGTTCATCTTAGCGACGATCTTGGTGACCCTCCGCCGACAGTGGTTGCATCCCATATATGCATTAATGACGATAACCTGCTCCTATTTACGTCAAGATTCACATTCCACATCACATAAATTAATTAAGAACATATGCAAAGGCTTAGCAAAGTAAAAGATTAAACAAATTCACAGCTAATCCTAACTCATAATCAACACACACACATATATATATATATATATACCCCTATTTTCTTCAGTCAATTGCAATTGCTTTCATATTAAATGCTGCCATCTTAACATCATGGCATGTGAAAGGAAATATAATTAAAGTTTTCAAACCAGGCTGGATAAAAGTTTGAACGTGAGCATGTGAAGTAGCCTTGACTTCATACTTTGTTAGAAAAAACTACATTTATGTCTGTAAGACAAACTGATAGGCGTGTACAAATTCCCAACTATTATATCATCATCTATTAATAATTAGGACTACTATTAATTTATTCACCTATTTTTATACTAGAATAAATTCTTCTTCTTCTTGTTGTTTTTTGTAATAAAAAATTGGATAAGTGGATCGTTCATATGCAATGCACATGCGTGCTACGTTATAGAAATGAAAGGTTAATAAATAAGTTTGGTACTATAACTTTGATACTTAATTACAAATTCGAGGGAGTATCTTAATATAATAGTGGAAATTTTCTAGGACAATTATTGTCGCATTTCGAATGATGACGTTTTCAATTAACAACATCTATTCACACAAAGGGTAAAGTGAATCCATGAACATGAAGGTGGAGAAGAATATAATAGAGGGGTAGGAAATTAATTTGAAAGGAGCTTGAAGACATATACCACTAGCTTATTTAGATCTTTTCAAACTTAGGGTGAGAGTTGACAGTGTCTAACATATACATATACATCATCTATGCGCATCTGGATTTTTTTTTTAAATTTTTTTTAATGAGGATCTTTAAAGCAACAAGTTCGTCGAAAAAAAGAGTAAGATCGAGGATAATTCGTAGAAGAGACTCAAAGTTTCCTCTAAAGGAGTCTAAAACAGGTGAATTAGGAAGATGTTTGGTTGTCTGAATCAGATTGAATCAGAATGAATCGAATGGAGTAAGTGCATATGGATGAAAGACTTTATATTGCATGATCAAACTAAGACTACTATGGTGTGTGTATATATGGAGAACAACAAGAGAGAGAGAGAGAGAGAGATCATACCGAAGGAAGGGTCAAGTTCTCTGCAAACCTTAGCTCTTGCATTCTATCCATTGCTAAGTAATTATCTTCTTCTTCTTCTCTCTCTCTTCTCTAAGGTCCTTTTTATATCCAAATCCAACAATTAATTTATATGGTAATTGGAAAAACGTGCGAGCCGATTGGAGAGTTAACTACCACTAAGAAATGAGAAAAAGAATTTAACACCATCTACTACACCCACAAATAACTTGAAAGACTGATGTGTCCCATTTAGGCACTACTACATCAACTATGATGGACCATGCTATAAATTTTTAATTGTTTCAAAGTGTCCTACTTAGCATCTAGATTCCATTTCTCAAACAATCTTGTCTTGTTTTTTTGTTTGCACTGAACTCAATCATATGCAACCCATTGGCACAAGATTCCCCCATACCAACCAATATAGGTAGGAGATCTAAGTATTTGTTGTTTGGATAATTAGAGATTATTCAAAATGGATCTCTAGTGATCTTATACATATAATGAAATAGATTATAGGTTTTTTTTTTATGCATACTCTTTAAAAATCTGTTATTTCTATATATTACTCAAAAGTTAATATTTATGCGTATATTCCTTAAAAAATTAGTTTTTTCCTTGAATATTTCTTAAAACTCTTTGTTTTTTACCTACGGTTATACGTGAAGCATATCCATGCGAAAATTATGAGTCTTAAAAAGTACGCGTGTAAATATGAAATTTAGAAGAGCAAATATGTAGATATGAAACATTGGAGGGTTATACATCATTATATCTTAATCCTTAACAAGTTGTTTAAGAACCACTTGTAACTTCAGATAGGTCTTAGTTGCACCTAATACTAATTCCTCTTCACTTTGATTCTGTTAATGAAATCTATGTATTATTGTAGGCAATCTGACAGTTACCTGTTTGTATAATTGCCTTCATTCTCTTAAACAACATCTTATCTTTCTTTTCACTCCACTTAGTAGATATTTGACCCACCTTACAAGCAAACCTAATTCTATAATCACAATTAGTGAAATATTGGAGGCCATCCATTGTTTGGTAAAGGTGTTCTTATAGTGGCCCATTACCATCTATGAAAGTGATTGATGATAACAATTCATTTGTTTGGCGTGCATGATAGTGACTGAGTACAGTTCTCAAAACATTTATGAAACAAATTGTTGGATATTTCTAGGCATCTCCAGGCTCTAACTACACTAAATTTAGTGTGATAAGGAACTCTTCAACCACGCACGAGGATTTGACTAGTTATATGGATTAAGGAATGCTTAAATCACAACTAATATGACAAAGAAAGAGATTTAAAAAAAAAACTCTGTCAATCAGATCTCTTTGTAGTTAGTAAATAGCTCACATCATGATTCATGTAGCTTGGACAGAGATGGCAACAGTTTAACAATGTGAGTGATTCAGAGTGAACAAGATAGTGATTGATTACTTCTGTTCCTTTTTCCTGTTTCTTGTACAAAATCTTTTTACAGTTAAGAGGCGATTAAGCAAAAGGAAGTACTAAGAAAAGACCCTATAAGTAGCAGTAACAACCAACTGTTTGACTTGAGAATTAGTCTTACACTACAGAGGGGATATACATATTCAGATTAATTTCGAGACTTCAAGTAATGGTTAGTTCATTGCTGTGAAATTGGTGAGAGAGATGTTTCAGTGAACAAAAACAGAATTTGGAGGGAAGAACTCAGCAGATGAGGGTTGACAGATGCAAAGAGTACTCAAGTTTCTTATGTTATTTTTTTATAATAATTTGGGTGCCGATCGGTTACGCTGATGAATCATTGTTTATAAGGAAAATAAAATCAAAGAAAATATTGTCAAGTGGTCTTGTTAATTTGTGGTTCTGAATGTAGCTAAAAGAATTGTATTGTTGTACTAAATTTCAGAAACATTGCTACCCTTCTCCATCACTGCATGTCATCAATTGATATCTACTCTAAAATATTTCTTTCCCACTGTCTGTTCATAGTTCTTTCATAATTTGGAAGCTCATGAAGTTATCGTTTATCAAATGATTAAAAGTCTCATCTGTATGATTGATTGCTAACTAATCAAGCATCAATTTCCTTCAGCAGTAGACGAGTAAAGTAAGGAAAGAGTATCTTTCGATGAAATCGACTCAAACCAAAATAATTCGACGTGCCACCTACTGATATGATGTTGAATTCTTTAACAGTCTACTCTGAACCGAAAAAAAGAAGCATCATTGTATTAAGAAGAAACTGAAGTTATAAGAATATACTGGTAAAAATGCATAACAATAACATGGACCACTGTGAAGTAGTAGAGGAGCAATATCTTCCAACTTATATACACAAAAGGCTTCAGCTAGCAATTAGAACAAGAATTGTTTGCTTAGAATCCAATGATAAGTACATGTATTTGGATCACAATGGAGATAAGAATCATAAGAAACTAGAAGACATCCTCCTCCTGAAAAATGCTTGAGATAAAACTCTTTCTGCTGCTACTGCACTCTCTTGTACACTGCAAGAAGCATCTAACATTGCATGATCACAAGCAAAGGGATGAAAATAATATTGATTCGTTGCCCATCAGCTTAAACTTTTCAGCCTTACTTCTCATTAATCTCTATTTCTGCTATCAGTTCTTGTGCAGCAGTACATTACCTATAAGTTGGGCCAAGTTGGGCCAAGTTGGGCCAATGCCATTAGTGGATCACAGAGAGAGGAAAGACTAGTTCTATGTTCCTTTAAGAATTTAATAACTAAACCATTTCTTTAGAGGCAATTGAGTCTTTCTATGCATTAGTTAATAGTCTACTGACTGTTGCAATTACTCCTCATTTAAACTTCAACTATTCTTATATGTAGAATAAATTTAGGCAATAATGCATGAAGTCCAAACGAGACATTCAAAATTGGACCCAAGATTACGGAGCCCAACCTTAGATTCTGTCTCCTTTCTCCAATGTAGAACCTCTTCTTTTTGTTCCCATGCTTTACAAAGACCTTTTGTTTCTATTCTTCTTCCCCATGCTGGAGAGAATTCAAAGAAGACAAATACTTTGTCCTCTCCTGCCAGAATTTTTCTTCTTTTTTTTTTTTCCTCGTCGAGGCCCAAGAAATAAATGCCCGTTACGACCGCAAATTTGCAAGTAGGCCCTCCGGAATTGTAAAAATATGAACTCCAAACCCTCGAGCGAGCATTTTCGTAAATCCCGGAATATGCAGGGTTGAAATGGTAAAAAAAAGTAACGTACGGCGGATCGTACAGTTTACGTGTTCCCAAACTGTCATGTGTGTCCACCAAAAATGGGGGCCATTCGATCAGGTGTGACATCACGGAAGAACTTGGCCTCAGGCTGCGGTGATGATTATGCCAGCATTCGGATCGGACGGCCACGATGGCGAGTCCTCTGTTAAGCTCCTCCGGCGGTGCGCTCACCGCCCTACGGGCGTGGGCTCCGTTTGCGCGCGAAACGAGGAGGGAAGCCCGCGGGCCGAATCATTTCGTCCCGGACAAGCCATCGACCTCGGATCTTGACCCGGAAATAAGACACCCCCCCACCTCTCTCTCCCCCACTGGACACTGTGCGCGGGGCCCATCGACTAGTGAGTGAGTGAGAGAGAGGTAGACTTCCTAGGCGTGGGTTCGGGTGGCCTTAAGTTTTTGAAAGGGTGGGGCCCAGTAAAGGGATCCAATAAAGCGACGCGCGGAGCGTCCGGCCCACTCGGCCTTCAGAATTGTCAGGGTCGGATGTGGTGTTTCTTTCGTTTAAATAATTTTCTGAAAAGCGTTTTAATTTAAAAGAAATATGATTAAGTTTGAGATGTCCGTCATAATTACGGTGTGTGTGGGTGGGCCGTGATCACTACACTGCCCCCCCGGTGAACATAACCTTTCTTTTATACACTCCACTCCTGCCAATATAAAAGGTGTGGAAAGTTGTTTAATTTAAATTAAATATAATATTACCCCGATCAGAGAGAATCAGGCACAATGCATGAAATATGAAAAATATATATAGTTTATTCTAAATCTTTATTCATCTTAGCATTATTTTTTTTTATTAAGACATAATTTTTTTGTATTTCACCATCAAAGCTATGTAGGTTTTGCTCTGGATAGCATCCATTCATCAAACCATAGGTTTCTTTTTCTTTAAAGAGAGAGAGAGAGAGAGAGAGAGAGAGCATCAAAGCATAAGTATATACTACCTTGAAAGAATCAAGTGTTAATTTTAAGGTATTCTTCTTAACCAAAAGTTGGCAGGGGAAAAGTATAGCTTAGCTGGCCAACCTAAAGGTGAAGTGCAATCTTTTACACTCACCGATGGGTGACCCTCCTTCAAATCACAAATAATTAGCGCTGCACTTCTTATTTAAGTAACCCCTTAATTTGAACTCTCCTGTAAACCGGTTAGTTTAATTACTTGTAATCTCTCAGAGAAAAGAGCTACTTTTTTTTTCTTTTCTTTTCCTTTATTTTTCTCTCTCTCTCTCTCTCTCTCTCTCTCTCTCTCTCTTTCTGCTATTCCTTTCTCTTTTTTTCCCTTCCCTCTCTCTCTCTCTCTCTCTCTCTCTCTCTCTCTCCCCCCTTTTCTTCTCTCTCTTTGGGCCCTCTTTGTTCCCTCCCCCAAATCCTTCCTTCGGTGGTCCGATCGGAACCATCTCGAAGACCAAATCCATTTCTGCTGTTGTGATTTTTCGCTTTTTTTATCGATTTTTCTTCGGATTTTAGGGTTTCCTGTGGGGGGCGATCTTGAATATTGATGAACATTGCATGATTTGGCTGTGGAACCGGTTCTGGAGATGATCGGAGCTGAGGGATTGGCTAAAACTTTGAGTTTGGACGGGTTCGGATCCGCCGGAGCTGGATTCGAGCGGTGGGCACTCGATCTTGCTCATTTTGGTGGGTTCTGAGGGATTCGAAGGACTTCTTGGCTCTCATTGGTATCGGGCGTGGGCGTTGATGAGGATTGGGTCCGGTGAAGAGGAAAAAGTCGCAGCTTCACCATGTATTTCTCAAAGCTCGATGATTCCCCGATGTTTCGGAAGCAGGTGAGGCGCTGTGAGCTGATCAATCTCCATCTTATACTGTTATTAAGTATATTTGTTTTGTTGATATAAGTGTTTGTATAAAGACCCTTCCTTTTGTTTTTTTTTCTTTGGAGTTTCCTAGAGAGGATAACTTTTTAGGTCATTGAATCCAGTTACTGGACTTCCAAGTTAACTGGATGGTTGTTGAGGCATAACTACTGTCAACTTCAGACTTTTCGTTGGAAATTGGTCGGCACAGCTCTTTTTGGTACTTGATATGAAATATTTAGACATCTATGAATCTTCTTTTCGAATAGTGAAATAAGGATTTGTCCTCTACAATGATGAACTATCACACAGTTCAACTGAGTGAAAACTTGTTCTGGTAGTGCAATCTAAGTTATCCTTGATATTGTTGTTGCAACTGGTTCTATCAAACTTTGGAACCTCGTTGTAGGATTTTTCACTATTACTATGTCCAACAGGCTCTTGTCCGAGTGCCATTTGGTGAGTGCAGCCCATTTCTTTTAGATAAGTCTTTTGAGTTTCAAATTTCACATGGAGTCTACTGGTTCAGCATGCATTTTTGTAGTGGTCTATCTGTACCAAGTTCAAGCAATGGTTTTCCCAATCTTTAGAAAAAGGAGCTTAAATTTGGGTTCCTGCAATCACAAGAAACCAATCATAGAATCAGTGGACTGAACATATTTATCTGGAGTAACTATTGTAAAGCCTCGATGATTTGGAGTAAAAGGCAATGGCTGGAAATATATGTCACATGCATCAGCTTAATGTGGTGTCTAGTAAGTACATTGGTTTATCAAGGACAAGTATGAATGGAGTTACTACACAAGGTTTTGGGGACTAATGAACACATGAAAATAGTTTGGCATAAGATTTCTGCACTAAATCTTATTTTCTTTTTCCTTTTTTGTGGTCATCTCACTTATTAGTTAAATCTGCACACATCTTGTCCATATTGTGTCTTAGATAGGTATCTTGGTTGCTTCTATAGTACTAGCCTTACGTAGTAGATTGAATATCATATAGGAATGACCAAGAGGATGTGGTAAATATAATATTGTTGTAACCTTTGATCTATTTCCTGCACACAGCAATATTCCTGGTTGTGGTTTTAGTATATGTACATCTTGCCTCCCTAGGTTCCTTATCAGAGAGAGTCATGTTCACTAAGGTGACTTTTAATTTACCAGATTTAACTCATCTATTGCAAATAGATTTCAAATACTGTAGACTTCCTAAAAAAATCTGCTATCACCAGCAAAAGATGGAATTGATTACAAGGGAACTTCAATCCTAGTTCGGTGCGACAATGGTCAAATGCTCAATAGCTAGTTTTGTGGAATATATCTGGAGAAGTTCCATGTTGTACTTGTATGAGGAAGAAGAGAAATGTTATTTTTAGATGGGAATGTATATGTATAGATGGTGCAGAAGATATTAGTGCATAGAAAAAATATATTAGGATTCCTGCATAGAAAGGATGGATTAGGCAGATTGTGGGGGAATTCCTATAGTCAAAGAATTGGGATGCAACAGTCAACACCAGGTTTAATAAAAATTGTCCATGGACACATCAGCTGTTCTTCTGCATTGCATAGGAAGGATGGGTTGAGCAGATTTTTGGGGATCTCCTATAGTCAAGAATTGGGATGCAGCAGTCAACACCAAGTGTGATGATATTGTCCATGGACTGTTGTTCTTCTGCTTCTATGTTCGAAGAAAATCTGAAGAAACCAATCTTTGGTAGAATTGAGCTAGATTTCTAAAACCAAGCTTTGGTAGAATCAAAATTAGACTAGCCGTGGAATATCTGGTTGAGAAAGTTGTTTACGGTAATTTTAGTAAATAAATGGTACGATGTTAATTTGCTTTTCATGTACTTCTGATTGCATCTTGTTGTGCCAGCTTTATTATCAAATTTTTACAGCCTCCAGTTATCCAACTATATAGTGTGTGTGATCATTCTAATACCGCCAAATTGATTAGGGTCATTCTGGTATCCTTGTGCATGCTCCACTCTTGGTATCTCAAGTTTATTTTCTTTTACAACGAGATTGAGTAGAGATCTTGCACTGTATGTGAAAATATTCATTCTCTTGATTTGATAATCTGTTGCTATCCCTATCTTCCTTGCTCCATAACTTCTACATTTCCTATTCACTGCGTGATACAGATTATTTTGATTACTTTTGAGGAAAATCTGAAAATTATGTGATTACTACTTACTAGTGTTTGATCTAGAGTAATTTATCATGGTAGTCAATCAGATAGAATGATTGGAAAAGCAATTTATCTCCCATTTATATACATTCATTGCAGTCCTGTTCATTGTTCATATATGACAGCTAAGTAACATGTGTTATTGACATGCTCTCGTGTTTAACCAGATAAGTGCATTGGAACATAGAATTAATATTCTATGTTTCTGTTTAGCACTATTGATAAGCTTGTTTCTTATGAAAAACAGATTCAATCACTTGAAGAAAGTTCTGAGTCGTTGAGAGAGAGGTGTTTAAAGTTTTATAAAGGTTGTCGCAAGTACACGTAAGTCATGATTATGTTTTTCATTGTTTTGTTTGGATATCATCAGTTGACTACAATTATTACCTAAAAACTTTTACATAAGGATGTACACTTATACATTTAAATGAGTTGCCTAATTGTTTTAGCTTACAGATACGTTACATATATTTTTCTTAGAAGAACATAATTTTTACTATTTCACTGTGCTCAATTTTCATATAGATTCTACTTTTTGTGGCCAATGTTTAGAAATTTGGCAAAAACTGAGATTTTCAATCAAAGTGATCAGATTGGTTGCATGGATCTTGAACTGTTTAAAATTTCCATATGCATTATTTTGCCTTAGGGCAATGAGCCTTCTACTTGCGGTTCTTCTTATTTGCAATGAATCTTTCATTTTTTAGGTACATTGTTAAACTTGGACTGCTTGAATCCTGAATAGAAGCAAATTTTTGTTTGAGTGCAACTTAGAGAAGATGCATGTAATTCAACATTTTGCTAGATTGTGTGCTAATAGATAACAAAAAAAAGAATATCAAGGTACATCAAACATTTGAACCGTAAAAATTAGGAAATATTTTATTAGAATGCATGCTATTGTATGAGGCTACTAGCAGTGCAAAGTCTGGGAGGGCAAGGTGCACACTTTCTTAGCCCTGGTGCTAGAGCATCTATTTCCATGATTTGAAATCATCCTACAAAACTATTTTCCTTCACAATATATGAAGAATTTGTTATAACTGTTACATAAAATGCATTCTTTTAAGTAAAATAAAATTTGTTTTTGCAATGAATACATAAGGCATCTACATGGAACAGAAAAATGCAGTCTTGCAAGAAGATAGAAGAGGAAAGTTTTCCTTTGCCTACTTGAATGAAGGAAGAATGCCTATAAAGTACCCTAAAATACTTTGATGTGGACATTTTTGTTCTTATTCTTGTTCCAGTAGTTGTAGTTGTTCTTGTTGTCTTGAGAATAAAGTTTTTCTCTGCATATGACAACTATCAGATGTTGGGAGATACATCTTCTGTTTTGATCTTCAAAGTTAATTGGACAAACATGTGGTGAAGTCGTTGAAAAGATATAAAATCTCTTTTGCAAAGCCCCTCTTCCATAGTTTGTTCAATGGACATCAACCTCTCAATTTACCAGGGTTTCACTCTATGCAATAAGATTAGGGTTGTATCGGTGAGTAGACAAGCAGAATTATGAATTACTGCTAAACCCAAAGTTCATGAGTGGAAAAATTATGGCTGCATTATTTAAGTGGTCTTCAAGTTGATATAAAGAACAATGCTGCAAGATTAATGTTGTAAATGAATCATTGTAATTTTGGTTGTAAGTCATGGAGGCTATTAACTGTGTAAAGCAATGACACCAAATTAGAATACCAACAGAAGGTGTTTTGGTCCTAATGTCATATGCCTTGTCCTATAGTCAGCTTAGAAAGCACTTTGGTTGTCTTCTTCTAGTATAAGAGATGCAGTTTCAGTCAGCTTAGCGGGCAGTGTGAAGCCCATGCGCACTTTTCTCTCTCATTTTGATGTTTAGATTTTCTAAATATGCAAATGTCCTCTTCATATTTTGGTCTTGTCTTCTGCTGCACAATCTGAAGTATTTTTTGCTCTTGGCTTTCAGAGAAGGACTTGGTGAGGGATATGATGGAGATATTGCTTTTGCAAGCTCTCTTGAAATGTTTGGAGGAGGGCACAATGACCCCATTAGTGTTGCTTTTGGAGGTTAGTGCTCTGCTGCTTTTTCTTTCTAAATTAACTTGAACTACATTTTATCGTTACGGATTTTCTGTGTATTTTTCCCTTCCTGTTGACTATTTCTTAGTCCTTCTTATTTCCTTCTTGGTATTTGTGTATTTCTTGAAAAGATATTTGTGATATTTTTTGTAGCTTGTGGAGAGTTTTTTTTCTGTAAAGAATGTTATAGGGCATCTAAAATTTTGGTGGGAGAATAGTGCATTTTACATCTCCACTTTTTTTGTATCTACCTTCACTTAGCAAGACTATCATTTCTCCCTCTTTCTACCCTTTTTATTTTCATCTTAATTTTTTTACCTTTGCTTTTGGAATTGCTATTTTCGAAGTGAATACAGTCAAACTAGGTGACCTGAGATCTACTTATATGATGGTAAAACTTACCAATTCATTGTACTGCTATAAGCCTATAACTATGTCTGTTTGACGCTATACCCATTAGTAGGCTCTCTTTCATTCACATTGAACACTGACTGTCAACATTGCGCTGATCATTTGCTGCTAGTCTTCTTCAATTGAGGCACATGAAAATATTAAATTTTGGCCATATTTTTTGCAGGACCTGTTATGACCAAGTTTACAATTGCCTTGAGGGAAATAGGAACTTATAAAGAAGTACTACGCTCTCAGGTATAGTGCCTATATTTGCATGCTACTCATCATTAAAAATATTGCTTCTTTTGTTTTATAGTGGAATGCTCTACTCTATCAGTCACAGCATGTTACATCATTGTGATACCGCATAATGTCAACTTTTTTGTTTTTTTTTTCTTTTGGTAATTTTTGAGCTTGTGATCCAACAAGATCCTATAAACCTTTTTCATTTACTTCTCTTACTACACTTCTCTTTTTACATAGGGGAAAGTATATCGAGATCAAGGCAATACATGATCTAGGAAATAGACAAGTCTCACATGTGAATAGCTGGAAGTACTTTTTACTTGTCTTAGTAAAAAGGAGAAACTTATCCTCTCAGTTGCTTTTCTGGTTCAAAAATTGAGAAGGCAAGATGCAACTTTAAATGCTGTTGCTGGAATATATTACTTTACTAACCCAAATACTTGCCTACTTGTCCAAAATGATGGATTTGGACATGTTTAAGCTCTTTGCTGTAGTGCCTCTTCATTTTCATTTTCATTACACATGTGTAAATTTGTAAGTGAATTGCCATTCTCATGTCCCAGGTCTTTTCTCAGGAGTTTGAGTTCCTGCAGGGGAACTTAACATTGAGATGACCTCCTAAAGTTTAGATTTCCTATTTCTGCTGCTCTAACTTCTTTCAGATGTACTAGCTATAATAAGTTCTTGTTTTTTCTTCCTTCTGGTTCATTGTAGTATTTCAATGATTTTGTTATTCCAGGTTGAGCATATGCTAAATGACAGATTGCTGCAATTTGTCGACATAGATTTGCATGATGTTAAGGTACATTTCTTGTTTGCTGCTTCCTTACAGTTGTTTCTCTCATTATGGAAATTACTAATGTGGTATTACACATTACTTCAACTTGTTCAAGGATGCTCGCAAGCGTTTCGACAAGGCTAGCCTTCTATATGACCAGGTCTGATTATTAGTACATTTTATACTTGAGAAATGTCTTCCTTCTACAAATATTCTGTAACAGGAAGACGTCCTGTCTCAGTACGATAATCCATAAATCAGCCTTAATCTTCTATGAAATTCATGACTATGTGGCAGTAGTTATCAGTTATCACTGCCTAATATTCAGCAGCATCCTCTAGTTTTCTTTCTTCCTCAGCGTTCTTGTCAAACTGGTTATTTTGCTAAGTTACTTGAGTTCCAGCCAGATAAATTTCAGCAGAAATAATAATGCTCATATGAGGCAATTGGACTTGGAGTTCTTGACTTCTTGCTGGTGATAGGAATGTCAAAATAACTGATCCTAATAAATTAAATCTAGAGATGAGGAACCTTGCACTTTTTATGTCCTTTCTCAATTTTAAGCTATTTCATTGCTGAGATTTTTTCTGGATTTTTTTTTTCATTTTTATACTACTAGGTTCAACAAACTGTACTGAGTATGATTAGTACAAAAATGCTAAATTTATATTACAGATCTTATGTTGACATCGTCCATTGATTATTGTGTTCGACAGGCTCGTGAGAAGTACCTGTCATTGAGGAAAGGCACAAAGGCAGATATAGCAACTGTCTTAGAGGATGTAATAACTGAAAACTTTCATTTTTAATGTGATATCTGTAGAACAATGCATAGGATAAGATGATCTTGTTCCTTCCAATGTATTTTCTTATGAAGTTTCCTCCTAAGTAGGAAAATTAACTTAGTTTTGGACATAATCCAGGAACTCTACAGTGCAAGATCATCATTTGAGCAGGCCCGTTTTAATCTGGTATGCTTTTCATAGGACAGTCTTGATATTTATGGAATATTCTTATTTGCATGAAAGTATTGTATTATGCATTTACGTTATATTAGGACGACATCTTCCTAATTTTCAGGTCACTGCTCTCTCAAATATTGAAGCAAAGAAGAGGTTTGAATTTTTGGAGGCTGTTAGTGGGACGATGGATGCTCATCTTCGTTACTTCAAACAAGTAAATTTAACTGATGGCATTTACTGCTTTTGTTGTTTCATATGTTGTTATCTAAGAGGTGACATTTATTGTCTCCTTGTTGTTCCTCTTTGGTGTGCAAAGTGACTTAGAGCCTTTCTTTACTCATTAATTCAGGGGTATGAACTACTGCACCAAATGGAGCCATACATCCATCAGGTTTGTCTCTAACATATATTTTGTTAACTATTACTTATGAAAATATTACATAAATACTTGAGCATTCTTATGCTTATGGAGTTATGTTACATATGCAAGTAGCTAAGGTTTCTATAACACTCAATTACAACCTACAATTTTCCAAAAGTTTATATGTGACATCCTCACTACAACCAAGTCTTCTAATTAATTGTGTTTTGAGACAAGCTACTTATACAAGATTGATTAATACAACCAACACATTTTTTATTTCCATATGTGAGCTATAATACTTGATTAGTTATTCCTTACTTCTACTTATTGTTGTTCTGAAGTACCTTCTCAAAGTCATCAAGGGAATGATGCAGTTTGAATTGCCGCCTCGACAGTTGACATATATTGCTTGTATTGTTTGAACTACGTAGGATTTACCTGTTATTTACCCCTATTCTAAATTCTCCAAGAAATAAAAGTACTGATTTAATCCTGAATATATCAATAGACTTGTATGGCCAATGACTGAGTACTATGTTAAATGCCGAGGACCAAATTATAATATGCTGCCTCAAAATGGCCTGTCCAATAGGGTGTGGGAGTCCAAATTGGCATTTCAATACAATCAAACATATTATCAGAAGGGCATAATACTTTTTAGAAGCTCAAACTATCTATATGAATAAATGGCTAAAATGTGTCTGAGGACTGAGATTAATTTTGCTAATCATAATCCAATTGCTGAAGCAAAAAACCTTATTTACTAGGTGTAGGCACCATAGTCTTCACCTTGATTGAGCTGATTTACTAGCTAAAAGTTGAATAATATAATTATTTTTATATTCTACCCTTGAAGGTTCTGGCATATGCACAGCAATCAAGAGAAAGGTCTAACTATGAGCAGGCTGCTCTTATAGAGAGGATGCAAGAGTTCAAAAGACAGATTGATCGAGAAAGCCGGTGGTCTTCAAATGGGTCACATGATTCTCCTAATGGAGATGGTATACAAGCTATTGGTAGAAGTTCTCATAAAATGATAGAAGCTGTGATGCAGTCAGCTGCGAAGGGAAAGGTAATTTTTGGCTGAGTTCTGGTTATTGGATCTCTATGTACATTTAACTTCACTGAAAACTTTGGAATTAATTTTCCTTATACTCATTTAACCTTTGACAGTTAAAACTAAGTTATTTGTCCAATAAATTCTTCACATAAATGGAGTGCCATAAGGTTTACTTATGCATTAACAAGAAGTTCCTTGACATAAAAAATTCAATGTATTTGCAGGTTCAGACCATTCGGCAAGGCTATCTTTCTAAAAGATCATCAAACCTGAGAGGCGATTGGAAAAGAAGGTTTTTTGTGTTAGATAGCCGAGGAATGTTGTATTACTATCGCAAGCAGTTTAGCAGACCATCCGTAGGTTTTCTACTTATTGAAAGAAGTCTTCATCATTTTCTTGAGCTTGTTCAATTACTTTTAATACCATTATGTTTTCCCTTGTTCTCTTTTTTTGACCATTTTAGGGTGTTCATAACTCTAATCAAAGAGGTCATAATTCCTCGGAACATGGTTCTGGATTGCTGAGCCGATGGTTCTCTTCTCACTACCATGGTGGTGTACATGATGAAAAATCTGTTGCACGTCATACCGTGAACCTTCTTACATCAACAATCAAGGTTGATGCAGACCAGTCAGATCTACGGTTCTGCTTCAGGATAATTTCACCCACTAAGAACTACACTTTGCAGGTGGGAAGCATAAAGAATCAACTTGTTAAATTAATAATAAGTCATTGTTTTCTTAAAAAGATAGTTATGTGGGTTTTTCTTATGGAGAAAGAATATTAAATTGTTCCCATTTAGTGATTATTATTGTGTTAACTTGGTCTCTGATTGTTAATTTATTTACACAGGCAGAGAGCGCCATGGATCAGATGGACTGGATTGAAAAAATAACTGGTGTCATCGCATCTCTCCTGAGCTCTCAATCTCCTGAACAGGTTAAGTAATGTCAATATTTAGATCAAAGCATCTGCATATAACTTGGAAAATTATTTTAAAGATACCAATACATTCATTTCAGCGCCTCATGGCCAGCCCTACAGGCAGTGGTCATCATCGAGCTGCCAGTGAGAGCAGTTCATTTGGTAGCTCAACAGATCTTGAACATTCAAATGAAGAGTCCTCATTGGAGAAAAATTATAGTAGCGGGCATTTTGAACGTTCTGTCAGAAGCTCACAACACAACAGGTTTAACACAAAACATGAGAAACCTATTGACTTGCTAAGAAAAGTATGTGGAAATGACAGTTGCGCTGATTGTGGTGCCCCAGAACCTGACTGGGCATCGTTAAATCTTGGAGTTCTTGTATGCATTGAGTGTTCTGGAGTTCATCGCAATCTTGGTGTGCATATATCAAAGGTAATTATGATATTTCCATCAGAATTAAATGGCAGGATATGAGTTTTCTTTTCCCTCCTGGATGCCTATCTCTATTTTGGAGGTCCATGTCCAGATAGAACTTTGATAATTCATGTGCTTTATTGGATGAACTATACAACACTGCATCCATGTTAGCCTTGGACTTTTCTTAAGGCTATATAAATTTTAGGTACATTGTGTTTCCACGCGCCTCACAGTTTCATAAGGTTCTAGTTGGAAGCATTATATTCACTTGATTTTAATGTTGTAAGTACCTATCACATACATCACACTCTAGATCATGGTTCGCCGGATCAGCCAATCCAAAATCTCTCTCTCTCTCTCTCTCTCTCTGACTCTCTCTCTTTCACTCCTCACTCTCTTTTTCACTCTTTCTTTTTTCTCTTTACCATATAGTCATTGTTTTTCTTACGAAGAGATCTAGATCTGGCAAACTCCGGCGATGCAGAGCTAACTCCGACAAACTCCAATATATAAATTTTTAATTTTATTTTTTTATTTCTCTCTCAGCTTTTTTTCATTTCTTCTACTCTCTTATCTCATTTTCTTCTCTTTTTTACTTTTTCACTGCACTGTAGTTTTTCTTTCTTTTGTTTATTTTTCTTCTACTCACTCTCTCTCTAATCTCTTATTCTTTTCACTTTTCACTGCACCATAATTTTTCTTTCTTTATTTTTTTTTGTTATTTTTTCTTAACTTTTAGAAAAATTTCTGTATTTTTAAATAATATTTAGAATTTACATATTTAAAAAAGTCTAATCCGATCTAGGAGATCGATACGGCTAATACGTATTACTTTTTCGGAAGACCGATCCTCATCCCAATTTTTTGAACTTTGCTCTAGATTACTGATAGATATGAATGGTAAATATTTTGTAAACTTTTTCAAGCACCAAAGTACGTACATTTACTAGGATATATTCTTAATGTGAAATTCAAAAGTGCTTGACTTGCAATTTTATTGTTAAGATCTATAAAATGGTAACCATGCCAAGACCTTCGTGATGAGTGCAAAACAGGGCAATTGAGCTTGTACGGTTTCCTCCACATTATTGACAAAGGAATTGCTTGAACTTGTGTCCTTTTCTTAAAGAAATTGAAAGTATTGATGATACTTTGTTTTTTGTGAAATGTCAAATTGTACCATCTAATCAAGTCTCAGTGAGATGGTTTCTTATTGGAATGAGAATTTCACCAATATATCCATGACAAGGGGGAAAATTATGCCCATAAAGTCTTCCATCTTCTGTGACATGTTAAATTGTATTCCCTTGTTAAGTCTCAGTATATCTATGACAAGGAGAAAATTATGCCTGTAAAGTCTGCCGTCTTCTGTGAAATGTCAAATTGTATACTGTAATCGTCTCAGTAAGATGGTTTTTTACTGAAATGAAAACTTCACCATTATATCTATGACAAGGTGTAAATTGTGCCCAAAAAGTCTGCCATCCTCTGAAATGCCAAATTTTACTCTCTAATCAAGTCTCAATAGGATGGTTTCTAAGTTCTCAGTTTCTCACGATTCATGTTTTCTTCCCTTCTTTCGGGCAAATTGAAGATTATCTTATCACTAGTTAATACTTCCATTTGGCAGGTAAGGTCTCTGACACTTGATGTCAGGGTATGGGAGCCCTCCGTAATCAATCTGTTTCAGTCACTAGGTAATGCATTTGCCAACTCCATCTGGGAGGAACTGTTACCATCATCAAGTAACGAAAAATGTGAAGATATTTCCAGGTAATTTTACATGGTTTGATGGACTATCTTGTAATTTTAGTGGTGCAGAAGGCTTTCATGAGTGTAACCACATACAGATTGTATGGGAGTATGTTAATGAATCTGCACATCTTCGTTTATTGCAGTGCCACTAGGTTAGAGAATAAGCAACATCACACATTCATCAGCAAGCCCAAACACTCAGATCCTATTGCAGTAAAAGAAAAGTTCATTCAAGCTAAGGTAAGTTTGTCATCAGTGTTCATGGATCATCTAATCAATTTGTTTCTTCTTTCTTGCTTTATCGTGAAACAAACCTGACATTACAACTGAAATTTCCATTTTAGCTACCTTAGATGGTTGAAGTGTCTGTAGTATTGAATTACTAATTTACTATGAAGTTCTCTCCTTTTCTCTAGTTCTTTTTCTAGAAACTAGAAAGTTATATTCTTTCTGTCCTTTTCTATGTGTTCATATTTCAAGCCCTTCCATTTGCTTTTTTGGATATAAATCTGTGCAAAAGGAAATTCTTAAGCCTGCACATTTTCCTGTTTTTAAGATGTGTTTTGCATGGCCATCTATATACATATTAAATAATTGGGTTAAATATATTTTATCCCTCTTTACTTTAGACTAAATTACTTTACCCCCTTTATATCATTATGCCTCTTTGTGCTCTTGCCTAATTTTAACGTTTTTAGGTTTTCCGTCCAAAGTTAATGATATTCATGCTTTTTTTTAATTTAAATATTGTTATTAGTTTGACAAAAAAGTCACTTTTATCTTTCTGAACTTTTATTTTTTTTACCACAAAGCCTCTTTGAATTTTCTCAAACTATATACTTATTTAATAGAGATAGGGTTTTTGAGTCATTTTGTCATCTCCGTTTACGGTGTTTGTAGTGCAGGGAAGCATAGTGATACGAAACAAAATTCAGATGGGTAAAGTGATTTTGTTCCAAAGTATAGGGAAGTAAAATATATTTAACCCTAAATAATTTTATTAATATAAAAACTTGCAAGAACTTGTTTCTTATATTTGGACCTATGTATCTATCTTCAATCTCAACTCATGGGAATCTAAAATTTTAGGGATAAGTTTAGCTGATGGAAAAGTTATGTTTGAGTTTTACTTTGTGTCCATAACATGCTCATTCTTTAGTCATTGCATCAGAAGTTGGGAGTTACTTTTTGTAACAAGTTTCTAGTTTCATGATGTTATGATATTAAAGTCTGGTTTTATATTGTTTCAGTATGCTGAAAAGTACTTTGTCTGTAAAGACAAGCCAGACCAGGATCACCTTGACGTGGCTCAGCAGATGTGGAATAATGTCCATGCCAATGATAAGAAAGCTGTATATCACCTCATAGTAACTTCAAATGCTGATGTAAATGTTATGTATGGGCATACGTTATGTAATTCATCTTTGACTCTTGCAAAAGCAATGCTTCTACAAGAGCAGCCATCTACTTTGTTTGATCGAAGTTCTAGTTGTTTAGTTGATGATTCCCTAAGCAAGGCCTCTGCAGTTAGCTCTCTTTGCCCTGTGAGCACCAGTGAGGACACAGGTGAGTCAGATGACTGCCTTGAAGGTTTCTCCCTGCTTCATCTTGCATGCCGGACTGCTGATATGGGAATGATAGAACTCCTTTTACAATATGGTGCCAATGTAAATGCTACTGATTTGAAGGGTAGGACTCCACTTCATCACTGCATTCTCAAAGGCAGACATCTGTACACAAAACTACTGCTCTCAAGGTACTTAACTCTTTCCTTTAACCTATGACCTATTTGTATGACCATCTTGTCCTATGTATATAGAGTTGAAACTCTTGCTGATTTCAAATATCAAATCTTTCTATTTGATTTGGTGAAATAATGAAAAATCATTTTCAGGTAGAGTGATATAACATCTTATTTGCATTTTCATTTTGTTGAAAAGTTAGCTAGTTTTGCCTTTTTATCCATGTCATATTTGTTATGGTACTCAGCCTATTCTTCATTTTCAGCTAGCACAAAAACATACATGGTAGCATATTGTGCTATGAATGATTTTTTTCGGATCTATTGTTTCTTTTTACTTATACATAGAGGCCTCTGAATAACTCCTCAGTAATAATAGTATTTCTGTAATTAGTCAATGAATTTTTATGATGCTGCCAGGCATCATATGTTGACTTTTGCAAAATTATGTGAACCTGTGATGAACACATCTGATGTTTGAATGGCTTAAGAAAAGATGAAACAATTCATGATTACAAAATGTTGTCTAGATATATCTGTTAGCTTTAACCTGCCATAATCAACTTGACCTCATACTTGTTGCTGGTAATAATGAATTAGCACTGACAAGCAAGTTTCATGCTTACTGGTAGTAATGATTATGTTTTCTGAAGAGAACATCTGTGAGCAAGTTTTTTTTTATTTCTTCCTGTTTTTGGAATGCTAATCTGTTGGTTCCTCTTTTTGTATGATAGTGTTTGATCTAAATAAGGCCTAGATAATCACATATCTTATGCCATGTCCATATGCGAACTGATTTGTTATGTGAAACTCGGATGATTGGGATATAGTAGGCTGTAAATTTGCAACCTTTTTCTGTTGGTAGGCTATTTGCTCTGCAGGGCTTCTTGTGCTAAGTTAGATATGACTTTTTCCAGTTGGACCTTACTTTTCCAATTTCCATAACACCTGAACAAGACTATAAACTTTTATCTGTGTCAAGCTATGGAAGTTCGTACGATCATCATAATATTTTGTTCATGCAGGGGAGCTGATCCACATGCCACAGACAAAGATGGTAAGAATCCCCTGCAATATGCGATAGAATCTGGGACGATCGAAGATGAAGAGATTCTTCTTCTGCTAGAGGACCCAAATAGATAGTCTGGAGATATTTGAGGCCTCGTATCAGAAAGTTGGGGTTGAATCCACCTAGTGCTTGTTTGCCTAGAGAAGCAGATGGCTTTGCCCTATTCTGCGGGTGCAGTATCTCTAAACATCTAATGGTCTGTTTATTTTGAAGCTCAGAGGCTCAGAATATGCGTCTGGAGCTTCTGTGATATAAGGTGCCTGCTATTTATTCAGTTTGGTTTTGTTTGCAAACGCATGCATCATGAGTTTTGTAGATTGCCTTATTTGGTATCGGCCTCCATGTTCATTAGCCAATCTTGAATAGCTGTCCTGATGATGACAGAAGTTTGTATATAAAATGTACTGTTATGATGAATTAGTTTGATTAAAAAAAGATGCAACTATTTGTCTTCCGTTGCATATCTAAATTGCTCACTTTGACGAGGCTGCCAGTTACTAATGTTTCTCCTTTTCTTCATTTTTGGTAGTTCTGTACTTCTGTTTGTGTGTATGATTCGAGGAAAATTATCGTAGGCCGAGTTCTATTTGTTAGATTTATTTGACTACTTTGTTAGGGATGATTGTAATAGTTTTGGAACTAGAGAACTTAGAATATTCAACAAATGAATGCAGAAAATCTCTACTGGCTTCTCTTTTTTCCTGTTTGACTGTACTTTCTTGCCACCTCTTCACCAATTTTTAGTCCTTTTTCATGGCTGGCATTTGATGGCACATAATTAGCTGATTGTGTACAGTGGGAACACTTGAATTAAGAGAACCCAACCTTCATCCAGAACGTTAAAGAGGTGCTCTGGATCTACCATATAACAGAGGGAAAAATGTCTTCTTATACAAAGAATTCTAGGTCCACGTCAAAATTTGGCTCGTTATTTGTGGGGAGGAGATGCATTATTGTGGCATGCATTTTCTGGGAACATTTAAAAAAGAAAATGAAGGCTATGGACTATGGAGTGGTGCAGGAAAATGAGGGGTTATTTACACCAAAAGGTTATTAGGTTTTGGTGATTGTAACATTTTACTCAGTTTCTTCGTTTATTTTTTACACTTAATAAACATATATCTTTCTATAGCGAAGTGTGTATAATTTACGTAATAGATGCGCAGAGACTTTTTTATTCTAAAAATTGAAAGATTATTTTATACAAATATCGCATAAAAAGAGAGGAAAAGACACCAAAAAAAAAAAGAAAAGAAAATTGGACTCTTATAATTGAATGCCTTTATTTCTTATACTAAATGCATATTATTATTTTTTTAATAATGAAATATGTATAATTTATACGAAAGACAGCATAGGTGGGCACAAATGGACATTTTTACTATCTACAGCTAGCATCAGGCTTAAGAAAGAGAATAATAAAGAAAAGGACGAATTATTGGCTTTAAACATTCAACCCTTCGATACTAAATTGCAGCTAATATTTTAAATGGTTTAAGTGCTGAAATCAATGTGATTCATTAGTGTTAATATTTCTCGATTTCTAATTTTCTATAGAGATAATTTTCACATCTCGTTAATGGTTGACTACTTGTTATCAGTCGACTAATAGTGGCAACTCGGTGTGAACCGTATAGAGGTTAAAAGCTGTTAGCTCTTTAAACTTACATAGAGGGATAAGTTGTAATCAGGCTGAATTAGAGGAGGTAAACTATAATTTACCAAAAATAAATTATTTGCACCAGCCAAAATGGAATTTAAGAGTAAAAGAAAATTTCTCTCAAAAATATCTCCAGAAGATAAAGAGAATACTACCCATCAAGATGCCAGCACCTTATCCATTCACAGATATCCTTCCAAGCTATGAGAGTGATAGGACTCCTTATCCAATCCATCTGCAAGCTTTAAGAGTATACCAACACTGAAGTTTCCAATCCAAAAGAACAGAAAGAGAAGAGATCTAGAGATTTAGAGAGAGAGAGAGAGAGGCTTCAATCAGGATGCAGGCAGCTGCTGTTTGCTTCACAGGTCCCTTGCCATTCAAAGGCACAAAATGCTTGGTTTCAAGAAGATCACATCCACTACGAAGAACATTCATCTGTCCTCGGGCATCATTTTCTTCTGCTCCAGAAACACCAATGGTCGATTATAGCTCCTCCACTTCGTATGTCAATCTTCTTGCTCATGTCTAATGCTTCTCACCCTTTGCACTCAAATTGTTTTAGTTCCTCAATGTAAACAAAAATTTTACCTACTATATTGTCTCAAGGGATGTGTACTATTAGTTATGGATGTAAATACTTGTACAGCATTAACCTTCTGCTGCAAAAACTACAATAAAATGAGCAAATTAACTGTATATAGAGTAGCAACTAGCAATAGTTCTTTAAATTTGCGACTTAATAACTGTAAGAAATCTAACTAGACATGCTATATGTATATGTCTACTCAGTGTTTTTCCTGCAGAAGCCTGTGAAACAATTGGTGGAGAGGCATGCTCAGCAGAAATGTTTCCTGAAGTTAAGCCTGTAGCTGAAGCTAGCAGTAGCAGAGCTAGAGTAGCTTCTGAGCAAGTCGACCGCGAATATGTAGAGTATAATGAATCGAAAACGTATGAAATTTTATCTAGCCTGCAACTTATGCCTTAATTTCAGTAGGTAACTGAGTTCTTGTTCCATATTTCTACAGAGTATTCCCTGGTGAGGCATGTGATGATCTTGGAGGAGAGTTCTGTGAACCAGAATACCAGGAGGGTGTATGCAAGGAGACGACGCCATTGAAGTGAAGAATAAACTCAAATATTAGTTGCTTTAGGATAGCACTAGAGGAAGAAATGCAATGAAAGATCTTATTGTGTTCACTGTAGACATGTGTGTTTGATAATACTTATGAATAATTCATCCTCTGCATGCTCTGAGTAAATGTATGCACGCCTCAATGAGTGATAAGTGCCTACAGACATGCATTCCTAGTGAACAATTCATCTATGAAACTCACTGACTCTAATTGCTTAAAAAGAGGGCCTTCTGGAAACTACTTCTTGCATAACAAAAGTTGGAAATCATATTAGGTTCATCAACAAGTCCTATTACATGGAGAGCACAATATACCATATTAAAGCTTTTAAAAGTTTTAGTAGCAATCTGGTAGGATTTGGGTGGACAAGTAGTAAAATAGACTCTGAATAAGTTTAATCTTTTATCCGTCCATTTAGTAGTATGGTTATTCGAATCAGAATCCAACTGAACACAATTCATGCAGCATAACCAATAGAATAATTGATATTGACTGCATTAAAAGTAGAAGATCATATAGGAATTAACAAGCAAAACTTATACGAGTTATTAACAAGAAAATCACACAGGATTGGTATATGTTTCTATCCTCATATGAGCTTACAAAATACATATACATTTATCTGTGCATGGAGTTATACCTATATAAGATATTTTAGATAAACAACAGAGCTCCATCATATATCCAACTTATTATCGGGGTCCTACATGCCAAACAATATCCAGTAAGCCATATAATTTCTCAGAAAATAAATCTCAAATATATCCGGTAAGCCTTATAATTAATACAAACATATCATATCCTGAGGGTCTGGTGGAACAATCCATCAGATACCTATCTTATATCACAGCCCTATGTAGCATTATAGGTTTGATACTTCCCCTCACCCACTCCTCACCACAAGATCCATTGATCAGTGCAATGCAGTGCAGCTTCTAATTGGCTTGTGCTACAATGTCATCTGCAAGCAATAAAGCCTCAACCAAGTCATTTACTGCAACAAATGATGCAGATGAGCAAGCAGCAGCATTTAGCAAGAGATTTCTTTCCTGTCCATAGATAGCTATCCTGCAGTCATAATCTGTCAAGGTTTCAGAGAACACCGTTGTACCAAAAGTTGCAAAGCCAATGGTCTGTATCCTGACTGCAGGAATTTACTATACTGGGTATATTTGGCAAGCCTTCAATTTGCTACCAGATAAAAATATTAGTTGTTTTCATAGCCAATCAGAAGCTATCAGTCCAAATGATCTGATTGCCTACAAGTTACAGAGCCTTGTACCAAGAAATCTGGATGCTTTTGGATGATATATAATAACAGCTCAGACACTGGGGACAACCACTCATTATAGAACTACAGACAAACTTATCTGCCATGATCCTTCTGATGGCATCTCAATGTGTAGATTCGATGCACCTTAAGAGCCTCTAGGCTCTAACATTCTGATGTGTTTCAGCTTACATCATAAAGTAGTGGTGCACAAAGATCACTGAATAATGGATATATATGTACATTGGACACAGCAAGACTAAGCTTTTCTTTTCAAGTTCTCAGTGCATTTTAAAGCTCTGAACTGTATTGGGCCTGAATTGAACCACCCATCAAAACACTTGTACTTGATGTGATTCCTGTAACAATCTACAACCTGGACCATCTCTCTACCTCTAGTATGCAGTAATTTATCTATCACACTCTTCTCCAAAACTAATATATAACAGTGGAAGCTCTCCTTTTGTCATGCAGTTGAGATAAGCCTCGCTAACAAATTGCTGAGCCAATCAATAAAGTTTCATCCGACCATGCACAATCAATTCAATAAGTCAGTCAAATTAATTCAATCTGGAAACAGTGATTTAAAAGGAAGCAAAACAATGGCTAGTGTGGAGGATCTTATATTATGTTTGTCAACCTCAAAATGTGCAACTCTCATTGGGAAGACTAAATTATCCACTATGAAGTATAACTTTTCTAGCACAAACCATGCTATAAATTAAGAGCATCATAATCTGCACTAGAGTAGAATTTGGATTAAGAATCTACATTGAGTCCTTGTTCTACCTCAGGCTTGAAAACTCAAGGTTAAGATCATAACTCTAGTCTTAATTATTGTCCAAGAACAGAAATAACAACTCTTCACATAAATTCCATCAATTATAATTCTTGTATGGAAAAAAAATAGTATTAAGTCACTTGTGTGGAAAATAAATAAATTGTATGTAAAATTTTAGAAAGGCTAAACACATACTAATATCAACCTAGTTTAATATCTATTCATGATCAATAAATAATAAAATAACACTTATTTTTTAACTTTCACTAAAAAAGTATAAAGTTAAATATATTTTACAATCCTATACTTATGCAAAAAATCACTTTACCCTTCGACTCTTGTACTTCAAAAAGTCTAAAAACCGTTAATTTCTCTATCAAACTTAAGTAAGCACCTAAAATGACCAAAATATCCTCATTGTATTCGTTAGACAAAATATACGGGATTTTAAAATAATACCGCTAAATGACCAAAATAGTCATAGTGCTCAGTTAAATTTGACAAAAAAACTAACGATCTCACTTTAATTCATAAGTACTAACTGGTTTGAGACTTTAAAATACAAAAGGTAAAATTATTTTGGGCATAAGTATATTGTGATAAAATATATTTAACTCAAAAATATAGTTAGGTTCTGTGAGATTTCATTTTCTGAAAGTAATACAACCAATCATTGTACTCTTTGAACTAATTATGATTAGACCGTCATAATATAGCATCATATATTTGAATAATGACTAAAAGATTGACATGGATCCTTTTTTAAATACTCTCTTTTGATTTCATCTTATATTGTGTGAATCAGATATTCTAATTCTTAATTACAGATCAAACAAGAGATTTATTACGCTGACTTATTAAAGATTTCATTTTCAAAAGGTGTGTTTTATCATTACCAATCTCCTATTTGATTGACTATTAAATAATTGAAACAAAACGAACGCCTAGTAATAATAGCAGTAAAAAAAAATATAAACTATCTTTAATGTATATTTCTTAACTCAAATATATTATCATATATAGATTAGAAATAAAAAAAGTAAAAAGAAATTTTGTAATTTACTTTCTTTTTAATCTATATTTGATAAGGAAGAATCACATGGTTTCTCTTTCTCCTATGACTTTATTGTTGTCTTAGTCTTAAATAAATATATTAAGGATTCTCACCAATCAGCTTGGAGGTTGGAGTGAAATTTAGATGAGTGCACCATCAAATCATCTAAAATTAACTAGCCGTTATAAAAAGAATACAAAAAGTTATTAACAAGCAGTTGTAATATCTTGGAAGTGCATACCAGATTGCGCAAAAGCTCCGCCAAAGCCGTAATGCTGGTACTTACTGCTAGTTTCAGGGAATTTTCAACATATCTCCATTGCACACTTTCTCCTTCATTCCACAAAACCTTTAGCTACGGAATACAGATAGCCTTAAGCTTCTTGGATGACAAGTAAGCATCTACCCCTCTTCCAATATCTCGTTTTCCATGTTGTGAGATGCTATATTCTTTACCTATTCTTCCCCAATGGTCCTTGTTCTCTGCTATGAAGGATTTAAAGAGTTTCTCAAGCTTAGGATCAGGAGGAAATCCCTTGTCTTTCATTACATTGTAAAACTCCAGAGCTTTTGCAGTCCATCCATGTTTTACCAAACCTTGCACCAAAGCCAAATAGTGTGCTGAGTCAGGATCAATGTAATATCTCCTCATTTCACCCCACATTCTTAATGCATTTTCAGATTCAGTCAATCCAAAATATTTATCGAAAAGCAAGAGAAATGTGTATCTATTAGGACCACAACCGACATCTCTCATTGTTCTCAGTAGATTCAAGGTTTCATCAATATCCTCTACTTTCAGAAAAGCATGGAAAGTTTCAAGTGTTGGCTTAATGCTCTTCATCCTCATGTCCTGCATTACTCTTCTTGCTTCCTCCAGCTTGTTACCTTCACACAGTGGATGTATCATACAGTTGTATGTTTCAGCATCCGGTTGCAGACCTGCATCTAAAATTCTGCCGAACACATTCTGTGCATCCTTCAAGCAATTTTCTTTTGTTAGTACATAAACAAGAGAATTGAAGACTGCAAGACCCGGTATCCAACCTCTCTTCTTCATTTCATCATACAGCCTTAAGGAATCAAAAAGGTTGCCACCTTTGGAGAAGCAACGGATCATATGCGCATAAGAAGTGGCATCTGGGGTGATGCAGTAACTTGACATTTCTCGCCAGACTCTCTTTGCTTCAATCACATCAGTCATTACATTGCACCACCCGTTTAGTACTATATTGAAACCTTCAGCTGTAAGAGGGAAAAACTTCCTATTTATGAGAAGCAATTCCTCAGCCTCCTCAACATTCTTGTTCTTGCAAAGGACATGAAGAAGGGCATGAAACGCTGTTAAATCTGCATTTATTTTGAATTTCTCCATAGCATGGAAAGTTTTTATTGCTTTGCAAGCTTCATTAGCAGCTGCATACCTAGAAACTTGGAAGGAAATATCCATGAGGATCGAATCATATGAATACAGAGTCCTTACGAACTATATTTCTTCTGAGCAAGATGATATCAATTGAGTTCCATCTAGGATTGGTTCCAAACACACCCATAAATAACTATCAAATAGTGGCCTTTACTTTCTAGCTAAAATGTGAAACGTGAAAATTAATTGAAATCATTCAGATAGAAAAAAATGTAATGCTCAAAAGAGTTCAAGCAATCACCTTTCAATCATGATCACGATCGCACGCTGCGTAAGAACGGATTCTTTATACATTCGCTTCACTAAGAACCACGCCAAGTCGAACCTTCCCTGCTTACCCAGCATCCAAATCATCAAATGCCAAGCCCTAGGGCACTCCAAGATGCAATCTTCTCCCCACCGAAAGGCCAGGAGAGCTGATTCCCAGTCCCACCTCAGCTCCCAGAGCGCTCGGCAGACCAAATCCTTGGTGGGCTCGACGCTGAACGATCTCCGAAGCGAAGCCAAGGCCTCCTTTTGACACGAGGAGAGGGATTTGGCATGGGAGAGGAGGCGGAGGAACGCAGGGAGGTCGGAATCGGAGGAAGAGGAGGTGGGTTCGTCGGAATCGGACTCGAAGTCGCTGGTTTCGTGGACGTGGGAATCGAAGGGCCGGATAGGATGAGAGAGAGAAGGAAAGGAAGAAGAAGAGGAAGCTGAGAAGCGAGAGAAGGAAGAGAGAAGAGGAGAGATGGAATGGAAGAGGGGCTTAGGAGAAGGAAACAGGGGGAGTCGAAGTAGGCGTGGGGCAATGGTTGCAAGACGCGCCATTAGGACGCGACGAAGTGAGCACGTCCAGTGGAAGATGAAAATGGATTGAAAATCGAACTCCTCTCATAACATCAATCAATTTTCTCATTTTACTTTCTATTATAATAATATGAGAGTTGTATTTTCTATCCTTTTATATATATATATACTACGTTTAATCATTAATTATAATAATAATTTGCTTTTATTAAACAGTTTTAATTTTCACTAAATACAAATGAGTTATCATTACTTGCCATAAATGACATTTTTATAAATTTCTACTACTTTTTTTCATGGATCGAACACACTCTTAGACTCGGAGTTTTATAGGCCAAAAGTTCTTCAGCATAGTCAGTTAAGAATACACCATATTGCTAGAGTTTATATTTCTGTGATTTAAATTTATCTTGTATATTATCCTTCAAAATATGCGATGAATTTGTTAGATGAATGCTTTTTTTTTTTAAAGTAAAATAGTGCTCTTCTAAAAAGGATAGTAGAAGTAGTCTTCAAGTTAAGGACAAGATTGCAAGAGTAATGTTATAAGTGAATCATTATAATTGTGATTATGATGGCGATGTTCTTTTTTGCTTAAGCTCTCTTGAAACATTTGGATGAGTGTTTCTTTTGAAAGTTAGTTCTCTGCTGTTTATTCTCTCTAAATTAATTTGAACTTCGATAGCTGCTAGTCTTACTACAATTGAGGCACATAGAGATATCAAATTTTAGCCATATCTTTGCAGGAACTCTTATGACCAAGTTTACATTTTGCCTTGAGGGAGATAGTAACTTATAAAGAAGTACTACGATTCCAGGTAGAGTGTCCATACTTGCATCATTATAAATATCGTCTCTTTTGTTTGTTTGTTTGTTTGTTTGTTCATTTCTTGGAATTCTTTGTAGTGGTATTAAGGAAGTTGCTTCATTTTGTTGTCGCCCTTTTTCCTGGCATCTTTTTAGCTTTAGATGCAGCAAGATCCTATAAAACCTGCGTGCCGTTAGTAAAAGTATTTGTGCATTGTTGGGAGTACTTTATACTTGCGTTAGTAAAAATTCGCTTAGAATTCTAAACGGAGAAGTTTATCCTGGCCATTATTCCTGCTTGAGCATTTGCTTAATGACAGATTGCTGCAAATTGTCAATATAGATGTGCATGCTGCTGAGGTCCATTTCTTGTTTGCTGCTTCCTTACAGTTGCCCCTTTTTCTCTCTATTATGAGAATTAATACTGTGGCATTACACATTATATCAACTTGTTCAACAATGCTACCCTTTCTATATGACCAGATTATTAGCACATTTTATACAACTATGGTCGTCCCACAGGCACGTCCTGTGGCAACTATCACCCGGCACGGCACGGCACATGTCGCGGTACTTTATTGGTCGTATTGTAAGAAAAGGTAACACCTTCACCATTCGCCTTCGCTGTCATCGCCCGTCGTCACCCGAGCTTGCATCGGGTGCACTAGTCCGAGGGAGGGGAAGAAAGAGATCAAGAGAGAGAGAGAGTGTTTGTCGATTAAAACTTAACTTGTAGATCCGGAACAACGACAGTGACGATGATGGCGAAGGCAAGCGGTGACGGCAAACTCAACGACGAGATCAATGACAAAACTATTAAGAGAGTGACCGTGGAACACCCCTCGTGTCACGTGCCAATATGCAGCCGGCACGGTAAATGCGGATCGGCACAGCCATTCATGATTTTGTACTTCACAGATAACTTATCTCCACAAAAATTCTGCAACTCCTTCAGTCGCAGTATGATAACGTATAAATCATTGTACATCTCCAGGCGTTCAGTCCTCAGTATGATGAGCAAGCTTTAGCATTTAGCAAGAGATATTTTTTTTTCCTGTCCATCAATAGTTATCTTGCAGTCAGATCTGCTAAAGTTTCAGAGAAACATCACTGTACTAAAAAAAAAGTTGTGAAACTGATGGTCTGTATCCCTGAATGCAGGAATTCTTTACACCGGGCATATTCTGCAGTCTTCGATTGGCTACCGAATAAAAATATTGATTGGTTTTCGCAGGTCATCAGAAGCTTCGAGTTCCAGATGATCTGTTTGCCTAACATTTACAGAGCCTTAATTGTAGTAAGTAAATCTTGAAGCTTTCTGATGATATATAGCAAAAACCTCAGACACTGGGGACAACCACCCATTATAGAACTACAGAAAACCTTGTCTGCCATGATACTTCTGATAGCATCTCATTGCATAGATTTAATGCATCTTGAGAGCCTCTAGCATTATCATGTATGTTGAAACTTCCATCAAAAAGTAGTGGTGCACACTGCACAAAGATCACTGAGTAATGGATATGTATATATATATCTACATACACAGCAGGACTAAGCTTTTGTTTTTGAAAGAAAAGTTCTCAATGCACTTTAAAGTCCTGAACACTATTGGGCCACAATTGGGACATACAACAATCTCCTTCACATTCTTCTCCAGAACTAATGCATACCAGTGGAAGCTCATTTTTGTCCATGCAGTTGAGATAAGCTTCAGTAAAGTTTCATCCAATCATGCACAAGCAATTCAACAAGTAAGTCAAATTAAATTCATTCCGGCAATAGTGATTTAAAAGGATCGAATCAAAGGAATGGCCAGTGTGGAGGATCTTATATTATGTTTGTCAGCATCAAAACGTGTAACTCTCATTGGAAACACATGAAAATTATTCACTATAAAAGCATTACTTTTGTTCCGCAAACCATGCGAATAAATTTAAGAGCATCATAGTCTGAATTTGGATCAAATATCAACCATGAGTCCTTGTTCAACTTCAAACAGTTGAACATTTTCTAGTGTACTTGCTGTAACATGAGAATTTAGTATAAATTCCTCTATTTATACATTGATTCTTAATTTATTGTATATTAAAAATTACAAAGAAACATATAGAAATACATTGAAACTTGAAATGTAATAATCTCTTAATAAGTAGATTATACGGTAGCTATATCTTTTAAAATCTCAACTTTCAAAAGACAAGACAAATATCATATTTCCATTCAGTTTGGAAATTCAAATAGCACAAACTAATTATTCTATGATTTAAAATGAAGAGCGAAGTATATATAAAAAGGACAACTTAACTTCTTCAGCGGGCCACCATATGTTAGGTACTAAGTACCCCCCAGCCGTCGTGAGAATCTACAGTTTTCCTTTCAAAAGTTGGAATTAAAGTTCTAGCCAGCCAATGGAAGCTTATATTAAGCATAATTCTTGTCCTAGAACAGGAATAACAACTCTTTCTTCAAATATTTTCCATCATAAAGAAAAAAAATGTTATGACCTGTTATCTTCCGTGCAAAATATGCACGAACTGATTAAGAAAAAGGAAGAAAAGAGGAGAAAAAGAAGGAACAATAATCTTTGGAGTACAGTTGGAATTGTCAATGATGGCCTTAAAATGTTCCTTTCTAGTGTCCTCTTGGACCTCTGGTTGATAGTGAGATACACTTATATAAGTTATCAAATAACAGAGGATTAGATTAAAGCTCTTTGGTCATACTCTGCTGCAATAGTTAATTATCTCTCTCTCTCTCTCTCTTGAAGTGAGTATAATTTATGCTTGTATATCAACCTCATCCTTTACTAAAATACAAATGCCATCGTCAACTTAGAATAAAAAACACAATCTGCTTTAAAATTGTAATAACAATCGATCATCCTAAATTTTGTTTTTAATGAAAGAAATTATGTAAATTATATGATGTCCTAAATTGAAATTAAAAGTTTAGACAGAGAGACGTGAAGCAGTAAACCTTGTGTATCTTCTACCTCCGATCGACTTTGCCAGAGCTATTCCAAATACAATAAAACTAGATACCTCGACCACATAAAAGATCATATATGAAGCATCAGGACAAACGTATCAAAATGAATGACGATAATAGGGACTGAAACTTATAAACAGTAGTCAAGCTTTTGTCCAGGATGACTTTTCTCCACTGCATTCATTGCCTTGGATGAGGACTTTTTTTTTCTCTTTCTTTCTCTTTTTCAAGAAACTGTACAGAGAGTAGAGTTTGAACGTTTATGAAAGCAATAAATCACTCGTCTGTGCTTTAGTCTACTGTGACTTATTATTTAGTTTATTCATAATCTAATTTTTTAGGGAGGTTGACAAAGAAAATAATTATTAAAGTCAACAAACACATACGAATGACTATTTTTTTTTTTTGAAATTAAAACTATAAATATTTAAAATTTTTGGCTATAGTATTGGATAAGATATTGGATTGCTTTTATACCATTTAAAATAATTTGTTTTTAATTCCTGCTGTGTTTTTATCATTTAACTAATATAATGATACTTTTGAAAGAGTGCGTTATTTTCGCTTGTAATTATAATATTTTAAAAGTTTTAAGTAGCAATTATATAAAAATCTAAAAGAAAATTATTGACTAGGTTAGTGGTCTTATATTTAAGTGGTGAGTTATATATATATATATATATATATAAATATAAGTTGTGGGTTATACACTTATACACGTGATAAAAAAAAAATGGGAAATTTAAAATGGAGAAAAACTCGGATGTATGTGCACGTACCAATCCGTGATGGCCCAAGTTCCAATGCAACAAATTTCTTATCACTATTATTGGTTTACTAAAGAGATTATTTATCACTATTAGGATTTAGGCCACCAAAATAACGGCTCCTTGCCGTTTAATACCACGGAACGCGTAACTACTGCTAACGCCGTCAAGAAGGAAGAAGTATTACCTGACAACAATACCATCGGTTCTTTTTATAATTAGTAGTACTTACAATACGTTAAACTAGATCAGAAATTAATAATATCCGTTCTCCTTCTTTAAGAAGGATCAGGTTAGATTAAGCGACCTTTATCTAGTAGATAATTAAATAGTACGGTTATGATTAGTGTAGGTGCTATTAGTTTAAGTTGGTGTTTTAGTTTAACCCAAGTCCAGCCCACAGGCGAGCTGTGTTGGTCAAACTATAATTTGAGGGGTCAAGTTATAAATAGTGAGAAAGAAAGGTTTGAATAAGGACATTGGCGGGGTGTAATGTGCAAAATTATGAAGAAACGGAGCAGAGGAAATTTCCGTTAGTAATCCGTGATACGACTTATAGAGTGCGAGTCGTGGGGATACCGTCACCGCCAGGTAGTCGGGTCGCCGATTCCAGTACACCCCCCATTTGTAATTTGTCCGAAACCCTTGTTTTTCTCTTTATACTCCCTTCGAAGAGACCAGTCCCAAGGACAGGAACAGAGGGAGACGAGAAAGAGAAAGAGAAAGAAAGGCGGAGAAATCGGTGCAATTCGGCAGATTCGAAGTCCGATCCGATCGATTTCTAGGGATTCCGAGCAGATATTCTTCAAATTTGCCTCCTTTTCGTCTGCGATCGCCATCTCTCAGGATTTCTAGAGGTGGAAAGGGTTTTTTTGTTTTTGGATGAGTGGTGTACGGCAGGGATCGTAGGTGATGGTGTCGCCGGAGATGGCCGCCAGGGGAGGCGGATGTGGCGCCGCTGGAAGAGGTAGGTCTCACCTCGTCGGATCTCTCCGGCCTTCGCCTAGGGTTGGGCTCATGGCGTTTCCTTCTTTGTCTCCTATTTCCTAGGATCGGTAGATTTGCTTTACACGGAGCTATGGCATGCTTGCGCGGGGCCTTTGGTCACTGTTCCTCGCGAGGGGGAAAGGGTCTTCTACTTCCCCCAAGGGCATATAGAGCAGGCAAACTTCTCTCTATCTCGAATTGCTTGTCAATTCTAGGTTTTTTTTTTTTCCTCTTTCGGTAGATTTTCCCTTTGATTCCTGTTGAAAATTTTGTTTGTGAATCACTGTTTAGGTTGAGGCTTCAACAAATCAGGTAGCTGATAAGCAGATGCCGGTGTATGATCTTCCACCGAAAATTCTTTGCCGGGTGATCAACGTCGAGTTGAAGGTATTCCTCTTTCCCTTTAAAATTCTATCTTTGAGATAAGTTGTGTGCGTTCTAGTTCTTAGGTTTCACGAGATCTTACATTTCTTTCCTTTTCTTTTACTTTTTCCACCGTGTGTGTGGATAGGCTGAAGCTGATACAGATGAGGTATTTGCTCAAGTGATGCTGCTGCCAGAGGAAAATGTAAGTCTTATGATATTTGATTGGCTCGTTTAGAGTTGGATTATGAGCGAGAAGTAGTAGTTGAATCATCGTGGTTTGCTTTGTTTCAGCAAGATGAGAATGCTGTGGAGAAGGAGATGTTGCCGCCTCCACCACCTAGGCCACATGTGCATTCCTTCTGCAAAACTTTGACCGCATCTGATACGAGCACCCATGGTGGATTCTCTGTGCTAAGGCGGCATGCTGACGAGTGTCTTCCCCCGCTGGTGGGTGCTCATTATTTTGCCAGAAGGAAAATTATCCTATTGTTAACTTTGATACCGAGGAAGGTAGATTGAGGCATGCATTGTTTTATTGAGCAGGATATGGGGCAGCAGCCTCCTACGCAGGAGCTGGTGGCTAAGGATTTGCATGGGGCGGAATGGCGCTTCCGCCACATATTTCGAGGTAGAAAAAATTGTATTATGATGTTTTTGTATTTATCCTGTGCTCTCAGAAGAAGGTACCCTCTTAGTGGTGGGATATATAAAGATGTATTTGTAAAAGTAATCCTCTAGATTTTTCATATTTTTTCATCAGTTTCCCTGCTTATGGTTGGAGGCTTTACACCTTATTTATTTAATTGTGGGTTTTTTTTTGGATCAATTTATCTTGCTTATTATCTAGAGCGTCATGTTAGGTACCTTGTTCTTGGTATATTTCATGATATACGTTACTCTCATTGTAGAGAGGGGAATGTGATTCTTTAGAAGTTCTGGTGTGCGTCAGCTGCATGTCCGACTAAGATGTGATGTTTTATTGCTGGAGAAACCCTAGCTTTTCCTCACTTTACATTAGTGCTGGGGTTTCTCTGATAAACCTTCGTTAGTTTTTTTTTTTCACCTGGACTTGTGTGCGATTTGATTTCTCACTTATTATGGTCTTTGTTTATAACTTCAGGTCAGCCTAGGAGGCATCTACTTCAAAGTGGGTGGAGTGTTTTTGTTAGTGCTAAGAGGCTTGTTGCTGGCGATGCTTTTATTTTCTTGAGGTCTCTCCCTATTTTCTCATGTAGTACTTCTATGATCTTTGAGTATATTTGCAATAATTTTAATCTAACTTGCAGAGGGGAAAATGGTGAGCTACGTGTTGGGGTAAGACGTGCCATGAGACAACTTATGACTGTCCCGTCCTCAGTCATATCTAGCCACAGTATGCACCTTGGTGTACTTGCGACAGCATGGCATGCTGTAACCACAAAAACCATGTTTACTGTCTACTACAAACCAAGGTCTGTATTTTATGCTTCAACTGCTATCTGTTATGATTTTTGCAATGTGCTAAATGACTGCATTCCTTCAGACAGTTTAGGGATAAAAATTGTTATAATTAGAGCTTTTACTAGGATAATAGACCTTTGTTTTAATTGTTTTATAATTGAATATGCTTGGGCTTAACAAACCAGTTGGATCTGGCAAACAGGACTAGTCCATCTGAGTTCATTGTTCCATTTGATCAATATATGGAATCCATCAAGAACAACTATTCTATTGGGATGAGATTTAAAATGAGGTTTGAAGGTGAAGAGGCACCAGAGCAGAGGTATTACCATTTCTTGTTGTGTGGTAGTTTGTGCAGATGAGATTCAAAAATTTACCCTTGCTTGGAAATGACAGGTTCACTGGTACTATAGTTGGAATTGGAGACATAGATCCTTCTATGTGGTCTAATTCGAAATGGAGATGTCTAAAGGTGGTTAACTGTTATAATTCTTGTCACATTTAGGCATCTTGTTTTTATGCTTGCTAATATTAATTGATGTTCTGACATGCAGGTGCGCTGGGATGAAACTTCATCGATACCTCGCCCAGAGAGAGTTTCTCCTTGGAAAATTGAACCTGCCTCAACTCCTCCAGTAAACCCCCTTCCAGTCTCTAGAGTCAAAAGGCCTAGACCAAATGCTCTGTCATCTCCTGATTCAACCATTCTAACAAAAGAAGGTAAACCTGCAACTTTAAAATTTAAAGTCTAAAACATCAGAACCTGTGTCAAGGATAACTGCAACTTTTTTCTATTTTTGTTAATCCTAGGTCCAAGTAAAGTCAATGCAGATGCTTCCCGAACTCATGGAATTCCTAGAATATTGCAAGATAATGAGTCAGACGCTGCTTTGAAGCCCATGATATGGCCTTCCACTCCTGTTGAAGACAAAAATGATTCTGTATCTTCTCAAAGAAGGTTTTATTCAGATAATTGGATGCAAATGGGCAGGAATGAAGCTGATTATAAGGGTAATCTATCCGGGTTTCGAGCTTTTGGTGACTCCCATGGTGTTTGTACACCATTTCTTGAACAGACTCAGGTTGGTTTGAATTCTCTGAAGAACCACTTCCAAGAGCATGAGGGCGATAGTAACTTCCTTTTCGACTCGTATCCAATACCTCCAAAATCTTCTTTGAACACAGAATCATTCTCAAAAATCCCTGCCCAAATCAGTAAGGTGCCTCACTGGAAAAACCAGGATGCCAGGTATGGTGGTTCAGGAGGATATTCTCAGTTCCAGGATCTTAGAGTTGAGCAGAATACGGCAAATTGGTTAAATCATTCGCTTCCGGCTTCTCAGGATGAACAGCCAAGGGTTGTGAGACCGCAACCTTTGGTGGCCCAAGCTGTGATTGCAAGACCAAAAGAAAGTGGCTCCTGCATGCTCTTTGGCTTTCATCTGAATAGCAAGCCTCCTGAATCTGATCAAATAAAGTCAAATGTCACTGCTACTTATGACACTATTTTGCATGCTCAGTCGGCGCTAGAACTGAATCTATCACAGATTCCTGAAGCTGACCACCATCCTGAATTGTCAAAAGGAACAACATCAGTGACCACTGCACCAATGGGAAGTGAGCACAACAAAAATCTTCAGCGATGCTCACAGATGACTAAAGATGTTCATAGCAAATCTCAGTGTGGCTCAACGAGGAGTTGCACAAAGGTACTTATTTCTTGAGCTACTCAATACAGACATTTTGTTTTCAAATACGTATTGGTTTATATAATTTGTCCTGTAGTTATTCTTGTGGCATAGTCAATTGCCTGTTGTTTCACCCAATTTTTCCTTAAGGTAGTTGCAAATGTTAGTCCACACTTCTTTATTAGTATTTCATGCGACAGCCAAGTCAGTTGAAGTGGATTTCATTGTAACACTTGGAAACTTACTAGACTTGTTTTTCCTTAAACTTTCTTTTAAGATTTTAAGATGCTGATGGTTGATCTCCTACACTGTAATAAGGATGGTGACAGTAGTATATTGTACAGGTCCATAAACAGGGAATTGCACTTGGTAGATCTGTTGACCTTACAAAGTTTAACGACTACGATGAACTGATTGCTGAATTAGATGAGATGTTTGAATTTGAGGGTGAATTGACAGCTCCAAACAAGAACTGGATGATTGTATATACAGATAATGAGGGTGATATGATGCTTGTCGGAGATGACCCTTGGCAGTGAGTTCATCCTGCCTTCGATCTTTTTACTGGCCACAAATGTATCCGATTAGCTTGAAATATTCACTTGTTTATTACTTAATTGCTCATGGTTCTTATGAAACAGAGAGTTCTGCAGTATGGTTCGCAAAATTCATATATACACAAAAGAGGAGGTTCAGAAGATGAATCCGGGATCCTTGAACCCTAGAATTGAGGAGGGTCCAGACCTTAGTGAAGAAAATACAGCTGTAAAGGAACCCGCAGCTTCTGTTTCAACATCCACTCTGGAGAAGTGAGAACTGCTAGACCTACTCCCTAGAATTGTCAGCATAGTGAGTTGCTTTTTCACTGTCCATATGTTTATCTCTTCTTCATAACAGAATTATAAAACTGGTACTCTCTATAAAGATTTTTCATAAAAAAGCAATATAATTTGAAAAAGAATTTGATCTCTCATTGCTATATAATGAAATAGACTTTTTTCTTGGTCATGTTGTTGTTTTATATTTATAATTGGCTGCATCAAGTCCTTGCTATTTGGTTAGAGTTAAAGCTATGCTGTCAATAATTAGTTGATAGAATAACCAGATTATGTTAGTGGGAGATGTCCTGTACTGAACAGGTTTTCTTATGGAACCTTATTTCCTTGTTTGACCTTTTAGGTTTTGAAGCAGAATTGAGGGAGGAGGATGAGTTCATGTAGGATTCTCTATGCTGATGCATAGCTGGGTTATTCCATGGCAGTTGGTATGGATAATCTTTCTTTGGCAGAGTCTTCCTTGTCTGATGCAGCTTGGGCAAATTATACGTTATGCCCATTGTTATGCCCACAAATCTATATATGTTTCTTCTTGGCTTATATTGACCAAAAGATAAAGGGTTATTGCTGCTCCCTTTTATTATCTATCATGTAAATATCTTGTTTTTATCTCATGGTTGAGTTTAACCCATTTAGTGAGCGAGCTCTAACTTAATCCTTGAACTGCCGAGCACTTGTAACATTCTCAAGTAGTAGCATTTCTTTCCAAGCTTTGTAGCATGAGTTAAGAGACCAGTCATTATATGCCTATACAGAGCTCTACAATGACTAGTATGTTACTGTTACTTTGAAGCCCTTTTTTTTTCGTTTTATAGCTTGTCCCTGGTTTTTTTTTCTTCCATTACTTCATGAGGATGTATTTATAGATTGCATATGCTTTGCAGGAAACTAATCTTGGCAAAATTCTTAATAAACATCAGGTGGATGTTATGGGTATCCTTGTGGAATTTGGGTGTTCTGGCTAGTGAGTCTTTTGACTTTGAGAAAATAATTTGCTTAGAGAGGTGGATTGTGGTAGTATAGCTTGATAGGAAATGTGATAGGGTACAAAGAGAACAATATGATTGGAGGTGGGTGGAGAAGATGGATATTAGTTGTTAGGCAAAAGCTGCCCAAGTTTTTATTGTTGCAACAACAAAGAAGCCACCAGTCCAAAGGCTGTATGGGTTCATTTTTTTGGTTTTATTGCTCTTTGGCCTAAGATTCCACTGAGCTTGATATTATTTTACAGAAACCATCGAACTTTATATTCAAACTTTTGTTCTGCCATTTCGAGTTAGGTGGCGCAGATGTTTGTGTTCTTATCCCAACTTTCTCTATATTTCTACAGATATTCTGTTCTTCTAAATGGAGAAAAACATCTTATGTAATACTTCGTGTTGAAGCTTTTATGTACTCAAAGTTTTCAGTTATTTGCGAAAGAAATCTACCCACCTGTTGCTCTTATAGAAGATTCTTTAATTTTTCTGTGGTTTTTTTAACTTGCTTTTTGAGAAGAGTTATTCGCCACATATCTTCCCACATTACCAGGGATGTCTTCGGCATCTGGGCCATGGTTGCTTCAGCTATCTGTCAAGTTCCAACCTAGATAATTGCTTGAATTAAATGTTTCTGGTCTATTTTAGCAAGATGACTGAAATTCATCCATGAGACCAATTAGATCACTCATATGAAAGGAAATATACTTATAATGGCCGCTTTCCTTCACGGTGTTTGGAGTCAAGGCTTTTTTTTTTTAATCTTATATATATGTATTTTATTTTTTATTATTATCATTGTTGCATTGGGATATTCCTAGGGAATTCATGCATAGCAAAAGGTATTATTCTTCATTCTCACAGGGTAATGTTCTGGATGCAATTCGGTGCATTTATCTCACCACCCACTTGCTAAAGATTTTGAGGCTACTAAAATACACCAGCGGTTCCTAATCACGTAAGAGATACTAGTTATATATTGTCCACTCTTTAAGTGCCAACGCTCCATGGTGTCTTGGTGAATTAGATTCATTTTTAGTGCAAGAATAACTTCCTATTATTAACTCATCTACCTACAATAACTACTAGTCAACTTGCATTTCTTTTCACATCCATTACTAACTTTGAAGCATATCTCTAGACACTGTTGTTACTTCCCAGACAATCTGATCTTTTTTGAAAGAGACGTCAAAGAAATGCTTAGTTCCATTGGAAGTTATTAAAGAAAGTAGATGCAGTTAATTAATTTGGCTTAAAACTCACTATAAAAGAAATGGTTCGTGAAATACTTTACTTACTGTTAGTGAGAATCAAAATTGATACAATAAAATGCTAATGATCCAAGATATGTTATTGTTTTTCGCATTGTATGTAACAGCCCAGTAGGTAATTATCTAGCTTAATACTGTATGAGAAAACTCTTACCTTTGCATTAGGAGACAATAAATGGTGGATTAGGAGTGGCATCTAATCTGGCACAAGCAACAAAAGCCATCCATGTGCATGGATTGCTCTCACCTGCAACCTTGCTGAGCTTGGCAATGTGGTTTAGGTGCCCCATCAGTGCATTAGTTGGTACATCAATTTATCACATCACTACATATAGAAGATGCCAATCTGACTTCCATCTCACCACCTCCCCTGATCCAGTGAGTTCTACTTTTCAACTTCTCCTTTTTATCATACACAATCTTCCCACAGTAAGGAGGAATAAAAAATGAAAGCAAGAAGAACATTCTATGGATAAACATTATCGTTGTTTGGTCAACATCAGACAGTGAAATTTCACTCTGGATCATGAGTTAACCATAGTTTTGAAGTGGTTGATTTCTCTAATACCCAGAATCATCATCAGAGGCTTATGGAACCAAATATACAACTCAATGTAGCTCGTAGCTTGTTCCAGACGTGAAACATTCTCTGTAAGAAAGCAATAATTCCTGGCACATAGCTATGTAGAATGTAATAAAAATTTATTATTTCAAACCATTTGAGTTAAAATAATAGTTTTTCGTCAAGGTGCATATCAACCTTCTTTCCATGCTGCTTTACACCAAAAAGTCCTACTAAATTATAGCTAGTAGGCAGATGCTTTAAAAATTGGCTAACAACATCACCAAGGAAAGAATACAAGATGACTACTAATTAGGTCTACGTCAGCTCCTAACTAGCACCTTAGACATCCTCCTTATAAGAGCGATGCGTAACAAATTCATAAATGTGGATTTAAAGGTTGAAGAAGGAGAAGAAAGAAGATACTCTGTGTCAGAAGGAGAGAAAATGAAGTTATGGTTTCAGTGTCCATGCTGTTCATGCTTCTGCTTCACGAAGACGAAAAAGAGCAAACAAGAGGAGAAGGATGCAAAAGGAGATTGAAATGTTACTGAATTTGTTTAGATCCTTGTCTTGTCAAAAAATATATACACTGTTTCTGGTTGAAGCTTCTCAAACTGAACCAATCAATTATAGGTATCTCTTATCTATGAGATGTAAGGTGGCCATGCTTCCTTAGAAATAATAAAACACTAGTTGTTTAGTTTCTTTTGTCCTTCTCAATGCTCTGCTTTTCAAGAATACCAATCTCTTCCATCTGCTTTTCAACTGATACCATACCAGTCTGTGCAAGAAACCTGTAAAAGAGAGGAAAATCAAAAGGAAAACCATCAGCAGTAACCCAACTTTGTAATTGGAACACCAAAAGCTAATCTTTGAAAAGATGTTGCTAAACAGAGAATCAAATCATAAAACTCAGTCTATGTGATCCCACTAGCAAATGATGCATTTCATGGAATATGTGCAGGGACTCTGACAAAGGGTAAAAGAGTATAAGGTCACTGAAACAGGTCGAACCTGCCCCCAATCTTGCAAAGAGGAAATAAAATTAGATTGTTAACGAAAATGGTAGGCACGAAAAAGTTTAGCAAAATTCATTGCATGATGAGTCAATGTCTCTTGTGTTCCACAATCAAGACCACAAATTTAATAGAACACAATGCATCCGAGGGATCAGCTAGCAGAAATTTAGTGATTTTACCAAAGATACATGATGAAATATATTTATTGCAGTAGGAAAGCAATATTATAGAAAGCGCTAGTCTCCTGGAAATGTTTCCATATACAACTTCTACAAGTTACATTTTTCTAGTTACATAATAAAGAAAGAAGAATCAAAAAAAAAAAAAAAAAAACTGTTACTATAAAGGTGTCTATTTGGTAGAACTAAATAGATGGAATTGGTAGATAGACAAAACTACAGGTACTTTTTTCAGGTTGAAGAAAGATATTCCAACAATTCAAAATAATGGATGACCAATGGTTGCTTATCACTGGATTTGATCGATAATTGCATAACTGAAGAAGTGTTTTCATGAAAGTTAGACAAATTAACTGCAGAAGAAAATTTCATGGAAGGATGGAATAAGAAAAATAAGCAAGCACCTCCAAACTTTTGATTGTATCCTCCTGACAATACTCCATTTATCAAAGAGGGCAACAATTGAGGTTATTGCACCAAAAATAATTAAGGAGAAAGTTGGAATTTCACTAGAAACAAATTAAGGTCTGTGAAGTTGGTATAGGATCTAGATGTGCCCACAATTTATATCTCACCAATGTATGTGCATATATTTATATCCATACCTAGCCGAATACATAATTAAGATAAATGAAGATCATTGATCCTATCTATGGAGAGTTGGAGCAACTTGTTAAGACAGAAAGTGGAATTGAGTTACATATTGGACACTTAATCTAACTCTTCAACTAACTATATACTAAAACTTGCATTGTCTTCAAAAATGAATTTTGAAAAAGTCTAGGCAAATTGCAAAATGTTGTAGTCTGAGGCTTTGAGCAATTAGAATTGCATCCAACATCTGCCAATGCACATTTGAGACATTTCTCTCTCGACAAAACTTAGAGATGTTCTTGAAAAGAAACCAAAGCATGAGAACTGTCACATGATAGAGATAAGAAATGTACAAAGAATATACTAGAATAGAAGTCCAAGCAACAAGAATATGCAGTATGTCCAAGATGATTATGCTGAAAAGGCAATTTAAGAACCATCGATGAGAGATGATAAATCGAGGAAAGTAATTGTTGTTTAAGATCTAAGTATCTTGACATATACAGATCTCTCGATTCTCAAGAAGTAGAATTATTTAACTTAGAAATGAGAGAGTACAAGGTACAACAAGCTCTTCAATGTCTTCCATAATGTAAAGCCTAATAAAGAAGTTCTGTTAATTGAACTAAATGTAGGCATCACTGTTCAAGGTTATCAGATATAGGATAATGTTTCATCAATGTTCTACCGCATTGCCCTACTTTGCTATTATAAGTTCTACCTAATCTGATGCTTATTTCATTGGTATGCCATTCTTTAGCATCATTCAGTCTGAGTCATCTCAAGATCCCTACCTATCTCACCCTTAACTAATAAAAGCATGTCCTACAGCATGACGCTCCAACAATCATGGATTTGGAGGAGGCAGGATTTGAACTCTTATCACTGTGATTGGAGAATTTGTTTAGGAGGAATGGTGGCAAACCTTAACTAACAATTGACAAGAAAATCTTAGAAAGTTGTCAGGCTTGGCTCAAAGAGGTGGTACAAGAAGGCACAAACAATAAACATATTCAAGTTATTGGATCTAATCCAATATGCAAATTTCAGACTACCCAAAAGCCACCAAATGACAAGAAACCATAAATCAAGGTGATGGTGAATATCACATATTGAGCTAGTATCTTCATGAGATTCTACAAACCTTTCCAAATGTGCCTTAAGACTATCCCTGGGCAATTTTCATGATTCCAGGTGTCAAGTGGTAATTTCTTTAAACAGTTAAACAAAAGCCATATTATGCAGCCTTTCCTTTGGAAGAATAGTTGCCTCTTGATATCATCTACATCTTTGAATCTGGGGAGAGTTTCTTGGAATTCAAACCTAGAAACATCATACATCTCTCATCCATTGCAAACTTAAAAGTCACCTATATTTTCTTTTCACGGAAGCATCACAAATATTCTTATCAGATACTTATACAAAATTTTGGTTAGGTAAAGGAAGACGATTCATAATATAAGTGGCCAACAAGCAATGAGCAGGGAAATCCAAAACCAACGTATATCAACATATATTAAACCTAGCCTGATTTAAGGTTAAGGCTAACATATTAACATAAGAAATAAGGAGAGAACATACCAATTAAGAAGAATAAAGAGTGCTGCACCAATGAAAACAAGAAAAAGAACATGGCCAGCAATAACAAAGTCACTTGATGAAAATGCAAGAGCAAGCATGGCGCTGAAACAGAGACCAAGCAGCAAAAATGCAATCTTCAGCACAAACCATGTGGGACCCTAGAATAGTACAGACAAATAGTTAGGGTTTCTGGAGCATTTTCTAATGGAGCAGAAAAACAAGAGCTACAATGGCAAATATCTAGCTTACTAGTACCCACATTCACACCAGAAGCCAAAGCTCCCACCATAACTGCTTCTGCTGATGATACAGGATTTGTAGTGTGTCTGTCCATTTGGAAGTCTTCTGGCATGAATTCAAAAATCAATTCAATATCAGATATACATGTGATTAACTTTACTTTCTCTTTGTGCTGAGATCCATCTAACCATAATTAATGCGATAATATGGCAGCCAGTAAATCTTTCCTCTTAATAGAACAAGACAAATAGATTTTCCAACAGCTTTGTTCTTTGTTTTAAATCATAGATGTGCTATCTTATCAACATATAGTACCTAACTCTTCAAAGAAGAAAACACTAATGCAACCTCATGAGCTCATTAACGCAAACAACTTGAGTGCAATGTGGAGGAAGCACTTAAACAAGAACCCAAGCAAACAATTCCTTGCATTTCCTGACTAGAAAGTCTATGCAAATACGCCTAAAAAATCGCACTTTGTAACAGCATAACAACTAGATTGTATCAAATAACCAAATTGGTTATTATTAGTTACTCACTCTCCTTAAAATCCTATCTGATTTGTTATTAGTTGTAACAAATTATATCTATACGTATCTATATATATCAAGGAAACACTCTCAGCTAATCATTAAGCTGAGTCGCAAACTTCCATTCTTCATAGTATCAAAGCTTCACTTGGGTGAAATTTTTACTCTGTCCTCCTTCAACTAGAACTACTAATCCCTCTCATTTTTCTTCCCCTCTCCAAATGGATTCTATCCCTTCCAATGTCAAGTTTTTGATATCCAAACATAGCTCTCTTCTTACCATTAAGCTCACCACAAAGCTCGTCTTGTGGCAAAAGGTTATCACCAGCAAGAAGGGCATGACTATACAAATACTTTTAGCTCGGTTGTTCACCTTGATACTGTCCATCCTATATTAGCTCTTGCAATTACTAATAATTGGTCACTCCATCAACTAGATGTTTCCAATGCTTTTCTTCATGGAAGTATTACAGAAGAAATCTATATGGCTTCACCTCAAGGCTTTAATTTTACAATGAGTAATGTAGATCCTTCCATGTCTTCTCGTCACACTACCACTGACATTACTAATATTTTGGTATATGTTGATGATATCATCGTTACTGGAAATGATTCTCATACAATCAAGCAAGTTATTGTTCAACTAAAAGTATCATTTGCCATCAAGGACTTTGGCCCCCTTCACTTCCTTCTTAGTGTTGAAGTCAAAAGAAATTCTGTTGGCCTTTTTCTTTCCCAAAGCAACTATGCAAAAAAGCTTCTTCAACGAGCTTCTATGTTAACTGCAAAAAATGTGCAGCTTCTTGTGCAACTAAATCATTTGTTCCTTCTTCTGATTAAGAGTATTCAGACCCAACTCTTTATCACAGTCTTGTTGGATCACTTCACTATCTAGCAAACACTTGTCTTGAAATCACATTTGCAGTTAACAAAGTATATCAGCATATGCACCGGCCTCTTGACTCTCATTTTGCTGCTGTCAAATGCATTATTCGGTATCTTAAGGGCACTATTTACTATGGTATTCTATTCATTTCTATTTCCTTTCATATCCAAGCCTACACAGATGCATATTGGGCCGGTGACATTGCCGACAGATGTTCTATTTGTGGCCCATGTGTCCATATTGACTCTAATCCTATATTGTAGAGTTCTGAAAAGCAAAAACTGTTGCACGCTCGTCAACAGAAGCTGAATATAGATCATTGGCACAAACTTCCACTGACATTAAATGGCTTTCTATGTTATTCACTAAGCTTCATCTACCACTCCTTTCTATTCCCAAGGTCTGGTGTGACAACCTATCAGCTATTTCTCTTGCATCTAACCCAGTCTTTCACAATTGAACTAGACACATTGGGGTTGATGTTCACTTTGTTCGAAAGAAAGTTCAATCCAAAGAAATACTATTTCATCATATCTCCAGTGCAGAACAACATGCTGACATCTTTTCAAAGCCGCTTCCTGTTGTTCGCTTTCAATTTTTACGTGACAAACTCAAGGTGCATGCTCCTCCTTGACTTTGAGGGGGGCTAACAGCAGAACAACTTGATTGTATCAAATAACCAAATTGGTTAATATTAGTTACTCACTTTCCTTAAAATCCTATCTGATTTGTTATTAGTCGTAACAAATTATATCTGTACGTATCTATAAATATCAAGGAAACGCTCTCAGCTAATCGTTAAGCTGAGTTGCAAACTTCCATTCTTCACTTTGCACCCAAAAACAAAATGCACCTTTTCACTCAACAACATCGCCGGAAAGGAATTTGCTTTGTAAATCAAATCCGCAGAAGATGGTAGATAAAAATAGAAGATTGAAAAGAAACAAAACATCTGATCTTATTTCGAACATCTAGGTAGATAAAAACTGCAGCTTTAATCGAGACGAGATTAATACGGGAAACAGATGGGAAGCGGAGAGAAGGGACTCACAATTAACCACGAGATGAATCGCGCAGAGGGCTCCAGATCGATCTGAAACCAACCAAGAAGAGACGATTAAAAGGAGAAAGTAGGAGACGAGAGGAGAGCTCGTGAGCGAAACAGATCTCGGTGGTCGCGAGAGTAGAGCTAAAACCTAAAGTCGGCAAACGAAACATGGTTATACGTGGCAGTCGGCTGCGAATACCTTTTGGCCGCCGGATTTTATAAAACACATGAGAAAATAGTTCTAAAGTATTACGTGTGGACCCAATTAGTGCAGTCATCTACAGTAATGTTCCCTTTTTAACTATGTAGCTTGAATTGGCTACTTTTAACTGTTAGAAAGCCTATCTTGTAGCCTCTTTTAAGTAAGTTATGATTCAGTGTATTCCAGGGGGATGCATCTTAATAACATTAAACAGTGCTCTTGACTGATTAATAGTCCAACTCTCATTACACTCCAACCACCAAGTTATCCAATAACAGACAAGGAATTCAGAGAGAATAAAAGATTGTTTTAATTCTTTAGCCTCTACACTCTTTATCTCTCTTATCTCTCATCACCTCAGACTTCTATATAAACCAAATGCACTGCCATCAGAGAGGCATTGCATGAGAAAGCTGCTACTTAATTAGTATCTGAAAAATCTCTCTGTCCTCCATAATGAAAAACTTCTCATATCATTACCACCACCACCACCCTCTGCTCCTAGACTCTGATCAAGTAGAAGAGATGAGCAATGCCACCATTCCAGAAGCCTCAGGGACTGAGTCCAGGACCTTTGGGAGCAGCATTTCAACAGTGTTCCCCTTTGAGGAAACCAACATAGGTTGCTCTTCTTCAGTGGTTTCTATGGATAAGAAGAGGAAGAACAGAGAAGGCTACAGCTTGAGCTCTGCTTTATCCGAGGTAGTCAGAGCTTGTGTCAAATTTTCCACAACTTTCTTCAATAGTGGATGATTTAATAGTACATTCTTTGTTAACAGCAGCCAAAAGAGAGCAAGACCAGGAGGGTGAAGAGACCCAGTCGAGGGGTAAAGGAGACAGAGGAGAATAAGGCCAAAGCTGATGAGAAGAGTGAGTTAGAGGAGCCACCTATTGGGTACGTTCATGTGAGAGCAAGAAGAGGTCAGGCAACAGACAGCCACAGCCTTGCAGAAAGGGTATTCTTCATCTCTTTCTTATATCTTATTTGGATCTTTTAGAGTGTTCACAAACTTGAACAATAAACATGCCTCTCTCTCTCTCTCTATATATATATACGTGACATTCAGGTGAGAAGGGAGAAAATTAGTGAGAGGATGAAGATGTTGCAAGGCCTTGTCCCTGGCTGTGACAAGGTTAGTTTCTGTCTACATAAATAACCTCTTTGTTACAAAAAAAATATTCCACTAATTATTCTTGTTTCTCTTTTCGATATAAGGTTACAGGAAAGGCCCTCATGCTGGATGAGATCATCAACTATGTCCAGTCCTTGCAGAACCAAATTGAGGTAGAATATGGCATAATGGTAGATTTGCCAATTTGCAGACCTTTTGACAAATGGCTTGTTTGTTTTCTCTGTGCAGTTCCTTTCAATGAGGCTTGCTTCCATGAGCCCCATTCTGTATGACTTTGGGATGGATTTTGATATCCTTATGAATCAACAAGAAGTAAGCCATAGAACTATATGTGCTCCATTATTCGTTCATGTTGCTTATGCCTACAAGTTACTGAACATGCTTATGATGTTGACATGTCAATAATAATAATAATAAAAAGCCTCAGAAGATTGGAAGCTTGTCACAAAATCCATCACTTGCAGTTCCTTCTTCCATCTCCCAAGCTAGTTCCTCTCAACCTGTGGCTTTTGATGGAGAAATCAAGAGCTTACCCATGGTAGATAGCACCACATTTTTGCCAATGCAAGGCCAAGAGGCCATTTCCTTCTCTCAGGTTGATATGGATAAAATGGAATTAGTATTTAGATAATGTAAAGGGTATATTATTGCCACTTGACTTTGCTGTTTGGATATCCTTTTCAGGACAATGCTAGTTTTCTGATGCAAGTGGATGACCAAAGTCAAGGCCTTCTCAATCAACTGGTGTTCAATAACATGTGCTCTTTTCAGTAGAGATACAAAAGAAAAGGACCTCATTAGCATGAGGTTAAGTATGATGGTAGTACAAGTAACCCAGAAAAGAAAAAAAAGAGTATTGAAAATGACAAGTGAAGCAAAATCATGGAGAAGAGCAACGCAAGAAATAGAAGACGATCTAATTCGGATGCTATTCATGATATCATTTCTTGGTTGTACGATTATGATGGTACATTAATATTGGGTTAATTTTTTTTTATTTAAATTTGCACAGTTCCTCCTTGTTTCAATTCTTTATATTATGAGACCAGAGAGGGAGAGAAAGTATCTTATGTAGAAAGAATTCTTTTCAGATATCCATCCAGATCTTTCGCAACGGTTACTATCAAAGCATCCTAGTTTTAAAATATTATTCATTCCCTTGTCTTCTCTATGCTATGCTAGAATCCAGATGCAAGATTATTTTCCTTACAAGAAGGAAGAAAGAAGTTATATTGTGAAATCTGGAATTAATAAATGATAAGATTCAGCAATGAAATTGTAAGAAAAATGCTCTGAAATATATGGTTACATTGAATAGTTAAGATCTTATCTAAGATATGATTCCTGTCAGCTTGGCATTGCACCTTAAAAAGCAAACAGAGATCTTCAGTGGAAACACTGCTACTGTAGAAACTTCATTATACAACAATAATCAGCAATACACAATTATATAGTCTGCTAGTAGATTACATTGCCTCACAAAATGAAAATTCTAAAGAATAAAATGACAAGCATTGGTTCAACTAATTATACATTCACTCGTGAGAGCTGAAGAACTCCTGGATAATAGGAGGTGCATGAGCTCCGGTTCTAACTCTGCTAGAGTTTCTGTGGCAATTTTCTTCTCTCTTCTGGAGAGCTCTATCTCGCCATCGCTTCTCCTCTCCCGTAGCCCGTGTGACTAGAGGAGGAAGAGGTCTTTCTCCCTCTTAGAGAGGCTTTCTAGCATCACTTCTTCCCTCTTTCTCTAGCCGTTCCATCATTTAACTATCTCCTCCTTTTTCTCCGCCGTCATCTAATTCCTCCTCACCCTCTGCCTCTGCCTCTGCAACTATCCTCATTGTCCAGTAGACTCTGCTCTGGTAGCAATAGTCATCACCGAGGATTTCATCGGCTCTGGCCGAGCACTGATTTGTTCCTCTTTTCCAGGTCACCCTCTCTTCTGCGTATCAGGCTGAAATATTATAATATCTAGATGTTAATGAATTTGTTCTTGGCTACTAGCTTTCTCAAAATTATATATATATATATATATATATATATATATATATATATAGATAATCTAACTTGCAACTCATAGTCCAAAATCACGAAAGAGTTACAATATTAAAGCGTCACCTAGAGGTAGGAGAATGAAAAAAGAAAGAAAGAAAACAATATGACAGCTTCCCGTGCACTGGGAAAGGATCATCTCATGCTATGCACTTCAGTATCTAACAGGATGCAAGCCAATAGAGCAGCATAAGTACTACTGAGCTTAAAATTTACAAAGAGAATTTAAATAATTATTTTAAAGAATATTTAGCAAAGAGAAGTTAAATAGTGATCTGATTAAAAGTTCCCCAAAGAACTAGTGCATACTAGGAACTGCTGCTTGTTCACTTCACAAATGCATCTGTTGCAAAACCTCAACTTAGTGTAAATGCAGTAAGGCAGCTAGCATTAAAAATTAGATAGAGATATAGACTATCTCATAGGAGATAGCTCATTAGGGTAAAAGTGTTAGACAAGCACACATGACATGCACCAACTTCATTTTCTGTCTGCAATCACAAAAAAGAGGTACATCATATTCATATCCACCATGCTGAAGAACATGTCTCTGGATTCTTCCCAACCCATGAAACACGCAAAATTGAATAGCATTTTGAGAGACCCAGAAGATGGATTACAGTTCTACTGTTAAGTTCTAGCTAGAGGATAAGGATGCAGTTTATTGTAGTATTGGGTAGCATCCTTCCATGTTCAAGCTTGGCCCAGCTTTGGAGGACATGTGGTTATGGACAGTGGTGGGCTTGGACATGGCTGCATGGGGCAGGATGTGCCATTGTCTAAGGAGGAGGGTTTATTGTAGGTGGGGGAAGAAGATAACAATGTCTTTTTGTGTTAAAAGGGTGTCTTTATCCCCCCTGGGCAGGCATGTTCCTGTCCATGAAATAGATGGCTCACTGATCCCCACATGTTCTTGCTCTCTCTCTCTCTCTCTCTCTCTCTCTCTCTCTCTCTCTCTCTCTCTCTCTCTCTCTCTCTCTCTCACCAAGTATGTTTAAAACTAAAATAAACAAAAGGGAAGGAAGAAAGAAAGAGAAAGAATTCTAAGATTGTGATACTTATGAGCAACTCACTACACTTTTCTAGTACTTCCCCATGACTACTTATTAGAATTTGTGGAAATACTGCAGAATTATTTTGTCACAATTCTTGTCTCTTCCACATCTGTTCTATTGCTTTTAAAGAGATGTAATGGCAGCAATCATTCCAATCAAATTGATCCTCAAACTTTTATATACTTGGAGTTGACATTCACAAGCTGCACCTGTCTATGCATTCCTCTGCAAGCCATTTTATTTTGTTTGGATAAGGATATATACATCTGAAAGAAGAACTTCTTATTCTTCTCAATTTCCACCTCCCTTTAAGATAAGGACACATCTCAATAATTAAAGTGTAAATTTCTGGGACAGCAGTAACCTCGAAAGAGTCCCTAGTATGGATGGCCACATGATTGTAAAGCTGTAAAGCACCCATAATGCCTGATTGCCTCAGGATAGAGTCAGAAATAGCAATTGATTGTGAGAAAGATGTATATGGACAGAAACTGAGAAGAGCTTGCAGGTTGCAGATCATTAGGTTGCTTGTAAGAGAGGGTTAAGAAATCTCAAGAGATGTCATCACCACATCATCACATAAAGCCAAATAGCTCTCAAGATTACACAGTAGAACCACTGTTGGGAGTTAGATAAGCCAAATAGCCCTCCTCACCTTACATTACACTTGGCAGATGAAAGCCCCATACCCACAACATAAGAACTTTGTGTGGGGTTAGATGTGCTCGAAGATGTTCCCCGTAACATCTTTGGCAAATGTGGAACCATGTGTGCATATCTTTCCAAGTATAAGTCCAATCAGGTTCCTCCTGTGCCAAGTTCACTAGCAACACAATCTGGAATTGGCCATCCAACAAGATATTCTTTGAATTGGAGTCAATTTCATATCTCTGTTCATTGGCTCGGGTGTGGTCCAAAGGGCCAATTACTTTGAGCCAGACCTCATGGACGAATCACATGGTTAGAGTCAGGATGGGTCTAACAATAACCACAAGGCATTAAAACAAGCACGACATGTGCAGTTGCTAGCATCTGGGAAGCATTTAGGTAAGAAGGATATCAGGGGTTGGGACCTCTCGTGATAACTCTTCACACATTGTCCGGTTTTAAAAACATAGAGTATGTCATAATTTAATAGTGTCTACCAGAAGGATTAAGAACAAATTAATGAAGGGACAGGGAAGAATGCAGAAGAAACAGGTCAGATCACAAACTGGTGAAGGAATTGGAGTTGATATCACAACAGGGATCAGCAATAACCAGTTCTTATCTGGTCTTCAACCACCTGATTGCTGTCGAGGTAGTGTGACTTTAAGCAAATCATTGTAATCGAATCAAACAAATTACAGTGGACATAATTACCATACTTGTATACTAATCGTTACTGTTCTACTCCTCAGATAGCCAAGATAACAAATATTACAGTCAAAGTCCAGTCAAGTCATTATAATGTTATTCTACAACAGTAAGTGTGTGTGTTCAAACAACTTCAATGATCAGATTGAGCTGGACTTTATGCCCTTCTGATGTCAAAGCCTAGTTTTTTAAATACCAGAAGTAACCAAACCCAATTTCTCAAATATCAGAGAGAATTAGGTATTTGCACTTGGCAATTTTAGTACAATTTAAAATTTTTTTTTAAAAAAATGTATGATATTCTTTAGTAGGGGCATGCTCAATATATCTCTTCCTGAGATTATACATTTGAAATATTTTATAAAGCTCTATAGTCCACTCTTCTATTTTTTTAAAGTCTTTTTATTGTGATGGGCCATTTATGTAAATTGGAATATTTTATAAACAAGACTTTTAAGTCCTAATTAATACCTTTGAATTGGGGAAGATAAAACACTGTTCTAGGAGAAAAAGAAATTGATACCTTTGAGAGAGGAAATTCAATAAAAGATAAGCTTAAGAATGGAAGAGCCATTTATTTTAATAGTGTCATTATTTTAGATGAAAAAAAAAAAGATTTTTGCACTAGTATTATGCACTTAAATTACTTCTTACCTATATTAATTACATAACACTTTCTAATTGGATATATGAACACTAGTTTCATTACAATGTATTACATATTTAAATTATATATGGCATTTCAACTGTAGGATGGGACTTCAACCTCCTGATGCAAAATGATTTTAAGCAGTTGTACAGCTAGGAAAGGATTAATAATATGCCAAACTAGGATGCAGAATATTGACATTCCTAATTTCAGACAGTTTGGGATTAATGGCAGGACCAAGTACAACAATCTGAGTAAGTTTAGCAGATGAATAGCCAAATAAATTTCCAGTTTCCTCTTATAGTTGACAATTATAGATGATACATGAGTGAAACATGAATCTCAAACTTGGAAAGAAGGCATATTGGTTAGGTAGCATACTACTTGCATTCAATCTGTATAGTAAACATGAAACGTTAATCAATGAGCCCGTTATGTCTAGCAAACAAAGTACCATCTGCGCTTGAAACGAATACTGCCAATTAAGTAGTTACCTGATTCAGCAGCTCTGAATTCAAAAAAGACATAGAAGTGCAGATATCAGTCGGTTGAACTGTTTGGCCATGCCAGCACTGACATGAACCAGCAACAGTCAAACTGGATACTGTACATCACCATATAATGTAGCATTATCCAAAATATTAATAATTTTCTTTTCAGAAAGTAATTTTATCACCAAGAAACAGAATTCCTAATAAAAGTAATTACCAATAGCAGGATTTGCCTCTGATAGAGCATTTTCCTAATCCTAGCTGAAAGAAACAGCAGGTAACCATATATACGGCGGCGGCTGCTGCTGCTGCAAGCAACACAGCAGGCCCTGGTTTTTGTGCTTTATGCTTTAGTTTGATTTGAGAAGCTATGTATGACTGTCCTCGGATTCATCTGAGATTGATGAGAAAATAAATACTAGTCACCTTGCTTGTATCAATGTCAACCAAGAAGTGCATGGTTGAAAGTTGAAAACCTAACCATTCTCACCACCATCTATTCTACCAACTTTTATATTTCAGTCAACAATAAATAGTAGTAATATCAGCTTGCATGAGAAAAGAGAATAAGTGAACAATCAACTGGTGTATCACAAGAATATATTCCTTTGTCTCCAGCAGTTAGAGAGATGCTCTTTTAAGAGAATTCATGCTATTATCCAGATAAGAACAATTGATTATATTCATATAAGAAGCAAGTTATATCACAAAATGAGAAGGCATACAGTGGTGACATGAGAAAACAACTGGAAATAAAGATATCATTATTCATTAAAACATGGATTAAACTTGTTCATAGATTGAGTTCAATAGGGTTCTCGACACTCATTTAAACTAAATACTTGAACAAGTCAAACAGATGGAAACGAGCACAGCTGGTACTCATGGCTAGATCCATAGATTGTCATTGATTCCTTGAATTCCTATAAGGCCAGCAGCGATTCTATGCAGACAACTTTGCATCACCTCACGCCAAATGTCATGCCTTCTGTAATATGAATGGAAAGCAAATAATGAGATGCATAGAAAGACATGGACACTGACTTGCATTGAAAGGCAGAGTTTAGAATCTGATGGGAGCTCTCCTTCTGAGTAAAGACAATGTGAGAAGTATATTCTTCTTAGCCTGCAGTTTGAATGGACCTGCACACATAGTGTCACAGCATGGTTTGTACCATATATGCTCTCTTTGCGAAATCAGCAAGGTTTAACCGAATATTTTTCCAACCTTCTTCCAGCCTCGAGGGCATAGTGCAGATAAATGGCTTCACCCTAGTCACAACCTGCAAAAGGAGTATCTGGGAGTTACAACACTCTCCCAATTGTTTGGCACAATTTATTATTGCTTACAAGTGTCTCGTCTACTCGCCTCTGGATGGAAGTTTGCAGTCTTTTAAACAGTACAGGGAATAGCAAGAAAGGAAAAACAAGATACCAAATTAACATTTCCTACCAATGCCCTAAAAAAGAATCCAATCTGTCTCTGCTCCACAATATAAGATGTTAATGTTGCTCTTAGTTTCCTCATATATATGAGGTTACCACATAATACCCTTCTGTTTCTTCCAATGGATGCATGAAGTATTTGACCTTCACAGAGAGAGATACAGGAAATTCGAATGATGCTACACCATCTGTTTCAGAGATTGCATGAACGTATTGCAGCAGACTGCTTTCCTCTGCGAGATGGCCTAAATTGGAAAAATAAAGACAGAAAAATGGACGATTAAACTCAATGTATACAGAGGATCTATTAGCAGCCAAACTTACAGATGGCTGTTTTCTTTTCTGTATGATAAATCCAGTATATAAGTAAAGCCAAACTAGGATATTACCAAAAATAACAGTTTTGCCAGCAGCAAGATCTTAGTAAAAGAATTGCTTAGCATAATAATACATTACATAAGAAGTCTAATTTTGTTTCCGAGGAAGACGCAAATATAGTCCCACCACTTAGCAATTGGTAAAACTTGCACACTTTGAAATTTGATGCTTGGAAACGCCTCACAACATTCTTGTCATCTAATATATCTCAAAGGAGAGGTACTTCTTGAGATTATTTTCAATCTTGACAAGAAATGGAAGCTTTATTCCAAATGTACCAGCAGGATCTGCAGGATATTGACAATTGATCCAATTATTTCAACTACATTGGACCGAATGTCTTCATCCCGGGTCTTTTAATCTGCCCGCTAGTAACTGTAAAAGTAGGCGAGTCACACAGTCCGACAAGTAACAGGAAGAAGATGGGATCCCCAATATAACAGCATGCAAAATCAATTAACAGTTTTTGTCCCAAAATTCCCCAAAAATGCACACTTTCCAATTTGTGTTCCATTGAAACTACAATTCACTAAATTTGATAGATATGGTATGAAATGGGAATGACTAACAAAAGTATTAATCCTTACATTCATAAGCTACAATAAGAATCATCTAACTATTAAGAAGAAAAAAAATCACCTCGAAGATGAAGATTGCACACCTTCCTTGTCCCATATCTGCAAAGGCTTGCTCCTGGTTAAATATCAACAAGATTATTTACCAACAATATGATATATCTCGTACAATTATTCTGTTATAATACCATCAAAACACAAATGAAACTATCAACTGCAAATATATCCAAGGCTGTACAGAATGGATTAGAAACCTGACTGAAATGTGTTCTTGAACAAATATCCCACTCAGACAACTAAAACAGCAGCTGCAAAAGAAGAAGAAAAAAAACCATAGCAACTAAAAGAGATCTTTTCTTTTAACAAATAAAGAAAAGAAGGAAATTTCACTCACCGAAGAATCTATAGATGCATCTCACATACAAAAGTTTGAGATTGCTTTCAGCAACATCAGAAAAGAGTCTCGCGTAAACAAGAAGGAATATTTCAACCCACCCATCACTCAAAATTGATCATTTCTTACTCAAGTGTCGACAAAAGACCGACAGGCACTTGCTAAACTGCTTATTAACATAAGATTGCTCAAACAGAAAACAAAAATATACTAAACATAGAGATAGCCAAATCGGAGTTCAAACCCGTGATCGATGATCCAATTCCCACCTCCAACTCTCAAAGAACAACAGAAATCAAAAGGGCAAAAAACCTAATTTTGGTAGATAAAGTTCACTAGAAAACAATTAGCATTTCAGATGGCGTCGCCCGGACTCGAACCGGAGACCTTCAGTGTGTTAGACTGACGTGATAACCAACTACACCACGACACCGATGTGAATAATTTGCCAAAAGTTCGTTCTTTCCAAATAAAAATGGAGCTTCTTCCAATTTTTCAATCCTCCTACTTCTTTCTCCCACTCGAATTAATCTATAGAGCTCCTTATATGATAACTTGGAACGATTGGTATGATTTGTATTTAGTTCAATACATCTCTCTCTCTCTCTCTCTCTCTCTCTCTCTATAGTTATAATTAATCTATAGAGCTCCTTATATGATAACTTTTATTAGTTTAGTCCTACCTTTATAGATAAATAATACTTTTAAGTCCTAATTTATTTATATAAATAACTTTGAATTGTGAAGTATTAAATACTGTCCTAGGAGAAAAATAAATAGTTAAGCCATGAGAATTAAAAGAGATCAAATAAAAAAATAATTTAAGAATATATCAATCGTGATATAAGGATTCTCTTTTATCTTAATAATGCCATTGTTTTGGACGAGAAAATAAGACTTCCAGATGGTAGTATTACGATGGTAGTATTACGTACTTAAAGTTATATATTACGTACATTAACTACGCAATTATGCAATGTATTCTAATTAGGCGTATAAATATTAGTTCGATTACAACATATTATATAGTTAATTTACTATACAATTACATTAGTCATGACAAAGTAGAAAATAAGTGAGAGACAGAAAGAAAATGATGGTAAGCAACCTCAGTGAAGTATCTATCATCTTGTTCACTTAGAGATGGGATGTTCCTCAAAGGATGGAAAAGCTTTGTATTATAAGTTAACACAAAAGATTAAGTGATTTGTGACACGTTGGTTAATTACGTAATATTTACATGTCCAATTAGAATATATTAAATAGTTAATATACATAATATATAATTTAAATATGTAATATATTGTAATGAAACTAATGTTGATATATCCAATTAGAAAGTGTTATGTAATTAATATAGGTAAGAAGTAATTTAAGTACATAATACTAGTTAGTGCAAAAATCTTTTTATTTTCATCTAAAATAATAACACAATTAAAATAAATGGCTATTACATTTGTAAGATTATCTTTTATTGAATTTAGACTCTCAAAGTGTCAATTTCTTTTTCTCCTAGAACAGTATTTGCACTCTCAAAGTGTCACTTGCTAAGGAAACGCATAGCGATAAGGGTAAAAAGAATTGACTTTGAATTAAGATAGTTTTTTTTTCATATCAATTTTAATTACCATAATTAGGGGATTTTTCCTATCTTTAGACATAGAATGAGCTAACTCTTGAATGACCAAAATATTATAAGTAATATTTTTATCAGCCATAAAGGTAGCTTGTTCTCTACCTATAAGATTAGGAAGAAGGACCACCAATTAGTCAAAATCTTAGCAATAACTTTATAACAGATATTACATAAGGCAATAGGTTGAAAATCTTTAACATACATACATAGGATTCTCTTTTCTAGAATGAGAGTATATAGGTGAGGCCCCATTAAACAAGAACGGTACCATGCTCAAAGAAATAAGAAACTACTTCAAAGATATTTGGGTCAATAATATCTCAATAGGTATGATATACCTCAGCTTGAAACCCATCTGACCTGAAGGCCTTATTAGTAGGCATATCCTAGAGGGATCTTTTAATTTCATCGATAGAGACCAGTTGTTCAATAAGGTTGGTCTCAGACTAAGTAATCCTAGGGAGAGAAGGCCAATCCAAGGGAGACCTAAGATCACCTAAATCAGCATCCCATAGATTCTAATAGAAGGAGCTAAAGGCAATCCAAACGAGATCCTTATCCTCAACCCACACCTCATCAGCAGAAAAAATTCCATTGATTTGATTCCTTCTATATCTAATAGAGGTAGAGGTATGAAAAAATTTAGTATTGAGATCCCCATTATTCACCCACTTAATCCTAGATTGCCGACATCATATGATGATTTAGGGCAATCTCCGAAGCACTCTCATATCATCCCTATTAGCATGACTCGGTGCATTATGATTCTCAAAATCATTAATCTAGACCTTAACTCTAGCTAAGTGTTTACCAAAGTTCCCAAGGCAAGTTCTATTCCACCTACTTAAGTCTCTCCTAGCCATCGATAATGAGTGGTTAAAACGGTGAAACTGGTTATCGTGAAGACTATTAGACCAACTATCATTAATGATAGTTCTACAATCATCCAATTCTAACCAAGATGACTTAAATTTGAAGGGTTGTCCAAAGTAATAAGGAGAGGAGAATGGTTAGAGACAATATGTTCGAGGTGGATGACTTTAGTATCAGGGAACCCTAAGAGCCCGTCCGGATTAGATAAGGCTCTATCAAGTCTTACCCAAATTCGATACGGCTCCTCCCGGTTATTACACTAGTTAAAGAGATTTTTAGCAAAACCACGATCACACACCCCAACATTATTCACAATATCTACAAAGGCTCAAGTCTTGCCATCCAACACATTATCAAAACAAATTTTATAATCAACAGATAAATACGTATTGAAATCCCCTCGAGAAGAGCCATGGCAGACCAAGGTTAGCAAGCTTACTTAGCACAATCCTCGGGTCCTACCATTTGCTAGTATGGTAGCTTGGTGTACACCGTAAACCACACTAGGGTTTGCCGATACGAAAGGTGACAATGATGTGAGCTACCTATGTGATCCGGCCATCACAATGACTTCCCTAACTCAGTCCGTCAGTGATAGCTCCATTCCCGTCCGTGTGCATCTCAAGCAGAACTAAGAAATAAGGTATTTGATTAGAATCCGTGCAGCTTTCATGGACTTGCTTCCTATCACTACTACCTCAATAATTTTAGATAATTGTATGACAAGTGCCGAAAGACGTCTTCTTTCATTCTCCCATTGCTTGAATTCCAAGCGAAAAGACTAAAACAAGACGGTAACTTGAGAGGATACGTCTCATGATCGACATCGTCACCTTCCCTTTCATATATAGTTTTTTATTCGAAAATCAACCAATAATAGATCGAGTTGGTTCCTAAGATGCCTTCTTGTCTGTCGTAGAAAAGCTTTATCTCGTTCTATCTATGTGCCCGTCCGGATGAAGAGAAGTTTGAGTTATGCTTGTCCAGTGATTCGCTAAATTATCAATCACCTCAAAAGAAAAGAAGCAGGAAAGGAATCATGATCAAAATGACATAAACAAACTAAAGAAACAAAAGATGCCAAGATTCTAACAATAACCATAAATGAGATTATGATTTCGTCAAGACAAATCTACATGTGGGCATGTTTTTGAACACATGATTATCTAGCTCAACCTAATATTTGACTTTGGGTCTATTGATGTATAATTCACGAATTATATGTGATTGTTAGGAAAGACGATACATATTTAATTAGACGTCAACTAGAAACAGAGATGGACTTTTCCATCTCTTGGCATATCACCACTTCGATTTTAAGATTATTGTATTCTTCTTCTTTTTTTTCAATAACCAATTAAGCCAAGAACTTCTTAATTGAGTGATTAGATATGGCCTTTAAATTGTGAGATAAAAATAACAGTGCGTGGAACCCATCACACTGCACAAAATTAATTTATATAAAATATGAATCAAAGTGGGGGGGGAACTAAATGATGTTTGAACTAATAACTTTAGAAAATTAATCTCTGATACCATGTCACACTACTAATTTACCAAATTTGAACTGTTCAGCAACAAACTAATAATATGCGACCAAACATTTTAAGACTCTGCTTCGTTTTCGTATACTTAAAAGCACATTAAAACAGCCACTGGACTATGGCGAGCAACAAGATCCATTTGATTCATACACTGTACTATATTGGTAAAGCTGGTTTCATAACAACAACAACAACTAAAGAACAAGTTACATGCCAAAACTGCAACTTCAGAGCCTAATGTTTACATGCATGAAATATAAATCCCCAAGGTTGCATATATATATATATATATATATATATATATAGAGGTAACAGTGTCCCCACTTTCACACGATCCCAAAACAAGAAACAGCCAACCAACAGGACTTCCACAATGCCACTTGTCAGCCGCATCCAGCCATCTCAGAGGCCATTGAGGCGGTCAATCTGCATGAAAAATAAATAAATAAATAAATGAAATACTGAGGAGATACTTCCATAATTTGCATTGTTTTTTCATCCATAATCTATTATAACCTACTTAGTTAGGCCTCCATAGTGAGATAATCTAAAGCAATATACCTTACTAGATTACCTTGAGGGAGAATGGCGGACAAAATTAAAAGAATATATCATCTATTTATATAATAATTATAGCAGAACAATGGAACGAATCTACCTTACTAATTAGGTCAGACAACTAATTAATTCTCACATAGAAAAGCGTGTGACTCGATCCGCTAATCGAGACAAGACACCAATGCTTAATCTTGCATATACTCTAATTATATCAAAGAAAAATAAAGGAAGACTTTACAGTATTTAAACATGCAATCGAAATCGTGGAATAATTAATTAATACATTGATTCAATGTTATAGCGATCCATCCGAAGTCCAAAGTAACCTGCACGTGCCAAATTCCAACCCCAAATAGAAAATAAAAAACCCACGATGCGCTTGGCCTAATTATGTTGTCTTAAAAAATACGAAGTACTTTCTCTAGTTGTCTTGTCTGTTTCTTTACAAAGGAAAACGTGCTGCTACCCACTATACCATTTAAATATTATCACATGTGGAATTCTGTAGGGTCAACAAATGGAGTTTCCAATGTGCTGCAGTTACTTTTATAAATACAATTACATTTTTACCCCGCTTAACTATTTCCATGTACCTCAGAAATATATATTTTTTTATTCTGAAATATAATTCTTATTTTTAGATAATTAAAATTAAAGTAAGTGTAAAAAATAATTATTGCTAAAATATAAGACTCATTTTTTAGAAAATAAAAAAAGATATACTATTTTATAATTGACCTATATTCTTAGCAAAAAAAAAATATTTTGAAAAACATAGACAGTATAATTATATCACTGACTTTCCTGAATTAAAAACAAAACTAAGCAACTAATTAAATACAAATACTCTTGCTTTCTCTTTATCACTTCTAGTAGGAGTGGATTTTGAAAATACCAAAAGAATCACTTGAGAACTTGATGTTTTAAAATAAATTATGAGGCCACTTAAAAAGGAGATAAAAAATTATGGAAGAAGGAAAGATATTTTTATCTATCATTAAGTTGGTTACTTTTTTAAGATTATATTTATTAAGATTTCTAGTGGAATATAGTCTGCCAACCTTTAGCAGGAGATGAATCTGAATCAACTTTCTTTCTTCTTTTTTCCGGCGGTGGGGACGAGGTTTTCGAAAATTGATGCAGAACAATAGTTGGAGGTTGTGAATGTAATTCGATAGCATTGGTTGCGTTTCTAAGAGTTATGTCAGTGTGTATATCCGCCAACCACTGTAGTTCCCCAGGTCTCTCTGTTTCTCTGTGTCTCCATTAATTATTTTTCCTTATTCTTGCACAGTTATCGTCCATTCATATCTTTATGACGAGAATAGTTATCCTAGAATTGAGAGAATAAAGTGGAGCAAATTAACCTTTCCTTGCGCTTCTCAAAGAATCGCTGCAGTGATTTGTTCCTGGCGATGGGAAGCTCCGCTGAGCACCGATCGCATATCCAGATACAAATGGAAATAAAAAAAACTCTATATCAGTTAGATAATTTATTTCCATTCAAAGTGACTTCTATACATTATAATTTATACACATCTCTCACTTTTATTCTTTACCTCCGTTAAGTTTCGTCACGAGTCCTTCGTTATTCTCGGATATCGCCATCTTCTTATCGGATGAGGCTACGGCTTTGGCTTCCTCCCCCGCCAATCTCATAATATATTCCGCCTATAATGATAAAAAAAAAATAATTTCTAATTAATTTAGGATACCGAGAAAGAACAACTCGCCTTAAAGGTATGGTGATTAACCTTATCCTGGGTGAGCTCGAAGACGGCGACGGTGCCGTTGTAGAAGATGGTTAGCGGCGCCGTTGCAGGAGCGCCTTCCAGAACCGACCTAAAAATAAATGGAAATATATTTACTCTTATTCTTCTCGAAACCTTAGTAGTAGTTAGCTAGTAATAATAATAGATCGGCCATCTTACCCTGAGCCGGATCTGAGAAGGGGGAGCGGCGCGGCTTGCCGGAGACTGGCGGCCGATCCGGAGGCCATGATGCTCTTGACGACCTCGGGGTTCATCCTCGAGATTTCTGAGATGAAACAAAAAAAAAAAAAAATGAAAGGGAGCAAGATTGGTGGAGATCTATAGAGAGAGTTGGGAGAGGGAGACCTCGGAAGGAGTTCTTGCGCTGCAAGGTGTGGGATTTGGGGGAGGCGAGGCCGAGGAAATCGAGCTCCATGGTAGCCTTGGTCATGAGCACTCTTTCCTTCTGCTTCATTCCTACCTTCCGACCTTCGTCTTGAATTTGGCTGCTTCTTTCAGTATACGTGAAGGAAATCGAAACTAATAAAAGGGGTGGTGAGCACGAGAAAAACGGGATGATACAATGGGAGGGTACAAAGGAGGAGGAGGGCTAGCCACTTTGTCAGGGACCTCTCTCAACCCGCGGGTACGGGTAAGGGTAACGTGAGGGATTCGGCACCGATTTCACCCTCCTTTTAACCGATATTTACGAGAGGCTGCCACAAAGGCACGACCGCCGGCCATTGGCGGACCCCGCTGCGTCAAAAAATCCGCTCACGGATATCTCGGGATCCCGCGATGTTCGATTTGATGATGTTGCGGGACAGCTGGGGCTTCGAGATCCGGGCAAAGCCGAGATGCTCACGGACGGCTACGATTACAGGACCGGGTCCACGGAATCCACACGGCAATTTCGAGCTTGCCTTCCTCCGTTCCACGTTTTAATAAATTTTTCAGACACAAAATTTTTATATATACTTATAATTTAAAATAAAATTATAATAACTACTTTTAATGCCATATAAAATTAAGTTTTTAAAGTATAACTTTAAATATATATTTTTTTGTAATATCTTTTACTTTTATTGTTTGGTTGTAAAATATAATAATTACTTTAAATTAATTTATATAAAAAGATATATGGATAATTTTTATATGAAATGTACATGTGTAAATGAAAGATAAAGTTATAACTAAACCCGTGCGTTGAATAATTATACTTTTATTTTTTTAATTGGAGCATGAACGAACGAGTTTTAAATATTAATTCTAGAGGGCTAACCATAGTAGCTAACTAAGCGTAGGGGTAGACTTAATTTGATGCTTATATAGGTAATAACAAATACAAATTAGTGTTTATATTTTAATCCTATTTCACACGTGAACGAGACCAAAATATTATTTTTGTGGAAGAAATACACCTTGGAAAACGCCCCCGAAAGGGAACCGACAGTCGCCGAAGGGGAAGCTAGTAGGGAGCCACTAGGTCCGCTAAACTAGGGGGTCAAATCGGTGGTCGAGTTCCAACGTCACATTCGACGTGTGATATACGACTCTGCTGACGTGGATCATCCACTTCAGCAAGGTAGTTGCAAAATTAAAGCGAGAGTTTTATTTTTTTTTTTAAATTAAAGAGAAAGTTAAATAAAGAAAACAAAGCCAACCGCGTGATGATGATGATGATGATGATGATGATTAGGTCTGTGAGGTGCGCTTATAATAATTGGATTAAATACCACAATGTCACCTTTTAATAAATAACGCCGTCCACGTTTATCTTAAGTTGGGGGATAAATGGATCGAAGTTGTAGTACGAGATGTGATGTTTATTCACGACGACATGAGATTTTTTTTAAATTTTTTAATTTATTTTTTGCACTGGTCCTTGTGTTATGATTTATGCTGATTTTTTTAATATATTCTTCATTTTAATTTATTATAATCGATCAATGAAGATAATAATATTATTGAACCTATATATATATATATATAAAAAGAAATAAGTATTATGTATTTATTATTTGCTTGTATAACTTGAAACCTACTTTTCATTTTTTTAATGGGCAATTATTATATAATAAAAAAGAAAAGAGTTTTAAAACCCATTAATCTAAGTTAGCTATGATCTATCCTAGTATCATAGCCTAGTATGACAAAGTTTAAGCTTAGGAACCTTAGAAGCTGATCAAGAGTGAGTTGACTTGAAATGACCCTCTACCTTGATTTGCGTCAAGCTGTCTCAACTATGTATAAGAGGGGCTTCTAGTAAATTTACTTCAGGTTTCCTCCAGTACAAATTATACAATAAACTTTAAAGGAATTCTTGTATATTTTCTACGATTTTTTTTTAAATATTAAACTCTTTCGAAAATATGTAATTCGATTTTATAAAACCTGTCTGGATGTAGTTTTATTTTTTAATTTTAAATTGTTTAAAAAAATAAATTTAATTAGATATAAAATAATAAAAATATAATTATTTACTGAACCAGTTTAGAATATTCCAGTACCACTTCACCCTATCTAGTTTTATTTATATTAATTACCTCTTATATTTTAGACTAAAATATTTTACTTACCTGGTTAACTAAGTTATAAGTCGAATTTAAATATTATTATTAAAAACAAAGTTATAAAATATTAAATAAATTTTCTAACACATTTAAAATAACAACGATAAGATTTTAGATAAAAAAACTGTATGAAAAACACGTTGAACAGACGTATGTTTTCGTCGTATCTATATTATCTAAAATTCAAACAATATTATTTTAGATGCATTAGAAAATTCATCAAATCCTTGGAACATAGTGTCTCATAAGTTTGAATAATAATCAAGAGGGACAAGATGATATATATAAAAATTATTCCATGGCCCCTCTCAACCAACAAAAAAAAAAAAAGAGAAAATAGAATGATCACAAGAAGATTGTGTTTGAAAAGTGGCAACCTAATGAAGTCTTGCTATCCTCACTTCCACGACTACTATTGGTAATATTTATCATGTATGCATATGCTAAGCTCCAAAATCCACCACGACAGTCAAATATTAAGATATTTAATTAAATCCACCTTTCAACTTCATTTTGCTTTCCTTGGTTGACACCCCAAGCAGTCACTGTAGGGGCGTTTGGTTTAGTATGTTTCAAGATGCAATTTTCTTTTCTCTCAATTAAAGATTGAGTGAACGTGTTTTGGTATCTATTTAATTAAAGTAGATGCCAAGGTGCTGAATCTGAGCCCAGTTCAGTTATTCCGAAGAATAGTTCTTGTACTTTCAACTTAAGCACTGTTCGGTCAAATCAAAAGGATAAGACAAAGTTGTAGATGATTGGATAAACTTTCTACTGCATCTAAAGTAACACTGATCAAATACTAAATGATGAAAACATATATTGATTATATCTTTATTATTTGACGTTCGGTCTGTATTCGCTCTCTATTTAGTCAAGACCGTAAGAGGGTTAAATAATTGCGTTGAAAATATACAAGAGTTTTATAAACCACAGTAAAGTAAACTGACTATTCTACTCTTAGTTTTTATTTTAAAAGAAGAGGAAATGGCAAGATAAGCCTCATGAACAAAAGACCCTCATGTACTTGAATTATTCAAATTAAGTTCTCGTTCTGGATGATGACATGAAAGAGACCGAAATTAAATTATATTAGACATGTCTCCGGACACAGAGTAGCAGACTAAGAAAGCAAAATAGACATGTTTATAACAATGAGATTATGATAGAAAAATCCAACAGTTGGAAGAAAATATCAAACCAAGAAACCTTGTCGGGTATCACACACTTGCCTTGACTTTTTCAGAGAAAAAAAAAAGAGGTTAGGTCAGACTAATATATCGATCACATGCATTTGATAGTTCTAATAATATTTAAAATTGGATATAGTGAGAGTGTAAGATTATGATAGGTATTATTATAATCACTTAACATGGAACAACCTTTGAAGTTTAGCTTAGCTTTTTAAACCATGTTTTTTGAACCACCGTTATTATATATAAGATTCATAATAACAGATGTTTCGGTTCAATCAACCTAGAAGAGTAAGCAACCATATATATCTATATATATACACAACAAATTAAGTAATATTATGATGAACAAGTTAATATATCGATCATTTGAAATAGAATATAGTGTGAATATATAATCTTTTAATTTTAACTTTGATAATAAGAAATATTTTGATTAAATCAACCCAAATAAGTAATCAAGCACATATATATGGTTGATCACTATATATCATATTAATGCAAAAACATCTGTAGACATAGATAAGGCCGGAGAAGAGATCTTAATTGGGGAGAGTACCTATAAGACCACATGAAGGTTAATTAATTTGAAGCGAATTAAACCTCCAATAAGGTTAGCATTTTATCCTTGGCTATTAGATAAGACTCTTATCACCGTGTTAGACTTCTCTTCTTCTTTTTCTAGTATAAACTCTAGGTGTTATCTTCTAATTAATGCTTCTTTCCACATCTACATATAATTAACAAAGAGAGATTAGATTAACTCCACCCTCCCTCCTAATCTCATTTACTAATTCTTCCCTCCTAATCTCATCCACCTTTCTAATTATGATTAAGCTCATTGGTTGTGCAAATTGTTAGAAAGAAACTTTGAAATTCCATGGGCTCATGAGGATCTAATCTTGCTCTCCTCCAACTCTTTTTTATTTTTTATTTTACTTTGTTTAAAAGACAAAATAATGCTTGAATAACTCAAAGAAAATTATTAAAGATCGTGGTTTTATGTCGTATAATTGCATAAATAACACAAAAATATAGTATAAAATAAATTAGAGATCAAAACCAGTAATTATTTATCCATGAATAAGATTATCCATTTATCCTACATTAAAGGGCCGAATATAGCCACGAATAGTCTTATCTAGTGGGCTAAAGTTGGGCCGAGATCATAAGAATAAATCAATTAGTTCAAACCTAACAAAAATGCCAACTAGTTAAGTTGAAATCGTGACACTAATGGATGATTATAAATTGAGATTATAAAAATTAATATGGCATTAATGATTTCAAACAAAAGAAAAAACACTTTATTTTGTATGTAATTCACTCTCATGACTTAATATTCCTAGGAGATTTTCTCCTAATTAGCTTTAAAGGCGACTAATCTAGGTTCAAATGATTCTAGATCCACAAATAATGGATTCAAACTTTAAAAAAATAAATAAATAAAACTAAAATTAGTCCCTATGGTCAATGCATCTGACCTACTAGACCAAGATTAAGATCAAGATTAAGATTAAGATCAAGATTAAGATTATGATAGAGTTGTACTTAATCTAAGTTGTGGTTTCCTTCCAAGGGAACATTAGCACACCTCCCAAATTGTGACTTCTATATTGAGGTAGATGTCACGTATATTCTAATAAAGCAACTATCCTCCCACTATCTCGGTATAAATTTATTCCAGTATGCTTATCTTATTCCAATTAAGTTTATTTATCTTATCCATTTTATTAAATTAATAACTTCTTACCCCCGTTATACGGAACGGTGTAGTAATAGCATAAAACGTCACCCATGACGCATATAAGAATAAGCCAAATAAAAACATTTAATAAAGCAAAGCCCTCATTAATGCACTTATTGGTGTTACAATATAATAAATGTATTAGGACAGGTGGCATTAGTATAATGCTTATGATTTTAATTTTCAAATAGGATGTCATGCTTTCCTTTTTGATAATTAATTGAAGGGTGACAAGTTAGCAGGTAGCAAGCTAATATAATTTTTCTATAGAATAATAGATAAATATTGCATTATTTTATTTTAATTTTGTTAGCGGTAATAATCTAATTTTAAAAGTCACGACAAATTTGATCCAAAATAAATAAATAAATTTATAAATTATATAATACAAAATCTGTGTAGTCGAGTCTAATATTGAACACTATCTCATTAAGATCAATTCATCTTCTATCAATTGCTTCTAGAACACAATAAAATGATGCAAATGGTAAATTTGGATTTAACCTAAGCGTGAGAACCGAACCGAGTTGAACGATATGTGTATGTGAGTTAAGTTGTATAGTATCATTTACCTACAAAATGGGTACCACTTTCAGAGACCGAAGCCTATAAGAAGTTCGACACTTATATACCATATTAATATTTCTCAAATATCCAATATGATGTTAAACTCACATTTCTCAGATATTAATTTATTTTTTTCTTCTCTCTTTTTAATCACTTATTAATTTGCACTCTTGGAAGATGATTTCGAAACTAGGATTTATTTAATTTTAAAGATGTCCCAAATGGAGCAGAAAATGACTGCTGCTATTGGGCCACCTGGGCTTTTAGGTAGTGGGTACCCACCCACAACCTTGTTGTGGGTCCCAGATATCAAATGCAACTTTTTTATTATTGCGGTCTGAATCAAAGGGTCTCGGAATGATATCATTGAATTAGACAAAATTATATCTTAATTTTTTTATTTAATTAAAATGCCGGTCTAAAATTTACTACATCTTATACAATTAGATCTATCTTTGTCTATGTTTGCCTCATTTTAAATGTTTTGGCAAAATTACAATTTATTTCTTCATTAGATTGGCTCCAAATTGTGAATTGTGTGTCAATTCAATCTCTGCATCAACTATCTAATTAATAAAAAAGGAACTTAAACCAGAGCCTTGCCAGATGAATGAAAGATATAGTGGTCCATAGATTAATAATTGGCTAAAATATTGGTAGAATTAGGGTGGAAAATATATATATATATATATAGTTTGTCAAAAGTTGTTGCAGAGGCTAAGAATCAACCCTATATTCCTGGAGATTTTCTAACAAATAATCCAATTTGTGTCCAAACTCAAGTCTGTAATCTTCCCCCATGGCATGTCTCATATCTTAAAAGCCATAATATTTTTAGAGAAATTTGCACGTAGCACCTTATATTTTAATAAAATTATAGTTTACACCCTATATTTTTAATATCGACAAACCGAGCTCTATGATTTGATGAATATGTGCAAAAAGTATGGATTAGATTTGAACTAACACCGTTTCGAACAGATGAAAGCATCCCATTAAATTTACTTTTATAAAAAGAATAAAAATATAACTTAGCTGAGGATATTTTTATAATCTTTCTAATATAGCTAGCTTAACCTATGAGCTTAGTTAAGTTTAACTAACATATCTAATTTGAGAATATTATATTTTTTTTTTGCATGTATTTATTAAATTATATTACTCGATTTGTAAATAGTAAAAATATATAGTATAATCTGTAAATATAAATTTTCTATATTTTTTATTACCACGGTAAAATAAAAATAGGTCTTTGATACATAGATTTTATTCGAAAATTATAAGATGAATAGCATTATTAATTATAATCCTTGTAATATAGAGAGAGGTTGATGAATGACAAATGAACTAATACTTGTAGCTATTTTTTTTGGGGTGGGGGGAGGGAGGGGGGGATTAAGTTGATGTCTTATTATTTCACTTTCATGTAATAAATGCCTCTAGATTGGTATCTCCTAGTGGTCCTAACTTGGCCAAGTCTCATGATGGATGGAAGATATAGCACTCAACTTTATCCATGATTTAATCTCTCTAATAATGCCAACTAGTTTTCATTAAGAAATAGTATCCTCTAAACTTCTATTTTTATCACTCAGCCTCAACCGTATTATAATTATAACCTACATGCAACAGCTTAACACTAATTTTAAATAGAAACACTAGAATACCCTTTTAATCTACACACAACTAATTAGAAAATTAACTTAATTTCTCACACTTATATTTTTTAAAATTATAGATACTTCAAAAATATATTAAATGAAAGACACACTGGTCAAAAGGTTGATAGTTTTAATAGAAAATCATATTCACCTTTAGTTTTTGATGAAGAAAACTAATAATTGCACATCAATTAGAATTACAAGAAAATTTAAATAATATCAAAAAAAGTTCATAGTCTTTTTAAATTTTGGTCAAACTATAACAAGGGTTATATGTACATAATTTATATATATATATATATATATATTGATCACATTCTCCCACAAAGAGTAGTTGATCTCTCATGCTCAGAAGTCACAAGTCATCACCTTGGCATTTAATGTGAAAAGTTTCCATTGACCCACCTTTTCCTTGCCCATCTGCATTTGATTCCCCCTTGCTACTATTTTTGTCGATGTATTGAATAATTTATTAGTGTATGATTAATTAGCTTACAGGACCTACCATTACGACCATATCTTAATTCAAAATAGAAATATATATATATATATATATATATATATATATATATAATATATATATATATATATATATATATATATATATTATATTTTATCTCTCTCAGTTTCACAAAATTCTCTGTGTATTTCAACTAAGCTGCCCGGGTTGTCTATATACTAAAATACAATAGTTAATTTTTTTAATCATATTAGATTAAACTAGTGGTTGAATTTTAAGACCCTTATTAATGATAAAATTACGGAGGATTAGATAAAGTTTCTAAAGCATTAAAAATAATATCGATTAGACTTCGAATGATAAAAATATGCTAAATATATTTAATAGATGTGTATTTTTGTCGGATTTTTATTATCTAAAATTTGACTAATATTATTTTAAATATATTAAAAAGTTTATCTAAATCTGTGTAATTTTATCTTTAACGAGGATCTTCAAATTTAAACTCTAATTTGGTCAAATATAATGAAAATTATAATAATTATATTTTTTTTATCAATATCACATTAGAGTTAAATGTTTAAGTTAAAAGTACGTATAAATTTTATGAAATTAAGCAAAACCATAAGGATTAAAGTGCTAATTATATGTAAAATATTTATCATAGAGTGTGATGAAGTTATATAATAAGTGGCTTGGTCTAGGAGTCTAAGTCATGTGAATTATTAAATTATTGCTTCAAACCTGTATCGTCAAACCATCGATCGAGTTTAGATAAGTTGTTAAACCAAACTACTAATCTATTAAATAATTTTCTTTCCAGTAATTGTTTAGAATTGGAGTAAGTCCTAATATATCCTTAATCATATGAAAGTTACTTACCAATTTTACTAAAACTAGTTAGATATTCATAAAAACTTTTTTTTATTATTAAAAAGCTCGAAGGCTAGATATGGCTTAATAAATAGTCATCTTTCTCTACATATAAAAACACTTATGTCCCATCAATCTTTAGCCAATATTACTAAATCGATTAGTTTATATTTCAAGTCGTGTGCATCGAAAAATTATTACTCTAAAACACCGCTAAGACATTGCTTCGAGCTGCTGTGCTATCGAGCTACTCTTTCAAATTAACAATACAGTTAAATATCAACTGAGCTATTAAGTCAAACCACCGACACATAGACAATTTTTTTTCACAATAATTAATTGTATGAGAGTGAGGTAGAGCATACGACTTTCTTGGTCCCGGCTAGCGGGTTTTTTTTTTTTAATTAAGAAAAAAAGAAAACCAAATCGGGTCACAGTAACAAATACGAAGGATTCCGTGTGTCAACGGATGTATGTATTTATCCATCCATGTCGGCATTTATGCCCGTGCTGATCCTCGCTGCCAAGCCCCCAAATGAACAGCGACGGGGATCGGGGAGTGAAATGACCTCCCCGTACGCATCTGATAGCGACTCCTGTAAAACTTTCCCAGCTCAGCGAAAAGCGAGAGATATTTTCCCTTCCAACCCCACCGAATCCTCCTCCTGCACGCCATCTTTACCCTCTGTCGTCTAATTAACAGACGACACGTCTGCAAGGAATGGGCTTTGGTGCTCCATGCTGGAGAGGAGATCGGAACCACCGTTTAGCTCCTTTTAACGACCTCGTGCTCCGCATGTGCTGCCTCTCCTCACTGTCATCATCTCAGTCTATAGAGAGAGAAAGGGGGAAGGGAAAGAGAGGTTTGCCGCCTATAAAGTTCTCGCCTTTCATCTCTCTCTCTCTCTCTCTCTCTCTCTCGTTTAGGTGTAGTAGGGTAAACGGTGTAGGGCTTCAGGTCACCGATGAAGGAGGAGGACTCGAGGAGGCGCCGCCCCTGCGACTACTGCGGGGAGGCGGCGGCGGTGCTCCACTGTCGCGCCGACGCGGCCCGCCTATGCCTCACCTGCGACCGCCACGTGCACGCCGCCAACGCCCTCTCCCGCAAGCACGTGCGCTCCCCGCTCTGCGACGCCTGCGCCTCCCACCCCGCGGCCTCCCGCGCAGCACCCTCGGCGGCCTTCCTCTGCACCGGATGCGACTGCGAGTCCGGCGCAGGGAAGATCCCCATCGAGGGCTTCTCCGGATGCCCCTCCGCCCTCGAGATCGCCGCTTCGTTCGGCCTCGACCTCGACCTCGACCCGCTCTTCGCCGGAATCGATTACTCGATCCTGACCGTCGATCCGGTGTTCCGCGATCTCTATGTGCCTTGTGTCGCGTCCGAGATCTCCTCCCCGTTGCTTAAGGCGGGGAAGGGGGAGGGGCTCTTCAAGCAGCTGGTGGAGATGGCGAGGAGGGAGGAGGGGGAGTGCGCACCGCCGCCATCAGATCTCACGCCGAAGACTCCGTGCCGGACCAGCGGAGGAGGACACGTGGATCAATCGCAGGCGTCGCAGGTGCAGCAGATGGCGTACACGTCCTTGCTCATGCTCCCACCCTCAAGTTGCGTGGAGCTCAAGGGGACCGATCGGCTTGTGGAGGAAGAAGAGCTGATGTGGGATTGCAGTGGCCCCACTGATCATTCTACTCAGGTCTGAATCCTTTCTTCGTTTAGAAAAAGAAATGATTTTTGAATTTGTTCGCCATCGACAGTACATGATTGAGAAAATTGGTGGATTATTTGTTTTCTAACAAATCAAATACAACCCAATGGGCTTCGTTTGTAGATTTTTTTTCCTTCTTTTGGACTAAAAGACCGCAGCCCTGTTTCACCGTTAGATAGGATTTTTAACGTGAAGGCTGCTATTGCCGATGGGGTTTCTCTGGAATAGGTTCCCGCCTCCTTGATCCTTTCTCTTTTAGCCAAAGCTTGGATCTTTCCACTTTAATAGTTACATCATGGATGATCAAGAGAGCAGATCTAAATCCTGCAATAGTTCCACATTAATAATGAGTTTAAGAAATGTGCCATGACTTGAAACTATAGGGTACTTGATCTTGCCCTTGCCCTATTGAAGGTACTCAAAAATTATTATCTGCGATGTAACGGTAATGCCCTTTCCAGGGGTCACATGGTTCTGCACTGCCCTGGATGAGAGAGCTAATCTGGTCGCTTCCTTCTTCCCCTTATCCAGTTTCTTCTTGATTTTTCTTATTAAAGCTTGTTATTTTTCCTAAAATTGAAGCAAGTTCAATGTAGAGCCTCCCCTAAGATGGAGCGAAGTTACAATCTGATCGTATAATTCTACGTGACTCAAAAGATCTGTTTCCTGATCAGAGGCAGCAGCGTTGACTTCTGCCACAACATGCCATTTCTCCACCAAATATTCGCATGTTTGTACATGTATTCCTCCTTTCTTCTTAACCATAAAAATCATGGAGCTGCTATAACTTCCTTTTGAAGTGTGTTTATTTTACTTGCCTATGTTTGTTGGTGGATGGATTAGTAGGGTAATGAGAGTTTATAGTTGCCTTTCTTCTTTTCCTTTTTTTTCTTCTTTGCTTTGACTCTTGGGAGGTTTGATGCTTTGACTTTGGTAAATGACGAAATATTTATGCTACTTCTGTAGAAATGTCATTTTCTCTAAATCTGTGAAGTAGATACGCTCATTATTGCACCTCTTGGTACATTACTTCTACTGTTTTGAATTCTCTATGCGAAAGTTTCTAAAGCTTATCCTTCTACCTACATTCAATGCATCTATCTGCTTAGAGAAAGAAGCTTTTGTTAAATTATCACTTAAGACATCAAGTCGCAACTAAAAGTGTAGGTGGTCCTTTTTGATGATAAGCTTTGTTATATTGGGCTTGCTGTTCTGAATCTGGTCTTCTTATTTATGTTATTTGCCTATTTATTGTCAAACTATATGGTCTTGCTTTTTTATTGGTCAGCCTGCAACTGATACTCCGATAAATACATGACAGATATGGGATTTTAATTTAGGAAGATCAAGGGATCAGAATGAATCTTCTACACTTGAGATTGGATATGGTACCAATGGTGGAGGCTTTATGATCAAAAGTTATTATGATGTTCTAAAGGAAAATTCCTTTTCGACTACGAAAGTCTTAGAAGACATTTATGATACAAGCTGTCCTTCAGCTGATGAGGATCTCTTGTCATCTAATATCCATAGTGTATCTTCGCAACATGTAAGTCATATTTCTTCTTTTTGTTTCCTCAAGCTCTTATTAGTTATTGGTCACAAGTACCACATCAAAGAAGCAATCCGTAATCAAGACATTGTTTGAAGCAAAAACTGGGAAGCTATATTGGTAATCAATTTTCAGAAAAGATGGAGATTTTCAGTATTTACTTATTAGACTGCTTAATGGATTTTAGTTTGTCATCATGCTTATTTTGAAATTTAAAGTAAAGCTTTGTGTTAACTTTTAACTTAATGAGATTTCATAAGACTGCTGCTGAATGTAGTAAATGTATAATTTCTGAAATTAACAGAAGGCTTACAAAGACATATAATCAAAGAGAATTTTCATTGGTTTACCATTAATTAGTTTTTAGCACGAATAATTATTTTGTTGAGATTTTTTTCCCTTAAATCACCTACATTGCAGCTTGCTGCACTGAATCACCCTGATTGGCCTTTCATGTGTCTTGTCAGATCTCTCAATGCTTTTCCTGCATGACTATCACATAGCTACAAAATATTGTCACATCACTCTCACTATTAACTTATCCCTGCCCTGTGCAAGTCCACCTATTCACTTGGTCTTCCTTTTTGGTCATACATGAAGCACCAGATGGCTGCTGCTATCATCCTTAAGAGTTAAGATCTTCCTGTCCATAGGCCTGACAGTGTTTTTGGTTTCTATTGTTGAAACAGAGATCTAAAAATTGTCCTTTTGACTTCTCTTTTTGTTTCTCGAGATGATTCTCTTAAATATTCATTCTGAATGGATACTTATAAAGTACTGACATAATCTTGGCATTTCCTGGTCCTTTTTCTCCAGTTAAGTGCAGTTAACATGGCCAGCAAATGGAAGAGCAACTCGAGTAACTCAGCAGTGGATGAACCGACAACCTCTGGAAATCACGTATCAGCTATAGTCCGACCATTGTCATCTTCGCATGATCCTGTGACTGGTGGCAGTGTCAGACAAATTTCTTTCGGGGAACAGCCCCTCGTTAACAGTGAGACAGTAAGACAAGCCAAGAAAATCGACAGCGAGTTGATGGCTCAGAACAGAGGCAATGCAATGCTACGTTACAAAGAGAAGAGGAAAAATCGCAGGCATGAAATTAACCTCCTGATTAAGTCAATATGCAGCACAATTTCTCAATGTAATGTAATTTCTCGTCTGAACTTTCCACAGGTATGAGAAACACATCCGCTACGAGTCCAGGAAGTTGAGGGCCGACACAAGAAAGAGAGTGAAGGGTCGTTTTGTGAAGTCTGCCGAAGCTCTGGATGTCGCGAATGGAGGTTGAAGATGCCCTTGTCGCAGCCAACTTTGCCCTGTGAATACCTCTTGTTTTGACCACATCAATGTAGCTCTGAGATGAGCAATCTGTTGTTTGTTTCGCTATCGATGTCCTATTATTATTACAATTAGGTTTAACCTAGTCCTGGGAGAGGTAACTGGATTTTTGTTGTAATCTTATAAGTGAAACACCAGGATTGCCATACTATTATGAGGATTTCCTCCTACTATGCCATGGGAGAAACATTGTATGTCTTATATTCAAGAGATTCAATGCATGCGTGGTATAGTTATGGTGAGACTGGTACTCGTCTGACATTATTACATTTCCAACATATATTAAGCCCTTACACTGAATATATATTTTCTCTATGCCACAATGTGATTTAGCATCAAATTAAGTACCATGCCAATTATCCCCAGAGTAAATTGCAATGCCATTATACCAATATCATTGGGACAAGGGAAACAAAAGAACATCTAAAAGTGATCAAGCAATTTTGCTCTTCTAGTCTTGTGAACATGCGCCATAGCGCATATGCCAAGGAAGAACAAGAAACCAATGTAGGAGAGCACTAGAGAGATCCCTGCTCTGTTGCAAAACTTCTCATAGTAGGGGCAAACCTTGCTCCATCCAATGTCATCATTCCCTACTTTCGCCAGATGGCCGATCGCCGTCGCCGCCGATGCTGAAGCCATCAACAAGCTCATTATCATCTGCCACGAAAAGGGGTTATCATGAATCAACCTTGATCATATATATATAGCTTTATAAATTAACCAGAGTAGAATTTGAAGTTATATATATGCAAATTAACAAAGTGGTACGTAAAAAGACCTTTTGATTCATTAACATGGAATAGCACATAAATGTGAAGATAATAAAATAACTCACCAGATCGAATAGATGTAACACGTAACCATCCGCCAGATTAGAGACGAAAGGCAGAGTCACCAACGAATACCCACAAGCAACTGCATTGCCGACCAAGAAGAACCTCCACAAAGAGACAGAGACCGCGTAATTAATTAAATATAACATAAAGAATTTTGTTTAATTATTTCGCAAAGTAGTCGTACTCGAAGGCAGTGGACTGCTTAAAGCTGGCCTTCACGAAGATCCCAGGAATGACTTCGGCGGTCTCTCTGTTGAGCCGCATGATGAGTGCTGCCGCGAGCGCGAATACCGACGCAATGATCCTGAGGATGACATGGGTGACCACGTACTTCTTACGGATGCTCTTCGTCTCTGCTTCTTGATCCATGGCGACGGCCTCCTGCGTGGTGGAGAACAATGGTGTCTGGAATCCCGCTCGCACTCGGAGGGAGAAGGAAGTAAAAGAAAAGGAAGGACAGCAAGGAGGAGGAAGAGACAGAGAGAGATAAAAGGGAGGAGGAGGAGAAGTAACAGAAAAAAAGGTTGGTTGCGGCAGTTGTCGAATGGACAACACTGCATCAATTGCGCGTTTTTCATAGCTTTGATTGTATTTATTTTATATATTTTCCTTTGAACACGATCAATATTATCTGATATATAAGGATGGTTTGACTCTATCCAAATTCTGAATCTCAAAATAGTGAAAACATAGTTTCTTTTCTTCTTCTTTTTTTGGGTCAATTTTTGTGTATATATACTTTATATATACGTACCCATTTATTTTATTTTATTTTATTTGCATGGTGCTTGGTGAGTTAATTCTATAATGTGAAGTATCTGACAACAAGCACAGAATCTGAATCTTAAATTGATATAAATTAGAAATAAATTTCATGGATCACAAGAGCGGTATTTCCTATGGATATATTATTTAAGAAAACAAAATCTAATTTATTAGTACTCATTGTGGACGTTTTGGTTCTCTAAAAACAGAGTATTGGACAAAATTAGCCTCTCAAATATAATGTTTACACAATCTAATATATTTTAGAATTTTAAATAATCATCAAATAAGAAATGTTAAATATATTATATAAAAATCACATGCCAAAATTGTTAAATATGTGAGAAAATATTTTCATGGCAGAAGTTATTTTAGTTCATCGGACTTTCAAGTATAGGTCGCTATCCGGATTAGTATTATTATATTCAAGTTTCGAAATAAATTAAATTTAGAATAGTTTAAAAGCTCTCTAAAAACTTGCCGTTACGAGATGCAGAGGAAACTCCCACCGAAAAGACCTTCGAAGAATGCTGCGGTAACGACAAACGCTTGACACCAACTCTTTCGGGCAACGATGGCGTGAGGGACCAATCAGCGCCTGCTGTTCGGCCACGTCACTGTCTTGCAAGGTAATGCCGGGGAAGTCAATGAGCATGGAATTTTATAAAGAGTAGAAAGCCGGCGGCACAACTCAGCCTCACTACCTACTATGTTGGCCGCCGCTGGAGCTCCTCCGCCTGCGCTTCGCCCCCTCCGGCGCGATCGCCGGACGATCACCTCAGCGGCCGCCGCCTTCCACAACCGGCGGCCCCATCCTCCGGTAGCCGTGGCGTCGAAGTCCGAGACGGCCCCCGGGATCCGCGGTGGGCCGAAGGATCCGGTGCGGTCCGCGGCAAAGGTCTTTGACGACACAGAGGTCCCGCCGCGTGGCGTAAGGGACTACATCGAGCGGTCGAGGGAGCTCGTACGGCCGGACGGCGGCCCGCCCCGGTGGTTCTCGCCGCTCGAGTGCGGGGAACGAGGGAAAGGCTCGCCGTTGTTGCTCTACTTGCCTGGTTTGAGCTCTTCAATCTGTATCTTCTGTATTATATTTAGATCTCTTGGCTTTGAGTTGCTTGTTGTTATATTTATTAATTCGGCAACGATTTTGTGACGTTTTAGGTATTGATGGAGTTGGTTTTGGATTAATTAGGCATCAGGAGAGATTGGGAAAGTAAGCGTGAGTTGGGAGAAATTGTTTGATCTTCTCTTTTTTTCTTAGCCTCCTTTTCCTTTCTAATGTTTGGATTGTGTTGTCCTATAATTAGCAACCGCCATTAATTTAGGAAAGTTCGTATCTTCTTGCAGGATATTTGATATTTGGTGCCTGCATATACCCGTAATGGATCGAACTCCATTTGAAGGTTCATCCCCCCCCTCTCGCTCTCTCAACTGATTGACACTGTTAGTACGTTGTCAGAGTTCTGCTGTGGTATCTATTTCTTTAGATTTCATTGTTGCGATTCCTCAAATATGCTCGTAGGTAAGGTTTTTATTCATTGAAGAAGTACAAGGTTTAGAACGAGATAAACTAACAGAGGAAAGATTATGTCGATAGCATATTATTGGTCATTCCCACTCAACCTATATCCTCTTTTTAATCTGATCCATTTGATGGTTTCAGGCCTTGTTGAATATGCAGAGAGGACGGTGAAGTCAGAAAAATCTAGATTACAGGGTAGGCCAATTTATCTCGTTGGTGAATCTATTGGGGCATGCATTGCGCTAGCTGTAGCAGCGCGCAACCCGGGGATTGATCTGATACTGATCTTAGCAAATCCAGGTTTGATTTTGGATTCTTTTGTAGCACTTGTTGGTTCTTTTGATTGATCAGGTACTTAATGTAATGATATCCATATTTGATTTCATAATTTAGGGACATCTTTCAGCAAGTCCCAGTTGCAGGCCTTCTCAACTTTCTTAGATGCAGTGCCTGAACCACTCCATGTTACTATCCCATATTTTCTTCGTGTTCTTACAGGTTTGCCATGGACATTTACCTAAAGATTGTCTAATAGTCCATTGTCTAAGTACTCTGTTCTTTTCTTATGTTATAAATATGATATCTTATGGTTCACTAATGAATGTATATATCTTGTTATACTCCAAAATTATATATGAAGCGCTTTCTTTTTACAATCAAGTGAGCAAGCTCTTCAGTGACCTCTTGATCTTGAGTAACATTTTGTTTTTCATCTTAATGGCTCGAGTAGATTGGCATCTAATTTTGAGTTTGTACTATGCATTTTCTTAATTTTTCAGTTATCTTTTGTTTATTTGTTTTTACTGATTTTGCCTCATAAATGGGGGCGTCACACCATTTTCTGGTTGTGTTTGTTGTGATCTTATAAATTTAGGATAACTTTATAATGTGCTTTGAATTTTCAACTACAAAATGCTGTAGTTAGGCGTGTTGGTATGACATTAGGCATAAGATCTTAGGTAAATGTAGTGAATTAAAATTGTTTTTACTTGATACAAGTTGGATCAAGCTCAATCCATTTGTCCAACCGGATAGGCTGAGAGGGTGTACTATCAAATGAACAGGTTTAAACCAAGAGCTGTATAGGAAATAATGAGGGTAGCCTAGTATAGCAGAACCTAGAAAAGTAATTTAGTATTGAGCAGCCTTACCTCTTTTCTTGTTTTGCTTTGCATTAGGCCTATATGAATTTATTTGTGAGATAATTAGTTATGAACCATTATTATATCATTTTAATCTATTTCCAATTAAAGGTGGCACTAAAAAATCTCGTGTTAAAGCATTTACTGGCCATGGCTGGACATGCTATGCACTCTGGCTTTATCAACGTTGCATGTTGGGCATGTGTTGCTGGAAGTCCCATGCCAACCTTGTGCTTTGGATTGTACAACAAGAATACAGTGTTTGATTTACTTGATATGAGATCTATATTTGTAGATTATAATGACAAATCCATTTAGTGAAAAAAATGATATTTTTTCTCTTACAGTTGATCAAGAAACCAAAAAATCCAATAAAAAAACACTTTTTTGATTGGATGGGAATAAATCATGTAAGTGTTGAACATACCGTAGCAAATCTAGAACCTTGGTTCTTCCCACATCATGCTCAAGTGAATTGATTTGAGGCAATTAGTCGGTGCTTTTTATTTACAACTAAATTGTGCTATATTATTACTATTATAACAAAGAGTGATAATAATTCTGCTGATATAATTCTTATATTGATTTTTAGGTGGTTCCTTGAGGTTTGCATCAGCTTATGCAGGAAGTGACCTCTCTTTTGAAGAATCTATCCAGAGTTTATCGGAGAGCTTCATGGATATGTTGCCTCACCTTTCGGTGAGCTTAAAACCAAATTCATATGCTTAATTAAACCTCCAAGACTTTGTACTTGACATTAAATTAATCTATGTGCTGTCTAATACAGGTTACTTGTGTGCAGTTCAAAGAGATACTGTTCTTTCCCATATAACTCATTGCTTAGATCTTTTTTTCCTTTCAGATCAAATATTGCACTTCTCTTGACATTTTCCTTGTTTAACCTTGTCGCGACTTGTGATACCTATGCTACTTCAAAATTTTGATGCTTCTATGTGTTTTCTGTTGCAGTTTTTGGTTGATATTTTACCAAAAGAATCTTTTCTCTGGAAATTGAAACTGTTAAGATCAGCGTCGTTTTTTGTCAATTCTCGTCTACATGCTGTGAGAGCTCAAACATTGATACTTGCCAGGTAATTAGTGTTACATAGAATATAATTATCGAATACTTGTACATAGATAAAATGAAGAACAGTAGCAATAAGATGAGTACTGAGACAAGACTTATCAGATTGCATAGCAAGTCTGCAAATATTGTCCACCAGTTAATTAGCACAGATACTTTTATTTATAGAGAACATGACCTGTTCCTAAAAGAGGAAATTCCATTAGATGAATCATTCTGGAGTCCAACTTTTGTGGCCATGGATAGTTTCTCCTGCAAGGAATTGGCACTTAGTAGGACAGGCAAGATGTCACTCAATCATGAAGTATAGAGCTGGAATAAAAGATTCAGATGATTCTATCCTGCTTTGCTTAGCCATCAGAGAAATCATGGCTGCTGCAAACCTGTAGATGAGGAAGAGCTCATCTCATGGTCCACTCAAAGTGATTGCAATTGACACAATCATCTTAGAAAATTAGATCATCTTATTAGATTGAATAGAGTGATTTTGTTTTATCTAGAATAAAACCAATCCAACCCATTTCATGAATAACACATAATCAATCTCTCTTAGAGAGATGACCTAGCGTTATCGTAGAGATGATCCAGGAGGGTGCTGTCAGGAAGGTATGTGTCATGCCGGCTAGCACAACATTGTACATATGCAAGAATTGAGTGTTCTTCAAATGAGAACGTTAAGATGGATGAGTAGGGTTAGCAGAATCATTGAATCAGATATGTTGTCAAGGGAATAACACCTAACAAATAATTGAGCCTGTTAAGATGGTTTGATCATGTCCAAGGGTGACTTACACAGTGCACCGGTATGGATGAGCAATCATGGTCAAGTAGAAGCTGCTCTGAGAAGTAGTAACGAAGGATATGATAAACTTGACTTGAAACACTTTCTCAAATAAAAATCTGGATTGACACAAATGTTGGCACTAAATATAGATGAACGGAGGATTTTGATTAAAGGTTCTTTTTCTAAATTTTTTTCATTTACAATATATAGAGGGTTCTTGGGATGGGTTGGGAAGATTGTTGACTTAAATTACCTTCTGCCTTGATGAACAATTAGGCCAGTCTTCCATCTCATTCAGTCTGCTTCGAGATTTATTTTCTGATTGAGCTTATAAGTAGCACCAGACATTTATTATGTTGTTTATACAATAGGCAAGTAATGGCATATTAGTAACTGTTGGCTGGTTGCTATATACTGATTGTCTTAGTTTCCAAAGCAATAGTGAGACTAGTGTTATTTGGTAGGCACTGCTTTTAACGAACTGTTATCATAGTTAACAAAAATTTATTGTTTTAAAGTATATGATCTATTTCTGAATGATGACGTTTACATTTTTATCAGTTTTTTTTCAGTGGAAGTGATGAATTGCTACCTAGCCGTGAGGAAGCTGAAAGACTTTCTCGTGCTTTGCCAAATTGCAGGATCCGTCATTTCAAGGATTATGGTCATACTATTTTTCTGGTATTCCTTGGATTAGATTCTCCATGCCTATTCTGTAATACTCGTGTATGTTCTGATATAATGGATAGGAAACATGAATCTCTAATGCATCCATTTCATCTGGTAGAGTAGCTGCTGATGAGATATATAGAATGCCTCCAAGGAGATGGTTATCTTTGTTCAGATTAGTTCTACAGGTCTTCTGAATCATACAACTTACATAGGTTACTTGGATCTATGAATCGACGTGTGTTTCAGTCAACTGCACAACATCACTTGAGCATTTTAGTGTCCTTTGTTTTGTTCAAAGATTATATAAAGGATTAACCGAAAATGGTTGACTCCAGCTATAACATCAGAATATGAATGAATGGAAATGCAGTTGGCAATATTAGAGGAGTCCTAATCATGATGCTTTTCTGTTAATACCAGATTCTTTTTTATGTCAAAGACTCAAAATGTCCTATCTCCTTTTTTAAGTATGAGGTTGGCATACACTGCTCACTTCTCCATCTTCTACATTAAACAAATGATCCAAAAACTGAGTGCAAATACTGGCTGTCCTGCAACAGCTTCTTCTACAAAAAAACTTATTGGATGCCACTTTGCAAAGTGCAAACTTGTCATTTTCTTTCACTGGATGGTGGATATACTCTTAGATATCCTTAAGAAATTTTCTCTGTCATGCTTGTATCTTTAACTCCTTGATAACTCGGTGTCTTGGTCAAAAATTGGTCAAATGATCTTATTTTCTGTTGTTTTACACAGTAATTCTTGTTCAAAAGATCTCCTTTATATACCTGAGAACTCGAAAGAAGTTTTTGCACTGCACTTTAATGACAAATGATATCTTTCCCTTAAGATTACTTGCATAGAAAAATAGGACCTTGTGCAGTTGAACTGCTGAAATGCAGCTTTAACTTCATTTCCTTAATAAAATATAGAGTAATCCCATTCCATTTCACAAGTTCAGAAACTCAATTGTGTATGTACTTCCATTTTGTGCTTAAATTGTTTGAAGGAATATAGCCACATATGATTGCTCCAAAACCTAAAATGCCTATGAGTTTACTATTATATTAAATGTTCATATTTCAAGGTGTTGAATATACATTTATGCCCATTCCATACAGGAAGGTGGGATTGATTTAGTGACAATAATAAAGGGAGCTGGTTTTTACCGTCGTTCAAGACAGATAGATTATGTGTCAGACTATTTAATTCCAACTCGTTATGAATTCGAAAAAGTTGTAGAAGAGTACAGGTATCATGACAATATTGTTCTAGGGTTCAACTACTAAATATATTCTGTCCAGATCTTTTATGCACTTATTGTGCTTCTCAGGTTGATCAACTTTGCTGCTAACCCTGTGATGCTATCAACTTTAGGAAATGGGAAAATAGTAAATGGTCTTGCGGGGATTCCTGCTGAGGGGCCTGTTGTGCTGGTTGGATACCACATGTTATTGGGTTTGGAACTTGGTCCTCTGATTGGACGATTGTTATCTGAGAGAGGAATCCATCTTCGAGGCATTGCTCATCCATTTATATTCAATAAAACTTCGGAGCAGCTTATGCTGGATTCATCTTCATTTGATGGATATAGAATTTTGGGTGCTGTTCCTGTCTCAGCAGCCAATTTCTATAAGCTTCTTTCCAGAAACGCCTTTGTTTTATTATACCCTGGAGGTGCACGTGAAGCTCTTCACAAGAAGGTAACTTTTGAGCTCTTGGTTATTGTTTCTTAAATGAGATTGTGGTTATATCGATAGTTACTAAATGTTAAACATGAGAATTTTTTTTTTTTCACATGATCACCTTTTGTTCATTTTACATGATCACCTTGGTTTTTGGAGCTCTTTTACTCTTGGTTTGTTTTTTACATGATCACCTCGCCATCATCCATGCCTCTTCTACTATGATTACTTATGTGCATAAAATGGGGGTAACATTTTACGTACCCTATATACATGGTAGTGAAAATTACTTAACATATCCATCATAAGCAGATTATTTGTGAAAAATGTCCATAATATCTAATGCTCATCTGAAACCTTGAAAGGAAGATCCACCTCCAAAACCAACCCACATGGAGGGTACTGTACTGTCGGCAGGGCAGGCTTTGTCTTCCTGGTCATTGTAGAGCATGCCCTAGTACTGTGGCATCACAACCCTTTTTGCTTCTGTATCAATTATTATTATTATAAAAATCTTAGTGGTCTTGTTTGTCATCATCATGATGGTCAAGTAGTATTTGGTATTTACTATTTAGGACCATCATTTAATGTGTATAAGCTAATTGCCACCAGGTACAACTGTTGGAGGAGTTTTTGAGTATATACCTATTGATTCTCAGTTATGTTTAACTTCTTAGCATCTAATTATTGACCTTATTGTTAAGCTCTTGCTGCTTTCAGGGCGAGCAATATAAACTATTTTGGCCTGAACAATCAGAGTTTGTTAGAATGGCGTGGAGGTTTGGGGCCACTATAGTACCATTTGGTGTTATTGGAGAAGATGATTTATTTGAAGTAAGTACATACTTTGAATTATTATTCCTGATAACACCATCTGCCTCAGCACTCTGCTTACGTAATCTAGATTTTTTTTACTAAGATGACAATTGGAATGGAAATATTTGCCTGATGTTTTGAGCTCCTCTGCTCATGTATTCCATACAATTTTATGGAGAATAAAAAAAATCAGTATGAGAGGCAGCATTAATATACTGCATGGCTGTGCGTACTCTGCTCATGTAGTCCAGACAATTATGCGGAGAATAAAAGAGTAGTATGAGAGGTGGCATTAACATACTGCATGACTGTGCACACTTTTGTAGGTTGTATGATAGAATAAATTTTTATTACATTTCTAAGAGCAAGTAAAATGACAAAACTATATGGCTATAGACATATGAAAGGTCTTGTATTCATTCATATATGAATTTTGATATGACGTGAAGGCTTATTCCATCTGACCATCACATAGCAGGTATGCTAGGCTTTATTAGAAGCTTATGCTAGTGAAGTAGAGGCAAACATCTCTCTTTACATGTTCACTCTTTGGTCATAGCTGATATAAGAACAATGGTTAGGGTTTTTCCAGTTTCAAGTAATTGGTTTATCATTGTGAAATGATTAAACTAATAAGAGCCATGAACTTTCTTTTCCAGCTGCTATATGATTATGATGATCTTGTCAAGCTTCCATTTTACGATGCTCTAAACAAGCGGATAAATGAAGATGCTGTAAGGTTGAGGTATGATATTTCCTTCCCTCTATCTCCTATTTGATTAGTTAGATGCATTTGTTGTGAATAGAAGTTATCGTTTAACATCATATTTGGCATATCCTATATGGAGATTAACAAGATTAGCTCCTCTTCTGCGAGTATTATTTTTCATGGTTTTTCTAGCTTGGTTGGTCAAATTGATTAAAGGTGTGATAAATTGATTGGGTTTAGATTTTAAGTTATCAAAGGGTCATTCTTATGCCCATCTAATTACTATATTTGACTGATTCTGTTCTATGAATTTCTGCTTTATCTTTCCAACATAGTTCTTTTATGTGAATCCATTTAAATATTTAATAGATTAGCTCTAGTCAGAAAACTTTTACTGCACCATTCTCTCCGACCATCACATATCAATCTTTCTACAGGAGTACCAAGTGCTGATCTGTCGGTACTGTCATAAGATACTCCATATGGAGAGTTGGAAAGGGTCGAGAATCGTAATATTTCATATCTCTCGATCATTTCTGTGTTTCCTAGGAGAAGGATGAAGCTTTACAGATATTTTCTGCTGTATCTTTGTACGAATTTACGATAACCACAACCAACATTTTCCTTGATGATCCTAATTTTACAGTGATCTTGCCATTCCAAATAAGCCTTATTCTTATAAGGAGTGAAGTTAATTCTGCTATCGCTTTTCTTACTTTGGAGTTACATACCATTCTGGATCCTTATCTGTTGTGGCAGGTCTGATTTTACTGGAGAAGTTGGAAACCAAGATCTTTATCCCCCTGGGCTCATACCTAAGATCCCCGGGCGATTTTATTTCTTGTTCGGAAAGCCAATTGCAACAAGAGGTATGTCATGAATGAACATCCCTTCTTCTCTCTAACCTAGTTTTTGAAAATTTGAAATCACTAGATAAAATCTACGGAGAAAGGGGAGAAGGTAATGACATTGGGTTGTGTTACTCTTCCTGTCATCTGTAATGTTTTTCTAGCTTTTATGTGGTCCCGTTAGAACTCCTTAAACTAGGGGAGCAAGTGGGTTTAGGTAAACTCAAACTTGTTCATTATGCAACCTATGCTTGATATTTATACGTGTTACACAAAATACATTATTGATTCATTAAGCCCCCATTTATTTTAGAAATAATTTTGTTCTTATTCTAAAATACAATTCCTAATTCTAGAGTAACAACTAAACACCATAATAATCACATTTTAGAACATAAACACTATTTATTAAAATTATGTCCTATATCACATACTAACTCAATTACTAATTTATCCTTGATAGCTATTCCGTCAACCTACTTTATATCAAATCAAAATGTATTTTTTTTTCATCTTTATTTTTACTTAAAATTAAAATTATAAGTAATTATTATACTTTTATTTCAGAATACAAGTGAATATAACTATTCATGAAATATAAAATTTATTTTAGGAATAACAAAAAGTAATACCTATTTTAGAATTGATCTTATTTCTAAAATAACCGAGACCTAGTAGTTTAAACATTTGGGTCAACCCTCTTTAGACCAAACGTTTTTTTTTTTTTTTTGCTATTTCATGAACTCACCTGGATTATCTTGGTCCTGTCTGACTAGATAGATATGCAACCCTATCATTCATTATCAATTTTTTAAAACGTGGTGTTTAACTGACTACTCAAGCTGTATGATTTTGTTATGTTTGGTCTGCATATTCTATATTGTCAGGATGGCCATTGAGAAAGTTTGATATTTGGATCTAAAAATTGACTCTTCTCTGCTATGTGAAATGTCAAGGAAATTTTTCACCTACTCCAGTGAATCCTCCTGTATATTGCGCATAAGCATTACTCTCCAACCCACTTTACTTTTAAAATATTGTAACTTGCCATGACTTATAATATCTAATATATTGATCACATTTCCTCTGCTTTTGGCTGAAGGGAGGGAGGATCTGAGAGACAGAGAGAAAGCTCAACAGCTTTATTTGCATGTCAAGTCTGAGGTTGAGAATTGTCTTGCCTATCTGAAGGAGAAAAGGGAGAAAGATCCCTACAGGAATATACTACCCCGGCTTCTTTATCAAGCCACTCACGGTTTTACTGCAGAAGTACCCACATTTGAACTCTGATCACCTTACTCCATTCTTTATTTAAAAATTTCTTGCAAACTCGAAGCCTCCATTTTTGCAAATAAAAGCTATCTATATCAATCATTATAGTTATTCAAAGTATATGTAAGGCTGGATTTCTTTTTTCTTTTTTTCTTTTTGTGAGAAAACCCATGGGTTTATAAGAGGTTTGATTCATTTTATCTGGTGATGGATTTCGATATTGTAATGATGCGACTGATTAAAGATTAAATCCTGTAACCTCTCCAAAGTTGACACCTTCTGTTTCTTTGGTTTCAAGGCAATCAGATCAATCACTCAACAGTGCTAACCAGATGTATTCTTCGACCATATATGATCTTAAGTAGGTCCTACATCGCATGATCTCCACACAGTACTGGAGAGATCCAGTTTACATACTAACTGCACTTCTTTTGGTATTTGGGATACATCCAAAATCTTACAATATCTTTTACTAATTTTTGGGCATGATTAAAATGATCAGAACCAAACAATTGATTAATATATCCGCGAGACGCTCATCTTACTATATACAAAATTCTTAAAATGCGGTATCGAGTTTTGGGTCTATTTACTGAAAAAAAAAAAGAAGAAAAAAAGGGCAGTCTTGACTTGAGTTTCTTACTATCAATCCGACTATAATTTTGATCAGCTATGGAGTAAATAACTCTTTTGCTTCAGCACTAAAAAATAGTAACAGCAACTATGTCACTATGTGGACGGACGTAGAGTGAGGTTGTCTTATTCTTAAGGATGGGCCGGCGCGAGGAATAAACTGACTCTATATTTATATGTACTTGAGGACAAAGATCAAGTATGTCCTAAGATAGCTTTATCCAAACGACTACTTTTCGTCACAAAAAAGTGAACAAAATTTCTACTTTATTTCGAATAAAATAAGCCCCCCCCCCACCCAAAAAAGGTCCAAGTTTAACTTATCGAGCTGCTATGCTTAGGATAAAAGAGAGGAATTATAGCGATTATCCTAAAATTCAATTTTGCAAAACAACGTGATCTTAATCCGCACCGTCCATTTTGGATTGCTCCCTTTCCTCTAAGCCATCCCATGCGTCAAATATTTCTTGCAATGCAAGCACATACGTGGTGGTTATAAACTTCTGAGAGAAAAATAAATCGATGGATGAAATATTAAAAATCCCATAGAAACTCTATAATTTGATGTTTTCTGCGTTCGTGTTTACTTTGAAACCAATTACTGAAAGAGAAAAAGATTTGAGAGCAAGACAAGCATGCGCTCGTTAATTTCTTTTCTTTAATTGAGAGAGAGAGAAGAAGAAGAAGAAGAAGAAGAAGAAGAAGAAGAAAGGTAGAAGACGACTAGAAGAAACTAATGTTTTTAACCCTAATCCTAACCCTAAACAAACCCCAGATGCTACCATTTCCATACATTTCTTTCTACTCTAATCCTTCCACTATACCTTGAGCTCTTTAAGGACTCGTCCGATTTAATATTTAGAAGCTTACAGATGAAGTGAGAGGTCGAGGTCGATCTCCGTCGTACTACCTCCGGACCCCACGACGGAGGGCGGCGTCACTGGCGCGGCGGAGGCGGGCGCGGCGTAGAAGTAGACGTATCCGCCGTGGTGCGGCGGCGGTGGCGGAGGCTGTAGGAGCCACGTGGATGGGCGAGGGGCGAGGGATGCCGCGGCAGCGGAGGTGGAGGTGGCTGGAAGGCGGCGAGTTCCGGCGGCACGCTCTCTCTTGTGCGCGTTCTGGTGACCGCCGAGAGCTTGTGAGCTGTAGAAGCGGCGAGAGCAGTACGCGCACGGGAACGACCTCGCCTCCGGCGATGAGAACAATGGCGGCGGCGGAGGCTTTCCGAAGGCTGCTGCCGCCGCAGCAGCGTCCTCCCCCGCCGTCTTTAGAAAGTCGAAGAAGCCATTGCTTTGTTCCGCCATTAGCGAGAGAGAGAGAGAGAGAGAGAGAGAGAGAGAGAGAGAGAGAGAGAGAGGTAGGTTCGCGTGTCTTAGCTTTTTGATGCTGTTACGTGCATTTTATCATTGGTTGATACGATACGGACGAAAATGCCCCTGGAGTCCTTTTCTTCTATCCATCCGTTTTAAGTACTTACTTACTTTTAACTATCTTTTTTTTCCTTAAAATCTTTTTATGCCCCCCCCCCCCCTCCCCCCCCCTCCTTTGTAATAATAAGATTATTTTAAGCCTGTCCGTACCCTAACAATTATTTAACTAATTATCTTTTTTATCCTTAATAATAATGTTGCGTTGCAATGACCTCTATTTATTCTCTCTCTCTCTCTCTCTCTCTCTCTCTCTATATATATATATATAGTTCATTCAGACTTCAGAGAGGGGAGGAGGGGTAATCTCGTCCGAATAAAAAGGCTTCGTACGGGAGACGAGAGGGAAGGGACGCAGGGCCATGACATGCGGCTGCCTCGCAGACGTGTCGGGAGGGGTACGATGGAATCCGAAAATGACGATCGTGCCCCTCAGGGGGGGTTTATGGGGCGGGAAGTAGGATCGGACGGCCGGGGTTGACGTCGCCGGACGTCGCCTGGGAGTGCGGGGGGTGGCGATGTGGAAGGGAAGGAAGGATAGGAGAGGAGGAGGGTAGGGCTAAGCAAGTTAGAATGGGAACAATTTGGAGTACGGGAATGCCCGCTGCGCCGCGCCCTTTCCTCTGCTTTGCCGATTTTGGACGCTTGCGTGTTTAAAGGGAAAAACCCTCACTAAGCACCTACATGGACTCTGTTTCTTTCTCTTTTGTCGCTTCCTCCTCAGCAACTTCCATCTCATCTCATCTCATCTCTCTCTTTTCAAACTCTTAAGTGTTGGGAGACTTATTTGCTTCTTTTTTCACACGTTTACTTACAGATATGCTCCTTTTTTAATAAAATTTCCTCCAACTCATGAACTCATGATAAAAGGTTATGCATCCCGGAACTTGTTCATTTCCAAACTATACCGTGAGTTTAGAATCTCTCTTTAGTGTTCACAAGGTAATTACAGTTATTTGAATGACCAGCTATTAGATGTTGTTTAGTTGCTAAAAATGAGAGAAACAAAAAAGTAAATTCATTTTAAGTAAGATAAATTAACTAGACATCTAAAATAGCCTCAATACCCTGAGTAATATAAAAATAAAAAGGGAATAAGTATTTAAACTCAAAATGAGAGATATTTTTAGTAACAAGCATTATTATTATTATGCCTAGATTCATTTAAAGATCTGATAAGACATCGACCCAACCAAAGCTGCAGTGCTGCTCGTAGCAGTTGAGAGTGAGGGCGATCTTGTTCCGTGATTACTCATATTGGCAACACAAAGATGGGACAATGAAAGAGGAAGACATACCATTAGAAGAAATTTCTGTACAGATTTTTGTGACCAGAGACTGTAGATAATGAAACGACCGAGGTGGTCAAACATAGATATATACAATTTCGCCCACACATCACACCCCTGTGTGTGTGTGTGTGTGTGTGTGTATGTGTGTGTGAGCAGCGTCAGTTGCTAATGTCGAAGTATTTTGGATCCGCCGGGAAATGGTGCTCCACCCTCAGCTGCCACAATCACCAACAGAAGAACAAAAAGGAAAAAAGAGAGTGAATTTTAGAAGTAATCTGATAGGAATGCATTTGCAACATAAGTGATGGTAAAAGTTTCAACTATATTAAGCACCTCAATGAAAGAAAAAAAAAAAACATTTGTTCTTGAAGTCAGAAAATTTGATAGAAGATCACAAATTAATGCTACAGGGACAGCATAGGATATTGAAATCCCGATTAAAGTTTCCATCGCTACTTAAACAGCAGTACTGATAGAGGAATTCGAGAGTCGAATTCTTTCGTAGTAGAAGAAAGTATAGGAAGCACTCTTAAAGAAAGAATTTCCATACCTTTCCCTCGTCCGCATCCGAATGGCGTTGAGGAAACACGACTCTAAGATCATTATACATATAAAAGCGCCTCTCCTCTGTCTCTGGACTACTATTGCTTGGTACTGAGGAGATATCAGATTTGCATCTTTGCATTGATCTTTGTGATCTCTTCAAAGAGGGACTTAGAAAACGTAGATGCAGAGCATAGCGAAGAACACCAGGGGCAGCTAAACTATCATTGACCTTCGACGAGCTATGACTAGTTTCCCGAGAGTGGTTACTGTTATGGTCTGTATTACCTTCCGTTCTGTTGGGGGAATCACAACCATCCTCCGAAAAGAAATATTCTGTGCTTGCCTGACCTCCATTTTGTGATTTATTTGCCAGGTTAGTGTGCTGTTTAAGTATGCAACCTGAAAAAAATCAGAGGTCATTCAGTTACTCGAAAACTTACTGATAGAACTAGATACATTTAATAAATCAATTACATTCAGCAAATTCACGGTCACAATCTCTATGATCACTTCCATTTGGGACTGATCCAGCTTTAGGCCCGACATTCATGTCACTGTCCTTGCTTCCTACTTTCACTGGATTAGATGGACACCCGGAAGATGCTAGAGTGACCTTTTGCCGCATGAAAGTCTGCATCATTTTAAGATTAAAAGCAACATAATAAGTCTATAGAACATACATAAAGCATATATCAGGGAAAATGACTATTCTACCTATAGCAACTGAAACACTGCTTTATTTTCTACATCATCTATGCTGCTATGATTTTGATGTTCCATATATACAACATTCAAGTCTAATGTCGTCAGAAAATACTAAAAGTACATTCATCCCTGACCTTCCTCTTTGTCTACTTCCTTGTTCAATTGACACATCTTTGGCAACAAAGAATAATAGTTGAAGTACATGTCTTCCTATCCTTCTTCCTATTTCCTCTTCCACCATCCCACAAGGGTCAAACGGAAGGCCCTTTCCTCCAAATATCCCTTCCTTTCTATGCTCCCAACCATCCTCATACCTAATATCTGATGCTCGTCCAAATCCAGCCTTTCCCCGTAACTCATCTCATACTCAAGCCTAGGTCTCAAGCCTAGGTAGGGCTTTCAAAATATCAGCTCAAGCTTCTCTCAAAAACTGCTCAATATAAGACTTGATCATGCTTAGCTCAAATTCAAACAGCCAAGCTAGATCATTCTTAGGTTCATAACTAATATTAAGCCAAGCTTAGACATTGCTCGGCTCAATAAGGCTCTAAAAAAATCAGGCTTGATTTATCAGATCTTGATTTCAATTTGTCTTCATTTTTGTAATCAAATGGGCTTGTTCATGCTTACACAAAATGAGCCAAGTTTGACCATTGATCCTAGGCTCAATATCAAACAGCACCTCAACACTGAATTAATTCCATCAGCATATTCTCTGATTACAGTCACTAGATTAATCGGAGTTGAATAGAATGCGTTCTAACGCATAAGAATTCTGCCAATGCAGAGGCGATACTAACCAGTCATATCAAACTACTATATCATTCCCAATCACTTGGGAAATCAATCACATTAATCCTAGACAGACATCCAATTCAAAATAAAATTTTCTCTAACTTACAAATCAACAATAATGAAATAACTGAACGAAAAAAGAGAAAGTATCTTAATTAGGGACTGCACAGACATTTGGTCAAGATGCACAGTATTAAATCTTTTCCCATGATCCTGCTCTAGCTCTCATCTGGCATACTATGGCTTTATATATGTTATAGGACATTCTCACACTGATAAAAATAATTAACTCATTATCATGTGAATATGTTCTACAATACCGAAGTTAAACTTCATACCTTAGTTCCAGCAGGCATGTCACTCAAATCATAGTTGCAAAAGAATGTGTGCAGGGGAGTCATTTCCGGGTTGCTGAGAACCTGTTAAACCAACAATTCAGAAGAAAATTCTGAAACAGGAAAATACACTGCAAAAAAAAACCATTCTATTATCCATTCCTGCCTTCATTCATGGAGAGTTTGTTTCTAGGGAAATGGGGATATTCAAAATTTCTCTCTATAAGCACTCCATGTCAGATAGGAATGTCAATGGTTGCTTCAACCAATATTTTAACATGTCTTACAATGGATCCTTATCATTCTAGGACTCTAATGCAACATGTTGGATAATGTGGTTCTTGGTCTCATTTTTTGCTTTCCATATGGGGAAGTATCAACCAGATTATCAGCCTCATCTATTTATCTTGTATACTAAAATATTGTATCTTAGCAACTAATCACAAGATAAGCCTAACTTGATCACAAATCAGTTTTTGTCGGCTAAGAAACCTAGTACCAGTTGTATACGCCCTTTCATAGGAATGCGCAAGCGACTTCTGTTAACTCGTGAATCATCATTGCTAAGGCTTCTTCTCAACTTTGGGCTTTTGTTTGGAAGCATTCTTCCCGCAAGATCAATAGACGCATAGTAAAGCAGGGAGCTATCACCATCAATACTTGTTACTGCAAAAGGTAGTTTCTGAGATGCTGGAGAAAAGCTACCACTGGTTACATTTAACACGGCCAAAAACCCATCAATTGTCTGCAGTTACAAGGAGAGAAAAAAAAAGAAGAACAGATGTCATGCTCATTTTATTTATAAAATTGGAAGGCTAAAAGCATCATTGAACACCACAACAAAAGATGACGATTTGATGACAAACCTGGCTAACTTTCCCAGATGAGAACCGGCCAGATAATAGTGACTCCTCAAAGGAACCTACTAGTGACCTCCTGACAGGCAGCAGACTCAAACTTTTAACATAATTCATACAATTAGATGCAGGGGCTGAAGCCAAAACACAGTTTCGGCCTCTATTGGATGTTCTATTGGAGGTAAACAGATCAAATTCCTCGTGTAATATGTCAGTTTCTTCTAATATATCCCCTGTTCTAACATCACCTTTTTCTGAGGGAAATAAGACACCTGATCTTCTTTCAGCATTTGCTTCTTTCTCATTCTTTAAAATAGAAAAGTCACTTTCGATATCTTTCATGATATCCCTTCGGACTCCAGCAATGCTCATTCTTGGAGACCATTTAGGACCAAGAGGAGACATGAGTGGTGGTGAGTGGACCTGTTTTGGTGATATAGCAACTGCCCTAGTAAAAGGTCCTAATATACTAGTTTCTTTCTCAGTACTAACTCTATCTGCAGGTGACTGCTTACAGAAAGAAAATGACTCCTTGTTGTCGAGCAAAGGACCATCAGTGAATGAATTGCAAATGAATCTATCACTATCCCAGCTACCCCAATTTGAGCTTCTAGGGACAGGCCAAACTGGAGAATCAAGGGAAGCAGGGTTTCCAACATTAACTTTCTTAAATTCTTGCACATTGAATGTACTGTGTTTTCTAGTAGAGCCACAGGAATCACTTCTAACCTCACTACAACCAATGTCCAACAAATCACCATGGAACTGCTTATGAAGCATACTGTTCAATGGAGAGAGTAAGCGCTTCCTGACATGGGGCACATGCGGATCAAATAAGGGATCAGATCTATCAACAGCTAGAGATGAGGCACTGTCAGAAGGACCCGTATGACCTGATTCGAAACCTACAACTCGCATTACAGGCCTCTGAACAGGCTGTCCCATTCTAGGAAGAAAACTACCGTCTGTATCCTGAGAATTAATCTTCAGCCTTTGGAGGCTTGTAGCTCCGTCAATGGCATTTCTATACTTCAAAGGCCCATCCAATCCTTTCTGAACTTCCAATGTGTTGTTTCTCTGGAAATCACCATTGGAGGTGCATGGAAGTTCTCCTGAAATCCTACAACTTGAGCTTCCTCCATGCAATCCATCCAAGTCACAGCTGCTAATACCACCAAAGTGAGGAGTTGACACGAAAGTGCTCAGTGTTGTTGTTGCTTCGTCAGTGACAGGTGATATCTGAGGTAAGCCCATTGGATATCTGCAATATAACTGTCTAAGATCACCGCTATCCCGTTGTGACTCAGTTGTTCAGCCCTTAGTTTTATTCCTGTCGGTTACTGCTTTTAGGTTTATTATTTAAATATTTGTGTTCTTCATTGTGAACAAGACCATCTCTCCGAACATATGGAAAGATAACCCCCCTTGTGCCTTTCTCAGATAACTACAATCTGCAGTGAATGAGGTCTACTGCTCAATAGCATCTAAACTTAGACTGACTAAATTATGAAACCTCAACATCTATAAAAGAGAAAATCAACACATCTATCAAAAGTTGCTTTATCGATTATCAACCCCTGGCAAGGCAAGATTAACTGCGGCGCCTGAAAACTGTCGAACATCATTTGAGCAAGCATTGAAGCGTTGGCATTCCATCTTACCAAATGATAAATTGAAATCCTGGAAAGTGTAAGCAAGGACAAATCAGAGAACAGATAATAAAGCCAAATTGTGAATAATCAGTAAGAATAACTAAGACAAGGAATCAAAATATCCAATTTTGCAAGATGTGATTATCATTTTACTGGATGAACATTGGCTGAAACTAAGAGAAAAGGCAATTAATGGCAATTTCTTTATTTTAACAGCACCAAAGTTCCAAATGGCCATTTAGCAAATGATGCTTCTAAAGCTGACTAAGAATTCATAACATAAAGCCAAGAATAAAACCTCAGAATAGGAAAATGATACAGAGCAAAAGGTAACTTAGATATGTGTATTCTGCCTGTAAATGAAAGTAAAGACGTTAAATCTCCCCAAAAGTCCAAACACCAAACTAAACGATCAACACCATTGCCAACTAAAACGAAACAAAAATAAAATAAACAAGAAAAGAAGCACGTCTCGTATCAATTGGAGTTACCTACACTGTAAAAGAAAACACACATCTTAATCCGGAACAGAAGACGACTAAAGAAATTTAGAAGATTTGAGATGCATGCCCACACACCATACATCACCTCACAAGTCACAACCAAAATTATCAAGATAAAAAACAAAACAAAACATGATTCACTAATATATTTGTTTATTTTGGGGACAAGATAAATGCATGAAATAACCATCCCTGATCACAAAAGAAACCAAACATAAAAGGTATACTAGCACAGAAAAATGAAAAGGAAAATAAAAAAAAAAAAATCCACCTTGAGTACCAATGTCTACCTAAAAAAAAAAAACCCAAATCAGAAAACCAGATACGAAGAAGGAAAGGCGAAACCCAACACCGAAAACAACGGATCAAAGCCCGGATACTGCCGCAAGACGTTCCGTCCACGGCACACATTCCTTACCAAGAGCCCACCTTTTCCCCCTCACCAGCCTCCGAGCGACGAAATCAACGTCGAAACGGCAAAACAAATACCAAGCCAATTCAAATTCAAAGATCGGAAGCGGCTACCCACCTCTAGAGGAAGAAATCAGAGCAACCCAATTCCTGTAACCTTATTTTAGTTTAGCAACTAGAATCTAGGAAAAAAAGGAAGACGACCCAGTTCCTCCTCTCCTTTCCCATCTCCGAATCCAATATATCTTCTCTCTCTCTCTCTCTCTCCTCCCTTTCTCTCTCTCTTCCATTTGCGTCATCGGTTAAACCAGTACTTTCTTTTCTAGTTTTCTTGAAACAAAAACAAAAAAAAAGCCGCGGTTCGGGTTTGCTTTCCGCCAGAATCCGTACACCAACTCCGGTTCCAATCAAGATAGAGCGATATTTCTTGGTTGAACCCGGTCTAATGCTGAACCCCACCCCTCCCCCCCCCCCAAATCTTTGTGGTTATTGTAGCCAAGAGAGAGTGGTGAGATACCTCAATGTAATTAATGGTGAATTTATTAGAATAATTCTATTAGTGCCCATGTGATTAAGAGGAAGAATTTAGGTTAGCTACATCTTTGAATCATGGTAGGTAAACAAAGTAAAAGTATTCTTCTGAAGTAATTTAACAAAACAAAAACAAAAAAATAGTGGGGGGGTTGGCGCCTATCGCCTATCTCCGGTTCAATTAAAAGAACAAAATAAATAGAAAATAATGGAAGTATTCGTTTGCGTCTACTTCTCTGTCGCCGTCCCCCCCTCACACGTATAATTAATTGAAGCTAATTAACTTCCCCTTCGAAAGTCAAAACACATCCTCAAACTTTCACCTATTCCCAGATCGGTCCCTCCTCAGTCCTCATTCCATTGTAACAGACAGAGAGAGAGAGAGAGAGAGAGAGAGAGAGAGTACATGACTACATAGCTGTGCAAGAGGACAAAAGAGTCATTTAGTGTTCCGCACGAGGCTTCCCTCTGACCCGTCCGATCTCTATCTCTTTGGATTGGTGCGATGCCCTCCTCTCCCCACGAGTCACGGGTCACGAAGAAGCAGTTGGCTCGTGTCGACGAACTGGGCGGGCGCCCTTACACGTGTCGAGTGATGCGCGCGATGCGTCAAATGGGAGGTGGAGGGGGAGTACGGCTTTTTATACGTAGTTTCTTTCTTTTCTTTGCAAATCACCGACCTACTTTTAGCCGTACTGGTAGTGCTGTCAAAATAATGAAGCCAGCTTAAACTCAGCTCGATAAATCTAACTCAGACTCGAAAATAATTTTAAGCCAAAGTTTGATCACGAGTAATACTTTCTATATTATGTTATATTCTAATATTTACTTGAATAGATTGTTACGTATTCTGATATTATAGAATTTAATTCTAAATTTTTAATCTTATCATAATTTTTCTAAATATATAAACATATCTATTACTTTATATTATAAATTACATGTAATTTAATTCGAGTTTGATCAGACTCAAAATTTATCTTGAATTGATTATCAATTGGTTTATTTAGGTTTGAGCTCGAAATCGGCTAGAATTAAAATTAAACTCTAAATTAATTTTAATTCCGGCTTGACGTCGATTACATTTACACCCCCAACGTACTGACAAAAAGAAAATAAAAGTAAACTATACATTTACATTCTACACCCTGTTGCGTGGATGGCCAGGAACAGGCCACTTGTGCCATTTTAAATGTGCGAAGTTGCAAATAAAAAGAGTACCTAATTCCGCACCCAGACAGGGATGGGTGTCATCACTATTACTATGAGATGGCGAGTCTCTTACCACGTTCAATGGCTGTGGATGAGGCGTTTGAGGACCAAGGGATATATATATATATATATATTTTTTTTTCTCTTTTCCTTTCTATCTATCTTTCTTTCACAGGGCCCCTGTTGTTGTTGTTGTTGTCGATGGTTTCCTAATTCCACAATCTACACTGACACCCACCGCGAGAATGGAGAATAATTGCAGTTGGAAAGAGAAGTAGGTCGAGGATGTAAGACCATAATGTAGGTGGGTAATATACAAAGGCTCAGAGGAAATAATGATTTTAACCCATGATTGGCAGAGGATAATCTCGACCAAAATCTTGATTATTTTATGTTGGGAAAGATAAGTCTCTATCAGGGACCGTAGTTGATGAAATAATATGATGCTTGTCATATACTCTTTTGTTGAATTGATGGACCCGTGTTTGCATTGCTAACTTTCTTGTCCATTTAATGGACAAATAATTTAAGGCTGACAGCTAAGAGATATCCTCAATACAAGATGGGATCTAGAAGAAGATAACAATTTTGAGTCCTTTTCAAGTGAATGTGAGGATATCAAACTTTGTTATGTTACAGTGAAAAAGTCACATATGATGAATTGGTGGAGCTATGTTGACATAGAACAGCAGCCAAAGAGGATAATACTCACTACTGAAACCAGCAGATTGAACGAAGACAAATATCCTCGACTGCTGTTTATACTCTCACTGCTGTAAGGCAAGCTAAGAATACACAGATATTAATACATACAAAAAACGGCAGGAAGATTCTTACGAGCATGCTGACTGATGAGTTTGGTGCTCCTGAGCCGAGGTTTAATTCCAAGCACTCTGCAGACAAAACATCAGAAACAATATGACTGATGATTTGGTTATTAACAGAGTTCAAGAAGGCTTAACGTTGTTCATGATACCACAATCGACTCTTATAAAGCTCACCTTAATCCTCAAGCTGCTGATTCTGGACCGGGCGTTCTCTGACCGTTGGAAGGTATTGAAAAACTACGTGCCATCACCCCAGGCGGGGTTGGCAGTGGTGATGCATTTGATGGCATATTTCTTGTTCTGGAGTACACTTGATCTCTGTACACCAAGGGGGCCGAATGAGTCATAGGATTCGGAGGTCTTCTAGGCTTTGATGAAGTGGTCGGGGGTCGAGGAAGTTCATGAAGCTCGTTAATTTTTGGTGATGAGACTGCAAGTGGAGATGCGCCAGGGGACACCTTTTGGGTTGATGCTTGAGGTGTGGAAACAAGTGTTGGCAATGCTGCAGAAGAATTACTTGTCAATGGACCAGAGAAAGCTTCTCTCTTGATCTTTTTCATATCAGAAGCATTTTGAGGACTATGGCCTGGTAATCCCAGCCCCTCATTCGAAGGAGGCAACCTCGTTGGCCCACTGTTTGTGTTACACTCTTTAAGAACTGATGACTGTGAACTCGTTGGTCTGGTGGGAATTGGTAGTTCATTATCCCTTAAGTCTCTCGTCTGCAATGGAGATGAATGCCGCAGTTGCGTGGGCCGGGCACCCTTGTTGCTTTCCAGAAGACTTTGAGGGATAGGATTGACTGACCCTGGCAAAGATGAGCTCCTGGTTTCACATGGCGTAGGTAGAACATAAGTGTGCAACTTCCTTGTCGAGGAAGGTCGCATCTCCTTTGTCCTTTCTGATGCCTCGGACTTCTTGTCAGTGAAGAGCGGTGCAGAATAGCTGCCAGCCCTTGATCTTGCATTGGAGGAGACAAAATCTGCATGTCCTCTGTCTAGATATTCCTGCAATTAAAGAAGAGATCAGGAAATCAGAGTTGCAGGATAGAAACCAAACTACTTATGTGATTCCAAGTTTCAACTAGTACTAGGTCATGCTTCAGATTTTGTGCAGAATATCCTGACAGAAGCTTGTTAGTGCATCTTCTTACCTCCATTGAGTTTCTAGATACAGAAGCAGCATCTGGAACATGATCATTTTGTCCATAGTCAAAGCTCAGTTCCCCATCATCACTGCCATCATAACCATCATCATTGTCATCTTCATCATCTTGATCATCCTCATCCGATTCTTCATCAGCAAGACCTCTGAAATTATAGTCAATATGTTGTTGTTCGGCGACTACTTTAATGTGCGGCTCCACCACCTCAAGAGATTTGAATCCTTTTCTAAAGAAACTCAACTGGTTCAGAGAAGAAGAGAATCAATGGCATTAGCCCATTGCATATTAGTATATCACTTCCCTTCTATTACACTAAAGTACTTATGTAACAAGTTTGAAAACCACCTGGGCGGCATGGTGTCGAGCAGCCTGTGTCAGAAGACTTCGAAACTGTCCTTGCTTTAGTGATTTCAACCGAAACACAAAGAGAGTTGCCTCCTCCTGGTAATCTTCTTGAGCTTGTTGTAATTGCTCTGAAGAGAATGTTTCACCTTTGGTATGCCTTGACCTTCCTTTATCTCTATCTACCGCTAACATGAACTTATACAAATCCCTGTACATGATACGCTAAATTTGAGATAGAGATCATGGCAAGGCAGGATGAAAATCCAGGCAAGTTTCATACCTTTTGTCATCACATTGACGCTTCATCTCCTGCATTGGCAATAATGACATTAAATTAACAATTATTTGCTTTCTATGACAATTATATATCTTGTTTCTAAAATTTAAATATACCACATACAGTCAAAAAGAACATTTTGTGAAAAGAAGCCCGATGATGTAAAAGTAATGTAGTAATAAACAGTATCAAGGATTTCTGTCCAGGTCGCACATACTATGGCAGCCGGCAGGTATAATACTGGTTGGTCCCAATTATTTCTGCTGATCCTTGAAAACAAAATTCAGCACCTTCAATTATTGAAATCTTCTGTAATCATGCTACAGCTTGATACTTATCATAACCACAAGAAAACAATCATATATTTGTCTATTTAAAAGTCCCGTTATAACCAGAGAATTTTAGGGGGAGTAATAATACCAATGAGCTTCCTAACATACGAATATGACAAAATGTTGAAGACTTGAAGTTCGCTCAGAACCAAATCAATGACTAAAAAAAACATAATGATCTTCAGCATCTCTTGACTGCATCCACATGTTCCTATACCACTATAGTCTGAAGAACATCTAAATAGCATGTATTAGTGATTAGATGTTCCATTGAATTTTAGTCTGATCACCCATTCACTCTACTCAAATCAAAGAGAAGAAGATAAAATGAAGAAGTGCAAACCTCTACAGTTTGAAGCTCCTTGAGAAGAGATTCTGATGGGGTCGTAATGGTCTGAATGACATGACCACGCTGGGGATGGAAAATAATAGGGAATTAAACAATTGAACTGAAACATTCTAAAATATTAATATGCCAAGTTACCAGTTCAGAGAAAAGCAACAAGGAACTTACATAGCTGTCAACAAGTTTCTGAAGTTCAAATTGTACTTTCCCAAGCATCAACAAGACCCTTCCTGAATGCATCAATGAAGTACTATAATGTGTCAAATAGAAAATAGTGTATTACAATGGATAGGTGTAAGTGCAATCCATCACAAGGGGACTAAAAGAACCTGATAGACTAAGAAATGATGACATAAGTTAAAAAAGAACATTGCCCAAATTAGAGATCAACAAAAAACGTATACAAATGAATCCTAACTTATTAGGACATAATCAGTATGTGTCTGTTATGTGTGTGTGTTCAAATTATGAGGCTAACTTGTGGACCTGGTTACACAATAAACCAACTCAAATCATTTCACTAAATGGATCTGGTAAACAAACAGATAACAGATTAACTGACAAAAATTAACTAAAAGAAACAAATTATGATAGAGGATATAATTGTAGTGGTACTTGGGTTCCCCAGTAAAGCTCAATCTATGGTTAAATTTGTGAAGGAGCAACAATTGCTCCTTTATATCAAGTATCTGACTTAGCGAAAAGCACTACAAATACAGGAGGAGAAGAAAATTTTGATGCAATTACCACTTTCTTCATCATCATTTAGAGCAATTTTTTCAAGAAGACAGGTACCCATTTCCCGCAGAGACTCAGAGAATTCTGTGAAAACATGATTGAAGCTTTCAGAACAAAAAAAACAGGTAGGTATAGGTACAGAATGTACCTTGAAATGATGTTATGCTTCTCAAACTACTAAAGAGTCAAGACATTTTTCATATTTGAGTATATACTTTGTAAATTTTTCTAACAATTTAAAGCATAGTTATATCTTGAACAACAAGAAACAGAAAAATTCAGGAGTAAGTATATGACCCTGCATACCCCGATCCTAGGTAAACCAATAAACCATGCCATATAGACAAGGGGTTGGCGGACTCCGCACAAGGTAGGATGATAGACATAAACGGCATGGAAAATCATCAAAATGTTTCCCTGTATGGGGCCAATAGGGCACCAATATGGCAGGTATCAGCATGCCAACTTGCACGCACAACATGAGGAATCCATGATATGTAAGTTCTCTCAAACTTCTTTCTAGGGAGGTACCAGAAAACGAAAATAGAAGAACAAATCTATCATGAAAGCCACATACCGTATGCACTATTTGCAGTTGCAGCAGCAGCAGAAAGCAAGCTATCATAACAATTCCTCATGTCAAGCATGTCCTGCAAAAGAGAATCAGTCATTTTGAGGCAAATTGCCTGCAAATTGCAGCAAGGAGATCAAAGTTTGGCAAGGTAAACCAGCATGATAATTTATAGAATGAAGTAATACTACTCAGTCAATAGCCCCATCGCTTGGATTTACTTTTCAATTGAGTTTCAGTTTAGCTAACTTGCTTTATATAAGTCAAATTCCAACACTTTGTAACAAATATAGACCAATGACATCAATCAAAGTTTCCTCCGACGGTTCTTAGATCCTTACAGAATAGAGGGAAACTACTATATGGAAGGAAAAGGATACTCCTCATTGTTGCATTGCAGCAGCAAGGATGTAAAATGCAAGGGGGAATTGCGTCATTCAGCATTCTTCCTACCAGTTACATTGAAATCCACGGAAATATAAATTTCAACACGCTACGAGTCCAAGCTGGCTATAAGATCCAAAATTTGACCCAAAAAGACTCTATTTTATATGTGGAAGGACGAAACTTAGATCAAAATTTAGACCTCGGTGGCCTGGAGGAGCTCGTCCTGGTGAGCCAGCGAGTGCTTGGGCGTCCTCTTTTCCTTCGGATCTTGTCGGAGTGCGAACCCTCGCAGCTTTCTCAACGACGACTTCATCTCCTTCTCAAAACCAACCAAAATATTCCGGAATGCAAAGCCAAATCCCCACAGTGATAAGGGGACCAAAAAGAAACAAGAAAAGAATGACCGGGAGAGAAACTTGTGAAACCCTAGAGATAGAGAGAGGGAGAATAGGAGGAGGAGAAGAAGAGGGAGAACAACGGGTGGATCATGGAAGCCTCTTTGGTCGGTCCTCTCTCTCTCTCTCTCTCTCTATCTACATACCCAACGAGGCAACGATGCTTCTTCTCCTTCCCATTTTAGCAAGTCCCCGGTCTAAAGCCATATAGTCAATTATACGCAATAACTACTCGTAACCACTATTCCGGCTTGTTCGCTCGGTTCTTGGATAAGCAAAAAATCTGGATAGTTTCCATTCGCAACTATATAATATTTTGGTATAGCTGTGGTTCTAAGTTGGATTGATTTAAGGATGAACATTAAAAAAGGTCAAATTAGGGACAGGTGATGGATAAGCTAATCCTTCTCAAACTATGGTTTGGGACCACACCGAATGCGACAAGATTCTTTCCAGAAGAGGAAAGGTGTGATGTCTTTCATGTCGGGAGGATCACTAAATTATGAGTACGGGATCGGACGATGGAGCTTTTCTTTCACATGTCGAAGATAAGGTCAACGTACCACGGTCTTATCTCGCGTGACACTTAGATCTTCTCACGAATAAGAAACAGGGAGATGAGCTGGCGTCTCCGCGATAGAGAGATTTCGGAGGAAAGCAGCAGATCCTTGGAGGATTTTTTTTTTCTTTGACCGACTTAAATATAAATAAATTTAGGTTGAGGTGGAAATAGATAGAGAAAGTTTGGGCGTGAGCCCAATAAGAATAGATGATGGGAGAAATTATTCACATATTTAATGTAACCCGGATTAAGTAGATGCAGATATCTATGTTTTTAACAGTATAGAATCTGAGATACTAACTGGATAGATGAAAAGCATTTGATAGAAGTTCCAAACAATGGCCAGGTAAAGGTTTCAGTTTTTCACATCAAAACAACTATAAGAAAAGGAAATTTTCTATGCAAAAAATACAAGCTTCAAAACAGTGGCAATTCTTGCCTTAACATAAGGGAAAACTTGTCGGGAATTTTCATTATTAAACATGACATCAAGTCCACGTTAAGCGAGCTGGTAAGAAGTTTCAGTAGATTTAAGGGAAAACTTTTTGAAGGAACTGCAGTCATCCAACTGCTATAAAAGAATGATAGAACCTCTATGCAAGATCTGGAATATTAGATCGCTGGTGGCAGGGGCTGATACACATTCTTTTCCCTATGTGTATATTATCAAATTAAGCAGCTGCTGCCATAGGAACGGATCTGTAGCATGCTCGCTTTGCTGCACGGACAATATCGTCAACCTGAATTCAGAAATAAGAGGCATAAGGAACAGAAAGAATCTAATCTCCATCTGAGAAATCATTAGTTTGTTATGTTGGTTATTTTCTCCTGAAAATATTTGTAGCCTTTTTCCAGAAAACTGCACGTAAACAACCTGTGGAACAGCCATCCTCTCAAGGTTTGCAGCGTAAGGCATTGGAACATCAGCTCCAGCAATCCTTTCAACCGGTGCATCCAAGTATTCGAAGCTTTCCTCAACAACGGACATGCTGTAAAGGAATGTCAGTTCAGGACCTGAGTTTGTGTGTGTGTGTGTGTGGTGTTTGTGTTTGTGTTTGTGTGTGTGTGTGTGTGTGTGTGTGTGTGTGTGTGTGTGGTGTTTGTGCGTGTGCGTGTGCGTGTGCGTGTGCGTGTGCGTGTGCGTGTGTGTGCGTGCGTGTGTGTGTGTGTGTGTGTGTGTGTGTGTGTGTGTGTGTGAGAGAGAGAGAGAGAGAGAGAGAGAGAGAGAGAGAGAGAGAGAGAGAGAGAGAGAGAGAGAGAGAGAGAGGTAACCATATTTCAGCACATATGCCATGCTGTGGGAAACCTTCTTCAACGGTTACCAGTCTGTTTGTTTTCCTTACAGAGGCATTGATAGTGGCCCTGTCTAGTGGCCTAATTGACCGGAGATTTATAACCTAATATACATATTTTCTGTTAACTAGAGAAACAGAAGTAAGATCAAATGTAAACTGATATTTTGGTTATGCTGAAAGTTTGCTCATGTTTTCCAGATGTTATTACCTCAGCACTGATTCCTTCCTTTGATAATATCTCCGCAGCCTGAACATGAGCCATTATAAATGAGATATTTCAAGTAGAAAGTGAAGCAAATACTAATATCCATTTAGTGAAGAAATGTAAAGCATGTCGCAGGCACATATAAGAACTGCGATAAAAAGGATTCAGGCCAACTAGCTAACTAGACAATAAAGTCATCTTCAGCTATTAAATGTCCAGAAAAAGTAATGTTTAAAGAGGCTGTCATTTGAATTCTACGTTCTCCAAGTAAGCAAATTGCACCCTCCAGCTCAAAATGACTGCAGTGTTAGTGTTTAAACATTATATATTAAGAGTGAGGATAAACGGAATATCATGTTTCATGCCATGACAAGACCTGATTTACCCAAATTCAAGAAAAACTGAAAATACTATTCAGAGATAATCCAGTAGATATATGCAGAGATGTAATGATTTACACACCTGAAGGGCATATCCAACCATCTTTGAGAATGCCGTAATTGTGACGTCCTTTCCTTCTCGTTCTATCTGCAACGGAGGAGAACATAACAGGAGCTTGTCACTAGAGAGAGAGAGAGAAAGAGAGTTTAGGACTGTCAGCAAATGTAATGTGTATACCTTAGCTTTCCCAATTGGAAGACAGAAACTAGAATCCAGAACTTCAGCTGAAACAGGGAATGACTCTCCATATCTGAAAGACAAAATATACAAATTTAGAGCTCATATATCATGCAAATGTTCACTTCTTATATCATGGAGGCACAGCACCACATACAGTAGCTCATTTTCAAGAAAAACAACAGGATCTGGATCTCTTATTGCTGCTTTTAGCAAGCCGCGAGCATCTTCAGATGAATAGGGGGTTAGCACCTTCAATCCAGGGACATGTGCATACCAAGCAGCATAGCACTGAAAATGAATAAACAGTGAGCAACTCTTCTGACAGCTTATTAGTGCTGCTACTTGCAAAAAGAAGAGCAATCACTGCAGATATTTGAATAGATGATATAGAAGTTAAATAAGCAGGACATAGAACGGAAGCAACACAACTATTAGGATGTTCTATACTCCTATCTTAATTAACTATAGCCTGCATAGTTTATTATTTTATGGGGTTTAACTGGACCTGGCTTGTATAACATCACCAAAAAAACAATCAGCAAACTACGAAATCAAATTGCTTTATCACTTGCAACCAGATTCTCTCTTGGACATGCCTTAGATTAAACTGCTTCTCTATTTTAGTGTTGCTTTCAAAAGACGCCGAGTAATATAAGTGCACAAAGCCATCAGCCAAACTAGCTTTTCTATGACAAGCTTGAAAACTGCAAACACAGCACAATATGCTATGATGCTATCTCTTCTGGCCTCATAAAGCAAAGCATACCATAGAGAATATACATGTCCACAATGATCTGTAAGGTCCAAAATAGCAAGAATAAATCCAGTAAAAGAACATTATAGAGCAATTACATAGATGATCTTAAGTTTATAATTTACACAATAAAATGAAAAGGGAGAAGCATAAGAACATGAGCTCACAAAAATACAAGCTATACAAACCAAATGGGTCACTGCTTGCCTCCACAGAAATTCTTATCATCACGATGTCACGATGTCAGACCTTACAATATTATAGTGATCACAGTTAGTCATGCTCATAGATTCTCCTCATATGGCAAGCTGCTCTCAGGTAGACCACTAAAAGTAGATACTTTCTGGTCAACTTCTTTGCATTAGATAGATGCTTATCTTCTTAATAGTATAATCATATGTATAGAACACCTGATTTTCTAGAGCAACTAAAGGAAACAAAAAATGAACATGACTATAGAATTAGAATCTAATCTGCAAAGTCACACACCTGTGAATGCTGAGCCCCAACTCCAGCCGCAGCACCATTTGGTCCTCTGAAAACAATTGGAACATTTATCTGACCAGCTGACATGTAGTTTGATTTCGCAGCAGAATTGATAATGTGGTCAATCGCCTGCAATACATAGAGAAGTACACATACAAGACAGCTGTGGCATTTGTTCCAGAAGTAAAATATACAACATCTTATTGCTACAAAAAGCATGAAATCAGCCAGTGTAGGATAAAAGACTTTTGCTATTGCAGAGAGTTATAAAGTTTGAATCTGTGACATGTCATATTCCTGAATTCACTAAAATGCAAAAATTTCTCCATGAATTACAAGTTCCAGGATAAATTATTTTACCAGACTTTAAGAAGTTCTGGGAAATTTTTAAAAAAAATTGGTGTAAGATAACAAGACTTATAAAGTAGAAAACAGAGAAAGCTTAAATTATAGTGAAATGGGACATAGAAATTTAAGATAAAGCCTAAATTAATACAAGGGATCAGTGCTCCCCTTGACCCTTGGAGATTGAATTCTAAGCATGAATTGCAAGTAAAAGCTATGATCAAATTTCTAAACTGACAAATGATTGATCTAGCAAGTTAGCATATTCACATAAGCGAGGACATGGCAAAGTTAGTAGCCTAATAAATAGATTGATATCAAATTAATAAGCCACAACCAAAAGTCTATGTATGATCAATTTGATGTCTACTAAAATGTCACAAGTACACCAAGTAAATACAAATAAATCATGATTAATGAGTAAATATTCAAGATCTGGCACCACCAGCCAATGCCAATCAATTTAGACTGATGGAGGAATCTATCATTAAAAAGTAAACATTCACACTACTGTCTTAGCTTTCTTTGATATCATTAGCCTCATATTGGTCAAACAGATAGTAATGCCAAAATAGTATAACACAAAAACACTAATAAAGACTGTATAGCAATACTTGATGGAACCATCCATTGGAAGAAATCAGTAATAGGTCTACATATGAACTGTGTTAATCTTGGTTGTCTGTATAAAAGATGAATATATGTGGTATTTGATAAAAGAACTTGAAATCAGTAATAGGTCTACATAGGAACTGTGCTAATCATGTTTGTCTGTATAAAAGATGAATATATATTTGATAAAAGAACTTGCAGGACCAACTCACAGCATGGCATCGTCCATGAATCATTGAGATAATGTTAAAACTTTAGAAAGAGAAGCCTGTCATCCACTTGCAAGATTAAGTGAAAGATAAACCTACCCTTTCAAACATAAAGATTATGCACATGCAGATAAAACTCGAATATGTCCTAGGAACAAGATGATTTATATATAGAGGGAAATATGCAATCTAGGGAACCAATTTTTCCTGCAATTCTGAAAGATAAGATAAAGCTTTCTTTAAAAAAGGAAAGGAGGAAAAAACTGCAGCACATCTACTATGGGAATAAATATCTGTTACTGCCACTGTGCCGCATTTTGCTTAACCGAATGATTCTTAGGAAATAATTGAATATGAATTCCACAAGAACTGGAATGGTCATCATCAAAATACTAGACCAACTTGCATAGTTCAAACTTAATAAAATTAGACAAAAACTCATCAACTCCAACAAGACGAAAGCAAGTAAAACATTTTATGTTGAACAGCTAAAGATTTTCATAGTTCAACATCTAGAGAGATTCAGCCAGCAGCTGTGTATATCCTAGCTACTTTTCTCATGAAGGCTTGCAAAATAATATATAAGTTCAATTGGTCAAAAGTGATCAAATCCATGCCTAAAGAAGACCTTTCAGTTCCACAATTTTATTAAATCCTGTCAAATATTTCAACTGCATAAATGTTGGTAAACAGCTTACCTGCATTGAGAAGTTGAATGTCATAAATTCTATAACAGGTCGAAGACCATGATAAGCTGCACCAACTCCAATTCCAGTAAATCCAGCCTGCAAAATGAGATCATTGATTAGAGTTGATTTTTACTCTCATGAGAATCTGCATCTGTATGAAAGACATCAAATAGCTCAAAATGTCCAACTCTTATAGCAGAAGAAAAATCCTGGCGAACAAAAGAAAGAAAGCAAAATACAACCTCTGTGATGGGAGTATCAAGAACTCTCTCAGGACCATATTTCTCAAGCAAACCCTTGGAAATCTAGCAGAAACAACAGAAAGAGAATAGATACACAATTAAGATAAGAAAAGGCCATCAAGTATGTAGAAGTGGAGCCAGCCTCATATTTTACAAAGCCAAGAATTATTACCTTGTAAGCACCTTGGTATTCTCCAACCTACAAGACAAATATTATCATTTAAATGAGAGAAATAGATGGACCAGAATAAAAGTCAACTTGCTTTTCCCAGAGTTACCTCTTCACCCATCAAGAAAACTTTAGGATCTGCAGACATCTCCTCATCAAGTGCAGAGTTCAAAGCATCACGAACAGTCATCTATACAAAGTACAAAGAGAATCAAATCTCTTTCTTGTTTACCAAGTCAATCAAAAAGCCACTTGACTATAGTAAGAAACGTTAAAATGACAGACCCTATAATGTTTTAAGAACCTCCATACTGAAGCAAAACATGTCATATATTTTGATGCATATAAGTAACCTTCTTTGAGAACCATATGAAACTAAATTCATCAACTAGAATCAACCACATGAAATTTGCTACAAGATACAAAATAACAAACAAAGAAAACATTTAAAATTAAGTCATATTGACGAGCATTTAAGGCCAAATTGGCATAACCATCAAGGAGGTATTCCATAAATTATAAATCTCTTATTACTAGCGGAATGATACAACAGTTAATAAAATTCAGTCGTGACGGTCACTGAAATCTGTAAAACTATGAACTTCCTCAAATGACCGACATAGAAACCCATTAAAATTACCTCTTTCGCGGCAGCTGAGTAATTTCTCTGGACAACGGATCCAATGGGTCCAATCCTCTGTATCACCTGCCCTAAAATCTGGCAAAATCGACAACAATGCGGGGTACGATTCAGTTAAAGAACCCATAAGAACAGCATCAACCAACGATCGACGACTCAAAACTTAATAAGAGCAAATAGGCAACAAAAATAAAGAACAAATTTCTTCTCACCGAAGGAGGGAAGCTCCCACATGCGATCTTTCTCCTCCCGACTCCCAACATCTTCCTGTCGATCAAATAGTCCAGATAAATTATCACGGGACCAAGAAAAGTTCACAAAATCTAATGACAAGATAAATTCTAGCGTCCGATTCGACTAAATAAATCGGAAAAAAAATCGAAGAAAAAAAGGTTAAAAGATGGAAAGTCCTGGATCTCAATCTCTACACTTTAAATCGGAAAAAAAAAATCGAAAAGGGATTATGTTGATTAAGACTCACAAGAGTGAATCGCGTAAAAAACCTAGGATTGGAGAGAGGGATGAAAGAGAAGTGACGAAGATTTGGGCTACAGGGAGAAGAGAAGGCAACGAACAAGTTGGAGAAGTCTACCGATATTTTTATGATGAGTTTTGCATAAAACACCCTGGAAATGTCATTATTGCTTACTATTTTTGACCGATGGGGTGTATACATCGGATCTGCCCACCTACTTCAAAATAAATAAATCTATAAATAAAAGTTAAATGCACTTTGCCTTTATGTAATTACACATAATATTTATTTGCTTGTATAAGTTTTTATACCAAATCAGTACATGACATAAGCTTCCAAACTGATTTAGAAATTTCTTGTTTAAGTAATCAAATAACTTTTTTTATATATAATTAAATTTATTTTTTTAAATTAAGATTAATTAATTGAGTTCGAGACTTAGTCTCAAATTAAACAATATGTTAAAGTTTTGTCCCAATCAACTAATTTTGTCCCACTTAGCTGAGCCCTGCCTAAATTAGTGAGATGTCATTGTTATATTAAATAGAAGAACAAAATGAGGAGAAGAGTAAATTAGGCTTATGATAAATTATTATAATGGAAAATCCTAGTAACTTAGGGCAAATTTTGTTAATTAAGACAGAAACATTTTAGTTTATAGTACTCGGATTCGTTCGGTAACAAAACTGTATTTAAGCATAAGTATAGTATAATAAAATATATTTAACTCAAAAAAATATCATATTAGACTATAACATAATAACTTTTTATTAAGATGAGATTTAATGCCACTTAAAAAAATGGTTTCAGACACCCTCTTGACCTTTGGAGAGGTAGGTGTGTGTATATTTCCATCCTAACCTTATTGGTAACAGGAATATTTTAACAGTCATGATTTCAAGGTTTTCAGATCTCAGGTTGTTCCTCTGTAATTGAAGTGTTGATTTTTTTACCTATTTAATCTAATAATATATGAATGAAACAGTTGACATTTAATGATTCATAGTTGAGGGCTTGAGGCACTAAACCTTTTGGATATGTTTAAAGCCATCCTATATTATATGAGATAATAGTATTATCTAAATGGCATGTTGTAGCTTAACTAATATAGTAGTCCATTAAATCTAAGACAATTGGTTTAGGATAATGTTGACAGTGATTTGGATCACTAATTCTTTTTTTCAACTAACTTTGGGCTTTACCTCCAGAAAGTTTGAGATGCTGATCTAATTTCTTATTCTTTTCGTGCAATGATCCTTATTATAAATCATAAACAAGTGATGAATAAGATGGTGCTCCACTTCTTTCAATATACTCTAGATCTTATTACATTATACGTTAGAATTATAAGCCCTTTACTGATCCTACAGTCTGATATATTACACCCAGAACCCATGACAATATAATCCTATAACAAATAATGAACAAATTTTCAGAAGATTATTCCAACAAATATTCAGATCCTTTCCATCAAATCCGACCATCTTTGACAGAGAAACATAGTTTTAAACAAAGAGATATTTTGTTCCCTGTTCTTATAAACACGCGCATCCAATTGCGCAACTAAATGTCATTACAAACATCTTACTGCACAACAAAGATCGATCAAGCCATTTAAAAGGATGGATAGGAGGAGGCCAAGTGAGCTAACAATTGAATTTCATTTGCAATCCAAGAATGCCATTGCTAGCAGCGTTGAGATTTCATTCAATTCAAGCAGCCTTTTCAGACAACAGATGAGGGCCATCATGCTGAGCTGCAGCCGAAGAAATGTTGTAGCAATTCCGAACATTTAACGCCTTTGTTAGAGCTGCTCGAAGTTTCTTTCTCCTGTCCTTGTTGCTCGCCTTCAATCCTGACTCCTGAATGTATTTAGTTAAGGGGGGGTAAAAAGAAAGAAGTTAGTATCTTTACGTGAATAAATATTGGGATGAAGATGATTTAGACTAAGTTACCTCGCAGGAATTTTCAGCGCTATCGTCCCTTTCATTTGCCTTCTCCTTGATCTCCTCAAGCTTCTCTGCATTCATGAATGGATTTAAAGCTGGGTCTTTTTCTTTTTTAATTTAATCATATTATGTCAGATGTTAGCGTGTGTAACCCAACGAGGATATTTTTTAGGTGACTTGAAGCATTTTTCTCATAAGACAACTAATTTTTGAAAAAATCACGTAGATTTCAGATTTATTGCAAAAATCTCCTACTTTTACAGATTTTTAAATCGACTACTCGCTCTCTCTCTCTCTATGTATATATATGCTTTCACGCAAGGTGGGGAAATGTGAGAAATGGAGGGTGTTATATGCAAAAGAAACAAACCTGCGTGCTGCACTTCGACGAGCTTAACCGATTCATCGTCCGAGTCACGAACACTGTCCGTACAGTAGAACCTAAAACTTGGGGATCCCGGCAACTCCTCGTCCTCCGCCGCCGCCGATCTCTTTACATTCCCCAACTTTCTCCCCTTCTTCTCCTCCTCCTCGTCCGCCAACTTCTTCTTCTCCTCCTCCTCGTCCGCCAACTTCTTCTCCTCCTCCTCGTCCGCCAACTTCTTCTCCTCCTCCGTCGACTTCTTCTCGTCCTCCGTCGACTTCTTCTCGTCCTCCGTCGACTTCTTCTCGTCCTCCGCCGACTTCTTATCCTCCTCCTCCTCCGCCGCCGCTGCCACTTCCTTCACTTCCTCTGCCTTCTTCTCCTCGTCACCAACAACGGAATCGTTCTTCTTGGATTGGATCGCTTTCTCCTCCTCCTCCTCCTCCTCCCCCTCTTCCACCTCCTCGATCGGAGGAGTCATCGCCACCTTCTCCTCCTCTTCCTCGTCGTCCTCCACGTCGGGGGATTCCTCCAGCTGGAGGAGCTCGGTGGTGGATACGATGCTATACCTCTTCGACCGCCTCCTCCGCCTCCTCACCTCCTCGATCTTCCGCCGGATCGGCCGCAGCCCCGGAGGCAGCTGCTCCTCCGGCTCCAGCCTCGACGCCCCGCAACCCATCTCCACAGGTACGAGCTCTTCTCTCCCCGAGGAATTTTGTGATCGAATTGATGGGATCCGGGTTGGAGCTTGAAGGCATTAGGGTTAGGGTTTATCGGCGGAGCGGTCGGCGGAGAGGGTTTCCCGGTGGGGATTGCCATTATTGGGAGGTATCCTGACCGTCGGATTAGGATGACACCGATAGTTAGTTGTTGTTAGATCTCATCGAATAGCTGACCGTGTCTTTGAAACGGTGAAGCCAACCTGTGCTCATCCTATATTCTCCTCTTCTTCAGAGAGGCAGAACAGAAAAAGGTAATCCAATGTATTCAATACGAGTTGGGTACATATCCGTCCCGTTACGGATTCGATTTTTTTAATAGCATTTGTTATTAGGAAAATTAACAAACCAGCGACATTTTAGATATGTTTGGGGGGGATACGGATACGGAGTCTATTTTTAACTCCTCCCGTTATAAAAAGCATCTTCAAACTTAGGTCAAACCTCTTTCTCATCTACACCCAAAACATGAGAAATAGTATAATTTGGTATAGAAGAAAGCAAAAGCAAGCGGTCATTTATAATAAGAAGCTTAGGTGGGAAGCCAAAGGGAAAAGATAAAGTTGTGAACTCATTTCCCTCATTTTTCTAATTTTGATGGACAAAAACATCTTTCTCTTTGATACCTAATTTTCTTCTCTTATTACCCATGGTATTTTTCCAATCTTAAAAGTCTCAGTAAGGGAAAAGATAAAGTTGTCCAATAAAAAAAACTGATCAAACTCCGTCCATCTTGTCTTATAAAATGACGAAGTATTTTGATCGTAGGGAATAAAGTGATTTTGACGAGTAATATTTAACCCAATCAAAAATGAAGAAAGTGATATTAACGAAAAGATGGGCACCGGTAGGAAAACACCTAATGAACCAATGCCTCAACAGCTTCAGATAGACTAGAAAGAGATCGGTATGTGTGTAATAAAGTGAACTCCGATGGAAGCCAAAGGGTTCCCACCTGATAAGGAGAGGAGGGGAAGAAGTCTTACGAGAGTCGTGAAGGATGTCGGAATATTCAGAGTAACGATTCCAGACTCTGCTAGGAGGTTTTGTATTTCCTGAAAGACTATTAACAATTCTTATGATCAGACCTTGAATTGGCTGAAAATATATATATATATATATATATATATATAATCTTTTAGATTTCTAGGCGGGGCTTATAGATTTCCAGGTCCAAACGGGTTTTCTACCATTTTTTTAGCCCTACATCTGGGCCTGGCTTGGAAGCACAAATTTCACGGGTCAGCCCAATATGAGACTCTTTGGCAGGAAAAGGAGGCAACTCTGATTCCTTCACATGCATGTAAGCAGACTTTTAATTTGATGTATTTTAGTAACAAGAGAGGTACAAATCATCAATTAGGATTTAACTACTTCAAGTTTCTGGTTCCATATTAAGATTATATTTGTTGTTAAACTTCTATTTCAGAACACAAGTTTGGAGCACCGGTAATCCTATTATGGGAGTATCTGTTTAGCCGATGCGTCCCAGATTGTTAAAGTTTGAAGAGTTTTGAAAGCAACGAAAAGGTAAAATGGCTCAAAGCTAGGTTCAGTGGGTTGCTAATCATCGCCATCGATGCTTTTAATATACTTAACTATTTCCAAGCTCAAAGGCAATTAGATTGCATATGGCCAACGCAATCATTCATCACGGGGAAAGTCTTTTTTCTTTTTCTTTTTTTTTGCTTCAATATATCTCTTTGATGGGGTTAAGATTAGAGATAATTCTTCTTAGACTCCTTAAATTATAGTCATTTTTCACATTAAATTTCTGAACTTTATTTTTTAACCATATACACATATTGAACTTTTTTTCTTTTCAATTTAGAACTAAGTTTGAATAGTTCTTTTTCTTAGTTTAAGAGAGTATATATGAATATATATTTTTTAGTTTAAAGGATATACATAGATAATAAAAAAATTAAAAATTTAAATGTAAAAAATAGTGATAACTCAGAAAATATGGAAGTGATATTATCTCTCAAAATTATTCACCAAAACTTGCTCTGCTTTGGAACTTTTCAGAAGAAAGTGACCTTCACCATCTCATCATAGCTTGGGTTAGTCCAAGGGAAATCTCTTCTTCTACTCCACCTATTCTTCTTTGGATTGCATGGGAAGTTGCATCAAGTCATGAAGTTGCATGTGCTGTCCATATGAAGTGCCCCACTGCACAACACCCTTCTTTATAATTCAACCAACTCCAAGTATATACTCATTACACATATTAGTTGGCTAAGGCTATTCTATTGACTATCTATACATGGCTTAATTTCTGTGTTTATTTGCTTTCTTGTTTTCAGCATATTCCCTTCATCAGGTGGTAGTTGGAAGAAGCGTCTCAAGCTCTAAACAAATTGAATTGAGCTTTCATTACAGTCGGGTCCACGCCACTGTCGGAGACAAAGAGAACCAAGTCAGCAATCCATGATACCTGGAATTTTCCTTTTGAGTTGTGGGGTATGGTTGAGAGAGTTACAATTTGCAAGTTGAACCGTCTTTGAACTAATCACCGGAAAAAGTTTAATAAAATATATAAGAAAAGAGGAAGAAAGAAACAGAGATGGTGTCGTGACTGACCTCCTCAATCTTTAGTTGGGACTGATGATCAAGAAAACCACCACATTTCTTTGAGTAACGTGTCATGGCATGCACGTAAGATATATATGATCTCTTTGCGTATTTAACCACCGTAGTTTTATTAATACTTTGAAGCTTCATAAACTTTTGCTCATTTGGTTGCAAATCCATGTCAAGTTGATATCACACCATCTTTTTATATACATTGAAGAACTAACCAGAAACAAAGTCAGGAAATCAGTCACTTCTCTTTTATATACATATATATATATATATATACAATATATTTTTGGTTTGGTTGGTTAATAGCTAATGCGTCTTGGTTTATGTACTTTACAGAAGGATTCAGGGATTCAGGAAGATAAGGTTTATTTCTTATTAGCAATGGACAAGCTGTAGCTGTCTTGCTTGATATCTTTGAAAATTACATCAAGTGAGAAGGTCTAGTGATCCAAGAATGAGCTGCACTGAAGCACTTGCAGGTAGATAGAATTTTCGCAAATCCACCTATTAAATGTTGGAAGATATGACCTCGAACAGACATTAGTGGCTGATAGGGATGATGCGCACTCTGTATGGCTGTCGTTATGCTATCATTTACATCAATGCTTTTTTGTGTTTATGTAATTGGCAAAGTTCCTGATACTCCTCAATCATTGAGCTCTTTTTTAGGTTACTATTTGTTTGTTAGTGTCCTATGCAGTTGATACTATTATTTGTTTGGTTTTCAAATCTACTTTTTCATGATCTAGGTGGTCGTCAAGAGGTTAATCCAAGATATAAGGATCACTGATGCCCAAAAAAAAAGAAAAAAAGGAAATTTCTTAAGCTTCGGTACCAATATTTCTCAATGTTTTATTCTTCCATCTTTGTACTAGTTGCATAGATTTCTTGTTCTTATATCAAAATATGGATATTTTTATAGTGTATTATTACCTTTTTAAGCATGTGCTTAAGCCCCTAGCGGCAACATATCGTTGTCGATTTAGTGTTGAAAGTTCTCTCTAGTCACAGCTGAAATCCAAAAACTAATTAATTCTAGTGCTTAAAGTCCTTGTTTTGATGTGATCATCACCTCTTCCATTCAAAGCAAAATCTAGTGCAGATACTCTTGGCTAAGATGGGTATTTGTCAGGGGACCCAGATGCCACTGACCAAGCCTCTGTTCACCAAGTTCTTATTCTCCACTTGGTTGTCCTCAAAGGCTTAGTAGTTAGTAGGCATCTCCTTTCACAAACCACATGGATATATGCCTTATCTTTTCCTTGCCCCCTTTTCCTTTGTTACAAAATCGTTCATCTTTAAGCTTCACTTTTCATCTCTTTTCTAGATTTGTAACCTTCTTTATGCTTTGAAGATATGCCACCAAGTTGATCTGAAAGAAATAAAAATTAATTTTTTTTTTTGTACTAATAAACAGCACTAGTAGCCATTTCTTTCTTATGCTTACATTTACTCTCATTTTCAGCAGTGATCAGGCCAAAAATAGAAAAGAAAATAAGCACGTTACAAAGATTACAGAGGCTATTGGTGGCTAGGATTCACAGCTCCAAGATTGTTCTAAGCTGGACTTTTCTAGTCCTGATGTACATCAGAAACAGAGACAGCAATGTTTCAATTGCTGCTGCTATCTGCATCATCTAAGATATCGGTGACGCAGCTCGAAGAAGATGAAGATGATGATGATGATGATGATAAAGGCAGCATATTATTCTCTCGGCATGTCATGTAACGCACGAAAAGATTACGATCAGCATCGAAGACTTGACTATTATTATAGCATGGCCTGATCTCTCCTGATCCTGACCTTGTTGCTCCATTCTTCTTGAAAATTCGACAGACGACGTAATCTCTAGCTTGAACCATGCAGCTCTGGATGAAATAGAAAGCAATGATTTATAAGAAGAAGAAGAAGAAATAAATCATCATGTAAGTAGTATTGTTTCTTAGTGTTGAAGAAGGTTTTAAGATTGGAAGCTCACATTGGTAGCATTCTCCTTCTGAGAAATGGCAAAGCCTCTGGCCACCGGGACAGCAAGGCGGTATTCGTGCATTATCCAGTCCGTCCGGGAACCATGCGGCGGCTTCCCCCGGTGGAAGACGAAGGCCTTCTTCATCCCGACGAGCTGGTTGCTCCGCGAACCGTGGATCGCCTTATCTTTTCCGGTGGCCTTCCAGTAGCCGGAGCTTGCAGCTCTAATGTTGCATCTACTGCCCTTTGTGTACTTCTCTTCTCTGAGAGTGAAGAAGTACCCTTCTCCCTCACTTACACCTAAGTTGTTATAAGAGAAAAAAGGAGACAAAAAAAAAAAAAAAGGATCATATCTTACAAATCTTCTTCTAGATTCATCACAAGGACATGGAACAGAAATCGTCATACATAACTCACGATCTATAATAATTACCAAGTATAGCGAAGTTCTGAACGAACGGTGATTTTATATAATTACCACCACGAAGAAAAATAAAACAAAAAGGATGCAGTGATAAAATAGTGAAGAAATTACCAGTAGGAAGATCCCAAGGATCGTACTTCCCGAGATCGATCTCAGGAATGACGGCGGCCGGCAATGGGCATGAGAAGACCTTCCTCCTCAGGTACTGCACCACAAGCTCCTCGTCAGTTGGGTGAAACCTAAACCCAGGTGGTAATCTCATCACTCCCCCATGGCCAACAAATTCCATCCTCTCCACTCCCCCCCACCTCAGAGGAAAAAACGAAAAAAAAAGCTCACAACTTTGGATCGAACAGAGCTAGATGAGCAAGACCCAACACCCCATTTCGTCGCATAAAATCGCCGGGAGGCGGGAGAGGAAGGCGGAGGGGTGTGTTGTTGTTGTTCCATGAGGGGGGAAAAGGGACGCCTCTTTATACCCCCAAGTGCTGCTGGGATTTTAGAAGGCGACGGGGTCCTCCTCCTGTGGCGTGAAGCAGACTCCAACTTCTTTTCTTTTTTGCTTTGATCGATGGAGGTGATTTCTTTCTTTATTTGGTTTTCTAACCTTTTCTTCCTCTTTTCTTTTTTCCCCTTCCTTCCTTTTAGCTAACTCCTCCTTTCTGTGTGTATGGGCAAGAGGGGTCTGAGAGCAGTTTATCAAGCTATCTCATCTCCCCCACCCCCCAACTCTCTTTTTTTTGTTTCCCTTCCTTTTCCTTGTTTTAATTAAGATCTCATTTATATTCAAAAACAAATACTATGCGCATTGAATCCTAAATCTTTCCTCTCTTTTTCTCTTCCTTTATAGCTCTTCAGATCTAATTAATTATTTAGAAAATGAGTGATTATTTTCACGTAGGAAATTAAGTGAGATCATTTGAGATGAATTTCGACAATTTTCCTTCAATTTCCATTTTTACCCCTTGGGCATTTTTAAAAGGGCAATTATATATTTATTTACTTACAAAAGAAAATGGACATTTTTGTTACTCAAAGGCATCTCGTTTGCACAGAAAAAAGAGATGACGACACGCCAACGCAGGGGTAGCATCGACGCCCTCCAGGGAATCTTCCTCTGGACAATTATACCCTCCAGGCATCAATGTTACTAATACTGCCTGCGCAATTACCATCTTGCCCTTTCTAATTGGGTCCCATTCTCACTCATAGACGGTGGAAGGAAAAGAGACTCTCTCACTTGTAATTTACAAACAGGAGAAGTCTCTTATCCGGAACCCCTCAAGAAATTATCCATAGATTTTAGATTATTTCGTGACATTTATTACCCAAGTCATTAAAAACGTGCTTCTACCCATAGATTTATTATGCGGCGTTTCGTTCCATATCCCTTTAAATGAAAATAAAAAATATTAATCCTTTCTGTCTGTCAACTTGAAAGAGTGAGCAGAGTAGACTATATCTTTCATTGGATGAAGAGAAAAAAAGAAGAAGAAAAGAATAGAAATTAGAGATAAATATTGAATTATTTGTCATCCTACATAACTGTAATGAATATGAGTAAGAAATTATGAAGTATTTTTGTCTCATAAAAAAAAAAAAACTGTTCATAGATATATGCATAGCTTCCTCTGCTTCAAGACAACTGCAAGGGTACAAATGGTATATAAATCAAGTAATAGCCTTGAATGCTGGCATTGGCATCAAGGAGATGGGATTCCTTGCAAGGAAGGGAAAGCTTTTTCTAGTATAATTAATTGAGGGGGTATCATATAAAGAGAAGGAAATAAAAGTGAGTTACATAGGGAAAGTTTACAAGGATTCCACTACCATTATGCAACTTTAAAAAATAGGGAGTATGAATTGAGTCCATGTGTTTCATTTTCTCACTCAAGAACTTCTTCCCTTCATCTTTCTTCTATATTCAAACAAGGCATGCCACCTTCTTCTCGTCTCTTTCCTTACTTAATAACTTTCTTCGAAAGTTATTTGGATTCACCTTTTGTTCACTTCTCTCTTTAATTTGAGTAGATTAGTGTGCATGTGCTGTTGAATGTTTACTTCGCACTATGTTTATCGCGTGCATGAGGTTTTGATGGAGTTTAGATATATATTTCTTTAATTAGTACCTTTATAAGAAAGAAAATAGTTATATATATATATGAACATGTTCATATAATTAATGTCTGTTGTCAAAGGACTTGTGTGCATATGAAGTTAATCATAACCATGATCTTGTTTATGAATTATTTTCGACGTAAAAAAGTTCAATAAACCGACGAGAAATTATTTCATATACATGAGAAAGAGAAAGGGAAAAATAAAAGAGAGGAATGAAATATATGTGTGAGTAATCTTCATTCAGATCTTAGTTTCTTTTTGTTCTTCTTCTTCAGATGTGATAGAACTAACTCTCTATTTTATTATTAGTGTTATGGGGACGAATGGCTTCTAGAATACATTGACATTGTTGGATAGGGTCAATCCACTATTCCCACTATGAAAAGTGTAACTTTAGACTTGTATGGTTGACATTAAAAGTGGAATTTGAGAATCCTAAAGCCACAACTTTGCAGATAAGGATTCAAAATTTCAACTTCTAGATTCTTTATAACTTAAGCTTGCAGGATGAGATGAGGCAAGAAGCAAAACTAATTCTCAAGATATGGATAGCTTTTCTCTGTTCTTGCTGAACATATATATCCTAGTTGATATTATATTGACCTTCTGAATGCATTGGATTCTTTATTATCCTTATCTCTCGTCATGATGTAATACTATAAGGTTTATAACTAATCTAAACTGTATCAAAAGACGTATCTTTTTTTCCTTTTAGTAACTTCTCAAAACTTGAGAAGAAACCCATTTGTGAACCAGAATCTTGGATGCCATTAAATTTTTTTATCTCAGTTGAATTACTGTCATCACATAACTTACTACCCTCAATCATATTTAACTTAGAAGCTAATGCTTGACTTGTATTTTAGCTTGTTGGATGCCTTCCGGAAGTCAATTAAAAGTACTAATATCCGGATTATATTTCCTCCTGTCTCCCTGATTTTGGCAATTGTCTGGCAAAGAGACACTAATTTCAAAGCCTTTAAAAAGAAGTTATCAATATAACAAAGCCCTAAGTGCATCTCAATCAACATAATCATAATAAAAGTAAGACTTCAAAGTGTTTGTAGGTATCTTTCTTAGTCCCACAAACTTTGTCAATGCCTTTAGAGTGGGGTAGGCCATGAGAAGTTGATCAACTTGCCCATGAAGCAACTCTATGACACTCAAGTCTTGCACAAAAAAAATAATAACGAATAGCTGAAGGATGTACTCTTCAAATAAGACTAGTAATAAAACAAGTAGGGGTTTTGTCTCAAGGGGAAGCTTGAGGCAATGAGATCTTTGCAGTGGTCAGTGATCTGATCAATTTGGCCTGTCTGTCGACATTTGGCGCATCGTTAGGTCGCCAACGTGTCGGTGGCACGATTATCTTAATCGGGTAATTAGAGGGGAGATAATGATTGGTGCTTGTGCTTGCATTTGTTGTAAAGTTCCTTAGATGCCTTGTAAAGGAAAGACTAAGAAGAACTAAATTTTAAATCACTCACTTGATGATGCCCAAAGGTGTGCAATCGGATCCTGGTTATAAGTTGGGGATAATTCAATCCGAATCCACTTAGTTCGTACCCCGTTATAAAATCCCAGCCTCTCAGATTAATCTTTTTATTAAATGCATCGGATTTGGTTTCACATTACAGTTTAGATCCAATTTCAATGTGTTAATTCGTTGAGCAATTCGGTGAGAGGAATTAGAAGGGTTTTATCGTATCTCGATGATCAGTCGACACATATCAATTTTTCTTTTTCTTTTTTTAAAAAAAATGGTAATATATTAAATATTAAACTATAATAACATACAAATGATTGACAAATTAAAATACATCTTATGAATTTTTTAATATACAATCCGAACCGAATCTGTGTCCGTATCATTATAATAATTTAATAATAAATAATCAAAATATACTTATTATATTTAGCTTTACAATTAAAATCCGATAAAATTAAATGAACATAAATTCAATTCTTGTACATATCCAACTTAATCGGATTCGATTCCATCCCTAGCCCCATATGTTTTTGGGTTAAGAACTCGAATATAGGAATCAAATTTTATTTAATAAAATGATAGGATATGAGCTGTAAAAAATAATCAAAAGGTAATTAAGATGTGAAAAGGAGCATTGCTCTCCCACACTTTGACGAGCTATAGTTGGAAAAGCTAATGTCCACCACTTTGTTGTAAAGCTCTCATCTTTTGACATACATTGCGGTGTTACACTTCTAAATGCTTTTCACAAAGACAATTCTCTCTCAGAGATTCTTTATCATTGACATAAACAGAAAGAAGAGCAGCATGCACGTCATATATTGCTTAGAGAACACATCACCTTACAATATTTCTTGTAGATTTGAGCCATACCAAATTGATTTTATTTTATCCTATAAACTTAATTAATATGCTGCATTTTGAACTGTATAAATTATCTAATCCTCCTCAGTCCTCCCTGATCGCTTTACCCAAGTCAAAGAAATGTAAACAGTTTCAAGATGAACAACAGGGGAAACAATTGTAGGAAGAAGGAATCCATGTCAAATATTTTTCCTGATTACTTTTAGGTGTTTAATGGGCCAGGCCATTACATAGCTCTAGGGCTAATTTTGGGCCTAATTTTAGTCTATTTCATAGCAACAGTTTGAAACTATTGACGACTAGTATGTAAACAGTTGTTGATTCATTTTAGCGTGTATGAATAATTCAATTGCTACGAGCAATATTCCTTGGGAATTAATGCTGTATAAGTGCAGGTATAAGCCTGAGAAGGAACCTGAGCTCCCTCTGCGAAAACTTTGGCTGCCTCTTGCCCTCCTCTGCCTCTGTCTCGCCTAAGTTCTCATCGGCGGCGGCGGCGGTGGTGGCCGCCTTAGTAAAGCCAGCGACGGCCTCTGTTATCTCCTCGACCAGATCGACGATCACACCGTTGATGCCCATCAGATGCTGCATGTACACAGCCTCAGGAACATTGCTGCAATAGGAACATATGTTATCAGACATATTAGAACTAGAGCTCTTTCCCAATTATAGGATCCAAAAAGGGCACAAAGGAGGGGAACGGATTGGATTACTTGAGCTGGCCATAGGTTAGGAGGGCTAGTTTGCATTCCTTTATCCTAGGAACAGCAGAAGGATTCTTAAGAACTCCTCTCACTTCTGAGACTATCCCTTGCAAGCCACTCTGCAAGCATAACTCGATGGCTTCGTCGAGCGAGTTTCTCCTCACATCGTCGTAGATCTCGGTCCCTCCTTCGGTCAGGAAGAACACCTGAAACAATTAAGATTAATTGGAGCGGTGTCTTGGGAAACAATTGATTGCAGAATTGACGGCCAATTTGAGGAGTTCACAAGGATTGGTTAATTACTGGGTAGATACTTTGTAGCTTTCTCATAAGCTTTGCTGCATCTGGTTGGAAAGTAGAGAAGATGATTGGTCTATCATTATTAGCATACTGCAAAACTACCTGATCGCAAAGGTTAATTAGGAAGATATAGGAGCAGCTCATATCAATACATTTGTTCAAGATAAGAAGCCATGCATACTCGCAATACAGCCTGAAGAGAATGCGTGAGTTCTTCCTCACTGTAAGCGACGAAGTCGTCGAATTTTAATTCGATGTTGAAGCCGAGATGAGAGCCGACGCATTGGAAAGCCTCTTGCAATGTGCAAAGAGAGTCGTCCTCTTCGACGCTCCAGTTTAGTATCCTCCCATCTTTAGCTCTTCGGAGCAAGGATTTGCCCACCTGACGAAGTCGCATTAGGCGTTAAAGACCGTCTTTTTAATCTTTTCTTTTTTGTGGGGGATTAGGGTACCTTTGCTGGATCTCTTTGAGGTCCGTAAGAGAGGAATTCTTCCAAGTAAAGATCTGTGACGCGCTTCTCAGATACGGCTCCCTGGCATAGTTTGGATCAACATGATTTAAAACGATCGAATGCTGCTGCTAGAGAGATCAACTGGAGAACATAGATGGCGATGGAAACTTACATCTTCCTCAGTGAGGATGACATTGTCGTGGAAGATGATTGGGAAGCCATCCTTTGTCACCTACAAAAATAAAATCACATCCATGCTTGTCTTCTAAGCTTCTTTTCCCACCCAAGAAAACTAAAGATAAGACAAAGAATATGCGGATGATCGAACAAAGATATTGAAGAAAAATTAGGAAAAATAAAAGAGGAAAGGAGCTAATCAGAGGCGAAGATGAAGGCATCAAGAAAGATTTACCTGGACGTCAAACTCGACGAAGTCGACCGGGAACCGGCCGGCCCGGTTGAACGAGAGCAAGGAGTTCTCCCTCACGGCCATCATCCTCTTATCCGATGACGCCACCGCGTTCATCCCCTTCCCCCTGTGCCCCACAACCACGAACCCCCTCGCCGCCGCCGCCTGCGGTGACCCAAGAACCGCCATGCCGGATGGCCGGCGGACGCCTCCGGAGAGGACCGGTCCGTCGGGGACCTGGTCGATCTTCGGGACATCCGCCATGTGGACTGCCTTGAGAGCCATTGCCGAAGCTAGGGTTTGGAATAATTAGGCGGGAGGAGATGGGAGGAGGAAGGAGAAGAGTGGGAGGTTTAAAAAGGGAAGGGATAACACCATAACGGAGGAATCCGTCAAGTTTATTCTCGTATATCCGGTCCGATACCAAACGTGCTCACATCCAATCCCGTACGTAGATCATTCTATGAACGGCTGATGTCATCCTGGTGGAGTATGTATTACTCCCATACAGTTGCTCGTAAGGACCAAGGCGTAAGCTAAGAAGATTTGGGAGCTGACCAGGAGCCACGTCACGGACGAATTAAATAAAGAAGCACGAACTTTGACGACGACAGCAGCTGCGTGGTGGACTTTTTATTCAATGTCAGACAACGGCCAGTGAAAATTAGCCGCCAAATTTTCATCTGACCCAAAATTAGCAATTTAGCATGTACTAATTTCACATCTCTTACATTAATTTTATTGTCTGAATTATTATCATTTTTTGAATATTTTTTAAACTTTTTTTTTAATTATATATATCTTCTGATCTAATTTTTTTTGTTAGTTTAAATGTTTATAATCTTAGTTTGAGGGATATATATATATAGGTAATATATATATATATATATAAATTAGTGATAGTTTATATGTTTAAATAGAATTATCTTTAAAATAAAAGCTATTGACTCCCTTGGAATTAAAATTTCTAGCTTTTTAAAATTAAATAAGAAACGAGGACAAGTGGGTTGTTTATGAAACTGTGGAGTCGTCTCATCCCACATATTGGAAGAAATAATGCTCATCTAATATCTGCTTCATAGGCAACAGCAAGGATTTGAGAGAGAAAATGTTTAAAATACATGAAGACTAGTCATTATATTTTTGGCTTTGGAATGGTTGTCTCCTCGTCATCACTTACGAATTATGGTCGATGATGACTCACGAACTCACTGGGATGGGCCTCGCATGTCTATTGGATCTGACATCCATCTTGAAGATAGATCCGAAACGGATCGGGTCAGAATTTTGTCGGGTTCGGAGTTGGGCCCACCGGACCCATCCGCACGCCCTTGCCGCTACATAATAAATCTCTAACTTTCCCCCTCCGCCTCCGGGAGCAAGCTAGGGTTTATCTCTCTCAATTGCTTGGGGTTTTGGACGAGGAGAACGAGAACGAGGGAGACAGCTCTCATGGAGAACTCCGCCGAGTTGCAGCGATTCATCGAGGTAATACCTACAGACTTGCTTGTTTATCGTGTCAACACTACGCTGATCCTAGAATGTTTTATTTCTTCGGTCTCGATATTTGTTTCGAATGCGACTTTTGTGGTTCTCGTGGTGAAACTCATCCATAGATGCATCTGCTGTGCTGTTGTTTTAATTGGCGGAAGTAGGTCAAATGGCAATACCTGTTTGATTAAATTGGTTAACTTGCCTATCTCTAATTCCAGCAACTATGTCACTTTCAAAGTATCGGTGGTACTAATCTTAGATTATAATCTGAAGTTCGCTATCTTACCTTCAAACCATTCGTAACCCTGGAGCTCATCTACTACTTCTCTGTAGCAATTTACTTGGATCGGATTAGTGAGTATTTCATTTATTTTTTTCTTTTTGTTGAATCTTGTTCTCATCATTTGAATTAATTTCTAAGCTTAGCATATGAGGTCTGATTAATTATTGCATTGTCTTGTTTAGCACATTCCATTTGTAACTCTTGGAAATTTCCTGCACCTTTATAAGCATTTGCCTTAGGCGACTCTCCTTTTTCTTCTTTTCAAGTCTGGGACTGTTTGGGAAAAGGTTGCTAAGCATGAAACTTGTTGGATAGAACAACATCTTTATTAAAAGACAAATTTTATTCTTGGCTAAGTTAGTTTACCATGTAACTTATAGGAGTGTAGTTTGGGATTCAAAAGAAAGCCAGAGTTGTTTGACACATCCAAAATCAGTAAGCCAATTCACTTTTTCTTTGAGTAAACGTTATTGAGGAAGCCATAGTAATTCTCTGCTACCAATTCTTAGCATGAGACTATAAATTTGAAGTCCCTAAGTGAGTTGGAAGAGCAAGTTCTTGCAAGTTTCTTGGATAGTTTCATTTTATAAAGTAGAAGGTGATGTCTTTGGTTCCATCATTTCACCACTTATATGACAGTACTAGCTATGTTCATAGAATAGCTGAACATCTTAAATTAAGTAATGATTTTTATCCCGTTTTTTTCTGCATAGACTCTTAAAGATTATTGAAAGCCACATTTAGGTTGGGTGGTCTATTTCCACGTCTACTAAGTTCCTGTTGGGATTCTGATGCACTATCTCATCTGTGGAATCTTGATCGTTTGATTCGGTTGCGCCTCTATCATTATTGTGAAGTTATTTCTTTTATACATAATTTGCATAATCTGTTGCACTTGTAAATATTCATTTATGAAGAATCACTATGATTTTATCATCTATGAATTGTTGATTTTATGCAGCAAGAGAAGCAGAAAGCTATGATCAGCGAGATGGTGGGGAAGCTTACTAATGTATGTTGGGACAAATGCATCACTGGCACGCCTGGGAGTAAATTCAGCTCCAGCGAATCCACCTGCCTGACCAATTGTGCTCAACGATATCTCGACATGAGCATGATAATTGCTAAACGATTTGAGTCCATGCAGTAGATCTGCAGCACTTTTTGGTATCCGACAAACTGTCCATCCTTCATGTATTCGAAAAATACCATTTAGTCGCATAGTGTCAAACAATTGCTTCCATTTGCTTAGCACTCAACACAGTGGAGTTTTCTTGCTTTCCCTTGTGTAATTTGTTGGGACTGAGTTATATAAGTTGCATTTGAGAACCTCATTTATGCTCTTTGGATTTTTACTTGATATAAGCTACATTTTTCATTTGTTTCTTTGTCGAACACTATTGCAGGGATACAAGTTTCGGATTAGATTCTAACACTCATTTCGTAGTTCACCTTTTCTGTTGGATTAGATTCTAGACCTGTTTCTTAAAAAATTGAAGTAATTAGATTTGTTATTATTTTGTTATTAAGAGTGGTTGGATGCACTAAAAAAAGCAGAGGATATTTATCACTTCAAGCATCTTCCCTTTTTCTTAATCCGACATAAATATCGGATTGCAATTTATTTATAAGCAACAAATTTTACAACTAACCCCCTAAATTAATGGGTAATTATATGTATTTATCGTCGGTATAAATATAATTGTTGTTAGGCAAATGTCGGGTTAGTTCTTATGCAGTTGTAACAGAGAGAGAAGCGCCTAAAGATTTCGAGCGCTTTCTTCTTCCCTGGGAAAGAGAGATCTCCAAGGACGCCATTGGCGATGCCTCGTGATCCCAATCCTTTCGAAGAGGACGTGAATCCCTTCGCGGTAATCCCACCACGTCGCTCTCTGCCTTTCTCTGGATCCCTGCGCTCTCTTAGACTACAATTCTACATTTTTTGTTGGAGAAGTTTGAATTCATTGGCTGGAATCTGAAATCTGAAATCTTGCTCTTGGATAGTAGATTTGATTACTCAAGTTGTTCTCCTTTTCTTCTTTTCTTCTTCCCCGGGTAATTTTCCTCTCTAATCTGTGCGTTTCCTGATGGAAATTACGGAATGTGGATCAGATGTGTAATGCGGGTTGTGGGTTTTGGAAATCTAAGGGGAAAACCTCAGATCTAGATGAGTTCCTTCGGTTATTATGGATGAGGTTGTGGGATTCGAGGATGTTAGATTTGAGTGGGCATTTTCGTGTCAGCCTTTGCAATTCTAGGGGAATTGCGAGCTCTTGATTTTGAGGTTAATGCTTAGATTTGCAGGGTGCTGCTGGTCCTGCAAAGAAATCGGCTTTCGGAGGCAAGCTCGGCGCAACTGTTGATATACCATTGGACTCGGTGGTTGTAATTTTATGCCATACATAAGTTTGATACGTGCTTTACTTTCTGAGGTTTTGAATGGAAAATTTGATTGTTGGGTTACCATAATTTGGTTCTTTCTAGGATCCACAGAAGAAGGGGAAGGAACTCGCAGCCTGGGAAGAGGATTTGAAAAGGAGGGAAAAGGTTTGTATATCATGTTATTGTCATAGTAGTCATCATTGTTATATTGTAAAGATAAATTCTCTTGGGGAAGTTTTGTGTATAAGGAGTTGACATTTTCCTTGGACATGTTTATGATGTGCAACTGCAGGAAATAAGACAGAGAGAGGATGCATTGACAAGAGGTAGTCTGATGAGTTGCTTTGTGCTAGGTTGAGATTTATTAATACAAAGTCTACTGTTCTGACATGTGGATGAAATACTTGTTTATACAGCTGGTGTCACCGTTGAAGAGAAAAATTGGCCACCAATTTTTCCTATTATCCATCATGACATAGCAAAGGAAATACCAGTACATGCTCAAAAGCTGCAATATCTGGCATTTGCAAGTTGGCTAGGTATAACTGTTTAAAATTTCTTAAAACATTTAAATTGAACAGTGAATTGTTTGTTTAATGATGTTGGTATGTTCAGAAGCACTATTATAGGCACTAGTACACCTTTGATCATATAAAATAGCTCCGGAATGTTGCATCAAGTTACTTCTTTGCGTTACAATGTTACTTTGAAACATGGGTAATCTAGATGCAATCCTTATCAACGAGGTTTTGAAGGGGTTGACTGAATTAGGTTCTTGATGGTGGGATGGACTTGGTCTTTTCACATATGATCAATCATTCAGAGATTAGCTCATAAGAAAATTGAAACAGAATTGCATTGGTAGAAAAAAATAAAATTGAATAGGTCCTTTGATGCTCATTATCTCGGACACTGGAGAGCAATATCATGTCTATGAGGTGCAAATGGAATTATACTGGCTAGACTATTATTCTTGAACAGTCAATCAGGATCTTCCTCACCATGTGAGATCCTATACTTGCATAGTTTGACATCCTTAGTCCCTAGATTTGAAATCTGATTATTAAATCTGAAGGACTTTAGATGCATGGTAATTGTACAGTCATTCTCTTAGTCCATCTTTATTGACGACTAGCCCAGGTAGATCTTTTTCTCCATTAAATTAGGAAGTAAATAAAGCTTTCTGAATCTTATTTCAAATGCTATCTTCTATGTAGTATATTTTTGGTAGAGGCTTTTGTCCCAGTTGAAAGGGCCAACCATTTGTTCAGCATAATGGGCTGTATTGTATACTCTCAGATGATCCGCACGATCAGATTATAGTCAACTATTGCCTGTTTATCTGTTTCTCATTTTTCTGCAGGGATTGTTTTTTGTCTTTTATGGAATATTATTGCAGTGATTACCTGCTGGATTAGAGGGGGAGGTATTGTCACTGTCATTCTACCCATAAGATTATCATCTGCTTTCTCTATTATTAGCAAGTGTTTAATGGCTTGAAGACTTTTTCAATCTGCAGGAGTTATAATCTTTTTACTTGCAACGATCTATGCATTGCTGGGATGTCCACTGTCATATGTGCTTTGGTACAGGCCTTTGTATCGTGCAATGCGGTAGGATTATATCATTAACAGTGGGATCCTGTTATTTTTTTCTCGCTCTCTTTTACCTTTCTAAATTTCTAATGCATCACTCTTCACTAAGCTTGAATCTATTAAGTTAGTCAATGTTTTATTTAGTTCCAAAGCTTCAGGTATGGAGAAAAGACAAAACCTTGTCAGAATGTAGACAATATCATAATTTAAGGTGGGATGTGTATGGTAATACCTGAATTTTGTCCAATAGAAAAATTATGTCCAAAATGCTCTCCTTCAACTAATTGCAAACTTGACTTAGAATAGCATATTATCTTTCTTGTTTTACACGTAACAAAAACCTGTTTGGATTGACTTAAATGAGCTTGTTCAACTGGAAGGTAAGCATTGGTTTTCTAGTTATTTGCAAATTTCTGACTATACCTTTAAATTCCTCTAGTAAGTAGGATCCTTAAGCAATAGCCTTTGTTATGGAGAATTTGATCGCCAGTACATGAATAATATTTATTTCTTGGTTCCTGCTTATAGTATATTAGATAAGACTATAATACATTTCCTGTGAAACATGGGCTTATGTGCTTAATTGGATTCCCCTATCATGGCCATCTTGTTCTTTTTGCTGCAGAAAAAGATATGCTTAAGCCAGACAAATAGATTATTCTGTTGTGTATTTGGAATTGTTATTTCCTGTTTTTATTGGATCCATGAAAATTGTTTAACAGATGAAAACTAGAGCTAATTTTTGCATCCTGAATGGTATTTAAAGCTGAAATTCCTTAAGTGGGCAATTCTGATATTCTTTACATTCTTCATTGGGGCTGTTATTCGTAAGTAGCTTATGAATTAGAAGTTTCTATGCTTTTGTTGTGCTAACCTTTCCTCCGTTTTGCTTATCCAGAACTGATAGTGCACTAAAATTTGGCTGGTTTTTCCTTTTCTACCTGGTAACTTTCTGTACTTGTTTTCTTGGTTATTCTCCAGTGGTGTTATTATTGGCTTATACCTTTTTATCTATTTTATGATACTGCTTGCAGATCCACATTGGATTTTGCATCCTTGCTGCCATTGCTCCTCCAATAGTATTTCATGGAAGATCGCTTACGTAAGTCATTTCTTTGTTATCTTGGTGTTAACGCATGATTTAAATGGAAGAAAAGGAACCAAGCATCATGCCAGTCCAGTGACAGATTTATTTTCATGATCTTTTACTTTTACCCAGTTCTTAACTGTATATGGCTTTCATAATATTTCATATGTTAATGATCAGAATTTTACAGTCATTTTCATAATTTATTTTCCTATATGGTTGCAAATGTTTATATGTTCTTTTGTTTTCTTTCCTGAAACTTTAGTTAAATATCATTTTTCTTGTCCTATGACCAGGGGAATACTTGCTGCAATTGATACACTTTCTGATAATGGATTAGTGGGGGTAAGTTATTGTATGAATGTTATTGATGATATACAGAGGGTGGCATGTGTGACTCTCTTTTTTATTAATTTCAATTTGCATATTGCCACTTCCTGCATTATCTTATCCTTGTGTTAATCCTTTAACATTCTCGATCGGTCTAATTATTTTCCCTCTCTCAACATTGTGCAGATTTTCTACCTGATTGGTTTTGCTTTTTTTTGCTTGGAGACACTTATAAGCTTGTGGGTACTTGAGGTTTGTGCGAAAAACTTTTGCTCTATGTAATTATAAGCACACACAGACATATATCAATGTATATGTCATCATGCATGCTTACACTACTTTTCCCAAACTTGTTTTGTTTGCTATTGCTCCAACCAACACACTTCTTATATGATATCAAGTGCTTATACATGTAAAATCTTTTATAAACACTATTTCTCATCAGTTTGATGTCCTTGCTCTTCTTCTCTCTTTTTTCTTCAGAAAGTGTATATGTACTTCAGAGGGAGCAAATGAAGATACTAGGAAAGAAATCATGAACGAGAGGAAGTCTGGGGAGAAAGTTGGAACTTCTTCCCCATCTTGAACAAGAGCATTTGATATGCAGATTTAACATCCCCGTGCATGTTTGCACCACTTCTTTGTCATCATTTTTTCACTTCATCTGCAAACTTGTTTCTGGTCCTAATCTTCTTGGTGACGTAGTGAGACAACTGTTCTGGTTTTCATTCTGTGTTTAAAACATAAAAGATACGATCTGCGTGCCATGCTTGCAGAGGTACCCTTGCTTAGCAGTTTGAGTAATTGTTCGATTGCCAATGGTTTCCAATTATTTCTCTCCCCATCACATGATACTTTTTGTATTCTTGTTTTACTACACCTGATTTGTTTTCCTGTGTTCTTTCCTGAGAGTGCAAAAGTAGAGTCAAATGTGATTCAGGATTCCTTCTATCAAAAATTTTACTGGGAAAAAAAAGAAGAAAGAAAACTCAAAAGAGGAAGTCTTGGATAGAATCTTTCTTTCACTGCCACTTCTTATCTTAATGAGAGTTGATGTTCTTTATTTCAGAGACAGGAAAAAGAAAAACATAATCGCCGCCTTTTGAGTTTTGATCTGCCGTCTTTCGTTGTCTTTATAGCTGCTACCTTTTGACTGGCTCTCAAGTAGTAATTTCAAACACGGTTACGAAAGGACAAAATGCCGTAGAAAATTATTCAATTTACACCTATCGAACTTTCTAAAGACAAATCGCTACGCAGTTAAGACTTTGTTTTGATGTTACATCACTGCTTGCACATCAACACAACAAACTTTTGTCTACTGACATGTTCTGAAGAACTTGTACTATTAATTCTTCACAGAGTCGGTGCAACTAATAGCCGACGTGACCACTACCTATTTTGGTTGGTGAGCCACCGAGAACCGTACATATTTGATAATAGAGGTATGATCCGAATTAGGATCCTAAGCCAAGATCGGGTCGGATTTGGTTGCTTAGCGGATCCATTGATATCCTATACCGATATGTTAGTGGACACTCGTCGACTTTCTGGCGGACTTTCCGGTCTCAGTCCAACTGGAACGCAGGAAAGTCGTACCAGCCGTCGGTTGCTTTCCCAAAGTTCTCTGTTTATAATGATTTCGCGCCAAGATTGATGTATGAGAGAGGGCATAAACATCTTCTATATTACGAAAATACCATGCTGCCCTTAATATATGATTGATTACTGGTAGTGAATGGGTAGTATGGGTAGAGAGAAAATGAGCAGTTGGCTCTACGCTGGCTTGGAATTATTTTATCACGAATCCTACGGGCACCCATGGAATGACCCTTAGATGGACCCATGTAATTAGGATTTGGGTGCCATATTAGAAACAATATTTACTTATATTAATTCAGGTACTTTGCTTACCATCACCTACATTTTAATTACATAATAATATCCTTTTCTTTATGTAATAATCTGTAAGGAAAAAATAAAATAAAAGAAGCTCATTCCAAGTTTGACCATCTATCACGTTGATCTTTCCTTCTTCTTTTTTTTATTTATTAATTTAAGATAGTGCTTATATATACGGCCGTAGAATAATTATGATATGGTTATTTGTTGTTGTCTGGGCCCACCTATTGGGGTTTTTTTTGGGGGGGGTGAGGGGGCCGATTCCACTTCCATAATTCCATTATTCCATATATGCGTTTCTTTTTTCCAGTCGTAAGAACCTGCCACCTGTCTGAGCCCTCCCTCGGCGAATCCCAACATTTTCCCCTAATTTTTCGTCTCTCATCATCCCTCTTCCCACTTGTATCTCTCTCCTCTCCTCGATCTCTTGTAAGAGAAGCACAAGGCGGACGCAATCCGGTATTTGTCGGGGGTGGCGAGAGGAGTGGGGGAGGTATAGGGGAGATCTTTTCTTCCTGATCTGGTCCTTGGGGGACGGAGTCGGTGGATCTAGGTTCCCGGCGAGTGGCGGAGGTGGTCGATCGGCGCCGGCGAGGAGGAATGTACGTCGTCCCACCCCCCCGGGGCTCGGATTCGGGCGCTGAGGGTGCGGCGGTGGACTGCGACGCGCCTAGGGTTTACCAGGTCTGGAAGGGAAGCAACGTGAGTCTCCTCTCTTTCTCTCTATATCTCTGCCTCTGGCTAGATGCGAGGTATTGCGATATTGGAATCTTTTGGAATTAGAATTACTTTGGGATTTTGGTTTTCTCTTGCTCTTTGGCGTGAAGAGATGTAGATTTAAGTGCAGATCACGCTATATATGGTACTACTTGTTGCTGACGGAGCATGAGAATGAGAAAAGATGTTTGCTTGCTCTCTCAATGTGTTGAAAATTCTTAATTAGAGACTTCGGAGAATGTTCCTTATAGCAAATTGATTAGTATGGGAGAGAAGCGACAAGAGGGTAGAGAGGGCTTACACACTTACATGATATAGATTTGCTCGAAGGTAAGGAAATTTGCTGCAGTGGGTTGATTAAGTTGGGTTTGGAGACGAGTTTCATAGTCTTTTGATTTGGTGCACTTCTGGTTCCGTTCTTTTTGGTCCTGCTACTCACACAGAGTTTTCTTAATCATAAACTCATAGCTGGACAAGTGTCGTAGCTATAGGTGAAGTCTAATGGATACTAATTTTCAAGTAGAGAAGTATTTGACTAAAATTAAGAGGAAATGTTTTGACAGCAATTATCTGTTTAACTTGCTTTTTTTCCCCTCATATTAGGATCTCCTGTTTTCTCCAAGTAAAACTTCTATGCATAACAACACTAATAAATAATCTAACTTGGGGCCAAGACATTTGATAATATAACATGCCATCGTCATAAGGTTTGATGACTTTGAAAGCCTCTTTTAGTATGGCAGTAACAACTTGTGCTAGAGATCATACAGGGAACAGGTTGCACTTTTGTTGCTTCTTTGACTGATGCAGTTATGATGACCATAACTATGAGGTTCCCATCTTTGTTTGAGTACCCATTTCTGGCTTCGGTTATTCTTACTTTTACAGGATGGGAAATGTTATATCATGCTGCTCACTTCTAAGGTTCTTACTTTCTTGAAGTGTCTTTTTGAGAGAGGGTAGAATCTAATGGTTAAGACTATTACATTACTCCTTGCCAATGGAGAATATCAGTCATAGGTGATTAGGACCACTATAATCCAATCGTTTACCCTACTATATAGGTTAGTGGGGTTTCTTGAGGATTTGGTGTTCTACAACCTACTTTTCTTTAACTTCATATGGCTATGACATGCAAGTAGGCTAATATGTTGTAGAAAGTTGAGGGTGATTACTGCAAAGCAGCTCACAAGCACTAATCTACTTGCAATATTCATGGTTATAATTACTTAAACACTCACAAAGATTTCTAGTATGCCTTATTTGTTAGCACTCACCATCAATCTCATTAACCGGATTAGTTGTTAAGCACAATATTATGAAATCTCTTGCAAGAACCAGATGTTGATCTCCTTAAATGGTTGTAGGCATCAAGTAACCACTTGAGGTCTTCCTTCTTTTTCCTTCAAAAATGTCTATTGCAAATAGTACTATGTTGAAGGGCTAAAGAATGCAGATTTTCTTCTAATGATGGTGATATGTTGCTCAATTTAGTTAACTCTAACTGCTAGTTCACCAACTATTGTTAAAGCTTAAGTTGTTAAAGAATAATGATTTTTATATTTTATATTCTACCACTCTTTAGTTTTAGGCTTGAACTATTTTGATAAGCCCAAGAAATGATCTTGACTTAAATAGGTAAAGATTCTAAAGCGGCAGATTGCTAATCCATTCTATGAGTTATTTGTACCGAGGGTTCGAATCCCTTTCTTTCCATTCCCTATGATCACTTGAGGCTTTCTAATTCGAAGAAATTCTGATCCCTTGTTTTTATCATAGGTAAATGTATGAAACAAATAAAATTATTAAGAATAAATCTAGAAAAGAACTCAAAAAACTTTTAGTTTTATTCCTCACGTCTAGGATTACTTCCTGGATCATTAGATGAGAATCCGAAAATAAATAGATAAATAAAGAATATTTCTATTTATGTTAAATAATTAATTAACTTAAAAGATCAAACTGTTAGGTAATATACCAACACTGTATATCATATCCATAACAAACCTCTTCACAAGTTCACATGCCACCCACTATACATTGTATATGGACAAATGAAAATTAATGAATGTGCAACTTTCAACACTGCACAAGAATAGATAATATAAAATAGAAAATTAGGTTATGGTACTAGGTTAACTCACCAACTATTCTTAAAACTTAAGCTATTAAAGAATAGTGATCTTTATTTCTTTATTTTCCTTTCATGTTAGTCTTTCTCATCATATGGACCTTGTTTATAGCTGTTTGTATCTATGTTAGTTATTGGATAAAGTCAATTATTTCTGGCAAAGCAGCAAGTAAAGTGCTTCTCATCATATGGATCTTGTTTGTCTTTCTCATCATATGGACCTTGCTTATAGCTGTTTGTATCTATGTCAGTTATTGGAGAAAGTCAATTATTTCTGCAAAAGCAGCAAGTAAAGTGCTTCTTTGTTCACATTTCACATTGATATTTGCAGTCCAATTTTGTAGTCATTATGTATATGCAACTATTTTACTTTTGAATTCAATGAAATCTCAAATTGGTGGTTATTACATCTAGTGGCTTTCTTTAAAGGTTTTCAATTTAGTAGATAGAAGTCAGCCAATTCTGAGTCAGACTGAAGTGTAGCTGTGATTCACACTAGACTTGGCTCATAACCTTTCAAGATATGTTAGACATGATAGATGTCATAATTGAGCATGTTGACAAGGGTGGGATTGTCTAATCAGAGCATGCACTAGAGATATGGTGAAATTTTTTGATGTTATATGCTGATTGTCATATAGAATAGTGCTTTCTCTTCTCCAGTATTGAGCTAAATTGCTTGCTCTTTCTGGATGTTGGCAGCCTACTTTGTGCGTAGAAGGACTAGTTATGGATGTTCTTTTCTAGATTGGATGATCAATGGGAGAGTCAGGTTCTGTAATAGTTTTTATTTTTTGCTTGTGCATCGGGTTATCCACTTTTACTTGGTTCACAAGACCCATGTTATCTTGTTAGCTGATAAGCTGACATAGTATTTATCCATGCATGTTGGCATGTGTGACTCAAAACCATCAGGCTGTAATCTAAGTCTTCCGTTTATGTGATGAATTTCGTTATTAATATAGTTAGTCATATTTTGCAGATATTTTTTCTTCAAGGGAGGTTTATTTTTGGACCTGATGCGAGATCATTGTTTCTCACCATGTTTCTCATAGTTGCACCAGTATTAGTCTTCTGTATATTCGTGGCCAGACATCTAATGGATGATTTTTCTCATCATCTTGGGATATCTGTGATGGTAGTCGCAGTTGTATTCACAGCATATGTAAGTATCTCTTCTGTCAAAGGCTTATTTCTCGCTTGTAGCTTTGCTACCTTTAATTGGCACATGACATTTAGCAAACATGATAGTTGAGCCAGCTAGATTTCCATTTGGTAGTTCCAATATTTGATTATTTGTGGTCTGTCTATAACTGTAGATATTTTCTGATAATATAAAATTGTGAACACGTTATTTCTTGGAGAATATGATGATAGGAAATATAGCAGGAAAGAAAATCACATATGCGGAAGTCATTCAAATGAAAAGAACAGTCATGATGATCAATATAGATGGCAAAGCATCTATAGCCAAGTTGATGGTAAAATGTATGAGTCAGAGATATAAAATTGTCAATGTGCACCTCAAATAAAAAGATGATCATGCTATTATATATTGATCTGATCGATTTAGTGCCATGTCCACCATGTTGGACTGAGATTCCAAGCACTTTGCGGACCACCTAGGTAAGTGCTAGGTGCTCTGTGATTAGTCTTCCTAGACCACATTTGACAACTTTGATCCAGCATCTGATAGATGTATTTTTCTCTACATCTCTTGAAAGATTCCTGATTCATGGAGTGATGCTGCGCTCAATATACCAGACCTTGAATATATAGTTAAATTAAGGTGGCTGCCAGTTTCTGACAAACAAAAGATGGGTGCTTTAGTTAGAATTACTTTAGGCATGAAGGTTACTATTGTCTGCAGACCAGAAGGTGCCAAATGCGTAATCCCTAGGGTTGATGAAGTGGTTCAGTAGTTCTCTTTAACAAAATTGTTTTGTATGGAAAGTTGACAACCTCGATGACTTTGAATACGAGTTTTAGCTGTAACACTTTCGATATTTTGAATGCAATTGTTCTTTAACCAGGTGTCCCATTGTTATAAATGTACAGTACCCAATACAAAAATATTAAACATTTAGCCAATTTATTTTGTTCTCTCTTATATTATTTGATGTTTTCATTCATTGGACATTTGGCTAATAAGATACATTTGATGGTTGCGTCACTTAAATATGTAGTGTTGCATATGTTTTTCACCTGTATGTTCTTAGAAAATTTGCTAAAGGACATCGCTAATAGTGAACTTGTAGCAACTGAACTCATTCCTTGTGATGTCATAAAATATGCTGAAATTTTCATTACATGTTTATTCTATTAATCGTTATGGCTTATTTTTAATATTATTGGTTTGACATTGCTTTGTCTTTTTCCAGGATTTGACTCTTCTACTTCTCACATCTGGAAGAGATCCTGGTATAGTACCTCGTAATGCACATCCTCCAGAATCTGAAGGTTATGATGGAAGTACTGATGTTGGTGGGAATCAGACTCCGCAGTTGCGTTTACCTCGAGTGAAGGATGTTGTTGTAAATGGGGTTACTGTGAAGGTCAAATACTGCGATACCTGCATGCTTTATCGACCTCCTCGTTGCTCCCACTGCTCTATATGTAATAACTGTGTTGAACGTTTTGACCATCACTGTCCATGGGTGGGACAATGCATAGGACTTGTAAGTTCCATAAAAATTCTGAATATAATGTTACACTTTTAATATATAATACTTTACTTTAGGGCTGTTAGCAAGTTAAGACCTTTTGACCATTAAGACTTTGTGACTATAATACTGAACAGACTTTTTGTGAGCAGATTTAGCCTGAAACATTTTTCATGCAAGTCTCCTTTTTCCTATATTATTTTATTAGCTGAATCTCAAAATGAGTTGTGTCCGTGACGTTTTTAATAAAAGAGCTTGACTGTCAGTATGAACTTGAACTAAGCAGCTCATAGATTGAATTGCTCTTCTGGCATCTTCGTTTAGATTTGTAAATGTATTAACCTGATAGACAGAAAATATTGGAAGATATTTTAGTTGTTAATTTCTATCTTCCTTAAATGGAAGATTCTCATATACCAGCTAATTTTTTCTTGTCAAGTTAACTAGCACTTATTCAGTAATGTTGAGATATTGTTGTAAATGATAGTAATTCTTACAAATCGTTCTCTGATGCAGCGGAATTACCGGTTCTTTTATATGTTTGTCTTCTCGACAACTCTTATATGCATCTATGTCTTCGGATTCTGTTGGGTGTATATAATTAAGATCAAGAATGCTGAGCATGCATCAATATGGAGAGCAATGACTAAGACACCTGCGTCCATTGTTCTAATAATCTACACTTTTGTCTCAGTGTGGTTTGTTGGTGGTCTTTCTGTCTTCCACTTATATCTCATGGGCACCAACCAGGTAATGACGGTTTCAGATGTACTTGCTTATAGAAATTTTGGATCATGAACATACATGCCTGACTTTACTGATGATTACTATCTTCCTGTGCTAGACAACATATGAAAATTTCAGATATCGGTATGACCGACGAGCTAATCCATATAACAAAGGAACTGTGGAAAACTTCAAAGAGATTTTCTTTTCTCACATTCCTCGTTCCAAGAACAAATTTCGATCAAGGGTTGTGCATGTACAGGCACCACAAGTACATGCAACAAGCAGAGGTTTCATGAGTCCAAATATGGGAAAGGCTATTGGAGGTCTTGAAATGGCTAGAAAGCCTGTCTCATGGGTTGAACCGAGGACAGCAGCAGACATACGTGATTTAGAAACAGGTTTTGGTGGTATGTTGGATGAGAAAGATGGCAGATTCGGTGAAGCATCCCCAGAACTAAGCAGGGAGACCCTCTCACTAGACGGCTTGGTAGGCCAGGCAGCAATGAACCAGAGGCGATCAAGCTGGGGTCGGAGAAGTGATAGTTGGGAGATATCACCTGAAGTTTTAGCTATGACAGCTGGAGCTGGCGAATCAAATATCGCCAGCAGTGGCAGTTTTGCTAATACTGCAGGTGGACATAGATGAAGAATACTGGATTTGGGTTGTGGTAGGAGGACAGGCTTCAGCTATCTTGAACTGTTGTGTTCCTGTGCAACTGGGAGGGTCTGGGTCACATTGTATTTCTAATTTCATGACCACTTTCTTATTTACCTTACTTCGCTCCATTCCACATGTTTATCTTCGTAGCTTGTGTGATTTCGCTTTGCTGTTTAGAGGAATAGTTATCAAGTTTCAACTCTAGCTTGATTTGGGTGGTGTATATAAATGATTGGAATGATAATGTGAGCACACCTTGTTCTTGGATGCTAGTCGATTCTTGTTTTTCTTTCAGTTGGTTTATCTTTTTCTGGTCTATTCCGTGGGGTCTACCAGATTTTGGAACAATTAAACATCAATGATTTGTGGCAGAGGTTGTTGTACTTATAATATGGTTGTATTTTCTGTACCTTAAAGATCTCAACAGAATTGATGAGTGAAAGATTCTGGATTAACAATCTATAAATATTTTTAGCATCCAACCATATATCATAATGACCGCTATCAGTGGATCATCAAATGAGCTCACCAACGAGTTTGCTTATTTCAAATATATATACATATATATCTTCATCGTTGTTCTATGACTATAGCTTGGAGAAGACTGGTTTTCTCTTCTCTGTGTAGGCCTTGACGGCCTCCTCAAGGTCACGTGACATCAGCATGGCTGAGTTCCACGTGGCAACGTAGTCCAGCCCTTGTTCCACCGTCTGATCCCTGCTCCTCAGCATCACGGCCTTCGTTCCCATCACGGCCAAGCTCGACTTCTCCGCCAACTCTAATCACAATTAGATTAACCACAATTTAATAAGTTATAAAGATATTTCAGATGCAACCCTACCAAACATTTAAATCCCACATTTCCACAGTGTTTTTATGAAAATAAGCGCTTTCCGAAGGGCTCAGATGCGAAATTCCCACGAGAGAGATAGAATGACTTGATTACCCCTGGCGAGCTTGGCGGCGCCGTGGTCCAGCGCCTCGCGAGAGGGGAAAACCCTAGAGACGAGCCCCATGGCCTTGGCCTCCGACGCCGACACCCTCCTCCCGGTGAGCGCGAGGTCGACGGCGTTCCCGTACCCGACGATCGCCGGCAACCGCTGCAGCGATCCGAGGTCGGCGGTGAGGGCGAGATCCACCTCCTTGACCTCAAAGAACGCGTCCTCGGAGCAGCACCGTATGTCGCACGCGGCGGCGAGGTCTACCCCGCCACCGACGCACGCTCCCTGGATCGCGACCACCACCGGCTTCCTGCACCGTTCAAGGGCGGATATTCCTTCCTGCATCTCCAAGATCCGGCGGCGGAGCGCAGCGGACGCGGCGGCGGGGTCAACTCCGGGGGAGTCGCCGGCGGGGACGGAGGAGAGGGCAGGGAGGTGGATGCCGGAGCAGAAGTGTGGGCCGGCGGCGGAGAGGACGATGGCGCGGGCGGAAGGGAGGAGGTCGAGGAGGGCTAGCGCGCGGGGGAGTTCGGAGAAGAAGGCCAGGGTTAGAGCGTTGCGCTGGGCCGGCCGGTTCAGCCGGATATGGTAGACCGGTATGGAACGGTCCGGTTGGGTCACCTCTATTGATGTGAAACCCTTCTTCAACTCCGCCTCCGCCTCCGCCATGATTGCTGCTCTTGGATCTCTCTCTTCTCTCTGATCTAATCTGGAGTAGAAAAGATGAATAGAAGTGAAGATGAGACGAGAGAGGGACAGAGGTGGTCGTATGCAAAGCAGGTTGCAAGAGTTTAGTGCAAACGAGGTACTTCTACAAATAACTTACACGTGCTATATCCCTCTCTTCTTCTTTTTTAATAGATTATATCTTTGGCAAATACTGCATTACGCTAATCAAAATTTAAACCCTAATACAAGGGCTGCAGTAACCCGAAGATTAGTCAATTAATCTTTTTAATTGATTGGTTTCGTTCGTCTTTTATTCTTTCTTTATTTGGCATTTGATTCAGAAGACAGAGAGAAAGAGGGAGAATCTAATCCAAATCAAATTCCTATCCCTCTCGTGTTGTATAATTTAGCACAAGAAAGAAATATCTCGGTTGCATTGGCTCCTGCTCTACCACATCTCTTTTTCCTCTAGATAGAAAAGATAGCTTCTGTGATCTCACCTGATTTGGCTCCAATTATAGACACTCAAAGGTCGATCCTTCTCTTTGGACAATGCCTTTCTTTTTGTAAGTGCCCACTGGAACCAATTGGATAACAAAGAATCTACAGCAACTTGGAGTTACTGATGAAGGGTATAGCTCAAAGACACCTTCTAATGGATTCCTAAAGCAACTCCAAGAATGTAAAGCCTGAGCTGGAGGGACACTTACAAGTGGAGATTTAAGTGGAAAGGGCCACCTAAACTTTCCATTTACCATCCCAAATTCCAGTGGAAGAGATAAAGGACCTCGTTGTTGCATACTCACACTGCTATTCTAAGTGATCATAATATCCTAATCCTAGTTGGCAGTCATATACACATCTCAGCATCAAGTTGAAATAGTGCTGGGTGTAATCCAACTCATAGCATCCTTGCCTAGGAGCCAAGATGACTGCGTAGATCCAATTGTCATGCAGTTTGGACTATGGATAAGATTGTACCAGCTTTATTTCTATATGTAGAATTGAAATCGATCTTTCTGGGAACTTCTTTGTTTTATGACTTCTGATCAATGGCATGACTTGGCCCTTCTAGATAACTCGGGCCTTTTATGGGATCTTGTCTTCCAGAATTACATGAGAAGTCTTGTTATTCCTTCTGATGATATGGTAAGTTCACTTCCTAAATGGAGGATGGTTTAGTATATCTAGACCACTGAATAACTTAGAAGATCATGAATAATGATCTGATAGAGATATAGCATTTCAACCAAGGAAAACACTTTTAATCTGTGTGCCTCTACTGAAGAAGAAATATTATTTCCTTCTAGCAAAATTATGAAAAGCATGAAAGCGAGTGGGCACCTTAGTTGGCTAATTTGTGCTCCAATTGTCAATAATTCCTGAACTAGTCACCATATCTTTTGCTTGTGACATAAGAGTTGATTAGAGAAAAGGGAAAAGAAAAGGGGGCACAAGAATGTGTGTCGTTTTTGTGATTACAATGCAATTAGAATATTAAGAATCCTCCTATATGTGAGGACTCTCTTAATAATTGAAGAACAGTCATTACTTTGTAAAAGGTTAGTAGTAATGTCATGGAGAACATTATTATTTCTAAGTTCAAGAATTTTGTCTCCTGAGGTCTGAGCTAGATATTTGGGACTGAAGTCTTAATTGTTTCTCTTAAAATTAAAGGCTCATTGTTATTGTTGTAAGCATTTCGTCACCACAAGCCTCCTATTAAATATTAGCTGTCCTATCTGTTTAACATTTAAATCAAGATCATAAGCTGAATATTTTTGACTAAGGTATTAATTAAGCTTATTTCCTATAATTTTAGTGGAAGGAAGTCTAAAACCACCTTTCTTTTATTTCGTGCCAATTCACAGTATACATATATATGGGATGACTTTCTTGATTACCAGCACATTTCTGAAAATTTGAGTACTTGAAATGTTGGGCAACTAAGTGGTTAACAGTTGGATAAGTTCAAATACTGAAAACTCTATCTTCTTTAATTTTGTGAAATAATAAGTGGAACGACCTTCAATAAGAGATGAAGCCAATGCTTGTCTTATTCTTTCATGTAATTTGCCTTCCTAAATGTAGTAATAAGTTAGCCATCTTTCAGGTACAACAACCAACCAAGTGAAGAAAACAGAAAGATGATATATACATAGAAAGGAAGAATATGAAAGGGAGGTAAATATTTTTCTTTTTAGTTCCACTTAATATGACTGATTGCACAAGCTTAAAGCAAACGAAAGTTATCTGAAGGAATAAGAGATCTCCTTACTAGATAACAACTGCACCAAAACCTAATTTGCATTCCCTTATAACAATTTTTAGGATTGCATACATGACCATTAGCTTTCTGTATATGCAAGCTAATGATCATGTATGCTTACTTTTTTCAAATGTTTTTCTTTTTGCCAAAAGGTACTTTCTCAATAGTCAATATATCGGCACCTACAGTTTCCAAGTAAATAAACTAATATGGAGTTTTAACAAATAACATGTTGACTGATTAAAGGTAGCTTACAATCAAATTAAAGTCAGACAAATAATCATCATGTCTGTTATTTGTTGGAATATGAGATTATTCACCAGAAGAAAATTGCTTAAAATTAACTATGCCTATCTATCATTTGATTTTTCATCTCTAAAACCCCAAAGGACTTTTGAGTATTTATTTGCTATAATCCCTAATTGTGGTCTTATCATGCCTCCATTTAGACTACTGGAAAGCCCACAAGATGGTTCAAAATTTGGATTTCTCTTCTTGTTTCCTTCCGTAAAGAAAACTAGGACATTAACTTCCTTTGTATACTGTTAGAGTTATACTGTTAGCGTTAGTCAAACTAAGACATCATGATGATGTCTCTTGAACAGTGTATCCCTTATGGTAGGGATAGTATTACTGAGTTCCATGGATTAGATCTTCCTTAATTCTGAAGCTTTTCTGGGAAGTTGTCTTTTTACATGGCAAGGTTTTCACAATAGGTGTACTGTACATAGCAAGCTTTTCACAAAAGCCTTGGTGCAACCCAGCAATGCTCCTTCGACTTTGTTGTCGTCGCTTGTTCCCTGTGGCAAGCTATGGAAGGCAAGGAATAGGGTCTGCTTTTCTAAGGAGACCCTTTCCAATTGTGCCATTTTGAGAAACATCCAAGCTCAACTAGATGATTTCTTCCCTCTCTTGAGTAACCGTCCATCCCCCACCCTCTCCCTTCCCTCCATTGGATTAAGTAGAGCCCTCCCTCTCTTGAATGGACTAAGCTTAATTCGTATGGGGCCTACTCGTAGGGAGGTATCAATTACATCATTAGAGATCATAATGGAGTCCTCTATTTGTAAGTGCAGAACAATTCCTTGCACCAATGCCATCCTTGCAGAAGTTAGGTGTGCCATGCCTTCAATTTGTCAAGGGTCCATAGTAAATCAAACTCCCTCACTTTGCTCAAATGGATCTTCTTCATTGTTGATCCCCTTTGGTAGGCCCACACCGTTATTTGGGACTGCTAAATTTTATTCGGTCGGTTATCCACATCGACAGTGCACCATGTGTTTTAGGAATGAAATCAAGTTACCAATTTATTTGCCTCTTTTGTTCTTCGTTTCTTTTCCAACTAAATATAAAATGGATCTGCACCCCCCCCATATCTTGTTCCTTTTTTACATGCAGACATCTCGGCTCATGCTTTTGCTTGCTTGTAGATGGGTTGTATATTTTTGTGGGGTAGTCTTACCCTTGCCTTTTAATGCATTTTAATTTTAATTTAAAAATGATATTTACTCTCTGGTACTTTTGCATAAAATCATTTTACATCCTCTACTTATGATTACTATAAACTAATTATGTTGTTGACAGAATATTTGAAATTACCGAAATACTCCTATATTTTGTGAACAATAATCTAAATCACTTTCCTTAGGATCGAGGGCCTGCCTCAACCCTGTTTAGGGGCTAGTTGGCAACTTGCACCCTTAGCGATCAGTCCTACAGTATATTTAATGTGAAAAAGGTCTATTTAGATGCTGCTCCAAGAGAGCTTGATTTGGCCTTTGTATGACCATCATCCCTTCCTCAACAAAACTCTCTTCTTTTTCTACACATGATTAGAGATGAGTTTCAACTCCTTTCTTATTTTATGTGTGATGATAGAGGGGGTATTTTAGTTCATAAAAGTTAACAAATTACGAAATATAGCTAGTCAACCATTTTTGGGAGTTTAGGTTTTGGCATTGTTAAATTCGGATAAAAAACTTAACAATTTCGCATTAGTCATAAGTAGAGGAAGAAAAATGACTTTATGTCAGAAGAATGAGGGAGGCAAAATGCATTTAACCTTGAGTTTTTTTTTTCTTTTTCTTTTTGTGTTTCAATTTCTTGCATGAACCAATATGCTCTATTTTTAGTTAGGTGATGGAGTGATCATTGACACAATCAAAAAGAGGGAGTGCCATATCTTAAAGCTCCCCTATATAATGGGTCTTCCCCCAGCCAAGCAGATGCATACATTGGATCAACTATACTTAAGAAGAGTAAGAGTACATCGAGTAGGATTCTCTCCTTCCTTGTGGAGGAAGAGGAGAAAAGTCATTGCTCTTGCTCCTCTTTTCTTTAGCTCTTCTTCCACCTCTCCACTCCTTGTGTTGAAACCATGGCAGGTCTATCTTTGGACCACCCTTTGGTCTTCACCTTTGGTCTCCTAGGTAGTCACCATGAGAGTTTCTTTTTACCTTTCACTCCTTTAACTTGAGATATAAGTTTATGATGCATTAAAGCATCTTCTACCTCTTGCTATGATCTTCCAACTCATGCACTATTTCTTCTTCAGTTATGAAATTAGTGATTTGGTTTCTGTGGAAGTGGGTAGTATGTGGTCGTTATTAGCTCATTCTGTTCTATTTGTTTCACCTCAGGATGTGTTAGTTCTCATTGTCATGTTTCCTTTGATGATTAAGTTATCCGAAGTTGGAACTTTACTATAATTAGGTTGGCTGCCATTGTCTTTGGGAGGGAAATGGTGCATATCTCCTTAAGTGAATCTATAAGTAGTATTAGACCTCAATAGTTTGATGAGTCAATTATCTTTCCTTAAAACTGGATTGAGAAACCAATCATAGCCAAATCCACTATTACTAGGCCTAGAAAATGCATATAAATGTGATTTCTTAGCAAGCCTTCATTTAACTTTCTAAGTTTAGGATCAGCAATTATTTAGCGGATCCCATCTCTCCAAGTTGGCTACTTTGCATCAGTTCATTTAATTTCGAGGGATTAACTCTCCAATTAGTAATTTTAATTAGTTGTACATGTCAATGAATATCACATGGTGTCTTACTGCTAATTCATCTCTCTGTGTTTTTTTATATAATTTTTTTATGATAATGAGCAGGTAACATCATCTCATTCATGGTGTATCTTTCTCCAATGTAAGATTTACTTCTCCTTTCATGTTATATACAATGTTATTTTCAACCACATTTATGTCTATAATTTCCATAATGACTCAATTTGTTTGATGCTCAAACCCAGCCCTACATTCTATCATGTGTACCGAGCGAAATCAACACAGGGCTTCCAATCTGTGCCTTATATCGTTGCCTTATTCAGTGCCATGCTATGGATATATTATGCACTTGTGAAGACCAACTCCATCCTCTTGATCACCATTAATGTGTTTGGATGTGTGATCGAGACAATATACATCATAATATATCTCATCTATGCACCAAGGAGGGCTAGGGTACGTGAAGCAGTTAACGCATAATAATATAATTGACTATGTTGAAGAAATTCTTGTTCATGAGTTTGATTGCATGCAGATCAATACTATAGTATTCGTCTTGCTCCTGAACGTGGTAACATTCTCTCTGATCATTCTCTTTATTCTCCTGCTTGCTACTGGCGCAAATCGTGCAAAAGTTCTTGGTTGGATTTGTGTGGGCTTCTCCATCAGCGTCTTTGCTGCTCCTTTGAGTGTCATAGTAAGTACTAAATTCTATTGAGCTACACTACATAGCATTCAGTTATAAAGATCGCTAGTCTTGTATATTAGTGAAAATTCATTTGCTTTGAAATATTTGTTCTACAGAGGCTTGTCATTCGCACACGGAGTGTTGAGTTCATGCCATTCTCCCTATCATTTTTCCTCACATTAAGTGCGGTTGTATGGTTCTTATACGGCCTTTTCAAGAAAGATTTATACGTTCAGGTGACTTCTACAATAGAATTCCTAAATCTCTTGCATTTTACTTTCTTATGATTGCTAGTTCTTGAAATCCAAATTGTTCACATTCCAAATATCAGCTGCCCAACGTTCTGGGATTCACCTTTGGGATCGTACAAATGACGCTGTACTTATACTACAGAAATCCAAAAGCAAATGTTAAGCCAGTGCTGCCTGAGAATATGATCCAATTGCCTGATCAGAATTTAGTCGCAATTGTAACGCTGAGCCCAGTTCCAGTTTTGGAGGTTCGAAAAATAGAATCCAACTCAGATGTCAAGGAAGAAAGGGGAGACAGGGAACCAAAGGAGGAGACGGATGAGGAGGGGGAGGAGATGAGTCCAGTGTGAGATTTCTGATCCACATGCATTGTCCATTTCAGGACTCTGGAGAACCGTTAAGATCTTTGTGTAGTGAGCTTGTTATAAACTTCAAATATATATATATAACATATATTTGGATTACGAACATTTTGATATAGAGAATATCAGGTTCAAATTATCAAGGGTCATTTGTACACAAAGAAAAAAATTAGTTTTTAAAATAATAAAGATAGGTTTCTGTGCGCATCTCATATGTAAATTATGTATACATTATTAAAAAAATATGTACATTTAACATAACATAAAAAATAAACACATATAAAAATCCAGTTTTTCTATTACTGAAATGTAAGAGTGTTTTTTATTTTCTGTAAAAAGCCCTATTACCAACAACAAATGAAAGGAAACCTTTGAAAAACCTACTAGGACGATGGTTTATATGACAAAACGAAACCAAAAAGGCTAGTAAAAATCTCATGAAGTAGTAGTAAAATCATATTACTATATTTTTTTTTTTTCAGGGATAGGAATATGAATGGATAGTAAATTTAATCGTCATATTCGTTAAGTATAGACATGGATACAAATTAAATATCAGATATATCTAAATTTATTTTCTAGCCATCGTAAGAACCTGTGATATTATGAAAATCTATAGCACAATCGACAAATATATACAAAAATTGGATTAGATATTCATGCAAGAGTACAAAAAAAAAAAAAACAGTTGCTTATTATTTTCCAAACTATATAGATATAGGGTTATTGATTCGGATATTATGCTTCAATTCATATCTATAACTATATATACTATTCGAATATAGATATGAATTCCAATATCAAGATGAATAAAGAAAATTTCAATATATATCCAAAAAAAACTTGAATACAAAACCAATATTTCACCTTACAAGATGCTCATGTAAAGGCCTGCGTCCTCTGGTTGTTTATTGTATAGGTAGCAACTAATATTAATTTCATAGTAATTAAGACACTCGGTTCATGGCAAAAGATGTAACTGGAAGGACATATACTACATTTGTTTTTAAATTTTAATTAAGGGGTTTTTAGAAGAGAATAATGCAACAACCCTTGTATTTAATATGGAATAATCAAATTGAAATGAGAAATTAAGATATCATTAGTGAAATTAGTTGGTCAATGCATATCATGTTTAACCATCTATATTTAATTAGATAACGTAACATGCTGTGGATGTGTGTGCTGAGTGATCAATAATTATCATTGTTTAGACGATAATTGAGAAGGATCTACCAACTCAGTATTATTATTTTCCCCTAATCATTAATACAAATTGTGACACTTTTAAGAGGAATAATTCATTAATTAATGAGAGTTGAGTGTTGAAAGCTTCGTATGACAGCATGAGGTTGGGAGCTGGAATCAAGTATAAGGTGCCATTAATCTCATGGGAAGTCAGCTTTGTAGTTTGACTATATATGAAGGTATTTATTATTACAATTATTTTTCCATAGTTGCAGTGATTTAATTCAGAGATTATTAAGTATTCGATTGACCTTATCTCTGGTGAGAAACTATGATATATGGATGTTAAGTTATTTTCTTGCATGTTTAATAGTTTTAAATTACATCACGTGTTTAACAAATTATTTGCAAAACACATCTTAAATTAGATTAACATTAAGATTTAATATTTGCATATGACATAAAAAAAATTCTCTATCAAAATTTAATAAAAAATAAAATAAAATTTTGCATTATAACATCCTGTCTTATAATAAAATTATTTTCACTATTTATAAATTGAGCATTGTGATTTAGTAAATATATGTAAAAAATATTCTGTCGTTAGATCAATTAGTTAAACTTAACCAAATCTCTGAGTTAACTTAACTATACTAAGAAAATTACGAAAATATCATTAACCAAGTTATACTAAGGGTATTTTAGTTATTTTAGAAATAAGAGAATTTTAGTTATTTTAGAAATAAAATATCTCTACATAACATAATATTCTCACGGTATTAGTTCAAATCTGACCTACGATGTTTTATGTATATAGTCGATAAATCATAATGCTCAATTTATAAATAGTGAAAAAGTAAGATGTAAACTACAGTTACATTATGAAGCACGATGTTATATATAAATTTCTCTAAAAAAATATAAAAAACTAAAATATATTATCTTACATCGCTTCTTTTTCTAGGGCACAAAGAGGGGCAACGAGAGATCTTCGTCGAAAACTTATTTGGTTAAATTCAATTAACAAATCCGACAATAGAATCTTATAAAATTCGAAGTGTGATTAATAAGTACTAAAAATGCAAAATATAAATTACAAATGCATCATGGCATTAGACTACTCATCATCCGAATCAAGTTTTGAATATTTAATCCAAAAATAAATAAATACAACAATCAAGACCTCCACCAAAAGTTGCCAAACCTCTCTTGGCCTCCACTGCTCCTACCAAAAGGAAGGATAGAGGTAATAGAGATGAGGAAGGGGTTCACATCCATCACCCCTCACGTAAGCTTAATCAAACTTCTCTACAAAATTCACTTATTTATTTATTTATTTATTCCTTCGAAGAAATGGTGACATAACAATGTGGGCCCAGTTGTAATATCCATGGTGTTGACATTTGTATAACATATTAGATAAAAGACCATTTTTCTAGTCATCTCATACAACTAACACTTGGGCATCCAGGATTTATGTGTCAATATGTGATTGGAAACAACTAGATGAGTGGCATTAGAAAAGGAGGAGGAAAAAAGAAATTAAAACAAGGGACTTTTTTTTTCTTATTCTTATCATGTAGCTCTTTTAAAATCTCTTATTTGTATATCTCTCGAAAGTTAATATTTATATATATATATTTCTCAGAACAGTTTGATTTTGTAAGGATATTCTTAAATTTTTTTTATTTTTTTGCATGAGTATTCTTTATTTGCACACTATGTCTTCTTGCCTTCTAAATTATTAAGATTATTAAGATTATAGTTTATAATTGCCACAAAAAAAAGAACACTGTGGAGGTGTAAACATGCGGAAAAAAAGAAAATAACTTTATAATATCATGGTCCTTTGGGCTTATAAGGTTAGGTATTTACTGATTAAAAAAATGAAATAAAAGGACAATATAGTTGAGTATAAAAGGTTTATTCATTAAATAGGATGTACTTATAATATAGCAATCATACGTAGATATTTTTTCTTATATACTTATAATATATCAGGATATTTTGGATGCTAATATATTTAACCTAGAGCATGGATCCCATTGGACATCCATGTCTGTCTTGAATTATATGAAGATCTAAAGTTGGATCTACAATTCTTGCAAATTAGATTCAGTAAATTTTAATTATTTTTTTAAAGAAAAAAGTTATCCAGCTATTGGATGGGGCATGAAGATTTAGAGGACATGCATGCATGGACACGCAAGCGTAGAGTATAGTTGACTTCTTGGTTGCCCTAATCTATTCCCACAATAAAATATTATGGCTGGAAAAGGTGGCACCAATGTAATTTTAGACCCATAGTATTAAAAAAGAAATGATTAACAATGAGCAAGAATTGCCCATTGGTTCCCTTGGGGGTTGACTACAACCTCAGATGATTCTCTACTTAAATAGCTTAGCCATGGTCCTATATAACATCTCAAGTCTCATCTACTCCTCCCACAAAATTAACCTCTCAATCTCTTATAGAAGCAATTGTGAAGGTTATATATCTCATCGATCCATCCATCTCTCTCTCTCTCTCTCTCTCTCTTTCTCTTTCTCTCTCATCAATTCGATTCGATTTGTCATAGCAAGCTAGCTAGGGAATGACTATTCCATCACCAACCAATCCAAGCTATGAGTAATCTACAAGTCCCAAGATCAGAGGCTATGCTCCATCAAGTCTACGACAGAGGTTGAGTGCTCAAAGTACTTGATTAGTTTCCTTCACTACGTACTTTGTTGTTCTCTTTGAGGTTATTCATACATACACGTAGTGACGCAAAAGGGATGAAAAATATAATAACGAAGACTTTGGAGAGGTGCAAATCGATCAAAGCGTACTGCAAGAAGGAGCGGCGGCCCGAGCCGCCGGAGGGATGCTTCACGGTGTGCGTCGGGGGGGAGAAGGCGCGGTTCGTGGTGCGAATGGAGTGCGTGAACCACCCGCTCTTCCGCATGCTGCTGGAGGAGGCGGAGACGGAGTACGGGTACGTTTCCGGCGGGCCACTGGAGCTCCCGTGCGACGTCGACTTCTTCCTCCGGGTGCTGTGGGAGATGGAGGCGGAGGCGGTGGAGCAGTCGCGGAGGTACGGCTTCGGGAAAGGCCACGCCGGTTACCAATTGATGAGCCCCGCAAGGCCCATGGTGGTGGTAGGAAGATCGTAGTCTCGTTGTGAAGTTGAAGTATTACTTCTAGATGGTTTTTTTTTTTTGAATTAACCTTTAGATTAGTTAATATTGTGTGCTATGTAAGTTCATTACTATGAAAGATTATACGGTGTGTGTTATAGGGTTTAATTAATTAGCCTCCGTTTGTGTACGTAAGAGTTGCAGTCACTTTTCTCAACAACAAACAAAAAAAAAGAAGTTAAAAGGTTGGAAGGATGAGTAGAGCTTTGCCTGTCAGTACGTAAGGTCTGGAATTAAATATCTTTTAGTTCAAAATTATTGAATGTTCAAAGCGCAAGAAACAAGATGGAGAGAAGAACAAAAAGTTCTTTAATTGGTGCAAGTTGAACTACTTGCAAATATACTACATTTTCAAAAATATTATAATGATTAGGTTAACAAATGGATCTTGCCTGTCTTAGTTAACCCACCCGACCGAATCCGAGATAAAAGAAATATCTGTATCCTAATGTCAATAAGGGGAGCGTATAAAATAATTTTGATATGTACATCGCCTGTAGTTCTCAAAGCTAAATCATGTCCTTCCGAGAGAGGATAACAATAGATATATCCCCCACCAGAGAAAAGACGTAATGTAATCAAACGTTGAGATTGAGTATTATTTCTCCAAGAAGTCATAGCGGCTACCAGGCCAGTTGAATACTTGCTCAAGGACAACCCAAACACGCCTGTACAAATATATTTCAATTGCTTGCTTTATAAAACTTATCCGAACAACCTTCCAACGTATGCTTACGATTACCAACACACTGTATTCAGGTCATGAGCAACTTAGGCAACCACCCCAAGCCATTGAGAAAGGACTATCTAAGATCGAATAAAAGTAGCATAGGAAAAGAAGAAAGGACAACTTAAAATGCAGGCTATTAGAAGAAGAAAGAACTCGAGTAATATCAAGAATCTAAGTTGATTTATCTATTGCATTTGAGCATTAGATGTAAAGAGTAGCGAGCTCTTCGCATCTATACTATCATATTGTTAAAACTAGTGAACCCAATTACACATGGTGGATCCATAGATATCAGCATCAATGCTGATCCATGATCAAACTAAACAATACCTGAGCACAATATCAAAAACATGCTATAATACGACATTTGAGCACTTCTAAACCAAAAGATGAGCACACTAATAGAAGAAAAAATTATGAACATTTCGCCAGCATTAAATTCTCTTAAGCACCTTACTATACATAACCTAGAAACGGAAATAATTGTCAAAAGAAAAACAGCAGGCATCTCAGAATAACAATTTTATACCCAAAATATCTAGTTAAAGCTTGAGACTCGAAAAACATCACAGCACACAAGCTGGAAATATTTGTAAATTACGGTGATGTTAGATAAATGAAATCAAGCAATAAAACATTTGATATGAAGGCTTCCTCATCAGAAGTTCCACCAAATCAGTAGGCCCTATTGGCAGCTATTTGAAGAAATTTCTTAAGTGCTTGAGGAAATTCAGTACACCGCTAAGAGCATCCTTGCAGAGAGAGAAGGCGAGACATCACATAGATAGAATCTCAGCTTTCTTCTGCACAAGGTTATCTCCACAAAGATAATCACAGCTTCTCTGAAGAGCTCCACGGCCATGATTAAATCTGCAAACAGATCATTAGAAGTTGAAAAGCTCAAACTATAGCAATAAGCACTTTGAAACACTAAAAAGCAAAGTAAAGAACTCTCACCAGATAGCTGGGAAAGAAACATCTGGAGTCCAGTCTATAATATGGAACAGTAAATAGCATAAAGAAACTGCATGAGAAAGCTTAAATTTGTTCCAAAACTAATAGGACAAAAAGTAACAAGCTAATGACCTTCATACTACAATCAAAGGCCATCCGCCTGAAGCAAGAAGAGGAAAAAGATCTACAGTTGAAGAAACAGACTATTGTACAACGAGATAATAAGGGCAGCCATGAATATCTGGTACAGAAAGCAGTTGTATAAATTGTTAGGGGCTCTGCAGCTGCCAGCACAAATGATACCCCTCCGCCATATATTAAGCTAACCCTCCAGAAGATCTCTAACATGTTATAGAAACAGCCAAATTCATATGCATGCCACAATGGACCAGCACAATGGCAATCATTTCTACAAGCTACTTATCTTCATTCCCATCTGATTCTTCCTTTGTGTCTTCTCCCTCAGAGCCATCTGCACCATCTTCACCTTCATCACCCTCATCATCTTCATCTCCACCACCATCTTCATCTTCACCGCCATCTTCATCACAAGACATACTATTTATCACGTCTTCTACTATGCGTTTTACTTCTGCCTTTCTATCCATCATATCCATGTCAAAATGAGCCCCTGCAGAGAGGTATAATTGCAGTGTCAAAATCCATACATTAGATGTATCACAGAAGCTTTTTCCCTAGTATATTCCCACTTCTATTCTTATAGAATATGAGAACATAGAACTCCTATAAGCTATATTTCCTATAAATGTTATCTTTCATTGTGAATGAGCTACTTCCAAGATGTCATTACACATTAGTACATCAAATGAGCAGTACATACCTAGTTGCCGGAGAATATCAGCCAGAGTTGCCTGCATAGGATTCAAATTAATCTGCCATTAGCATCAAGATGGAAAGAAAGAAAAAAGCAACAAATACTGAAATAATGGGTACTGGCACTCACTGTATCAAAGTCTACTTCTTTCAGTAGGTCGCTAACCACTGCATGCAATTCTTCTGTGCTGGGTCCAGAGCTGGCATTTCGACTTCCCTTGCCTTTTCCTAGTATAATGGTGGAACATAAAAACAAAATAAAAGCACTACAGCAGATCCGAAAGTCAAGACAGCAATAGGATCACATCCAGATTTCTAGACGCCATAAAGTAAAACAAAACAAAAGGTCTATTGAAATTTTAGATATGGGTTCACAAAAAAAGACATTATTCAATGAATGAAAATTTTAACTTTCAAAAACTTGTGACACCAAGTAAATTTTCCCTACCATCATAAACCATCATTATATGTCGAAACCAGCACCTAACCCTTGATTAGAACAAAATGACACTGTAAGCAAATTAAATTCAACACTTGCAAAAGTACTAGTTTTAGCAGAGCTTTCTGCAGTGGATATTTAAAAAAATTAAAGCATCAAACTAAACAGATGTTCAGATTGCTATTGCAAAATAGCCTAGCTAATATAACATCTTGGCAGAAGCAGGTCAACAGTACCACCAAATAACTATCCATTCGCAAAAGCCTTGTAACTAACTTTGCAACTAAACATATTACAATGCACAAAACAAAAGACTGGGTTGTCAAGAATCATTATCATAGCATTTTTTAGAGAACAAGCAGCAGTCGAGGACCTGATTTATTACTAATATTGTAACTATACCTTGTTTTTTGGTGGATGCTTTTGGCTCCAATTTACCAGCATGCTTCTTGCTTGCCCTTTCATTCTGAGTTGCTGCTTTACTACTCTGGCTCTTTCCTCTTTTTCTTGGAGAAGATTCTGAGGAACCTTTATTGATTTTACCTGAATCTTTCTTGACATGTTTGTCTTTTACCTTCGATGAGGCCTTCGAGTCCCTCCTGCTTTTATCCTTGGAAGAATCTTGTTCATCAGACTCATCTTCTGAAGCAATCTTCTTTGAAAGTCCTTTCAAAGGACTTCTTTCAGATTTCACAGAAGCATCTTTTTTGACAGAGGAATTCTTTTCTTTTGTCCTAGAGCCAACACCCTTCTGTTTCAGCTTCTCAGCAGACACCTTTTTGCTTGTCACAGGTTCTACTTCGTCTTCCTCATCTTCACTCTTAGAATGGTCACTTTTCGCTGAATCTTCATCATCTTCCTCATCAGCTGATGCATCTTTTGAGTCAGCAGAGATTTCATGATCTTCTTTTTCTTCCTGAGCTTCAACTGATTCTTTACTGTTCTTTCTCTGTCTCTGAACATCAACAAGAGCTCCACAGATTATTTAGGAGTGTTATATTCCACAAAGACTATTATCACATTGTCAAGGATAATAAGGTAATATTGTGACTTGTAACAACAATAAAGTCCTAGTTACTTGGGACAGCTATATAACTCCTCTTCCTCTATTCACCTGTCTTCCATAATACACGACAAAGTTATTGAGAACAAGAACTTTTGCAACACTGCGATAATGCCATGTAAATGCACATTTATATAACATTAGCTGATACTTTTGACTAGGAACCAAAACATCTATTGTAAAACAAGAAATATTATTTATGTGAAAAGTTCTCACAGGCATCTAAAAGATGAAGCTTGCTTGAGCCAGGTGATTATACTAAGAATCAAAACACCAAGATACTATTGATTCTTGCTTATTCCATTTGTTGCTTGTTGTCTTCCTTAAACACCAAGAGAACTGGCTGACAAGATATGTGGCCATGTGAGTATAATTTGAAACCAATTACTATAAAGCTTTAACTAAACAGATTCAACTTGGAGACAATAATGTGAATGATCCCTAGTTTATACTTCTACTTAAACTAAAAACAACGAGAAAGCAGGACTATGATTGGTCATGAACTAACATTATATCTGTCCTTTGCTTGAGAAACATAGCTGTGTAGTGTGGTTCACTGGTTTGGATGATTCTCCTAGAACTATTACAATGAAATAATAAGAGAAGATGTATTTACTATATATTATTTAATAATATATAAGTCGATCATGGTCAGTGCAGCACAACACCAATTGCTTACCAGAAGTTAAGACACTTAGAATGAGGCAAAAGATACACACAGACACAGACGCACACATACATATACAATATATATACTGTAAAAACACACCCTCTCTGTGACTTCCCATCTTCCAAGAAACAGAAAATTTAGAATTAGGTGACTGGTTTTGTGAACATTTTCTGGCCTTCTATAACCTCGTCAAGGACCTCTTATGTTTCTTCAACTAAATTACATGGCCATCCAAAGAAATTAGACTTCAACACTCACACCAACTTTTTTTTATTTCCTAATGGCCTATTAGTTACATTGAATAAAAGGAAAGAATGTTAAGCTGCCTATGAGACTTTCAGCTAAAAAACAGTGCACCCCACTTAAGAATGAACTGATTAGTCTTGTTTCCTTTGTACTGCACACTAAAATGATGTAGACTACAGAATCAGTAAAGAAGCTTTAGGTGATACGGACAACGATATATGGGCATCTTTCTATGGCTGCTGTTTTGCCGTTATTGCCATGCGCAACCACCATTGCAGAGGCTGAAAAGCATGGAAATTGTAGCCTAATAAGTAGTATCCTGTGTTCATCTGGACAGCCTATAGGTGAGAGCTTATTCAAACAGAAAGGTGAGTTACTTTTTAGTCTATTAGACATCCAAAAGATGAAGTAAAAACATGTTGCATTTACCTGTCATACTAAAGAAAATGTACAAGTGGATAGGTTGGCCAAAACAGCAACTCAGTCATGAGTAGGTTTTCCACTTAGACCCTACTGTTAGTAGAAAAAGAAAATCTTAGTCTTTATGGCTTACATGCTTACAATAAAAACTGGAAGATAAAACATTTTCAGCAAAAAAATACAGCAATACCAGAAAGTTTACTATGCTACCCATACATAGAGGCCAAAAGGAACAGATAGAAAAATTAATAATGTACTTCAATACGATCATTAATTAAAAAAGAAGACAGTAGAAACTTTTTCCACATTTCTATCATGCCTGTTATATAATGTATGAACAAAGAAAATGTTAATTACACATGAAGCAACATACATTAGCACCTATAAGTTAGTGTGACTCCAAAAGTTGGACAAATGGTGATGATATTACATGACGTAACAAAGCTATAACACAGAAAAATGTGATCAGAAAGGATCATAAACCTTAGCCTCTCTTTCTACAGATGCATCTGCAGATGTTGTTCGACTGGTTCCTTTAGTCCTCCCCCGTTTCTTACCCTTCTGGAAGAATAACACAACAAAAAGACAATCCTATGTCAAAGAGGGATGTATGAAACAATTAAAAAAAAACCAGTTTGACATCAACAGATGCATACTTCTTCTTTCTCAGCAAGTACAAGATCCCTGGTGACATATGGAGATTCCAAAAATTCCAATAGTTTTGAGGAGACCTCTTCCTGAAAGGAAATGTGGTATGAAAACAGTTTCTGTTTTAATACAAAACTAGAGTTAAATTTCATCTGCTTTAACTAACCAACCTTCTTGGCAGTGGCTTTCAAATGAATATCTAGTATATCACAAAAATCAAGCAGCTTTTCTTTGCTACACTTGTCGAGCTTCTCCTTAACTCTGCCCTTTTGCTTTTCCTGGAAAACAAAATGATCAATTACAAACATGGTCAACAAGAAATAAGTGCTAGATAAATAAAGAAATAATTACCCTGAATAAATCAGAACATGCATAGTTCAATATATTATGTCTTTCTTGACATAGTTTGATCAGTTCCACGATATGCATAGAAGTACTGAAATGTGTAGATCAAACCTATTCGACAGACCCATCTTGTATCTATTGTCTTGCACAGTACCATAAAAAATGTGAAATGAATCCTGAAACTGCTATGTTAAGCACTTAAGCCTGCACTATTATAAGACCCAAAAAAAAAGTATTTCTAGAGGACAACTCTATCAGAATAATAAACAACAAAAGGTCAGGCACTCGTTATTTTGACTTCTAAAGAATACCAAACTTATATGTTGATTGGATAGAACATTCCTAGAATGCATAAAACCAATGCCTATAGAACCAAGACCCGGCATAGGTTGACAAAAGAAATACTACTGAAGTAAATTTTTTAAGTTACCTCATTCTCAGTCCAAACAAAACCAGAGAACTGGGAAATATTTCTCTTCAAATAATGAGCCTACAAAGAAAACTTTGACCATTAACTAGAGCAGCATATAGTGCAAGTACAATAACTAAGGAGAAAACTCAGAAAGATATTTACATTTGATTTTCTTCCATAAAGAATTGTATGAAGAGCTTGGAGATTTTCATCACCCTTCCTTTTTGATAGCTTGAAGGTAACTGACATGATCAGGAAAAATAGAATTATACAAATATTCATTATCAAAGACGACCTACTGGTGTAACTCATTTGAAAGAAATGACATTCTGAGTTTTCTCTTTCTTTTTAAATTGATTGTGCCCCAAAATTAGGGGAAACAGTAGACCAGACTTAATTTGGAAAAAATGCTTTTAGAAGCCACCAGGGCATACAGTCGCTTTCGCTTTTTGTCAGCGAGGAGTAGATAGCAGCATTCAGTGGCTTACTTGAACATTGAAATTTTGAAACTTTAATATTCTGAGAAAATGCAGATTCTGAAAAAATGCAGATATTCACAATACTTTCATCCAATTTCATTGAAACCCCTTTGCTGTTCATCTTTCCTGGTTTAGTCTACTCCACCTTTTGTCATGCTTACTCATTTATTTCTCTATCCCTAGGCTGCCACCCCGACCACACCAGGGTCCCCAAAATGGCAAAACCTATTTCACCCTGAGTCACTTCCCTAATCTTCCCATCCCATTAATTTGTCACTCCACATAGAATTATAACCAGTGTTACAATTGCTTTTCCCCCTTTCAATGGTGGAAATAGGACCAATTGCTCTTCCGAGCTTACATAATCCTTGATCCTTTACTGTCAAATGGTCAGGATAATCAAACTTATCAACTATTCAGTTTAAAACATTACAAAAATAAGTTGCGGTACTATGGTTAGAGGAAAAGGACTACAAGAAACGGAAATGACTAAGAAGGAATAATCAAGAGCAAGAGTACCATTTGGGATGTCTTTTAGCATTATTCCAGAACCCTAGAAAAACAAAAGAAAACTGAAATCAAGATAACTCGATTTAGGAGGAAATTTTTTATAAAAAATCATAATTTACAGAAAAGATTTACACAAAAGCCTCAAACAAGCTCCATTACCTTCTCGATGGAAATAGCCTTCTTGGCCGAAGTGCTTCTCGGAGTCAACTCCGAGTACCTCTCCACCGTCTTCCTCTCCCTCGACGGCCTAGACACCGGAGTCGCCGCCTCCTTCGACACAGACCTCCTCTTCCTCTCCTTCTTCTCCGTCCCCTCCCCCTCCTCTTTCTTCTCCTCTCCAGTATCCTTCTTTCTTCTTCCCCTCTTCTTCCCCCTTTCCTTCTTCTCCTCTTCCTTCTCCTTCTCCTCCTTCTCTTCCTCCTCCTCCTCCTCCTCCTCCTCCTTCTCCTCCTTTTCGCCCTCAACCTCGTCCTTCATCTCCTCTTCTCCTCGATCCGAACCCACCTTCTTCTCCTCCTCGCCTATGGGAGGTGACCCATCGCCGGAGCTATCCTTCTCGTCTAAGGTTTCCGAGGCCATGGAGATCGCCAACGAGATCGATCCGGTAAAACCCTAGAGAGTTCTTGCGAGCAGTGGAAATGAGATGGCAGCGAGAGTGGCAAGAGGGTTTTAGGCAATTAAGGTGCATTCGATGAGCGCGGATTCCGTTCAGAACTCCACACGCGAAAAGTGCACCAATGCATTGACACGCAGGCGCTGGAGCAAAGCTGCCGCGTTCCCCCATTCGCTGGTTGGCTCTTTTCTGCGGGACCCGTAGTCCTGGGGCCCATTGGTCACCGTTTGAGTACTCTTTCGGTGTGCGAGTAGCACTGGTCGTGGAGAAAGCGGGCTGTAAAGGTTGGTTTCAAATTTCGTGCCAAAAAATGAGAGCGGGCGGTCCGGATTTCTCAGGCGCGCCCTCAAACTTTGGTCGTTTGGGCATCTGCCTACGTGTACCGAGGTGGTCCCCAGTGGTTCAAGTTTGCAGGCTATGCACTTCCACTTCCACTTCCACTTCCACTTCCACTTCCTGTTCCAGTTCAATGGAAAAGATGGTTCTTGATCTCTCTCATAGATATGTGACAAAACTTATCCTATGATATACTCATTAATTATTTAATTTATTTACTTGTTATTTTTTTATAAATGAAAAAAATAAGAGTTAAGTACAGTTTGCTTGTACTTTGGACGAAAATTATTCTAACACTTCTTCAACTTTTCACTAAATTATTAGCCTTAGATTTTATATCCAAAATTAACGGTTTGAAGGGGTGCAAAATTTCAATTTGAAAGAAGAAGAAGGCATCTTACTATGAGATGACGCATCTTTTCATGCAAAACTATGCACCCCTATAAATTTATTTGACCACAAAAATGGGTACTCTTTGTGCCCCCAAAAGTCACGAGCAACTTAGGTAACTTATATACCTATCAACAATTTTTTTTTAAAATAATAAATATGGCATTAAACATATTTCTCTTTATTTATTATCATGATAGTCACTTTAAAGTTAATTTTTATTTATTTTTTATCATTTTTAAATAAATATTATATGATATTAAAAGAGTACAAGGGTAAAAATATATTAACCCAAAATAGAATTTGATTAAAGAAAATTTTACTTCATGTAGTTTGAAAGCTACATAATTAGGTTTTACCGAGCAATAGAGGATTTCATTTTCCTCATTGATATTAAGTTTGATTATTGATGAATTTTTCATACAATGCTCTCTCTCTCTCTCTCTCTGTAGATATATATATATATATATATTTGGAGTGCATATTTTTTTGAAGAGTTGGCTTAGACTAACCCTCGTTGTAGCGTATGGGCTCATGGTCCATTAAATTCGGCTGTCCTGGCCCGGCCCGGCCCATAGAATGGACCCACTTTTCTAGGGTTTTTACATGCCGCATTTTCGATCTCCCACTGGCCTATCGGACGGCCATAAATGCCTCGTAAGCTTAAGATCATAACATCCGACGGTTTTGATCGCACTAGCCAATACGCCGTTGAGGTCTTCTATAAAAATAAAACTCTCCGACTCTTTCCCTCCCCTAAGGTTTCCGCCTCTCCAGTCTCCGTCCTCTCGAAACCCTGACCTTATTCGGAGGGAAGCACCGAAATGGTAACGATCACTTCGTTGTTACTCTATGGCTTCTTATCCGTGGATTCCGATTACTCGTCCTCTGCATTCAAGATTGGGTTTTTCTATCGCATTTTATCTGAAACTTTGTTTCGAGCTCTTTATAGATTTGTATTTGGTTTCTTTCTTCAAAAGTTTTTTTTTTTTTTAATTTATCTCGCAGGCTCCCAAGAGAGGTGGGAAGGCGCCGGTGCCGGCGAAGAAGAAGACGGTATTTCTTTTCTTTCTATTTTAACATTTATTTTCATATGATTATTGCTGTTAAATGTTTCAATACGTTTACTTTATTATTGATCTCTAGGAGAAGGTTGTGAATCCGCTGTTCGAAAAACGGCCGAAGCAGTTTGGGATCGGAGGGGCGTTGCCGCCGAAGAAGGATCTCCACCGCTTCGTGAAGTGGCCGAAGGTGGTGAGAATCCAGAGGCAGAGGAGGATCCTGAAGCAGAGGTTGAAGGTGCCGCCTGCGTTGAACCAGTTCACTAGGACCTTGGATAAGAACCTCGGTAACCACTAATCTATTTTAATCTGCTTGTTTGCGTCATTATTTAATTATCGATTTAGTTCTTCAGCTTTATACAGTTTTTCTGTTTTCCTATACTTAAAGGTATCAAACTTAGGGCTATATGGACCAATCTGTGCTTATGTGTGTCTAAACACTGTGTTCGCAATGCATCTAGTTGTCATTCACTCAATTACTCTTTACTTTTAGGTAGAATGAAAGAGCTTCAGTTTCTCTGTAATATTGATCCTTCTAGGTGTTGCACAAAGTCCTTTTGAATGAGGGTGCTGTTGGCGTTTGATATGGATAATTTTTGTTAGGGATGAATACCACTCAAATATAGATTGGATAGTGGTAAATTCTTGCCCTTTTTTACTTTTAGTAGATGTCTGCATGTTAAAAAATGTTGGATCCATCTAGTGATTTAAGCAGCGTACCAGATTACTTCTGTCTAGTGGACTTAACCGTCGAGCTGGTTTAATGAAGCGGTACTGGTATTCTAGACTACGCCTATTCATTTATATTGGTCGATGTTGTGAAAAATACTTTCTACATAAATTGTCCCAGCCCTCCCTTCCCGGGTTCTTGCCCTGTGTGTGATAGTACTAACGACTAACATGTATAGTATAGAGTCAAATTGGTGCTTTCAATTATGCAAGATGAATGCCTCATAAGAGTTAAGACAAATATGTTAATCTGTCAGATGCTTTTAAATGGACAGGTTGGTTAGCCATTTTCATTAAAGAGAATGCTGGAGTAGGATTATTTTTTGTTTCATTCACGTATCAGATCTTCTTTAACTATTCTTTATGCCTAATTTTAGTTACTTGTTTCAAAATACACTTGCGTTCTTTCTTTGGGAGCTAGAAGCAAATTCTTTTTGACTTTTTTGTCAGCTGTGTGCTGTTGTCCAGAGACTATTCCTTTTTAATTTCTCATAGGTTTCTTAAGTTTTCCTGGAATCTAAAACTCCAGCTTTAATCGATCAGAATATGAATACAAAATTTGGTACATCTCCATTTCATATAGTTGAAAGCTGTTCTTTGGGGCTGTTGATGTGCTGAAGCTTTTTGTTCTTATAAAGGCTTCCTGTCCATTATGTGATGTTCATATTCTATGCAGCAACCAACCTGTTCAAGATGCTTCTCAAGTACCGACCTGAAGACAAAGCTGCGAAGAAGGAACGGCTTTTGAAGAGAGCTGAGGCAGCAGCTGAAGGAAAAACTGTTGAAGCCAAGAAACCCATTGTTGTGAAGTATGGTCTAAACCATGTCACTTACCTCATTGAACAGGTACATTAATTTGTTTGGTATCTGTCATCTAACATTTTTGTTGTCAATCTTGAGGTTTACTACCATAACACTGTCCTAGTTGGTATTTGTGGTGCATTTACTTATAGATTAGCCAAATGGTTAACATTGGAGGCTCCGAGCATTGATATTTTTCTCATTTCTGCAGAACAAGGCACAGTTGGTGGTCATAGCTCATGATGTTGACCCAATTGAGCTGGTTGTTTGGCTTCCAGCATTATGTAGGAAAATGGAGATCCCCTATTGTATCGTGAAAGGAAAAGCCCGTCTTGGAGCGGTATAAATTTCACGCTGCTTTTGTTCCTTCTTTTCCTTTTTTTTTTTTTGTTTTTGCTAGAATTAGTGCGACTTTTTTGTGTTGATTTTCTTGTAGATTGTCCACAAGAAGACTGCATCAGTTTTGTGTCTGACGACTGTGAAGAATGAGGATAAACTTGAATTTAGCAAGATTTTGGAAGCTATCAAGGTGGGTAGACAAATTATGCTGCTCTTAGTCTTTAGCTCTTTCTATTAAAGTTTTGTACCAACTCTGATCTAATGTTCAGGCAAACTTCAACGATAAGTTTGACGAAATCAGAAAGAAATGGGGTGGTGGGATTATGGGCTCCAAATCTCAGGCGAAGTCCAAGGCCAAGGAAAGGCTGCTTGCCAAGGAAGCTGCCCAGAGAATGACCTAGATTTCCCACGCTAAATTTTGGTTTAGTTGGTTACCTGTTTCATTTGATTTATTGGAGTTAGATGGTTGCACATTGAGCCCATATACTAGTCTCCAGATTAGACATTTATCTTTGACCTTCTCTTTTTTGTATGTCATCATTGGATGCAGATGGATTTTTTTTTCATCTTTTGTCTACTTTTTTGTGGTTTCAACTTTCAAATCGTCTTGAAGTGATCATATGAATATGGATGCAGCATCATCAAGTGTCTAACTAATTGTAGTTGTAAGTTTTTCAACGCTGTGTTTTGGCATCAACATTTACAACACGGTTAAATGTTTAAAAAGAAAGATAAGAAATTAAGTGTCAAAATGAATCATCTTAGATTGATGATTTGGATAAAAGAATACTCGTTCCTTGTCTTGACAAAATGATGACAGAAAAAAGAATTGTTGTCCAACCTGATCATACAAGTGATATTTACTGATAGTCCACCTAAATTTTCATATTAACTTGTGCTCAAGTATGTACATTCTCTGTACAATATAAAAGAGTTTATGTACAGCATATTTACAGATGTGAGTTACCGAAGTATGCACATTCTCTGCACAATTTATGTCAGAATTGCATCAATTCAGTCAATATTAATAATCTTGTTACTGGATTTCAAGACATTTACATGAATGAAATCTATGTCAATCCGTGTCAAAGTTGTGTCCAGGATCCGCCTATTTGAATTCAGGAGAATGATCTAACCAACTGAAAACTCTGAAGTGAGCATCCCTTGAAGAAATTACTGAAGAGAAATCGTGCCGTATTCGTCTCATTTAAAGGCTTATGAGATTGATAATTCTTCTTCACCCTTAGGCTCATCTCGCCGATCTGCTTGCGGATCGAATCAATCGTCTTGGCATCTACAGAGTTCCCGGATATCTCAGATACATAGAAAGTGTCCACAGCTCTTCCACCTTTTGTAGATATCTCTGCCCTTCTGATGCACAAACCATGCTCTCGAAATATTCGGGTGATCTCCGAAAGAAGTCCAACCCTGTCCTCTGTCTGGAGTTCTAATTCAAGTCCCTGAGAACCAAAACAGTGTACTAAGCTTGACAAGCTTCACCAAAGATGATTAACTTTCAGTAGCTATAGAATAAGTTGCTACCTCTGATGCTCGCCTTTCGATAGCTGCCTCAAGGCACTGAATAACTCGACTACGCTCCGCTTCAGAGCTCATCGGGTGTCCATCAACATGTCGAATGTAATATTCCTACAATCAAGAAGTATACAGTCTCAGAAAGTTGAACTAATATCAAACTTTATCGTGCATTGTTGTGTTTACATACCTGGTAGGCTTCATTGTTCCCAGTGTTCACTGTTCCATGGAACACAACATACCGCATGTCTGTGAGAGTGCAGAGAGTATCAAACAGTAGCTTTGGCCTGTCCTTTGATTTCAGAATTACTACTGTGTAGCCCTTGTCGCTGTAATCCATGATGGCAACCTGAGGCCTACTCTTATTTTCCTCGCAATGTGCCTTTCCGATTTGCTCGTAGTCTCTATCATCAAGCATCATCTGATGTAGCCTCCTCTCGGTGTGAGTTTGCCCCAAGGAGACAGCCATCTTTGCTCCCTTTGAACTGCTATCCCCTTGCATAACATTGCAAAGGAATTCCTCGATCATGGAAAGTTTCCTTGCGTCTTCAAACGCGTGCCCCGTGGTCTCATCGGTTACATGGACGACAGCGGCAGCCCGTGTGTTGTGTGTCCAGACCTCGGCTTTCACTACATTGCAGTTGAGGTCTCTGAGTACCGCGCATACTTCAGAGAGAAGGCCAGGCCGGTCTGTGCCGGTTAGCTCAATGGAGGTGTATTCTTTGGAGGGCATTACACCAACTGAGCTCCTGACTGAAGGAATGCTACAATCATCTGTTTCTATGGACTGCAGAAAAAAAAAATTGAGACCAACGCATTAGCTATGTAAATTTCAGAATAGTAACTCATTGTTCAGAAATCAGATCAAGTTTCTTACTTCTTGAATGTAGCTGATGATCTCTTTGTTCCAGAGTTTGTTTCCATCACGATCCGTCACATTGAACACTGAACAATGATCAGATATAGATCGATAAATTAACTACGTATAGAAATATTAGAATTCAATATTTTGTCTTCCTCCTCTGAATTAAGCTGGGAATAAAAGAACGTACCATTCATGAACCAACTTCCATCTGAAGATATATAGGCCTTAGTGATGACAAGGTTGAGATCGGCCAAGAATTGAACAACTTCAAGTAGAATGCCGTGCTTTTTAACACTACCCACCTGATTGGATATATAAACATTAGTAGTAGCTACAAAAATAAAATACTTTATGCTTGCAAAAAATAATCTAAATAGCTGTTGTCACTGTAATTCTGAATGGAAATCAGATCTTACTCTAATAACAGTCGCGTTGTCGCATGTATCATTTTCAATAAAGACCCTGCAACAGTGAGAGGAATAGAAAACAAGGATCATATAAGGGGCTACATAGGCAAAAGTAAAGGCTTCCTAATTTAATTGAAAGAGAAGAAAACCCAATACATCAAACTCCAAAGTTCTCTATGTACACCGGATAAACTAATTAAAATTCAAAATTAAATCAAAATCGGAGATGAATCTTTAAAAGAAAATCCTTCCATTATATAAGCTCAACAGACTCTCAGAAAGGTATTATATAAAACAGAATAAAGGATAAAGGTATAAACCTTGGACGATAGCTTTTATGAACTAATCCTCTTATCAAGGAAAGACATTTTTTTTAATAAAAAAGGCACTTCATCTCATCAATGCAAAGAAAAGAAGTTTACTGCAGCTGTTACAACTAAACTTAAGCCCTGCAATGAAAGCACAATAAAGGCAAACTTAATAAGCCTAACAAAGAATTTCATAGTAAATCATAATAGACCAAGGAAATCAAAGTTAAAAATCTTGACACCTGAACTCAAAAAACAACCAAAACCATGAACTAAATGCGAACAAAGAAACAAACCCACGTATGATCTAAGTTCAAAACCATATACCCAAATGAAATCAAATCAGATAAATTTTTTTAAAAAAAAAAAACATATGAGAAAACATCATGCCTTGGTGTGTTCATCCTCCTAACAAGCTTTGCATACTCATCATCATCAACATCCGCTCCTTGGAAACTCCCCATCAATCGCCTCTCAGAGACAACCTCCAATCAAATAGCGAAAGAAAGAACAAGCATAGAGAAGAGAAGCACCAATCTCACCTATAAGTACTCAACAAGAGAACAGAGCATAAGATTTAGGAGAGAGAGAGAGAGAGAGAGAGAGAGGGGTAGGATTAGAAAAGGAAAGGCCGCGCGTTTTTAATAGGAAGAAGAATAAATTACTGGAATAGTAGGATTTATTTTTTACTTTTTTTCCTTAGCCGTTTAAAACTTTTTAAGTACCCTCTTCAACTTGATTTCCCGGGCAAGGGGCTGCCCGGACTCCGACTTGGAATCTTTCTGTGCCGTGGCAGGGTTTTATTGGCCGGGTGGCCTGACGGGCAATAAAGATGTATCTTTTTCTTACGGAGAAGGGCAGGGGATCTGCCCCCCGGGATCTTTCTTGGCAAGCGTTCCACATGCGGAATGTTTCGGACCGGAAGAGATTTTTTTTTTTCCTTTTGGGGGGCAGAGCCGGTTCGATTGGACCGGTCGGATGCGGTGATTTGCTCGTTGACTTCCTCATCGAAGGTCGCAGCATCCTATGAAATAATATTTCTTACCTTAAAATTTGAATCCTATCATATCTTAAATTTTAATTAAAATATCTTATAGAAACGAGTATCATGCGAAAGTATCCATAATCTTTTATAACCAACCTGGACCAATGAGCCAAATCCGGTCTAATTCTTGGTATTGCTCCACCTCCCAGTGAGGAGCAGGCGTTTGATTAGTCAGTGACGTGGGACACGTGGCCTCATCCCAGCCGGGGAGTATTTTATTTTCGATTTAATGCAACCGTTACCTGAGCGACCCGGAGCTTTGATAATCAAAAGAACAACGGCCACTGGATTCATCCACTAGAAAACTGCCAGGTCAGCCAAGCGAAAGGACCTTGTCAGGCCACGTCATAAGGTCGAAATATCTTACAGGCCCAAGTAGGGCCCAAACTTGTTCCTATTCCTAATTGTGCCTTTCGGAGCGTGGAAGGGTGCGGCGGCTAACGGTATTGGTGGGCCCAAAATCATGCTAAGTATAATTAAGGGTCAATTGTATCTTTAACCCTTCAACTATCAAACGAAATGTTTGACATGTATGACTAAACTTTTAATTAGTTAAAATCTCCTTTCGGTTTCATTAATATTGTTCTTTGGTGCACTTGATGCTGGTATCTTTAGCACAATTGAATATTCCTTGCTTGTGGGTGTGGGAGAACAATTTTATGGTGCCTCATTGGCCAAACAGGGAGCTAGCTGGATAATTTGGAGAATCAAGAATAGGAATGTGAAAAATATCCTTAGAGACAGAGAGAGAGAGAGAGAGATATGAATCTCTTGGAGTACTTTGATGACTTTAATATATTTTTTTATATATATACAAATCAAGGTAAAGAATAATATATCTCGGTGGGTGGGGGGGGATATGAGAGCACTATAAGGTAGCCCTGATGAAAAGGTTTGGTTATAAGGCTCTCCGTTCTCCAAAAGATTCAAAGGGACAAGTGGACCGATTTGTACACGCCAAGTGTGTGTTGGTACCCATTTTTTACATAATTAAATGATTAATCGGTTAGCGGCTTACACGTGTCGGTACACATCATACCAGCAGGAGGAGTAAGCTAGTGGGTCTGCAAACTCGAGTCACGTGACCCGAGAAGCAGATCTCGGATCTTTATCGGGTCCGATGCCACAGGTTTCCTGGATGCGGGTCCCACAATACTAGCAACCAAATATTTTTTAAAAAAAATAAATTTAGAGGTTAGACGTTGAATTTCAAGTTTTATTTAACTCAAATTTAATTTAACAGGCTCGAATCAGGTTTGGAAGAGTTGGCGTTAAAACGCGGAAAGAAATCCATCAGTGGGGCAAGTGGTCAACTGGGCAAGTGACGAATTTAATTCTCGCCCAACTTAGGGATAGGATCAGAGGAGAGGAGAGGAGAGGGACCAAAGTTGAAGACTACCAAGTCTTCTCTATCTATCTCTCTCTCTCCCTCAATATATATATATATATATATATGGGGGTGGGGTCAAAGCACCAAAAAAGCACCGAAAGCAATCATTGTCACAAGCGTCATCTCGTTATGGCCTAATAATAACAGCATGAGCTGTTATTATCAGCGTATCTATGTTCTGACCCCCCCTCATGATTTCCTCTGAATCCTACATGTGCTCATCCCATGACAAGACAAATCCTAGAACCATTCATGTAACAATAATATTCCTGTTCTCTTTCGTTTAGATTTTTATACTTTTATGATCAAATATAAATGTCAAAATTAGAAATCTCCGATCAATACGTCTTGGCTTTAGTTTTCATTGAGATTTGGCCGTCGCTGTTTTGTCTAACACTTTTTGTTAGTTTATTAGCAAGAAAACTAAAGTGTGATCCAAGTATGTCTGCTCCGAATCCATTAGGTTTAACTAACAAATACTAGTTTATTGGCATTCAACTTGACCTAACTTAAAGGTAAGAAAAACAAGATACCTTTGATTCTAAAAGCTGCACTTGAGGTCTACATTTGTGAGGGACTTGAATTTTAGATCAACTTCTATCCTTCTGTTTGCAAGGCTTCTGATGCTTTTCATCCACTGTAAGATTATTCACTCAGTTGATCACTTGTCACTAAAGATGACTGTAACCCATTGTTATTAGTCTTCTAAAACTTGGATCAATTTTTTCCTTCTTGAAGACAGTGACATTGATGGATTAATTTAGAGCTTGAAAAGCTTGCAAGTTTTTTTTTTTCCAGGAATAATCCGCTGATGATGTCAAGAAATAGCTATATTTACAAGATCAACATGTCCATTTTACCTAAGAATTTTACGAAGTTCTTTGGATGTAAGGCCTAAACTAAGATCACCAGGATGCCTGAGTATAAACTCTTAACATCCAAGCATTACAGAAACAATCCAAGTGACTTACTTCGGTATACTGTCAGTCTCAAGAGCATGACCTTATTAAGCCCAAATTATAGAGAAACTTCTCTGATCTGGACCTGATCATGTTTCCAAAAGAAAGCCTTCCACTATCCCTTGACGTCGAACTCGAATCATCCTTGACATGGAGAATTCTCTCTCCGATTTCATTTCTAACAGACTCAATTGTGTGGCTCTGAACTGGGTTTCCTGATGCATCCATGACATAGAACACATTCATGGCCTGAGACCCCCTTGTAGATACCTCTGCTTGGCTGACTGCAAGACCATTCTCTCGGAAGATTCGGGTAACATCGGATAAGAGGCCGACCCTGTCTTCACAGCAGAGCTCCAGCCTTAAGCCCTGGAATGTGAAATTATTCTTACTTCACTGTGAAGTCAGCAAGGATTTATTGACAAAATATTCGATTTAATTGTACACATACTTCAGTGTTTCTCCTCTGGATTGCAGCTTCCAAGCAATGAACTAGTCGCTGCCGCTCACCTTCGGAGCTCACAGGGCTTTCATCAAGGTGTCTAATATAGTATTCCTACAGAATAGAGTGAGAGGGAAATAACAGTGTGTGCTTCAAGGTACTAATCTTTATCACAGAAGCAAATGTTGCTTTCTCAATAATTTCTGGTTCAGCTGACATTATGAGATATTTAGATGAGTAGTTCCAAGCTTATCAGCAATTCAATGTCAAATCTAACAAAGACTAATCAGATCCAAGAAGCTTCACAATATAGCACTAAAAAGCATAAAGTAGAATCAAGAGAGTCAGTCGGTGAGAACTTTAGAAGCAATAAATATAAGGGACACCATGTATTGTGAAAGAAGAAGGTAACTCGAAAGTTGCAGTAGTAACTAAGGAGGGCTAAAGGTTAAACCTGATGTGCTTCTGGTCCTTCAGTTATAACAGTACCGTGGAACACCACAAACTTCATATCAGTCAGAGTGCAGATAGTATCAAAGAGTAGCTTAGGGCGGTCCTTGCACCTCACATTCACAACCGTATACTCTTTCTCGATGCAATTCTCGACTGTAACAAATGGTTTATTCCTATCACTGGTCTCCTCTTCCTCTTCCAAGCTCTCATCTTCACTGTTGTAATCTCGATCAGCGCACATTATTTGATGGAGCCTCCTCTCTTTGTGGGTCACACCTTTGGAGATTGCTGTTTTAGCACTCCGTTTATCTCGGTTCCCCTTTAGGACATAGCGAAGCAATACCTTGATTTTATCAAGCCGATCGGAGTCATCAATTGGTCCACCTGTGGCACCATCTGTTACATAAACTACTGATGCCATTCGTGAATTATGGGTCCAGACCTCAGCCGCCACGACATTGCACTTAAGTCTGTGAGAACAGCAAAGACCTCTGAAAGTAGCCCTGGTCTATCTCTCCCGATCAGTTCGACAGACGTATGTCCTGCGATGGCTTGAATACCAACTGAACTTTTTGAAGATTGAAGGCTAAGCGCTTTGGCACCTAATGACTGCAAGATGAAGAAAACCACAAAATCAAAACTTTGAAAGACTGCTGAAGAACTTGTTATATGATGTTATTGAACAAAAGTTATCATCGAAAGGAAGTTAAAAAAGCATCCTTATTGAAGCATTATCGGGAATAAATCCATTACAATGATTAAATACTTTCAGTACTACCTAAAAGGAAGATGCTAAAAGAATCAACAGGCAGATGTCCTTTCTTCTCTGTAAATGACCTGGAAATCATGGTGCTAAAATGGACAACTTCAATGATTCTTAAGAAGTACTTGAACAAAAAAGAAATTTGTTATATTCTGCTCACAAACCTTAAAGACTCAACTAGTATGAAGATCCACATCCCCTGAGTTAAATTAGTCCAAGTTGATTCAATGTGTACTAGAAATTAATCCAAGTTGATTCAATGTGTACTAGACCTAAAACAAATCGAACTTATGAATTTCAAAATGAGCTTCTCTTCTGATTTACGGACAGAGATGTTCCATTATAAGAACTTTCCCAAACTAAAAGGTACTACCTTGGCTGATCACACTACTGGAAGAAAAAAAAAAGGGCATGAAATGAAACTTAGAGAAAACAATTGGATATTGGTACTCCACCTGTTCAATCCTGTTGATGACTTCGCCATCAGAAAGTTTATTTCCTTCATGGTCTACAACATGGAACACTGAAAACAAGTGCGCAGTCTACTCAATAACATAAACTGAAAGAAGAATAAAATTGGAAGACCATGTACATAGTTGTAATTCATTTTTATAATGTTGCTCACCATCCATAAACCACTCTCCATCAGAGGAAATATAAGCTCTTCTGATGGTAATCTTCAAATCAGTCAAAACCTGCACTACTTCTAACAAGCTCCCAAATTTATTAGCACTGTCCACCTGCGACAGAAACCAAACAAGAACTCACAGGTCAAAATCCAAGAGAGAAAAGTCCAAAAGACCAACAACAGCAAACATCCCAAATAGATCACCTTCACCAAAGTGGCTGCTATATCTGAAGTGTTATCCACGGTGACTCTAAAGAAACGAATAGATTAAAAAGGTATCCAAATTGAACAAAAATCAAAAGCTCATACCAACAAAAAAGAACTCAGCAAAGCTCTCACCTTGGTGGGTTCATTCGAATGACCAGCTTCTCATACTCATCCTCAACTTCAGTAGGAGGAGACCCACAACTCATCATGGTGAAACCAACCTCTGCTTTCAATGGGGGGTAGGGGAGACAGAGGAAAGAGGAGAACCAAGGATTCCTCCTTTCTATCTTCTTTAGTGTACTTTGATATCTTTCCTCCCTGTGCTATCTCACTCTTTTTATATAAGCTTATGGGATGGAGATGTCACCTTTCTTTTATTATCCTTTTGTGCGTGGTGGGTTTGTGCGTGTGCTTGTGCTTGTGCTTGTGATTGCTTGGCGTCTCTTCAATTGGATGAGAGTGGATTGAAGAGGAAAGAGAAACACTTTTTGCTGCCCCTTGGATTACAAGATTCAAACACTCCTCTACAATTGTGTGCAGAGAGAGAGAGAGAGAGAGAGAGAGAGAGAGAGAGAGAGAGAGATTAATATTACATGTATTAAAATAGTGAGTCACCCACCATATGGCACAAGATGTGTTGGTTTTAAAGTATGGGTATGGTGGAAGAGGGGTGGTCCCTCATTATCTTCCAGTCTTCCACCCTTCTCAAAGTGACCTTGCGGATGGATCTCTTAGGTGGGTCAAGGGAGATGCAGTGTTATCTATATGTTATGTTATGTTGTCTTTCCTTTTCTCTCTTTCTATTTGACCTCTTGGTTGTGGATTCAACCTTTGGGGCACCATACCTTTGTGTGTATCTCTAAGGATCTCCCAATGCCAATCTTCCTATTTACACTTGTCTACCTTACCTTTTGTGTAGAGAATTCTTTTAAGATTTTCTTCTGATGGGGTTCATGGAGCTTGGCACCTTTTAAAGATTTTAAAGATTTGGTTGAGTCCAGTAGGTAGATGCTTACCAATTTACCATGTGATGCATCCTATCATGGGCGGAACATAATTGGCATCATTTAATTTTAGGAGCAGGTTCATGAATTGCAGGCTTTGACAGACCATGGCCCATGGGCTAATTATATGCAAAATAGCAGGAGCAAGTACTCTCCGAAATATAGGTTGGACAACTAGACTAACTGTTTTAAAAATAAATAAAAAAAACAGAGCCATACTTAGTCTTAGTGAAAAATTTATTAAGATTCAACTACTAGGCTACAATAATAACCTAAATAATTGCACCGTCTTAAAAGTAAATATGAGTTTGTCTTCCGATGCACCTTGAGGGGTAATCCGAAACAATGCCATATTCAGTAGCTCATCTATCAGTGGATTGAATGGTTCCTATCGGCAAAATCTACTGCAGTTGATAACAATCTGCTCTCTAGCTTTAACTATACTTGCTGATTTACTAGGCATCTTTACTATTAGCAATCAAATAGTATTCTTCAGACAGATAACATATTAACTACACAACCAAGCTTCTTACCCATGGATGCAGACAAAAAGGGCAGTTAACTGTTCTTGGATCATGGCAACATTGCAATCAGACCATGAATATATTGTTGGTCAGCAAACATAATTGTCAGAGATGCTCGAAATTTAATGAAAAATTAAATTTTACCATCTCGTGTGCCTCGCTATTGAGTTAACACAAGGATTCCTCATGGAATCTCCTCTTCAGCATCTGAAAGTTTGTCCACAAACTGTCCAAGATTAACTAGAGTGTAGGAACTTACAGACACAGTACGATAAAACATCTCAGCATGTCTCATGGTGAAACAAAGAACACCAGTATTATTCTGTTCAACCATAACTGCATATTTAAAGGGGGCACCATGTGCTGTTTTCTGTAGCATGAGCAAATGTACCTAATATGTTGCAGTAGCACTCAGTATACAATTAAGCATTGAAACATGTAGCACTCCCTGTGGTTCTCTAAGGAAAAATATTAGGGCAAGTTTATAATATTCCCAAGTTAGACTTTGTATGACAAATACATTCAAACACACACCAGTAGAGCGATTACTAACTTGCCCTAATATACCAAAGGACAGGAGAAAGGGCATCTTAAACATTAGATAACCTGGTCATGAGAAACTTAGAAATGTACAAAAATGTTAGGATGGCATTTTCCTCCATTTACTTCTCTAATGTGGTTCTCAATATCTCAAGGAAAAAAGAGGAATTAAGAATATCTCTACACAATTAGATGAAACAACAAAGGCCACGAGCACAATGAACCTAATAGTATAGCTGAGACCAGAAAGATTTGAGCAGCCATTGTTTATCAAAATTAAGACTCCAGGTCAAAGAAGTTTTTTTGTGGATACCAAGAAAGCAAAACAATCTCTCAAGCTGCACCATTGTCTGATAACAGGCCAATTCCCTTTCTAAATGTAGCTTCCTACTTATATATTCTAAATAAGTATTTCATAAGATATAACAGTTAGTAGTTCTCATGAAAAAGAAGAATAAACAATGCATGAAACTATGAGATTCAAACTTGAGAGCAGAGATAATCAATTAGGAAAAAAGTGCACGACCAGCTATCCACATAATTAAAAATGTACATTCACTGTCACAGATAATGCTGCAAAGTCTTGTCAAAATTCTGGAATTGGTCCAAAAATAAGTAGAGGAAATAAAGAGAGCCCTAAAGTATCTAATCTTATATCCAGAGTCAAGAAGAAAGGCATAAGGTACAAGTGAAATGCTTTTGAAGAATTAAACCCTTGAGCTGCCAAGTTTCCGCTCAAAAAGACGCCGTAAGAGATAAACTTGGAGAATACTAGCTCCGATAAGAGCAGCTGACTCAAAAAGTGCCTTGTGAATTGCCCTACTACTCATGCCCTCATTTACTGCAGCCAAGGAGGTAAAAAAATAATAATATTAGTAGGTTATCCTTTTTGGTGAAAAATCATCTTAATTGGATTTTCAGGCATGAAAAGAAAAATCAGGGAATAGAATATATTGAGATTTCATGAATCAGAACTCCTTCAAGACCATTAGGACATGACCATTTCTCTGACATGCCAAACAGTGAAGAAAATGCTGATTCTGGTAATTATACTGTATCCAAAATTATACATAATGCTCTATAATCCCACAAGGGGGAGTATCTTGAAGAGTTTTCCTTCGTTAATGACTGTTCATGAAAGTAACTTATGACAGAAGCACAAGGAAGTCAACAACTACCAACATAACGATGGAGACAGAAGAGTCATCCTTATCCTGATGAGTGTTCACAAAAGTAACTTATGACAGAAGTATAAGGAAGTCAGCAGCTCTGAATATAAAAATGGAGACAGAAAGTGTGGAGAGACATACATATTGCTTGGCGGTCCGTCTGAGCCTCCAACCAATGCTGTTCAAACTGAATGTTGTAAAGAGCTTCATCTAGTTTTGCAATTTGTTCGAGTATAGGGGCAAAATGCTCTGCATAAATTTCAAGAGGAAAGAGAAGAGAAGTCATGCTCTGCATTGTGTGAAGTTAATGGAAAATTGCTTACCATCTTTAGCATGTTCATCAAAGTGTACAAAATGGTTGATATGCACATCAAAGTCTATGGTCTCATGATATGGAGACTTGTTGGTGAAGCAGAAACGATGGAGACCTCTCTTCTGAACTATAAATTCAAACTTGTCACTAGTCTTGTCACGCGAGTCATGAATTTGACTGCCAGAGGGATCTTTTACCTGATAAAGAAAGCAAATGTGGAATCAAATAGTCTAGATGTGCAAACAGGTCTAGCCAGAACATAAGACAATACCCAAAAAGACAAGTTTAAAAGGAAAAAAAAATTAACACAAAAAAGCAAAAGAGATGGAGTGTCACACCCTAGAGAAGGTATTTACCAAAACTATGAAATCTATTTAATAATGATGAAGCAATGTAATAACAGTATGAAACCTTATGGACATCATCAAATATATAGGAGTAAGCATTTAGCTATTCCATCAGCATAATATTTCTATTCATATTGCATATCAAATTCCAAGAGTTTAGAGCTGATTTGGATTTTATTATCACATATTCCATCAAATGGAATTTTCCAGCAAACCCTTATACTTCGCTTCAGCTATGGAATTCCATCCTGTTATGTCCAGAAAAAAGTGCACTTCATACAATTGCAAATGCAGAAGATTATATTTACTGTCATGTCCACACTAGCCATCTAAGGTTCCAATAATTGTATTAGTACGTTGGAGTCCACTCTTCATGTCCTTTTATCAATATAAAAGACATTGTATCTAGATAGCATGAAAAGTTTTATATCATCATGTATAGACTTTCTGGTGGATATGCAACTAGTCTTTTGAGCATAAGTACTTGAAAATTACGAGGATTTCCCAACTTGATAATCATAAACCTAAATTCATCTTATCTTTCTCCTACACAAATCGCCATTTTATATCCATTAGGGATATCTAATTGATATAATTTATCAGCAGCAGGAAAAATATAGTAAAATAGAAGTGTAAGAACTTTTCAGACTGTAGCAGTTTAACAATGTAAAGCCACAATTAAAAGTTAAAAGGTCTGGAGAGGAGACAATCCTAGAAGCATTATGATATCTGTATTGTTGATATGCTACGCTAGTGTACACAGAAATATTTTATTGTTGTTTGAAATATCACAAAAAAAAGAAAGATGAATAAACTTGCTAATCTGGCCATACAAGACAATCCCTTAGTTGTAGCTATTTCTTCTTTGACACCTTGATTATGCAAATATTACCTCCATAATCTGTTTAAAAATCAACTGAAAATATGGACTTCATCAGTAGTGCCAGTGGTATGATACAAAATTACTAGTAACGCTCGACAAACTGCACTAATCCATCACGCATGTTTAACTTAAAAGAACATAATAATTATATATAGAGGACAACAGGTCAAGCATGTCATACTTGTTCAAAATAAAGATATCATCTCATTTTTCAATTCATCAAAACAAATGGACTGAGACGCATGATCAAAGCTATAACTGTATACATGCAGGAGGAACACAACTAACTCATGAACTACATCTAAAAGAAAAGAAAAAATAAATATAATTCATCATGACATGCCAATACTAGAAACATACTCGATTAAGTTCAAGCAATCAAAGATTCTCCATATTATTATAGATCCAGAAAAGTTAAACATCAAGTGCATACCACGAGATCCACACCATCTTCGCTATAATGCCATGGAGTATCTGCCTTGATCACGACAAATGAGACACGAATCGTATCCCCTTCATAAGGAATTGCATGGGAAAAACAATCTTCCCTATCAATCACAAACCTAATTCCGAACGCCGGCCGCAAACAAAGCAAGAGAGCTACAACGAAGAAATGCCCAAATCTACAAAAAAGCTTGTCCATCCCTGCAGATAAAAGAACGTTAAGCACCGCAAACAAATCTGTAATTATGTCTCTGTGATTACTGCAGAATCAAATGCTTTACAATTCTACAGCTCTCAAGACATGATTTTGATATAACCTCCGCAATTTATTCAAGATCTTCTATCACAATAATCCGTAGCAAAGCTTGAACAGCTAGAAAGGAAAACAAAAAACAAAATTTGACAGCAAAATTGCATCATTTTATAGATCGGAAGGAAATATTACATAAATAAGAGGGTCGACAGAAGGATTAAAGAGAAGAAAAATCTGATACAAAGATATCTAACCTCGTCTCCGGCAGGGTGCTGGCTCGATTCGACGAGGAGAATCTCTCAGGACTTCCGAGATCGGAGAGAGAGAAAGAGGGAGAGGGGGGAGTGGTATCGTGTAAAAAGGAGCTCGCATAGACTTCTCTATGCGAACTCTCCATTTCTCTCCCATAAGCCCATGGGCCAGATTTATCAATGAGCCGGTCTTGACCCAATAATGGCCCAAGCATTGTTTCCACCCTAATAGCATCATAGTTTACACTTTGCACCCTATGTTCTTGTTATTCATATAAACCCTGTTTGGTTGTCCATCAGAAATAGATATATATATATATATCAGAGTAGCTGCTCTTATTTCTTAAATTTAAAATAGGGAAATAGGGTGTTCTGTTATAAACTAGATTAGTGGTATAATAATTTTGATGTGATATAAAAAGTGAGAATTGATTCAAATATTCTCAGTAGTTATAATTATTCAAATTAAAGTGTTCTTATTTTTTATTTATAAAATAGAATAGGTGGAGATGAATAAAAATAAGACTTTGGACATAATATGTGCAGAATAATTTGAATAGGTTTTTTAAATCAATAATTGGAAAATTCCTTAACTTTTTTTGACATAATATTTCTTGTCGCACTCGCACTAGGCTAAGTTGGCTATTGGCCCGAGTGGATGGTCAGCATGCGGGTTCGGATCGTCCGATGGATTTGGTTCCTCAAGGGCCGGATCCGATCCAATCTCTGGCGAGCACACCAATTGTGCCACTTCCGAATGGTTTTAGATCCACATTCGATTTTAAGCAGATTAGATGAGATCAGGGAACTAAAAGTTCCTGGAGAACCGGATTCGAATCCACCACCCTTCCTTTGAAGAGATCAAGGAATTAGTTTCGGGAGGATCCGACCCGATCCATCACCCTTAAGGTAATAAGTAAATGGTTCCGGTGGCCTGAACCCGACCCGCAATATTTAGTTCAGTGGATTTGGAATCAAAGATGTGTAACTGGAAAAAAAAAAAAAAAACTGCTAATAAATTGCCTTTATTTTACTGTTAAATCTTGTACCATTTTCTCGTCAATTTTTTCTCTATTTTTCCTCTCGCTAATACGTTATAATTGTTAATTGTATTATTAGATCATAATTATATTTATATATAACTTGCTATATTAGATATTTAAGTAACAAATTTTATTTGATTAATATTCGCAAAGAGAATAAGAAAAGAAAATTAAACGTTGCACCTCATCCTAAGTCAATTTCATATACTTTCAATAACAAATCAAGCCTATGCCAACATTTATAAACGTTTGGGTCAAAATTTATGAATCTAAAATAGCCCATAACCTGCCTTATTTATGAATGATGAAGATGACAAGCCACTAAGGCTAGTGCACAAACGGACCCTTTACATAGAACACCCAACTGCACAATCTGAAAGTAATAAATGATCACTCATCTAAGCTTTGAGCTTTCTCCAGTCTATTCAAGAGAATTTAATCCATATGCCCAAATGTTCAAATTTTACAAAAATTTCCTCATCATCCTTATAAAAGGATTGGATACAGACCCTTATCTAGAACACCAAGTGCTATGTATGAAGTGGAATATTCTTGGCATCAAACAGTACTGGGGGAGCTATTGATTTATAATTAGTGATTTTCCTTGCTTTAAGAATCCCTAGCAAATGAACAATATGGTATGACAAATAAATACAACCTTGGTTGTTATGATCATTGTGACAAATATCAAATAATCCACTGGAAAAAGAAGAGGTCAAATTTGATATCTCTATGTACACATACCTCTGCCCAACCAACTCAACATTAAATTCTACTACCAGTCTCATTTAAAACTGGCCACCAACATCCAAAGACACAGCTAGATCTACACTTAAAACTCTCATTCAATGCTCACAACTCTCTCTCTCTCTCTCTCTCTCTCTCTCTCTCTCTCTCTCCTTCTTCTTCTTTTCTTCATCTCTATCTCTATAAGTAATCATCCTCTACCACAGTAGGACTCATACATATATACTCTCAAGACTAAGGCCATGTTGAGTCTAAACAACAACAACACTTCTCCCTTCCTCTTCTGCTTAGTATTATTGTCATGTCTGCTAGGATATGCCTTGTGTGACAACTCAATCCAAGACAAGTGCTCACAGGAGTTCACCAAGCTGACCAACTGCCTGGACTATGCGTCGGCGAAGGCCGACACGCCGACGAGCGATTGCTGCAGTTCGGTGTCCAGCATCCGGAAGGACGACCCCGTCTGTCTCTGCTACATCATCCAGCAGTCTTACTCCGGCGCGTCGAGCGGCTTGAAGAACCTCGGCCTGCACTTTGACCGCCTCCTCGCCCTCCCCGGAGCCTGCAAGCTGGCCAACAGCAGCGTCGCCGACTGTCCGAGTAAGGACAGTGCATATATCTTCTTCTTTTAACTTTTAGGGTATACTGCAGTTTTATTCTATGTATTCTAGCGTAATTTCAACTTACTCCCATGCATTTTGAACTGAAACAAGTTCCAACCATTAGTCAACTGTTAACAATAATGTAAAAAGATTTAATTATTCATTATAAAAAAGTACAGTCTGATTTCATGATGAGAAGTATAGTCTAGTTGTTTAATAACTTGTTTGTACGGAAAATATCGGCATTAATGATGGTAACGATAATTTGGTTATTTATGTAATTAAAATTTTGAAGTGGATATGGACTCTGTGAGCTTTAATTTGTGGATTGGATAAATTTATAGGTCGAATGCATTAATAACTTTAGCTATTTGTCATTTTTCTTTTATCTTCTAGTTATAAGGTTTGATTGTTGATAAAGTATCAAATTATTCTTACATTTCCCCTGTTGCTACTCTGTCTATCAGAACTTCTGAATATTTCGCCAGGCTCGCCGGATTATGGAATCTTTAGCAATGCTACAAGCAAAGGTTAATCTTATGAAACTTATCCACCTCTTATTGCAACTAGAATTGTCTTCAGAGTAATTCAATTTCTTATCTTTTATTCATCCATTGATGAATTCAGGTGCTTCCCCAACCACCAGCACTCCAACAACTGCAAGCAGTACATCCAAAGGAATTATGCTTCACATCAGCATTCATGCTACCATTGCCATTGCCTTGATCTCTGCCATCTTCTCATCCATCTTCTGAGAATGTTTATGCTTTTGTAACATGAGGAGGATAAATTTGTGAACCACTTCTGGATTACCTTGTGAGAGCTCTATGAGAGAGCCTCCTATCTACTGTACCACTTTGTATGAACTCTTCTTTTTTGTATTTGTTTTGGATGAATGATCTATTTTCCCTCCACGACACCACTTCAATTGGTTCTGTACTTCTGGTTGGCAATCGATTATGTTGAAATTTTTATCTCTGAGAAGAGTCTTCTCCACAAATGAGGAGTCTATCCTTCTGGTTTAATCAGCTCAATTTGTACTTTGGTTCAGAAGAAAAAAGGATATCAAGGACAGTTCCCCTGAAGTTTGTTTCTTCCAGTAATGCTGTCTTAATGCCAGTCGATATCAACTCCATTACCAATCCCACCCTTCCCAATTTCAACTACTAGAACTTGATATGGAGTGGATGTAGATAAATTCATCAAATGATTCATATCTCCATTTTTAATTAAGGGAAATATATATATATATATATATATATTATTTTCATCAAAAACCTGCATATGTGGTCATTTAGAGAGTAAGAAAATTTACATTCAAATTTCTTGAGATATGAGGAATTGTTTCATTACATATATTATGAGCTAAGCTTAAACTTTGTCGATGGACCGTTAGAACTCGATCATTAGGCTACAATGAATTGACTTTTAGGATTCTTATGCTAAAGGAGCAATATACTACACATTATTGCTCTATTATCTAAAAAATAGATGGAAAAAGAAGATGAAAAATGAAAAAGAAAGACATTATTCTGAGTCCAATTGGATCAAACCACAGTAGATCAAACTCAAGCTTGTTCCAACTAGACCCAAATCACCTACTTGAAATAGCCATCAAGCACTCCTAGTTCAAGAATCCAAGGAGTCACATCTAATGAGTGGATGGAAGGCAGGATCCATGTAGAAAAGAGAACTACTCATGACACCCACCTCCCTTTCTCCCCTTCCTGCCTACATAGTCATGGCCAATGATACCAAGCCTCATATCTTCTTGGGTTTTTGGCCAAATTAATCATTAATCTCCTCTTCTTTTTTCCCCCCTTCACCAAACGAAATGTACCGCACAGGAGAGAAAAGACTACCAAACTCATCATTTATTTTCATTACCAAACACCATTCCTCACACCTTCTTCATGCAAAGCTAGTTAGTTTGCTATTCAAACCAGACAACTTTATGGTTGGAAGAGATGGGTTTGGGTTAGGTAGTCCCTCGATCGATCCATTGATTTCTATCCTAAACTACTTTATTATTTGGGTTCCTTTTAACTTTTATATGAGATCTAACTATTTCAAATTTAAAAAAAGAAATTAGTATTGTCTAACTATAGATATTTTTCACAGAATTTGGACCGAAGGCCTCCTGCTCTAATAGTATATTAACTCACCAGCAAGAAAACGATAATTTCTATATTTTGAGTCTTCTCAATAAGAGTGAAATGTAAGTAGTGATATGCACACACACACACACACACACAGAGAGAGAGAGAGAAACAAAAGGAGGAAAAGTTTGAAACATGGTAACCTCTTCCTTTATTGAGAGGAGGAAGAAGGAAAAGCATTGAGAGAGACAGAGAGAGAGAGAGAGCAATGGGATCCACACCATAAGAAAGAAAGAGAGAACACTCATTGTTCTCCTCCTCAGTACTCAGATAATTATTCAGGATTGTCCAACTTTGAAGATACCTAGGTAATTATGGCACTGATGGATTCAAGAATGCAATGATCCTTTGGGGGGGCATCCAGGGTATAAAAACTTGCCACTGAGATCTTCCCATTTGGTATATTTAATAGCAACTTTTTAAGAATCTAATCCTCTCAACCCGTGGTTAGGTGAGAGCTATTCTGAAAAGGATAATTGTACTGTTCTTTTTTTTTACTGTTGATAACCTTTCACACGTGTGGGTTCCAGTGAATTCTCTGTTGTGTTATGTGAATTGACGAGGATGTCATTCTCTGTATAAAAATAACATTACTTCTAGTTTTGACCTTAAAATAGATTAATACACTTTCCGAATATTCTAAGTCTACCACTAAGCTTTCTCCCTCATTATTCTATTATAAATAATTTTATAAAATTAATTAACTAGATAGGTGAATGAAAATATCTCTGCCTCTTTCTTTCTTTTTTTTTCTTGCACCTTCTTTTTTATATTTCTAAGAGAAGTTTTTGGGTTGAATTATAATTCTAATAGCTTGAACTCAAGAACTACACAAAAAGCTTGATGGGTATTCAAAAAATATTAAATTAAAATGGTTCACTTGCTGTTATATACCATTTCCATCTCCATTTCTTACACAGGGTACCAACTATAGTTTAACACCAGTATAATTTAAACTTGGCTTGAATTGGTTTTGTGCTTCATGGATACTTCATGTTGGTAAGCACAAATTTCCTCCTTCCAAGCCAAGAAAACTACATACACCATTGGTACATCCTACCTAATTAAAAGCAAGCAAGGGCCATAAAATTTAAAGTAAGAATGGGAAAATTCGTGCTAAAGATAAGCATGGGCATTTTTAAAGCTTGACATGCTTCTAGGTGTCTTCCTACAAACAATAGGATTTGCATAGACTCTATAATTTATTAGAGATTTTTTATATAATTGCACTAAAAATATTTAAATTGTCACTATATTATTTAAAATATCAGAATTGTTGTAAAATCTTTTGACGCTTTCAGAATTGCTATGATAGTTAATTTATAACAAAATATTTATGATAAATTAATTTTTAAGTTAACGAACACTTTGTAAATAAGATATATTTTATTGCGCATGGTATTAGGTACAATATTAGATAATTTATGAACTATTTTTAATAATTTATACATCAGAACAAAATAATCCCTTTTAGATATAAGTTATATTTTAATCATAATTAGTTAGATTTAACTAATAAAATAATAATTTTAAAAGAGCATAATAATTTCAATAGCAGTTACGATAATTTGATTTTTTTTTTGTTGGTTAAATTATGAAAAAAATCCCTTATTATTAAGATAATGGTTTATTATTTGAATTAATCGGAGTGGCAATAACCGGAAATTTCAGCAAAACTGTCCGTCCATTTTCGTCATTTGGGTCTTTCGCTCGCAATCCGATCACCGGCCCCCAAAAGCAGCAGGCGAACGAAGGAACCAGAAGTCTTCCATTTCACCTAAAGTCTCGTACGAATTCCTCTAAAAACTTCATCATCCGCCGTTCATTTCCACAGCAACCATCTCCCGCCGTGCGTTACATCTACCGCATGCGAGTTATATGCGGTACACCCGCAAGACGTGGTTACCGAAAGGGGAGGTATCTTAGTGGCATTCAACGTAAATAAAACGTCTTTCGGAGCCTTAATTGGATTTGCGGGTGACGTGGGAAAAGGTAGGACTTAGAAGCTATATAGAGGGCGACGAAGAAGGGAGGAGGGGGGAGAGAGAGGAGCTCGACGGCGAGGGTGGCGGCGGTGGCGAAGGGCGGGAGATGGAAGGGGTGGCGGTGCTGAGGCAGCTCGTTGGGCAGATCGAGGAGTTGTGGGAGGTGTACGGCTCGGACTGGATCGATCAAAACCGCCAAATTCCGAGGTGATCTTTCGTTCTTTATTTGTAACGATCCTTTTCCGGTGTTTGAGCGATCTGTGATGGATTTAGGATGTGGCGTTGCGGAAAGACCGTCCGTTTTTGGGGTTGGAATCCGGAAGAGGTCAAGAAATCGGTTAGGGTTTCGAGTCGGGATTTGGGGGGTTAGTTCTTTGTTAGGTTCGTTCTGGTCTTTGCAGTGGTGGAATTCTGATAAAAGTTGCCTTTTTGTTACCAATTGTTTAGAATTATATAGGCGTTGATAAGGCTAAGAGATGCGACTTGGCAAATTTTTATTTGGCTCATCAAGTAACTACTTGTATAATCGAAATATCCGGTTTTTACTCTGGGTCATTAGTATCAGCAGTCCTTTAGTATGATTTAGCAACTATTTGTTCATTAGTTTGAGTTGTTCATCATGTTGTTTTCTCATCATAGTTGTTGGGTGAATTTATTTCTTGCTCTTATTAGTCAAATTCTTGTTATATCTTTCTAATGTTGCTCCTCTTACTGCTTGATCTGTGTGACTTCCACGTAATCTGCTGGTGGATGGATCTCCGACTATTAAATTTTAGTAGGTGATATTTTGACATTATTAGCATGTTGAATATTTAACTGAGAATTTTGGAATGCAGCGAAAAGTTGAGGAACTTCTTTCCCCTGGGAATACAATATGATAGACTAACTTCCAAATGTTTGGATCTTTGAGTTGTCTCTGGGCCTTACCACTGGTTTTCAAAGTTTTGGCCTAAACTAACCTGGAGAGCTTTAGTTTCCTAAATGACACACTGCAATGCCATGAATGATTTAAATGAGTTGAGATAAGTTTCCTATTGAACTTTTTGGACTGTTGTTGTAGTTTTAGGTTCATGCTTTTATTAGGCATATCTACATCTAACATATCATTCTGACAATTTCTTACAAGTAGCATTTAAGAAATGGAAAGCATATTTCTGAATTCTTATCTGTACCTTATTTGTCGTATCCATGTCGTACTTGACATGGGTTTGAAAATTAACATAAAGCCTAAATTATTTTGTTGATATATTGAGATTTGTGAAGTTTGTGTTTGCTAGATCTTTTCGTAAATGTTTTGATCTTTTGACTTCCTTTTTCTGCCTAAGGACAACGTGGAAACTCGGAATTGCCAAACCAATTTGTAGAGCTTTAGTTTCATGAGTGAAACTAGGGTAGAATGAAGTCAATGAACCTTAGTTGGGCTGGAAATGGGTTTCTTGCTAAACTATGTCAGAGTGTTTCTTTTTGGTTCATTATCCTTTTGCATTCCATTTCTGTCCAACTCATTATTGTAATGATTTTGTGCAAGTTGCATTGGAAAAGTGGAAAGAGGCATGCCACTGAACCTATATGTTTTCTTTCTTTCTTTCTTTCTTTCTGTATTCATATCTTAGGAGAACAAGCTAAAAATCATGATAAGATCTGAAAACCTATGGTGGTCATATCACGATACTTGGCGCTTACGTTTTATATTGTTTCTCATGCATTTATTTGTTTTTTCTGATGTTTGGATTTATTTTTTTGGTTAGTTCTTTTTCTTCCAAGGAACAGAAACTCGAGATTGCCCGAATTTCTCAATCCCAATAAAACTTGAATTTAGGCATGATTTTTTCTTCCAAGATTAACACATCCCTGATTGCTACTAAACAATCTTGTCAAGTGTAGCACTTGTGCGTATTTGGACTTGCCTTTCTCACGTGCATTCCCCCTTTTGCACCTTCTATCCCATGTGTTGGTATGGCAAGTTCAAACCAATATGTATTAGCTTTCACATTTAGGCATCATTTACCTCCACATATTTCCCTCCATGTTATTATTATTTTTTAAATTTTTATGTTTCTTGCCTTATTTTTCATAGTTTTCTGGCTAGGTAGAAGAAGGACAAGAGGTAAAGAGCAGGAGAGAATTGACCTGAGGTTTGTCTGATTTAGCCTTACTTTTGGATTTGCTCAAAATATTCTGGTCCAATAAATTCCTCTCCAGCCTAAATAAGATTGATTTTTTTACCTCATGTTCCTGAAGTAGATATTACTTACCTTCAATTTATTATGCATGAGCCAGCTGTTGGTTGGTGTCATACTGTTACCTTCTCTGTGGCCTAAGTGCTCTCCCTTATGTCCTCTGTTCTGCTTCTATCATTTCTTCTTACCTGGAATGAGATACTTTTTATCTTTCCATCTAAATGTAGGATGGTGAATTTCTTTACTTTCACTATTGTGGACCCAGTGGCATGTTTTTAAATAAGAAAGCACAACTTGGTGTGCAATATATCCATATTCTAAAGTTATCCTAAGTAAGAACATTTATGTTACTCACTTGCACTATTTAGCACTTTTGATATTTTCGATTGTTCTGACAAAATAAGACCTGAGATCTTGTTAATTGCTGATTCTGTGCAGCTGGTATTTACTTGATTTTGAGAACGCTTCAATCAAAGAAGACTACTGTGCTCAAATTACAAGAGAAAAACCTCAGTTATTACAGATGGTGGAAGCTAATAAATCTCCACCTTGCAAGCGATCAAGAAGAGAAAAGAGCCGTGAGAAAGCACGTACTTCAAGTTCAACTCAAATAATGGATGAGAACATATGGAAAGAGTTTCCTGAAGACCTCTTTGAGGCTGTTATAGCAAGACTTCCTGTTGCTACATTTTTCCGCTTCCGCTCTGTATGTCAGAAATGGAACTCTTTATTGAACTCAACCAGCTTCTCCCAACACTGTGCAGAAGTTCCACGTCAATATCCTTGGATCTATACTATAACCCATGAAAGCACAAATGGTGGAGCAATATATGATCCTTCTGTCAAAAAATGGCACAACATTTCTATCCCTGTTCTACCTGCAAAGGTCATTATTTTTCCAGTGACTTCTGCTGGTGGTCTTGTTTGTTTCTTGGATATTGGCCACAGGAACTTCTACATTTGCAATCCTCTTACCCGTTCCTTCAAGGAACTTCCACCAAGATCTGTTCGTGTCTGGTCACGGGTTGCTGTTGGGATGGTACTAAATGGGACTGCTTCTACCAGCGGTTATAAAATATTGTGGTTAGGTTGCAACGGGGATCATGAAATCTATGATTCCTTACAGAACAGTTGGAGTCGTCCTGGTGTCATTCCTTCGAGCATCAAGCATCCGCTCTCTCTGAACTTTAGGTCCCAGACTGTATCTATTGGTAGCACGCTTTACTTTATGCGTGCTGAGCCGGATGGTATTTTGTCATATGATGTAAAGACTGGTGCATGGAAGCAGTTCATCATACCGTCACCATTGCATCTAACGGACCATACACTTGCAGAGTTTGGGGGGCAGGTTATGCTGGTGGGGTTGCTCTCTAAAAATGCTGCCACGTGTGTCTGCATATGGGAGTTACAGAAGATGACTCTCCTTTGGAAGGAGGTGGACAGAATGCCAAACATCTGGTGCTTAGAGTTTTATGGTAAGCACGTAAAGATGACATGCTTGGGCAATCAGGGTTTGCTCATGCTCTCTCTGAGGTCAAGGCGGATGAACCGTCTAGTTACATATAACATGTTGAACAAGGAATGGCAGAAGGTGCCAGATTGTACGCTTCCTCATAGCCGAAAAAGACAATGGATAGCATGCGGGACAGCATTCCATCCATGCCCCACTGCTTTGGCCTGATATCTTCTTTGGCTCTAGCGAAGCCACAAGATTTGGGCCTATAACTGCATCAGTAGCTCTTTGGTGATGCGATCTTCTGCGACAGGTCTTTGACTTTACTATCATGTCATTAACACCAAAAAAGGGTAGAAATAACCTCTTGATGGGTGTAGAAACATGAATGAAGACATAGCTAGATATCTTCTTTTCATTATTGTCTTGGTTATCTCCTTAAATTTAAGGATGCTAATTACTGTTGCAGTATAAAGAATATGCCATCAGTGCCTAATTCCTGTATAAGGTGAATTTGATATTTGGAGAACAAATATTTTGATGATGTCTACTGGCAATATTTTCAAATGTTTCTTTTATGCCTTGAATATGTACTTTTGATAAGAGATGGTGGGTTGATAGATAAGTTGCAAAGCTTCTTCTCTAAAGCAACCATCGTATTAGATACTGTATCCTGTATTCAATTTACCTAGGACAGCTATCTCATACTTGACCTAATGTTTGGATTTGCAAGTTGGGAAGAGTAAATATTCTTCTTATCATTCCTCTTCAAAGAAGAAAACATTTGCGTGTGGGGTCGTGCTTTGGTTCAAACTCTCATCAACTATATTGCTTCTTGGAGGCTAGTCTTGGTTCCTTGCTTGATTGGCAATTTCAATTTGGCATCCTTCTGTCTCCATTATTGTGCTGGGCTGCGTGTCCTCTTTGCCACCCTTAGCTGTTTTCTACTACAATTCCATATCAATCAAGCAGCAATAAAGCTCCATTCAAGCTTTCTAATGATGCAATGCAGCTGTTCCTTTTGTCTACATATTGAAATTACCAACCAAATAATTCAGGAAGAAAAACAAGAAAGCTTTTCCTTTTCCAAACCCCCCCCCACAACCAAAAAAAAATAATTGTCTGGGCTCTTCAAGGGTTAACAAGACCCAGATTTGAATAAACTAGTAGTATATGAAGATCTATGCAGATGGTCAGCTGCAAGTTTCAAATTAAATCAATCGTGCCAGGCTTAAACTAAGACCAACCTAATCGTGGCACGCATTTGTCCATCGGACTTGCTGCCACCTCACATCCAACAAAGGACATTGTAAAGATTAAACAATTCCAGGCATGACCCAACTTTCTGCACATCTTTTTCTCTCGCAAACAGTTGGAACCCATAAACCTCTGAAACATTTCAAACTCGGTTTCATTGGCATAGAAATTGATGGCAAAAATTGGAATATACTAAACTGAATGGCCAAAACAAATCTTTCATCTGAATTTGAATCCATGGTAGGACACACCTAAAGTTTCTTTTTTTTTTTTGCTCCCCTCCTTTACAGATCAAAAGATGCCTCTGAGATCTTAAATTATGCAGCTTAAACTTTGAACTTGTACTATTTCAACTTCCCATATTCAACCACCATGTGAAACTGCGAAAGTAGGATAACCATCACCTGCTATCATTGAGAGATTGCTATAGATCCTGAACAAATTAGTCCATTCTCATAGTGACATTAATTAATAGGCAATAGCCAAGATACCAGCATGATGTGTCCCCCTACTATTGGACCGGCTTTCTCAACCAAATACTAAACTATGCTCCTTGTTTTGGTTTTGCCAGTATAAGCCTACTGGACCACTCCATTCTCTCTCTGTCTTTACTAATCCAGCTATATATTCCTCCTCCCTTTCCCTCTCACCATTTTGTCTTCTCTTCCAACCTTCTTCTTCTTCTTCTTCTTCTTCTTCTTCTTCATACTTCGCATATCACCACTAAGTTAGAAATTTTATTTTTTTGAAAGATGGGGATATGGAGCAACTTGTTCATAGGGGTGGTGGTTTTAATGGCTATGAATGGCGCAGAGGCGAATCTATCGCCGCATTTTTATCAGACAAGGTGCCCGAATGTCCAGGATATTGTGAGGCAGGCGGTGATGAAGAAGATAAGCCAGACCGTCGTCACTATTCCGGCGACTTTGAGGCTCTTCTTCCATGATTGCTTCGTGGAGGTACACAAAGTGTTCTAAATCTATATCTTCTTGTTAAGTTTGCGAATTTGTTCTTCGATCTGCATCACGTTCTGCGTTATTCGTACTATGCGAGCAAGTTTTTGCTAGAGATTTAGTTGATTGGGATGTTACAAATGATATATTTGTGTGCAAGCTTTTTTTTCTTTGCCTGTTCTTCCAGGAGTGATAGATAAAGGGCAGAGGAATGGGCATTTTAGGTGTAAAAATCTAAAATATAATAAAATATGGGTTGTTATATGTAAAATATCTGAATAATTAATTTAATACCATGGCAGCAATACTGTTTGGAATATTGTGCTAAATGACAATGTTAGACATGAAAAGAGCCAACTAGGTCTTCCTACTATTCGAATCTTTTCCTTGAAAAATTCCCAATCTACGCGTAATCTTCGTTCTTCCCATGTGACAACCAATTTTTTTAATCAATCTGGACCATAAAAGACTACAAATTGATAAAATAGGACAAATTGTTCGTTTACACCAACTATGTATTGAATAATAGTAATCATTATTCTCCTTATTATTGATGACTGGGCCCTAAACACATAAATAAGTAAAAAATGTATCTTGATGCGTGCCATACTTAACTTACAATTAATCATATGCAAAGATTTGAACAAATTAAATTCTCTCTCTCTCTCTCTCTCTCTCTCTCTTTTGTAATCTTTACATATGTGAAAGAAAATTTTGAAACAATTGGTATAACTAATAAAAGTATAAATTCCTACGGATTGCAGGGTTGTGATGCTTCGGTCTTGATCGCATCTCGAAGCCATGACGCCGAGAAGGACGCACCGGATAATATGTCCCTTGCCGGCGATGGGTTCGACACCGTCATTAAGGCCAAGGAGGCCGTCGAAAAGCAATGCCCCGGCGTGGTCTCCTGTGCCGACATTCTCACAATTGCCGCCAGAGATGTTGTCGCTCTTGTAAGTATATTTCATTCGGTATTAGTCGAAATTTTTAAATATTAATATGTTATTATAAATTTAAAAAATAAATTCAGATAAGAATTTATGTTTTTGGTAATGATATGATTAAGCTATTTCATAGTTGTAACTTGGGCTCCTTTTCTTTTTTACTTAAAATTCGGTTGGATTACAAATAGCACCCTACGGGTAGGGTGTTTATCACGATATTTCTATAAATTAGGTTGTTATTTAAAAATTTCTCCAATAGTAACCGGACTGCTGTCCTCTGCTAGTCCGGCGGCCCGAACTTCACGGTGGAGCTGGGCAGACGCGACGGGCTCATCTCCAAGGCGAGTCACGTCGTCGGGAACCTCCCGGCGCCGGACTTCACCCTCGATAAGCTCACGTCGATCTTTGAGAAGAACAACCTCACCATGTTCGACATGATCACCCTCTCCGGCGCCCACACCGTCGGCTTCTCCCATTGCAGCCGCTTCGCCGACCGCCTCTACTACTTCAGCTCCTCCTCGCCCGTTGACCCCTCCTTCAATCCCCTCTACGCTCAGCAGCTCATGCAAGCCTGCCCGCGCGATGTCGGCCCCACCATCGCCGTCAACATGGACCCCGTCACCCCCATCACCTTCGACAACATCTACTACGCCAACCTCGTCAACGGCCTCGGCCTCTTCGCCTCCGACGAGGCGCTGGTGGCCGACGGCCGCTCGCGGGCCGTCGTCAAGGAATTCGCCGCCGACCAGGCCAGATTCTTCTCGGCATTCGCGGTGGCGATGGTGAAGCTCGGGAGGCTCGGAGTGAAGACTGGAGTGCATGGAGAGATCAGGAGAGAGTGCTCAGCCTTCAACTGATAACATGTATACTTACAAAAGAGTGCAGTTTATTTTCTTTTTCTTTTTTTTTTCTTTTTTTTTTGTGAATGCTAAGTGGACATTTTGTTTCATACTGGATTTAATTCATTTGCTGAGGACTTGTGCTGTGTTGTGTTAAACAAATTTTATGGAAATTTTACCAAAGAGATACAGAGCACTGAAACATATCTGGGCATAAAATAGAGTAACTAATAATAATATGAAGACACGAGAGTATATAAAAGATCACTACTTATATTGCTGTTCCTTAGATCTGATATCAGATCGCAATTCACAAACGAGCTACAAAGTGATCAAACCAGTTGACATTTCATCCTGGATATGCTGTTGATCTTGTTTACAGAGATGCAACTCACCACTGAAAAATGAAAATATCATGACAAAGCAACAGAGAATCGGAAGTAATTGTGTATAGTTATTTGAGTTTCAATCTGAGCATCCGACAAGATCAAAATTACAACCTAGCACTGACCTTACAGAGCACAAAATGGTGCGACTTTAGCATCCACCAAGCTCCACCATGCAGTGTTAGATCTCAGACGATACTTTTGCTAACGCGAATCAAGGATTGTCCGACGACAACAAAGTGTCCGTCAATGGCATCACAGTCCAAGTCATCATCAGAAAAGTAGAATATGCTATGCAGCTTCGGAAACTCATCGATGAATGCTGAAATATGTCGAGTAACATCAAAAAATAGAATGTCAATAACTGACTGTATATATCAACAATAACTGAGTTGTTCTTCAGCAAGGCAGCAGGCTCCTCCTCTTTGGCTTCTGAGATCTGAAAAAGTTCTGCAGGAATCGCTGCTGGGTCTAAGTCATGGCAGCCCTTGGGAGCATTATGAGCTTCTTCGCCTGTCAGCTCATAAGATGGCACCTGATGTGAAATACGAAACATCTCCTCTCTTGGTACCATCTTTACTTCATTTCGGTTGATGTGCCGCCGGTATACTGGTTTGAATCCAGCAACCTTCACTAAGGGAGTGACAGAAATACCTTGATCTTCACTGTAGTCATTGAGCACTTCTACCATGTCATACTTACAGATTGCATCATCAGGGGTATCCTTAGAGAGCCCAAATATCACCTTTCCTTGGAAATTTTTTAATAATACCACGAAGGCTTTCTCCCATTTGACTGTGTGAGAAAATATATCGATAGTATCATTAATTTTATTTCTCCCTACCCTGAAATCACCACACGTCTTCGCAAAACCAGAAGAAACCCAATTTAAAGGCCCAAATTCACTGTTTGACTTTGAAGTGAGAAAGCTCATTCGTATTTGAAAAGGATTCAAAGAGAGAACTTTCTGAACAAATGCATAATAACGAGGCATTCCATCTTTATCTTCATAAGTAGCCCATATTTGATCACTTTGAAAAGATCTTCCAGTACGATCTATATCAAAATTATGGAAATCTGGATCTGGAACATGAATTGATACCACGTCATTGACTTCATTATCACAATCAGTGCTGGCACCAGAATGTACAACATTATTCCTGGCATCACCTGGCACATATTGTTTGGTAGCAGTTCCATGGACCTTGTGATGTGCCTTTTCTTTATCATCTTCCTTCAGCTTTTCTTTCTTTTCTGGATTTTTCATCTCCTCAGCTTGAGCTCTCATATTGTTCCATTCTTTTAACTTTTTATACACAGAAAGCTTAGTCTTTTCAGTCATCATACCCCAAATATCCGACTTGGAAAATGACCTGCTTATGCATGCACGCCCAGCACTAAATCTCACTTTGAAAATGCCCCGAGAAACTCTGTTAGGCCCTTCCATCTTAGAAGCTCCACTGCTAGAATTAAGGTGTCTATCTCCATCAAGAAACTTAAAACCTGCGGCACTACCTAGGCCAGTGTCTCCAGCACCTGAGACTGCTTGCTCAGCATCATCACCTGTACCTCTTCTCTTTGAGGCTATACTGTCATCCATTCCTGGGTTAAGATTTGCAGACACATTCGTGCTCCTCTTTACATTATATTTCCTCAGAAGAGCCTCTTCCCTTCTAGTTACTGCTTCTGCCTTTGCTCTCACTTTTTGTGCTTTCTCGTATCTCTGACGTAAAACATTTGCAGCTTGCACAGAAGTAGTTGATGAAGCAGTGTAACTAGCAGGCCGACTTGAAACCGGGTTGGAGTTTAGATTGTCGTGCGAACCGGGACTAAATCCTTGTCGGAGGACCATGGAGGCTCCTGAAATAGCAGAGCTACTCTTCTCAGGACCATACGCATTTCTACTTGAACAGCTGTTATCGGCATCATGCTGCTGTTGTTTGGCACACCATGGAATGGTGGAATTTGTGCCATTCATTGCCGCCCCCACTTCTTTTGCAAGAAAGGATTCATGGCATTTGGGACAGATAAGCTTGTGATTAAGGTATATTCTCATATACTCATACTGCATTTTGCATCGATTGCATGAACATCTTGGATTTGCTGGATGAGAAGGTTGAGGGGCAGTAGCTGCAGTAGAAATAGTTGTTTGCTTGTGTTTTCTTGCTTTGGATGCAGTATTCGCTGCTGAATTGGAGAACCCATTGATAGCATTTTCTTTCTTTCTTTCTTTCTTTCTTTCTTTCTTTCTTTGAGATGCATTCTGCTGGAATAAATTTACATTTCTCTTCTGGTCATATGACATTCTCCTACTCTTATCAGATAACACATTCCATGCCTCAGAGATAAGGTGAAATGCACCATCGCCACCAATGGATTTGTTTTTGTCAGGATGAAGCTGGAGAAGGATTTTATGTCCTTTACCGTAAACTTCTTTTCAGCTATCTCTTTAGCCCTCAGGGCCTCATCCTTATTGCATTCCATTTCCTATCCCTTCCTACTTTTTAATTCCACAACAACTCTGTCTCTGAGGATCATTAACACTTACAGCATATCAAAGGTGGCAACTGGAACGATCAATGCCGCTAGGCTCTTCCAAAACCTAATGACAAAGCAAAACGGACCCAGAACTTTAAAACATTTATTAGATGAAGAAAACTTCGACTACGCTAGAAACCAGAATAAAACCAACAGAATATACAACAGCAACCATGCAGGCCCTGCAATCACTTTTTGAATCAAATTCTAATCAGTTAACAATCAAGTTTGAACAAAGAACATGCATGAACTCCATGACAGTGGCATTCCACATAACCACGAAAACCCGAAAGGCTAAACACCAAAGAAGGCCAAGGACCCAATTTGACTTGCAAAAGCATCAAAGAAGAGCGAAAAGGAAGCCCAACACGAGAACACAGCAATTTAGCGAGAAATTAGTAATGCCAACTTGCCAAAGTTGTTTTAAGAAGAGCTCAAAGAACCATTGTGCTTGGATTCACAATGGTTATGACAAAATCTTTTATGCTAGTGTAGCAATTTGGGCAGCATTTTTTTGCTCTCTGCTGTATGCCATTAGGTCTGATACTATGCATTTTCTTGTTGTGTTATTTTTTCTTTTTCAAAGTAGCCGGGGTTTGTTCAAACTACTTCTCATTTTCTCTTCTTTGTATTAAGCTTGTAAACATTTGATTAGAATCTGAGAAGAACCACGACCTGTTTGAATCTTTCTTTAAAAGATCACAAGATACGAAGTATTTATCAGTTCCAAGACTGAACTCGAAGCTGTTCATTTTATACCCTTTCAGTGCATCAGCGATTGGAAGAGAAGGGAAGAGAAGAGTTCATATGTACATATAAAGAGTAATCAAAGACCAATATAAGTAAGGACAAAATAAGACTGTCCAACTTGAATTATATATACTCGTTCGAAGTTCATAATGGAATGACTCTTTCTTGCATCCAAAAGGTTAAAGGCTACTATGTTATTATCCACTATCTAGTAGGCCCAGGTAGAGTTTGAGATCAGTTATTGGAGGCCCAAGAAAGAGAGACCAATTCCCACAACTACTTAAAAATCATTTGAAATTTTTTCTAAAAAGTCATCATAACCCAAGAAGGCCTTTAGTCTACATTGATGATCATAGATGAATTATTACAAACCAATCACCAGTGCCCACTTCAAATCATTTGGGGGGACCCCACTAGTTAGTTAGTGCCAAGAGAACTCCATCCCATTCCATCGCCCGGCTGTGGCTGTGGCTGTGGCTGAGCTTTGGCTCATTTGTGCATGATTGGCCTCATTTTTTACCACCATCAAACCCTAGATTCCTTACGCTCTCCCTCTCCCTCTCCCTCTCCCCCTCCCTCCCTCCCTCCTCTAATACTACAAGCTTTTCAAATTAATTAAATACAAAAAGAGAACTACTTATCCTCAATGTACAAATGGATACCAATTGAAGTCTTCTTAATTATTTGTATTTAATTTAGGAAAACTTAAAAGCTAAGAGGAGTTGAGGATGGATTCCTCCAAGGAGGCAGTGCGTAGTTATGGCCCTTTGTCTGCCAACACCATGTGCTGTGTTTGTTGGCTTCCATCATCCATTGAATCCGGAGGAAGGACGAAGACATTCATAACAATAAGAATAAAATAATAATAATAATAATAATAAAGAAACTAAATTCTACGTTTACTGCATTGCATGGAATCATAAAGGAGGTCTTATTTCCGTTTTAGGGTTTGATCACCCTCCTATGAATGTTCCAAATATGGATTAAGCCTTCGCCTAATTATTGCGATGATGATGACGACGACGACGACGACCGAGACCCGTTTTTGATATTTTCTTTTAATTTTTTCTTTTTAAAAAAAATTTCTGATTCGCGTAAATTTCGGTCTTTTTGTTTGATGAAGCTATGTGCATTGCATGTTCTTGAAATGGTGGTGGGCTCTCTCCTATATAGCCTTTATTTTTATTTTAAACATGTTAATGTTGGCCCAATGAGATGAAATGTAAGTGAAGGGTAGGTAAACACTCACTTGGTTCCTTCCTACCTTTCTCTCTATTATTCAATTGTGGTGATAGGGAAAGGGTGAATGCTTCCTAACCTAATCACCCCCTCACAAAAAGGCAATTAAAATAAGCTAAAAAGGACACTTCTTAGGTAAGCATCACAAAGACCCAAGCTAACTAAAGGAGATGTTCCTAAACCTTTGTTTGTGTTCCCATGCATACACAGACATGGGCCCACTCTTCTCCTCCAACCAATTGGACCCACCCAGGTGGCAGTACAAGAAAGTGGCCAAAAGGTCCAATGAGATGAGAGGTATATGGATAGCAGGCAGTGATTCGGGGGGGGGGGAAGAACTACTCATCTGTCTAAAGATCAAAGAAAAGGGTCCAGTTGGGACTTGGGAGAAACCATACGACTAATTAATTAATATCTGGGTACAGATTGGATGCATTTATTGCAACCCAGGAGGCCTCTTTTATAAGTTTTATTACCCGCTTCAAATACCTTCCTTGTAAACTATAAACTGCTTCTAACTCTCTGGTAGCCTGGAGGCCCTCTAGAGTTTTAAGAGTTAATCTAATTTCCCAACCGATTGTTCGAGCAAGAGCAATTAATACCCCTAGTCAAAAGTGTAGCAGTGGTGGCATCTCATTGGTTCGAACAAAGTTGGAGGGAATTATGGGCAACCATTCCTGTCATAAACTGCTATGAAGAACCTCCTTAAGGCTTCTCCAGTGGGGGAAAACAAACTTATTATTAATAAGGGATACAAGGTTTAGTGATCTATTAGATAATGAGCTGATTCAAAATTTTAAATAGTTAGACAGTGAATCAATATTTTACATCGTATTTGTATGATAAAATTTACTATTAAGTATTCTGTATGTCATTTTAACAGAATATATTGGTCAACTTATTGACAAAAACTAGACAGCTGATAGTGATGAAGAATTTAAAAGCTTAAATTGTTAGGTATTAGATATGTTATTTTAACGACATACATATACTAGTCTGACTAGGAAATAGTGAGATGTTATATTCAAAGTATAATAGCACCAATAACACACAATGCCAAACTAGTGCTACAGATAATTGACTTCATAGATACACTAACAAATAACCTACAAGAAAAAGAAAAATATTTACACGAATGGCCCAATAACTAGAGGAGTTCTTTCAACATCAGACCGTTCGTCTCTCGTGCCAACTTGCGTTGCGGTAAGCTCACCCGCGCAGTGCACGATAAGCGCCTCGCTTGCGTTGCGGTTGCGGTGAGCTCACCCGCGCGGTGCACGTGCCGGGAGGAGGGGGCGGGGGGCATTTACGTCATCCCGGGGGACACGCGCGAGGGAGTCGCGGGGAGCGCCACACGCGGCATTAGGCACGTGTCGTATTTGGATCACTGGTGCAGGAACACGTGGACGCGTTGGTAGCCGTCCAATGCCGTCGTTGTCGGCTTTGGAGGGGGTGGGGGGTGATGGGCGGCTAATCATAGAGGGGAAGGTTATGGGAAAGCCAACCCCTTTCACGTAATTGCCATTGGATCGCCACTTTATTCACGTAATTGCCATTGGGGACAATTGGATGATTGCAATAGTCTAATGACCAAATTGCCCCTTCGCTAGTCCAACTTGATTTTCACGTCAACAAGTCTAATATTTAAAAATTAAAAAAAAAATCAGTCATATAGAATAAACTTAAGAAAAAAAATTATTATTACATTTTACACTCTTAAGTTAATTTTAACCTAATTATAACTAACAAAAAAATATTAAAAAAAAAACCCTCTATAATTTAATTAATCTATATGGTAATAGACATCTATAGAAATCATCACCACAGCATCTTTGAGACATAAAATGAAGAAATTGGATAATAAACTCATACTGAGTTGGTGTGATTGATAACAAAGGGTGATGTTTAATAAATCTCTCTGAACAAAAGTAAGATAGTCTTGCGTAATATTTATTAAAATAATCAAGAAAAAATAAGAACTTTTAGACCATTATGCTGGTATCAGCCATAGGATATACTTTCTTTTTTTTTCTTTGGTTTACTTTGGAGTTTGGACATCTTGAGAAGAAAGCATGGTAGTAAAAGTAGAACAAAAAAAAATTAAAATGAAAGTACAAGGATTACCAGGTCCAAGAAATTAACAAGTCAAAACCAACCAAGGTTTGATTAATCTGAAGCAAGAATTCCTAAAAGAATTATATTATATTGTGGAGTATAGCTAATACATCATCTAGAACTTTATTCCTTTCAAATTAAGCAAAAGTTATTAACACATACCAAAAATGTGAGTGCCTATTAATATTGTGTGGGTACTACTACTTATTCATACTTGTACTAAAATAATAGTAATTCTTTAGCTCTGGAAATCCTCCTCTTTCAGAACATATTTGTGAGAGAATACATTGCTATCCTTTTTAGCTACATTTGCAAAAGAATATCTCTTTATATATATATATCATATTTGTAGAGAGAAAATTACTTGAAGACTAGTTTTATCAATGATCTCTGAAAACATATCTAATAAAATAGGAATCAATTTGATAATTATCCTTCTTTTAGTTTTGTAAGAAGAAGCTAAGGATAGAAGGAAGTGACAGGAGGAAGGCTAAAGGAGAAAAGTCAATAAGTACTATTTCAAAGCTTGGATTGACAAAAGAAAACAGGAGGTGGTCACCATCGTCACTTTTGATTTGGACAAGAAAAAGCCATCAAACTTTGAAAGATTGGCATTGGATTAGTACTAATGAAAGTGGGCTCTGTTTCATTTACCAAAGTAATGCAGAGGGTTATCAATACCTTTAAACCATGTGCACCAACCAGCCATATCAAATATAATGCTTGAGAATGAGACTAAAGGAAAGCCATAAATGCTCCTCAATGTGGGGAAGTGGTGGGGATATATATAAATCTATCTATACTTTTTCTATGATTGCAGGCAAAATTATCAGGGTAGACAATAGTTGGGAATTGCACATAATGATCAATTAATTAGTCCCATAGGGAGTAGAAGCTAAATTTGCTTAGTACTAATATAAGATAAATGAGTCTACAACCTAGAGGGTTTGCCTTCTTTTATGCCAAAGATTCAACTCTAGAAAAGTATTTAAAACCCAATTAGCTCCTCAAGGTGGCAGGCCTATGAAGGAAGGGTATTAATACCTTATTATTTATGTAGACTAAGATTTGGAGATATCTATCTATACAAATAGACAGAGGACAACAGTTTAGGGTGTGTAATTATTGATAAAGATTTACTAATGTTAACATGATGACTTGCAGATTCCACAAATGCATCCAAGAATACTAAAGTGTTCCACACTAGTTAAGAGAATATTCCTTACCACATAGAAATAGAACAAAGGTCTCTCTCTCTCTCTATATATAAAATATCTATATATATAAATATCTTTCTCTTTCTCTATCTCAGCTGCACTCATAATTGGATTGGATAGCCACCAGTCAGTCTCTCCCAAAGAGTCCCCCCCCTCCCTCCCATATTCTCCTCCTGTGATTTACTCCAGAAAACCATAAGCTGTCCCAAATGGTGGAGCTTTATGGAGGCCCCACACCTTATCAATCCTCATCATCTTTGCATACCTATCCAAATTTCAAAAAGCAACTAAAACCCAACCCCTTTCAAAGAACTCCTTTCTCTCTCATAACTCATCTCTTTCTCTCTCTAGAAACCCACCTACCCTTTTGGCCAACCTTCTCCAACCCTCTTAATAGAGAGAGAGAGAGAGAGAGAGAGAGAGAGAGAGAGAGAGAGGCCCACAGTCCCACAACCATGTCCCTGTGAACTGGAACAGGCCATCCTCTTTCTCCACAGACGGGGAGGTATATTAGAGCAAAATAATAATAATAATAATAATAAAAAGAGGAAAAATAAAAAGAAGGAGAGAAGAAAAAGAAAAGGAGGCATTTTGGTCTTTTTTGACACAAAGGCTCGAGTGCCCCCACAAGAACGCAGAACGCTTGCGTGTAGGGCTCGTCCACTGCTCGGATTGTGATGGAAGCACACGAAGGCAAGTGATTTGTGCCGAGTGGAGAAAGATGGAATGCCCATCCTGACCTTAAGTGCTGTAGAATTCCTCTGTTTGCTATCTATGGTCTTCTGTATTTTTTTTTCTTCTTCTTTTGTTTCGTCTAATCGGGTTTCCTTTGGGTAGATAAAGGACCGAGCGAGGGGATAACTTCCTCCACATTATTCCCCATCATTCGCTCTCAGGAATCTCCTTTCCCACGGCCCATGAATCGGGAGTGGCTTCCATCATCACCTGCTCCTATTCATCCCTATTCTCCTTCCTCCCCTGGCATGGTCTTTTCCCTGTTTGATTCCGGGAGGTTTGGTGCAGGATTTGGTTGTTGTTGTGCGAGATTCCTCGATGGGTCTTCTCTAGATTATATTTCCTTGTGCTCCTGACCTTGCTTTGAAGTTAAAGTTTGGATCTTTCTGGATTTTTGGTGCCTTCCTCATCTGGGTTTTGCCTGGGGAGCTGCATCTGCAGAGCTGGGGATATGAACAGGGAGGACGATACTTGAAAAGGTTATTCTTTTACTCTCCTGGTGGGTGTGTTGGGTCTGCTTCATGCTTTGTAGCAGTTATGTAAGGAAAAAAGGAGGATTTTTGATTACTTTTGATATGTGGTCTTGGATGCGAAGCTAGTGATCTCGCCAATTTCTCCCTTTTAACCTTGAAACAGTTTGGCTCTCATGACCTGTTTTGACTACATAGAAATATTTGAGAAGGCCTGAGGGAAAAGTTGCATCTTTTTTGCATTGAAGGCTACAGTTCTACCCACCTTTCTGTTCTCCACAATCTAGTGTAAGATTGGTTAAGTGCTTCTTTTCTGCTTTGAATGAGATCTCTGCATGAATTGAGTTCTGGATGCAGTTTTTCTGTGCCTAGTCTTGATGGTATGTTGGTGGGTGTTCTCTGAGATCCCCATGACTTGGTTCATTGATGCTGAGATAATGGAGCAAAAGACTATATTTCGTGGCAGTAAGAGCGAACTCTGGGTGGGATTACCAGACAGATTCTCACTGAAGTCTTGGAAGAGTCATCTCTACAACCACTACTTCGGGTCGAAAAAGGTCAGAAAAACATGTTGGAGGAAGATTCTCTTCTTGTGGATTGTCTGGTGGTTAGCGTGCTCCTTCTGGATTTATTGGTTTATGAACTCCCAAGCTGTTGAGAAGAGGAGGGAGACCCTTGCAAGTATGTGCGACGAGCGTTCAAGGATGCTTCAGGACCAGTTCAATGTGAGCATGAACCATCTTCAGGCCCTAGCTATCATGGTCTCAACATTTCACCATGCCAAAGAGCCATCTGCAATTGATCAGGCAAGGACTTCTTAGTTTCTGTTTCATTCATAACGTAATTGTTCACGTCTTCTTGTCTTGCTATCAGGATGTTGAATACTAGTCTTTTAGTTAGATGATAACTGCGACCCTACTTCTGATTGGGATAATACCTGCTCCCTTATGATAGCATTATGCTTTTTCTGCTTACTCTCAGGAAACTTAACAATGTGATTGCCAAAACCTTGGTTGCAGATGACTTTTGCAAGATATGCTGAAAGAACTACTTTTGAGAGGCCGCTGACCAGCGGAGTGGCATATGCTGTGAAGGTGCTGCATTCTGAGAGGGAGCAATTTGAGAAGCAACATGGCTGGACTATAAAGAAAATGTATTCCTCTAAACAATCCCCAGGCCGGGAGAATGATGAAGTCCCTGAGATCCAGGAGATATCACCTGTTGCAGAGGAATATGCCCCTGTTATCTTTGCGCAAGATTCGTACAATCATGTAATATCTCTCGATATGTTGACTGGAAAGGTGGGTCCCAAGAGTAATTTTCCAAGTCTATCTTGCCTTCATTTAACTTTCATTGTTGTCATAGAACCATCGATTCAATTATGGGAAATGGTGCGGTGTGGAAATTCAACTAGTTATTATAGTACCAAAATTCAGTAACATTTTTCCAGCCATGTCCTGTGATGATACTCATGGTCACTGTAATGATACTTCATGGTAATCTTTCTTGTCATGTTTACCAGGAAATTTATATGTTTTGTTGTTGATCTGAGGACAGTGTTAGTCAGCTGGTCGTCTTTCCTCATAGTAATTTATTGACCATTTGCGAACTATCAAATTAATTTGCAACATTGTTTATCTTAAATGGAAGTATAAATTTTCTTGGCCTGCTTAATTTAACTTTTATTTTCTCATTAGTTTTGGAATTAATTGCACTACTTGTAAATGATATGGTAGAATATCTGGGTTGTAGAGTAGGAATTTTTCTGACTTCGACATGTGACTGATCGTTTAGCTTATTGATGAAGCAGTTGGTTCTTTTAGTATCATTATTTGGACTTTTGGAGGCAACATTGGTGGATAATTTGAAACCGCGCAGTAGGATTTTCTCGTTATCTTGTCATGCTTGATTATTGCTTCATAGATCTCTACTTATGCAGGAAGATCGCGAGAATATATTACGGGCGAGGGAATCTGGGAAAGGGGTCCTAACTGCTCCTTTTCCACTAGTAAAATCAGGCCGCCTAGGGGTTATACTGACATATGCAGTATATAATTCAGAGCTTCTTCCAAGTGCAACTCCAGAAGAACGAATTCAAGCAGCTATAGGGTCAGTTATTAACATATTTAAATATTCTAAGATAAGATGATGACAAGTTACTTGGATAAATGAGACAAAGGCAAACATAAACTCTAGTTGATTGTCTTAAACAGGTATTTAGGTGGAATATTTGATATAGAGGCACTGGTCGATAAGCTACTCCACCAGCTTGCCTGTAATCAATCCATTATTGTCAATGTGTATGACACAACTAATGAGCCGATCAGCATGTATGGTTCAAATGAGACTGGTGGTGGTATATATCATATCAGTGCACTTAGCTTTGGTGATCCAGTAAGACAACATGAGATGCACTGCAGGTACTTGATAGGATCCTTCTGTACAAATTATTTTAGAAGAATGAGCATGTACCAAACTACATGAGAATTTTGTTTAACTAGGTTCAAGCAAAAGCCACCTCTGCCATGGTTAGCAATAACAACATCACTTGGAACTCTTGTGATTGCGTTACTTATTGGTCACATATTTTATGCTACGGTCAACCGCATTGCGAAAGTGGAAGATGATTATCAAGAGATGATGGAACTCAAAAAACGAGCAGAAGCAGCAGATGTTGCTAAGTCCCAGGTACTTAATTGATGTTAATCACACACTATATATTTAATTGGCAGAATCTTGGGGCTTTGATTTCCAGAACTCTATTATTTTTCTTTCATTTGTAGTATGACAGTAATTCTCTTTCATGTCTTTAGTTCTTGGCAACTGTTTCTCATGAGATCAGGACTCCTATGAATGGTGTTCTAGGTGAGGACTCGACTTCTTTGATGGCCAAAGTAATTTATAAGAGGACTCAACTTCTTTGATGGTCAAAGGAATCTATACTAGAAGATCTTACCAATTTGTTTATTTTCCAGGGATGCTACAAATGCTTATGGACACCGATTTGGATATTACGCAACAAGACTACGTCAGAACTGCCCAAGCCAGTGGGAAAGCACTGGTGTCACTTATAAACGAAGTTCTTGATCAGGCAAAAATTGAATCCGGTAAGCTCGAGCTTGAAGCCGTCTCATTTGATCTGCGAGCAGTTTTGGACGACATCTTGTCACTTTTCTATGGAAAAGCTCAAGAGAAACAATTAGAGGTACATGTGACATTTCAACACTTTTTATCAAAATTATTTTATTTCTTGATCTTCTGATTCCATTGGAAACTTTTTCTGCAACCATACTTCTATATGCTGGGAGAGTAGTTGGCCATGTATGTCTCAGATCAAGTTCCAGAAACTCTTAGTGGTGACCCTGGAAGAATAAGACAAATCATCACGAATCTCATCGGGAATTCAATAAAAGTAAGTATCTTTCCTTCATCTGAATGAGAAAGAAATGAAAGAGATCCCGAAATTTGGAGGAAAAAAAACTCATCCTCATTCTTTTTTGGCAGTTCACAGAAAAAGGGCATATTTACCTAACTGTTCATCTTGTTGAAGAGGTTATGAATTCATTAGAAGTGGAAACACAAGCTCAGTCGACAAACACCTTGAGTGGATTTCCAGTAGTAGATAGAAGGCATAGCTGGGAGAGATTTAAGATATTCAATCAAGAGTCAGCTACTATCTCTTCAGATCAAGTAAACCTAATCGTAACCGTCGAAGATACTGGGGTCGGGATCCCTCTGGATGCTCAATCTCGTGTGTTCACACCTTTTATGCAGGTGGGTCCATCGATTGCACGCATCCATGGGGGAACTGGGATTGGATTAAGCATCAGCAAATGCTTAGTTGGTCTCATGAAGGGAGAGATCGGATTTGTGAGCAAACCTCAAGTTGGTTCAGCTTTTACTTTTACTGCTGTCCTCATGAGAGCTAGCACTAGTTCAGGTGACTACAAGTCTTCTGAATTTCAAGGCATGACAGCGTTAGTGGTCGATCAGAGACCAATCCGTGCAAAAGTTACGAATTACCATCTGCAAAGGCTTGGAATTAATGCTGAACTAACTACGAGCCTTGGTCAAGTTGTTCCTAGAATAGCTAGTGGTACATTAGATGTAAAAATGGTGCTTGCTGACAATGAAACCTGGCTGAAGGAGTCTAATTTCTGGCCTCATTTGATTAGCAAGTTAAGATCTGGAGGTAGAACAGATATACCAAAACTTTTCTTATTGACGAATCCGACCAACTCTATTAAGAGTAACTCACCTAGTACTGATGAATATGATTCAACTATAATTATGAAGCCCCTTAGAGCAAGCATGCTACAGGTGTGTCTGCAACGAGCTTTAGGTAGTGGAGAGCGGGATAATTTACGAAATGGAGGGCTTGCATGCCCATCATTGCGAGGCCTTCTCCATGATAAGCAAGTTCTGGTTGTGGATGACAATCTTGTGAATCTCCGAGTAGCTGCTGGTGCTTTGAAGAAATATGGTGCTGGAGTAACTTGCGTGGATAGTGGGAAAAAGGCAATAGTGATGCTGAATCCACCACACAAGTTTGATGCTTGTTTCATGGACATTCAAATGCCTGAAATGGATGGGTATGTCTTATTTCCATTTTATTTCTGCAATCAGAGTTGCAAACTAATGATTAATTGTCTCTCTTTTGTTTTATGTATGTTTATACTTTATATGACTATGAATTATTATATTTAAAGTTTTTCATTGTCATGGACTTTTTAAGACTCGCATATATTTTTGCTTTTCAATTTGAGCTGATGTATAGCAAGTTATCTTCTCTCAGATTTGAAGCTACTAAGAGGATAAGGGAGATGGAAACCAATCTTAATGATCGTATAAAGCATGGAGAAGTAGCCTTAGAGGCTTGTGGATATATATTGCATTGGCATATTCCTATACTGGCCATGACAGCCGATGTTATCCAAGCAACATATGAGGAGTGCCTAAGGTGTGGAATGGATGGATATGTGTCGAAGCCATTTGAAGGAGAGCAGCTGTACAGAGAAGTAGCTCGTTTTCTCAAAGCCACAACAAAATCCAGTCAGTAGATCAGTTACGCACTGTATGATACTAGAGGATGTTCGTCTGAGGTTCATCATTACAGCATTGCTGATCTCATTGAATGTAGAGTTGTTTCATAAAGTAAGCAATCATTTTAACTTGTCGGTTTCCTCTACCAGATATGCTCGTTATTCAGCTTAGATTTCCTTATGCACACAAGACGTAAGAACTGCTATCTGGATTTGCTGACATTTGTTTGCCTGCGTACCATTTATCATTTCAATGCCGCTACAATGGTGTGATATTTTTATTCATCTCTCAGGGATGAATTCTGAAGATGATTCCATCATCTCTAGAGTTCAAATGGTCCTCAAAATCAAGGAATGCAAAGGCAACAATTGCAAGATTTACCATCAGCAGCATCTCAAGGAAGATGCATTTGGCGAACCCACATCACTCACTCTGCCTATATCCTTCACCTTGTAGAATAAACACAGTTTGAATGCTTTTCCTCACAATATATGGAGTGTACAGAGAACGGACGTTCGTATATTCCTTTATTTATTGAATTTGTGATAATACCTGTTCTTCAGCGACGGCAGAATTCATGGATGCAGATTACATGTTGGAATAAGATCAGATGAAATGAAATAGTAAAAGGTATCAATCCTTGTCATGCTTCTATGTATGTTCTCATTTTGATAGAAGCTGGTGCCTTAAGTCCAGGTGGTCTGTCGCCATGGATCTTTCAGTTTGAAGTTTTGTACATTAAGCAGAAAGTGCACCTTCTAAAATTGCACAATATTATCTTTGAGAGTTTGAACATTTTTACTCGTCTATCCACAAATTATAGTTTAGACTTTAGTTAAAGCAAAACAGTTGTAGGGGGTTATTATTTTCACTCAGCAAATCTGAATCATATATATCAAATACTGGTATGCCAATATCGAAAGAGATTAAATCCAGGTTAAACTATATTTTCCATGGCTCCAAGGCATGGAAGGAGTAAGAGGGAGTAGGAGATGGAAGCTGGATCAGGTGGTTGGAGTGAATTATTTTTGTTATTGGACTAGAAATACAATTGATCTAGTAATAATGGACTGACTTGGAATTTAAACAGGGAAACAACTGGGTTGCTCATTTTTTTTTAAAATTTTAAAATTTAATTAGTTATCCTTGATATTCAACTGTTCAGCCTATTTATCATAAGGATATTTTAGTCCTAAAAATTAAAAGTGTAACTAAGATATAGTTTTGTACAGAGTCATATGTTTTGATTTACTTAAACCTAAATATTAGTTAAAAAAGATGAAATAAAGGAAGCACTACATTAAGCCTTTTACTTAGTTACATTAGTTACAATAAAATATAAGATAAGATCTAGGACATAAAATAAAATATATTAAGAAACATAGTCCTATCAGATACACAGACGTAAAGAAACTAAAGGTTAAATCAACCAAAGATTAAAAAAAAGAAGGAAAGGAATCATCAACCAACAGAATTAACCAAAGAAACAGAAAGAGAAAGGAACAATACATAGACCGAAGAGTAAGTGTGGCTAAACACCCAAGATCACAACAGTGGTCCTTCTATCCTTGTGGCAATCTTATACGTTGGACTCATACCTTCTTCTTCTATTTCTTTTTTTTTTAATTCTTTATTTTGTTTGTCTTAATTTTTCCCAAAGATGCTATCACAGACGATATAAATTGAAGCCTGATTTTGTAAGATTTGTGGGTCTTTCAACACTACAACTAAAATTTGGGTTTATTCCAATAGAAACAGTATGAATTCAATGCAAGAAAATACAGTGGAACCATAAAAAAAGATGCAAATACGATGGATCATTGTTGCTACGGAAAACATGCGCAATGGTGGCAGTTTGCACTCAATTGTCATATTTGTTTTAATTTTATTTTGCAGTCCTGAAATTTTACCTGATTAACCTGACTGGCATTTGCAGATTAAATTTGTATGATTAAATCTTTTTTTATAAAAGAGAGAAGTTAATAGTGCCGCAGTTAAACCGTTAGATATGAATCTAGGTACACTCATTCAATATGAGCCATTTCAACCCTTCAAGCACTACTGCATTAGCTATATGACTCATCTGATGTACTTCTACTGTGGATTTAGGTATAATCCAGCTCTTGTATCTTCTGATGAACTTTAATAATGCCCCAGAAGTCACTTTAACTATGATTCATATCTCCTAGCCTTAATTAGACTTGCAAACCCCTTAAAAAAAAAGAGCGAAGGCAAAAGGATCAATGGATTGTAGACATCATTTTTGCTGGTGTTAATGGAATCATGTAATCTTTTCATGTTGTAGGAACAATAGTAAAACATGTACATGAAAATAATGCTGCATTATTTCTCATTAGTTGAACCCAGCTAATTTGGGGCTTTTGATATCATATAATTGTCCTGTTATGGCTTTCCTTTGTAGCTAAATGTAGCGATGCCCCATGCACATACTGACACTGAAACGGAAAGGTTGACATTTCTTCATACAATCTCTACTTTGAGGAAGAGGTAGAGATGGAAAAGAAGAAAAGAAAATTCTTGCATTGATAGCATCCAAAGTACTGTGTGATGTATAATTTCCAGTCCTTTTCGGTTGCACCATTATCACTTTCACTGTATTAATTATACATTGCTGGAATGTCTATAAAATTCTCGGAGAGTATCAATGATTGATTACATGGAAGAAAGCATTGAGCAATCTATGAACCGGATCTCTTCAGATAAGCCATTACGCCGAGGCCAGCAACAAGTGCTGCTCCAGCAGCTACTGAACTGTATGCAGATGCCCATGCATCCCGCCGGGCATACTCGAAACTTCCAGATCCGCCATTTTTCTTACTCTGGCCGGGCCCCAAGTAATCCAAATGTAGCCTTAAGCTCTGCAAGCAAATAAGAGAAGTTAACAGACTGCCCCAAGTAATTTGATTAAACCAGCATGTGTGCAGGATTTGGCAAAGGTAAACTTATGCAAGATTATCAAGAGAGCAAGACTAGATCCATTAATATGTTCCGGTGAGCTTCAGATACTGTCCCGCGATTCTTTCTAATAACTCATACCTCTGGTTTGTCAGCTAATTTAATCAAATCAATCCATATGAATTTTATTCAAGTTAAAATACCCTGATCGCACAACAAGTCTACCATTTTATATGGCAAAAAGTTGGGACTCGATTTAGCTTCCCTACTCAGCATTTGACTTAGTGTGAACTTACTAAACCTTGCAGTTGTTATATGCAAATATTAGGAGAATCAAACGAATCAATTTACATTAGTAAAATAGTTCCTATCACCGTAAGATATATCTATATCATTGCCAACTTATATGGATTGAATAAAGTATCAGACTCTAACTACACCAACACAAACAAACAAGAAATAATTCTAGTAGAAATAGGAATAGATATAAAATGTTGATTATTTCACAAATTGTTGATCTTTTAACTCATCTTAAAATTTTAGCTATAACCATTTGTTTCACTTGATCATGCTAGCAAGAATAAAGATAATTAAATAAAACCAGAGAGCATTCCTCAAGTGAGCCACAAGTTTAACACGGTCACATTTCCGTCATTTAAAGCTTTAGATGAACTGGATCAAATCATTTTTAGTGTTTTCTAATGTTCAAGAATAAAATCGCATCCAAAAGAAACATTTTGAAATTAGTCACCAACACCTATAGAGAAAATGCTATCTTAAGAAAGTCTTAAAATGCTACCTTCCAACCAATCTGTCTAGCATGGTCAACAGCTGCTGTGAGGTCATTATCTGATGAAAGAATGACCTTGTCATGATCCTCATCTTCGTACTATGAAACACAGTCAGGAACCAATATCATTATACAACTTATTGATAGTTTGATGTAATACTAGTAACTATTCTTTATATTTCCATGCATAAGGAAAGTCACTTAGGTACCAGAATTTGAGGTAGATGGTTCCTATCAATGTCGTCACCAACTCTCTGGAGGATGCAAGCTATCAAGTCTGCTAAACTATGTGTCTCTGAAACAGGCAATACCAGGGACATCAGTTATTGCAAAAGAGCCATATGAGCTTATTAATCTGCAAAATGTTCTGTCGGACAAGCATACCACAGTTAAATCTATGCATCCTTCCTTGCTTATCCTGAAGCTTAAACCCAAAGGTACTAGATAAACCTGAAGCTGGATAAAGAGCAGACCTTCCTGTCTCTGTTGCTTCAGATGCATATCTTGTAGATCCTTCACTGGAACATTATTAATTTACCGTCAATAAGGGGAATCCATATTTAAGTCCAGATAGATAGTAGATAAGAGAATTTCACCTTCGAGAATCGTCATCATCATCCAGAGGTCCTATGGCCAAAGCAGAATCCCAGAACTTCTGCATCATGGAACTTGTTTCCTGACTTCCAACTCCTCCACTGCTTCCCACCTTAAGACATAATAAACATAGAGAAAACCAGGATAATTAGCAGCAATTCCAGGTAACAGGACTATACACATCCTTAATATATGCCTTGGATGAAGTTGGGAAATCTACATGATGACATAGGTAAGACACTGGAGTGCACAAGGGAAATGCAATAATTACTTCATAATTCATTCGTATTCCTTATTTAATTGACTGAGTCTGTTCTATCAAGGAAACCTTACATTGATATAAGAGATACATTAATCAACAGCTAAATGATTCTCCTTAAAATTTAGAATGCCACACCCAGAAATATCTGGAATCAAACACAGCAAATCATGATATGGATGCTAACTTAAAGTTAGAATGACCTTATAGTTTGTCTCAGCGGCTTCATGTCCATGACATCATTTTATTGAACCTTAGGTACATTACTTCTCTGAACAGGCAATGTTGGTTGCATAAAGACCACCTAAGGTATAATAGTGTTAATCTGTTTGCATCCAGGAGACAATGGCATTATCAAGCTTAGTATCAAGGAACCAATGATATTAAAATGATTATCAGCTTCAACTCTTACTCCTTACAAATCAAGCAGTCAAGCATCTTTTGCCTTCTGAATTCCCAAAACATGACTTTATACTTTATAGAATAAGTTAGAAAATTGAAAGGGGGTTAGTAGAAGTATAAAACTAGATTCAGCATGCTATACTATATATCAAACTCATTAGTCATTAGAAATTGTTACACAGTTTAAAGGGTCTAGGAAGACCAGGCATAGCAAACCATGAAATATCTTGTCAAAAGACTCAAAACTACATTATTAACTTACAGTGGCTATTGCAGCATGAGTTATGTGAATAACATCAACAACTGTGACAATGTTCCCATCTGTATAAAGCACAAAAGTATATTAATGACCACAGGGAAAGAAACATAAAAAGAAAAGCCTGTATTATTAGACTTACCTCTACCGACAACAGGAAGATGTAAAAACTTTTTATCATGCATGGTTTGAAGTGCATCAAGGATTGGCATGTCAACTGTTCCACATTCTGGGTTTGGGGTCATCACCTGTATTATGTGTTCACGGTTTAAATGTTTCAGCAAAAGTATTAGTATACTTTTCGCATATTTGAAGGCAACAGCTGTGTATAATAAAGTGGAGAGCAACATTGTCCAGTATATGGCACTGTCACGTTTACAACACAAGTTATTTTGCAGGATAACCAAATGCCAATTAGCTTCTCATCAATAATGCACCCGTTCTGAAGTATACTATGGCAAAAATTGTCATATTTCTCTTTCATCTATTCTTTCATTAGATGACCTCTAAAGAGGCACTACTTACCTAATCTAGAGGCAAGGAGCAAGCCTCAATAGTCATACCAAGTGATGTCCTCTACTTAGAGATACCTTCAAAGATTACAATCTACAAGCCTATTTCATTGCTTTATCGACATTCCTCTCCTAGAAACAGGCCTTTTTCTGCCTCATGTTAGGATTCTCCCTGCCCTTTGTGATGTTGTCAATCTAATCCATCCGCCTCCTTGTTGGAGCATACTTCTCCAGCATAAGTGGACAATTTGCATGTCCATTATCTGGGCCCAAATGGTTGTGACCATTTTATCTCTTTTTTCTCCCTTCATCCATATCTCTTCAAGAACTCTAGCAACAGTCAGAACTCCCACAGGCGGGTGATCGTTTGCTCGCATTCATGCAGCCTTGCCCCATCTCTTTGGTGTCATCTGCCTTTAGCAGCTCGGATTTTTGGGCCTTTTTCCTCCAACTATATCACAAGACATGTCACAGCTTGGATATCCTTAGCAAAAGCTCACACCGATTGACAATGTATTGATCAATTAAGCATTGAATTATAGCTAGGTTAATTTCATGTGAGATCCCTCTCTTACATCTGACTATTCCCTGGTCAGCATTTTCTGACCAAACCAAGAAAATCAAAAGATTTATAAGGTTGGTTCTGTTTAATAAAAGTAGATAGAATGAGAGACATGATATTTCACATGCATGGGCCGAGTTTTCTTATGAAAGATAACTACTTAAATTGTTAAAACCAAACTAAATTATTCAACTATGGATAGTATAAAGATTACTGCATTCAAGGCATACAATGGAAAGATGTTCAAAAGTTCATTGCATGGACATATTGGAAATCCATTCTCAAATAGAAAACCCCATCTCCAATACACTCCTTTTCTGAATCTTTTTCTGAACAAGATAATCAGATCCAGTTCAGCCTCATATGACCTAAGGATCTGCTTCACTTCGGCCTAGTATACAAACTTCAATCTAAAATAACATGACCTAAATATTGCTCAAAAGCTATACATAACTATCAGAACTACAAATTGTACTGAAACTGCAAGCGGAAGTAGATGACATTATGGAGAACAAAAAAGTAGTTGTATTGCCCACAGGACTTTTAATATTTGTTCTTTTATTTTCTGAAGACAACAAATAAAGACTATAACACATCAATCTCCTATATCATTACCTACGACAGCACACATTATCATATTGCAAACAATTGCAAGCTATGTGGCAGTAATGTACCTTCTCAACAAGTGTAGACTCAGGAGAAAGATTTTGTGCTACTACACGCATCAATATATCTCTGGGACTGAGGGAAAAAAAATAAGGTAAAAAAAAAGGACAGGACAATGGTTAAACCAACTGATATATGTAGTGCTTATCTATGAAATGAGGATCCTTACGTTATTATCCCTGTAGGTTTATTTTCAACTGTTACGATTGCTGAACTAATCTTGAATTCAAGCATTTTCTTTGTTGCAGTTAAGACAGAGTCTGCTGGTGAGACTGTAACAACCCTGGGAGAAGATGTAACCATCAAAAGATTAGTATATGACTATATTCTCAATATTCTATTCTCCTTTATAATAGAATTGAACTAACTATATATTACTTTAAATAGGATATTACCTACTTTGAATTCTCTGGAATAATGGTAGACAAAGATGGCCTAAACATCCTTTCTCGAAGAGTTTCAATAAATGTATTAGGACCTGGAAATAAGTTAAACTAGGTTTAGAGATAATTAAACAGATTTTAGAGACAAGTAATTCCACCAGTTATGAAACTAGGAGATACATAAGTAAAAGTCAAGTAAAGGTACAGCGAAAAGGGTCAAACTGTATTAGGTCAAGAAAAAAATGATTATAAGGGAATCATTTAACTAATATATGTCTACTAACCAGAAATTGATGTTCCCCAGTTCTTCTCCACCCCTTCAACAGCAGCTGCAATGGCTTTTCCCTTCTCAGCTGCTCTTTCCATCCGAGCAATAGCATCATAAAGGCACTTTGCTATGTCCAATAAAGCAATGACTTCACCATGTTCTACCACAGGTAAATGTCTGAACTTCCCTGAAACAGAAAAAATGATGGTAAAATGTTATTCGACTTTATCTAGACAATAGGGATATGCCCAAGTATTTGGATTCTTACAAACCTTGCACCATTTTCTGCAGTGCTTCTACAGCTAATGTGTCCGAGAGAACAAATACAGGATTCCTGGTCATGACCTTGGAAACTGGTGTTTCATCAAGCTTTAATTCACGAGCAATAACTCTTGTTGTTATATCCTTCAAGATAGGAGAACGTACAATCATCACTATGAACTCCACAACTAATACTAGTTCTTGTTAAGTAGCACAAATAGATGATATTCACCTTATCAGTCAGGATTCCGCAGAGTAATGCATTTGAGTCTGTTAACAACACGGCGTCAACTCTTCGAGCAGCCATCCTGCGGCAAGCCTCATATACTGTTGTACTCTCGGGTATTGTTAAAGCCTTGGATAATCGTAGTCTTTTTACAGTTCTCTCACCAGTCCTGCTTTCCAGAATGGACAAAGTAAATCACATAAGGGAATTGCAAACATAGTATCCAAAAATTTAATCATAGCCATAGGTATATTGATATGGATGTCAAAAATGGTCCACCAACTAAAAAATTTTCCCATTTAGAAGGATAAGAACTAATGACAAGTCAGTCAATAAAATACTTATTACTTATTAACTTAGTTCTACAAGTCTAGTATTATTCGACTAATGCTCCCAGCTGTGTGCATTTGGGGATAATTCACAGCAGTAAACAATCAATCAATCACATGAAAACAATCAAATGATTATAAAGTTATCAATAAGGTAAATGATCTAATATGTTAGGAGCTGTGAAGGAGAGTTTGCTAGAAATCTTTAACTTAATGTTGGCATTGGTACAGGAGAGCGGTTATGAAAGAGATCAGCATTCTGTCCTTCAACCAAAATAAGTAAGCAAAACATCAGTATACCTATCACATATCTGCATCAATAAGACTTCTACAGCAGAGGATGCCGATAAGCATGATATGGAACACTTGAAATGTAAAATAAAAAAATAAAAAAACAAGAACTAATGAACTCTTAGTAACCTTTTCCCATACCTTAATGAACACAAAATGGATGCTAACAATTGAGCAAGAATGTAAATATATTGCACTAGATTCTTTTGTCGAGCATCAAACTACTGATCTTAATATACTACCATTCAAAAGCATAAATATTAAATAACAACTCGGCCAATTTGATGCTAAGGAAGTCCCTTTATCCCATAATTAAATTTTCACTTAGAGAATTAAGGCCTCAAGCATAAAACACTAAACAAGATCAGAGCACTATCTATTGCCAACAAAAAAAAAATGTCCAACAAGAGGTCGGAAATTTGCTATTTCTCACCCTAGGCCATTCAGGAAGCCATCCTTAGAGGAATTAACCAAAAGAAATGGAAGTACACGAAAACCTCATCCACAAAGTAGAAAGAAAAAAAGAGTACATAAAGTCTTTTATTTGCAACATTCCTGGAGAATATAACGCATGGGCAAAAATGATAATTTAGAACAATCCCAAAAATGGAACCTAAATAGAAGAGATGTACAAATCTCCTCCTCATATTGTGAAAAGTACCAGCTTCAATAGGCTAATTAGGTAGAAAAGTAATGTAAAATAATTCAAATCAAGAAAAAAAAAAGTAGAATAGAGTATCATACGGAAGGCGAGACACAGTTGTCCTCCGTCTGGCATCGGAGCTCCCGTTCTCCGCCGTATTCCTCCGCCCCGCGACGCCGACACCCGATATGCTATTCCTCCTCGCTGCTCCCCCGCCGTCCATCTCCGATCCGACAGTCGAGAATTCCGCCGCCTCCGAGAGAATCGCAAAGATCGCCGGCGATGGAAGCGAACGATTGGAGGGTTGAGCTTTCTCTCTCTTTATCTCTTTCTCTCTCTGGGAGACACCATTTATATGGGAATCGAAGCCTCCTTAAACCGCAAAAATTGCCCATAATTTAGAAGGAAGATAATTTAAATTACCAGTCAGTCAGGACTCCGATTTTGACTCTCAAGGTAACAGCGAGACACGTCAGCCAGACAAGGTGGGCTCTACCTTTCCGGTCTGCGCGTGTTACTATTCGGGTTTGCAAAAAAGGTGCGTTGCTTGTTCGGCGAGTCCAACTAGAAGGGAGAGAGGACTCTCTGCAAAACTTGTGCAGGAATTTATTATGTCCACTACTTGGCATCACAAGGTTGGTGATCAGACGTTGTTAAGCTAAAGCTTTATGCAGTCCAGGGTGCAGAGGACCTCGTATATCTTGTAGAAGGGCAGTCTCGGGAAAAGGCCCTTTTGCGATGCCTTGTCGGAGATGTCCACACGTCCGCATATAAGGTTGTATAGAAGAAGCATTAGTTTCGGATGGGGCATCTGCCATCGTTCCAATTCTTTATAAGCAATTATTGACTAATTAAGTCATTAGTCGATTTAATAAAATAGGAGTAAGTCAACGAGGAAGAGAGTGATATACTAGAGAACTACTAATTTCTTTTGTGAATATGGGACCTAGAAGGTTGCTTCGTCCGCTATATTATTATCTGTTCAGAAACCCAATTCACAAAATTAAATGGGCTCTTGACTCCACTAATATCAGTTTCATTGCCTAATGCATATAATCAAGTAATCAACTATATCCTATTGAATTGATTTGGGAGAATTTGATGCCAGATTATAGAAATTGAAAGACTAAAAATTTTCAGAAATTCTGCACATAAGAGAAGCACCAGCTATAGTCTCTTGGATCCTCTCTTGCTGATTGTTCATCCTACTTCAAATTCACATCTAAGTTTAATGAGCGTAGCGAAGTTAAGAAGGTTCAAGACAATCAAACCTGCAACTGCATAAAGCCAAGAGATTGCTAATATTTGGATAATTTTTCCAACAGATCAGAGAAAGTTGGCTGATAGCAATTTAAATACTAACATGTGAGGACTACACAACACTACAATACTACAAATAATTTACCCCTTTACAGTACAGATATACAACAATAAGATTGATCACATTCCCGCAATCTGATTGGAGCAATTTCACTTTCGATATATGTAAATATGAGTTCCTTTTAGCAAATAAACTGCATATATACACAGCAAATTGTGAACAAAAGACGAGATCCTGTAAGGCAGTATAATACTGAGACCTGGTACAGTGTGTAATATAAGGAGGTAGATTAAAGATATAAAGTTATAAGCGAGTATCGGTTGAAGCAAAACTCCTGGCGTGCTAATAATAGAGCCTCGCAGTAAGCTTCTGTTGCTACATCTTCATTTGTTTAACTTCTCATTTAAATGTTTGTTAGCTTGGAAAAGAGCTGTTCTGCAGAAAAGCAATCAAGGATAGTCAAGTAAGCATGTGTTCAGAATAGCAGGAGGCATTCTATTGTTATTCCTATATAATTTCTGTCACCATACAGGGAAAATTGTACATGATTTTTGGAAACAAATCATAGCAAAACCTTTAACTCTGATAACAAAAGGAATTGGATAGATTATATTTAACTTTGAGATAAAATTGCATCATTGCCTCTGATGAAAACCCATATCCAAAAGGAATATTGTCGTTTGTCCCTATATAATTTCTGTCACCATATAGGGAAAACTGTACATGATTACTGGAAACAAATCATAGCAAAACCTTTAACTCTGATTCACAAAGGAATCTAAATAGATTGTCTTTAACTAGTCTAAAGGTGAAATGAAATTGCATCAAGCAAAGCACGTAAATTTATGATTAAACCTGTATGCCTATGCTGAAAACATGGATCACACAGCTAAACAGGACGGTCAAGGATTTCTTACTTCCGTCCTATGGCAAGACCAGTAATCTAACGTCCTGCCGACAAATGTTATAATTTACCAATAAGTCCATAATTTAAATTGTTGCAATGAGACGTAAAGTAACATCAATGATGATCCAACAATTCCAAGAATGAGGACAAGGATGCAAATATCACTAGAAATGATATTTTGTTTGCATTTCAATATGTCCCCATCAATAAAGAAAAATTCCACATAACTAGGAAATGCATGTTTCAACCCTCAAGAATAAGGCAACTAAAGCAAAACTTTCCGCATACAATTTTAGAAAGTTTTAGCTAACGTAACAAATAAAGTTTGGCAAAACAGAGAAATGAAAGACAAACCTTCATGACCTCCCAAGGAAAAATTACTTGATAGATTGACCCAATAAACATATCTCCTTTCCCACATACCCTACGGTGAGAGCTAGAGCTCATATAATCCATGTCTACACAATACCATATGTACTCAGCATAAATGAATACAAAAGAAATTTATATGGATATAATCCCCAACTCCCAAAGATATATTACGGATAATGAATGTTGAGGTCTAATGTAATAAAATCAAAGATTACCGGTGCGCAATTCATATGCAATCAAGAAAAAAAAACATAAAAAAACACTTAATTGCAAAACTAAACAAAAAAACGAACAAACAAAAGATCAATATGTAAACAATTATCCACATTCAACAACACAAAAAGTAGGGAATTGGACCAAAGTTTTAAAATTTAAGTGTAATTCGAAAAAAAGAAGAGAAAAAAAACTGACCTGAGGTTTCTTTTTCTTTAGGGGAGGAAGGGGGACTAGGGCAAAGGAACGCCCTCCCCATCCCGGAAAGGTACGAGACGATCCCGACAAAGTAGAAGAACATTACGAGGCCGATCACCCAAGGCATCAGTATGAATCCGACAACGAACGTCACCGATCCGCACAGCATCAGAGCCAGCGACACACCGAGGAGTAGGGACGCGAACCCCGCCGGAGACACGTGCGAGGCACGCATGGAGGACCGTGACCTCCTCCCCGGCGGCGGCGGCAGCGGAGGAGGAGACTCGGTTGGGGAGCGGAGGATGGTGAAGAGGAGCGCACAGAGCTCGTAGATGAGCCTCGATTGCTGGCCCTCGCTCCTCATCTCGGCGTCGAGATCTCAAATCCTAACCCTATCCCCCGAGAGAGAGAGAGAGAGAGAAGAAGCGGTGAAAGCGGAGGAAGGGAGGAGAAAGGAAAGAAGAGGTGGGTTTGGAAAATAAAATATTATACTTACCGGATAAGCAATACTATCCTACACGACAACGTACCCCAGAATACTATTTGCACGAGACTTATTTTGTGAATTTTTCGAAGCAAACCGCGGCTGCACGGGGAAATTCTATTCATCCATTATGTTTTAGGGAGAATTCGGAACGACGCGACGACAAAGAACTATTAATATACCTAGATGCTGTAGCCGTGGGTCCGGTGGATGGAGAGGAGGAACGAGAGATCGCGTGACGTGTAAGAATATATTTTACAGGTTCCAATGTCCGCATCTGGCCAGTGATCGAATTCTATTAGTTTACTTTATGACAAGGAATTATTAGAATATATTTTTGGGAGACTTTTTTTCCCCATAAATATATTTCATAACTCATTATTCTGCTGAAAAGATTAACCAAACAAAATTGATATTAATAACAATGAAACGGTGAGCATCCTAGACAAGCATAAATTATTGAAGCTAGTTTTAACTAAAGTAATCTTTGATGCGAGAGAATTAAGAAGATTTTGGAAGTATTAAGCCAAGCATTGAACTAAAATATTGCATATGAATAACGAGGTACATTTATTTAGCAGTCATGAGTCATGCTATCAGTACCATTAATTTTATATACTCAAAGATAGCTAGACATCAGTCAGTTAGAGGACGAAGTATAGTTGCACATGCGTTACAGAAGGAAAGCTGGGCACATCAAACAAACAGGTTGCAATTTCCTACATGCTTTTTGTCTCATGGTAACCATGCAGGCATGTAGGTGGTCACACTTGAGCCAGGCATTTGATCAGGCTGATACCTGCAAACCCAAATTAGTTGATCCAAATTAAACATGCTGACTTGGACCGAGTATACGTAGATAGGAGGACGTATGAAACTGGTAGTCTACAATGCAATATCCAGTAGATAAGAAGGTTTAGTGTATAAGAAACAAACATAGGATACCCAATCTGCAGAGTTGGTTCACACTCCAATGGGTGGAAGAATCCATTTCCATGTGGTGAATTATTACTTGGTTCCCAGACTTGCTGCCGAGGAACCGGATTGCTCTCATCAAGCTGCATTTTCAACATTAACATTGATTAATTGGTGAACTCAAACCTGTCAAAGCTTGCACATTGTGAAGCTCTAACAAGATTGAATCAATTAAAGAAATATGTTAGACAAAGGGAAACTGTCAACATTAGTAACTGGCTATCAACTATCACTTGCAATGGTTTTATTTAGAATATATAAAGGAAAGGAACAGCTAGCTGAACTTCTTACTCTTCTTTTAAGGCATTTGTTTGCTTCACTTAGCATTTGTTCCTGTTAAAATGAGCATGATCAAGTAGGCATGACAAGAGAGGATTACAATGAAGTTCGTGTTAGGATCATACCTTCCTCTGGAGATCTGCTAGTTCATCAAGCATGTGTTGCGTCTGCAATAAGATTGAAATTTACACAAGCACAGTATCAAATAGTCTTTTAGAGATGAATAGTGGTGTAAAGTAAAAAATGTGAACATCTATAGTTATAGCAGTAGTACTAAGACCATCATGCCAGCAGCTAAATGTTTTTTTTTTCCAATATTTGAAGTTTATCTATTCATGTAGTTAACCATATCAATTTAGTGCCAAGGTTGATACAAATCATAGGATGACAACTAGAGGTTTGCAATTGAATTGTCATTTCAGATCAAGTAGCTTCTTTTGCAGCAGGAACTTAAATATTTTACAAGACAGACATGGGGACCAGACAACAAGATCTCATGCCAACCAATATAAACTAGAACTCTTGGTTATGATATGAGGAAACTATTTATTACCCTTGTTGACCTAGTATATCTCAATGATGTATCAAGTTGTTTCTCAAGCTGCTCAAGCTCCTTTAGGCTCAATGATCCCAGATCATCACCGAGAAGGTTCCTGTAGTTATCAAAGATTAGTTATCGTGGATTACGATCAGTAATTTCTTTCTTCACGTTCTAGGTCCAGATATTTAAAAGTAGAATGTACCGTTGAGTTCGCTGTAACTGCTCCACACGAGCTTTTAGTTTCAGGTACTCTTGACGACTACTCTGAACCAACTGAAGAGCAAAGATACATTAATTTCTAAGCATCAGGTGTAAATATCAAACAATAAGAAATATTGGTAAGTGCCAACCAACTCAGATAACAATCGTAGTAGTTCTTTGTGGCTTATATTGTTATATATATACAAGCTCATTGCACTCGAAGGCAAACACAATTGCGGTGCCTATTTTGCTTCAAACATGCTGTTAGTTTCGGAAATGGAACTATCAAAATAGATTTCATGCAATAGTACACATTTTTTAATTACTAAAGGATGTTTGCTGAATGTAGTTGCACGATTTATAGTATGTATTATGAAGTTCAAAGTAAACCATCATATATCCCGTCTGGCTATAACAGTTTATTTCTGTGATACTACGTGGACTCAAAAGGAGTTTGTTATGATCATGCATGCTTGAAAGCTATCTATATCTTTCAATCAGAAAAGAGGAGATACATAAGTGAAGGGCTACGGGCTACCCCATAGATTCAAAGAAAGAGTTTTTGAAATGGATTCATCTCTTTATTTGGTATTTTCTTTACCAAATGTTATCCCCTTTTGTTTTAAATATTGTGATGGGATCATCTTGATTTTATTCTTCCTATTTGAATAATATCTTTTAATTTTAGAGTAAGATTATTGTTGATTTACGATTAGATTTGAGTGATTATTATGAGAATTGAGAAAAAGAAATATTGGGAGAAGAGAGGGTGGTACACGTGCAACCCGCTCCCCTCTCCCTCTTCGGTACTCGACAAGACGGCCGTCGAAATCTCGACGAATCCAAATTTAATTTAAATTTTGATTTTTGCTCTCGTGTCCTGTCGTGGACCTAGCCTAATTCAGTTAACTAAATTGGATTGGGCTTTTCATTTAAGTGCGTGGCTGGGTGGGCTGTGGGCCAACAGCCTAGCCCAACCGATTTGGTTTATTTTGGCTCGAATATGTAATAATTTTAGTTTTAAAATTTTAAAATCTTAATATCATTTAATTTAAAATTTTATTATTATTTATTATTAAAGGTGGTGACTTTAACACATGGACTAGAGATTAAAGATTTCAATTGTTTTACTTAGATAAGTGGGTTCACTCACATATTTATTTATATTATATTTCATCCTTTTATCAGGCCATGTAATTAATTGTGTGCAAAATTTATTTATTTCATTCTTTGTGTGTAAATTTATTTATTATCTTTTCTATGTGGATTTAATTATTATATTTAGTACATCACTATACTTCGTACAAATTACAAATTTTAGTATGAAAAAATATAATTAGTATTGGTATGACTTAGATAACTATCTCGGTATAAATCGCTTGCGACTTTTTATGTGACTCAAGTCTAATTAGAAGTCCAAGGGAAAGTTTTATTTCAGAACACTAAGGTGACTTTCTTAGGTGACTTTGGTGGAGTTAGAGAACAGTCTCAAGATATATCGAAAGACTTTCTGAGGTGACTCTAATCTCTCTCAATGGTTAGTAGAAAAAATAGGATGTGTTTATCATATAGTAACACATCTTGATGACTCTAACCGGATCAACTATAAGTAAAAGACCCTAACATCATCTCGAGATGACTTTTAGTTGATGTGGATTCACAAGGTAAAGACCCAATTGAGACAAATGATATTATTTTATTGAGAAAATTTTGGTACGTTGAAACTGAGCATGTTACGAGTTATAACTTTGTGTTATTATTATTGTCGTTATTATTATTATTATTATTTTAAGGACATGCTTAGTAGAATTGTTATTTCATATCGCTGAATTTGGATTTTCTTTTTAATGCTATAAATTCTAGATTTATTTGGCTTTTGAGTGGATTTCATTCACTGAGCTATAGTTGTTAGCTCATGAATTTTTTCTTTTCTAATATTTCAAGTAATAAACAGTATGCCGACTGAGCGAGATGCACCGGGACTCTACCTCTACTTAGAACTGATCCACGATTGACTTAAATTATATAAATCAAATTCTTTCTTTTATTTATTCTTGTCATTGTGTACTTAGAAAATATTAATAAGGCTTAGTGTATCTCAAGTATATTGAGATACATGACTAGTCATAATTTCGATTTTGGATCGTGACAATATTAGTATCAGAGTCTAAATTTTAGTCATCCTAAGTCACCCTATGGAAGAGAAGCTCAAGCCCTTCTTGATACCTCAAACTGATTCATGCTCACATTCTTTCGAATTAGGTGCTACTTTTATCAGATTGCCAAACAGTGGTGATGCTTTTTCCTCTAATTCAATTAATGATATTCAATAGGTCATTAGGTCTTGGATTAAAGAGCATCATAGCTTTAGTATTTTACTACTATTTTGTATACTAGCAGGGTTAATAATTCTTATGCCCATAATCTTGCTTGTTTGGCCCTCTCCACCCACACTTCTCCACTTGAGTTGGGTGCATCCTGTAATGCTTGACTCAATGAATCCTATGATTACAGTCTCTCTCTCTCTCTCAAAAAAAAAAAAAAAACAAAAAAAACAAAAAAAACAAAAAACAAAAAAAACAAAAAAAAGCCTAGAGAATCTATGTTAAAATTAAATTTTCCATATGAACTATGATTGAATTGAACCTGTTTTGACTTTTATAAATTGTTAATTAGTTTCATGACTGATCAAAATTGTTAGGGAATAACATGACAAAGTGATTAAAGTTGTGAAAATAATATGATTGATTACAATGGGCACATTATAAGCCAATTATCAATTATCAAATTATTTCCTATATATAACTATATACTCGGATGTGTTAATAAAATAAATAAAGAGTTGTATGGACCTCTTTTTTTGGTTGAGAGAAGTAAAAACCTAATAGTGTCCAGTTAAATTGATGGTGTTGGGATTCAAAACCGAGAACACTCATATAATATGAGCCAACCCTTTAACCATCGGAGCATCATTCAATTGGTGAGTTGCATGAACCCATTACAACTCCTAAAGATACAAAATCATACAAACTAAAGATATCCATGATTTTAGAGTTTTTGTTAGTCAGGGGACGCTGGATGCAGATATCGAATGGTCAAATCTTAAACAGAATACTAAAATTGTGGCCCTTAGTGCAAATTATAATATTAGAATATTAATCTTCACTGTAGTTTACTTGAAAATAGAATAAATATATATTAAACAATTTTTAGGAGTTGGTGACATTTAACAATATCTGATCTGAAGATAAATCTTCAAATAGATTGCCCATTTGAGAATACTGATGTGAACTAGAAGATGAGGTAACAATGTGCATGACAACAAAAGACTACAATTGGAAAGAGTAGTGTTGAAAGTGACAGTTAAAAGAATAGTAATATGCAACCAAGAAAAGTTCTTTTACCTGACTTTCTTTTGTTTGTGAAGTTGTATCTGGTGCTCCATAACTGCATTTTTGATACCTCTCAAGTGTTTTCAACATGCTACAAGTTTAAAGAGTAAAATTATACTTTAGAAATGCCAGAATATGTAAAAGCCTGCAAAGATACAAATAAAACTCCATAGGACACTTTAATAGTCGAAGAAAAGAAAAGGATGATAGACAATGGGAAAAAATGTAAGATTGCATAAAAGGATTCTTGGATTGCTTCTACTCTCTGGTAGATAAACTGAAAATTTAAGTGATAATAGACGATGGGAAAAATATGCTTCTTCACGGTTCTCATGCAACAAAATAAGAAGAAAGAATAAAAGACTTACCTTTAAGCATCAATTCGTTCCATACAACTAGAGACAAAGGTACTTCAAATCAATAAGTTCAACATACCAAAAGAACTATCTTGGAATAGAGAATGTTGTGCTACATAGTAGTTAACATTATAGAACTGTTTTATTATATTACAACAACGTTTCTCTTCTTAAATTCTACTATTAGGTTTTAGGTGTCAATTATGCACCACTAAGAGACCAGAAGAAGTTGCAATTTATTATTTTTCCAATTGCCACGTTGTAATATTAAGGATAACTAAAGTATTTTAGAAATACTAGTGAGTATATATAGGCATGAAACTGTGTAATTAACGCAACAAATATTTGTGATTCTTCGATATAAGCTGACCTGAGTGATACTACTAACTTTAAGGTTTCTCTCCATACTGTTGTTGGGACTGAGAATTTTATAAACTTCTTTATTAAACTACATGAAGAGTCTTTTGATTATCATAACTAAACTAGTTAAGCTTATGCTACCCATCTTTGCCTCGTAAGATAGAAACTGAACGTTGAGAGCTAAAAATTTCCAGAATTTGCACCACTAGGAATCTTGCAATGATTGGATTTTTAACCTTTGAACTATGGATGATTGCCGCATCATTGCACTTGAGAGGTTGAAAATATATAGATAAAAGCTGCTCCATTACACACACACAAACTGCTAATAATTGTAAATAGATCTTCATGGATGCAGTCTGAATTTGTAGTTATTGAATACTTATATATTTTTTTTATTTCCTAATTTTGTTATGTAATTCACAGTTATTGAATACAAGCATTTTTCTATTTCACAACTTTATTACTTAATTTACAGTTATTGAACATTTGTATTTTTCTAAAATTTGTAATTATTTTTCTTAATTCATAGTTTGTAGTATTGTTTGCCATGGTTAATTTACAAAATTTATAGTTTCACTTATATTATAGTGAATAGTTATTACTACGTGTGTTTTCCTGAGGCAAAAGTGTCATAATAGTATATTTTAGAAAAGTCAAACTAATCACAAAACATAAGTCACAATTATTTTATATTATTTATAGTTCTTTTATATATTATATAAATATTTGTGTGAAAGAGAGAACATATATTTATTACTATCTGTCCCTTTCTCAGGCAAAATAATAGAATAGTACAATTTACTAAAAAAAATTATGCTGTATTAAATATGTATATAGCAAACTTCTCTTTCTTCACAACTCAATAAAGGCAAAGTTGAACAAAGAAATATTAAAAAAAAAAACTGACATGCAAAAAAAAAAGTAATGTAAAATAGGCCGGAGACATGAAATTAAACGTGCACAGTATTTTTTTTCTGCAAATCACTTTAACTGTTAGAAATCATAAATCACTTTTTAGACATTGTAGCAGAATTACTTCACGCCCTATCATTTTAATATTCTATTCACACCCACGTTTCTACTTTGTATAAAAGCAAGATATATCTTTTGACCTTTTGATTAAAAAAAACACAAGTCTAGTCCAATTCAATACTATTGATACAAAAAAATTAGTAATATATTCTGTTTGCTTCAAATTTGTTTGCCTATTGTTGAAAATGCCACCTTTGGATTAGGTCTGCATTTATGAGTTGTCTCTCTAGGGGTTCATCCAATTCTATGAAGAAATTCTGTCTAATAGTTTTACCAGAAAATATATTCAGGAGAAAAACTTGAAAAATATGTCTCGACTGTAGAATATTGATAAAAAAAATGTAGGGTCTGAAGCATAATTACTCGACTCTCTCTTTCATGTGTATTGACTACTGATACAGTGATACTATTGGACTGATCTATGTTGATTTATAAATTAAATAGGCAAGAATTTTAGCATTAAATGACAGGAGTTCTATTACCCTCCCAAATGTACTGTGTCCTCAATTTGTTTCATTTTCTCAATCAGGTAACCTTTGAACTTCTCAAAAAGAAAAAGAAAAAATTACTGCAGAAGAATGTCGTATATACTGATCTGATATAACGTTTAAAAAAGGACGTCCTCAAGTGTAACTTAGAATTAATGCACTGTAATCTTTTCATTCTAACAGCCATGACCTCTCTTTCCTTCCTTGCATTCAAGAATATATATATCCATGCATATGCATGCATGTGAGGTATGTGCATACTTGTGAGTGAGAGAGAGAGAGAGAGAGAGGTATATATGCATTTGAATGGTCCATAAACAATTTTTCCAAGGACTGTTAAGGGCAATCAGTCTCAAAAATTTAAACTAAAGTTTAACAACTAGGGCATACCCGGACTTTCTGCCAGAGGGGATTGGTTTAGAAGTCATACTGTCATAGCTACCTAAAGCAAGCAACTGGAAGGCTGATCATATATACCATATGGCCTCTTCAATTTCTTCGATGTATCTTTCTTTATTCTTTTCTTAGAAAAGCGAGAGGATAAGAGAGCAGTTTCATAAGTGGGGAAACTCCAACTGATATTGTAAAAGAAAAAGAAATTCCATCTGACACTCTCAAGTATTAGGTTGGTACATCCTGACAAGACATTCTACCTGATAGGGCTTATCATGCTCAAGCTTAAGTTCGCAGCACAGCAAAACTAAAGGACAAGTTTGATGGAAAAGAACAAAGAGATACGATGATGGAGAGAGTACTTCAAGACGTTCGGAGCTGTCAGTGATTGTACCTTAATCTTATGCGTCCTTATATGATTGGACTTATTTTAAGATCAGAGTAACTTTTCTCCGTCAAGAAATAGTTTTTGAGACCAAAAGGTAAAGGAAAGAAAGTTCAAAGAACAAGATGTAACTTAAAGATAAACTCACCCAAAGTAAAGGAGAAGCAGAGGGTCATTCGATTCTCAAGATACAGTGATAGAAACTAAAAGCGATCAATTTTAGTTATATATCTACCTGGATAAAGTTAAAAGTAAACCGGAACTTATTTATAGTAGCAGTGGAGATGATATCACTTTGGTTTGAAATTTTGGTTCAGATCTTGGAAAGGGCTCAAATATTTTTCCGATTAAGTCATTCAAGGAACAAACTCCAACCTCATAAAACTAACTAAGCTATATAATTTTTTGAAAGATCATGCTATGATGATCGCAAAGAAATGGCCAAATGCGTATCTTTCTCAAATGAGCAGAAGAAGTCATTGATCGTAGAGTTTATCTCATATCAATACAAACAAAAGGAAAACCTTAAAAGTCAAAACAAAGCAAAGCCAAGTAAGATCTACAGCTTTTTGAAAGTTTTAGATCAGAGAAGTTGTTACAAATATAAACAGGTAATGGAATTGCCAAAAACTAAAACAGATTTGAAATATGCAAACCTAAAACTTGTATAAATCACATCACTCATCAAAACAGTTCCTCGAGACTATAATCTTCTTCTACCGTCGTTTCCAACATAGAAACCCTAACCCTAACCCTAAAACTATCTAAGCTCCATACTTTTTCGAAAGATCACCTACGACGACCGCAAAGTTGTTGTTTTTACCTGGTTATAGCAAATGAATCGTATACTACTTTCTGATTAATCACAAAAGGAACCCAAAGATCGATCTTTTAAAGAAAGAAAGAGGGGGAGTTTCTTCTTTTTTATATCACAGACTTCCTCCACTCACAACTAATCCAGGAAACAAAGGAAAAGCTACGAAATCCCCCAAAATAGTCGTCTCCTAGTCCACTGTATAAGATAGTTCTCTCTCACACAATCTTGTCAAAGATCCACCCATATATCTAAGAATTCTATATAGATCTCTCATCTTTCTGCAGATCGATCAATAGACAGACAGACAGACAGACATAGAGGAGATCAAACGAGGGCTCACCTGGAGCTGCTGCAGAACTCGTAGAGCTTCCCACGGTTGGAGAAGACGATGAGCGCCACCTCCGCATCGCAGAGCACTGAGAGCTCGTACGCCTTCTTCAGCAATCCATTTCTCCGCTTCGCGAACGTTACCTGCCGGTTTATCTTGTTCTCGATCCGCTTCAACTCCACTCTTCCTCTCCCCATCTCTCTCTCTCACCCTCTCTCTCTCTCTCTCTCTCTCTCTCTCTCTCTCTCTCTCTCTCTCTCTCTCTCTCTCTCTCTTTTTCTCAAGAAAAAATAAGTAATAATAGTGGGAGAGATCAAGATGAACAAGAAGACTCCTTTCATTGCCACTTTTAGTGTCCAAAGATGGAAACCCTAGAAGACACCAAGCTCTCCTACTTTTTCCTTTTTCCTCCTCCGGACAATTTAACTCCAGCAGTTGTTCATGTCGACGACTCTCTGTACAGTAACTACTATGCGGGAGACATGATCCGTCGTTGTTGCTAGAGAATTTACGGTGGGATTTCGATTTCGCATAGCTCTAGTGTGGCTTACTTGGAGAGAAGTTGAACGCGGAAATGTCCGGGACTCGGTGATTGGTGGAGGTTGGGTTTTGTATTTAAGACAGCGGGTCCCATCTGGGCACGTGTCGGACGCAGAGGAGGGAGTAGACGAGGATCGATGGTGACGTGCGGGTTCGCGCTACAAGACCGAACCTGGGACCGCGGTCGTACAATTCGGGAGTTACAGCTGTCGAAAGATTTATTTTCAAATCACACTTAGCTACGTGTTACCTAGTGATTTGCTGGTGGGATATATATTCGGCAATTAAATATAATTTTCGTTAGCACCCATAATAATATAAATAACACCATATATTTTAATTTTATTATCGTTTCCACCAACCTTATCTTCAATATGGAATTTTAGAAGAAAAAAAAGAAAAAGAAACGATTCTACATAGAGATTCTTCATGTAACTCATGTTAAATGACTGGAAGAAATAGAGCATAAAAAAAGGAACAGAATACTAGGAGCATTGCAAGATCCACAAGGTCTCTACAATAAAAGGAGTACAATAATTCATCTGAAAGGAAGCTCACAAGAGCAATGTTTAACTACTGCCATGAAAAGGGAAGAGCTTGGGAGGTCCCGCCTGAGTACCCTTCACCCCCAACAGGGAATATATCATGGTAATGGAGCTCGGCATTGTTAGCATTAGAGACCAAAATTGTATTCGTGCGGTCGTCTTCCACCTTCAAACATGAAAACTCAGTTGCTGAGACCCCATTAGAAGCTTGAGCGTGCGAGAAATGAGCTAGATTTCCATATCGCAGATTTGATACTACGGGCTGGCTAATTGGAATCTGTTCAGATGGTTGTACCATTTGAGCTATGGTGATGGCCGAAGTCTGAGTCGGAGATGACAGAAGAGAGAGAGCACAATCGGAATCAAGGACTGGAGTTAACCCATTGGAGAACATCTTGCTGGTACTACTGCTCTCAGAGGGAATGACGGTCTTGAGAAGCGATTGGCGTGCTGTAGCTTGGAGCGTTACTCCACAACTAAAGGTGGCATCAGTGTCCTGCAAAAAGGGAAATCTCCTTTCTTTGCTGTAACTGGATGTGGAGTTCCCAAGATGGTGTTGCCTGTCATTAAGGCGAAGAGGTCCAGCATTTATACTAAAAGAACAGTCTTCGGATTTGATGATCTCAGACCAGTTGGGTTCCAGTGTGGTGGCTGGGTAAGTCTGACCATATGATGAGAATCTTGCTCCTGTAACAAGAATAAGATTATGAAGAGGTTAGCATTAACAGCTGACTGACTGACGGAAACAATAAGACAATAAAAGGCACAAAGAAAATATTTTCAAACCAAGGAACTTATCCAAAATATCATTTGAGATATTGAACAACCACAATAGTGAACTTGATACCTAAGCAATAGATATCGAAGATTATCACAGGTGAATCCAGGACCTATAGAAGTTCATAATGACTAAATAATAATAAAAACTATGCTAGGGCCATTATTCGCAGAAGTATTTAGGTGAGTTAATCAACAACTGACATGGTTTTTAGCAAAGTGAAGAAAAACAACTACAAACTTCAAATTGTCTAATTAGGGAACTAAGCTCAGTTTACAAAAAACATTACCATACCCTAGCAACTTCTAAAACAAGCTTCAGTACGAAAAATGTTATATGAAAATAAAGACCTTGGTGATTTGTATTGAAGCTCCTAGAATTTATAGTATCTGGCTGTGGCTTCCTTCGCCGTCTGTTGTGCCCATCAAGACGTTTCCGGCAGCTTCGTTTGACTTCATCGAATTCCACAAGCAAGTGAAATCTGTACAAATATATGAATTCTGTGTAAATTTTGTCTACAAAAGCATTAACTCACGATTTCCAAAAGGGTCAACAGTGTTGTGCTCAGGAAACAAAAGTCTCACTGTCCTAAGGTGAAAGCACTAAATGGAAAATTGTCAAGTACTGATGATCATTGGGAAAATAACAAAAGCCATTTCATATGTTACAAAGTAACCACTAAGTGTTTTCTGTAGAATTGAGTAAATCATAAAAGAGAATTATAAAAAGGAAGATGAAAAGATTGCAAATCAATGTTCTTGTCATCAGAGATGCCCGCAGTTCCAACATTTTGGCTCAGCTGCTTAAGTCATTCATTGCCATCTAGTCTATTTAAGACCATACTATTTGTTCATATTCCTTATTAAAGCTTTTATCCAAAACATTTTGGTCTTATGTCTCCTTTTGAAACCTTAACTCTTACTAAATCAATACTCTATGCACATTAACAACATGATTACTATTTAAAGTAATTGCTATGCATAAGAAGTTCTGTAGCTGAACTCATAAAGTCATCAAAGATAGATAAATATATAGAAAAGTCACAAGCCAAATAAACAGGATTTTTTTTTGACAAATTAAGACCAAAGGCTGATATAACATCTCAAAACAAACAAATAACTGAGGGAATCCTATTGTTGAACACTTTATGGACATCGCCTTTACGTGATCGCTGCAAGGCTTCCTTAGCTAAACCATCCACCCTCTCATTAGAATCTCTTGGGATAAATAAAAAGGATACCTTTCCAACTAAGACCACCAAATCTCCTGCATAACAAACCGGTACATCGCCAGACATGGTGAAATACCATTCAAATTATCAACAATCATCTTTACATCAGACTCAATAACTACCTGCCACAATAACTTATTGTGAGCCCCTTTTACTCCTAACAAAATAGCAAGGAGATCTCCCTCAATAATCAACAAGGTACATCGTTGTCCCATATCTTGCCATAGCAAACTCCCCTCCCGATTGAGCGCACATGTCCCGGATTGCAATCAATAGCTGCATCAGTTTGCCCATACACACCCATGCACTGTCCTTGGTCTCTCCTAGACTCCTACTCTCGCTAAGACGACTATTAGTATCCCACAACCAGCACAATTCAAATCCCTTGCCTTCACGTAATCAGTCTCACGAAGTCCATCATTTCATGTCTCACACCTTCATAAACAAGATCTCACCTACTCTTCCAAACCCACCGCCAATGCATATGAAACCTTCGATTGCCATCACAACATCCATTTACTAGATGATGATTTTCAAAGCAAATTGCATACTCCACCAATGTTCTAACTCTCCAGTTCACAACTCCATCATGTGGAGATGGAGCATCAGAAATTGCATTTGCACTAAACAATGACTACCTAGTCGCCACCTTGCCATTTAATCATGGTTCCTAGTTTCGACCGATCCCAAGTGGGAGAAAAGGGGAGAAATAAAAATTAAGAAAATAGTATTTAATTTTTAGTTTTTAGACTTTATATATGAATAATTTATATTTATATCTTATTACTATTTTTCTAAAAAATTTAAAAAAAAATTATATTTTAAAATACAGGTCGATACGGACGGCCGATACCGCCGATAAGGCCGATACGTATAGTTTTTTTCAGACGACCGATCCCAATCCCAATTCCGATACTTGAAACCTTGCATGTAATAATCGTCATAAAGAACTCCTCACCCACAACTCGCATGAGGCTCGCCACACACTTGTCCAATCTATTGCATTTACCTGCTGCCAATCATAAATTGACGCCAATGATACGTCACCATTTTTCCCAAACATCCAAATTGGTATTTCACCATCTATACTCAATGACACTTGCATAATCATTTCTACTAAATCTGAACTACAAGATTGCTTGATCAAGTGTTTATTCCAACCACTTAAACAAACACCCCAATTGCCTGACATGACTTTTAGTGGGCAAGGTGTTCAGTTGAGGGGATCCTAGCCAACCCAAACATCCTTGAGTAAACTCAAATTACTTCATTCACCAAGTTGCCATAAAAAACCACTATGCAACACCTTTGAGATCGTACAAATTCATCGCCACATGTCTGAGCACACTCAGAGGGATGTAGCCCGCATATAAATATGGATTATTATGTTATGTTTCCACTTCATATGTTAGTGTAGATTTCAGTCTAAATCAATCAAAGCATATATTATAAAGAGTGGAAAAGGACCACTGCTATAAATTAAGATATTGTTAATTGTCTCTATCCTAGTGTTTCCTAATCTAATGTTATTGCCAGCTAACAAATAGTACTCTGCTATACCCTAGGGTTCTTGCAAAAACTAGAACCCATATTCAGAACATTGACATTTCAACCTGCAGCAGTTATATCATGTTGATCCACAGTAATTAAACTGCTTTAAAATCTTCTAATAACATATTGAAACTGCTTTAAAATCTACTGGAAACCTCACTCATCTACATATTTCCTAGGAACTTCTCCAACTTTTTCAGAGCTCCATACCTTCATCTGTTCCTGCATCTCCAACCACTCTTGCTCCCAATCCACCAACTAATGATGATTCAACAAGACATAAGATGACACAGTTTCAGGCATGACCAGATAAAAGTATTTGGTGAAACTAGCCAAAGTTAATAAGTCAATAGGTTAATCATTAAATTGATGTTAGATAGGGTTCATTTGATTAAAAGAAGAAACAGAAGATAAGTATCAGAACAATCTGAAACAACTCCACAAGATATTTCTACCCTTGGATTATCTTGGAAGCCATTTGACATTATGGAACAAATAAAGATTTGAAAGTTTTCAGCAACTTTTCATAGTTCATACAATTACGAGTCATTAAGGAATCTTTTCTGCATAGACATGGTTGAAAAGGAATTGGAAAACATGATTAACTTAACACTCATGTTTGAATAAGTTCTAGTCATGCTAGGACTATAGGGACCATATTACATTAAAAATTTTCAGCTCAGCACTCTTTCATGTTCCTCAATTGGGTTATTGACAGATGCTTCTATGTTGGAATCACTGAGGCTGACCAAGAGGACCCTTTCCTCCATTTCTCCAGTGAAGATAAATATAATACATCTTTACTACATGTTTGCAGATGAAACAAGATGTCACTATGGATATCTGTAACTGACAAATACAGCTATTACGGTTTCAAATTTGCAATAGCATTTAGAAACAAAGAAGGAAAAAGCTATGAAAATGAATTGACAATTGAAGTACTTCTATATATGGCAAAGGGACAAATTCTAGGAATAAGACAGATATACACATGCTCAAAAGGTAAAAAGGCAGAAAGTCCATTTCTTTCTACAGAGGGGAATGATAGATGGAGAGTTACGGCAGAGGAGTGAAAGAAAAAGACAGATGGACAAAAAAGAATTGGCTGCTTAAGATCAAGAAGCGAAGGAAAATAAATTACTGATGGAGGAGGGAAAACCCTGCACTAGACATTTTTCCCTCACAGATAAACTGTTTCCACAAAAGTCAAAAGTAATCCTATTTTCAACTTCAAGATGTAGAACAAAGTAAATATAAGTATTACATATGACATACCTTTATTGTTGCCATACAGAACTAAAGAAAAATAATTATTTTACTTGGATGCATGATCTTTTTCCAGTTGATAATTCTACAGATATTGCAAAAGATAGCTTGTTAAGTACAGGGTGATTAACTGAATAGCAGCTAAGGTACTCAATGGACCACATAAAGTGAAAAGCACCAGCAAGCATCTATAGAGTGATATCATTTATTGACTCATCGCTATCAAAGCTTTTCTCCAACAAAATGGGGTCCGCTCGAGCACAACTCAAAGATAAAAATGCTCCAAAAGAACTGATAACTTTTACCACCGACCATCAACCAAATATCAACCCTCTAGCATTTGGTGCTGCATTCCCAGCCAAAATAAAATCATGCAATCAAGGGACTTTGTAATAACAGCTACAGTTTAATTTTTTAGTTGCAGTTTGGCTAATGAAACAGATAAGTAAGGAAGTTCTCCAGACATGGAATTAATTGAGATGAGGGAAAAAATGGCAGGTCTCCTTCTATGAACTTGTCTTCATCACTAAAGCATAACTAAGCCAAAGAACAAAACAGAAATTAACCCCACTACCATTTACTGAATGCTGAAATAAATTCAATGAACGAAATACCTAATTTCACTCCAAACGAGTGGAAATAAGACAAAAGAATGACCAAAGGCAAATCATGTACACCACAAGAATTCTGAAGTTAAATTTAAATCTGCAGGTCGGGAGAGGGGAACAAAATCCAGAACCAGTACCAAGATAACTACATAAGAATTTCTTACATGACCTACTGCCCTTATCTAGCACCCTAATAGTTACAAAAAGGCATAACAATATCTAAATCGCAGAGCAGAAAAGAACAATCTTTCAAATGGAAGAAATATATAAGCAGAGTAAGGAATAACAAAGATGTCAGACATTTATTATCTACAATAATGCATTGTTTAATCTAGAGCAGTTAGACAGCAATCACAAAACCAGAGGACAACAAGGTTAATCCTGCCATAATGAGCACTTGAGATATAAACATACAATTGAACAAGAAGAGAGAAAAAAAAAAAAAAACCATTGCTAATTTGCTATACTACAATATGAGCAAGAAAGTATGCCAAATTCTTAAGAACTGTTCCATTACCTGCTGCACTGCTGGCAGAAACGCTGCTCTCGGCCGCCAACCATCACGATCGGCGTCTTTGAGTGGACCTCGCAAACCTTATGCCGCCTGTGATAATCCCTGCACTTACTCAGATCAGCCCTGCAGCCATCAACCAAGCAAGAAGCTTTCTGATTGCCATTGTTCAGGGCTCTAGGCCTCCTCGACGGGGCAGACGACGACACCAAAGTCCCCGTCATTGTCGAACCCTTCAATTGGCTTTTCCAGTCATTGGCCGGGCCGAAATCCCCCAAACCACCTAGCTTCAGATCAACTGAGCAATCTAGCTCATTATGCCGGCTACCACCGCCGCCGCCGCTGCTCGATCCAACCAACGAACCCATGCTGGAACCTGCCTCGTGTTCCAGTTCAACCAAACCCCAATGAGGCATCTTTAGATCCCACTCCATTGAAAGCAACCCTTTTCGGCTCTGCTGCTCCTCTATTAAACTATCTGTCTCTCTCTCTCTCTCTTCTAATCGCTTCACTATTATTGTCCTTCCCCTTTCCTCTTTGCCTCACCTCTCTCTATCAATCTTAGGTGTTTTTTTTTTCTTCTCAATAGCCCATACAACTACCGCCTCGCTTTCCCCCAACAAGTTCCTATAAGAAATTTAACCGTATAAAAGAACCAAAACAAGCACGACAGCTACTAACTATCAAAGGAAAGGGACATCAGAATGGGAGGCATTAAAGAACCAAGAAACCACCAAATTTAATACCCCCATTTTAAGATAAATCTCCTATTGCTAAGCCTTAAGGAAACAAAACACCCAAAACCAAAAAGAGAAAAATAATACCCTACAAGATGCAAGAAAGAAAAATGATAAAAAAGAAGAAATGGGCACCTACCTACATCATAAAAATCCCATCTTGATGAGCCCCGAGCATTTCAACTAGCAGTGAAGCATTGGAGAAATCAAAAGAAGAAAAAAAAAATAAAGCAAAAGATAAATCTGCGTAAAGAACAGGGGATGAACTCCTGAAATGGTTTAAGGGAGAAAAAAAACCAACCAACCCAAAAGGTTAGGAACTGAAACCAGTCAGTACTTCCAGTGAGCAGCAGCAGCAAGAAATTATTAATTGGTCTTTGGGGTTCCAATCATTCAATTCCTGACAAGGATACCAAGGAGAACAACACATGTGAAGGAGACTGTGGGGGCTAACAAGGGCCCCTCACACCACTGTTCACCTTTATCACAATAGTTGCATAACTTGGAAAAATAGGTGCGAATGACTTGGGCTACAATTATTGGAACAACTCCTATTAATAGTCGAGCTAGATCACAAAAGAGATCTTAGGGAGAGAGAGAGAGAGAGAGAGAAGAGTGTGGTTTATGGAAGGAAAGATAAAAGCAAGCTAGTCCTTTGAGTGAGATATGGATGAGAAAATGGGAAGTTACACCAAAAGTGCAAGAAGGTGTGGTTGCTTTCAAACTTTTCAAGAGGAAGAAAAGTACAAGAAAGAGAGAAGAAAAAAAATAAAGGGAGAGAGAAAAGAGAGGTGAGAAGAGGTGGAAGGATGGATGAGAATTAGATGAAACTTCGAAGGCTATATAGCCCACCTTTACAGCTTTGTGTTGCATATTCCAACATTTATAGGATCTGCACTTATACTTTTCTTATCAGGATTGACTCTTGGTCAACACCCACAATCTAGTTTATTCATTGATAAGTTTTGCTGACTACCAAAGATTCCATGTATACCGTGCAACGAGTACATCAGTAATTTCATCCATAATTTTTTATTTTTATTATTTAAGAGTCTAAAAGTTAAGTTAAATATAGACCGAGAGTAAAACCTTTTCTATTTGAATATTTTGACTTTTACTGAGTTCAGTTCTAACTGACATATTAAATCGTCGATCAAACTGAGTTCATAACTAAATATGCTATGTTGCTCGTCTAAATTATCAGTCGAGCCGAATCATTAAATCAAACTATTAAATAATTATTTTTATAATAAATATTTGAAATTAGAATCCACATGCAACCTCCTTAACAGTTGGGGCTAATTCTATAAGAATTTGGTGCTTTTCGATCACTTTACTCTGCCATCAAATAATTAATTGTAGTCCAAGTTCAAAATTTTCGAGAAGAAAATGTTAGAGTTTTTGACCAAATTTTCTTTCTCAAGTAGCTTCAAAACGTAAACATAAAATGAAATGTGTTTTATCACGTAAGCAAAACAGTGGCTGACGATTTATATAAAAATTTAAAAATTACTATAAAAAAAATATAAAACCTTAGGAAAGAAATTTACATCTAAGTCTCAGGTTTAGTAACTTTTAATATGAATCGCTTGATCTCAGTTAGCGATTTTACAACTCGTCCAATGTTTGATAAGAATTAGGCACGTTTTAAAAAGTTTAATAGACTTAAAATAATTTAAAAAAGGTTCTATTTCGAAACAGCTGGTCTGACTAACTGCTGCTGTTTGCATGGAACTTGATCACGTAGTCCATAGTGCTCTATTTTTAAAGTCCTGTAAAAGGTTATAAGCCCCACCATGGCAAAAAAATTAAAAGCCCTAACAGAAGGCAATATAAAAGAGATCCCACCTCACACACACACACACACACACACACACACACACACACACACACACACACACACACACACACAAGGAATCTTTTCCCATACACTCTCTCTATCTCTCTCAAACCCTCAACCACAAGTAAATGAATCCAATCCTTCTGCGGTTCTGCATTCCTTCTCTTGCGACAATATAGACTCCTCAGGAAAAACAATCAAGAAGAGAGCACTGTATAAGCCTGACAGAATGGTTAAACATTGATCAAAGTCTGCAATGATGTAAGCCGGCAAGATGAGTGACTTGTGACTCGTTAACTTCTTATTACAATTCATCTTGGCAAAAGTCCCCATGACTACATGATGCATCAAAATGGTTCCTTAAAGCAATGGCATCCTTGAGGGTTAAACAAAGCATAGGCAGCATCTTTGACATTAGAGCCATGCAATCTACAACATCCATGCAGTTAGAATAGTCATCTGAACTCACCACAGTTTCAGACAATTTTGGAGCAAATTAATGACCATGTACCACTCTCCTATGTATTGTGGTCCAACCTCTCTCATTGTGGTCCTCCAAGCTAGGCATTCATGCATCTGGTCCTTATTATTTTTTTTTTTTCTTAAGTAGATCCAAACTTTGTCTCCTTTATTTCTTTTTCTTTTCTGGTTGGTATCATAAACAATAGTATAAGAGGGGAAGTTTCTTAGTGTTAAAGAAATCATTCTCTTGGATCAAAATTTAGGTTTTAGTACCCCTTGTTTAATCCCTTCAACAAGGTTTAAGGTGTACCTATGTATGTCAAAGTACAAATTGCTGATTAAGATGCTTTGGTTTCTTCTTGCTTAAGGGTTAACATGATACATGTGTACTTAGGAATTGTAGGACCACAATGCACCAAGAGACAAGTGAAAAATAAGGAAAAGGACCAAAGAGAAAGACCCTGTTTTATATATAGGACCACATTGTGCTATGGAATGTTTTGATTATTAATTACTTTAAATTTTGGATAGATTAAAATGGTATATTAATAATCTATCCTCTCTTTTTCTTTTCTTTTCTTTTTTACTTTTTAACTAGGAGAAGAATCCAAAATTTCAAATTGGAAGAACTCGAGGGGAAGAAGAGTCAAAATCTTTATTGTCTACTTTGGATTCTTCTCCTAGTATACTTTATATACTAAAATTCTTTTCATATACTCCTTGTTTCCAAATAAATAGCATTTTCCTCTGGATGTGTTATCTCCTCCTTTTATATATACATTAATATTTGCAATTAGATTTTAATCTTTTGACGAGTGCAGAATTCTTGGCTCTCACCCTTGATGTGACATATAGATGATTATGTTGGCACACATTAAGAGAGAGTAAGATATACGCAACCTTATATTCTTTCATACATTAATGAAGTGATTATTTTACATAATCAAATCCCATGACCCAAGTGCACATGCTTTGGTTTGGAAGAAGATAATTCAAATTCGATTAATTGCACCATTTATTGAGTAGAGATTATAACAATTTCGTGTGTCCTCCAACTCAAAGCATTCATGGCTACTCCTCTTCTCTCTTAAAAACAACTTTAGGTACAATATGAGATGTTTAATATTTGGCTCAACTATCACCACAATAAACAGCCTGCTCATAGGCTTTAAGATTTGAGAATGAATTAAAACATTTGACCCATGATTAGGCTTATTAAAGCCCGGCCCGGCCCAATCCGTCTAAGCTCTAAGATGGATAAATGGGCCTTCGGTTGTTTAGGCCCATGATTGCTGCCCACTAGTCTAGCTTCATGGGCCAGCTTTAATTATCATTGTATACTATTATTGTATAGATATTTATCGACCAATTTACGATAAAATCAATCCGAACACCGAGCCTTATAAGATTAATGAGTTCAAAACAATTGTTATTAATTTAGTCTATGTCGCATTAGATAAAAGAAAGTAGGGAGCAATTTAAGAAATATAAAATTAGAATCTAAGATGGATGAAATATTCCATTTATTAATTTTATGAATTTTAAAAAAGAGAACAGTTTTCTAGACTTATTTATGGCTAAAATATATGGTGATAATAAGGATGATTGCCAGTGCATAAAAATAAAAAAAATAAAAATAAATAAATGCAAGGTGGTGGTTTCTCACGATAATCTAAAAATGCAGGCACTTACATGCAAAAGAAAACAATATAAAAGGAAAGGTAAGTCAAGAGACTAAGACTCAAGATAACAATTCTTGGATCCCAAACTAAATCTAACCCAAATAATTAGCTCTCGAATTATATATCGTTACAGATAGAGAGTAGTAGACAAGCTTGTCAGCAAAGCCACCACCACTACTGGATCTATCATCTACCCTTCTCTCTCTCTCTCTACATCCACGTGCAGCAAAGCATCAGTTCACCACCTTCTTATTCCTCAATACTTCTTCCATCCATTTCCTCTCTCTCTTAATTTCTCTCCTCCAAATGGATGAGTTAGCAATCGAAGAATCCCCACGAAAAAGTATCACTTTCTCCTCCTCCTCGCCGGAGTTTGAGTTCTGGATGGTCGGTAACAACCCCTCCTCCTTCCCCCCTCCACCTCAGCTCCTCACCGCCGACGAGCTCTTCGTCGATGGCCTACTCCTCCCTCTTCACCACCTCTCACTCTCCCTCTCCCAACCCAACCCTCCTCCTCATCCACCCGAACACGACTCCGACTCCCCGCCGCCTCCGGAAGACTCCACTCCAACTCTTCCTGCTCCTCCTCCTCCTCCGCCTCCTCCTCCTTCTTCTCCTCCTCCTTCTCTAACCTTCTACAAGAAGTTGAAAGACATCTACAAGGTAGGAGAGAGGAGAAGAGAGAGAAAAGAGAGAAGGGGAAGCGTGGGAAGCAACGCCGAGCTCAACATAAACATCTGGCCCTTCTCGAGGAGCCGCTCCGCCGGCAACGGCGGCGGCATCGGCTCGTGGAGCCGGGCTAAGTCGGCTGCGATCGCCGGACGAAAAGCTAGCAGCGCGCCGTGTTCTCGGAGTAACTCGCACGGGGAGTCTGGTAAGACGGCGGCCTCCGCCGCAGCCACGTCATCGACGATACTGAGGAGGTGGGCCGGCGGCCACCCGGGCCGTCTAGGGTTTAACGGCGGCGGCATCCACCTCGGGCGGGCCGGGCCGGTGTGGCGACTTAGGAGAGGTACCAAGAGCTTGGAGAATAAGGAGAAAAGAGATGATGGAAATGGCGGCGAGGCGAAGAAAGGCAGCAGCGGTGGCGGTGGCGGTGGCGGTGGCGGGGTCGGAGTTAGGCTGCTGAGTTTAAGGGTGAATACATGCAGTGGTGGTGGTGGCGGCGGTGGAAATGGGAGAGTTTTTAGTCTGAGGACTATGTTCTCTAAGAAGGTGTATTAGTTGATGTAAATTATTCATGTGTATATTGTTAATCTTCTTGGGTCTTCCATGAATCTTAACCTTAATTATGTCAAAAACTCAATTCTACACTTTTACATCCTGTTTTGATTTGATAGAGAGAAGACACAAAAAAAAGGATAAGAGAGAAAAAAAAGAAAAAGTGAGGGGATTAAATATTTTTTTACAGAGAACGAAGAACAAAGTAAAAAAAGAAGAAAAAAAAAAGACCTCTAATTCTAACTCTAACCATCATTTTTTTTTTCATCTCTCTATAAATTAATGGAGAAAAAACTAAAATTTTCTTTTCTTTTCTTTTTCTCCCATATTCTCTTTATCCAAACAAACCTTGAAAGCGAAACCAGCAGTAGTAGTTAACATTGGGTAGTTCTTTTTTCTGAGTTTGTATCAGGTGACTGTTCTAACAGCATTCTAACTTAGGATAGTACTAGGAACAAATAAAAAAAGAAAAGAAAAGAAATCAAGAAGAAGGGGGGGAAACAAGGTGGTCGTTTTCCAAGTGTTTGATAGTAGAAGCATCTATTCCCTTCAGATTAGTACTAATTAATCTCACTCTTTGCTGCAAAGAAATGATCAGATTGTGGTGATGAGTGAATGATCTGGGTATGTAACAAGTGAATTATATCATGGATGTTGTAAGGTAGCTGTAAGTGAAGGGTACTACTACTACTACTACTACTACTAGTAGTTGTGGCCTGGAATTGTGTGGTGGCTGGAAGTGGTGGGTTTGAGGATAGCAGAGGATCACATGGGAATGCCCAAAGATTCCAACCTAAATTTCTCCATCTATGCAGCCGTACTGTTCCATGTGCTACCTCACACATCTGACTGCCCAAACAACTATGCCACCTAATTCTTCAGACCCTCCTTTTCTTTCTTGGGAATTGTGAAGGGGACATATGTCCACTCACCCATCACTCTATTCAGAACTTTCATCCCATAAATCTATCTAGTTTTTGAACCATATAGCCCGTAGCAAATAGTCAATATGAAAGACATAGAGATATATAAAATAGAATCTTTTTTTTTAAATAAAATAAAATAAAATAAAATAATGAGAATCTTGCTGACAAACAGAGTGAGCATTTTTATATTTAAAATCATTGAATCATTCACGGGGATTAGAAGTCGCCCAGCTACTTGTTTAAATAAATTTGAAACTCACTCGTTTGATTATATTTTGTTTTGGTTGCGAGTAGAATTACGTTGGTAAAAAGACTTATCGTTTGGATAAAGTGCCGAGACCAATAATTTATATGAAAGTAAAGATGTGTAGTCAAAAGATACCAAAATATATCAGGACTGTACTCCATGCATCGTGGGTCATTCTGCAGTACCTAAATAAACCTGTAATTATTAGATTATGATTACCAACAAAAGTCTATTTCTTGAATGAGATTAGGCTTCATGCCTATAACTTGTTGTGTGGAATAAACAACTTTGATCGACAAGCTTTATTTACAATAAAAACATAATGAAATATAAGCAGTAGGCTTGATACTGTGTTGTTCCACTTTATCACCTGACTATTAAACGTTTCTGTTGCTTCAACTCTTAGAATAGTAATAAGATTAGCTAGACTCCCAAGTTCTTTCCCACTTGGTAGCATAAAGGAAGAACAAGGCTGAGTGATCCCCTCACATGTAAGACCGCATGCGGGGCCTAACGATGGATTGAGCACCGTCGACGAAGATGGTAGTGCCGGTCATGTAACGGGACTCATTTCCGATCAAGTAGAGCACAGTGGAGGCGAGGTCGTTTTTTGGGTCGAGCCACCTCTTCAGTGGCATCATGTTGCCTGTAGACTTCTCTGCCTTCTCCCTCCCCACTGAGAGGGGATAATTGTCACCCAAGTGCAAGCCACGGGCAACCCCATTAACCCTAATCTTGTACTTACCAATTTCCATTGCTGAAAGCTGTAAATGCAATAGTTTAAGGTTGGAGAAGAGCGTAAGCATATAAAGGCAAAGGTAGTGAAATTTGAGTCAGGAATCATTACCATGAGATGCACGATCTTCCGCTTAATGGATGCATTAAAATGAAAATCAGAAGTAAATAAGCATGATTCAAGAGCAAATTTCTGATAGAAACCATTTTGAGCTACAAGTAATTTTTTCAATGCTCTGTTTCTGATCCTACCTAGACAGAAAGCCTTCACAAAATGTTCTACTAAAAGCATCTAGCTGTCAGAGAGATTCTTTTACTCTTATTAAGAATTTTAAGCCTGAGATGGGAAAAGAAGATAAAAGAATTGGTTCTTGATATAGAATTTGTCCCTACAAAGTTACCAATCTAGCAATTTGTTTTCCTTCACATCTCTCCCATTTAAACAGTAAAATGATCGCCTCAGTAAGCAACTCTTTTGAAATTAGTCATTGTAGTATGAATAGCTCACACCTATGACACAGATCAAATCTAAGAGTCAGTTTTTTGTAGCCTTACTTGCCAAGCAATATGAGGGATTGTTGAATTAACATGTTTAGCGATTATTCCTGCCGTACCACTTTATGTTACTAGACCTGGCGCAGGAACTGAATTAACTTGGCTTTCCTCAAACTTTTGACCAATATAATGAATTCATGGAGAAATATAAGATGCAAAGGGTACAAGGTGACTAGGCCAGAAGTTCCGTTACAAATGAATTTCAAGCCTAATATCTAAGATCAGTTTCAGAATGAACAACCTGCTGAAAAGGAGCTTAATTAAGTTGTCAACCTTATCCATAGCTCATTCCCTCCATAGTCCACACTAATAAGAAATTGAGAAATAACCAATTATGCTGAACGTAGTGGTAATCTTGTACATTATTAATAGTTCAATGTGTAGTTAAAAATACATTCTCCCTTTCCCTCAATCAATTATTTATCAAGTTACAGCACACAAACAGACTTCTATATGCTAATGCAAGACATATTTTCTATTACCTAATTAACAACTGAAGAGTGATAAGGTCTGCCATAAAGGAAATAGGTGTAGATATCCAGTTACAACAAGCTTACCCGAACCAACTGTTGAATAGCAGCCAAACTTAAGCCATATGCAGCAGCTCCAGGGTATAACCCTCTTTCGGCTCCTATGATCTGGGTCAAGAATATGACAGACCCTCCTGATTTGAAATCCCGCACTCGCTTAGCGAAAGCCTTTAGAAGAAACCATGGTGCCGTCACATTAACTTTTATTGTCTTTTTATACTCTTGTTCACTTATATCAAGACAATCTTGCATCATCCCTGCTCAAATATTTCAACCATGAGGAAAGTATACAAGTTATAAACATTGAGACAAACCTCAATGATGCCAAACGAATTACCTTGTCGACATGTATTGCAAATAGTCAAAAACTTTCAACATGGACATCTTACAACGTACTAACTAGTCTGCACTTTCTACTTTGCAGATAGATGCTATGTTAGGATATAGAGATACTATCATGATCATCTTCATCTTCATCAATATTTCTATAACATCTGCTCTTAAGAATAAGAGTAAGGCAATAACTATTTAAAGTTGATACGGCACTTCTGGTTCTCCAAACAACTTTTTCAACAAATGAAAATTCACATTGCAAGCTTGCTCAAGCAACTCAGCCAGCTAGATGGTAAAATAATCTATTTTGTTGGTTGCAGGTCAGGTTCCTTTTATGAAGGATCAGCATCTCTTCAAACATTCCTTAGACATTCATTGGCAGTATCAGCACAAACAAGTCAGCATGCCACAAAAAAGGAATCCATTAGAGATGAGAAATGATCCTATTACATGGCTGGCACATGCCCATCATGCTAACTACCAATTGGTGCACCGCATACCTTAATGTTGTGGCTACTAAGTCTATTCAAGATAAGATAACAGATTTAAACTTAACCCATCTGATTTCATAATGTCAGATATCCAATTCCTCTTCAATATGGTGAATCACACTCTAACAACGGGCACTATGTCGATGCAAGTGATACTTATTCTAGGCACTTAAGTGTGGAATGCTAGTATACAGATTTCTATAAGAGTATTTCTTGTATTGCAGCAATGCCTGTTACATTCCAACAAAATACTGCAGAAGATCCCTCAAAACAAATCATGAGGGATATGAAGCTTGAAGCAAGACTATGACATGAGACAATCATAATAAACTAAAATATCTTATTTGAGCTAATAGGTTGCACAAGCCAAACAGCAACTAGAAAGGTAAACTACTCTTCTTGTCAATAGCGTTTATGGAAGTCCCTATATTGCTACTCTCAGGTCAATAATCAGGTTCTGAAGTCTTAAGGGTTGTTGTCAAAACCAGCTGCATATTGTTGGAAAATTACTCAGATGACCTTAAAGGCAAAATAGAGAAATAGAATTTTCATTATTCATATGATCTCGATTATGCACAGCCAGAAGGGTTAAAATTAGATACCAGTTTTTAAGCTTTCTACCTCCTAGTGTCTGAAAAGGATGAGAAACAAAATGGAGCTTCTGATTAGTATATGAACTATGAAAGCAGTTTCTGACTCTAGGAAGCCTGATGATAAATAATCAAGGTTTGATGCACTAATTAGAATAAGTTTAGCATTCTGTCCTTATAAATTAACTAATAAACCTAGAGGAAAATTCTATATTTACTACATTTCCAGTATCTTAGTCCAAAACTCTACCAAGTAATAATTTGGACATGTTGCCACTTGTCTCCTTTTACATAAATTGTAACTATGAAACGACAAAATGTCATGGCACTAAAACACTTTTCATGTACTTGTTATTACAGATGCTTTTTTCCCTTTCTGGTTCTTTCCGCTCAAACCCATTAACAACTATAATGACTCAATATCTAAAAGAGATAGTCCTTAGAATTCAAGTTGAAAAGTCAGGAAGCAGTGCCTCAGCCAACATTGTCAGCTTCAGCACTAAGAAATCAATATGAACCTTGGGGCAAGCTAGGTGCTTCACAGATTTGGATCAAATTCAGCACACCATGAAAAGGTTACTTCACTCTTTTCAATCAACTTGCTAGGTAAAGCACTTCAACAAATTGACTATGCATCATTGGCCATAATGCACGTAAACCTGCAGCAGCACCTATGTACACCAGAACTATTTTGGTGAGTTTGTCATCGTAAGTGTGAGTGTGTAGCCACAGTATAGTACCTTAATCTGTAGCAGCTATACAGTTATGCCATGCACCAGATACATAATATATTCACGATGCTGCAATTTACACCTGGTGCACGATTTATACACAAGTACTGCCACCAACATATGAGTTTCTCTATATACCAGCATAGGATTGCAAACTCCCACAACTTGATCCGTAGGTAATCAGGGTTCAGGTGGATAATTATTGAGATCATTCAAATAGACCAATCTCAATTTGAATATAACCAGCTTACTGGTATATACAAGGGAAACGAATGAATGCACTTGATATCTATTTTTCCTGAATGAAAATGAAAATATTCTAGAAAAAGACAGAGGCACCATATATATATGTGTGTGTGTGTGTGTGTGTGTGTGTGTGTGTGTGTGTGTGTGTGTGTGTACCATACAGGAATCACACATACGTGTACATAAATGGAAATATTAGGGCTCTCTCATCCTCCAAAGACAATCCATTACTAACTAAAAATGTCTTAAGTTGTCCACTTTCTTTCTCCAACTAAATAAAGGAGATGGACTTCTTTGATTTCTCATTCTCCAAGGCATCCAATAGGAAAAGAGCAGTGAAGAATAGTTTTCTTTTCTTTATTTTTAAACATTTTCTGATCTTTCGGTTCACCAAGATCAACCCTGAGTATTAGCTTTATATCTGAATACCAGGCCTAATTTATCACACTTCTGACAGACCTTTAAATTCAAACAGATTTAAATAAATCATGTATACCCAGCCCCTATGGAGCACATTGTCCATTAGCTGCTGTATACTGCAGCGGATTGCCATCTCACATACATCTCCTTTACCGTTGCATGTCAATGCATACATAAGCAGTGGTATTGTTATGTACTCCTACCCTTGGATATCTGTACCTATTAATATATGTTGGAATCAGGATGCTAATAATCAAAGAATGAAAGTTTTCCATTTCAAAGTTCGATATTCCCTTAGGCACGAAAAAAATAGTATTTTTTCCAAGACTCGAAAATTCGATATCTAGATCGAAATCGATAGCTAGAAAAAATAATACGTATTGATCGTATTGGCTGAATCAGCCGTATTGGCCACCCATATCAAATCAGATTATGTTTTAAAATACATAAAATTCTAAAATATTATTTAAAAATATTGAAAAATTTCTAAAAAAAAATCCTCTGAAATAGTGCCCTTATGAGTGGGATCTTGTCCTGTGCAGTAAATAAAATTAATTATCTCTTAGCTAAAGCATCAATAATTAGATCATTTATCGATCCACTATCAACATTCAGCTGAGATTACATATTGGATTTGTCCTGCTGCTGTATTTTGCCAAGTTCTTGTACATGAAATGCTTCCTTGTTTATTATTGTGGCCATCTTTCAAGCAATGGATCAAAAAGCTTAATTTGATCTATTGGTAATGTGATACATAATTCCTATTTATTGGATTTGTCAATTGCAGGAGGATAACTTGTAAAGCCTCTTCTGATTTTATGCTCTATAAAGCTAAGAATTGTACAAGTTAACAGCTCTCAAGACAAAGAAATCTGAAAATACAGGTAATCTTTCTTATTAGCTAATCCCACATATAGTACTATAGAGGATATCAGTTATAGCAGTAATTTAATACTAACTTTGTTTATAGAGTAATTAAAAAATGATCCTCTACTACCTATGCACTAAATATAAACTTGAAAATTTGCTTACTTTTTTCCCATTGCACTACAAAATCCAATAGTTCTCAGCCTTCCAAAATAAACAGAACTTTTGTCACGATCAAGGATGCAGCATGTTTCCATGATTATCAAATACAATCATATCTAAAGCAAGACAATAACTAAAAAGTTTTAAACCACTAATAAATCACAAGGGTACGTAATAGCACATCTTTATCTACTTTTTTCCCGAAAAGAAAAACACAGTAAAGGGTTTTACCTTCATAGGCATAACAGTTAACAAATGCATCGAATGATTCTGCGAGCTTCCACGCTTTACCAACCGCCTCATCAAAAGCCACCTCCGCCTCTTCTTCGAAATCTAAGCCCACTACACTAATAAATCCAACTCGCTCCAAAGAATTCATGATCTCCTCTGCCATTCTTCTTAGGGCATTCTCATCGCCCATCAAAACTACCCTATGATTAAAATACCAACATAAAATTGTTAACAAAACAATCACAGCCACGCGAGAAATTAGAAAAATGCAATAGATGCAGCGAAAGAGGTGAATACCTGCATCCAGACTTAACCAGATGGTAAGCGAGGCCCTTTGAGATATCGTCGCCATTGGAGGTGAGCAGAACCTTCTTTGCAGAACTCGCCATCCTTGAATCCGATCGAATCGGTCCAATTCTGGAAGACCCAAAGAGAATTAATAGGTAACCTGGACGCGTAATAAAAGAACAAGTGGAGAACTCCCCACAGATCTCGCAATGAGAGAGAAAGAGAGGAGGAAAAAAGGAAATTGGCTAGTAACGACACCGCACTTGGTTGGTAATCTCGTATGGGAATCGAAGACGAAGACGAAGACGAAGACGATGACGACGACGACTGGAGTCTCTTATTCTAATTTATAATCGCAGAACACATTGAGAGTGACGCAGCGTGGGCTGTGAAGTACTTAAGATATGACGAACGGGATGACATAATTATTCTTCTTCTAGGGAAATTTTGCACCCTGTTTTAAAAACCCGCCCGCTGTTAAGTGAGTATTAATTTCAATTGGTTTCATCGAATTTAGATGGATTTCAGTATACGTTATAAAATTAATGATTTGAGGTTGAATTTGGATAATATTTATGTGATATTTTACATGACTAATTAGTTATTAAAATAAGGGTATATAAGATATTTTACATGACTAAATTTATTGATAAAAAAGTAAATATTTAAATATTTTCTTATTGCTTATCTTTATAACTGTTTCCTTAATGATAGGGATATTAACTTCTACAAATATATTATTATTATTATTTTTTATATAAAAATATGGTTAGTTAAAAGAGAGAAATAAAATATGACTAATTTATTCTTATAATTTAGAAAAGTGATCGACACTTCTAGTTAATTTTATTTAATATTATTCAATTTTAATCGTTCGATTAGATAGGAGAAATTAATAATTCTTATTTAATCATGTCCACTACAAATTGAGGAGTTCATTAAGGAAATGGTTGGTCGAGGAGAAGGGTGAAGTTCTATTCTCTTTGTGTACTAAGCAGCAACGATTAAGTAAAGCTACGAACTGGTGTGGTCACGACGGCGATGGTGGCGGAGTAGCCAAGTGGATCTCGTGTTTTTCTTCTGTTGGACAGGGCAGACTGAGAGACCGAAACTCCAAAAGGGATCGTAGATTGGTAGGGTTAGTGACTCAGTGTGGGTGCTAGTGAGGTGGTTGAGTGACAGCAAGTAGGTTTGCTGGGTTGAGTATTAACTTAGTTAATTATATTCTATAGTTAATTCCTACTTTATTCTAAACATTAAAATTAGATAATTTTATTTCACTCTTATTATATTCTAAATAGTAAAGTCATTTCGAAACGAAACTAATTTGTTCAAACATACACTTTGTGAGAGAAAATAGTGTTGGAATGCAACGTGACTGTAAAACTTATGTCAAAGTGTCACTATTCTATCTTTTCTTTATTAAGTGTATCACTCTATCTTATTGTAATATCTGAATATGCTTTTCCTATATAAACAAAGAATTAAGAAATATGTTACTTAACGCTCTAACTTTTGATAATAAAAAACTATTGATGTTCTAAGTTCCTGGATTATAACTTGTGTCTGCAAAATTTTGCTCAACAAATATACTAATCAGACCACCATCAACCCAGACCAAAAGTATTATTTCACTGATCTTTCTTTTTAATTTCTAATAATAGAAACAATAAAATTTAACCAGGGGTTCGTGTCCCCTATCCTCTAAAAAAAATTCTCAAGTAATAATATATTGAATCAGACCCAACAGCTATATACATCAACTAGTATCTTTACCAGCAGAAAATACCAAATCAAGCAAGTTTCGCGAGAGAGCAACTATGAAACAACTGTACAGATTTCGGTATGAAATTCTGAATCAACAAAAGAATACTTGCCATTCACAACTACCCTGAATGAACATACAAGACGTTTACAGAAACAATTTCTTTGCGTCAGTTGATATAGGTATCTCATAAATGAGTTGCCATAATCACTGATAAGCTTTGCAGGCATCTATAATAAATGTAGTAGCAGCTCCGCAAACAAGAGGGATGGGCACATGAAAGTTAATGAGGCTCAGGCAGGACCTGTCACATGATGACACATGAAGCACGTCTATTGGCATATGATTCTGTACATGGGTAAAAGTTCTTCTGGTATACACAATGTGCTTTGGAATTTTGGAAATGAAGTTATAGAAGGTGTACGGATGCTGATAGCGAGGCATCATGGACTTCCAGAAATCAGGTTGGGTATAGTAATCCGGCATCCATCAGTTTTTCTGGTTCGAGCACCATGATCTTTCTTTCCAACATTGGATGTGGAGAAGGCCCAAGAGAGTATTGAACTTAGAATGAGCGATCGTGATTATGTTATGGACTTCTCTGCACAATTTTGGCATTGAATAAGCAAATAGATCATAAGATTTCTACGATATCAGCAAAACTAATGACCAATAAAATTTCTGAGGGAAAATTATGATTGAAGTACTGTACATACTTATTCTCAGGTTGAAGAAAAAGACAATTAGGAAATACTTCAAATCTTCAGAAGGTTGTCTCATCTTAAATGATATATGTTTAATCAGAACAATTGCAAATAGTAATACCATAGAACTCTTCACTCTAACTGTTCTAGAATTTTAAGCGATGTAGTGCATTATTAGTGGACTGTACATCTCATAATTAGATCTCAGGTATAAAGCATCAACAACTACATATAGATAATCAGATACTAGACCAAAGACAATCCAATGAGCAGGCAGAAGGATTTCTCTAATTTTATTTCAGTGCTGCGTAACTTTCAAAGAGATATAGAGGAAGAAAAACTAGTAGGAAAAGAGTAGAAGAAAGAAAATAGTGCTATGTAACATTCAAAAAAATGTAGTACTAAATGCTAATATTCAACAGGTAGATACAGTTTATACCAGAAAACTCTTTATATTAATTGTTCTAGAAAATAGAAATAGCAAAAGAATCTTGACACTTGGTGTAAACACCGCTATTGGAACTTTAATCTTCTAGTGCAATCTCATTATCAACTCTTACTCAGTAATTGTGAGTTAAAACCTTGGATGGTCTCATGATGACACCTTTCTCTGATGAGGACTATGATTGATTAATGGATCTTTAAGATGGTCATTTTCGACTGTTATTTGACTAGATCTTCAACATAGAGGTAATCAACAATTTATGATTCCTCTTTTCAATTCTCAAGAAAGAATCCACTTGTTTATTTTGTACAAAAAAACGTTTAACACTGTACAGGAAGATAAATTAACATCGTACCGGAGATCGTGAAGTTTTCTTCACTGCTATAAGTTTTAGATTCAACATGGTCTTGAAGTTCATCAGAACCTAAACGCTGTAAACAAAATGAGAGCCAAGCATGCAAGATCAGTATCCAAATACAATATATTATCGACTTCTAATGATTAATTATCAACATCATAAATCATTAGAAGTGTGTAAGCATGATAGTAAAACAGTACCGCCAGCAAATTTAAAATCAGGATTGTCAAAACTTGAAAAAAGCAGATATAATTTATTGCTTAACAGAGGCAACAGAAGAAAATCAAGACAAGAACAAGAAGATTAGGACAATTTATAAATGACAAATCTCTAACACATGGAAGCAGGAATAAAATGTTTCAGCAAATTGCCAACAAGAACAATAAAATTTATCAGCTGAAGCGACCTGTTTAGAAGATCTGATACAGTATAGGACTACAAACATGAAGATTAGGAAATAATAAGTTACCATCCGTTTGCTTATATATGGTTGCATCTGGAATGATAATTCAGGACAATTGCTATTCTCATGGAGCTCATTTTTCTCTTTCTCAAACTCTTTCCTTGATTCTTTTCTAGTGCCTGATTGCCAAACTCGGCCAAAATTTGGAAGCCAATTAGCATCACAATTTTTTGTCACAATCTCTCCTCTCTTTTCCATCTCAAGTTCAGCTCGCCTTTTTTCTGCCCATGCAGCTCCCACACGTTTGGGATTTAATTTTCTTGACTTCCCTTTCTGAGCCGAGGAAAGGTGTGATATATTCTTAGATAAACTTCTAACATTTTCTTCATTTGCTTCTAACCATGGAGGGGGAGCACCAGTATGCACATTCGCTCTCAAGCCATCAGAGGGCAATGATATTGAAGTCAAATTCTTCACAACTAAAAACGGTAAATACAAAAAACAAAATTCCTTTGTCAAATGCAACTGGGACGCTGGAAGGAAGCTAACTATGATAAGTAAATTTGGAAGCTAAAGGAGTACTCTACCCCCATTGTAGTCCCTTCCAGAATCACTTCTTTGATCCTGCAAAACAAACATTAAAAAGCTTGCTGCATTGAGGACTCATCAGCTATTCAGAAGTACCCTTTCAAACAAAACGAGCATCAACAATGTGACAAAAAAGACAGAATGATGCCCATCAAAGTGCCACTTTAAATACTATGCATAGAATGTATCCTCTTATATTATCTCCGTAAAAGAATTTTTCCTCACAAAGACTATAAATATTATATTGCTGAGCTCCTAGAAATTTGAATATTTCCTTCACAGTCCTAATTTTTATACATTAAGAGCCACTATCTTATGTTGAACATTTTCAACCACTTGTAACTTCTGGTTCTGGAGATATGTATCTCGCAGACAAAACAAATAGAATTACATTAATGGCTAATGCACATATTCTCAAAAGAGCAATTGAACCAAGAGAAGGCCAATTCTGTCACAATTCTTAGGGGTGTTGTCCACTTGATCTTTGAGAAAGAAAAGCCAAAATCAAATGATAACCAAATAAAGAACAATTTCTGCAAACCAAAAGATATTACCATTCCATTACTTAATGACAAACGAGTCAACACTTTCCGATTATCGTGACAACTAGCAGATCGACAACCTGAATAAGTTAGAGAACATAGGAAAAGATTATCATAAAAATTACCTACTTGACCAAATCATCAGCATGAGAAACATAGATAGCTTACACTTACCATTGAAATGCTCAGAATTACTTTGTGAAACATGTGTATTCTGAAGATCTTTATATTCTTGTATGCCAGTTCTGAAAGGAGAACAAAAGGGAACCCATCCAGCAGTAAAAGTTCCACTAAACTCTGAATGGGTAACCCAGTGCTCCTCATTTGTAGGACTTTGTAAAGGCATAACACTATCAGAAACATTTAAACTAAAAGACTGCATATAAGTTTCAGCATAATTATCCATATTGTTAGTGGTAAGTTCAGTTTGGATATCTTTTGATGGCCCAACGGACGGTCCTATGGATCCTTCACCAGAAGACCGACCTGCACTCTTCAGTGACTCACACCCTTTCTCCCACTGAAATTCAGCATTAGCAAGTCACATTAATATTGGCATCCAACACATAAGAAATTAAAGATGTTCAATTTACCAAACTTGTATATAAAACCTAGATATTTAATATTTCTTACAACATAGAACAGTGATTTATTTACTGATTATAAAAAGTCTGTATCAGCATGCCTTTTTTTTGTTTAAAAAAAAACGAAACTCCCAAAATATTGCAATAATATCTAACAAGGAAAAGAGACACTTCATCAGCAAAAGTGTTTGTTATTCTTTCAAGAAGTATCATGATTAACAATAACTTTCATTGAAAATAAAATGAACAATCTATATTAAAATTCTTCTCCTAATAAAATGCCAACAAGTCTAAGCAAATACATGCACACAATCCATAAAAACTGCAGCATTCAAGACGCAAAGCTATAACAATGTATTCGACTAGCATTAATTATTATAGCTAGCATCTTCCTCAAATATTTTAGAGATCAGAATCCTAAAGCAGTTCTTTCTAGTAAACGCTAGCTTCTAGAATCAGGCAATCACCTTGAGGAGATCAGCCTCGGAGAACCCAAAGGATTCGGCCCGATCCATCCCTCCCCCGTGCTTCCATATGAAATCCCTCACGTTCTTCATATGTTCCGCGCTCGCCAAATGATAGATCGCGGTGCTACTGCAAACAAGAAGCAGAAACCACCAGATTAGCCCTTACAAACCTCCGAAATCGCCTAAACCCTAGAGATTTACCATGCGAAGGAGCTGCCGATCTCTTGGAGGTCGAGGGCACAGAAGGGGCACCAGAGGCGGTTACGATGGGAGTGCTCGGGGCGGAGAAGGGAAGGGTTGCGGAGGAAGAAGCGGAGGTCGGAGAGCTTCTTGTGGAAGCGGGAGAGGAGGGAGGAGAGGGCGCGTAGATGGGAGGAAGAGTACTTGTGGCGGCGGCCTTGGTCGTGGTTTATCTTGCATACCTCGCAGAAGGAGAAGCTGCCAGAGGACGATGGCTGCTTCTTCTCCTCCGACTTCGCAGACTCCATGGTTGCCGGGTTGAGTCAATCTGAACCGATCCTAACAATATGGGTTTGGTCAGCCGCTATAATTTGAAAAGAGTTGAAACTTAAACCTCATCTAATACGATTTGGGCTCGGGCGCGCTCGGCGTAGCGGTTCGCGGTCTACCCACGTACTTGTAATTAGTGACTCCCTCAGTTGTTCGCTCGCCCCGCCCTAATTTCCCAACAGCCATCGGCCCGCCTCCTCCTCCTCCTTATCCACCGTCGGCCCGCCTCCTCCTCAAGCCACCGCCTCGTCCTCGCCCTCGTCATCGTCATCCTCCACCATCGGGAAGCCTCCTCCTCCTCCAATCAGCCTCCTCCGTCGGGACCCTCAAACCTCCTCCTCCGCCGGCAAACCTCATCCAGTCATCCTCCGTCAGCAAGAGGTTTTTTGAAGCATTAAATAATATTATTGTTTTACATCTTAATGTGCTCACTGATTTGTAACATTATTGTAGCTAATCATTTATTTAGATCATTATGTAAACTCATGTGAGAAAGGAGCATGCTCTCAAGAATCCTTGAGATAAAAATTGAATATGGTTGTAGTTTTCGGTTTCAGTTAAACATTGGTGAGCAATCAAGTTCTTGGAGAGTGAAGAATTGATATCTAGCACTATTTTTCATTGAACCATACTTAGTCTGGGAGATGATTTGAGTGTGTTATTAGACCATAGCATCTATTAATTAATATATGTTTCTTGAAAAGGGTCTTAGAGTGTCTTAACAAACTGACATCAATAGCTGTAGGGAAACAAGTCAGCTATTTATCTCACTAGTTTCTTCTTTCTAAATTTTCTGTGCCTTTTATAATTCTGAAAGATTGGAACGTTATTGAAAAGCCTTAACCCCTTACATACTTCTATGGAAACAGTATACACACTGATTGCAATATGAAATGATAGGCTTAAAGATTTAATCTTTATGCTTATTTCAAACTGACATTATTTTGTTTAATCTGAATAACAGATTAGAAGGTCGATAGGGAAAACTATTATGAGGCAACATTAGAATGTCTACTTTTACTACATAGAAGTGCTTTCAAGTTCTTTCAATCTAGCCCTCTCATTTTCTCTTTTAAACACTTACACTAATTTTAATTTTTTAGATATTTCTCAGAAAGTTAAGCTTTTCATTAGGAGTTTATGACTATATTTTATTTGCTTGGTAAATATGTCTTTTTCTTTATTGTTGCATGTGAAGACTTGTGTTTCAAATGGCAATTTTCTAATTTTGTATTTGGTCTGTCCATCTCGGATAACTTGGTCTTCTACTTTTTTGTATTAAATTAAATATTGCAACCCCTGCAATACTTCTCAATATAAAACCACATCACAATAATCCAGTTTGTGCAAAAGCATGTGTTTATGTGCGTCTCTGTGTGCCTATACAAGTCAACTCGGTGACTCGGTTAAATTTTATAAGGTTTTAGCTCTCCACTCTGGGAGAAACGCATCCATGGAAGACCATGAGGAGTGGTCATCAGACTCCGAGGTGGGTGATGCCTTGGATTGGTTGGATGCGAGGGAAGGCCTTGATGGTGATGCTTTGTCCGCCACCTTCTCCACTGCAGCAGCACGGCGCCCCAATGCGCACGGCGGTGTGTTATCTCGACCCCTCCAGCCCCTTTCAAATCGTAACCAGAAGTACACGTCTCATATTCGTGCCAATCCATTAGAGGTGATCTTCCTCTTGCTTGCTCTCTCTAGAGTTTCATTTGCTTCATTTGTACGCTTTATTTGTGGAAAATCCAAAACTTTTATATGAGCTACCTCGTGATTCTAACTATGAGGGTTCCATTTTGCTTGCAGGAGTGGGAAGGGAGATTGAATGTGGGAATGTCGAATTCCGTGACAACTGCAATACGTGATAGTGTTCGAGAGATGTCCATCGGGAGGACGAGGCATTCAGAGAAAGCAGATCGGGCAACAGTCGAGCAGGTTTTGTGATCTTCTATCTTTTTTCCATCTTTGGTGGTGCTGTAATTGGCAGAACATGGTTGAAAAGTATTTAGATTTCTTCCGGTCATGGTTATTATTTAACTTGTATGTTTTGTTGCAAATATTTTGTTGATCGCAGAACAGGATGCAAGTGCTCTCAATTAAGCATCTCATTGCTCTCTCTCTCTCTCTCTCTCTCTCTCTCTCTCTCTCTCTCTCTCTCTCTATATATATATATATATATATTGTGCATTTGAGGACTTTGATTATTATTTAGCTTTTATGATTGAAGCTAGGTATTTGCAAGTTATGTTACTTTTCATTTTGCTTGTGCTGTTGATAGGAAGTAAATTTAACCAGTCTTCAAGATTCGAAGTTATGCAAGGGAACAAATTTTTAGCATGTGTGGTTATTAGCTGCCTTTTGACAACCAAATTTACTCTTTCTAATATTGTCTCTTATATAATATTCTTCATGATGGGAATGCTGAAATGATCCCTCCATCAATAGTTCTACTTATCATTTTGTCACACACACAAAAAAAATCTACTTATTATTTGATGTCTAGTATTAACCTTGTGGAGTGTGCTCCTCTTTTATCTTCAATTCCAGCCTTAAATTTGACCTAGGCCAGCCATGAGTTGAACTGCTCTCTTTTTTAATTATCTCTGACATGGAATCCTAGTGTGGAACACCTAGTCACTCACAATTATTCTAATAATCAAGTCAAGTTATTCTGAACTTTGGTTCATATTTGGGGGTTTACATGTCTGGCACAATTATAAGGAAATCTTAATATGTTGCAGGCAATTGACCCCAGAACTCGGATGGTTTTGTTCAAAATGCTTAATCGTGGTGTTTTTAATGACATAAATGGTTGCATTTCTACTGGGAAAGAGGTATCCTTTTGTTTTTCTGCACTTAGTAAAACCTAAATTTTTCCTTCTACCTTGATAGTTTTTTTTTTTCTTTCTTTCATTTGTTCTCGCATCTCACTAATTTTCTGAACTCCATTTGTAAAGAAATAAAGAGATGTTGATAGAGATATGTTATCAATTTCTAGAAGAGATGGCAACTTATATTACTATATTAGTTTGTTAGCCTGATAAGCACACAATCATGTTTCCAGTTTAGTCTAGTTATAGGATTGATAAGATGAGTTAATTCTGTCTGCACAGGCTAATGTTTATCATGCAACAAAATCTGATGGCCAGGAATTAGCAATCAAAGTGTACAAAACTTCTGTTCTTGTTTTCAAGTAAGTATTATGTTACTGTACTATATTCAAAGCTTGGACAAAAACTTGTTCTTAAGTATGGTGTGAGAGAATATTGTTTTGAATTATGTTGTACGGAGACATCTTTGTAGATGTATCTAATTATAGTACTCTCGGCCAGACAGACGTGAGATGCCTTTCCTTGGCCTTACAGGACTTAGTGGAGCCTTAGAATTATTGTCTTTTTAGCTAGAATTCTGCAGTTTAGTAAAGTTATATGCCCTCATATATAAGTAAACATTGACCTTCCGAATTTCTTCCAATTTAATTTATTATAGTTTCTACTTCTTGTTTTGTTGTATTTATGACTTCCAACTTCTAAGTTTTTTAAGTATGCCTCACTAGATGCACCTACCTAATTCATTTGCATTATGTGGTCTGCTCACCGCTTCTATAAGGATAGAAGGTTTATAACTTTTAAGTATTGAGTAGTTACTTTCTTTTGTTATCTTACGTGCATTCATGACCCTTCATTCTATTTTTCCCTTTCGGCTTTGCTTATATTCAATCACCTTTCACAAGTTACTTTTTTCAATAGCTACCGAATATCTATTAGTCATCTTGGTTTAGCTATGCATGTCTACTGTTAACTTTATTAGAGTGGAACTTCTAATAATGCCTTCTCACAAAGTGAGTAATAACCATTTGTTACCTTGTTTCAGGGATAGAGACCGATATGTACAAGGAGATTATCGTTTCAGACATGGCTATTGCAAGCACAATCCTCGGAAAATGGTAAAAACATGGGCAGAGAAAGAAATGAGAAACCTTTTGCGGTGAGAGAAAGTTCTCTTGGTATATGATTTTATGCTTTCGTTTTTTGTTTCTTAAGCATATTGATTGTCAGGGATTTTGTCTATTGTTCATGAGTGACATTCTCAAGCAGTACTGATTTATCCGTAGGTCATCTAGCATTTGACACAACAGGGTATTCTCTCCTAGTTAGAGCAGAACACAAAATCACTTGTGTTGCATTTTTCTATAAGTTGTAGATGTAGATATCCTGAAGTAGAAGAAGGTGATATTTGTCTCTACTTTCTTTTAAAGATGATATCATCATTTTTATTTTATTTCTCTTATTTCATTATTATTCTTTTCTTTTCAAACTTGTTATGCAATTAATGAGCGTGGTTCTACCCCCCAGAAAAGTATATAGGGGTGAAGGAGAAAATGATAATAGTATATTTGTAAGACGTTATCTATGGTTAACTTTGTCTCCTCATTTTAGTTTCCAAGGCAATCTCTTCTAGGATTAGCTTCACTTCTCTTTTTAGGTGTTATTTTTCAACCAGTCTCATATTTTGGGAGAAGGCTTGATGGTAAGGGATGTCTAGATCTGGTGGATTCTTCTTGTATTTTATTGTCAAAATGGGATTTGTTGATTCATCATTTCCACTGCCACAGTGATGCCCATTTACATAAAAAATGTTCTCTCATATTAGAAGGAATTCTCTATTGCCTTGTCTCATTAGTAACTATGGAGTATACAAAACTTGTTTTGTTACTTAAATATCTAGAAACAGTGTATTTAATTAATTCTTATAGACAAGTTATCTACTGAACTTCTTCATTGTTCTACTCATGATTCTTTCTTTGCTTGCAGAGTAAAAGCTTCTGGGATTAGGTGTCCAATGCCGTTGCTCTTAAGGCTTCATGTTCTGGTCATGGAATTTATAGGTACTTGTTTGTTCTAGGTATCTGAGATGTGAAGGTTTAGTTGCACAATTATGGTTTTTGTTCGGAGTTTCTTTTTTTCTTATAAATGTTACATGTACTTCAACAGTGTTGTCTAATTATTCTTTGTTTTTCTTGGACATGGTATGTGGAATTAGAGACTAAGTTTACAGGGAATTCTCTTTAGCTTAGTTAGACTTATTTATGGTTCTTATTTCAGGAAAAGCAGGGTGGGCTGCTCCTCGCCTTAAGGATGCTGCTCTATCAGAAGACAAGTTGCGTGAATGTTATGTGGAGGTACAGTCAAACTTCTCTACTATCAGCGTACTTGGTTGTAGCCGGCAACTACTGAGTTGGAGGTGAAACTCTTTTATAGACTTAGCAGAGTTAGTAATAGAGAGATAAGGGAGGTAGATGGTTTTTAAGGTATAAATTAGATGGATGATAGGGTCTAAAAGACTGAATTAGAACACAATCAAGCCTAACAAGCTGTTTTTTAATTGAGGGGTGGCTTCAAAGTCCACATCCCCCTCAATTGCCCTCGGATCAAATCATTAATTGAATAATAATATCATGCAGCAACCCAGAAATCAGGTCTCTCTTTTTTTTCCCTACTGTCATATGCATGAAGCATCAAATTTAGACAAACTAGTATCTGGCTTTCTTGATTTTTTTATTCTCTTCATGCTGGTAAATTTTGTATGGTTGGCTATGAATAATATTTGATTATCCAAATTGTTATGCTTCCTTACCTCGTAATTTTCTGCAATGTCCACAAATCTTACATGATTGTAATTGTCCCTTCTTAGATTATTACAACAATGCGAACCTTATACCAAAAGTGCAAGTTGGTACATGGTGATTTGAGTGAATACAACATACTTTATTTTGAGGTGAGCTATTAACTTTATTTGTATACGAAGTATTATTCTTCTTGCATGACAAGCAAATCTCATGTGTTTTACCTTCTTCTTGTTGCACTGCAGGGTCACTTATACATCATTGATGTTTCTCAATCTGTGGACCTTGATCACCCATCTGCACTAGATTTCCTAAAGGAAGACTGCTTGCATGTTACTGTAAGTAGATTTTCTTGTCATGGTCAACTAAATTCTTATTTACTTAAGTTACAACTGTTGGCACATGCTGCGTGCAGGATTTCTTTAAAAAGCATGGGGTTGCTGTAATGACTGTTAAGGAATTATTTGATTTTGTTATTGATCTGTCTATTGCTGATGAAGATGTCGATGATTATCTAGAAAAGGTAGCTATTTGTGCAGCGCACATCCAATTGCCTCTTCATATTGCTTTCTCTATCATGCTTTTGTTATCTTCAGACTTTTGGTCTCTTCTATTTTTATGCTTTCCGCCGAAACATTCTCATACAAGATCATTGAATTACTTCAGGTGCAGCAAAAAGTTTTGGATAGAGGAGATACAGTTGACAATGATGATGAAATTGCACCAACTGTTTTTGTCCAGGTAAAAATATGAAATCATGCAGCAGAGTTAGTTACTCAGCTTCTTTTTCATTCATCAGATGTACATTCATAAGTAAAAAAATGGAATATTTTATTCGGCGTTTGGTCATTACTCATTGCCAGTGGATCTGCTCCATTGTGATTCTGAGAAATATGATACATTATGGAAAATCAAATAGTATTTACCTGCTATAAGGACTTATACACTTGATAATTTAATCGTGCAAGTGTGCTAACCCTTGATGTGTTGCTGTTTTTTTGTGTTTGATCATGTTATGCACGGTTTACTCTTGAAGACAGTGGACTATATAAAGCAATGTGAGTCGGATCTTGTTCAGATGGCAATGCTTTCACGCCCTTCATTCGCCTATGAGCCAACTGCAGATAAAATATATGACCAGCCTCTGTTAGGATTTATACGTACTAGAACTGAAGGCTCTGAACAGCAGGAGGAAGTAGCAATACAATCAAATCTGCAGAATAAGTGTTCTTTGGTGGATAAAACTGACACTGACACAGACACAGACACAGACACAGACACAGAGGACGATGAATCTTCTGCCGACACTGATGAAGAAGGTTCAGGCTACAAGGTTGAGCCCAAGCTGGATCCTGAAGAAAAAAGAGCAGCTCGGAAAGAGAATAAGAAGAAAGTAAAAGAAGAAAAAAGAGAGTCTCGCAAGACTAAAATCCCAAAGGCTGAGAAGAAAAAGAGGAAAAAACTGGCAAAAGCCAAGTGTAAGAGGTAGTAGCTTTCTTTTACTGTCCGCAAGGAAGATTTTGTAATGTTAAAATAAATTTCAAGTGGGAATTGTTGCTTTATGCTTTGAGGCCCTTTATGTGAAATTCTTGTTAACTAGTGTTAGTCTCTTGTTAGCGTCTGGGGTCTACCTGATGTGTGGCCGTGTGGGATATGTTAAAAAAGGAATAGTATTTTCCATAATTGGGTTGTATCCTGTCACGCTAAGCATTTCTAATTTCATCCTATAACTTGTAATAGAGCTCTTTGGATCATTCACCTAGTTAAAAGAAATTTGAGAAATGAATAATTTTCCAGAAAATCATTGATAATTTCAGTTTACTACGTGGATTTCAGCATCCTACAAATGGGACCCCGTTGAAGTAAATATACAGATAAGCTGGTAAAGAGAAACAAGTAGAGCGACGCGAAGAATGCTTCATGGTGACATGAATAATTTTCCTACAAGTCCCACTACAGGACGAGTAATTTGATGTACATTACTGAGACTGAAATGATGTCATATGTTATATGGTGCAATGCTGGTAAGTGGTAACATACATTTCGATACCAATCAAATATAACAAATCCATCCATTTCATAGACAGATACTAAGAAATGGTTTGCATCCATTTCAAAGTCAAAATAGACAATTTTAAATGCCATAAAGTTCCAACATAAACTAAGATAACCAAAAGAGTAATTGCAGACAAGGAAGAACTTAAAATGTCGTAACAATAAAAACTTTTATATGTTAACTCAAAACAGCATTCTTTGGCACAATGCCACGCTTAAAAGATAAATATATCATGCGACTGCAATATGAAGACCCGCAACACTTTCTCTGCCCTCAGTGAATCATCATAATTCCAGTCAATCAAATGTGAGACACAAAGTATTGAAAGGCAGCATCTTGATCTGTGAGAGTTAAGTTGAAGTTTGCTTGTTCACCTAGAAGGTGGAGGAACCTGAGATTTTGCCATCCCCACCCATACAACAATGCCAACTGCAAGAATCACCCACCCCAGTATGTCGTATGTCAGATCACTGCTTTTGTTCTTCTTTGACACCTGGACAGCATAAGGATGAAAAGATGATTAGATTTTCATAATCACCAAACTGTGGAATGGATTAGGGTACTATATAGATGACATCAGAACCCTAAGACGACTTCAAGAAAAACATACACAAGTTTTAATACACACTCATCTGATTCACTTTGTCAAATCTATCGAAAATACTCTCAAAATAATGAAATCATAGTCAACATTACGGGCCCTCATTTACAGAAATTGATCAGAAATTTAGGTCGGCAATATAAAGAGACTGATCTTATAGATGAATGGTACCAAATACGGATTCAAACTAATATAAAAACTAGAAAGTACAGATAAGTGTTGTGATCTCTCACTATATCAAACAAGTGCATCGCAAATCTAGTCATTGACGTCTACAGAAAATGGTTCCTACAAAATTAATTCTTTCTCTTCTTTGGCTTGTATTAAGCAAACAGCTTGGGTTAGAACACTGATAACTTGTTACCAAAATAATTCTAAGCATTCCAGAAATGGTTCTTCCATAACAGTACATCAGAACACTGATAAACTTTTAGCCAAAACCCTGAGAACAAACGAAATCCAAAGCATTCAAATTAAAAATAAAAACTAAAAAAGCATGTCGCCTAGTGTCTGCTTATTAGCTATTTGTAACTATTGTAATTAATCTTAATGAAAAAAAAGATACACATAATACCTTAACATTTGAGGCAGAGGATGCTCCTTGTGAAACCTGTTGACTGGCCATCTGCCTATGGAGCTCTAAATGCAGTTCGGGTGCCTAACAAAGTTAGCTTCTATAAGTTGAAAATAACATTTACGTAAAGAAATGCGGAAGTAAGCCACATAAATATGCGAGTATATATATATTCACATATGTATATATACATGATATACAATTGTCTCATTTTGAAATGATAATATAAGTATAAAGATGCTTCAGAGATATGAATCAACATTCTTCAATTGCAGTGTATTACAATTTTTTTTCGAAAATAGTAAGGATACAGAACTTAAATATATATAACACATAACATCAAGTGCTACATTGGTGGCCAAAAGCATTACGTAGAAAAAAATGAGAGTAATATCAGGTGTCAATACACAGAATAAACCGAGTTGTGAATGCTACCGGATGCTAATGAGTGCAACATGAAAGTCTCCCAAGACCGGACAGTCTGCATAAAATTGCAGTTCCCTGTGTCATTACTCCTAGTTCAGCGCCCCGAGATTCCCAGAGGGCATGGGATGCTGCTTAATCCAACATCCTTCTACAGGCATTTGCTGCTGTGCAAACTGAACCACCACTGTGTAGGGTCAAGGTTTAAAGTAGAAATCCAAAAAATTCAACCTAGGAAATAACTCTCCAGGACCACTCATCGATAACAAGCACCAACAAGATTTCCTTTATCTAACTTTGCCTACTTAGACATTCAAGATCTCCACTAGTCATAATGTACTAAAAGGTGGAATTGGCATATAAGTGACTGAGGTACTGCACAGTAACTATGCAATAGGCAGGTCACTAAGCAGTAGCATATACGGACTTCCAAGTCAGATGATAAGGAAACATATAATAAGAAAAATAAGCGAAGTTAGTTTACAAATATCCACCTGTAAAATTTGACAGGCAAATATTTAAATGGTAAGTCATGAACATTTCATGTTTATCCTTCTTATATCTGCTTATGCTTGATTAAGAACTACACAGGCGCATTTGACACGGGATATTCAAGGGACAAAGAAAATTGAACAAAACTTTAACAGATTAAATGACTAATTTAACTGCAAAGCAAGTTGGGCAGTATTATGATATTATCATATCCTACACTTCAATGACGAAATAGAAAGATGGGGACTACCTTGGCTGATAGACTCAATGACTTCATATAAAGCTCGTTTCCAGGATCCTGAAAGAAAACTAACCATCAATTCACCATGATTATCTTATAGAACTATATGGAAGGCAGATACATAACAAAGAAGAAAAATACCTCCTCAATGGCCTTCTCGAAACACTGCGTTGCCTTTGCAAAATAAACATTTGCCATCTCGTGGTCAGAAATGAAGAAGGCATGGGACGTGTGAGCATTCCCTAAGCACCAGAGGGTGTCGTGCTTCCTTGGATTCACCTCCAACGCTTCCTCCAGCTTGGACACAGCATCTATATAACTAAAACTATCAAATAAGATTGCAACTTTGGCAACAGCCCACCTAAAAATTAGTCCTTTCTTGACGCAGATCCATACCTTGGACATACTTCACAGAATCAGGCCCATTTTGGAACTGCGACAACTCAAGAAGCGCTCCTCCCCATCTCGTCAGATTCTACACAAAGAGCAATCTATGTTTTAGCGTTTCCGACCAATCAAGACCACAAACAAGAAGCGAACGGAAGGGAGATGAGAGAAATCGCACGTCGGCATCGAGGGGATCCTTGGAGTAGGCGGCCTCGGCGGTCTGGCGCGCGTGCTCGAAGAAGACAAGGCGGTCGATATCGTTCTGAGGCATCTCCATGGATTCCAAAGATCGAAAATGGACGAAGGAAGAACCCTAACGACCTCCGTCTCGATCGAATGAGAGAAGAAAAGTTAGGGTTTTGGACGAGGACGGGGGAGGCAAAAAAATAAATAAAACCGGAGGTTTAAGTAATTACGATAAATTTAAGTTCGGGTATGGCCGTATGGGTATGTCTAAGGACTCTTTTTAGGGACATTTGCATCAAAGCCTCTTTAAATTTTAATAATAGTAATCTTGACCTTTTAGAAACTGAGTGAATTTATTTTCTAAATTCGATGCACATATTTTTATACGGAATCTATATAATATAATTTATATACAAGATTACAAAAAAGTACTTAATTTTCTTATTATTAACATTTAAGAGGTTTTCTAATACAAATAATTCAACTAATGCTGCCTGCTACTCTCATTCTTGATGCTAGCATCCATATGCGAATTATTCGCCGACCTTACCCGAACTCAGGGGTGGGATCTTTGAGCCTTCACTCGATCAACCTGGGAGAAGACTTGGCCCTTTTTGTATTGTCTATTCTATAATGTGAGTTTACTACTATTGCATTCTCTTTAACAAATCTGGTAGTATTTTTATCCAGTGAGGTGAGTGGGGTGTTTGTTTTCTCTCTTTGGTAGCAGAGAAATGATCTAATAAAAGATCCTGACAGCTTGTGATTGTTCTTTCTACATTATCTTTTTGTACTAGCGAAGTGATTACTCTGCCACGATCCATGTCGGGGTGTGTGGACTTGTCGGACTTTGCGGTTTATCTTAGGGTTACGGATTCCGTCAAGTAAATTTTGCGTTCAACCAATCCTATCTTCTTAGAATTTAAAGGGTCCTGTTCATATTAAGATTAAATGTAGGTGGTTATATGCACAGAAATTGCTCATAGCCAAGAATGATGCGCATCAGCTGTCGGTCAACTTCTTAGGGGCAATTTTAGTACCGAGATAAGCGGAAAGCCAGGCTGACTTTTGGTTGCCGTCCACTGGGCGGCAGTGCGTATCCAACCGTTCAAATTAAGTTTATCCTCCATTAATAAGAATAAGAACAAGAATAACTCCGTAAAGAGTCTTCTCCCAACTACCTCTCTCAAAACACAAACCTCGAATAAACCGAAGAATATAGTTGGTTCCTCTAGGGCTTGGGTAAGGGATCCGGGTTTAAAGATGGGAGGCGAGATAAGGGTCGCCTCAGCGTTCGTGCTGGCGGCTTTGGTGGCGGCGGCAATTGGCAGCGCCGCCGCCGCCGCCGGGGGTCGCCGGGAGGTCGAGGGAGTGCAGCCGCTGTCGCAGATCGCGATACATAGGGCGAGGATTGCGATCGATAAGTCGGCGTTCGTCAAGGTGTCGCCGCTGGTCTTGGGAGCTCAGGTACTTGCCGGAGCTCAGGAAATATATTGGTTTCCCCACGTTTCCACCGTGGTCGAAAAGCTTGGGAAACGTGGCTCTTGAACAAAGATTTACGCTTTATGCAGAAGATAAGCTTATGCAATTTTCACAATTCATAGGGTTCTATCTGTAAAGAATGAAAGTGTTCTCCCTAATAAGACATATAAATAGTTTCCCTGTGGGATGTACGTGCAAACTTTTGCTAAACGTAACACATGGATAGCAGGGAGAAGATACTGCATGGGTAACCGTGGAGTTCGCATGTCCTCATGCGACTTCGGATGATTGGATTGGAGTCTTCTCTCCCGCAAGAATCAAGTATTCTCACATTTGTACTAAATACTAATCATTTGACTCTGTAATTTCTCGTTAGTACATTTACTTTACTCACAACCACTGTGTTTTCTTCTAATCTCAGTTCTTCGAGCTGTCCTGATGATGGAACTAACAAAGAGCAAAAGCCGATGATATGCTCGGCTCCAATAAAGGTTGGTGAAATTTCTTATATGCTGGACTGCTAGTGGATTAAAATGTTGTTTATTATGATAATTCAACTAATGTTACTATTGTGATATTGATTATAGTATCAATACGCAAATTATTCCTCGAATTACATAAACTCGGGGAAGGGATCTTTGAAGCTTCAATTGATCAATCAGAGAGCAGACTTTTCCCTTGCATTGTTTAGTGGCGGTCTTTCTAATGTAAGTTCAGTTAAACCTGTTCATCTATTGCATTATGGTTCAAAAAGTGCTGATTTTATCATTTCTTGTGTCTGCTAGTCATCCTACTACTAAAACTATCATTTGCATGTAATTACTGAATTCTTAATTCTTGCATGTAAGGATTAATTTGCATATGATTACCGCAGCCGAAACTTATCGCAGTATCAAATACAATTTCTTTTGCAAATCCAAAAGCTCCAGTTTATCCACGTCTCGCACAGGGAAAAGCTTGGAATGAGGTTAGCTGGTCGTTCTTTAATGTATCCTGGCATTATGATTCTTGTAACTAATCTTTCTTATTCATGCTGTCTTGTTTTAAGCTGCTGTCTTCTATTTGCAATGTGTTACTAAAGTTATACATCCAGTGCCCTTGGAGGAAAAGATTGGTGAAGAACCTAAAATTTTGACTATGTAGCAATTTCAAAGTCGTATCCTGTGATTTGATGAATTAATAACAAAAATAGTTGTTTGAGGTTTGGAAATACCCAGCCAAACCAGTGAAAACTAAGATACACGCAGTTTCACAAGTTTGATTCCTCCTTTACATGGTGACCTATTACTTCTGTCTACCTGTGTGAAAGTTTTCTATCATGATACTATTGTCTTCTGTATCTCGATGCAATATGAGTGAGCTGTGTAGCTTGGGACTGTGAAACTTGGCAATAGTCAGATTGTTAAAATCTCTCTGTTTCTCACAATATGTTAAGCCCAGTTGGCTGTAATGTAACTATTTCAGTTTTTTTATGCAACTGTTCCTCTTACGAATACTTGAGTAAAATCTTAAAAGGCATAAGTCTCTTGCTTTTTCCTTGAACTGCCAGATAAAAGTCACCATCTGCAAGCAGGTAGCTTATCTGCTATCTGTTTACTAAGCTTGATTGATTTGAGTAGTATTTAACTCCACAAACTTATAGTAAACACAACAGAATCCAGAATTTGCTTCATATTAATCGATTATACATTGGAAGGAGGAAATTGGCAAAAACTTGAGTAGACAGTAATCTGTACTTTTGTTGAAAAATTCAGCTGCAGCTCTGGAAACGTTTTTAACATTAACATTTGTCCTTATTAGTTGATTTTGTTATATCACAGTGATAAGCCACTAGTAGTATAATTTACATCAATTTTAAACAAATACTGTGAAAACAGACTTCAAGTTTTACAAAATTGATATATTTGTTCTACCTATATAATCCGTGAAGATCCTCCATGTTACTTTCCAGAGTTTAAAATTCTGTCTTACTCATTGCCTTTATCTTCAGATGACTGTGACCTGGACAAGTGGGTACAACATCAATGAGGCACTTCCATTTGTCAAATGGGGTATGAAGCAGGGACCTCCAACTCGCTCACCAGCCGGGACACTCACATTCAGTCGTGGAAGCATGTGTGGTATGACTCTGTCACTGACATGATTAATATTGCTAGTTTGATACAATGGTAGCATACCAGACAAAATTTAATTCTGTTGTAAACCATGTGCTAATTTTTTCTTACTGTTGGGGACTTATGCAGGTTCACCAGCACGAACAGTTGGATGGAGAGATCCTGGGTTTATCCACACAAGTTTCTTAAAGGATCTGTGGCCAAATGTCGAGTATGAATTCAAGACATGACTAGAAAGTTAGCTCCTTTGAATGCTAAATATTTTCTATTTTAAATTTTAGGTACTATTACAAGGTCGGTCACCGTCTTTCCAATGGATCTTACGTTTGGGGCAAGCCTTATTCTTTCCGAGCATCCCCTTATCCTGGTCAAAACTCACTACAGCGAGTTATTATTTTTGGTGACATGGGAAAGGTGCACTCCTGTTTTCCATTTCAAATGGACCTAAATTTTTATATATGCCATTAATAAGATTAACAAGCTGAGATGGGCATGATAATGTCACGTTTTACTTCCTTCTGTAAATTTTGGAACTTGAGAGTATGGAAGTTTCTTACTTTATCGGTGACGAGCATTGATCAAGGAGGTAGATCTCTAACACCTTCTTGGTGCTTTTGTTCTCAGGCAGAAAGGGATGGATCCAATGAGTACAGTAATTACCAGCCTGGATCACTGAATACTACAGATACAATTGTCAAGGACATGGACAACATAGACATTGTTTTCCATATAGGAGATATCGCATACGCAAATGGGTATATTTCACAATGGGATCAGTTTACATCTCAGGTGGAGCCAATTGCTTCAAGGGTGCCATATATGATTGCAAGGTTTCCCTTTACTCTTCATCCTTAAAGCCTTTATGTGGTTGGTCAAATTACTCACTGAGTCTTAGGTTATCTTGTAATAGTTGTATATGTGTGATGCAGTGGTAATCATGAAAGAGATTGGACTGGGACAGGATCATTCTATGACACGAAAGATTCTGGAGGGGAATGTGGTGTATTAGCTGAGACCATGTTTTATGTGCCAGCAGAGAATAGAGCAAACTTTTGGTGAGCAAAATACCATCTGTCTATATCATTATGATTAGGAGTAATAATTTGGTTGAACTAGCAAAATTAAGACCAAAATTCTGGACTTTTCACTAAAATAATGTCATTTATAGCAAAACTATCTCGTATGATTTCTATTCAACAGGTACTCTACAGACTTTGGTATGTTCCGCTTCTGTATAGCAGACACTGAGCATGATTGGAGACCAGGATCCGAGCAGTATAAGTTTATAGAAAACTGCCTGGCATCAGTAGATAGGAAGCAGCAGCCATGGTTGATATTTGCTGCCCATCGTGTTCTTGGCTATTCTTCTAATTCATATTATGCCTTGGAGGGTTCATTTGAAGAACCCATGGGAAGGGATAGCCTTCAGAATCTCTGGCAAAAGTACAGGGTCGATATTGCATTTTATGGTCATGTGCACAACTATGAGAGGACTTGCCCAATCTACCAGGTTAACAGATCTTTTCTTCTGCTCTTAAATAGTCAGAGTTAGAATTTAGCATCTTTAGATATTTTTTGAGGCAGTAAAAGCAAAAGGTAGTGTCGTGTGTGTGTGTGTGTATATATATAAATTTATATGATAGGATTTTAATGATAATGAGAGTGAAATATAGATGCCGTAAATTTTGAAGTTTCTTCTCTTTTTTCTACATCTGTTCATAGCTTTGCCAGTCCACATAACATGTATATTTTGTCTCAACAGAACCAGTGCATGGACAATGAAAAATCTCATTACTCTGGCACGATGAACGGGACCGTCCACATTGTTGTAGGGGGCGGAGGCAGCCATTTGTCAGACTTCACAACTGCAGTTCCAAATTGGAGTATCTACCGAGACTTTGATTATGGCTTCGTCAAATTAACTGCGTTCAACCATTCTTCACTCCTTGTTGAGTACAAGAGAAGCAGTGATGGCAATGTATACGACTCCTTCACCATCTCCAGAGATTATAGGGATGTCTTGGCCTGTGTACCAGGTAGTTGTTCACCAAAGACATTGGCCTCTTAAGAGGTGAGGATCTTCATATATGGCTTAAAATTTTGGAGCTTGTTTCATGGCTTTGATCCATTGCTACCCAAATTTGTAAAGGCCCCCCATTGCAGCTGAAATGGGTACTTTTATTATTTGACAGATAGGTAGTTATTATCAGTTACGTGCTGTGAGAATAAGAATGTTATAACTTCAGATAACATTGAATAAATAATTTTTTCATGAAGTCTCTTATTGGAGAGGTTGTGACACTAAATGTCTTGACAAGGTTGAATAAGTACGTTTTATTTTTTGCATGAAATGTTCAAATTGGAACGTTCGTAATTAGGCTAATTCACTGAAAGTGGTCTGTAGTTGGAAGTACTTCTTGGAATTAACTTAGTGGTAGTAAATCCTCTAATAACCTGTGTATGGCCATAATGGTTCAATGTATTAATTGAAAGATGTAATCTTTGGCTCAAATGCAAACTTAAAATAAGAAATCAGTTGCTGAATACAAATCACAGGACATAACAACATCTCATGTAAACTTTGGCTAGAAAGACCCTTTTCAACTACAGATGAAAGGTTTGACTTATCGATCCTCCTTGTGCAGTATTTGTGTTGTTGTTGTTGATTTGCTTAATGCCTCCAGCGTTGTTAATGTATCCAATCCCTGTTAAAGCGAAAGGCTCGACTTCGTCGGCATGACCACCTTCTGCTGTGCAACTTTGATGATGATCAGATTTGCCTTCCTTGTACTCCTCCTCCACTCTCTGCAGAGCCTTTTCTACTTTCTTGCCGAATAATATCCCAAAGCTGGGACCGCTGCAGAAGTAGCTGCGTCCGTTCTCGTGCTCTCCGTGGCTCGCATTCTTGAAGAGAAGTATATCCGTCCTGAGAAAGATCAATGGTTAGCTCTGTTCGGATCCAAGCGAGAGATACATAGAAGGAATAAAGAAAAAGAGAAAGAAGAACGTACTTGTCAACCTTCCTTTCCTTTGCCGATGGTTTACTAGACTCGGCCACAGCGAGTGATAGATATCTCCTAAAGATTAAACATATGCAGAGTCTGGTGAATTCGTCGCGGATTTTAATTAATGGATCGAATTGATACGTGAAGCGATTAACTAACTTACCCACGCTTGGCTGGGAAATTTAGATCCGTCCTGAGAAGGAGATAACTGAGGCGTTTTTATCATCACAGTTTTTTTTTTTTTAATTAAGGATTTGTAAAAAAAAATGGCATGTAGAAAAATTAAGAAACTTACGCACGATGGCAGTTGCTAATCAGTAGTCTTCCAACTGCTCCCGCCATCCTGGGAACTAATAAAGGTGGTCAGATTAATTTCTCCCTGTCACTTAAATGAGTGCGATCAACAGAGAGAAGAGGATTAACGAGAAGAAGAGAGATCTAAGCTTTGGAATAGATGGAAGGTGATGAGGAAATGAATTAAGCTGCTCCACTTATCCACTAGCTCTACTTCTTATTTGTAGCAAGCTCGGAAGATGTTGATCAGGGAACTGTGTATTATTGACTTGGGAAAGTTCCTTGTAGTTCTTGTAATGAATGCTCTACTATATTAATTAAAGAATAGTAAACATTGAAATCAATATCTTATGCAGTTGGTAGATTCTGACTAATTAGAAGAAAGTCAATACATAAAAACAAATGGCTTCAACCGCGTCTGCCGATTTTTCCGATCTTAGATATTGACAAAGTATAGTTTTATTTGAATCCAGTCCTATCTGTTCACATTTCAGAATAAATTAACCATTTTGCGTGTGAAGATGCCGGAAGGAGATGGTTAATTTGCAAGGTTACTTGGCAGCTCAAACTGGATGCATGCCAACTCGGTTACTTCTTCTTGTAAGTTTTCTTTTTTTTTTTTTTTTTGTTTCAACTTTGGCAACCAATTTGCCAAGTCCCAAGTATTGCCAGTTCCAAATTTTGGTCTCGTACTTTTGGTCAAGCTAATTATGATTCCTTGCTGCTGAGTACAGGAGAAGCAATGAATGCAAATGTCTATGACTCTATCATCATCGATCTCCAGAGATTATAGGGATGTCTTAGCCTGACGATCTTCGATCGTTAAATGATCTTTTCGCTAAAAGTGGAGTCTAAGCTCTTTGGAAGCCAGCTGAGTTCAGTCAAGCAGGTTGGGTTACTTTAATGAACTCTATGCATGTTCCTATGGCCGTCGTTGAGAGAAGCTATTCGGGGCAAGTTCCTCTTGCTAGAGGCATTAGAATAAAATTTTGAGTTAATTGTCTATTCCATCTGGTATTTAAGCTAGTTTTTCTGAAGTTCATGAGTTTAAAGCTCGTCGGTCCTTTTTTATGTCATTGAATACATACATGAAAGAAACATTATTTATTACTCTCTACTTGACAACAAGTCAGCAGTTACAGTATTAAAAGCCCCATCTTCCATATAACGAGGAAATGCAAATTAATCGACATCGAGCATCAATTCGTCAGATAAGCAATTTTGTGAACACCATCGACCCAATCGATTCATTACATATATCTTCAAGAAAGCATGTAGTAGAGACAGGAAGGTACTGCTTTCTTCTACCTTACAGAGAGTAGTTACAAGAACAAAACTTATATTATTTCAGCACAACAAAGAAAGAAAGAGAGAAAGAAAATATGTCGCGATCGACATAACATATCTCACACTGCATGCATGTATGTGGCTGCGACAACCTTTGATTTCAGCTACAGATGAAAGGTCTGATTTATATGTCCTCCTGTTCCATGGTTTGTGTTTTGGTTGTTGACTTGCGTGATACGTCCTCCTGCAACTGTGCCATTGATCTCTATCTTTGGTTTCCTGGCATGATCATCAGCTTTCCCCTGTGGGTCGTTTCCTGACCCCCCTTCTATCTTCAACCTCCTCACTGTTTCCAGAGCCTCGTTTACTTTCCCGGTGAGTGATGCAGAGCTGCAGCTCCAGCAGCAGCAGAAAGAACGGCAGCATCTCTGATCGTACTCTTCGAGGATCTTCTTCACGTCATTCTCCACGGCGTCTACCTCCCCTTGCCACCTCTCTGACTTTTTGACACCGTTGCCTTTCACGGCTTGCAGATCTTTCATCGCTTTCTTCAACTCTTCCACCTTTGCACCGATAGTACTTCCCGGGAGCTGCATGCACTGCGAAATCAAGCCCACTACCTTGCTTAGGAGATTCGCGACCGCCGTCACCGGATCCATGGCCGTCCGGCTACTGAGTTGCTACGGAGAGTAGTTTGATCGATCGAGCACAAAGGACAAAAAAAACGGGAGCAAGGCGTCACCTCACTTGTTTACATACTAACTAAGCGGAAAAATTCAAGTGTATAAATAGCAATTGGTTGCTTATCTGGTTGGCCAGCCTCCACCAATTGCATGATGTTATGTATAAAAATTCCTTGGGAATTTTGTTCTTTTTGCTTAATTACATTTGGAACCTTATTTGTAGCCTAATCTTGGATCCTTTCATTTATTGACAACTAATTATCTAATATCTTTCATCTCGGTGTTATCAGAAAAAATTAAATAATTATTTTACCCTCAACTTTCTTCTCAGGTTTTCAGGTAACGTAGCTTCGAGAGGGCTTAAATTTAATCATGTGGCAATATACTTTTTAATAAAAATTCTAATGAAAGATTTTATACATATAGTTAAATTCCCAAAAGAATTTCTTTCGAGTTATTTGGTTTCTCGGGAATTATGTAATAAAGATTGACTAGGAAAAAAGTGGGCATTTTTCCCAATCTTTATTAGATTGAGTCAAGTGCTGGTGCTGCAAAATAGTTCTCTGTGCCAAAGACTTAGAATAAACAAATTGGTCTCCATAGTTCACACTGCCATAAAGATTGGCCAAATGAATCGAGGGTTGTTCCAAGTCTTTAATTAGGTTAAGTGGTGTTGTCAAAGACTGCATACATACGGAACTCCATAGTGCAATAAAGATTGACCGAGTCATGCAAACCAAAAAATAATAATAGTAATAAAGAATGACCGAGGAAAAAAGAGGGTCTGTTTCTAAGTCTTTAATTAGATTAAGAAATGAAGTGCCCATAGTAACTGCTTGATTTGCTAGATGATGGAGGGGCATTGTAGAATTAGTGTGAATTTTGATGTAGTACAATTGATTTTTAAGTGCAAATAGGATGTGATCATATTTTGAGAAGAGGAAACTTAACGACATTAGAATAAACTAATGTAGCTGGAATTAGAACTCTGAATTGAAACACTCATACAACACAAGCCCTTTTGTAATACTATCATAGTGCACGATTAGTTTCTACTATATACACGCACAACTGGCATTGTGTCGACATAGTGTCCGGAGGGGAGTTGGGTCACAGCACCCAATCCATCCTGTTTAACTCTCATTTTCTTCCCACTTAATACACTCAATGTTTTACTGCAGAACTTCTTAGACGAGTGAGAACCCAGAAATAGATTGAGTTTAAACTAGAGTCTTTGTATCAAAGCAAGTGGGCTATTTTTCTTGCTAATAAATTATGATTTTGAATAGTTCATAAGAAATAATGACCCTATGTATACTGCGGTAGGATTATTGGATGATGGCACATCATTGACATAGCATAACAATTGTCACTACATTTGCTTGTCTAGATGATTTTATATCTATTGTAGCATGATTATTATAACACAATTTTGTTTCACGATGAGAATCTCCCTTATGTGGGTGAATTGCCAAGTTGATCTCGCATATACAATAGTGTGTTTAATATATATCACATAACGATTCCATTATAATGATGTTTGTAATTATATTTATTAATCTTTATATTGATATCCTACTTATCTAATAATACGATACTAATACACATACACACCATAAGAGGTGTGATCTCTATGTCTCAACGATATCAAATATTTTTCTATCCAGGATAAAGGGTAGAAGAATTATATAATAGAGTTTACACTTGAGGTCTCAGTACATAGATTATGAAAATCGGTTAGGGTATTAAAGTGATGGTAGAAGTCTCACAGGGTATGGATCTAGGGATACTTTTAGCTTAGCCACGTGAGCATTAATGGTAGGTAGACTTCATTCTTTGCTCCTCTCAGAACTCACTCAGAATATAAAATTGAGGAAAAAAAAACTAACACAAAGTCATTATGGAGCCTAATTCTCCATAGTTTGCCGAAGTATGGTTTCATGATTTCCAGAACAGTAAATGTTGATCTGCTTGATGTATCGGACGGTCCCAATGCTTCCAATGCCTACCATGCTGGACTTACTCTGCATCTTCTCTGACGAATCTCCATCTTCTTCTTCGTCGTCGTCGTCTTCTTCTTCGAACGCGGGCATGCCAATCCCCTGCTGGTACAGGTTACGCACTCTCTCCGCGCACCGCGAGGTTTTCTCGCACATCTCCGCTTCCCAGCGGAGCACCGCGTCCGACGGCGCGCGGATGCCTCCTCCTCTCCGATCGTACTCGCTCACCACTGAGCTGACTTCAACTTCAACTGATTCCACCTCTTCCATCCAGTTCTTCACGACCTGAGATGAGAGGATATGAAGGACTAAAATTAACCATCATATAAAGGGTCTAAAGCCAACTTATCCATTCCACCTCTTCCAGGAATTTCTTGACGCCCGCCTTCTTTCGCTTCAACTTCTCTAAAGATGATTCCAGGTCTCTGAGGGGTCTATCCACCGTGCAATAGCGGTGTTGCTCTTCGGGAACGACGACTTTAGCTGGGACTTGCTCCATTGACGGCGGTAGCTCCATCCTGAGAAAAATGGTTAGCTCTCTGTTTCACAAGCAACTGATTAATCTAAGGAAAACAAACGTACTTGTTGTCGACCTTCTTTTTATTTTCCCATGGTTTACGCAACTCGGCCACAGCGAACGGTAGAGAGGCCCTGAGGATTGAATAATGGATCAGGAGATAACCAGGTGGATGCGCGAACTAAGAGGGATTAAAAGAAACTTACGCGCGCCTGGCTTGCAATTTTAGATCCACACTGAGAAGTCTCAGCCGATAATTGAGGCGTGTTTGTTTGTCATCAGAGATCCATCAATGATTTGTTAAAATGGAATGTAGAAAAGAAATTAAGAAACTTACGCTCCATGGCAGTTAATAATAAGTCGTCTTCCAATTGCTCCTGCCATCCTGACAATTAAAAATGGTCGGATTAATTTCTCCCAGTCACTTAAATGAGTGTGATCAACAGAGAGAAAAGAATTAACAAGAAGTAGCGAGATCTAAGCTTTGGAATTTATATACACTGGATAAGGGAAGGAGATGAGGAAATGAAGCTGCTTCACTTATCCAATAAGACGTTGATCAGGGGAGCGTGCATCAACGACTTGGGAGAGTTCCTTGTAGTTTCATGTCTACTAGAAGACGAGAAAACGAGAAGACGATATAAATGAATGCACCTACTAGCTATTAATTAAAGGAAATTAAATAGTGGGATCAGTATCTGTCCGGATAGATAATCTATGCAGTTTGGGATCAATATCTGTACGGATAGACAATCTATGCGGTTTTCACACACTATTTCGTGTAACTTACTTCTAGTTGAGCATAGTTGAATTGATGGAATCTATTGCTTGTTTCATCGTATTATATAAAAGTTTATAGGTTAATTTTTAAATTCCTAGAGAAGTCAAATCTGTCTCTTAATTAACTTCTTGTTGGTGGTAACAATCTTCAGACACGAGGAATACATGAGAATAGTTAGATTTGGTCACGAATAAATGTCTTTACTCATAAAATAGGTATTCTTTTAAGACCCAAAGTCCATAAGAAGCTTGACATTTATGTTATATTAATATTTCTTAAATATTTAATATGATACTAAACTTATTTCTCTTTATTTTTTATTGTCATGATACCCATTATAAACTAATTTTTATTCACTTATCTTTATGAATTTGAATAAGTAAATATATGAGATTAAAGTACTCTTTGAGTTCTTTTAATTTCACTATTAATCCATCATTAATAATGTGTGGACCTCATTTAAATTTGAGCTCAAAATTAATAAAATATTCATGACAAATACATGATATTTTTAATAATCCTCTACATGAATGAACTGGCAGTAATTACACATGAAATATAGACTTGATTGAGAGTACAACAAAAAGTTACCGTATCAGGATAAGTAGCTTTTAGCTTTAATCTTCCCTAGTGAAATATTATTGAAATTATTTGCTAATACGTGAACATAATGTCTTGAACTATTCAGCTTTTATTTAAACCAAGACAATAATACTTACACAGCTTCTTTTCAACATAGTTGGTTCTATAATATTACGTTTATCTCGGCCCTAGATGTGCCTAGTAATTTTTTGAGTGTTTTGGAGATTTAGTCTAGTCATCTCATAGAAGCGGCCCACTTTACACTCACATAGGTGACCTCTTATTAAGAGTATCCTATCATACTCCACTTGGATTTTCAATGTATAAGAGTAATTAAAAGTATTGTTTATCGTAACATACTGTATAAGTTTATCACTATGTCATCATAGGAAAAGACGGAGAAAATAATTTCTTAGTGATTTTAGAGAACGACCCCATAATTTGGTTGTCCTTTTGAACCAGATCTTTGTATCTTTAGTTAACTAGGTTGGGTTGCCGTTGAGTCGTTATTCTAGGTGATAGGCTTTAAACTCATTTCTTTCAATGAACAAATATCTAAATTCACAATAATATATACTAGACCACTACATAATCTGATGGGGCCCACACGAGCCACGATAAACCATCAAGATATAACTTATAACCACTGACACATGAGTACATTAAAGCTCGACTTGTATTATACAAATCATCGTCTAATACAATGGAATATTAATATCAAATAATGGTACAATTCAATTTCTATATAAACTATCATCTACACCATCTCGTATCTATTGCTCACCTCATCATCGCTCTAAATGTCTTCTCATGATAACTCAAGTCGATATCACGTACCATATATCTGGGGGGTTAGAAAAAAAAATAAAAAGAGTCATGAGCTAAACGCTTAGTGAATGGACTTTACCGCAAATCAGTGATGCCAAACAGATAATAAATCATATACTAGATAATATAAATCAGAAAGAGCATCATGTTATGAATGAGTATATAAATATATCCTTAATAATATATAATGGAAGGTAGATATTATGTCATAATTGATAAAAGTATATAATTCTCGATAATGAATAAACAAATCTCCATGTTATACCATTATCATAATTTTCTCAATATGACACATATGATGCATGTCGACCATGACCATGTTATGATACTAAATGCACTCACATATGATACATAATGGCCACTCGAAAATCAGGTATATTAGATAATAATGAAATCATATGCATTTCTTAACATCACAATCATTACTGATATCTCGGTATAATATCATCATACTAAACCACTATGCATAGTCAACACCCGGTACCCGATCTCATTATCCAGCTCGTAGGCTCAAAACATATTCTGTCATATGCTAAGGGTATTTTAGTCATAATCATACCATGCTATATACTAAGGGTATCTCAGTTATAATCATACCTTGCCATACGCTAAGGGTATATCAAAATCCATCCAGATCAGGTACCCCACTAGTTAATAAAAATCATATGAGGGTAACTCGCCACATGCATGCCCTAGCGAACGGCAGGTGTCCAGTTGTCTGTGCGCACAGACTCAACTGACCTCGAACATAGGCCATGAGATATCGCATATCAACGACCATAATCATCACTCTAGGCACTCCTAACCCTAGCGCCTACTTAGGTATCCTTATGTTTTTTCTATCAATTTTTCTACTAATAAAATTTATATATGAAAGATCATGTGCATATATTCGATACTATAATCAAGTCAATGCAAAACAGGAATTTAGGTGGAAGAAGAGTCAAAAGAGATAGGATGCTATGCCATTTCCAACCATTAATGCATCTATCACATGCATACTCATGCTAGTCTACCACATGTATACTCATACTAAAGAGCATCTCGATATAAAGTCATAATAATATAGTCATTTTCAATCATCTCTATATATATTATTAATATACTCATATCTCAGATCAGTCTAATCAAATGTATGATAAAATATGCTCAACTGAAATCATCCCTAGATAAGGTTATATAATCATGTGATACACTTAGTTAAGATCGCATTCGAACGCCCTTGCGAATGCCTACATCAGGTTCGCAAATACAAAGAACGCATATTGTGCGTTTGAACGCGGTGGGGCGAGTTCAAACGCCCGCGTTCGAACGTCTGCACCGCGTTCGCACAGACAGAGATGGAGCGTTTTGGGTGCGTTCGAACGTGATCGGACGCGTTCGAACGCGATCGATGAAAATCCTCTAGAATTAGGATTCATATTGTTTTAGGACTTGTTGGCTAGCCTCTATAAATATGTGGATGGTAGCCAACTTTATTATGTTATTGGATTATTGATTTCTTGCCTCCTATCTTCTTTCTAGACTCTCTCCCTCCTCCCTCTTCACCATTCTTCCACCTCTATAGTTGGCAAGGTTTATTCTAACTTCTAATCTCCCTCGACTATCGAGCCAACCCTCTTCTTTGGGATCTCGACCACTTCGTTCCATTTGTCTACTTCCCTTAATCACTTCTACAATCCACCCTCATCTCCATACCCATCCATAACCCTAAAATCCACTTCACCTGTCACCACCACCATCACCCACGTTATTCTGTATTTTTGTCCCTGCTACAGTTCGAATCTATAAAGGGAGTAAATACAAAAGTTGTAGATCAGGAAGTTAAGGATCCAACCCAATTTGTTTTATAATTTTATGACTACCAAAGAATATATGATGAATATTTTCCCACGGTTGCGTGAACTGATTCCTATAATACATTCAGATCTTGAACGAATCATTATGTAGCCTATCTTTAGTTTCAGAACTTATCAATTGGTATCAGAGTTTATCAATTTGGTATCAAAGCTTATCAATTTGGTATTAGAGCTTATCAATTTGGTATTAGAGCTTAAGAATTTGATATCAAAGCAAGCGAATCTTAGACCTCTATTAAAGGTTGAAACAATGAAAATGACATTAACAAGGAGATTATGGAGAGCACACCGACAAGGGAAGACTCAATGCACGATGATCCTAACCGTGAGGCCGATTCCTTTGGAGTGACCATGGCAGGACTGAGTTAACCAACGGCCAAGAGTTCGAATATGGATGAACTTAGGGGCATGTTCCAAACATTGTTGCATAGAGTTGACAACATGCAAAAAGATTACAATGAATTCAAAGAATATATTGTGAACCGATTGTGTTCGTCATCTCCTCGACGATGAACAGAGTTTCAAGAAAGACCAGCGGTGGGACCTCATCGAACCGATACCCCATAGGTCCAGGTGCGCCATATGAGTGTCAATGATCCCCTCCTTTCTATGCCTTCACAACATCCCCTGCCTCCGTTACAAAATGCAAGACCGATGATGGTGGAACTCGAGAGGCGTGCGGCACCGGTGCGCTTCGTCGATGAGGAGGATTGGCACTATGAGGATGAGGTTGATCCCTATGGAGATGGTGATGAACGTGCTCGAGGATTTAGAGAAGGTGATCAACATGCACAACTGTTTAAACCTGAACCAAGGATCTTTCACAAACCCGACAACGCTATTCAGGGGAGAACCACATGCTTGGATTTTCTAAAATTCAAAGGTGGTGATCCAACGAATTGAGTGTTTCAAGTTAAACAATATTTTGATTATCAAGGTACAGCGGAAGATGCAAAAGTCCAAATGACAAGCTTTCATCTCCAAGGAACGGCATTGCATTGGTATAGATCGATTATTTGTGGTGGTGGATTTATCGGATGGGCTGATTTTTGTATGAGAATTACACACAGATTTGAGACAACGACATATGAAGATTTTGCTGCCACATTAAGCAAGATAGTTTAGAGGATGACCGTATCGAAGTATCAAGTTGAGTTTGAAAGAGTTAGTAGTCGTTATGAGCCACCTTGGCCCGAACAGACATTGATAAGCACAACTGCGGAAGGAGATACAAGCGGATGTGCGTGCTCTATGTCCTACTACTCTTGAGAAGGCCGTGAGAATGGAATAAAAGCATAGGTATCTAAGGATGGCAGCGAAAAATAATTGGGGCAACTGAGATGGGCGAAAAATAATTGGGGCATTCGGATCCGCAACTTAAGTTTTAACCGATAAACCCTCTCTTTCTCTCTCTCGATCCGGATCTACAACTTGTTTTAACTAATAAACCCTCTCTCTCTCTCTCTCTCTCTCTCTCTCTCTCTCTCCCTTCCTCGGCTAGGGCATCCGACGCGAGCTCGGGCGAGCGGCGACGACGAGCTTGATGACGAGGTCGATGGTGAAGCTATTAGGAGGGGTGCCGTGCGGCACCCCTCGGGCTATGTGCCGGTACGCCGCCGGCATGGCACGGCCATCCATGGTTCACTCAAATTATAATTTAACTAGACTAGAATGTCATTGATTCATTGCTCCGTGCGAATGGCTAGGGCCTTGTTACCGTCCTCAAGTTATCTCTTGAAATTTGTCTGATATTTGCTTCAACGAGTTTCAAACACTTCAACAGCTTTGCTGTTGAGTGAGATAACATTCAAAGTCTATTCAAATGGGCTTCGAACACTTTGCACACTTCAAGTTCTATTGAAAACATGCGACCAACATTTAAACTGCTTCAAACCTATCTTTGTCAGAAATATTAATTCTATGATGTTATTTTAAAATAAATAAATAATTTTGTGAATCGTTCTTTAAATAAGATACATTTTCATGGTTATAACTAATTATTAATTATTTAACTAGCATCTTTTCAATTGCATTTTTTTAACAACAATAACTACTTTTAGTTATCTAACTACTTGTACCTTTCGGGTTGTGTCTTTATCCATAAATAGAAGATGGTTATTGGTTTGAATTATTCAAAAGACCTTGGTGCTGCATTACAATTAACTCTTGTTCATATTAAGGTTCAATTTTGCGAGTTATCCATTGATATGTGGCAATTTTGTATCCTGAGAATATATTATTTTTATAATTTCTAATCACAATAAGTAGACGATAAATTTACTCAAAAGATAGATTTACCTTCGCCTGACCGCTGTAAGAGTCTAACCATTTGATTTTATTTATCTCCACTGTATTCTAGTTTTCCAACAATTTTTGAATAAATTTTCTTCTTTGATAATTTTAAATGACTACCTCGAGTGCTACACTTCCATCCATATTACTGTATAATTTAACAGATTGCTTTTAGTATTAGAGAGTAGAGACATATCATTGGCAAAATTGTTGTCCAAAAAGTTGGTATTTTTCACTCGGTTAATATGCAATATTATTAACAAGATCCGAAAGAATCATGTAACAGTTTCTTCAGATATGATTAGCATAATTTTATCTAATAATGTTATTTCAATCCCAATGTAGTAGTAAAGATCAATTTGGATCGTGATCTGTGCTCAGATTGATGCACGAGAATGTACACTTAATGTGGATTAAAGTTGTAGATTGAGGGGCAGGAGTGCAAATATTTTTTGTGCATTTTGTTTCAGACTCTGCTGGAGTACTGCACTAGATATATTGTGCTGTTCTCAAGTTATTGCTCTCTTGAGTCAAATTATTATCCACCACGCTAAATCTCAATTAGAGCTAATTCTTTACAATAAGACACTCTCAGGCCATAATCTAATTTATTAAAATTAATTTATAACAACTATTATAATTAACCAAGCCATCTTCTAAAAATAATAACTAATTAGAGTTCAAGTTGACATGATTAGTTAAATAAAAAGATTAGAGAACAATTAACCTATTTGGGTTAACCCAAGGCCCAAGTAATGGGCTAGGTTGCAACTAATCCAAAACCACAATTTAAACCCATCAACACTGGGCCTAAGACCCAAACGTAACAAAGAAAATCATTTGGATTGGGGCGCAGCCAAGCTCACCAGCCTATGGGGTGGGCTGCACCTAGCTCAAATCCCATACCACTTGGGTTGGTCCGCAGCCCAACCCACAACCCACATGGGCTGGGTCACAGCCCAACCTAGGGGTGTAAACAAGCCAAGCCTGAGTGAGTCGGCTCTAGCTCAGGTACGACTCGAAATTAAATTTTGAGCCTAATTTAATATTTAGGCTGGCTCAACTCAAATCGAGCTCGAGCCAAGTCAGCCCGAGCCCAAGTCAAGCCTAAGCCCAAGCTCAAGCCTAATTGGAGGAGGAGGTGAAGGCGGCACCGGCTTGCTAAAGGAGGAGGAGGTTGAAGGAGTAGGAGGAGGCCGGAGGAGATTTTGTTAGGCACGTCTCAGTTCTTCGTCTCCCCATTGTTCTCTCTCTCTAAAGTGGTGATGCAAAGTTTGCTCATTGCTCCAAAATTGGAATTTTCAGCCCCTGTCGGAGTTTAAGGGCACTTACATAAATATGGCAAGGGGGCGATTAAAATGGGAAACCATGAGATTGCAAATCGAGCTTGAGCCAAGTCAGCCCGAGCCCAAGTCAAGCTTGAGCCCAAGCTCGAGCCTGATTGGAGAAGGAGGTGACGACGACAATGGCTTGCCAAAGGAGGAGGTCGAAGGAGTAGGAGGAGGCCGGAGGAGATTTTGTTAGGCACGTCTCAGTTCTTCGTCTCCCCATTGTTCTCTCTCTCTCTAAAGTGGTGATGCAAAGTTTGCTCGTTACTCCAAAATTGGAATTTTCAACCCCTGTCGGAGTTTAAGGGCACTTACATAAATATGGCAAGGGGGAGATTAAAATGGGAAACAATGAGATTGGTATTACTAATAAATACTTTCTCTTTTAAATTACTCATCGAAATAAATAGGAATTGTTAGCTCCTTAGCTCCATAAGCAACTTCTCTTTTGACTTGACAAGCCTAGACCTTTACTGAGATGTCGGCTTGAGAAGAGACCATTTATTGCTGCTCTTTGCACTATCATATAATGTATATGTACATACATGGGCATAGGCATATATTGCTCTCTCGATCTTATTAGTCTTCAAGTATATATATATATATATATATATATATATATATATATATATATATATATATATATATATATATGCATACAGCTAGCAGTCGGCTGCCTTCTAGCCGGGCAAAAGGTTGCAACATCTAAGAAAGCATGGTGGTAGTAGACTGCAGTATCCTCCGAGTACTCTAGAACTATTTGTAGTGCGGAACAAGGTTGTAAACGAGCCCATTGAGCCAAGCCTAAGCGAGCCGGCTTCAGCTTAGGCTCGGCTCAAATTCAAATCGAGCTTTAAAAATAAACTCAGGCTCAGCTCAGTATGAACTGAGCCAAGTCGAGCTCGAGCTTCAGCTGAGCCCGAGCTGCTTGTTTATTGACACCCCTAGCCTAACCCCTAGACAACATGGGTTGGCCGCAGCCCACTCCACCAAACTGGGTTGGGCCGCACCCAACCTAGCTCACCACATGTTGGGTTGGCTGGCAACCTAACCCAGCCAACAACTTGGGTTGGGCGCAGCCCAACACACTAGCAACATAGGTTGGACCATAGTCCAACCTATCCCTACCTTGGGTTGGGCTGCACCTAGCCCAAGCCAACTTGTGTTGGGCTCAACCCAACCCAAGCCCCACAAGGGCTAGGTTGCTGCCCACCCCCAAGCAACCCAAGGATGGGCTCGGCCCAGCCAACACCCGTCTCCTCCCTCCTCAACCCAGCCAAGCCAAGGAGGAGGGAAGGGGGCTGCCGGCGAGCACCACTATCGGGCAGCCAGGCCAGCAATTTAGCCAACACCGCGCCGGCCAAGAAAGGCATCCACGGTGCTAACTAACTAGCGGAGGGGCCAACAGGCACTCACAACCCACCAAACTACTCATTGTTGTGACAAATTAAGTAACACTCGTAAATGCACTAATCTATGGAGTAGATCAGCAAGCAAAGTATCGATCCCACGATGACTTATTTGAAAATTTGAAGTATTTGAAAATCTTAAAATTAATTTTAACATAGTTGGAAAATAGGTTTAGGAGATTTATAGAAAAAGAAAAACTTTTTATAGATTTTTTTAATTAAGTGCGAGAGAAATAAGGTCTTGAAATCCACTTGTAGATAACACGTCTCTATTAGATAACATAAATCTCTTTTTTTTTTTCTACGATTCACTAAGAAATCAATCACCGGTGGATCGAAAGATTATTTTTGAATGAACAATTTAATTTTCATAAAAATTAAGTTCTTCCTTTATTTTTAGAGAATATGGAGTAAGAATTTAAAATCATTAAGAGCACATAATTAGAAATTCTAAGAATACTTCTTTCAATCTTAAGAAAATTAGAAATTCATTTAGTAGTTAATAACACAACTTGAATAAAAATAAATATGAGATTTAGCACTAGAGAGTTGCAGAATACTTCTTTCAAAAACAAAATTCAAATCCAAAAATAAGAGATTACGCTAAAAGAAAATCAAAATATGAACTTTGCTGACTTACAAAGATTGAAATTTCTTCAAATATGCTCTATTGTTGCCAATTGAATTGAAACAATTGTAAGTTTATACGTTAAAATTTAAACTACAACTCCTCAAAAGAAAAACTTAACAGTAAGTATACCAGGAAAAATATTTTTCTCTAACTCTCAACCCCTCTATTTATAGACTTCTTGGAGCATAAAAATATGTCGGAAATTTGTTGTGATTATGTTTGAAATCTATTAAAAATGTGCATGAAATCTGGTGAAAATATGTATGAAATATGCTAAAAATATGTCGCATTAGGTGGGTAATTTGCTTGGCTGGAATTGCTACTCAAATAGGAATTTGAAATTTGTTTACTACTGCAGTTATTGCTAAAATTTTGTCTGAATTGGAGCTGAAAATCTACTGCATTAGATGAAGATTCTTTACTAAAATTCTACTACTTGATAGAGATTTGATTGTTGAAAATCTTTTGTTCAATGAAAAAAAAGAAAGGATGTTGACTCATTATAATTTAGATAAAAAAGAAAATGATTAGTGGATCATAGTTTGACTTAAACATGACTTGAAAGATGAGAGGTAGATTGAGTTGGTTAGTAGTGGCTAAGCCTAAATTTGGCTTGAGCCCAAATTTGATCATTTTTAGTGATTAAATGAGATTCAATTGATTAAAGGTCTACATATAACTAAAATACATTAATTAGTTAAAATAAAATATTAATATTTAATAATTTAGGCATAACAAATATTATAATTATGAATTTAACACTTATCGGTGGGGTGAGGGAGTTGCTGATGGTACCAACCACCGGCAGTCCCAAGGGGAAGCCCACTCGCTAGGGGCGATCGACGATGAGAATCATCCTCGCCAAGGTTGTGGCAAGGCGAGGGCCGCCCAATAGCTCTGGCCATAGGGCCTCAAATGTCGAGGCCCACGGTCCTCGCAAAAGGAAGCTAACCCGCTAGTCGGGTGGCTAAGTCAGTGATGGAGGTGGTCGGAAATCCACTTGAAACCCGACATGGGGAGGCTACCACGTGTAGCCTCCACCAGGGGCAAGAATGGCCCACTAAAGGCCCTATCGAAAAAGAAGAAGACAAGGGGAAGCTCAACGGACTGACGCAGTGAGGCTTGAGGCCACTAGCTAGCTGGATTTCCAACAAAACCGAGAGAAAGAAGACACTAGTGTAAAAACTCAAATTAAATAATGAATTTTAAATCAAACTTACTTGGAGAATGAAGGAGCTCCAATGTTTTGATCTAGGAGGTTGGCGGGTCCAGTGGCACTCCGACGCGGCGAAAAGAAGAAACAGGGAAACCAAGTTGCGAGCAGGGAGGAAGAAAGAAAAGAAGAAAATGAAGAAAAGAGAGAGAAGTAAAGAGGGAGGGAAGGAAAGAAAATTTCTTCCTCGAAATTGAAAGATAACTCACAACCGGAGCAAGATTGATTGACAGATTCAAAATAAAAGTCTTAAAAGCTAACATTCTGAGTGAAAGGCTTTAATCCAACTTACTAAGATTAATCTTTGATTAGGAGGAACATTGACGACAAAATTAAATATACTAAAACTTAACTCTTGCCGTATAGGCTACTACAAAGATACACCACATAAAATAGAACTCCCCAACTTGAGATACTACACCCTTAGTCAACTTTATTTAAAAGGTCCAACTATATATCACAAGGAATCGCAGTCGGTATCAACCAAAACTAAAGGTCATCAAACTCATCCCGACAAGATCAAAATATACACCTCTCCTAGAATGAAGTGATCCAAATTTGCAAACCTTCATTTCCACTTTCTAGCCTGATTCCATCTATCTGTCTGCCAACATATTAATTTACTAACATGTCATCAATAATGTAAAACTTTCAAATAACTATATACTAGGCTTTCTGCCAACGGAAAATTCACACTAACTACCAAAGAATTGATGAGAAGGGCACACATACTGACAATAAAAATAATGATCTTACGATAAGACAACAACATAAAATGAACACTTAGACCAAAAAGTGTCACTTCACTCAAGATAAAGACTTCCATATATCATCACTTGCATCATTTCTAAACTCTCATTCTTCCACATAATAATACTATGAATTTCTAAAAGTGAGAAATCTAAAAACATACGGACGCCACTAATTAATAACTTTCCTATTAATGATTATCACAACTATTAACACAAAGCCATCTCCTCTAACATCCTTATTAGCTTATAACACAAACATAATTTTAATTAAGAAAAAGAGACATTAACTATAAGTTTGAATTGTGCTCCCTTATAATTTATTTTGCAGAAGTTCTAACATTTCAATTATTTAAATAGAACAAATACCAACTAATGGTTGAACTACTCCGATAACCAATCAATATTTTTACTTCTATTTCCTCGAAGCCTCCTAATTCCTATATTAGCAGTATAAAAGTACCCAACATCATGATGCAATTACTAGAAATTTCACTTGAGGTAACAATCAAGAGTTCAAATACCAAGTAACAAGAGAGGTAAAATCATCCACAAGTCTGAATTAATCACAAACCAGCTTCCACTTATTAGTAGAATTTATGCAATCCAAATTTAATACTAGGCATCTTAAAATCAACTCCTTTAACATTCTTATTAGTAAATAAAGATAAGTAAAAGAAATTTTATTAACATCTAGACATTTATCAACTCACGACTAAACCTTTTACAACTAGGGTAATGAACACACACTCATTAAAGGATATATGATTGGTACATAGGAAAAGACTTATGTCAAAATGACCTCTAACTAGACATCAACAACTCAACCTCAATTCACCCTCAACTGATATCTAACTAAGTTTCGGTAAACTTGATACACGCACTTAGTCACTTATCATAAAAGTTGATCAGTAAGAATAAAAATATTTTTTTTTTGAAAAACGAAAGGAAATAAAATAAAAACCAAACAACTTTGAAAGCATCGCCAAAACAAATATGGTACACTCTGAAATATCAAACAAGTGACAATCATGCTGGTAGTTAGGGGTGGCAAAAATTGACTCGACCCGATAATCTAACACAATAACCCGACTCTTAATCGGGTTTGAGTTTAGTCTAATTGGGTTCGAATCATAAACGGGTTAACCTGCCTAACATATTTAATAATCGGATTGTGTTTGGGTTTATCACTAACCCTTTGACCCATTTGACTCATTTAAGTATTTGAATCGGGTCAGGCCAACCCGCTATGTATATATATTCTTATAACTAACCCTAAGCCACTCATGATCTCACACTCTCACTTGTCAATCTCCAACCGCCTCCGAAAGCCCGAAGCAGCAAAACCCCAAAGCCTCGTCTCCAGCCGCTTACCCCCTTTCCTTATAGAAACACCTTTCGAAACTCGTCTTATCTCCTCACGCTTGTCGCCTACTACGGCGCTGCCCTCACCGAAAGCCCTCGTCATCTCCTACGCGCTCGGCATCTACGTCCTCAACATCTTCATCGCCTTCCTCTCGCCCCAGGTCGATCCCGATATCCATGGCGCGTTTGGTGGTAATGGTGGCGCCGTCCTTCCCATCCGCTCGTGTGATGAGTTTCGCCCTTTCGTTCGCCGCCTCCCCGAGTTCAAGTTCTGGTGCGATTTCTCTCCTTTTTGTGTCTTTTCAGTGATAATTGTGTTGTTATGTGATCTATTTGTTGCGTTATTAATTTCTTTCTGCTGGGCATTGGTTAATTTGGGTTAAAAGCGAGGTCTGGTTAGTTTTTGTATGGAACGTTGGGATTTTGATGTGAGAATCGATGGCATTCTAGATCGGTGGCTCTGTTGACAGGAGAAAGCTTTGGAAGCTGGTCCAGAAGGCACGAAAATGCAAACCAAATCTCGCAGGTGATGGACATTCAGTGATTTAATGTAAATAACTAAATATCACCTGCTAATGCTATTTTTGTTTTTAGATATGTGTTTGAGATATATTTGCTGCACAATTTCTATTAGATATTGATAATTGTGGGTCAAAAGGACGGTTTAGTTAATTTTAGATGAAAAGTTGGGTTCTGATACGAGAGATGAGGGTGTTCTGTTATATTCTATGTTTTATCTCATGCTAATGCTGATTCTTAGAGATATAGTTGTCAGAATTAAAAGGTCGGCCTGCTTTGATGCCTTTTGGATAGTTGGTTTGGAATTAAACTCCAGGTGTGGGAGAGAGTCTTGTTCTATGAGTTAGCCTTCATTGAATTGATCTCTTGTGTGAAATGGTGCTGCAACTCATGAGATATATTATACTTGTCAGGTACACAATCAGTTTAATAAATAAAATAACCAAAATCATGCAACTTTGCAGCTCCTCTGTCAGTTTTATTAAGATCTTGCAGGCTGTTAATTCCTGCCATGACTGGTAGAAGTTAGGATACTGGGGTAAATTGGCCTTCCAATTTGATGTGCCAAACTTTTTACCATTCACCGTTGCACTTAGTTTAATAAAAAGCAGCTGAACCAACTTTGGGATGCCAACAAAACCCAGCTATAACACCCGGCACTGTCTATATCTTATATATTTAATATTAATGTTTGGTATGAAAATCTCAATTTTGTCTCTCTCTATCTTTTATCTTAACTATTTACGTTTTTTTTTGTTCTTTTTGATAGGGTCATGATCTTTGGACAATGAAATGGAGAGCTTAATATTATTGTTTACTTATTTCAAACTATTTGTAATTTGTAATAGATTGTAAATTTTAAACTTTATTCTAATTGTCATGGGATTTAGATTTGAGAATTGGAATTAAAACTTATTGTATGGATTTGTTCTAAACTTTGTTCCATATAATTTGTTGTATGGATTTGGGTTTAAAAGTTGAAACTTGTTCTAAATTCTAAATTTTATTGGATGGATTTGTGTTATGGTGAATTATTAGAATTGTAATTTTTATGTTGTATGAGTTTTGAGTTGAAAATAAGTTATTTTGTTTGTTTAATACATTATTTATATATGATAAATTAATTATTTTTGAATTTTATATAGGGTAAACGAGTTAGACGGGTCATGTTATGTGTCATACTAACACGACCCATTTATTAAACATGTTAGACGGGTTGTGCTATTGTGTCGTATCAACCGACCCGTTTATTAAACGAGTTAGACGAGTCATGTCGTGTTATCCGTTTAATAATCGGGTCGTGTTTGTGTCTATCAAATGCAACACATTTAATAATTGGGTCGTGTTTGTGTTAGGATGAAGTTGAATGACCCAAATTTGACCCGATCGGAACCTACTTAGCCTGACCCGATTGCCACCCCTATCGGTAGTCAATCTACCACCTAAATTTTGCTCTGACCAACTCGTCTCACAACGAATGATTTGCACAACTCAATAATTGAGATACTAAACCTCCAAATTAAAGAAGTAAATGCATAATAAGGGTCAATAACCGATACCGACAAGAATAATTAACAAAAATATCAAAACTTAAGAATCTAAATGCTAAACTACTCATCAAACCACAATCACTCACTAAAAACAGAATAGGGTCTATACTCATCGAGGAACCCCTCATAACGACACATATGTAGTTTAGTAAATCTAAAATTGTTAATTCCTTTTAACAACGATTAGACCTCAGCATTCAACTTTCCGTGATTTCCTACATGAGTCACCACACATGAAGGGAGAATGGCAAAACGTCAAACTCTATCATTCTACACAGCTGCACGTCTATTTCCACAACACTAAAAAATAATTAGCTAGTAAAATATTCGATTTGACAATGTAGCTCCACCGTAAGAACTTATCTGTTGCCATTTTCTAAGTTATTCAATTATTTTATGAATGTCGCTAATGTAAATCACATTCAATTATCCCTAGTCTTTAGGTTTTTCCACACACAACTTGCATAGATAGTATTTTGGAAAGCTTGCCAGATTATTTAAGAAAACCTAGGCTCTAATACCATGTTGTAACACTTTCCACAAAAAATACACGTGGGTGGAATCCACGTGACATGTTGGTCAAGGTTTCAACACAATAAATACGAGAAAAACCCATATTTTCACATAGAATACAAAACACTAACTCATAGCACCATAAGCCACCACAAGCTCTAAAATACATAATTATAGACAAATCTTAATGCCCAAGCAAGAGCTACAAGCCATCTAGCTTACTTTATAAGAATAACTAAATAACATAATTATAAGCAAATCTTCTCTACCTCCTTCGCAAACTCGAAGGTCATCTACAAACTTGAAGAAAATTTCACCAAACGATGGTGAGCGTAAAACCTAGCAAGTATCTACTTCTAAATATAAATATGCACATCATAATCAAATCAATGCATTATTATCCCATAACTATCATGTTCATCTAATGCGCACACGCATTAGCAATCAATAACCTATCATGTATCAATTTAGACTATTAAATCCTCAAACTCGAGCTCACACCAAGCTCCACCCATAGGCCATGCCATCATTACACCATATGATATACATCATCTCAAAGTATCAAGTCTATAACTCAGGCTCATTGAGAGCTTAGTTCATAGGCCACATCAACACTCACAAGTCACAATGGACCACATAATACCCATAAGGGAGGGTAGATCCTAACGCTAACTCACCATCCTATCACTCAACGAATAGCATGACCAATTATTCACCACCGTAGACTAAGGACCTAAGCCTATCACATAGATTAGTATTGCACATTAATATTATCATCCCAGCCCTAGGCTCCATATCATGGCACTACTGTGCGGAAATTATGAGTCGTCGCTCACAAATGCCCTCATCTTACATTATCGGGTACCGCTAGGTCTATGACATCCTAACTTTTGCTTTCTAACTTAAATACTCTAAAGGGTTTGACTCTCATTAATCGATAGTAAATTGCTTATCGTCTAGCGAAATGACTATCTGATTGTCTGCGATCAACAAATTAAGACCTTAAGCATGAGCCATAATATATAAGTATAATAATAATTTCCGCTCCTAAACCTAGCTAGGGAGGTGTTGGATACTGTCGAGATACAGAAGCCACTCCCTTTATGGTCATGCATGTCTACAAGTGACATAATATTATACAACACAATAAGCCTGGCGCATTATTAAATGTAATTAAAAAAATAATCTACCTCTAGTTCGTTTATATCATTATTATCAATTTAAGGTGAATCACAAAGGCAATATTTAATTAATCTGTTCATTAAATAAGACAATTTACTTAATATAATTTTCCAATGGTAATCTGTATTAATTATCCGACATCAGCAATTAATACAGCTATCTCCAGATCAATGACACATTTGCTAAAATTAATTTAACCAAATTATAATTGACCACGCTAAATTTCAATTAGAGCTAATTTTCTCTGTGAGTTATTAGTAACGACACTCTCTCGCCACATCTAATTTATTTAAATTGATTTATAACAATTATTATAATGAACCAAGCCATCTTCTAAAACTAATTAATAATTAGAGTTCAAGTTGACATGATTAATTAAATAAAAAGATTAGAGAACAATTAACCCATTTAGGTTAGCCCAAGGCCCAAGTAATGGGCTGGGCTATAAGCAACCCAAAACCGTTATATAAACCCATCAACACTAAGCCCAAGGCCCAAACTTAACAAAGAAAACCATTTGGTTGGGATGCAGCCCAAACCCCAAACCACTTGCGGCCCAACCCACAACCCACATGGGCTGGGCCGCATCCCAACCTCTAATTAACTTTGATTTTATATAAAGTGAAGGTAGAAAGAGAAAAAATTACTAAAATATCATTTGATATAAAGTAGATTAATGGGATTGATGGAACTTAAATCACTATACTCTATGTAATTCTAGGGTGGGGAGTTAGGTATGCAATGCAAGGTGGGATTTTAGGTATGCTATGCTACAACATACCTATGTAATGTTACAGAATTACTTATGTAATGCTCCGACTACCTATGCAATGCTACAACATTACCTATGTAATGCTATTAAGCATGCAATACTAGGGTGCTTCGTATGCAAAGCTAGAGCGATAGGTCTGCCATGTTATGACGCTACCTATGCAATTTTACGACGTTAACTATGTAATATTATTAGGTATAAAGTGCTAGTGTAATAACATATATCTAAAAAAAAGTAATAAAAATTAAATTATTACATGGCACGATGTGGCCGACCATAGTGTGGTTGACCTCATGCAATGCAGTGGCGGGTGGGCTGAGGGCGCGCGCCACCAGCTGCTAGCCTGCCAACCTGGTTGGACCACCGTTAACCCCCCCTCCATCGCCTCTCTCTCTCTCTCTCTCCATATTACTTTCTCTCTTTTAGTCTCTCTCTCTCCCTCTTGTCGATGTCGACCTACCACCGCTGTCGTCGAGGTGAGCACCTCTCTTTACTTCTTTTCTCTTCCTCTCTCCCTCTCTCTCTCTCTCACTAGTGTGATCTCTGATCCATCGGACTCGAGCCGTTGACAAGAGGTCGACTGTTGGCTAGCTAGTAGTGACCGAGCCCCTCCCCACTGGCTCGACCTTCCCTCTATCCCCTCCTTTTTCTCTCTTCTTCTTCCTTTCTTTGTTTCTTTCTTTCATGTCTTCTTCCTTTCTTCATCTTCTCTCTTCTTAGTTCCTCCTCCTTGTCTTGCTGCAATAGTGTTGGGCTCAGCCTAGCACTATAGCAAAGAGGATTATTATTATTTTCTTTTCTATTAAATTATAGAATTATTTTCTAATGTTAGGTAAATTAGTTTATTTAGATAATTAATTATGTTGATAATTTACACTCACTAATATATATTTAGCTAAGTATTTTTAGTATAATAATTTATTAATTATAATTATAAATATTGCCTATAAATTTATTTATGGTTTAGTTATTATTTATTAGATTAATACATGTCGCCGTATTAATAATATTTTATATAGCTATTTTTAGCATCTTATTATTGTCTACTATTTTGTATAAAATAAAATACTAAGCTTGCATATTATTTTTGTATAATAGGATAATGGCTATTTTCTTATAATTTATGATTAATTACATATGAGTAAGTATCACAAAATAATTATTAATAAGATTACATTTATAATTATATTTTTATAAATCATATATGTGTCATTAATTATATACAAAAAGAGATAAACTACTATATTACTTACTCTATAATTTGCAAATTAGGATTCTTATTAATAAATATAAATTATGGTATTAGCATATTAATATTATTATAATTAAATTTATCGTATGAATCTAATTAATTTTTAAACCTAATAAATTATCATATTTTTACTCGAATGGATTATGACCGGATAAATGACTAATTTCATACTACTTAAATATTTTCAGAATCCGAACCCCATTATTTGAGATCTCGGAGACCTTATTAGCGATGAGTGACGGTTTATTGATGGACGTGAGGGATATGTGTGTTGGGTCTTCTTATCAAATGGTGAGTAGTCTTATCCCCTAGACACCTTTCTCAAATTAGGATATATTATATTATTATATATATGCATATTTTGTCTCTAACATGATTATATGATCTTATCTAGATATAATTTCAGTTGAGCATATTTTATCATTCATTTGATTAAATTAATCTAGGATATGAGTATACTGGTGATATATAGAGATGATTGGAGATGATTATATTGTTATGACTTTATGTCGATGTGATTTTTAACATGAGTATGTATGTGATAAACTAACATTAGTATGCATGCAATAAATGTATGATTTAAGATTACATCGCATTATATCTCTTTTAACTCCTCTTCCACCTAAATTTGTGATATGCATGACTTATTATAATACTAGATAAAATACATATGATCTGTCATTTAGAAAAAAAAATATGAAGTCTGTTTGATAGGATAATTGATAGAAAATATGAGGATACTCGAGTAGACGCAAGAGTTACGACATGCTTGATAAATGATTGATCATTCGACATAGTCGCAATCCCATGACCTTACGTTCGAGGTCATTAGTCTATGTGCATAGCAGACATTTGGACACATGTTATTCGCTAAGGCATATATGACGAGTTATCCTCATGTAATTTCTATCAGCTAGAAGGGTGCCCGATTTAGATGGATATTGATACTCTTAGCGAATGACAGGGTATGATTATGATTGAGATACCCTTTGCAGACGACGAAGTATGCTCTGAACCTTTGAGCATATTGATGAGATCGGGTATCGGGTGTTAACTATGCACAATGGTCTAGTATAATAATGATATTTAGAGATAACATTGATGATTGAGATATTAAGAAATGCATATAATTTTATTATCATTTGATATACTTGATTATCGAGTGGTCAATATGCATCATATATGATTGCATTTAATATCATAGCATGGTTATGATCGGTATGCATCATATATGTCATATTTGAGAGAGAGTTATGATGATGTTATGACATGGAGATATTATTTATATATTCTTGAGAATTATATATATTGGTTATTTATGAAATGATATTTACCACACATATATATTTTATTAAGAGTACATTCATATACTCATTCATGACATAATACTCCTATGTAATTCATATTATCTAGGACATGAATTACTCTTTGCTTGGAATCACTAATTTGGAGAAAGGTCTAATCACTAAGTCTTTTGCTCATGACTTTCTTTATTTTTTTTCTACCCCTCTCAGATATGTGGTATGTAATAGCGACTTGAGATATTCTTAGAAGATATTTATAACAATGATGATGTGAGCTATAGGAGCGAGATGGTATAGATGATAGCTTATCTAAAAACTGAGATGGTATAGAAGATATTTATAACAATGATGATGTGAGCTATAGGAGCGAGATGTTAGATCATGTGTTGTATAATAGAAAATATTGTACATGTTGGACGTTATTGTATTAGTTGTATTTGTTTTATCTTTGATGATTTGTTGGGATATATTTATGCGTGGCAGTCTTGCCCATCCTATTGCGTGCGTCGCGCGTAACGTATGGGCACATAGGCGAGCATGTGCTCGAGCCACGCGAGGGCATTACAGCCAGAGTCCTTGTTATGCAAAGCTAAAGTGATAGGTATACAATGCAAGGGCATAAGGTCTACATATGTAATGGTAGGGCACTAGCGCTAGGTATGCATTTCTTTATATTTCATTTATACATATGCAATGACTATATAAAAAATATTATAATCGATAATAAAATTTTTCTTCTATATGGTTATATCTTAAAACATGAGATTATTAATAATAAAATATTTACACTTTCATATTTATTTTTCCTTTTTTTATTATTTAAATAAAGAAAGGTTTGATTAGATTAATACATAGTTTAAATAGTAAATGTATTATTTTATCTTTACATAAATATTTAACTCGATAACATATTAGTTTATTAATATTATGCTTTTAATATTATGAGTTCATAGAAAAATTATTTTAATATAAATATAATTTACGATTATATTTTTTTACTATATCAAATTAAATATTATATTATTAAGAATTTTTTAACATTAATATTTGTATGTATATATATTCAATAATATTTAATAATAATAATAATGATAATAATAATAATAACAATAACTTTTTAAATTGTACTTGTTTTCATGCAATATTAAATTATCGAAATTTGTACCTTTTAAGTTGAATTTTATTTATTTTACACTTTTTACTATGTCCAGTTAATATTATAATAAGATTTAATAATAATAGTATTGTTATTATTATATGAGATGGTATTATGCTTTATATATAGATTTTTTAGAAAGAGAAGTATTGAATTATGGAAAGAAATTGATAAGATGTTTGAAAGTGAGAAAGAGAATAGTAACGAATTATGATAAAACATTTGAGAGAAATTATAGTCAAATCGAGGGTAGATTAGTAATTGGATTAGTTGGTAGTATAAGATATAGGTTTAATAAATAATATTGGTATTATGGAATAGAGCTATTTTGATATTTAGTTATTATTTTAAAATAAGAAGTTATATTTGGGAATTAGGAAAAAGATATTCTCAAAGTGGATAGGCTTAGCATTTTGTGTTAGTTGTCCAAGTAAAAGGTCATCGTGTAATCATATTAAAAAATTAGTCACATGTTTTTTTCCTTTGTAATATTAATGGCATGATCGTGAGCATCGAATGATGTGTATAAACAACCAAATATTTTGCATTTTTTTAATTTTTATATTTGACAAAAAGACTGCAGCTCTATTTTACTGAAACACAATCTTCATCAATCAAATATGCAAACAAGGAACTACAACATAATATCAACTATCATAGCACATCGACCCTAAAAAAACAGAAAATAGGGTCTACCCAGTACAACAAGATTACGCGACCATAACATGCCTGTACGCCACAAAAGACCACCCAACAGTTCACCAAAACATGCAACAACAACCCTTAAAACATTTCACAAACCCTAAACTGCATTCTGATTCCGAGTATTTCCAGCATATTCAATGTTAGTTTGCTTAAAGTTTCTTACATTTTCGATAATTCCAACGCCTGTAAAGCTAATCACATTAAGAGGTCTTTCATAAGCTCGGTGGCTTCTCTGTGGCTCCTCCACATTTATCTCGGGCTGCGCACACGGCGGGGCCGGGGCAGGAGGAGCTGCTGCGGTGGAACTTTGAGGTGATACCCGAGTCGAGTTGTTAAAATTCCCTCGCTCGAGCAATACCTTTGCCCTTTTCTGCAATTTCGCGGCTTTCTTGCTGACGCGGCAGTTGGAACAGCATCTACAAGGATAGCATTTCTTACCGCCTTCATAGTCTCTTACGATTGCGTTCTCTTCCTTTTCAATTTCTTCAACTCTCCTCAGCCAATCCTGCACTTCATTGGATGGCTCGCATCCTGCTATATTCTTCTGGACATCAGCTTTCTTGGCGTGCAAAGCTGACATGTCATCTCTCAGCCCGTCCACGTTCTCGCCAGCCGTTGCCGGATATCGTATGCACCTCACCACTGGGTTCCAGAAGAAGTTTATTATTATGTCGGATATTGATTCGATCAGGGATAGCACCATGGCGGCCTCCATGCATAACAAGTAAAAAGATAACGAAGGGGAGGTATTTATCAGGTATGTTTGTTAAGATTTAATTGTAGATAGTTGTTTCAGACGTACTTCTATATTACTTTGTTATTATGTAGCTGTTTCAATAATATATACTTTATCAGCGCAACAGTTGGGTACCATTTATATACTTGTATTTTATCTTCAAGATAGCGTGAAACGGGAAATAGTTGCCTTTATAAAATTGTGACGAAAGTTTGCAGAACGGGTAAAGCCAACCCAAATAGAGAAGCTACATCGCTTCAACAGAAAACAGCCAGCAAAGAAACTCGCAATAATTAGAAAACAACTTGATCGAAGTCGTCGTTACAATAAGCTTAATGTAATGTTTTTAAAACACATAAAAGGAACAACAAAGAGGAGGGGACGAGGAGGAAGGGGAGACCATTAAGAACTCGTCAAAGCTTGCCATCACTATATTACATTATTAGTATGTAGCTGTTTCCCGATTACATAATTTATGAGCACAACAACTCGGTACCATTTCTATACTTGTATTTTAGCTATGCGCAAGGTAGCGTGACGGGAGGTAGGTTTTTTTAAGAGAAGTGGCCCACTTGTGGAACGGATGATAGTTTTTTTTTTTTTAATAAACAGTAACGGATGATAGTTGCTGTTATACAATTGTGACGACTGTTTAGAACGCAGAATTGGTTTTAGAAAATTGTAAGAAGCGTCTGAAGCTTCATGGCGTCCAAACAAAACAGGCAGTAAAGAGCTCGCAATAATAATTTTTTTTAAGCAAAAGAATGTGCATAATTAACTGCTGCGTGGCAAAAACAAATTGCTGACGGACAAAATACGTACTAGCGAATATTCATGAAGGAAGAGAGATTTTCCCAGATAACTAGCCAATCCGCGTCTGAAGCTTCAATAACAACATATATAAATTATTAGTCAAAATCTTCAAGTACCCTCTAAAATTTATAACTCTAACTTAATACCCAGTTTTTATATTCAACACAACATTACATAGAAAATGGGCACATTAGTCATTTAAGAACATTAGATTAAGTACGGCTAACTTTTGACTTATACATACTTTTCTTATGATCTTAGTACTAGACATCTAAATTTGCTTTTTTTACTTTTAAAGAGATAGGCTTTAATTTAAATTTGATTCTCTGTTACAAATTTTAGGCTAAATAAAATCTTAAACTAATGAGAGATATATATAATAATTAAAAATAATTGAGGACATAGAATTTAACTGAACTTTCATTAAATTAACTATAAAAAGATATCAACACCCTTATTATGATATATTTACATTACTTTGAAGGTATATATTTCTTTTATTTGATAAATTACTAAGATAATATAATTATAAAAAAACAACATGAATGGTATATATATAAGTATGAAATTTAAAAGTATATATTTATAAATAATTTGTTTTAGGGTTTACATGCAAAAATACTCGTTAAATAGTTAGAATAGTATACAATCTGAAAAATACCTAGACACACGTATGTATCTAAACCCTAGGCAATAATATCACCCTTTTGCTTATGTAAAAGCAGAATAAATATTAAAAAAATAAAAGTAAAAGATGAACAGTAATATTTTAACGTGAAAAAAACTCAAACGAGAAGAAAACCACAGATCAAAACTCGGATCAAAACCAATCACTAAAATAGTAGCAGTTACAAGACTGACTCACAAAACAACCCGTCGATCCCCACGATTTTGTTTCTCTCAGTCTTGCTCGCTAGAACCCACAATTCACCGCTTCCCGTAATTGATATCCAATCTCAGTAGCCCTTGAGATTGATCCTTTGTCTAGATGACTCTTAAGACGAAAGCTTAATGCATTGTAGAAGAGACGGGCCTTGTTGGTTGAAGAAACGATGTAGCCTCAAGAACTCTCTTTTTAATTGCATTCACCAACCACCCTATAGTTAGGGCATCACAATGCTTATATATGTAATTAAGATAGAGCTAAATCCAAGTCATATCCAAACTCATGAAAATCCAAAATTTGCATATCATGTAGCTGCAATCGAACGCGGCCCGAGTGCATTTGAATGGGCTAACTTGTTCTCACGTGCGTTTGAACGGGCCTAAGTGCGTTCGAACGCAATGACTTGATTTTCACTGGTTGAGTTTGAACGCGCAAATACACTCCTCTGTATGTATGAACGTGCTGTGAACGATATGCAGGGTGCGTTCGAACGGTCCTTGACTGCGTTTGAACGGCAGAAAAACGTTTTCTGTATATGCGAACACCTGTACATGCGTTCGAACAGTCTGAGCACGTTCTCTGTATGTGCGAATGCATGTGCTCGTGTTTGAACTGCCTAAACGCGTTCTTTGTATGTGTAAACTTCTGAGAGCGCGTTCAAATATCGCGTTCGAATGCGGTGCGAACACAGTGCCAATGCAGAAACCTTTCTCCTTTGATCTTAAAACTCTTCAATCCAAATACTTTCAAAACTTGTACAAATGCTCATATACATGTATAAAAATACTTAGAATATTTTGTACACAATTGCCAACACTAACAAACCTAACAATCTTTCCCTTTAGCAATTTGTGATAAAATATCTAGTTTACAAAAATTACAAAGAGTCCTAAATGAGCATTCAACAAGTCTAAAAGATATAACACTTCAATCCCTGCAGCTAAAAATATACCAATCCAAGATCAAGTAAAAATAGCTTGAAGTAAGATCATACAAAATTAAAAACAGTAAACACATGTGATCTAAACTTCAATTATCATAATCGCAAAGCAACACATTTTCATTTTAAACTAAGCATTCGACACATTATACAGAATAATGCAAATAAAATAGGTGCTAATGCAACTCACTCCTTACTCCCCTAAACTCAATTCCCTACTCCCCCTAAATTTGATCTCTCACTCACTCTCCCCCTTTTTGACACAAATTTTCAAAGGCTAAGCACTAGGAGGAAAGTGGCAATGGAGGATAAACTCTGACGAGCTTGCTCATCCCATATCTCTGTAGCAGTAGCAAAAAACCTATCAACTATCAACTGTAAGTCATGAACCTGAATGCTAAGCTGATCAAACCATTCAGTTAAAAACTAAAAGTCTCCCTCAGGTTTATATAATTTATTATCGGAGCTATCCTCGGAAGAGATTTCCTAGTGTGATCGTCGTTCAGCGACAGAAGAGGAAGTTGGTTTATAAGGAGATGGAGGATCATGAGCTTGACTCCTCTTAATGGTGATCCAATCCCAAGGTTTTTGAGCCTTAATCGAAGCTTCTGAGGAATCAACTCTCACACAACTCTGCATGCATAGTTTGGTGATGAAGATTCCAAATGGCAAACCTTCACGGCGGGCCTCTTTTTGTGTAGCTGACACAATGGTATCATAAATAACAGTGGCAATGTTAATGGATATGTCTGAAAGCATCACGTGAAAGAGAAACGTCTATTCCTGATTAATACTGATTGATGCTGAGTTTTTAGGGTGACATTGTAGAGACAAATAAGGTGTAACATGTGAGCCACATATGTCAATTTGATATGAGGCATCATATTGCCTATCCACTCTTCCCCCTGTACTAAAATGTCACTAGCAAAATTCTGAACAGAAGGAAGAAGCTCAGAGGAAGGATACTCAAAATCGCCAGTAGGAGATGAAACTTTGCTCGAATGACATCAGAGGCCAGATAGACAGGCACACCATGGATTGTTGACCATATACACTGATCCAAAATTATAGCATTGCTAAAAAATTCACGGACAACCTCCACATAAGCTGTCCCGTCCATCTTACATACTAATATCCACCATCGCTTAGTAAACAACTTTTCAATCCCCAGATGCAAAATTTGATATGACTACAGGCCTCTCACATATTATAGGGTGCATTCCAAAGTTATGCTTATATCTTTCTACAGCAGTTGATAATGAAAATTTTGGGGTAGATGACGGTGAAGAAGGCGACCTTGGCCTCTTGGAAATGGTTGGTTTTTTAGGCATTCTATAGAGAAAACACATCTTAACATCCAACACATACCCAAAACATAAAAAATAAAAAAAAATCTATGGCACCACGAAAACCCTAAGTGAAAATCATATTTCACTTGAAAAAGCAAGTTTGTTACGTTCAATCGCTCAAGAAACATCAAGATGAAAACTCTATCGTGATCAAAACTTGAAAACACATGAAATCAACCAAGATCAAGAGGCTAATTTGAATAAAAAAATAAGAAAGTATTCACAAATCATACCTCACAAAAAATGATGAAGAACTTAAAGATTCAACTCAAAAGCACTAGATCGGGAGGAGAAATAGCCTTTGAGAGAATGTAGAGTGAAAGATTTAGTAAAAACCGTGAAGATCTTGATGATTTGGGGGAGTGGAAGAGAAAGGGTTTTAGTGTTTGATGATGGGGAAGATGAAACCCTAGGTTCGGACACAAATATAAAGAACCCCCGAGTGCGTTCGAACGCACCAGTCCGCACGTTCGAACGCGCCAGTCCCTGCGTTCGAACTCAAAAATCCTGTGTTCGAATGCAATTTTTTTTAAATCAGAAAATTCTAAAATATTTTTTTAGAGATACACTTCTAAAAATTCAAAATAGATTTAAGACATAAATTTGACAATCAAATAAGATAAGACATACACATATCAATCAAATCATCAAGAGCATATTATGATCATCTCTAATGCATCACTCAAATTATAAATTACTCTTAATTGATCATAACAAAATGCATATACAAGCTGAGTATAGACAACATGAAACAATCTTCTTAAATAAACTTTCCTATTTAAACAATAATGCAACACAATAGTCAAACCGACTCAGCATATAATTATGCACTATTTGACTTATTCTCCAAAACTTGACAAGAATTTTTCCTATATTTTTTTTCACTGAAACCATATAAGCGCAATGATGACTTTCACACATGAGTAGGTAGCCATTTTCTTATAGTACATAATGAAAACAAATATATATATATATATTTTTTTTCTTTTAAAAATTTTCAAGCAATGTATTGAGTGAAACTTGACTCTAAACAAGATGGCTTCACACTAACTCATTGTAGCCCTTTTCATCGATCTTTTATGAACACGTTATTGATGACTAAGTATAAAGTCAAACTGTGCAAATCAAAGTTCATAGTGAACTATCTAAGAAAATATTTCACGATGTCATGCTCACTCAAGAATATATGCACGTTATGAGTGCATTAAATTTAATTTAATTATTACATAAATCGAGAGAGTGAATAAATTAGAAATGATACAATATACTATAAGATGACAAAATTGACTATAATAACTCATAATCAAGAGAAGGTCATATTTATATATCAAGAACATATTTTTGAATCTAGAAGTGCACCAATTTTTTTTTAAAAAAAACTCTCAACAAATAACTCTTATACAATCTAGAACTAGAAACAAAAAAAAATCAAAAGATTTTCAGAGTAAAAAAGAAAACTAAAACCCCCAAAAAATAAAAGTATGCAATCCGAACAAAAAAGAAATCAGTCTAAAGCACGAATCCCTAAAAAAGTACGAAGATACTCAAATCTCTGTACATCCAAAGGTTTTCTAAACAAATCCCCTAACTGTTTTTTCATCTCAACATGTTCGAGTGCTATTACTCTGTCTTCAACTAACTCTCGTATAAAATGATATCGGATATGGATGTGTTTTGTATGTGAGTGATGAACAAGATTTTTCGATATATTAATAGCACGCATATTGTCACAATAAAGCACCATAATATCTTATTCAATGCCATAATCCTTCATCATCTGTTTTATTCATAATAACTGAGAGCAACAACTGTCCACTATAATGTACTCGGCCTCTGCAGTACATAAAGATATCGAGTTCTGTTTCTTACTGTGCCAAGCAACTAGATTATTTCCAACATAAAAACAGCCACCTGAGGTACTTTTTATGTCATCACATTAACCTGCCCAATCAGAATCTGTGTATCCCGATATGATAGCACCCGAGTCATAAGTAAACCAGATACCCAAATCAACTATGCCACTGACATATTTTATGATACATTTTACGGCAAATAAATGTGTCTCCTTAGATTCAGACTGAAACCTAGCACACACATCAACACTAAATGTAATGTTTGGTCTACTAGTAGTTAAGTACAAAAGACTACCAATCATGCTCCTATATAGTGTCTGATCAACACTTTTCCTGAAATGTCCTTTTCTAGTTTGGTAGTTGTACTCATAGGAGTTCTAACACGTTTTGCATTTTCTCTTCCGAATTTTGTCACTAGATTGTTAGCATACTTGGTTTGAGCAATAAAATTCCCTCTCCAATTGAGTAATTTGAAGTTCCAAAAAGAACTTCAACTCACCCATCATGCTCATTTCAAAATGATGATACATAAGATCTGCAAACTCTTTAGCTAAAAATTGACTCGTTGCCTCGAAGATAATATCATTCACATAGATTTGTGCCACAACTAAACTCTTGTTCTTACGTCTAATGAACAAAGTCTTGTCCACTCCCTCTCGAGTGAACCCCGCATCCACAAAAGAAGAGGTCAATTAGCTTGTGAAGAGCCTTTTTCAATTTAAACATATGAGTAAAAAATTTATGATCTTCAAAACCCTTAGGTTGTTTCACATATACATCTTCATTCAAAATACCATTCAAGAAAGCACTTTTAATATCCATTTGAAACAATTTAAATTTTAAATAACAAGCAATGACAAGAAGTATACGAATAGACTCTAGTCTAGTAATATGTACAAATGTCTCATCAAAATCTATACCCTCAACCTGAGTATATCCCTGTGCTATTAGTCTGGCTTTATTTCTAACTATATTGTCATGTTCATCACTTTTATTCTTATATATCTATTTTGTTTCTATTACATTCACATTCTTAGGTCTATTAACTAAATACCAAATATCATTTCTAGAAAATTGCTCTAGTTCCTCATACATAGCATTGACCTACAAAATTATCTAACAATGCTTCGTTGACATTTTTAGGTTCAAACGTAGATGTATAGCAAGTAAATGATACCTCACTTCGGATTTATCATCTTGTTTTCATTGGTTCATTCACATCTCCGATCACTTGTGACAGTGGATGATTTAGTTTCACTCTGGCTGAGGGTTCTAGTACACTATAGCCATCTTTGTTCATTTCAACCTTGTCCTCGTCTTTTTTCTCAATTGATAGATCAAGCTCCTTTTCCATATCTTCGTCATGTGTACCTGCAAGAACAAGAATAGGAATAACTTTAGTTTTCTGAGCAATGATTTTATCTATAATAACATTAGCAGATTCCATAATAGTAAAAGTGTCAAGATTGAATACTCTATATGCTCTACTATTATTAGAATACTTTAAGAAAATACCCTCACTACTCCTAGTGTCAAAATTTAGTCAAATGTTCTCGATCACACAAGATATAGCATTTGCTACCAAATACTCAAAAATATTTAAAACTAGGTTTCTTACCTTTTCAGATTTCATATGCAGTAATTTTTACCTAGTCTTAGATAAACACGATTTATCACATGTACCACTGTATTTACAGCTTCCGCCCAAAACTTTTGAGGAACCTTTTTAGCATGAAACATAACCCTTCCCATTTTCTGCACAACGCGGTTTTTTCTTTCCACAATCCCATTCTGTTGTGAAGTTTTAAGAGCTAAAAATTCATACTGAATACCAAGAGAATCACAAAATATGGAATAACTTTTATTTTCAAATTCTCTACCATGATCAGAACGAATTTTAACTAAGATAGTAGATTTTTCATTCTGCAGTTTCAAGCATAGTGAATTAAAAACTTCAAAGGTTTTAGACTTCTCACCTAAAAAGGCAACCTAGGTATATCTAGAGTAATCATCAACCATTAAGAATATATATATTGTTTACCTCCAAGACTTTCCATTTTTGTTGGTCGCATTAAGTCCATATGGACTAATTATAAAACGCGGTCAATTGTTTATCTCTACTATGATCAAAACAAATCTTAACTAAGGTAGTAGATTTTTCATTCTGTAGTTTCAGGCATAGTGATTTAAAAACTTCAAAGGTTTTAGGCTTCTCACGTAAAAAGGCAACATAGGTATATCTAGAGTAATCATCAACCGTTAAGAATATATATTGTTTACCTCCAAGACTTATCCATTTTTGTTGGTCCCATTAAGTCCATATGTACTAATTATAAAACATGGTCAGTGGTAGTTGCATTTATTTTTTTGTGTGAGATCCTAATTTATTTTTCAATTTAACATGGACCGCACACACCTTTTGATATTTCCTTCATCTTAGATATTCTCCTTATCACTTATTGTTTATACAGATTAAACATTTTCTTGTGATTCACATGTCCAAAATGTTGATGCCAAAGATCTGTAATGTCAAAAGAAGCACTATTACATTTCAGATTATATGAAGTTCCAACAATTTAATAATTCTCAGATGTTTAAGATCCATAACATATAACATTACCTTCATGATCTAGAATAATACATTATTTTTGAAGAATTTTACCTTATAATCTTCATCACGAAATTGACTGATGCTTAGTAGATTTGCTTTCAAGCCTTTAATATACAGGACATTTTTCAAGAATAGGAACATCTAGAGTACTTACCTTTCCCTTACCTATTATCTTAAATGAATTATCATCTCCATATGTCACAACTCCCCCTTTATGTTCTTCGAGATTAGAAAATAAGAATTTGTCACTTAATATATATCTTAAACAGTCATTGTCTAAATATCATAAGTCAGAATTTAAAGCTTTCAAAGCAGTATGTACAACATAACATTTTAAATCGTTTTTCTTAACCCATATGGCCTTCGTTTTCACCCCATAAAAAAAGGCACTCCTAGGTTTTCATAGAAATTTGCAATAAGGTTGAAGATGCCCTAGAATGCCACAATAAAAGCATGTGGGAATAAACCCTTTTTTACTCACCTTTTGTTTAGGAGTATGTTTAAAGTTTACCTTAGGTGCCGTTGAAGATTCACTAGTTTATTGATTCAACTTCAATTTAAAGACATTCATCCAGGATTGCTTTGTAGATTTGATTGATGGTCTCAAGTTTTCTTTCTTTTATAGACCTGCAGAAACAAAGACAGTCTTTTTATTATTTGAATTACTAGTGTGTCCAACTCACTACCTGTCTTTTCCAAAAATCTTAGCGTTTAAAATCTCATCAAATTTGTTCTTCCCTTTTAGAAATATCACTTCTGTAATCGCTGTAGTTCGATTTCATCATACTTCATCTTATCTTTAGCTTCTTTGAGTTATTGAGTAAGGTTTTTGACACGTTCAAGTTCCAATTTGTACTTCTCATCAAATTGATTTATTTCTGGTTCAATTATCTTGAGTCTCTGAAGTAGTCTAAAGTTACTTTTCTTGAGTTTGAATGACTCCAAGTACACATCATTATATGCTTTTTGTATTTCTGATTCTTCTTCTTCAAGTGATAACACTTCCTATTCATCTGTACTATCAGAATCAACAATAGAGTTAGTATTAAAAAGAGAAGAGACGAAAGTTATAAAGTTCTCTTGGTGTTTCTCAGAATTATCATCAGATTCATTTGAGTCATCTCAAGTGACTTTCATAGCTTTACCCTTCCTCTTAAGACGATTAGGATATTCCTATGCAATGTGTCCAAAACCAGAATATTCAAAGCATCAAATTTTATGATCAGAATTCTTATTTTTCTATGTAACATTGTTGTTATTCACCCTAGCATTCAAACTCACAGGATTCTTATTTTTCACAAAGATTTTATTTTTCTCAAGTTTCTTAGCATTTAACTTATTTGGCTTCTAAAAAATTTATTGAACTTTTTAACAAACAAGGCCAACATCTTAACATCTAAATCACCTTCATCATCAGACTCCTTTAAATTTTGTTCAACAATGGTTAGGGCCATATCTTTGGACTTCCTAGGTTTAGAAAGATTGGACTCAAACGTTTATAGATTTCTTACCAATTGTTCAACCTTCATAAAATCCATGTCCTTACTTTCCTCAATAGATGTAACTTTCGCCGAAAACCTTTCTAGGAGAGACCTAAGGATCTTACGAATAATTCTATTTTTAAAAACTTTTTTAATTAGGTTGAAACTGAAGTTGACTATAATACTTAGCTTTGGATAGAACTCATCAAAGGTCTCATTCTCCTCCATACGGAGAGTTTCAAAACTAGTAGTCAACATTTGAGGTTTTGAAAGTTTTACAGCTTTGGTTCCTTCATTAGTAGTTTCTAATATCGTCCAAACATCTTTTGCTATCTCACAAATAGAAATTGTTCTAAATTCATCTGAGGAAACACAATTAAAAATTGCATTTATTGCCTTGCTGTTCCAGCCAACTTTTTCATTATCTGCCCTATCCTAAGACTCAATAGGTTTCTCAATAAGCTTATCATTCACCATGTACATCGGTGCCCTCCAACCATTCACAATGGCAATCCATACTCACTCATTTATAGACTTTAAGTATGCTCTCATCCTAGCTTTCCAATATCCATAGTTTGATCCATGTAGAATAGGAGGTCTAATAGACGATTATCCATCTCTATAAGAATCCATGCCTAGCTGATCTCTCTCTATGGGTAAAAGAACCTGCTTTGATACCAATTAAAAAATACCTAGACATACGTATATATCTAAACCCTAGGCAATAATATCACCCCTTTGCTTAAGTAAAAGCGGAATAAATATTTAAAAACAAAACAAAAATGAACACCAAGATTTTAACGTGGAAAAATCCAAACGGGGAAAAAATCATAGATCCAAACTCGAATCAAAATCAATCACTAAAATAGTAGCAGTTACAAGACTGACTCACAAAACAACCCGTCGATCCCTACAACTTTCTTCCTCTCAATCTTGCTCGCTAGAAATCACGATTCACTACTTCCCTTGATTAATATCCAACCTCAATAGCTCTTGAGATAATCATTTATCTATATGACCCTTAAGACGAAAGCTTAATGCGTTGTAGAAGAGACGGACCTTATTGGTTAAAGAAATAATGTAGCCTCAAGAACTCTCTTTTTAATTGCCTTCACCAACCACTCTAGAGTTAGGACATCACAATGCTTATATATGTAATTAAGATAGAGCCAAATCCACGTCATATCTGAACTCACGAAAGTCCAAAATTTGCAGATTACGTAGGAGCGTTCGAATGCGACCTGAGTGTGTTCTAATGGGCTAACTTGTTCTCAAGTGCATTCAAACGAGCATAAGTGCATTCGAACGCGATGACTTAATTTTTAGTGGTTGAGTTTGAACGCGCAAATACACTCCTCTATATGTGTGAATATGCTGTGAACGATTTGCACGGTGCGTTTGCACGACCCCTAACTGCATTCGAATGGCTTGAACACGTTCTTTATATGTGTGAACTCCTGAGAGCGTATTCGATTGCGGTGCAAATGCAGAAACCTTTCTCCTTTGATCTTGAAATTATTCAATTCAAATATTTTCAAAGCTTGTATAAATGCTCATGTACATGTATAAAAACACTTAGATTATTTTGTACATAATTGTCAATACTAAAAAATTTAACACAATCAAATATTAGATTATGTATATATGCAAAAAAGATATTTTAGAAGAGTATGGACTTTAGAAGAGTATATATGGAAATAATATATTTTTAGAAGGATATGCATGCAAAAAAAATTTTAAGCTGAAATTATAATTTAGAAACAAGTAGTCACCTATTGAACCGAATATAATATTTAAATTTTAGTATTCCTATTGTACCCTTTACTATTAACCATTAGACCTCCTTTCACGAAAGATAGATAGAAAGAGTAAGTAAGAAAAGCTCAAATTATTACCACAAACTTCATGTTAATTATTTTTAAAACATATTTTGCAGCTTTGGGAAAATCTCAATACTAAATATTTTAATGAACGATTAAAGGTACAATATAATTGTATTAATATTAATGGGATTGTGCCGGCTCTTGCAATGGGCGGAGTAACTTAATGTAAACTATTTTAGAACAAATTTCTCAGCAATATATCTCAGAACTTAAAAAAAAACAAAAAAGAAGAAAAAGAAACTAATCCTAGAGTCAGTCTAAACAGCCAAAGGAACTTACATATTTTAAATGAACAATTAGGGGTACATCAACCTTAATGGGATCGTGCAAGCACTTGTGAACAATTAGAAGTAGTAGTAGGGCATAATATCGAACTTTTCCACACCTCAGACCAACCAACTGGTTGTTGTTAATCTAAGTCGTGTTGTCCTTCGAGAATTGAATGGAAAGCTACTATGGCACGAAAACTTGTTATTTAAAGCTAGCAAAAATTGGTCTTGCACCTTATATATGCACATCACCTTGCAAGCATAATCCCCTGTCCAACCAATAACCACCATCCGAGGTCGTCCTAGAGAAAGAACGTTCATCTCTCTTTGCTCGTGCATTGTTACAACGGCTACTGCTCTATTACGTCGACATGCTTCGTTTCTTGTTAAAACTACTGCTGGACCCTTATCTCCACATGATCATTCATTTCGTACTATCACAAATAAGGCCGTACATCTCTCCAGCTCATGGAAATGTAGAAAAGTTAAGAAACATCATGCGGAGGCTAATTCGTAAGAAGCTTAGTGTCGAGCGCAGGCTTGGGGATTCAATGCCTACATACCAAGTCGAAGATTGGTTTGAGAGAGTAAATGACATTGAACTTGAAGCCGGTGAAGTCTTTCTCCAGTTTCATAATTACGAACTCAACCTCCGGCAACCCTTTCGAACCATCCGTCTCCAATTGATTGGTTCCAAGGCCCTGGCCCATCTTGCAATAGCGCAGGAGTTGTACGGGGAACCTGATTTTGATGTCGTGACAATAGAACCATTGCAGGGAGATGTGAGAGTTTCTGGTATTGAAAGTGTAGGCACAGCCGAAAATATTACCCAAATCAATGTGACACTAGTAAGGAATCCACTGATGAAGATTCGGCGACGACTACGCGTAAGGATTCGAATGAATCAAAGTAAAAATTCTTGATAGGATCCTCCAGGAAATACTTACCTCTATATAAATCCGAGACGTGTAATAATTGCACGTATATCATTTCATTTTCAGTTTTCTCTAAATATTCCTTTCATTCTTCCTTAATTAGCCTTATCTGTCCTTTCGAGTCATGAGTACGTTTCAAAATATTTAATTTGAACAATATATTGTATGAAATATGTGCAAATTCTTCAATCTTCCTCCTTCCCAGATCATCAAAATTAGTGACTCAATTGGTTCATTGCATGACTTCGTTGCCCCCGATTGCTAAATTTTTCACCCTCTCTTTCTATGAAAATTTTATATCCGATCTAGAATATAGTTTTCCAAGTGACGAATAAAAAGTAAACACCATAAACATTTTATGTAGAAAAATCTCTTACCAACTAAAGGTAAAAAATTACAAATCCCTTCTCTAGAATCAAATTAAGTACTATAAAATTAATGATATTACAAACATACTTATGGACCATCAGTTGTTATGCACAATTGTCTCTAAAATCATTTGTTTGACTCCCCTTTCAAGTCACTGCTTCGAGTACTTGGTTCATAACTCAATAACACCCCCGGATGAACACTTGCTTCTTTGACCCTAGAGATAATAATAGTTGCAAGACTAGTCTCTTGGAACTCCAACAAAGACGAAATAATCATCAAGGCAACCTCGGGTCTCACGGACGATCAAGCCTCATCTTTTGATCTCTACCAAAACATGCAACGACCTCAGAAAACTTGTCCACCTCGTCAGACGTACCTTCTCTTCATAGATCCCAAAAGAAAAGAAGTTCACTCTAATGGTAATTTAACTAGACTGGAATGTCATTGATCCATTGCTACGTGCGAATGGCTAGGGCCTTGTTACCTTCCTCGAGTTTTCTATTGAAATTTGTCTGATATTTGTTTCAACGAGTTTCGAACACTTCAACAACTTTGCTTTGCTGTTGAGTGAGATAACATTCAAAGTCCATTCAAATGGGCTTCGAACACTTTGCACACTTCAGGTTCTATTGAAAACATGCGACCAGCATTTAAACTGCTTCAAACCTATCTTTGTTAGAAATATTAATTCTATGATGTTATTTTAAAAAAAATAAATAATTTTGTGAATCGATCTTTAAATAAGATACATTTTCATGATTATAACTAGTTGTTAGTTATTTAACTAGCATCTCTTTGATTGCATTTTTTTAACAACCATAACTACTTTTTAGTTATCTAACTATTAGTACCTTTCCGTTGATATCTTTTTCCATAATAGAAGATTGTGCTATTGTTTTAAATGATTCAAAAGACCTTTGTGCTTGCTATTATAATTAACTCTTGTTCATATCAAGGTTCAATTTGCGAGTTGCACATTGATTCATGACGGTCTTGTATCTCGAGAATATATTATCTTTATATTTTCTAATCACAATAAGTAGATGACAAATTTGTTCAAAAGATAGATTTACCTTCGTCTGACTGCTTAGCCATTTAATTTTATTTATCTCCACTATATTCTAGTTTTCCAACTATTCTTGAATAAATTTTCTTTCTTAGTAATTTCAAATAGCTACTTCAAGTGCTGCACTTTCATCCATATTATTATTACATGACAAACACGATCGCTTTAATAAAAATAACTATAAGCAATAAAAGGAGAAAGTAGAGTTTCTCTTTAAGATGATGAAGACGCATTATGTGATGGAAAAGGAATGCCCCATTTCGATCGAAAAGTCTACTAGAGAAGACTCTAGTAACAAAAGCTATCTTATCTCTAATTATTTAAATTTTAAAATGGTTGACAGTAAGCCTATTTTTTCTCAAGTCTATGATTTACAACTTATTGTACAATAACCTATAGAGGAGAAATTTCAAGTTGTCATCGCCAAATTACTGCTAAATTGGAAAGATTATCGCAAGTCTCTTAAGAGAAAGGGTGATAATTCCACTCCTAAGACTCTTCAACGCCAACTTAGAATTGAGAAAGAGTCAAGACTTCGAGATAATATCGAGGAAACAGCAGAAATGACAAAAATTGCACATATTGTTGAAATAGACAATTAGAAAGCAAAGAAATCCCGATTTAAAAATCATTCTAGTGAGAATAATAACAACAATACAAAGAATGTAATATGTCATTACTATAAGAAGAAATGACACTACAAAAATTATTGTTGCATATTTAAGAAGAAGCAACAATAATCCAACAAAGTGAAAAAAATCTTATTGTTGTTGTATCCGAGGTAAATTTGGTAGTCTCTAGAACAAATTGGTGGGTGGACACAGGCGCAAATATTTATTTGGAGAAAAATCTTTTAAAGAAAATATAAACTTGTCAATGACACTGTTTTGCTCTATATGGGTAACTTTTCCTTTACTAAAGTAGTAATACCCACCGTCAAACACGTGCCCCTCACGTGGATAGAACCCATGTGATTACCACGTGACCTACTGGTCAATGTCTCAACACAATATATAAGCCAAAAACCCGCATTTCTACAAATAATACATACAAGAAGCCCATAACACTAAGGGCACAAAAAGCCCAAAATACATATCCATAACTAAACATATGAAAAAGCCCACGTAGGAGCTACAAACCATTTAACTTAATTTACATGAATGAACTAAAAATAAGAATAAGAATTAGAAAAAAAGAAGAAGACTCAAGACAATCTTCGCCAAATCCGCCACGAACTCTGGCTCATCTACTATCTGAAAATATTTCCACCAAAAGGTGGTGAAATAAAGCCCAGCAAGTTTTTACATTTATAGTTTAAAAGTAGTGCGAAGAATGATGCAATAATAAATAAATATAAATATAGGCATCATGATCAAATCAATGTATCAACAATCCATAACATACCATGTAATCAATCCGGTCTATCAAGTCCTCAAACTCAAGCTCACACTGAGCTCTGCCCATAGGTCATGTTAACACCACACCATATAATATGCATCATCTCAGACTAACAAGTCTGCAACATAGGCTCATATAGAGCTTTGCCCGAAGGCAACATCAATCCTCACACTCGACCACACACATACCCTAAGGGAGGATAGACCTTAGTGATAGAATCGTCAGCCCATCACCCAACGAACAACATGACTGATTATCCTTCACCGCAGACCAAGGACCTCAATCGGAAGCCCATCACAAAAGTCAGTATCGTATATCGATATTACCATCCAAACCCTCAGCTCCACATCATCGCACCATTGTGCGAAAATCATAAGCCGTCACTCACAGACGCCCTCACCCTGTGTCATCAGATACCGCTAGGTCTACGTCATCCTAACCTTCTCTTTCGATTTTAAATATCCTAAAGGGTATGACTCTCGTCGATCGACAGTAAATCATCCATTACCCGACGAAACGGCTGCCTGATTATCTGGGATCAATAGACTAGGACCTCAGGCATGGGCCATAATATATATTAGTATAAGAATATCCCTCGCCCCTAACCTTAGCAGGGAATATGTCGGGTACTGTCGAGACGCAACAGTCACCCTCTTTATTATTATGCACGTGTACAAGTGGCATGATACTATCCAACACAGTAAGTATAATGTGACACCCATCATTATCATATTTTGCATGCTAAACACATGATCATGCCCAATAAGTATGCGAAGGCATCATAATATGTGAAATCTTATCGAACCACAAAATATAATTACCATACATGACGTGCAATAATAATGGTAAGAAAAATATATGCATATGCATGATATAGGTGTGATGATTTATAAAGTATGATATTTTATTCTTTACACTACTCTAGATTATAGAAGTTTCACTTGCCTGAACTACTTTCTTGACACTACCTGTAACTGCGCCACGAGATCATCCTCATAGGGTACAGAGTCCACCTTGATAAGAAAAGTAAATAAAAAGTATGAGCACAATAATCCTATCACTAATTAGTTAAATAATCTTATGGACGTTCAATACCGGCTTAGGTAGATCCATCTCGTAATTCCTACCTCTATTAATCAAGTAGAGCTGACACAGCTGTACCAATGTCTGACGCATTATTAAGCGTAATAAAAATATTGTTTTCAAACTATCGCCCAAATCACTATTATCAAAATTACGGGAGATAGCATAGACAATATAATTAATAAGCTTTTAAAAGAAATTGCAACTTGCTTAATATCATTTCCCTACATTTATCTATATTAATTCTCCGATATGAGCAATTAATACAGGTACACCCGAACCACCGACTCTTTTGACAAATTTGAATTAGACCAAAATTATAATCAGCAAAAGTTCATATCCAATTGGAGCTAGTTCTTGCTACGTGTTATTTGTAACGGCACTCTCAAGCCATGGTCTAGCTTATTAAGATTTATTTATAAAACGCCGAGCCTGATATGTAGGCTCCAGGCTAGGCCAGAATGCGGGCCCCCTGGGCTGGGCCACACCCGACCAGGCCCAGAATGCGAGCCCCCTAGGCTGGGCCACGCCCAGCCGGGCCCAAAATATGGGCCCCTCGGGCTGGGCCGCACCGAGTTGGGCCACCAGCCCGACTCGGAATGCAGGCCCCCTCCTTTCTCACCTCGACCGAAGGGAGGGGGAAGGCAGGCTGCCGGCTAACCCAACCATCGGCAACCTGGGGGAATGCACTTACACATTTATCTTGGCAAGCAAAAGCCAGCCGAAGGGAAGTCGAGCAGCCAGAGGTGGCTGGCAGTGAGCACCCACCTCGCCTTGGCCGCCGACCAAAGCGAGGGGCCACCCGACGGCACAGGCCACGAGGGCGCCAAAAAGAGCCACCGGGGGCATCCTCGCAAGGAGGGGTAGCTCATCGGACAGACATGGCAAGGCACAAAGCCGCTGGCCGGCCGAATCACGGCGAGGCCGAGAGGGGAAGATTTTGGAGAGAAAACTCAAAATAGATATTTAATTATATATTCGACTTACCGGGAGGGGGAGGCAGCTTCGACACTTTGATCCATGGGGTCGACAGTGCCGGCGGCGCTCCAGTACGGTAGGAAGGAGATGGATGAAGAGTGAGCTAGCGGGGAGAAAAAGGAAGGAAGAAAGAAAGAAAAGGAAAAGAAAAAAAGGAGAAAAAGAAAAGAGACGGGAAAGGGGCAGACGTGCCCGACATGTGCGCACGCTTAAGTCAGCGCACATGCGTGCCATTTTTTTTCTGATTGTTAAAAAGTAGTTAAAAAAGGTTCTGTGGAATTAATGTTCACATTGAAAAAAATTTATACTCCTACTTGTCACCATTGTTGTGTTAAGGGTCATATCAAATATATATCCTTTTAAATTTCATATTTATATATACACTTCATGTTTTTTTTATAATTGTATTATCTTAGTAATTTATTAAATAAAAGAAATATATACCTTCAACTACGTGATACGACTCAGTCCATATTGGTTCTACTCGTGACATTGAGTTTATTGGGATGAGCCTATTTATCTAATTAATTTTTATTTAAAAAAATAAAAAGATTTTTGCTGGGAGGCATTCGAACACAGCAACCACATTCAAACGGGCAATGTGAACGCCTGCACATGTTAACAAAAACAGAGAACGTGATTTACACGTTTGAATAGGCTCAGGCCATTCGAACGTGCAACGATAAGGAACTAATTCCGTGTTCGAACGCGATCAGGCTTGTTCAAACGCACCTGATAAGCTCTGATACCAAATTGATGCACTCTAATACTAATTTGATGGGTTCTTGTACCAAAAGATTGGATACGAAACAATTCCTTAAGATCTAATTTATTACAGGAAGCAGTCCATGCAATTGTGAGAAAATATTCGTCAGATATTCTCTATTAGTCAGAAAATTACTAAACTAATTGGTTTAGATTTGTAACTTCCTTATCTACAACTTTCGTATTTATGCCATTCGTAGATTCGAACTGTAACAGGGACGAAAATACGGAATAACGTGGGTGATGGTGGTGGTGACAGGTGGAGTGGATGTTAGAGTTATGGATGGGTATGGAAATGAGGGTGGATTGTGGATGTGATTAAAGGAAGTAAACGAAGGGAACGAAGTGGTTGAGATCCTAAAGAAGAGGGGTGGCTCAACTGTCGAGTGAGATTAGAAGTTAGGAGAAACCTTGCCAACGGTAGAGGTGGAAGGATGATGAAGAGGGAAAAGGGAGAAGTCTAGAGAGAAGGTAGGAGACAAGAAGTCAATAATCCAATTTCATAATGAAGTTGGCTACCATCCACATATTTAGAGAGGCTAGCCAACAAGTCCTAAAACAATATGAAACCCTAATTCCAGAATTTCCCGTCGATCGTGTTAGAACACGTCCAATCGTGTTCGAACGCACTCAAAAAGCTCCATCTCTAGATGTGCCAATGCGATACAGGCATTCGAACTCGTCCGACCGTGTTCGAACGCACAATATGCATTCTCTGTAATTGCGAACCTAATGTAGGTGTTCACAAGGGCATTCGAACACAACCCCTCTTGCGTTCGAACGCGACCTACAAGAATTTTATTTTAATGAAAATAAACACCTAATGCAATAAGAAAAGATCCTAACTAAGTGTATCAGCTTCCTAAATAAGAAAAATCCTTCATCCAAAAGGAGGCTATAAAGAAGATGGTCCAAGAGATGTCCAACGGGGTGATAAGACCAAGTCGAAGTGTCTATTTTTTACCGATCTTACTCGTGCAGAAAAAGGACAGATCATGGCAGTTTTGCGTGGACTATCAAGCTCTCAATTCCATCACCGTCAAAGACCGATATCCCATACCGGTGATCGAAATGTTGCTAGATGAATTGGCAAGTCCATGCTATTTCTCAAAGATGAATTTAAGGGCGAGGTACCATCAAATCAGAGTAGAACCATCCGATATGCATAAGACGTTATTTAGAACTCGTAATAGGCACTACGAGTTCCTTGTTATGCCCTTTGGTCTTACCAATACTCCCACCACCTTTTAAAGCTTAATGAATGATATCTTTAGACCTCATTTGAGGCAATATGTGTTAATATTCTATGATGATATATTGGTATACAGCCGCACATGCGAACGATACTTGGCCTATTGCGACAACACAAATTGAAGGCCAAGGACTCCAAGTGTTCATGGGAATAGCAAAGAGTCAACTACCTAGGCCACATCAGATCTAAAGATGGCTTGGAAGCTAACCCTAAGAAGATCCAAAGCATGGTGGAATGGCCGCTGCCCAAGACTACCAAAAAGCTGCGCTGCTTCCTCGGCTTAACTGACTACTATCGTCAGTTTGTGGCGAATTATGGCAAGGTTGCGACTCCCCTCACGGCTTTGCTGTGGAAGAGTGCATTTACATGGACGGACAAAGCAATGAAAGTATTTGAAGCCTTGAAGAAGGCGATGATCTCATCACCGGTCCTTGCTTTAGCCAATTTCACCAAACCGTTCACCATTGAGTGACGCATCCGGAGTCAGCATTTAGGCAATTTTGATGCAAGAGGGCAGACTCATGGCTTACATGAGCAAGGCTCTTTCCGAACGTTCACAGCTACTGTCCACTTATGAAAGGAAAATGCTCACCATCATCCATGCTATCACCAAGTGGAGGCCTTATCTTATCGGGCAACGCTTCACGGTCCGCACCGATCAAAAGAGTTTGCAATACTTCCTTAGGCAGCGCATACACACACCAACCCAGCAAAGGTGGGTGTCCAAGCTATTTGGATACGACTATGAGTTGGTGTACAAGAAAGGGACCAAAAACAGCACTGTCAATGCATTATCAAGGTGCCCAAATTCAGCCGAGTTGGCCATGAGGATGTTGGATGACCTTGCTGCATATCCCAGCTGTATGCAAGGAGTTGTGGTGAAGGACGTACTCTTGGTGGACAAAGGCAAGATAATTGTTCCAATTGACTGCCATTTGCGCTTGGAGTTAGTGCGCCACTTCTTTGACACCCCTATGGTTGGACCTGAGGAAGTGTTGCGCACCTATAAACGGCTGAGCCAGAGTTGCACATAGGCTGGAATGAAAAAGGATGTACAAGCCTATATCAAGGCTTGCGAGGAGTGTCAAAGAGCAAAGACTTCAGTAAAACCTGCCAGCTTGCTACAACTGCTTCCGATTCTAATGAAAGTTTAGGAGGATGTTGCCATGGATTTCATCGACGATCTACCCAAGGCTAGAGGACATTCCATGATCATGGTGGTGGTAGATCGCCTCAACAAGTATGCACATTTTTTAATCTTGGCGCATCCCTACACGGTAAGGAAGGTCGTAGAGGTTTATGTACGCAACGTGGTCAAGATGCATGGTATGCCAAAGTCGATTGTTCTAGATTGTGATCCTATATTTGTGAGTCAATTTTGGCATGAATTCTTTGCTCTCCAAGGGAAGACTACATTTCGTATGAGTTCAGCTTATCACCCTCAAACGGACAGCCAATCCGAGGTGATGAACTGATATTTAGAGCAATACTTGCGATGCTTTATCAGCGAGCAACCGCGATAGTGGCTATCTTATTTGCCATGGGCAAATTGGTCATACAACACGCCCTTTCACTCGGCCATTGGCATAACCCCGTTTGAGGCCGTCTAAGGTCAGCAGCCTCCGACCTTGCATATATACTTGCCATTGGCTCGAATCGTCCAAACTAAGGTGGATGCGGTTTTGTGAGATCATGATGAGGTGTTGAGGAGACTCAAGATACACCTAATGGCTACCCAAATATGAATGAAGCAAGTTTATGACCAGCGACACCCAGAGAGGTCATTGGGGATTGGGTCTACATCAAGCTCCAACTATATCGACAAAGCTCGATTTGGCCCATTCCTAATCAAAAGTTGGCTCCAAAATTTTATAGACCTTGTCAGGTGACCGAGAATATTGGACCCGTGGATACATTCAGTTTTTCATGTCTCAAGCCGAAACGCTCGAGTTCTCCCTACTGAGCCGATTGGAGCTGTTCCACTGAGCCAAGAGCCGAACCGAGTACTCCTATTCCAGTTTAGATCCTAGCCAAATGACACTCGAGTTCAAGACGAGTGGGTGATTGAGATTGTGGTAGAGTGGCGAGGACGCACAATTGACAAGGTGACTTGGATGCCTGAATCTGACTTCATGGACCTCTATCCAGAGCAGACACCTTAAGGGCAAGGTGAACGGAAGTGTGGTGGAGTGATACAACTTGGTCCATATTGTCTCCACATGCAATATTGGATTCACTAAGATGAGTCTATTTATCTAGTTGATTTTTGTTTAGAGAAATAAAAAGATTTTTGCCGAGGACGTTCGAACGTAAGGACTGCATGCAAACGAGCCATGCGAATACCTACACGCGTTCACAAAAATAGAGAATGTGATTTGCTCATTCAAATAGGCTCGGGTCGTTCGAACGCGATCGTTCACAATAACAGAGAACTGTAATTTTACGTTTGAACACAATCAAACAGGTTTGAATGCACCGTAAAGAAAAATTGTTGGTTTGTTAGGGTTTATTAACTTAGTTGATGCCTCCCTAAAGTGACCCTCTATAAATATATGGAGAAAACACTAATTGGAGTTTATCTGATAATTAAAAACGGTATTATGCCTTTATCTCCTTCTTTTCTTGCTCTAACCATTGGCGCGCTCTCCTACCTCCTTCCTTCCACCGCCTAAGCCTTTGATCGGCTTCCTCTAACTCCTAATCCCCCGCTTCTATAATAACTTCTCTCTCTTCATACCAAGGAATTAACCTAGCACCAATTTAGCCAATGAAGGGCTATCAAGCTAAGGTTTACCTAACCTTTAGCCACTGTTCGATCGATATCTCAAGATCTAACCATCCAAACCCCATAATCTTGGATTTGTTGGAAAGATATTTTCAAGAGCAACAATATATCCCAAATTTAGGAAGATCCATCGAGTCCAAAACCGTTTCGGATCGAATCAAGCTGGTTCGTAACAATAAGAGTGTTATGTTTCATTTGTAGTAATATAATTGGCAAATTGTGTTTCAAAATATAACTTTTATTTATGTAATGTGTCTAGATTTTATGTATGAGCATATACACAAATTATTATAAGTTATGAAATGTTTGAAGTGGATTTAAAGTCAAAGTACTTGAAACGCTTTTAGAATTGTTATTGAAGTGCTCAAATGGTATCGTGATGGTCAAGGAAATATGAAATTTTTTGTAATGTCACAGGAATAGCCACTCTACATTCAACTGTCTAGTATGCTGTTTGAATAGGGCATTTGAACGCACTATAGGCCTGTTCGAACGGATCCTGCAGTCGTTCACACTAGGTTCGCACATACATAGTGCTTATCTTGATCGTTCAAACACATCTTGCATACGTTCAGACATATAGAGATGGCGTTCACATGTACAAAGGTTCATATTTAGCCATTCACAGTGCGTTCACACTTTAAGTCACCGTGTTTAAATACACTCGGACCGCGTTCGAACGCACCCACGTAATTTTCAATTTCTGGAGTTTTGTGAGAACTAATTTGACTTGAATTTGGCTTTATCTCTAAGAGGTATTTATCTTATCTATAAGAGAATCCGTAAAGAATCTTTGAAGAGATATTTATCTTATCTCTAAGAGATACTTATTAAGTACAAACTATCTATTTAGGTCAAAGGGCTGATTAGCAGGATAATTGAGATGAGACGACCCTTCTGTCCCTGAATGATATAAGTTTCTTCCCGCCTTCGTAGTCTCTTATGATTGCGTTCTCTTCCTTGTCAATTTCTTCAACTCTCTTCAGCCAATTATGCACTTCATTAGATGGCTCGAATCCTGCTAGATTCTTCTGGACATCAGCTTTCTTGGCGTGCAAAGCTAACATGTCATCTCTCAGCCCGTCCACGTCCCCGCTAGCCGTTGCCGGATATCGTATGCACCTCACCACTGGATTCCAGAAGAAGTTTATTATTACGCCGGATATTGATCTGATCAGGGGTGGCACAATGGCGGCCTCCATGCATAAGTAAAAAGATAATGGAGGGGAGGTATTGATCAGGTATGTTTGTTAAGATTTAATTGTAGATAGTTGTTTCTGTTGATGATTTGGGTCAAATTCAGAATTCAGCATTTTTCAGACTAGTTATGTCGGTGCATTCGAACGGGCCCTTGAGGCATTTGAACGCAATAACTCAAGAGTAATTGTATCTATAGGCATTCGAACGAGCTCTTGGGGCGTTCAAATACAAAGTCCCGAAAGCATTCACACTCCGTAGGCATTCAAACGGGCCCCACAAGTATTCGAACGCCATTCTACATTCTGGATTTGAATTTCAGGGGTGTTCAAACGGGCCTGTGGGCGTTCGAATGCTCCGCGGGATTTCCTCAACTTAAGTCTGCCCTATAAATTCCGATTTGGGATTTTTAGGGGTGAGATGCTTGAGGGAAAATTAAGAGGCTAGCCACCATTGTATTGAGGGAAATTAGAGTTGTTAAACTCTTTATAATTAGGAGATTTGCATAGTAAAAAGGATTGTTTCATCCGTGGATATAGGCACATCGTCGAACCATATAAATCTGGTCTCTCCCTCTTTATTGTCGATATTGCTTCTATTTTGTGATTACTTGCATTAGGGTGTCTAATACGTGATTAGAAGTTGTTTATTGTTATTCCATCACTATTAGCACCATAGTAAAGTTTTCCCCAAACTTGCTTGGTTTGGCTATTATTATTTGAAAAAACACCTAGACACACGTATGTATCTAAACCCTAGGAAATGATATCACTCGTTCGCTTAAGTAAAAGTTGGAAGAAATATTAAAAAATGAAAGCAGAGATGAACGCCAAGATTTTAATATAAAAAAACCCAAACGGGGAAAAAAACCACGGATCCAAACTCGGATCAAAACCAATCACTAGAATATTAGCAGTTACAAAACTGACTCACAAGACAAACCATCGAACCTCACGACTTTGTTCTTCTCAGTCTTGCTCACTAGAACTCATGATTCACTGCTTCTCGTGATTAATATCCAACCTCAGTAGCCCTCGAGATTGATCTTTCGTTTAAATAGCCCTTAAGACGAAAGATTAAGCTTTGCAGAAGAGTAGGACCTTGTTAGTTGAAGAACCGATGTAGCCTCAAGAAGTCTCCTTCAAAATTGCTTCTTCAACCACCCTAGAGTTAGGGTATCATAATACTTATATATGATCTCAACGATAGAACCAAATCCAAGTTTTATCCGAACTCACGAAAGTCCAAAAAATTACAAACTTCATAGGTGTATTCGAACGCGACCCGAGTGAGTTTGAACGACCTGACTTAATCTCAGGTGCGTTCGAATGGGCCATGACTGCGTTCGAACGTGCGTAGAAATAGTACTTTCTGTCTATACGAATGCATGTACCCACATTCGAACGCTCTTGTGAACGCGGTGTTTCTGTCTGTGCGAACGCCTGTACCCGCTTTCGAACGCGCTTGTGAATGCGATGTTATTGTCTGTGCGAACGCATGAGCCCACGTTCGAACGCGCGAGCCCACGTTCGAACGCGCTTGTGAACGTGATGTTACTGTCTGTGCGAACGCATGTGCCCACGTTCGAACGCGCTTGTGAACGCTGCTCTCTGTGTGAACACCCTGTGAACGCGATGTGAACTCGTAACCTTTTCACCATTAATCTTGCAATCCATCAAAACAAATACTTTCTAGACTTGTATAAAAGCTCATGTACATGTATAAAAACACATAGAATATTTTGTACACAATTGCCAACAATAAAAACCTAACACTATTCCATTGGTAACATTTGGGGGTGAAAGTTTGGCTTCCGCTTCGCTCATCCATTGGGCATTTAGCACAACAAATTGGTATCAAAGCTTCAATGTTTCAAACCTAGGCTTTTGGATTGGGAATAATGTGGATTTGGAAAATTTTGCTAAAATGTCATAATCATCCAAATCGGGGAAAATTGTCTCAAATGCAAAATTTGAAGTAGAGAAGTTTGACGGCACAAATAACTTTAGAATGTGGTGATGTGAAGTGAGGGACATCTTGTTCCAACAAGAATTGGACATTTTTTTAGAAGAGAAGCCCAAAAAGTATCGAAAAAGAATGGGAGAAATGAACCGACAAGCATGTAGCATATTCGGCTTTGTCTAGCAGAAGATCAAAAGTACTTTGTAATAAAGAAAAATTCAACGAAGAACTTGCGGAAGAAACTGGAGGACAAATTCATGACTAAGAGCATTGAAAACTAGCTCTATTTAAAGAAGTTTTTTAGGTTTCAATACAAGATTGGAACACCTATGGCTGAGCATTTGAACTCCTTTAACAAAATAATTGCGGATTTGCAAATTTTGATGTGGAGATCTCAGATAAAGATAAAACAGTGGTACTTTTGAATTCTTTACCGGATACCTATGACCATCTTACTACTACCTCGCTATATGGAAATGACTCTATCCATTATGATGATGTTGCAAATGCATTTATCAACAATGAGTATCGAAAATTAGATAAGCAAGCCACTCATGAGTCATCATCAGATGCTTTGGTGGCAAGGGGTAGATTGAAGAATAGAAAATTTGTGGAGAGAGGTAAATCTTTCTCAAAATCAACGAGTGCTTCTTTAGACAGGAGAATTCTTGCAAGAGACCAATGCTCTTGTAAGGCTCTACAGATATTGGGAGTATAGCAGCGGCTTCAAGCAATTCAGTTAATGCGGCTAACACTATTAGATTATGGCACATGAGGTTAAGCCATCCAGGAGAAAAAGCATTGCAAGGCTTGTCAAGTCAAGGATTGCACGGTCTGATTTAGCACACCAATTTCATATGTACTTCTCGTTCTTTGGCGATCGAAATATACTCGCTTTCTTAAAATACAGAAATTTGTATAATAGTTGAGAGTCTGCTTGTAGGTTGGTAGCTCATAGCTATATTACTTTGTTATTATGTAGCTGTTTCAAGAATTTATACTTTATCAGCGCAACAGTTGGGTACCATTTATATACTTGTATTTTATCTTCAAGATAGCGTGAAACGTGAAATAGTTGCTTTTATAAAAATTGTGACGAAAATTTGCAGAACGGGTAAAGCCAACCCAAATAGAGAAGCTACATCGCTTCAACAGAAAACAACCAGCAAAGAAACTCGCAATAATTAGAAAACAACTTATCGAAGTCGTCGTTACAATAAACTTAATGTAATGTTTTTAAAACACATAAAAGGAATAACAAAGAGGAGGAGAAGAGGAGGAAGGGGAGACCATTAAGAACTCGTCAAAGCTTGTCATCACCATATTGTAATGTAGCTGTTTCCCGATTACATAATTTATCAGCACAACGACTCGGTACCATTTCTATACTTGTATTTTAGTTATGCGCAAGGTAGCGAGCGTGAGGGGAGGTAGGTGTTTTTTTAAGAGAAAAGTGGCCCACTTATACTTGTGGTACGGATGATAGTTTTTTTTTTTTTTTTTTAATAAACAATAACGGATGAAAGTTGCTGTTATACAAATGTGACGACTGTTTAGAAAGCGTCCAAACAAAACAGGCAGTAAAGAGCACGCAATAATTAGAAAACTACTTGATCGAAGTCGTCGTTACGATAAACTTAATGTAATGCTTTTAAAACACATATTTCTTAGCATTGAAAATATCCCAGGGCTAAAATAAACCACCGAATCCTAGAGTCAGTCTAAACAACCACAAAGGAACTTATATATTTTAAATGAACAATTAGAGGTACATTAATATTAATGGGAGAGATCGGCGAGGAAGTAGATGCAGAGCATATAATCGACTTTTTCTAAAACAGCAGACCAATCAAATAGGGGGTGCTAATTTAGCTCGCAAGCTGCTCAAGCTTGATCGGCTCCTTTGGATCCAACTCGAACTCAACTTTCAGTTCTGAACAAGCCGAGCACAAGCTGGTCTTTACTCGCTTGAGCTCGACATATATATATAGTTCAAATATATTACTGAAACAAACTTTGGGAAATTTGTACAAAAATCACAGTAAGTTTCTATTTTTGTTAGTGAGCCCCGTCTGTTATTTTTTGCACATGAGACAAACTTTCTTTTCCTTTCAACTTTATCTTTCTGGTACTCCAGTGTCTCACTAAATGCTGCAGGAAGAGAAATCAATACTTTCTACGTAAGGTTGAAATGATCTGACGTCGTAGGAACTGAGAGAGCTAGCTACTTCTTGTTCTTGTTTCATGTCTATTTTATCTTCTTCTTCCTTATATCTATTATTCCAAGTTAGGATTTATCTTTTTTATTTTGTCCCACCCTCGTTCATTCATTATATTAATAAAAATAGAACATCTATGTAACCGTAATGTGATGATTTCATTTCACTATAACTGTGCTATTATTTTGAACAATAAGAAAAGATTTTTACAGTACAAGGGCAATAATATCATTCACAGAAATATACGCATACAATACAACTTGTTTGAGTTTAAGTCCAAATTGTCTGAAGTAATGTGAATCTCTCAACGTGAGTTTCAAGTCAATTTGATATACCTACTCCCCTTTAGATAACCACGTTATATTTGTCGATGTATTCAAAGATAGTGATGTATGATTTGCTATTGTAATTCTATCCTGCTATATAAATATTTGGAACGAGGAAACACAAGGATCTATTAGAGTCAGTAAAGGTAACATATTGTATTCGTAGTTCGTAATTGCATTGAACATATGCAGCAAAATACTTTGCTAATTCATAATAAAATTCTTTATGGATTAACGTATTTTGTATCTTAAAGACAAAATTTGTAATTTGAGAACCTATATAAAATAGTTTAATTATATCGAACTTCATAATTTAACTATGTATTTTGTTAAAGAAAGGCGAAATACACAAATATTTGACATAAAAAGGAAAAATGTAAATAATTTATATATCTTCTTTATTGACTAAGAGTAATTATTCTTATTTTAGGACAATGGTGGGCAAAATTTGATGCATGAACGTCCTATTATTTCACATCTTCGAAATTCTTATAATATTAACTTGAATCATTTAGGGATAGAAAGGTCATCTTATCTCAATTATCCTACTAATCAGCCCTTTGACCTAAATTGATAGTTTGTATCTAATAGTGAGGTTGATTCTCATGTACGTGATCCTCGTAATAATATTATAGCAAGTATTATTGATTCCCATGACGATAATGACAAACCCGATGACAATCTTAATGAAAATTTTTCCATCATTGATTTTATAGATCCATCTTTAAATGATGTAATAGATCCGAACCTTCATGTAAATTTCTTTGTCTTTGATTCTATTGATCCTTCTCTAATTGATGAAGGTGAAGTGATGACAAACTCGTGCATCGAGCCTTATGATGAGCATGAGTAGAATTCAAGTCATCCACTTTTAAATATGTCCATATCAACTAATGAGGTACGTAAACTTGCTTTACAAAGTAATAGTGCTGATGATACTGTAGAATATTATGTACATCATTTAGAAGTCTATACTTCTTATAAGGTTCTACAAGTATTGGGAGTGTAGCAGCGACTTCAAGCAATTCAGTTAATGTGGCTAACACTACTAGATTATGGCACATGAAGTTAGGGCATCTAGGAGAAAAATCATTGCAAGGCTTGTCAAGTCAAGGATTGCTAAAAGGTGTGAAGAGTCTCAAATTAAAATTTTACAAATATTGTGTTTTGGGCAAGCAAATAAGAGTCAAGTTGGCTACTATAGTGTATAACCAAGGGAATTTTGGATTATATTCATACAAATATTTGGGGACCTACTCGAAAGGCTTTTTCGGGCAGAAAGCATTGGTTTGTGACCTTTGTAGATGACTATTCTAGAAGGTCTTGGGTGTACACCATGCACCATAAGCATCAAGTGCTAGAAATATTTTAGAATTAGAAAGGGATGATTGAAAATCAAACTAGCAAGAAGATCAAAAAGTTTAGATCAGATAACGGTAGAGAGTACACTTCATATCCTTTTATAAAGTTATGCAAAACAAAAGGAATTGAATGGCACTTCACTATTAGTGAAACATGTCAACAAAATGACGTGGTTGAGCGTTTAAACCATACCCTATTAGAGAAGGTGCGATGTATGTTGTCTAATGCTATCTTGGGCAAAGAGTTTTGGGCTGAGACTGTGAATTATGCATGTCATCTCATCAACATGCTACCTTTATCTACAAACAATAGGAAGAGCCTATTGGATGTATGATCTGGCAAACCCATTTCAGATTATAATTCTTTACATATTTTTTGTTGTCCTGCATATTATCATGTCAAGGAGAGCAAGTTGGATCCTAGAGTCAAGAAGGGCATCTTCTTGGACTTTAGCACCGGGGTGAATTTGGAGGTCGGAATTGAGAAAATTGATTATCAACAAGGATATTACATTTGATTAATCATCTATGCTGAAGCAGAGTCAATAGTCAAATAGCTCAGTTGGAGATAGTGCTGGATATGTTCCACAGCAGGTGGAGTTTGAGGCAAATTCAAGTCCACTACAAAATATATCTTCAGAAAAAGCAAATGAAGAAGAGGAATCAAATTTGCAAGAGAATGACACTTTAGAGCCAAACATAGATGAGAAATACTCCATAGCAATTAGAAGGCCAAGAAAAGAAACTAGATGACCGACACGCTATTCTGATATGCTGGCCTATGCACTTCCAGTGATTGATGAAGATTTTTCCACTACCTTTAAAGAGGCCATGAGGAACATCGAAAGGGTAAATTGGAAAGTGGCAATGAATGATGAAATAAAAGCTCTTAATAAGAACAAGACTTGGAATTTGGAGGAGCTCCCTAAAAGAAAGAGAACAATTGGATGCAAATGGATATATGCTAAGAAGGAATTGATTATATTTGAGGATATGTGATTGGTTATAAAAGGATATATGAGGAATTGATTATAATGAAGTGTTTCCTCCGGTGGTGAAACATTCCTCTATTCAGATTTTACTAGCTTTAGTAGCTTAATTTGATCTAGATCTATCTCATATGGACGTGAAGACCGTTTTCTTGCATAGTAATTTGGAGGAGGACATCTATATGACCCAATCAGAAGGATTCAAATTTGGTTGGAAAGAGAATTTGGTTTACAAATTAAAGAAAAGGCTTATATGGCCTGAAGCAGTCTCCAAGGCAATGGTATAAATGCTTGGATTAGTTTATGGGGAGGCAAAATACAAGAGAAGCCACTATGAATATTGTGTCTATTTTAGAAAGCTTCAAGATGGATCATTTATCTATTTGCTCTTATATGTAAATGATATATTGATAGCATCTAAGAGCAAGGCAGAGATTGATAAATTGAAGCTCCAATTGCACGAAGAATTTGAAATAAAGAATTTAGAAGAAGCTAAGAATATTCTCAGCATGGAAATCAGAAGAGATAGAAAAAAAGGGGACAGTATGCTTGACAAAGGAGTAGTATTTGAAGAATGTATTACAGCGGTTTGGTGTTGACAGCAAACTAAAATTAGTGAGTACACGGTTGGCACCCCATTTCAGACTTAGTGCAGCTATGTCACCAAGTATAGATGTCAAAAGAGATTTCATATCCAAGGTACTATATGCAAACACAGTTGGAAGCTTGATGCATATAATAATGTGCAAGAGGCCAGATATTTCACAAGCAATCGGCATTGTTAGTAGATACATACATGCTCCAAAAAAGAGCATTGGTAGATGGTGAAATGGATTTTGAGATATATTCATGGTATTTCGGGAGTAGGATTGAAATTTATAAAAGATAATAGACTTGGTCTACATTTTATTGGATATGTGGATTCAGATTATGCAGGTGATTTGGACAAACTAGATCTACTACATGATATGTTTTTACACTTGCTAGAGGGTTACCTTATAATCACTAGTTTCTCTATCTACCAGAGAGGCTGAGTATATGGCAATGATAGAGGCTATAAAGGAGACTATTTGGTTTATCGGCTTGACGAATGACTTGGGCGTATACGAAGAGCAGGTGGAGGTACATTGTGATAATCAAAGCGTAATTTGCTTAGCAAAGAATCAAGTTCATCACACTAGGACAAAGCACATCAATGTCCGTTTTTATATTGTGTAAAAAATTTTGAAGGAAAAAAATATTTCACTTTGCAAGATTAGGACCGCAGATAATCTTGCAGATATGTTGATGAAACTAGATATGTTGATAAAACTAGTGACCAAAATTAAATTCCAATATTGTTTGAATTTGATCAATGTAACTCATTATTGACCAAGGTTGGTTTTGGCGTCTTAAGACGCAAATTTGCTAGTGAAGCACTTTGAAAAGCTTAAGTCACATTGCGGTGGTAGAGAGTAATTTGTTAAAATCGTGAGTTTTCACCAAGGTGGAGATTTGTTGAAAATTTACCTCAAATTCATATTTTAGTATTTTTTAGACCTGTTGTGCCAAGGCATTCGAACGAGCCCTTAAAGCGTTCGAATGCAATAACCCGAGAGTAATTGTATCTACAGGCGTTTGAACGGACCTTTGGGGCGTTCGAACGCAAAGTCCTAAGAGTATTCGCACATTACAAACATTTGAACAGCCACACAGGCGTTCGAACGCCATTATGCGTTCTGGATTTGAATTTCGAGGGCATTCGAACGGACCAACGGGTGTTTGAATGCCTCACGGGATTTCCCCAACTTAAGTCAGCCTTATAAATTCTAATTTGGGGTTTTAAGGGCTGAGATGCTTGAGGGGAAATTAAGAGGGCTAGCCACCATTGTATTGATGCTAATTATAGTTGTTAAACTTTTTATAATTAAGAGATTTATATCGCTTTCTTAAAATACAGAAATTTGTATAATAGTTGAGAGTCTGCTTGTAGGTTGGTAGCTCATAGCTATATTACTTTGTTATTATGTAGCTGTTTCAAGAATTTATACTTTATCAGCGCAACAGTTGGGTACCATTTATATACTTGTATTTTATCTTCAAGATAGCGTGAAACGTGAAATAGTTGCTTTTATAAAAATTGTGACGAAAATTTGCAGAACGGGTAAAGCCAACCCAAATAGAGAAGCTACATCGCTTCAACAGAAAACAACCAGCAAAGAAACTCGCAATAATTAGAAAACAACTTATCGAAGTCGTCGTTACAATAAACTTAATGTAATGTTTTTAAAACACATAAAAGGAATAACAAAGAGGAGGAGAAGAGGAGGAAGGGGAGACCATTAAGAACTCGTCAAAGCTTGTCATCACCATATTGTAATGTAGCTGTTTCCCGATTACATAATTTATCAGCACAACGACTCGGTACCATTTCTATACTTGTATTTTAGTTATGCGCAAGGTAGCGAGCGTGAGGGGAGGTAGGTGTTTTTTTAAGAGAAAAGTGGCCCACTTATACTTGTGGTACGGATGATAGTTTTTTTTTTTTTTTTTTAATAAACAATAACGGATGAAAGTTGCTGTTATACAAATGTGACGACTGTTTAGAAAGCGTCCAAACAAAACAGGCAGTAAAGAGCACGCAATAATTAGAATTTTAAGCAAAAGAATGTGCGTAATTAACTGCTGCGTGGCAAAAAAAAATTGCTGATGGACAAAATACGTACTAGCCAATCCTCATGAAGGAAGAGAGATTTTCCCAGTTAACTAGCCAATCCGCGTCACCGTTGACTTTTCAAGAAAATATGAGAAATTACTAACGCGATAGAATTCATCTTCAATAACAACATATATAAATTATTAGTCAAAAACTTCAAATACCCTCTAAAATTTATAACTCTAACTTAATGGCTATAATACTCAGTTTTTATATTCAATACAACATTACATAAAAAATGGGCACATTAGATTAAGTACGGCTAACTTTTGAGTTATACATTCTTTTTTTAGGTTAGATTTCTCTTTCCTAGATAGATATGATTAAACGTTGAGTATACAAGATATCACTTAGTACTAGACATCTAAATTTGCTTCTTTACTTTTACAGCCATAGGCTTTAATTTAAATTTGATTCTCTGTTACAAATTTTAGGTTAAATAGAATCTTAAACTAAAGAGAGAGAGAGATATATATATATATATATATATAATAATTAAAAATAATTGAGGACATAGAATTTAACTGAACTTTCATCAAATTAACTATTAAAAGATATCAACGCTCTTATTATGATATATTTACATTACTTTAAAGGTATATATTTCTTTTGTTTGATAAATTACTAAGATAATATAATTGTCAAAAAAAATAACATGAATGGTATATATATAAATATGAAATTTAAAAGTATATATTTATAAACAATTTTTTTAAGGGTTTACATGCAAACCAATTAGTTAAATAGTTAGAATGGTATACAATCAAATATTAGAATTGTTTATATATGCAAATAAGATATTTTAGAAAGATATTCATGCGAAAAATAAAATTTAAGCTGAAATTATAATTTAGAAATAAGTAGTCACTATTGAACCGAATATAATATTTAAAATTTTAATATTCCTATTGTACCCTTTAGTATATTAACCATTAGATCTCCTTTCACCTTAGAAAGATAGATAGATAGAAAGAGTATGTAAGAAAAGCTCAAATTATTATCATAAACTTCATGTTAATTATTTTTAAAACATATTTTGCGGCATTAAAATAATCTCAAGACTAAATATTTTAAATGAACGATTAAAGGTACAATATAATTGTATTAATATCAATGGGATTGTGCCGGCTCTTGCAATGGGTGGATAAATTGAAGCGATATTTTTTTTTTTGTTACATCAAGATAAATTATTAAATGGAATCATTAAAAAAATGAAAAGTGGCATGGCACACATAATCGGATTTAAATAAAATTCTTTCTATAAAACTGGCCTTCGTCTTTTCTCTATTTTCCTACAGCTTCTATATTCCTTCCTACACAGGTTCTTTCTTCTCTCTTTGCTCGTTTCGATCATCTCGACCTTCCTAGACCATGAATTGTATGGCAGAACAATTTTCACTACATACCATGGTGCCAATGTGCAATTGTTTCCATGGAATGATCTTTGCTCCTGCTCGTCGAAATGTGAGAGAGTTGCAGATCATCATGCAGAAGCTCACATTTAAGAAGGATGTCGTGAAGAAAACAGTACCGAGTTGCGTACGACTCCAAAAGTGGTTTAACGAAGTTGAAGCGATGGAACTTGAAGCCGCCTTAGCTTTTAGTGAGTTTGATATTATTCTCAACTTCTCGTCCTTCTTTCGAAGAACACTAGGTCTCCAAATGATAGGTTACAAGGTCGCCGGCCATCTTCCAAGAGCGAGGAAGTTGTACGACGAAGTGAATTTTGATGGCGAAGTAGGGGAAAATCTAGAGTCAGATTTTGTGCCGCACAAAGATGTGTCCGGAGCTTCGGTCAAAAATATAAAAGATGTGTCCGGAGCTTCGGTCAAAAATATAAAAGATGTGTCAGGAGCCCATCACAAAAAACAAAAAGATGTGGCAAGAGGTGGAGGCTGCTTTACAGGTATCTTAACAGTACATGGATCGAAATATTACCGAATCAACGTAGGACGAAGATTCCGCGACAAAAGTTCACGCTGAATAAAATATCTTCTAAACTATTATCGTATGTGGAAGGGGCACACACATGAAATAAGGCATTGTAAGTTATTTTGTGCCATTTATGTTGTTTTCTCTAAATATTTGGTGTCTCGAGCTGTAAAAGTTGTCGTACCAATAAAGGATTATTTTGGTGCGACCTTTAATATGGATTGATGTCGTGTAAGGCTAAGGTTTTAAACTATGTAATGTTGGTAATTTAATTAGTGTGCTCTTAAACTATGTAATGTTGGTAATTTAATTAGTGTGCTATGATAAAATGTATAATGTCATTGTCATTTATGTTAAGTGATCTATAAATTTAGATTTATTTTAGACTTTAAAAATATAATTAAGTTAATATAGTTCTAAATGTATAGAAGCTCATATCGTAATTAATGGGCTTGTGACGATAAAGCTTATTGGGTTAGCATAGCCCCACTCGTCAAGTTGAGCCTTTTAGAGTTTTGTTTCATTAATTTTTGGACTGAGCCAAGTTTTCTATTTCCTCCTCCTCTACCTCCTAAATTTAGGAATTGGTGATTACTATTGATTTTGTCGTAGTGCACCGTAGGACCAGCACTTACCCCGGAGACGGCCGTGATTAAGTGGGGACTACTCATCGCTAGAAATATTAGTGAATCTAGGCAAGTAGTTTATTAACTCTTGGATTATTGCTTAATGTGATGAATAACAACATGAGCATCTATGACATGCTAATTCATGTATTGTAGCGAAACTTGTTTGATTAACATGTTGCTTGATATGTTCACCGTATCATGCCACTACTTATACACATGCACGATCTTAAAGGGTATGATCTTTACGAATAAATCAAACACCTCCTCAGTCAGAGGCCAGAGATATTTATAATATTACATGGTAGGACCCAGGCCTGAGATCTCAAAATCAAATTAAGTACTATGAAATCAGTGATATTACAAACGTACTTACGGACCATTAGTTGTTATAAACTGTCTCTAAAATCATTTGTTTGACTCGCCTTTCAAGTCACTGCTTCAAGTACTTGGTTCATAACTCAACAACACCACCGGATGAACACTTGCCTCTGACCTTGGAGATAAATAATATTGGTTGCAAGACTAGGTTTCTTGGAACTCTAACCAAGATGAAATAATCATCAACGCAACCTTGGCTCTCACGGACGATCAAGCCTCCTCTTTTGATCTCTACCAAAACATGTGACAACCTCAGAAAACTTGTCCAACTCGTCAGATGTCTCTTCATAGATCCCAAAAGAAAAGTAGTTCACTCTAATGATAATTTAACTAGACTGGAATGTCGTTGATTCATTGCTGCGTGCGAATGGCTAGGGCCTTGTTACCTTCCTCAAGATTTCTATTGAAATTTGTCTGATATTCATTTCAACGAGTTTCGAACACTTCAACAACTTTGCTGTTGAGTGAGATAACATTCAAAGTCCATTGAAATGGGCTTCGAACACTGCACACTTCAAGTTCTATTGAAAAACATGCGACCAACATTTAAACTGCTACAAACCTATCTTTGTTAGAAATATTAATTTCTATGATGTTATTTTAAAATAAATAAATAATTTTGTGAATCGTTCTTTAAATAAGATACATTTTCATGGTTATAACTAATTATTAATTATTTAACTAGCATCTTTTCAATTGCATGTTTTAATCTTTTAACTACCATAACTACTTTTTATTTATCTAACTACTAGTACATTTTAGTTGATGTCTTTTTCAATAAATAGAAGATGGTGCTATTATTTTGCATTATTCAAAAGACCTTGGTGCTTGCTATTACAGTTAACTCTTGTTCATATCAAGATTCAATTTCACGAGTTGCATATTGATTCGTGGGGTCTTATATCTCGAGAATATATTACCTTTAAAATTTTTAATAGCAATAAGTGGATGACAAATTTATTCAAAAGATAGATTTACCTTCACCCGACCGCTGTAAGAGCCTAGCCTTTAATTTCATTTATCTCCACTATATTCTAGTTTTCCAACTATTCTTGAATTAATTTTCTTACTTGGTGATTTCAAATGGCTACTTCGAGTGTTGCATTTTCATCCATATTACTACATAACAAACACGATCACTTTGATAGAAATAACTATAAGCAATAAACGGAAAAACTAGAGTTTGTCTTTATGGTGATGAAGATTCATTATAAGATGGAAAAGGAATGCCCCGTCTTAACCCAAAAGTCTACTACAGAAGACTCTAGTAATAAAAGCTATTATCTCCAATTACTTGAATTTTAAAATAGTTGATAATAAGCCTATTCTTTCTCAAGTCTATGATTTGTAACTTATTAGAACATCTCCAAGGGAGGGCTAGACTCCAAATATAGAGCTAAGAGCCCAGTGCGTTGGGCCCAAAGGCTCCAAATATAGAGCTAAGAGCCCGGTGCGCTCCAACACACCGGGCTCCATATTTATTATTTAATTAATATAATATTATATATATATATATATGCTAAATCACTTAATAAGACCTCTTAATATTATTATTTTTTAATAAAAAATATATGTTTATAAAACTCTCATCGATATTTTTATAATAAGACTAATATTCAATAGTTTCACACATAATTTTAAATTACAATTTTTTTAATTAAAAACATCAAAATTATATTACATAAAATTAAAATAAAATATTTAAAATAACTTAAATAATTTAATATTAGACTCATTTTAAAGATCTCGATGAGAGCATTCTAATGGTACTATTTTTGTTAGATATTGATTAGCAAAATTAATTATATATTCAATTTAATTAATTAGATTATTTAATAAAGGATACGGACGGAATTTAAAATTTTAAATGAGGCTTTTGTAGGGCAAAATTGGTATTTCTAAAAGTTGAATAGTATGGGAGCTGGGCTCCAAATTTTTAGATGGGGCTCCAAATTTGGAGCTCCACTGTAGCTGGCTCCAAATTTGGAGCCCTATTTGGAGCTCGGTTGGAGCTTCACCGGGCTCCAAATTTGGAGTTTTGGAGCCCGGTTGGAGATGCTCTTATACAATAAATACTTTCTAAGGACATTCCTGTAGAGGAGAAATTTTAAGTTGGTGCTATCATCATCAAATTACTATCAAGTTGGAAAGACTACCACAAGTCTTTGAAGAAAAAGGATGATAATTTTACTCTTGTGACTCTTCAACGGCAACTCAGAATTGAGGAAGAGTCAAGACTTTGAGATAATACTGAGGAAAGAGCAGAAATGACAAAAGCTGCACATATTATTGAAACAGACAATTAGAAAGGAAGGAAACCCCAATTTAAAAATCATTCTAGTTAGAATAAGAACAATAACAAAAAGAATGTAATATGTCGTTACTGTAAGAAGAAGGAACACTACAAAAATGAGTGTTGCATTCTTAAGAAGAAGCAATAAAAATCCAACAAAGTAAAGAAAATCTTGTTGTTGTTCTATCTAAGGCAAATTTGGTAGTCTCTAGAACAGATTGGTAGGTGGACACAGGTGCAAATATTTATGTAGAGAAAAATCATTTTAAGAAATATGAACTTGTCAATGACGATGTTTATGACGATGTTTCACTCTATATGGGTAACTCTTCCTCTACTAGAGTAGTTGGAAAATGTTCTATGGAATTAAAGTTCATATTGAAAAAAAAATTATTATACTTTCACCATTGTGGTGTTAAGGGTCATATATATATATATATATATATATATATATATATATATATATATATATGTCCTTTTAAATTTATATTTATATATACCCTTCATGTTTTTTTTTATAATTGTATTATCTTAGTAATTTATCAAATAAAAGAGATATATACCTTCAACTAAGAGTGTTAGGTTTTATTGTACTAATATAATTAGTAAATTGTGTTTCAAAATATAATTTTTATTTATATAATGTGTCTAGATTTTATGTATAAGCATATGCACAAGTTATGACAAGTTATGAGATGTTTGAAGTGGATTTAAAGGCAAATTATTTGAAACGGTTTTAGAATCATCATTGAAGTGCTCAAATGGTGTCATGATGGTTAAAGAAGTATGAAATTTTACCTAATGGCACAAGAATAGCCACTCTACGTTCAACTATCTAGTCTACTGTTTGAACAGGATATTCGAACGCACTATAATCTCGTTCGAGTGCACCCTACAGTCATTCACACTGTACTCACACATATAGAGAGTTTGTTTGGTCAGTCAAACGCACCCTATAGGCGTTCACACATACAGAAGTGGCATTCATACATACAAAGGTTCATATTTAGCCATTCACAACGCATTCACACTTCAAGTCACCGTGTTTGAACACACTCGGGCCACATTCAAACACACCCATGTAATTTTCAATCTCCGGAGTTACGTAAGATCTGATTTGACTTGGATTTGGCTTTATCTAAGAGGTATATTTAATATGTAAGAGAATCCATGAAGAATCTTTGAAGAGATATTTATCTTATCTCTAAGAATATAAAATGGTTTAATCTAACCTTAGGAGTGAAGTCCGTCAAGTATTAAATTAGAGAACATCTTTTAGAAAAGCCTCATCGCGTATTAAGATCACATTTTGGAGGCCATTAAAGATCAATTCTTAATTTTAGATATAACGTGCTGAATCATTCTCATCTCAACACATCTACATCAGATCTAGAAGAACTACGTCTCGAGGGTCACTGAGACGGAAGGATCAACCTCGAGGGTTACTGAGGTTTGGAAACATATCGTTAGAAGTATTGTGTCATAGGGTCTAGCAAGCAAGGTTAGTACAGATTGAGTTGTGGGAATCGATGGGTGATTTATAAGCTTCTTGTCAACTGCTATAAGTTTTAGTAATTGGTTTCGATCCAAGTTTGGATCCGTGATTTTTTACCCGGTTTGGATTCTTTCACGTAAAATTTTTTGTATTTGTGATCATCTTTTTCATGCATTGTTTCGCATATTATTGTTAATAGCTCCTAGGGCGTTTTTCCATTAGTATCAAAGCAAGTTCTCTTATCTTAGGGAGAGATCTTTTTGGAGATGAATCTTTTAAGAGAAGGATTTAATAGACCTCCCATGTTAGATAGATTTTAATATTCATATTGGAAAGATAGGATGTATGCTTTTCTAGAGTCCGATGAGGATAATGATATTAATCCTGAATTCCTGAGTTTTTTTTATGAAAGTGATTAATTATTTTAAAAATCCTAAGCATGACTCAAAAAAAAAGGTTAGAAGCAATTATCAAGAGGTACTGGTTCAATATTATGAATGCCAAGGTTATAGTCATATCAATCAAGAGTGCTCCAATCACTAAAATAAGAGTAAGCCTATGCAAACCTCTTGGAATAGTACTAATAAATATAAGAACGATGATTTAGAATCCGATCAAGAAACTTATTTTTCTTTTATCACTCCCTTGTTATCTTCTAACAATTATTGTGAAAATATGAACACAAGTGAGGACGACGATGATGACATAGACATTCAAAAGGCTTAAGATGAATTGTAAGACTTCCAAAAACACTCAGAATCTGAAAAAGAAAAAAGTTACGGGTTCAACTGAATAAAGCCTTAGAATTGATGAAGTTAGAAAAAGACAAAAAGGAGTTTAATTTCTTGTTAAAAAGTCTAAACTGAAAATAGAAAGACTTACTAAAAAAGTTATCCTTTTAAAAGGAAAAACAAAGCTGGACAAGATCTTGAATACAGAAAGCATAGAACATTGACAACTTGTCGACCACTGGTGCCTTCCATTTGCCCTGGTAGTCAGGGTTCTTAATTTTCTGTCAAGCAGAAGAAATGGGTATCAGAAATTGGTTCCTACATTGATGACCTTATACAAATGAGGAAGAATTTACCTTTTGCTTCCATGGGCCCTTTTATTCAGGGTTAGGGATTGTCGGGGCTGTCCATTCACCACCTTCTTCATCATCCCAGTCCTCAGGCAGAAGCAAGTATTAAGAAAATGTCAGATTGCATAGCTGTTAATTGCAGTTCAAGTACCAAGATTATTTTCTCTCCTCACATCATGAGTTTAGTATTTACTATAAACAAACCAAAGTCTTTTATAAGGCTCTTATGAAAGATTGGGAAAACAAGAGACTCGTTACCTTCTTGCCATCAGAATCAGGAATCTCCTTGGGAATGTCATCATAACCCTGCAAAATACATAAATAAGTGAAACAACCTTTTACAGATATCCAGTTTACAATCATGAAAATATGAAAATCTAGATTTGATGGCAAATAAGAGTGTCAAATGCTACCTATTGGGTGTGTCACTGCTGAACCTCTTTTGATCAACATCACCACTGAGCACCTTCACATAGCCACCTCCGCCGTCTAGCTTCTATTCATGTTTAACATAAAACTGCAGAACTAATGTCTTATCCTTCTTGATGAACTCAGGAAATTTTGCAGAAATGGTGTAGAACCTATAGTCAGGACATAAGCCATAAACCCTGGAAGATTAAACCCTAAACACTATAAACAAAAATATGATGAACAAAAATACTATCAGAAAATCATAGATCAATAACCCAAGGAAACACAAAAGTAAATAAGAAAAACATTAATAACCTTTACCTACAATTCTAAGCTAATTTGCCCACAAATCGCCAAAGTCAAAGTCAAGGCCCATACCATTACCACCACAACCACCAGAAGGAGAAGGCGAAGCGCTTCTCCTTTGGCCTCAGGTGGAGTAGAGGGGAGGAGGACATGAGTCGATCGTTGGTGGTCGGGTCAAGGCATCGGTTGACGCTCTCCATTGGGAGAGTGGAATTGTCTCTATCGTTGCCGCTTTGGGGCGAGGTGGAGGTACGGGTGTAAACGAGCCGAGCCTGAGTGAGCTAGCTCAGGCTCAAGCTTGGCACAAAATAAATTTCGAGCCTTAGAAATGGGCTCGAGCTTGGCTTAACTCAACTCGAGCCGAGCCCGAGTTGGGCTAGACTGAGTCCAAGCCGAGCTCAAGCCTGAAATGAGGCTCTTATCAAGCCTTATTAAAGCCGAGCCGGATCGAGCTAGACCGAGCCAGATTGAGCCCAAGCCGAGCACCAAAATAGCTTGAGGAGGACGAGACAGCCGGCAACTTGAGGAGGAGGAGGAGGAGGAGGCAGAGCTTGACAAAGGAGGACGTCGCCCAATGCATCTAGCGACCCCTTGTCCAGCTTCAGCAGCGGCATCGCCTCGCACCTCTCCTTCACCTCGTTCCATAGCCGAATGCATCCACCTCTCCTTTGTCTCATTCGGCAACGGTGTCGGCTCTCCTAGCTTTCGAGTCAGAGCTATGCCATTCGCAAGGTATATGTTCCATAGTAGAAGCACCTCTTCTTCACCTCGTTCCATAGAATTTGGGTTTCGGATCCTCAACAGCTAGTGCAACCCGCAGCCCTAGGCCTAATCTAGTGCAATTCTGAGATAGTGACGTGTTACATTTATTCGGATCATAGACCTTACTATCTACCACGTGTTTTTTACTAGTTTACCCTTAGAAGAACAATAGAGAACTAGATATTGGACGGGCAAAGCAATGCCAGGAAAGTAGTAACTAGCAAATTTTGGGCCCCACAACAAGCCCTCCTAGCACCCACCGCAAAGGGGAATTGCACGTGACCCACCACCTGCCTCATCCTCATTTGCCCCCGAATCTCCTGATGGTCTAATCCCAACCGTTCATTTGTCTTGACCAATTAGGATTTAGGACTTGCAGCCAAGTAGCAATGCCTATCGACCCGAGCTTGAGCGAGCCGGCTCTAGCTCAAGCTCAGCTCAGTATTAATTTCGAGTCGGTTTCGACGACTTAGGTTAGGCTTATTTCTAACCAAGCTGAGCCAAACTCAAGCTTCAGCCGAGATAAGCCTGAGCTTAACTCAAGCCACTCGTTTATTTTGACAGCCCTAGGTGGAGGCACTTCAAGTAGTAGATAAGGGCGGTGGCATGAGGAAGAGACGAAGAGTGGGATGAAGCGGCTGCCAGGAGAAAAAGAGGGTGGGTGCGTGAGTGAGCCTAACCTTAGGGTTTAATATTAATTTATATATATACACACACACACACATATATATATATATATGACCCGACTCGTATATTTAAACGGTTCAAACGGATTAGTGATATAAATTCGGACATGACCCGATTATTAAATGGGTTAGGCAGGTTGACTAGTTTACGACCCAAAACTAATTAGACTAAATTCAAATCTAATTAAAAATCAGATTATTGTGCCGGATTAGGATCCACCCCTACACCATACTAAGTACCAGTTCTGTTTCTTTTTATTAATAACTTCCCTTTACTGCTTACAAGAGGGATAGGTTTTGGCGTGCTACTAAGTCTGAAGGTAAAGTACTATTATAGGTCTGTGGAAGTGGTGCTTTGGTCTATAATTGCATAATTATAATACATGACAGTTTGCTTATCTCTGTTCAAAATAAGGTGGGTGTTGAGAAAGTACTTTTCAAGAAAATATTTTCATAGGAATTACCTCTTTCTTATAGAGAATTTTGCCCGTTTTGGGGCCCGAGTTTTTACTCACTACAAACTAGTGCAATTTGGGCCCCGATCGACTGCCTAAATTGCTCAGTGGTCTTCGACTGTATGACCTCTGTAACAATCCAACCTTATAAAAAAATTAATTAATTAATTAAAAAATTTATGGGCACGATGTGGCCGACCACACTGGGTGCCACGCGCCCAGCCGTCGTGACCTCCCTCCCCACCGCCTCTGTGGCCGGCCTTGTGATCATGCAGCTGCATGAGCAGCTTGCATGGAGGGTGCCATGCGCCCCGCCGCAGCGACCTCCCTCCCCATCGCCTCTCTCTCTCTCTCTCTCTCATTTCTCTCCCCTCTCTCTCCCTTTGGGGCTCTCTCACTCTCCTCTCTCTCTCTCAAACATTCTCTCTCTCTCTACCGTCGTCGCCACCCCGCCAGCTTGCCGCTACCACCGTCATTCACCTTCACTAACGCTGATGAACTTCTTCCTTCCTTCTCTATCTCTCTCTTCCTCTCTCTCTCTCTCTCTCCCTCTCTATCTCTCTTTTTCTTTCCCTTTCTTTCTCTTTTCTCTCGTGTTCACCGGAACCGAGCCACCGGCAAGAGGCCGGTTGTAACGCCTCCGCCCAGCACAGGCACGTGCACGCCCGCGCACCCACATGGCATGCGCGGCGCACGCGACAGGACGGGCTGGGCCCGTCACGCATAAATACACTCATGTACACATACAATCATGACATCATCAAATACTACCTGCTAACATATCCATGCTTACATAATCCAACACCAAATAAATTATACTATCAACCAAATAAACATGTTAACATATGAATATTTAAGTCCACAATAATATATACTAAACCACTACATAATCTGGAAGGACCCACACAAGCCATAACAAACCATCAAGATATAACTAAACAACTGATACATGAGTACACTATAATCTGACATGTATTATACAAATCATCGTCTGATATAATAAAGTATAAATATTAAATAATGGTACAACTCAATATCTGGTTAAACTATCTTCTATATCATCTCACGTCTATAGCTCACCTCATCCTTACTCTAAAATATCTCATCAAGACATCTCAAGTCGCTATCACGTACCACATATCTGAGGGGGTTAGAAAAAAAAATATAGAGTCATGACCAAAAGGCTCAGTGAATATACCTTACCCCGAATCAGTGATGTCAAATAGGGAGTAAATCATGTACTGGATAATATGAATCAGGAAAAGCATCATGTCATGAATGAGTATATGAATGTTTCTCAATAATACATAATTGAAAAGTAGATAACATATCATAATTGATAAAAATATATAATCCTCGACAATGAATAAACAAATCTCAATGTCATACTATCATCATAACTCTCTCAAATATGACACATGATGCATGCCGACCATGATCATGATATGATATCAAATGCAACAATATATGATATGTATTGACCACTCGATAATCAGGAAATCAGATGATAATGAAATCATATGCATTTCTTAACATCTCAGTTATCAATGTTAGCTCTATATGTCATCACATACTAGACCACTGTGCACAGTCAACATCCGATACCTGGTCTCAACATCATGTCCGAAGACTCGGAGTATACTCTGCCACCCGCGAGAGTATCTCAAATATAATCATACCCTACCACCCGCTAGGGTATCAACATCCATCCAAACGGGGCACCCTTCTAGCTGATAGAAATCTCGTGAGGATAACTCGCCACATATGCCCTGGCAAATGGCATGTGTCCGAATGTCTGCTGCGCACACAAACTAACGACCTCGGACGTAAGGCCAACAGGATCGCGACTATGTCGAGCGATCAATCATCTCCAAGCACGCCCTAACCCTCGCGCCCACTCGGGTATCCTCACGCTTTCTATCAACTATCCTATCAATCATATTTCATACTTTCCTTCTAAATGACAGATCATATGCATATATCAAATACGATAACAAGTCAATGCATAATAGGAATTTAGGTGGAACAAGAATCAAGAGAAAAATGATGCAATGTAGTCTCTAATCATATAGTCAACACATGCATACTCATGCTACAAATCAACTAGACATAATATTATAACAGTATGATCATCTCTCATTATCTATATTTATCATCATCAGACTCATATCAAAGATCAACCTAATTATATGCATGATAAAAGTATGCTCGCCTGTAATTATCTCTAGATGAAGTCATATAGTCATGCTGGAGGCCAAAACATGCATGTACATAATATATAATAAAACCTAATTTGATAAAGGCGTCTAGAGGATAAGACTACTCACTTCTGATCAAAAGACACAACTCACGTATCCCTCACATCCGGCAACCAAGCAACAACTCGTCCTAATAGGGTCCACGGGGCCTCACATAAAGGGTTCGAGAACTAGGCTGCGGCGGTGGTGGCGGTGACGACAACAACGGCAGGTCGACATCGATAAGAGGAGAGAGAGAGAGGGGGTAGGTGATTGAGAGAGAGGAGGTTAAGAGAGTGAGAGAGAGTACGAGAGAGTCTTAGAGAGAGAGCACGAGAGCCTTAGAGAGAGAGCTATAGAGAGAGAGGCGGTGAGGGGGTGCAGCGGCAGTGACGGTGACGACGGCAGACTAGCGTCGGTAAGAGAAGGGAAAGAGAGCAAGAGAGAGAACGAGAGTTAGAGAGAGCACTAAATAGAGAGAAGGAGGTGAGGGGTGCGATGGCGATGACGGCGACGATGAGAAGCCGTCGGTGAGAATAAGAGAAAGAGAGAGGTGATAGAGAGAGAGAGGAGGGTAAGAGAGAGAGTGAGAAGGAACGAGCGAGTTAGAGTGAGAGCTATAGAGAGAGAGGTGGTGAAGGGTGCGACGGCGACGACTGCGACGGCGAGAAGCTGTCAGCGAGAAGGAGAGAAAGAGAGAGGTGATAGAGAGAGAGAGAGAGGAGGGTAAGAGAGAGTGAGAGAGAGAGAGAGAGAACGAGCGAGTTAGAGAGAGCTATAGAGGGAGACGATGAGGGGGGTTGCGACAGCGACGGCAGCGATAGGCCGACGCCGGCAAGAGGAGAGAGAGAGAGAGAGAGAGAGAGAGTGAGAGAGAGAGTTAGAGAGAGTTGGAGAGAGACCTATAAAGAGGAAGAGAGAGAGAGGCGGTGTGGGGGGTGTGGCGGTGGTGGCAGCGACGGCGGCGATAGGCCGACATTGACGAGAGAGAGAGAAAGAATAAGTGAGAGAGAGAAAGGCGATGAAAAAGGGGAAGGGCGGCGGCCGCGGGGCCTACCGTAGCCAGCTGGCCCGGCCCGGTTGGCTGAGCCAGCGGTTGTGGGCGCACGTGGCGCCCTCAACGTGCGCCCACAATTTGCATGGCACTAGCTCGTGCCATGCAACAACAAAAGTTTTTTTTAATTTCTTTCTTTTGTCTTTTTTTTATTTAATTTATATATTATTGTTATTGTTATTGTCATTGTTATTCTTATTAATATTTTTATTTTATTTTATTTTTAATTATTTATTTATTTATTTTTATTTTTTTATCTGGGTTGTTACACCGGCAGCTGGCTAGGAGCAGCCGAACCCCTCCCCACTGGCCTAGTCCCCTTCCCTTCTCTTTCTTCTTCTCTTGTCTTCTCTTGTTCTTCTTTCTTTCTTTCTTTCTTTCTTTCTTTCTTCTTCTTCTTCTTCTTCTTCTTCTTCTTTCTTTCTTTCTTTCTTCTTCTTCTTCTTCTTCTTCTTTCTTCTTCGGCAGCTGGCTAGCAGCAGCCGAACCCCTCCCCACTGGCCTAGTCCCCTTCCCTTCTCTTTCTTCTTCTCTTGTCTTCTCTTGTTCTTCTTTCTTTCTTTCTTTCTTTCTTTCTTTCTTTCTTCTTCTTCTTCTTCTTCTTCTTCTTCTTCTTCTTCCTTGGTTTTTCCTCCCCTTCTCCAATAGTGCTGGGCTCGTGAGGAGGTTGCTCCCTCTTGTTATTTATTTATTAATTATATATTTTAATTTTAAAAATTAAGGTATGGCTCATTTAGAAAATTAATTATTTTAATAATTTACACTCACTAGTATAATTATTAGCTAAGAATTTTAGTGTAATAATTTATTAATTATAATTATAAATATTTGCAGATAAATTTTATTTATGGTTTAATTATTATTTATTAGATTAATACATGTAGTCTTATTAATAATAATCTTATATTTATATTTATATTTTACATAACTATAATAGTATCCTATTATTGTCTACTACTTTGTATAAAATGAAATACTAAGCTTGCATATTATTTTTATATAATAGGATAATGGCTATTTTTCATATAATTTATGATTAATTAAATAAGAGTAAGTATCATAAAATAATTATTAATAAGATTATATTTATAATTATATTTTTATTAAATCATATATATATATAGTCGTTGTTGTTACTTACAAAAAGGAGATAAATTACTATATACTTATTACTTATTCTATAATTAGCAAACTAGGATTTTTATTAAATAAATATAAATTATGTTAATAGCATATTAATATTTTCACAGTTGAATGTATCCTATGAATCTAATTAATTTTAAATATAATAAAATATCATATTTTGCTCGAATATTGTAATCGGATAAACGAGTAACTTTATGTTACTTAAGCATTTTCAGATTCTGAACCCCTTATCTAAAACCCCATGGACCTTGCTAGTGGTGTGTGACGTTGATCGATAGACGTGAGGGATACGTGTATTGGGTCTTCTAATTAGATTGTGAATAGTCTTATCCCCTAGACATCTTTTTCAAATTAGAAATATTACATAATTATATATATATATATATATATATATATATATATATATGCATGTTTTAGCCTCCAGCATGATTATATGACCTTATCTAGAGAGGATTTCATTTAAGCATATTTTATCATGCATTTAATTTGACCGATCTAAGATATGAGTATGCCGATGATATATAAAGATGATTGAAGATAATTATACTGTTATGATTTTATATCGAGATGATCTCTAGCATGAGTATGCATGTGATAGACTAGCAGAGATATGCATGTGTTAGATATATAGTTCGAGACTGCATTGCATTATTTTCCTCTTGACTTTCTTACCACCTAAATTTTTGATATGTATGACTTGTTATTGTACTGAATATATACACGTGATCTATCATATAGAAAGAAATACATAAATCTCATTTATAAGAAAGTTGTAGAAAAAACATGAGGGTACCCGAGTAGGCGCCAGAGTTAGGGGTGCCTAGAGTGATGATTATGATTGTTGATATGTGATATCTTGTGGCCCATGTCTAAGGTCAGTTGAGTTTGTGCGAAAAGACAATCGGATACCTATAGTTTGCTAGGACATACATGTGGCGAGTTACCCTCATGTGATTTTTATTAACTAGTGGGGTACCTGATTTGGATGAATAGTGATATACTCTTAACGTATGGTAGGGTATGGTTTAAGCCTATGGGCAGGATGATGAAATCGGATACCGGGTGTTGACTGTGCATAGTGGTCTAGTATGATGATGTTATACCGAGATGTAAGTGATGATTGTGATACTGAGAATTACATATAATTATCAAATAGTTATCATGCTTTAAATACCATTGCATTTGACATCATGGCATGCATAATTGGCATGCATCATATGTGTTATATTTGAAAGTGATATAAGCATAGTATAACATGGAGGTTTATTTATATATTGTCGAGAGTTGTATTCTTAATCAGTCATAATATGATTCTACTGTAAATCTAAGATTATCGAGGACTTGCTTATTTGCTCATTCATAGCATGATGCTTCTTTTTTATTCATATTATTCACTACATGATTTACTCTCTGTTTGACATCACTGATTCAGAGTAAGTTCTATTCATTGAGTCTTTTGCTCATAACTCTCTTTATTTCTTTTCTAACCCTGTTAGATATGTGGTACGTGATAGTAACTTGAGATATCCTAATGAGATATTTTAGAGCAAAGATGAGGTGAGCTATAGACGTGAGATGGTATAGAAGATAGTTTATCTAATTATTGAGTTGTACCATTATTTAATATTTATAATCCATTGTATAGACGATGAATTGTATAATACAGGTCAGACTATAGTGTACTCGTGTGTTAGTGATTTTAAGTTATATTTTGATGATTTGTTATGGCCTGTGTGGGCTCTACTAGATTATGTAGCTGTCTAGTATGGTTGTTATGGACTTAGATATAGATATATTATAGATTTAACTTGATGATGTCATGATTTATTTTGTGGTCTAGTGTATATTATTATGGACTTAGATATTCATATGTTAACAAGTTTATTTGGATTAATAATATAATTTAATTGGTGATGAATTATGTGTGCACAGGTGCTTGATGGGCCCCAATCGTCTTATTGTATGAGTCGCACGTGTCGTGTAAGCGCTTGGGCATGCACATGCCTGCCGGGCGAGGGCGTTATAACTTTCCAATGTCTTTGTTTAGAGATGATCATTAGGCCCGACTCGTCCAAATTCGGCCTGAACTCACCCGGTTTTAATTGGGCTAAGCCCAGGCCAAGCCCAATTTGGGCTTGGCCTGACCTGAACCCGAGATGGTAGTGGGCGATATGGGCTAAGCCTTTGCCTACCTAGCCCGATCGGAAAGCCCAACCCATTGCTCTCATTTATGGCTCGACCCATAATGCATACATATTCCTATGATTTTTTTGTGAGATATTTAGTAAACTATATAACAATATATAAGTATGTTCCTAAGAAAGATAACTAAAATATCTTCGTATAAGCCCATTAAACTCGGCCCAATAAAATATAATATTTTATATATTTAACCCATTATGTTAGACCCATTATACTTAACCCAAGCCCAATATCTAATGGGCTAGTAGGCGGTAATGTGCTAGAATATTTTTAGTCCGACTCGGCTCGAATGATTGGTGAGTCAGGCCGTAAACAAATATTTAAGCCCGATTGGCCCGAAAAGCCCAATCCAAACCCGACCCCGCCCAATAATCACCTGCTTAATATAAGGTTTTTTTTTCTCTTTTCTTTATTATTTATCAAACAAGTTCCCTTTAATTGCCTTTATTAATTCCCGTTCAAGTAGTTACAACTGAGAGGTATAACTATTAGTCAACGATAATAAGGATATGCAAAGAATATATAATGTGATTTGAGAATGATATAGGTAGTTTGGTCATACAGTAATTTATAATTTAGTTAGGGCAAAATAAATATTGCGGCTAATGAGCTAATGAACCATAAAATTTCTAGCATTTGCGCTCTTAATTTAAAAAAGAAAGATTTATAAAAAAATGAAGTGTAAAATCCGGTCAAATCACATAGTAAACTGTAATCCATCAAAAAGGATATACAGGCTACGAAGGAGGCGAGTTGTCGAAATATAAGGTGTCTTACGGAAATTTTCGAAATAACTTAACGAAGACGTCGCTGAAGGATCCTCGAGAGATTTTGGTGCGGGGATGGATGAGAATCCACGGAAGAGTCTATGGGGACACCAGCACTTGCCGCTTCTCGTGCGAGCTAGCTCGAAGGACTCCGTGGAATACATACTGCAAGCTCTCTGGCGGACGCGCAAGACCGGCCTCGACGCCACCGACCGCGCCATCATCCGTGACATCCTCCATCTCCCCGACGACTCGGACCTCGACCCCGTAACTTTTCTTCCTTTTCTTTTTTGTTTTCCTTTACCTGCTTCCTGTTCGACTAATTGCTTGTGTGAACTTATGCTTCTTATCTGCCTCTCTTCTTGTCAAACTCTTGTTCTTGATCTGCATTAAAATAGAGAGCATGATAGCTTCAAATTTGTTGGTGTAACTTGCTATCAGTCATTGGTACTGTGGCTTGCTTTCACGTTTCAATTTTATCGAGTTTAACATCAATCAACATTTATAAGCTGGCCCTGAGTTTTTTTCTGTGTCTTCCTTGTCCCTTTCATCTTCGCTCGATGTTCTTTTACCTAGGAGTCATGGGTCCTTGTGAAAGCAGAATTAGGGCTTACTCAGAAGAAAAAAGGAAATCCAAGGGAATACTCTATTGAGGAACTACAGGAGAAGTATCTACTTTTAGACTGGGTAGCATGTCAATTGTGCTGCCATATTGCTCACAAAAAACGAGAAAAATAGTTTTGTATTTCAAAAGGGAAAAGAAAGGGGGATTTTCTTCTCCATTTAAAGCTATTTCAATTTTATATACGAGGGTTTCTTCTGGTTTTGGCGAGAAGGAATGATTTTATGGGAGCAAAAACTAAAGATTAAATTCATAAAAAATTGAAGACGATTTTCCGAAGACAATAATCCGAAAAATTGCATATGTAATTAAAAATCAGACGATATTCCGACAAAATCAGATGATTCTCCGCCGAGCGAGGATCGTCTGTTTTGCGAGGGAAACAGACGATCTTCCAACATACAAAAAACCTGAATTTTCCAACTCTTACAAAAGGTTTTGAATCAAATTGTTAGGATAACTTGGTCACATTATATTGTTCAAGAGTCGTTGGATTAGTATTATGCTGGACGGGAAAAAATCATCTTATTCCATCTAATAAGTGCCTTGAGTCAGAATAGAGAAATCCTTGTGTTGACATTCAAACTTTCTTCTTGCAATACTATGCAGCTCTTGGTATGCCTAAGAATGCTCATACATAGATGTGTCTATGAGAATATTTCCAAAGATGAGATTCACAAGTTGTTTCCACAAGAGGTCTTACCTGAATTGCAGAGGTTACTTACATTGCTTCTTCAGAAGTTTCAACATGAGTGGCGAGAAGATGCAGTGAAGGACCAGGTAATATTAATAGGCAATCTATGTGGATTTTATGCACTATTTTCATGTATTTTACTTCTTGCTCAGCATAGTTAAATTGGTGGATTTCTTGCTTATTTCAACATATTATAGAGAAGCCTATAGGGTAATTTTTAAAAATCCATGTGTTTTTCAATTTCCAGAGAAGTCAAATCTGCCTCTTAACTTCCCTGTGATCAGATTAATTCCTCTTCACGGCTGTCAATTAATATTTTTCCTGCTACCACTTTAAGATACATAACTTTTCAGTGAACTAAAACTTTTTTCCTTGATTCATCGAGGAATCGTGTATCTAAAATTTCCCAGTTCTTATTCTGATAAAGAAAGCCATGATTCTGTTACATGGAGTATTTCTTTTGCCCTCTTGTCTTGTAGGTTTCCTTGCCCCATCTAAAGACGATGACGTGGAATGTGAATGAAAATCAAGATCCATCTGAGCGTGCTCCTGTTATGTGCCTAAAGGTAGTCACGGTTTCTAAAAATTTGCAAAATTTTGATATAAGTTCATGAAAAAGAGAGATATCATTACCCACTCTCTTTGCATTGATGATGCAAAAATGGTCTGAAACCTATTGTCTTCAAGCACTTCATATGACAAATAAAGTGAAAGTTCTTGACTTCTTATTAGTATACTGGGTGCGATAGAACCATGCTGCATACTCAAGTCTTGGTGAGAGGTTACTAGGAGTGAAAGCCTATGTCATGCTAATATATTATGATGTACTTTGAGCAGCTTCAAGGTAATGCAGAGTCATTATCAGGAGAAAAAGAAGTCAAGTTTCAATTAACGAAAGATACATTGGATACGATGCTGAAGTCCATGTACTACATACGAGACCAAATATCCAATGCTGTAAGTACCATAATCAAAATTGGATACTTTAGCCAGTCCTTTATGCATCCATTGCTCATTTTGGTTTAACTAGTTATTATCTTCCAGTGCTCATTGCTTGCCACCTATGATCTTGGCAGGATGATACTAATGGTCATGGAGACACAACAGGAGACAAGTAGGGCATCAGATTTGAGATCCTGTAACTTCAGAAGAAAAAAAAAGAAGCAGCTTGAAAGCCAGCCAACATATGTATAATTTTGTTGAAGTTATTAAGTATGCTGCTATGCCTAAATATCTGTAGACTAATATGCGATATTAATTCCATCTATGTTTTATTTGTTCTGATTTTCTCATTTTTGTAATCATAATCGTTCACCATGAAACCTTGAAAAGCTCATGAAAATTAATGATGTGGCAGAGAAGTTAATTTATTTCAGATTCTCTCAATTCAAGTGCAAAACTTGAAAGCTGTTAGATGCCCAGGTGCACCAAAAAAGTCAATTAGTTGGAATTTTCAGTCTCTTTCGTTACTCTGATTTTTTTTTTTTTTCTTCTTTCTTGCTGCAAAGCTGGCAACAACTACATGGTATCTTTTATTTTCTCAAGGTTCCAAAAGGATTGGGTGCTCGTATAAGGTAGTATAAGGTAACTTGTTCTCAATCTGAAGCTGGTCTATCGCAAGTCAGCTTTACGGGAATCTCTCATCAACTAGACCAAAGACCACAATGGCTCAGCATGGAGTCCTGAACTAGCCCCTCCTTGTAGAGATATTATACCCAAACCAAACATAAATTAACCTGATCACCAAAGAAATTATTACAATGGAGAAAACTATTTTTTCACTCTTGACCTTAGTAGTGGAATTATATTAACTAGAAACTCGGGGAGCGAGGAATTATACAGACAGGGTATAGCAGAAAAAAGAAATGCTTAGAGTTTATTTCTTGTCCCCTACGTAGTCACTTAGAAAATACAAGACATGGAAATAGCAACTTTTTTAGAAATCTCCACGAGCAGCAGCATGTGTATGATTGTATATGACATTGGTACTTCTCAACATGTGTATGATTGTATATGACATTGGTACTTCTCAACGTCGCAGACAAATTAGAACATAAAAGCTTCAACAGATTAGAATAGTCACGGACATCTCCACAACAGATGTGTAGATCTGTCACCTCTTATTTCTACTATTAATCCCCATGAGCATCATTTAGAGGCTAGAGTTGGCTACGCATGAATCTTTCCGTACTTGGACCCGATGCCATGATGTGTTAAGTATTCCTCTCAGGTTCCATATGGTCTCCACATTTTCAGGTTGCACATTTGCAGCCGAGTCAACCTGTAAATTGTGGACAATGATAGAACAAAGATCAATGTCATACAATGGAAACAAATGAAGAAATCCTTATGAAGCAGTGGTCTCACTATAGTTGCAAGCTTAGCACAGAAATGGCAACACAATATTAGTTCCTGCATAGGCAGTATCAAACTGGGCCACATAAACATAAACTTTTATCTCATAGTTAAAATTTGAAAAGCTAAAGGGCCATAAATTATGATTGACATTTTAAAACAACTGAAAGAATTATTCTGGAAATCATGATTGATCTTGGGTTATGAAGAAAAAACTAAAACACATTATATTTCAAAAAGAAAAAAATCCGTAAGACGTCAGCATGAGCATACCGCTTTAGCAATGATCTCAGCCTTCTCTGGTATGTCAACTACAGCCTCAAAAAGAACCCATGCCCACTTATCACCGTTAAGATCATCAGATGAATATGGACCATCACCTTTCTGGAATCTCTGAGCTTCCATCCATGTCTTTCCCCCATCAACGGATATATCTACTCTCTCAATGCCACGCCCGCCACCAGAAACTGCATAACCAGAAACCTTTATCTGCAATCCAAGAAATGGACTTGTTAATAAACCCTTGTTTCAAACATTTTCTAATCTTGGCATTCAAATGAAAAAGGGTATTATGCATGAGATGCTACAGACCTTTCCTTGCTTCACAACATCCTCATCCTCAAGCGAGCAAATAGCACACTGTGGGACAGTAGGTTATAAAATATCAGATAAACTGTTACTCAAGAGAGCAATAACCTGAGAACAGCACAATATCTAGAGTAGTAGAGTAGTACTCCAGCAGAGTCTAACAAAATGCACAATAAGTTTATGCACTCCTGCCCCTCAATCTACAAATTTAATCCACATTAAGTGTGCATTCTCGTGCATCAATCATGAGCAAAGATCACGATCCAATTGATCGTTAGTTCGTTACTACTACTCTGGGATTGAAATAACATTATTAGACAATATTATGCTAATCATATCTGAACAATTTGTTACATGATTCTCTTGGATCTTGGTAATAAGATTGCATATTAACTGAGTGAAAAATACCACATTTTAGAACAATTTGTCAATGATATGTCTCTACTCTCTAATACTAAAAGCAATCTGTCTAATTATATGGCATTCGATGAGAGCGTCATTTACATGGAGTCATGTTTCCAATCTGTCACATTGTATCTGAGTCTTATATCGGTTAACATAAAATAGTACAACCCATGTTCTCATCCACGCTTTACTCCAATTTGTCCACTCTAGGATTTAAAAATAGATCCCAATAGCACCAACATTGTCTATGCTATCTAGTCATAATTACATAGATAGAATCATTGCTTGCAGCCTGGCACTATTAGACATTCCGCTAACTTTCTAGGTTTGTAAAGAGAACCAAATTATTAAGCAGAAGGAAACATACATTAGAGAACTAATCAAGTTATCATCATATTAAAATTGTCAACAGAAAGCAAAATAAACAAGCATGTGTGGAGTCTCTTTCAATTGGTAAATTTTTCCTTGGTCTCATGTGAGCATTGCTTAACTGCTCATTTTATTTCCAAGGAAATTGCTCAAAGCATTATATATAAGTGTACCTGCACGGGAAAGTCCATCTGAGGCCTCCTGGTAGACCAGTTAATATTGTCCCAGTTAACTGAAGGTGGAAACGTTTTGTAATCCTTTTGCATAAAAAAACCCTGGCACAAGGAGATAAAGTTATTTCCTAATTTTCACAGTAAAAGTACAACCAAATGCTAAAATCACTGAAGATTTAAGAAAACCTGGCATTCTTCTTCACTTATTTTGATACTATCCAACCATTTGACAGAGCGTGCACCAATAACACCAGGAACAACCACGCGCAGAGGATAACCGTGGTCTCGGTTGAGAATCTTAAAAAGAAAACATACTCAATTAGAAGCACCATAGCAATTTCTTCAGAATAGAATGAGTAACAGAAGCAAAAATGTATAGCAGTAAACTTTAAAGGAACTAAAGGAGTAAGATTATATGGGTCCGCTAGATGTTACCTGTTCAAAGTTTCAGTCTCAGTTTCAGTTTCGCTTAGTTTCTGTTTTGACCCCTAGAAAAATTGAATTGAGGCCAAAATAAAATGGTTTTAGCCTGTTGTGGTCAAAATAAATGTCAAAACCAGAAATCTTGATAGTTTCGGTCTTAGCCAATGGATTTCGGCTTTGGTTTTCATTATGTTTTGGCCGTTATATTTCGTCTCGAGTAAAACTTCAAACCAGTTCTTGCTTGGAACAATAATGTGCAAGTAATATTCATCAAGAAGAATATCATGTAAAGATTATTCCATGAACAGAAAATAAAGGAAGTACATTAACTGAAGAGGTAGTAAACTGAACAAGGGATGCTGTCAAAGAACACTTCTCATGCTACCATAATTAAGCCAACCAAGAGATAATATCAACGTTCATATATACAACAGCCATCAGAGAATTGTAGATTCAAATTAGTCTCAACCAGTATGGTTCACCGACTTTTTCCCTCACCATCTACCCCATTTAGGGCAGAGTAAATAGAGTGGCTGATTGAGCCAGGTTGTACACCAGCATGACAGGTTCATTTGGCTCAAATGGTTGAGTCCACACTCCAACATAATTGCATGTGGGCAGGATTAAGCTGAAATCATAGCACACAGAACAAAGACACCAACATCTGTGTCACACAAAAAATACAGAAATATGCAATGTATTATCTTGATATGTGCAAGCAGCACTCCTTTGAATGGCTGACTATAAAATATAGTCTGATTTATTCCTTGATCAGGTTTCATGGTTAAACATGAAATTTTGAGAATAAATTGTAATAAAGAAAGTTGTTATATAAGAAAGGGCTGAAGGAGAATACGTTTCGAACATGCCCCTTAGATAGATTAGAGATAAAAAATTTCTACCTGAATTCAGAATAAGTAGGGGCTATGCTGGGACAGTAACTCTTTCACCAGCCTAGGCAGTAATCTATATGTGAGCTAGTGTCACAAATAGATACACAAACAGGGTTACTAACAACAATCTATAGTGTATTTTGAGCAACTATCTGAGAGCAATATTCTGCAGAATAGATAGGTGCATTAGGTATATAGACTGTAATACTCTTTATCAGTTTATTGACAACTTATTTGCATATTTGACTAATTCTTTCACAATAACTGCTCCAACATCTCATAAATTATCATCAATTATTTCGGCACTAACTACATTTTGATTTTTGACAAATATTGAGTGGATTTTAGATGATCGATTTAGTTTTAAATTTACTCTTTTGAATAGTTTATAACCTTATATGCCAGTAAGATGTTTTAAATTCAACAAGATATTTTTAAGCAGCAATATGAATCATGGCAGCTCCATCAAAGGATCAACGAGACACTTAATAGAGATGATCTATGGAGAAAAAAAAAACAACTGCAGGTTATCAAGATTTTTCAAACTAAACAAGTAAAGCATGAGAACTATGAAACATCAGCATAAGAACAATAAACTGTAATTTTTAAGAACTACGAAATATAATAGAATGGAAAGTAAACTGTACGAATTGCTTAAGTACAAAATTGTTACAAATCAAATGTTCGGGAACAAGTGTAATGATGATGCTAAAACTAAAAGTTCAAATATACTTCAACTTGAAAGGAACAGGACTGTAGAAAACAAATCCATTACCTTTCCATTCATTTCATATGCAAGTAAGACATCAGCATCTGGATTTGTGGCCTGTTGTAATGGAATTGATGCCTTATAGGGACCACCATTCTCCTCCTTGTTAAGCAAAGAATAGAACCCAAATAAGTCAGAGGTACCAAGGTAGGTAAGTTGTGTCTCGGTATCTGACCAAAAGGCAGAGATCTGTGCTTTCTTCAGACACAACTTACAGCACTAAAGAAGGATAAGAATACTCACTTTACACCTGTCTATGCTGATAAATTCGACATGCTTCCCTCCTGATAACGTGACTGAACTGTGTTTGGATATGCCAACTAGCTCAAGGACATCTGATAGTTTTGCTCCTCCCCAAATTGCTGAAGAAAAGAAAGAAGGATCACAAAGAGAAGCATCTATTGGAACCAATACCAATTAAAGACAATACTTTTAAAATATCGACAAAGAACACACTTTATGGGGGTCAGAAGAGGATTTTTTTTTCAGATCTTGCAAGAAACAAAGGTGCTAATGACCAATTGATCCTAATTTCCAGCAATAACAATAATTATTTGGGCTTCAGAACAGCAGAAAAATATGCCTACCATTTCCAATAGCAGCAGCATCCCAGCCAACACCTCTCACTGTACGTGATTTACTCATAGCAGTCCTTCTGTTACCTGCACACTGCATTATAGCATAATCTACTCAGACCAACAATGAAAAATTTTGTTTGTAGGCCAAGAATATAGCAGTAACTAGCGGTACACCACTTTGTTACTAACTTTAAGGACACATAGATATATCCTAACACAAGGAAAAATGTATTTGTTGCAACTTACCTGTAAAGTGGCAGTAACATTGTACTTCGGAAGTTTCCTAAAATTTACAGATAATGTTATTCCTCCTGTCAAAAGCCAAACAGATACCATACCTCACATACAACCCAGTCATCATATATACCTGATTTCAGCCATTGATAGCTGTATAGGCTTCTTCAACAAACCACCAACTGCAAGACTGTATCTGCTCTACCAATTAAGCACAAGAATCAGCTGACAGGCTCCTAAGGTAACAGCAGATCTGAACAAGCAAAGGTAAGGGAAAAAGAGAACCTCTCAACATTATCAACTATTGGAATTGGCCCATGATTTCTCTTGTAGAAATAGTCAACAGGAGTGACATAGGACGAAATAAGAGCTGCACGTGGAGGCTCAGCATTAAATGGCTCCTGCAGCAGGGTTGTTATAAAATCTGTTCTCATTAAGCACTTTTACATGTACAGTCACTGGTCTACTAATGCTAAGAGGGAAGAGTTAAAGAACGAAGAACTTTTAAAAAAAAGAATTCACACAAAATATGTAAATGAGAAAAAGCACTTGGAGATTTAATAAACTGAAAATGGAGAACCATGCAATACTATGGCAAGCCACGATTTCAGAGATCTAATTCACTATATAGACAATTACAATTTCCTCCACAAACAAAACAATAAATAAGCAAGTTTTATGATCCTATAGTGTGGGCTTATTGAGGTCAGTATAATTAACTTTGAGAACACTAGCCATCATTGACATGATGCTATAAAGTTGCTTTTGTAACTACAATCCCAAAAAAATTAATAACGTATTTGTCCACCGTACATGTTGACCAAAAAAAAAACTTAGGCATGTAGCAGGTGTTCCTTCGACCAGTTATGCCTCACTCTCCATACGACCCAAAATGCACTCTCCATTCCAATCACATGAAGGTTATCTCATGAACAGGTAATTGGAAACAAGGTGAAGTTTAGATTCAACAGATATACCTTTTACAAATTCTAGAGGGCCTTGACAGGGATGACAATTGGACAACATGTATTGCATCTTCTCTAAATAAATTGTAGGGCTTCAAAAAAATTATTGTCGCACTGAGAAAGTCAACTATGCCATCAGTTTCTGAATAGGCGTCTGGGTTCTGTATGTACCAGTCTCCACAACTCAAGATTCATTCAATGGCTTCTATTTGTACTCCTTGCTCTGCATACCCTCGTTAACTGATTGGGTTATCTTGACCTATATCTCCATAACTCCTGATGCAGTTTATTTGTCTAGCAAACGTACTTAACAAGATCTTCAAATACACTAATTCTATTTCATAGCAAAACTAACAAGTGAGTCCAACGCAAAAATGAGGAAGATATCAGGATAAGAGTGGAGAGAAGGGCAATTGGGCGAAAGCAATCTCAGGAAGCTGAGTAGGCTTCAACATTTAAAGCATTAAAAATCATACCTTCCAAGGGGTTTATTTCATTCTTTCATTTATTTATTCATGGATGGTGCCAACCACCGTCCCACTTGAGGTTTTCACTAAAGCACTAAACTTTAAAATACTGAATCATACACCAATGGTATCACTAAAATACTAAACACTAGGTGATCATTTGGCCGTTATCAGAAACATTTAAGTGATCACAACAAGAACTCTCTTCTTACCAATTTGATCGAAGACCAGAACGGTATCAAATATTCACGATCTAAAGCAAATCCAGTTCATGGATGCCATACAAACCGCTCAAATCAAAAAAAAAAAAGAAATCCTAACCAAAAGAGGCTATAGACGATGGAGAAGGGAGCTCGAAGGCCATCTCACCTTAGCATTGATCTTGAGAGACGGGTGGCGACTTGGTTCTTGGGAGTAATCCTTCGGACCGATCAAGCCTGGCATCTTTCCAAACTCTTCTCCTCTTCTCTGATTTGAACGCAGGGATCTATTAGTAGACTACGGAGATGGATGGATGATGGCCTCTTCTTCACCCGCCCCTTCTTTTTGATGCGATGCAATCGATGGCTCTTTTTTTTTATCGAGTTCGATCGGCTCAGTGACGGCATCCGATCCTCTGCATTGCAGGTTGCAGGGAATTAATATTTTACTCTTCTCGTCAGCCAGCCATTTGAGCACATATAGAATTTCCTACGTTTTAGCATGCAGACCATCCCCTCCCCTACTTGTAAGTACTTGGATGAGGTTCCCCAAATCTGTAGGTATCTTATTCATGACCAAAGAGATTATGAGTTCAACTCCAACACCAAACAATATTATGGAGAAATTGTTTGGTGGTTGGTACTTTGGTGACTTAGCTCAATTTGGTTGATGGTTCGACAGTGCGGTTAACTTGGAAGAATAACTAGGCAACGCAACGGAGACAGCTAAAAACTCGATGAGGCCTAAAGTGCATCTGTATCTAGGGAGGGTTGGCCCTTTGTTCAGCCCATATATAACTTTCAGGCTCATGAATAATCAAAAAAAAAAAATCTATCAAATGTAGGACTATTCAAAAAAAAAACAGAAACTATTCAAAAAAAAAAAACCTATCAAATGTAAGCGAATAGAGTGGCAGACTGGACAGCTAACCGTGGGAAGGTGGCTGGATCCATTGTAATTTTGGGTCCGGCAAACCTATGTACCATCTTAGGTGAGGAAAACCCGGATTAGCTAGCTCACTCGGGTCAAGGCCAGCTGAACGAAGCTACTTAATTTCAAAAAAAAAAAAAAAAGTTTCCCCAGATCTTAGTATTCGGGTTTTGTATGACTGGAATGAGGCGTCGCGTGGTATGTCTGGCAAAGGCAAGTGGAAGGAACTATTGGTTTATTTATTAATTAATTTAAAGAGGACTCATTAATCATTATATCAGCTGTTTATTTCTACTTTTTCCAAAAAAAATTCCACTCAAAGTGTCAAAATGGTACGAGGAGGGGTGGGGGGAGAAAAGACCCACATCATGGTACAAAATATTTCTCAATTTCCTTCTATGGGCTGCCTAGTTAGCAACCTGATTATATTCTTAATAAATCTTTGCACTAAGACGCTAAGCTTCAAATTGGACCTTCATCAGGACAGTTGACAACAAGTCAAAAAAAAGGTAATAAATACCTGCACTGAGCTATTAAGCTTCAAATGTCCCACATTACCTTTATCAGCCTTAACAACAATCTCCGATCAAAGATAACATCACCCAAGTGCTTCTCCACAGCATGCAGTTAGGTGAAAGCCTCAGCTTCAAGTGGAAAATAGCAAATCATCGGTTTGGTGTCAGCAAAAATAGAGGTGCCACAATGGTCCCGAGCTTCAAGTGAAACTATCAGATTTTCGTCCTTAAGGTGATTTTTTTTATACATCTATTTTATTTAAAAAATTAAGTATGAAAGTAAGCGTGCTTGAAACCATTGACTGGATCAATAATTTATATAAAGATTTAAAATCTCTTAAAAAGTGGTCAAAGTTTTATATATAAAAAAAAATCTATATAAATCTATTTTTTAGGTCAACAACTTTTAAATATAAATTACAGATTCTTCAGTTCTGTGCGATCATCAATTTTTTCAGGAATCAGTGGGGAAACAAGTCTAAAATTATGTAAAATATCGAAAGGAAACATCGAGAGTGCCTTAAACCCGGAAATTGAAGGTATCCAATTAACGCTCAGGGCCAAACAAAAGGTTCCAGAACTAATTTTTATATAACGTTTACATGGTTAAAATGATTTAAAAGAAAATGAATCCTTTTGTCGAGCATTTAGGGTACATTTGCAACCAATTCCAGATGGAAAATTGATTGATTTCATCCCGAGAGAATTCAATTGATTTATTTGAAAAATGAATTTTGTTGTTTGAAAAATAATGAAATCTATCTAATCGTGTTGTCTCAAACGACGTAAGAATTCGTTTTATTATTTTCAATTTTTCATATTTTACCTATGAGCTTCAATAAGGACATAATAGATTAAGGGCTAGTCTTCTGTCCAAATCCAACCTCAAACCATTGAATTTCATTACATATACTGAAATCCATTCAAATTCTCATAGATCACAATTCACAAAGCATAAGAAATTTTTAAATGACTAATCTCCATCTTACAAAATAAATGTAGTGTTTTCTTATCTTCCTTGGGAACCTTAAAGTCATAATAGTAATACTTTCTCTGCACAAACCCTCAAAATAATTCAATCTTCTCTATCCACCCTGACCTGAAACAGGCATAAACTTCAACAATTGTTTCTGCTACTCATACAAAGAATTCTGTATCACAGCAGAACCCATAAAACACCAACATTCTTCCACTTCATAATCAGATCACCAAGAAACATTGCTAAGCTTAGAAAGCTAAGAGAAAGAGAAAAGAGAGACCATGAAGAAACGTTTGATGAAAGGAAGCCAGAATGATGTCAACCTTGTAAGGTATAGCACAATCTTGAAGAAGATACATACGAGTGATATGTCTCGTAAAGTTTAATCCACCGTTGCATATTCACAGATCAACTTCATCCAACTTGCCAGAGTTTCTAGTATCACAAACCTATGTAAAGAAGGTGTGCCATCTAAAATGAAAATAGAGTAATATAATCAAAAAGATCCAATGAGACAAAGTATAATATTCTCAACTTGTAAGAAACTAAGAACCATGTATCTAGTTGTTCCATTATCTTTCTTAACCTCTGTATTTTGGGAACAGGATCATGAATTAACCATGCAGATACTATAGAAAGTAGGAAATCAAAAAGGTAACCATGTAGAAACTCCGAGGATGATTAGATGCTTCTTGGAGAAGAACTATCAAAATGCAGGTGCATAAATAAGCAGAAGCAAGTTCTAAAATGAGCATGTCATTCCAGGGTAACAAAATCAGGTGCAATTATGCCATATACATCATCCTCTCTGCTTAGAAAAAGCATAAACTGTAATACAACCAAGAAATAAAAGATGAGATGCAGTTTCGAAGTTTAACCATCTAAGTTGCATTTGGAAGTTCTCATCCACAACCGAGAATTGGAATTTACCATATTTTTGTCTTCATAACCATGTTCTTATTCCAAGATAATACTACAAAAGGTTGTACAATCATTCCTAGCCTCATAGGTTTCCTCACTGCATGCAAACCTTTATTCTTAGATCTACACTTGGTTATATGTATTCAAATTGAAACCTGTAACAGAATTTTTTTACTTCTAATACCTTTTTGCCAATCTGTAAATTATATCTCTAATACACTTCCACCAGCACATGCTCTCCTTTAATTTATGCTAACCATGATTTGTATGAGCGAGTGTTAATATCTATAGTATTTACTTAGAAGTATATATATACCATAAAAAGAAGAAAAATTGTTGAACTATTCTTTATCATAATCTCACATTTCAGCTTATTTATGTACTTGGTGCCCTTTATTACAGTAATGGATATCAATATTACTTCTCAATAATTTAAATATCATTCAAAAGAAAATTTTATCTAGGCCATTAAGTATGCTTCTCTCCAAACTCTGAATTCATGGTGTTTTGCATATATCTAGCATCTTCTTCATTGAATTAATTTGCCTTGCCACTTATTTTCTTGACCGTCACTAATTTGTATGTCATATGCCGTGAAATTATTTTTTTAAATATTTCTAATGCCAGTACAAGTTGAAAATAGTTACCAAAGAATATATCAAACTAAATTGTAGTTCTATATTTGACATCATGCACACCAACCTTTTAGTTCATGCTTGTCATATTCATAAGGAAACATATAGGTCCTCACAGTCACAATTGGTTACATGATTCCACTAATGGTAGGTTGTACACCTCACTGGTTAGTTGTTCCTTTGCTAATGGCCATTAAAGGATTATAACTACAAGTTCCTAGGTCCACTAGCAATCCAGCTAATAAGACATCTCCACTTCTGTTTTCATATGATGTATAACAAGATTATGTGTTACAAGCATTCTGCCCCATGATGCAGAGAAGTTCACATATGAACTTCGAAACAGCAAAAACCCAAATTTTAGACCTATTTCCAGCATATGCAACAATAAGTCCACCATCACGAGAATTATTATAGAGTTCTCACACCATCTGTTAATCATGTCGCATAAGATAACACTCAGTCCTATGGATCATGACAGAGAAAGTCATAGCAAACCCATTCCATTAAGGTGAAAATCAAGTGGCAGGAGAGGGATATGTGATTGCTAATTCATCATAACAAAGAAAAGGGATCTAGTAGATAGATCAATGAAGTGATTCTTTGAGCAGTGATGAGAAATGTATGCAAAAGACCAAATAATCAGGGTTTCTACTATTTACGTATCGTGTGTAGAAATGTTTCCTTGTTTATCCAAACAAGTTTACAATGAACTGCATCGAGCTCCCAAGCCCTTATATGAATAACCTTAATATGCCCTCACAAACAGATTGTAACTATAGAGAGACAGAAAAATAATATAGATGACCTAAGAGAAGTTACACAAGATCAGGACAAAATCTGATGAACTATCAAGATTGTGCTGATATATGATTATATGCAAGAGCAGGGCTACAGTGTAGGGATTATAAGTACTCAATATATTAGTAAATAAGTCTTTAAGCAAAAACTCTGAGTCCACATGATTCAAATACATGCAAGTGCCACCTGCAGAAGAACAAAACATTGGACTGCTTCTAAAACCACATGAATGGGTAGAACTGTTTAAGTCTCAACCACAATATTAACTCCCAGTCTAGGAGCTCACAACAAGCAACTCACTAGGAAAATAAAAATTATTTCTGTCAAGAAAAAGATGACAAAAATTATATGCACAATGAACAGCTAAAGCAAAACAGTGGACAGAAGTCACAAAATTAGTAACGCTCAATTTAGCTGAGGTCCCCATAATTGTTTTAGGTAATTCCATTGAATGGTCTTGACCAGGAATAACAAATAAAAGAAACTCAAAAAACAATTGAAGCTTCATAGAAACTAACAATACACGGAACTATTCAACTATAAATGATACAACAAAGTAACACGCCTTGCCAACTTTTGTATGACAAATAACAATAAAGAAAGGTCAAAATGAGAAACCAAAACTATGAAGCCTGTACAATGAAGATATACAAATTTCTTGTTGAGGTTTCAACAAGAATTGACACTCACCTTGATCAGCATATATCAATCATGAACTAAGGTTTTCTCCTTGGAGTGTTTGGGAATCCCTGTGACCCTTCAAACAGATGTAACACATGATCCTCCAAATCCTCTGGAGTGTACTTAATATACTTTGCTGAATGCCGTCCACCCTCTAACTGACCACGGTACCTCCCAACGTAGGCATGATAAGCTGGAATGACCCTCTCCAATACCAACATCTTCAGATCTTCTCGGAGCTCAGGATCTGGAACCTTCCAACCTGTCTGAATCCTATATATCTCTTCAAAAGTTAGATAAAAGTTCTTTAAACGTTCTTTGGGAATAATCTTGGAGGTGCCTGAGAGGTTCCCATTCCCTCCCAATCCATCATCCTTCAAGCAAGATAACAGTTTTGTCCAGGAAGCTCTGAGGTAGTACGTCGAAAACTGCTTGATTTGCGCACGATGCTTACGGACCCAGGTATCTCCTAACAGCTTGTTCAGCTCGGAATCCTTAACCTTCTGGACTATGTACAATATGTTATTCATCAAAAATATATAATGCAATCCTCCATCTTCATAAAGCTTAGATTTTTCCTCAATATTAGATTCCAGATATGTGATCAACGAGAGCACACAACGGCCTAATGGAGTCATATCAGCGCTGCCAGCTGAGCAGTCTCCACCATAGACACCATCAGCGAGGAGAGAATTGAGAGAGGTGCTATAATCCGCAAGCAATCCAATATAGTTCATCACATACCGGGTAAGAGGGTGGATCTCACCGCCCTGCAGTACCTTCCGAGAAGTCTCCCCCTGGATGCAATTCCCGAACTCAGCGATCGTACCCCTCACTGCATCTCCCAACCTTGTGAGAACCTCTTTTGTCTCCCCATCTATGAAATCCTTCGTGTCTCCCAAGAACAAAACCTCAAGCTTCGGTGCCACATCCGCTAGGGCCTCGTACATTCCCAGAATCCGGAATAGCTTGTGCGACGAGCGCTGACCCATGGCAACCGCGTCGCCAAAATTTAGCAACTCTAACACACAGCTCTTGGCGGCCTCTGCGAAGCAATCCTCTCTAAGCTCTTCGGACTGGACAAAGATTTGATCGCAGGTCCGCCGCTCCGCAGAGAGGAGCCCGGTGACGACAATGCTCACTGCGTGGATCCACCTCTTCATCTTGCCATCCAGAATCCCCCATTCCATCTTTTGGACCTCCTCTATGCTAATCTTCTCGACGCCGAGCGCAGCGAGGCACTCGGCAAGGAATTCGCGGCGGACGGCAACGTAGACCTGGCGCAGCTCGTCGCCGTACCCGGCGCGTATCATGCGGTCTGCAATATCCTCGAGATCCGCGACCGGCTCGGGGAGGACGAGATCGGACGAGATCTCGTCGGCGGAAAGGGAGCTCCGGCGGTTAGAACCATCCAGATTCGTGCCGCGGAGGTGATCGTCGTGGATTGAGGTTGCGAACTCGTCGTACTCCGAGGGGGGTGAGACGGAGAGCTGGCGGAAGGGCACTTGTGGATCGTCGGAGGCGAGAGGTACTGCGTTGCGGACTAGGAGGAGAGCAAACTCGTCCTCGAGACGGGCCATGGCGATCTGGAGAACGCTCTCGGCGCGGCCGCGGAGAATGGAAGGGGTAGAGGCCAAGGAGATAATGACATCGACGGCGGAGAGGTATTCGGCGGGGATCTCGGGCGAGGAGGAGTCCCAGATGGAGGAGTCGGCATCGGAGGGCTCCCACTGGAGCACGATCTGCTCCGCCTCATCGAGACGCGCCTCGAGAGTCGAGATCCTGGCGTCAACTCCTCCGTCGTACATGTCGTCCTCCGGCGCCGCGGCTGCGGAGGGGGCGGAAGAAGGGAAGAGGGCGGAGATGGATGAGAGACGGTTGTCGAAGCCGGAAAGGATGCGGATCATGTCCTCGGCGGCGTTCTTGGAGGTCGCGAGGCTCTTCACGATGTGCTGCGCCGCCGCGATCACCTTGTCCTGGCCATCCACCCGCGCTGTCGCCGCCGCCATCGCCACTCTGTAGATGGAGAGAGGAAGAGGAGGAGCAAGGCAAGGGCTACGGCTTTATAGGAATTTGGGATGGGGGAGGAAGTCGAGGGGAAGAAGACGATAAGTTTCGCAGCAATATCGTCTGCTGAAGTGCTGTGGGATTTTTTTGATCTTCTTCCAGCTTTTGAAAAAAAAAAAAGAATTTGTACTCTTTCTCTGTAATTTCTTTAGTCATTAGTTTAACCCTCGTTTGCTTTCAAGGACTGGTCTCTAGCCAAGTCCGTAACCAAATATTCTTTTATTTTTTTTATTCTGCCCAATAAATAAAATAATTTTTTTATATAAATTCAAATTAATTCTAATTTTAACTTTGACATAAATTAAATATATTACTTTTATCATTAAATTCAAAGAGTAATTGGCCATTATATCATTTATTTTCCTCATAAATTAAATTTTTTTTTTACATCACATTAAAAATAATAATTATAGTTTGAACTAGTTTATAAAAAAAAAAATTAAGACTAGAAAATAAACTTATTAGAGTTTAGCCCTGAACCAAACACGGTCTAAGAGTTTTGTAAACTAATTATATTTAACTTATAGTAATAGAGTCTAGTGCATTAAAAAAAGTCACTCACGTAAGCATCAAATCAAGAGAATCGACGTCGCTTTTTGTGATAATATTTATTATTAAAAAAAGTTACATTAAAATAATAAAAGTTGTTGACTGAGAGACCAACTCTATATGTTAATTTATATAACAAAAATGATTTACTTGAAAAATATTTATGTGATCGTTTAATTTGGCAAATATTATATAATTTTTTTTCTTTTTAATTAAAAAAAAACTCTATTTTTATTCCATTTCTAGTCAGACTATTTATGTTTGTAACTTGACGTGGACAATAAGTACGTTATTAAGTTGTTAAGTTTAAAATGGATTGAGATAAATTAAAATTGGGCCAAACTATAAAGTGTAATTCTATTCTATAATAAATGCACATCCTAGGATGTAGAGATCTCTACTGAGAAACTTTACCTGATGTTTAATGCTTTAAAGAGAGGTGGCCAAACACGAGACTAAGATGCCAAAGTTTCCATAACACTCATTTATTTTCCTCGAGAATCATATGAAGGCCAACGAGAAGTGACTGCCATTAATGGATGACTGACCTTAGGCTTGAGGATTTCGTGTTATTTTGGAGTCAGGATCGAGGTGGGCTTCTTATAAACCTATTAATCCAAATAATTCACTCCCTAAAGTAAATATAAATGAGGTCGGTGTTGGATACGTCAGCTGCAACCTTGTAATCACAAATGAAAAGCACTAAATTAGTTCGTGGTTTACGTGAGTCATCAATCATTGAAAAGTTATTTTAAATGTAAAATATTAAACTCGTTGACATTTTATTTCTATTTAAAAACATATAGAAAGAAGAAAAAAAATCTTAATTTAGATTTGTATGTTAATTAGATAAAGTATAAAGGTTTATTATTTGTAATATGATAAACTAAAAAAATGTGTTACGAATAGTGATTATGAAGGGGTTTTCTTACTTATGGATTGTTAAGTAGTTTGCTTGTTGTGGAAATAAGCTTAGAAAATTTAAATTTAGGATTCATGCTTTTGAACGGCCTAGGTTGGCATTAGAATATTGTAGCTCAAGAAAAGAAGAGCAGTTTAGGTGTTTGAATACCGTAGCTCGAGAATAAAGGAGTAACACTTAGGTGTTCGAACATTGAACGATCGTCCAAATGCTCGACAGCTGAGTTAATTTGTATTCCGATCTATTTATTATTTTTGAACTTATGACTAGCTTCTAAATATGTTGAATGATAACTACTTTAGTATTATTAATATTTTGGGCGTTTTTTTTTTTGAATTTTGGCTTGAGCCAACCTGCTCCTTCCTTCTCTCTCCCCGTTCGATACTCACATTGAGCTTCCATCTGTGGTCTAGGTTTACACTTCTATTGTTTCTCCCTTTCGACAACCATCTTTTCGATAGGTAACCCCACCGTCCCTTCTCTTTTACAACCATGACTAATTCTTAAGCATTTAATATCATCTTTTAACCTACTAAGGTTAATCTCCATTAACTTAAAAGTCCACGCCACCACCACCATCACCTCCATTCCCATCGGAACTACTCTAATCTTTGATCTACCCTTAAAAAGTAGATCAGTTTTCTATCAAAAGCTTTATCCAAACTAATCTCTTCTTTTTTCATCAGTGTGGCGTATAATTGTAGAATCAAGTTGCAACTAAATATTGAATTTAGATTTATATAAGATAAACACAAATTTAATCTTCTTTTCTATTCTTTTTGCATATTCTAAAACTTGCACGTACTGTACATATATAAAATATAAATGAGGTCAATAATTATATAAAAGATTAGTAAAGTTTTCAGTATTTTATATAAATATAAAATGTTAAAGAGTTTAATATTTTTCTATTAAGCTTATTTGACGTGTACAAATTAGACTTCTTAGAATAATAAATTTGGGAGATAAATAATCTAGATAAATAAATTTATGAGGTTGACTAGTTTTGTCAAAACCTTGTTATTTTGCACCTAACATGAGTCATTTAATGGACAGCAACCCTATAGATGCTCTGTCATGAATTTTGATAGGTGATAAATTTATATGCTTCAAAAGATTGCTGGAACTGGTTTAATTTTAAATTTCAGTGTACCAACTCAAACAGGAAGTAATTGGCCTCATAAATAAAATAAAATATCTCTTAGCTTATAGATGTTTTATTAAACAACAGAGTCTAGATAAAATAAAGTTTATGAGAATAACTATTGAAAAAGATATATTAGCTCTTCATGCTTTGAAATTAAAATAGGAAAGTAGATCAAACAACACCTTATCTTATGTCTTTGTTATCATTCCATCTCTATATTTTGTTTAAAAAAAATTATCTACACCTTAATTTTAAAACATATTAAGATTACTATATATATGAGTAATAATAATAATAAAGAGTGTTTCATAAATTTCTAATGTCTTGTGAGTTGTGGAAGCGTTAAGGAGGTATTACTTATTCATTATAATGTCCATTAGATATCTCCTTTTTTCCTAATATACATTCCAAATTATTATTTAGTTGCAAGTTTTAAAATGATAGCAACTTTATTCTTCAACAATTAAATTAAATAAATAAATCATCCAAAGAACCCGAACAAGTTGCTTTCATCTGCTTTAAAGAAAAAAGATTTATATTTTGTTTTATGAAATATAGATTTATTTTTCACGATAAACCCATAATATACATGATTAAATAAATATAACAATTAAATAGTTATAGTGGTATAATATTTTAGCTTTGTTTACGTAAAAATAAAAAGAAAATAAAACTTAGTAATAAAACTCTGATTTCCACTGATGATTTAAATAATATCCTCTTGTTTTTTAATATAAAATATATTCCTCTGTAGAAAACGAAAAAATCTCCTCGCATCTGGTTAGGTGAGGTGTCCATTTTTTTTTCTCCGGGCAGCTCTCTACGGCTATATATGAATCCAAGACTCAGAGTCCACAAGTAAACGCTTCCCCAGAGCGAGAGAGAGAGAGAGAGAGAGAGAAATGGGTTCATGGCTTCGCCTTGGAGACGTGAAGGCTTTCAAGTGCCTTCTCGCTCTAACCCTAATGTACGCCCTCATGTCGTACCTCGTCTACATCGTCCTCCACATGCGCCATGTTAGCCCTCTTGGACTCGACGCGCCGCTCGATCAATTCTCTGAGGCCAGAACAATCGAGCACATCCGGTATCTCACCGTCGACATCGATGGTCGCCAGGTGAGCCTTGGGGATGCCGAATTGAGGCCTTTGTATTGGTTTTTGGTTATAACGATTGGATCTTGGTGTGTTTCGCGATGCAGGAAGGCCGGCCGGGATTGGAGGCGGCGGCGAAGTATATAAAGATGCACCTGGAGGCGATAGCGGAGAAGGCGGGGTCGAATTATAGGTCAGTTGTATTGGTTGGTTCGTCCGAGTGCAAAAGATTGGAGATACATGTTTTAGATTTTGCTTTGATGGTAATTCAATTAGGAGAACTTCCGTTCTATACGGTACTGGATCAGAACATGCACCGTTAATTGACTGTGTTGGTGTACCAGTTTACTTCTTGCTTAGGGATTTTATTATTATTATTATTATTTTTAAGTAACAGGAAAAAGTGTTGAATTCCTAAGAATAAGCATATAACTTGGCAACCACTGTAGAGACCTTAGAGCGTGGATCATGTACTTGTTCAAGACTTGAAGTCTCAAACCATGTTTTTTTAGAAAAGTTAATGTTGAATTTTAAGAAATGAGACTATTTGAAAAAATAGCTCATGCCACTTCAACTTAGGCATTTTGTTGAAGGGAACTTTGAATCAAAATTTGACATCATAATATAAACCTATCGAAGGTCATACATCTGATTGGACTTTGTGCAAGTTTCTTATTATATGATTTTAAGTTGCCAACATTTATGTAATTAGTTTTACTAAAATTTAAGTAAGGTGTTTTACATTTCTGGGGTAGGATAATCATTATGAGCCAAAATAAACAGAGAGAAAGAGGAGGCATACCTTGCTCTGCCACTTAGAGCATGACAACCAAGCACTAACCTCGGAAAGGTGATTTTCTGTGCTTAATTATGTTTTCTAATACTAAAATAGTGCTTTCAAAAAATTTCTATCAATTTGGGTCTGATTTTCCATTTTATAAAACTATGTTGGTGTCAGTATCCATATGATAGGGGTGTGTTGGTATTAGCTCATTCGCTGAATTAGCAGTATCATAGGCTTAACCAAAATCCCTTCGATTAGCTTGTTGTCAATATTGTCGTAGTTCATATTCACCATGGTCTTCATCTTATTTTTACAAATTAACCGCACTTTGGGAAATGCAAACTTGACAGATATCTTCTTAGTTCATATTCATCACGGTCTTCCACTCTTTCTCATATTTAGGTATTTGATACACTTTTGGTAAATGCAAAGCTTGATAACATTCTCACAGAATATTGCAATATCTCGCATTTCAATTTTAAGTAGGTCTGCTTTCAACTTTGGTCCTTAGATTCTCTCCTTATGCTGGTAAGTAGACCTATATTCATCCTGCTTCTATGTTCAACTCTTTTAAATTCAAGGCTCTGAATAAATTAACATATTTTCATGACTTCCGTAACTAGTTGCACCCAGATTAATTTTGGGCTGCCCTTCTGCCTCAAGGCCCATACTGGTAGTCTGGTACATTATATGTTTTTCTTATCATACATTTCAAATGATTTCAAATGATTTTCAACTTACCCTTCATGGTGCACGTACTTTTGGCAGACACGAATATACTTATTTGATATACTTAACCCTCTTTCTAGCAACCTCGCTCATCCATTAATATCCTCAGTAAAACTCAAATTTTCTAGATATTGTTCATATTTGCCAGAAATCCTATTAAGGAAAAAAATCCTTGCAGTCTACAAATAAACTTTTCAGCTGAGTAGAACGTTCTCTTTTTTTCTTTCCACCACATGGGTAAAAGTAAGTAAACATGCTTATATGCAAAAACAAATATCAGCTTAATTTGGGAGGTGGTGAGTTAGTAGTAGTAGGCATCAAAGTAGCTTGGTTACATATTTCGATAGGAAACTCAGATTTGTTGAACTTAATTTTCTGATGGATATACAATTGATGGTATTACAAATGGGTTTAGTTTTACAAGTTTTCTAGGGCAAGGGATTAGATATATGGGAGGTGAGCGAAATAATTATTTCAATTCATATAGCTAATCTTAGAGGCATCCTATAAAATTTATTTTCCAAAGAATTAAGTTGTATTTTACTCTCTTGTTATTAAGTTTTGTCTAGCAAGTATGCATCATAATTGGTTTCTTGGGAAAGTTAAAACCAACTTCTACCTTATGAATGTAGGAAACTGCCATAGTTGCTTTTTAATATGAGAAGAAACCTATCCTAAGGAAGAGCATAAATTTTATCTTCTATCATTTCCTTTTAATACATCTTACTGGGTTATCATCAACTCTACCCTAGCCAAAAAATTAATAGATCCATGGGCTCTGCTTGCCCTTGAAAGATAGGTCAGCTAACATCTTTGCCTAGCAAAATGGGAAATAAACAAATTTCAAGTTTTAAACAAGTTTGTCGCTGAAGTTCCTATCTTGAGCCATACTTTCCATGATGGTCTTCCCTCACCTACTATAAAATTTTGCTAATGACATGACGGAGGAAAGAACTTGTACTATAAACTGGTTGATACTTACCATGTATCAGACACTAGTACTGTTTGATTTTGGTCACAAAAAATATTTGCATAAAATTCAGTTCATTTAGTCTTTATCTAGGTTAAGTACAATTTTACCTGATAATATATAGTTTTTTAAATTTGAGTTGGAACATCATATTAGATGCCATTAGGTGTGCTTTTTCTCAATTATTACCGAAGGCAAATTTGATTACTTGCATAATTGCATTAATGATTTCCCCATCCAAGTTGGGGACATTTTTTCTCTAGCATATGGACCAAGAGATGCCAGCACCCCCACCCTTGTGTTCTAGTTCTGGTTCTGATTGGCATGGGATGTGCCAGCCAACATGCCTCATGCTGATATGAACCAATTTTGTAATAAACATTAAAAAATGTCCCTGTTAAGAATGTATGGGAACTGATTTGTAGAAAGTTTTGAAAAAGAAGCAATCATACCCTTTATGTTCCAAGTGGAATGAAACACCATATTCTTAACCCATAATCATACTCATGAATCATGACCACTTGGTGCTATATAGAAAGTCAATGTGAAAATAGTTGCCAATATCTTGTAGACATTTTTGTTGTATGACAGTATGGTGTGCAAGTAGTTATGTTGTCTACCATTGCAATATGATGTGATAAAACATATCCAAGATATTGCTGTCCTTTTCGTATGCTTGCAAATGCCACTGCTTTTGTTATATCCGCATAGACTTTTTTAGTTCATCATGCATAAGTTCTTTTGACCTCATGTTACAGAGTTGAGGTTGAGGAAGCACCTGTCAGTGGCTCGTTCAGCATGATATTTTTGCGTCATAGGGTGACGCTTGGCTACAAAAATCATAGGAATGTACTAATGAGGTACCTTTTTCTCTCAGTTTGGCTAAACGCTTTACATATGCTTGGTTGCCTTTTCATTTTAAATAGTTGGTGCAAGCAATACTTAGCTGGAATGCATACTGTTGGTTGGCGTTGCATAGAGTCAATAGATGCAATATTCATATCATTCTAAGGTGTACTTTTATATGCTCTAACACAGGTTATGGCTTCAACAGGATCAGTCTGTATTCTGATATTGGACATGACTTGGAATATATATGAGTTGTGGGTTTTGATCCTAGTTAACTAGTTGGTTATCCAGGCTGGGTATGATCTATCTATAGTTCCTTAATAAACCTACCAAATGACTTGAATTTGGTGGAAAAGACATGAGTACACGACTTAGCCCAATCAATTGTGTTTGAATTTGGCCTTGTGTTGGATCCTGACTGCTCAACGTAAATTTGTGCAATCTTGAATAACAGTTCTATTGTGGAGTTAAAATGAATCAGGAAAGAGACCATGAAATAGATTATATTTCTAGAGATGTATGACTGAGAGATGAGCGAACTGTATCTCATTGTTTTTCTTATGGATATGGCATACATAATGTTAGTTTGCATATTAGGTGGCAAAATTGGGGTTAATTTTACTCCGTAAGAACAGCCGAGCCAGAGTAAGCTGATTTTGGACTGAATCATGACTGCACCGGGTTCAAATTAGGCCTCGTTAAAGGTTTTAAACATGGAACCTAGTTTTGGCTGATCTCGACTCAGGTCGGCTGATACCCGATACAAGTGCGGGAGGGAGGTGGGTTGCGGTAGTAAGAGGGAGAAGGAAGAAGAGGAGAAAAAGAGAGAGGAAGAGAAGGGAGAGAGAAAGAAGTGGAGTAAAGAAAAGAGAGTGGTGGGCTGCAGTAGTAAGAAGGAGAGGGAAGAAGAGGAGGAGAAAAAGAGAGGGGAAGAACAAGGAGAGGGAGATAGAAGAAATGGAGGAAAAAAGAGAAAGAGAGAGAGGTGGGCTATGATGGTAAGGGGGAGAGGGATGAAGAGAAGGAGAAAAAGAGAGAGGGGAAGATAAATAAGAGAAGTAATTATATAAAAATAAAATTTGGCTTGTGACAATAAAAGAGGGGGAGGAAGAGAGATAGGATTTTTTTTTAAAGTTAATACATTTAAAAAAAAATTAGGCTTCATATATGAGTAATTTTTATTTTCTTATTTTCTTGTCATTTTTTCTAAATTTTTTAAAAATTTTCTACATTTTTTAAATAATATTTAGATTTATTTAATTAAAAAATAGTCCGGTCCGATATTACCTGTCAATACAGCTGATACAGCTAATACTGCCGATACGTGTCATTTTTTCTGGACGATAGATTCCAATTCTAATACTGAGTTTTGGAACCTTGGTTTTAAATTGTAAATGTTTTTCCTTGCCTAGTATATGAAATTGCTAGATATTGCATCCAAGTTTCATCATGTGTCATCACGCTATATCATTTATTAGGTAATTATCTAGTTGGGTTCACATTTGTCCGGTGACACCGATCATGGATTAATTAAATCTCATTTGCAGCTTTAAAACATTGGAAGATCTTAAGCTCCTAAACTGATGTACTAGGATCATTTCATTTAGCCATAGTCTAGTTTTGATGCTTTATACTCAAGGGGAAAAGCATATTTGTAATTTATCTTTGTAGTTCATTTATCTCTTATGTCTTTATCCTATATTTTCTGATTATTGTTTAAACTGTGGATTGCATTCTTATAAGAGATATCATCTAGTAGATTTTGATTTTTGTATAGCATCACTAATATGCTCTAAGAGTCATATGGAAAACTACCAACAGAGATGTAGCTTGGTTCATGCCTTGACACCTTATATATCTATTATCTTCTGACAAGTTTGTTACTGGATTATAGCAACAGGAAGTTAAGAATTTAAAATGAGATGGATTACTTGTATTTCATACTTGGTTCAATATACAAGATTCTTTTTTGCCACCGTCATATTTATCCAGTTCAAGAAGCTTTGAAATCAAAAGTTTTCTGTAGGTTGATAGTAGTCGATGAAGGCTGATGTGTTGAAACATGATGCAATGACAAATTCTCCAGAAATCTGCCTTGTAACGTGCCAGTAATTTGTTAACAAAAAGGAAATCTTTAATTGTGACTTGTTGATTGAAGTTTATGGGATAATTTTTCAACCAGTGATATTAAAACATGTTTGCCTTGTTTGCCAAACTATGATACAAGTAAGAGATCCAAGTTTCAATACTAGATTTACTTTGGTAACAATTTTCATATACATATTCCTCAAAGAAAAAATGATTTAACTATGTCAAGGTAGGAAAATGATTTGATTTTTGTTAGATCCTATATGGTTGTCAGTGGAATCTGTGTTTATTTTACATTTAGTGATAGCTTTTCTCTGGACATTTTGGGAAATGTAACTTTTCTGAGGTCAACTAACTTATTGCAGGATTTCATCAAACACTTCTAATGACAATGATCCGTCTGTTTTGGTGAATGGACATTTTGACAGTCCAGTTGGATCTCCTGGTGCCGGGGATTGTGGTTCTTGTGTTGGTGAGTGTGATCATACGTGTTACATGTTACTGCACTACACTATAAGACTTTGTCTACATAATAAGTTATTGTTTGAGTACTTAATTTTGTATACACTTTCCCTTCTACAGCATCAATGCTTGAATTAGCACGACTTATCGTTGACTCTAAGTGGATTCCACCCCGACCTATAATTTTTCTTTTCAACGGTGCAGAAGAACTCTATCTTTTGGTAACATATGGTTTTATTTTCTAAGTCTCTGCACTCTCCCTCTCTCCCTCTCTCTCTTCCTGTTTCTCACACATGTTGACTTGCATAATAGACATGGTACTTTGGGTGTTGTCGAGTTATTGCCATGTGATAACTCCTCATGTTATTTTACTTCGCACCTTTTTTTTAAGGTCTTAAGAACAAAATGAGAGTGTGTTTAGTTCGTAACTAGGATGATCAACTATCCCCAGATAGGTTCTTTCATCTCTTTTCCTTTGTAAGTCAAATGATCCACTCAATTGAAAGATAATTATATTTTTGATCAAGGACTGAGTACCAAACTACCAGAGTACCAGTATGGTGTTGGAAGATAATTATATTTTTGATCAAGGACTGAGTACCAAACTACCAGAGTACCAGTATGGTGTTGGCACCAACACTCTTGGGGCGTGGTAGGTAGCGAAGGATTGGGGCTACCCTTATGCAAATTCAAGATTTGGAATCAGTGACTAGTTAAAAGGATAATCGTTTATGTATTCCTGATTTTCAATTTTAGTTTCAACTAAAATTAGGGACTTTTGGATTTAAATAATTCTGGATCGCAAAGAGTCAGAGGAACTTAGAGGAAATCTATTTAATTAATTGGTGACTAACTAGAGGAACCACGTGTAGATCTCCTTTTCAATTGGAGCAACTTTTACCAAGCATATTCTGTAATGGTTGAATCTGATAGATGCTTTCTTTTAATAAAAAATGTTGAGCAGTTGACTTTAATACTGCAGCGGAAAAATAGTAATAACTATGTGGTATAAATAAAAAAAATTCAGTATCAGTGTACTCAATATTTTAGTGTGTAACCTAGTTGACAGTATATGCATTACCATTCAAAGAGATGCCAGCTAATGAAGTAAATGACTACTCCAGACACAGAGTTAACTCTTGATACAAGCAATTACTTTCAGTTCTGAATCTTTCAGTAAATCCTTTTATCTTCCTTTACTCAATGAAAAAGTGAATAACCTCCATTCAGGAAAGAATAAATGACTGGTGATGCATTGTTTCTGTGGATTGCCATGCTGCCTGTGTCAAGGCATACTGGTAGCACATTTCATCCTATAAAAGGGTGTAGGCACCCAATGTTTTAAAAGGCGGCCGTTGTTTGTGGGCGGTCACCCCACCGCATGTCAAGGAAATGGTATAACATTTTTAATATATAAACTTAAAAGTAATTATATATGATATTTAATATATACTATAGAAAAAATTACCAATAATTCCTCTAGTAGAATAGCAACTACTTCACAAACAGTAATCACAATTACAAACAACAATCAGCAGAATAGCAAACATAAATACTAACAAACAGTAATCACAAACATAAATCCACAAATACTAGTCATATACTTGTAGAGAACAAATAGTAATTTGTTAATAGTACTCGCTCGCACACTCTCATCAGCATAGCAATTAGCAAACATACATGCAGGAGCAAATTTAAAAATAACACCAATTCTGCTGATTAAAAAATTAAAAATAATAGCAAAACCGCCGAGGCAGGCTGCCCATCTTTTGAGGCCACCTTCTTTGTTTGCGGGGTGGCTGCCCCAACCACCTTTCAAAACAGTGTGGGCATCAAAACAAGTGGTCTGTAAATGAATAAGTTCTTCTTTTCTTCTTTTAGGACCATTTTACAATATGAAATAATGAACTGAGCTATTGTGCCCTTATATCATAAGTAACCAATATTCTTTTACTTATATCTTTGTGCTTGCTCAAAATAATAATTGAGTCTCCTATTGAAGCAATGAAGCTCACTAAATTTTCCTTATTATTGAAATGTAGTTGATCAGTTCTTACCTTATCTTTGCCATTATATATTCCAGGGGTCTCATGGTTTTGTAACGACACACAAATGGAGCAGTACAATTGGGGCTTTTATCAATATTGAAGCATCGGGAACTGGGGGTCTTGGTAAGCTTTTTGATTAAATCTCCTTTTTTAACTTATCAAAGTTTGAGCTATCATGCTAGTAGTACCAACGCCATTCAGATGAGACTAGCTTTCATTATTGTGGTTTGATGGATTGAATAGATGAATAAATTGCTTTCTTGCATAGTCTAAGAGATAAAACTATCATAATTTGCTGAGCATGTTGTGTAAAGTATTCATGCTTGTACATAATATCTGCTGATTGTAATGGTTAGCATAGTTTTAAGTTTATCTATAATCATGCCTTTTACATGTTTCAAATTCTTGAAAGTTCATCCTCTTTCATGCTTTTACATGCACTGCATATTTATGCTTGCACATGTCCTCTCTTGCTACTCTTAACAAACTTGCTTTTTGCTTATGTTATGTGCTAGCAATTATGATTGTTTTTGCTCTATGATTGAAACTGTTGTAATCTATGCATTGTTGATGAAATAGATGGCACACATATTTCTTTGCGTAGGAACTCTATGCTGTTGTTCTTATTCACCTTTTGATCTACAGATTTAGTTTGTCAATCCGGACCTGGTTCTTGGCCTTCCAATATTTATGCTCAAGCTGCAAAATATCCTATGGCAAACAGTGTAGCACAGGTTCTACAATTTACACATCCTTTCAGTGCAAATGCTTTCATACTCGTTCCCTGCTTTTGATTTAGCGATATTCACATATTGTGCTCCACAGCTTTATCTTCCACAGATATCTTTCTAAATGAGGTTTCCATTTAAATAGTGATTGACATTCACATGCATGGATTCTTGTATCATGTTGGGCCATGCCCGTCAGCATGTTTCATGCCCCACTTGACATCATGAGAGGTAGGGGTGCCATAAGAAACAACCTGTACCTTTCTCATATTGAACATTTGAACATAGCTCATAGGTTGAGTGCCAGGTGGCACCTGCAGCAAGTGGCTTGGCTGGTCAACTCCTATGAATAACGAGTGAATTTCTAAATTGCTTCTTCAGTGCCCTTCTGTCCCTTCCTTTGCTCTCTTCAAGTGATGTCTCTTTGCTCCTCTCTTTTCCATGTTTTCTTTCTCTGTTATGCCAACTCTCCCTCTCTCTCAAGTGTTTGGCATGCCCTCCCTCTACTTGTATTGCCAAGGACAAGCTTTCATATCAATTCCTCTTTGCTCCTCTCCGACATATGAAACTGCAAAAGAAACTTTTACTATCTCATAGGCATTGTCATATTCATAGTTATCAAGTCAAATCGGTGAATCGATGAACCGATCACCAAGTAATTCGGAAAATGCAATTGACCTGTTAGAAATCGGGCGACCTAGTGGTTCAACCAGTGAACCGTACAACCCGGATAGGTTGCTGCGAACCAACTGAGTTGTCATTTTTTTCAAATGATCTGGTTGTCCTTAATGTTCAATTATTTTATTATTTACCCTAAGAGTGATTTAGTCCTAAGATTAAAGTAATCATAATAAAAAAAATGAAAATTGTAATTAAGATATGATTTGATATACTTAAACAGTTAAACTTAAATATTAGTTAAAAATGTCTAAATAATAAAAGAAATATAGTCATATTTACTTTTATAGTTATTTTTCTTAGTTTTTAGAATTATTTACAACTATAAATATGTTATTAAATATTTAAAATATTTCTAAATAAATCTATAGTCTGATTGGATTACCTATCAGTTGAACCAATAATTCAATGATCCGATCTCTAGTTGGATCAATAGTGATTTGGTTTTGATAACTATGGTCTTATTTAATATTTTATTGTGCTAAATCCTTGTCAATAAAACAACTACATCTCACGTGTTAACTCTTTTTATGACATGTAAAAGGAATAATAGCCTAATATTCCAAATATGATTTCTAAGTTACCAAGGGGAAATTTACACCGAAAACACACTTGGATTTCAATTGTCTTCCAAGTCTGTTTTTGTTTTCCCTTGCAATTGAAGTTTTTTTCTCTTTTTTCGTTCTTGCTTTACGTTTATGGTACTCGAGTATCTTATTAAATACCGCATGCAGAGAAAACAAATGTTTTTACATAAAGATGCAATGATTGGAGATTGGAGGAATGGAGAGAAAGCTACTTCTTATTCTCATTCTTCTTTGGAGCTCTCTTCTTCATCTTGTCCTACCTTCATTCATTATATTTTTCAAAATGAAATAGCTATCTGACCGTAATGTGAAGATTCTGTATCATTATAATGATGCTATTGCTTTGGACGAGAAGAAGAGATTTTTGTAGTACAAGGGCGGTAGTATCGTTCACAAAAGTATAAGCAGACAATACAGTTTGTTAGACTTGAAGTTGAAGTTCTTTCAAATAATACAAATCCCTCCAGGTGGCTTTGACATCGATTTGAAGTACATATTCTCTTCGGACAATCATAATATATTTATCAATATCTTCAAAGATAGTGATGCATAATTTATCACCATTATTTTGTCGAGCTATACAATTATTTAGGACAAAGAAACAGAAGGAATTATTGGGTTAAGTTATCGTTCTTTTTCATTATATCGTGAGTAAAGATAACATATTATTTATGTAGTATATTATTACATTAATATAATTCACCACATTTGAACATATGTAGCAAAATAACATTGCTAACTTACAATGAACTTTGTTATTAAATTATGTAGTTTGTATTTAAGGATAAAATACGTAATTTTACCTGTGTACATTAGGTTAATTATAATGAACTTTGTAATAAAATTACATATTTTGTAAAAGAAAGATGAAGTACATAATTTTTGGACATATGTGCATTAATTATGTTACAATGAAATACATAAATAAACTACGTATTCCCTTTATTGACCAATTGCTTGTATTACTTGAGAATTTATTTTCTATATTTTCAAACTAGGGGCAAATTTTCATGCATAAGCAACCTATTATTTTGCATCTTCCAAATCTTCGTAATATTAACTTGAATAATTTAGAGGCAAGAAAGTCATTTAATCTCAATCTGATTAGCCCTTTGACATAAATGGACAGTATATACCTAATAATGGAGTGATTCTTCTATACATGATTCTCATAATATTGTCAAAACAAATATTTTTGATTCACATAGCAACAATGATAAACCTGATGAGAATCTTGGTGAATAATTTCTTGTTATTAATTCTATCGATCTGCCTTTAAATGAGGAAACTGATTCGAATCTTCATGAAGAATTTTCTATCTTTGATACTATTGCTTCATCTCTAACTGATCAATGTGATGTACCGACAAACTTGTGTATCCAACATTATGGTGAACATGAGCAGAATGAGAGTCATACACCTATAAATACCATAGCAACTGAAATGTGACCTTTGACACATTGCTTGGGTTTTTTGTAACTTAATTGCAGTCTTTCTTTTAATTGGCAAGTTTGAGCTTTTGAAAAATGAATGCATATGTTTTCTACACTAGATACATGACTTGCTGTATTTGAGTGCACATAGTTTATATATGAGATAAACACAAGAGCCCACTGTTGCCAATTGAAATATAAAATGCAATTAAGTTGTGGCCCTACATTACTTGCTACCAAGTTTGTTCAGTAGATGTCTTTTACTTTCTAATTAGTCGAGCACAATAATACAATATAGGAATAGAGATCTAGTAAAAGATTAAAAGATTGATTTGATTTCTTACTATTACTTCAACAGTGAAGAGGTATAGCATGAGTGGTGTAAACAACAATCTTAACAATTGACCTTTGAGATGCCGGTTGAGGTGGTTAATTTTAGAGAGTTATCTGGCACATCATCCTAGATACAATCCTTTGGCTACGAAAGTCCTACTCAAGAGTTAATAGAGGTGGTAGTTTCTTGAGCACCTTCTTTATTTTTGAATCCAATTTTCTATTGCTTGCAAGAGGTTTATCCCTTTTTCTAGTTGAGGCCATTACCCAAGATAAATCAGAATTGTCTTGACAGCAACTGAACAGGATTTTGATGAAAGAGGTACTTTATGTCATTTTCTAGGTCAAAGTAGAAGCTTCATATAAGATAGTTTGATGGAGCAAGACATCTAACCATAGAAAAATAACGAATAATGTACTTGGATTTATAAAGGAAGAAATCTGACGTCTAAATCAAGTAGGTACAGTTGATTGGTGCATAATAGATCGTCATGCAAATGTGCATGTTACAGATTGTTCGAAATTTGTTGCACTATTAAGGTTGAAGCATGTCTGGCGGATGACTAATCTATAAAAGTTTAGAAATTAGAAGCATAGTGATACTCTATATTTGTAAAACATCTACATTCTTAAAATTTTTACTGTGTTTCTATATGTACAGTGGATGACTTATGGATAGTATATATATACATGCAGGATCTATTTGGCATAATCCCAGGTGACACAGATTACAGAATTTTCGCTGAAGATTATGGCAATATTCCAGGACTTGATATTATTTTTGTCCTCGGTGGTTATTTCTATCATACCTCCTATGATACATTGGAGAAACTATTGTACGCATTAAAGATATCTTTTATTCCATAGTCTTCATTTTCATACAAATTTCATTATGCCCCATACTTTGCAACAATGGATCTTTTGATGTTTGGAAATATTTATCTTCCAGACCTGGAAGCATCCAAGCACGTGGTGAGAATTTGCTCAGCCTGGTCAAGGCGTTTGCTAATTCTTCAATGGTGCTAGATGCCAAAGAAAGATCCCTCAGAGCTGTATCAAATGGGATGAAGAATGACCGTGCTGTTTTTTTTGATTACCTTTCTTTGTATATGGTACTTACGTTTTCATGTAGTTGCTGACTTGCTGTAGCCAGTTCTATTATGATCATTAACTAATACATTTCATCTTTGATTGTATATATGATGATAAGAGTGCAAGTGTCTAATTCATTTGATGCTTGAGCAGCAAAAAAAAAAAAAATCATGTTCTTTTGTATGCTTTCAGGTGATCTATTCACAAGAAGTATCCATGGTACTTCACAGTCTGCCACTTGCCATTTTCCTTCTCGTACCACTGTTTCTGCAATCTCCAAATAAGACACTCTCGTTGCGGTTGAATACCTTTCTTGCCTTTACAGGAGGTACTTTTTGGTGATAAACTTCAGAGTAATAACTTCTATGCTCTTTTTCTAATCCCCTTTGCTGTCTTGTAACAAGTAACTTTATTTGAACTATGCTTTTCTTCTTTTTATCTTCTGAGAAATAATTATGCTTTTCTGTTCCTCATTTTCAGTTGCCTTATCCACATGAATTTCCTTACCATGATTGTCATCTGATTAATGACTTTTAAGACTAGTAACTTATGATTTCAGGAATTACTTATCAATTTCATAAACCATTCAAATCAAGTAGGTAACAGTAGGAAGCCAGAATTTTGTTAAAAGTAGGAAACAATAGATTTCCCCGATTTCAGTCAAATTGTCAGCCTATTGGTTAGAGCAATAAATATTTAACTTAGGAGAGCATACGCTATGTCCTATGAGCTTGGATATCATTTAATGTGGCCAAAACATCTAGCATAGAATTGCGATATGAGCTGCCATTAAGAGAGTCATGACTCTTTTTTTTCTTTTTTCTTTTTCTGAACAGTGATTGAAGGACATTTACTAGCAAATATTTCTTCTCACATGAATTTCTGTGCTAAGAAATAGGTGGAACTTATTCACTTCTATCTTACCAATTTTAGTTCTGTTCCATGAGTCAAGCAACATTTGTTTCTTCTTCATCTCTAATTTTTATATGTAGATCTTTTTGTGTCCCAAAATTTTCATTTAGCATATTGGCATCCTTGCTCAAATGTTTGTTTTCCTTATTACATATGAGCATGAGCATCGTTGCACAAGTAGTCAACAGATTTGTTTTTCGATATTTTTATTGTATATAATAAACAACATATACATTCCATGAAAAGAAAAGATATCTACATATTTGCATTTTAGATTTCAAAGTTACAAGATGCTTATATTCACAATATGGATACTTTGCCTTTTGCTGCTAAAAAATTGACATGCCATGGGCCAGAAAATAAATCACACATGGATGGCTATGCCGGTTGGTACACCCTATGCCGACTGACACTTGCTGTGCCAGTAATGGCACGACACTTGGATCGACACACATGTCATATCAAGCCGTGCCGGTCATTATGCCATGTGGAGTCTTTTTTTAAAAAATTTCCTATTTTTATCAATCATTATCAATTTATTGATCGTTTAAAAGGCTTAGCTAAAATTGATGATAATGAGACTAAAGATGATAATAATGATGACAATGGTGATAATAATGAGACTAAGTCTGGTGATGGTGATGATGGAGATGAGACATGCATCCCTGTTACATAACCTTCTCAAAGAGGTATTATTTTTATAGGATTTGAGCTTATAGGTAATAGGACATTAAGAGAGGTTCACCCATAGAATGATATGAGTTCATCATAATTATCATCATATCAATCACATCCGCTACTGCCAAAACACTCTTATTATACTCTATATCCATAATCTACATATGCTTATAGTGTGTCTGTGCTGGTGCCCGTTCATTCTCGTATATATTTAATATTCATATCGAGAATTATAAAATTTCTATTTTTATGAAGACTATATGAGACGTTACAATGAGCAATACTATCAATGAATGAATTTTAAAGAATATTGACAGTATTTAATACAATATTCTTGTATTATTCGTATGCCGACAAATAAAATTTTTGATCTTCCTCGTCGTTTTATGTTCAACTAGATATCAATTTTAATTATTAAATTATTATCAATTAATATTATGTGTTTGATTATATTATGTAGTATTCAATTATATTATAGAGTGTTCAATCATTAATATTAGTTTTAATGAATGCCTTCAATTATAGTATGTGTTGAATAATATTTATACTTAACTGTTGCTTTATCTTCAATAAAATAGGTCATTTATAAAAATAATCTAAAGGTAAAGTATTGTGAGATAGGTTTTAAATTTTTAAGATTAAAAACCAAAGATTGACATATCGAAGATCCAAAAATATTTTTAAATATCCTAAAAAATTTATTAAAATTATTATAAATGTGTGCCAATGGCATGCAGGGGTGTGCCACTGTCACAACGGGGCGTGCCGCTTGGCACATCTCGTGCCGACCGGCACGACCATCGTTAGAATCACATAATTAAAGCAACATGCTTTTACATCAGATATTTGCATTTTTTTTCACTGATTTTAGCTTGCATTATAGCATTTAATATTTCCCATGAAAGCTTTTGACTTTTGCATTGATTGATTGCCTTGAAGGTGTTAGACAATTTGCCAGTTAGCTAGCCTTTTGCTGGATTCAGTTATTATGTCTTATTATGGCATTTACATGTGTTATAGTTGTTTATTGCTATGTGATTGGTATCTCATTTTATATCATGATGAAATGTCTGGCTATGTGGATATAATCTTACAAAGTAATCCATCTAATGTGGCTTTCTTATCCTTTCTCAGGAATATTATTTCAAGCTCTTGGTGTTGTTCTCGCTATCATTGTTCCAGTTATAGTGGCAGTCTTACGATTATTTTTCTCAAAGCATGCAATGAGTTGGTAAAATTTCATCTTTTTAATTGTCATATTAGAGTCATTGAGTTCTCAACTGATTGATTCTTACATATTATAAACATAACTAGTATTATAAGTCTTCTATTTCTTTTGTAATCATTTGTTAGTCGTATATCTGCTTCTTATTGAACTGCCATATTGGTATTCCATATGAGTGTTTTAGTCTGCCAATGTTTGGCATACTCCTCGCATGAGCTGAACTGTCACGTATCATCGAAAGGAAAAGTAGAAGACAGTTATTGGGACAAATGCAATCAATGTATGATCCAATATGGCATTTAATTGTTCTGTTGCCACATCATTATCATCATCCAAATTATTTCCTATCTCCAGCTTTATAATATTTGAATTTTGAGAAGGTTTGCAGATTTTAAAGTTTGGTGCTATAATTCTAGTCAAATACTCACCAGATATGTTGCTCAAATCTAGGTAGGCATGGTTTAGTCATTTAATGAGGGAGAAAATCTGAAGTTTTTGATGCTTTGGAAAATCTAGGCAGAGGGAAATACAAGCTATTGACACAAGGACTTATATTCATCTCTATGTTACAGATAATCAAACGAGGCCAAAAGAAAATAAGAGAGCCCTTGTCATGTGATTGCTCCATTTTGTTTCATTTGAATTTGTTCGGTCTGCTTAGAATTGATTGGAGAACTTTAAGCATGGCTTGTAGTATCGATTTTGATTGCGGTTGGCTTTGGTATGACCTCTAGAAAAAAATAGAAAAAAAAATGACATGAAATGAATTGGTTTCGGCCAACAGTGATATGGAAGAAAGTTTAAAATCAAGCATCTTGACAATTTCAGCCATGATCAATGAATTCTGGCCTTAGTTTTCAGTGCATTTCAATCAGTACTTTCCATATATGGCGAACTTAAAAACCATTGCCTTTAAGTGATAGCTCTTTTGCCAAGAGCATAAGTAATCTCAGTTAACTCTTTGATTTTTGTGCTGTCAAGAACATGATGCTCTCTATTATCAACTACCATCTTCCTCCTTTTCCATTTAGACCCTTTTAACATCAGAGCTTGTTTTGAAGAGGTTCTCTATTTGTCCTAACCAGCTACCTTCCTGGATGTCTTATACTCTTATGGGCTTCACAAAGGCCCCTCTTTTGCTTGAATTTGTGCTGATCAAAATAAAGCACATATATCTGAATTCTTGTTGGGTCAACAATTTCTATCAGCTTGGATCCCTGTAAAATTTTGATCTACATCATCATTTGATCTCGTTTGTGGTGGGAATTTCTTGGATGATTATGATGAGACACTTACGCAAAGAGAAACAGAGAACTACATCCCATTTTTTGTTGGCAAGAAGTTTTAATTGTGTTCTCATCATTACAGTTTTGTGTAGCAGAGAATTGGTTGAGTGGTTCATCTAGTGACTATTATGGTGGCTACTTTCCTTGTAAGGCTCTACGTAAATTGGTGAAGTTTACTGTAGAACTTTATCAGCACTAGCCAAGACCCCCTTTTCAACCGTTGGTGCACAAACTTTTTATAAGTATGGGACCACGACTTAAATGATCTTTATTTTTCATCTCTTGCCCTAGATATGTTCTTATTACTCTGCAAAGATGGAAAAAAATGATGTTCCAGCCCACGAGGCTTCTGCCAACACAAGAGTAAGATGCAGGCAACCTTTCCTTCACAAGAGGATTTTAATCTCTCATTTATTATAACCTCTTAGATTGAAAGGGTATGTCTGACCATCACATTGAGTTTGTTTTGTAGTCATGCGAAATTTGCCTGTAATGACAAACTTTCTAGTCTTCTAAATTTAGAATTTCGTATCAATTAGAGATTTCTTCCATTTGTCAAAATGTTGAATGGTTAGTTTGCAATTCTTTCCAACTACTCTGTGACCTGTACTGTATTTTATAAATTGAGAATTCAAATAGTGGTTCTGCTGGACATTTTTTTGCTCTGATGTTTTTCTTGAAAAGTGCAGGTTTGCTCACCCTTATTTGGCACTCTTGATGTTTGTTCCAAGTTCGGTTATTGGTCTCCTGCTTCCAAGAACTTTATGGGGATTCCCATTTTCTGCAGGCCTTTCACGTCTCCATTTGTCAGAAGAGGTGCTAACTTTCTTACTTCTTTGGAGTTGGTATACATACCACAAATTATGATGATGTTACTTGTGGTTAGACTTAGTCATTCACCGGACTGCTCTTAAATGCTTGGTTTTTGTGGGGCTTTTATATATATTAGACTTGTAAGTAAATCTACAATTTTCAGTGAGGCAGTTATGTCATAGCATCAACTGCTAAGCAATAGTGCAGCCTACTGTATGATGCAGAAATCGTCCATATATTTTTGCTTGTAAATTTATAATCGATAGATGTTTTACTGGTACATACTGATTTCAGGAAATAGTATGAAACAACTATTTGCTGAAATGGGACGAACATGCAATTTTGATGTTAAAAAGGGTCTTACAGATATGTTTTCAGTTTGATACTCGAGGGAAATTATATTTCACACTGCATTTGAATGTATTTAGAGTTCACATCTTATCTTTTCAGTATTTACATTTAAAGCCCCACATTTTGGACTTGCTTTTGACGGAAAAGTATCAAAACAGAATATTATGACAAAATCAAACTTGATTTTTCAAAAATACCCTCCCATGCTTTTTAAGAGGGAGTCTTCCTTAAGGAGTGTTTAGTTGCTAGAAAGTGAGGGGAGAAAGTAGTAAACGTTTTATACTTTTGATATTTGATTGTATACTTGTATAACATAAATCAAATAATTAACTTCCTTACCTATCAAAAGCAATTCCAATTCTTCGATTGACTTTCTTTCTTAAAAAGAGAGTTACTTAATTGCTGTAAGTCAATTTATTGAACTCTACTTTTTAGCTGTCAAACATACTCTTAGAGTGTGATATCAGAGGTATTTTCAGATAATCTAGTAAAATATCTTCCATTTCTATTTTTAAAATGTAGGCCTTGAAATATAAAATAAATATTAAACAGATAGGGTGTGAGTAGGGTTGGCAATCTAGTTGGGTTAAGTAGGTTCGAGTCGGGTCAATTTCACCCTAACTCGAACACGATCCGATTAATAAACGGGTTATATTAGCTAAACACGAACACGACTCGATTATTAAACGGGTAACATGACATAATTTGTCAAACCTGTTTAATAAATAGGTCGTATTAATATGACACGATAACACAACCCGTCTAACCCATTTAATAAACATGACATATTAACACGACACGATAATACAACCCATCTAACTCGTTTAATAAATGGATCGTGTTAACACGACACGATAACACAACCCATCTAACCCGTTTAACCTATACAAAATTCAATATTATTAATTTATCCTATTTAAATAGTTATTATACAAATAAAATAACATTTTTTAATTCAAAACTCATGCAACATAAAAATTACAATTCTAATAATTCACCATAACACAAATCCACATAACAAAGTTTGAAGTTTAGATCAAAGTTCCAACTCTTAAGCCCAAATCCATACAACAAATTGTATGGAACAAAATTTAGAACAAAGTTTAGAATAAATCTATACGACAAGTTTTAGTTCCAACTCTCAAATCTAACAATCCCATGTTAATTAGAACAAAATTTAAAGTTTACAATCCATTACAAATTGTTTGAAATAAGTAAACAATAACATTAAACCCTCCATTTTATTGTTCAGAGATCACGACCCTGCCAAGTAGAATAAAAGAAGAGAACGTAAATAACTAAGATATAAGATAGAGAGTTATTAGAACATTCAATTTAAAAATACCAGAAAGCATCTCAAGAGGAACAAAAATAATTACGCCATTTCATTATGGTGTGTCGAATGGATCAATACCATTTAAGCCTCTTGCTTCCATACTTCCTTTTGAAGAAACAAGCACTTCTAATTTAACAATAAGAAACTTTCAAAGGTTGTTCCAGTATGATGGATATCAAAGATGTGCATAAGAAGCATCTGTTAGTGGATAAAGTGTTGCTTAACTAGGTCTCAGCAAGCCGTGGATAAAGTGTTGCTTAAGCCTTAAGCATTCAACCATAAATACATTTTATAACAAATCCGTACAACAATTCAATCACTAACATTAAGTAAATAAATCTAAGTACTAACTTTAATTCATAGTTCCAACTTTCAAATTTAACAATCTCATAACAAATTAAACAAGTCTTATATAGTTTCAAGTTCACAACTCAACCCCCAACATCTAACATTAAATTCATAATCCATTATAAGTAGGGGCAGATATCATATGGCATTGATAAAAGCTATTAACCCCTCTATTCCTATTTGAAATTAATAAGAGAGCATAGATTTCCTAGTAGACACATCAGAAATTCTGAGAAGAAAATTAATAAAGGCAGCCTAAAGAAAAAAAAATTAGGATTTACTATTGCATATGTACATGATGCAAAATCAAATACAATTTGTGATGGAAGCAGCTTGAGAGTAAAAAATAAAACATACTCTTCAACATGATGGCTGGGACTTAATATGGGTTCCCACTGGTTGGATTCAGATGCAATCCGTTAACTATCTCAATCTGAAAGGATAAGCAATTGGGAACACACTACCTATTCAATTTATTTGGATGCACTTCAACTATGTACAAGATAGCCAATCAGGGAGGAGTTTTGGGATAAATAAATTACATCCTTGTAAGGTATGAAGGTTCGTTGCAACTCCTAATATCCACAGATTCTCCAAACAAGCCACTTATATCAATATATGAGACAGGCGTAAGCAACCATGAACAGGTGAGAGGTTGATATGAGGGTGATCCTAAAAACTAATGATTGCTGGTTTTCAAACAAAGAAAATTGGGAGTTTGGAGAAATACTTTGGCCAACAGAAATAGAAGGTTCAGAACCCCCAGGGATTTGTGTACAAAGTATGAGCCACAATAAAGGACACATGCAGGAACAATTTCTGAAAAACATCTGAAGCCTAATATATACTAGAATATTAACACAAAGGTCTACAAAGTGAAAGATGCATGTATGCACAGAATGTCGGAATGTGCCGCTATCAGATAAGATGAAAAAACTCTACTGTAATCAAGCGATGAAATGAAACTCAGCACACAGACAAGCCTTGCTGAAAGTTAGATATTGTCAATAAAAGTTGTACAAATTGAAATATGCACATATGCACAGAGTGTCAGAATGTGCCGCTATCAAATAAGACCAAAGAAAGCCCTATTGGAATCAAGCAATGAGATGAAATTCAGAGCACAAACAAGCCTTGCTGAAAGTTACTCAATTCCAGTCCAAACACAAATTAGTGAAAAAAGCCCTAAATAGGCTTTCAAAAAATGTATCTGTTATAGCAGGATTATAGATGTCAATCTCTGGATGTCACCAGTTAGAATTACAGGTTTAGACTTCTCCAACTCGTACACGGAACGAAATAATTGCATCAATTCAGTATACCCCTCTAGCAGGTAAAGCAGCTGCAGCAGAACTGCTGAATGAAAATAGTTCTTGATCTGTCAACTGTCATATAAAAGTGAACAAGTAGGAAAAACCAAATGGTCTTTTCAGCATGATCTAAAGCAGTGGGATAGATGAGAAAATGGCAATAAAGAAATAATGCCTGCCTTAAAGAAGAAGTCAAAATAAGTAAGCTTACTTTCATGTGACAGCTAAGAGATGGATCCCATTCCTTAATCCTGTAAGTCTGAAAGCAAGATGCAGTCAAGAAAAGCAGATCTTTAGAGATGCTTTAGTATGATAACTACATAACGAGAGGCCATCAGAAACGAAAGAGAAAAGATAGATCAACTATTAATCTTCTTAGACCATCACCAGAGTTTGGAACATATCCACTTATCAAGTAAAATTTCCTAAACTCCACGATCACAAGCTGCCCCTAACTATCATGATTTGGAATAAAAAAGATGGATCTGGTGAGGGATCTCTCACAGGAGAAGACGGATCCAGTGAAGATGTGGTCCAATCCAGTGAAGACGTGGTTAGATTCATTGAAGACAGGTTAGATCCTTGATGCACTCCTTGCCATAGCCTGCGATAAGCCTGGCCACGACAACGGCAGCAAGGCTATTGAGGGTTTAGTCACCGGATTGCAGGAGGTCGAGGTCGGGGAGGGAGGAGATGAGAAGGTGGAGCTCGAGCAAGAGGGGGCGCATGGCGAACTGGCAAGTTATATATATATATGGGAGGTTGAAGTCAGGGAGGAAGGAGAGAAGGAGAGAAGAGCTCGACGCGGTGCATGGGACGAGAGAACTAGATGAGGAGATAATGTGTTAGGTTAGGGCTTCTGTTTAGAGTATATATATATATATATATATATATTATTGGGTTGGCGGGTTGACTCGACCCGACCCGACTCGTATATTTAAACGGGTCAAACGGGTAAGTAGTATAAACCTGAATACGACTCGATTATTAATCGGGTTAGGCAGGTTGACCTATTTACAACTCGAATCCGATTAGACTACTCTCAAATCCGATTATCAAGTCGGGTTAATTTGTGCCACCCTTAAGTGTGAGTTGTAAATTGTGCAAATGTACATCTACTCACTGCAACACATAGATTCAAACCTTGGGGGTTGTTCGAAAAATCTGATAATCTATGGTGGTCGTATGCCATATGGGAACATAGCATCCTTGAATGACCCAAATGTCTCTTTTGAATTCTTCTGTGAATTAAACTACAATATCTGCCATATCATAGCAGAGATACATATACTTTTGTCCGCGCCATCTTCCGATTTTCTTTGATTATAAAACAGAGACAGAAATACCTTTTTTTACTTAAGTAATAAGAAATATGGGTTTTAATGATATTTTTGATGCTTAAGAGTTAAGACAGTACAATGTTTTGCATGCCCTTCATTCAGTATGACTTCAATTCTTTTAGAGCTTTGAGTATGCCATCTTCAGTTCTCCGCTGGTGCTCGGCTCCAATTTTCCCTTATAAGCTCCAATTTTCCCTTATACTGTTGTCCATTTTGGTGCATTAGTATGTCAAATATGTCATCATTATTTTGTAGGCTCTAATTGATGAAGCTTGCTTTTGGGGTGCTTTCGGTCTGTATTCTCTAATTACACTGGTAAGTATTCTTTGTTTTTGTTTCTTTTTTCTTCCATTGACCCTTCAGTCTGTGCAGAATAAGAGGATAGTCATTGGTCTATAAGGTGCTTTTTGCCCCAGATGTTACTCGTATTGACAAAGATGATTGACATACTAGCCATTTACCTTTTAAATACTCATGGCCCATATTTTGAGGAAAAAATCCATGTAGAATATAGATGAAGAAAAATGATCTTTCAAAGATCACTTTGGTTACATGATTTTGCCATTTGCTACAGTAGTATTCCAAAATATTCCAAATGAAGTGCATATATTACACAATTAGCTAATAGTTGGTTACTGAATACAAATTGTTAGGTACCATGTATAATCAATGATTCTTTTGGTCAGTTAGACTTTAAAATGAGAGACTTTGTAATCTATTCTGTTGTAGTTCTGGTCAAACCTTCAGGCCTCTCTCTCTCTTACTCTCCCTCTCTCTAATATATCTTTTATATATAAAAAAAGTTGACTAGAAACTTTATGTTAAATTTTTGTCAGAAGTTTTAAAACCTTTTGATAATTGAGTGCACACTGAGGTTCACAAAAGTTAATCCGAGGGTTAAATAAACTAATAAAGTGACATCACTTTTTATCTCTCCACCTTGGGATTTTAGTAAATCCTGAAATGCAATCAAAATGTAACTACTTTTCTAGTCTCTCTCCATATATATATATAGTTATGTATATGCTTAAGTGAGGGATCAAGGGATCTTATTCTCCCTGTCCAGCTGATTGTTAGTAGAGATCTGATGTAATGGTAGAGAAGTAAGTTGTTTCTGCTTACCTCATGCACAAATCAGGCCTTCTGCAGTAAGATGACCAAGCAATGTTTTGACTTTTGACTATGGATTGTATTGTTGCATGTTGCATAATGAGGATGACAAAGAATGTTTAACATTTTCTGGTATTCTTCAGATTTTTTTGAAAAATTTCTTATTAAAAGAAGACCGAAACCTACACACAGAACTAGAACCATCACAATGGCCAAAATGTTTTGTACTTTACTAAAACTGAAACCAAAATTTCCAATGACGATTCACAAGCTTGCTGAGTACATTAAGATCTAATTGCTATTAGCTAGCAGAAACTCTGATGTGATTGAACTTGCATCTTGTTTGCATTTGTTCTATCAATGTGCTTTTCTTATTTAATTGATACTTATGTGAAATTTGTATTTTGATGAATGACGGGTTATTGCAAATATTTTCAATCTTGGGTTACCACACTTACATGCTCTAATTCTGAGCAGGCTTATCTGCTGGTTGGGTTGAGTGGAGGATTCTTGACATACTTCATATCCATCTCTATGCTTCTTGGATGGTTCACCTTCCATATAAGTAGAAAGCATTTCGGTCTTGGATCACTCAAGTACTATCATTATCCTACATTCTTATATGAATCTATTCTTTGCTTATGCTATTGCAAATACTCCTAAGAAAATTTAGTTGCTTTCTTGCAAAGTTGCTTGATATTCAGGCATTTTATCCGTATGGTAATTTATTTATGCTTTGATATTTTTATACTGCTTGAAGTTGAATAAGGGGCCTTTTGCAACTAAATTGCATTTTGTTTTTCGATTGCCAAAAACAGACTCTATTGTGTATCCTATTATAGCAAAATGTGCATCGATTATAGAAAATATATGCACTTATCTTTTAAAAGCCTATTCTTGTCAATTAAAAATACAACTGCTATTTACCTTGCAAAAATGCCATTGAATAAGCTATGAAGAAATTCCAGGTTGCCTATGCTAACCAAAACAAAGAGTGATTACTACAATAATATTTGCAATTAGATTATCAGTTAGTTGATAATGGGGATAGTTTAACTAATGTAAAGTTAATAAGGGGAGAAGTGAATTTCCTGCAGCGATATGCTTTCACTAATGTTCAACATTAGTTAGTTGGTTATGTCCTAGTTTAAGTTGACTTGGTGAATGCCAACTCAATTGTTCAACCAGTCTGAGGAGTAGTCAGAGACAACTCACTAATTCTGCGATGGGATTATTTAACCATTTATTTAATATGAGTTGGGTAATGATTGATACTGTGCCCAACAAAGTGGTGGACTATCATGTATAGCCTATTGGCGTTCTGTTCTAATTAACAGTGTGCCTCTTTTTTGTGGATTTTGTTGTGGGAAATTATTAGATGTACTGGAATATGTGAGTATTGACTTTGATTTGTTGATGCTGCCAAATGCCAAATTATTATCATGCAGTAATGTCATCATGGGTATATCTGTTGATAATTGACTTGTCTTAACAACTCATTTTCTTAGATTTACTTTTAGTCATACTTATCATAAAAGAAAGAAAAATAGGAGAAAGAAGAATCTCAACCGGATGAGTGTAGACAAAAGAAGTGTAGGATAACATGTTCCTCCACTGTAGGCATTGCCAAGAGAAAGAACCTACCACAATGACCAATTGAGATCTGGTAATGAAATTAACTATCCCTCTCTTTGGACTTGCTCCTCTCCCTCTCCTTCCCACTCTCTGGCTCCTGTTCTGCACCATCACCTGCTTCCTGAGTTCCTCCTCTCATGCTTTTGTCTTATTGTAGCATTGCGAGTATTGGCAGGGTAGCACAGTTAGTCTGGTGGCATGATATTCATGCCAAAAGTTCATCTTCATGGCAAAGTAGGAAGCAAAGTAGCTTAGAACCAAGTTAGATATAAGCTGCCATTTGCTTATGAAGAGTGTGATATTATAGTTAGAAGTTAGAACATTGCTACCATACTTGCTTCTTATTTAATCATGGTATATCTGACATTTTTAGAATGGTGAAACTTGTTTATCTTTTATTTTTGAATATTTGTATCGTGATAATGAAAAGGCTTCAGGTCATTAGCTGGATATGTGGTCCCTCTAATTCCTTGTCTCACATATGGTGTGTACTACGGTGGGTTCCTTATCCAATTCTTGATTGAAAAGATGGGTATGATGGGATCTCTTCCACAACCTTATGGTGAGTTTCCTTGTTTTATCCCTTTTGAGTTGACAGTTTTCTTTGTTTGATAAGTTAAATTGCATTTCCTTTCATAAATCGACTATAAACTGTTGATAATTCTAGGACTGTTTAATGAGCTTATATTCATGCAATGTCTTCCAGTCAAGGTAGTTGTTTTATTTCCTTTTCTTGATGTGATTAAATATGAATTGTTTGATCAAAATGACCAAACAATTAGTTTTTAAAGAGATTAACAGTATCCCTACTTCTTACTCTAATATTATTCTCAATGTTTGACTCGATCTTCTAGTAAGAAACTAGTTGCATCTCTCAGGCCAGAGCTCATATAAAGTTCAACATTGCTGCACTCTAATCCACTTGATCTTCATTCCTCTTAATGCTGAAGTTGTTTGAATCCAACATATCTTATCTGATGCCATTATTTAGAACAAAAAAAGCACATTGATACTTGCCCGTTATTTATTGCTGAAAACCACTTCAAGTTGACCAATTTTACCTACTCCTTTTCAGTTATTGTTGCAAAAGACCACCACCTCTTAGTTGCCATCATATCATCAGCAACAGTCAGCTTAGGAATATCTATAGCTTAAATATAAGGTCATAGAATTTCCAATTTCTTTGAATAGACCTCTTGAAATGTACATCTATAGAAATAACAACTTTTGCACAGAAAAACATTAAATTAATCATAATTTACGACAGAATAACAAATATTGCTTGTAGCAATACACTTGTATAGATGTGTATTGGCAAATTATATTCTATCTCCTATGATTTGCCCCGATTTCAATTTACACCCCTGTTTTAAACTTAAACATGTAACTGCCTTCAAGGATGGCCGTGCCGGTAGTGGCACGGCACTTCACACAAGGTATGCCAGCAGCGCACCCCTGTGTCGAACCGTGTCGGTCCGGCATAGTCACGTTCCTTATTGTGTTGATGTGGAGCCCTTTTTTTCATTAATATTATGTGTTGAATGTTATAATACATTCAATTATATTATAGAGTATTCAATCATATTATGGAGCATTCAATCATTAATATTAGTTTTAATGAATATATTTATATTTAATTGTTGTTTTATCTATAATATAATATTATTTATAAAAATGATCTAAAGATGAAACTATAATGTAGATTTTAATACATATATATATATATGTAAACTAAAAACCAAACATTGATATGCCAAAGACCCTAAAACATCTATAAATATCCTAAAATTTTTATTAAAAATATTATAAATATGTACCACCAGCACGCCCTGTGCTGATGGTGGCATGACCATCATTGACTACCTTGTGATCTAGACCAAATTGTAACTTTAAGATATTTCATCCAAAAATAATGGTGAAAATGACCAAACTACCCCTACCATTGTTGGTGCCTATATTTTCCTTGATAAGGTTACAAAGTGACCATACTACCCCTACCATCATTAAATCAGACCATAGTTATGTGGGGGTAGTTAACTTTTTTCATATCTCTGGTAATGTAATTAACTAGTGCAATTTGGTCTAATTTATCATAAGAGGATTAAGTGTTTAAGTTTAAAATATGTGGAGATAAGTTGAAATCAAGTTGAACCACAAGGTGGTAAAATGTAATTTACCCATGTTTATATCTTTGTCTATGTAGTTATGTACAAAGTTTATGTTAAATTTTTGGGAAACAATTTAAGATTGTTCACCATTGGTAGTACATCCCAAGATCCAAGAAAGTCGATCTTCCTTGAAAGCAACTTAATCTTACTCGAGATGAGGTATTCTGGAACTTGGTCCACATATAATGGCTAGAAAGGACAAAGGTGTAAAAGTTTAAATCTTTTGCCACAGATTCAAAACAAAGCTCTCTCTCTCTCTCTCTCTCTCTATATATATATATATATATATATATATATACACACACACACACACACACACACAAACACACGTATTTATTTATTTATGTATATGTGTGTGTGTGTATTCATGTTCTTTATGGTTATCTGTAATTCCTTATAGACTTCAGTTGTGGGGATACTGAATAGTAATACTGGTCTAATTGTAGGATATTTTGTACCGGACATTATAGTTGCAGCTGCAGTTGGACTGGTGACTGGGTGGTGTGTTGGTCCAGTATTGCCTGTTGCTGGTCATTGGTTGTCAAAGACTTCCATTTTACAGTGCTTGTTACAACTTACTGTGCTAGCTCTTGCCCTGTCATCACAGTTTTTTCCATACAGTACTGATGCACCAAAAAGGGTTGTCCTACAGCACACATATGTGACTACAGGTTTGCTTTATTAAAATTGTAAAATTTCTATTTTTTTTTATTTATGGCACTGTTGAGAAGTCACAGCTTTGCTAGAATAAGCATCTTTGATAATGTAGTCACTGACTACTAGCCAGGCATTGTAATCTTGGATCTGTCATACTTTGTTTTGCATAGCGTCTCAATTTATTTTTCTTTTTGGTGGTTGACAGATGCTAATAATATTGTGGGCTCGAGCTATGATTTCTCTGTAGTTGATTCCAATTCGTTGGCCTTTCTTTTCGACTATGCACCTGAAGCTGCAAAGTTCCTAAGCATTAGTTCAGATTTCGTTTTTGAAGGAAACTATCATTTCGATAGAAGCTCTTGGGTGGTAAGTACACAAATTTGAATGATCTACCTTTGCTAACTGCTATAACAAATTGATGCCAGTCAGAACTTTCATTTATAGCCTTCTTTGTAAAGAAATTCGAAAGATCACGTTGCTTTCCTCTGATCTTTTCCTCTGTAGAAGTAGTTTTGTTGATAACAAGAACACTTAATATTTTGTATCTTACAGTTCTTAGATATCCTTTGTTGCTGTTAGTAGAAATCCTAGCAAATAGAATTGAAGTTTATTTGATGCCATTTAAGACCTTTTTCCGTGCATAGATGAATGCTCTGGATTTTGATATTATTTCTCAAATCTGGCCTAAAGACTATTTTTGTCCCCTTAATCTTAGCCTGAATCTGGCCATGGCTCAAGGCTTAGTTAGCTCAGGCCCAATGCAGTATACAAGGTTACAAGCTCCGTATGAAAGTTTATAAATGATATAACAGCTCATTATATCACACAATATTTTGTTAGATTTCTTAACAATTAAATGATCTACTGACTACCAAGCAATCTACAAGCTCCATAATTTTGACCACTGGTCCACTCTCATTTAACACCGATGTTCCATTATCTATTGAAAGTGTTCACATTTACTGCTATGTTTCATCTCAATTGGGTAATCTTGCAAATCAAAGGTTGTAATTCCAGTCTAAACTAAAATCTTCCAGTATGTCTTTTTCCCTGTGGAACAGGGTAAAAAGGATACTGGTATCATCTGTTAAACTGTTGCATTAACTTCTTCTTAAAGGTTCACATTATAAGATATGGCTCCTATATCTTTCTTTTTTATTTTGTTTCATGGAATTATTCTATAAGCCTATATTATACTATTACAGACTGTTGACATGCTCAGTTCTAGTAATCTGTCATGCCGGTGGAGAAATTGGCTATTGGGATTCATGTTCCTTGGTTGCTCTGCATTACCTAAGCATATATGTCTAACCATACGAGCATGCTGCTAGGTGTGAATAGCCTAGTAGCAGAGGTAGACTTTGCTTCTCATTCTGATGATGCTTAATCCCAAATGATTGTTTCTTTTTCAGGCATCATACCCTGTCTCTTTCTTGTTTTCTGGAAGCTTAAAGTTCCCCACGCAACATGATGACATTCAAAAGCACTACAAATACTTGCCTCACTTATCTAATCTTGAGCCAACATCGATATCTAAGAATGGACATCGCAGAGTGCAACTCGAACTTTACTTAGGGTAATGATGGACATCTACAGAATGCATTCTTGATGAGAAACTTTTATTTGTACAATTATTTTTTTATTTTCATGTTTTGGTAATTGCAGTTCCTTATCGGAGATCTGGACTTCAGTTCTTAACATTACTGGTCCATTATCTAACTGGTCTTTTGCTGACAACTCACTTCCAGGTAGGGTTCCATCTTTATCTTCTTTTTTGTTTGACTTGCTTTATCTAATTTGGAGAATTTCTCTGCAGTTCCTCAATCCGTAAGTGGTGGCCCACCATCTTATGTTTGTAGACTTAGTGGGAAAAGCAATGATAATTGGACTTTCTGGTTGGAGGTAGGTAGTCTTACTGATCTTGGTTGCTCATCTCATACTATAAATCGTATTTCCATAGATGAATACTATTGCAACTAGAATTTATCAAGTTTTCTGAATCAGTTCACTCATATTAATTATGTCCACAACAGGCCAATAGCTCTGAACCTCTAAGAGTTGACGTGGCGGTACTAGACCAGTATCTCGTCGAGGATGCAAAGAAATTGAAGAGCCTCTTTCCAACTTGGGCAGATGTTACTGCATTCTCCACGTTTTTCTCAACTTATCACTTTTAGTCATTGCTTGTTTTTGTACCATGAAATGATCATTCTGTACATTTAAGTTTATTAAACAAAATGGGTAATTGTTTCAAAGGCTGCTGGGTTTTTAGCCTCCATTGAGATGTGAAATGTTTGTAGATATCTTTCATTCTTCGATTTGTAAGAAGGTAAATCTGCTAAGGTAGACAGGGAGACTGGTTCGCTGTTATGTGTATAGGATTGACACTAAAGTTCTGTCTCTGGGCTAGTTTTCTTTGTCAAATGCCAAAATGAGTAGACATAATTATCCACCTTTCTGGGATCGTCTGATTCTCGTCTCTTATATGTTACTCTTATCTGAATTAGCATCACGTAACTGTGATCATATATACTACTGCTATTTATCACTCATTTTCTTTAGGAAAATTAGGAGTTTAATTGTATTCCAATTAAACTCACAATATGGGATTTTTTAACCATTTAGGCACTGTCGCATTGGTAACTAGAGTTGTTGACCAAAATATTTATTTACCAAAATTGATCAACCCCAACTTAAATATCAAAAGATCTATTTTACTATAATCTTAAATAAAATCATTAACTGTTAAATATTTTACCTAAAATAGTAATAAAATTACTAATTTTTTCTAAATGAAATGTTAATCTTAGTAGTATTTTTATTGAAATGCTTTAGACAAATAGTTCATATTCCTTAGCCTAGGAGGTTTTTACTAATAAAAATGCTTAACAGTTGAGTATTTAAAGTTAGAACTACAGTAAAACAGACTATTTTTAATATTTAAACCTAGGTGTTGTTTATTTTGGTGAAAAAAAGAGGTTAAAATAGAGCTAGTCTGGTTAAAAACTTTCTACCATTCTCACTCGTTATTATTGCTATTCTGAAAACAGGTGTTACAAAGTGATAACAGCCACAGATTGGAAAAGATTGCAGTTAATTTTAATATCATACAATTTCATAGTAGCAACGTAGTTGAAAAAAAAATTAAAATATAACTTTAACCGAGCGATACTAATCTTTCTGTTAGTATTTCAAGGGTTATATCTTTTTTTTTAATCATTATTATTTTAAAGGGTAATAATATCAACACGCAGGAAAATTGTGAAGGGTACGGACGCAGGAAACCATAACCGAGCGGACTCGATCTAGCCCTCAATCTTGGTTAGCTGGTTTTATCCTCGTGGCAAAGTGCTATACCCATTGTAAATAAAGTCTTACAATAGGCCGTGCAGACGATCGCAGATTAGGCTAGGGTTTTGCTCTATATAAAGTCGCTTCATTGTAGGGTTTCTTTCTGCGGGCAGTAGAGGAGGAGAGAAGGCCAAGAGGGATCCGCCTTGAGATCCACGCAGCAATGGTGAGCAGCTCTTTCTCGATCTCGAATCCTTGGATCTCTCTATTCTCGTCTTTTGGGTTCTAATGCCCTAATTTGTTTGCGTCTTTCCCTTGGTTTCGTCGTGATCGCAGGTGAAGTACTCGAAGGAGCCCGCCAATCCCACCAAGTGTATGATTTCTTCGCTTCTTTTCGGATCTTCCTTTCATTCGATCTGTTTTTACCTAGAGATCTTCTTTAGCTGATTGAGTTTATGTTTATTTGCGTCCGTTGCAGCTTCCAAGGCCATGGGCCGGGACTTGAGGGTTCACTTCAAGGTTCGCTCTTTTCTATCTGGCAATGCCGACGATTTTAGTTTGATGTTTCTTTTTTGCACAAATATGTTTGTCCGCTCGTAGTTGTTATTATTGCTGGTGCTGATCTCTGTATGTATAAGTTTTACGTTTTGTTTATTTCTTTAGAAAAGAAAGTAAATGAATCTGACCTGTAGCAGACTGCGAAATAACTTAGAAATAGGAGTTGGTGAACGAGGATTATTGGTTGTGAATGTAGATAAATTTCTTGTAATTTTTATCGCATAAGGGCAAGAGCAGCTCTTTTTTTTCTCTTTTGCTTTGTTCTTTATGAACCTGCTTATTCAAGTGGATTTAAGAGATTATCCGATTTTAATTATTTTATGTGTTGTGAAATGGATTTATTTGGCTAAACTTGTATGAAATATTTTCCTTAACAAAAAGTGTATGATTTGGTGGGTGATGTTATATAGGGAACCCTTGGGAGATGGCAATTATTCTGTAAGCTAGGTAAGAATGGTATCATTTTGGTGAAATTAAATGATACTTTCGTGTGGATATTTTGAAGTTCCTAAGGAAAAAAAGCAGGGTTCTGTTTTCATAATAATCAGGCCTCTCATAAACTTTAGGGAAATCATAACATTGTTATTGGGTGAACCTTTGGAAACTTTGTTTATGACAAATGGTTCAGTAAATGATGGTACATTAAAGGAATGTTTATAGCTTAACATGTTTCTCTTTTTGAAACAACACAAACATGGTAACATGTTAATATAATTGAATGGTACTCTCCTGTAGATACTTTGTCAGTTCATTGTTCCTAAAGGAAAAAAGCAGGGGTCTATCTTATGTTATAAGTAGGCCTCTCGTAAACTTTAGGTAAATCATAACATTGTTATTGGGTGAACCTTTGGAAACTTTGTTTATGACAAATGGTTCAGTAAATGATGGTACATTCAAGGACTTATGTATAGCTTAAGATTTTTCTCTTTTTGAAGCAATGCAAGCATGGTATCGCATTAATATAATTGAATGATATTTTCCTGTAGATACTTCATTGTTCCTAAAGGAAAAAAGCAGGGGTCTATCTTATGTTATAAGTAGGCTTCTCGTAAACTTTAGGTAAATCATAACATTGTTATTGGGTGAACCTTTGGAAACTTTGTTAATGACAAATGGTTCAGTAAATGATGGTACACTCAAGGAATTATGTATAGCTTAAGATCCTTCACTTTTTAAAACAACGCAAGCATAGCATCACGTTAATATAATTGAATGATACTCACCTGTAGATACTTCATTGTTCCTAGAGGAAAAAAAGCAGGGGTCTATCTTATGTTATAAGTAGGCCTCCCGTAAACTTTAGGTAATAAATAGCACTGTTATTGGGTGAACCTTTGGAAACTTTGTTTATGACAAATGGTTCAGTAAACAATGATACATGGAAGAAATTGTATATTAGCATGAAATATTTCTCTCTATGAAGCTAGGGAAACAGGGCATAACATTAATTTAATTGAATGATGCTCTCATGTAGATACTTAATTGTTCCTAAAGGAAAAAAGCAGGGATCTGTTTCCTTTATAAGCAGGCCTCTCGTAAACTTTAGGTAAATCATAACATTGTTATTGGGTGAACCTTTGGAAACTTTGTTTATGACAAATGGTTCAGTAAACAATGGTACATGGAAGAAATTGTGTAGTAACATATAATATTTCTCTATGGAACTAGGGGAACGTGGTATCATGTTAATTTAATTAAATGATGCTTTCCTGTAGATACTTCAATTTCCTAAGGAAATGATCCTTCCTATGCCAGTCCTTTTTTTCTTTGACCATTATGCATCTTTGATGGTCTGTTTATTGAAATTGTTCCTTATTATTGCAAGGTTCCTCCTGCTTTAACTGATGTTTCTGACTGGATATTTTCTTAATTTCATCAGAATACCCGTGAGACAGCCCATGCAATTAGGCAGCTGCCTTTGCTCAAGGCTAAAAGATACCTTGAAGATGTGATTGCTCACAAGCAGGCCATCCCATTCCGTAGATTCTGTAGAGGTGTAGGACGCACCGGCCAAGCTAAGGCCCGACAGTCAAATGGACAGGGTCGCTGGCCTGCCAAATCTGCTAGGTTCATATTGGATTTGCTGAAGAATGCTGAAAGTAATGCTGATGTATGAAACCATCCTCCATCCTTTCTGTATAGCCAATTTTAAGGATCTTGACTCTTTTAAAAAGCTCTCTGATCTGTCTATTACATCAGGTTAAAGGTTTGGATGTCGATGCTCTCTACATATCGCACATCCAGGTGAACCAAGCTCAAAAGCAGAGGCGTCGCACATACCGTGCTCATGGACGAATCAATCGTGAGTTCATCTCTTGAGCTAAAATAGTCCTATTTAGTTTCTATAAGATTAAGTTTACTGACTTTTGTGGTTTTGACAGCTTATATGTCTTCTCCATGTCACATTGAATTGGTCTTGTCAGAGAAGGAAGAGGCAGTAAAAAAAGAAGTAACTACCTTCTCTTTCTTGTTTGTGTGCTACAAGTCTTTTTATCTTGTTATTATGATTTAAGCCTGTGGAATTTTTTCTCCTTTTCTTTAATTACGGGCCTTGCAAGAAGTTATATTCTTTTTATTTTTTGTTTCTAATTTGGTTAAAAAGTAATTGCTTAGGCATTGTTATGCTCTTATTATTGAAGTAGAAAGTGCATACAAGTTTGTCTAAGAAAACCGAAACTCTTAACTGTGCTTCAGATTCTTCTGCAGCACTTTTTTTTTTCACATGCTCAAGTTTATATTTTTATGCAATTAAGCAGGTATTGTTTCTTTGGAGATCAAATTTATTTGTATATTCATGCTTTTCAGTCAGATATTGATTTATTTTTAGGAATAGTATATTAATGTTTTCATTGAAGTTGGTTACAGCTGCCATGAACTTTGAAAGGATATTAGCTTCCATGTAGATTGCTTTTTACCATTGCAAGACTTTCTAAGAGCATAACGACTTTGTTAGCTGGGGGTATCAGTGGGGCCTCAGAAGTGCCATAATTTAGGAGTGGCAATGACCTAGAAGTGACTCAAATTTACTAGAGATTGATCATGTAAACTTGTTATCTATATAAAATCTCTTCTAAGCGATGGTGACTTGGTGACCTAGTTAAGCTTATTATACTTAACCAACACTATGTTTAATTAAGCAGTGTAATTACTTGGGCTGTAGAAAGTTTTCTATCAAATAATTGTGACAAGCTTTTCATATATATCAAAAGTGGTAGTATGTGATTATGCCTACTACTACTTTTCTTCAATTTGTTATGCGTGTAATATTGTAGGCATGCATCCACTACCATTCAACTGCTGCAACTAATCCTCTAACCTTATTTATATTTTTGATATTGCAGCCGGAGACACAGATTGCACCCAGGAAATCTAAGAATGTCTAGCTTTGAGGAGTGGAGCATCTTCTCGAAGAGTTGTAGTAGCAGCAGTTTTTTCATGTAGTTTTCACCTCGCTGTTCGCTAGAAGATCTGCAAGCTAGTGAACATTTTTGTTGGATTATTCTCATTTTATGGAGATATTCTTGGTTGCAAGAATTTTCGCTAGTTTTCGTAAATTGTGAGGAAAACACGGATTCCATCATTTATAGGAAGAACTTGCAGCTACTCCGCAGGGGCATAACATTGCATTTATCTTGAACTGCATGTTATGTTCCTTTTCAGCAGACCTCTCTAAAAATGACATTCTATCTTCTCAAAATAGCTCCAAGCACATGAAATTTTGGCTCTTGCGAGGGTTATCCGTAAAAAAAGGTATTTAAATCTTAGTAACAGTACGATCGGATTGGTAAAGCTGACTGTATTTTTTTTTTCATTAAATACACATTTTTATTATAAAATAAAATATACAGAATTTATCTTTTCACGTAATAGTATTTTTTTTAAAAAAAAATATTAAAGGATTCTTCTTCTTTTTTTAATGCAAATGCCCTCTTGTAGTATTGTTCGGGGTATATCAACAAATAGGTAATAAGGAATTCAACAGAATAAATGAACCTAATCCCATGTAAAATATATTGCCGCGAACGTATATCGATTGTTTATCTAAGTAGCATCCATCCATCGACGTTCTACAACTTAAAAATATCATTCCTCATATTTGCATCTCTGTTTGATATAGAGAGTAAAGCACGTTTGAGCAGTCAGCGATTTAATACTGGATTTTAATTCGAAAAGCCAAAACATAGAGGTTCGTGCCTCATAAACGGGCGACAAATTTTTGGAATTTAAATTGGAAAATCTTTTGCCACGTCCACAACCATGAAGACACTTGGACTGGTCTAACCCGAACCTAGGACACTCAAGGCTGGACAGCTTCCAGAAGCTTCTCAAATACCTGCCTTGCCGTCAAATCCTCAACCTGTAACAGAGCATCAGACAGTTATCAATTTGCTACTGATTATTTCTCTAATTCAAATATAAGGGCAAATTTGTGAACTTTTATATTAATTAAAGGAAAAAGGTCAACTACAAATAGCACTGTCTCGAGTACTTAAAATACTTTAGCTACATTAAGAACTTTTGAGACCAATAGCAATGTCAAACATGCAACTTTTCCAAATGAAAATGCTCCGCCAATCATAATGGTTTGAAGCATTCCGACGTAGGGGTGCTTGTTTGCAGTAATTCAAGAAAGATTTAGGATAGGGTAACTCACGACTAGAAGCTTTGATTTGTTATTCCATCCTCGCTGAAGTGTCATCTGACTCAACCTTAGGCCAAGTACCTGTTTTTAGAAACCAATAGTCTCGCTTTACTTCTTTCTACAACATCTTTTGCAAGGTACAATCTTAAGTATCAAAAGGCTCAAAATCAAGTATTTCTTTACAAGGAGAAGGATTGCCATTGCCATACCTTGCCCATGAATTCCAGTAATTCATTGTTAGCTTCCCCGTGAGCAGCTGGAGCAGCTACACTTACTCGAACATCATCTGCATTTACTCCTGAGAAAATAGAGGGCAGTTGCAGGACTTGATATATGAACTAAACAGACCATCTTACATGCAATGAGAAAGTGCATAACCTAGAGAATGACCTAGAAGGTTGGAAAACAAGTAATGAGGGGCAGAACACTGGAGCAGTTAACATCAGTGCTAGCAAAAAGGAACGAGTACTTAGATGATTGCAAAAAGGTGGGATCAGACTTTTAATATGTAAACAAAAATAACTTGTGGGGAAGTCCTCTGCTGGAAGTCTAGAAAAAATTTGTGAAGGATATTTTTACTTTGAGTATTCACGCAATGCAATAACACTAGGTGAACTTATTTGCAATTATACATAATCAATTACCTCTTTTATAACATTTTGTAAGTGTGAAATTTGTGACTGCAGAGATGTACCAACGTAGATAATCACGCAAATGGCATTAGATATGTTCTTTTTCTTTTTGGTATTTACCTTGCTGATCTATAAAACCTTCCTATTACATAACAATATAATGTTAGGTAATATGTCCATAACTCCAAATCATACTGCAATGGGCCCGCATCTGAAATGTTTCACTGCACTTTGACAAAATAATTTCCTGCTCGTCTAAGTTTGCTATATAGCAATACCAACAGATTAGATAGGTCCTCACATTCATAGGTAAGAGCCTAAAGTAGATCTTGAATATCTAATTACTCGTGTGTAGTATGGTTTCAGCTAGAATACTTGACTACTCATCTCGAACAAACACTCAATTATATGCCATTCTTGATTATTCTAAAAACTTCCAACAATTTAAGCTACAAGATCATAGTAGATTCTATTCTATATATTTAGCACTAAAGCATGCAAATGAGCTTGAAGTCTCACTGGCGCAAGAAGTAGAAAGGCTTGCCAGGAAACCAGAGACTTGCTAGATTAATCTCTAGGAGATTGACATAGTTCATTACCCTACCCATATGATCATCATAAAATCCAACCAGAGACATTTTACTTGTCAAGCATCATCAAACTCCTAATATGAGAAAGTAAAGATTGTCCATTTGTCAGTGGACATCCTCTAAGTTTTCTTCCTTCACTGTTCACACGTATGTGTGTGTGGGTGTGCATTGTTTGGACAGGCAACTCACATAAAGGGATAATGACAATGAAAGCCCTAGGAGAAGGATCCAAGGAAGCCACAAATATTGAAATGGTCAAAGAAATAACCTTTATCAATAGTGATTACATGTACAACTGATATACCAATGACGTTAGTTAGCCATAAGTTCTCATGAATAGTTGAATACTAGAAAAAGAAAGACAACGCCAATTCCACAAATTACAACATAGTGAAGTTTAATTTATTCTCTTGGCACATCATGACAAAGATTTCTATTATAAGCAGACTAAGATAAGAGAACAAACATTTCACTATATCACTGTCAATTAAACAGCATCTCCAATTCTTGAATATGATGCTACAGTTTTCAGCTTGGAAAATATAATAAAGCATAGATGAAAAAGAAATAATTACAGAGAAAGTCAACTGGAGAACATACTATGAGATAAGTGCAAAGGAGTCATTCGATCCAAGAATCACAGTCATGCTTGGAAAAAAAATTTAACTCCACTGCTTTTCAACATGCTTAAAAACTTAAAAAGATGAAGTAAATAAACAAATAAATTTACTTGTAATTGCTGAACGTTGTGCCCGGTCTTCTACTTCAATTGCAACTTGGACAAGACCACCTTCTAATTGCGAGATACACGGGGGAACAGGGGCATCCTACATGATATTTTATTGTTGAATTAGAAAGAAAATAGCTACGATAGTCTAAGCAAACAAGATACAATAATCTCTTAAATACAATATCTGGAGTTATTCTGTACATAGATACCTGTGTTTAAATGCATAAATACATGCATGCACATTAGAGAGAGAGAGGGCAAAACATTAAATGAAACATACTGAAGTAACTAATACCTGTGGATTGGTTTCTGCTGCAATTGAGTTTAGTGCACCATCAACAAGATATATGAATGGAGCAGCAGCCAAATCTTCTTCTGAACGATAGCAAACAAAAAGTTCACAACCCGCACAACTCATGCGGAATTGTTTCTCCAGCTTTCCTTCACCACTGCATGAAAGATTCATATGTTGCATGCATGAGTTCTAACACTTAAAGATACACCTATCAAGAACTTTTTCAGTCATTCCATCTATAAGTTGTACAAGATAAGGAGTTTGAACAAGCATGTCTATTAATCTACAAGAGTAAGATGCACTTTACTTATAACCCTTACTTCTAGTTTAACAACTTCAAAAAAGAGTAGTTAAATTCCAAAATAACCTTAAGAATAAGCATACTTTGAAGGAAAACCAAAAGTTATATGATAGATGCTCTTAACAATTAAAAAAAGTAATACTACTATTCACATGACATTTATAAAATTAGAGACCTTATCCACCAAAATTAGAGCCTAAATGGTCACTGACTGTAGCTCCAAAAGTTTCTGTTCTTCCCAGGGACTGAAAACATAACTTCAAATAGTGGAACTTAGAAGTGAAGAACCAAATAAGAAAGAGTGAAAAGTTTAGTGACTTTCAGATACTTAATCTATAATAAAAGAGGTTTGCGGTTAAATAGTGAGTGTGCATATTCTTACAAATGAATCATGGAGGCTATCTAGTCAATATCTCTATTTTTATTTGCTATTTGTTCTTCAAATCTTTCTCACATCTCTTTTGCTTCTTTTCCCTCTCTAATCACTCCTTCAATGTAAATATATGAGCTTATTTACTGCTTTAGTGTGTGTGTGTGAGTATGTATGTCTCAATTTAATGTTAACGTGTCATCACTATTTCAATACATTTAATCTTCTCTATTTCCAAAGATCTACTGCCATTTCCCTGTTGTTTTGTGAATATTTCTTTCAGACGACATTGAACCATTTCCTATTGTCAATTAAGCCTCAAACTCCTGGACTCAGAAGGGACTTAAGAAGCAAGAGTGAAGCTCTGCAGTGACTAATCTGCTTCCAAATGTGAAACTTAGTTAATTCTGCCTGTTTGTCCACATAACAAATAACTTTGTTTACAACTTTACTTCACAAAGGAAATTGGCAAAGCTAAAAGCTAAGAAGATGGAACTATCACATGATTGACAAAGGTCAAAATTCAGAAGTACCGTCTTAGTAGGACTTTTCCAGCCTCTTTAACGTTCAGCCTTGCAAGATGTTTTTTCTTGTCTAGCACATGTGCTTTGTCAGTCTTCCTCCTAGGCATTTTCTGCATTTGGGTATCTTCAGAACAAGAACGTTAGAACTGAATGATTTCGTCACTACGAATGAAATCAAAGAAACTTTTAAACAGACTTTAATTGTAAAAGGAGGATTGACATCAACTAAATCGATCAGTTGTAATAATCTACTCTCAATGTCTTTTGGTGGCAACAGTTCATGACATACAGGGTGATTCTTGACAGACCAAAACAATCCTATTCGCACAAATTGCAGTTAAAACCTGGAACTTAATTTCCCCTGGAATAGCAAGTCCAACCAAACCCAAACAACAAACCAAAAGAACTGGCAATCTGAAGTGTGAGAGACTCTCATTTGCTGACCTCATAAGAAAAGAGAAAGCTGGAGATAGGCAAAATAGATGACTAATCCAAACTACCAAAAGAGTATTACCAACCCTCTAATTTAAGAAAATACAATTCCCCAGAAACTATTCCTCCCCGCTTCATCTGCCCCAAACTCCAAATAGAAACCAATAAATTCTAATTCAAGGAACGACATTTTGTCAACAACACTAAACTAGGAAACTCGCGTGACCCCGAAAAAGACCATCTTTCTCACGAATTAGAACATATTTCACTCCACGAGAGAAACCATAGTGGGATTTAAGCGAGCAAGATCCAAAGATTACCACAGATACACCCATTCATTCGGATCAAATCCAGCCAATCTCAGTTCCATCGACATAGAGATCAAAAATCAAGAAGAGTTTAACATGATTTGAACTTGCAAGAGTAATAAGTAGTATCAGTTATTGGAAAAAGAATCTTAGAGAGAGAGATGGAGAGAGAGCTGACCGGTGATGAGGACATGGGATCCGCAGTGACTGCAGTAGTAAACGAAGAGGTCGGACTCCGGCCCGTCCGGCGCCGCGTCCTCGCTCGAGTACGTGTGCGTCGTCCGCTTCGGCATCCCCGCCTTCTCAGTGAAGGGAGAGAGAGAGAGAGAGAGGGAGGAGGGGAGAAGAAGACGAGCACAAGAAACGGGTTCGGATTTGACCAGGTTATAGCTTGAGGTTATCCGAAGTTGTAATGGGTAGAAAATTACAAACCCGTTGTAACCCGACACGATTAGAGTACAAGGATCACGGTGAACGCATTCATTGGCTGATAATTACTACTTACTTTTCTAAGTTTCTTCTAGGGCGACCTGATACTACTTCTCTTTTCTCTAAAATCTCAAAGCGAGGAGTGGAAAAAGATTGGAAGACTGCTTGCTCTCAACCCTCTCTCAAGCTTGATTTAAGCGTCAATCAGGCTTGATCACTCTTACTCAGGAGTTGGGTTAAATTTAGTTAACGTATCCAATAAGAGAGTGTGTTATGTAAATATTTAATTAACGCAAAGTATAGTTTATAAACATTGAAAATGTAAACCATAAATAAAAAAATACTTGAAAAAAAAAGTAGGATTTTAGATTCAAGTTCTAGGAATTCAATCTTTTGCTCTGTCTCTTATTAGAACAACAAATTCATCTATATATCCTGATCTCTCTCTCTTTCCTTCTTTAACGAATCGCATACTCTTCTCATGAACACATCTACCATCAAGAAGATTTCTTGGGTCCGAAAGTTTATTTCCAAGGCCAACACAACAATATGCATGCAATGTAACAATTCTTGTTCAGATCCTTACTCAGGTTGCAGAATCCACCGCAAAGAGCTGTGTCCATGAACTGGATTTTTACTTGATACCTTGCAGAAGATTCACGTTTGATCTTGTTTAACACGTCTTGTTCATGAGCACCAGTTCAATTTTTCCTTGCAAGGTACCAGTCCCTCGTAGAACTCAATTGTCTTTCTGCATGCACTTCACATACAAGAATCCTCCATTTGGGAAATTGCTTAAGTCATCTGGATTTCAATTGTAGGCATCACCGGAGATTGTTATACAATCGAAAACAGTTAAAATTTAGCTCAAATTTAGTTTTTTTAGCATTTTTTAGTCTTGCTATGCCGGTGCATTTGAATAGGCTCTAAGGGTGTTCGAATGCAGTTTCTAGATAAAAAGTGTTGATGTAGGCGTTCAAACGCAAATATCAATGCAAGAGCAAATTATAATACAGGCGTTCAAATTGTTCGAACGCCAGTTTGGATTCTGCATTAGTTTTTCGGGTGTGTTCGACGCGCACCGCGAGCGTTCGAATGCCTGTGGAAATCTCAACTTGAACCAGCTCTATAAATTTAAAGTGGGTTTTTTGGGGCTTTGATACTAATGGAAAAAAAAAATTAAGAGAGGTAGTCACCATTGTATGGAGAAATATTAGAGTTGTTAAATTCTTTATAATTAAAACATTTGTACAGTGAAAAAGATTATTCTGCCCATCAATGTAGACACATTGTCAAATCAGACACATTGTCAAATCATGTAAATTTTATCTTTCTCTCTCTATTGTCTTTATTGCTTCCATTCTTGTGTTTACTTGTATTCGATCGCTATTAGCACCAAAATTTTTGACAAACTTGCTTGGTTTTGCTATTACTATTCCATTTGTAGAATTTGGGAGTGAATATTTTGCTTCCGTTTTTCTCACCCATTTGGCATTTAGCACAATGCAGACATGTGTCGAATTGAATAATATAAGAAAAAATTGTGACAAATTTTGTTTCTTCGTGGATAGCTACAAATTTTGCAGCTTATTTGCCACTAGCTATGATAGATTCTTCTTAATAAATCTTGCAGAAAACTTACAGAACCTTAGAAAATAGCTAGAATGCACATACTTACATAGAAACTTATGAATCTTTTTTCTGGAACCTATACCTGTTCCACATCAAGTCAAGGCAATCTTTGCCCCTCCATCTTCAGGCAGTAGCAGTGAGGACGCAGAGACTTGCATCTCTCAAATGCGTTTGGATCCACAGCCACAATGATGAGATGCTTCAGGAGATGCTCTATTTGTTCACCAACATGGCAGCTCTCAAACAAGAGATCAAGTAGAGAGTTTTGGTTATAACACTTCATGATGTACAGAGTGATTCTTGACAGAACACAACAATCCTATTGCATAAATTGCAGCTCAAACATGGAACTTATTTTATCAACAACACTAGACTATCTAACTCCCGGACCCCCCCCCCCCACCACATACACACACTGGGGCTAGCAGATAAGACGGGAGGATCTCGCCGGTGGCGAGAAAAAGACCCAATGAAAGAGAGAGACAAATCAATGGGTCAAATCCTAGCAGAGTAGAGAGCACAAGGTTCATGGTCAACGCATCGACCGCAAATAACACGAAACCCATTTCCCACGTGGGCCAATTACATCATGGTCAAAGATGACCCAAGAACACGAGAATGGTATGTCAATGTACATCGTAACAATAAATTAGTTGCCAACCCAATTCACAAGCCAACTTTATTTATTTATTTATTTATTCTGATGAAAGGGAACTAGTAGTAGTGGTTGTTGAGGGATAGCATTCATCGTAATAACAACTGATTACCTAATAAAAGATATTCCATTATTCAGAATAACAGATTCTGATTGCAACTTCTCTATTACCAAACAAGAAAAAGAAAGAAAGAAGAAAGAAGAAAGAAGAAGCAATCGATAATAAGATCAAAATTGTCTTATTATTCTTTTCTCTTCGAATCGCACACGTTTCTGGCTTCAAATTAGACCAATACACGTTGCAATTATTGGATAGACTCCGCAAGACATCGAAACTAGTGTGTATGGTTGTGACCAAACGCAGAGAATTTGCATCGAAATTCTCAGGATATTGAAGTGCTACCGCAGATTGCGCCTAATGGATCTTGACTGCTGCTGATCGTTAAAATTTCAAATAATATCTTATAATTTAAATGGTTTTGTGTTTAAAGACAAATTTTTGTCTTTGATTATGTTTCTACAGTCCTATTATTTTAATAAAGACAGATGTTAATCATAATATCACTACACTTTACTTTTGAAAATGAAAATCTCTCTCTCCTTACAAATAAATATCATTGCAAAGTATTAGTGTACCATCTTACCAAGAAAATAAAAAGAAATACTAATGATAATAAAGAATCCTCCCTTTTGTTCTAGCATATTAGAACAGCAAATTTATCTTTCTCTCTATCTCTCTGTTCACCTTCTTTAAACAGATCATGAACGTTTCTCATGAACACATTTACCAGGAAGTCTCCAAGAAATTTGACCACTTTTCTTCTCCTCATCTGATGATGCTGTATACTTCTTCCAATCATCAAGAAGACTTCTGAGGTCAGAAAGCTTATTTCTAATACCAACACAACAGTTTGCATGCAGCGTGACAATCTTGTTCAGATCCTTACTCAGGTTGCAGAATCCCCCGCAAAGAGCTGTGTCTATGAACTGGATTTTTACTTGATACTTTGCAGAAAATTCGTGTTTGATCTGGTTGAACACCCATTGCTCATGAGCACCGGTCCAGTTTTTCCTTGCAAGGAACCAGTTCTCATAGAAATCAACAGTCCTTCTGCATGACTTCACATAGAGGAATCCTCCATTTGGAAAATTGCCCAAGTCATCTGGATTTCCATAGTAGGCATCACTGGAGATAGTTATGTGAGCGTAAATCGACATGTGTCGAAAGGGATTCCGAAACCATAGAATATCCACATCCTGTCATACAATTGAAGAATATGAGCAATAAAAAATTGTGACAAATTTTTGTTCTTCTTGGGTAGTTGCATCTTGTTCACTTAATATTTAGGCATGTACTTAAGAAGATGATAATACTTAGTAGCTATATGAATACTAGCTATAATGCACATAGTTACATATTTGATTAACTTGAGGAAGAAGATCAAAGAAGAAGAAGAACATACCGTGAAGAGGAAGTTGTATCCCAACTCTAGAATCTTTTTCTGGAACCTGTTCCTGCTCCACATCAAGTCAAGGTAATCTTTGCTCATGAAGAACTTTTCAGAGGTGAAGTTTCCCTCCATCTTCAGGTAGTAGCAGTGAGGATGCAGAGACTTGCATCTCTCAAATGCCTTCGGATCCACAGCCACAATGATCAGATGCTTCAGGAGATACTCAATCTGTTCACCAGTACGGAAGCTCTCTAAGAAGAGATCAAGTAGAGAGTTTGGCGATGCCCAGGCATCATTAATCCAGGTCATGATCACTGTATCATTGTCCATTGCTGCTGCTCTTAACAACTTGGCCAACTCTTCCTGCTAGAAGTAATTGAAAAAGAAAACATTTTTTTAATGAAAAACCTATCAAGAAATATAATTAATGCGACGAATTAAAGAGTAATAGATTGACGTAAATATATATATATACCTCATCAGTAGAAGCTGGCTTGGTTTGGTTAACCGATACTGCATCAATAGAAGCAACCATATCATGAGTGCCATTGGCGCCCCAAGCTGATATCTCTAGTATTCTTTCCCCCGGACTCGCCGAAAGGTAGAACAACATCAAGACGGTGGCCGCCGCCGCGCCGAGGAGGAAGGAGATTAATGGCTGAAAGTTGTTCATCTTGCTGTTCATCTTTCTTGATTCAGAGGCCTCAACTTGTAAAGTAGAAGTGGAGAGGGAGATATATATAGACAGAGAGATAGCTGTTGCTATTCAAACTTATTAGTACTCCTTGTCATTTACCATCACATTTAACTTCAGATTTCAGAAGTGGAAACCAAGTCGTGGAAACTGCCAAGTTCCTTCCAGTGTACATCGATGCATGACCATGTGAGCTTGTAGTTAGATGTCAAAATAGACGCCCTGTTTTCAGGAAAAGGGATGTCTATGTATATATATATAGATATAGTGCTGGATGAGGCAAACGACGCAATCACCTAGGGGCCCACCAAAAAATAACTGCTGATTATTTTAGTTCTGATCAGGCCCTAAAATATCTCCAGAGGCAAGTATTAGGGGCTGAAATAATTTGGTAATCTTCTTAGTTCTGAGGCATATGTCTATTAGACAAACAGTAGCATAAGTGTATAACATAAATATATTATGTATATAGTTCATCGCACAGCGTGAATGCACTAATAAAAAAATAGTGGAAGAGATGAAGGAACTACGGAGTACTAAAAAGATGAAACTATGAGATACAACGAGATGGGATTAACCAATGGCTGGTGTCTATTATTATATTCGTTTATTATTATGCTTGCAATGTACCTAACCAAACTAGTCCATGATTGGCTCTTGTTTGGTGGATCCCACACGACACTGGCCTCTGGGCACCAGACGTGGCCAACAATACATGCGCCATGAAAAAGCTCACCAGTAGTTCTTGTGCTAATATATTTAAAAAGGGAGATGCATGCATTTGATCATGCAATTTAGTGGTCTTTAATTTGAGCTCTCTTTTTTATTTCCTTATAGTAAGAGGTCATATTAATTCTACTACTAAACAATTTGCCCACCGACATTACCAGCAACGTGTTCTGTTCAAAGGCCGCCGAGTTTGATCTTGAATCCTCTGGTGGGCAAGAAAAGAATTGGTCCAAAAAATATTGTCCATGATAATTAAAAATTAGAGAAGAACATTCCAGGGTAGCACATTGGAGGAGATTATTGCAGCCCGTTGATTCTTTACATACGGATAGGAGACGTGACATTGAATATACACCACCCATATTACCATATATATATATATATATTATATAACTCAATATGAACCAGTGACCTAATTTATAATTTAACAGTCGGGTCTATGAGTTTAATTCCTCTCGTAAACTTTGAGATTATACATATTTTTTTGGTAAAAAGATTAGTTTAGTTATCTAATATTGGGGAGAATTTTACTAATATATAGTATTGTAAGTGAAAATTAGAAACGAGAAAATTAAATACCCAAGTTGCTTTTGGGACCTGACATCAGATGATGAATACTGTGTCTATGTACAACAGTGCGAGTTTTGGAGTGTTCTTCTCCTTTTTCCGATTCTCTTTTGGTACTTTGTTGATGTGGCCGCATCCAACCCGTATCTATCAATGGTGGGTGAATCTATGGATAGATTAATCTTACCAATGATTGTGCTACTTTCCATCAAATTATTGGATAACATAGTTGCAAACTACTTTGTTTCGCTTTTCCTTTTACTTGACGTATATTTGCTTATATATAAGTATCAAGTCAGAAACTGAATTATATAAATGATCAAACTATATTTCAGTCATCGCTAATTAACAATTAACTAATAGTTACGGTTCTGTCTATGCCGGAGAGTAAATTAAAATCGAGCAGAATAATATATGAACAAAGTGTAATTCACTCTAAGTGTTTCTCTTTTAGATGACATTCTTTCTTTACCGCTTGTAAATCACTGTAACAAGATCAATCAATCAATCAATCCTTTTTCTCATGAACACATCTGCCAGGGAGTCTCCAAGAAAGCTGACCCTTTGCCTTGTCCTCCGCTGATAGCCGCGTGTAATTCTTCCAATCATCGAGAAGATTTCGAAGGTCAAAGAGCTTTATCCCAAGGCCAACGCAGCAGTTTGCATGCATTATGACAATCCTATTCATATCCTTGCTCAGGTTGCAGAATCCACCCCAAATGGCTGTGTCTACGAACTGTATTTTAACTTGGTGCTTAGCTGAGTACTCTACTTTGATCTCGTTGAACACCCATTGCTCGTGTGCGCCCACCCAGTCTTTCCTAGCAATGTACCAGTCCTTGTAGAACTCTATAGTCTTGCTGCAGGACTTCACATAGAGGAATCCTCCATTGGGAAAATTCTTCAAGTCATCAGGGTTTCCATAGTAGGCATCACTGGAGAATGTCATGTGTGCGAAAGCCGAGATGTGTCGAAAAGGATTTCGAAACCAAAGAATATCTACATCCTGTCATGAGATTGATCATATTTATGTCAATGCTAGAAGAAGAAGAAGAATTATAGACATACATCTATATATAGAGAAGAATTTAGTTAGTTAGTTGCTATAAGCTATAAACTTTTTTCTTCGTGAGAGTAAGAAGAACATACAGTGAAGAGGAAGTTGTATCCCAACTCTAGAACCTTTTGCTGGAATCTATTCCTCTTCCACATCATGTCAACATAGTCATCAGTCATGAAGAACTTCTCACTAGTGAAGTCATTTCCTCCCATGTTGATGTAGTAACAGTGAGGATGCAGAGACTTGCATCTCTCAAATGCCTTTGGATCCACAGATACAATGATGAGATGCTTCAGGAGATGCTCTATTTGTTCACCAACATGGAAGCTCTCAAAGAAGAGGTCAAGGAGTGAGTTTGGTGCAGCCCAGGCTTCATTGATCCATGTCAATATCACTGTGTCATTGTCCATTGCGGCTGCTCTTAGTAACTCTCTTAAATCTTTCTGCTAGAAAGACAACAACAACAACAGAAAGAAGAAGATCAAAATATACATATATATCCTCAATGCATGCAAATTCCATACACTTGATGATGAAAACATATACTAATTACAAACCTCATCATTGTTATAAGCTGGTTTGGTTTCTTTATAGGGAGCCATCTTTGTACTATTAACCAATGATTCGTTAGAAGACTTATGAATGCCAATTCCCCAAGACGATATCTCTTGTGATCTTCCACCGGCCGGGTTCGCAGGCCGGAGAAATAGAATGAGGGCGGTGGCCGCCGCGGCGCCGAGGAGGAAGGAGACTAGGGTTGGAAGGTTGTTCATGTTGCTCATCACCTTCTGATTCAAAGGCCTTTCTAGGCCTTTCTGCTGGAGAGAAACATAATTAGAGTAGTATCATTGATTCAAACATTAACTGCAAAAACGGAAAATAGTTAAGGATATAGAGACTACCAAGTTGCCACCAATGTGGCCCATTTGAAACTCTAGTTGGATCTCCAATTACAAGTACTATTGGAGCCATGTTATATAGCTCAAAAAAAGATCAAGGAAGAGGAGTGGAATACAGGGGGAAACAATGGGCGTCAGATCTCACAGTAATTATTGGTCAACTGTCTCATATAATAGTTATTATTGTGCTAATGATATTGTAAAACGAAAATTTCCTTCTTTTACCAAGAATTTCTTAGTTTCTTAACAATCAAATGCTGGCATAAATAATTCGCCATCAACAGCTCATTAATATTGAGAGAATTAATGAGCTTGACTGGGATTCATTTCGATATATGTGAATAAATAATTTAATCACAAATATCGACTACTTGGTTGTCGGCAAGATAAAAAATTAATTATAACAGCTGTTACATGGAAGATGCTATCATATATGTAGTTGTAGGGAAGACTATTACTCCCTATTGAAAAATGAAGGTGTGCTCACGAGGTTGGCAAGGTCTATAGTCTACTCGTGGTGATGAACATGTCCCCTTTCCTCTTGGTAATCCTCGTTGCACCCTTTTAAATATTGTAATTGTTAGTTTAAATCATTGACCTCGTTCAAAATTAGCTTCGTAATTGAACTGTAAGAAATATTTATGAAATTCCTAATTGATGGATTTTAAAGTTAATAAATATATCTAAATAGCCCAAATATCTTTTTTTTTTTCTCAAACTAATCTTTTTAAATATTTTATTTTTCTAGAGAAATTTGTATGTAACACCGTCTATTTCACATATTAATAGTTTACACTTGCACTTTAGTCAAATATTTGGAGAAAACACGTTAACACTCACGTTTGGGCAGAGGGAAATATTTCGTCCACTGCAAATGTACCATTATTTTTTTAAATATAAAAACTATTTATATCTTCTTATTTGAGCACAATGAGATTCAATTTTTTCTCCTCCAACCTCAAATCTCAAAGCAAAATGTGGTAATTTGGATCCCATTACAAAGTTAAAATGTAATCTTCTCCTCTTTCTCTTATGTTCTTTAACTTGGGTAAATTTTTTGAGTTGGTAAGTAGGATATTTTGGATTCAGTAATATACTTAGTGTAGTTAAGTTGACTTATGAGTTTGGTTAAATTCAATTAACGTATTTAACATCCAAATATTTACTGCATAAGTTTGATAAAACAAAGGGCTTGATTTGCTAATATTAAAAATATATGGTATAAATTACTAATAGGTTAAAAAAAATAGTGTATTAAATACAAATTTTGTTTTATTTTTTTAATCTTAATTTAATGTTTTCCATCATTCAAGATCTCATATGTTATATGTCAACCCTCGGAATAGTTTGGTTAAAGTCAAGTCACAGAAAATTCTTCTATGTCCAAGTGGGATTAAAATTCTAACCACTAGTAGTAATCTCAATTTTATTTCTTAACAGTAGTGAGCTAGATTTATATATATATATAATGCAATGATTTCTAATTATGGCATTTCATCAATGTGATTAGGGCTATCAAAATAATTGCGCTCATCTTGCTATGACTCAATTAAGCTTAATTTGTATAATAGATTTGAAATTAATTTTGAGCCGAGCTTGATTATAAGCCGACTCAATCAAGCTCGGTTGATAAAACTTAAAAAGTATAATACTATATAATATATAATACATATGACTAATATAAACCTTTAGATTAAGATCTAAAGACTCATAATATTACTATATTAATGCTTATATCTTCACCATTGACTTACACCTTATATATGGGAGGTGGACGAATTTCGTCAAAATTTCTTATTAATGACTCATTTAAATTTAAACTTAAAATTAGCTCAAGTAAGTATTATTTTAATTTATACTTAAATTTATAATTAGATTTGAAATTAATTTCAATTCAAGTTTGATAGAAGCTCAGCTCGTTAGTCGTTACACCCTTAAATGTGAGGACAATCAACCAAGACATATTTCAATATCGAAGATAATAACTTATTAGTATTTACTATTGTCATATGACATTATTCCCTAACAAAGAGTTGGTACGATTTTGTCTCTGCGAATAAATTCTGTAAAAATCTTGGAGGCATCTTAATTTACACATGGAGTGTGTTTTCTTTTCATTGGGTTTCGTGTCGTGATCCGGATCATTTGATGAGGTGTGACTGGTTGATCAAACGCTAAAATCATTCTAATGCAGAACGTGATTTCAATGTAAATTAATGTGATATTTGTCTACTTTCCCTTGCGTCGGCCCGGCGAGGTATTTTTCGCTTGCCTCCCCTAGCATAGGCAAGAGGAGGGGAGAACCCTAGTTTCTATCTTTCCTCTCCTAGCATAGGCATCTTTCCCTCTCAACATGCCGCTGGTACTCCCAATTGCTCATCATTATGGTCACTGTCGCTACTTCCCACAATCGCTCTTCATTGCCGCATGAAATCCCCTCGATGTTGCCGTCATCGTCTCCTTCTTTGTCGTTGCTCTACTTCAAGCTCTTCTCCTCACCCTTCCTAGATCTAAGTTTGTTGCACTTGCCCCTTAAAGCTCCCCTTGACTGATCTAGCCATACCGCCCTTCCACCTCCTTCCCTCTCAGAGGACGCAGATCAGCCGTTGCATCTCTCCCACTTTTTCTTTCCCCTTCTTCGCTTAATCTATTGCAACAGTAGTTGATTCACCGCTACTAATCTCTCTCGCTCATTGCTACCCATCTACCTATTGCTGTCGCCATGCCGGGTAGGTGAGGCTACTCTAGACAGGGAAAGGGTTTGGGACCCATTCATAGTAGCAGTATTTTAATTTTGTATTATGCTCTGGGTTTAATGCTCTTTTTTAAATTGCTAATATCTATCGTAGGCCAAGTGTGAGATTTGTATCAAAAACTGTTGTTCTATTATTTCTCTTCTTTGTGTATCAGATTATATTGATATAACTCTTGAAAGGTAATAGCTGTATTAATGTAACTCTTAAAATTTAATAAATTAACTTGACTATGGAATTCCCCTCACAAAAAGAAAAAAAAAAATCTCTAGGATTCCACCATTCGTTGTATTTGTACGTTGAAACACATCAATCTAACTGATTGGATAAATATCAATTACTTTGAGAAAAAGGAAAGATAGAGACAAAGAATCAAACCAACAACATTGATGTATATCTAATAGTCGGACTTGAATCGGGTCAACTTCTAGTCTAGGGCTACTACGTAAACTAGCTTCCAAAAGAACCCAAGCAACAGGTGAGATTTGTTCTTTCGGAAAATTCCATTTACCACTCTATATTTACAAATGCTCATTCATTACTTAATTTCTTTTTTAGTATTTATATTTTTGAATCCTATATTTTGGACTTTATTCTTATATAATGCTCCAAGTTATATAACCAGAAGACATCGGCAGAAGAGTATATCTATTAAATAGTACTTTTTTTTATAAAATTAAGCTTGATTCTAACAAAATACTCTATATTTGTATAGCATGAGTTGTATTTTAGAATAAAATCTAAAAATATGAGGCTCAAACATAAATACGAAAAATGACCTTGGCATTTGAAGCATAATATTTTCTTCACCTCAAGAAGTAAGGTTTTATATGTTTCTATTATTTACCATTCTTTTAGTAAAGCCAATCCAATCTGTGTGCTAAGCTAACCTTGAGGAATCTGTGGGTGGATTCTTCCCTTGCTCTTTCAATAGATTTATTATGTAGGGATGCAGCGGGTATCCAATTAGGCATTTTTGTCCTCTTTTCCAAACTAATGTAGTTGTCTTTCAGCGTTCCTATTATACTCTTGAGTATATCAACCATTAGATTTCTCTTCACCGTAAAAACATAAGATAGAGAAGAAGAGTAGGAAAGAATATATATATATATATATAACTATCATTCAAAATTTACAATAAGTTTGCATCGATCTTTAGGTATATGTCTGTTATTTCTCTTTCCTTATTCCGATAGCTAACTCATTTCTAATCCAAACAATGCAAATAAATCATTCAATGGATACATATGCCACCTGGAACTCTCCACGTAAATCCTCCTTTCTCTCTCTCCGCCACTGGCAACGCTGTGTAGTTCTTCCATTCATCCAGAATCATATGCAGATCATGAAGCTTAGCGTGAAGGCCGACGCAGCAATTCGAATGCATCGTTCTGATCTCGTTCAAGTCCTTCCCGTAGTTGCAAAATCCACCCAAGTATTTAGTGTCCACGAACTGCATCTTAACTGGAATCTTAGCTACGAGCTCGTGCTTAATTTTGTTGAAAACGTTCTGCTCGTTCATTGTTGGATATTGCTTTCTTGCTTTGTTCCAGTACTTGAGCACCTTGATGTCCTTCTTGTTTGACTTCATGTAGAGGAATCCGGTGTTGGGATAATTCCGGACATCCTCGGCGTTCCCCAAGAACACGTCGCAGGATAACATGAAGTCTGTCGAGGGCTCTATGATCTGAAAGGGATTGCGAAACCACATGACATCCAGGTCCTACAGTCAATCAAGATATCGAATATCATTTTAGTCAGATCCAACAACCCTCTATCGCACGGATTCGTTTACTTGTTGTTTTAATCTATTCTTACCGTGAAGAGGAAGTTGTACCCAAGCTGTAGAATAGATTGCTGAAGCTTGACCTTAGTCCACACCAGTTCAAGGAAGTCTTTGCTTCCAAACGTCTTCTCAGAAGTTAAGTTGACACCTTCAACCCTGAGCATGTAGCAGTGAGGATGAACCAACTTGCACTGTGCGAACGCCTTTGGGTCCATCGCGACGATGATTACATGCTGGAGAAGATGCGCGGTCCCTTCGCCGATGCGAAAGCTCTCAAAGAAGGCGTCGAGGAGCGAGTTAGGCGCCGCCCACGCCTCGTTCACCTCGGTGAGGATGACCGTCTTGTCATCCATGGCGGCTCTTCTCAGTAACCAACGAAGGTCCTGAATTGCCTTTAATTTGGCAACATACACCAACTATCTATAAGATAAATGAAATATATATGTATATATAAGAGAAGAAGGAGCGAAAAAATTAAGTGTATTGACCTCACTGATGATAGGAGCTCTCTCCTTTGTTACTTTAACATCTTGATCAGGAGTACTCGAAACAATCTTCTGCTTTATGTTAACTTGTTGGTCAGCAAGAGTACTAGAACCAATCTTCTGTGTTATGTTCACTTGTTGAGCAGGAGTACTAGAAATAATCTTCTGCGTTATGTTCACTTGTTGAGCAGGAGTACTAGAAACAATCTGCTGTGTTATGTTCACTTGTTGAGCAGGAGAACTAGAAACAATCTTCTGTGTTATGTTCACTTGTTGAGCAGGAGTACTGGAAACAATCTGGAAATGCACTAATTGCCAAGTTAAATTAAATTAAATGAAATGAAATACTTTTAGCACCAAAAGTAGTAGAAATGGAGTTAAATCTAAAGAAGATCAAGTACCTCCTCATTGGGAGGATATTCCACTTTATGGGTCGTATTAACATGCTGAGAAGGAGTAGAAACAGCGACGTCTATTCCGTTGCTCCAGGCTGATATCTCTGAAGATACTCTTCGCGGCCGCGCGGAGATGTAGAAGAGTAGGATGACGGTGGCGGTGGCGGCCCAGAGAAGAACGGAGAACTTAGGCTGAATGTTCTTCAGGTCGGTCGTCATCGTCGAAAACCTAACCGTGTTGTTGAATTGGACGCATCAAGAGGAAGAAGAAGAGGAAGAGGCAGAGGCAGAGGCAGAGGAGGGAGAGGAGTTATAGTAGTGATCACTTAGCTTTGTGAACAGAGAGAAGAAGAGGACGAGGGGAGGAATAATAGTAATCTTTAGCAAATGCAGCAGAACTCTGGAGTAGTTGGTCCCTACCATGTGTTGCTAACTATTGGTATTCCTTGGTCCTCTCTCCCAGGAAAGAACATTACATATTTTTTCCACCATTTTATTATTTGAAGACACGTATACGTTTATTTGGAGATCTCCAGAACAACTTTAGGCATCCCGAGATGGCTTGTCGCGTTCTGGGAATTTGGAAGGACGTAGATGGCACGTCATATCGTCAATGGCACACTCGGGAGACTGTCGGACATTTTGATGATCCTCAATTAATGAAGAGAAGGGGATTTTGCAAATAACTACCTATATTGCCAATATATATATATATATATAGATGTTGAACTTACGTATCCCATTCAATGCAAACCAACCTCTAGGTCGCATGAATCATGATTCATAGTAACTTTATCATGGTTTTGTAATTTATTAGAATATTAACAAAAAATATATGCAGAAACCTTCTGCAGGCCAATCTTTTTTTCCTGTTTGACCATACTTTCTAGCTTCTTCCTCACCAGTTTGTAGTCCTTTGTCATGGCTGGCATTCGATGACCCACATTATTATAAGCTGGCTGTTTCCATAATAGTGTATCGATCACTTTGAATTAAGAGAACCAATTAATCTTCACCCGGAGGGTAAAGAGGGGCTCTGGATCTACCAATTACTAAGGGAAATTTTGAAACAACACCCTACATGTATAAGATGACCATTAACTGATATTAACTTGTTGATATCTCTTGTTTAAAAATAGTTAATTAAGTTAATCCAAAGTGTTATATAAAAGCTATTGAAAACAAAAGAGAGAGAGAGAGATGTAAGAGTTTGACAACAACAACCAAAAAAAAAGGCAAAGGACTCAGGTTGTGTTGCATTGCAGCAGAGCAGGAGGAGAGAGTGCGAAACAGAAAATATAAATGAAAAGAGAGCAAGCGTCGGTGTTGGAAAAATCCATGGCCTTGGTATCATGGCAAGTACGGAATAATGAAGTCTTTTGATGAGTTGCAAGCTTTCTTTAAGCTTGCATGCATCAATTATTTGGGCAATGGCATCGATCTGCTAGTGGGTAGTTTGGCAAGAATACCATCATCCGACAAAAGTTATGGAGTATTTATACTCTATATTACACGCCATCAGACATATGAAAGGGAATCATAAAGAAAAGAAGGACGAATGACAGTTCACTTCGTTTGGCTTACTTCGAATTTAAAACGTTTAATAATACCACCACAACCCTATTAACAGTTAAACTAATAATTGTAACTTGGTGTGTGGACCGTAGAGGGGTTAAGCTCTTGATGAAACACGAACATTAATGTCCATTGGTTGATGAGTAAAGTTGAATATCTTTCTATTAAAAATATAAGTACAAATTATTTATTCAACAAGTTACGCGAATTATAAATAAGTTATTATTATATTATTGGGTCATAATCAAATTATTGTATTATAAATGAGTTGGGGAGGTGTTTGATATTTGCTCCGATGCAAAAATTCTCGAGTAATATGTCAACAATACTCAGTTACATATTCTTTGTGTACTTGTAAAACTCATTAGTGTCATCATTTGAGCAGATTATGGGCTCATCCAGGATTAAAATACAAGTTTGACTTGCTCTTACATAGTGATCAAGGCATCGTTTACAGAGAAACTTCAAATAAGATTACACTTTTCTGTTTACTCAATCTACTTAAAACAAAATTACTCATGAACAGAGCTTATGACCAGGAATTGAATACATTTCAGGATCCCGGAAAATTACTCGCAGACGAAGCAATAAATCTTTTCCATTCCTCAAGAACAATCCTTAGGTAGTGAAGCTTAGCTTCCAGGCCGATGATGCAAGTGCCATGGAAGGTGCATATCTTGTTGAAGTCCTTCTTAGGCTGGCAAAATCCACCCCAATAAGCTGTGTCTACAAATTGAATCCTTAAGTTGAACATACCAACAAGCTCATGCTTGATGTAGTCAAACACAAGCTGCTCATTGATAGGAGGAAATCTTTCCCTCGCTCGATGCCAGTACTTGAGCATCTCAGCATTCTTCTTAGTAGATTTTATATAGACTAGCCCTGTATTTGGAGCATTGTTCTTCCAGTCTTCAGGGTCCCCAGTGAAATTATCACTAGCTAATGTTAGATCAGCATAGACACTGATGTACCGCAACGGATTGCGAAACCACATGATATCCACATCCTGAAAGAAATTTAAGGGTGATTGATCATCATTTTGATCCAAGAATATAAAGTTAAGTCTCTTTAAAGGCCAGGGATCTGTGATGATGATACATACTGTGAAGAGAAAGTTGTATCCAGACTCTATGATAAGTCTCTGAAGCTTGACCTTTGTCCACACCAATTCAATGTAGTCCTTGGACATGAACACCTTCTCAGAATTCAAGCTGACACCAGGTATCTTGAGCAAGTAGCAGTGAGGATGCAAGGACTTGCATCGATCGAATGCTTTTACGTCCATCGCAACGATGATTAAGTGATTTAGAAGGTGCTGGATATCTTTACCGACGCGAAAACTCTCGAGGAAGGCGTCGAGGAGGGATCCCGGTGCCGCAAACGCTTCGTTGACCTCTGTCAGGATGACAGTGTTGTCATCCATGGCCACTCTTCTCACCAATGACAGAAAGTCCTGAAACTCCCCCTGTTTGATGCATGCCAAGAGTACAAGCTTCTTTCAGTAATTGATCTTGTTGTGTTAAAATTATGAAGACTAAAATTCAAAACGACAAGAGCCAAACATGGATTTATAATTAGACTGTAATGATAAATTCTGAACAAATGGAATCTTAAAAAAAAGAACATGATGCAAATTTTTCTCTTTTTTTGTTCAAAAAAAAAAAAAAAAATGGTGCAACATAACCTCAATGGTAGGAGATGCCATTGTGATATTAACCTCCTTGGCGCGAATCTTCCTTGTTTCATTAACCTTTTGATGAATAGTGATCGTGTGGATTTCATTACCCAAAGTCAATATCTCTGAAGATCTTCCACCTGGGTTTGTGGACAGATAGAAGAGTATCATAAAGATGGCTATGGTTACCCAGAGAAGAAGAGGGAACATGGGTCTAAGTTTACACATGTCACTCGCCATCTTGATGACATTGAGAGAGGCAAAAGGAGATGATCTTATTATAACAAGGAGTAATAAAAACTTTGCTTAAAAAATTTAACATATATTAGTTCACGCCAACTAAGCCCAATGTATCTTATAACAAGGACTGCAATACCTTTTAATTTCCTTTTTTTTTTCATTGAATCTGTCTGTAGTAATTGGAAGTTGAAGAGTAGAAGAAAGCAAATTAAACTATTTTAATCTTGGCCTCTTTCTAGAAGTCATTCAACCGACCAGTTTATTGGTTTGCGCCCCTAGTATTAAATGTTTGGGTGGAGATGCACTCTTCCACTATTATTATTATTTTGACTAATACTCTTCCACCATTGAAACCTGATGAATCCTTCATTGACCTTGGTATCAGGCAGCAGACGATTTGCAGCCTGCATTGCAGGAATTTTCTGCAGTTGGGCACTTCGCAATCTATGATTCATCAAACCAGCTGATTTCGTTTAAAATTCTACTCTTTAACTGTTAGATAATATGGCAGCCCTGCCAACTTTAAAGATTCCAACTTGGATTATTGTTTTTTCTTTGGTAACTTTCTCTTTGTTCTAGCATGATTAGGACATTATGAAAACAAAGTCTATACTTGTAAAATTAATCTATATTCTCTCATTAGGTTTCTTTTCAACATAATATGAGTGATCATCACACAAAATACAAATAAACATATAAAAAACCAAGAACATAACTTGGTAGAAAACACTGTATGCTCTCACATATTACATCAAGAAGATCAAGTGAAAAGAATAAGTTTCTACATATACCACTTCAGCTAGTTGCTTCATAACCCAAACAAATTTCATAAGATATTATATATGTATATATTCTCAATGAATACATTTGCCTGGAACTCTCCATGAGAATTTTCCATTTCTCTTCTGTTCCAGAGGGAGAGCAGTGAAATTTCTCCAGTCATTTAGAAGATTTCTCAGATCATGGATCTTGTTTCCAAGGCCAACGCAGCAACTCGCGTGCATTGTGCAGATCTTGTTCAGGTCCTTGCCGTAGTTACAGAATGCACCAGAATAAGCTGTGTCAAGATACTGAATTTTTACTTGAAACCGATCGACGAGTTCCTTCTTGATTTCATTAAAGATGTTCTGCTCATGTGTAGCAGGATATCTCTCCCTAGCTTCATGCCAGAACTTGAGCGCCTCAATAGTCTTTTCAGAGGACTTGACATATATAAATCCCGTATTCGGAAAATTGAAGAGGTAGTCAGGATCACCAAGAAACATATCACTTGATGTTGTTATATCTGCATAGACACTGATGTGGCGAAAGGGATTGCGGAACCACACAATATCAACATCCTGCACAAGATTAAAACATCCATGAATTATTTCTAGCTTCATAGATGTTTAGATTAAATGTTTCTCTTTTCAGCATAGTGATATCATGTAGGATTTTTCAGAGTATCATACAAAAAGTAAATCTATGGTCAGAGATTTACGTACCGTGAAAAGAAAGTTGTATCCAAGTTCGAGGACGCGCCGCTGAAGTTTGAGCTTTGTCCAAACCAATTCAATGTAGTCCTTGCTCATATACACCTTCTCAGAAGTAAAGTCAACACCTTCTACCTTAAGGAAATAGCAGTTAGGATGAACAGACTTGCATCTCTCATATGCCTTTGGATCCACACACATGATAATCATATGGTTCAATAGATGCTCAATGTTTTCGCCAATATGAAAACTCTCGAGAAAGACATCGAGGAGAGAATTCGGCGCAGCCCATGCTTGGTTTATAGAGGTCAGAATGACTGTGTTGTCTTCGTTAGCTGCTCTTCTTAGCAACGGGGCCAAGTCTTCAAATGTTGTCTGCGTAACAAGTGAAATTTGAATAGCTAAATACTTCTAGGTTGAGATGGAACCTAAGTATTTGAAGCTATAGTGACAGTATTTTTTTTTTAAATATATCCATTTATGCTCTGAATTTAGAGGAGTTTGAACTTGAGTAAATAACTTTTTCAGCAAACTTGCAAGCATACAAATAAATCTAAGAATACTTCACCACGAATACAGAGAAATCTGAGTATAACCAAAATAAAGAAAACTCGATCTGAAGGTTTAAAAAAAAAAAGCGTAAAGACATTCAAATAGTATACAAGACCTTATTACTAGGAATGGTAGTTATCTGAGTTGCATTGCTCCATGCCAATATATCCAATGATCTCCTACTTGTGTCTGCAGATACGTAAAACAGTATGCAAACCGTTGCTACAGCTGCACCAAGAAGAAAAGACATCATAGGATGAAGGTTGTTCATTTTGCTACTCATCTTCCTCCCCTCTCTGCTAAGCTTGTAGAGTGCCGGAGTAAGCAACTCTCATACAGATCTAATTATATATTCAGATACTTAACAAGGACACATGGCTTCCAAGCCCCCCACTTACTCCTGTTTATCATAGTAAAGTCATAAGGTCAATTATTGTTAACTATTGGGAGCATTAACGATCAACAGTTCCAATGGATTATAATACAATTAGAAGAAGGGAGATCTGATCATGAATCTCCTCATGTGTAATAATATTTTGATGGTTTCTGAACATGATGCTGCTACCTTCAAACGATTGCAAATTCTTTATATTTTAATGCATTCGTTTACACTGGTATTTTTTATTGGTTGTCATTATGTGTTAATTGGCAGTGGACCACTTCAAAGTTATGAGATCGAAACTAATAGCTGTCCATATTACCTCGTGCTTGTGTAGTTGGGTCAGTCTTAGGAATTGGTGGAATCCTATTTTTAAATTTGGTATAAGACTAGCAATAATAGGGCTCCTGTTTTAACTATTTAGTGGATGGGAAGGATGGAGTAAAGGTGCTGTGTGTTAATGAAAGGGAGGAAGAGATGGTGATGTAGGGAAGAGTGGTTCTGATGTCAATTGACACAGTGAAGTTAGTTTTCACATCCACAGATTTGCAAACAAATACCAGAATGAAAAACTTTTCTGATCTGCTGATTCAGGAAATTTATCGGATTGAAGGCGTACAAAATAATTGAACACTCGAGTTTTTGTTCCACAGGGATTCATATGAGATTGGTGTTACTCAAAAAGTGTGAAAGAATTCATATTCATATGGGCTTGAAGCCAAAAATTTAAATTGATCAGGCCTACTTCATGACATAATTCAAACTTTAACATAGTATCATGCTATCATTTCAGTGAATACATATGCCTGGAACTGTCCATGTAAATCCTCCTTTCTCCCTCTCCTCCACAGGTAATGCGGTATACTTCCTCCAGTCATCAAGAACACTCCGCAGATCATGAAGCTTAGCTCCAACACCGACGCAACAAGCTGCGTGCATCGTGCAAATCTTGTTTAAATCTCTGGCAGGATCACAAAAGCCACCAAAAACAGCACTGTCCACAAACTGCATTCTCACTTGTAGCTGCGATGCGATTTCACGCTTAATCTCGTTAAAAACACGTTGTTCATTGAGAGTTGGAAATTTCTTCCTTGCTTGATTCCAGTACTTGAGTGCTTCAATGTTCTTTCTATTAGACTTCATGTATATGAATCCCGTGTTTGGAAAATTCCAGAGATCTTCAGGATTACCGAAGAATTTATCACAAGATAACACAATGTCAGAGTTGGCATTGATGTGTTGAAAGGGACTGCGAAACCACACAACATCCACGTCCTGCGTTCAAGGTTGATCATTTTAATCTGAGAAGAAAACAGAGACTAAAATCTATCTAGCAGAAGCAAGATTGAGGTGAACCTGCTTTGTGAGTTGATAATTTATTTGTTGTAAGAAAATTCTGTTAAAAAATTGTTCTAAAATGAACAAGAATCATAATATGTCCTGTTCTCAATCATAGTAATTGCAATTAACAGAGGAGTTGCTTAATCTGTGTAACAACATTTTCGTTAAATTTAAGTTTAGGACATGCTCACCGAGTAAAGAAAGTTGTATCCAAGCTCTAGAACAGATTGCTGAAGCCTGACCTTGCTCCAAACCAATTCAAGGAAGTCTTTACTCATGAACAACTTCTCAGAATTTAAATTGATACCTTTCACATTAAGCATGTAACAGTGAGAGTGAAGGGACTTGCATCGATCGAAAGCTTTTGCGTCCATCGCTATAACAATTACATGCTTCAAAAGATGCCCAATCCGTTCACCGATGCGGAAACTCTCGAGAAAGGTGTCGAGGAGCGAATTCGGTGCAGCCCATGCTTCATTGACCTCTGTCAGGATGACTGTTTTGTCATCCATGGCCGCTCTTTCTAGCAAAGGAAGAAGGTCCTGGAATTCTGTCTGTAGATAACAAACAAAAAATTTATCGTGAAAAGTGCATACTAAACATGAACAGAGTTCAGAATTTGTTTTAAAAAATGACGTATAGAACATGTAACACAACCTCAATTACAGGATCCATAATCTTTGTTCTGTTGACATCTTGAACATGACTAGGAATCGTCTGAGCGGGGCTGTTCCAAACAAACATATCAGAGTTTGCAGACAGGTAGAAGAGTATAATTACAGTGGCCGTGGCTGCACAGAGAAGGATGGAGACCATTGGCTGAAAGTTCTTCATCTCTTTCGCCATTTTTGAATACCAAGGTTGTTGTCTGGTTGTCTAGATGGAGAAAGGAGGAGGAGAAGGAGAAGTATTATAGAAAAGTAACCGTTGAATGGAGAGGAAGAGGAAGAGGAAAAGGAGAGGAATTATAATAAAGGAATAGAATATATTTCTTCTTCTTACCAAATGGATATATATATTACTATTACGTGTCGTACCAAATTATAGGGTTTAACGCCCAATCTACTGATCTGTAAGTCCAATGTTTTTTTAAGCTAATCCTGGTTTGTTAGGTCTGCCTTGATCTATATTGAGAAGAGAAGCACATGAATCTAAAGATCAACCGCAGATCATATCACACAATTTTGATTGGTGAAACCATAGCATGGTCAAAAACAAGACGTTTTCCACAAAGTTCTAAAATATAGATGTCACATACCAACAACAAACAAAAAATCCAACATGTCATTATGTTGTGAAGCACACATAGATCAAGTCGTATAGCTGTTTGTATAGTACTAGAATGAGAATATGAAGTATGTAGACTTTAGACAAGTATGAATTGCTGTTGCATCAAATTATTGTCCCTAACTGCTAAAAGGAAAGCTAAGAAGCCTATCTTCCAGCAAAAAGAATGTAAATGTGACGAAAGACTTATTAATGAATACAAATTCCTGGTACTCTCCATTGGTATTTCCCACTTATTCTCTCCTCAGGAGTTCCAGCCTTGTAGGCTTTCCAGTCCTCCAAGACATTTTTCAAGTCATGAAGCTTAGCTCCTAGACCAACACAACAGTTTGCATGGATAGTGGTGACCTTGTTCAGATCCTTGCTTAGTTGACAAAATCCAGTGCAGTAGGCTGTGTCCAAGAACTGTATCCTTACTTGAAATCTAGCGGAGAATTCACCTTTGATTTGATTGAAGATATGCTGCTCGTGCTTCCCCGGAAATCTCTCCCTGGCCAGTTGCCAATTCTTGTAGAATTCTATTGTCTTGTTAGACGACTTGGCATATAAAAATCCTCCATTGGGGAAGTTCCTCATACTATCTTCATCCCCAAAGAAGAAATCACTGGATATTGCAATGTCAGAGGTGATAGCTATGCGTCGCAAGGGATCTCGGAGCCACATAATGTCCACATCCTGCCACAAAAGAGGTAATATTTATCAGAGAACAACAATCTCTAACAATGAAGAACTCATACACCAAATTCTATTTCCATGTGTCGCAAGGGATCTCAGAACCGTGTTGATTCACCATAAAGCTTAAGCAGGTACTGTGACATGCTTTCAAATATTTCAAGAAGTTGGCACTTCTATACCCTAGTAAACGTATTAAAATGCTATTGTTTTTTTCATAGTTGTGCAACTTGTGGATGTAACATAATATCAATCTCCTGATGAAAGAAGTAAATTTTGGGTTTCTTCCCCTTACCGAAAAGAAAAGAAAACAGTACGATTGGAATGTAAACAAGAGGGTGATGCATACCGTGAAAAGGAAGTTGTATCCCATCTCTAGAATACTTTGTTGGAACATATTCCTGCCCCACATCATGTCAAGGTAGTCTTTGGTATTGTATACCTGCTCAGTATTATAGCTGATACCCTCTGTCTTAAGGAAGTAGCAGTGACGATGCACGACTTTGCATCTTTCGAAAGCCTTTGGGTCCATGGCTATGATCAGCAGATGATCTAACAGATGTTCTGTCTGTTCACCAACATGGAAGCTCTCCAGAAAGAGGTCGACCAGGGAATTTGGTTCTGACCATGCTTCATTAATTTCAGTCAAAATGACTGTCTTGTCTTCCGTCGCCACATCTTTTAGCAGCTGGGCTAGTTCTTCCGCTGAACTCTTCTGTTAGTACAAGGAAAGAACTTGGTTCGGTATAATGGAAAAATGAATCTCTTATTCGTTTTCAAACCAACTAGCATCATATGGTGCACAGATTAAGGTTAAACAGCTGTTTGAAGGAACTAAGATTGTTGGTAATGCAGTTTATCTTAGCAGAACTATGAGAAGAGTTGAATTATTTTAGTGAGAAAAACAGCACTTGGAATTGGGTCATGACCGATTCCATGGAAAAGTTTACCAACAAACGTTTTGTTCTTTGAGATGATTTTTGACATCCCAAAGATCCGGAGAAGGAAGGAATATGAAACCAGAGTATGATTTTGGATGGGATTTTTAAAAAACAAAAAACGAAATTGCTACAGTAACTGGCTTAATTATATAAACAATTTTTGGTTGATCTTTGGAACATACACACACAAACACACGTACATATATATATATATATATTGGTTCATTAAATATTGATAGTCACCATGGCCTAATTAAAGGTACGGTCGTAAACTTTCCTCAATTGAGTAATAAATTTCCGATCTTTTTATTTTATTATATATTTCATTCTCCGCGATTTCTACTTAAAAATCTAAACTTTGTTCTACCTAAACCTTCGCTGAGATGCCAATTCCATGGGAAGTTAATCTGAAACTGTTTATTTATTTATTTATTTATTTATTACTCATTTGAAGCATAAATTCTTTCAATCCTTCTATCAGAGCAAAAACCAAGCAACAAATTGTAGCAAAAAGTAATTTCATAAAGAGAGAGAAAGAGAGAGAATGATACCTCTTTAGCTGCAGAAGCCAACCTTGTCTTGTTAACAACTGGAGCAGAATCCACCTTGGTTCCAGTGGTAACCTCTTCAATGAAACCCCTCTGGGTTCCATTACTCCAAGCAGAGATCTCCATCGACCTCCCTCTTGGGTCTGCAGAGAGGTAAAACAGCAAGCAAGCAGTAGCCAGGGCTGCCCCAAGAAGGAAGGAGATCAGAGGTTGCAGGTTGTTCATGTCCCCCATCACCTTGGACACCATGACTTCTGAGCTTGGCGAGTCTTTCTTTTTTGGGAGGAGAGAAGGATCCTGGGGGACTATTTAGGCTTTCTCTTGAAGGGAAACTTTTCATGCCACACCCTCTATTATGTGTTTATTATATTTACACCCCATTTTTCCACCAGTGAGCTACACTAATCAATCATCTTAGCACCTAATATTATTGCTATTTTTAATTAAACTCTTCATTTAGAAAACAATCAACTCATTAATTCACCTGGGAATCTAAAAGCTCAAGTTTGATAGGCAATAATAATTTTTATATTATAAATTCCAACATGAAATAGTATATATTGAGTATCTTATCAGAAACCAACGCATAGTATACAGCGATGGGCCTATCAATCTGGAATGAGAGGTGCAGTGGTAGGTGAGTCTTTGAATTACTTTTCTCAAAGGTTGCCATTGGAAAGGAAAGCTCCACAAGCAAAGAGGAGATTCTCAAACTATTAGCAAGTTGTTCATGGGAACAAGTTTGTGGGCCAGTAAAATTTTCAATTAGCAGATGTTCTTCTTGGTCCTGTGGGTGGATTTGTTAGACTTGTTCTTGATGACTAGGTTGGTTGGCTGGCCGTATTCATCAATCATATATTCGTCCATTTGGTGATAAATTTTGATGAATAATTAACTAACCCTCTCCAATCATAAACAATGTCATGATAGGATCCCTAAAAAATTAAATATATATTTGAGAGCTGCATGATTGAAGTACATTATGAGTCTCTGGTCCCCCTTGCCGACAGGATATGAAAGACTAGGAGTTTTACAATTCGCACCCTTTAGTTTTGTAAATTACGATTTGTTTGTATATTTTAGTATGTGTTATTTGGAGGAGATCTTATTCTAAAGAAAACATAAACCAAAGTTAACGAGAGGTATTAAATAATAAGAATAATAATATTTTAATAATCAAACTGCATCTCTCAAGGTCACATGCTAATTGTTGTTTAAATATCTTAGTTATTCTGATAGAGGGTGTCCTTCAAAAATCTATGTTAATATCTTTTTCCATCAGGTCTGGTATAAATTCTTATAAAAGTAGGACGTGAAATGTTATTTCTGTTCAGAAAATAAATAAATTGCGGTGCATAAATATCAATATCAATATCAATATCAATATCAATGTTGAATTTAGAAAGATAAGACGTACATCAATTTACTTTCTTTCGTAAAAAGGATCATTACGCACCATTAATATGATGGGTAGACTAGTCTTAGTGTGCAAAATTTCGTGGGGTTAATTATAGTTAAATTTATTAAACTATTGGACTCTTTTATTTATTTTTGATGATATTTTTATCTCTTTTAATTATCAAATATCTCTCCTGTTTCTTTTCCTCTCCTCTCCTCGCCTAGTGGTCAAGGGTGGAAATGTTTCTCCCTTCTCTTCTCCCATCTCCTAATCATTGTCAGCTTCATCATCTTCAACCTCCATGAAGGCATCGCTTCCTTCCTCTTCATGCTTCGACTCCCCGTTCCTGCACCCCTTGGTCTTCGTCGTTACTCTTCACCCACCACACTTATAATTGTTTGTCCTTATTTTTCTTATCTATAGCCATCGCCTCTTCTCTACTGTTGTCTTGCACTTCGATCCCTTCTAGTTCTACCACCCGTTGGCACAGGATTTGCCGTGGTCCTTCGCTTGTCAGTGGACAGTGGCAGAGCAGCCCCATTTTTATTTATTTTTTCTTTCAGTTTTGGAACTGTAGATGTGTGCTTACTACTTGCCAGATCTACAGTAGTCATGAGGTAATCATCAAAAGCTAGATTTCCTGTGTCAATATCTCTGGCAAACATCTATCATCTTATCCTTAATTTTTTTTCAACTATAAATTACAAGTAAAATAATTAAATTAATTATATGACAATCATGTGAGAAGAGACCAATTTTATCTAATTGTATAACAATTTACTGATTGTATCAAAGAAACTTTTGGTATAGTTGGATCTGCTGTGAATAAATCAGTTGTAATTTAAAGGTGCATTGAACATGGAAGCTTTTAGGTTGTTGTGCATAGAAAATTAGAAACCTAAAGAAGATGCCAAAGAAATATATCTTTTGTTTTTAGTATTTAAAGCCGCAAAAGAAGCACTCACAAGTAACAGCTATAGCATGTGGACTTGTATCAATGAGGAAGGTCCACCCAATTAATTTGTATACTTGTTCTTTATGATCCATGTTATGTGGCCAAGCAAGAACCAGTGATGTAAATTAGCTTCTTCTTCTTTTTAATCTTGACATTTGTTTCTCTATTTTTATCTCAGATTACTGATAGACATATATCTTCCCACTTCACTTGAAACTTTGGTTTGGTTTGAGTGGTCAAAATAAGAATTTATTGCAAACCCTGTCATATGAATATTTATCATTTGAGTCTTATTGTTATGAGTAAGATTTTAAGGTTAAAGTAATTAAAAGTAGAAAGGTGAGTCAGACTCTTAGATCTAACAAGAGGTAAGTTAAATAGATGGATAGAATAACTAAACTTTTATTCTTATAAGTGAGCATAAGTATAAGCATGGCTTAGTAATGAAAACAATCTTTCTGATTTATAACCAAGCTGCAGTACATTGCTGAGTAATTGGTCATGTATCTTTGTGAAAGGCTTAGCAATACTCTAAGATGGAGGTAACAACTAACACATCTAGCTTCTTGTTTGTTTAAGGATATGAAAAGTTTGAAGGGTTTGGTTATAATTAAAGGGAGATGATGTATGAAATTCATACATGTAGGAGGGAGAATTATGTGTCTTTTTTTTTTTTTTGCAGGATATTTTATAGAATCAATCATAGAGCAATTTAGAAGAAAAGTTTTGGAGCAATACTATCTTATTGATGTTAGCATATGGCAATTTGATCTAGTGCTTTCCACATAGAATTTTTCTAAACATGTGGAATATTCTAAACTAATGACTCTATTCTAGTAGGAAGTTTCCCAGGAATGAGTTTTTTTTTCCTGATACCTTAAATTGGGTTGCAGTAGATGGCATCAAACAAACTATGCATGCATGGAGAACATTTTATTTGAAGAAGAAAGAACATGAACCAAAATAAGCGCTATATGATATATACCTGCTAAGATGAAAGAATTGGATTATTACACCATCATATGTTAGCACTGCTATTAGATATGATATTGTTTATGTTCAAATGCTGCACAGCCAATAGAGGCAGGTCATATAGATCAAATGTTCTGTTCAGATAAATTACTGTGGGCGAAAGTCTGATGAAATAGTTTAAGATCTTTGATATCTACAGTTCTGATCTAAATTTTAATTTGCATTTGTCGAATTCTTACTGAGAGATTTATCTTCCAATTGAGCTTTGTACTTCTTCCACTCCTCAAAAATCTCTCTCAGATCATGAAGCTTACTCTTCAGACCAACACGGCAGTTTGCATGAAAGGTGCAGAGCTTGCTGAAGTCTTTCTTAGGGTCACAAAATCCACCAATATAAGCTGTGTCCAGAAACTGTATCTTTGTGTCGAACTTAGTAGAAAATTCACGCTTGATGTTGTCAAATATATCCTGCTCATTTTTGCCAGGATACTTCTCTCTTGCTAAGTACCAGTTATTGAAAAATTCGATCGTCTTGCTCGAAGAATTTGCGTAGAGAAATCCTCCATTCGCAGGATTGCCTAAATCATTTGGATCCCCATTAAAGATGTCGCTCGAGATTGCTATATGCGCAGCGTCAGAGATTTCGAGGAAGGGATCTCGAAACCATATGATATCCACATCCTATATCATAAGGATCAATTAGTGAGGTAAGTCCAGCAGAGTAGTATCTCTTAATATTACTACAGTCTACATTCATTATGCTTTTATCTTTACAGATGATGCTTATTCTGAAGTCTACAACAAGCCTCCTTTCATTTTTCTTGTCGATTAATTCTAAAACATGCAATCAACTATTCTGTCTCTGAGGCTGAGAGTTTACTGAAATGATTTTGGTACTCTGTGTCTAATGTACTGGATTCTAAATTGCGAAAAATTTCTGCAAGTGTAAATGCATACCGTGAAGAGAAAATTATAACCCATCTGAAGAATACTTTGCTGGAATTTGTTCCTCCTCCACATCATCTTAAGGTAGTCTTTCTTCATGAAGAGTTGCTCTCCAGCGAAGTTAACACCTTCCACCTTGAGGAAATAGCAAATATTGTGCACTAACTTGCACCTATCAAATGCCTTTCGGTCCATTGCTACAATGATCAAATGCTTTAGCAGATGCTCAATTCGATCGCCGGTGTGAAAACTCTCGAGAAAGAGATCAAGAAGAGAATTTGGAGCTGCCCACGCTTCGTTAATTACGGTCATTATGACAGTGTTATTATCCGTAGCTGCTTGTTTCAGTAGCAGGGGCAAGTTTTGAGATGTTTCTGTCTGTGGATACATGTAAAAATTATTAAGCCTTGTATGATGATGCTACTCATAAAAATGAATACCGCACTATAATTATCTACCAATCGCTTGTTTATCATATATAGATTATCAGATCTAACAACTGAATTCGTTGAAATGTTGGTAGAACATGGTAGTTTAAGAAATATTACATAAATCTACTTATAAAGATCCAAATATTCAGATATCTATTTAAGGATCTGAACCACTATCAAGAATTAAATTACTTGAGCATGCCAAACTTATGTTCTTATTTTGGACTTCTAGTGTTAAGAAGGAGAAAATATTACAGAAGCTAAACAGAAAAGGAGGAGCATCTAAAAAGAATTAAGAAGAGCTTCACATGATCTCTTCAAGAGCAAGAGGAGCAATATCTTTTGTTCCTTTGACATCTCCACTTACCACCTCTGGAGAATTAGTCTTTGTTCCATGGTTCCATGAGAATAGCTCCAACGATCTTCCGCACGAATCCCCAGATAGGTAAAATAAGAAAAACGCAGTGGAAATGGTTGCACCAAGAAGGAACGAGACAACGATTTGGAGATTACTCTTGCTATTCCCCATCCCTTTGGATTGGCAAAGAAGAAGAGATATAGAGCATGGTTTTATTCATAACATGAGAGTGTGTGTTCATGAAGAAAGCTCAGCCTACATACATGGATGACTTTGCACTTCGGTTTTGAGTTTTTGGCCAAACTAGTCATTTGTTTACCAAAATGAAACAGTTTTAATAATCAAAGTTACTATATTTCACTGTAGCTATATCAACTAGTTGAGTCTTTATATTTGTTAGTTAACGAAATAAAACTTTATTTTTTTATTAGAAACAAATGGATAAGGTACATGCGACGGCCTATCAATCTTGAATGACAGGTGTTAGTGGTTGCTGAGTCCTTGCTTGAATTTTTCCACAGGTTGCTAACGAAAAGGAAAGCTCCACGTGCAAAGAAAAAATAGATCCTCATAAAGTATTAACAAGTTGTTCATGGGAACAAGTTTTTGGGCCAGGAATTCTTTTTTTAATTAGTAGACCTTCTTCTTTAGTTTCTTCTTAGTCCTGTGGATGGATTTGTTGGACTAGTTCTTGATGAACTATATATTCATCCACTTGGGGATGATTTTTGTTGAATAATTAATTAACCCTCTACAATCATAGCCATTGTCGTGATAAGATCCTTAAAAAAATAATAATAATAAAAGAATGAGAGAAAAAAATAATAATATTTGCCGAACTTTCTCTTAATTTGAGGTTGAATTATTGAAGTACATTACGAGTATTTGGTCCACTTGCTGACACTTGCTGACGAGATATAAAAGAGTACAAGATATGTAATCATCGGGAGCTAGATATTTTGAATTGGGTTATGATTTAAGCTTATTTCTATCTGCCCTTTAAGATGGATGTAATATAATTTTTTATTATACTGTATATCATAAAATTATTCTTCTATTCCTATGTAGTTGAAGAAAATATTGTTTTATTATAGATAAATTAAAATTATATATCTACCATTAGATAGTATTAATCGGAGATCTAATAACTACTCTTAATCCACAATGACAAAATACATATGCAAGTGAGTCTGATTTAGTATTACTATTGCTTTTACTAGAAACTATGTAGAAAAAAAATGAAACGAAGAGACAGAATGAAGAAGCGTAAAACTTAGGGTAAAAGATGACTTGGGCAAGAAGAGAGCAAAGTTTTTTTCATATAGCTTAGTTTTAGTAAGGAGGCGAGAGCAAAATTATCCCATAATTTTTTTTCACTTTTACCGAGAGTAATTTAGTCTATTTATACCATGTGATTTTGAACTCATAAAAGACTAATAGATTGAGGCTTTTCAAAAGTCTACGGAGGGGGTCTATATATATGTATATATATATATATATATATATATATATATATATATATATATATATACATCTATAGTAAATGGACAAGGTGATATTGAAACCTTAATCATAGAAAAGATACTTTTGGTATAGTTTGATCTACTATGGATAAGTCATTTCTCATTTAAAGGTGCATACGATATGATTACTGATAGACATGATCAAATGACCCAGCCCGCCCGTGCCCGGCCCGGTTTGGACCGGAGCCCGGCCCCCGGTTTAGGCCCGACCCGGTCCGAGCCCGAACTACCCATAGGCGGCACAGGCCAGCCCTTTGCCCGCCCGACTCGGCCCGAAAGCCTGCCCGTTTGGCCCGCAACTAAGCCCGTCCGTTATGCTACAGTAGCCTGGCCATTGCTACAGTACCTTACGTTTGCTACAGTAATTTACCACTGCTATAGTAAATTTTTTTTTGGTATTATACCGTTTCGCATTATTTTAAGCACGCCTTTAAAAATTTTTAATTTATTTTAATTTTTTTAGATGGAGGAATATAAATATTTTTTTTAAAATGAGCTAATAGTTAAAAAAATTCTAAAAATAGCTAAAATATGGGTTGGGCCGAGTGATTGGTGGGTTGGGCCGACCCGGCCCGACCGACTAGCCCGATCTCTCACGGGCCGACGGGCGGTAACAGGCTAGACTATTCTAGCCCGGCCCGAGTTATTGGTGGGTCGGGCCGTGAACAAATGCTTAAGCCCGGTTGGCCCGAAAAGCCCGACCTGAATCTGGCCCGGCCCGCCCGATGATCATGTCTAATTACTGATGAGGAAGATGACGGAAAGATATCTTTTTTCTTGTTTTTAGTATTTAAAGCCGCAGAAGAAGCAGTCACAAGTAACAGCTATCGCATGTCCATTAATGAGGAGGGTCCACCCAACTTGTATACTTGCTCCTGATCCATGTGGCCAATAAAGAACTAGTGATATTAATTAGCTTTAATCTTCCCACTTCACTTGGAACTTTGGTTTGGTTATCAATGGTCAAGATAAGAATTTATTGAAAACCATGTCATATGAATATTTATCATCTGAGTCTTGTTATTATGAGTAAGATTTTAAGGTTAAAGTAATTAAAAGTAGAAAGGGGAGTCAGCCTAGCCTCTAAGATCAAACGAGATGTAAATTATATAGATGGATGGAATAACTAATCATTGAGCATGAGTATAAGCATGGCATAGTCATGGAAACCATCTTTCTAATTTTTGTACTTAGCTGCAGTATATTGCTGAGTAATTGGTCATGTATCTCTGTGAAAAGGCTGAGCAATACTCTAAGATGGAGGATATGAAAACTTTGAAGGGTTTGGTTATAATCAAGGGGAGATGACGTGTGAAATCATACATGTAGGAGAGAGAACTATTTGTCCTTTTTCCTTTGAAGAATATTTTATAGAATCAATCATAGAGCAATTAGAAGAAAAGTTTTGGAGCAATACTATCTTATTGATGCTGGCATATGGCATTTTGATCTAGTGTTTTCTACGTATAGTTTTTCTAAACATGGGGAATATTCTAAATTAATGACTCAATTCTAGTAGAAGTTTCCCAGGAATGACTTTTTTTTCTTCCTGATACCTTAAATTGACTTTGGTTGCAGTAGATGGCATCAAACAAACTATGCATGCATGGAGAAAATCTTATTCGAAGAAGAAAGAACATGAACCAAAATAAGCACATATATGATATATAACTGAGAAGATGAAAGATTTGGATTATTACACCATCATTTGATAGCACTGCTATTAGATATGATATTGTTTATGCTCAAATGCTGCACAGCCAATAGAGGCAGGTCATTCAGATAAATTATTATGCGCGAACGTTTGATGAAATCGTTTAACATCTTTCCATATCTAAAGTTTTGATCTAAATATTAACTTGCATTTGTCGAATTCTTACTGAGAGATTTATCGTCCAATTGAGCTTTGTACTTCTTCCACTCCTCGAAAATCTCTCTCAGATCATGAAGCTTACTCTTCAGACCAACACGGCAGTTTGCATGAAAGGTGCAGAGCTTGCTGAAGTCCTTCTTAGCGTCACAAAATCCACCAATATAAGCTGTGTCCAGAAACCGTATCTTTAAGTCGAACTTGGTAGAAAATTCATGCTTGATGTAGTCAAATATATCCTGCTCATTTTTGCCAGGATACTTCTCTCTTGCTAAATACCAGTTATCGAAGAATTCGATCGTCTTGCTCGAAGACTTTGCGTAGAGAAATCCTCCATTTGCACGATTGCCTAAATCATTTGGATCACCATAGAAGATGTCGCTCGAGATTGTTATATGCGCAGCCACAGAGATTTCGAGGAAGGGATCTCGAAACCATATGATATCCACATCCTATATCATAAGGATTAATTAGTGAGGTAAGTCCACAAGAGTAGCATCTCTTAATATTACTACAGTCTACATTCATTAAGCTTTTATCTTTACAGCAAGCCTTTCATTTTTCTTGTCGATTAATTCTAAAACATGCAACCAACTGTTCTGTCTCTGAGGCTGAGAGTTTATTGAAATGATTTTGGTACTCTATATCCGATGTACTGGATTCTAAATTGCGAAACTTTTCTACAAGTGTAAATGCTTACTGTGAAGAGGAAATTATAACCCATCTGAAGAATACTTTGCTGGAATTCGTTCCTCCTCCACATCATCTTAAGGTAGTCTTTTTTCATGAAGAGTTGCTCTGCAGTGAAGTTAACACCTTCCACCTTGAGGAAATAGCAAATATTGTGCACTGACTTGCACCTATCGAATGCCTTTGGATCCATTGCTACAATGATCAGATGCTTTAGCAGATGCTCGATTCGATCGCCGGTGTGGAAACTCTCGAGAAAGAGATCAAGAAGAGAATCTGGAGCTGTCCACGCTTCGTTAATTACGGTCATTATGACCGTGTTATCATCCATAGCTGCTTGTTTCAGTAGCAGGGGCAAGTCTTGAGATGTTTCTGTCTGTGGATACATGTAAAAATTATGAATACCGCAATATAATTATTTACAACTATTCAGTTTATTATATATAGTTTATCAGATCTAACAACTGAATTCTTTGCAATGTTGATAGAACATGGTGGTTTAACAAATCTACTTTTAAAGATCTAAATATTCAGATATCAAGAATTTAAGGATCTAAATTACTTTGAGCAAGCCAACTTACACATTGATGCCAAACTTAATGTTCTTCCTTTGGACTTCGAGTGTTAAGAAGGAGAAAATATTACAGAAGCTAAACAGCAAAGGAGGAGCATCTAAAAAGAATTAAGAAGAGCTTCACATGATCTCTTCAAGAGGAGTAATATATTTCGTTCCTTTGACATCTCCACTTACCACCTCTGGAGAAGTAACCTTAGTTCCATTGCTCCATGCGAATAGCTCTAACGATCTTCCACACGAATCCGCAGATAGGTAAAAGAAGCAAAACGCAGTGGAAATGGATACACCAAGAAGGAATGAGACAACGACTTGGAGATTATTCATGCTGCCCACCATCTCTTTGGATATGCAAAGAAGAAGAGATATAGAGCATGGTTTTATTTGTAACATGAGAGTGTTCATGAAGCAACCTAGTCCTCACTACAAGGGTGAATCTGGGCTATTTAGAGTGGTCAACTCGTTGTAATTGCCCCCAACGAGTAGTAAGTTGCATGCTATCACGAGAGAACGCAAAGGTACCTAGCTCAAGGTGCTGCCCTTTTTTCTTTATCTATTTAAATATCTAGGGGTTGACATGAAACAGGATTGCAAAATGTTTTAACCAAGCTAGTCATTTATTTATCAAAATATATTACATATCAAATTCAATATTAAACCGAATCTATTTTACATTTTTACCGTAGAACGATAGAATCATATTTTACTTTTAGATGGAAATCTCAACTAGTTCAGCATTTATATTTGTAAGTTAACAAAATAAACCGCCAAAGTTATCGATGATTTATTTAAGCTACCAAATTTATTTCTTTATATGAAATAGTGGTAGGTTGACTTAAGTCCGCTCTAATTAATTTATTTATTTTAGTCACATATAAAACACTAATAAATTCAGCAATTTATATGTTAGATTTATTTTTTTAAATAAATTTACTATGATTTTGTCATCTTAGATGGATTGCTAATAAGTTCTGCGTCGATACATTCTGGCAAGTATAAGAGCACTAATTTGGATACCTTGCTTGATGAAGTATAATTCCAACTTTCAATGACCTCAATATTTATTTATTGGATAAGATTTGACCTGGGATGATTCCTTCGAGCTACCGTAACTTAATTTGTTATATGATGACTTAAAAGAATAATAATTAAGTGATCACACGACACTTAGGTTACACATTCCAATTCATTCTTATTAATGTCGGCTTCGATCCGATCGAAGTAAACAAAAATAAAAAATTATCGTAACGTAATTATGATCAATATCTTCGTAATTTCGTTAATTGATCAATTTGACCAAACTTAGGCTCATATTAATTATTGCCAGAGTGGCGTATACACAATTGTTGTAGTCCAGTATATTCGATTTGAGATCGTGCATGATATAAAGGCATGAACTGCAATTAACACAAAGTGCAGGGTGCGGATTGTAAAAAGCCTTGGCGGTGGGGCACCATGCCCTATAACGTGTGGTGCCAAACAACGCGCGGTTATAAACCACCAGTTCAGGTGGGTCCCCCCTGGTGTCACCAAAAGGTGTTTCCTTTTCCGGTGCAAACCGCGGGTCCCGTTGCCACGATTCGTCACCTCGCCGACCGGACTCCTTTCCCGTGCCGCCGCCCAACCGAATCCGGCCCAATTCTTTCGGACCAAGCCCACTGCGATTATTTCCCTACCTTCTCCGCATACATACATGTATGCGATTGTTCTTTTCTCCGTCCATTTCTTCCTGTAAGTAAATCCAGAACGTCTGCGAGTAAGGCGGCTTCTATCCCGCAGATGGATCTGTATGCGGTCTCTTACAAGCCTCCGACGAGACCCTTCCCCACGAAACTACCTTCCGATTCTACCCTCCTACCCCTGCGCATGCTTAACTCCATGAATTAGTGACATGCAAGGGCATTTTAGTCATTCAGGTGAGTATACATAGCAAGAAAATCCCCGTACCCGCCTCTGGGAACGGCTCCACCTTTCTCCCTCTCGCTTCTCCCCCCTCTTCTCTCCGGTTGAAGAATCCCCTTGAACTCCAAGATAGGAAAAAAATTAGGGTTTCTCTGTATCTCCTCTCTCGCTATCTCCGGAATTCGTTGCTAGAAACCCTGGTGATGGCGGCGGCGGGGCCAGTGGGGAGCAGCGTGATCCCGATCGTCAACAAGCTGCAGGACATATTCGCGCAGCTGGGAAACTCGTCGACAATCGATCTGCCGCAGGTGGCGGTGGTGGGGAGCCAGAGCAGCGGCAAGTCGAGCGTGCTCGAGGCGCTCGTCGGAAGAGACTTCTTGCCAAGGGGGAATGACATCTGCACGCGAAGGCCGCTCGTGCTGCAGCTCGTGCACTGCCCACGTAGGCCGGAGAAGGCGGAGGGGGACGAGTGGGGGGAGTTCCTCCACTTGCCTGGAAGGAGGTTCTTTGATTTCCGAGAGATTCGGAGAGAGATCCAGGTGAATTTTGGGTAAATTAGGGTTTATGGTTTTGTTTTCTTAGTTGTTTCTAAGATATTTTTTCGGAACAAGGATTTTTAAGCCCCGGATGCTGTAATTTAATTGGAAGCTTGAAAATTGTAGCCAATCTTTTAAGGTGGCTGCAGAGTGCGGAATCCGTGGACTTCTGTTGGTCGAGGGATTGCATATGCGCTAGGTTGGTGCACATGTAGGTGCACGTTTCACTCTAGTTCGTAGATTTAGGAAGTCAGTGTTCATTTAAATTATAAGGAAAAACTATGGGTGATAGATATTCATAATGCTAGACTGAAAATACTTTTGGATAATAAGATGATTAATCCAGCAGAGGATAATGTTAGCTAAATTGTAATATGCTGTATCTGGCCTTATGCAGCGAAAAATTGCATTGCCTATGTGGCATAATATAGCATATTTAGAATGGGTATTGTAGTGCTACCTTCTCTTCTTCTTTTTTCATTTTTGAGTTCAAAACTACTGTTTGATATCATGTTTCATTTATAATAAGCAACCTATGTTCCCATCTTAATGATCTTATAGGAGGAAGATTCTGTGGAACTTATTAATCTGTCGTGAATGATAAAATGGGGCATAGTGAAAAGCCGTACAAATGATAGGTTACAAATGGTTTTTGCTAATGCAAGTGGTGTATTCACGTGGCTTCTTATGGAACTCATTATTTACTTTTAGAGCTTTGCAATGGTATTGGACTTTCACCTGTTGGTTTGGCTTCTTTTGGACTATATGCCTTGCTTCTAAGAAAATAGTTACTGGCAATATTCCTATGTGACGCAAACATACTTTTTCTTCTCCATGCAGGCTGAAACAGACAGAGAAGCAGGAGAGAACAAGGGTGTTTCAGACAAACAAATTCGATTAAAGATCTTTTCTCCAAATGTCCTGAATATTACTCTTGTTGATTTGCCCGGAATAACTAAGGTGCCCGTAGGTGACCAACCAACTGATATTGAGACGAGAATCAGAACAATGATCTTGTCATACATCAAACACAGAACTTGCATAATATTAGCGGTCTCACCAGCAAATGCAGATCTAGTGAATTCTGATGCTTTGCAGATGGCTAGGATTGCTGATCCAGATGGTAAGAATTTGAGTAGATGATTTTGCAATTATCCTGAATAGGAATTTTATCTTGATGGTTCAACTGAAGGCTGGAGTATAGTAGACACTTAATTATAATTTCCTGTTAAATTCTCTCAGGGTCTCGAACAATTGGCGTTATCACAAAGGTTCCATTTGTTACCCCCTAAGTTCTTCATTTTAAGCTTGTCATACTTATCATCTCATGAGACTACATTTTCTGCTTATCTCTGCAGTTGGATATAATGGACAGAGGCACTGATGCCCGCAACTTCTTACTGGGAAATGTGATCCCACTACAGCTTGGTTATGTTGGTGTAGTCAACCGCAGCCAGCAGGTACTTCATAATGTCAATAATCTCTATATATGTAGTTGGAAGATGTGTAGAAGTTAAAGGAATTTTTCTGTGATAGTACTTTTTTTTTTTGCTTTGCTTTTCTTTAAACTGAAGCATTGTTTTGGTAGTTATTGCATTCTTGCACAAACTAGAAACATCACAGTATCTACTTTCTAGAAGTGAGTTGCTCTTTTCTTCATCTTCACCCCTTTCTTTATTTGGTTGAGATTTGAAAAAAATGGGGTACCAACAATTAAGTCAGTTTCTCATCGTCACCATATAAGACTAGTACTTCTCAGAAGTATAAACTTTTTGGACCTGTTATCCTCTAATTTTTGTTTGCTGCTGCAGGATATTAACTTGAATCGTAGTATCAAAGACGCTCTAGCGTATGAGGAGAGCTTCTTCCGCAATCAACCAGTATCTTTCTTGAAATTTTTTAACATCTCCTCCTTACTTATCTTGATATATATTTATACTTTTAGGGGATGTGCTATCATTGTAGGTATATCATGGTCTCTCTCATTGTTGCGGGGTCCCCGAGTTAGCCAAGAAACTAAATCAGGTGGGTTTCCTGATGGCGTTTATTTTGCAATCGTAACAAACTTGATAGCTGTGTTTTCTTCTAAGAATTTAGACATCCAAAGCAATTGTCAACCATCATAACAGGATTTTCCAACTTCCTAGGATCTGAAAATGGATTTGTTTTCTATGAACCCTTGAAAACTGCAGTTTGTCTACACTACCAATATCCTCATGATGTGCTTGTTTTCATTCTATTTATGCATGTTAACCATAATGATTTGTTATTTGCAGATTTTGGTGCAACATATCAGGACTGTTCTGCCAGGATTGAAGTCACGTATTAATGCTCAGTTGACATCTGTTGCAAAGGAGCTTGCTATCTATGGTGATGTAGTAGAATCAAAGGTATCTTCCTTTACATTATCCTTTTGACATTGATGGTGTGTCCCTTTATTATGATGTCAACATAACTGTCAAGGAGTTCCATTATTAATTTTCATTGGATGTCATGCCCTTATGGAAGCATCTTAAGTGTAAGAGAACATGCTAAAAACAAGAATTTGGCTTTAGTATATAGCCAAGCTGCAATATAGGCAAGCCTCAACATCTTAACTATTATGATCCGACCACGAGTGTTAAGTCGAGTTTAGTTAGTTAATTTTGCTTATTATTTTTAATTTCAAATTATAGTGGATGTAAGCCTAATATAGCGAATTTGATTTGACTCGTTATGCCTCAATTCTTATAAATATGACTAGTCATGGGTTAATTAGGGTGTGAAATGAATATTAGTTTAAGTCAAATTATTATTTTACCTTTATCTTTTAATTATAGCCGTCTATTTTTTCTAGGAGTAGATCTAGCCTAGAGTCTCTATCTCCACCTCCAAACTCCAGCCATTATCTTCCTTCACGAGCCACCCACCTTTAAGGCCAACATCCATCATCCCACGACTGCTTGCCACCCTCTCAATGACTGCTGCAGTATCGAATAATCTGTTTTAGCCCAATTCTAACATTTCCTCATCTTTTTTGCCATAACTTCTTGCTCTGATTTTCAAATTCACTCAAATCAGTCATCCATTAAAATTTTATAATTTTCCTATGAATGGATCATTCCATATTTAAAACTATGGTGTTAAGCAGTAGTGTCCAGTCTTGGGAATTTTCCTGGGAACTTTCCTCTATCCTACCTTGCTCTCTCCCAAAGATTACATACATCAAATCTAGCAATTTTAATGGTTTGTGGTGGAAGATCACGAGTTTCGCCCTTCCCCTACTTGAGTATATGTATAATATTTGAGAGAGAGTGAGAATACAAACTATTTATTAAAAATTTATGTACATATTCAATACATGGAACACAGAAGGTGAATTGATGCGTCATAACAATGGTTTATTTTCTCATTGTATTTTTTTCTACCATTTAGTGTCACCGCTCACCATACTTAGCTTTTTAATATTCTTGTGACATGTACAAGTAATTGTTTGGTTATATAAATAACTGCTTCTTCAATCTTTTGATGTACTTTTTTTTCTGTATCATCATCATCTATTCAGGCAGGTCAGGGTGCAAAAATCCTGAACATTCTCGCAAAATATTGTGAAGGTAGTTCTTAAATTACTTCATTTTTTCCTCTTTTGGTTAACCATTTCCTCTTTTGCATCTATGAGAGCAGTAGTATAGCTAATATAGCTTCAACTGTATGTCTGTTTGTCTTTTTGACCAGATTTTTCTTCCTTTTTTTTGTATCTATTCCTTTGGAGAATACTTTTGGATGCTTCATGATATATGTTTTTTTGGGTATGATCTAATTGGAATTTTTTATTGGATATGCCTTTGATACCTCATTTAGTAATCAATTTCCAAAAATAAGGACATGGAATGTGGATACAGTTTGACCATTTCTAAAGGTCTTTTTATATTGTGGGTTGTCTGAGAAAAATATGCCTAAGTTGGAAAGAGACATCCATTTATCATTTTCATTTAGTATGTGGATCCCTTTAGTTGTAAACACTATTGATAAATTCTTTGTAAGTCGGATTATGGATCTGAAGGAGTCTTAAATTTGGAGCGTACAACATAATGACAATTCCTATGAGTATGATTTATGGCTTGAGTCTGCTTTCGAACATCCGGTGAAGATTTCCCTTTCCTTACAACTTGATCTCCATTTTGGGTTCTCATGATTAGTGTTTCTATTTCGTCTTTTTGAAAATTCGTACTTGTGATTTCATTTAATTGATAAAGGTGGTCATGGTTTTAGTATTTTATGTATATTCTGATACTTGGCCAATATTGATTGACTGTTAATTATGAGCTCCTTCTCTTTCATCTTTATTTGCGTATTAATCTTCTTTGATTATTAGTTTACTCTCGTAATTTCTAAATGGCATGATAACTTGCGCAGCTTTTTCTTCAATGGTGGAAGGCAAGAATGAAGAAATATCCACAACTGAGCTTTCTGGTGGAGCACGAATTCACTATATTTTCCAGTCTATCTTTGTGAAGAGTCTAGAGGCATGCAACCTTATATGCTATTTATTCAAATAACATAACCCCTTCGTGCTGCCTTTTATGTATACTTAGTTCTTTAGATTTAATTTGTCTGTTCAATTTCTAGGAAGTTGATCCTTGTGATGACATTACTGATGAAGATATCCGCATGGCAATTCAAAATTCAACTGGTCCTAGGAGTGCTCTGTTTGTACCTGAGGTGATGTCTGTTGATTGATGTCATGCATTTCTGGTAAAAGGAAAATAAGCTTTACATTCAGTTTATCAATATTTGTTTTTATCTTTTGACCAATTAGGTACCATTTGAAGTTCTCGTTCGCAGGCAGATAGGCCGATTGCTGGACCCAAGCCTTCAATGCGCCAAATTCATTTATGATGAACTAATTAAGGTATAGAGTTCTCACTTCTCTGCTCCATTTTGTGGATTTTATGAGAACAAACATTTTTCTAAAACTCAAGCAGTCCAACTTCTCTTTACTTAATTTGTCTACATTGATAGATGAGCCATCACTGCTTAGCTAATGAGCTACAACAATTTCCCATCCTTCGGAGGTGTATGGATGAAGTGATTGGAAAATTCTTACGGGAAGGTCTCCAGCCTGCTGAATTGATGATAACCCACATAATCGAGATGGAGGTATAGAAATTTGACTTAGCTATCACTTATTGGCATGTCTAGTTAAAGTCCGTGAAGCTATCTCACGCCTTCAAAAACTCATCTGGAGTCGTTTCATCTACTATAATATTGTTTTCCCCCTTTTTCAGTCCATGTTTCTCATTTTGTTGGTTCACTACTTCACTTTCCCTAGCTGCGATGATCTAAGAAAAACAGTAAGGGCCGAAATTTAATGACAACTAAAACAAAATTCACTGATTAAGGCCAAAACTGTAGATTTCTGTGGTTGACATTTATTTTGGACCGCAATATGCTAAAACTATTCTATTTCAGCCTAAAATATTCTTTTTTTCTTTTTCTACGAGCCGAAACCAAACCAGGTAGATAGGTGACAGAATAGTGCAAAACCGATGGTCCTTGCTCTTTTTGGCGGCCAGCGCCTCGGAAATGTTTGTTGCACTAAGATCTGCTGCTTTTTCCATATTTATGAGGTACAATATGGGTGCTTGAAACATGTACTTATACTTTACATCTTCTCAAAAAAGCATGTCTTTCTGATGGAATATTAAGCTAGCCCATTTGACTAGTCAATTAGATTAATTAGCTGGTGCAAAATTCAAGATTAGTGCTTTGGTTTTGAGGTGACTGTTAGTCTTCTCTGTCTTTAAATTATAGTTAATTTTTGGATTCTCTAGATGTTAGAAATTAAAGAGTTATGTATGATAACTAAGGTCATATAGTATAATATATATATGAGGTCTTATTTTATGTATTGGTATGGAAGTGAAGCAAGTGAAATAATAAAGTTTAAAAATTTTATCCACTTCATCTTGTATTAAGTATCAAGAGAATAATTTTCTTTTCTTGAGTTTTCTACCTTTTCCTGACAAAGTGGTATTAGAGTGAACTTTTCTTGAAAGATAATGGCTTCCAATAGCTTGTTGCAACCCCAACTTCCTCGTTGCACCGAGAAGAATTACAATCTATGGAGTATCCAAATAAAAGTTCTCTATGGATCCTAAGATCCACGGAATATCGTAGAGAATGACTATGTTGAGCCGGAGAACATGACGACGCTGACCCCACATAAAAATGAGTTTCAAGAGACCCGCAAGAAGGACAAGAAGACATTGTTCTTCTTTTATCAAGCGGTGGATAAGGCAATCTTTAAAAGAATTTCAACCATGTTGATGGCGAAAGAAGTGTGGGATGTACTCAAAGTGTCCTACAAATGAGAGGAGAAGATAAAAATGGTGCGACTTCAAACTCTTCGAAATGAATTTAACACTCTTCACATGAAGGACTCTGAAGTAGTTGAAGACTACAATTGAGTAATCTCTATTGTTAACCAATTGAGGATTAATAGTGAGAGAATTTCAGACCAAAGAGTAGTTAAAAAAATTCTTGGAAGTTTAACTAGAAAGTATGAGCATATTGTTATTGCTATTGAAAAATCTAAAGATATATCTACTCTTTCCATTGAAAGTTTATTGGGATCACTCTAATCTTATGAATATCACATGATTCAACTTGATTTCCCTCCCTTGGAGCAAGCATTTCAATTTCAAATTTTATTGAGAGGAGGTTCCAGAGGGAGAAGAGGACGACATTTTAACCATGGGAGCAGTAGAAGTAATGGCGGAAAAGGTCAAGAAAATGAAAATGATAATACATTCTCATCTACTTTAACTAAAGATAGAGGTAGAGGATGAGGACGATAAACAGATGCCAATGTAATCATTCTGGCAAATATGACCACATAAAAAAAATGTGTAGAAAAAAGATTGCCAAGAAAAATTAAGATGCAAACTATGCTCAAGAAGTGATCAAAGGAGGATGGTTCTCTCTTTCTTGTTTGTAATGTATAAGAAGAGGTTATTAAAGATATTTGGTATGTTGATAGTCGTTGTAGTAACTAATAACAGGAAACAAAAGTGTTTTCGTCACTTTGAATGAATATATTTAAAGTGAGGTTCACATCGACGATGGCAAGCTACCAATCAAAAGTTGTGATATTCTTGTCATGGATAGCTATGCCAACCAGCACTTGCCGTGCCAATAATGACACGCCAGTGGCACACCCCCATGTCAAGTCATGTTGAGCCGTGCATGTTTGGTATGGCTACATACCAATCATTGTGCCATTTGGAACTTTTTTTTAATTTTTTTTTCTATTTTCATCAATCATTATAAAATCAACTAATCAATTGATTATTTAGAAGACTTAGATAATATGGTGATGATATTGATGGTGATAATGACGCAATCTGGTGGCGATGATGATAAAGATGAGACATACATTCTTGTTACACAACCTTTTAAGAGGTATTATTTTTATAAAGGATTTGAGTTTCTATGTAGCAGAACATTAGGAGAGGTGCATCCATAGGATGATATGAGTTCATTATCATTACCATCATATCAATCATACCCACCAGAGCTAAAATACTCTTATTATATTCTACATTTACAATCTACATATGCTTATGGTGTACTTGTGCCTGTGCTGGACATTTTCGTGTATATTCAATATCTATATCATATCATAAGATAATTATAAAATTTCTATTAGTCTGAAGACTATGTGAGACGTTACAACAAACAATACTATCAGTGAAATTTGAATAATATTGATAATATTTAATGCAACATTCTTATGTTATTCTTGTGCTGGTAAATGAAGTTTTTGATCCTCGTCATTCTACATTCAACGAGATATTAGTTTTAATTATTGACTTATTATCAATTAATATTATGTGTTCAATTTTATTATGGAGTATTCAATTATATTTTGGAGTGTTCAACCATTAATATTAGTTTTAATAAATGTATTAATCATATTATGTGTTGAATAATATTTATATTTAACTATTATTTATCTTTAATAAAATATGTCATTTACAAAAATAATCTAAAGATAAAACATTATGATGTAGGTTTTAATACATATTTTAAGCCAAAAACTAAAGATTAATTTACCAAAGATTTAAAAACATCTCTAAATATCTTAAAAAGTTTATTAATGATATTATAAATATTTGCCAATGGCACGTAAAGGCGTGTGGCACACGAGGGTGGGCCACTAGCACGCAGAGGTGGGCCACTAGTATGTAGGGGTGTGCTACTGGCACGCAACGATGCGTCGAGACGTGCCGCTTGGCACACCCTGTGTTGACCGACACATGCCATGCCGATGGTGGCACGTCATGGTATATGCCACTGGCACAACCATCATTGATTCTTATTAAAACAAATAAAGGTGTCAAGAGCATTATTAATGTCTTCTGTGTTTCTGGCTGTAAGCAAAACCTTTTGAATGTTGAACAACTTCTTCCTAAGGATCCTGATGTTCTCTTTAAGGAAGAGACATGCAAGATCAAGGACAAGAGTAATATTCTTATAGCCAAAATGAAAATGACACCAAACAAGATATGCAAAATGAAGTTCTTTCATACTTCAACGCCATCATAAAGTACTAATCATGGCTTTGGCATATCGGTTATGGTCATTTGAGCTTTAGCTCTTTTTCTCACATATGCAAGAAATAAATGGTATAGGGCATGCCAAATATTCATCAACATGATCAAGTATGTGAAGGGTGTGCACTTGGAAAGTATCACTGGACTCTTTTCCAAGTAGAAAAGCTTGGAGGGCATCCAAACCTTTGAGCTTATTCATATCGATTGATGTGGCCCTATGCACACAATATCTATTGGAGGTAATTGTTATTTTCTTATTTTTATTGATGATTATAGTAGAAAGACATGGATTTATTTTCTTAAAAAAAAGAGACGTGTTAAACAAGTTTAAAAAATTTAAGACCTTGATTGAAAAGCAAAGAGAACATATCTTAAAAATTTTGGATTCCGACCGAGGAGAATATAATTCACAAGATTTATCTCTTTTATTAAAAAGCATGGCATAAAAAATCAAGTTACTATCCGCCACACACACCACAACAAAACAAAGGTGGTGGAAAGAAAGAACCGAATTATTATGAAGTTTGCTAGAAGTATGCTAAAGGTGAAAGAGATGCCTAAAATATTTTTGGCCAAAGACATAGCATGCGTGGTCTATCTTTTGAATCATGCAACTTCTAAAAGTGTGCATGACGTGACACCTCAAGAAGCTTGGAGTGGACACAAACCTTGTGTTGCTCACTTGAGGGTTTTTGGAAGCATTGCCTATGTGCATATGTCTGATGAGAAGAGGAAGAAATTGAATGATAAATTTAAAAAATATATTCCTATAGGCTATAGTGAAAAATTCAAAGCCCATAAAATTTTTAATTCCCTTATCAAGAAGGTTATTGTGAGTGGAGATGTAAAATTTGATGAAAGAGAATCTTGAGAGTGGGATGGAGAAGAGAAAGAAATCTTCTATTTCTTGCTGATGAAGAAGAAAGTCAAGATGGTGATCTTGGAGAAGAAGAAAGGACTCCACCTACATCTCGTCTTCTTTGTCCACATCGTCTCCAATGTCTTCTTTATCAGAGTCTTCACCAAGGAAGACAACGAGCATTAGAGAGATCTGTGAAGCTGCAAGAGAAGTATCATATGAAGATATGAGGAACTTGTACTATTTATTAATGCAAATCTTATCACTTTTGAGGAGGCTTCGTAACAAAAAAAAAATTGAAGGCATGCTATGGATTAAGAAATTGATTCAATCACAAAGAATAATATTTGGAATCTTGTAGATCTTCCTACTGGGCACAAACCAATAGGTGTTAAATGGATTTACAAGACCAAGTTGACTGAAAAAAGTGAAGTTGAGAAACACAAAGTGCGTTTGGTAGCGAAGGCTATAATCAAAAGTATAATGTCTACTACGATGAAGTCTTTGCCCATGTTGTTCGACTTGAGACAATTCGCATGGTCTTAGTTTTGGCGGCTCAAAATAAATGAAAGGTGCATTAATTGGATGTCAAATCAGCATTTTTAAATGGTGTTCTTGAAAAGGAGGTCTATATTAATCAATCTCTAAGCTATATGAAAAAAGGTGAAGAATATAAAATATGCAAGTTGAAGAAAACCTCGCATGGCTTAAAGTAAGCACCAAGGGCATGGTACGGTCGCATCAATGGATATTTTTTGAATAATGGATTCAAGAGGTGTCCATTAAAGCATACTCTTTACATCGATGAATGTACACATGGTGAGTTATTAATTGCATGCATTTATGTTGAGTTATTAATCACATGCATTTATGTTGAGTTATTAATCGCATGCATTTATGTTGATGATTTAATCTTTATTGGAAATAGTCCAAATTATCTTGAAGCTTTTAAGAGAACCATAATGCATGAATTTGAGATGACAAACATGGGACTTCTACATTTCTTTCTTGGCATTGAAGTTAACAAAGTGGAGTAAATTTTCATTTCACAAAAGAAATATGCAGCAGATTTTTTGAAGAGATTTCGAATAGAAGGAGCTTCACCTATAAGCACACCTATGGAGGTTGGCTTGAAATTAAGCAAACAAGGTGATGATAAACTTGTTGATGCTACTCTTTATAGAAGCCTTGTTTAGTCTCATGTACTTAACAAGTACAGGACTAGATATTTTATACTCTATTAGTCTTCTAAGCAGATTCACGGAAACACCAAAAGGCTGTCATTGGAAGGTTGGAAAAAAAACTTTTGAGATATATTAATGGTACCTTGGATGAAGGTATTACTTACAAAAGTGCTAAGAATTCATGTTTAGTTGGCTATTGTGACAGTGATTGGGGTGGAAGCACTGACAATGGCAAGAGTACTTTCTGGCTATATTTTTAATGTCGGCTTCGGTGCTATCGCATGGTCTTCAAAGAAGCAGGATGTTGTCACTCTCTCTACTACGAAAGCGGAGTATATTTCTTTGTCATTTGTCAAGCATTGGGTTAAGGTGTATTTTGGAAGAACTTAAGCATTCACAAGGAAAATGCACAAATTTATTTTGTGATAACAAATCAACAATTGCACTCAAAAAGAACTTGGTCTCTATAGTAGAAGCAAGTATATTCGAGTTAGGTATCATTTCATTCAAAATTTGGTCAAAGATGGTGAAATCAAGGTCAAGTATTGTTAGACTCAAAAACAATTAGCAGACATATTCATCAAAGCTTTCAAGATGGATACCTTCACCAAATTGAAGAAGTAGCTTAGTGTGAAAATAGTCTAGCTTAAGAGGAGAATGTAGGAATATTAAGCTAGCCCATTTGACTAGTTAATTAAATTAATTGGCTAGTACAGAATTCAAGATTAGCGCTTTGATTTTTAGGTGACTCTTAGTCTTCTCTATGTCTTCAAATTATAGTTATCTTTTGGGTTCTCTAGATATTGGAAATTAAAGAGTTATATATGATAACTAAGAGCCATGTAGTATAATTAAGAGTCATGTAAACCACTATGCGGTTTTATTTTATGTATTGGTATGGAAGTGAAGCAAATAAAGTAAGAAAGTTTAAAAATTTTATCCACTTCATCTTGTATTAAGGATCAAGAGAATAATTTTCTTCTCTTGAATTTTCTACCACCTTCTCCTAAGACTTTCTTCTAGCTTTATCAAAGCTCTTTGCTAGATATACAACAACTAGACTTTCCTGAGTTGTAGACCTGTAGTCATGGGAATACCCTGTTGGGGTAACTATGTACTTTAATTTTATATATATATGTAATTTTTAGTTTTTTTACTCCTCATATCCATGTATAATTGAGTACTTGATTTGTGCAGATGGACTATCTAAATACTTCACATCCAAGTTTCATTGGTGGCAGCAAGGCTGTTGAGCTTGCTCAACAGCAAATTAGATCTGCTAAAATAGCAGTAACAGTGACCCGATCCAAGGTATATTATTGTTTCTATGTTTTCTCTTTATGTGTGAGTTAATTGTTTTTGAAACAAGAAAAGGCAAAAGATGGTGGTCGTGGTAGATGTGAGTTAATTGTTTCTATGTTTTCTCTTCTGTCATCTTGCATTCCTCTGGCAGCGTAACTACACAATCTTGATCCACACTAATCCACTATGTAATTCTGGGAGATCCTCTTTGAAACTAGATTATTAGAATACACTTTCAAGGCAAAAGGTAGCTTAAATTGGTTTTTGTTGTTGTTGTTGTTGTTGTTGTTGTTGTAACCATTACTTAAATATAATACCTATACTCCTATAGTATAGGGTACAAGATATTCACATCTTGCTATAGTACCTATAGTAGTACATGAAACTAAATTGAGTGGCAAATGGCAAGCTAGGCCTTGCTTGTGTTTGGTTTGTTAATTTGAGCTCACAATCTAGGCTCATGTTTTGCTTGTTTTGTATTAGGTGGACTCCTATCACAAGACATGTGCTTGCTTTGTAAGAACCTCTCACAAGAGAGCTTTCCAGCCTATTGTAACCTGCGCCTGAACAACAGGCTCAATTGGAGAGAATGAGTACAAGTAGTACTATGATGAATACAATTCTTATAATTAAAGTTCTTATGGTTTTGGGTGATTAAATCAACACAGCTCGTCATTTAACTGTCTAAATTTCATCCTTTGAAGAACGAATGCTTCATATATCTCCCTCAAGTTGGCACCTTCTTTGCAATTTGCATCTCTCAAGTACCTGATTCAGTTAATTAGCTTTCATATGTGCCCCTTGTTGTTGGCCTAACTGTTTAAGGGTGCATGATGATAGTCTTTACATCTGCTTTCTACATGTGCCATACTGCTTTGTTGCTAAATATACTGCTGGATGCAGGACGGAATGGATTCTGATAAGCTACAATCATCTGAAAAGAGTACAAAATCTCGAGCTATCCTTGCCAGAACTGGTGCAAATGGTGTCTTTTCTGACCCCCTTCAGGTCTATTTTCTTGTTTTCCTTGTCTTAATGTCTCTCTAATACTTACATCATGAAACTACTTTTTCTTTGAAGTACATTTTGATGAAGGGTTTCTGTCACTTTTACCTTCTCTGAGTTCTCTCAATATTACAGGGAGTTCGACATGGACTGGATGCAGAGAGAGCAGGTTCATCTGGTAAGTGTGTAGATTATATGTTGTATAAGAACTGAGTATCCAAATTTTTTTTGAAACTATATGGCAAACAAGGCTGAATAATACTTTCTTCTTTTCTGTTGGAAGCATTCCTCCTGTTGCCCTACATAGTTTCATGGACTTGATTTAGCCTTTCCCTTACATTGTATTTGTTACATTTAGTTGTTATCTTATCAATAGTATGACAGGAGTACTAATAAGTAATACCATCTGAATTTGAGATCTGTCAGGAGGTGCAAGTGGATCAAGTTGGGGATTTTCATCAATTTTTGGTGCAAGTGAGGACCGTGCACATGCAAAAGAGAGTTCCGCGAAGAGGCCATATAATGCACCCATGCATACAATGGAACATACAATTTCCATGATTCAGTTGAGAGAGGTGAGCCCATTGTCTACAAATTGATTGAATTTGCCACTTCTATCTATAAGGCATTTTTGTAACCTTTTTTTTTTAAAAAACTGTTCAGCCACCTGTTGTCATAAAGCCCTCAGAAAACCAGACCGAGCAAGAAGCACTAGAGATAGCAATCACTAAATTTTTGTTGAAATCATATTATGATATTGTCAGGAAAAATATTGAGGACTGTGTTCCCAAAGCAATTATGCATTTCCTGGTGAGTTGCCTTACTCTAATTATGCGGGAATCTGATTAGTGTCTTCTTTTTTTTTTTTAACTTTGTTAAGCTCGTGCACCTTGTTGAATACGACGAGTTTTTCTTGGTCAAGAATACTATAGGTCTGCCCTCTTGCATTAATACAGCACCTATGCACCTATGTAATGACTTGCATGAAAATATTGTTGTGTTAAGATCTCAAATAACTTTACAGTTTGATTTATGTTGTTTTTTAATTGTGAAATTAACTTTACGTAGTCAGGAAGATACTGCTGATTTAATAGGTGTTCTCCAGAAAGTTTACTTTCCTCCTATTATTTTGGTCACTGCCTATATGCAATCATATCTCCTGAAATCTTATTAGCTGCTTGAAGACTTCAATCCGTAGGATGAGTACTTTGAGTACTGCTGAATCGAAAGATATAGAGAAGCGTAATGCTGAACTGCATTGTACTAGCCAGTTACATCTGTTTGCTGGAATCATATGAGTGTATCCATGATTCTGAGTCTAACTCAAGTGTGGTATATTCTTTGCACTAAACCAAATATTCAATTAGTTGTGCACTTATGTTTCAGAACTTGCAAGAAAAAATTGTATATCATGGTAGGACATCTGTATCTCATATGTAAATGTTCTTGCTATGATGGCACTTGAGGACCAGGTTTAGGATACAACATTTAGGTAGATAAAGAACCGTTGAAAGGAACTCTGAATTCAAAAGGCAACAATTCACTTAAGCAAAAGAGGGGCATAAGATGTGTTTAAACCTCAGAGAAGCTTCAGTCAGACATTTTTACCATTGTAGTTGGATATCTTTTGTAGCAAGTTTCCCGTTGGCTACTTGGTTTCATTATAATTTTTGGTGTGCACGTCCTTGGACATTTTTCACATGTTTGTATCACATTGTTAATGACTCTATTTAGGGCTTTCATAGTAATTTTGAATTACCAATTATTTTTGTCAATATATATTCCTTATTGTTAATTTTCCGAAGTGTTACCTCTACTGAATGTATTTTGAAGATGGAAGTAGTGTTCCTTAATTATATATGAACTTCCATTCTGGAGATGACGAGATGTTATTTGATCATGGAATGTTAGATGTTTCATCTCTGTCTGATATGTGTTCTTTTAGTAATTGCCACTCTCTAGATAAGCATGAGTCAACTAGAAAGAATTTGTACACATACTAGTGGCACTGGATCTTTTATTTGTGAAACTAAATGTGATGGAAAATCTTGTTGCTTGTGGTTTGTGCTACATATCCATCAATTGATTAATTCCTTGTCCTTTTTGCCAGGTTAATCACACAAAACGAGAGTTGCATAATGTTTTTATTACTGCCCTTTACAGGTAACAAACTAGATACTCTTTTTTAGTCTGCTGATTCCAATTCAGATCTTGAGTAAACTGAAGATATTCTTAAAACTAATTCTTGCTATTTTATGTCAACGTCCACTTAAGGCTTCTAACAGTATTAAACTATTAATTCTCTTTCCCAGATTTATTTCAGATTTTCAGGTGATATAGAAAGAAAAAAGAAAATCTAGTGTGATGCTTTTTTTTGCACATGCAGGGAAAATCTCTTTGAAGAAATGTTGAAGGAACCTGATGAAATTACCATCAAAAGAAAACGTATCCGAGAAACATTAAAAGTTTTGCAACAGGCATACAGGGTAGGTTGTCCTATTGTTGAAGTTCCATTGGATGTTTTTACTGATACTCCATTGCTGAACATATTTCCTTCTTTCAATAACTAGACACTGGATGAGATACCAGTTGAAGCAGAATCTATTGAGAAGGGTTATACTCTGGTGGGTGATTCAACAGGTCTTCCAAAGATCCATGGGCTTCCTTCATCTTTCTATGCTGACGTAAGCTCACCATATGTGGCTTCCCTCAAAAACCCAAGATCCAGGAAGTCAGCTCACTCAGGGGAGCAGCCATCACCATTGCCACACTCAAATTTTGATGCCAACGGATCAGAATCCTATCCAGCTGTTGGCTCATGAACTTTTATGCGTGCTAAAGTTTTTGTCCGTATGGATGGTGCATATTTGATTGGTTTGATTCCACAAGGTCTAAAGTATAGTCATAATTCTTTTAGTGCTGACCCAATGCCAATTAAAGCAGCAAGGTCAGGTGCTTCATGTACAGTTGATATATCCCCTTTATTTCTCGTAAAGGTCAAGCTTTCATATAACATTCACCAAGAAGGAACCCAGCTTGCTCCAACCCAGGGAGGAGATAATTGTATCTTGTAAGGGAGTTCCTTAATGGCCCTGCCTTATAAGGGATGTATAAAGTTATGATGCCTGCTAGTAGTAGAGCATATTCACGTGGATCACTGGTTCTGTTGCCAGTCACTCTGAGAAATATATTCTGTTTTTTGTTGCCATTGGGAGGGATACACCTACCTTATCTCATGTAAATTTGATCATCTTTTCTGAGAAGTAGATGAATTTGTTTCTCATATCTTTACATTCATGTTCTTAACTGCAGAAAATTATTAGCGTAGGTCGGATAGTTATCTGATAAGTACAGTTTTTGTTGGTCTATATACATACATGTATACAGCAAGGATTGTGTTAGGTAATATTTGGCTTATATACATATATATATGTATAGGCTTTTATATTCGAATGTGGGAGTAGATCTACTTGCCATACTTGCTAGTTTTCATTATTTGCAAATGATTTGAGTTCTGCTAGATTCAAACAGTTCGTTGACGCCTTTAATCGACTGTCTCTTAAGTCATGAGTAGTAGGGATTTATTTCTGGTATGGCTTATGCTGCTGAGCATATTCTGTCCCTGGCCAAGTCGGACAGACCGGAAACTATTTTCAAGCCACAATATCTAGTTCCTTTCTCAAGACTGCGGATAACGACGATAGCGCAGAAATATTTCATCTTAGAAATATAAAAGCATTAAATACTACCTTGAAAAGATCAGTAATATATCTCGATCACAAGATTAAAAGCACAATTTAGCATATATTTCCATACTTCAGTTGGTATATCTCATAGAGTGGCATTTAACATTATGGTAACAGCACTATAACAGAATCACACAGCAGCCATAAACCGTTGGGACAATAAATCATCCGTGCCGAAGTAACGGTCACCAAACTCACCCAACCCAGGAATGACTCTAAAGTCTTCGTTCAATGCAACATCAATCTCTGAGGTAACAATCTTTATCGAAGGGAAACGCTTGCAGACACGGTGGATCCCTTCTGGTGCCTGTTTACACCAAAGGAATTAGATATTAAAGATAAAAATATCAAAGAAAAGAAATCAGCTGCTAAAGATTGAATCAAAGGAAAGGAGATCTGTAACATTCTAAACTCAGCTGGAGCTCACCGAGATTAGATTAAGGAATATTATCCGGTTCTCCGGAACTCCTCTTTGTATGAGAAGTTCTATAGCCTGATAAACAGAGTTACCTAAGAAATAAACAAAGTTTGGCAGCGAGTTATCTGAGGGAAGAGATCAACTATTGTGTTTGTCATAAAACTACAGACATAAAGAGCATCTGCAAGCAGCTAATAGATTAACAGTGTCCAGATATAGTCCAAAGGCATTTTGGTTCGTATATGGTGTTCTGAATAACAGCATTTATGTTCTGACGGTAAGCATTTGTAATTTATAAAGACCGAAGGCAATTCCTGCGACCTGAATGTTTTCTTTTGCATATGATGAGTTCTTAGTAAGGAGGATTGCAAGCCCTGCACTAGTCTAACAATGGCCTAATCAAGCTGATAAGATGAAAAATTTCCAAACCAGTTATAAATGTTGACAAAGACTATATAATATATGGGGCTGACAAAAAGCATTAAGACCAACTAAGTCTGTTTTGCATTCGTAGAACAATTCATGAGCAAGGTATTTTCATCTTTAGGTGAAATGAAACAAAAATTATAGTATAATAAATTGTATGCATGAGACAAACCTGTAGCAAGCACCGGATCTAGAAGTAAAACATGTCGCTCAGCAATATCGTTAGGCAGCTTGTGATATATAAGCTAGTAGTGACAAAGCAAATTAGTATATATATATATGTATATACTGTAAATGAAACCAGCTTATCTTAACAGAAAAATAAGTCACATATATACTGAAGCCTGACCTGTTTACCATTGTCTCCATCCCTGTGTATGAGAATTTTACCAATTTTTATTCCTTTACAGCAGGCACGCAGGGCATTTTCCATGCTTTCACCGCTGCAACAGACCAAACACCAAGTTTAGATCAGTAATAAATAAAGTAAACATACACAGGTAATCACTCTCTGCAAAAGATTAAAATCATATCATAGAGTTCTTCCAGGTTTATACATAGTCAACAAAGGCATAGAACCAGTTATGGGGAAAAGAAAGAAAATATTTGCTAAAGGTAGGGAGGAGAAATTCACAACCTTGATTTTCGGTAAGGGTTGTTTGAACAGCTGAGCATTCTATTCATGTCGACAACGGAAACAATGCTAGCCACTCGTTCCACGACAGTTGAAAAAAATTTAAGAGAATACCTTGTTCAAGGCTCACCTTCGGACAACAGACACTCCGCAAAGCTTCTTGCAGAAGTCAACTCCCATGTATACAGATCCTGTACCAAGGAAGCAGAAAGTGGTAGTACATTATTTGCTTTATCTAGACATCTTCACAACTCTATTACGTTATAGTTTTATACCAAGGAAAATCTTTATTCACATAGTTTTTTTAGTGAGATAGGTGTGTGATTTTCTAGTGTACAATGTGGAATCTCTTCAAGTGAGAGTCAAAATCAATAACAACATAATGACTTGATGAAAGAGATGGTTAAACTGACTTAGTTCTCACTCTATGTAGAAATAAAATGAACTTATGGAATATCTATCATATCGAATACGCAAATAGAGCATCCACAGCATTGCATTTGCAATATCTTATCAGGATAAGAAACAGTGGGGGAATCGAGGAACACACTCTCTTTTCCATGTACCTGTTGGAGTAACAATCTGCTTCTCTGTAAATGGTAAATGCCCAAGACCATGCTCTACTACCTGGCATGACATTGTTTACATTACTTAGTAATTGTATTGACTATCGACGCAAACAACTATATTTAGTTGTTGACAAATCTAAGATGCATTTACTTCATCATTAACAAAGAATACAAGGAAGAAGTATTATGAAGGGATAAAATTACCAGCCTGATAAGTCGATCAGAATAGAAGACAAAGTCGCTGATAGTCACATCCCTATCACGAATAAGTGTATGCATTCCCCGTATCTGTGGACATGCACCTTTAGAAGTATTAATTTATCATGAGGTCCAACATTTGGGCATAGCATAGTATGAAGAACTAGGCTCTCCTTTTATAAGGTTATTATCTGTATGTAAGAAGCAATTCATCAAAAACAAGTACCTGGAGAGTTGATTGAATTACATATACATTGGGATATGTTTTGCACAAGTCATGCTGACAAAGCTTTGTTCGAATATGTTGCACAATTAAGTCAATTGCAACATGATTTTCGCCTCCCCGTGGTATGATAACATCAGCATATTTTTTTGATGGCAGAACAAAATCATCAAAGGCAGGCTTGACAAACCTACCGTACTTCACATAGCCAACGTAATGTATCAAATCCTAAGAAGGATATTACACCAATACACAGACATAGACAGTCGCAAATGAGAAGACAGGGCGGCATAGCATAAATAGCGTATCGTAATTATGTAATTATGTTTACATTTCAAGATCAACAATAAATGCTTCCAACCTTTCAATCATGCATTGTCATTTCTATGTAACTCTATAGAAGAAGCCATCTAAGAAAAATATCCTAGCTCAAGGTTCCCAGAAATTCAAGGTCAAGGTTCATAATCAGTTGTTTGAAGGAGATTAGTGTACCTTCCACTAGAGTAAGAGAGAACATGATGCATACTTTTGCAAATGCAATTACAATGACATGGAGTCTAAAATAGAACTTATTGCCATGCAGTTTGGAACAGATCACCTCATATTGAGACAAGGAATTCTCATGATTACGTATTCGTATTTATTAAGATAACCACATGTTATCCAAAGAAAGTGAGAAGGATTGAAGTTAGAGAATAAGAGATGTGTAACATGAAGAAGCAACTTAATGAAAACAAGACAATTATGAAGGCACCAAAGTTGATAGCAAGTATATTATACAAAATTAGCTAACAAGGACACTTCTGTCGAAATAAATAAATAATACTTGTGGGATGACAACCAATGTACACTGTTTCATGCACATCTAAATTTTCAGAGTGTGTATGATATCTGTGTAGATATGACTTATGAGTATATAACTGTCTATTTAGGTATTTAATATATGACCTAACAAAAGTTTTCTCATAAAGAAAGTGCAAGCCAATGATATACAAATTTCCATGTTAGCAAGCTTTTTTCTCAATATTGGCACCTACTTTCATCTCTTATTTAAGAAAAAAAAAGGATCCTCTTCTAGACTAGATTTATATCTGCAGCATCATATTTGGTTCATTCAGAAGGAATATGAATATTCTCATTATATTGATTAAGATGACCTTTTTAGGTCATGTTGTTGCAATGTGGGATATGGGGAGGGAAAACAAGGGCAATTTAATCACAAGATAAAATGTACTAAGAATAATCCTACAAAAAAGGGGAGGTAGTTTTTATAAAAATAACCAAAAAAGGAGGAATCCAATTGCAAATATGTCAAAATGAGGAGGTAGTTTGCAACAAGGATAAAAATGCATGTAATGATTTGCAGAAAACCTTAAAGCAATTTAAAGTATTAAAATTGTATACTTGTTCAAGCACTGAATCTATATCTCTTCCTCTTTCAACTGTGTCACGTCTTATTCTTCGAGTGAGTCTAACATCTGCATCTGAAAGGACAAATGACAGAAATGAGAATCTGAAGAAAAAAAAAATAGAATGACTTCTTTTACCAGGACTAGACAATGTGCAAGGCTATAAGCATCTAAATTCAAATTTAAAATTGTTGTAGGTCAGTTGTCTTTGATGTGCAACTGATTGCAATCAGCATAACGGAACGAAAGCTGAGTAAGTACGATTTTGGAAAAGAGGAATCGAGACATCAGTCTCAATGCATTCAGACTCAAGACATTGTTCACAGGCACATGAGCTTTCAACAGCATCAAGCATACAACTGTTTCAAGCAAGTTGCCATCAATCTCTCTCAGAAGAGGACTGAGAACTTTTGTAAAGAAGAGTATGCCCAGTGAAGGGTGGTACCTAGATCCCTCCAGAGAACAACCTTTAATAGAATAAGAATTTGAGTGGTTCTCAATGTTGTATTTGATTGCTTCCTTGAGATCGACTGGAAGAAAGTTTGTATAACTCTCAAGGACTACCAGAGGCCATTAAGATGACTCTTACATGCAGACCCTTTTCAATAGATAGAATATTAATATATGCAAAGACCCTTTTCAAAATATAGTACTATTCTAGATAAAACAACATTGGCACATTAAAAAATGGTAATAAACCAGCAAAATAAAGAACTTCACTAATCATCATTATGAGGTTAAGCAATTTATAGTTGGATCAAAACTTTAATTCTTCCCAAGACCTATAAGTATCTAGATGAGGAATGCTAAAGGCAAGTTCTGGTGTTTGGAACTAATTTCATTATAAAATCACAAATTCATCCACATATGACTAAAATATTGTCATTTTCTTAGTTCATATTGCGGTTTAGCAAGATGGCTTGAGTAATCATATTGAAGTAACAAATAACCTAAGTCTGTAACTTTAGTTAAGTGCCTAACTGAGCAAGTAGATGCTGAAAATCTAAATTTTATAATGTAGCAAAGTAAAAGAACAAGAGTTGGACCTGCATCGACAAAAATTTTCATGTCCATCAAATCACGAACCCTTTGATCATGGAAGACTAGAATTCCCTCCAAAATAATGACATCTGATGCATTGACCTAAAGGACAAGAAATTTAGTGTGCATCAAGAGGAGCAGAGAACTTCATAACAGAATACCAAGAATTAATATAGCTGTAATTCATTTAAAAACTTCCAACAAATAACATTCCTTTCTGAATAACAACTTATCAGCAATGTAGATTTCTTCATGTGACCATAGCAAAACATGGGGAAAGAAGCTGATGGCGCTGCTTCGCTTCTCGTCATAGGGGGAGTTTGGATTATTGAACAAAGCTGATATGCTAAATATGCAGAGCTAAGAAGCATAAACTAGGAAATTCGAGTAAAATGTGAAATAAGAATCGATCAATAAAACGAAAAATGTTGTAGCATAGAAGAATCAGTGCAACTAGACATTGCCCATTACTCTTGCTTCAGTTCCCCACAGGGGGTTGGATTAGTGAATGAATCTTATATGCTAAATATACAGAGCTAAGAAATATAAACTAAGAACTTCGAGTAATATGTGAAATAAGAACCAGTCAGTAAAGTGAAAAATGTTGCAGAATGGATGTTGAACCCCTCTTTCGCTTTCCCCTCGAGGGTTTGGATTGGTGAACGATAAGAAGCACAAACCAAGAACTGAGTAAATATGAAATAAGAGCTGATCAATAAAATGAAAAATATTGCAAAATAGAAGAATCAATGCTGAATGAGTACTACACAAACTTCAGATTAAGTTTTAACGTGATCAGTCTCTGCTTCATTCTTTCAGTTCCTTCATCGATTCTTTGCCAAGCACTCATGATGAATAAGATTAGACTAAGGCCCCCAATGCGAACATTCGCTACCACCTCTCTGTCGGCAATGTAGACATCACTATGAGTGTGATGGCCCCAATCAAATACGATGTCCACTAGTAAAATTTTACGAGATACATCAAGATGTGAATGAATTGTTAATTATATCGCCTATCAAGATACATCCTCTACATTGCAACAGACTTCGGTGACGAGAAAAAGCACACATCTAATTAATCTTTCCCAGTATAGTTCGTTGCCCTGATACGTGATCCCACGTCTCTGTCAACAACTAAGGTCATTCATGTTTAAGATTGAATTTTGAAAAGAAGCATCTTGTTGTTAGAGAATTTGAGAGTAGACGATAAGAATCAATCTAGAGAGGAGACCAATACCTCCAATCAGATGGGAGGAGGGGGGGTAGGGTTGAGTTATTGAATGAAGCTAATAAACTAAATATGCAGAGCTAAGAAGCATAAACCAAGAACTTCGAGTAAAATTGAAATAAGAATTGATCAATAAAACGAAAAATATTACAGGATAGAAGAATCAATGCAACTAGTCATTACCTTCCTGCTATTTTTCTCCTTGTGGGGGACCTTACCCCTAGTTCGCTTCCTACTTGGGGGTTGGATTAGTGAACGAAACTAATATGGTAGATATGCAGAGCTAAGAAACATAAACCAAGAACTTCGAGTAAAATGTGAAATAAGAGTCTGTTAATAAAAATGAAAAATGTTGCAGGATAGGAGAATCAATGCTAAATGAGTATTACACAAACTTCAGATTAGTTTTTACCCGTGATCAGTCTCCACTTCATCTCTTTTGGTTTTTTGATTGATTCTTGCCCAAGCAATCATGGCGAGTAAGATATTATATGATTTTTTAAATACAGTAACTGTCTATTCAATGACAAACAAAAATATGCAAACGAAGGCTCGCAATGTATATGTAAGCTACTTCCCTACTAATCCTCCCTCAGCCTCTCCAGGGAAGAAATATGACAGAGGTATAAACCCAAGCAAAATTAGAGGTACAACCAACACATCAACAGTAAATTATTCAGCTAAACAGAAGAGCTATGCCAGCTGCTAAAAGAAGCAGCACATCATCACATCAAAACCCATAGCCATACTAACTTGACTGCCAAGAGAAATAGCAAATCATCACATTTAGGCACATTAAGGTCCACAAGGGATTCTTCCTGGAAAGACAAATGCTTTTTTCACTGAATTTGTAATCTGACAGCATAAAGCATCCCCTTCCTGTATTCTCTTCTCTCTTTACAGCCAATTAACAGTGACGTTTGGTTCTACAGTTCTATGCAAAAGTAGATGCATGTTGTCAAACCAAACGTCCAATTGTATTTACTCCCACTGCTTTTCTCAATAACTATCCTAGTATCTTCCTTTCCTCATGTAACCAAATCAGATGGTTGATCGGCACGCTAGTTCTCATGCAACGCCTGTTTGACTACTTCATTACATATTAAACTATTGATCACTCCTCTACCATCTTGCTACATCTAATACAGGCAAAATAAATCTTCTGGAGTTTGAAGTCAATACACGAGCATCATATGATTGAAATCACATCCTCTTCAGAAAGAAGATGGAGGTACCTAACTACCTATAAACCTTAAGTTCCTTCCAGAAAAAAGAAAAGAAAAAAAAAAGATCAAAGTACATGAACTTTATGCAAATTTTTACTACAGTTACTAATTTAAGTGGCAAACTTACTTACTCCCCTGGAAATATTAAATATGCGACAAGAAAATTGTACTTCGTAGTCTCTTAGAGAACAAGGTTCTCTTTATCCCTGTTAACTTGTGTAACAGTAAGGGGAAATGAGAAGAATTTTGTTGCCACCTTTACATAGTGATAGAATGTTTAGACTGTGTGCATCAAGAAGTACCTTTCGGAAACTATCAGAGCACCGCTTGTGGCTCTTAAAATCATAGATAGGAACATTGACAGATTGCCCAGCCTTGAGCTTGCCCATGCACTCTAGAAGTTGTTCAGTATCAAAAGCATCTAGGAGAAAGAAAAGTCTTAAGAGGTTAATATACACAGAGCATCCTGAAGAAATAGAACAAATAATCCAGTTGAAGATCATCTCTTCAAAATTGAAATCTACCACAAGAGACGATGAGATAAGAAGTACCAGGATGGTCAAAATTGTAATCATGGGCACGCTCAGATTCTTCAGCCGTCAGTCCCCGGTAGAACGAATCCTGCCAAGTAACAAGGTCCAAGGACAAAATTGACGAGCAATGCCATCGCAAACTAAGTCTAAGTTCGAGCTACTTAGATCATTAAATCGCTCCTTTTACCTGGCTAACAAGAACAACGCGATGATCATGAAGCTGCTGGATGATCCTATCACAAACCGTCGTCTTCCCAGAAGCCGTACCCCCCGAAACCCCTACAAAAGAACCATCGAGATAAGAAACAAAGAACCCAAATCGCGAAACAATGAACTAGCAAGAACAAGAAACAAGCAAACCAAAAGGATCGAATTTTTTTTCTTCTTCTTTTTTTCAAGGATACCGATGACGAAGTGTTGCATCGAAGAATCGACGTCGGCGGAGGAAGGAGAGGAAGGGGACGAGGGAAGGAGGCCACTGAAGTGGGCGCCGGCAGCGGCCTCCATCGCTCTCGTTGCATTCGAAAGTGAGAACTCAAAGCAGAATAAATAAAGATTGGTGAAGAGGGCGGTTATCGGTCTTGTTTGGAGATTGGCGAATAAAGTGACAAAGATTTAGTTCGTTTTGTTGGTTATTCGCCGTACAATAATGCTTCAAATACATACAAATGAATTGACACCATTTCAAAAAGCTTTTAAATATCACAATTATCGCTATATTCTTTAAAAATATCATAATTACCATTTCGATATTAGACATGACTAATTAATTCGGATTAAAACTAAACTTAAATTATATTTTTTTTAAAAAGCACTATTTTGCCCTCATAAAATTTCTTAAAATCAAAAGAAAATCTTATTTTATTTTCTGTAAAAGAAATTAGTGATATATATTTGGCACTCTAAATTTGAAGAAAAGAAGAACATTTTATTTATATATATATATATATTTATTTAACCATAATGTCACACAAACTTACTTACTTCCATTGAAGATGCTTTTGTTACATATCATTGTTATTGCATTACAACATTCAAAGTTATATTCTTGTACACAAACATTCACATCCTTCTTTTCCTGTCTTCCTTAGCTCTTGCAGGCTTGCAGTAGTTCTTAGTTGCGGCCGAAGAAGGCGACCACGGCTTCGTAGACGATCTGCTTCGCGGAGATCCCCATGACGAAGTCGGCGTGCGCGTAGTCCTTCACAAACTGAACCGTCAGCTTATCGCCGTCATGGAACTTGAGATCATCAAGCAGCAGCTCGACGTCTCGGACGTCGGAGAGGGAGTCTTCGCCGCCGTAGCTGAGGAACAACGGCAGGTCATTGGGAATGTTCGACATGTTATATACTGGTGGTGTGCTCTGCCCGTAGTTCTCCATGTTCAAGTCTTTCCTCTCGTAGTTGTACTTCGTCAGCACTCCATCTCGGAATGCTGTGAAATTTGACAGGAGAAAACATAAAATATTTATGCATGTAAACACAATAGCGTTAATGTTTGATGCTTACTCTGAGCCAAATGAATCATAGTCTTTGTTGATGTAGGCTGTGGTTCATATTTGAGGAAGAGCTCAACTGTTGAGGCATTAAGGCAACAATTGTTTCCTAATAAATATCATCAAATAATATGACATTAAGATCAAACTTCATGTGTAAACAAACCACAAAAAAAGAGAGAGAGAGAGAACTAATCTTTTACCTGTAAAAGATCTCATTAGATCATAACAATCTAATCCTGGGTCACGGCAAAGTGCCTTCAGAAAGTTTACCACAGCCGCCCTGTTTGCGAAAATAGAAATAAGCATGGATGACATCAATGTGATAGATTAGTAATGTCATACATACACTTTGGGGTTGAATTCAGACACTCCAAGCCAATTGGTTATTATCTGTTTAAGATCATAGAGAACAAGGTAAGAACAAGATAATTTAAGTAAAAAAACAAAAAACAGAGCATCAGGCTGCAATTAAATTCATACTTCTCCAACAAAAGCTTTAGCACAGAGAATGCCAATTGGAGTAGTCATATGAGTCAGATAGGCTACTGGGCTTAGGAGTGCAGCAGATTTAAGCTTGTCAACTAACTTGCCTTCAGAGAAGGATGCCAGAGCTACCAGAGTCCCCTGCAAACACCAAGAGCCAACTCCAACATTAATACCTCATTAGAAAAAAATTTAGAGATGTTTACATAATCTCCACTGAAGACTATCAATATATTGTAATAATCACTATATTAAGATATCATAATTGCTATCGAAATCATTATATTCTTTTAAAATTATCATTCTATTTGTTATAATCATGATTAAAATCAAACTTATATTCGAAGTTTGTTGAAATCTATTTAATGCTACACATTATCATAGTAGAAGAAAAATCCTAAACTTTAACTAACAAAAATACTTTAGTTATGTAAATGTGTTTATTAACTTTAATATCACCACCTATTTTTCCATATTATATGTAGAAAAAAGAAAAACCACCTCATTGGAAGATAATTAGAAGTAACTTGAACATATATGAATGATTCATTGAGGAGACTCAATAAATTAAAATCTGTTTTTTTCTTCTTTACCAGGGAATGGCCAACATAGTGCAACTTCTGTCCAGTTTGACTATATACAAAGTCAACCGTAGCAGGAAGATCATTAGTGACCAGTTCATCCCAAGACCAATCCCAATAGCTCTGCTCAAAAAGAGTTAGCACTGTGTATAATTAGCAGAAAGCTAGCTATAACACTCACATTTGATGCAAAACAAGTTGGGAAAATTAGGTTACGTAACGTACTCTACTGGATGGATCCAGCGACACGTGGCGGCTACTCCAACGTGTCCCCCTCGTATTGGCTATCCAAACGTCGAACCCACTGTCAGCTAAGACGAATGCTAGTGATTCATCTGGAGAGTTTAGTATCCATGTCATGCCATCCTGCAAAGATTATGTAGCTCTCCTATAAGTGGAATTTTGTTTGTTAACATTATTATTATTATTATTATTTTGTATAACTAAGTCTGTACTGCTGAGACGTTGTCATGGTTAAGAAAAAGAAATATAACTGGAAGTATATGTTCATTTAAAAATAGCCAATACGTTAGTCTCTTGAGCAATAAATGAAACGGCCTTTTATTTTCATTTAGATGATCAGGTTTCACATGTCATCTCCATTAATGTTACATCTTATGTAAGTTATTTAAAATTATCTAATACTATCCATGCACAGCTAGATCGATTCACAGTTACTAGGTTTGTTCTCTTGCAGAGAGGTCGGAAAAGATTTTCCAGTATGCCATGTATGTGAATTTATGATTCCATAATCAACGCAAAGTGTTTGTTACTTGAATTTATGTAGGAAGTTTCAATAACTATGTTGTAGAGGATCTAGAGTACATTGATGATATAGCATATACCATGAGCACCCCATGTTGCAGAAGCACAGGCTGCCGCCGGCCACCTCCGCCGCCGCCGCCGCCCCCTTCTCGCCCCTCGGGGATTCTTTGCATGCTCAAGATATAACCATCTTGAGTTGTCACCTATAAAAAGAAGAAAAGAAAAAAGGTTCCATGAATGATGATAATGTAGCAGTTGCATGAAAGGTAAAGTTAGAGGGGTAGCAAAGTATATATCAGTCACCTCATGCTCTTCGCACTTGTAGCCGCTGGGGATCACCATCAAGGCGCAGCTCCCGTCCGCCGGCGCGCGGTTTACGAGGCGAGCGGCGGGGGCCGGCTGCGTGAAGGAGGCAATGAGGAGGAGAGTGGAAAGCGTAGCCCATCCGAAGGTATGGGAGGCCATGTTGAGGTGGATAACAGTGGTAGTAGTAGTAGTAGGAGTAGAAGAAGTTAAAGAGGAGGGGCTATTTAAAGGAGAGAAAGAGGAGGGAATAAGAGCAGAGAGTGTGAAAGCAAGAAGGGATTGGTGTATAGCTCATAGTTGTGTGGGTGTGTATGTGATAGATAACTGACCGAAATCTCTGCCTTAAAGTGTGGGCCTTTTTGATCCTGCTGTGATGACACCCGGAGTGGGGAGCTTTTTTCTCTTCTCTGTTCTGCTTTTTGGTTGTGCATGACACGTTGGGAAACGAGGAATATGGGGGTGGGGGGCACTGAATTATGAGTGGGAAACGACATGTGAGATCGCTCAGACTCCAGATTAGAAAAATGTATGTATTTATGTGCATGCTTGTCATTTACTCCCAGAGTAATACAATGGGCAACTTACACTACCTTTATCTCCAGCACTTTGGTTCGATTTCAACTTCTTAAGTTCTTCTTCATCTTTAGAATTTTTTTTTTTTTCCAATCAAAACTAACGGTGCAAAAGTTATAATCCCTTTAGAACTATCTATGTTATTCTCAAAACACGATTAATTCTTCCCCATAAGATAGCTTCGACTAGTACTTTTGTGGTGCTATCCATGTATATTACATACTCTTATGGTAATACTTGTCTTCATGCATGAACTGCTCTGCTCTGCTCTGTTCTGCTCTGCTCTGCTCTTATCCCATCATGGATGTAACATTCATAATGATTCTCACCACCGCATCTTAATGTTCTGTTCCTTTCTGGCTAAAAAAGCAGCGTTCACACGGATATGATTAAAAAGGGTGAATGAAACCGTAACTTGCCAACGGTTTCCCATTCGATTCCAACATGGTTTCCCCCCCAGGACTATTATTAGATTTACGTGCATAAATACGAAAGACAGTTTATAGTTTATACACACGCTTTGGGATGTGGAGACGTGTATCCAGTTGTGTGGGGCCCGAAAACACATCTCACCGTTATCCAGAGAATTTTTGGAGATCAAATCTGATAACGGAATGACATCACCGCAAGGAGGCAACAAGAAGCTCGGAGACACGTGGACAACCTCACACGTGTCGATGGCTCTTATGTGTACGCCTCCACCAAGACCCAATGGATAAAGCAACGAGGCATAGGATGTCCATTTATGAACTTGAGCTATATATTTCGACCTCGAATTCGTTAATTAAGCTCAACATCTAGTACTCAATCAGTAAAGAGAGAGAAAAAAAGGCCATCTTTGTAACTTCCCTTCAGCTTGGAAAACTCTTCAGACAGACAAAAGTAACTGTATTGTCATTAGAAATATATATATATATATATATACTGTACATAGTTCATGACATTTACACTACACATAACATAAAATAAGCAAGATATGCACTCTTTATCATGATACGGAAAAATGGTATTCTGTATTGTTTATACATATATCCACCATTGGAGACTTGCATCCCATCCATAGCTTTCCATTTATGAACACATAGA